>NC_079497.1:53245670-55745670 GCF_030052815.1 Hevea brasiliensis | reverse complement strand
TTAATTATGAGTGTTTTGGATTGTAAAAGTTATATTATATTTCCTTATCTTAGACTTTGAAAAATTTCTATGGAATTGAGTTGATGAATTGTTGTGTTGAGAAATGTATTGAAGTTGAGATTTGGAAAATTATAGAAGTGCTTTTCTGAGTTTTAAGAAAGCTGTTTTATCCAAAATCTGAGAGGGCACTTTGCCAAAAATTTTCTGAAATTCTAAATAAATCAAATGAGTTAGTTATTTCACTTGATTCACCAAAGTCTTTAACACTGTAAATAGTGCTCACCACTTTGTAAAAGAAGTAAGAAAAGTTTTAAAATCCCTTGTAGTGTATTTAATGGGTTATCGATGAAGCGGAGTTGGTAATTCATTAGGTATACTACGGGATCATGTTATGCCTTACGGAGGGTAAGGTGTGACATGTTTTAGTGGTATCGAGCAAAGTTTTTAAATTCCGTTTTCACTGTTATTTGAATGTTCTTTACGCATAGTATAAGCGCTCAATATCATTGTTTGATACATACGGTACATTCTGATATAAATATGCACTAACGAGTGAATATTCTTGTGTTATTGTTCGGAAAGCTAAGATCCTCGCATTGAATATGGAAGAGGGTGATCGTTGATCGTCGATCTATTGAGGTGAGTGCAAGGATGCCCGGTGTACAAAATGTCGGTGGTTGTGACACGGCCCTGCGATCTGCGATTTCTGCTCGATTCGCTCGTGGATGGCTGCAATATTCCAACAAATGGCTGGTAATGCACCTACTCAAGTCCCAATTGGACACAGTGGTACAACCACGATCTCCTACTAGACAGTATGATAAATTGATGAAGTATGGGGCTCTGAGTTCAAGGGACAATAGATCCTCTAGAAGGTGAGCAGTGGT
Organism: Hevea brasiliensis; assembly: GCF_030052815.1. Taxonomy (NCBI): domain Eukaryota; kingdom Viridiplantae; phylum Streptophyta; class Magnoliopsida; order Malpighiales; family Euphorbiaceae; genus Hevea; species Hevea brasiliensis. The sequence goes on along the minus strand of NC_079497.1, from coordinate 55,744,783 downwards.
TAGAGAGGATGGATAGGGTGTTCAAGAAACTTCATTATGCAGAGGAGCTCGGACTTGAATACTCGGTATCCTTACTACAAGGATGCTTATGGTGGTGGAAAACCATTCCCCTGATGCAGTAGAACTGCTGATCTTGACTGGAATGACTTCCTCGGGAATTGAGGCAAATACATCCACGATGCTTATGTAGACCGAAGCTACAAGAATTCTTAAGTTTGAAAGCAGAGGCGGTCGGTGGTGAGTATGAAAGAGAATTTTCCGCCTTAGCCATTATGCGGTGAGTCTACTCTCTACCGGCGGGGAGAGCGCAAGAGGTTTGAAGCGGCTTGAAGCCCGATATTAGAGTACAAGTACTCGGCTTCAAACACACTAACTTCTCTGAACTTGTTTCTCAAGCCCTAGAGTTGGAAAGAGTTGAGTTTGAGGCGCTCTGAGAAGAAGAAGTCGGAGAAGGCAGAAAGAGGAAAATCGATGATCGAGTTCGGTGGTCATCTTTGGAAGAGGAAGAACTATGGGGACATGGCGGAGGTGGCAAGAAATCTAGTAGGGGAAGACATTCGGGAATGAGAGACCTCCCTATGCAGTCGTGAGTGCAGAAGTTCCTATCCTCTCGCCAATGTGAAACTTGTGGAAAGAATCATGGTGGAATCTGTTACAAGGCTATTGGAGCTGTTATAGCTGTGGAGGCAGGACACTTTGCCAAGGGCTGCACGATGAGTCGCGAGTTGGACCACCTCCTACTGCGAGAAGGTCGATTCGAGCCACTGTCACGAGCTCACAACCACCTAGCGGTAGAGCGGGGTAGAGGTAACCCAGCGACCAAGGCCTGATAAAATAGTCGAGAACAAGGCGGTGCTCGATCGAGTCTATGCCATGAGGCAGAGAGAAGAGCGAGACATCGATGTTGTGGCTGGTACCTTCTCAACTTTTAACGAGAATGTATTTGTGCTATTTGATCGGGTTCTACCCATTCTTATGTGAGTGCTAGCATCATTGATTGCATTCTTTGTTCCATGTACAAAAATGGACTTTGAGGTGCTAGTAACAAGTCCGCTAGGACGAGAGTCGAGGTTAATAAAATGTATAGAGATTGTCCTTTGGTGATCCAAGGGCACACTTTCCTGTCTGATTTCATTGAAATGCCCTTTAGAGATTATGATATCATCTTGGGCATGGATTGGTTAGCTAGGCATCATGCCATGATTATTTGTAGGCGAAGACGATCACTTTTGGTCTCCTCGATGCAGTGATGTGGTGATACATGGGGAGAGGCGGCTATTGCCATCCAACATCATTTAATTTGCACTAGCGGAAAAATGATCGAGAAAAGGGTGTGAAGCATACTTGGCACATGTGGTAGACACCCAAGTGGGAGTCGGCATTGAAGGACATCCCTACGATTACATGACTTTCGGGCGTGTTTCTGATGAATTGCAGGATTACCTCGGAAGAGAAGTGCGATTTGAAATTAATGTTACGCACGGTGTGGATCCAATCTCCATAACGCCATACTGAGAATGGCACCAGTGAGTTGAAGGAGTGAAGATCTGATTGCAAGAATTACTTGAAAAGGGCTTCATCCGCCCTAGTGTGTCACCTTGGGGAGCACGGTGTTGTTTGTTAAGAAGAAGGATGGTACTCTCAAACATGCATTGACTCTGAGCGGTTGAATAGGGTGACAATAAAACAGATATCCATTGCCTCGCATTGATGATACATTCGATCGATTGAAGAAGTGCGGCGGTATTCTCCAAAATTGATTTGCGATCTGGTTATCATCGATTGAAGGTGCAAGAGCGAGTATTCCAAAAGCGCTTTGAGAACTTCGGTATGGCCACTATGAGTTTCTAGTAATGCCATTCGGGTTGACAAATGCTCCAGCTGCTTTTATGGATCTGATGAACACTATCTTGAGACCATATCTTGATCAATTTGTGGTGGTGTTTATTGATGACATTTTGATATACTCGAGGAGTGCGAGAGGAGCATGATAGACATCTGCGGATTATGCTGCGAACTTTAAGGAGAAAGCAGTATCGCCAAATTGTCGAAATGTGAATTTTGGCTGAAGAAATCTCCTTTTTGGGACATGTTGTGTCATTTGAAGGATCAAGGTAGATTCGATAAGTAGAAGCTATCCTTAATTGGAAACCGCCGGGAACATCACGAAATTCGTGATTTTAGGCTTATTTGGATATTACGTCGGTTTGTGAAGGGATTTTCTATGTTATCTTCTCCTTGACCATTTGCTTGGAAAGATGTAAAATTTGATTGGGTGATAAATGTCGTGAGTTTTAATGAGTTGAAGAGGTGCTTAAGCGAAGCTCAGTTCTCACTTTACCTACTCGGGTAAAGAATACACGATTTATAGTGATGCTTCTCACAATGGGTTAGGTGTGTCTTGATGCAAGATCGAATGTCATTGCTTATGCATCACGCCGGTGAAACCGCATGAGAGGAACTACCCAACACATGATGCGGAGTTAGCGGCTATTGTTTTTGCTCTGAAGATGCGGAGACACTATCTGTATGGAGAGAAATGCTACATCTTCACAGATCACAAGAGCTTGAAGTACTTAGGTACCGAAGGAATTGAATTTGAGGCGAGAGGAGATGGCTAGAACTCATTAAAGATTATGATTGCTTAATAGACTATCGGCCGGGAAAAGCAAATGTGGTGGTGGCGCCTTAAGTCGCAAGACTATGGCAAGTCTCGAGTTTCTCCTTTGTCCATGGTATATGAATTGAAAGCCTGACATGCAGTTTAGAGGTTGATGATGAGGGCGACGGTAGTTGCATGGCATGTACGGCCGGTGTTGATTGATCGGTCGAGAATGGCTGCACGCAGTGATGAAAAATATCGAAGCTTTGAAAGAAGTTCGTGGGGCAAGAAACTGAATTCTGTGAGAGATGATGGTTTATTGCTACATCGAAGCGAAATGTGCGTTCTAGTGATGTGGGCTGAGACAGATCATTATGAAGGAAGCACATGAGTCTCCATTTGCTATGCACCCTTGTGTAACTAAAATTTACTGAGGGTTGTAAGAACATTACTGGTGGTTGGGCATGAAGAGAGATATAGCTGAATTTGTTTCCAAATGCCTAACTTGTCAGCAAGTAAAGGCAGAACATCAAGTTCGGTGGTTTGTTACATCCTTTGTCGATGCAGTGGAAATGGGAGCGGATAACTATGGATTTTGTTCTGAGACTTCCAAGGACACGAGTAGTCATGATGCGGTATGGGTTATAGTTGTGATTGACTAAGTCCGCTCACTTTTTGCGATTCGGATGGACTATAGCACGGAAAGATTGGCGATTGTACATATATGAGATTGTAAAGCGCATGGAGTGCAGTAGCAATTGTGTCGGCAGAGATCCTAGGTTCACTTCTAGATTACGGGTAGTCTTGAGAGAGCCCTAGGAACTAGGCGAACTTGACATAGCATTCCACCCAGACGGATGGCGATCGAGAGGGTTATTCGGATATTGGAGGATATGCTACGGGCTTGTGTGATTGAATTTGAAGGTAGTTGGGATACACACTTGCCTTTGATTGAGTTTGCTTATAACAACAACTACCAATCAAGCATAGGGATGCCTCCATATGAAGCTTTGTATGGCGGGAAGTGCAGAACTCCCTTATGTTGGGATGAAGTAGGTGAAAGGAAGATGATTGGGCGAGAATTGTCCAGTGACAGAGGAAAAGATCAGTTGATCGAGAGAGATAGGCTCAAAGTGCATCGGACCTTGAAGTCCTATGTTGATCCGAAGAGAAGAGATATTGAGTATCACGATGGGTGATAAGGTATTCCTCAAAGTTTCTCCTTGGAAGAGGATTATGAGATTTGGCGAGAAAGGAAACTAAGACCTCGTTTCATCGGACCATATGAAGTTACGGAAAGAGTGGGTCCTTTAGCATCTGGTTGGCATTACCTCCAGAGCTAGCAAGGATACAGTGTCTTCCATGTGTCCATGTTAAGGAGAGTGCAGTCGGACCCATCTCATGTACTAACGATTAAAGAGATTGAAGTAAATCGGACCTCTCATATGAGGAAGAACCCATAAAAATTACGGCTTATGAGGTGAAACAGTGAGGAACAAGCAGATACACTGGTTAAAGTCTTTGTGGAACCATCATTCGAGCGAGAAGCTACTTGGGAGCGTGAAGAGGATATGAGGAGACAGCACCCATAGCTGTTCGAGAGACTAATGCGGTAAAAATTTGAGACGAAATTTATTTAAGAGGGAGAATTGTAACACCTAATTTGGTAGTGCGTTCTCATTCGGTGACGATCTTTGTCGGACAGCTAGGATGCCTAGAACCGTACTTCAATATGAGTGAGGAGACATAAAATAATAAAATACAAGAAAAAAAATCATAGCAAAGAAATGTAACCGAGTAAGTGGTAGGAAACCTAGCGATGGGTGGCCTTAGGAGGTCACGGCGTGGACCGTTGACTAACCACGAATGCGGGGAACCACGGAAAATATTTTTGGACATAAATAGACCCTTATTGAAGTATAAATATCATTAGAAAGATCAAAGAAAAATTAAATAATTAGTACAAAGAAAAGTGAGAAATCGAAAAAGCAGGACAAAATACGATTATTCTGAAAAATCGGAAAGCCACGAGCAGGGCATTATGGTCATTTGACATCCCGAATTGTCTTTTGACCTAAATTTCCATTAAAAATAAATAATATTACACTTAGAAAATGAAATGAAAAATTAAATTGGTGGTACCTAAAGTAAATAGTGAGAATTAAGGGTTTAATGTGGGATTAAGTGAAAGTAACTTATAATATGAATTAATTAGAGTAAGTGGACCACTAAGGGAATAAAATAAACACATTATGGGGCTGATGTAAGTCCACTATGTCCAGCAGCCACTTCATCTTCTTCATTTACCATCCAAGCCGTGAATGAAGGAGAGAAAACTCCATGGACATTTTCATGCAAGCTTGATCCCTCCTTCCATTTCAACTCCATTCACTTAGTGTTCTTCACTAAAATTTGTCTACACATCACAAGGAAGATATTGATACCAATTTTGGGAAGTTTGGTGAAGGTTTAGCAATTTACAATTAAAGGTAAGTTTGCATTTTTGAGAAGTTCTTTGTTAAAGTTTATGTTTATGTTATGGGTATTGGTTTGGTGAAGGAAAATTTTGAGTTTGAAGGGTTATTGTTGTTGCCATTTTGGACAGCCATGGGTCACGTTTTTGATGAGGTATTTGTGTATATAATTGATGAGAAATAATGTTAATCATGGTGATTTAGTAACCTAGTGATTTAATGCATGTATATATGGTGAATGATGCACTTTGATGGGAATTGGCATATGGTACGGCAATGTGATGTTGATGAATGAATTGTGGCAGCTTGTGGACACTTGAATAATGGTGTATATTGAAGGGAGTGTGGGCAGCATATTGACCTAGAAGGATTGATGATATGTATGTCAATTTACATTGTAAAGTGTATGTAAAGTTTGAAATGTTTAGGTGTGTTTGTAATGGTACCTAGAAATTGTAATTGTGAATGATATTTGGTGTGTTGAGGGTGATTGGAATCTGCCCAAGATAATGCTAATGTTATGTAGAAAATGTTGTTGGTAATGTGCCAAAACAGTTTGGTAGGGTATGGAAGTAAACCTTGCAAAGGTAAGTGTGTGTTTGAAGTTGGGATGTGTAATGCATATTAAGGGCAGTGTATATTTTGGCCTATAACCTTGAATGTGTAACCTTAATTAGTATGAGACCAATTTGAGGTGAAACTAGGCACAAAATGTGCCAACTTTCATTGAGAAACCATGCCAAAATTCTGCTTGCAAGGTGACCTAAAAATTTGACCAATTCGGATTAGATGCAATTAGGACCTGAAAAATGACCAATTGGGCAGCAGTGAGTGTTTAGGCCATAACTCACTCAAACCAGGTCCAATTGACCTGAAATTTTGACCAAGAATAGTTAAGACCCATACCTACAAGTCTTATGAAGACACCAAAGCCCAGAAATGACCATAAGCAAGTCAAACAACTTGCACAAGTTCGGGTCCAAAAACTGGCCGAACCAGAATTGACCACTTTGACCTAAAATTGACCTAAAATGGTACCATTTGACCAGCACTAGTGTAATGACCATAACTTGGTCTACTTACCTCGGATTGACCTGAAATTTTGCACGCGTGCAATAAGACCTAGATCTACAAGTTTGTAGTTTCGACGAGACTCGAAAACCGAGGGAACTAGATCGTCCGGTTAGGTCAAACCGGTGTTAGAATCGACAATTTGCATTAAAATGCACTAAGCGAGGAAATGACTTTGGTAAAACATACCAAACCTAAAACCCTATCGAGTGTGACATATTAACGACACTAAAACCTAATTTACCTAAAACGCATCGAGGGTCAGTATATTAGGTGATTAAGCGAATAATTGAGTTCAGTGCATTATTTACCAAACCCCATCGATAGAGATAGTTTAATTTGGTACTGAAACACTTCAAATTGTGTTTCTTAGTTAACAAGGACTCAGCAAAAGGGAAAGAAATACTGAGTCAAGACCAGGAGACAAATATCAGAGGTTTGTGCACAACAACTGTTTCTTTTGAATTATTTTCAATGGAAATAAATATTGATTATTTGTATATCATTATTTTAAATTGTGGAAATGTGTTTGAGGAATAATTATTGATTGAAAAATATTGTGAATAGTTTGAAACTGTGAAAAATGGTTTGAATGACATTGATGGATACTTATTGATTAAAAAGCATTAGAAATGGTTTGAAACCACAGCTATCATGTATATTGATTGTATTCCTCTCTAGCTTGTCTAGTGGGATGAATTGAATTCCCTCTCTGGCTGAAGTGTTGAGGTGTGTGCCTATTGAGGACGAATAGAATGAGTACTCATATTTTTGCTAGCTAGCCATGTTATTCCTCATTAGTCATCGACTTTTGGGATGAATTGAATACCTCATTAGCCATCGGCTTTTGGGATGAATTGAATTATGGATCATGATTAAGTGTGTGATTTATTGATGTGTATTGTGAGATTGTGAAATGGATTTAAACTCTCATTGACATATACTGTCTTTTGAATTCAAACCTGATCTGACTTATGGAAAATTATTGTGATATTGAGAAATGGAGTTAAATTCTTGTTGACAATTATTGTCATGAATTTAATTATGATTTTAAGTATCCACTATTTACATGATTTATGAATTGTGATTTAAATTGTATTTGGTTAATGTTGTGCACCACTGAGACATTGTCTCAGCGATAGCTTTATTCTTTGTCGCGGTAGAGAGAGCAGGCGCAGACTAGGTGCATATACATCAATGAGGATTTCTTGGTATTATGAGTATACGATATTTTGCATTTATCTTGTAATGTATGACATGTATGTACATATTGTATTTGGTTTTGAGATTGTAAATTAAATTAAATTGTACTTGAAGTTGTAAATTAATTATGAGTGTTTTGGATTGTAAAAGTTATATTATATTTCCTTATCTTAGACTTTGAAAAATTTCTATGGAATTGAGTTGATGAATTGTTGTGTTGAGAAATGTATTGAAGTTGAGATTTGGAAAATTATAGAAGTGCTTTTCTGAGTTTTCAAGAACTGTTTTATCCAAAATACAGAGGGCACTTTGCCAAAAATTTTACAGAAATTCTAAATAAATCAAATGAGTTAGTTATTTCACTTCAGTTCACCAAAGTCTTTAACACCTGTAAATAGTGCTCACCACTGTAAAAGAAGTAAGAAAAGTTTTTAAAATCCCTTGTAGTGTATTTAATGGGTTATCAGTAGACGGAGTTGGTAATTCATTAGGTATACTACGGGATCATGTTATGCCTTACAGAGGGGTAAGGTGTGACAGTGTCACCATGGGGAGCTCCGGTGCTGTTTGTGAAAAAAAAGGATGAAACTTTGAGATTGTGTATTGATTACCGGCAGTTGAACAAAGTAACAGAGAAGAACAAATATCCATTACCCAGAATTGATGATCTGTTTGATCAGTTGAAGGGAGCCGGTGTATTTTCAAAAATTGATCTCAGATCAGGGTATCATCAGTTGAGGGTAAAGGATGCAGATGTGTCAAAAACTACATTCAGAACCCTGTATGGACATTATGAATTTTTAGTGATGCCGTTTGAGTTAACAAATGCACCAGCAGCATTTATGGACCTTATGAACTGTATCTTCCATCCATACTTAGATCGGTTTGTAGTGGTCTTTATTGATGATATTCTGGTGTATTCCAAGACCAGGGAAGAACATGATGAACATTTGAGGATTGTTCTGCAAACCTTGCGAGAAAAGGAGCTGTATGCTAAGTTGTCCAAGTGTGACTTCTGGATGAGTGAAATCTCTTTCCTTAGACACATAGTATCAGTAGAGGGGATTAGAGTGGATCCCAAAAAGTTAGAAGCAGTGATGGAATGGAAGCCTCTTACAAATACAACTGAGGTCAGAAGTTTCTTGGGGCTAACTAGGTATTACAGAAGATTTGTGAAAGGGTTCTCTCTTATAACTGCTCCAATGACTAAGTTGTTGCACAAGAATGTGAAATTTGGCTGGAACGACAAGTGCCAAGCTAGTTTTGAGAGGCTAAAGGCTATGTTGACAGAAGCACCAGTGTTAACACAACCAGTATCGGGAAAAGACTTTGTGGTCTACAGTGATGCCTCGCATAATGGGCTAGGGTGTGTGTTGATGCAAGAGGGGAAAGTGGTTGCCTATGCTTCCAGGTAGTTAAGGCCACATGAACAAAACTACCCTACTCATGACTTGGAGTTAGCAGCAATTATCTTTGCACTGAAGATATAGAGGCATTATTTATACGGTGAAAAATGCTACATCTATATAGACCACAAGAGTCTAAAATATTTGCCAACCTAGAAGGAGCTCAATCTTAGACAGAGGCGATGGATTGAGTTCCTAAAAGACTATGATTGTGTGATAGATTATCATCCTGGGAAGGCAAATGTAGTTGCTGATGCTTTGAGCAGGAAGTCCATCACAGCTTTAAGATAACTCAATACCTGTCTGTCCTTAGCTCAAGATGGAGCTATTTTAGTTGAGTTGCAAGTGAGGCCAACCTTGCTACAGTAGATACAAGATGGGCAGAGGGCAGATGAAAAGCTAATGGCCATTGTAGGTAAAATTCCTGAGGAAAAGGAAATTGAATATGAGGTGAAAGCAGATGGGTGTTTGTACTACAGAGGAAGAGTGTGTGTACCAGATGATGGGGAACTGAAGACTAGTATTCTAAAAGAAGCACACACTAGTGTTTATGCTATGCACCCAGGAAGCACAAAAATGTATAATGACTTGAAGCCTCATTATTGGTGGCCTGGTATGAAGAGGGATATAGCTGATTATGTGACTAAGTGTTTGACATGTAAGCAAGTTAAAGCAGAACATCAAGTTCCATCAGGATTGCTACATCCTATAAGCATACCTAAATGAAAATGGGACCCGGTCACTATGGATTTTGTTAGTGGTCTACCTCTCACCCAAAGGAAGCATGATGCAGTGTGGGTGATAGTGGATAGATTGACAAAGTCAGCACATTTTCTGCCAGTTAGGACTGACTACTCACTGGAGAAGCTAGCAAGATTGTATATTAGTGAGATAGTTAGACTACATGGAATCCCACTTTCCATCATATCTGATCGAGACCCAAGGTTTACATCGAGATTTTGGAAAAAGTTACAAGAAGCCTTGGGCACACAACTCCATTTTAGCATGGCTTTTCATCCTTAGACGGATGGACAGTCTGAACAAGTAATTCAGGTAAACCTAAGTCCTAATTGAATTTTTGCAATTAATAAATTGGAATGATAGTAACACTGTGAATTATGTGATAGATCTTGGAGGATATGCTAAGGAGTTGTGTCATTGAGTTTGAGGGGAGTTGGGATAGATACCTCCCACTGGCAGAATTCGCATATAACAATAGCTACCAAGCTAGCATTCAAATGGCTCCATATGAAGCACTATATGGGAGGAAATGTAAAACCCCAGTGTGTTGGACTGAATTGAGCAAAGATAAGCTGGTAGGACCAGACCTGGTGAAACAGACTGAGGAGAAAGTGAAGATAATCAAAGCTAACCTGAAGGTTGCCTCAGATAGACAGAAATCATATGCCGACTTGAAGAGAAAAGAGATAAAGTATGTGGTTGGTGATAAAATGTTTCTCAAAGTCTCACCATGGAAGAAAGTACTGAGGTTTGGGAGAAAGGGTAAGTTAAGCCCTAGGTTCATTAGCCCATATGAAGTCATTGAACGTATGGGACCAGTGGCCTATCGGCTAGCCTTACCGCCAGAATTGGATAAAATACATAATGTATTCCATGTTTCCATGCTGAGAAGATATCGCTTAGACCCTTCACATGTCATTTCCATGGAAGAGGTTGAAATCCAACCGGACTTGACATACACAGAAGAACCTGTACAGATCCTAGCTCGGGAAGTGAAGGTACTGAGAAATAAACAAATTTCACTGGTGAAAGTGCTTTGGAGGCACCACAACACTACAGAAGCAACTTGGGAAAGTGAAGAGATGATGAGGCAATAGTTTCCTCAACTGTTTGCATCAGGTAAATTTCGAGGACAAAATTTTTATTAGAGGGGAAGAGTTGTAACATCCTTACTTTAGCTAGTCCGTACAGTCTACTGTTCCGGTGACCAGTGTCGGTCCGGATAGCTAGAACGTTCGGAAAAGTATTTAAACTAAAGTTAGGAACCATAATTAACTCAAATATTAATAAAAAAAATTTAAAAAAATTTTAGAAATAAAATATAACCAAGTTAAATGAGTCGGTGCCCTAGCGATGGGTAACCTAGTGAGAAGTTACGGTTCTCGCAACTAGGAGCCCTAGACCCAAGGGAAAAATTATAAAATAATTTTTGGGACTCCAGAGAAGGGTCATTGAGGTTCTTATGGCATTAGAATGCCAAGAAAATACTTAGAAAAATTTTTCAATCGGTACAGATAATTTTGGCCCGTTAAGCCAAACGAAGGGCATTTTGGTCATTTCGTCTTCAGAGATGATTTTTGGTCAACTTGTCCAGTTAAATAAATAATTTATATAACATAAAATATGACTAAATGTTGTTAAAAATTTAAATGAAATTAATTAGACAAGAAATGGAGAAGAAATGAAAGAAAATAACATTATGACATCATAATGATGTCATTAAAGTTTTCCCAACCTATCCAATATGGACACATGGCATCAACTTACTTAAAAGAGGTCAAATGGGTTGAAAAATGAAAAAAATCAGACTTCTCTTTCTTTTTCTTCCTCTTGCCGTGAACCTCCACCATTGTTACCCATTTGCAAGCTTTTCCAAGCTTGATTTTCCCTAGCTTTCTTCCACTAAAAATCCTAATTGTCAACACAAAAAAGTATTCTTGCAACTTGGTGAGTATTTTGGGAGCAAAAAGAAAAGGAAAATAAGAGCTTTAGCAAGTGGGAAAATCTCACACCTTTGAGGTTAGTGACCTAACCATGAATTTTACTTTAAATTCATGTTAAGGACTTTGAATGAGTGTAAATTACAAAGAAAAAAATTGTTGAATACCATTTGTATGTAAACCCTAGATTTTTTGTAGCCATGGTTAGGATTTGATTTTGTTGATTTTAATGAAATTAAAAGACTATCATGGCTACCCATTATATGTAATTACTAAGTGGATTGATGAAATGAAGTGAAAATGCATGAATGGTAATGTGTGAGTTAGGGTTTGGAGTGGAAAAATGGGACTGTGACCATGTGATGATGGAAGTAGGTTTTAATGGTCAATTAGTGACCATTTGGTTTGGTTTGAATAAAAAATAAAGTGGGTTTAGTGATGGGATTTGGGTTTAGTTTGGCTGCCCATGGTGACCTACAGAATTGGACCTGAGTCTAGCAGGTTTGGGCAGCCATAACTTGAATTGTAAAGGTTCAATTGGTGCAAGACAAATTGGACATGAAACTAGACACATAATGGCACAAATTTGATAAAGAAACCATGCCCATAAAACTAAACCAAGTGGACCAAAAGCTTGCCCTAATCCGGGTGACCTGCAGTCTATTTCTGCAAAATGACCAAATGAACAGTATTTAGTCATTTGGCCATAACTCAGTGTAGAATGGTCCAATTGACCTAAACTTTTACCAGAAATAAGCTGAGATATAGGCCAACAACTTTCATGAAGAAACCTAACCCAAATTATGACCAGAACCTATCCAACAAGTGAGTTGCAGTCACTGTTCATTGCACTGTAGATATGGTCAGTCCAGAAAAATTTCAATCCGACCAGTTATGGTTTTTGGATCATAACTTGAGTTACAAAACTCCAAATAGCGTGAATCAAAAAATGAAATTCAACTAGACAAAATAAGGAACAACTTTCATGTTGATCATTTTGCCAAATTCCCACTGCAAAAATGACAAATGAAACAGTAAAAATGAAGCATGAAAATTGAAAATTTTGCTCAATTAGCATTAAGCTTAGAAATGGTATGGGCAACCAATACCAACAAATTTTGAATGCAAAATGTGGTATGTTGGAAGTATTTAAACCAATATACCTATTGTCTATGCAAAAGTCAACATTTTGGTTGACTAATGAAGTGAATAGTAACATCAAAACTTGAAATTCAAAAATTTATAAAACTCAAAAGTGTAAAATGGCCTAGTATACCTAACAAGATTGGTTTGGATAGCTTGGAATGCCAATAGGGTTCTGTTAGCAGTACTGCATATGGCTTCATTCCATTCTGTGTTTCATGGCTCCCATGCCATTCTGTGACATAATAGCCTTTGGCTATGTTATTTGAGTTGATATACTTGGGTTTTAACCCTGATAATTATTACAGGTTATTAGCTATTCTGTTGCACACCAGGAGATATAGTGTGACCGATGGTGTAATGGTCTGAGGTACTTAGTACCCAATGCCAATTTACCCGTTTATCCAGTCCAGTCAACTAATATGGGTTACTCGGGCAATGATAATAAACCTTATCAAATTTTAAGTGAATAATACTACAAATAATACCAGAAATTAAGTCTACCTAAAAATGAAATCATACATTCTGCATAATTATTTTATTCTATTTTATTTTATTTTATATTATCACCACTAAGCAGAATTGCTTAGCGCATCGCTTTTGCCACGCGCAAGTACTGGAGACCTAGCTGGGGAGCCCAGCAGACATCAACGGGGTGAGTCTTCAGAGCTGCATCTGGGGTCCGGAGTCACCTCACATCTGCACTGCATATGGTAGGACATTAGGACTATAGGTGGCCCTTTTGTATTTTGCATTTCGTATTAGTTTGGATTGTAACCCTAAACTCCTGTAATAATGTATTAATGTAAATATATGAAATTTCATATTATTGTGATCTTTTGCATAATGTATATTGATAAATGAAATGTTGAGAATTAATTGTGAATATGCTTCAAGTGATAGAGTGAACAAAAAAGTTTTGAAAATAGTATTGTGATTTGAGATTGAGATTTTGAGATTGACTTGAATGTGTATAATGGAGTTTGGATTTGGAAATTATTTTAGAAGTGTTTTTAAACAGGTTCAGAAGAACTGTTTTTCCAATTTACAGCCGGCATTCTGTCGGATTTTTTATAAAATTTGTGGATAAATTCAAATTTATCAAAATTGAAAATAAATGAATTATAAAGGGATAAATTGTAATAGAAACATAAATTGATGCTCTGGCACACTGAGTGACATAACTTGCTTGGCTACATTGTAGACGGGTAAGGGGTGTCACATATTATAATTAAAAATTTATTTAATTTAATTTGTGGTCTTCCTAATACACATAAAAGAAAAGAAAAAAAATAAAATTCATTATTCTTCTTCAAAGTTAAAAGACGTCCATCTCTCCCTACCTCTCTCTTTCTCCATTGTTCCACCATTAACATGCTTTTAAAGCTTGAAAAACTTAGTTTTGCCCCAGAAGTTTAACCCTAAACCTTAAGAAAACTTGCTATCTCAACTAGAAAAGAAGTTTGAAGAAGAAAGAAAAAAGAAAGGAAGAGATTTGAAGGGAGAGAAAATTCTGCATAAGGTTAGTAATTCAAACTTCAATTTTTTTTATTTAATTATTGTGTTTATAGTTGCATTAACTTAGAAATATGATTAAAATGAAATGAAAACAAGTATTGGAGGCCTAGGTAGAGATTTCAGTGAGCTACGGTTTGCCATGGTAATGCATGAATTTCATGGAATTAAAAGTGTATGGAAGCTTAATTGAGTTGAGGAATGATGTAGGTAGGCTTTGATTTATTTAATGTAACAATTAATGTAATTGGGATTTTGGCACCTAGGGTTTGGAAGAAAAAAATGTGAGAATTGGTCAAATGGTGTAATTGACCTTGTTTGAGATGAAAAATGGTCATTTGTGACCAATTGAGATGTGTTGGAAGTGAGTTTGAATTCGGATTAAAAATGGTCATGCTGCAGGCAGCAGGACCAAGGTCCCTTTGAGGGACCGAAATTGAAAATTTACAAGTCCAATTGGTATGAGACCAATTGGGAATGAAAATAGACACAAAATGACACAATTTTCATTTAGGAATCATGCCTAAAAAGTGACCAAAACCTAGTGAACAAATTGACCAAATCCGGATTTTTGCAGTCTGACCTGTACAAAAATGACCAAATGAACAGTGTTTGTTCATTTGTCCATAACTTGAGCTAGGAAGGTCTAAATGACCTGAAATTTTACCAGTAGAAAGCTGAGATATAGACCAACAACTTTCATGAAGAACACTAACCCAAATTATGCCCTTAACAAAGTCATTTAGCCACCCAAAATTGGTGACCTAAATCTGCGAGAACCAGTTTGGTGCCCAAAAATCTGGGTTAAGTCCAATCCAGCAGCCATGATTCAAATGGCTACAACTTGAGCTACAAAACTCCAATTGGAGTGATTCAAAAAGGAGAATAAAGTTAAGACAATAGAGAATGTTTTCTATGAAGAAAATTTTGTCAAATTCTAATAGAAAATTGACCAATGAAATAGTGCAACATAAGATACCAAAACTGAAAAATTGTAATTTTGCCTAAAAGACCTAAGTTTTGAGAAAACAACCAAAACTAACAAATTTAGTGACCAAAATGTGGTATGTGGGTGAAGTTGGAATTCCCATACCTATTAAGCCTTAGAAAGTCAACAAATTGACTTGAATAGTGTAGTGAATAGTAACCCTGAAACACAAATTTTAAAGAACGTCAAGTTTAGCATATATAAGCTAGATAAAAGTAAATTTGAATTTATTTTTGGATTTATGCTAAGTTATGGTACTGAAACACTGTGAAACTGTGTGTTTCAGCTGAAAAAGGCTCGAAAAGTCTAAGAGACTGAGTCAAGGCCTAGAGGCGACTCACGTCAGGTTTGTGCACAATAAACTCTATTTCAGCATTTTATCCTTGAAAAATTGATTTAGTACGCATTATGAGTTTACGAACTTTTGTGTTGCCACTTTGTGATGAGATTGTAACTTTGGAAATTGATTTGATTTTTGTATGCAATATCTGAATAAAATGTTTGAAGTGGATTTTTAATTCACACTTAGCATGACAGTGCCTTATTATTCCTCCTCCATTTATGGGGTTGAGATCGATTATTTTCCTCCCTCTCTGGTTTACCAGTTGAGGTTGTAGATCAGATGAGTACTCATTAGCTAGCTAGCCACATCCCTCATTGATTTCGATTAGTGAGGTTGTAGATTACTTTGTCGTGGTGTACAATGCGGCATTGATCGAAAATTTTGTGTCATGGCTTAAGTTTTGTATGAATTGGCAACACTGTATTTATTAAATTATTTGACCCAAAATTTTTCTATAATGAGCTTTGATAATTTATGAAATGTAATTATGCAGTATTTAAATTATGTTTTGTCAATGAATGATTTATGTAATGTATTTCAACTTCTTCATTGTGCACCACTGAGTATTTTTATACTCAGCGATAGCTTATTTTGCTGTCGCAGATAAGAGCAAGGAAAAAGCAGCAGAGTGAGCTGCTACTGATATTGAGGACTTCACTGATCCTTTTTGTACGGGTATTTATTTATACCCTTGTAATTAATTGATGTAAATATTGTAATGTTTTATGTATCAATGTAAAGTTGAGCAGTTGTATAATAAATTGTAATAATATTATTTTTCGTATTTAATATCTGTAAATTAAACTTGTGAATGTAAATTAGCTTTGTTGAATGAAATGATGAAATATTTTGAGATGACAAACTTGGATTAAATTGTGAAATTATTTTGAAGTAGTTTGATTTGAGAATTGAGTTTAATTAGAGGTTGGGAGTTATGGAAAAATTTATTGGAAGTGTTTTTCTCATGTATTTGAAGAACTGTTTTCTCAAAATACAGATGGCACTCTACTGAAATTTTTATAAAATTTACGGAAAAATAAAAATGGACAAAAATTTTTACTAATTTTGAAACTTCAATTAAATATTTTAATTCCTACCAAAATGCTCACCACTTCCAAAATGTAAGAAAATGGTTTTAAAATCCCTTGTAGTGTACTTAATGAATTATCGGTAGGTAAAGTTTGATAGTTCATTAGGTATTCTACGGGATCATGTTATGCCTTATAGAGGAGTAAGGTGTGACAATCGGCACTGGTGCAGTCCTTAGCAAAATGTCCTGTGCCTCCACAGTTATAATCGGCTCCTATGGCCTTGTAGCATACCCCACCATGAGTTCTTCCACAAGTTTCACATTGGCGGGGAGGGTAGGAACTTCTGGTACTCTGCTGACCAGATAGAAGAGGTTTCTGTCCCAAATATCTTCCCCTACCGGACTTTTTACCACCTCTGTTGTGTCCCCTAAAGTTCTTCCTCTTTCCAGTAGGACCACTGGAACTCTATTCTACTGACTTCCCCTCTTTCTTTTTCTCTGTCTTCTCTGATTTCTTTTTCTCTGGGGCCGCTTCTGACTCAATTCTCTCTAATTCCAGTGCTTGAGAAATAAGCTCAGAGAAGAAGTTGTTATGTTTGAATCCGACCACTTGTAATCTGATACTAGGCTTCAAGCCGGTTTCAAACCTTTTACATCTCTCCCTACTGATAGAAAGTAGACTTACTGCATAATGGCTCAGGCGGGAAAATTTCCTTTCATATTCAGCCACTGATCTACTCCCCTATTTCAGACTTAGGAACTCTTGCAGCTTCTGGTCCACATAAGCATCAGGGACATATTTTTGTCTGAACTCTCATAGAAAATCATTCCATGTTAGCACTGAAGGTTCTACTCTGTGAGGAATGGTTTTCCACCAGTCATATGCATCCCTCTATAGCAGAGACGCTGAATATTCAAATCTGAGCTCCTCTGTACAATGTAGCTTCTTGAATACCCTATCCATTCTCTCTAACCACTGTTCTGCCTCTAGAGGATCTACTGTCCCCTTGAACTCAGTAGCCCCATATTTCATCAGCTTGTCATACTGCCTAGCTGAAGACTTTGGTTGTACCACTGGTGTCTGTAGTGGGACTTGAGTAGGCATGTTACCAACCATCTGTTGGAACATTGCAACCATTTGCTGACCGAACTGAGCAGGAAACTGCGGTACTAAGGGGGCTGGCGCGGTTGATCCACTGACATTGTGTAGGGGTGGGGCATCTCCTTGTACTTCAACCTCTATAGATTGATCGACTGAACGATCACCCTCTTCCATAGTCAATTCGAGGATCTTAGACCTCCTGAACAAATAACACAAGGAGATTTCCTCCCGTTAGTGCATATTTATAATGTAATGTACTGTATGTATCAAATAATGACATTGAGCAGTTGTACTACGAAGAAAGAATATTCAAATTACAGGTGAAAACAGAATTTAAAAACTAGCTCTGATACCACTAAAATATGTTACACCCTGCTTCTCTGTAAGGCATAACATGATCCCGTAGTATACCTAATGAATTACCAAACTTTGTCTACTGATAACCCATTAAATACACTACAAGAGATTTTAAACCTTTTCTTACTTCTTTACAAAGTGGTGAGCACTATTTACAGGTGTTAATTTTTTTTTTTTGTTTAACTGAAGTGAAACCAGATAACACATTTGAAGCATTAATAATTTCTGTAAAAATTTTGGCAGAGTGCCATCTGTATTTTGAAAAAAATAGTTCTTTAAAAACCTATAAAAAAAAACACTTCCTATATTTTGTTCAAACCCCAAACTCCAATATTCAATCAACACAATATGTTTCTCAACATTTGCCAACTCAAATCCATAATAATTTTTCCAGTGTTTTCAAAAGCTGAGATAAAAGAAATATATCACAAATTTTACAAGCCAAAATAATTTACAAATTATTTTATAACTTCAATGTATAATTTTAATTTACAACTGCTTAAAACCAAGAACAATATATACATACCGTGAATATACATTACAATACAAAATGCAAAATATGGTATACTCAATATACCCGATGAACTCTCAATGAAGCACTAGCAACCTAATCTGCTGCCCTGTCAGTCTGTCTACCTGCGACAGCAATGAAAAGCTATCGCTGAGCCAATGTCTCAGTGGTGCACAACATTAACAAAATGCAACTTTAAATCATAAATCATAAGTCATATAAATAGTGGATACTTAAAACCATAGTTAAATTCAAAGACAGTGAATGTCATAAAGAATTTAAACTCCATTTCACAATATCACAATGAATATCAATAAATCACACACAGCTTAATCATGTTCCAAAGTCCAATTCATCCCAAGAGCCGATGGCTAATGAGGAATAACATAGCTAGCTAGCAATAATATGAGTACTCATTCTATTCGTCCTCAACAGGCACACACCTCAATACTTCAGCCAGAGAGGGAATTCAAAGTCAATTCATCCCACTAGACAAGCTACCGAGGAATTCGATCAATATACATGATAGCTGTGGTTTCAAACCATTTACAATGATTTTCAGTCAATAAGTATCCATTAAATATCATTCAAACAATTCTTCACAATTTAAAACAATAATATACAAATAGTCATAATTTATTTCAATTGAAAAATTCAAAAGAAATAACTGTTGTGCACAAACCTCTGATAAGTGTCTCTTGGCTCTGACTCAGTGTTTCCTTCCCTTTCCCTGAGTCTTTGCTAATTGAAACACACAATTTGAAGTGTTTCAGTACTCATTTATACTGTCTCTAACAATAAGGCTTAATAAAAAATTTATTGAATTCTATTATTTCCTTAGTCAACCTAAAATATTGACCCTCGATGCACTCTAGGTGAATTAGGTCTAATGTGTGACACCCCTTACCCGACTACAGTGTAGCCGAGCAAGTTATGCCACTCAGTGTGCCGAGCACTCTATTTTATCTTAATTCATTTTTATTCTTCCTTTTGAATATAACTTGTGAAATATAATTTATTTAAGCCATTTATCGAAATTATAATTTATTTAAGGTTCCGAAAATTTTAAAGAAAATCCGGCGGAGTACCGGCTAAAAATGGAGAAAACAGTTCTTCGAAACCTGTAAAAAACACTTCCTATATTCTTATTCATTCATCTCAACTCCATTTATCAAAATCTCAATATTTTTCAGTTCACATTCATTTCTCAATCATTCACCTCATTTGATAATCATGTACCAGTTACAGATCAATATTCACTTTTCCATTTACAAACACAAATTTGCATTATTTACATGAAAATCAAAATACATTACATAAGTTTCATTACATATGAGAAAATCAAAATTTATTACAGAATGCCAAAATGACACCTAGTGTCCTACCAATGCACTACAGAAGTTGAGGTGACACGGACACTATGCAGAACTGTGAACGGCCTTACCCAATCTGTGGTCTACTGGGCCCTCTGTCCAAATCTTCAGTACCTACGCGTTGCAAAAGCGACGCGCTAAGCATAAAGCTTAGTGGTGCCAATAATACAAGAAAATACAATATGCAAATAAAAATAATAATTTTCTTGCTATTGTGTTCATAAGAAATGAATAATTACTAACTTATTGTGTAGTCGAGGGCTAATCATGTTTCATGATATTAACTTCTTCATGCATTTCGTTAATTATTTTCTTCATGATATTGAGCTTCCTTGTATTTTTGTAATCATTCCTGATACTTAATTTTCGTATTTTCTTTAATAATCAGTTCAATCACAGTTATACTTTTCCATGCCCAAGTAACCTATACTGGACGACTGGACTGGATAACGAGTCGTTGGCACTGGAAATTTTGCACTGGATAACGGGTCGTTGGCATGCCAATCTATCCAAACCAATCACATTAGGCCTACTAGGGCATTTTGCACTTTTAAGTTTCACAATTTTTGAATTTCAAGTTTTCATGTCACTATTCATTTCATTAGTCAACTAAAATGTTGACTTTTGCATAAACAATAGGTACATTGGTTTTGACACTCCCAACATACCACATTTTGCATTCAAAACTTGTTGGTTTTAGTCACTTTCTCAAAGCTTAGGTCATTTTGGCAAAATTGCCAATTTTTAGTTTTGGTGTCACTATTCACCTCATTGGTCAACAAAAATGTTGACTTTTGGATAGAAAATAGGTGTATTGGTTTTAACACCCCAAACATACCACATTTTGTATTTAAAACTTGTTGGTATTGGTTGCCAATACCATTTCTAAGCTTAATGCTAATTGAACAAAATTTTCAGATTTGGTGCTTTATCTTTACTGTTACATTTGTTATTTTTACAGTGGGAATTTGAGGAAATGGTAAACATGAAAGTTGTTCCTTATTTTGTCTAGTTGAATTTCGTTTTTTGAATCACTCCATTTGGAGTTTTGTAGCTCAAGTTATGGCCAAAATAAGTTTACTATTCACGTGCACTGTTCATGCTGCACTTTTGGGTTTTGGCAGATTTTGGTCCAACTTTGGTCAGTAATTTGATCAAGTTAAGTTCATAATTTGGCCTAACTTTCTTCATATGAAATGTTCTACTATGCCTTAGGTTTTCATCGGTTCAAGAATCGCCTAAATCTGAGTTTTCTAGAGAGAGTTATAGCCATCCAAACATTACTGCTCAAATGAAAATTTTGGAAATCTCAGTACAGTAAACTTCACTTTGCTCAATGATTTGATTTGGTTAATGGCATAATTTAGATTGGTGTCCTTCATGAAAGTTGTTTGTCTATATCTTATCTTGTTGCTGTAAAAATTTCAGGTCAATTGACCATATCTACAGTGAGTTATGGCCAAATGAACAGTTACTGTTCATTTGGTCATTTCTACAGGGGCTGTTTGCAGGGTATCCGGATTGGGGCCAAGTTTTGGTCCTCTTGCTTTGGTCTTTTGGGCATGGTTTCTTCAGCAAAAATGTTCCATTATAAGCCTAGTTTCATGTCCAATTTTCCAAACACCAATTGGACCTACACATCCAAGGATATGGCAGTGCAAACATGCTGGACTCACAGCCTCATTTCTGCTGTCTCTTGGCAGCCTTCCCATTTCAGTTTACCATGCATTAGTTCACTTCAGATTATGATTTACTTGCCTTAAATGTTCACTAATTGACCATTAGAATGTCCACTAATCATTCCATAAGCCAAATCAAATTTTCACTCCCAAAACCCTAGCTTAAATTCAAAATTTACACAATTTACCTTAATTAACCAACTACTTCATTATCCTTATGTTCATACACTTTAAACATAATCTCTAGTGCACTCCAAGTCCATCAAAACACTCAATCTTGTTCCTTCCTTAGGGGCAGCCGAAATCCATGGGCTTCATACACATGAGTTTAGTTCATTTATTTCACAATTTCTTACCTATTACACATCTCTAACATGGAATTAAGGAGTTTTAAATACATATGTGCACTAACCTTGAATGAAGCCACTTCTAAGACTTCAAAACTTCACTTTCTTCCTTTCTTTTTGCTGTCCAAAGCTTGCTCTAGGTGTGAGGACCAAGTTTTATGAAGGCATATAAGGGTTTTATGGTGTAATTGGCTAGGTTTTGGAGCTTGGGTGAGTGCATCAATAGAGGTCTCTCTTTCTTTCTCTCTCTCTTTCTTTTGGTGTGGCTATTATGGAAGAAGAGGCTGCTGATTTCTTTTGTTTTTGGCCATATTTATCTCTTTTTATTTATTAATTAATAGGTTGTTTAATTGTGATTGGTTGGAAGCAAGTGAGTGACATCATAATATGTCATAATTTGCTTAATTTTTTTATTTTTCTTTTCTTTTCTTTTCTACCACATTTCCATTTAATTTTTAGCAATATTTATTCATATTTTGAGTCATAATAATTATTTACTTAACTAGACAAGTCGACCAAAAATCACCTCTGAAGGCGAAATGACCGAAATGCCCTCTGTTTGGCTTAACGGGTCAAAATTGTCTGTACCGATTGAAAAATTTTTCTAAATATTTTCTTGGAATTCTAATGCCATGGGAACCTCAATGACCCTTCTCTGGAGTCCCAAAAATTATTTTAATTTTTTTTTCCGGGTCTAGGGCTCCTCGTTGCGAGAACCGCAACTTACCTCTGATTACCCATCGCTTGGGCACCGGCTCATCTGACTTGGTTGTATTTTATTTCTAAAATTTTTCCTAAATTTTTTTTATTAATATTTGAGTTAATTATGGTTCCTGACTTTAGTTTAAATATTTTTCCGAACGTTCTAGCTGTCCGGACCGACACCGGTCACCGGAACAGTAGAATGTACGGAGTTGCTACGGGGAGGGTGTTACAACTCTTCCCCTCTTATTTAAATTTTGTCCTCGAAATTTATCTAACTTAAGTAATCGGGGAGTTACTACCTCCTTGTTTCTTCACTTCCTTGTATTGCCTCATCAGTGTCTGTGTTTGGCTCTTCCTGAGCTTCCATTGCATATACTTGTGGTGCCACCCTGACTTTGGGCTTTTCAACGGTCTCAGAAACAATCTTCTGTGAAATGTCAGCCGTTTCTGCTCTACCCGATCTTTTACCCCTTTGAACTATAGGGGAAGGTCTATCAACTTGTATCGGAGCTATTGAACCACTCCTCTGAGGGAAATCTCTTATAAAATGATCCGTAGCCCCACACTTGAAACACTCTCCAGTTAACAGTCGACACTCCCCTCTGTGTCTTCTACCACAATGCATACATTCAGGCACTGGGGTTAATCCACTTGTTATTGTGCCCGGGGAACTAGCTATAGAGATTCCAATCTGGCCTCTGTGGCCCTGTGTCTGATCTTGTAAACTAGAACCTTTAAACTTCTTACTATCAGTTGGTATATTTGACTGTCCTGGTCCAAATTCCCTCTTACGCTGCCTATCTTTCCTATTTTGTTCATTTATTCTCACTTTCTCCACTTTTAATGTAGCTTCCACTAACTTGGTGAAGTCTGTGATCCCCAAGGCAGTGATCATGATCTTTATATTGTCATTTAGTCCCTCTTCGAATCTCTTGCACCTTTCAGCTTCATTAGGGACTATCTTCCTTCCATAGCGGCTCAATCTTACGAATTCTTTCTCATACTCGGCCACTGACAGCTGTCTCTGCCTCAGGTTAATGAACTCTCTTCTTCTCTCTTCCAGGTATACACCACCCACATATTTCTTCTTGAATTCGGAGAGGAAGAAATCCCAAGTTACTATTTCCTACTGTACTTCACTGGACACCGTGTCCCACCACTCGTATGCATCATCTTGCAACAAAGATATGGCGACTTCGAGTTTTGTCTCAGTGCGGTGGAGTTGTTTTAGAACTTACTGTTGCATTCAACCAATTTTCATTGTGAGAATCATCTTCTCTCTTACCATAGAAGTCCACTGCTCCAAACTTTCTTAATCTTTCCAGGTGTGATTTCTGCTGTGGAGCTGGTGGTGGTAGCGGTGGCATTACTCCGGCCATTTGTCTAAAGAAATCGGCCATTTGCTGGAACATGGCCTGTGGAGGCTGAGCAGGCTCTGCTTGAGCTGGCGGAGCAGATTCTCTCATGCCCCCAGTCTCAGCTGCTGCAGGTGGAGCATGACTCTCCACTTCCTCCTCGACTGCCCTCTGTGATGAAGGGTACATATCCTATTCAAAATAATAAGACAAACAAACAGATCTGCATTAGTGTCACCTCGACTCTTACAAATGCAATGCATGGTATGGACTCAATCTAGGCCCAGAAACGCCTAAACCGCGCTCTGATACCACTAAATGTGACACCCCTTACCCGACTACAGTGTAGCCGAGCAAGTTATGCCACTCAGTGTGCCGAGCACTCTATTTTATCTTAATTCATTTTTATTCTTCCTTTTGAATATAACTTGTGAAATATAATTTATTTAAGCCATTTATTGAAATTATAATTTATTTAAGGTTCCGAAAATTTTAAAGAAAATCCGGCGGAGTACCGGCTAAAAATGGAGAAAACAGTTCTTCGGAACCTGTGAAAAACACTTTCTATATTCTTATTCATTCATCTCAACTCCATTTATCAAAATCTCAATATTTTTCAGTTCACATTCATTTCTCAATCATTCACCTCATTTGATAATCATGTACCAGTTACAGATCAATATTCACTTTTCCATTTACAAACACAAATTTGCATTATTTACATGAAAATCAAAATACATTACATAAGTTTCATTACATATGAGAAAATCAAAATTTATTACAGAATGCCAAAATGACACCTAGTGTCCTACCAATGCAACTGCGAAGTTGAGGTGACACGGACACTATGCGAGCGTGAACGGCCTTACCCAATCGTGGTCTACGGGCCCTCTGTCCAAATCTTGAGATCTCACGCGTTGCAAAAGCGACGCGCTAAGCATAAAGCTTAGTGGTGCCAATAATACAAGAAAATACAATATGCAAATAAAAATAATAATTTCCTTGCTATTGTGTTCATAAGAAATGAATAATTACTAACTTATTGTGTAGTCGAGGGCTAATCATGTTTCATGATATTAACTTCTTCATGCATTTCGTTAATTATTTTCTTCATGATATTGAGCTTCCTTGTATTTTTGTAATCATTCCTGATACTTAATTTTCGTATTTTCTTTAATAATCAGTTCAATCACAGTTATACTTTTCCATGCCCAAGTAACCTATCTTTGACGATCGGATGGATAACGGTCGTTGGCACCGACACCGCGGTGCCTCGGGCCGTCATACCATGGGACGCAGAACGTCAACCACGTATGCAGTCAGTATGGCTAAAAAGCCATGATATCACATAATTGGCATAAAAGCCATGAATACGGGCATAAAAGCCATGAATACGGGCATAAAGCCATGAATACGGGCATAAAGCCATGAATACGGTATAAAGCCTTTCGCAGTACTGCTAAAACAATACCCTATTGGCATGCCAATCTATCCAAACCAATCACATTAGGCCTACTAGGGCATCTTGCACTTTTAAGTTTCACAATTTTTGAATTTCAAGTTTTCATGTCACTATTCATTTCATTAGTCAACTAAAATGTTGACTTTTGCATAAACAATAGGTACATTGGTTTTGACACTCCCAACATACCACATTTTGCATTCAAAACTTGTTGGTTTTAGTCACTTTCTCAAAGCTTAGGTCATTTTGGCAAAATTGCCAATTTTTGGTTTTGGTGTCACTATTCACCTCATTGGTCAACAAAAATGTTGACTTTTGGATAGAAAATAGGTGTATTGGTTTTAACACCCCAAACATACCACATTTTGTATTTAAAACTTGTTGGTATTGGTTGCCAATACCATTTCTAAGCTTAATGCTAATTGAATAAAATTTTCAGATTTGGTTCTTCATCTTTACTGTTATATTTGTTATTTTTACAGTGGGAATTTGAGAAAATGGTAAACATGAAAGTTGTTCCTTATTTTGTCTAGTTGAATTTCCTTTTTTGAATCACTCCATTTGGAGTTTTGTAGCTCAAGTTATGGCCAAAATAAGTTTACTGTTCACGTGCACTGTTCATGCTGCACTTTTGGGTTTTGGCAGATTTTGGTCCAACTTTGGTCAGTAATTTGATCAAGTTAAGTTCATAATTTGGCCTAACTTTCTTCATATGAAATGTTCTACTATGCCTTAGGTTTTCATCGGTTCAAGAATCGCCTAAATCCGAGTTTTCTAGAGAGAGTTATAGCCATCCAAACATTACTGCTCAAATGAAAATTCTGGAAATCTCAGTACAGTAAACTTCACTTTGCTCAATGATTTAATTTGGTTAATGGCATAATTTAGATTGGTATCCTTCATGAAAGTTGTTTGTCTATATCTTATCTTGTTTCTGTAAAAATTTCAGGTCAATTGACCTTATCTACAGTGAGTTATAGCCAAATGAACAGTTACTGTTCATTTGGTCATTTCTGCAGGGGCTGTTTGCAGGGTATCCGGATTGGGGCCAAGTTTTGGTCCTCTTGCTTTGGTCTTTTGGGCATGGTTTCTTCAGCAAAAATGTGCCATTATAAGCCTAGTTTCATGTCCAATTGTCCAAACACCAATTGGACCTTCACAGCCAAGGATATGGCAGTCCAAACATGCTGGACTCACAGCCTCATTTATGCTGTCTCTTGGCAGCCTTCCCATTTCAGTTTACCATGCATTAGTTTACTTCAGATTATGATTTACTTGCCTTAAATGTTCACTAATTGACCATTAGAATGTCCACTAATCATTCCATAAGCCAAATCAAATTTTCACTCCCAAAACCCTAGCTTAAATTCAAAATTTACACAATTTACCTTAATTAACCAACTACTTCATTATCCTTATGTTCATACACTTTAAACATAATCTCTAGTGCACTCCAAGTCCATCAAAACACTCAATCTTGTTCCTTCCTTAGGGGCAGCCGAAATCCATGGGCTTCATACACATGAGTTTAGTTCATTTATTTCACAATTTCTTACCTATTACACATCTCTAACATGGAATTAAGGAGTTTTAAATACATATGTGCACTAACCTTGAATGAAGCCACTTCTAAGACTTCAAAACTTCACTTTCTTCCTTTCTTTTTGCTGTCCAAAGCTTGCTCTAGGTGTGAGGATCAAGTTTTATGAAGGCATATAAGGGTTTTATGGTGTAATTGGCTAGGTTTTGGAGCTTGGGTGAGTGCATCAATGGAGGTCTCTCTTTCTTTCTCTCTCTCTTTCTTTTGGTGTGGCTATTATGGAAGAAGAGGCTGCTGATTTCTTTTGTTTTTGGCCATATTTATCTCTTTTTATTTATTAATTAATAGGTTGTTTAATTGTGATTGGTTGGAAGTAAGTGAGTGACATCATAATATGTCATAATTTGCTTAATTTTTTATTTTTCTTTTCTTTTCTTTTCTACCACATTTCCATTTAATTTTTAGCAATATTTATTCATATTTTGAGTCATAATAATTATTTACTTAACTGGACAAGTCGAACAAAAATCACCTCTGAAGGCGAAATGACCGAAATGCCCTCCGTTTGGCTTAACGGGTCAAAATTGTCTGTACCGATTGAAAAATTTTTCTAAACATTTTCTTGGCATTATAATGCCATAGGAACCTCAATGACCCTTCTCTGGAGTCCCAAAAATTATTTTAATTTTTTTTTTCGGGTCTAGGGCTCCTCGTTGCGAGAACCGCAACTTACCTCTGGTTACCCATCGCTTGGGCACCGGCTCATCTGACTTGGTTGTATTTTATTTCTAAAATTTTTCCTAAATTTTTGTTATTAATATTTGAGTTAATTATGGTTCCTGACTTTAGTTTAAATATTTTTCCGAACGTTCTAGCTATCCGGACCGACACCGGTCACCGGAACAGTAGAATGTACGGAGTTGCTACAGGGAGGGTGTTACATAATGTTACCAATATGTCACATTTTATGGCCTTTTAGTGTTGGTACATGTTACCCAATTCATTTTCAAGTATATTCATTTTATTGCAATTTGCTGGATTTCGGTATATTAATTTGACCTAACCGGATGACCTAGTTCCCTCGGTTTTCAGGTTTCGGTCCAAACTACAAACTTGTAGGTCTATGTCTTATTGTACGCGGGGCAAAATTTCAAGTCATTCTGAGTTGTGTAGACCATGTTATGGTCAATCTACTAATGCTGGACAGAATGCACCAAAAATGTAACTTTAGGTCATTTTTAGGTCACTTTTGGTTCTGCCGTTTTTATACGCGAACTTGTGCAAGTTATTTGACTTGTTTATGGTAATTTCTGGGCTTTGGTGTCTTCATAAGAATTGTAGATATATGTCTAAACTATTCATGATAAAAATTTGAGGCAATTGGACCTATTTTGAGTGAGTTATGGCCAAAATACCAACTATTGCCCAAATGGTCAAT
Source organism: Hevea brasiliensis (assembly GCF_030052815.1). Taxonomy (NCBI): domain Eukaryota; kingdom Viridiplantae; phylum Streptophyta; class Magnoliopsida; order Malpighiales; family Euphorbiaceae; genus Hevea; species Hevea brasiliensis. The sequence goes on along the minus strand of NC_079497.1, from coordinate 55,716,458 downwards.
TTTCAGGCTTTCAAAGCACTAATCCGGATTTGGTCATTTTTCAAGTCACCTTCTAAGCAGAATTTTGGTAAGCTTCCTTCATGAAAGTTGGCAAATTTTGTTCCTGGTTTCACCTCCAATTGGTCTCATACCAATTGGAGCCACACACCTAAGGTTTTAAGCTAAAACACACACTGCCATGCTACACACTCTTCATCACATACCAAAGGACACATTCAACACTTACCAAGTTACACATCCATGCCAATTCTGGTTTGTACCATAACAATAACACACTTTACTTCACATTTTTGGTCATTTTAGCAGCTTGTAACCACTCTCAACATACACACTATAATACAAAATTTTCTAAAGTCCCATTTACAACAATTAAAGTCCCATTTACAACAATTCAACCACATGAACATACCTCATTTCCATGTCCAATTTCAAACAATTATTTATATACACATGCTGCCATCAATGACAACATAATTCAATAATATTTCATGAACTCAAACACTTCAATCACCTTCATGAGGCTGCCACAAATTTACACATACCCATCAATTGCCATTTTCACTTTTTAAGCTTCCAAATCATACCTTACACATGGAATTCAAGTACAATACAATCAAACATTTAAATCATCATTCAAACCACTATTTACATGCAAGAATAAGCTGTTCTTATTGAGGTTCCATGGCTGCCAAAATGTACATTTCCACTAATTCATCAAACTTCAAAAATTCTTCCACAAATCAATTACTCACAACCTCCATTCAAAGTTTAATGAAACAAGAATAAAAAATACATACTTACCGCTTTTGAAATTCTTCAAAACCTCACCAAAACTTAACTTTCTTGCTCCTAATAGCTTCCCCAAGTTGAGTATGCAAGGTTTAATGAAGGAAACTAGTATGAAAAGTGGTTAGAATTGAGGTGCATGGAAGGTAATGAAGCTTCGGCCATGGTGTTTCAATGGAGGCTCACTTTGGCTTGGTGTTGGGAGGTTGAAGATGAAGAAATAATTCTGTCCACAAGGCTTATATAGGTCCCATAATTCATGGTTAGTGGAGCACTAACTTTGGATTAATGAGTTAATTAATCCTAAGTTCCATAATTTGCAATTAAGCCACTAAACTTTTACTATTTATATTATGTACCACATTTCTTATTTTCATGATATTTTCCAAGTGTAATATCATTTATTTTTAATGGACATTTAGGTCAAAAGACAACTCGGGGTGTCAAATGACCACAATGCCCCTGTTCGGATTACATTCCCAATTTTTCGGTAACACAGCGTTTTGTCGTTTTCTCGATTTCTCGTTTTTCTTTGTACTAATTAATTATTTTTTTTTGATATTTCTAATGATATTTATACTTTAATAATTATTTAATTATGTCTTAAAAATATTTTCCAGGGTTCCCCGCAGTCCAGGACTAGTCAACGGTCCACGCCGCAACTTCTCGGTGCGGTCACCCATCGCTATGGTTCTCGACTCGTTTAACTTGGTTACATTTCATTGCTATTATTTTTTCTTTCTATTTCTTGCATTTTCTTTTCTTGTATTTCATTATTTTGTGTCTCCTCACCAATATTTAAGTCTAGTTCTAGGCGTTCTAGCTGTCCGGACAACACTGATCACCGAAATAGTAGAACGCACTACCAAACATAGGGGTGTTACAAGTGCGTATAATCTTTAGACCTGAGATAACACAGTTATCTTATATATAGGTGGTTTGAGTTCAATATTGCTTTCATACTTACACTGTGTATGGGTATATAGGCATGTGTTGGCTCCTACTAGTTATGTATGGAGATAGGTGTTGATCAAGATGGAATCCGTTACCCTAAGTAAATAGGGATAAAATCCTATGTTCATTTAATTGTTCTTGATGTTTCAAGTTCCTAGCCAAGACAGACAGATTTAGTGAGAAAAGAGTTTCTGACAAGAAAATCTAATTAATCAAGAACTGGAATTAAAAGAGAACATAATGTTCATAGCAAATGGGGTTTGACATTAACCATGACTTCAGCTCGAATTGGGATTTTATAACGGAGAGATTCTAGCGCATGGTAACATATGATTAAAGGTTCATTTAAGGTATTCCTTATTACTGATTGGGTGGCCATGGCATATTATGCTAGGTGACAACCATAGTCTATGAGATGCTTGAAATGATTTAGAGAAATTATTTACTGTAAGAAAGAGTTCTAATGATATTAAGAGTTAATATCAGTTCTCATTACCAATAAGTAATGAGCCTAGTAAGTCACACATCTATACAAACTAATCACCATTTAAAATGTGATTTAATTGATTAATTAAAGAGTTTAATTAATTAAAGAGGTTTGGTTTGCAATAAGATTACAAAGTCCCTAGCATAACTTGAAACCAAATCTAGGTTATTGGATGTATAGTATAAATTAAATTTATATTTAATTTAATTAAATATGAATTTAATTATGAGAAATTAATTAATAGAGATTAATTAATTAATTAATTTATATTTGATATAAATTAATTTAAAGAGGAGAAATTATGATTTTGGGTTGAGAACTCAAATTAAAGAGTAAGGGCAAATTGGTCTTTTCACATGGTGACATGTGGCATCATGAGATGCTGACACATGGCACCATTTGATCTTGCCACTTGTCTTCCTATGATGGAATACCACATGTCATGATTTGAATGGAGCTTGACACTTGGCTTCATGGGATTAAATTAAATAATAAGAAGATAGGATCTTGTAATGACATGTGTCAAGGGAGTTATGGTTTGACCTAAGTATATAAAGAAAGGTTATAAAGAAAAATCAGCCACTCCTCTCTTTTCTCTCATATGGGACAGCAACATTGCTCTCTCCTCCTCTCAATTTCTTAATTGATTCAAAGGAAAAACTATGATTTCCTCTTGAATTAAAATTATTAGTAAGTGTTTCTAACACCCAATACATTCATACAACCTTCACAAAGCATAAACCCCATCTTATAATTGGTTGACAAGACTTGAGAAGCTAATCTAGGGGCTGCCATTGCTACTTTGGTGTGTGCTTGTGGTGGACAAACTAGAGGGATAACATTTGGGGTCCTAAGAACATCCTAAGATTGCATCAATTGTGCATCAAGAGGTTAGTACCTAAAAATCCCTCTTTTAGTTAGGGTTTAGTTGAATTAAATGTTAATTCATAATTTTTAATAGCAAATGAAATTTTAATGCATGCTAAAATATGTTTTGGTATGTAATTGGGCATTGGAAATTAATTAGGTTCATAAGAAACTTGGTACAGTGCATGTAACCTTAGAAATAATTTTTGAAATTTAAGGTTCTAATGCCCAATAATCATGCTTCCACTCCTTCAATTGGTATCATAGCTACTATATTTGCTATTAAGATTGTATATGAGGTTTAATTGTGTGATTGGATCAAATTTGGATTGATTCAAATCTGGTTGGGTGCTCAAATGGGGCGGTTTGAATGAGGAACACGCCTCAAAGGTGTGTTTGGAGTTTGGGCTTGGTTTTTGGGCCCATTATGTAATTATTGTTTATTTTAAGGCCCATAATTAAGCCCATACCTAATTAAATTTTTTAATTAGGAATTTTAATCACACAATTAATTTATGAAAATTGTTTCCATATAATTAAATTTGGAAAAGGGTTTCTAAATTTAAATGACTTGAATAAGATTCAAATCTGAATTTTTGGTTGAATATGTGATATTCAATTTAATTTTTTAGTATGTATATTTTATTTAATTGTTAAATTTTACTATGCACGATGGATGATCATGGACAATAAGAAACCAATGTGATTAGATTTATTTCTTTTATTTTCTTTGGTTTGTAAAATAGTTAATTTTATTTTAGTGGCATGTATTATAAATGTTATAATAATTTGGGTTGTAATTTCATTTATTTAAGGACTTTAAAGTCTATATTCTTGTAAACTCGCCTTGGTATGCCAAGGATTACAATGTAATTGGATTGTAAGAAGATCAAGGAGGTCAAGAGAATTGGTGGCACCAGTGGGAGGAAATCAAGATCAAGTGTTGATTATGTACTCCTTCAGCAACTCTTATAAAATGAATGAATGAAATACACCTAGGAATGCCCTGATTCAATTCTTGGTGGCTCAAAATTGAATCCTTTAGAAAGTCCATGATCATACCATATTATTTATTTATCCATGTATGCATGAGATGTATGTGAATGTATGCAAGTATATGATATATACATGCCAATTGGATAATGTGCAAAGTGAGACCATAATAGTAATTAAGTTGACCACAAAATCTTCCAAACAAATGATTAAGTTGGAAATGGTATAATTAAGGTAATTATATTATGGCCCTCCATTAAGGCAATTATTTTAAGAAATTTTAAATACTTGCATGTGATGCATTTATTTATGAGATTTTCTTAAGAATAATTGTTAAGCATAAGATGTTGTAAATATGTAAATAATTGGTGGCTAATAACGGATGTGCCTGAGAATATTAAAATTATTTGCATGTTTGCTGGCTTAAGGGGATCAACTTAACTAATGCAAGATAAATCAATAATGGATGTGCCTGAGATTTTAAGCATTAAGGGCTAAATAAATGATTGAACTTCACATGAGATGTGATGGGAAAGGAGTTGCTCACTTATAGTTTATTGTAATTCCAATAATGGATGTGCCTGAGGATGATCAATAAGACTATAAGAATTCAATCACCCACTAGAAATCTGTCCAACTAGGATTTCCGTTTCCTACTTTGGAAGTGTAGGATTCGCCAAGTTTGTGGGAGGACCAATTTGATTAAAAGACCATAATCATTTTGGTTAATTACTTGATACATTTACTAATTAATATAGTTATTTTCTGTAGTTAATTTTTCTAATAATAATGAGCACACAACAATCACCACTATCCAATATCCTTGCGAGCATACTTGATCACAATAGGTTGACGGGACCTAATCTTTCTGATTGGCTCAAAATTTTAAAATTTGTCCTGAACCTAGAATGTATTGAATATGTTTTAGACTCAAAGGTTCCTAGTACCTTACCTCTAGAGGCTACTCAAGAGGAACTAGATACTTTGGACAAGTGGAAGGAGCATGATATGAGAGCCAAATGTTACATGCCTGCTTCTATGACTAATGAGTTACAGAAGCAGCATGAAAATATGCAAAGTGCAAGTGAGATCCTCCTTCACCTATAAGAGTTGTATGGTGAGCATAGCAGGAATGCTAGGTATGAGATATCTCGACAGCTATTCCGCATGAGGATGTCTGAGGGACAGAATGTAGGAGATCATGTACACAAGATAATTCGGCTTATTGAGCAACTGGAACATCTTGATTTTCACATGGATTTCCAACTGCAGACGGATCTGATCCTTCAGTCCCTGCCTGAGTCATTTGGGAATTTTGTGACAAATTTCCATATGACAAAGCAAGAGTGTACTTTGGTTGGGTTGCTTAACATGCTAGTTATTGCCCAAAAGAATATGTCGGGCAATAAAGGAAAAGAGGTGGCTTTGATTGCATCTTCTTCTTCTACTAGAAAGTCCAAAAGGAAGAAGGGCAATAAGAATAAGAAACCTCAAATTCCTAGACCTTCCAAGAAGATAGCCAAACAGAAGGGTAAGACCAAAGCTGACAAAGGCAAGGGAAAGTGTTTCCACTGCCAGAAGGATGGGCATTGGAAAAGGAACTGCCCAGAGTATCTTGCTTCTCTGAAGGACAAGAAGGATAGACCTTAAGAAGGTATGTCTGTGTCTTGTTATTTAGATTCTGATGATACTCATAGTTCATCTACAGCTTGGGTTTTAGATACTGGTGCTAGTTCTCACATTACTTATGATATGTAGGAACTAGCAAATAGTAGCAGCTTGCAGTCATGAGATACTAGACTCCGGGTTGGCAATGACTCAACTGTTGAAGCTTTAGCCATAGGATCTAAATCTTTATACATGTGTGGACATGTTTTGTATTTAAATAATATTTTGCATGTACCTCATGCTTTTAAGAACATCATTTCTATATCTAATTTGATTAGAAATGGTTATGAATTTTAGTTCACAAATGATGTTTGCAATATTTATTTTGGAAATAAATATGATGGCTCGGGTTATATGCATGATGGACTTTATTATTTAGATAATAATGTTAAATACAATCTAATGCAAGCAATCTAAATAAATGTAATGCCATGATGAAAATCAACTCAAGTTCAAAATATATTTGGCACTTCAAATTAGGTCATGTTGCAGAAGATAGGATTACAAAGCTAGAGAAAATGGGGATTTTATCCTCATTGGGTTCTAAACCTACTCCAACTTGTGAATCCTGCCTTCAAGGAAAAATGACTAGATCACCTTTTATTGGACAAGGGTTAAGAGCTAAAAATATTTTGGAATTGTTACATAGTGATGTATGTGGTCCATTTAAGGAAATGGCTAGAGGTAGTTTTCATTACTTTATTACCTTTACTGATGATAAATCAAGGTTTGGGTATTTGTATTTGATGAAATACAAACATGAATCCTTTGAAAAGTTCAAAGAATTTAAATGTGAAGTAGAAAATCAAACAGAAAAAAAATATTAAAAGTCTTCGATCAGACTGTGGAGGTGAATACTTAAGTACTGAATTTGATGAATACTTGAAAGAGCATGGCATTGTCTCCCAACTGACTCCTCCAGGAATGCCACAACTGAATGGTGTATATGAAAGGAGAAGTCGTACACTATTAGATATGGTACATAGTATGATGAGCTATACTGATATGCCAATCTCCTTTTGGGGATTTGCATTAGAATCAGCTTTGCATATTCTGAATAGGATTCCATCAAAATCAGTCTCTTCCACACCTTATGAGATATGGCATGGAAGAAAACCAAGTCTTAAGCATGTTAAGATTTGGGATTGTCCATCTTATATTAAAAAGCTGAACACTAATAAATTAGAAACCAGATCAGAAAAAGGTCGATTTGTTGTATATCCAAAAGAAAGTTTTGGATATTACTTTTATTTACCTACATCACAAAAGGTTGCGGTAAGCAGAGATGCCATATTTCTTGAACAACAGTTTATTTAAGAAGGTGGCAAAGGAAGGCAAATAGAGTTAGAATTGGAGAATTCTGACTAACCACCAGATCAAATGGATATAGATCCATCTAGTCAACTTACACTTATTGATGAAACATCTATAGTAATTCCTCGCAGATCGACCAGGATATCTCACCCACTAGTGAGATATGGTTTTCTTCATGAAGATGAATAAGAGTTGTTTACTCATGAAGAAATAGATCATGGAGATGATCCTCTTACCTATGAAGAAGTTATATCAGATATAGATTCTTCAAAATGGATTGAAGCTATGAAATCTGAAATTGATTCAATGCATAAGAACCAAGTTTGGGACCTTGTTGATCCACCTGAAGGTATTGTACCTATAGGGAATAAATGGGTTTTCAAGAAGAAAATTGGTTCTGATGGAAAGATAGAGACCTATAAAGCAAGGCTAGTAGCAAAAGGGTTTCGCCAAAGGCAAGGAATCAACTATGAGGAGACTTTCTCACCTGTTGCCATGCTTAAATCAATTGGGATTCTATTAGCAATAGCTGCATGATATGATTATGAGATTTGGCAGATGGATGTCAAAACAGCTTTTCTCAATGGATACATTGATGAAAACATTTTCATGAACAACCTAGGGGTTTTGAATCCTAAGATAGTTCCAAGGTGTGCAAGCTAAAACGATCCATTTATGGGTTAAAACAAGCTTCGAGGAGTTAGAACATCCATTTTGATGAAGCCATTAAGTCATTTAGTTTTATAAAAAATGTGGATGAACCATATGTATATAAGAAGGTCAGTGATAGTGCTATCACTTTCCTTGTTTTATATGTAGATGACATTTTATTGATAGGTAATAACATAGGTATGTTGACAACTGCTAAGGTATGGTTGTCAAATACATTCTCCATAAAAGACTTAGGGGAGGCAACTTATATTCTTGGAATTCGCATCTATAGAGATAGAGTAAAAAGAATAATTGGTTTATCCCAAAGTCTATACTTGGAAAAGTTGTTAAAGAGGTTTAACATGTTTAATTCAAAGAGAGGATTGTTACCCGTAAGACATGGTATCCACCTTTCTAAAGAGATATCTCCAAAGACACCAGAAGAAAGAGATAAAATGGCCAGGATTCCATATGCTTTGGCTATTGGAAGTTTAATGTATGCAATGTTGTGTACTAGGCCAGATATCACAAATGCTATTAGTTTCACTAGCAAATTTCAATCCAATCCAGGTTTGGAACACTGGATAGCTGTCAAAAATATACTTAAGTACTTGAGAAGAACTAAGGATTTATTCTTAATTTATGGAGGTGGTGACTTACAATTGGATGGTTATACTGATTTTGATTTTTAATCAGATATCGATGATAGAAAGTTTATCTCTGGGTTTGTGTTCATTTGTAATGGAGGTGCAGTCAGTTGGAAGAGTTTCAAACAGAGTATGACTACTGATTCCACTACAGAGGCTGAGTACATTACTACATCAGATGCTGCATATAACGCCATCACCATAGGTAGTCCGTACATTTTACTGTTCCGACGACTAATGTCTATTCAAACAGTTAGAATGTCTAGAACTACACTTACTATAGTGAGGAGGCATAAATTGATGGAATAAATATTAAGAAAATATAGGAAAAATTTAGAAAAAATAAAATAAAATTAAGAGAATTTATTAATTGGTACAAAAAATAATAATAACCCAATGAGCACCACGAAGGGTATTTTGGTTATTTCACCCCCCAGATGTGAATTTTGACCTAAATGTCAAAATAAATTTTGAGAGAATTAAAATAAATTAAAATTATAAATTTTATTAATGGAAAATGAGAAAAGAAGGAAGAAGAAAAGAAAAGAAAAGAAAAGAAAAGAAAAAGACTTATGGCATTTAAAAAAATTAAAGTACACAAAAATAAATAAATATATAAGACACTAGAGACAAAACTCCACTACCTCATCTTCTTCTTCCTCTTCTCTCTCTCTCCTTGCCGTCTCCATTGGTTCCTCTCTTCCACCATTTTCATTCAAGCTTAAAGCTTGATTTTCTCCTCACTCACTCACCAAAACCCATAGTCTCCTTCATTAAAAATCCTCCCCACTCCATAAGGAAGCTTTAGATACCCATAAGAAGTAAGGAAATTGAAGTTTGCAAGTTGGGTCACAAAGGTAAGTGCAAGATACCACTTTCTCTCTTCTTTAAATTTTGTAAGAATGATGAGATGAGTGAGTATTACATGAAAATGAAAACAAAAGATAAGAAAATGAAATGCCCAAATTTTGGCAGCCATGGAACCCTTGAGGTTTGATGCTTTTAAGTGATGAAAAATGGTTCCATGAGAATGTTTGAATAGTTGATATGATTAGAAGTGTAAATGTGTAAGGTTTGTGCAAATTGGAACTTTGAAACTAGGGTTTGTGTACATGATTTGAGGACTTTATGTAAATGCTTGAAATTGACCTATTGAGTTGAGATTGTTGCTTATAGAAGTGTTATGCATGCCAATTGAAGTAAGGAAGTTGGAGGAAATTGAAAATTGGGAGTACTTATTTTTTGCAGGTTGGGACTTAATGAGTCTAGTGTGTTTGATGAACCATAACTAATTATGTGTTGCTCTAATTGGCATGAAGCCAATTGGAGGTGAAACTAGACCCAAAATAGCCCATTTTCCGTGAAGAAACCATGTAACATCCTCATTTTTGTAGTCCGTACATTCTACTGTTCCGACAGCTAATGTCTGCCTCAAAAAGTCGGAATGCCTGAAACTACACTTCGGTGATAATGAACAGACATATAATGATGAAATAAATATGAAGAAAATGCAAGAAAAATCAAAGACAAATGAAAGAGAGAAAATGAAGCTAAGTTAAACGAGCCGACACCGCAGCGATGGGTGATCAGAGACTGGAAGGCCGTTGTTTAACCTCAGACCGCGGGGAACCCTCATAATTTAATTCTAGGATGTAAGTAAAGGTCTATTGAAATATAATTGACACTAGAATTATTAAAGAAAAATTAATAAATTAGTACAAAGAAAAACGAAAATCAAGAAACAGATAAAAATCGGTGTTACCAAAAAATCGGGAATATAACCCGAAGTGGGGTATTCTGGTCAATTGACACCTAGAGTTGACTTTTGACTTAAATGTCCATGAAAAATAAGTGGTATTATATTTTGAAAATTTAATGAAAAATGAAATTCAAGATAACATGTAATTTAAGGGAATTGGAGGGCATAATTGCAATTAAAGGAAATCTTGAATTAATCTAATTTTTAATTGTGATTAGTGGGGCATTAGTGGAGTATATAAGGACCACTAGGACAGATTTTTCCACTATTCATCTTCTTCTTCATTATTCTTTGCCGAAATGAAATTTCTCCAAGCTTCATCCATGGCCGCCCCATATACAAGCCTTCATCTACCCATCTTCAAGCCTTGATTTTCATAAGTTCCTTCATTAAACTTAGTCTATACATCATGGGCAGTATATTGGAAGCAAAAAGAAGAGGATTTGATGAAGTTTTGGTCAAGCTCAAAAAAGGTTAGTGCTAGTTTTTCATCCCTTGCTTCATTAAAGTTTGTATTAAGGTTGAGATGAGTTGGATGGTGAAGAAATTTGAAGGATTTGATGAGTTATTGATATATTCAATTTTGGACAGCCATGAAAAGTTTATTGTAGTTGAGTTTTTCTTACCTATAATGGATGGAAATTAAGGTTGAATAACTTAAATGAAGGAAGTAGTAAGTTAAATTCTAAGTATGTGCATGTAGTGTTTGAATTAAGGGTGTGTAATGGAACTTTAATGCTTTGGGCAAACTGCCATGTTTGGCAGCCTATTAAACCATGAATTTGTGTGTGAACATGTAGTTATTAATGAAATATGCTAATGTTAAATTGTGGGCAGCAAGTGTAAGTGTTATTGAAGTTTGATTATGTTGAAGTGTATGTGTAATATTGACATTGAGATATATTGAATTTTGGTGGAAGTGAATGTTGAACTTAATGGTGAATTGTGTGCATTGAGAACTTGAATATTCTGCCCAAAAGTGTTGCTGGAATTGTGTACAATATATATATGGAAGTGTTATTGATTGAATATTGAAGTAATGAGGAGGAGAAGGAATATCAAATTGGAAGTGTATGTGCTTTGTGCAGGTTGTGTATTGAAGGCAGTACCTAAATTAGGCCATAAGTGCCAAACTATGAACCCTATTGGTATGAGGCCAATGGGGGTGAAACTAGACACAAAATAGGCCAACTTTCATGTAGAAATGTTGCCAAAATTCTGCCTACAAACTGACCTTAAAAATGACCAAATCCGGAATAGCAACCTTGCAACCCAGATTTTTGACCATATGAACAGTAGTCCTTGGGATGACCATAACTCACTCAAACCAGGTCCAATTGACCTGAAATTTTTACCATGGTTAGTTTAGACATAGATCTACAATTATTATGAAGACACCAAAGCCCAGAAATGGCCAGAACCAAGTCAAATAGCTTGCACAAATTCAGGTACCAAAACTGCCAGAACTAAAACTGACCAAATTTTGCACTAAAGGTGCAATCTGTCCAGCTTTAGTAAATTGACCATATCTTGGTCTATACAACTTAGAATGACCTGAAATTTTTCCCCGAGTGCAATAAGACATAGAGCTACAATTCTTATAAAGACACCAAAACCCAGAAATGGCCAGAACCAAGTCAAATAGCTTGCACAAGTTCAGCTACCAAAACTGCCAGAACTAAAACTGACCAAATTTTGCACTAAAGGTGCAATCTGTCCAGCTTTAGTAAATTGACTATATCTTGGTCTATACAACTTAGAATGACTTGAAATTTTTCCCCGAGTGCAATAAGATATAGAGCTACAATTCTTATGAAGACACCAAAACCCAAAAATGGCCAGAACCAAGCCAAATGGCTTGCACAAGTTTGGGTAGAAAAACTGCTGAACCAAACGTGACCTAAAATTGACCAAATTTTGCACCAAAGGTGCAATATGTCCAACTTTAGTAAATTGACCATAACTTGGTCTATACAACTCGGAATGATCTAAAATTTTGCCCCGCGTGCAATAAGACATAGAGCTACAATTTTGCTTCTTTGACCAGAAGCTAAAAACCAAGAGAAATAGGACTTTAAGCTAGACAAATCTAGCACACAAAAATTGAGAAATTGACCAAAATTTGCACCAAAGGTGCAATATGTCCAACTTTAGTAAATTGACCATAACTTGGTCTATACAACTCGGAATGACCTGAAATTTTGCCCCGCGTGCAATAAGACATAGAGATACAATTTTGCTTCTTTGACCAGAAGCTAAAAACCAAGAGAAATAGGACTTTAAGCTAGACAAATCTAGCACACAAAAATTGAGAAATTGACCAAATTTTGCACCAAAGGTGCATTATGTCCAACTTTAGTAAATTGACCATAACTTGGTCTATACAACTCTGAATGACCTGAAATTTTTCCCCGCGTGCAATAAGACATAGAGCTACAATTTTGCTTCTTTGACCAGAAGCTAAAAACCAAGGGAAATAGGACTTTAAGCTAGACCAATCTAGCACACTAAAATTGAAAATTGGTAATTACATAAAATGATGCTTGAAGTGATTTGGCAATGAATGCCAACTTGTGAAAAGGGTAAATTGCATTATATTGACAACATATTAAATTGTAAATTGTGACATGTTGATGCTAGAATCAACTTATCCATGATGCATAAAAAGGTCAATAATTTTATTGACCAGTGAAGGGCATAAAGATGTATAAACCCTATGGATAAGGAATTAAATATGTAACATTGTAATATGCCCTAATTTTCCTAGTTGACTAGTTTGGCATGCCAATAGGATTCTGACAGCTGTTCTGTAAATGACTTTACGTCATACTGTGTTTTATGGCTTATTATGCCATACTATGATTTTAATAGCCTATGGCTATATAGTTTGTGTTATTATACTCGGCTTAATGCCTGATTGATTATATGGCTTTTTAGCCACACTGTTTGCACACCAGGAGATACTTTGTGACCGATGGTGTGACGGCCCGAGGTACTAGGTACCCAGTGCTAGTATATCCGTTTATCCAGTCTGGTTAGTGTATAGGCTATATGGGCAGTCATTTAAAACATTATTCAATTTAGGAAGCTAAGTTAAGTATAATGAAATTTTAGTACAATTAAATTAAGTATAGAATGAATGAGTAAAAAAAATTAGCAAAAGAAACATAACAAAAATATAAATTGCAGAATCGTAGAGACTTGAAATACAATACAGTTAGAATAATTTGTATACTGGGTAGTATTACTGAAAAGTTATAAACTAAGCACTTCCAAAGAGGAACAAACTAGTATATAAGATTGTTAATACTAGAAATACCATACCAAATTAAATTGATTCCTGAGTATCTGAATTATGATTTATTTCTTTCTTTATTTGCATATATTATTTCTTGTTATACTATTGCACCACTAAGCAGAAATGCTTAGCGCGATGGAATTGCTTCCTCGTGCAGGTACTGAAGGTGAAACCAGTAGACTTTCGACTGAGATTTTTGGAGTCCAGATCTGCAAAAGTGTTAGAAGAGTTCAAGGTTGTCACCTCCTCAGCAATGCATGTAGATAGGGCTCATAATTATACATGTTATGTATTTTGTTCATTCTAAGTATATTGTAATTTCATTTGTATATCCTGTACTTGACAAATTTACGTACTTAATTGGAAAATTATATAAGTTAATGAAATGTAAGAATTTTGATGTCTGAATTGATTATCTAATCATAATGATTCTGAATGAGATTGAGTTTAAGAAATTTTGAGAAACTGATGAGATATTATTGAGATAAATTAAGCTATGAATTTGAATATGTTATGAATTGTCTTTGGCAGGTTCAGAAGAACTGTTAGTCCAAATTACAGCCGACACTTTGTCGGATTATCGTTAAAATTTTTGAAATTTCCAAATTAGTTAGATTTTGATAAAAGTAAAAATAGCCTAAACCTTAAATATGGTTTTTGAATAAATAAATCAAGAACTGTAATGAAATCAGATAAGATTCAGGTGCTTCGGTACTCCGTGTAACACACTTTGCTCGGCTACACTGTAGACGGGTGAGGGGTGTTACAAACCATGCCCAAATTCTATCCAAAACTTGACCTAAACACTGCCCAAATCTGGATGACCCAGCACAAAACCCAGAAAATGACCAAATGAATAGTATATATTCATTTGGTCATAAATCCCTCTACACTGGTCCAAATGACCTGAATTTGATACCATTGGAAAGCTTAGATATAGGGCTACAATTTTCATGAGGACTACAGAACTCAAAAATTCCAAAAACCAAACCAAATTGCTGGCCCAAGTTGGGTCACAAAACTGCCTAGAATTAGGTTGTCCAGAAACTGCTGGACATAAACTTACCCGACCAGTTTTGGAAAAATGGCTGTAACTTGGTCTACAAGAACTCAAATGTAAAGAAACTAGTGGCAAAATGTCTACAAGACACAGACCTATAAAATTGGTATTTTGACCAAAACCCAGAAATCAAGAGAACTAGGTCAATTAGTTGGAACAAGTCATTACATCAAAACCTTGAATTTGACCAAGTTTCATTTAACCCCATAATAGTCTTTTAGTCATATCTCCCACTAGAAAAATCCAATTGAGATGATCCAAACCTTTCCAGAAACTTGAGTGATAGGGCTACAACTTTGTTTTAGGAATCTTTTGCAAATTATGAACTTAAGAACCTAAAAAAGTGACCTGCAATCACTGACCTGAACTAAACACCTGTTGGCACAAGGTACATGAGTTTAGGTCAGTAAATTGGCCATAAATAATTCCACAAAGCTTGAACAATTGTGATACAAATTTCTCAATGCTCATAAGACATAGGGAAACAATTTTTATGAAGATTACCATGCCTAAAATGGACTGCAACATGTTCCATTAATTAGGTAAAGCTTAAATCCAAAAGTTGCCTAGTTAAGGAATCAGAATCTGGAAATGAATCAGTTATGGTTATCTGACTATAACTTGAGTTCTAAAAATCAAATTGACATGATTCAAAAGAGAAAATAAATATAAGATATAGGGGAACAACTTCCATGAAGGAAGTGTGGCCAAACAGTGGCTACAAGCTAATCAAATGGATAGGTAAAATTAAGACACAAAAACTGAACTTAAAGAAAGGTTCATGAGATAAATTATCCTATGGTAGGAATTTAACCCCAACAAGCCATTAAAAATTAAAACACATGAAGGGGTATGTGGGACCTATTTTCCCACTATAAAGTGACATGAATGTTTCAAGTAAATAAGTAATAATGTGCAATTGCCTATAATATTCCTAGACTTACTTATTTAATTTGGATCGATTGGTATACCAATTAGGGACTACAGATAGCAGTACTGCCCATAGGAATAATCATCAATAGATAAAATATGTTTGACATGATTGTTCTACTGTCTTTATGCCTGCCCGTTGGCCATTGTACCTAATATTATATCTGGCTTAAATGCTTGCTCGCAGGCTTCATGCCTGACATGACCGATGTATACTAGATAAACATATGGCTGTCTAACTAGTATACTCCTATGTATCCACCTTTTATAATTTATTATAGGTTTCTTGGGCATTGATAATGATTAATTAAGACTTAAAATATAATAAGTAAGCAGAAAAGATCCCAATAATTTTAATTGTTTCCAAAGTGTAATGAAAATGTAAAAGACCCAGAAATTATGAATTGCCATTATTATTTCAATTATTAGTTATTGTTATTATAAATTATGCACCACTAAGCGTTATGCTTAGCGCGTCGGTTTTCCATCGTATAGGTATTGGAGACTAGTTCGAGCAGTCGCAGCAGCAGTAGCACCAGTAGTGCCCTGATAGAGCTCTGACCAGATTTGCCACAGTCCAGAGTCACCTTAGTCTTTTGTATTTTTTTTGGTTGGGCCCATGTATGTCTAGATTTTGTTCTTTTGTTCATTGTACATAAACACATGATATATTTTTATTTTGGGATTATAATTAAACTTCGAGATTGTAAGTAAACTTGTAATTTATTATCTATGAATTTTCATATGAATGCAATAGATGATACTTTATTTTGAGATCTCATAAATAATTATGAATGATATGATATAATATAATATGATATGAAAATGTATGAAATGAATATGAACATGTTAACAGGTGATTAGTGGAACCCGCCAGATGCTATCAAAACAGAGGAGGCTTTGTCCGAGTCTCCACAGAAACAAGTTATATAAAAAAAAATTCCACATATGGAATACCTGTTTTTAAATGATATTAAAAATTCACAATGGATATGATAAGACAGGATAGGGTGCTCTGGCACAAAATGTGGCACTTCTTGCTCAGCTATACAGAAGACGGGTAAGGAGCTTCACACTACAAAAGAGGCTGTTTGGATAAAGAAGTTCATGATAGAACTTGTAGTAATTCCTTCCATTGAGTCAGTAGTTCCTCTCTACTGTGACAACAATGGAGTGGTCATACAGGCTAAGGAACCTAGGTCTCACAAAAAATCCAAACACATAGAAAGGCGCTACCACATTATCAGAGAGATAGTTGGGCAAGGTGATGTAGCCATGTAGAAAATAGCATCAGCCGAAAATCCCGCTGATCCATTCACAAAGCCTATGTCACAAACTCAGTTAGACCGACACTTGAGAAAATGGGTCTAAGATATTGTAATGAATGGCTCTAGTGCTAGTAGGAGATTGTTAGTAGTATGCCCTAGAGCATATCTGTGACACTCCTTACCCGTGTACAGTATACCCGAGTAAGTAATGTCACACGGTGTACCGGCACACTCTAATATACCTTAATTAATTTATATCAAGCTTTTGAATATAATTTATGAAATATACTTTATTTAAGCCATTTGTCAAAATTATTATTTATTTGAGGTTCCGAAAATTTTATAGAAAATTCGGCGGAGTACCGGCTAAAAATGGAGAAAACAGTTCTTTGGAACCTGTTAAAAACACTTCCAAATAATTTCCACACAATCCTAACTTCAATTCATCAATAGAGTCTCAACAATTTTTCAATTTCAGGTCTCAACAACCTTTTCATTTCTCAAAACATCCCTTTCTCAGGGTTCTCATATATAAACAACAATTAAATACTCAGATTACTTCCATACATAACCATAAATCTTTATTATTTACATGAACCTCAAATACATTACATAAATCCCAAATACATATGAGAAAATAAAAATTTAATTACAAAATGACAAAATGCCATCTAGTGTCCTACCAATGCACTGCAGGTGACGAGGTGACACGGACACTGTGCAGAACTGCAGGATGGACTCACCCAGTCTGCGGTCTACTGGGCTCACGATCTGTATCTCCAGAACCTACGCGTGGCAAAAGCAACGCGCTAAGCAATAATGCTTAGTGGTGCAATAATATAATAAAAGAAAATAGCAAGGAATTAAATGTGTAGTGAATGTATATGGTTTATTTGTTTGGTATTTGTATATCATTTACTTTGTCCACTTTTATTCATTTGGTTGCCCCAAGTAACCTACACTAGACGACTGGACTGGATAACGGGTAAACTGGCACTGGGTATCTAGTACCTCGGGCCGTCACACCATCGGTCACATATGCATCTCCCGGTGTGCAACAGAACAGCTACCAAGCTGTAAATAATCTCGGGCACAAGGCCAAATCTCAATGCAAGGTCAGAATGGCCAAAAGCCATGAAATCACAGAATGGCATATTGCCATGTGCAGTACTGCTAACTGAACCCTATTGGCATGCCAAACTATCCAAACCAATCATGTTAGGTATACTAGGGCATTTGAAACTTTTAAATTCTTCAATTTGTGCATTTCAAGTTTTGATGTCACTATTCACCTCATTAGTCAACAAAAATGTTGACTTTTGGATAGAAAATAGGTGTATTGGTTTTAACACCCCAAACATACCACATTTTGTATTTAAAACTTATTGGAATTGATTGCCATTTCCATTTCTCAACTTAATTCTAAGAGGGCAGAAATTTCAGTTTTTGAGACCCAACTTTACTGTTCCATTGGACCCTGTTGCAGTGGGAATTTGAGGAAATGACAAACATGAAAGTTGTTCCTTGTTTTGTCTAGTTGAATTTCCTTTTTTAAATCACTCTATTTGGAGTTTTGTAGCTCTAGATAAGGTCCAAAAACCACAGCTGGCCGGATTACCAATCTGCAGAATTGACCATATCTACAGTAACATAAACAGTAACTAGAGTCACTTGGTTGGATGGGTTCTGGCCATAATTTGGGGTAGGTTCCTTCATGAAAGTTGTTTGTCTATGTCTTAACTTGTTGCTGTAAAACTTTCAGGTCAATTGACCAAATCTACAGTGAGTTATCTGTTCATTTGGTCATTCTGCAGAATCAGTTGCAGGGTATCCAGATTGGGGCCAAGTTTTGGTCCCCTTGCTTTGGTCTTTTGGGCATGGTTTCTTCAGGAAAAATGTGCCATTATAAGCCTAGTTTCATGTCCAATTGGACTAACACAGCCAAAGTTATGGCAGTCCAAATGGACTAAATTTTCAGTCCCTCTGCTGCTGTCCTAGGGCAGCCTACATCTTCACTTTGCAATCCTATTTTTCAGTCCAAATTGTGCTCAACTTACCTAAAATAGTCACTTATTGACCATTAGAGTGTTCTTTAACAGTTTGATAAGTCAAGTCAATTTTTACTTCTCAAAACCCTAATGTCCCATTCAATTTACCCATAAACCTCAATTAGCACACTAGTTCAACATCCATGCATATTCATACCTTAAACATCATTTCTATCCACTCTAAATTCATCAAAACAATCAAACTCATCCTTCCTTAGGGCTGCCAAAAATTTGAATATGCCCCTAACATATATAATTTACTTCATTTTCTTACAATTTCTTAACTTAAAATGATGCTCTAACAAGGATTAAAGGAGTGAGAGTGAAAGTATAGCACTAACCTTGAATAGGGCAGATTTTTCCCAACTTTAAACTTCACTTTCTTTCCTCTTCTTGGCTGCTAAAAGCTTGTTTAAGGTGTGGGGTAAAATTTTAATGAAGAGAGGTTAGGGTTTTGTGGTGAAATAAAGTAGAAATCAAGCTTGAGAAGTGAGGTTTAATGGAGGTTGAGAGAGGGAGAGAGAGGCTGCCGTTTGATGAAGGAAGAAGAACAGAATTTTTGTTTCAATTTTGCCTCATTTTCCCTTTTTAATGAAATTGCTTGATTGTCATTGGTGGAGAGAAAGTTTAATGACATCATGTGATGTCAAAAGTCCCATTTTTTTCATTTTTCTTTTCTTTTCTTTTCTACTTGATTTCATTTCAATTTTTAGTAATGTTTATTCATATTTTATGTCATATTAATTATTTACTCAACTGGACAAGTCGGCCAAAAATCACCTCTGAAGGCGAAATGACCAAAATGCCCTCCGTTTGGCTTAACGGGTCAAAATTGTCTGTATCGATTGAAAAATTTTTCTAGGTATTTTCTTGGCATTCTAATGCCATAGAAACCTCAATGACCCTTCTCTGAGGTCCCAAAAATTATTTTATAATTTTTCCCCCAGGTCTAGGGCTCCTCGTTGCGAGAACCGCAACTTCCCTCTGGTTACCCATCGCTAGGGCACCGGCTAGTTTAACTTGGTTGTATTTTATTTCTAAAATTTTTACTAAATTTTTCTTATTATTATTTGAGTTAATTATGATTCCCGACTTTAGTTTAAATATTTTTTCGGACGTTCTAGCTGTCCGGACCGACACCGGTCACTGGAACAGTAGAATGTACGGAGTTGGTACAGGGAGGGTGTTACAACTCTTCCCCTCTAATTTAAATTTCGTCCTCGAAATTTACCTGATGCAAACAGTTGAGGGAACTGTTGCCTCATCGTCTCTTCACTTTCCTAAGTTGCCTCCTCGGTGTTGTGGTGCCTCCAAAGCACTTTCACCAGGGGAATCTGCTTGTTCCTCAATTCTTTCACTTCCCGAGCTAGGATCCGTAGAGGTTCTTCTTCATATGTCAAATCCGGTTGTATTTCAATTTCTTCTCTGGAGATGACATGTGAAGGATCTGAGCGGTATCTTCTGAGCATAGACACGTGGAACACATTGTGGATCTTGTCCAGCTCTGGTGGTAAAGCTAGCCTATAGGCCACTGGACCCACACGTTCAATGACTTCATATGGGCCAATGAACCTAGGGCTTAACTTACCTTTCCTTCCAAACCTCAATACCTTCTTCCATGGTGACACCTTGAGGAACACTTTGTCGCCAACCACATATTCTATTTCTTTTCTCTTCAGGTCGGCATAAGATTTCTGTCTGTCCGAGGCAACCTTCAGATTAGCTTTGATCAATTTTACTTTGTCCTCAGTCTGTTTCACCAGGTCTGGCCCTACCAGTTTATCTTCACCCAATTCAGTCCAACACACTGGAGTTCTACATTTTCTCCCATACAGTGCTTCATATGGGGCCATTTGGATGCTAGCTTGGTAGCTATTGTTGTATGCAAATTCGCGATGGGAGGTATCTATCCCAACTTCCCTCAAATTCAATGACACAACTCCTCAGCATATCCTCAAGGACCTGACATATATTTCATGTTATTGTTATCATTTCAGTTCAATATTTGTATTAATTCAATTGGTTCAATTGTTTACCAAGATTACTCTTTCTGATTGCCCATCCGTCTGAGGATGGAAAGCTGTGCTGAAATGGAGTTGTGTACCCAAGGATTCATGCAACTTCTTCCAAAATCTCGATGTGAACCTTGGGTCTCGATCAGATATGATGGAAAGTGGAATTCTATGCAGTCTAACTATCTCACTGATATACAATTCTGCTAACTTCTCCAGTGAGTAGTCAGTCCTAACTGGCAAAAAGTGTGCTGACTTCGTCAATCTATCAACTATCACCCATGCTGCATTATGTTTCTTCCGAGTGAGAGGTAGACCACTTACAAAATCCATGGTGACCCGATCCCATTTCCATTGCGTATAGGCTGTAGCAAACCCGATGGAACTTGATGTTCTGCCTTGACTTGCTGACATGTCAAGCATTTAGTCACATAGTCAGCTATGTCCTTCTTCATACCAGGCCACCAATACTGAAGCTTCAGATCATGATACATCTTTGTACTTCCTGGGTGCATAGCATATACACTGGTGTGTGCCTCTTTTAGAATACTGGCCTTCAATTCCCCATTATCTTGTACACACAGTCTTCCTTTGTAATACAGACACCCATCTGCTTTCACCTCATAGTCAGTTGCTTTTCCCTCTGGGATTTTGCTCATAATAGCCAGTAACTTTTCATCTACTTTTTGCCCATCTAAAATATGCTGTAGCAGGTTTGGCCTCACTTGTAACTCAGCCAAAATAGCTCCATCTCGAATCAAAGATAGACGGGCATTCAATGATCTCAAGGCTGTCATGGATTTTCTGCTCAAAGCATCAGCAACTACATTTGCCTTCCCAGGATGGTAGTCAATTA
The DNA here is from genome assembly GCF_030052815.1 of Hevea brasiliensis. NCBI lineage: Eukaryota > Viridiplantae > Streptophyta > Magnoliopsida > Malpighiales > Euphorbiaceae > Hevea > Hevea brasiliensis. The sequence goes on along the minus strand of NC_079497.1, from coordinate 55,694,860 downwards.
CACAGTCATAGTCCTTCAGGAACTCAATCCATCGCCTCTGTCTAGGGTTGAGCTCCTTCTGGGTTGGCAAGTATTTCAGGCTTTTGTGGTCTGTGTATATGTAGCACTTTTCACCATACAAGTAATGCCTCCATATCTTCAGTGCAAAGATAATTGCTGCAAGCTCTAGATCATGGGTAGGGTAGTTCTGTTCATGTGGCCTTAGCTGTCTGGAAGCATGAGTGACCACCTTCCCCTCTTGCATCAATACACACCCTAACCCATTATGAGAAGCATCACTATAGACCACGAAGTCCTTTCCTGACACTGGCTGTGTTAACACTGGTGCCTCTGTCAACATAGCCTTCAACTTCTCAAAACTGGTCTGACACTTGTCATTCCAGTCAAATCTGACATTCTTGTGTAACAACTTGGTCATTGGAGCAGCTATTAAGGAAAATCCCTTCACAAATCTTCTGTAATACCCAGCTAGCCCCAAGAAGCTTCTGACCTCAGTTGTATTCCTGGGAGGCTTCCATTCCATCACTGCTTCTATTTTCTTGGGATCCACCCTAATCCCATCGGCTGACACTATGTGTCCAAGGAATGCAATCTCATTTAACCAAAAGTCACACTTGGACAACTTAGCATACAGTTCCTTTTCTCTCAGGGTTTGCAGAACAATCCTCAAATGCTCATCATGTTCTTCCCTGGTCTTAGAATACACCAAAATATCATCAATAAAGACCACTACGAACCGATCTAGGTATGGATGGAAGATACGGTTCATAAGGTCCATAAATGCCGCTGGTGCATTTGTTAGGCCAAAGGGCATCACCAGAAACTCATAATGCCCGTATCGGGTCCTGAATGCAGTCTTGGGCACATCTACATCCTTCACCCTCAACTGATGATACCCTGATCTGAGATCAATCTTAGAAAATACTCCTGCTCCCTTCAACTGATCAAACAGATCATCAATTCTAGGCAACGGATATTTATTCTTCACAGTCACTTTATTCAACTGCCGGTAATCGATGCATAGCCTCAAAGTCCCATCCTTCTTTTTCACAAACAGCACTGGAGCTCCCCATGGTGACACACTGGGGCGTATGAACCCCTTATCAAGCAACTCTTGCAACTGAGTTTTCAACTCCCTCAATTCAGTGGGTGCCATCCTATAAGGAGCAATGGAAATAGGTGCTGTACCCGGCAGTGTCTCAATAGCAAATTCAACTTCCCTTTCTGGTGGCAAACCAGGCAATTCTTCAGGAAATACCTCTGGGAAGTCTCTCACTGTGGGTATATTACTCAGGTTTGGCTTAGCCTGCCTAGTATCCACCACATGTGCTAGGTAGGCTTCACAGCCTTTTCTCATCATTCTTCTTGCAACTGTGGCTGAGATGACATTGGACAAGAAATCTGTCCTTTCACCCACAACTGTAATCTCATTACCCTCAGGAGTTTTCAGAGAAATTCTCTTCAATTTGCAATCAACTATTGCTTGATGACGTGACAACCAGTCCATTCCCAAAATCACGTCAAACTCGTGGAAGGGCAACTCAATCAAGTCTGCCAAGAATTCATACCCCTGAATCCTTAACGGGCAACCCTTGTACACTTTGTTCACCACTACACTGTGACCCAATGGATTAGTGACCAGAATGTCTTGGTCACTCTCCCCTATTAGTATCCCCCTTTCTACGGGTAAGTTGATGCAAATGTAGGAATGAGTGGATCCTGGATCCACCAATGCATGCACAGGAGTATTGTAGAGGGAGAACGTACCCCTGATGACGTCCGGGGCATCTTACTCCTCCTGAGCTCTCAGGGCATAATTTCTGGCAGGTGGTGGTACATTATCCGCCTCTGCTGGCTCAGATGCAGGCCTCTGTGATGGTCCCACTGCGTCAGATCTGCCAGATTTTTTACCTCTCTGTGGTGCAGGAGCAGGTCTTTCTGCTTGTGTTGGAGCAGCTGTAGTAGTTCTGCATGGGCAGTTCCTCAGCTGATGCTCTGTCGACCCACATCTTAAGCAGGCACCAGTTACTCTCCAACATTCCCCCTTGTGCCATTTCAGACAGTGTGGACATGCAGAAGATGTTGGGGCTGGTCCCCTGAACCCCATCCCTGGAGAGCTGCCCACTGATGGTGTGGACTGACCTCTCCTAGGGGTGAACTATGGTCTGGGCCCCTGAGATTGACCCTGACCATGTGGCTGACCTGAACTCTGTGCAGGTGGACCTTTGAACCTCTTCCCAGATGCAGGAGCTGAGCTAGACTGACCCGGGCCCCTCTTCTGCTGTCTATCCCTTCTGGTCTGCTCACTGATTCTCACTTTTTCCACCTTTATTGCAGCTTCCACTAACTTGGTAAATTCTGTGATTCCCAAGGCAGTGAGCTGGATCTTGATGTTGTCATTTAGTCCCTCTTCAAATCTCTTGCACCTTTCCGCTTCATTAGGGACTATCTCCCTTCCATAGCGGCTCAATCTTACGAATTCCTTCTCATATTCGGCCACTGACAGCTGTCTCTGCCTCAGGTTAATGAACTCTCTTCTTCTCTCTTCCAGGTATACAGTACCCACATATTTCTTCTTGAACTCGGAGAGAAAGAAGTCCCAAGTTCTGACTTCTGCATTTCATCGACAGTGTCCCACCATTCGTAGGCATCATCTTGCAACAAGGATACTGCAGCTTCTAGATTTTGCTCTGAGGTGCAGTGGAGTTGTTTTAAGACTCTGCCCGTTCTGTTCAACCAATTCTCGGCTGCAACAGAGTCATCCTCTCTCTTGCCGAAGAAATCCACCGCCCAAACTTTCTTAGCCTTTCCAGGTGTGATTTCTGCTGTGGAGCTGGTGGTGGTGGTGGTGCTGGCATTACCCCGGCCATTTGTCTAAAGAAATCGGCCATTTGCTAGAACATGGCCTGTGGAGGCTGAGTGTGCTCGCTTGAGTGGAGCGCATTCTCTCATGCCCCCAGTCTCAGCTGCTGCAGGTGGAGCATGACTCTCCACTTCCTCCTCGACTGCCCTCTGAGATGAAGGGTCCATATCCTATTCAAAATAAGAAAAACAAACAGATCTGCATTAGTGCCACCTCGACTCTTACAAATGCAATGCATGGTATGGACTCAATCTAGGACCAGAAACGCCTAAACCGTGCTCTGATACCACTAAATGTGACACCTCTTACCCGTGTACAGTATACCCGAGTAAGTAATGTCACATTGTACCAAGACACTCTAATATACCTTAATTAATTTATATCAAGCTTTTGCATATAATTTATGAAATATACTTTATTTAAGCCATTTGTCAAAATTATTATTTATTTGAGGTTCCGAAAATTTTATAGAAAATTCAGCGGAGTACCGGCTAAAAATGGAGAAAACAGTTCTTCGGAACCTGTTAAAAACACTTCCAAATAATTTCCACACAATCCCAACTTCAATTCATCAATAGAGTCTCAACAATTTTTCAATTTCAGGTCTCAACAACCTTTTCATTTCTCAAAACATCCCTTTCTCAGGGTTCTCATATATAAACAATAATTAAATACTCAGATTACTTCCATACATAACCATAAATCTTTATTATTTACATAAACCTCAAATACATTACATAAATCCCAAATACATATGAGAAAATAAAAATTTAATTACAAAATGACAAAATGCCATCTAGTGTCCTACCAATGCACTGCAGGTGACGAGGTGACACGCATAATCGTGCAGAATCGCAGGATGGACTCACCCACTGCGGCTCATCGGGCTCACGATCTGTATCTCCGTAACTCACGCGTGGCAAAAGCAACGCGCTAAGCAATAATGCTTAGTGGTGCAATAATATAATAAAAGAAAATAGCAAGGAATTAAATGTGTAGTGAATGTATATGGTTTATTTGTTTGGTATTTGTATATCATTTACTTTGTCCACTTTTATTCATTTGGTTGTCCCAAGTAACCTACACTAGACGACTGGACTGGATAATGGGTAAACTGGCACTGGGTATCTAGTACCTCGGGCCGTCACACCATCGGTCACATATGCATCTCCCAGTGCAAATGTAACGGCTACCAAGTCAGAATAATCTCGCACAAGGCCAAATCTCAATGCAAGGTCGAATGGCCAAAAGCCATGAAATCTGCACGGCATATTGCCATGTGCGATCGCTAATCGAACCCTATTGGCATGCCAAACTATCCAAACCAATCATGTTAGGTATACTAGGGCATTTGAAACTTTTAAATTCTTCAATTTGTGCATTTCAAGTTTTGATGTCACTATTCACCTCATTGGTCAACAAAAATGTTGACTTTTGGATAGAAAATAGGTGTATTGGTTTTAACACCCCAAACATACCACATTTTGTATTTAAAACTTGTTGGAATTGATTGCCATTTCCATTTCTCAACTTAATTCTAAGAGGGCAGAAATTTCAGCTTTTGAGACCCAACTTTACTGTTCCATTGGGCCCTGTTGTAGTGGGAATTTGAGGAAATGACAAACATGAAAGTTGTTCCTTATTTTGTCTAGTTGAATTTCCTTTTTTGAATCACTCCATTTGAAGTTTTGTAGCTCTAGATATGGTCCAAAAACCACAGCTGGCCGGATTGCTAATCTGCAGAATTGACCATATCTACAGTAACATAAACAGTAACTAGAGTCACTTGGTTGGATGGGTTCTGGCCATAATTTGGGGTAGGTTCCTTCATGAAAGTTGTTTGTCTATATCTTAACTTGTTGCTGTAAAAATTTCAGGTCAATTTAACAAATCTACAGTGAGTTATGGCCAAATGAACAGTTACTGTTCATTTGGTCATTCTGCAGAATCAGTTGCAGGGTATTCGGATTGGGGCAAAGTTTTGGTCCTCTTGCTTTGGTCTTTTGGGCGTGGTTTCTTCAGAAACAATGTGCCATTATAAGCCTAGTTTCATGTCCAATTGGCCAAACACAAATTGGACTAACACAGCCAAAGTTATGGCAGTCCAAATGGACTGAATTTTCAGTCCCTCTGCTGCTGTCCTAGGGCAGCCTACATCTTCACTTTGCAATCCTATTTTTCAGTCCAAATTGTGCTCAACTTACCTAAAATAGTCACTTATTGACCATTAGAGTGTTCTTTAACAGTTTGATAAGTCAAGTCAATTTTTACTTCTCAAAACCCTAATGTCCCATTCAATTGACCCATAAACCTCAATTAGCACACTAGTTCAACATCCATGCATATTCATACCTTAAACATCATTTCTATCCACTCTAAATTCATCAAAACAATCAAACTCATCCTTCCTTAGGGCTGCCGAAAATTTGAATATGCCCTAACATATATAATTTACTTCATTTTCTTACAATTTCTTAACTTAAAATGATGCTCTAACAAGGATTAAAGGAGTGAGAGTGAAAGTATAGCACTAACCTTGAATAGGGCAGATTTTTCCCAACTCTAAACTTCACTTTCTTTCCTCTTCTTGGCTGCCAAAAGCTTGTTTAAGGTGTGGGGTAAAATTTTAATGAAGAGAGGTTAGGGTTTTGTGGTGAAATAAAGTAGAAATCAAGCTTGAGAAGTGAGGTTTAATGGAGGTTGAGAGAGGGAGAGAGAGGCTGCCGTTTGATGAAGGAAGAAGAACAGAATTTTTGTTTCAATTTTGCCTCATTTTCCCTTTTTAATGAAATTGCTTGATTGTCATTGGTGGAGAGAAAGTTTAATGACATCATGTGATGTCAAAAGTCCCATTTTTTTCATTTTTCTTTTCTTTTCTTTTCTACTTGATTTCATTTCAATTTTTAGTAATGTTTATTCATATTTTATGTCATATTAATTATTTACTCAACTGGACAAGTCGGCCAAAAATCACCTCTGAAGGCGAAATGACCAAAATGCCCTCCGTTTGGCTTAACGGGTCAAAATTGTCTGTACCGATTGAAAAATTTTTCTAGGTATTTTCTTGGCATTCTAATGCCATAGGAACCTCAATGACCCTTCTCTGAGGTCCCAAAAATTATTTTATAATTTTTCCCCCGGGTCTAGGGCTCCTCGTTGCGAGAACCGCAACTTCCCTCTGGTTACCCATCGCTAGGGCACCTACTGCTTAACTTGGTTGTATTTTATTTCTAAAATTTTTACTAAATTTTTCTTATTAATATTTGAGTTAATTATGATTCCCGACTTTAGTTTAAATATTTTTCCGGACGTTCTAGCTGTCCGGACCAACACCGGTCACCGGAACAGTAGAATGTACGGAGTTGGTACAGGGAGGGTGTTACAATATCATTTTATATGTATGTTGTACGTATTTTATTAATAAAAGGCAATTTTACTTTTCCATTTACATAATATATTTATGTGTAATAGAAAAGATCCATTGATATTTTGTTAGAAATTCTATTCTTAAGTTGTTAAGAATATGAGTGACAGTATTTCTAGCACAAAGTATCATAAATTGGTTCACAATCGAGTATACTTCATAATAAGGACATGACTTATCCAGAAAGATTGTAATCATGTTTGTTCCCAAGGTATTTATATGAGATATAAATGAGATGGAATGGTGAGTCTCATGCCACATAACAAACATGATAGGCACTTATACATGATAAGTAGGCCGAACCAGTGACACTTATGACAAGTACATGGAGTTTACTCTTGTCAATGCATTGTCATATATCATATCAGTGCATATAATCTCTAGACCTGAGATAACACAGTTATCTTGTATATAGGTGATTTGAATTTAATACTGCTTTATGGGCATGTGTTGGCTCCTACTAGTTATATATGTAGATAGGTGTTGATCAAGATGGAATCCATTACCCTAAGTAAATAGGGATAAAGTCTTATGTTCATTTAATTGTTCTTGATGTTTTAGGTTTCCGGCTAGGACAGACAGATTTAGTTAGAAAAGAGTTTCTGACAAAAAAATCTAATTAATCAAGAACCGGAATTAAAAGAGAACAAAATGTTCATAGCAAATGGGGTTTGATATTAACCATGACTCCAGCTTGAATTGGGATTTTGTAATGGAGAGATTCTAGTGTATGGTAACACATGATTAAATGTTCATTTAAGGTATTCTTTATTACTGATTGGGTGGCCATGGCATACTATACTAGGTGTCAACCATGGTTTATGAGATGCCTGAAATGATTTAGAGAAATCATTTACGGTAAGAAAGAGTTCTAATGATATTAAGAGTTAATATCATTTCTCATTGCCAATAAGTATGAGCCTAGTAAGTCACATATCACACAATCTAATCACCATTTAAAATGTGATTTAATTGATTAATTAGAGAGGTTTAGTTTGCAATAAGATTGCAAAATCCCTAGCATGACTTGAAATCAAATCTAGGTTATTGGATGTATAGTATAAATTAAATTTATATTTAATTAGACTAAATATGAATTTAATTATGAGAAATTAATTAATGGAGATTAGTTAATTAATTAATTTATATTTGATATAAATTAATTTAAAGAGCAGAAATTATGATTTTGTGTTGAGAACTCAAATTAAAGAGTAAGGGCAAATTGGTCTTTTCATAAGGTAACATGTGGCATCATGAGATGGTAACACATGGCACCATATGATCTTGCCATTTGTCTTCCTATGTTGAAAGACCACATGTCATGATTTAAATAGGGCTTGACACTTGGCTTCATGGGATTAAATCCAATAATAAGAAGATGGGATCTTGTGATGACATGTGGTAAGAGAGTTAGGGTTTGACCTAAGTATATAAAGAAAGGTTATAAAGAAAAATCAGCCACTCCTCTCTTTTCTCTCACATGGGACGGAAACATTTCTCTTTCTTTCTCCTCTCAATTTCTAAATTGATTCAAAGGAAATATGATTTTCTCTTGAATTAAAATTATTAGAAAGTGTTTCTAACACCCAATACATTCATACAACCTTCACAAAGTATAAACCCCATCTTATAATTGGTTGACAAGGCTTAAGAAACTAATCTAGGGGCTGCCATTGCTACTTTGGTGTGTGCTTGTGGTGGACAAAATAGAGAGACAACATTTGAGGTTCTAAGAACATCCTAAGATTGCATCAATTGTGCATCAAGAGGTTAGTACCTAAAAATCTCTCTTTTGGTTAGGGTTTAATTGAATTAAATGTTAATTCATAATCTTTAATGGCAAATGAAATTTTAATGCAACCTAAAATATGTTTTGGTATGCAATTGTGCATTAGAAATTGATTAGGTTCATAAGAAACTTAGTATGGTGCATGTAACCTTAGAAATAATTTTTGAAATTCAAGGTTCTAATTGTGACACCCCTTACCCGTCTACAGTATAACCGAGTAAGATATGTCATACAGTGTACCGGAACACCCTATTTTATCTCAATCATTTTATTCTTCCTTAATTTATTTTTATCATAGTTATGAAGTACAATTTGTAAAATATAATTCATTTAAGTCATTTATTGAAATTATAATTTATTTGAGATTTCGCAAATTTTATAGAAAATTCGGCAGAATGCTGGCTAAAAATGTAACATCCTCATTTTCGTAGTCCGTACATTCTACTGTTCCGATGGCTAATGTCTGCCCCGGAAAGTCAGAATGTCTGGAACTACACTTTGGTGATAATGAACAGACATATAATGATGAAATAAATAAGAAGAAAATGCAAGAAAAGTCAAACAAAAATGAAAGAGAGAAAATGAAGCTAAGTTAAACGAGCAGGCACCACAGCGATGGGTGACCGCACCGGGAAGGCCGTTGTCAACCCCAGGACCACGGGGAATCCTCTAAATTTAATTTTGAGACATAAATAAAGGTTTATTGAAATGTAATTGACACTAAAAATATCAAAGAAAAATTAATAAATTAGTACAAAGAAAAATGAAAAATCGAGAAACGGACAAAAAAATCGGTGTTACCGAAAAATCGGGAATATAACCCGAAGTGGGGTATTTTGGTCATTTGACACCTAGAGTTGCCTCTTGACCTCAATGTCCATTAAAAATAAATGGAATTAAACTTTGAAAATTCCATGAAAAATGAAATTATAAATGAAATGGAATTAAAGGAAATATGGGGCTATAATTAGAATTATGAAAGTTTAATTATTTTAACTATTATTTAAATGTTTAGTGGGGTATAAAACCATAAGTGGACAACATTTTCCACTAAACCATTTCATCTTCTTCACTCCTTCACCACCATTGCCGAATTTGATTTTCTCTCCCAAGCTCATCCATGGATGTCCATGAAGCAAGCTTCATCAACCCATGATCAAGCCATTTTTTCCTGTAAGTTTCTTTATTAAAGTTGTTCTACACATCATGGGCAACACATAGGGAGGAAAAAGGGCAGCATTTGATGAAGTTTGATCAGCCTCCATAAAAGGTTAGTGCTAGTTTTTCATCCCTTGCTTCATTAAAGTTTGTATTAAGGTTGAGATGAGTTGGATGGTGAAGAAATTTGAAGGATTCAATGAGTTATTGATATATTCAATTTTGGACAGCCATGAAAGTTTATTGTAGTTGAGTTTTTGTTATCTATAATGGATGGAAATTAAGGTTGAATAACTTAAATGGAGGAAGTAGTAAGTTAAAATCTAAGTATGTGCATGTAGTGCTTGAATTAAGGGTGTGTAATGGAGCCTTAATGCTTTTGGCAAACTGCCATGTTTGGCAGCCTATTAAACCATGAATTTGTGTGTGAACATGTAGTTATTAATGAAATATGCTATTGTTAAATTGTGGGCAGCAAGTGTAAGTGATATTAAAGTATGATTATGTTGAAGTGTATGTGTAATATTGACATTGAGATATGTTGAATTTTGGTGGAAGTGAATGTTGAACTTAATGGTGAATTATGTGCATTGAGCACTTAAATATTCTGCCCAAAAGTGTTTCTGGAATTGTGTACAATATATATATATATGGAAGTGTTATTGATTGAATATTGAAGTAATGAGGAGGAGAAGGAATATCAAATTAGAAGTGTATGTGCTTTGTGCAGGTTGTGTATTGAAGGCAGTACTTAAATTAGGCCATAAGTGCCAAACCATGAACCCAATTGGTATGCGGAGAATGGGGGATAAAACTAGACACCAAATAGGCCAACTTTCATGTAGAAATGTTGCCAAAATTCTGCCTAGAAACTGACCTTAAAAATGACCAAATCCGGAATAGCAACCTTGTAACCCAGATTTTTGACCATATGAACAGTAGTCATTGGGATGACCATAACTCACTCAAAACAGGTCCAATTGACCTGAAATTTTTACCATGGTTAGTTTAGACATATATCTACAATTCTTATGAAGACACTAAAGCCCAGAAATGGCCATAACTAAGTCAAATAGCTTGCACAAGTTCAGGTACCAAAACTGCCAGAACTAAAACTGACCAAATTTTGCACTAAAGGTGTAATCTGTCCAGCTTTAGTAAATTGACCATATCTTGGTCTATACAACTTAGAATGACCTGAAATTTTTTCCCGAGTGCAATAAGACATAGAGCTACAATTTTTATGAAGACACCAAAACCCAGAAATGGCCAGAACCAAGTCAAATAGCTTGCATAAGTGTAGGTACCAAAACTGCAAGAACTAAAACTGACCAAATTTTGCACTAAAGGTGCAATCTGTCTAGCTTTAGTAAATTGACCATATCTTGGTCTATACAACTTGGAATGACCTGAAATTTTGCCCCGAGTGCAATAAGACATAGAGCTACAATTCTTATGAAGACACCAAAGCCTAGAAATGGCCAGAACCAAGTCAAATAGCTTGCACAACTTCGGATACCAAAATTGCCAAAACTAAATGTGACCTAAAATTGACCAAATTTTGCACTAAAGGTGCAATCTGTCCAGCTTTAGTAAATTGACCATATCTTGGCGTATACAACACAGAATGACCTGAAATTTTGCCCCGCGTGCAATAAGACATAGACCTACAAGTTTGTAGTTTGGACCGAAACCCAAAAACTGAGGGAACTAGGTCGTCCGGCTAGGTCAAAATAGTATACCGAAATCCGGTAAGTTGCAATAAAATGCAGAACACTTGAAAATGAAATTGGTAACATATACGTTGACTCACGTATTGATAACATTGATAACATTAGAATTGACATATTGATAACATGTGACATATTGATAACATTAGAATTGACTCACGTAAAGTGCATCAAGGGTCAACATTATAGGTTGACTAATGAAATGAATTAAAGGGAATAGTACCAAGAGAAATAGGACTTTAAGCTAGACAAATCTAGCACACAAAAATTGAGAAATTGACCAAATTTTGCACCAAAGGTGCAATATGTCCAACTTTAGTAAATTGACCATAACTTGGTCTATACAACTCGGAATGATCTGAAATTTTGCCCCACGTGCAATAAGACATAGAGCTATAATTTTGCTTCTTTGACCAGAAGCTAAAAACCAAGGGAAATAGGACTTTAAGCCAGACCAATCTAGCACACTAAAATTGAAAATTGGTAATTACATAAAATGATGCTTGAAGTGATTTGGCAATGAATGCCAACTTGTGAAAAGGGTAAATTGCATTATATTGACAACATATTGAATTGTAAATTGTGACATGTTGATACTAGAATCAACTTATCCATGATGCATAAAAAGGTCAATAATTTTATTGACTAGTGAAAGGCATAAAGATGTATAAACCCTATGAATAAGGAATTAAATATGTAACATTGTAATATGCCCTAATTTTCCTAGTTGACTAGTTTGGATAGGTTGGCATGCCAATAGCATGCCAATAGGATTCTGACAGCTGTTCTGTAAATGACTTTACATCATACTGTGTTTTATGGCTTATTATGCTATACTATGATTTTAATGGCCTATGGCTATACAGTTTGTGTTATTATACTCGACTTAATGCCTGATTGATTATATGGCTTTTTAGCCACACTGTTTGCACACCGGGAGATACTTTGTGACCGATGGTGTGGAGCCGGAGGTACTAGGTACCCAATGCTAGTATATCCGTTTATCCAGTCTGGTCAGTGTATAGGCTATATGGGCAGTCATTTAAAACATTATTCAATTTAGGAAGCTAAGTTAAGTATAATGAAATTTCAGTACAATTAAATTAAGTATAGAATGAATGAGTAAAAGAAATTAGCAAAAGAAACACAACAAAAATATAAATTGCAGAATCGTAGGGACTTGAAATACAATACAGTTAGAATAATTTGTATACTGGGTAGTATTACTGAAAAGTTATAAACTAAGCACTTCCAAAGAGGAACAAACTAGTAGATAAGATCATTGATACTAGAAATACCATACCAAATTAAATTGATTCTCGAGTATTCGAATTATGATTTATTTCTTTCTTTATTTGTATATATTATTTCTTGTTATACTATTGCACCACTAAGCAGAAATGCTTAGCGCGATGGAATTGCTTCCTCGAGCAAGTACTGATGGTAAAACCAATAGACTGTCAACTGAGATTTTTGGAGTCCAGATCTGCAGAAGTGTCAGAAGAATTGAAGGTTGTCACCTCCTCAGCAATGCATGTAGATAGGGCTCATATTTACACATGTTATGTATTTTGTTCATTCTAAGTATAATGTAAATTATTTGTACATCCTGTACTTGACAAATTTATGTAATTAGTTGGCAAATTATGCAAAATAAAAAAATAAAATGTAAGAATTTTGATATATGAGTTAAGTATCTAATCATGATGATTCTGATTGAGATTGAGTATGAAAAATTTTGAGACTGATTCTGAGTTGTGAATTTGAGTATATTGAAATTGTTTTTGGCAGGTTCAGAAGAACTGTTAGTCCAAATTACTGCCGGCATTCTGCTGGATTATCATTAAAATTTTTGAATTTTCCAAATTAGTCAGATTTTGATAAACAGTAAAAATAGCCTAAACCTCAGATAGAGTTTTTGAACAAGTAAATCTAGAACTATAATGAAATCAGATAAGATCAGGTGCTCCGGCACGCCGTGTAGCATGCCTTGCTTGGCTACACTATAGACGGGTGAGGGGTGTTACAGAAAATGGATAAAACAGTTCTTCGAAACCTGTGAAAAACACTTCCAAAAGTTTCTATCAATTCCAAACTCCATTTCATCAACAAAATCTCAATATTTCTCATATATACTCCCATTTCTCATTTATTCATTTCATATGAAATTCATATAAAAGTCATAAATAAATATTCACTTGTTCATTCATAAACACAATTTTCATAATTTACATCAATACTAAAATACATTACATAAGTCTTAATGACACATGAGAAAATAAAAGTTAATTACAAAATACCCAAAATGAAACCTAGTGTCCTACCAATACACTGATGTCGGTGAGGTGACACGGATACTATGCAGAGCTGCAGAAGATCTCACCCAGTCTGTAGTCTACTGGGCTCTCGTTCGGTCTCTCCAGAACCTAAGCGTGGCAAAAAGCAACGGGTTAAGCAATAATGCTTAGTGGTGCCAATAATAAAATAAAAAGAAATAACAGAAAATAAATATGCAGTGCATGTCCTGATGTCTTATGCAAACAATTTTTTGATCATTATTGGTAATCTTATTTATTTTGTACTTGTTATATTCATAATTTCATTAAATTTATTCACTTTCATTTTTGGTTGCCCAAGTAACCTATACTGGATGACTGGATTGGATAAACGGGTAAACTGGCACTGGGTATCAAGTACCTCGGGCCGTCACATCATCGGTCACATATGTTTCTCCCAGTGTGTAACAGAACAGTTAATAAGCTGTAATAAATATTAGGCATAAGGCCAAGTATCATCACAATGTCAGAATGGCTAAAAGCCATAAAATCACAGAATGACATAATGTCATATGCAGTACTGATAACTGAACCCTATTGGCATGCCAACCTATCCAAACCAATCTTGCTAGGTGTATTAGGGCATGTTATACTTTTAAATTTTACAATTCTTGAAATTTAAGTTTAGGTGTTATTATTCATTTCATTAGTCAATTAAAATGTTGACTTTTGCATAGACAATAGGTACATTGGTTCTAATACTCCCAACATACCACATTTTGTATTCTAAAATTGTTGGTATTGGTTGCCAATACCATTTCTAAGCTTAGTGTTAGTTATTCAAAATTTTCAGATTTCAAGCCTCATATTTAATGTTCCATTGGTCATTTGTACAGTAGGAATTTGGAAAAATTGTCTTCATGAAAGTTATTCCTTATTTTGTCTAGTTACATTTCCTTTTTTGAATCACTGCATTTAGAGTTTTGTAGCTCAAGTTATGGCCTAAATACCATAACTGGCCGGATTGGATGGAATCCAAAATTCTGGGCAAAATGGTTCTGCTAGATTTGGTAACCTAAGTTTGGTTAGAAATTTGACTGGTTATGGTCAAAATTTGAATTTATATTCTTCATGAAAGTTTTAGGTCTATGTCTCAGATTTCTGCTGGTAAAATTTCAGGTCAATTGGACCTTTCTACACTGACTTATAACCAAATGAATAAATACTGTTCATTTGGTCATTTTGCCCAGGCAGAATGCAGGTCACCCAGATTAGGGCAATTTTTAAGTCAACTTAGTTTGGTTTTCTGGGCAAGGTTTCTATATCAAAGTTGTGCCATTATGTGTCTAATTTCATGTCCAATTCTCCTTGCACCAATTGAATCTCTACAACTCCATTTATAACTGCCTAAACCTGCTGGACTCACAATCAGTCCTGCAGGTCAGCCAAGGCAGCTCACCCAAACTCAAATGCCAAGCCACAACTCACTTCATTTCCTCATCATACACAGCCAAATGGTCACTAATTGACCATTTAAAATTTTATTCACCAACACATGAACAAAGTCTCAATTTCATACCCAAACGCTAACTCAACCATCTCAAATCATGCATTTAACTTGCATTTCATTATCCTAATCATGAAGTTAATATTGAAGGCAGCCATGATACCATTTCATCTCAAAGAAAACTTCATAACCCTACCAAGTACAAGGCTGCCAAAATTTTTGGGGAGGTATATACATAATTTTTATGCAATTTTCTTATAGATTTCTACTTAATCTCACTTCCTCAACATGAAACTAAAGAGAAACATGAAGTTTGGTCACTAACCTTGAATGGAGTTAATTCCAATCTTATAAGAGCTCTTCTTTTTCACTTTTTTTTGCTCCCAAAAGCTTCACTAAGATGAACTATCAAGTTTTTGTGTTGGGAATTTAGGGTTTAGTGGAAGAAAAACTAAGGAAACAAAGCATTGAAAACTTGGCAATGGAGGACAATGGAATGGGTATGGGGTGGCTGATTTTTGGTGAAGGTGATGACTGCTGAGTTTTTTGAGTTTTTGCTGTATTCTTATCTCATTTTATTTATTTTAAATGGGCTTGATTAATTGTAATTGGTGGTAAGTGTTTAATGACATCATGGTGATGTCATAATTCCAATTTCTTTCATTTTCTTTCCTTTTCTTGTCTACTTAATTTCAATTTATTTTTTAGCAATATTTATTCATATTTTGTATCATAATAATTATTTACTTAACTGGACAAGTTAGCCAAAATTCACCTCTAAAGACAAAATGACCAAAATGCCCTCCGTTTGGCTTAACAAACCAAAATTGTCTGTACCGATTGAAAATTTTTTCTAAGCATTTTCTTGGCATTCTAATACCATAGGAACCTCAATGACCCTTCTCTGGAGTCCCAAAAATTATTTTATGAATTTTCTCCCTGGTCTAGGGCTCCTAGTTGCGAGAACCGCAACTTCCCACTGGGTTACCCATCGCTAGGGCACCGGCTCATTTAACTTGGTTGTATTTTATTTCTAAAATTTTTTCTAAATTTTTCTTATTAATATTTGGGTTAATTATAGTTCCTCACTTTAATTTAAATATTTTTTTCAGACATTCTAGCTATCCAAACCGACACCGGTCACCAGAACAGTAGAATGTATGGAGTTGCTACAGTAAGGGTGTTACACTAGTGCCCAATAATCACGCTTCCACTCCTTCAAAAGTAATCTTAATCTCACTAACCGTTATTAATGAGGGAAGGGCTAGCTAGCTAATGAGTACTCATATAGTATCACCCCACTAACCGTTATTAATTGAGGATATAATCATAATCGAATATCAAACCCCAAGTAGCCGTTACTACTGGGGAGTTCCGAAAGGGGCTGTCATGCTAACTGTGGTTTCAAAACAATTTTCAAAAGTTTCCCAATCAATAATCACATTTGCAAACCAATAAACACATTCAAATCATCATAAAACTCATATAGAGGTGGCAACACCTAAATTTCTCAAATGCAAGAGAAAAATCATATCTCAATCAAATTAAACTCATTCAAAGAAAATTCATTCAAATAAACTCATTCCAATCAATTTACAAGTTTAAAAACAAATGAAAAGATTAGTCGTGCACAAACTTTCAATGAACTCTTTTCTCCTTACTTACTTCTCCATGTCTGTCCCAACTTCTTTTTCTACTGAAAACATACAAATAGAATACCTCAATACTCATCTCAATTGCTACCAAGAACTCTTTACATGAATGTCTAATGCATCCTAAGTTAGCATTGCAAATTTTAAAAAGTTTTGGTTTTCTGGCAGCTTGGTACATTGAATTTTGAACCTAGTTTTTGCCTAGTTCCAATCATAATTTGGTGAACTGTTCTTCATGAAAATTGTTTCTCTAGGTCTTAAATTTATTTTTCTTTTTGAATCACCTAATTTAGAGTTGTGTAACTCAAGTTATGAAAAAAAAAATAGTAGTTACTGTTCACGTGAGCAGATTCTGGCAGATTTGGTGACTTAAATTTTGCACAGTAATTTGATTGAGTTAAGTCCATAATTTGGCCTTAAGTTCTTCATATGAAATGTTCTATTATGTTTTAGGTTTCCATCGGTTCAAGAAATCACCTAAATTGGAGTTTTCTAGAGAGAGTTATGACAATGCAAAATTTATTATTTACGTGGTCCAAATTCTGTAGATTTAGGTTCTGGCAGATTCATTAACTTAACTTCGCTCAGTAATTTGATTGAGTTAAGTTCATAATTTAGCCTTGAGTTCTTCATATGAAATGTTCTTCTATATTGAAAGTTTCCATCAGTTTAAGAATCACCTAATTTGGAGTTTTTTAGAGAGAGTGATGATAATTCAAATTTTACTGTTCACATGCCTAATTTCTACATATTCCAGGTTCTGACAGATTTGTTGACCCAATTTAGCTCAGCAATTTGGTAGGGTTAAGTTCATAATTTGGACTTAAGTTCTTCATATGAAATATTCTACTATTTTTATGGTTTTCATTGGTTCAAGAATCACCTAATTTGGAGTTTTCTAGAGAGAGTTATGACAATGCAAACTTTACTATTCACATGGTCACCACTGCAGATTCTAGAATTCCACCTCCAGATTCAAAGCTCTTTTAAGGTAGCTTATGGTCATTTTCTGGGCAGTATATCTTCATGAAAATTCTATCCCTATGTCTTAAGTTTCACCCCAATTGGAGTTGTGTAGCTCAACTTATGAACTGCCAAACACACTAGAATCAGTGTCCAAAAATTTTGCCCTAAGGTTCAATTGTCACCTCCCTTAATTTCTTCTGCTAACCAACATTAATTCATATTTAACTCACCCCAAATGACCATAATTTAACATTAATACATCCATAGCACTACGTAGCACAAAATCCCCAAATTTCGCTCAAACCCCCAAATTCCCAATTTCACAATTCATGCAGCATAACATTTACTTCACTAATCCTGTATACTTCATCAATTCAACATAATTTCTCAACTAAAATATGTCAAATGACCATAATTAGGTCTTATAAAGATCAATTGCATATCACCACATAAAAGCCCTAATTTCCCATGAACCCTAATCTTTCATTTTCTAATTTATGAAATTCCCATTAAATTTCACTACCCCAAACATGTATACTACTTCAATTAAACTTGAATTTATCATCAATTTAGCTAGAACATATCAAACCCTAAGTTTTCCATGGTTGCTCAAAAACCCTAGCTTAGGTTCTATGTATGATTCTTAAATTTCTGAAGTTAGTCACCTCATAAATAACTTTAATCCTATGCATGCATAATTAATTTAGTTAGAATAATCACTTACCTCAATAGTGACTCTTTCAAATCTTCAATTTCTCTTTCAAATCTCTTGTTCTTCTTACTTAAATCCTTAATCTAAGGTTACTTCAATGTTTTCTACTAGTTTAGTGGAGAAGCCATGGATGGAAAAGTGGGGAAATCAAGAGTGGAGGGAGGTTGCAAATGGGGGAAATGAAGAAAAGAGAGAGAGAGAGAGAGAGAGAGAGAGAGAGGATGGGGAGAGGGTGGCAGCAATGAGAAGAAGAAGAGAGAAAATGAGCTTTTGTGATGAGAATCAAGCTACATCCACACCAAAAGATTTCATCTAAGATCCAATTACTAGAGCTAGAGCTAAATCACTTCAGAATTTAATTTGTGAAATCTTGAGGAGCAAGGATTATAAGCTAAAATGGCATGAAGAAAATTATAAAGGATTAAATTTGGTGAAAATTAAGCTTGGAAGTGACTAGGTGTCATGTGGAGCATTAGATTACATGGAATAACCTGTGGACATGCATGCACCAAATCCAACCCATGCTGCTGGCACCTTTTTGAAGGAATATTCCTTGCTGTTATAACTACCTCTCTTTTGGACTTAAATGCCCTTATTGCTGTTTTATTAAGTTTGCTTTTTGTTGGGACGTTTTAATCTTTTGATAGATTAATTTCTGTTTGGACTTAAAGCTCCTTGCAACTATTACTAAAGTAGGGATATTTTTGTCTTTAGCTTTGGGGCCAAGAGGCTATAAATACAAGTGTAATGAGAGAGGTGGGGACCCACTTTGAATATTAATGAAAGATTGTTTCTGCTCTATTAGTGAGTAAATTGGCTGTTGCCTTTGTTCTTGTGAAGCTCATTAACTTACTGAGATTTCTATCTTGCAAGGTTTAATGTGCATAATATTCTTCGTTTATTCATTCTCCATATGAATTAGGTCAAGAATCCCATTTCTAATATTTTCTTTGAATTACACAGCAATCTGATTGTGTTGGTTCAAAGAATCAAATTCATACATCTTGATTTGGTGCTTTCCATATTGTTCCTTTAATTCTTGAATGTGGGTTTTCAAGTTACCAATTACTTAAGGGTTCACATCAGTTTTGGTATCCGGAATGATGCGTCCCACATCGATTCTGCAGGGAGGTCTTGGGTGTTATATATATGGGTTTGCAAACCTCCCCTTGTGAGCTAGCTTTTCAGGTGGAGTTAGGCAGGTTCATATCATTTTGTTTTTAGTTAATTTTTTTTTTATCTTGTCTCTCATATATTTTCTCTAAATTTTAGTTTATTTAAATTATAAATTTTAATTGTGTCATGGTGGGGTCATGCATATGTCATAATAAATTAGAATTTTAGTTTTCATTTCTTTTATTTCCTTTACACATTTTTATTTGAATTTACCTCAAAATGTCACACCTTATCCCTTGTAAGGCATGACATGTTCCCGTAGTATACCTAATGAATTACCGAACTACACCTACCGATAATCCATTAAATATACCACAAGGGATTTTAAACAAAACATAGCATTTTATTTTATTTTCATTTTGCGGAAAACTGTATGGTGGTGGTAGTTAGAACTTTAACAAAACCTATATTTATAACTAATTGAAATTGTAATACAGCTTAAGTAAAAGATTTGTTTCAATCCATTTCACAAATAAAATATTATTATATTTACATTTCAAGTCTTACATTTATTAGGGAAAGTAAACTTAATATTACAAACTCAAAATGCATTTTTAATACAAACTGCTCAATGTCCATACATCCATACATATAGGTATAAAATATATCAAAAGGATTACAAGGGTATACCTAATGTAAACAGTCAATACAAAAGCTGCTCCAAGTCTCTCACTTAATAGCCTTCTCCTTTCCCTTACCTGCGAAAGCATAAATAAGCTATCGCTGAGTATATCACTCAATGGTGCACAACTAAAAATTTCAAAACTTAGAATAAAACGCAATTGTCAAAATATAACAGATCACATTTTTCCATAATCATAAAAATATCACCATAATCTTTAGTCCATGGCAGCCATTTATTAAAAACACATTTCAAATAAGAAATCATGTTTCACAGATCATAGTTCACAATGTGTAAGTATTGCCAATAACAACTGTAACACCCCTATTTGCATAGCTTGGTACATTTTACTATTCCGGTGACCGGTGTCGGTCCAGACAATTAAGAGAATTAGAACCATATCTAAGACACCTAGTTAAGCCCTGAACGCAAATAATTAGTAATTTCCAAATAGTTAAGTATAAAGAAGAAAAACAAAACATAAAAAGTTAAATGAGTCGGGAGTCACAGCGATGGGTGACCTTCTCAGGAAATGACTGTAAGGTCAGTCTAAACTCAAATTTTGAACCGTAAAATGTGACTCTACGGTCCTTAGGACTATTACAAACACAGTGGAAAAGAGAAAATCATAGAAAAGAATTTTTAAGTAGGCCAAATAATTAGGTCAGGGATCCGGAAGAAATATTGAATTACTTGCAAACCGGATTGAACCAGCGAGGGGCAATTTTGTCAATTCACCCCTAGAGCTGACTCATGACCTAACTGCCCAATAAAATTGGAGAAAAAAAATTCAGGATCAAGAATTAAATTAAAGAACTAATGGAAAAATAAATGCAAAAGAAAAAAAATTTATTTACATCATGCATGACATAAGCATGATGCAATAAATCTAATATTTAAAAATTAAAATTTGGGATAATGATGTCTTAATAAAGTTAAAAAAAGAAAAGAAAATTTTCATTTTCTTACCTCACCCAAGCCGGCCACCCTTACTTTCTCTCCCTTCTCTCACTAAACCTCCATGGAAGCTTGATTAAAGCTTTTCAAAACCCTCACTTTGGCCATAATTTTCCCAATATACTAAATTAAACCTTGTTCTAGCACTTTAGTTCAACTATTGATCAAGAAAAGGAAGGAGGAAAAATAGAGATTGAAGATTGGAAATTCAAAGAAAGAGGTTAGTCATCAATCACTTAGTTTTTCTTTAAAATTCATGCACATATGCTTTAATAAACTTCGAAGTTGTGTAAAATCAAATAAAAACTATTATTGGGGGAGTAATATGGAATTTGGCCAGCTAGGGTTAGTGTTTGAAATGAATGAGTTTGAGGTGTTGGAATGGTTATTTGAGGTGAATTAGGTGTATAGATCATGAATATACACTTTAAATTGCATTAGAGTTAAAATTTATATAGCTAGGGTTTTGAGCATGTGAAAAATTGGAGAAAAAGTTGAGAATTGGTCAATTGATATAGTTGACCTTATTTGAGTTGAGAAATGGTCAATTGTGACCATTTGTGGTATGTATGAACTGTTGGAACCAAGTTTCAATTCAGATTGGTTAGGGTCAGTCTACAGGCAGCTTGACCTAGGTCCCTTTCAGGGACCAAACTAAAATTTACCAACCCAATTGGTGTGAGGCCAATTAGGAATGAATAGACACAAAATGACACATTTTTCATTTAGGAATTATGCCCAGAAAGTGATCATAACTTAGTGAAAAATTAGGCCAAATCTGGAATTGGGCATACTGACCTGTACAAAAATAACCAAATGAATAGTAGTTACGTAAATGACCATAACTTGGTCTAAGAAGGTCCAAATGACTTGAATTTTATATCGATAGAAAGTTGAGACATAGCCCTACAACTTTCGTGAAGAAAATAAACCCAAATTGTGATCATAACCTATCCAAAAACTCACCTGCAATCAATGTACAAAAATTGCCAATATACAGTAAATGCCCAAAATTCTGGGTAACACCAAATCTAGCCAGCCATGTTCAAATGGCCATAACTAGGGCTAAAAAACTCCAAATGGAGTGATTCAAAAAGGAAAATAAAATTAAGACAATAAGGAACAACTTATATGATGAAAACTTAGCCAAATTTCAACAACAACTTAACCAATGGAACAGTGCAAAATAGGGCACCAAATATGAAATTTTGGAAGTTTCTCCTAAGAAACTTAAAGTTTGAGAAAACAACCAAAACCAACAAATGAGGTAACCAAAATGTGGTATGTGGATGAAATTGAAAACCCTAAACCTATTAAGCATGAGAAAGTCAATAATTTGACTTGAATAGTATCGTAAATAGTAACCCCAAAGTGTAAATTTTAATGAACATCAAGTTAAGCATATTTAAGTTAGAAATAAATATATTTGAATTTAGTTTTGGACTTATGATAAATTATGATACTGAAACACTGTAAAATTATGTATTTCAGTTGAAAAGAATACCGGCAAAGAACCCGAGGCATCGAGTCAAGGCCAAGAGGCGACTCGCATAAGGTTTGTGCACAACATAAATATCCTTTAAAATTCCTTTGCAAAGTGCATGAAATGATTTATGGTTTACTTATATTGAAAAATGATGATTAAAATGTGCACTATGCTTTTGATCTAAATTGTTGGAAATTTGATGATATGTGAATTAATTGTCAGTAAATGTTTGATAAATTATTAAGATAGTTTTGAAACCACAGTATCATGACCATATATTTGAATACCTCACTAGCATGACAGTCTCTTTTCGAAATTTGCCAGTAGTAACGTGTCACACCTTACCCTTCTGTAAGGCATAACATAATCCCGTAGAATACCTAATGAACTACCGAACTTCACCTACCGATAACTCATTAAGTATCCTACAAGGGATTTTAAAATCATTTTCTTACTTTTTAGAAGTGGTGAGCATTTTCTAATAGGTATTAAAATATTTAATTAGAGTTTGTAAACTTGTTAAAATTTTTGTCCCTTTTTATTTTTTTGCAAATTTTAGAAAAATTTCGACAGAGTGCCGTTTGTATTTTGATAAAACAGTTCTTCAAATATCTGAAAAAAAACACTTCCAATGATTTATCTCATCAACTCAACAACTTCAACATCCACCACAACAAGTTTCAACATCATTTCTCAAATTCCAAAATTTAAATCAATAATTTCCAATTCAATATCATCCAGAATAATACTAAGTAATTTCATTCAAATTAAAACAAAATAATTTCATTCCCAATTTCATTAAAGTTAAAACAATTTACATTCAGCAATCCAGAACTTACATTAGAAAAATCCAAACTAATATTATTACAAACTCTATACAATTGCTCATGACCAGTTCTACATGTACATATATTTACATACATCAAAATAATTATTACAATCAGGGTATAAAATATACCCGATAGAACTTCAGGGAAGGTGGCTCTATAATCCTTAGCAGCTCACTCTGCTGCTCCTCTAGTCTCTATAACTGCGACAGCAATAATAGCCATCGCTGAGTACTATGACTCAGTGGTGCACAACATACTAAAATACATTTATGCATAATTCAAAACATATTTATTCAAATATTGAACGGAATATGAGAAACAGATACAAAACATGATTTACAAACTTTTAGTCCAAACAATTTCATTTAGGAGGTCTCAAAACAAATTTCATAAAAACACAGTTATATCATGCCATTCAAAACAATAAGCATCTAAATAGCCAGAGGCTTATGAGAAATCACATCACAAGGCTAGCTAGCTCAAATATATGGATATCCATTCAATTTCTTCTTCTACTGGCACACACCTCAACACTTCAGCCAGAGAAGGAATCAAAATTTGAAACTATTTCTTCCCACTAGTCATGCTAGTGAGGTATTCAAATATATGGTCATGACACTGTGCTTTCAAAACTATCTTAACAATTTACTAAATATTTATTGCCATTTCAAACACATATAAGTAAAATTTCAATAATTTAAGTAAAAAACATAATACACATTTTGCAATATAAGTAATTCATTTCATGCACTTTGTAAGTGAATTTTAAATAATATTGATATTGTGCACAAACCTTATACGAGTCGCCTCTTGGCCTTGACTCAATGCCTTGGGTTTTTTCCCGGTTTTCTTTTCAACTGAAACACACAATTTCACAGTGTTTTGGTATCATAATTTATCATAAATCCAAAAATGAATTCAAATCTACTTATACCTAGCTTTAATATGATAAACTTGATGTTCTTTAAAATTTGTATTTCGGGGTTATTATTCACAATACTATACAAGTCAATCTATTGACTTTCTAATGCTTAATAGGTATGGGAATTCTAATTTCACCCAAATACCACATTTTGGTTACCTAATTTGTTGATTTTGGTTATTTTCTCAAATCTTAAGTCTTTTAGGCACAAATTTCAAATTTTCAGTTTTGGTGTCTTGTTTTGTACTGTTCCATTGGTTATGTTGCTATTAGAATTTGGCTAAGTTTTCTTCATCGAAGTTGTTCCTTATTGTCTTAACTTTATTTCCTTTTTTGAATCACTCCATTTGGAGTTTTGTAGCCCAAGTTATAGCCATTTGAACATGGTTGGCTGGATTTGGTTTTACCCAAAATTCTGGGCACCTAATTGGGTTCTGGCAGTTTTAGGTCACTAAATTTGGGTGGCTAAATGACTTGGTTAAGGGCATAATTTGGGTTTGTGTTCTTCATAAAAGTTGTAGGGCTATGTCTTAGCTTTCTACTGGTAACATTTCAGGTCATTTAGACCTGCCTAACCCAAGTTATGGCCAAATGAACAGACACCTAATTGGTCATTTTGGTCATTTTTGTACAGGGCAGAACACCCAATTCCGGATTTGGTTAATTTGTTCACTAGGTTTTGGTCACTTTCTGGGCATGATCCCTAAATGAAAAATGTGACATTTTGTGTTTAGTTTCATTCCCAATTGGCCTCACACCAATTAGGTTTGTAAATTTTCAGTTTTGGTCCCTGAAAGGGACCTTGGTCCTGCTGCCTGCAGAATGACCATATCCAATCCGAATTCAAACTCAATTCCAACACTTCCTACACACGACAATGGGTCATACATGACCATTCCTCAACTCAAGCAAGGTCAAACACATCATTTGACCAATTCTCAAAATTTTATCTCCCAAAGCCTAGGTCTAAAACCCTAACTTCCATGTTTAGCTCATTTGTTGAATTCTAAATGCATATTTAGTATTTATACACTCATTCCCACTTAAATACTTCATAATTTGCATCAAAATCACCCATTTCAACCTTAACCTACTGCTGGCCGAATTCATATATAGTCCCTCAACAATTTTTTTCTCTTCATTTAAGTTAAAATCTAAGCTAAAGTAACTCAAAACATGTATTTTTAACCATTAAATTTTAATTTAATGCTTACCTCAACTTGGAGTTTCCTCTTCCTCAATTCCTTCCTTTTCTTCTTTTCTTTTCTTGCTCAAACTTCTTTTCAAGTGAAGTAAACAAGGTTTAATGATGGTAAGTTCTATGATGGGATTTAAGGTATATGAAGCTTGGTTTTGGTGCTCCAATGGAGTTTTTGAGAGAGAGCTTGAGAGAGAGATAGGCCGGTTATTTTGCTAAGGGAAGAAGACATTAGTTAGTTTTTTTTTCTTTTATGTGTTTTTAATCTAAATTAATTCACAATTATCCAATGATAATTTTAAATTTTTAATTATTAAGTTTATTGCATCATGCATGATGTAATAAACTTTTTCACTTTTTCAACTTTTTCTTTTTTTTTTCTTTAGTTCTTTAATTTAATTCTTGATCCCGAAATTTTCTTCTCTCTGATTTTATTGGACAGTTAGGTCAGGAGTCAACTCTAGGGGTCAATTGACCAAATTTTCCCTCGCCGGTTTGACCCGATATGCAAATAATTCAATATTTCTTTCGAATCCCTGACCTAATAATTTGACTTGCTTAACAATTCTTTTTCATGATTTTCTCTTTTCCATTGTGTTCGCAATAGTCCTAAGGACCGCGGCATCACATTTTACGGTTCGAAATTTGAGCTTAAATAGACCTTGCAGTCCTTCCCGAGAAGGTCACCCATCGTTGTGACTCTCGGCTCATTTGACTTCTTGTTTTCCATTTTTCTTATTTATACTTAACCATTTGACAATTACTAATTATTTATTTTCAGGGCTTATCTATGTTGTCTTAGATGTGGTTCTAATCCCCTTAATTATTCGGACTGACACCGGTCACCAGAACAGTGAAATATACCAGGCTATACAAATAGGGGTATTACACACAATGTACCGAAACACCATATTTTATTTCAATCATTTTTATATTTCTTTAATTTATTTCTAATGGTTATAAAGTGCAATTTATGAAATATAATTCATTTAAGTCATTTATTGAAATTATAAATATATTTGAGGTTTCGCAAATTTTATAAAAAATCTGATAGAGTACCGGCTAAAAATAGAGAAAACACTTCTTCAGAACCTGTGAAAAAAACTTCCAATACGTTTTCAATCATTACCAAACTCCATTTTATCAACCGATTCTCAATATTTCTCAACAATACTTCCATTTCTCATTCATTCATTTCACATGATATTCATATACAAGTCATAAATAAAAACTCAATTTTTTTATTTATAAAAACAAATTTCTACTATTTACATTAATACCAAAATATATTACATAAGTCTCAATTATATATGAGAAAATAAAAGTTAATTACAAAATACTAAAATGAGACCTAGTGTCCTACCAATGCACTGAAGTCTGTGAGGTGACACGGATACTATGCAAAACTATAGACGGCCTCACCCAGTCTGTGGTCTGCTAGGCTCTCTGTCTGTCTCTCCAGAACCTACGCGTGGCAAAAAGCGATGCTCTAATCAATAATGCTTAGTGGTGCCAATAATAAAATAAAAAGAACTAAAAGTAAATAAATATGCAGTAAATGTATTGATGTCTCATGCAGACAAATTTTCAATAATTATTTGTGCTCTTATTTATTTGGTACTTGTTATATTCATTATTTCATTAAATTTATCAATTTTCATTTTTGGTTGCCCGAGTAACCTGTACTGGATGACTGGACTGGATAAATGGGTAAACTGACACTGGGCATCAAGTACCTCGAGCCGTCACACCATCAGTCACATATGTATCTTCCGGTGTGCAACAGAACAGCTGATAAGCTGTAATAAACATTAGGCACGAGGCCAAGTATCATCATAATTTCAGAATGACTAAAAGCCATAAAATCACAGAATGACATAATGCCATGTGCAGTACTGTTAACTGAACCCTATTGACATGCCAACCTATCCAAACCAATCTTACTAGGTGCATTAGGGCATGTTACACTTTTAAGTTTTACAAATCTTGAATTTGAAGTTTAAGTATTACTATTCATTTCATTAGTCAACTAAAATTTTGACTTTTGCATAGACAATAGGTACATTGCTTCTAATATTCCCAACATACCACATTTTGCATTCTAAAGTTGTTAGTATTGGTTGTTAATACCATTTCAAAACTTAGTGTTAGTTATTCATAATTTTCAGATTTCAAGTACTAAGTTTATTGTTCCATTAGTCCATTGTACAGTAGGAATTTGGCAAAATTGTCTTCATGAAAGTTGTTCCTTATTGTGTCTAGTTGCAATTCTTTTTTTGAATCACTCCATTTGGAGTTTTGTAACTCAAGTTATGGTCTAAATACCATAACTGGCCGGATTGTAGATTTTCCAAATTTTCTGGACAGAACCAAATCTACAATGTTTTGTATACTGATTGCAGGCCAATTTTTGAACATATTATGATCAAAATTTGAGTTTTTTTTTCTTCATGAAAGTTGTAGTTCTATGTCTCAGCTATCTGTTGGTAAAATTTTAGGTCAATTAGACCTTTCTAAACTGAGTTATGACCAAATAAATTAACACTGTTCATTTGGTCATTTTGCCCGGGCAGAATGGAAGTCACCCAGATTAGGGCAATTTTTAAGTTAACTTGGTTTGGTTTTCTAGGCAGGGTTTCTTCATTAAAGTTGTGCCATTATGTGTCTAGTTTCATGTCCAATTGGCCTTGCACCAACTAAACTTATAAAACTCCATTTATAGCTGCCCAAACCTGCTAGACTCACAACCAGTCTTATAGGTCACCAAGGGCAGCATGCCTAAGTTCAACTCCAACATCCTTACTCACTTCAATTCCTCCTCACACATTCAAATGGTCACTAATTGACCATTACAATGTTAACATACCATTACATGAGCAAACCCTAATGTTGTTCAAGTGTCCACACTTTCAAGATTCATTCATGCATCACACTTGCATTTCACTTACTCTTACATGTTCAAGAACTCATCTCATGCTATGGACAGCTCATAAACACTTTGTTTCAAGTAATTTCATCAAACCCTAACTACCCCTAAGCTACAGAAATTATAGGAATTGACACACTGTCACACCTTATCCCTCTGTAAGGCATAACATGATCCCGTAGAATACCTAATGAACTACCGAACTTCACCTATCGATAATTCATTAAGTACACTACAAGGGATTTTAAAACTATTTTCTTGCATTTTGGAAGTGGTGAGCATTTTGATAGGAATTAAAATCATTTATTCAAAGCTTATAAACTAGTAAAATTTTTTGTCCATTTTAATTTTACCGCAAATTTTATAAAAATTTTGACAGAGTTTCTTTTGTATTTGGAGAAAACCGTTCTTCAAAATCCTGTAAAAAGCACTTCCAATAAATTTTTCCTAACTCCCAACCTCCAAATATTCTGAAGTCAATGCATCTCAAAATTCTCAAAATAAATTATTTCATATCATTCCATCAATATTGTATGCACAGATTAACTTTACAGATATATAAAATCCAAAAATAATATTATTACGATTTATTATACAACTGCTCACTTTACATTGATACTTATGACATTGCAGTATTTACATCAAAATAATTACAAGGGTATAAAACAATACCCGTACAAAAATGATCAAGAGTTCTTGTCAATCCCGCAGCTTACTCTGCTGCTTTCTCTTTGCTCTTATCTGCGATAGCAAAATAAGCTATCGCTGAGCATAAAAATACTCAGTGGTGCACAATAAAAAAAATTTAAAATATAATACATAAATCATTCATTGCCAAAATACAGTTTAAATATTTCTCAATCACATTTCACAAATTGTCAAAGCTCATAATAACACAATTTAGTCAAATAATTTAAGAAACACAGTGTTGCCAATTCATACACAACTTAAGCCATAACACAAAATTTCTGATCAATGCCGTGTTGTACACCACGACAAAGCAATCTACAACCTCACTAATCGAAATCAATGAGGGAGGTGGCTAGCTAGCTAATGAGTACTCATCCGATCTCAACCTCAACTGGTAAACCAGAGAGGGAGGAAAATAATGGATCTCACCCCATAAATGGAGGAGGAATAATAAGGCACTGTCATGCTAAGTGTGAATCAAAATCAATTTCAAACATTTTATTCAAATGATTCATGAGAAATCCAGTAACTTTCCAAAGTCATAATTTCATTCACAAGGTGGCAACACAATTTATAATTAACTTCAAATTTTCATAAATTACACTAAATCAATTTTTCAATGACAAAATGCTCAAATGAGGTTTATTGTACACAAACCTGACGTGAGTCGCCTCTAGGCCTTGACTCAGTCTCTCCGAGCTTCCAAGTCTTTTTTAGATGAAACACACAGTTTCACAGTGTTTCAGTGCCATAACTTAGCATAAATCCAAAAATAAGTTTAACTTCACTTTTATCTAGCTCTAATGTGCTAAACTCGACATTCTTGAAATTTTTGTGTTTTGAGTTACTATTCACTACACTATTCAAGTCAAATTGTTGACTTTCTAAGGCTTAATAAGTATGGGAATTCCAACTTCACCCACATACCACATTTTGGTCACTAAACTTGTTGGTTTTGGTCATTTTCTCAACATTTAAGTCTTTTAGGCAAAATTGTCAATTTTCAGTTTTTGGTGTCTAGGTTGCACTGTTCCATTGGTCCCTTTTCTGTTGGAATTTGGAAAAACTTCCTTCATAGAAAATGTTCTTTATTATCTTAAGTTTATTCTCCTTTTTGAATCACTCCAATTGGAATTTTGTAGCTCAAGTTATACCCAAATTATGGTTACTATTTATGCTGCAGAATTTAGTTCTACAGATTTATTGGTCCAATTTCGTTCAGCAATTTGATCAAGTTAAGTCCATAATTTGGTCTAATTTTCTTCATATGAAATGTTCTAATATGTCTTAGGTTTCCATCGGTTTAAGAATCACCTAAATCGGAGTTTTCGAGAGAGAGTTATAGCCATTGAAACTTCACTGTTCATATGGTAAATCTGCAGTTCTGCAGGTTCAGTGATTCAACTTTGCTTAGTAATTTGATTGGGTCAATGGCATAATTTGGGTTTGTGTTCTTCATGAAAGTTTTATGTCTATATCTCATCTAACCACTGGTAAAATTTCAGGTTATTTTGACCCGCCTAGCTTGATTTATGACCAAATGAACAAATTTGGTCAGTTTGTACAGGGCAGCCTGCAATTTTTCAAATTTGGTCAATTTTGTTCACTAGGTTTTAGTCACTTTTTGGGCATGCTTCCTAAATGAAAATTGTGTCATTTAGTGCCTATTTTCAGTCCCAATTGGTCTCATACCAATTGGACTTGTAAAATTTCATTTTTGATCCCTCAAAGTTGATTTGGTCATGCTGCCATATCCAATCCGAATTGGCCTTTGATTCAAACACACCACTTTAGGTCACAAATGACCATTTCTCACTTCAAATTAGGTCAAAGACACCATTTTCAAGTTTTTCACATTTTTTGTCTCTAAACCCTAATGTCTAAAACCCTAATTTCCATGTTTAGCTCATTTCATGCAATTAAACTATACAAACCTCAACAACACCTTCAATCAAGCTTGCCTACCCTTTTAATTGTATCAAAATCCATCAATTTCAAGTTACCTCTAAGCTGGCTGAATTTCATTATATTCCTAAATATGTTGTTTTTATTTTATTTTCATCAATACTAGTTCACTTCAAGTGCAAATTCATGAATATAAGGAGAATTGAGAGGATTCTTGACTAACCTTTTAAGGAAGTATTCCCAAAGCTTCAATTCTTCCACTTTCTTTTTCCTTTCTATGCACAAGATACTTGTCAAGATCCAAGAACAAAATTTACTTAAGGGAGTTAGGATATATATATATATATATATAATAAAATCAAGCTTTTAAAAGCTTGAATTGGTTGTTAATGGTGGAAAAGGGATGAAAGAGAGAGGTGGGAGTGATGGGGCGACAATGGGAGGAAGGAAGAAGACCAAATGAATTTTTTTTTTTTGTTTCTTTTCTTTTTGTCTTTATCTCTTTAGGAAGACCAAAAATCTAAATAAGTAAATAAATAAATTATATTCTTTATGACATCATGCATGATGTCATGCATGATGTCATCATCTTTTGACTTTTCCATTTTCTTTTTTTTTTCTATTTATTTTTTTCTATTAGTTCTTTAATTTAATTCTCTATTCCGAAATTTTCTTTTTTTCGATTTTATTTGACATTTAGGTCATGAGTCAGCTCTCGGGGTCAATTGACCAAATTACCCCTCGCCGGTTCATCCCGGTCTGCAAATAATTTAATATTTCTTCCGGCTCCCTGACCTAATTATTTGACTGGCTTAATAGTTCTTTTTCGTGATTTTCTTTTTTCCACTGTGTTCGTAATGGTCCTAAGGACCACAGTGTCACATTTTACAGTTTCAAAAATGATTTTAAAATGGATTCGCAGTCATTCCCGAGACGGTCACCCATCGCTGTGACTCTCGGCTCATTTAACTTCTTATGTTCTGTTTTTCTTATTTATACTTAACTAATTGGCAATTACTAATTATTTGTATTTATGGCTTCTTTAGTTGTCTTAAATGTGGTTCTAATCCTCTTAATTGTTCGGACTGACGACGGTCACCGGAACAGTGAATTATACCAAGCTATACAAATAGGGGTGTTACACACACATAAGTTTTTTTTTGTTTTTCTTATATTTTATGCCAATTAACATGAATTAAATCAAAGGGGTAGGAGATTGGACACTAACCTCTTTTGCTAACTTTTCCAAGTCTTCAAAACTTCCTTCTTCTTTCTTATTTTTACTGGCTAGAGGTTGTTCAAGTTGCAAAATCAGTTTTTAGTGAAGCAAGGTTGTGGTTTCAAGGTGAGATGAGGTGGGATTTAAAGCTTGCTTTAAGCTTCCATGGAGGTTGGGTTTTGGAAAGTGGGTGATGCCTGGTTTGGGTGAGGAAGTGCAGATGGCTTTTGTTTCTTTTTACCTTCTTTTATCTCTTTTTAATTGGTTTTTAATAGCTTGTTCAAATGTGATTGGTGGGAGCCCTTTTAATGATCTCATGGTGATGTCATAATTGACATTTTTCTCATTTTCCTTTCCTTTCTTCTTTACTCATTTACAATTTAATTTTTAGCAATATTTATTCATATTTTATGTCATAATAATTATTTACTTAACTAGACAAGTTGGCAAAAAATTATCTCTGAAGACGAAATGACCAAAATGCCCTCCGTTTGGCTTAACATACTAAAATTGTCTGTACCGATTGAAAAAATTTTTTAAGCATTGTCTTGGCATTCTAATGCCATAAAAACCTCAATGACTCTTCTCTGGAGTCTCAAAAATTATTTTATGAATTTTCTCCCGGGTCTAGGGCTCCTAGTTGCGAGGACCGCAACTTCCCACTGGGTCACCCATCGCTAGGGCACTGGCTCATTTAACTTGGTTGTATTTTATTTCTAAAATTTTTCCTAAATTTTTCTTATTAATATTTGAGTTAATTATGGTTTCTCACTTTAGTTTAAATATTTTTCCAGACATTCTAACTGTCCGAACCGACACCGGTCACCGGAATAGTAAAATGTACAGAATTGCTACAATGAGGGTGTTACAACTCTTCCCCTCTAATTTAAATTTCATCCTTGAAATTTACCTGATGCAAACAGTTGAGGGAACTATTGCCTTATTGTCTCTTCATTTTCTCAAGTTGCCTCCTCGGTGTTGTGGTGCCTCCAAAGCACTTTCACTAGTGGAATCTGCTTATTCCTTAACTCTTTCATTTCCTGAGCCAGGATCCGTATGGGTTCTTCTTCATATGTCAAATCTAGTTGTACTTCAATTTCTTCCATGGAGATGACATGTGAAGAATCTGAGCGGTATCTTCTTAGCATAGATACGTGGAACACATTGTGGATCTTGTCCAGCTTTAGTAGTAAAGCTAGCCTGTAGGCCACTGGACTCACACGTTCAATGACTTCATATGGGCCAATGAACCTAGGGCATAACTTACCTTTTCTTCCAAACCTCAGTACCTTCTTCCACGGTGACACCTTGAGGAACACTTTGTTACCTACTGCATATTCTATTTCTTTTCTCTTCAGATCGGCATAGGATTTTTGTCTATATGAGGCAACCTTCAAATTGGCTTTGATTAGCTTTACCTTCTCCTCAATCTGTTTCACTAGACCTATCTTCGCCTAATTCAGTCCAGCACACTGGAGTTTTACATTTCCTCCCATACAGTGCTTCATACGGGGCCATTTGGATGCTAGCTTGGTAGCTATTGTTGTATGCAAATTCTGCCAGTGGGAGGTATCTATCCCAACTTCCCTCAAACTCAATGACACAACTCCTCAGCATATCCTCAAGGACCTGACATATATTTCATTTTATTATTATCATTTTAGTTCAATATTTGTATTAGTTCAATTGGTTTCAATTGTTTACCTGGATTACTCTTTCTGATTGCCCATCTGTCTAAGGATGGAAAGCTGCGCTGAAGTGGAGTTGTGTACCCAAGGATTCGTGCAACTTTTTCCAAAATCTTGATATAAACCTTGGGTCTCAATCATATATGATGTAAAGTGGAATTCCATGCAGTCTAACTATCTCACTGATATACAATTCTGCTAACTTCTCCAGTGAATAGTCAGTCCTAACTGGCAGAAAGTGTGCTGACTTCGTCAATCTATCTACTATCATCCATATTGCATCATGCTTCTTCTGGGTGCGAGGTAGACCACTTACAAAATCTATGGTGACCCTATCCCATTTCCATTCAGGTATGCGTGTAGGCTATAGCAAACCCGATGGAACTTGATGTTTTGCCTTGACTTGCTGATATGTCAAGCATTTAGTCACATAGTTATGTAACACCCCTAAGTTCGGTAGTGCGTTCTACTGTTCCGGTGACCAGTGTTGTCCGGACAGCTAGAATGCCTAGAACTACACTTCGATATGAGTGAGGAGACATTAAATAATGAAATACAAGAGAAGAAAATACAAGAAAAATAAAGGAAAAATAATAGTAAAGAAATGCAACTAAGTTAAGCGAGCAGAGAACCCTAGCGATGGGTGACCGCACTAGGAAGTCACGGCGTGGACCGTTGACTAGCCCTGGACCACGGGGAACCCTGAAAAATATTTTTAGGAGTTAAAGAGACATCAATTGAAGTAGAAATATCATTAGAAATATCAAAGAAAAATTAAATAATTAGTACAAAGAAAAGCGAGAAATCGAAAAATGGACAAAATCCGGTGTTACTGAAAAATTGAGAATGCAACCCGAACAGGTGCATTGTGGTCATTTGACACCCCGAGTTGTCTTTTAACCTAAATGTCCATTAAAAATAAATAATATTATACTTGAAAATTTTCATGAAAAATTAAATTGGTGGTACCTAATGTAAATAGCAAAAATTGGGAGTTAAATGTGGAAAAATGGAACCTTAGAATAAACAATAATTTAATTCTTACATAGTGGTCCACTAACTCATTTAAGTGGACCACTAAAGCTTCATTTGGGCAGAATATACATCTTCATCTTCAACCTTAGAACCAGCAGAAAATTTGCTCCCAAAAAAACTCCATTGACGCATGGTTGAAGCTCCATGCATATGAGATTCAAGCTTCTTTCCTTCTACCTTCCTTCATCAAAGTTAGTCTACACCACTTGGGCAGTAGATTGGCAGCAAGAAGACCAAGTTTTGGTGAAGATTTAAGAAGTCTCATCCATAGGTAAGTTTGAGTTTTTGATTGTTGCTTTGTTAAAGTTTGTAAGGGTGTTATGGGTGTTTGATTTATGGAGAAATTTTTGAGTTTTGATGTTGAATGGGAATGTGCACTTTTGGCAGCCATGGAAACACCTTGAAGGCAGTTTAATTGTGCTTGTAAATGGTGAATTAAATGATTGATTAAATGTGTATTGTGTAGGAAATTGCTTGGGTAATGTATACTTAGTATATGTAAATGTAAAATGAGATTTAAAGCTTGGAAAGTAATGGAATATAAGTGTACCATTGTGGCAGTTTGTTAACTCTTGAAGAATGCTGGAATTCATGCTTGGTTTATGGAATAATGATGTTAAAATGTGTTGGTTGTTATGGCAGTTTGAATGTATGTATAGTGGTGTGAAGGTTGGACATGTGAATGAGCTTGGTTATGGAGTTAAATTGTTATAAATTGAGTTGGGCAAATTCTGCACTTATTGGTGCACATTGAATGTAATTGTAAGCTGCCAAAATGACCTATAATGTGTTGTGAATTATGTTTAGGTTATGGTACAACCAGAATTAGTTTGAATGTTAAGTTTGGTGAGTGTTAAAAGTGATGTTTGATATGTATGCAAGAATTGCAATAAGGCAGTTTGTATTTTAGGCCTATAACTTTAAGTGTGTGGCTCTAATTGGTATGAGACCAATTGGAAGTGAAAATAGGCACAAAATGTGCCAACTTTCATGAAGGAAGCTTGCCAAAATTCTGCTTGCAAGGTAGCTTGAAAAATGACCAAATCCGGATTAAGTGCAAATGAGGCCTGAAAATTGACCATTTGTGCAGCAGTTAGTGTTTAGGCCTTAACTCACTCAAAACAAGTCCAATTGACCTGAAATTTTAACCATGAATAGTTAAGACCCATATCTACAAGTCTTATGAAGACACCAAAGCCCAGAAATGACCATAAGTAAGTCAAACAGCTTGCACAAATTCGCGTCCAAAAACTGGCCAAACCTAAAATGACCTAAAGTGACCTAAAAAGACCAATTTTGGTGCAATTTGACTAGCAATAGTAAAATGACCATAACTTGGCCTACATAACTCAGAATGACCTGAAATTTTTCCCCGCGTTCCATAAGACATAGATCTAGAAGTTTGTAGTTTTTACCGAAATCCGAAAAACGAGGGAACTAGGTCGTCCGGCTAGGTCAAACTAGTATCCCGGAATCCAGCAAATCGCAAGAAAATGCAGTATACACGGAAATGAATTTGGTAACATGTACCAACCCTAAAAGACTATCGAATGTGACATATTAATGACATTAAAACCTAAATTACCTAGAATGTACCAAGGGTCGACATAGTAGGTTGACTAAGCGAATAAATGAATTCAGTGAATTAATTATCAAGTATTATCATTAGAGACAGTTTAAATGAGTACTGAAACACTTCAAATTGTGTTTCTCAGTTAGCAAAGACTCAGGGAGGGGAAGGAAACACTGAGTCAGAGCCAAGAGACAGTTATCAGAGGTTTGTGCACAATAAGTATTTCTTTTGAATTTTTCAATTGAAATAAATTACGATTATTTATATGTTATTGTTTTAAATTGTGTTTGTACACAATATTTATTTCTTTTGAATTTTTCAATTGAAATAAATTATGATTATTTGTACGTTATTGTTTTAAATTGTTTTTGTGCACAATAAGTATTTCTTTTGAATTTTTCAATTGAAATAAATTACGATTATTTATATGTTATTGTTTTAAATTGTGTTTGTTCACAATATTTATTTCTTTTGAATTTTTCAATTGAAATAAATTATGATTATTTGTACGTTAATGTTTTAAATTGTGTTTGTGCACAATAAGTATTTTTTTTGAATTTTTCAATTGAAATAAATTACGATTATTTATATGTTATTGTTTTAAATTATGTTTGTGCACAATATTTATTTCTTTTGAATTTTTCAATTGAA
Organism: Hevea brasiliensis; assembly: GCF_030052815.1. Lineage (NCBI taxonomy): Eukaryota > Viridiplantae > Streptophyta > Magnoliopsida > Malpighiales > Euphorbiaceae > Hevea > Hevea brasiliensis. The sequence goes on along the minus strand of NC_079497.1, from coordinate 55,657,905 downwards.
ATAAATTATGATTATTTGTACGTTATTGTTTTAAATTGTGTTTGTGCACAATATTTATTTCTTTTAAATTTTTCAATTGAAATAAATTATGATTATTTGTACGTTATTGTTTTAAATTTTGTTTGTGCACAATAAGTTTAACTTCTCATTTTCTACTTAAAAATTTAATTCAACATTATAGTTTTAAATTGTGTCCGTGCACAATACCTTTATATTCACTACTTTTACTAGCAAATTTATTTGGAGAAATGAGTTATGAATAATTTTTTATTGCTTTGGTTTTGGGAATACTATTTGGAAATTATTGTGTTACCAACCTTGCAAATGGAAATTTTGAGATAAAATGTGATTTATGGTTTGTATGAAATATTATGATTTGAAATTGTTTTGATTCACACTTGGCATGACACTGTTACTATGTTCCTCCTCCATTTATGGGGTGAGTGTGATATATTCCTCCCTCTTTGACCTATCAGTCTGGGGTGAGTGTGATTATGGTCCTCCCTCTTTGACTTGCCAGTCTGAGGTGAGTGTGGATGAGTACTCATTATTCAGCTAGCTTCCTCCCTCATTGATTTCGATTATTGGGGTGAGTGTGTCTTGTCGTGGTGTACAACACGGCATGTGTGGAAAAATTGTGTCATGGCCTAAATTATGTTATCGATTGGCAACATTGTATTATTCAGTTATTTGATCGAATTGTGTTATTGATTTGCAAAATGGTATTATTTAATTACTTGATCAAATTTGTGTTAGATGAATTTTGTAAATTGTGAAATGGAATTGTGAATCATTTGATTTGTGAACTGTCAATAAAAGATTTATATATCGCATTTCAAATTGTTATTGTGCACCACTGAGTAAATTTTACTCAGCGATAGCTTTTCATTGCTGTCCGCAGTAGATCGATCGAGGCGGTGACTAGGCTGCTAGTACATTCAGCGAGAAATCATCGGGTATATTGAGTATATCATATTCTGCATTTTATATTGTAATGTATGTTCACTGTATGTATATAGTGTTCTTGGTTTTGAGCAGTTGTGAATTAAAATTGTACATTAAAGTTGTAAAATAAATTATGAGTTATTTGGACTTGTAAAAATTGTATTATATTTCTTATATCTCAGTCTTTGAAAAATTATTGTGGATTTGTGTTGAATTATGCTAGAGTTTGAGATTGAGAAAAATATTGAAGTGCTTTTTACAGGTTTTTAAAGAACTGTTTTATCCAAATTACGGAGGGCACTCTGCCAAAATTTTTTTACAGAAATTACTAATAGTCTGAATGTGTTAGTTAATTCACCTCAGTTCAAAAAGGTTTTTAACACCTGTAAATAGTGCTCACCACTGTAAAAGAAGTAAGAAAAGTTTTTGAAAATCCCTTGTAGTGTATTTAATGGGTTATCAGTAGGCGAAGTTGGTAATTCATTAGGTATACTACGGGATCATGTTATGCCTTACAGAGGGGTAGGGTGTGACATGTTTTAGTGGTATCAGAGCCTGGTTTTTTTTTTAAATTTTGTTTTCACATGTTACTTGAATATTCTTTCTTCATAGTACAACTGCTCAATATCATTGTCTGATACATACAGTACATTACATTATAAATATGCACTAACGGGAGGAAATCTCCTTGTGTTATTTGTTTAGGAGGTCTAAGATCCTCGCATTGACTATGGAAGAGGGTGATCATTCAGTCGATCAATCTATAGAGGCTGAGGTGCAAGGGGATGCCCCAGCCCTACATAATGTCAGTGGTCCAAAGAAGACCACCGCAGCACTCGCCTCCTCAGTTCACTCAGCAGATGGCTGCAATGTTCCAACAAATGGTTGGTAATGTGCCTACTCAAGCCCCAATATAGACACTAGTGGTACAACCACAGTCTTCTGCTAGACAATATGAAAAATTGATGAAATATGGGGCTACAGAGTTCAAGGGGACAGTAGATCCTCTAGAGGCAGAATAGTGGTTAGAAAGGATGGATAGGGTATTCAAGAAACTGCACTGCACAGAGGAGCTCAGATTTGAATACTCAGTATCTTTGCTACAGGGGGATGCTTATGACTGGTGGAAAACCATTCCCCACAGTTTGGTAGAACCTGCAGTGCTAACCTGGAGTGACTTTCTCAGGGAATTCAGACAAAAATATGTCCCTGATGCTTATGTAGATCAGAAACTGCAAGAGTTCCTAAGTCTGAAACAGGGGAGTAGATCGGTGGCTGAATATGAAAGGGAATTTTTCCGCCTGAGCCATTATGCAGTAAATCTACTTTCTACCAGTAGGGAGAGATGTAAGAGGTTTGAAACCGGCTTGAAGCCTAGTATCAGATTACAAGTGGTCGGATTCAAACATAACAACTTCTCTGAACTTATTTCTCAAGCACTAGAATTAGAAAGAATTGAATCAAGCACACGAGAAAAAGAAATCGAGAAGACAGTAAAAGAGGGAAAGTCAAGAGAACGAGTTCTAGTGGTCTTACTGGAAAGAGGAAAAACTTTGGGGGATACAACAGAGATAGTAAGAAGTCCGGTAGAGATAGATCTTCTGGACAGAAACCACCTCGATCCGATCAGCAAACTCAACAGAAACCCAGGAATGCACTGTCAGATCGACTTTGTGAAACTTGTGGTAAACCACATAGTGGGGTGTGTTATAGAGCCGTAGGAGCATGTTTTAATTGTGGAGAGACTGGCCATTTTGCTAGGGATTGTGTAAATCCAGGTCATTCTGAATCATTTACTACACCAAAGGGATCAACCCAAGTTTCTACCCCAAAGAGTTCACCATCAGTTAGTAGAGGCAAAGGTAGAGGTAGGGGTAGTACACCTAGAATTGAGTAATCGTGAATCACCTGAGCAGGTGATGCTCCAGCTAGAGTATACGCTATACGGCAGAGAGAAGAGACTTAGACTTTTGATATTATTGCTGGTACTTTCTCAAATAGTAACTAAGATATATATATATATATATATATATGTATTGTTTGACCTGGGGTCTGCATACTTTTATGTTAGTGTTAGAACTATATGTTCTATTGTTATTCCTTTACAGGGGAATAAATTTTGATGCATTAGTGATTAGCCCTTTAAAATAAGGATTGTGATAATAAGTGAAATTAGTTTTGAAAGAGTTTATTGGCGAAAAGTATTTTCTAACACACCATAAATTATAAAGCTAATTGGCGAGCCTATTTAATGTAAGGCAAGAGGACGTAAAAGTAAGATGTAGTAATGGAATTGCTCTAGATGAGGGAAAGGATGTCACTGTTAGTAATTGTTAATGAATATTGTAATCATAATAAGTTCGGGATATTAGTGAATTCGAAAAGGATAAAAGATAGGAAAATTTGATCTATTGGGATGTATCGTAGTAACTATGCAATGTTCTTGATGTTTATACTGTAAGCTGCAGATTACAGTACTGACTTGAGATTATTGTGTAGAGCTACGTATTATCCGATAGTACACCTAGATAAGAATAGTTGCCAACGGCATCTATTTTGGTATAGTTATGCCATGACAGAATTTAATTGTTAGAAATAAGTTTGAAAATCCTACTTAGGGATCTAAAACTCAAAGGTTAGAATATCGAAAGGTTATAGTTCAGTAAAAAAGAAAGTAAGTTATAGAATATTGACAGATAAAAAGAGTTATGGAAGTAAAAATTCGAACAGTTGGTTCAAATATAACAAAGAAATGTTACGAATGTGAGGAAGACTATGGACTAGAATGGTCAGAGGACCAATGACTAGATAAATGATTCTAACATGACCTCAAGGGTCATTCAAGAAGGAACATGAATCGAAATATTAGACAGGACAATAGTAAGAGAAGATTGGTGTTATACAAACAAATTAAATGTTGTATTAGATTGTTAAAAGCCTTATACAAATTCGAGAGAAAGAAGATTATACGATCATAAAGAAAGGAGAAAATAAACGTATGACTATTGTAAGATGGCTATTGGGAAAATTTTCGTGGAAGAAATTTATTTTAAGGGGGGGAGAATTGTAACACCCCTAAGTTCGGTAGTGCGTTCTACTGTTCCGGTGACTAGTGTTGTCCGGACAGCTAGAATGCCTAGAACTACACTTCGATATGAGTGAGGAGACATTAAATAATGAAATACAAGAAAAGAAAATGCAAGAAAAATAAAGGAAAAATAATAGTAAAGAAATGCAACTAAGTTAAGCGAGCCGAGAACCCTAGCGATGGGTGACCGCACCGGGAAGTCACGGTGTGGACCGTTGACTAGCCCTGGACCGCGGGGAACCCTAAAAAATATTTTTAGGAGTTAAAGAGACATCAATTGAAGTAGAAATATCATTAGAAATATCAAAGAAAAATTAAATAATTAGTACAAAGAAAAGCGAGAAATTGAAAAACGGACAAAACTCGGTGTTACCGAAAAATCGGGAATGCAACCCGAACAGGGGCATTGTGGTCATTTGACACCCTGAGTTATCTTTTGACCTAAATGTCCATTAAAAATAAATAATATTATACTTGAAAAATGTCATGAAAAATTAAATTGGTGGTACCTAATGTAAATAGCAAAAATTGGGAGTTAAATGTGGAAAAATGGAACCTTAGAATAAACAATGATTTAATTCTTACATAGTGGTCCACTAACTCATTTAAGTGGACCACTAAAGCTTCATTTGGGCAGAATATACATCTTCATCTTCAACCTTAGAACCAGCAGAAAATTTGCTCCCAAAAAATCTCCATTGACGCATGGTTGAAGCTCCATGCATATGAGATTCAAGCTTCTTTCCTTCTACCTTCCTTCATCAAAGTTAGTCTACACCACTTGGGCAGTAGATTGGCAGCAAGAAGACCAAGTTTTGGTGAAGATTTAAGAAGTCTCATCCATAGGTAAGTTTGAGTTTTTGATTGTTGCTTTGTTAAAGTTTGTAAGGGTGTTATGGGTGTTTGATTTATGGAGAAATTTTTGAGTTTTGATGTTGAATGGGAATGTGCACTTTTGGCAGCCATGGAAACACCTTGAAGGCAGTTTAATTGTGCTTGTAAATGGTGAATTAAATGATTGATTAAATGTATATTGTGTAGGAAATTGTTTGGGTAATGTATACTTAGTATATGTAAATGTAAAATGAGATTTAAAGCTTGGAAAGTAATGGAATGTAAGTGTACCATTGTGGCAGTTTGTTAACTCTTGAAGAATTCTGGAATTCATGCTTGGTTTATGGAATAATGATGTTAAAATGTGTTGGTTGTTATGGCAGTTTGAATGTATGTATAGTGGTGTGAAGGTTGGACATGTGAATGAGCTTGGTTATGGAGTTAAATTGTTGTAAATTGAGTTGGGCAAATTCTGCACTTGTTGGTGCACATTGAATGTAATTTTAAGCTGCCAAAATGACCTATAATGTGTTGTGAATTATGTTTAGGTTATGGTACAATCAGAATTAGTTTGAATGTTAAGTTTGGTGAGTGTTAAAAGTGATGTTTGATATGTATGCAAGAATTGCAATAAGGCAGTTTGTATTTTAGGCCTATAACTTTAAGTGTGTGGCTCCAATTGGTATGAGACCAATTGGAGGTGAAACTAGGCACAAAATGTGCCAACTTTCATGAAGGAAGCTTGCTAAAATTCTGCTTGCAATGTAGCTTGAAAAATGACCAAATCCGGATTAAGTGCAAATGAGGCCTGAAAATTGACCATTTGGGCAGCAGTTAGTGTTTAGGCCTCAACTCACTCAAAACAGGTCCAATTGACCTGAAATTTTAACCATGAATAGATAAGACCCATATCTACAAGTCTTATGAAGACACCAAAGCACAGAAATGACCACAAGTAAGTCAAACAGCTTGCACAAATTCGGGTCAAAAAACTGGCCGAACCTAAAATGACCTAAAGTGACCTAAAATGACCAATTTTGGTGCAATTTGACCAGCAATAGTAAAATGATCATAACTTGGCCTACATAACTCAGAATGACCTGAAATTTTGCCCCGCGTTCCATAAGACATAGATCTAGAAGTTTGTAGTTTTGACCAAAATCCGAAAACCGAGGGAACTAGGTCGTCCGGCTAGGTCAAACTAGTATCCCGGAATCCAGCAAATCGCAAGAAAATGCAGTATACACGGAAATAAATTTGGTAACATGTACCAACCCTAAAAGACTATCGAATGTGACATATTAATGACATTAAAACCTAAATTACCTAGAATGTACCAAGGGTCGACATAATAGGTTGACTAAGCGAATAAATGAATTCAGTGAATTAATTATCAAGTATTATCGTTAGAGACAGTTTAAATGAGCACTGAAACACTTCAAATTGTGTTTCTCAGTTAGCAAAGACTCAGGGAGGGGAAGGAAACACTGAGTCAGAGCCAAGAGACAGTTATCAGAGGTTTGTGCACAATAAGTATTTCTTTTTGAATTTTTCAATTGAAATAAATTACGATTATTTATATGTTATTGTTTTAAATTGTGTTTGTGCACAATATTTATTTCTTTTGATTTTTTCAATTGAAATAAATTATGATTATTTGTACGTTATTGTTTTAAATTGTGTTTGTGCATAATAAGTATTTCTTTTGAATTTTTCAATTGAAATAAATTATGATTATTTATATGTTATTGTTTTAAATTGTGTTTGTGCACAATATTTATTTCTTTTGAATTTTTCAATTGAAATAAATTATGATTATTTGTACGTTATTATTTTAAATTGTGTTTGCACAATATTTATTTCTTTTGAATTTTTCAATTGATATAAATTATGATTATTTGTACGTTATTGTTTTAAATTGTGTTTGTGCACAATAAGTTTGACTTCTCATTTTCTACTTAAAAATTTAATTCAACATTATAGTTTTAAATTGTGTCCGTACACAATACTTTTATATTCACTACTTTTACTAGCAAATTTATTTGGAGAAATGAGTTATGAATAATTTTTTATTGCTTTGGTTTTGGGAATACTATTTGGAAATTATTGTGTTACCAACCTTGCAAATGGAAATTTTGAGATAAAATGTGATTTATGGTTTGTATGAAATATTATGATTTGAAATTGTTTTGATTCACACTTGGCATGACACTGTTACTATGTTCCTCCTCCATTTATGGGGTGAGTGTGATATATTCCTCCCTCTTTGACCTATCAGTCTGAGGGTGAGTGTGATTATGGTCCTCCCTCTTTGACTTGCCAGTCTGAGGTGAGTTTGGATGAGTACTCATTATTCAGCTAGCTTCCTCCCTCATTGATTTCGATTATTGGGGTGAGTGTGTCTTGTCGTGGTGTACAACACGGCATGTGTGGAAAAATTGTGTCATGGCCTAAATTATGTTATCGATTGGCAACATTGTATTATTCAGTTATTTGATCGAATTGTGTTATTGATTTGCAAAACGGTATTATTCAATTACTTGATCAAATTTGTGTTAGATGAATTTTGTAAATTGTGAAATGGAATTGTGAATCATTTGATTTGTGAACTATCAATAAAAGATTTATATATCGCATTTCAAATTGTTATTGTGCACCACTGAGTAAATTTTACTCAGCGATAGCTTTTCATTGTCGCAGTAGATCATGACACCCTTACCCGTACAAAGATACCCGAGTAAGTAATGCCACCAGTGTACCAAGCACACTCTAATATTCCTCAATTAATTTAGATAATGCTTTTGCATATAATTTATGAAATACAATTTATTTAAACCATTTATCAAAAGTATCATTCATTTAAGGTTCCGAAAATTTTTAAGAAAATCCGGCGGAGTACCGGCTAAAAATGGAGAAAACCGTTCTTGTAATCATTAAAAACACTTCCAATATTTTTATTCCATCATCTCAAACTCCAATATCAACACTAAACTCAATATCAATATCTCAATAATTTGTCAATTTGTGTCTCAACAACCTTTTCATTTCTCAAAACATCCCTTTCTCAGGGTTCTCATATATAAACAACCATTAAATACTCAAATTAATACCATACATGACCATAAATCTTTATTATTTACAATAAGCTCAAAATACATTACATAAATCCCAAATACATATGAGAAATAAAAATTTAATTACAAAATGACAAAATGACATCTAGTGTCCTACCAATGCACTGCAGGTGATGAGGTGACACGGACACTGAGCAAAACTGCCGGATGGACTCACCCAGTCTGTGGTCTACTGGGCTCGCGATCGGGATCTCCAGTACCTACGCGTGGCAAAAGCAACGCGCTAAGCAATAATGCTTAGTGGTGCAATAATATAATAAAAGAAAATAGCAAGAAAATAAATGTGTAGAGAATGTGTATGCTTTCTTTGTTTGGTATTGATATATTCATTGTTTCGTTAACGTTGTTCACTTTTCTTCATTTGGTTGCCCCAAGTAACCTACACTAGACGACTGGACTGGATAACGGGTAAACTGGCACTGGGTACCTAGTACCTCGGGCCGTCACACCATCGGTCACATATGCATCTCGGTGTAAATGTAGCGGCTAACAAGTCAGAATAATATCAGGCACAAGGCCAAGTCTCAATGCAAAGTCAGAATGGCCAAAAGCCATGAAATCACAGAATGACATTTTTTCCATGTGCAGTACTGCTAACTGAACCCTATTGGCATGCCAAACTATTCAAACCAATCTTGTTAGGTATACTAGGGCATTTGAAACTCTTAAATTTGTCAATTTGTGAATTTCAACTTTTTTGGTGTCACTATTCATCATTGGTCAACAAAAATGTTGACTTTTAGAATAAAAATGTGTACATCAACTTTGGCACTCCCAACATACCACATTTGGTGTTTAAAACTTGTTGGCATTAAGTGTTTTTGCCATTCCAAAGTGTAACTCAACACAAACAGATTTTTCAATTTTGGTGAGTCAACTTCACTGTTCCATTGGACACTGTTACTGTTAGAATTTGAGGAAATGTAAAACATGAAAGTTGTTCCTTATTTTGTCTAGTTGAATTTCCTTTTTTGAATCACTCCATTTGGAGTTTTGTAGCTCCAGATATGGCTCAAAAACCCAAGCTGTCCGGATATGCATTCTGCAGAAATTTACCATATCTACAGTGCATGAACAGTAACTTGAGTCACTTGGTTGAATGGGTTCTGGCCATAATTTGGGGTAGGTTCCTTCATAAAATTTGTTTGTCTATGTCTTAACTTGTTGCTGTAAAAATTTCAGGCCAATTGACCAAATCTACAGTGAGTTATGGCCAAATGAACAGTTACTGTTGATTTGGCAAATTCTGCAGAATTCAGTGCAGGGCATCCGGATTGTGGCTGAGTTTTGACCCTTTTGCTTTGGTCTTTTGGGCATGGTTTCTTCAGCAAAAATGTGCCATTATAAGCCTAGTTTCATGTCCAATTGGCCAAACACCAATTGGACTACCACTGCCCAAGTTATGGCAGTGCAAAGGGACTGAATTTTCAGTCCCTATGCTGCTGTCCTAGGCAGCCTGCAATCCTCACTTTGCAATCTCATTTTTCTGTCCCATTTATGGTCAACACATCTAAAATGGTCACTAATTGACCATTACAATGTGCCCTAACAATTTCCTAAGCCAAGTCACACTTTCACCTTTCCAAACCCTAATTTCCATATGAATTTTTACAACATGCTTTAATTAACTATCTCATTCCATACTCACATGCATACATGGTTTAATCTTGATCTCTAGTCCACTTTAAGTCCATCAAAACACTCATTCCCTTTTTATTCAATAGGGCTGCCGAAACTTAGGGCATGGATAGACATAGATTTCATTCATTTTAGTTACAAATTCCTACTTATTCCAAGTCTCTAACATAGAATTTAAAAGCTTTAGATGTATATATGCACTAACCTTGTTTGGGCATAATTTCCAAAGCCCTAAACTCCAATTTCCTTCCTCTTGTTGGCTGCCAAGAGCTTGTTTAAGGTGTGGGGTAAAGTTTTAATGAAGAGGGGTTAGGGAAATATGGTGGAATGATGGAGATCTAAAGCTTGAAAAAAAAAACTTGAATGGAGGTGGCTATGGAGGTGAATTTCGGCTGGTCTCTTGGGGAGGGTGGCTGCTGCACTTTCTTTCTTATTTTGGTCTTCATTTTTTCTTTTTGTTTGTTAGTCAATTGATAGCTTAATTTTGATTGGTTGGTGAGTAAGTGAGTGACCTCATATGATGTCATTTTTGCATTATTTTGCATTTTCTTTTCTTTTCTTTCACTGCTCATTTCAAATTTCATTTCTAGTAATGTTTATTCATATTTAATGTTATATTAATTATTTACTCAACTGGGCAAGTCGGCCAAAAATCACCTCGGAAGGCGAAATGACCAAAATGCCCTCCGTTTGGCTTAACGGGTCAAAATCGTCTGTACCGATTGAAAAATTTTTCTAGGTATTTTCTTGGCATTCTAATGCCATGGGAACCTCAATTACCCTTCTCTGGAGTCCCAAAAATTATTTTATAATTTTTCCCCCGGGTCTAGGGCTCCTCGTTGCGAGAACCGCAACTTCCCTCTGGTTACCCATCGCTTGGGCACCGGCTCGTTTAACTTGGTTGTATTTTATTTCTAAAATTTTTACTAAATTTTTCTTATTAATATTTGAGTTAATTATGGTTCCTGACTTTAGTTTAAATATTTTTCCGGACATTCTAGCTGTCCGGACCGACACCGGTCACCGGAACAGTAGAATGTACGGAGTGGTTACCTGGAGGGTGTTACATAGACAGACTGACAGGGCAGCAGACTAGGCTACTAGTACATTCAGCGAGAAATCATCGAGTATATTGAGTATACAATATTCTGCATTTTATATTGTAATGTATGTTCACTGTATGTATATAGTGTTCTTTGTTTTGAGCAGTTGTAAATTAAAATTGTACATTAAAGTTGTAAAATAAATTATGAGTTATTTGGACTTGTAAAAATTGTATTATATTTCTTGTATCTCAGTCTTTGAAAAATTATTGTGGATTTGTGTTGAATTATGCTAGAGTTTGAGATTGAGAAAAATATTGAAGTGCTTTCTGAGTTTTTGAAGAACTGTTTTATCCAAATTACGGAGGGCACTCTACCAAAATTTTTTTACAGAAATTACTAATAGTCTAAATGTGTTAGTTAATTCACCTCAGTTCAAAAAGGTTTTTAACACCTGTAAATAGTGCTCACCACTGTAAAAGAAGTAAGAAAAGTTTTTGAAAATCCCTTATAGTGTATTTAATGGGTTATCAGTAGGCGAAGTTGGTAATTCATTAGGTATACTACGGGATCATGTTATGCCTTACAGAGGGGTAGGGTGTGACAAGTTAGCTATGTGCTTCTTCATACCAGGCCACCAATAATGAAGCTTCAAGTCTTGATACATTTTTGTACTTCCTAGGTGCATAGCATAAACATTGGTGTGTACCTCTTTCAGAATACTGGCTTTTAATTCCCCATCATCTAGTACACATACTCTTCCTTTATAGTATAGACACCCATCTTCTTTCACCTCATAGTCAGTTGCCTTCCCTAAGATTTTACTCATAGTAATCGTTAACTTCTTGTCTACTTTTTGCCCATCTAAAATCTGCTGTAACAGGTTTGGTCTCACTTGCAACTCAGCCAAAATAGCTCCATCTCGAGCCAAAAATAGGCGGGCATTCAATGATCTCAAAGTTGTGATGGATTTTTTGCTCAAAGCATCAGCAACTACATTTGTCTTCCCAGGATGGAAGTCAATCACACAATCACAGTCCTTCAGGAACTCAATCCATCGCCTCTATCGAAGGTTGAGCTCCTTCTGGGTTGGTAAGTATTTCAGACTTTTGTGGTCTGTGTAAATATAGCACTTTTCACCATACAAGTAGTGCTTCCATTTCTTCAGTGCGAAGATAATTGCTATAAATTCTAGATCATGGGTAGAGTAATTATGTTCATGTTGTAACATCCTCACTTTAGCTAGTCCTTACAGTTTACTGTTCCGATAACCAATGTCGATCCGGGCAGTTAGAATGTTTGAAATTATAAATAGACTAGAGTGAGGAGTTACAAAGAAACTAAATAATGCTCATAAAAAGCAAGGAAAAAATTTAGAAATGAAATACACTAAGGTTAAACGAGCCGAAACCCCAAGGATGAGTAACCCGAAGGGGAGTGACGGTAAAGGCTGTTACCAACCCTAGACCCAGGAGAAAAATTATAAAATAATTTTTAGGACTCCAGAAAAGGGTCATTGAGGTTCTTATGGCATTAGAATGCCAAGAAAATGCTTAGAAAATTTTTTCTATCGGTACACATAATTTTGGCTCGCTAAGCCAAACAGAGGGCATTTTGGTCATTTCATCTTCAGAGATGATTTTTGACTAACTTGTCTAGTTAAATAAATAATTTATATGACATAAAATGTGAATAAATATTGTTAAAATTTTAATTGAAATTAAATAGACAAGAAAAGGATAAAAAATGAAAGAAAATGGAATTTTGACATCATAATGATGTCATTAAAATTCTCCCACCCAATCCAATGTTGACACATGGCATAAGTTTATTTAAAAAGACTAAATGGGCAGAAAAATGAAGAAAAAAAAAATCAAAACTCTCTCTAACTTTCTTCCTTGCCGTCACCCTTCCCTCCATGGCCACCATGAGCAAGCTTTTTAAAGCTTTATTTCCCTAGCTTTTACCCGACTAAACCCTATATTCCCTGTAACACCCCAAAGTTCGGTAGTGCGTTCTGCTGCTCCGGTGACCAGTGTTGTCCGGACAGCTAGGATGCCTAGAACCGTACTTCGATATGAGTGAGGAGACATAAAATAATGAAATACAAGAAAAGAAAACACAAGAAAAACAAAGGAAAAATCGTAGCAAAGAAATGTAACCAAGTTAAGCGAGCCGGGAACCCTAGCGTTGGGTGACCACACTGGGAAGTCACGGCGTGGACCGTTGACTGGCCCTGGACTGCGAGGAACCCTGGAAAACATTTTTAGGACATAAATAGACCCTTATTGAAGTATAAATCTCATTAGAAAGATTAAAGAAAAATTAAATAATTAGTACAAAGAAAAGTGAGAAATCAAAAAACAGACAAAATACGGTGTTACCGAAAAATCGGGAATGCCACCCGAACAGGGCCATTATGGTCATTTGACATCCCGAAGTGTCTTTTGACCTAAATGTCCATTAAAAATAAATAATATTACACTTAGAAAATGAAATGAAAAATTAAAAGAGGGGTACCTAATACAAATAGCCAAAAGTGGGGTGAAAAATGTGTAAATAACACATTTAAACTTATTTTATGATATAATTTAAATGAGTGGACCACTAAGGGAATAAAATAAAACAAAGAAGGGCAGCTGTACTTCCACTAAACCAACAGAAACTTCATCTTCCTCATTTGGATTCAAAGTTGCCGAATTGAAGAAAATGGAAACCACCATGGCCATTTTTCATGCAAGCTCTCTTAACTCTCCATTTTCAACTCCAATCTCTTAGGTTCCTTCATGAAACTTTGTCTACTCATCACAAGGAAGAGTTTGATACTAAATTTGAGAAGTTTAAGCAAGGTTTAACAAGCTCCAAGCATAAGGTAAGTTCATAATTTTGAAGATAGCTTTGTTAAGTTTTGTGTGCATGTTATGGGTGTTGGTTTTGTGAAGGAAAATTTTGAGTTTGAAGAGTTATTGTTGTTTTCATTTTGGACAGCCATGGAGTCACGTTTTTGATGAGATATTTGTGCATATAATTGATGAGAAATGGTGTTGATCATGATGATTTAATAACCTAGTGAATTACTTCATGTTTATATGGTGATTTTGGCACTTGGATGGGAATTGGTAAATTGTAGGGCACTTTGATGTTGAAGGACAATTTTCGGCAGCTTGGGAACCCTTGAATAATTGTATGTATTGATGGAAGTGTTGGCAGAATGTTGACATAGAAGAATTGATGAGTGTATATGTAAATTAGTAGTGGAGATTATATGTAATGATTAGGTGTATTTATGTACATATATTGCTAAATTTGGACTTTGTGGTTTAGGGTTGTATTTGATGTATTGAGAATATTTGTATTCTGTCCAAATTGACCATAGTAAGAAGTGATAAATGAATATGGAATGGTATAAAATCAGAATTAGGTAAGGGGATTTAAAGTAGAGCAAGATAAATGTGTGTTTGAATTGGGGTTTGAAAGGCATATAGAGGGCAGTGTACATTTTAGCCAATAAGTTTAAATGTGTAACCTCAATTGGTATGAAACCAATTGGAGGTGAAACTAGGCACAAAATTTGCCAACTTTCATTGAGAAAACATACCAAAATTCTGCTTGCAAGGTGACCTAAGAAAATGACCAATTCGGATTAGGTGCAATTAGGACCTGAAAAATGACCAATTGGGCAGCAGTGAGTGTTTAGGCCATAACTCACTCAAAACAGGTCCAATTGACCTGAAATTTTAACCATGAATAGTTAAGACCCATACCTACAAATCTTATGAAGACACCAAAACCCAGAAATGACCAGAAGTAAGTCAAAAAGCTTGCATAAGTTCGGGTCCAAAAACTGGCCGAACCAAAGTTGACCAAATTGACCAAAAATTGACCTAATTTGATGCCATTTGACCAGCAATAGTGTAATGACCATAACTTGGTCTACTTAACTCGGATTGACCTGAAATTTTGCCCCGCGTGCAATAAGACATAGATCTACAAGTTTGTAGTTTTGATCGAAACCCGAAAACCAAGGGAACTAGGCCGTCCGGCTAGGTCAAACCAGTATCCCGGAATCCAGCAAGTTGCATTAAAATGCACTAAACAAGGAAACGAGTTTGGCAAAACGTACCAAACCTAAAACCCTATCGAGTGTGACATATTAATGACACTAAAACCTAATTTACCTAAAACGCATCGAGGGTCAGTATATTATGTGATTAAGCAGATAATCGCTTTCAGTGAATTACTTATCGAACATTATCGTCAGAAACAATATAATTTAGCACTGAAACACTTCAAATTGTGTTTCTCAGTTAACAAGGACTCAGCAAAAGGGAAAGAAATCGAGTCGGGACCGGAGACAAATATCAGAGGTTTGTGCACAACAACTGTTTCTTTTGAATTATTTTCAATTGAAATAAATATTGACTATTTGTATATTATTGTTTTAAATTGTGAAAATGAGTTTGATGGACACTTATTGATTGAAAAATATTGTGAATGGTTTGTAACTGTGAAAAATTGTTTGAATGACATTGATGGATACTTATTGATTTAAAAGCATTGGAAATGGTTTGAAACCACAGCTATCATGTATGTTGATTGTATTCCTCATTAGCTTGTCTAGTGGGACGAATTGAATTCCCTCTCTGGCTGAAGTGTTGAGGTGTATGCCTGTTGAGGACGAATTGGATGAGTACTCATATTTTTGCTAGCTAGCCATGTTATTCCTCATTAGTCATCGACTTTTGGGATGAATCGAATACCTCATTAGCCATCGGCTTTTGGGATGAATTGAACTATGGATCATGATTAAGCTGTGTGTGATTTATTGATGTTTATTGTGAGATTGTGAAATAGATTTAAACTCTCATTGACATATACTGTCTTTTGAATTCAAACATGATCTGACTTATGGAAATCTATTGTGATATTGAGAAATGGAGTTTAAATTCTTATTGACCTTTATTGTCTTGAATTTGACTATGGTTTTAAGTATCCACTATTTATATGATTTACGAATTGTGATTTAAATTTGTATTTGGTTAATGTTGTGCACCACTGAGACATTGTCTCAGCGATAGCTTTTTATTGCTGTCGCAGGTAGAGAGACAGACAGGGCAGCAGACTAGGCTGCATATACATCCAAATGAGGATTACCTGGTATAATGAGTATACCAATATTTTGCATTTTGTACTGTAATGTATGACACTGTATGTACATTTTGTTTTTGGTTTTGAGCAGTTGTAAATTCAAATTGTACCTTGAAGTTGTAAATTAATTATGAGCTGTTTTGACTTGTAAAAGCTGTATTATATTTCCTTATCTCAGACTTTGAAAAATTTCTATGGAATTGAGTTGATAAATTGTTGTGTTGAGAAATGTATTGGAGTTGAGATTTGGAACATTATTGAAGTGTTTTTTACAGGTTTTCTGAAGAACTGTTTTGTCCAAAATACAGATGGCACTCTGCCAAAATTTTTACAGAAATTCCAAATAAACCAAATGAGTTAGTTGTTTCACTTCAGTTCACCAAAGTTTTTAACACCTGTAAATAGTGCTCACCACGGTAAAAGAAGTAAGAAAAGTTTTTAAAATCCCTTGTAGTATATTTAATGGGTTATCAGTAGATGGAGTTGGTAATTCATTAGGTATACTACGGGATCATGTTATGCCTTACAGAGGGGTAGGGTGTGACATTCCCAACACAAAAAAGTGTTCTTACATCTTGGTGAGTCTTTTGGGAGAAAAAGAAAAAGAAAAAGAAGAACCCTAGTAAGTTGGAAATCTCACTCCATTAGAGGTTTGTGACCTAACCTTGGTTTTGACTTTAAATTCATGTTAAAGGACTATGAATGAGTGCAAATTACAAAGAAATTTATTAAATACCATTTGTATGCCATCCCATAATTTTAGTAGCGTTGGTTGGGGTAAGATTGTGATGATTTTTATGGAGTTAAAATGGTAATATGGCTGCCCTCAATATGCATCCCTTGAGTGGAGTGATGAAATGCAAATGATAATGCATGGTTGATGATGTTTGAGTTAGGGTTTGGGATGAAAATGAGACTTTGATTATGTGATGATGAAAGTAGGTTTTAATGATGAATTAATGACCATTTGGTTTTGTCTGAATAAAAAATAAAGTGGGTTGTGTAGTGGGATTTGAGTTTGGTGTGGCTGCCCTTGGTGACCTACAAGACTGGGCATGAGTCCAGCAGGTTTGGGCAGCAATAACTGGAATTGTAGAGGTTCAATCGGTGCAATGACAATTGGACATGAAACTAGACACATAATGGCACAACTTTGGTGAAGAAACCATGCCCAAAAAACCAAACCAAGTTAACCAAAAGATTACCCTAATCCAGGTGACCTGCATTCTACCTGGGCAAAATGACTAAATAATAGTGTTTAGTCATTTAGTCATAACTCAGTGTAGAAAGGTCCAATTGACCAGAAAGTTTACCAGCAACAAGCTGAGATATAGACCTACAACTTTCATGAAGAAATCTAACCCAAATTATGACCATAACATATTCAAAAAGTGACCTGCAGTCACTGCTCCTAATACCATAGATTTGGTCAGTCCAGAAATTCTGGAAAAATTATAATCCAGCCAGTTGTGGTTTTTGGGCCATAACATGAGCTACAAAACTCCAAATGGAGTGATTCAAAAAAGGAAATATAACTAGACAAAATAAGGAACAACTTTCATGTTGATCATTTTTCCAAATTCGCACTGCAAAAATGACTAATGGAACAGTAAATACAAAGCTTGAAAACTGAAAATTTTGTACAATTAACATTAAGCTTAGAAATGGTATTGGCAACCAATACCTACAAGTTTAGAATGCAAAATGTGGTATGTTGGGAGTATTAAAACCAATTTACCTATTGTCCATGTAAAAGTCAACATTTTGTTGACTAATGAATTGAATAGTAACCCAAAACTTGAATTTCAAGAATTATGAAACTTAAAAGTGTAATATGCCCTAGTATACCTAGCAAGATTGGTTTGGATAGATTGGCATGCCAATAGGGTTTTGTTAGCAGTACTGCATATGGCTTCATGCCATTCTGTGTTTCATGGCTTCCCATGCCATTCTGTGACATAATAGCCTTTGGCTATGTTATTTGAGTTGTTATATTCGGGTTTTATCCCTGATAATTATTACAGCTTATTAGTTGTTCTGTTGCACACCGGGAGACAATGTGACCGATAGTGTGATGCTCCGAGGTACTTAGTGTAACATCCCGAACCTCCGAGTTATGAATAGTACCATTTTTGGTCCGTAACTAATACTATTCAAAGACACCTTGAGGACTAAAAATAAATAGAAAATTAATTGAGATAGACACAATAAAAAAATTCTAGTGAACAAAAAAAAAAGGTTAAGGACTCATCGGGTATTACAAAAAGAAGGATTATGACTCGATGAGGGGCATTTTGGTCAATTCACCTCAAGAGTTGACTTTTGACAAAAATATCAATTAAATTAAATGAAATTAATGAATTGAATTATGGGGTAAAAATTGAAGAAAAATTCAAGTAAAAATATGTAAGGGAAAATTTAAGAAATGAAAACTTAAACTTTTATTTCCATTATGACAAAATTAAAATGAAAGACTTATGGGCTTTTGATAGTTAAATTTAATTATTTAATTAAAAGGAAAAAATTAAGTATAAATGTAAAAAAAAAAAGGGGGGGGGGAATAAAAATTTAAGTTTAATTATCCTTATGACACAATTAAAATTTATAATTTTAATAAGCTAATCTTTGGGGACAAATATATATATATATATATATATATATATATATATATATATATATATATATATATATATATATAAGAAGACAAATGTCTTCTTCATTTCTTTGTTTTCATAAGAGGCCACCACCCTCTCCTCTCTCTTTCTCTCTCTCTCTTTTTCTCTTCTTCTTCCACTTCTTCACCTCATTGATTTCCCCTCCCAAGTTTCAATTCCCTTAAATTCCCTTCATAAATTCCATAGCCCACTAAAAGAAAACATCAAAGAGATCTTTGGTTGAGAGATTAAAAGCAAGGAGAATAAGAATTGGAAGAAAAGTGAAGTTGGAAAGAAATCAATAAGAGGTAACTTTCTTTTCATGTTAGATTAGTTGTATAAGCTTGGAAGGAAGTTAATTTATGATGAAATTTCATAAGAAAATGAAAGAAAACATATATGGAACCTAAACTAAGGTTTTGGCCAAATGGGAGAAAAATTAGGGTTTTGAACATTAGGATTTAGAGACCAAAAATGTGAAGAAGTGCTAAATGATGTCTTTGACATAGTTTAATGAAAGAAATGGCCATTTGTGACCTAATTAAGTGTGTTAGAAGTGTTTAAATCAAAGCCAAATTCGGATTGGGTATGAAGCATGACCAAAAGTCAACTTTGAGGGACCAAAAATTAAATTTTACAAGTCCAATTGGTATGGGACCAATTGGGACTGAAAATAGGCACTAAATGACACAATTTTCATTTAGGAAGCATGCCCCAAAAGTGACCAAACCTAGTGAACAAACTGACCAAACTTGAAAAACTGCAGTATGAACATTACACATGAACAGTAATCGTGTTTGGGTCATAACTCCAGCTAGATGGGTCAAAGTGACCTGAAATTTTACCAGTAGTTAGATGAGATATAGACCTAAAACTTTAATGAAGAACACAAACCCAAATTATGCCATTAACCCAATCAAATTATTGAGCAAAGTTGAGTTACTGAATCTGCAAAACTACAGAATTGCCATATGAGCAGTAAAGTTTTAATGGCTATAACTCTCTCTAGGAAACTCCGATTTAGGTGATTCTTGAACCGATTGAAACCTAAGACATAGTAGAATATTTCATATGAAGAATGTTAGGCCAAATTATGAACTTAACTCAATCAAATTGTGAAACGAATTCGAGTCACCAAATCTGCCAGAATCTGGGCACCTAAATTGACCAAATGAACATTAAACTTTGCAAGGCTATAACTCTCTCTAGAAAACTCCGATTTAGGAGATTCTTAAACCGATGGAAACCTGAGACATAGTAAAACATTTCATATGAAGAACATTAGACCAAATTATGGACTTAACTTGGTCAAATTGCTGAACGAAGTTGGATCGATAAATCAGCCAGAACAAAATCTGCAGCATGAACAGTGACATGAACAGTAATAGTGTTTTGGGCATAACTTGAGCTACACAGCTCTGAATTAGGCGATTCAAAAAGGAAAATAAAATTAAGACCTAAATGAACAATTTTCATGAAGAACACCTCATCAAATTATGATCGAAACTAGGTAAAAATTGGGTTCAAAGATTGGGGCACCCAAGCTGTCCCAAATCCAAAATATTCTAAAATTTTCAAAGCTAACTTGGGATGCATTAGACATGCATATAATGAGTTCTTGGCAGCAATTGAGATTGGTATTGAGGTGTTCTATTTGTGTATTTTCAGTAGAAAAAGAAGTTGGAACGGACAAGGAGAAGTAGGTAACAATAAAGGAGAGCATTGAAGGTTTGTGCACAACTAACATTTTCTTCGTTTTTAAATTTGTAAATTACTTGGAATGTGTTAAATTGAATGAGTTTGCTTTGAACATGTAACACCCTCCCGGTAACAACTCCGTACATTCTACTGTTCCGGTGACCGGTGTCGGTCCGGACAGCTAGAACGTCCGAAAAAATAATTAAACTTAAGTGAGGGACCATAATTAACTCAAATATTAATAAGAAACACTTAGTAAAAATTTTAGAAATAAAATACAACCAAGTAAAACGAGCCGGTGCCCAAGCAATGGGTAACCGGAGGGAAGTTGCGGTTCTCGCAACGAGGAGCCCTAGACCCAGGGGAAAAATTGTAAAATAATTTTTGGGAATCCAGAGAAGGGTTACTGAGGTTCCCATGGCATTAGAATGCCAAGAAAATACCTAGAAAAATTTTTCAATCGGTACAGACAATTTTGACCCGTTCAGCCAAACGGAGGGCATTTTGGTCATTTCGCCTTCAGAGGTGATTTTTGGCCGACTTGTCCAGTTGAGTAAATAATTAATATGACATAAAATATGAAGAAACATTACTAAAAATGAAATTGGAAATGAGTAGTGAAAGAAAAGAAAAGAAAATACAAAATAATGCAAATAATGACATAGTATGATGTCATTTAAAATTACCAACCAATCACCATTAAGCAACTATTTGACTAACAAATAAAAGAGGTTAAAAGAAGACCAAAATAACAAAAAAATGCAGCAGCCATCCCTCCTTTCCCATTGCAGCCGAAATCCCTTCACCATGCTCCTCCATTTTTGGTTCTTGAAAGCTTCAAATTTCCATGCTTCCTCACCCTAAAACCCATAAGTCCCTTCATCAAAATTTAATCCCACACCTAGACAAAGCTTTTGGAAGCCAAGAAAAGGAAGAAAAGTGAAGTTTGGGGCTTTGGAAATTCTGCCCATTCAAGGTTAGTGCAACTATAAACATAAAACTCTTAAATTTCATGATTTTGGACTTGAAATTTAGTAAGACTTGTAATTTAAATGAACAAAAACCTATGTGTATGAGCTCTTGAATTTCGGCTGCCCTAGAAAAGGAATATGTAGGAGTGTTTCTGATGAGCTTGAAGTGAAATAGAAACCATGTTTGAAGTTATAAACATATGAGTAATGCATTAGTAGCTAACCAAGGTAAATGGCATAAATCATGAAATTGAATTAGGGTATAGGAAGGTGAAAATGTGACTTGGCTTAGGAAATTGTTAGAGAACTTTTTAATGGTCAATTAGTGACTATTTTATGTAAGTTGAGCACAATTTGGACTGAAAAATAGGATTGCAAAGAGAAGGAGTAAGCTGCCCTAGGACAGCAGCAATGGACTGAGATTTCAGTCCAATTACACAGCCATAACTTTGGCTGTGTTGGTCCAATTGGTGTTTGGCCAATTGGACATGAAACTAGGCTTAAAATGGCACATTTTTGCTGAAGAAACCATGCCCAAAAGACCAAAGTAAGAGGATCAAAACTTGGCCCCAATCTGGATACCCTGCAACTGATTCTGCAGAATTGATCAAATGAACAGTAACTGTTCATTTGGCCATAACTCACTGTAGATATGGTCAATTGACATGAAATTTTTACAGAAATAAGTTAAGACATAGACAAAAAACTTTCATGAAGGAACCTACCCCAAATTATGGCCAGAACCTAACCCAAATGGCAATGGCAGTCACTGTTCATGTTACTGTAGATATGGTAATTTCTGCAGAATGGTAATCCGGCCAGCTGTGGTTTTTGGACCATATCTGGAGTTACAAAACTCCAAATGGAGTGATTCAAAAAAGGAAATTCAACTAGACAAAATAAGGAACAACTTTCATGTTTTACATTTCTTCAAATTCCTACAGTAACAGTGTCCAATGGAACAGTGAAGTTGACTCACAAAAACTGAAAATTCTGCTTGTGTTGGTTTAAACTTTGAAATGGTATAAATGTTTAATGCCAACAAGTTTGGAATGCCAAATGTGGTATGTTGGGAGTGCCAAAGTCAATGTACATATTTTTATTCTAAAAGTCAACATTTTTGTTGACCAATAAGATGAATAGTGACACCAAAAATTTGAAATTCACAAATTGAAGAATTTAAAAGTTTCAAATGCCCTAGTATACCTAACAAGATTGGTTTGGATAGTTTGGTATGCCAATAGGGTTCAGTTAGCAGTACTGCACATGGCAATATGCCATTCTGTGATTTCATGGCTTGTAGCCATTCTGACTTTGTATTGAGACTTGGCCTTGTGCACGATATTATTCTGACTTGTTAGCCGCATTACACCTGGGAGATGCATATGTGACCGATGGTGTGACGGCGAGTACTAGGTACCCAGTGCGGTTACCCGTTATCGATCCGATGCGTCTAGTGTAGGTTTACTTGGGGCAACCAAATGAATAAAAGTGAACAACGTTAACGAAATAATGGATATACCAATACCAAACAAAGAAAGCATACACATTCTATACACATTCATTTTCTTGCTATTTTCTTCTATTATATTATTGCACCACTAAGCATTATTGCTTAGCGCGTTGCTTTTGCCACGCGTAGGTACTGGAGATCCCGATCGTGAGCCCAGTAGACCGCAGACTGGGTGAGTCCATCCTACAGTTCTGCACAGTGTCCGTGTCACCTCGTCACCTGCAGTGCATTGGTAGGACACTAGATGTCATTTTGTCATTTTGTAATTAAATTTTTATTTTCTCATATGTATTTGGGATTTATGTAATGTATTTTGAGGTTCATGTAAATAATAAAGATTTATGGTTATGTATGGAAGTAATTTGAGTATTTAATTGTTGTTTATATATGAGAACCCTAAGAAAGGGATGTTTGAGAAATGAAAAGGTTGTTGAGACCTGAAATTGAAAAATTGTTGAGATATTGATATTGGAGTTGGGAATGAATGAACTTGTTTATTGGAAGTGTTTTTAACAGGTTTCGAAGAACTGTTTTCTCCATTTTTAGCCGGTACTCCGCCGGATTTTCTATAAAATTTTCGGAACCTCAAATAAATAATAATTTCGATAAATGGCTTAAATAAATCATATTTCATAAATTAGCTTCAAAAGCATGATACAAATTAAGTAAGGTATATTAGAGTGTGCTAGTACACCGTGTGGCATTACTTACTCGGGTATACTGTACACGGGTAAGGGGTGTCACAGAACAAGTTTACTTTGACTGAAATATGGTTTTTCTCTTGCATTTAAGAAATTTAGGTGTTGCTACCTTTATTTGGATATTATGATGAATTTAAATGTGTTTATTGGTTTATAAATGTGATTGTTGAATGGAAAAATTTTTGGAAACTGTTTTGAAACCACAGTTAGCATGACAGTCCCTTTCGGAACTCCCCAGTAGTAACGGCTACTTGGGGTTGGTAATTGATATTGATTATGTCTCCCATTAATAACGGTTAGTGGGGTAAGACTATATGAGTACTCATTAGTTAGCTAGCCCTTCCCTCATTAATAACGGTTAGTGAGGTTGAGATTGCTTTGTCGTGGTGTACAACACGGCACTGATCGTAAAATTTTGTATCATGGCCTGAACTGTGTGTTGATGTTGGTAACACTAATGCTTTGTGAATTGTGATTTATGAAGTATGATTTCTAATTTGCAATGTTATTCAAATAAATGGCTCTTATGAACTTAGAACTCTTGTGAAGTTTTCATGCTTAAGAAAAATGTGATTTATTATGCTTTGACAAATTGTGTTTTACCTTAAGTTTTAAAGTTATTAGTTGTGCACCACTGAGTGATATACTCAGCGATAGCTTCTTTATGCTGTCGTAGGTAAGGGAAAGGAGAAGGCTGCCGAGTGAGAGACTTGAAAGCAGCATTTTGGTATTGTTTGTGAGTATTTACGTTAGGTATACCCTTGTGATTCCTTTGGATGTATTTTGTACCTATATGTATGGATGTACGAATATTGAGCAGTTTGTATTTAAAAGCATTGCATTGCTATCTCATTTTGAGTTTGTAACTATTTTGTATTTTACTTTGAGACTTATGAAAATGTAACTTTTGTAATATTTAGTCTATCATTATTTCCAATGAATGTTTACATGGAATTTTAACTATTCTCATGCAGTTTTCCGTAAAAGAATTGATAAGATAAAAAGTTATGGTTTGTTTTAAAATCCTTTGTTGCATAACTAATGGGTTATCTGTAGGTGGAGTTTGGTAATTCATTAGGTATGCTACGGGAACATGTCGTGCCTTATAAGGGATAGGGTGTGACACTTAGTACCCAGTGCCAGTTTACCCGTTTATCCAGTCCAGTCAACTAGTATGGGTTACTCGGGGAATGATAATGAATCTTACAAATTTTTAATCAAATTATACTGCAATAAATACCAGAAATTAAGTCTACCACAAATGTAAACATACATTCTGCATATTTATATTATTTTAGTTATTTTATTTTATTTTATTTTATATTGTCACCACTAAGTAGAATTGCTTAGCGCGTTGCTTTTGCCATGCAGGTACTAGAGACCTAGCTGGGGAGCCCAGCAAACATCAGAGCGGGTGAACTTTCAGAGCTGCATACCGAGTCTAGAGTCACCTCACATCTGCAGTGCACTTGGTAGGACATTAGGACTTTGGGTGGCATTTTGTATTTTGCATTTTGTATTAGTTTTGATTGTAATTATAAACTCTTGAAATTATTTGATGATGTAAATATATGAAATTTCATGTTATTGAAATTTTTTGTATATTATGTGGAAAAATAAAATGTTGAGAAATATTTATAAATGTGCTTCAAGTGATGAAGTGAACGAAAAAATTCTGAAAATAGAGTTGTGATTTTGAGATTGAGTTGAGATGTGTGTATAATGGAGTTCTGGATTTGGAAATTATATTGGAAGTGTCTTTTAAATAGGTTCAGAAGAACTGTTTTTCCAATTTATAGCCGGCACTCTGCCTAATTTTCTATAAAAATTGCGAAAAAATTTAGATTTATCAAAAATTGTAAACAAATGAATAAAAAGGGATAAATTATAATGGAAATATGAATTGGTGCTCTGGCACACTGAGTGGCATATCTTGCTCGGCTACACTGTAGACAAGTAAGGGGTGTCACATTTAGTGGTATCAAAGCTGGGCCTAGATAGAGTGCATACCTTGCATTGCATTTGTAAGTGTTGAGGTGACACTGATGCAGATCTGTTTGTTTTCTTATTTTGAATAGGATATGGATCCTGCTTCTCAAAGAGCAGTTGATGAAGAGGTGCAGAGTCGTGCTCCACCAAGGGCTGAATCTGGGGGCATAGGAGAATTTGCTCCACCAGCAGCTGAGGCACTTGCCCAACCTCAGTTTGCACTATTTCAGCAAATGATTGAGTTTTATCGACAAATGATGGGGGCAATTCCACCACCACAACCACAACCACAACCTCCACAGCACCACAGAAGTCCCATCTGGAGAAACTGTGAAAATATAGGGCTATGGATTTCTTTGGGAAGAGGGAGGATGATCCCATGACAGCAGAAAACTGGTTGGATAGAACAATCAGAGTGCTGAAACAGCTAAATTGCACCCCCGAGCAGAACCTGGAGGGTGTTGTGTCCTTACTTCAGGATGATGCATATCAGTGGTGGGACACAGTAAGCAATGAGGTGCAATCGGAACGGATCACCTGGAAATTCTTCCTCACAGAGTTTAGGAAGAAATATGTTAGCAAAGTGTATTTAGAAGAGCGAAGAAGAGAATTTATCAGTTTGAGACAGAGGTAATTATCAGTGGTAGAGTATGAGCGAGAATTCGTCAGACTGAGCTGGTATGGGAGGGAGATAGTCCCTATAGAGGCAGAGAGGTGCAAAAGGTTCGAAGAAGGGCTCAATGATAATATCAAAGTCATGATCACAGCATTGGAAATCACAGATTTTGCTAAATTAGTAGATGTTGCATCAAAAGTGGAAAGGGTCTGAATCAATGAGCAAACTAGAAGGGAAAGACAGTAGAAGAGGGGTCTGGGTCAGTCCAGTTCATTTTTTGCTCCCAGTAAGAAGAGTAAAGGTCCTCCTGCTCAGAGTTTAGGACAACCACAGGGTCAAGGTCAGTACCAGGGGCCCAGACCACAGTTTACACCTAGGAGAGGCCAATCCACACCATCAGTGGGTAGCTCTCCAGGGACGGTGTTTAGGGGACCTGCCCCAGCATCTTCTGTTTGTCCGTACTGCCAGAAGTGGGACTGTTGGCGAGTGACTAGTGCATGCTTACGGTGTGGATCTACAAAACATTAGATCAAGAATTGTCTGAAGAGGACTACTACAGTTGCTCCAACACAAGCTGACAGACCTGCTCCTGCATCACAAAGGGGTAGGAAGCTCGGTAAATCTGAGGCAGCTGGTCCATCACTGAGGCCTGCATCCGAGTCAGCTGAGAGGCCAAAGACTAGAGTACCTGCCAGGGCCTATGCCATCAGAGCTTACGAGGAGCAAGATGCCCCGGATGTCATCAGGGGTACGTTTTCCCTCTACAACACTTCTGTGCATGCATTGGTGGATCCAAGATCCACTCATTCCTACATTTACATCAAACTACCCATACAGAGGGGAGTTCTAGTAGAGTGATCAAGACATTCTGGTCACAAATCCACTAGGCCACAGTGTGGTAGTGAATAAAGTATATAAAGGTTGCCCGTTGAGGATTCAGGGGTATGAATTCTTAGCAGAACTAATTGAATTGCCCTTCCATGAGTTTAACGTGATTTTGGGAATGGACTAGTTGTCACGTCATCAGGCAATAGTTGATTACAAATTGAAGAGGATTTCTTTGAAAGCTTCTGAGGGTAATGAGATTTCTGTTGTGGGTGAAAGAACAGATTTCCTGTCCAATGTTATCTCAGCCACAGTTACAAGAAGATTGATGAGAAAAGGCTATGAAGCTTACCTAGCACTCGTGGTTGATACTAGGCAGGTTAAGCCAAATCTGTGTGATATACCCACAGTAAGAGACTTCCCAGATGTCTTTCTTGAAGAGTTGCCTGGTTTATCACCAGAAAGGGAAAGTTAAGTTTGCTATTGAGGTAATGCCGGGTACAACACTCATTTCTATTGCTCCTTATAGGATGGCACCCACTGAATTGAGGGAATTGAAAATTCAGTTGCAAGAGTTACTCGATATGGGGTTCATACGCCCCACAGTGTCACCATGGGGAGCTCCGGTGCTGTTTGTGAAGAAGAAGGATGGAACCTTGAGATTGTGTATTGATTACCGGCAGTTGAACAAAGTAACTGTGAAGAATAAATATCCATTGCCCAAAATTGACGATCTGTTTGATCAGTTGAAGGGAGTCGGTGTATTTTCAAAAGTTAATCTCAGATCAAGGTATCATCAGTTGAGGGTAAAGGATGCAGATGTGTCAAAAACTGCATTTAGAACCCGGTATGGGCATTGTGAATTTTTAGTGATGCCGTTTGGGTTAACAAATGCACCAGCAACATTTATGGACCTTATGAACCGTATCTTCCATCCATACTTAGATCGGTTTGTAGTGGTCTTTATTGATGATATTCTGGTGTATTCCAAGGCCAGGGAAGAACATGATGAACATTTGAGGATTATTCTGCAAACCCTGCAAGAAAAGAAGCTGTATGTTAAGTTGTCCAAGTGTGACTTCTGGATGAGTGAAATCTCCTTTCTTGGACACATAGTATCAGCTGAGGGGATTAGAATGGATCCCAAAAAGATAGAAGCAGTGATGGAATAGAAGCCTCCCAGAAATACAACTGAGGTCAAAAGTTTCTTGGGGCTAGCTGGGTATTACAGAAGATTTGTGAAGGGGTTCTCTCTTATAGTTGCTCTAATGACCAAGTTATTGCACAAGAATGTGAAATTTGGCTGGAACGACAAGTGCCAAGCTAGTTTTGAGAGGCTGAAGGCTATGTTGACAGAAGCACCAGTGTTAACACAGCCAGTGTCAGGAAAGGACTTTGTGGTCTACAGTGATGCCTCACATAATGGGCTAGGGTGTGTATTGATGCAAGAGGGGAAAGTGGTTGCCTATGCTTCCAGTCAGTTAAGGCCACATGAATAGAACTACCCTACTCATGACCTGGAGTTAGCAGTAATTATCTTCGCACTGAAGATATGGAGGCATTATTTATATGGTGAAAAATGCTACATCTATATAGACCACAAGAGTCTAAAATATTTGCCAACCCAGAAGGAGCTCAATCTTAGACAGAGGCGATAGATTGAATTCCTAAAGGACTATGATTGTGTGATAGATTATCATCTTGGGAAGGCAAATGTAGTTGTTGATGCTTTAAGCAAGAAGTCCATCACAGCTTTAAGATCACTAAATGCCTGTCTATCCTTAGCTCAAGATGGAGCTATTTTGGCTGAGTTACAAGTAAGGCCAAACCTGCTACAGCAGATACAAGATGGGAAGAAGGCAGATGAAAAATTAATGGCCATTATGGGTAAAATTCCAGAGGGAAAGGAAACTGAATATGAGGTGAAAGCAGATGGGTGTCTGTACTATAGAGGAAGAGTGTGTGTACCAGATGATGGGGAATTGAAGACTAGTATTCTGAAAGAAGCACAAACTAGTGTTTATGCTATGCACCCGGGAAGCACAAAAATGTATAATGATTTGAAGCCTCGTTATTGGTGGCCTGGTATGAAGAAGGATATAGCTGACTATGTGACTAAGTGTTTGACATGTTAGCAAGTTAAAGCATAACATCAAGTTCCATCAGGATTGCTACAGCCTATAAGCATACCTGAATGGAAATGGGACCGGGTCACTATGGATTGTGTTAGTGGTCTACCTCTCACCCAGAAAAAGCATGATGCAGTATGGGTGATAGTGGATAGATTGGTGAAGTCAGCACATTTTTTGCCAGTTAGGACTGATTACTCACTAGAGAAGCTAGCAGAATTGTATATCAGCGAGATAGTTAGACTACATGGAATCCCACTTTCCATTATATCTGACCGAGACCCAAGGTTTACATCGAGATTCTGGAAAAAGTTGCAAGAAGCCTTGGGCACACAACTCCGTTTTAGCACGGCTTTTCATCCCCAGACGGATGGACAGTCAGAACGAGTAATCCATGTAAACTTAAGAACTAATTGAATTTTCACAAATAATAAATTGAATAATAGTAACAATGTGAATTATGTGATAGATCCTGGAGGATATGCTGAGGAGTTGTGTTATTGAGTTTGAGGGGAGTTGGGATGGATATCTCCCACTAGCAGAATTCGCATATAACAATAGCTACCAAGCTAGCATTCAAATGGCTCCGTATGAAGCATTATATGGGAGGAAATGTAGAACCCCAGGGTGTTGGACTAAGTTGGGCAAAGATAAGCTGGTAGGACCAGACCTGGTGAAACAGACTGAGGAGAAAGTGAAGATAATCAAAGCTAACTTGAAGGTTGCCTCAGATAGACAGAAATCTTATGCCAACTTGAAGAGAAAAGAGTTAGAGTATGCAGTTGGTGATAAAGTATTTCTCAAAGTCTCACCGTGGAAGAAAGTAATGAGGTTTGGAAGAAAGGGTAAGTTAAGCCCCAAGTTCATTGGCTCATATGAAGTCATTGAACGTATGGGACCAGTGGCCTATCGGCTAGCTTTACCACCAGAATGGGATAAAATCCATATTGTATTCCATGTTTCTATGCTGAGAAGATATCGCTCAGACCATTCACATGTCATTTCCATGGAAGAGATTGAAATCCAACCGGACTTGACATATACATAAGAACCTATACAGATCCTAGCTCGGGAAGTGAAGGAACTGAGAAATAAACAAATTCCACTGGTGAAAGTGCTCTGGAGGCACCACAACACTGAAGAGGCAACTTGGGAAAGTGAAGAGATGATGAGGCAACAGTTCCCTCAACTGTCTGCATCAAGTAAATTTCAAGGACGAAATTTTTATTAGAGGGGAAGAGTTGTAACATCCTCACTTTAGCTAGTCCGTACAGTCTACTGTTCCGGTGACCAATGTCAGTCCGGGCATCTAGAATGTTTTAAATTATAAATAGACTAGACTGAGGAGTTATAAAGAAACTAAATAATGCTCAGAAAAAGCAAGGAAAAACTTTAGAAATGAAATACACTAAGGTTAAACGAGCCGAAACCCCAAGGATGAGTAACCCGAAGGGGGAATGACGTTGAAGGCCGTTAACAACCCTAGACCCAGGAGAAAAACTATAAAATAAATTTTGGGACTCCAAAAAAGGGTCATTGAGGTTCTTATGGCATTAGAATGCCAAGAAAATGCTTAGAAAAATTTTTCTATCAGTACACACAATTTTGGCTCACTAAGCCAAACGGAGGGTATTTTGGTCATTTCGTCTTCAAAGATGATTTTTGGCCAACTTGTCCAGTTAAATAAATAATTTATATGACATAAAATGTGAATAAATATTGTTAAAAATTTAATTGAAATTAAATAGACAAGAAAAGGATAGAAAATGAAAGAAAATGGAATTTTGACATCATAATGATGTCATTAAAATTCTCCCACCCAATCCAATGTTGACACATGGCATAAGTTTGTTTAAAAAGACTAAATGGGCAGAAAAATGAAGAAAAAAAAAATCAGAACTCTCTCTTACCTTCTTCCTTGCCATCACCCTTCCCTCCATGGCCACCATGAGCAAGCTTTTTAAAGCTTGATTTCCCTAGCTTTTACCCAACTAAACCCTATATTCCCAACACAAAAAAGTGTTCTTACATCTTGTTAAGTCTTTTGGGAGCAAAAAGAAAAGAAAAATAAGAACCCTAGCAAGTTGGAAATCTCACTCCATTAGAGGTTTGCGACCTAACCTTGATTTTCACTTTAAATTCATGTTAAAGGACTATGAATGAGTGCAAATTACAAAGAAATTTATTAAATACCATTTGCATGCCATCCCATAATTTTGGCAGCCTTGGTTGGGGTAAGATTGTGATGATTTTTATGGAGTTAAAATGGTAGTATGGCTGCCCTCAATATACATCCCTTGAGTGGAGTGATGAAATGCAAATGATAATGCATGGTTGATGATGTTTGAGTTAGGGTTTGTGATGAAAATGAGACTTTGATCATGTGATGATGAAATTAGGTTTTAATGGTGAATTAGTAACCATTTGGTTTTGTTTGAATAAAAAATGAAGTGGGTTGTATAGTGGGATTTGAGTTTGGGTGTGGCTGCCCTTGGTGACCTGCAGAACTGGGCATGAGTTCAGCAGGTTTGGGCAGCAATAACTAGAATTGTAGAGGTTCAATTGGTGCAGGGCTAATTGGAAATGAAACTAGACACATAATGGCACAACTTTGGTGAAGAAACCATGCCCAAAAACTAAACCAAGTTGACCAAAAGATTGCCCTAATCCAGGTGACCTGCATTCTGCCTGGGCAAAATGACTAAATGAATAGTGTTTAGTCATTTAGTCATAACTTAGTGTAGAAAGGTCCAATTGACCTGAAATTTTACCAACAACAATCTGAGATATAGACCTACAACTTTCATGAAGAAACCTAACCCAAATTATGACCATAACATATTCAAAAAGTGACCTGCAGTCACTACTCCTAATACTGTAGATTTGGTCAGTCCAGAAATTCTGGAAAAATTATAATCCGGCCAGTTGTGGTTTTTGGGCCATAACATGAGCTAAAAAACTCCAAATGGAGTGATTCAAAAAAAGAAATGTAACTAGACAAAATAAGGAACAACTTTCATGTTGATCATTTTTCCAAATTCCCATTGTAAAAATGACTAATAGAACAGTAAATACAAAGCTTGAAAACTAAAAATTTTGTACAATTAACATTAAGCTTAGAAATGGTATTGGCAACCAATACCAACAAGTTTAGAATGCAAAATGTGGTATGTTTGTCACACCCTACTCTTCTATATAAGGCATAACATGATCCCGTAGTATACCTAATGAATTACCAACTTTGTCTGCTGATAACCCATTAAATACACTACAAGGGATTTTAAAACTTTTCTTACTTCTTTTTACAGTGGTGAGCACTATTTACAGGTGTTAAAAAAAAATTTTTGAACTAAAGTGAAAGAGCTAATACATTTGAATTATTAGTAATTTCTGTAAAAATTTTGGCGGAGTGCCATCTGTATTTTGAATAAAACAGTTCTTCAGAAAACCTGTAAAAAACACTTCAAATATATTTCTCAATCTCAACTCCAACAGTTAATCAACACAATATGTTTCTCAACTCAAATCCACAATAATTTTTCAATATTTCCAAAGGCTGAGATAAAAGAAATATAGTACAAATTTTATAAGCTAAAATAATTCACAATTTATTTTACAACTTCAATGTACAATTTTAATTTACAACTGCTCAAAAGCAAGAACACTATATACATACAGCGAACATACATTACAATACAAAATGCAAAATATGGTATACTCAATATCCCGATGATCTCTCACTGAATGCACTAGGAGCCTAGTCTGCTGTCCTGTCAATCTGTCTACCTGCGACAACAATGAAAAGCTATCACTGAGCCATTGTCTCAGTGGTGCACAACATTAACCAAATATAACTTTAAATCACAAATCATAAGTCATACAAATAGTAGATACTTAAAACCATAATTAAATTCAAAGACAATGAATGTCATAAAGAATTTAAACTCCATTTCACAATCTCACAATAAGTCTCAATAAATCAAAACATGGTTAAATTCAAAAGACAGTGAATGTCAATAAGAATTTAAACTCCATTTCACAATCTTATAATACATATCAATAAATCACACACAGCTTAATCATGTTCCAAAGTTCAATTTGTCCCAAAAGCTGATGGCTAATGAGGAATTCAATTCGTCCCAAAAGCCGATGGCTAATGAGGAATAACATAGCTAGCTAGCAAAAATATGAGTACTCATTCTATTCATCCTCAATAGGCACACTTTAACACTTCAGCCATAGAGGGAATTCAATTCGTCGAACTAGACAAGCTAGCGAGGAATTCAATCAATATACATGATAGCTGTGGTTTCAAACCATTTACAATGCTTTTTAATCAATAAGTATCCATCAAATATCATTCAAACAATTTTTCACAGTTTCAAACCATTTACAATGTTTTCCAAGCAATAAGTATCCATTCAAACACATTTCCACAATTTAAAACAATAATATACAAATAATCGTAATTTATTTCAATTGAAAAATTCAAAAAAAATAATTGTTGTGCACAAACCTCTGATAATTGTCTCCTGGATCTGATTCTGTGTTTCCTTCCCCTTTTCTGAGTCTTTGCTAACTGAGAAACACACAATTTGAAGTGTTTCAATACTCATTTAAATTATCCCTAACGATAATGCTTAATAATTAATTCATTGAATTCTATTATTTCCTTAGTCAACCTAAAATGTTGATCCTCGATGCACTCTAGGTGAATTAGGTTTTAATGTTATCAATTTGTCATATTTAATAGCCTTTTAGTATTGGTACATGTTACCAAATTCATTTCCATGTATATTGCATTTTGTTGCAATTTGTCGGATTCTGGTATACTAATTTGACCTAGCCGGATGACCTAGTTCCCTCTGTTTTCAAGTTTTGGTCAAAACTACAAACTTGTAGATCTATGTCTTATTGCACGCGAGGCAAAATTTCAGGTTATTCTGAGTTATGTAGACCAAGTTATGGTTATTTTACTATTGCTGATCAAAATGTACCAAAATTGGTCACTTTAGGTCATTTTAGGTTCGGCCAGTTTTTGGACCCGAACTTGTGCAGCTATTTGACTTGCTTATGGTCATTTCTGAGCTTTGGTGTCTTCGTAAGACTTGTAGATATATGTCTCAACTATTCATGGTTAAAATTTTAGGTCAATTGGACCTGTTTTGAGTGAGTTATGGCTAAAAAACCAACTGCTGCCTAAATGGTCAATTTTCAGGCCTTAAATGCACTAATCCGGATTTGGTCATTTTTCAAGTTACCTTCCAAGCAGAATTTTGGTAAGCTTCCTTCATGAAAGTTGGCACTTTTTGTGCCTAGTTTCACCTCCAATTGGTCTCATACCAATTGGAGTCACACACTTAAGGTTCTAAGCCAAAACACACACTGCCCTATTGCACATTGTTCATCACCCATTAAAGGACACATTTAACATTACTAAGTTACACATTCATGCCAATTCTGGTTTGTAGCATAACCTAAACACATTTTACTTTACATTGTTGGTCATTTTGGCATATTGTAATCACACTCAATATGAACCTTATAGTACAAAATTTACCAAGTTCAAATTACAACAATTTAATCACATAACCTAGCTCATTTACATGTCCAAACTCAAACCCTTATACATATACACAAGCTGCCATAACAAGTACCATAATTCAATAATAATATTCCATAAACCAAACCATGAAATAACACATTTAGGTCCACACTTCACATTGCCGAATTGTACCTCTCTTTGAATTAATTTCCAAGCTTCCAAAATCAAGTGTACATTCACATATACTTAGTATACATCACCCAATTTATTCCTACACATATAAACACTTCATCAACACTTTAATCTACCATTTACATACAAGGATAAACTGTTCTTAAGGAGTTTCCATGGCTGCCAAAAATATACATCTCCCTTAAAACATCAAACTCCAAAAATCTTTCCATAATCTAACTACCCATAACACCCACACAAACTTTAATGAAGCAAGCATAAAAAATACCTACTTACCACTTTGGAAACTCTTCAAAACCTCACCAAAACTTAATTTTCTTGTTGCCTATCTACTGCCCAAGGTGTATGGACAACTTTTAGTGAAGGGAAGTGCAAGGAAAGAGGTTTGGATCATGCTTGCATGAAACTCCAAAGTGGACGGCAATGGAGGTTTTCCTCTTCACCATTTTTGGATGGTCTTTGAGAGGTGAGGAAGATGAAGTATTTTCTGCCCAAATGAAGCTTTAGTGGTCCACTTAAGTGAGTTAGTGGAGCACTATGTGAAATTTAATATTAGTTAAATCTTAAACTCCCAAATTCTCATATTAAGCTTCCAATATTTGCTATTTAAACTATGTACCACCAATTTAATTTTTCATTTTTACAAGTGTAATATCATGTATTTTTAATGGACATTTAGGTCAAAAGACAACTCGGGGTATCAAATGACAACAGTGCCCCTGTTCGGGTTGCATTCCCAATTTTTCGGTAACACCGAATTTTGTCATTTTCTCGATTTCTCACTTTTCTTTGTACTAATTAATTAATTTTTCTTTGATGTTTATAATGGTATTTATACTTCAATAGGTCTTTAATTATGTCTTAAAAATATTTTCCAGGGTTCCCCGCTGTCCAAGGCTAGGCAACGGTCCACGCCATAACTTCCCGGTACGGTCACCCATCGCTAGG
The DNA here is from genome assembly GCF_030052815.1 of Hevea brasiliensis. Classification (NCBI taxonomy): domain Eukaryota; kingdom Viridiplantae; phylum Streptophyta; class Magnoliopsida; order Malpighiales; family Euphorbiaceae; genus Hevea; species Hevea brasiliensis. Next base: position 55,622,294 of record NC_079497.1, on the reverse strand, counting down.
GTTCTCAGCTCGTTTAACTTGGTTACATTTCATTGCTATTATTTTTCCTTTATTTCTTCTTGTATTTTCTTTTCTTGTATTTCATTATTTTATGTCTTCTCACTCATATCTAAGTGTAGTTCTAGGCATCCTAGCTGTCCGGACAACACTGGTCACCAGAACAGTAGAACGCACTATCGAACATAGGGGTGTTACAATATTGGGAGTATTAAAACCAATGTGCCTATTGTCCATGTAAAAGTCAACATTTTGTTGACTAATGAATTAAATAGTAACCCAAAACTTGAATTTCAAAAATTATGAAAGTTAAAAGTGTAATATGCCCTAGTATACCTAGCAAGATTGGTTTGAATAGATTGGCATGCCAATAGGGTTCTGTTAGCAGTACTGCATATGGCTTCATGCCATTCTGTGTTTCATGGCTTCCCATACCATTCTGTGACATAATAGCCTTTAGCTATGTTATTTAAGTTGTTATACTCTGGTTTTATCCCTGATAATTATTACAGCTTATTAGTTGTTCTGTTGCACACCGGGAGACACAATGTGACCGATGGTGTGATGGTCCGAGGTACTTAGTAACCAGTGTCAGTTTACCCGTTTCTCCAGTCCAGTCGATTAGTATGGGTTACTCGGGCGATGATAATGAATCTTACAAATTTTTAATCAAATTATACTGCATTAAATACCAGGAATTAAGTCTACCACAAATGTAAACATACATTTTGCATATTTATATTATTTTAGTTATTTTATTTTATTTTATTTTATTTTATCACCACTAAGCAGAATTGCTTAGCACGTGGCAAATACTGGAGACCTAGCTGGGGAGCTCAGCAGAGATCAGACCGGGTGAACTTTCAGAGCTGCATACTGAGTCCAGAGTCACCTCACATCTGCAGTGCACTTGGTAGGACATTAGGACTTTGGGTGGCATTTTGTATTTTGCATTTTGTATTAGTTTTGGATTGTAACTATAAACTCTTGAAATTGTTTGATGATGTAAACATATGAAATTTCATGTTATTGAAATTTTCTGTATATTATGTGGAAAAATGAAATGTTGAGAAATATTTATAAATGTGCTTCAAGTGATGAAGTGAACAGAAAAATTTTGAAAATAGTGTTGTGATTTTGAGATTGAGTTGAGATGTGTGTATAATGGAGTTCTAGATTTGGAAATTATATTGGAAGTGTCTTTTAAACAGGTTCAGAAGAACTGTTTTTTCAATTTATAGCCGGTACTCTGCTGGATTTTTTATAAAAATTGTGAAAAAATTTAGATTTATCAAAAATTGTAAATAAATGAATAAAAAGGGATAAATTATAATGGAAATATGAATTGGTGCTCTGGCACACTGAGTGGCATATCTTGCTCGGCTACACTGTAAACGGATAAGGGGTGTCACACATGTGGCCTCTGCTGCCTGGAAGCATAAGAGACCGCCTTCCCCTCTTGCATCAATACACACCCTAACCCATTATGAGAGGCATCACTGTAGACCACAAAGTCCTTTCCTGACACTGGCTGTGTTAACACTGGTGCCTCTTTTAACATAGCCTTCAACTTCTCAAAACTGGCCTGACACTTGTCATTCCAGTCAAATCTGACATTCTTATGTAATAACTTAGTCATTGGAGCAGCTATTAAAGAAAATCCCTTCACAAATCTTCTGTAATACCCAACGAGCCCCAAGAAACTTCTGACCTCAGTTGTTTTCCGGGGAGGCTTCCATTCCATCACCGATTCTATTTTCTTGGGATCCACTCTAATCCCATCAACTGACACTATGTGTCTAAGGAATGCAATTTCATTCAACTAGAAGTCACACTTGGACAACTTAGCATACAGCTTCTTTTCTCTCAGGGTTTGCAGAATAATCCTCAAATGCTCATCATGTTCTTCCCTAGTCTTGGAATACACCAAAATATCATCAATAAAGGCCACTACAAACCGATCTAGGTATGGATGGAAGAAATAGTTCATAAGGTCCATGAATATTGCTGGTGCATTCGTTAGGACAAAGGGCATCACTAGAAGCTCATAATGCCCATACCGAGTCCTGAATGCAGTCTTTGGCACATCTGCATCCTTCTCCCTCAACTGATGATACCCTGATCTCAAATCAATTTTAGAAAATACTCCTGCTCCCTTCAGCTGATCAAACAGATCATCAATTCTAGGCAACAGATATTTGTTCTTCACAGTCACTTTATTCAACTGCCGGTAATCGATGCATAACCTCAAAGTCCCATCCTTCTTTTTCACAAACAGTACTGGAGCTCCCCATGGTGACACACTAGGGCATATGAACCCCTTATGCAGTAACTCCTGTAACTGGATTTTTAGTTCCTTCAATTCTATGGGTGCCATCCTATAAGGAGCAATAGAGATTGGTGCTATACCCAGCAGTATCTCAATAGCAAATTTGACTTCCCTTTCTGGTGGCAAGCCAGGCAATTCTTTAGGAACACATCTGGGAAGTCTCTTACTGTGGATATGTCACACAGATCTGGCTTAACCTGCCTAGTGTCCACCACATGCGCTAGGTAGGCTTCACAGCCTTTTCTCATCAGTTTTCTTACAACTGTGGCTGAGATAACATTGGACAAGAAATCTGTCCTTTCCCTCACAACTGTGATCTCATTACCCTCAGGAGTTTTCAAGGAAATCCTCTTCAGTTTACAATCAACCATTGCCTGATGACGTGACAACTAGTCCATTCCCAAAATCACGTCAAATCCATGGAAAGGCAACTCAATCAGGTCTGCCAAGAATTCAAACCCTGAATCCTTAACGGGTAAGCCTTGCACACTTTATTCACCACTACACTATGCGTGACACCCCTTACCCGTCTACAGTGTAACCAAGCAAGTTATGCCACTCAATCTGCCTGAGCACCAATTCATGTTTCTATTACAATTTATCCCTTTTAATTCATTTATTTTTAATTTTTGATAAATCTGGATTTTTCCGCAAATTTTATAGAAAATCCAGCAGAGTGCCGGCTATAAATTGGAAAAACAGTTATTCTGAACCTGTTTAAAAACACTTCCAATATAATTTCCAAATCCAAACTCCATTATACACATTTTAAGTCAATCTCAAAATCTCAATCTCAAATCACAATACTTTTTTTAGAAATTTTTCTTTTCACTTCATTACTGGAAGCACATTCATAAATATTTCTCAACATAATATACAGAAAATTTCAATAATATGAAATTTCATATATTTACATCATCAAATAATTTCAAGAGTTTATAGTTACAATCCCAAAACTAATACAAAATACAAAATACAAAATGCTACCCAAAATCCTAATGTCCTGCCATATGCACTGCAGAGGTGAGGTGACTCTAAACTCCAGATGCAGCTCTGAAGGCTCACCCTGTCTTATGTCTGCTGGGCTCCCCAGCTAGGTCTCCAGTACCTGCGCCTGGCAAAAGCGACGCGGTAAGCAATTCTGCTTAGTGGTGACAATATAAAATAAAAAATAAGTATGCAGAATGTATGTTTACATTTTTGGGTAGACTTAATTTCTGATATTATTTGCAGTATTATTCGTTTAAAATTTTGTAAGGTTTATTATCATTGCCCGAGTAAACCATACTAGTTGACTGGACTGGATAAATGGGTAAACTGGCACTGGGTACTAAGTACTTCGGACCATCACACCATCGGTCACAATGTGTCTCCCGGTGTGCAACAGAACAGTTAATAAGTTGTAATAATTATCAGGGTTAAAACCCAAGTATATCAACTCAAATAACATAGCCAAAGGCTATTATGTCACAGAATGGCATGGGAAGCTATGAAACACAGAATGGCATGAAGCCATATGCAGTACTGCTAACAGAACCCTATTGGCATGCCAACCTATCCAAACCAATCTTGCTAGGTATACTAGGGCATTTTACACTTTTAAGTTTCACAAATTTTGAAATTTAAGTTTTAGTGTTACTATTCCATTCATTAGTTAACAAAAATATTGACTTTTGCATTGGCAATAGGTACATTGGTTCTAATACTCCCAACATACCACATTTTACATTCTAAATTTGTTGGTATTGATTGTCAATACCATTTCTAAACTTAATGTTAATTGGACAGAATTTTCAGTTTTCATGCTTTGTTTCCATTAGTCATTTTTGCAGTGGGAATTTGGCAAAATGATCAACATGAAAGTTGTTCCTTATTTTGTCTAGTTGCATTTCATTTTTTGAATCACTCCATTTGGAGTTTTGTAGCTCAAGTTATGGCCCAAAAACCACAACTGGCCGGATTGAAATTTTTCCAAAATCTCTGGATTGACCAAATCTATAGTGTTAGGAACAGTGAATGAAACTCACTTTTTGAATATGTTCTGGTCATAATTTGGGTTAGGTTTCTTCATGAACGTTGTAGATATGTATCTCAGCTTGGTGCTGGTAAAATTTCAGGTCAATTAGAACTTTCTACACTGAGCTATGGACAAATGACTAAACACTATTCATTTAGTCATTTTGCCCAGGCAGAATGCAGGTCACCCATATTAGGGCAAACTTTTGGTCAATTTGGTTTGGTTTTCTGGGCATGTTTCTTCACCAAAGTTGTGCCATTATGTGTCTAGTTTCATCTCCAATTGGCCTTGCACCAATTGAACCTCTACAATTCAAGTTATTGCTGCCCAAACCTACTGGACTCATGCCCTGTCTGTTAGTAGTATGCCCTAGAGCATATCATTTAGTATGTATCTTGTACATATTTTTATTAATAAAAGGCATTTCCACTTTTCCATTTACATAATATATTTATGTGTAATAGAAAAGGTCCATTGATATTTTGTTAGAAATATTATTCTTAAGTTGTTAAGAATATAAGTGACAATATTTCTAGCACGAAGTATCATAAATAGGTTCACAATCGAGGATACTTCATAATAAGGACATGACTTATCCAGAAAGATTGTATTCATGTTTGTTCCCAAGTTATTTATATGAGATATAAATAAGATGGAATGGTGAGTCTCATGCCATATAACAAACATGATAGGCACTTATAAATGATAAGTAGGCCGAACCAGTGACACTTATGACAAGCACATGGAGTTTACTCTTGTCAATGTTTTGTCATAAATCATATCAGTGCATATAATCTTTAGACCTGAGATAGCACAGTTATCTTGTATATAGGTAGTTTGAGTTTGATACTGCTTTCATACTTGTACTGTGTATGGGTATATGGGCATGTGTTGGCTCCTACTAGTTATATATGGAGGTAGGTGTTGATCAAGATGGAATCTGTTCCTCTAAGTAAATAGAGATAAAATCCTATGTTCATTTAATTGTTCTTGATGTTTCAAGTTCCTGGCCAGGACAGATAGATTTATTCAGAAAAGAGTTTCTGATGAGAAAATCTTTTTAATCAAGAACTGGAATTAAAAGAGAACATAATATTCATAGCAAATGGAGTTTGACATAAACCATGACTCCAGCTTGAGTTGGGATTTTGTAACAGAGAGATTCTAGTGCATGGTAACATATGATTATAGGTTCATTTAAGGTAAACCTTATTACTAATTGGGTGGCCATGGCATGCTATGCTAGGTGTTAACCATGATCTATGAGGTTCATAAAATGATTTAGAGAAATCATTTATGGTAAGAAAGAGTTCTGATGATATTAAGAGCTGATATCATGTCTCATTGCCAATTAGTGATGAGCCTAGTAAGTCACACACATACACAAGTTATCACCTATTTAAATATGATTTAATTAATTAATTAAAGAGTTTAATTGATTAATTAAATAGGTTTGGTTTGCAATTAGATTGCAAAGTCCCTAGCATGACTTGAAACCAAATCTAGATTATTGGATGTATAATATAAGTTAAATTTATATTTAAAGTGTTTAAATATGAATTTAATTAATGAGAAATTAATTAATAGAGATTAATTAATTAATTTATATTTGATATAAATTAATTAGAAGAAGAAAAATAATTATTTTGGATACTCAAAATTAAGACACAGGGGCATTTTGGTCATTTTGCAGTGTGACACGTGGCACCATGAGATAGTGACACGTGGCATAACACATAAGCTTGCCAAATGTTTTTTTAATTATGTAAGATGATTAAAATCAAGATTACATATAGGTTTGACACTTGGCACAATGTGATTGGGTCACTTAAACCTGAGCTAATCAAAGGGTGACATGTGACAAGGGTTTAATGTGTTAACCTAGCTATTTAAGTGTTGTTATGAGAAAATAAAATACAACCAGCAGCCACACTCCTTGGTCACGCCATTTTGCAGCCCTCCCTCTATTCTTCTTCATCTCTCATCAATTCAAAGAGATTAGCCATCAATCTCTTGAATTAAGAACACTAGAAATTGTTTCTAGTGTCCTGTTTACATCTCTAATCTCTTAAAAGGCAGAACTTGAATTTCTAATTAATAGAAAAGGCTTTAGAAGCTGTTCAAGGGCTGCCATAGGTGTTCTTGGTGTGGACAAGCTAGAGGGACAACATCTGGTGTCCTGAAGACGAATCTCAAAGGCGCAGACACGCTGCAGTGCATCAAGAGATTAGTGTAATTGTTCTTGATTTAATATAGGGTTCTAAAATTAATCTGATTAATTTTAAAATCTTAAATGGCAAATACAGATCCAAAAACATATTAAAAGAGTTTTAATATGTTGTTTATCATTGAAATCAAATAGATAAAAATAAATCTTGCATGATGCATGTGACCCTAGGTGAAAATTTTTGAATTCAATGGTATAAACTTGTGTTTTTCACGCTTCCGTTCCTTCACTGTCCTGCAGGTCACCAAGGGCAGCCACACCAAGCTCCAATCCCACTACACAATGCACTTCATTTTTTATTCAAACAATACTAAATGGTCAATAATTGAACATTAAAACCTACTTTCATTATCACATGTTTAAAGTCTTATTTTTTACCCCAAACCCTAACTCAAATATCACAAACCATGCATTATCATGGCATTTCATCACTCCACTTACAAGGTACATATTAAGGGCAGCCATACTAGCATGTTAACTCCATAAAACTCATCACAATCATACCCTAACCAAGGCTGCTGAAATTTATGGGATGGCATACACATAGTATTTAACAAATTTTCTTTGTAATTTGCACTCATACATAGTCCTTAACATGAATTTAAAGTGAGAACTAAGGTTAGGTCACTAACCTCTATGGAGTGAAGTTTCCCCACTTGCTAGGGTTCTTGTTTTCCTTTTCTTTTTGCTCCCAAAAGAATCTCCAAGGTGTAAGAATACTTTTTTGTGTTGGGAGTATAGGATTTAGTGGGGTAGAAACTAAGGAAATCAAGCTTTGAAAAGCTTGTTTATGGTTAGCTATGAAGGAGGGTCACGGCAAGGAGAAAATAAGGAAGAAGAAGTTCTAATTTTTTTTCATTTTTCCAGCCCATTTGTCTCTTTTAAATAAGTTTATGCAATGTGTCAACATTGGGTTGGTTGGGAGAATCTTAATGACATCATTATGATGTCATAATGCCATTTTCTTTCATTTTCTCTCCTTTTCTTGTCTATTTAATTGCAATTAAATTTTTAACAACATTTATTCATATTTTATATTATATAAATTATTTATTTAACTGGAAAAGTTGGCCAAAAATCATCTCTGAAGACGAAATGATCAAAATGCCCTCTGTTTGGCTTAACGAGCCAAAATTGTCTGTACCGATAGAAAAAATTTTCTAAGCATTTTCTTGGCATTCTAATGCCATAAAAACCTCAATGACCCTTCTTTGGAGTCCCAATAATTATTTTATAATTTTTCCCTGGGTCTAGGGCTCCTAGTTGCGAGAACCGCAACTTCTCACTAGGTTACCCATCACTAGGGCACCGACTCATTTAACTTGGTTGTATTTTATTTCTAAAATTTTTCTTAAATTTTCCTTATCAATATTTGAGTTAATTATAGTTCCTCACTTTAGTTTAAATATTTTTCCGGACGTTCTAGCTGTCCGGACCGACACTGGTCACCGAAACAGTAGACTGTACGGACTAGCTAAAGTGAGGATGTTACACTGTGGCCCAATGGATTAGTGACCAGAATGTCTTGGTCACTCCCCTACTAGTATCCCCCTTTCTACGGGTAGGTTGATGCAGATGTATGAATGAGTGGATCATGGATCCATTAATGCATGCATAAATGTATTGTAGAGGGAGAACGTACCCCTGATGACATTCGGGGCATCTTGCTCCTCCTAAGCTCTTATGGCATAGGCTCTGGCAGGTGCTCTGATCTCTAGCCTCTCTGCTGGCTCAGATGCAGGCCTCTGTGATGGTCCCACTACCTCAGATTTACCAGACTTGTAACACCCTCCCTGTAGCAATTCCGTACATTCTACTGTTCCGGTGGCCGGTGTCGGTCCGAACAGCTAGAACATCTGGAAAAATATTTAATCTAAAGTGAGGAACTATAATTAACTCAAATATTAATAAGAAAAATTTAGAAAATATTTTAAGAACAAAATACAACCAAGCTAAATGAGCCAGTGCCCTAGCAATGGGTAACCCAGTGGGAAGTTACGGTTCTCGCAACTAGGAGCCCTAGACCCAGAAGAAAATTCATAAAATAATTTTTGAGACTCCAGAGAAGAGTCATTGAGGTTTCTATGGTATTATAATGCCAATAAAATGCTTAAAATTTTTTTTAAATCAGTATAGAAGATTTTGGCTCAATAAGCCAAATGGAGGGCATTTTGGTCATTTCATCTTTAGAGATGATTTTTGGTTGACTTGTCCATTTAAGTAAATAATTATTATGATCTAAAATATGAATAAATATTGCTAAAAATTTAATTGAAAATGAATAGAAAGAAAAGAAAAAAAAATGAAGAAAAATGGGACTTTTAACATCATGCTTATGCAATTAAAATCCTCCCACCCAATCACATTGTGACACATGGCAATAACTCATTTAAAATAACTAAATGGGCAGCAAACGAAAGAAAACAAATCAGTTTCTTCCATTTTCTTCAGCTGCAATGAACCAGCTCCAAGCTATCCACCATTGCCATCCCAACCAAGCTTCCTTTCCCACCATTTTACACCATAAAATCCCTTGCTCCTTTTATTAAAAATTTTCCTTACACCTAGAGCAAGTCTTGGGCAGCAAAAAGAAGGAGGAAAAGAGAAGTTCTCAAGCTTTGGAAATTAGCTAAATCAAGGTTAGTGCCCAATTTATTCTCTCTCTCACTCAATTCATGTTTAAGGACATGATATAAGTTGAAATTTTAAGTTTAATGCATAAATTAAACTTTGAGAACTTGGAGACTTGAACAAAATTAGGTTTTCTCATGTAATGGTATATGAACATTGTAATGGTCAATTAGTGACCATTTGAATGTGTGTGAGGAGGAATTGAAGTGAGTAAGAATGTTGGAGTTGAACTTAGGCATCCTGCCCTTGGTAACCTGCAGGACTGATTGTGAGTCCAGTAGGTTTGGGCAGCTATAAATAGAGTTTTAGAGGTTCAATTGGTGCAAGTCCAATTGGACATGAAACTAGACACATAATGGCACTACTTTGGTGAAGAAATCCTGCCTAGAAAACCAAACCAAGTTGACCTAAAAATTGCCCTAATCTGGGTGACTTGCATTCTGCCTGGGCAAAATGACCAATTGAATAGTATTTATTCATTTGGTCATAACTCAGTGTAGAAATGTTTAATTGACCTAAAATTTTACCAGCAGAAATCTGAGATATAGACCTACAACTTTCATGAAGAAACTAAACCCAAATTGATCATAACATGTCCAAAAACTGACCTGTAATCAGTGTACAAAAACTGCAGAATTGGTTCTGCCCAGAAAAATCTGGAAAATTGCAATCCGACCAGTTATGGTTTTTAGGCTATAACTTGAGCTACAAAACTCCAAATGGAGTGATTCTAAAAAAAAAGAAATGTAACTAGACACAATAAGGAATAACTTTCATGAAGACAACTTTGCCAAATTCCTATTGTACAAATGACCAATGGAATAGAAAACATAATGCTTGAAATCTGAAAATTTTGAATAACTAACACCAAGCTTAGAAATGGTATTGGCAACCAATACCAACAACTTTAGAATGCAAAATGTGGTATGTTGGGAGTATTAGAACCAATGTACCTATTGTCTATGCAAAAGTCAAGATTTTAGTTGACTAATAAAATAAATAGTAACACCTAAACTTAAATTTCAAGAATTGTAAAATTTAAAAGTGTAACATGCCCTAGTACACCTAGCAAGATTGGTTTAGATAGGTTGGCATGCCAATAGGGTTCAGTTAGCAGTACTGCACATGGCATTATGCCATTTTGTGATTTCATTGCCTTTAGCCATTTTGATATTATGTTGATACTTGGCCTTGTGCTTAATGTTATTACAGTTTATTAGCTATTCTGTTGCACACCGGGAGATACATATGTGACTGATGGTGTGACGGCTCGAGGTACTTGATACCCAGTGCTAGTTTACCCGTTTATCCAGTCCAGTATAGGTTACTTGGGCAACCAAAAATGGAAGTGGATAAATTTAATGAAATAATGAATATAACAAGTACAAAATAAATAAGACTATAAATAATTATCGAAAAATTTTCTGCATAAGACATCAAAACATTCACTGCATATTTATTTTCTGTTATTTCTTTTTATTCTATTATTGGCACCACTAAGCATTATTGCTTAGCGCGTTGCTTTTTGCCACGCGTAGGTTCTGGAGAGACCGATAGAGAGCCCAGTAGACCACAGACTGGGTGAGACTATCTGCCGCTCTGCATAGTATCTGTGTCACCTCACAGACTTCAGTGCATTGGTAGGACACTAGGTTTCATTTTAGTATTTTGTAATCAAACTTTTATTTTCTCATGTATAGTTGAGACTTATGTAATATATTTTGGTATTAATGTAAATATTTGTAATTTGTGTTTATAAATGAAAAATTGAGTATTTAATTATGACTTGTATATAAATATCATGTGAAATGAATGAATGAGAAATAGAAGTATCGTTGAGAAATATTGAGACTTTGTCGATATAATGGAGTTTGGAAATGATTGAAATTGTATTAGAAGTGTTTTTCACAGGTTCCGAAGAACTGTTTTCTCCATTTTTAGCCGGTACTTTGCCGGATTTTCTATAAAAATTAAGGAACCTTAAATAAATTTATAATTTCAATAAATGACTTAAATGAATTATATTTCACAAATTGCACTACATAACTACAAAAAAAAAAAATGAATGAATTGAGAAAGGATAAAAATAGTTGAAATAAAATGTGGTGTTCCGGTACACTATGTGGCATATCTTACTCGGCTACACTGTAGATGGGTAAGGGGTGTCATAAGACTTCCTACCCCTTTGAGGTGCAGGAGCAGGTCTATCTACTTGTGTTGGAACAGCTGTAGCAGTTCTGCGTGGACAGTTCCTTAACTGATACTCTGTCGACCCACACCTTAGGCAAGCACCTGTCACTCTCTAACACTCCCCCTTATGCCACTTCAAACAATGCGAACATGCAGAAGATGTTGGGGCTGGTCCCCTGAACCCCGTCCCTGGAGAGCTGCCCACTGATGGTGTGGACGGACCTCTCCTAGGGGTGAACTGTGGCCTGGGACTCTGGGACTGACCCTGACCTTGAGGTTGACCTGAACTCTATGCAAGTGGACCTTTAAACTTCTTTCCTGGTGCAGGAGATGAGCTAGACTGACTCGGGCCCCTCTTCTGTTGTCTCTCTCTTATAGTCTGCTCACTTATTCTAACTTTCTCAACTTTTAATGCAGCTTCCATTGACTTGGTGAAGTCTGTGATTCCCAAGGCAGTGATCATTATCTTTATGTTGTCATTTAGTCTCTCTTCAAATCTTTTACACCTTTCAGCCTCATTAGGGACTATCTCCCTTCCATAGTGGCTCAGTCTGACCTTTTCATACTCTGCCACTCTCAGCTATCTCTACCTCAGGTTAATAAATTCTCTTATTCTCTCTTCTAGGTATACACTACCCACATACTTCTTTTTGAATTTTGAGAGGAAGAAGTCTCAGGTTATTAATTCTGGCTGCACTTCACTAGGCACTGTATCCCACCATTGGTAGGCATCATCTTGTAGGAGAGATACAGCAGCTTCTAGGTTTTGCTCTGGAGTGCAGTGGAGTTGTTTTAAAACTCTTCCCGTTCTATTCAACAAGTTCTCGGCTGCACCCGAATCATCTTCTCTCTTGCCAAAGAAATTCACTGCTCCAAATTTTCTCAGTTTTTCTAGGTGTGATTTCTGTTGTGGAGGTGGTGGTGGTGGTGGCATTACCTTAGCCATTTGTTTGAAAAACTCAGCCATTTACTAGAACATGGCCTATGGAGGCTGAGTAGGCTCTGCTGGAGCTGGTGAAGCAGGTTCTCCCCTACCCCCAGTCTCAGCTACTGCAGGTGAAGCATGACTCTCCACTTCCTCCTCAACTGCCCTCTAAGATGTGGGGTCTATATCCTAATCAAAATAACAAAGACAAACAGATCTGCATTAGTGTCACTGTAACACCCTCCCTGTAGCAACTCTGTACATTCTACTGTTCCGATGACCAGTGTCGATCCGGACAGCTAGAACATCTGGAAAAATATTTAAACTAAAGTGAGGAACCATAATTAACTCAAATATTAATAAGAAAAATTTAGAAAAATTTTAGAAATAAAATACAACCAAGTTAAATGAGCCGGTGCCCTAGCGATGGGTAATCCAGTGGGAAGTTGCGGTTCTCGCAACTAGGAGCCCTAGACCCAGGGGAAAATTCATAAAATAATTTTTGGGACTCCAGAGAAGGGTCATTTAGGTTTCTATGGCATTAGAATGCCAAGAAAAGGCTTAGAAAAAAATTTTTCAATCGATACAGATGATTTTGGCTCAATAAGCCAAACGGAGGGCATTTTGGTCATTTCGTCTTCAGAGATGATTTTTGACTGACTTGTCCAGTTAAGTAAATAATTATTATGATCTAAAATATGAATAAATATTGTTAAAAATTGAATTGAAAATGAGTAGAAAAGAAAAGAAAAGAAAAGAAAATGAATTAAAATTGCAATTTTGACCTCATGCTTATGTCACTATGCACTCTCACCCAATCACATTGTGACACATGTCCATAAACCACTTAAAATGAGTCAAATGGGCCGAAAATTGAAATGAAAAAAACTGCACTCTTCTTCCTCATTTCCCGTCCACCATAGCCAAGAAGCTCTCTCTCCATTTTCTCTTTTAAAGCTTGATTTTCCTAAGCTTCCTCTCCACAAAACCCTAAACTCACTTCACTAAAAATCATTCCCACATCTTGGAGAAGCTATTTGTAACAAAAAGAAGAGAAAGGATTTAAGTTTTGTTGCCTAGAGATTCTGCTCAAAGAGGTTAGTGTCCAATCTCCTATCTCTTTTACTTAATTCATGTTTATTGGCATGAGATAAGTGGAAAAGTGTAAGAAAAACAAAATAAAACTTATGTATATTCATCCCTACAATTTGGGCAGCCTAGGGATGGTTAGGGTTTGATGAATTTACTTGAAGTAAAGTGTTTATGTGTAACACCCTCACTGTAGTAATTCTGCACATTCTACTGTTCCGGTGACCGCTATCGGTCTGGACAGCTAGAATGTCTGGAAAAATATTTAAACTAAAGTGAGGAATCATAATTAACTCAAATATTAATAAGAAAAAATTATAAAAAATTTTTAAAATAAAATATAACCAAGTTAAATGAGCCGGTGCCCTAGCGATGGGTAACCCAGTGGGAAGTTGTGGTTCTTGCAACTAGGAGCCCTAGACCCAGGAGAAAATTCATAAAATAATTTTTGGGAATTCAGAGAAGAGTCATTGAGGTTTCTATAGCATTAGAATGCCAAGAAAAGGTTTAGAAAAATTTTTCAGTTGGTACAGACAATTTTAGTCTGTTAAGCCAAACGGAGAGCATTTTGGTCATTTCGTCTTCAGAGATGATTTTTGGCTAGCTTGTCCAGTTAAATAAATAATTATTATGACATAAAATATGAATAAATATTGCTAAAAATTAAATTGAAAATGAGTAGAAAAGAAAAGAAAAAGAAAATGAATTAAATGGGAAATATGACATCACATCATGTCATTAGTTAGATCTCACCCAATCACCTTGCAATAAGCCACTAAAAACCAATTAAAAAGGAGATAAAGGAGACAAATTAACAAACCAATCTGCATCTTCACCATAGGCAGCCGTAACAAAAGAAAAAGAGAAAGAGAGATGAGAGAAACCTTCATTGGAGCACACTTCAAGCTTGAATTTCCACCCTTCCTCACCCTAAAAGCCCTAACTACCTTCACTAAAAATTACACCCACACCAAGGAGAAGTGTTTAGATGCCAAGAAATTTGAAGAAAGTGAAAAAATTTTCTAAGGGTTTAACAAGCCAAAAGAGTGGTTAAAGAGGTTAGTGCACTAACCATACCCTTTATCTTTCCTAAGCATGAAAAGCATTCTTGATTAAGTTGAAATGGCATGAAAAGAAAAGAAAACTTGGAATATGTTGAAGTTTCAATTTTTGGCAGCCCTAAGAAGTAAATGAATTTGATGGTTTTGATGATTTTCTTTTAGTTAGTGAAGTTGATTAATGAAGTTTAAGGCATTAGAAATCAAATTGCATGGATGTATGATTGAGATTCAAATTATAAGTTAGGGTTTTGACCTAACTTAGTTTTTGTATTATTGACTGGAATTTGATGATGTTGAGATGATTTAATGACCATTAGAAGTGCCAAATATGTCAAATGAAGTTTGTGGAGTTGGGAGAATTGAATTTGGGAGTGTTGATTCTTATGCAGGAAATTCGGACCTTTGAGTCCAATGTATTGTTTGAGCCATAAATGGAGTTGTATAGGTTCAATTGGTGCAAGGCCAATTGAAAATGAAACTAGACACATAATAGCACAACTTTGGTGAAGAAACCTTTCTCAGAAAACTAAACTAAGTTGACCTAAAAATTGCCCTAATCTGGGTGACTTGCATTCTGCCTGGGCAAAATGACCAAATAAACAATATTTATTCATTTAGTCATAACTCAGTGTAGAAGGGTCCAATTGACCTAAAATTTTACCAGCAGATAGATGAGACATAGACCTACAACTTTAATGGGGACAAAAATCCAAATTCTGACCATAACCTTGTCAAATTGCCAACCAAACTTAGGTCACCAAATCTGGCAGAACCAAATTGCCCAGAAAATCTGGGTACAGGTCAATCTGGCCAGTTATGGTGTTTAGGCCATAACTTGAGCTAAAAAACTCCAAATGGAGTGATTCAAAAAAAGAAATGTAACTAGACACAATAAGGAACAACTTTCATGGAGACAATGTTGCCAAATTCCTACTGTACAAATGACCAATGGAACAGAAAACTCAGTGCTTGAAATCTGAAAATTGTGAATAACTAACACTAAGCTTTGAAATGGTATTGGCAACCAATACCAACAACTTTAGAATGCAAAATGTGGTATCTTAGTGAATTTAGGTTTAATAAATTTATTATGTATAAAAAAAGTCAATAATTTGAATGAATAGTAAGGTGAATAGTAATACAAAGACACAAAGTGTAAGAACTAAATTGGTAGAGGAAATTAAGGCATGAAATTTGGAATCCATGAAATGTTCATGGATTACTTGGAATAGGTAATTGAGATTTATACTCCCAACACCAGTGGAATTCATAATATATTAGCAAAACAACTTAAAGTATGAAATGTTCTTTACATGAATGGATTGTTGAATGTATAGATGAGATAAAAGTGCCATTTGGGATTTAAGTTTCCATCAAGAGAGAAAGGAAAAATGTTTTGAATATAATGGTACAGGTGAACCATTGTTTTGAATTATGATCAATATGAATAACATAATGAATGAATAAATAAACCATATTAATGTATGTGCAACACCCTAGGCAAATCCCACATCGACAAAACACGGGAGAGATGCTGGGTTTATAAGTTGGTGGTTCGTAACCCCTAGTGACGCATTTTAAAACCATGAGGGCTTCGGCCCAGAGCGGACAATATCACTAGTGGGCCTGGAATGTAATGGCCCGACCCACTAGTAATATTGTCCACTCTGGGCCGAAGCCCTCACGATTTTAAAATGCGTTACTAGGGTTTAAGAACCACCAACTTATAAACCCAGCATCTCTCCCACGTTTTGTCAATGTGGGATTTGCCTAGGGTGTTACAATCCACCCCCCTTATGGGACTCAGCATCCTCGTTGAGGTTTGCCCCACCATCGTTTAAGGTTGCACGCGGAGCGGCTCTGATACCACAAATGTAATGGCCTGGCCCACTAGTGATATTGTCCGCTCTAGGCTGAAGCCCTTACGGTTTTAAAACGCGTCACTAGGGGCTATGAACCACTAACTTATAAACCCAGCATCTCTCCCGTGTTTTGTTGATGTGGGATTTGCCTAGGGTGTTACAGTATGAATCTGACATTAATTCTCATTATTGTAGAAAAGAAAAGTACTTTGAGTACAATGGTATAAAAGGATAATTGATGTGAATTGTGATCATATAAATGATCAAATGAATGTATAAATTATAATTGAAATTTATCATGAAATAATGAAGTCATAAAACACAATATATTAATATTTAATGATATTATGTGCCCTTGTATTATCTAGATATGTGTGTCAGATTGGATAGTTTGGCATGCCAATAGGGTATTATTATAGCAGTACTGCGAAAAGCTTTATGCCTGTATTCATGGCTTTATGCCCGCATTCATAGCTTTTATGCCCGATTATGTGTTATAATGGCTTTTTAGCCATACTGACTGCATACGTGGTTGACGTTCTGTGTCCCATGGTATGACGGCCCGAGGCATCGCGGTGTTTAGTGCCAACGACCCATTATCCAGTTTAGTTAGCCTGTCGTAGGTTACTTGGGCAGTCTAATTTATTAAAATAAGTTATGAATATTAGCAATTAAAAATGCTATAAAGTAAATAAATGAGAAGAAGTTCTAAAATAAATTAGATTAGCTCCAAAAATTTATTCCTTAGAATGATTTGAAGTAAATTGAACTAGTTCTAAAAATTTTAAATATTACGAAATGATTGTAAACAACTTAAAAAGTATCAAGAAAGTGATAAAAAGACTAGTAGAAGAATTATAACTTAAATAACATTACAAATGTGATTTTCATAAGAATATAAGTATAAGTATAAATTTTAGATTTATTTATACATTATATAAATGATTATTATAAACTTATGAAAGAAGTGATTCTAGAGAGCAACATAAATAACGAAAGATATATTGTATGGAAAATTTCATATGAACCCAGTAAAATTCTTGAATATAGGAAATATGCTCCAATTATGTTTATTTGTATACATTATTTCCTTGTTATATTATTACACCACTAAGCAGCAATGCTTAGCGTGATGGATTTATTTCCTCATGCAGGTACTGAAGTTAAAGCCCAACGAATACCAAACAGAGATTTTGGAGTTCTGATCTACAGAGTATTCAAGGTTGTCACCTCCTTAGCAATGCATATAGATAGGGCCCATATATATCATATTATGTATTTTGTACATTATAATTAGTTATTATTTGTAATGTAAACTATGAATTGTATGTTGAAATATAGATTATGGAACTATAATAAATTTGTAGATCATGTAAATTATGAATTTATGTAATTAGTCTATAAATCATGTAAATTAACGAAACTTGAGATTTTATATATATAAATTATGCATGAATGGAAATGCATGGAAATGAATGTGAAATTAAGATATATGAATGAGATGTGAATAATGAGAATAATTGATGAGATTTTTATTGTAAAAATATTATTGAAAATTTCAAGCAGGTGAATAGTAAAATACGCCAACTGATAATAAAATAGGGGAAACTCTGCTGGTTTCTCCGTTTAAAAATAATTGATATTAAAATATACTGAGATCAAATTATTAAAGGAATACAGTAAGATAAGATAGGGTGCTCCGGCACCGAATGTAGCACACTTTGCTCGGCTACACTATAGTCAAGTGAGGGGTGTTACATTATGAGCTGCCTGTAACACCCTCCCGGTAGCAACTCCGTACATTCTACTGTTCCGATGACCGGTGTCGGTCCGGACAGCTAGAACGTCCGGAAAAATATTTAAACTAAAGTGAGGAACCATAATTAACTCAAATATTAATAAAAAAAAATTTAGGAAAAATTTTAGAAATAAAATACAACCAAGTTAAACGAGCCGGTGCCCTAGCGATGGGTAACCCAGAGGGAAGTTGCGGTTCTCGCAACTAGGAGCCCTAGACCCGGGTAAAAATTTATAAAATAATTTTTGGGACTCCAAAGAAGGGTCATTGAGGTTCCTATGGCATTAGAATGCCAAGAAAATATTTAGAAAAAATTTTCAATCGGTATAGACAATTTTGACCCGTTAAGCCAAACGGGGCATTTTGGTCATTTCGCCTTCAGAGGTGATTTTTGGCCGACTTGTCCAGTTGAGTAAATAATTAATGTGACATAAAATATGAATAAACATTACTAGAAATTAAATTGAAAATGAGTAGTGAAGAAAAGAAAAGAAAATGAGGAAAAAGGCTTATTTATGACATCATGATGATGTCATTTAAAAGCTATAACCAATCATATTTAAACAACCTATTAACTAACAAATAAAAGAGACAAATTGAGACCAAAATAAATCACAAAGCTAGCAGCCATCCCCTTCCCCAAAACCAGCCGAAATTCATACCCTAGCCCAACCTCCATTGACAACTTCAAGCAAGCTCCATTTCCCTCTTCATTTCACCATAAACCCTAGACACCTTTCACAAAAATTTATCCTTGCACCTTGCATAACCTTTTGGCAGCCAAGAAAAGGAAAAGAAGTGAAGTTTTGAGCTTGGAAAAAATCTGCCTACAAAAGGTTAGTGCACATATGTATTTAAAACTCATTAATTCCATGTTAGAGATTTGTAATAGGTAAGAAATTGTGAAATAAATGAACCAAACTCATGTGTATGTCCACCATAGAATTCGGCAGCCTTAAGGAAGGAATGATTTTAATTGTTTTGATGGACTTAGAGTGGACTAGAAATGATGTTTAAGGTATATATCTACATGGATAATGAATTAGTGTGCTAACTAAAGCATATTGTATGAATCATAATGTGAAGCTAGGGTTTTGGGAGTAAAATGTGAACTTGGCTTATGAAATTATTAAAGAACATCCTAATGGTCAATTAGTGACCATTTGAGAAAATTTGACCATAATTTGGACAGAAATATAGCATGGCAAAGTGAATGAGTATGCTGCCTAGTGAGTGCAGCAGGGTGGCTGTGATTCCAACCCACTTGGACTGCCATATCTTTGGCTGTGTTGGTCCAATTGGTGTTTGGCCAATTGGACATGAAACTAGGCTTATAATGGCACATTTTTTTCTGAAGAAACCATGCCCAAAAGACCAAAGCAAGAGGACCAAAATTTAGCCCCAATCCGGATACCCTGCAACAGCACCTGCAGAAATGACCAAATGAACAGACTGTTCATTTGGCCATAACTCACTGTAGATATGGTCAATTAACCTGAAATTTTTACAGCAACAAGTTAAGACATAGAAAAACAACTTTCATGAGGAAACCTACCCCAAATTATGACCAGAACTTAACCCAAATGGCAGTCACAGTCACTGTTCATGGTACGGTAGATTTGGTAATTCTGCAGTTTTGGCAATCCGGCCAGCTGTGGTTTTTGGACCATATCTGGAGCTACAAAACTCCAAATGGAGTGATTCAAAAAGGAAATTCAACTAGACAAAATAAGGAACAACTTTCATGTTTACCATTTCCTCAAATTCCCACTGCAACAGGGCCCAATGGAACAGTAAATTTGGATCACAAAAACTGAAAATTCTGCTCTCTAGGTTTTAGGTTTGGAAATGGATTTAGGGGTTAATTCCAACAAGTTTTAAATGTAAAATGTGGTATGTTGGGAGTGTCACAACCAATATACCTATTTTCTATCCAAAAGTCAACATTTTTGTTGACCAATGGGGTGAATAGTGACACCAAAACTTGAAATTCACAAATTAAAGAATTTAAAAGTTTCAAATGCCCTAGTATACCTAACAAGATTGGTTTGGATAGTTTGGCATGCCAATAGGGTTCAATTAGCAGTACTGCACATGGCAATATGCCATTCTGTGATTTTATGGCTCTTAGCCATTCTGACCTTGTATTGAGATTTAGCCTTGTGCCTGATGTTATCACAGCTTGTTAGCTGTTCTGTTGCACACCAGGAGATGCATATGTGACCAATGGTGTGACGGCCCGAGGTACTTGATACCCAGTGCCAGTTTACCTGTTTATCCAGTCCAGTCATCTAGTGTAGGTTACTTGGGCAAACAAATGAATGAAAGTGGACAAAGTTAATGATATACAAATTCAAAACAAATAAAACATATACATTCACTACATATTTATTTTATGCTATTTTCTTTTATTTTATTATTGCACCACTAAGCATTATTGCTTAGCGCGTTGCTTTTGCCACGCGTAGGTACTGGAGATATTGATCGTGAGCCCAGTAGACCACAGACTGGGTGAGTCCATCCTGCAGTTCTGCACAGTGTCCGTGTCACCTCACCACCTGCAGTGCATTGGTAGGGCACTAGGTGTCATTTTGTCATTTTGTAACTAAATTTTTATTTTCTCATATGTATTTAGAATTATGTAATGTATTTTGATGTTCATGTAAATTATGAAAATTGTATTTGTGAATGGAAAAGTAAATATCTAATTGTGATTTATACTTGATTATCACATGTGATGGATGATTGAGAACTGAAATTGAAGAATGTTGTTGAGATTTTGATATTGGAGTTTGAGATGATGAGACATGAATATTGGAAGTGTTTTTCACAGGTTCCGAAGAACTGTTTTCTCCATTTTTAGCCGGTATTCTGCTGAATTTTCTTTAAAATTTTCGGAACCTCAAATAAATAATACTTTTGATAAATGGCTTAAATAAATTATATTTCATAAACTATATTCAAAACTATGACAAAAATTAATTAAGGTAAAATAGAGTGTGCCGGTACACCATGTGACATATCTTACTCGGATATACTGTAGCCGTGTAAGGGGTGTCACACTGCCCATAGCTTGAGATGAGTGATTGAACATGTAAGAGTAAGTGAAATGCAAGTGTGATGCATGAATGAACCTTGAAAATGTGGACACTTGAACAACATTAGGGTTTGCTTATGTGATGATTCATTAACCTTGTAATGGTCAATTAGTGACCATTTGAATGTGTATGATGAGGAAATGAAGTGAGTTAAGGCTTGGCATTTGATTGTGGGTGAGCTGCCTTGGCTGACCTGTAGGACTGAGCATGAGTCCAGCAGGTTTGGGCAGTTATAAATGGAGTTGTAGAGGTTCAATTGGTGCAAGGCCAATTGGACATGAAACTAGACACATAATGGCATAACTTTGGTATAGAAACCTTACCCAGAAAACCAAACCAAGTTGACCTAAAAATTGTCCTAATCTGGGTGACTTGCATTCTTCCTGGGCAAAATGACCAAATGAACAGTGTCTATTCATTTGGTCATAACTCAGTGTAGAAAGGTCCAATTGATCTAAAATTTTACTAGCAGAAATAAACCTACAACTTTCATGAAGAAACCTAACCCAAATTTTGACCATAACATGTTCAAAAAGTAACCTGCAGTCACTACACAAAATACTGTAGATTTAGTCAGTCCAGAAAATCTAGAAAGTTTGCAATGCTGCCAGTTATGGTGTTTAGGCCATAACTTGAGCTACAAAACTCCAAATGGAGTGATTCAAAAAAAGAAATGTAACTAGACACAATAAGGAACAACTTTCATGTTGACAACTTTGCCAAATTCCTATTGTAAAAATAACCAATGGAACAGTAAATACAAGGCTTGAAATTTGAAAATTTTGAACAACTAGCATTAAGCATAGAAATGGTATTGGCAACCAATACCAACAACTTTATAATGCAAAATGTGGTATGTTGGGAGTATTAGAACTAATGTACCTATTGTCTATGGAAAAGTCAATATTTTAGTTGACTAATAAAATGAATAGTAACACCTAAACTTAAATTTCAAGAATTGTACTATTTAAAAGTGTAACATGCCCTAGTACACCTAGTAAGATTGGTTTGGATAGGTTGGCATGCCAATAGAGTTCAGTTAACAGTACTGCACATGGCATTATACCATTCTGTGATTTTATGGCTTTTAGCCATTCTGACATTATGATGATACTTGGCCTTGTGCCTAATATTTATTATAGCTCATTAGTTGTTCTGTTGCACGCTGGGAGATACATATGTGACCGATGGTGTGATGGCCTGAGGTACTTGATACCCAGTATCAGTTTACCCATTTATCCAGTCCAGTGATCTAGTATAGATTACTTGGGCAACTAAAAATTGAAGTGGATAAATTTAATGAAATTATGAGTATAACTGTAACACCCTCTCGGTAGCAACTCCATACATTCTACTGTTCCGGTGATCGGTGTCGGTCCGGACAGCTAGAACGTCCGGAAAAATATTTAAACTAAAGTCAGGAACCATAATTAACTCAAATATTAATAAGAAAAATTTAGGAAAAATTTTTGAAATAAAATACAACCAAGTTAAACGAGCCGGTGCCCAAGCCATGGGTAACCAGAGTGAAGTTACGGTTCTCGCAACGAGGAGCCCTAAACCCAGGGAAAAATTCATAAAATAATTTTTGGGACTCCAGAGAAGGGTCATTGAGGTTCCTATGGCATTAGAATGCCAAGAAAATATTTAGAAAAAATTTTCAATCGGTACAGACAATTTTGACCCGTTAAGCCAAACAGAGGGCATTTTGGTCATTTCGCCTTCAGAGACGATTTTTGGCCGACTTGTCCAGTTGAGTAAATAATTATTATGACATAAAATATGAATTAATATTGATGAAAAATTAATTTAAAGTTAGTAGAAAAGAAAAGAAAAGAAAATAAAGAAAATTAAAGATAATGACATCACATGATGTCACTCACTTACTCCTAACCAATCACAAGTTAACAAGCATTCTTAAAACATTTAAAAGATACAAAATGGACCAAAAATTATGGTCATCTTCTTCTTCTTCTTCCTCAAAACGTGACCTCTCTTCCATAGCCCTCCATAAAAATTTCTTGCATCACTTCCATTTTCCCATGAATTTCCACTATAAAACCCTAGACACCTTTCATTAAAACTTGTCATACCTCTTGGGGAAGTGTTTGGCAGCCTAGAAAAGGAAGGAAAGTGAAGTTTGAGCTTGGAAAATTCTGCCCTACAAGAGGTTAGTGCACTTATACACCTTAAGCTCTTTATTTCCATGTTAGTGACTTGAATTGAGTAAGAATTTGTGAATTAAATGAACCAAATATATGTGTATGACCACCATGAATTTCGGCAGCCCTAAGGAAGGAACAATGATAGAGTGTTTTTGATGGTTTTAATGGACTTAAAATGAATTAGAGATTATGTTTAAGGTGTATATACACATATAGAATGAATGAAAGTGCTTAACTAGGTGTATGGGTGAATTGAAAGGGAAAATTAGGGTTTTGGGAGTGAAAAATTGGACTTGGCTTATGAAATGATTAATGGACATTCTAATGGTCAATTAGTGACCATTTGAGGCAAGTTAATCATAATTGAAGTGAGCTAATGTATGGCAAATTGAAATGGGAAGGCTGCCTAGAGACAGCAGCAATGAGGTTGTGATTCCAGCCCATTTAGACAGCCATAACTTTGGCTGTGTAGGTCCAATTTGTGTTTGGTCAATTGGACATGAAACTAGACTTATAACGGCACAATTTTGCTGAAGAAACCATACCCAAAAGACCAAAGCAAGTGGACCAAAAGTTGGCCCCAATCCGGATACCCTGCAACAGCACCTGCAGAAATGACCAAATGAACAGTAACTGTTCATTTGGCCATAACTCACTGTAGATATGGTCAATTGACCTGAAATTTTTACAGAAACAATTTAAGACATAGAAAAATAACTTTCATGAAGAAACTTACCCCAAATTATGACCAGAACCTATCCAACAAGACAGTGGCGATCCTTTGTTCATGAATCTGTAGATTTGGTAATTCTGCAGTTTTTCCAATCCGGCCAGCTGTGGTTTTTGGACCACAACTGGAGCTACAAAACTCCAAATGGAGTGATTTAAAAAATGAAATTCAACTAGACAAAATAAGGAACAACTTTCATGTTTACCATTTCCTCAAATTCCCACTGCAATAGTGCTTAATGGAACAGTAAAGTTAGGCTTCAAAAACTAAAAATTCTGCTTCCCATGGTTTAAGTTTAGAAATGGTATTAATGCTTAATGCCAACAAGTTTTCAATGCAAAATGTGGTATGTTGGGTGTGTTAAAACCAATGTACCTATTTTCTATCCAAAAGTCAACATTTTTGTTGACCAATAAGGTGAATAGTGACACCAAAACTTGAAAATTCAAAATTTGAAATTAGAAATGCATCTAGGGGACTTTAAATTGCAATTGGCAATTAATACTAGCAAATGTAAAACTAAAAATGTGGGATCTTGGTGTAATTAGAATTAATATATCCATTAAGTATAAAAAGGTCAACATTTTGGGTTGACTAGTAAGGTGAATAGTAATCAAAATGATTAGTAAATTAAGATGAAGACCTAGAACCAATTCTAAGCTTAAATGCTTAGAATTGTATGACAAATGTGGACTATGCATCCTAGTCAAAATTGTTAAGAAGAAATTAAGGCCATAAATTTGAAATCCATGAAATATTTATGGATTACTTGAAACATGAAAAATAAGTCACCAAATTGATGTGAATAATTAGTTAGGGCTTATATGCCCATCACAAATGGAATTCATAACATATTAATAACTCAACTTGAAATATAAAAATTGTAATTACATGAGTAGATTCTTAAATGTATAAATGAGAAAAGAAAAATGTTTTGAGTACAATGGTATAAAAGGATAATTGATGTGAATTGTGATCATATAAATGATCAAATGAATGTATGAATTATAATCGAAATTTATCATGAAATAATGAAGTCATAAAATACAATATATTAATATTTAATGATATTATGTGCCCTTGTATTGCCTAGACATGTATCAGATTGGATAGTTTGGCATGCCAATAGGGTATTGTTTTAGCAGTACTGCAAAAGGCTTTATGCCTATATTCATAGCTCTATGCCCGTATTCATGGCTCTTATTCCCGTATTCATGGCTTTTATGCCCGATTATGTAATATCATGGCTTTTTAGCCATACTGACTGCATACGTGGTTGACGTTCTGCGTCCCATGGTATGAAGGCCCGAGGCACCGCGGTGTCCAGAGCCAATGACCCGTTATCCAGTTTAGTCAGCCTGTCGTAGGTTACTTGGGCAGTGTAATTTATTAAAATAAATTAAGACTATTAGTAATTAAAAATATTAGAAATCAAATAAATGAGTTAATAAGACTTCAAAAGAATTAGTTACAATTATGAAATGATCCAAACCACATAAAAATTATTAAGTAAAATGATAAAAGAGTTGCAAAAATAGGTATAACTTAACTAAATATTTTAAATGTACATTCTATTGCCATATAAATATAAACTGAGTATTTTTATTAATTCTGTATGTTGTACATTATCCCTGTGAATTTTGGAATTAAATGCTTTCAAAGCGAAACAAATGAGAACAAAAGATAATTAATATTAGACATATTGTATTAAATTAAATTGATTCTTAAATATTCAAATTATGCTGCGTTCTTTCTTTATTTGTATATTTTATTTTCTTGTTCTATTATTGCACCACTAAGCAGCAATGCTTAGCGCGATGGATTTGTTTCCTCGCGCAGGTACTTTGACTAAGATTTTTGGAGTCCAGATCTGCAGAAGTGCCTGAAGTATTCAAGGTTGTCACCTCCTCAGTAATGCATGTAGATAGGGCCCATATAGATCATATTTTGTATTTAGTATAAAATGCTAGATATTGTATTATAATGTAGATTATGAGCAGGTAATTAATAGAAATGTAATGTAATTTAATAAATTAGCTTTTTCATATGTAATTAATTTATATATCATGTAAATTATGAAATTATGTAAATTAAAGAAATTTGAAAATTTTACTTATGTGATTTGAGCATGAATGAGATTGTATGAATTCAAAGACAGATTTGAAATATATAGATAATGTATGGAAATGAATATGAGATTGAGATATATGAATGAGATGGTTATGAAAATAATTGATGAGATTTTATTTGTAAAATATTATTGAAATTTTCAAACAGGTAAATAGTAAAATATGTCAACTGGTAATAAAATAGGAGAAACTCCACTGGTTTCTCCGTCGAAAAATAATTAATATTAAAATATAATGAGATCAAATTATGAAAGGAATAAAAAAGATAAGATATGGTGCTCTGGCACCGAATGTAGTACACTTTGCTCGGCTATACTGTAGTCAGGTGAGGGGTGTTACAATAACAAGTACAAAATAAATAAGATTGCTAATAATAATCGAAAAATTGTCTGCATATGATATCAAAACATGCACTACATATTTATTTTCTATTATTTCTTTTTATTTTATTATTGGCACCACTAAGCATTATTGCTTAGCGCGTTGCTTTTGCCACGCGTAGGTTCTGGAGAGATCGACTGAGAGCCCAGTAAACCACAGACTGGGTGAGACCTTCTGCAGCTCTGCATAGTGTCCGTGTCACCTTACTGACATCAATGCATTGGTAGGACACTAGGTTTCATTTTGGGTATTTTATAATTAACTTTTATTTTCTCATGTGTAATTAAGACTTATGTAATGTATTTTGGTATTGATGTAAATAGTAGAAATTGTGCTTTTGAATGAAAAAGTGGATATTTATTGATGACTTTTACATAAATATCATATAAAATGAATGACTGAGAAATGGAAATGTTGTTGAAAAATATTGAGATTTTGTTGATGAAATGAATTTTGGGATTGATTGATTGAAAATTTTGGAAGTATTTTCACAAGTTCCGAAGAACTGTTTTCTCCATTTTTAGCCAGTACTCTGCCGAATTTTCTATAAAATTTGCGGAACCTCAAACAAATTGATGTTTTCCATAAATGACTTAAATAAATTATACTTCACCAATTGTACTTCATAACTATGAAAAAAATAAATAAGGGAGGATAAAAAAATAATTGAAATAAAATATGGTGTTCTAGTACACTGTGTGGCATATCTTACTCGGCTACACTGTACATGGGTAAGGGGTGTCACAGTCACCTCGACTCTTACAAATGCAATGCATGGTAAGGACTCGATCTAAACTCAAAAACGCCTAAACCGTGCTCTGATACCACTAAATGTGACATCCCTTACCCGTCTACAATATAGCCGAGTAAGATATGTTACACAGTGTACCGGAACACCATATTTTATTTCAATCATTTTTATTTTTCCTTAATTTATTTCTAATGGTTATAAAGTGCAGTTTATGAAATATAATTCATTTAAGTCATTTATTGAAATTATAAATATATTTGAGGTTCCACAAATTTTATAGAAAATCCGGTAGAGTACTGGCTAAAAATAGAGAAAACAGTTCTTCGGAACCTGTGAAAAACACTTCCAATACGTTTTCAATCATTACCAAACTCCATTATATCAACAGAGTCTCAATATTTCTCAACAATAATTCCATTTCTTATTCATTCATTTCACATGATATTAATATACAAGTCATAAATAAAAACTCAATTTTTTTTTTAATTATAAACACAAATTTTCACTATTTACATTAATAAAAAATATATTACATAAGTCTCAATTATACATGAGAAAATAAAAGTTAATTACAAAATATCAAAATGAGACCTAGTGTCCTACCAATGCACTGAAGTCTGTGAGGTGACACGGACACTATGCAGAATTGTAGACGGCCTCACCCAGTCTGTGGTTTACTGGGCTCTCTGTCTGTCTCTCCAGAACATACGCGTGGCAAAAAGCGACGTGCTAAGCAATAATGCTTAGTAGTGCCAATAATAAAATAAAAAGAACTAAAAGTAAATAAATATGCAGTAAATATATTGATGTCTCATGCAGATAAATTTTCAATAATTATTTATGGTCTTATTTATTTGGTACTTGTTATATTCATTATTTCATTAAATTTATCAATTTTCATTTTTGGTTGCTCGAGTAACCTATATTGGATGACTAGACTTCATAAACGGGTAAACTAGCACTGGATATCAAGTACCTTGGGCCGTCACACCATCGGTCACATATGTATCTCCTGGTGTGTAACAGAATAGCTGATAAGCTGTAATAAACATTAGGCACGAGGCCAAGTATCATCATAATTTCAGAATGGCTAAAAGCCATAAAATCACAGAATGGCATAGTGCCATGTGCAGTACTACTAACTGAACCCTATTGGCATGCCAACCTATCCAAACCAATCTTACTAGGTGTACTAGGGCATGTTACACTTTTAAGTTTTACAATTCTTGAATTTGAAATTTAAGTGTTACTATTCATTTCATTAGTCAACTAAAATGTTAAATTTTGCATAAACAATAGGTACATTGGTTCTAATAGTTCCAACATACCACATTTCACACTCTAAAATTGTTAGTATTGGTTGCTAATACCATTTCAAAACTTAGTGTTAGTTATTCACAATTTTTAGATTTCAAGTACTAAGTTTACTGTTCCATTGGTCCTTTGTACAGCAGGAATTTGGCAAAATTGTCTTCATGAAAGTTGTTCCTTATTTGTCTAGTTACATTTCTTTTTTTGAATCACTCCATTTAGAGTTTTGTAGCTCAAGTTATGGCCTAAATACCATAACTAGCTGGATTGCAAATTTTCCAAATTTTTTGGACAGAACCAAATCTATAATATTTTGTACACTGACTGCAGGTCAATTTTTAAATATGTTATGGTCAAAATTTGGGTTTGGTTTCTTCATGAAAGTTGTAGGTCTATATCTCAGCTATCTGCTGGTAAAATTTTAGGTCAATTGGACCTTTCTACGCTAAGTTATGACTAAATGAATAAATACTATTCATTTGGTCATTTTGCCTAGGCAGAATGCAAGTCACCCGAATTAGGGCAATTTTTAGGTCAGCTTGGTTTGGTTTTCTGGGCAGGTTTTCCTCACCAAAGTTGTGCCATTATGTGTCTAGTTTCATTTCCAATTGGCCTTGCACCAATTGAACCTGTACAACTCCATTTATAGCTACCCAAACCTGCTGGACTCATAACTAGTCCTGCAGGTCACCAAGGGCAGCATGCCTAAGTTCAACTCCAGCATCCTTACTCACTTCAATTCCTCCTCACACATATTCAAATGGTCACCAATTGACCATTACAATGTTAACATGCCATTACATAAGAAAATCCTAATGTTGTTTAAGTGTCCACATTTTCAAGGTTCATTCATGCATCACACTTGCATTTCACTTACTCTTACATGTTCAAGCACTCATCTCATGCTATGGGCAGCTCATAAACACTTTGTTTCAAGTAATTTCATCAAACCCTAACTACCCCTAAGCTACAGAAATTATAGGGATTGACACACATAAGTTTTATTTTGTTTTTCTTACATTTTCTACTTATTTCATGCCAATAAACATGAATTAAATCAAAGGGGTCGGAGATTGGACACTAACCTCTTTTGCTAACTTTTCCAACTCTTCAAAACTTCCTTCTTCCTTCTTCTTTTTTCTGGCTAGAGGTTGTTCAAGTTGCAAAATTAGTTTTTAGTGAAGCAAGGTTGTGGTTTTAAGGTGAGATGAGGTGGGATTTGAAGCTTGCTTTAAGCTTCCATGGAGGTTGGGTTTTGGGAAGTGGGTGATGCCTGGTTTGGGTGAGGAAGAGCAGATGGATTTTGTTTATTTTTACCTCCTTTTATCTCTTTTTAATTGGTTTTTAATAGCTTGTTCAAATGTGATTGGTGGGAGCACTTTTAATGACCTCATGATGATGTCATAATTGACATTTTTCTCATTTTCCTTTTCTATCTTCTCTACTCATTCTCAATTTATTTTTTAGAAATATTTATTCACATTTTATTTCATAATAATTATTTACTCAACTAGACAAGTCGGCCAAAAATCATCTCTAAAGACGAAATGACCAAAATGCCCTTCGTTTTGCTTAATAGACTTAAATTGTCTGTACGGATTGAAAAATTTTTCTAAACATTTTCTTGGCATTCTAATGCCATAGAAACCTCAATGACTCTTCTTTGGAGTCCCAAAAATTATTTTATGAATTTTCTCCAGGGTCTAGGGCTCCTAGTTGCGAGGACCGCAACTTCCTACTAGGTTATCCATCGCTAGGGCACCGACTCATTTAACTTGGTTGTATTTTATTTCTAAAATTTTTACTAAATTTTTCTTTATATTTGAGTTAATTATGGTTCCTCACTTTAGTTTAAATATTTTTCAAACATTCTAGCTGTCCAGACCGACACCGATCACTGGAACAGGTGAATGTACGGAATTGCTACAGTGAGGGTGTTACAAGCAGAGTGAGCTGCTGAGGATCTTAGAGCCACATCCTTGAAAGTTTGTTAGGTATATTTTATACCCTGATTGTAATATTTATTTTGGTGTATGTAAATGTATGTACATGTATAAACTGGTCATGAGCAATTGTATAGAGTTTGTAATAATATTATTTTGGATTTTCTAATGTAAATTTTGGGTTGATGAATGTAAATTGTTTTTAATTCAATGAAAAATGAATGGAATTATTTAGTATTATTTTTTATGATAATTGAATTAAGAATTATTTTGAATTTTGGAGTTTGGAAAAAATTTTGTTGATTGTGTTGTAGTAGTGATGGATTTTGATGAAAAGAATTATAGGAAGTGTTTTTACAGGTTTTTTAAGAATGGTTTTCTTAAAATACAGACGGCACTCTGTCGAAATTTTTCCAAAATTTAAGGATAAATAAAAATGAACAAAATTTTGAACTAGTTTTTTTAAACTTCTATTAAATGTAAGAAAATGCTCACCACTTCCAAAAAGTAAGAAAATGGTTTTTAAAATCCTTTGTAGGGTACTTAATGAGTTATTGGTAGGTGAAGTTCGGTAGTTCATTAGGCATTCTATGAGATTATGTTATGCCCTACAGAGGGGGAAGGTGTGACATGTTTTAGTGGTATCAGAGTAAATTTTTAAAGTATGTTTTAACTTGTGACTTTGTGTCTTTTCTTTGATAAGTACAACTTCTCAATGTCCTTATTTGTTACATATAGTGCATTACATCATAAATATGAACTAACGGAGGGAAATCTCCTTGTGTTACTTATTCAGGAGATATCCTAACTCCAGATTGAAATTGAATAAGGGGATCGCTCTGTTGAGCAATCGGTAGAGGCTAAGGCCCAAGGGGAAGCCCTAGCTCTCCAAAATGTCAGTGGATCAGTGGCGCCTGCCCCACAAATGCCGCAGTTTCCTACACAATTCGCTCAGCAGATGGCTATTATGTTTCAACAGATGGCTAGGGGTATGCTTACTTAAGCTCCACCCCAGACTTCTGTGGTGCAACCTCAAGCTCCAGTCAGACAATATGACAAGCTGTTGAAATATGGGGTGACAAAATTTAAGGGGACAGTAAACCCTTTAGAGGCAGAGCAGTGGCTAGAGAGGATGGACCGAATATTCAAGAAACTGCACTGCCTAGATAAACTGAAATTTTAGTATTCGGTATCTTTGCTGCAAGGGGATGCGCATGATTGATGGAAAACCATCCCCTACAGTTTGGCAGAACTGCCAATATTGACCTAAGACGACTTCATCACAGAGTTCAGACAGAAATATGTCCCAGATGCATATGTGGATCAGAAATTGCAAGAATTTCTGAGTCTGAAGCAAGGCAACAGATCAGTGGCAGAGTATGAAAGGGAGTTCTCCCGCTTAAGCCACCATGCTGGGAGTCTCCTATCTACTAGCAAAGAAAGGTGCAAGAGATTTGAGACTGGTTTGAAGCCCAGTCTGAGGATGCAAGTAGTGGAATTCAGACACAGTAACTTCTCTGAGCTCATCTCTCAGGCACTTGGGTTAGAAAGAATTGAATTAGAAGTGACACTAGTGAAAGAGAAATCTGAGAAGACTAAAAAATCAGAGAAAGATAAAGGGGAAAAATCAGTAGAGCAAAGTCCCAGTGGTACATCTGGAAAGAAGAAAAAATTTGGGGAACCAAGCAGAGGTAGAGGTGGAAGGTTCGGAAGGGGCAGATTGTCCAGACAGAGACCCCCTAGATCTAGTCGGCAGTCGATTAGGGGTTCATATCCTTCCCGCCCCTATGAGACCTGTGGCAAGACTCATGGGGGAGAATGTTACTGGGCAACAAGAGCTTGCTTTAATTGTGGAGGTATGGGCCATCTTGCTAAGGACTGCACCAGTGCCCGTAGATTTGGGCCAGCTGCTACTACTGCTAAGGGATCTATTCAGAGTTCTGCTACCAGAGATTCACAACCGATTAGTAGAGGAAGAGGCAGAGGTAGAGGTAATGCTTCTAGCAGTCAGGGTACCGTTAGCCAGTCAGCACAAGGGAGTGCTCTAGCCAGGGTTTATATGATGAAACAGTGGAAAGAGGCTGAGACTTTCGATGTTGCAGCCGGTACATTCTTTATCTCTGATCAAGATGTATTTGTACTATTTGATCTGGGTTCAACCCACTCATATGTTAGTGCTAACATAGTTAGTTCCCTTGAGGTTCTGTGTGCCAAAATGGATTTTGAAGTGCTAGTAACTAGTCTGTTAGGACAAGAGGTCCGGGTCAATAGAATGTATAGAGATTGTCCTTTGGTGATCCAAGGACATGTTTTTTCTGTCAGATTTGATTGAAATGCCTTTCAGAGATTATGATGTTATCTTGGGCATGGATTGGTTAGCCAAGCATCACGCCATGATTGACTGTAGACTAAAAACAGTCACTTTTGGTTTCCCTCTGTATGGTGATGTGGTAATACATGGGGAGAGCCAGTTATTGCCATCAAATATCATTTCGGCAGCACTAGCCAGATGGATGATCAGAAAAGGGTGTGAAGCATACTTGGCACATGTGATAGACACCCAAGTGGGGAGTCCAGCACTGAGGGACATCCCTACTGTATGTGACTTTCCGGATGTGTTCCCTGATGAATTGCTAGGATTACCTTCAGAAAGAGAAGTGGAGTTTGCGATTGATGTTATGCCTGGTGTGAACCCAATCTCGATAACACCATATAGAATGGCACTAGCAGAATTGAAAGAGTTGAAAGTGCAATTGCAAGAGCTTCTTAACAAGGGCTTTATCCGCCCTAGTGTGTCACCTTGGGATCGCCAGTACTATTTGTTAAGAAGAAAGATGGCACTCTTCGCTTATGTATTAACTATTGCCAGTTGAATAAGGTGACAATAAAGAATAGATATCCATTGCCCTCATTGATGACTTGTTTGATTAGTTGAGGGGTGCAGCTGTGTTCTCCAAGATTGACTTGAGATTAGGTTATTATCAGCTGAAAGTACAAGAGCAAAGTATTCCTAAAACTGCCTTTAGAACCCGCTATGGCCATTATGAGTTCTTGGTCATGCCATTCGGGTTAACTAATGCTCCGGTTGTTTTTATGGATCTGATGAACACTATCTTCAGACCATACATCGACTAGTTTATTGTGGTATTCATAGATGATATATTGGTCTACTCGAGGAGTGCGGAGGAGCATGATAGACATCTGCGGATTGTAATGCAGACTTTGAGGGAGAAACAGCTATACGCTAAATTGTCAAAGTGTGAATTTTGGCTAAAAGAAATATCCTTCTTGGGACACATAGTATCGGTAGAGGGCATCAAGGTAGATCCAAGTAAGATAGAAGCTGTCCTTATTTGGAGACCACCCAGAAATATCACAGAGATTCGCAGTTTTCTGGGTTTAGCTAGATACTACCACCGATTTGTGAAAGGGTTCTCCATGTTGGCATCTCCATTGACTAAACTACTTCAAAAAGATATGAAATTTCAGTGGACGGATAAATGCTAGCAGAGTTTTGATGAGTTAAAGAGATGTTTGACTAAAGCTCCAGTCCTTACTTTACCTACCTCGGGTAAAGAATACACAGTTTACAGTGATGCTTCTCATAATGGGTTAGGCTGTGTACTGATGCAATAGCGGAATGTCATTGCCTATGCATCACGCTAGCTGAAACCGCATGAGAGGAATTATCTGACACATGACTTGGAGCTTGCAGTTATTGTATTTGCTTTTAAGATCTGGAGACACTACTTGTATCGGGAGAAGTGCTACATTTACATAGATCATAAGAGTTTGAAGTATCTGGGTACTCAGAAGGAGTTGAATTTGAGATACAGGAGATGGTTAGAGTTGATAAAAGACTATGATTTCTGATAGACTATCAGCCAAGGAAAGCTAATGTGGTGGCTGACGCCTTAAGTTGCAAGACTATGGCAAGTCTAAGAGTTTCTCCTTTGTCTATGATACATGAGTTGAGAGTATTACATGCCAGCTTAGAGATTAATGAAGAGGGGCAGACAACAATTGCATGGCATATGTAGCCAGTGTTGATTGATCATATCAGAATGGCTGCTCAGAATGATCAAAAGTATCAGAAGCTGTTAGAAGAAGTCAGACAGGGCAAGAAACCAAATTTCTCAGTGAGAGATGATGGCCTACTGCTTCACCGAGGCAGAATGTGCATTCTTAATGATGTTGATTTGAGGCACATCATTTTAAAGGAAGCACATGAGTCTCCTTTTGCTATGCACCCTGGTGGCATAAAAATGTATAGAGGGCTGAAAGAGCACTACTGGTGGATGGGTATGAAAAGAAATGTAGTAGAATTTGTTTCCAAATGCCTAACTTGTCAGCAAGTAAAGGCAGAGCATCAAGTACCAGCTGGTTTATTACATCTATACTAGTACCAGAATGGAAATGGGAGAGAATAACGATGGATTTTGTGATGGGACTTTCGAGGACACAGAAGAGCCATGATGCAGTATGGGTCATTATTGACAGACTGACCAAGTCTGCTCATTTTCTGCCAGTCGGGATGGACTACAGTTTAGAAAGATTGACCAAGTTGTACATTGATGAGATAATAAGACTGCATGGAGTGCCAATATCCATTGTATCAGATAGAGATCCTAGGTTCACTTCTAGATTCTGGGGTAGTCTTCAGAGAGCCCTAGGAACTAGATTAAACTTCAGCATTACATTCCACCCACAGACAGATGACTAGTCTGAGAGAGTAATTCAGATCTTGGAGGACATGCTATGGGCTTGTGTGATTGAGTTTAAGGGTAGTTGGGACACACATTTGCCTTTGATTTAGTTTGCTTACAACAACAGCTACCAATCAAGCATTGGGATGCCTCCATATGAAGCTTTGTATGGCAGAAAATGTAGAACCCCATTGTGTTGGGATGATATGGGTGAAAGAAAGATGATTGGGCTAGAAATTGTTCAGCAAACTGAGGAGAAAATCAGATTGATCAGAGATCGACTCAAAGCTGCATCAAACCGTCAGAAGTCCTGTATTGATCTGAAGAGAAGAGATATTGAGTATGCAGTGGGTGAGAAAGTATTCCTCAAGGTTTTTCCTTAGAAGAAAATTATGAGATTCGACAGAAAAAGGAAACTGAGTCCTCATTTCATCAGACCATATGAGGTTCTGGAGAGAGTGAGTCCTTTGACATACAGTTTGGCACTACCTCCAGAGTTGGAGAAGATACGTAATGTCTTTCATGTGTCCATGTTGAGGAGGTATCGATCAGACCCATCTCATGTACTACCAGTGGAGGAAATTGAAGTGAATCCAGACCTCACATATGAGGAAGAACCCATAGAGATTCTGACTTATGAGATGAAACAGCTACGAAACAAGCAAATACCGTTAGTGAAAGTGCTGTGGCACCATCATTTGGGCCATGAGGCTACTTGGGAACGAGAGGAGGACATGAGAAGATAGCACCCACAGCTGTTCAAAGACTTATTACTAGGTAAAATTTCGAGACGAAATTTATTTTAAAGGGGGGGGGGGGGGGGAGGATTATAACACCCCTATTTGCATTGTGTCACCCCTTACCCGTGTACAATATACCCGAGTAAGTAATGCCACACGGTGTACCGGCACACTCTAATATACCTTAATTAATTTATATCATGCTTTTGAATATAATTTATGAAACATACTTTATTTAAGCCATTTATCAAAAATATTATTTATTTGAGGTTCCGAAAATTTTAAAGAAAATCCGACGGAGTACCGGCTAAAAATGGAGAAAACAGTTCTTCGGAACCTGTTAAAAACACTTCCAAATAATTTTCCAAACAATCCCAACTTCAATTCATTAACAAAGTCTCAATATCAAGATCTCAACAACATTTCAATTTCAGTTCTCAATCGTCATTTCTCAGGGTACTCATATGTATAAACAACAAATAAATACTCAAATTACTTCCATACATAACCATAAATCTTCATTATTTACATGAACCTCAAAATACATTACACAAGTTTAATTACATATGAGAAAATCAAAATTTATTACAGAATGCCAAAATGACACCTAGTGTCCTACCAATGCACTGCAGAAGTTGAGGTGACACGGACACTGTGCAGAACTGCAGGATGGACTCACCCAGTCTGCGGTCTCACGGGCTCACGATCTGTATCTCCGGTACCTCTGGCGTGGCGTATAACGCGCTAAGCAATAATGCTTAGTGGTGCAATAATAAAATAAAAAGAAATAGCAGGAAATAAATATGTAACGAATGTATATGTTTTATTTGTTTGGTATTTGTATATCATTTACTTTGTCCACTTTCATTCATTTGGTTGCCCAAGTAACCTACACTAGATGACTGGACTGGATAAACGGGTAAACTGGCACTGGGTATCAAGTACCTCGGTCCGTCACACCATCGGTCACATATGCATCTCCCGGTGTGCAACAGAACAGCTAACAAGCTGTAAATACATCAGGCACAAGGCCAAATCTCAATACAAGGTCAGAATGGCTAATAGCCATGAAATCACAGAATGGCATATTGCCATGTGCAGTACTGCTAATTGAACCCTATTGTCATGCCAAACTATCCAAACCAATCTTGTTAGGTATACTACGGCATTTGAAACTTTTAAATTCTTCAATTTGTGAATTTCAAGTTTTTGTGTCACTATTCACCTCATTGGTCAACAAAAATGTTGACTTTTAGATAGAAAATATGTACATTGACTTTGGCACTCCCAACATACCACATTTGGCATTCAAAACTTGTTGGCATTAAGCATTTATACCATTTCAAAGTTTAATAAGCAGAATTTTCAGTTTTTGTAGCTCAACTTTACTGTTCCATTGGACACTGTTGCAGTGGGAATTTGAAGAAATGGCAAACATGAAAGTTGTTCCTTATTTTGTCTAGTTGAATTTCCTTTTTTGAATCACTCCATTTGGAGTTTTTTAGCTCTAGATATGGTCCAAAAACCACAGCTGGCCGGATTGCCAATCTGCAGAATTGACCATATCTACAGTAACATGAACAGTAACTGGAATCACTTGGTTGGATGGGTTCTGGCCATAATTTGAGGTAGGTTCCTTCATGAAAGTTGTTTTTCTATGTCTTAACTTGTCGCTGGAAAAATTTCAGGTCAATTGACCATATCTACAGTGAGTTATGGCCAAATGAACAGTTACTGTTCATTTGGTCATTTCTGCAGGTGCTGTTGCAGGGTATCCGGATTGGGGCCAAGTTTTGGTCCTCTTGCTTTGGTCTTTTGGGCATGGTTTCTTCAGCAAAAATGTGCCATTATAAGCCTAGTTTCATGTTCAATTGGCCAAACACCAATTGGACCAACACAACCAAAGATATGGCTGTACAAGTGGACTAAAATTTCAGTCACCTTGCTGCTGTCTTTAGGCAGCCTACACATTCACTTTCCCATGCATTATTTCAGTCAAAATTGTGGTCAACTTACCTAAAATGGTCACTAATTGACCATTAGAGTGTTCTTTAACAATTACATAAGCCAAGTCAAGTTTTCTCTCCTAAACCCTAGCTCAAATTCATAGTTTTGTAAAAACTACCCTAGTTAACTAACTAAATTAATATCCTTATGTTTATATACTTTAAACTTGATTTGTAGTTCATTCCAAGTCAATCAAAAACACCCAATTCTATTCCTTCCCTAGGGAAGCCGAAATCCATGGGGTGCATATACTCAAATTCTATTCATTTAAGTTACAAAATCTCACTTATTTCAAGTCACCTTCATGGATTAAAAGAGGTTTATATACAAATATGCACTAACCTTGAATGGGGCAGAATTTTCCCAACTCAAAACTTCACTTTCTTTCCTCTTCTTGGCTGCCCAAAGCTTCCCCAAGAGATATGGTCAAGTTTTAATGAAAGAAGTTAGGGTTTAGTGGTGTAACAAGGGAGAAATTAAGCTTTGGAAGTGAGGTCTAATGGAGGTTTAGGGCAAGCATAAATTTCGGCTGGAATTGGAGAAGAAGAAGGCAGCTGAAATTTTGATTCTTTTGTCTTGGTTTGTCTCTTTTATTGATTAATTAAAGGGTTGTTTAATTTTGATTGGTTATGGCTTTTAAATGACATCACCATGATGTCATAAATAGGCCTTTTTCCTCAATTTCTTTTCTTTCCTCCACTACTCATTTTCAATTTAATTTCTAGTAATGTTTATTCATATTTTATGTCATATTAATTATTTACTCAACTGGACAAGTCGGCCAAAAATCACCTCTGAAGGCGAAATGACCAAAATGCCCTCCGTTTGGCTTAACGGGTCAAAATTGTCTGTACCGATTGAAAAATTTTTCTAAATATTTTCTTGGCATTCTAATACCATAGGAACCTCAATAACCCTTCTCTAGAGTCCCAAAAATTATTTTATAATTTTTCCCCCAGGTCTAGGGCTCCTCGTTGCGAGAACCGCAACTTCCCTCTGAGTTACCCCTCACTAGGGCACCGGCTCGTTTAACTTGGTTGTACTTTATTTCTAAAATTTTTACTAAATTTTTCTTATTAATATTTGAGTTAATTATGGTTCCTGACTTTAGTTTAAATATTTTTCTGGACGTTCTAGCTGTCCGGACCGACACCGGTCACCGGAACAGTAGAATGTACGGAGTTGCTACCGGGAGGGTGTTACAACTCTTCCTCTCTAATTTAAATTTCGTCCTCGAAATTTACCTGATGCAAACAGTTGAGGGAACTGTTGCCTTATCGTCTCTTCACTTTCCCAAGTTGCCTCCTCGGTGTTGTGGTGCCTCCAAAGCACTTTCACCAGTGGAATCTGCTTGTTTCTCAACTCTTTTACTTCCCGAGCCAGGATCCGTAGAGGTTCTTCTTCATATGTCAAATCCGGTTGTATTTCAATTTCTTCTCTGGAGATGAAATGTGAAGGATCTGAGCGGTATCTTCTAAGCATGGACACGTGGAACACATTGTGGATCTTATCTAGCTCTGGTGGTAAAGCTAGCCTATAGGCCACTGGACCCACACGTTCAATGACTTCATATGGGCCAATGAACTTAGGGCTTAACTTACCTTTTCTTCCAAACCTCAATACCTTCTTCCACGGTGACACCTTGAGGAACACTTTATCGCCAATCACATATTCTATTTCTTTTCTCTTCAGGTCGGCATAAGATTTACATGCATCGAGGCAACCTTCAGATTAGCTTTGATCAATTTTACTTTGTCCTCAGTCTGTTTCACCAGGTCTGGCCCTACCAGTTTATCTTCGCCCAATTCAGTCCAGCACACTGGAGTTCTACATTTTCTTCCATACAGTGCTTCATATGGGGCCATTTGAATGCTAGCCTGGTAGCTATTGTTATATGCAAATTCTGCCAGTGGGAGGTATCTGTCCCAACTTCCCTCAAACTCAATGACACAACTCCTCAGCATATCCTCAAGGACCTGACATATATTTCAAGTTATTGTTATCATTTTAATTCAATATTTGTATCAATTTCATTGGTTTCAATTGTTTACCTGGATTACTCTTTCTGATTGCCCATCCGTCTGAGGATGGAAAGCTGTGCTGAAATGGAGTTGTGTACCCAAGGACTCATGCAACTTCTTCCAGAATCTCGATGTAAACCTTGGGTCTCGATCAGATAGGATGGAAAGTGGAATTCCATGCAGTCTAACTATCTCACTGATATACAATTCTGCTAACCTCTCTAGTGAGTAGTCAGTCCTAACTGGCAGAAAGTGTGCTGACTTTGTCAATCTATCAACTATCACCCATGCTGCATCATGTTTCTTCTGGGTGAGAGGTAGACCACTTACAAAATCCATGGTGACCCGATCCCATTTCCATTCAGGTATGCGTATAGGCTGTAGCAAACCTGATGGAACTTTATGTTCTGCCTTGACTTGCTGACATGTCAAGCATTTAGTCACATAGTCAGCTATGTCCCTCTTCATACTGTGCCACCAATATCAAGCTTGGATCATGATACATCTTTGTACTTCCTGGGTGCATAGCATATACACTGGTGTGTGCCTCTTTTAAAATACTGGTCTTTAATTCCCCATCATCTGGTACACACAGTCTTCCTTTGTAGTACAGACACCCATCTGCTTTCACTTCATAGTCAGTTGCTTTTCCCTCTGAGATTTTGCTCATAATAGCCATTAACTTTTCATCTGCCTTTTGCCCATCTAAAATCTGCTATAGCAGATTTGGCCTCACTTGCAACTCAGCCAAAATAGCTCCATCTCGAATCAAAGATAGACGGGCATTCAATGATCTCAAGGCTATCATGGATTTTCTGCTCAAAGCATCAGCAACTACATTTGCCTTCCCAGGATGGTAGTCAATTACACAGTCATAATCCTTCAGGAACTCAATCCATCGCCTCTGTCTAAGGTTGAGCTCCTTCTGGGTTGGCAAGTATTTCAGGCTTTTGTGGTCCGTGTAAATGTAGCACTTTTCCCCATACAAGTAATGCCTCCATATCTTCAGTGCGAAGATAATTGCTGTAAGTTCTAGATCATGGGTAGGGTAGTTCTGTTCATGTGGCCTTAGCTGCCTGGAAGCATAAGCGACCACCTTCCCCTCTTGCATCAATACACACCCTAACCCATTATATGAGGCATCACTGTAGACCACAAAGTCCTTTCCTGACACTGGCTATGTTAACACTGGTGCCTCTATCAACATAGCCTTCAACTTCTCAAAACTGGTCTGACACTTGTCATTCCAGTCAAATCTGACATTCTTGTGTAACAACTTGGTCATTGAAGCAGCTATTATGGAAAATCCCTTCACAAATCTTCTGTAATACCCAGCTAGCCCCAAGAAGCTTTTGACCTCAGTTGTATTCCTGGGAGGCTTCCATTCCA
Organism: Hevea brasiliensis; assembly: GCF_030052815.1. Taxonomy (NCBI): domain Eukaryota; kingdom Viridiplantae; phylum Streptophyta; class Magnoliopsida; order Malpighiales; family Euphorbiaceae; genus Hevea; species Hevea brasiliensis. The sequence continues at coordinate 55,580,797 of NC_079497.1, read as the reverse complement.
TCACTGCTTCTATTTTCTTGGGATCCACCCTAATCCCATCAGCTGACACTATGTGTCCAAGGAATGTAATCTCATTTAGCGAAAAGTCACACTTGGACAACTTAGCATACAGCTTCTTTTCCTTCAGGGTTTGCAGAACAATCCTCAAATGCTCATCATGTTCTTCACTGGTCTTGGAATACACCAAAACATCGTCAATAAAAGACCACTACGAACCGATCTAGGTATGGATGGAAGATACGGTTCATAAGGTCCATAAATGCTGCTGGTGCATTTGTTAGGCCAAAGGGCATCACCAGAAACTCATAATGCCCATACCGGGTCCTGAATGCAGTCTTTGGCACATCTGCATCCTTCACCCTCAACTGATGATACCCTGATCTGAGATCAATCTTAGAAAATACTCCTGCTCCCTTCAACTGATCAAACAGATCATCAATTCTAGGCAACGGATATTTGTTCTTCACAGTCACTTTATTCAACTGCCGGTAATCAATGCAAAGCCTCAAAGTCCCATCCTTCTTCTTTACAAACAGCACTGGAGCTCCCTATGGTGACACACTGGGGCGTATGAATCCCTTATCAAGCAACTCTTGCAACTGAGTTTTCAACTCCCTCAATTCCATGGGTGCCATCCTATAAGGAGCAATGGAAATGGGTGTCAGACTTGTAGTGTCTCAATAGCAAATTCAACTTCCCTTTCTGGTGGCAAACCAGGCAACTCTTCAAGAAATACCTCTGGGAAATCTCTTACTGTGGGTATGTCACCCAGGTTTGGCTTAGCCTGCCTAGTATCCACCACATGTGCTAGGTAGGCTTCACAGCCTTTTCTCATCATTCTTCTTGCAACTGTGGCTGAGATGACATTGGACAAGAAATCTGTCCTTTCCCCCACAACTGTGATCTCATTACCCTCAGGAGTTTTCAAAGAAATTCTCTTCAATTTGCAATCAACTATTGCCTGATGACGTGACAACCAGTCCATTCCCAATATCACGTCAAACTCATGGAAGGGCAACTCAATCAGGTCTGCCAAGAATTCATACCCCTGAATCCTTAACGGGCAACCCTTGTACACTTTGTTCACTACCACACTGTGGCCCAACGGATTAGTGACCAGAATGTCTTGGTCACTCTCCCCTACCAGTATCCCCCTTTCTACGGGTAGGTTGATGCAGATGTATGAGTGAGTGGATCATGGATCCACCAATGCATGCACAGGAGTATTGTAGAGGGAGAACGTACCCCTGATGATGTCCGGGGCATCTTGCTCCTCCTGAGCTCTCAGGGCATAATTTATGGCAGGTGGTCTGTTATCTGGCCTCTCTGCTGGCTCAGATGCAAGCCTCTGTGATGGGCCCACAGCTTCAGATTTACCAGATTTTCTACCCCTCTGTGGTGCAGGAGCAGGTCTGTTTGCTTGTGTTGGAGCAGCTGTAGTAGTTCTGCGTGGGCAGTTCCTCAGCTGATGTTCTGTCGACCCACATCTCAAGCAGGCACCAGTTACTCTCCAACACAGAAGATGTTGGGGCTGGTTCCCTGAACCCCATCCCTGGAGAGCTGCCCACTGATGGTGTGGACTGACCTCTCCTAGGGGTAAACTATGGCCTGGGCCCCTAAGACTGACCCTGACCTTGTGGTTGCCCTGAACTCTGTGCAGGAGGACCCTTGAACTTCTTCCCAGGTGCAGGAGATGAGCTAGACTGACCCGGTCCCCTCTTCTGCTGTCTCTCCCTTCTGGTCTGCTCACTTATTCTTACTTTTTCAACCTTTATTGCAGCTTCCACTAACTTGGTAAATTCTATGATTCCTGTATGTTGAGTGGATCTTGATGTTGTCATTTAGTCCCTCTTCAAATCTCTTACATCTTTCAGCTTCATTAGGACTATCTCCTTCCATAGCGGCTCAATCGAACAAATTCTTTTTCTCATATTCGCCACCGACATTGCCGCCTCGAAGTTAATAAACTCTCTTCTTCTCTCTTCCGTATACAAGACCCACATATTTCTTCTTGAATTCGAGAGAAAGAAGTCCCAAGTTACTGACTTCCGCTGCACTTCATTGGATACCGTGTCCCACCACTCATATGCATCATCTTGCAACAGAGATACGGCAGCTTCCAAGTTTTGCTCTGGAGTGCAGTGGAGTTGTTTTAGAACTCTGCCCGTTCTGTTCAACCAATTTTCGGCTGCAACAGAGTCATCTTCTCTCTTACCATAAAAGTCCATTGCTCCAAACTTCCTTAGCCTTTCCAGGTGTGATTTCTGCTGTGGAACTGGTGGTGGTGGTGGTGCTGGCATTACCCCGGCCATTTGTCTAAAGAAGTCGGCCATTTGCTAGAACATGGCCTGTGGAGGCTGAAAGGTGCTCGCTGAGCCGGGTGGAGTAGGTTCTCCCTACCCCCGGGCCTCACCGCTGCAGTGGAGCATGACTCTCCACTTCCTCCTCGACTGCTCTCTGTGATGAAGGGTCCATATCCTATTCAAAATAAGAAAAAACAAACAGATCTGCATTAGTGTAACCTCGACTCTTACAAATGCAATGCATGGTATGGACTCAATCTAGGCCCAGAAACGCCTAAACCAGGCTCTGATACCACTAAATGTGACACCCCTTACCCGTACAAGATACCGAGTAAGTAATGCCACACGGTGTACCGGCACACTCTAATATACCTTAATTAATTTATATCATGCTTTTAAATATAATTTATGAAACATACTTTATTTAAGCCATTTATCAAAAATATTATTTATTTGAGGTTTCGAAAATTTTAAAGAAAATCCGGCGAAGTACCGGCTAAAAATGGAGAAAACAGTTCTTCGGAACCTGTTAAAAACACTTCCAAATAATTTTCCAAACAATCCCAACTTCAATTCATTAACAAAGTCTCAATATCAAGATCTCAACAACATTTCAATTTCAGTTCTCAATCGTCATTTCTCAGGGTACTCATATGTATAAACAACAAATAAATACTCAAATTACTTCCATACATAACCATAAATCTTCATTATTTACATGAACCTCAAAATACATTACACAAATTTAATTACATATGAGAAAATCAAAATTTATTACAGAATGCCAAAATGACACCTAGTGTCCTACCAATGCACTTCAGAAGTTGAGGTGACACGGACATAAGTGTAATCGCAGGATGGACTCACCCAGTCTGCGGTCTACTGGGCTCACGATCTGTATCTCCAGTACCTACACATGGCAAAAGCAACGCGCTAAGCAATAATGATTAGTGGTGCAATAATAAAATAAAAAGAAATAGCAGGAAATAAATATGTAACGAATGTATATGTTTTATTTGTTTGGTATTTGTATATCATTTACTTTGTCCACTTTTATTCATTTGGTTGCCCAAGTAACCTACACTAGACGACTGGACTGGATAAACGGGTAAACTGGCACTGGGTATCAAGTACCTCGGTCCGTCACACCATCGGTCACATATGCATCTCCCGGTGTGCAACAGAACAGCTAACAAGCTGCAAATACATCAGGCACAATGCCAAATCTCAATACAAGGTCAGAATGGCTAATAGCCATGAAATCACAGAATGGCATATTGCCATGTGCAGTACTGTTAACTGAACCCTATTGGCACGCCAAACTATCTAAACCAATCTTGTTAGGTATACTAGGGCATTTGAAACTTTTAAATTCTTTAATTTGTGAATTTCAAGTTTTTGTGTCACTATTCACCTCATTGGTCAACAAAAATATTGACTTTTAGATAGAAAATATGTACATTGACTTTGGCACTCCCAACATACCACATTTGGCATTCAAAACTTGTTGGCATTAAGCATTTATACCATTTAAAAGTTTAAACCAAGGGAAGCAGAATTTTCAGTTTTTCTAGCTCAACTTTACTGTTCTATTGGACACTGTTGCAGTGGGAATTTGAAGAAATGAAAAACATGAAAGTTGTTCCTTATTTTGTCTAGTTGAATTTCCTTTTTTTAATCACTCCATTTGGAGTTTTGTAGCTCTAGATATGGTCCAAAAACCACAATTGGCCGGATTGCCAATCTGCAGAATTGACCATATCTACAGTAACATGAACAGTAACTGGAATCACTTGGTTGGATGGGTTCTGGCCATAATTTGAGGTAGGTTCCTTCATGAAAGTTGTTTGTCTATGTCTTAACTTGTTTTTGTAAAAATGTCAGGTCAATTGACCATATCTACAGTGAGTTATGGCCAAATGAACAGTTACTGTTCATTTGGTCATTTCTGCAGGTGCTGTTGCAGGGTATCAGGATTGGGGCCAAGTTTTGGTCCTCTTGCTTTGGTCTTTTGGGCATGGTTTCTTCAGCAAAAATGTGCCATTATAAGCCTAGTTTCATGTCCAATTGACCAAACACCAATTGGACCAACACAGCCAAAGATATGGCTGTGCAAGTGGACTGAAATTTCAGTCACCTTGCTGCTGTCTTTAGGCAGCCTACACATTCACTTTGCCATGCATTATTTCAGTCAAAATTGTGGTCAACTTACCTAAAATGGTCACTAATTGACCATTAGAGTGTTCTTTAACAATTACATAAGCCAAGTCAAGTTTTCTCTCCTAAACCCTAGCTCAAATTCATAGTTTTGTACAAACTACCCTAGTTAACTAACTAAATTAATATCCTTATGTTTATATACTTTAAACTTGATTTGTAGTTCATTCCAAGTCAATCAAAAACACCCAATTCTATTCCTCCCTAGGGTAGCCAAAATCCATGGGGTGCATATACTCAAATTCTATTCATTTAAGTTACAAAATCTCACTTATTTCAAGTCACCTTCATGGATTAAAAGAGGTTTATATACAAATATGCACTAACCTTGAATGGGGCAGAATTTTCCCAACTCAAAACTTCACTTTCTTTCCTCTTCTTGGCTGCCAAAAGCTTCCCCAAGAGATATGGTCAAGTTTTAATGAAAGAAGTTAGGGTTTAGTGGTGTAACAAGGGAGAAATTAAGCTTTGGAAGTGAGGTCTAATGGAGGTTTAGGGCAAGCATAAATTTCGGCTGGAATTGGAGAAGAAGAAGGCAGCTGAAATTTTGATTCTTTTGTCTTGGTTTTTCTCTTTCATTGATTAATTAAAGGGTTGTTTAATTTTGATTGGTTATGGCTTTTAAATGACATCACCATGATGTCATAAATAGGCATTTTTCCTCAATTTCTTTTCTTTCCTCCACTACTCATTTTCAATTTAATTTCTAGTAATGTTTATTCATATTTTATGTCATATTAATTATTTACTCAACTGGAAAAGTCGGCCAAAAATCACCTCTAAAGGCGAAATGACCAAAATGCCCTCCGTTTGGCTTAACGGGTCAAAATTGTCTGTACCAATTGAAAAAATTTTCTAAATATTTTCTTGGCATTCTAATGCCATAGGAACCTAAATAACCCTTCTCTAGAGTCCCAAAAATTATTTTATAATTTTTTCCCTAGGTCTAGGGCTCCTCGTTGCGAGAACCGCAACTTCCCTTTGAGTTACCCCTCACTAGGGCACCGGCTCGTTTAACTTGGTTGTACTTTATTTCTAAAATTTTTACTAAATTTTTCTTATTAATATTTGCATTAATTATGGTTCTTAACTTTAGTTTAAATATTTTTACGGACGTTCTAGTTGTCCGGACCGACACCGGTCACCAGAACAGTAGAATGTACGGAGTTGCTACCGGGAGGGTGTTACATGCATAGCCTGGTACATTTTACTATTCTAGTGACCGGTGTCGGTCTGGACAATTAAGAGAATTAGAACCATGTCTAAGACACCTAGTTAAGCCCTGAAAACAAATAATTAGTAATTTCCAAATAGTTAAGTATAAAGAAGAAAAACAAAACATAAAAAGTTAAATGAGCCAGGAGTCACAGCGATGGGTGACCTTCTCAGGAAATGACTGCGATGTCAGTCTAAACTCAAATTTGGAACTGTAAAATGTGATGCTGCGGTCCTTAGGACTATTGCGCACACAGTGGAAAAGAGAAAATCACAGAAAAGAATTGTTAAGCAGGTCAAATAATTAGGTCAAGGATCTGAAAGAAATATTGAATTACTTGCAAACCGGATTGAACCAGCGAGGGGCAATTTGGTCAATTCACCTCTAGAGCTGACTCCTGACCTAACTGTCTAATAAAATTGGAGAAAAGAAAATTTCAAGATCAAGAATTAAATTAAAGAACTAATAGAAAAATAAATACAAAAGAAAAAGGAAAAGAAAAAAAGTTTATTTACATCATGCATGACATAAGCATGATGCAATAAATCTAATATTTAAAAATTAAAATTTGGGATAATTATGTCTTAATAAAGTTAAAAAAAGAAAAGAAAATTTTCATTTTCTTCCCTCACCCAAGCCGGCCATCCTCACTTTCTCTCCCTTCTCTCACTAAACCTCCACGGAAGCTTGATTAAAGCTTTTCAAAACCCTCACTTTAGCCATAATTTTCCCAATCTACTAAATTAAACCTTGTTCTAGCACTTTAGTTCAACTATTGATCAAGAAAGGGAAGGAGGAAAAATAGAGATTGAATATTGGAAATTCAAAGAAAGAGGTTAGTCATCAATCACTTAGTTGTTCTTTAAAATCCATGCACATATGCTTTAATAAACTTAAAAGTTGTGTAAAATCAAACAAAAACTATTGTTGGGGGAGTAATATGTAATTCAGCCAGCTAGGGTTAGGGTTTGAAATGAATGAGTTTGAGGTGTTGGAATGGTTATTTGAGGTGAATTAGGTATATAGACACTTTAAATTGCATTAGAGTTGAAATTTATGTAACTAAGGTTTTGAGCAGTGAAAATTTAGAGAAAAAGTTAAGAATTGGTCAATTGATGTAGTTGACCTTTTTGAGTTGAGAAATGGTCAATTGTGACCATTTGTGGTGTGTATGAATTACTGGAACTAAGTTTCAATTCGGATTGGTTAGGGTCAGTCTACAGCAGCTTGACCAAGGTCCCTTTCAGGGACCAAAACTGAAAATTTACCAACCCAATTAGTGTGAGGCTAATTGAAAATGAAACTAGACACAAAATGACACATTTTTCATTTAGGAATCATGCCTAGAAAGTGACCATAACTTAGTGAACAATTAGGCTAAATCCGGAATTGAGCACACTAACCTGTACAAAAATGACCAAATGAATAGTAGTTACGTAAATGACCATAACTTGGTCTAGGAAGGTCCAAATGACCTGAACTTTATACTGATAGAAAGCTGAGACATAGCCCTACAATTTTCATGAAGAAAACAAACCCAAATTATGATCATAACCTATCCAAAAACTCACCTGCAATTAATGTACAAAAATTGCCAATATACAGTAAATGCCCAGAATTTTGGGTAATACCAAATCTGGCCAGCCATGTTCAAATGGCCATAACTAGGGCTACAAAACTCCAAATGGAGTGATTCAAAAAGGGAAATAAAGTTAAGATAATAAGGAACAACTTCTATGAAGAAAACTTAGCCAAATTTCAACAGCAACTTGACCAATGGAATAGTGCAAAACTGGGCACCAAATCTGAAATTTTGGAAGTTTCACCTAAGAAACTTAAAGTTTGAGAAAACAACCAAAACTAACAAATTAGGTAACCAAAATGTGGTATGTGGGTGAAATTGAAAACCCTATACCTATTAAGCATGAGAAAGTCAACAATTTGACTTGAATAGTGTCGTGAATAGTAACCTTAAAGTGTAAATTTTAATGAACATCAAGTTAAGCATACTTAAGTTAGATATAAATAGATTTGAATTTAGTTTTGGATTTATGATAAATTATAATACTGAAACACTGTAAAATTGTGTGTTTCAGTTGAAAAGAATATCGGGAAAGAGCCCGAGGCATCGAGTCAAGGCCAAGAGGCATCGAGTCATAAGGTTTGTGCACAACATAAATATCCTTTAAAATTCCTTTGCAAAGTGCATGAAATGATTTGTGGTTTACTTATATTACAAAATGATGATTGAAATGTACGCTATGCTTTTAATTTAAATTGTTGGAAATTTGATGATATGTGATTTAATTATCAGTAAATGTTTGATAAATTGTTAAGATAGTTTTGAAACCACAGTGTCATGACCATATATTTGAATACCTCACTAGCATGACTAGTGGGAGGAAATAGTTTTGAATTTTGATTCCCTCTCTGGTTGAAGTGTTGAGATATGTGCCAGTAGAGGAAGAAATTTGAATGGATACCCTTAGTTTAAGCTAGCTAGCCTTGTGATTTCTCCATTTTACCTATGGAGATGGTCTTAGATTCAAAAAGTGATGATATATAAAATAGGGGAACTAATCATTAGAAGCGCCTTTTGGTGGAATGGCCTGGAGAGTTAGAAGAACTCTAGGGTTAAGCGTGCTCACTTGAGAGAAATCCTAGGATGGGTGACCTCCTGGGAAGTTCTCCATTCTACCTATGGGACAAAACCGTGAGGCTTATGGCCAAAGCGAACAATTCCTCTAGTGGTTGGAGCCTGATCGTTACAATTGGTATCAGAGCCACTCGCGTGTCCTCTTGGGCAATGGTGGGGCAAACCTTAGCGAGGACACTGAGTCCCTAAAGGGGGGGAGAAAGGTCCCTTAAGCAAATCCCACATCAGCAAAGCACGGAGATGGCCTTCGATTCAAAAAGTGATGATATATAAAATAAGGAAACTAATCACTAAACGCACCTTTTGGTGGAATAGCCTGGAGAGTTGGAAGAACTCCAGGGTTAAGCATCCTCGCTGGAGAGAAATCCTAGGATGGGTGACCTCCTGGGAAGTTCTCCATTCCACCTATGGGACAAAACCGTGAGGCTTATGGCCAAAACGGACAATTTCTCTAGCGATTGGAGCCCGATCATTATATTTCTCATAAGCCTTCAGCTATTGAGATGAATATAGTTCTGAATGGCATGATATAATTGTGTGTTTTTATGAAATTCATTTTGACATTTCCTAAATGAGATTGTTTGGACTAAAAATTTATAAATCATGTTTTGTATTTGTTTTTCATGTTCACTTCAATATTTGAATAAATGTGATTTGAATTATGCATAAATCGTTATTTTAGTATGTTGTGCACCACTAAGTCATAGTACTCAGTGATGGCTGTTATTGCTGTCGTAGATATAAAGACTAAAAGGGCAGCAGAGTGAGCTATTGAGGATCTTGGAGCCACATCCCTAAAAGTTTGTCGGGTATTTTTTATACCTTGATTGTAATATTTATTTTGGTATATGTAAATGTATGTACATGTATAAACTGGTCATGAGCAGTTGTATAGAGTTTGTAATAATATTATTTTGGATTTTCTAATGTAAATTTTGGGTTGATAAATGTAAATTATTTTTACTTCAATGAAAAATGAATGGAATTATTTAGTATTATTTTTTTATGATAATTGAATTGAGAATTATTTTGAATTTTAGAGTTTGGAAAAAATTGTGTTGATTGTGTTGTAGTAGTGATGGATTTTGATGAAAAAAATTATAGGAAGTGTTTTTACAAGTTTTTGAGGAATGGTTTTCTTAAAATACAGACGGCACTCTGCCGAAATTTTTTCAAAATTTGCTGATAAATAAAAACGAACAAAAATTTAAACTAGTTTTTTTAAACTTCTATTAAATGTAAGAAAATGCTCGCCACTTTCAAAAAGTAAGAAAATGGTTTTTAAAATCCCTTGTAGGGTATTTAATGAGTTATCGGTAGGTGAAGTTTGGTAGTTCATTAGGTTTTCTATGGGATCATGTTATGCCTTACAGAGAGGGCTAAGGTGTGACAACAACACACAATTTAGACCATGACACAAAATTTTATGATCAATGACGTGTTGTACACCACGACAAATGTCACACCCTACCCCCCTGTAAGGCATAACATGATCCCGTAGTATACCTAATGAATTACCAACTTCGTTTACTGATAACCCATTAAATACACTACAAGGGATTTTAAAACTTTTCTTACTTCTTTTTATAGTGGTGAGCACTATTTACAGGTGTTAAAAACCTTTTTAAACTGAAGTGAAATAGCTAACACATTTGGACTATTAATAATTTCTGTAAAAATTTTGGCAGAGTGCCATCTGTATTTTGGATAAAATAGTTCTTCAAAAACCTGTAAAAAGCACTTCAATATTTTTCTCAATCTCAAACTCCAACATAATTCAACACAATATGTTTTTCAACTCAAATCCACAATAATTTTTCAAAGACTGAGATAAAAGAAATACAATACAAATTTTACAAGCCGAAATAACTCATAATTTACTTTACTTTAGTTTAAATATTTTTCCGGACGTTCTAGCTGTCCGGACCTACACCGGTCACCGGAACAGTAGAATGTACGGAGTTGGTACAGGGAGGGTGTTACAACTCTTCCCCTCTAATTTAAATTTCGTCCTCGAAATTTACCTAATGCAAACAGTTGAGGAAACTGTTGCCTCATCGTCTCTTCACTTTCCCAAGTTGCCTCCTCGGTGTTGTGGTGCCTCCAAAGCACTTTCACCAATGGAATTTGCTTGTTTCTCAACTCTTTCACTTCCCGAGCCAAGATCCGTAGAGGTTCTTCTTCGTATGTCAAATCCGGCTGTATTTCAATTTCTTCTCTGGAGATGACATGTGAAGGATCTGAGCGGTATCTTCTGAGCATAGACACGTGGAACACATTGTGGATCTTGTCTTGCTCTGGTGGTCAAGCTAGCCTATAGGCCACTGGACCCACACGTTCGATGATTTCATATGGGCCAATGAACCTAGGGCTTAACTTACCTTTCCTTCCAAACCTCAATACCTTCTTCCATGGTGACACCTTGAGGAACACTTTGTCGCCAACCACATATTCTATTTCTTTCCTCTTCAGGTCGGCATAAGATTTATGTCTGTCTGAGGCAACCTTTAAGTTGGCTTTAATTGATTTTACCTTCTCCTCAGCCTGCTTCACCAGGTCTGGCCCTACCAGTTTGTCTTCGCCCAATTCAGTCCAGCACACTGGAGTTCTTCATACGGGGCCATTTGGATACTAGCTTGGTAGCTATTGTTGTATGCAAATTCTGCCAGTGGGAGGTATCTATCCCAACTTCCCTCAAACTCAATGACACAACTCCTCAGCATATCCTCAAGGACCTGACAAGTATTTCACGTTATTGTTATCATTTCAATTCAATATTTGTATCAATTTCATTGGTTTCAATTATTTACCTGGATTACTCTTTCAGATTGCCCATCCGTCTGAGAATGGAAAGCTGTGCTGAAATGGAGTTGTGTACCCAAGGATTCATGCAACTTCTTCCAGAATCTCGATGTAAACCTTGAATCTCGATCAGATATGATGGAAAGTGGAATTCCATGCAGTCTAACTATCTCACTGATATACAATTCTGCTAACCTCTCTAGTGAGTAGTCAGTCCTAACTGGCAGAAAGTGTGCTGACTTTGGCAATCTATCAACTATCACCCATGCTGCATCATGTTTCTTCCGGGTGAGAGGTAGACCACTTACAAAATCCATGGTGACCCGATCCCATTTCCATTCAGGTATGCGTATAGGCTGTAGTAAACCCGATGGAACTTGATGTTCTGCCTTGACTTGCTGACATGTCAAGCATTTAGTCACATAGTCAGCTATGTCTTTCTTCATACCAGGCCACCAATACTGAAGCTTCAGATCATGATACATCTTTGTACTTCCTGGGTGCATAGCATATACACTAGTGTGTGCCTCTTTTAGAATATTGGCCTTCAATTCCCCATCATCTGGTACACACAGTCTTCCTTTGTATCTGAGACACCCATTTACCTTCACCTCATAATCGATTGCTTTTCCTTCAGGATTTTGCTCATAATGCCCGTTAATTTTCCATCTGCCATTTGCCCATCCAAAATCTGCTGTAGCAGGTTTGGCCTCACTTGCAACTCAGCCAAAATAGCTCCATCTCGAATCAAGGTTAGACGGGCATTCAATGATCTCAAAGCTGTGATGGACTTTCTGCTCAAAGCATCAGCAACTACATTTGCCTTCCTAGGATGGTAGTCAATTACACAGTCATAATCCTTCAGGAACTCAATCCATCGCCTCTGTCTAAGGTTGAGCTCCTTCTGGGTTGGCAAATATTTCAGGCTTTTGTGGTCTGTGTAAATGTAGCACTTTTCACCATACAAGTAATGCCTCCATATCTTCAGTGCGAAGATAATTGCTGCAAGTTCTAGATCATGGGTAGGGTAGTTCTGTTCATGTGGTCTTAGCTGTCTGGAAGCATAAGCGACCACCTTCCCCTCTTGTATCAATACACACCCTAACCCATTATGAGAGGCATCACTGTAGACCACGAAGTCCTTTCACGACCTGGTGTGTGCTGCTGGTGCCTCTGTCAACATAGCCTTCAACTTCTCAAACTGGTGCGACACTTGTCATTCGGTCAAATCGACATTCTTGAGTAACAACTTGGTCATTGGAGCGGCTATTAGGAAAATCCCTTCACAAATCTTCTGTAATACCCAGCTAGCCCCAAGAAGCTTCTGACCTCAGTTGTATTCCTGGGAGGCTTCCATTCCATCACTGCTTCTATTTTCTTGGGATCCACCCTAATCCCATCAGCTGACACTATGTGTCCAAGAAATGCAATTTCATTCAGCCAAAAGTCACACTTGGACAACTTAGCATACAACTTCTTTTCTCTCAGGGTTTACAGAACAATCCTCAAATGCTCATCATGTTCTTCCCTGGTCTTGGAATACACCAAAATATCATCAATAAAGACCACTACGAACTGATCTAAGTATGGATGGAAGATACGGTTCATAAGGTCCATGAATGCTGCTGGTGCATTTGTTAGGCCAAAGGGCATCACTAGGAACTCATAATGCCCATATCGGGTCCTGAATGCAGTCTTTGGCACATCTGCATCCTTTACCCTCAACTGATGATACCCTGATCTGAGATCAATCTTAGAAAATACTCCTGCTCCCTTCAACTGATCAAACAGATCATCAATTCTAGGCAACGGATATTTGTTCTTCACAGTCACTTTATTCAATTGCCGGTAATCAATGCATAGCCTCAAAGTCCCATCCTTCTTTTTCACAAACAGCACTGGAGCTCCCCATGGTGACACACTGGGGCGTATGAACCCCTTATCAAGCAACTCTTGCAACTGAGTTTTCAACTCCCTCAATTCAGTAGGTGCCATCCTATAAGGAGCAATGGAAATGGGTGTTGTACCCGGCAGTGTCTCAATAGCAAATTTGACTTCCCTTTCTGGTGGTAAACCAGGCAACTCTTCAGGAAATACCTCTGGGAAGTCTCTTACTGTGGGTATATCATTCAAGTTTGGCTTAGCCTGCCTAGTATCCACCACATGTGCTAGGTAGGCGTCACAGCCTCTTCTCATCATTCTTCTTGCAACGGTGGCTGAGATGACATTGGACAAGAAATCTGTCCTTTCCCCCACAACTGTGATCTCATTACCCTCTGAAGTTTTTAGAGAAATTCTCTTCAATTTGCAATCAACTATTTCATGATGTCGTGAAAACAAGTCCATTACCAAAATCACGTCAAACTCGTGGAAGGGTAACTCAATCAGGTCGGCCAAGAATTCATACCCCTGAATCCTTAACAGGCAACCCTTGTATACTTTGTTCACCACTACACTGTGGCCTAATGGATTAGTGACCAGAATGTCTTGGTCACTCTTCCCTACCAGTATCCCCCTTTCTACGGGTAGATTGATGCAGATGTATGAGTGAGTGGATCCTGGATCCACCAATGCATGCACAAGTGTAGTGTAGAGGGAGAACGTACCCCTGATGACGTCCGGGGCATCTTGCTCCTCCTGAGCTCTCAGGGCATAATTTCGGCGGGTGGTACATTATCGGCCTCTCTGGCTCGGATCTGAGCCTCTGCGATGGTCCTCTTGCCTCGGACTTGCCGATTTTCTACCTCTGCGTAGTGCGAAGCAGTGCATGCTTGTGTTGGAGCATTGTAGTAGTTCTACGTGGCGGTTCCTCGGTGATGCTCTGTCGACCCACATCTTAAACAGGCACCAGTTACTCTCCAACATTCCCCCTTGTGCCATTTCAGGCAATGTGGACACGCAGAAGATGCTGGGGCTGGTCCCCTGAACCCCATCCCTGTAGAGCTACCCACTGATGGTGTGGACTGACCTCTCCTAGGGGTGAGCGTGGCACAGGCCTCGAGGTGACCACGACCACATGCCGAGTGAACTGCGTGCGGGAGGACCCTTGAACTTCTTCCCAAATGCAGAGCTGAACTAGGCGACACAGGCCCCTCTTCTGCTGTCTCTCTCTTCTGGTCTGCTCATTGATTCTTACTTTTTCCACCTTTATTGCAGCTTCCACTAACTTGGTAAATTCTGTGATTCTCAAGGCAGTGAGCTGGATCTTGATGTTGTCATTTAGTCCCTCTTCAAATCTCTTGCACCTTTCAGCTTTATTAGGGACTATCTCCCTTCCATAGCGGCTCAATCTTACGAATTCCTTCTCATATTCGGCCACTGATAGCTGTCTCTGCCTCAGGTTAATAAACTCTCTTCTTCTCTCTTCCAGGTATACAGTACCCACATATTTCTTCTTGAATTCAGAGAGGAAGAAGTCCCAAGTTCTGACTTACGTTTGCACTTCATCGACACAGTGTCCCACCATTCATAGGCATCGTCTTGCAACAAGGATACTGCAGCTTCTAGATTTTTGCTCTGAGGTGCAGTGGAGTTGTTTTAAGACTCTGCCCGTTCTGTTCAACCAATTCTCACCGCAATGAGTCATCCTCTCTCTTGCCAAGAAATCCACGCCCCAAACTTTCTTAGTCTTTCCAGTGTGATTTACTGCGTGGCCCAGTGGTGGTGGTGGTGCCGGCATTACTCCGACCATTTGTCTAAAGAAGTCGGCCATTTCTTTGGAACATGGCACGTGGAGGTGGCGAGCTCTGCTTGAGCTGGCGGAGCAGATTCTCTCATACCCCCAGTCTTAGCTGCTGCATGTGGAGCATGACTCTCCACTTCCTCCTCAACAGCTCTCTGAGATGAAGGGTCCATATCCTATTCAAAATAACAAAAATAAATAGATCTGCATTAGTGTCACCTCGACTCTTACAAATGCAATGCATGGTATGGACTCAATCTAGGCCCAGAAATGCCTAAACCGTGCTCTGATACCACTAAATGTGACACCCCTTACCCGTCTACAGTGTAGCCGAGCAAGCTATGCCACACGGTGTACCGGCACACTCTATTTTACCTTAGTTAATTTTTGTCAAGGTTTTGAATATAGTTTGTGAAATATAGTTCATTTATTGAAATTATAATTTATTTGAGGTTCCGAAAATTTTATAGAAAATCCGGCAGAGTACCGGCTAAAAATGGAGAAAACAGTTCTTCGGAACCTGTTAAAAACGCTTCCAAAATTTGTATTCAATCATCTCAAACTCCAATATCTAAAATCTCAACAATATTTCTCAATTTCAGTTCTCAATAACCTTTTCATTTCTCAAACATCCATTTCTCATAATACTCATATACAAGCAATAAATAAATGCTCAAATTTTGCATTCATAGTCATAACTTTCATTATTTACATGAACATCAAAATATATTACATAAGTTCAAATACATATGAGAAAGTAAAAATTTGCTACAAAATATCAAAATGACACCTAGTGTCCTATCAATGCACTGCAGAAGTTGAGGTGACAAGGACAGCATGCGAAGCTGCAGGATGGACTCACCCGATCTATGGTCTCTCGGGCTCACGATCGGGATCTCCAGTACCTACGCGTGGCAAAAGCAACGTGCTAAGCAATAATGCTTAGTGGTGCAATAATATAATAAAAGAAAATAGCAAGAAAATAAATGTGTATAGAATGTGTATGCTTTCTTTGTTTGGTGTTGGTATATTCATTATTTCATTAACTTTGTTCACTTTTATTCATTTGGTTGCCCCAAGTAACCTACACTAGACGATTTGGATAGCAGATGGCGGCCTTTGGGTGCACAGTACCTCGGCGATCACACCATCGGTCACATGTGCATCTCCGGTGTGCAGAGCGACTAACAATGTCAGAATAATATCAGGCACAAGGCCAAGTCTCAATACAAAGTCAGAATGGCTAAAAGCCATGAAATCACAGAATGGCATATCGCCATGTGCAGTACTGCTAACTGAACCCTATTGGCATACCAAACTATCCAAACTAATCTTGTTAGGTATACTAGGGCATTCGATACTTTAAAATTCTTCAATCTTTGAATTTCAAGTTTCGGTGTCACTATTCACCTCTTTGGTCAACTAAAATGTTGACTTTTAGGTAGAAATTAGGTACATTGGTTTTGGCACTCCCAACATACCACATTTTGCTATTTACACTTGTTGGGATTGGTCACATTTACCATTTCTAACTTAAAACCAAGAAGGCAGAAAATTTCAGTTTTTGAAGCATATGTTTACTATTCCATTAAACACTGTTGCAGTGGGAATTTGAAGAAACGACAACCATGAAAGTTGTTCCTTATTTTGTCTAGTTGAATTTCCTTTTTTTGAATCACTCTATTTGGAGTTTTTTAGCTCCAGATATGGCTCAAAAACCACAGCTGGCCGGATTGCCAATCTGCAGAATTGACCATATCTACAGTAACATAAACAGTGACTGTGATTGCATTTTTGAATTGGTTCTGGCCATAATTTGGGGTAGTTTTCTTCATGAAAGTTGTTTGTCTATGTCTTAACTTGTTGCTGTAAAAATTTCAGGTCAATTGACCAAATCTATAGTGAGTTATGGCTTACTGTTCATTTGGTCATTCTGCAGAATCAGTTGCAGGGTATCCGGATTGGGGCCAAGTTTTGGTCCTCTTGCTTTGGTCTTTTTGGCATGGTTTCTTCAGCAAAAATGTGCCATTATAAGCCTAGTTTCATGTCCACTTGGCCAAACACCAATTGAATCAACACAGCCCAAGTTATGGCAGTGCAAGTGGACTGAATTTTCAGTCCCTCTGCTGCTATCCTAGGGCAGCCTGCAACTTCACTTTGCAATCCTATTTTTCAGTCCATTTTATGGTCAACTTACCTAAAATGGTCACTAATTGACCATTAAAATGTTCTCTAATAATTTCCTAAACCAAGTTTACATTTTGCTCACAAAACCCTATTTCAAATTCATGTTTTATACAATTTACCTTGGTTAGCTTTTAATTCATTATTCTTGTGTTTATAAACTTCCAAAATGATTCTAGTTCACTTCAAGCTCATCAAAAACACTCCCTCCTATTCCATAGCTAGGGCAGCCAAAATTTATGTACTCATACACATGAGTTTTTGTTCATTTAAATTGCAATTCTCACTAAGTTTCAAGTCCCAAACCATGAAAATAAAGAGTTTTGAGGATATAAATGCACTAACCTCTTGTAGGCAGATTTTTCCCAAGTTAAATCTTCACTTTCCTTCACTTTCTAGGCTTCCAAACACTTCCCCAAGAGGTGTGGTTAAGTTTTGATGAAGGGGTTTAGGGTTTAGTGGTGAAAACAAAGGAGAAAGGGAGCTTGCCTAATTGAACATCAATGGAGGAAGGAAGGAAGAAGTTTTGGCTGCACTTGAGGAGAGAGGGATGGCTGCTGGTTTTTTGATGAATTTAGTCTTCATTAAGTCTTTTTATTAGTTAGTCAAATGATAGCTCAATTGTGATTGGTCATAATTTATAAATGACATCATCAAGATGTCATAAAAGAGCTTTTCTTTGATTTTTCTTTTCTCTTCATCACTACTCAATTTCAATTTAATTTCTAGTAATGTTTATTCATATTTTATGTCATATTAATTATTTACTCAACTGGACAAGTCGGCCAAAAATCACCTCTGAAGGCGAAATGACCAAAATGCCCTCCGTTTGGCTTAACGGGTCAAAATTGTCTGTACCGATTGAAAATTTTTTCTAGGTATTTTCTTGGCATTCTAATTCCATGGGAACCTCAATAACCCTTCTCTGGAGTCCCAAAAATTATTTTATAATTTTTCCCCCGGGTCTAGGGCTCCTCGTTGCGAGAACCGCAACTTCCCTCTGGTTACCCATCGCTAGGGCACCGGCTTGTTTAACTTAGTTGTATTTTATTCCTAAAATTTTTACTAAATTTTTCTTATTAATATTTGAGTTAATTATAATTCCCGACTTTAGTTTAAATATTTTTCCGGACGTTCTAGCTGTCCGGACCGACACCGGTCACCGGAATAGTAGAATGTACGGAGTTGGTACAGGGAGGGTGTTACACCACTTGTTACAATGGCTACATTTTGTTGCTAGTCCTGTCGCACTCACTACTAGTGTTTTTGGTTGATCTCTTCTGTGTATAGGCCTGGGTCTAGATCTCCTACTTTGATCAGATGTCTGACTTAACTGTTCTCTTGGCCTCTTATTACTAGACTGTCCAAATTTCCTCTTTTGCTGATCACCACTCCTCTTATGTTCCTCTTCATGAACACAGCTAATATATTTCTTTCTGAACTCTATCAGAAAGAATTCCCAAGTTACGTCGGCTTGTTGCACTGCCTTGGTTACAACATCCCACCACCGATATGCAGCTTCTTGTAACAATGAAACTGTACACTCCAAACTCTATTCTGGTGTGCAATAGAGCTGCTGCAAGACTCTTTTAGTCCTTTCTAACCAATACTCAGTTGCTACAGAATCGTCTTCCTTTCTACCATTGAAATCTACAGCTCTATATTTCCTAATTTTTCCTAGAGGTGATTTCATTGACGGTGGTGGAATAACTTGATCATCTGTCCGAAGAATTCAGTCATCTGCTCAAACAAGGCCTGTTGGGGTTGTACAGGCACCTCTTGCATTGGTGGAGCAGGATTTCCTCGATTTCCAATATCAATCCCAGTCGGGATACGGCTTACTACTTTTTCTTCTATTGCCCTCTGCGATTCTGAGTCCATACCTTAACCTAAAATAACCACGAAAATAGATCTGCATTAGTGTCACCTCGACTCATGTGAATGCAATGCATGTCATGCACACAATCTTATTTTATCTATCTATGCCTAGGAACGCCTAAACCGCGCTCTGATACCAATAAATGTAACACCCCTCACCCGACTACAGTGTAACCGAGCAAAGTGTGCTACATTCGGTGCCGGAGCATCCCATCTTATCTTACTTTATTCCTTTCATATTTTGATCTCGTTATATTTTAATATTAATTATTTTTCGACGGAGAAACCAGCAGAGTTTCCCCTATTTTATTACCAGTTGACGTATTTTACTATGTACCTGTTTGAAAATTTCAATAATATTTCCAAAATAAAATCTTATCCATGCTAATCATAATTATCTCATCAATCATTCTCATAATTTTCTCATAATTCACATCTCATTCATATAACTCAATTTCATAATTATTTCCATATATTTCCATTCGTACTCAATTCATATGTAAACATTCTCAATTTACATAAGCAAAATTTTCAAATTTCCTTAATTTACATAATTTACAAAATAATTACAAAATTTCATAATTTACATGATATACAAATTAATTACAATTTGCTAATTTATATTACAATATAAGAAATAATTAACATACACAAAATACATGATATGCTTAATGTGAGCCCTATCTACATGCATTGCTGAGGAGGTGACAACCTTTGACACTCTGCAGATCTGAACTCTCAAAATTTTCAGTCAAACGTCCAGTGGGTTCTAGCTTGATACTGCGAGGAAACAATTCCATCGCGCTAAGCATTGCTGCTTAGTGGTGCAATAATATAACAAGGAAATAATATACAAATAAAGATAGAAATAAAACATCGTTCAAATAATTAAGATCTATTTATACTTCACATGCGGTTTCTAAAATTTAATATGTTTTATCCTAATTTAGTCTTCTTTGGAAGCGTTTATTTCGCCAATGTACAGTAATAATGTACAAGAAAAAAAAATGATCTGAAAATAATAAATTTATGCTTATATTATTATATAAGTCTCATTTGCAATATTTATTTATTTTATAATTTTCTTTGCTAATCTTTTAGCATTTTCCCAATACTTGCTAGGTTGTCTTAGATTATCTCATAATAAGTAAATTTTAATATCTGTCCAATTCATTTCGATTCTTTCTAATAAATAACTATTCTAATTTATTTTAAGTCATCTTACTCATTTCTTTTATTTCATATCTAATATTTTTAATTGCTAATATTCTTAACTTATTTCAATAAATTTCACTGCATAAGTAACCTATGACAGGCTGACTAAACTGGATAACGGGTCGTTGGCCCTAGACACCTTGGTGCCTCGGGCCGTCATACCATGGGACACAGAACGTCAACCACGTATGCAGTCAGTATGGCTAGAAAGCCATGATAACACATAATCGGGCGTAGAAGCCATGAATGTTGGCATAATGCCATGAATGTGGGCACAAAGCCAAGAATACGGGCATAAAGCCATGAATATAGGCATAAAGCCTTTCGCAGTACTGCTAAAACAATACCCTATTGGCATGCCAAACTATCTAATCTGACACACATGTCTAGGCAATACAAGGGCACATAATATCATTAAATATTAATATATTGTGTTTTATGAGTTTATTATTTCATGATAAATTTCAATTATAATTCATACATTCATTTGATCATTTATATGATCACAATTCACATCAATTATCCTTTTATACCATTTTACTCAAAATACTTCTCCTTTCTACAATAATGAGAACTAATGTCTCATTCATACATTAATATGGTTTATTTATTCATTCTTTATGTTATTCATATTAATCACAATTCTAAACAATGGTTCACATGTACCATTGTATTCAAAACTTTTTTCCTTTTCTCATTTATACATTCAAGAATCTACTTATGTAATTGCAAATTTTATATTTCAAGTTGAGTTATTAATATTTTATGAATTCCATTTGTGATGGACATATAAGCCCTAACTATCTATTTACATCAATTAGATGACTTATTTTTCATGTTTCCAGTAATCCATGAAAATTTCATGGACTTTAAATTTATGCTCTTAATTTCCTTTTGACAATTTTGACTAAGATGCATAGTCCACATTTGTCATACCATTCTAAGCATTAAGCTTAGAATTGGTTCTAGGTCTTCATCTTAATTTGCTAATTATTTTGACTACTATTCACCTTACTAGTCAACCAAAATGTTGACTTTTTCTACTTAATGGATATATTAGTTCTAATTACACCAAGATCCCACATTTTGAGTTTTACATTTACTAGTATTAATTGCCAATTGCAATTTAAAGTCCCCTAGATGCATTTCTAATTTCACATTTTAAATTTCAATTTTTGGTATCACTATTCACCTCATTGGTCAACAAAAATGTTGACTTTTGGATGGAAAATAGGTACATTGGTTTTAACACTCCCAATGTACCACATTTTACATTTAAAACTTGTTGAAATTAACCACCAAATCCATTTCCAAACCTAAAACCAAGAGAGTAGAATTTTTAGTTTTTGTGACCCAACTTTATTGTTCCATTGGGTCCTGTTGCAGTGGGAATTTGAGGAAATGGTAAACATGAAAGTTATTCCTTATTTTGTGTAGTTGAATTTCTTTTTTTGAATCACTCTATTTGGAGTTTTGAAGCTCCAGATATGGTCCAAAAACCACAGCTGGCCGGATTTCAATTCTGCAGAATTTACCAAATCTATAGTACCATGAACAGTGACTGCCACTGCCTTGTTGGATAGGTTCTGGTCATAATTTGGGGTAGGTTTCTTCATGAAAGTTGTTTTTCTATGTCTTATCTTGTTGCTGTAAAAATTTCAGGTCATTTTGACCATTTCTACAGTGAGTTATGGCCAAATGAACACTGTTCATTTGGTCATTCTGCAGAATTGGCTTACAGGGTACCCGAATTGGGGCAAACTTTTGGTCCACTTGCTTTGGTCTTTTGGGCATGGTTTCTTCAGCAAAAATGTTCTATTATAAGTCTAGTTTCATGTCCAATTGGCCAAACACCAATTGGACCTACACAGCGAAAGATATGGCAGTCCAAACAGGCTGGACTCACAGCCTCATTTCAGCTGTCTTTAGGCAGCCTACCAAAACTCTTTGTAACCCTCTAATGCACTTCAAATTATGGTCAACTTACCTCAAATGGTCACTAATTGACCATTAAAATGTTCTTTCAACATCACATACACAAAGTCCAAATTTCTCTCTAAAACCCTAATTCTCAAATAACCATTAATGCACATACATCAATTCAACATACTTAATGATGTTTATGTCTCATACTCATGTTTAAGACCACCCATATACAACTTAAATTCATTCAACACTCATTAAAACTTCCATCACTAAGGCTGCCAACAATCTTTAAGTGGTCCATACATGGATATGTTCTTTTGATTTCATGAATTTCTAACTAAATCCATATACCTAACTTCAAATTTAAAGAGAAAAATGGAGAGATATAGCACTAACCTTAGTGGCAGAATTTTCTCTTATTAATTCTTCACTTTCTTTTGTTTTCTTGGCTGCCAAACACTTCTCCTTGGTGTGGGTATAATTTTTAGTGAAAGGAGTAGGAGGAATTATGGTGAAAAGAGGAGAGAAATGAAGCTTTGGTTGAAAATCAATGGAGGTTTGGCTATGGAATTTGAAAGCTACGGGTGAGCTTTGTGAAGGTGATGGCTGCTGGAATTTTAGGAGCTTTTGTTGTATTCTTATACATATTTTATTAGTTAATTTAAGTGTTGACTAAATGTGATTGGTGGGTAAGTGTTTAATGACATCATAGGATGTCATAATTGGTATTTTCTTCCATTTTTTTTTTCTCTTCTCTACTCATTTTCAATTTAATTTTTAGCATTATTTATTCATATTTTAGATCATAATAATTATTTTCTTAACTGGACAAGTCAGCCAAAAATCACCTGTGAAGGCGAAATGACCAAATTGCCCTCCGTTTGGCTTAACGGGTCAAAATTGTCTGTACCGATTGAAAAAAATTTTTAAATATTTTCTTGGCATTCTAATGCTATAGGAACCTCAATGAGCCTTCTCTGGAGTCCCAAAAATTATTTTATAAATTGTTTCTTGGGTCTAGGGCTCCTCGTTGTGAGAACCGCAACTTCACTCTGATTACCCATCGCTTGGGCACCGGCTCGTTTAACTTGGTTGTATTTTATTTCAAAAATTTTTCCTAAATTTTTCTTATTAATATTTGAGTTAATTATGGTTCCTGACTTTAGTTTAAATATTTTTCTGAACTTTCTAGCTGTCCAGACCAACACCGGTCACCGGAACAGTAGAATGTACGTAATTGCTACATTGAGGGTGTTACAAGTACTGCTAAAACAATACCCTATTAGCATGCCAAACTATCGAATCTGGCACACATGTCTAGGCAATACAAGGGCACATAATATCATTAAATATTAATATATTGTGTTTTATGACTTTATTATTCCATGATAAATTTCAATTATAATTCATACATTCATTTGATCATTTATATGATCACAATTCACATCAATTATCCTTTTATACCATTTTACTCAAAATACTCCTCCTCTCTACAATAATGAGAACTAATGTCTCATTTATACATTAATATGGTTTATTTATTTATTCATTATGTTATTCATATTGATCACATTTCTAAACAATGGTTCACATGTACCATTGTATTCAAAACAATTTTCCTTTCTCATTTATACATTCAAGAATCTACTTATGTAATTACAAATTTTATATTTCAAGTTGAGTTACTAATATTTTATGAATTCCATTTGTGATGGGCATATAAGCCCTAGCTATCTATTCACATCAATTAGGTGACTTATTTTTTATGTTTCAAGTAATCCATGAATATTTCATGGATTTTAAATTTATGGCCTTAATTTCTTTTTAACAATTTTGACTAGGATGCATAGCCTACATTTGTCATACAATTCTAAGCATTGAAGCTTAGAATTGGTTCTAGGTTTTCATCTTAATTCACTAATCATTTTGATTACTATTCACCTACTAGTCAACCAAAATGTTGACTTTTTTATACTTAATGGATAGATTAATTCTAATTACACCAAGATCCCATATTTTGAGTTTTATATTTGCTAGTATTAATTGCCAATTGCAATTTAAAGTCCCCTAGATGCATTTCTAAATTTTAAACTTTGAATTTCAAGTTTGTTGTCACTATTCACCTCATTGGTCAACAAAAATGTTGACTTTTGGATAGAAAATAGGTACATTGGTTTTAGCACCCCCAATGTACCACATTTTACATTTAAAACTTGTTGAAATTAACCACCAAATCCATTCCCAAACCTAAAACCAAAAGAGCAGAATTTTCAATTTTTGTGACCCAACTTTACTGTTCCATTGGGTCCTGTTGCAGTGGGAATTTGAGGAAATGGTAAACATTAAAGTTGTTCCTTATTTTGTCTAGTTGAATTTCGTTTTTTGAATTACTCCATTTGGAGTTTTGTAGCTCCAGATATGGTCCAAAAACCACAGCTGGCCGGATTTCAATTCTACAGAATTTACCAAATCTACAGTACCATGAACAGTGACTATGACTGCCATTTTGGTTAGGTTCTGGTCATAATTTGAGGTAGGTTTCTTCATGAAAGTTGTTTTTCTATGTCTTATCGTGTTTCTGTAAAACTTTCAGGTCAATTGACAATATCTACAGTGAGTTATGGCCAAATAAACAGTTACTGTTCATTTGGTCATTTCTGCAGGTGCTGTTGCAGGGCATCCGGATTGGGGCCAACTGTTGGTCCTCTTGCTTTGGTCTTTTGGGCATAGTTTCTTCAGCAAAAATGTGCCATTATAAGCCTAGTTTCATGTCCAATTGGCCAAACACCAATTGGACCTACACAGCCAAAGTTATGGCTGTCTAAGTGGACTGAAATCTCAGTCACCTTGCTGCTGTCTTTAGGCAGCCTACACATTCACTTTGCCATGCATTAACTCACTTCAAATTATGATTAACTTGCCTTAAATGGTCGCTAATTGACCACTAGAATGTCCATTATTCAATTCAAATGCCAAGTCCAATTTTCACTTCTCAAAACCCTAGTTTCCATTTCAATTCACCCATACACCTAGTTAAGCACTTTCACTCATTATATGTGTATATACACCTTAAGCATAATCTTTAATTCATTCTAAGTCCATTAAAACCATCACAAACACTCCACCTTTGTTCCTTCCTTAGGGCATCCAAAATTTATGGCATACACACACATAGTTTTTATTCATTTTAGTTATAAATTCTTACTCAATTCAAGTTACTAATCATGAAAGTAAAGAGTTTTAGGTATCTAATGCACTAACCTCTAAGTGGCAGATTTTTCCCAACTCAAAACTTCACTTTCTTTCCTCTTCTTGGCTGCCAAAAGCTTCCCCAAGAGATATGGTCAAGTTTTAATGAAAGGAGTTAGGGTTTAGTGGTGTAACAAAGTAAGAATCAAGCTTGGGAAGTGAGGTTTAATGGAGGTTTAGGGCAAGCAAGTTTCGGCTGGTCTTTGGGGAGGGAGATGGCTGCTGTATTTTTGGTTATTTTGGTCTTCATTTAGTCTCTTTTATTAGTTAATTTGATAGTTGTTCAAAGGTCATTGGTGGGAATTTCAAATGACATCATAATGATGTCATAAATGAGCCCTTTTTATGGGTTTTTCTTTTCCTTTCTTTTGTAATAGCTTTACATTAATTTTTCATCACCCTTAATTCATATTTTATGTTATAATAATTATTCACTCAACTGGACAAGTCGGCCAAAAATCACCTCTGAAGGCGAAATGACCAAAATGCCCTCCGTTTGGCTCAACGGGTCAAAATTGTCTGTACCGATTGAAAAAATTTTCTAGGTATTTTCTTTGCATTCTAATGCTATAGGAACCTCAATAACCCTTCTCTGGAGTCCCAAAAATTATTTTATAATTTTTCCCCCAGGTCTAGGGCTCCTCGTTGCGAAAACCGCAACTTCCCTCTGGGGTACCCCTCGCTAGGGCACCGGCTCGTTTAGCTCGGTTGTATTTTATTTCTAAAATTTTTACTAAATTTTTCTTATTAATATTTGAGTTAATTTTGGTTCCTGACTTTAGTTCAAATATTTTATCGGATGTTCTAGCTGTCCGGACCGACACTGGTCACCGGAACAGTAGAATGTACTGAGTTGCTACTGGGAGGGTGTTACACCTGAATACTCAACGGGCAACCTTTATACACCTTATTCACTACCACACTGTGGCCTAGTGGATTTGGGACCAGAATGTCTTGATCACTCTCCTCTATTGGAACTCCCCTCTCTATGGATAGTTTGATGCAAATGTAGAAATGAGTGGATCCTGGATCTACCAATGCATGCACAGAATTGTTGTAGAGGGAAAACATACCCCTGATAACATCCGGGGCATCTTGCTCCTCCTGAGCTCTGATGGCGTAGGCCCTGGCAGGTACTCTAGTGTCTGGCCTCTCAGCTAACTCGGATGCAGGCCTCAGTGATGGACTAGCTACCTCAGATTTACAGGGCTTCCTACCCCTTTGTGGTGCAGGAGTAGGTCTGTCAGCTTATGTTGGAGCAACTATAGTAGTCCTCTTCGGACAATTCTTGATCTAATGTTCTATCGATCCATACCGTAAGCATGCACCGGTCACTCACTAATAATGCCCCTTATGCCACTTTTGGCAGTACGGATAGGCGAAAGATGTTGGGGCTGGTCCCCTAAACACCGTCCCTGGAGAGCTACCCACTGATGGTATGGACTGATCTCTCCTAGGTGTGAACTATGGTCTGGGCCCATGAGACTGACCTTGACCCTGTGGTGTTCCTGAACTCTGAGCAGGAGGACTCTTACTCTTCTTACTGGGAGCAGAAAATGTATTGAACTGACCCAGACCCCTCTTCTGCTGTCTTTCCCTTCTATTTTGTTCATTTATTCGGACCATTTCCACTTTTGATGCAGCATCTACTAGCTTAGCAAAATCTGTGATCTCCAATGCTGTTATCATAACTTTGATATTGTCATTGAGCCCTTCTTCGAACCTTCTGCACCTCTCTACCTCTGTAGGGACTATCTCCCTCCCATACCGACTAAGTCTGACAAATTCCCGCTCATACTCTACCACTGACAATTGCCTCTGTCTCAGACTTATAAATTCTCTTCTTCGCTCTTCTAAATACACCTTGCTAACATATTTCTTCCTGAACCCTGTGAGGAAGAATTCTCAGGTGATCCGTTCTGGTTGCACTTCACTGGTTACTGTGTCCCACCACTGATATGCATCATCCTGAAGTAGGGACACAACACCCTCCAGGTTCTGCTCAGGGGTGCAGTTTAGCTGTTTCAGCACTCTGATTGTTCTATCCAACCAGTTTTCTGCTGTCATGGGGTCATCCACCCTCTTCCCAAAGAAATCCACAGCCCCATGTTTGCGCAGTTTCTCCAGATGAGACTTTTGTGGTGCTGGTGGAGGTTGTGGCTATGGTTGTGGTGGTGGAATTGCCCCCATCATTTGCCAGTAGAATTCAGTCATTTGCTGAAATAGCGCAAACAGAGATTGGGCAGGTGCCTCAGCTGCTGGTGGAGCAGATTCTCCCCTGCCCCTAGATTCAGCCCTTGGTGGAGCACGACTTTGCACCTCTTCATCAACTGCCCTTTGAGAAGCAGGATCCATATCCTATTCAAAATAAGAAAACAAACAGATCTGCATCAGTGTCACCTCAGCACTTATAAATGCAATGCAATGGTATGCACACTATCTAGGCCCAGATATGCCTAAGCCGATGCTCTGATACCACTAAATGTGACACCCCTTACCTGTCTACAGTGTAGCCGAGCAAGATATACCACTCAGTGTTCCAAAGCACCAATTTATGTTTCAATTACAATTTATCCCTTTTAATTCATTTATTTACAATTTTTGATAAATCTGAATTTTTCCGTAATTTTTATTGAAAATCCGACAGAGTACCGGCTATAAATTGGAAACACAGTTCTTCTGAACTTGTTTAAAAGACACTTCAAATATAATTTCCAAACCCAGAACTCCACTACACACATTTTAAATCAATCTCAAAATCTCAATACTATTTTCAGAACTTTTCTATTCACTTCATTACTTGAAGCACATTTATACATATTTCTCAACATTTTATTTTTCCACATACATTATACAGAAAATTTCAATAACATGAAATTTCGTATATTTACATCATCAAATAATTTTAAGAGTTTATAGTTACAATCCAAAACTAATACAAAATACAAAATACAAAATGCTACCCCAAAGTCCTAATGTTCTACCATGAGCACTGCAGATGTGAGGTGACTCTAGACTCCAGATGTAGATTTGAAGGTTCACCCGGTCTGATGTCTGCTGGGCTCTCAAGCTAGGTCTCTAGTACCTGCGCGTGGCAAAAGCAACATACTAAGCAATTCTGCTTAGTGGTGACAAAATAAAATAAAATAAAAATAAGTATGCAGAATGTATGTTTACATTTTTGGGTAGACTTAATTTCTGATATTTTTTGCAGTATTATTCGATTAAAATTTGGTAAGATTTATTATTATTGCCCAAGTAACCCATACTAGTTGACTAGACTGGATAAATGGGTAAATTGGCACTGGGTACTAAGTACCTCGGACCATCACACCATCGATCACATTGTGTCTCCCGGTGTGCAACAGAACAGCTAATAAGCTGTAATAATCATCAGGGATAAAACCCGAGTAACAACTCAAATAACATAGCCAAAGGCTATTATGTCACAGAATGGCATGGAAAGCCATGAAACACAAAATGGCATGAAGCCATATACAGTACTGCTAACAAAACCCTATTGGCATGCCAACCTATCCAAACCAATCACATTAGGCCTACTAGGGCAATTAACACTTTTAATTTATGTAATTCTTTGAAATCGAAATTTTATGGCTACTATTCATTTCATTAGTCAACTAAAATGTTGACTTTTGCATTGATAATAGGTATATTGATTTAAATCTCATCAACATAGCACGTTTTGCATTTTAAAATTGTTGGTATTGGTTGCCAATACCATTTATAAGCTTAATGTTAATTGGACAGAATTTTTAGTTTTCAAGCCTTGGGTTTACTATTCCATTAGTCAGTTTTGCAGTCAGAATTTGGCAAAATGATCAACATGAAAGTTGTTCCTTATTTTGTCTAGTTGCATTTCTTTTTTTGAATCACTCCATTTGGAGTTTTGTATCTCAAGTTATGGCCCAAAAACCACAACTAGTCGGATTATGATTTTTCCAAAATTTCTGGAATGACCAAATCTACAGTATTAGGAGCAGTGACTTCAGGTCACTTTTTGAATATGTTATGGTCATAATTTGGGTTAGGTTTCTTCATGAAAGTTGTTGGTCTATATCTTAGATTATTGCTGGTAAAATTTTAGGTCAATTGGACCTTTATACAATGAGTTATGGCCAAATGACTAAACACTATTCATTTGGTTATTTTGCCCAGGCAGAATGCAGGTCACCCGGATTAGGGTAATATTTTGGTCAACTTGGTTTGGTTTTCTGGGCATGGTTTCTTCACCAAAGTTGTGCTATTATGTGTCTAGTTTCATGTCTAATTGGCTTGCACCAATTAAACCTCTAGAATTCTAGTTATTGCTGCCCAAACCTGCTGGACTCATGCCCAGTCCTGCAGGTCACCAAGGGCAGCCACACCAAACTCCAATCCCACTACACATTTCACTTCATTTTTTATTTAAATTGAACCAAATGGTCACTAATTGACCATTAAAACCTACTTTCATCATCACATAATCAAAGTCTCATTTTTCACCCCAAACCCTAACTCAAACATTACAAATCATGCATTATCGTTGCATTTCATCAATCCACTTAAGAGATACATATTGAGGGCAGCCACACTACCATTTTAGCTCCACAAAAATCATCACCATCTTACCTTAACCAAGGCTGCTGAAATTATGGGATGGCATACAAATGGTATTTAACAAATTTTCTTTGTAAATTGCACTCATTCTTAGTCCTTAAACATGAATTTAAAGTAAAAACTATGGTTAGGTCACAAACCTCTTATGGAGTGAGATTTCCCACTTGCTAGGGTTCTTCTTTGTCATTTCTTTTTGCTCCCAAAAGACTCTCCAAGGTGTAAGAACACTTTTTTTGTGTTGGGAATATAGGGTTTAGTGGGACAAAAGCTAGGGAAATCAAGCTTTAAAAAGCTTGCTCAAGGTTGGCTATGGAGGAGGGGTGACAGCAAGAAGAAGATGAGGGAGAGAGTTATGATTTTTTTTTTCTTTTTTCAGCCCATTAAGTCTCTTTGACATAAACTTATGCCATGTGTCAACATTGGATTGGTTGGGAGAATTTTAATGACATTATGATGATGTCATAATTACATTTTCTCTCCTTTTCTTGTTTATTTTATTTCAATTAAATTTTTAACAACATTTATTCATATTTTATGTTATAGAAATTATTTATTTAACTAGAAAAGTTGGCCAAAAATCATCTCTGAAGACAAAATGACCAAAATGCCCTCCGTTTGGCTTAACGAGCCAAAATTGTGTGTATCGATAGAAAAATTTTTCTAAGTATTTCCTTGGCATTCTAATGACCCTTCTCTGGAGTCCCAATAATTATTTTATAATTTTTCCCTCGGGCCTAGGGTTGCTAACGGCTTTCACCATCACTTGCCATTCGGTTTACTCATCCCTGGGGTTTCGGCTCGTTTAACCTTAGTGTATTTGGTTTCTAAAATTTTTCCTTGATTTTTATGAGCATTACTTAGTTTCTTTATAACTCCACACTCTAGTCTGTTTATAATTTCAAACACTCAAGCTGTCCGGACTGACATTGGTCACTGAAACAGTAGACTGTACGGACTAGCAAAAGTGAGGATGTTACAAAAACAATACCCTATTGGCATGCCAATTGATCCAATCTGACACACGTCTCTAGGCAATACATGGGCACATAGTACCATTAAGTGTTCATAAATTTCATTATTTCATTATAGGTTTTAATTATAATTTCTAGCATTTTAATCTTTTTCATAATAAAAACATAAATCTCTAAGTTTAATATTTACATATTTTGAATGCATAAATTATGGAGTTTACTCTTGTCAATGCATTATCATAAATCATATCAGTGCATATAATCTTTAGACCTGAGATAGTACAGTTATCTTATATAAAGGTAGTTTGAGTTTGATACTGCTTTCATACTTGTACTGTGCATGGGTATATGGGCATGTGTTGGCTCCTACTAGTTATATATGGCGGTAGGTGTTGATCAAGATGGAATCTGTTACCCTAAGTAAACAGGGATAAAATCCTATGTTCATTTAATTGTTCTTGATGCTTCAAGTTCCTAGCCAGGACAGATAGATTTAATTAGAAAAGAGTTTCTGATGAGAAAAATCTTTTTAATCAAGAACTGGAATTAAAAGAGAACATAATATTCATAGCAAATGGGGTTTGACATAAACCATGACTCCAGCTCGTATTGGGATTTTGTAGCAGAGAGATTCTAGTGCATAGCAACATATGATTATAGGTTAATTTATGGTAAACCTTATTACTAATTGGGTGGCTATGGCATACTATGTTAGGTGTTAACCATGTTCTATGAGCTGCCTAAAATGATTAAGAGAAATCATTTGTGCTAAGAAAGAGTTCTGATGATATTAAGAGTTAATATCATATCTCATTGTCAATTAGTGATGAGCCTAGTATGTCACACACATACACAAGTAATCACTAAGTTAAATGTGATTTAATTAATTAGTTAAAGAGTTTAATTGATTAATTAAATAGGTTTGGTTTGCAATTAGATTGTAAAGTCCCTAGCATGGCTTGAAACCAAATCTAGGTTATTGGATGTATAGTATCAGTTAAATTTATATTTAAAGTGTTTAAATATGAATTTAATTATGAGAAATTAATTAATAGAGATTAATTAATTAATTTATATTTGATATAAATTGATTAGAAGAAGAGAAATAATTATTTTGGTTTGAGAACTCAAAATTAAGACGCAAGGGTAATTTGGTCATTTCACAGGGTGACATGTAACACCATGAGATAGTGACACATGGCACTACACATAAGCTTGCCATTTATCTTTTAATCATGTAAGATGATCAAAGTCAAGATTAAATCTAGTTTTGATGCTTGGCACAACGTGATTGGGTCAATTAAACTAAGAGCCAATCAGAAGATGACATGTGACAAGGGTTTTAAGTGATGACCTAGCTATATAAGGGAAAGGATGAAAGAACAAAATAACAATCTGCTATTCTTTCATATGTGTCACCACCCAAAAAATCTCTCCCCTCTCTTCTTTTTCATCTCTCATCAATTTAAAGAGAATTGGCAACATTCTTTTGAATTAAAATTGCTAGAAATCGTTTTTAGTGTCCTATATACATCTGTAATCTCTCAAAAGATAAAACTTGATTTGCTAATTCATAGAAAAAGCTTTAGAAGCTATTCAAGGGCTGTCATAGGTGATCTTGGTGTGGACAAGCTAGAGAGACAACATCTGGTGTCCTAAGTGCATCCCTAAGGTACCAAACACAACTACAGTGCATCAAAAGGTTAGTGCACATCTTCTTGATCTAATCTAGGGTTCTAATGAATTAATCTGTTAATTCTAAAAATCTTAAATGGAAAACATAGATCCAAATACATATTAAAAGAGTTTTAATATGCAATTGAATATTGAAATCAATAGGTAAAAATTGAATCTTGCATGATGCATGAGACCCTAGAAGAAAATTTTTGAATTCAATGTTCTAATCTAGTAATTTTCATGCTTCCGCTCCTTCAAAAATGGCTTGAGTCTATGACCATTGACCTTGAACACTTTGTTAGTTCCTAAACTTTGAATTTCAACTGCACCATAAGGAAACACAGTAACAACAAAGGGTCCAATCCAATAAGAATGCAACTTACCAGGCATCGGCTTCAATATGGAATTATACAATAAAACTTTTTGTCCAACCACAAACTGCTTCCTTAAAATTAGTTTGTCATTGAATGCGTTGGTCTTTTCTTTATAGATCTTAGAGTTCTCATAAGCCTCAAGTCAAATTTCCTCTAATTCCTGAAATTGTAATTTTCTTTCCACACTAGCAGTATCCAAATCCAAATTACAATTTCTAACAGCTCAATAAGCCTTATGTTCTAACTCAACAGGAAGGTGACACAACTTACCAAATATCAATCTATAGGGGGACATACCTATCAATGTCTTATAAGCAGTCCTGTAAGCCCACAAAGCATCATCAAGTCTAAGGCTCCAATCTTTTCTATTTGGCTTCACTATATTTTGCAAAATAGACTTGATCTCTCTAGTAGACACCTCTGTTTGCCCACTTGTTTGAGGATGATAAGCTGTAGATACTCTATGGAAAACACCATATCTCCTCAACAATGCCTCAACAGTTCTATTACAAAAATGTGTGCCCCGGTCACCGATAAAAGCTCTAGGAACTCCAAACCTGCTAAAAATATTTGACTTAATAAAACCTACAACAGCTTTAGAATCATCAGTCTTAGTGGCTTTGGCTTCCATCCATTTCGAAATATAATCCACAACAAGTAATATATAAACAAAGTCAAAAGAAGAAGGAAATTGACTCATAAAATCAATACCCCACACATAAAAAATTGTTAGTAGTATGTCCTAGAGCATATCATTTAGTAAGTATCTTATACATGTTTTATTAAAAAAAAAGAAATTTCACTTTTTCGTTTACATAATATATTTATGTGTAATAGAAAAGGTCCATTGATATTTTGTTAGAAATTATATTCTTAAGTTGTTAAGAATATGAGTGACAGTATTTCTAGCACAAATTATCATAAATTGGTTCACAATCGAGGATACTTCACAATAAGGATATGACTTATCTAGAAAGATTGTAATCATGTTTATTTCCAAGATATTTATATGAGATGTAAATAAGATGGAATGGTGAGTCTCATGCCATATAATAAAACATGATAGGTACTTATGCATGATAAGTAGGCCGAACCAATGACACTTATGACAAGCACATGGAGTTTACTCTTGTCAATGCATTGTCACAAATCATATCAGTGCATATAATCTTTAGACTTGAGATAGCATAGTTATCTTGTATATAGGTGGTTTGAGTTTAATACTACTTTCATACTTGTACTGTGTATGGGTATATGGGCATGTGTTGGCTCCTACTAGTTATATATGGAGGTAGGTGTTGATCAAGATGGAATCTGTTACCCTAAGTAAATAGGGATAAAATCCTATGTTCATTTAATTGTTCTTGATGTTTCAAGTTCCTGGCTAGGACAGACAGATTTAATTAGAAAAGAGTTTCTGATGAGAAAAACTTTTTAATCAAGAATTGGAATTAAAAGAGAACATAATATTTATAGCAAATGGGGTTTGACATAAACCATGACTCCAACTCGAATTGGGATTTTGTAACAAGAGATTCTAGTGCTTATTAACATATGATTAAAGGTTCATTTAAGGTATTCCTTATTACTAATTGGGTGACCATGGCATGCTATGCTAAGTGTTAACCATGGTCTATGAGGTGCCTAAAATGATTTAGAGAAATCATTTGTGGTAAGAAAGAGTTCTGATGATATTAAGAGTTAATATCATATCTCATTGCCAATTCGTGATGAGCCTAGTGAGTCACACACATACACAAGATAATCACCAAGTTAAATGTGATTTAATTAATTAGTTAAAGAGTTTAATTGATTAATTAAATAGGTTTGGTTTGCAATTAGATTGCAAAGTTCCTAGCATGACTTGAAACCAAATCTAGGTTATTGGATGCATAGTATAAGTTAAATTTATTTTTAAAGTGTTTAAATATGAATTTTATTATGAGAAATTAATTAATAGAGATTAATTAATTAATTTATATTTAATATAAATTGATTAGAAGAGGAGAAATAATTATTTTGGGTTGAGAAATCAAAATTACAACACAAGGGTAATTTGGTTATTTCACAGGGTGACATGTGGCACCATGAGATGGTGACACATGGCACCATATATGTAACATCCTCATTTTCATAGTTCGTACATTCTACTGTTTCGACGGCTAATGTCTGCCCCGGAAAGTCAGAATGTCTGGAACTACACTTCGGTGATAATGAACAGACATATAATGATGAAATAAATAAGAAGAAAATGCAAGAAAAATCAAAGACAAATGAAAGAGAGAAAATTAAGCTAAGTTAAATGAGTCGGCACCACAGCGATGGGTGACCGCATAGGGAAGGCCGTTGCCGACCCCAGGACTGCGGGGAACCCTCAGAATTTAATTTTGAGACATAGATAAAGGTTTATTGAAATGTAATTGCACTAGAAATATCAAACAAAAATTAATAAATTAGTACAAAGAAAAACGAAAAATTGAGAAATAGACAAAAATCGGTGTTATCGAAAAATCGGGAATATAACCCGAAGTAGGGTATTTTGGTCATTTGACACCTAGGGTTGCCTTTTGACCTCAATGTCCATTAAAAATAAATGATATTACACTTTAGAAATGTCATGAAAAATTAAATTGTGATATAATATGTAAATAGTAAAAGAATAGAGCCAAATGAGCAAATAAGGAAACTTTAACTAATTAAACATTAAAATCCAAGTTAGTGCTCCACTAACTCTTAATTTGGGACACTTAAATATTCCTTTGGGACAGTAGAACCATCATCTTCCACCTTGAGAAATAACCAGCCAAGAGAAATGGAGTTCACCATGGAAATCACCATGGACGCCCCACATGCAACCTCCATGGATGCATGATCAAGCCACCATTTCTACTTAGTTTCTTCATCAAAGCTTGCACACACACCTTGGGCAGTATGTTGTAAGCAAAAAGAAGAGGATTTGATGAAGTTTTGGTGAAGCTCAAAAAAGGTTAGTGCTAGTTTTTCATCCCTTGCTTCATTAAAGTTTGTATTAAGATTGAGATGAATTGGATGGTGAAGAAATTTGAAGGATTCGATGAGTTATTGATATATTCAATTTTAGACAGCCATGAAAGTTTATTGTAGTTGAGTTTTTCTTGCCTATAATGGATGAAAATTAAGGTTGAATAACTTAAATGGAGGAAGTAGTAAGTTAAAATCTAAGTATGTGCATGTAGTGCTTGAATTAAGGGTGTGTAATGGAACCTTAATGCTTTGGGCAAACTACCATATTTGACAGATGAATTTATGTGTGAACATGTAGTTATTAATGAAATATGCTAATGTTAAATTGTGGGCAGCAAGTGAAAGTGATATTGAAGTATGATTATATTGAAGTGTATGTGTAATATTGACATTGAGATATGTTGAATTTTGGTGGAAGTGAATGTTGAACTTAATGGTGAATTGTGTGCATTAAGCACTTGAATATTCTGCCCAAAAGTTTTGCTAGAATTGTGTACAATATATATATATATATGGAAGTGTTATTGATTGAATATTGAAGTAATGAGGAGGAGAAGGAATATCAAATTGGAAGTGTATGTGCTTTGTGCAGGTTGTGTATTGAAGGCAGTACTTAAATTAGGCTATAAGTGCCAAACTATGAACCTAATTGGTATGAGGCCAATGGGGGGTGAAACTAGACACCAAATAGGCCAACTTTCATGTAGAAATGTTGCCAAAATTCTGCCTAGAAACTGACCTTAAAAATGACCAAATCTGGAATAGCAACCCTGCAACCTAGAATTTTGACTATATGAACAGTAGTCCTTGGGATGATCATAACTCACTTAAAACAGGTCCAATTGACCTGAAATTTTTACCATGGTTAATTTAGACATAGAGTTACAATTCTTATGAAGACACCAAAACCCAAAAATGGCCAGAACCAAGTCAAATAGCTTGCACAAGTTCAGGTACCAAAACTGCCAGAATTAAAACTGACCAAATTTTGCACTAAAGGTGCAATCTGTCCAGCTTTAGTAAATTGACCATATCTTGGTCTATACAACTTAGAATGACCTGAAATTTTGCCCCGAGTGCAATAAGACATAGAGCTACATTTCTTATGAAGACACCAAAACCCATAAATTGCCAGAACCAAGTCAAATAGCTTGCACAAGTTCAGGTATGAAAACTGCCAGAACTAAAACTGACCAAATTTTACACTAAAGGTGCAATTTGTCCAACTTTAGTAAATTGACCATATCTTGGTCTATACAACTTAGAATGACCTGAATTTTTGCCCCGAGTGCAATAAGACATAGAGCTACAATTCTTATGAAGACACCAAAACCCAGAAATGGCCAGAACCAAGTCAAATAGCTTGCACAAGTTCAGGTACCAAAACTGCCAGAATTAAAACTGACCAAATTTTGCACTAAAGGTGCAATCTGTCCAGCTTTAGTAAATTGACCATATCTTGGTCTATACAACTTAGAATGACCTGAAATTTTACCCCGAGTGCAATAAGACATAGAGCTACAATTCTTATGAAGACACAAAAAGCCAGAAATGGCCAGAACCAAGTCAAATAGCTTGCACAAGTTCAGGTATCAAAACTGCCAGAACTAAAACTGACCAAATTTTACACTAAAGGTGCAATTTGTCCAGTTTTAGTAAATTGACCATATCTTGGTCTATACAACTTAGAATGACCTGAATTTTTGCCCCGAGTGCAATAAGACATAGAGCTACAATTCTTATAAAGACACCAAAACCCAGAAATGGCCAGAACCAAGTCAAATAGTTTGCACAAGTTTAGGTACCAAAACTGCCAGAATTAAAACTGACCAAATTTTTCACTAAAGGTGCAATATGTGCAGCTTTAGTAAATTGACCATATCTTGGTCTACAGAACTCAGAATGACCTGAAATTTTGCCCTGCGTGCAATAAGACATAGACCTACAAGTTTGTAGTTTGGACTGAAACCCAAAAACTGAGGGAACTAGGTCGTCCGACTAGGTTAAAATAGTATACCGAAATCTAGTAAATTGCAATAAAATGCAATACACATGGAAATGAAATTGGTAACATTAGAATTGACTCACGTAGAGTGCATCAAGGGTCAACATTACAGGTTAACTAATGAAATGAATTGAAGGGAATAGTATCAAGAGAAATAGGACTTTAAGCTAGACAAATCTAGCACACAAAAATTGAGAAATTGACCAAAATTTGAAGTAAAGGTGCAATCTGTCCGGCTTTAGTAAATTGACCACAACTTGGTCTATACAACTCAGAATGAACTGAAATTTTGCGCGTGCAATAAGACATAGAGCTACAGTTTTGCTTCTTTGACCGGAAGCTAAAAACTGAGGGAATTAGGACTTTAAGCTAGACCAATCTAGCACACTAAAATTAAAAATTGGTAATTACATAAAATGATGCTTGAAGTAATTTGGCAATGAATGCCAACTTGTGAAAAACGTAAATTGCATTATATTGACAACATATTGAATTGTAAATTGTGACATGTTGATGCTAGAATCAACCTATTCATGATGCATAAAAAGGTCAATAATTTTATTGACCAGTGAAAGGCATAAAGATGTATAAATCCTATGAATAAAGAAGTAAATATGTAACATTGTAATATACCCTAATTTGCCTAGTTGACTAGTTTGGATAGGTTGGCATGCCAATAGGATTCTGACAGCTGTTCTGTAAATGACTTTACGTCATACTGTGTTTTATAGCTTATTATGCCATACTATAATTTTAATAGCCTATGGCTATATAGTTTGTGTTATTATACTCGGCTTAATGCCTGATTGATTATATGGCTTTTTAGCCACACTATTTGCATACCGGGAGATACTTTGTGATCGATGGTGTGACGGCCCGAGGTACTAGGTACCTAGTATTAGTATATCCGTTTATCCAGTCTGTTCAGTGTATAGGCTATATGGGCAGTCATTTAAAACATTATTCAATTCAGGAAGCTAAGTTAAGTTAAGTATAATGAAATTTCAGTACAATTAAATTAAGTATTGAATGAATGAGTAAAAGAGATTAGCAAAAGAAACACAGCAAAAATATAAATTGCAGAACCATAGAGACTTGAAATACAATACAGTTAGAATAATTTGTATACTGGGTAGTATTACTAAAAAGTTATAAACTAAGCATTTCTAATGAGGAATAAACTAGTATATAAGATCGTTGATACTAGAAATACCATACCAAATTAAATTGATTCTCGAGTATCCGAATTATGATTTATTTCTTTCTTTATTTGTATATATTATTTCTTGTTATACTATTGCACCACTAAGCAGAAATGCTTAGCGCGATGGAATCGCTTCCTCGCGCAGGTACTGAAGGTAAAACTAGTAGACTGTCAACTAAGATTTTTGGAGTCCAGATCTGCAGAAGTGTCAGAAGAGTTCAAGATTGTCACCTCCTCAGCAATGCATGTAGATAGGGCTCATAATTATACATGTTATGTATTTTGTTCATTCTAAGTATATTGTAATTTCATTTTTATATCCTGTACTTGACAAATTTATGTACTTAATTGGAAAATTACATAAGTTAATGAAATGTAAGAATTCTGATGTCTGAATTGATTGTCTAACCATAATGATTCTGAATGAGATTGAGTTTAAGAAATTTTGAGAAACTGGTGAGATATTATTGAGATAAATTGAGCTATGAATTTGAATATGTTGTGAATTGTCTTTGGCAGGTTCAGAAGAACTGTTAGTCCAAATTACAGCCGACACTTTGTCAGATTATCGTTAAAATTTTTGAAATTTCCAAATTAGTTAGATTTTAATAAAAATAAAAATAGCCTAAACCTTAAATAAAGTTTTTGAATAAATAAATGAAGAACTATAATGAAATCAGATAAGATCAGGTGCTCCGACACTCCGTGTGACATGCCTTGCTCGGCTACACTGTAGACGGGTGAGGGGCATTATAATATAAGCTTGCCATTTGTCTTCCAATCATGTAAGATGATCAAAGTCAAGATTAAACCTAGCTTTAACACTTGGCTTAATGTGATTAGGTCAATTAAAATTAAGGTGCAATCAGAAGATGACATGTGGCAAGGGTTTTAAGTGATGACCTAATTATATAATGTGATGTTATGAAAGAATGAAAGAACATTCTGATTTTTATGAAAGAGGTTCTATCACCCTTGAAGCATTCTTTCTCTCTTCTTCTTCATCTCTCATCAATTCGAAGAGAATTGCCCATATTCTCTTGAATTAAAATTGCTAGAAATTGTTTATAGTGTCCAGTATACATCTACAACCTCTCTAAAGGCAAATCCCTATTTTCTAATTAGTTGGCAAGGCTTTAGAATCTGTTCAAGAGGCTGCCATTGGTGATCTTAGTGTGGACAAACTAGAGGGACAATATTTGGGGTCCTAGGTGCTTCACAAAGGTACCAAACACATCTACAGTGTATCAAAAGGTTAGTGCGCTTGTTCTTGAATTAATCTAGGGTTCTAACGAATTAATCTGTTAATTCAAAAATCTTAAATGCAAATGTATATCCTAATATATATTAAAAGTGTTTTAATATGCAATTGAACATTGAAATTAATTGGTAAATAATGAATCTTGCATGATGCATGAGACCCTACAAGAAAATTTTTGAATTCAATGTTCTAATCTAATAATTTACAAGCTTTTGCACCTTTAATTGGTATCAAAGCCACTATATTTTCCATTTAGATTGTTCAATATATGATTTAATTGTGTGATTTGATCATAAGATGATTGATTCATTGCTGGTTGCAAAGAAAAGTGTGACGGCAAGCTTGGTTGTGTGCCTTGGTGAACATGGTTTGAGCACCACCACGGTGTGCATGGTATTGGTCTTCAATTGTGTAATTGTTGTATGCTTGATGTCCATAATTATGCCTATGTCTAATTAAATTATTTAATTAGAATTATAATCACACAATTAAATTTGTTTGAATGTGATTCAAATATGAATTTTTAAATTTGTTTGAATGTGATTCAAATCTAAATTTTAAAATTTGTTT
Organism: Hevea brasiliensis; assembly: GCF_030052815.1. Taxonomy (NCBI): domain Eukaryota; kingdom Viridiplantae; phylum Streptophyta; class Magnoliopsida; order Malpighiales; family Euphorbiaceae; genus Hevea; species Hevea brasiliensis. The sequence goes on along the minus strand of NC_079497.1, from coordinate 55,539,787 downwards.
GAATGTAATTCAAATCTGAATTTATAATTTGTTTGAATGTGATTCAAATTTGGATTTTTAAATTTGTTTGAATGACATTCAAATCTGTATTTTTAAGTTGAATATGAGATATTCAATTTAATTTTAGTATATTTGTTTTATTTAATTGTTAAATAGTGATATGCATGATGGATGATCATGGACAATGAAAGACCAATATGATAGGATTTATTTCTTTTATGATTATTTGGGTTGTAAATTAATTAATTTATTTCAGTGGCATGTATTATAAAGGTTGTAATATTTTTGGGTTGTAATTTCATTATTTGGTTCTTGTAAATTCACCTTGGTATGCCAAGGATTACAATGTAATGGATTGCAAGAAGATCAAGGAGGTCAAGAGCATTAGTGGAACCAGTGGGAGGAATTCAAGATCAAGTGTTGATTATGTACTCCAGTAACTCTTGTAATATGAATGAATGAAATGCACCTAGGAATGCCCTGATTCAATTCTTAGTGGCTCAGAATTGAATCCCTTAGAAAGTCCATTATCATACCATATTTATATATTTATCCATGAATGCATGAGATGTATGGGACTGTACACAAGTATATGATATATGCATGCTAATTGGATAATATGCAAAGTGAGACCATAATAGTAATTAAGCCGACCACAAAATCTTCTAAACAAATGATTAAGTTGGAAATGGTATAGTTAAAGGTAATTATATCATGGGCCCTCCATTAAGGTAATTATTTTAAGAAATTTTAAATACTTGCATATGATGCAATTAATTTAAGAGATTTTCTTAAGAATAATTGTTAAGCATGAGATGTTGTAAATATGTAAATTGTTTGGTGGCCAATAATGGATGTGCTTGAGGACATTAAAATTATTTGCATGTTTACTAGCTCAATGGGATCAACTTAACTAACGCAAGATAAGTCAATAATGGATGTGCTTGAGATTTTGAGCATTAGGGCTAGATAAAGGATTGAACCTCACATGAGATGTGATGGGCAAGAAGTTGCTCACTTATAGTTTATTGTAATTCCAATAATGGATGTGCCTAAGGATGATCAATAAGATTATAAAAATTCAATCACCCACTAGAAATCCATCCAACTAGGATTTCTGTGTCCTACTTTAGAAGTGTAGAATTTGCTAAGTTAGTGGAAGGACCAATTTGATTAAAAGACCATAATCATTTTGGTTAAATACATGATACATTTACTAATTAATCTGGTTATTTTCTGCAGTTAATTTTTTGATAATAATGAGCACACCACAACCACCACCATATAATATCCTTACGAGCATACTTGATCACAATAGGTTGACAGGACCTAATATTTATGATTGGCTAAGAAATTTGAAACTTGTCCTGAACCTTGAACATATAGGATATGTTATAGACTTAAATGTTCCTGGTCCCTTCCCTCCAGAGGCCACTCAAGAGGAATATGATACTTTGGACAAGTGGAAGGAGCATGATATGAGAGTCAAGTGTTACATGCTCGTTTCTATGAGTAATGAGTTACAGAAGCAACATGAAAATATGCAACATGCAAGTGAGATCCTCTTTCACCCGCAAGAGTTGTATGGTGAGCACAGCAGGAATGCTAGGTATGAGATATCTAGATAGCTATTCTGCATGAGGATGTCTGAGGGACAGAATGTTGGGGATCATGTCCACAAGATGATTCGGCTTATAAAGCAGCTGAAATATCTTGACTTTAACATGGATTTCCAACTGCAACAGATTTGATCCTTCAGTCCCTACCTGAGTCATTTGGGAATTTTGTGACAAATTTCCATATGACTAAGTAGGAATACACCTTGGCTGGTTTACTTAACATGCTTGTTATTGCCCAAAAGAATATGCCGGGCAATAAAAAAAAAAAAAGACATAGCTTTGAATACATCTTTTTCTGCTGGAAAGTCCAACAAAAAGAAGGGCAATAAGAAAAAGAAACCTCAAGTTCTAGGATCTTCCAAAAAGATAGCTAAACAAAAAGGGAAGACCAAAGTTGATAAAGGTAAGGGAAAGTGTTTCCACTATCAGAAGGATGGGCATTGGAAAAGGAACTGCCCAGAGTATAGCAAGTAGTAGCAGCTTGCAATAACAAGATATTAGACTCCGGGTTAGCAATGCCTTAATTATTGAAGCTTTAGCCATGCAATCTAAATCTTTATACATGTGTGGACATGTTTTGTATTTAAATAAGGTTTTGCATGTACCTGATGCTTTTAAAAACATCATTTCTATATCCAGTTTGACTAGAGATGGTTATGAATTTCAGTTCATGTTTGCAATATTTATTTTTGAAATAAATATGTTGGTTTGAGTTATATGGATAATAGACTTTATTATTTAGATAATAATGTTAAATACAAATCTAATGCAAGCAATCTAAAAGAATGCAATGCCGTGGTGAAAATTAACTCAAGTTCAAAATATATTTGGTACTTAAGATTAGGTCACATTGTAGAATATAGGATTGCAAAACTAAAGAAAATTGGGATTTTATCCTCATTGGGCTTTGAGCCTACTCCAACTTGTGAATCCTGCCTTCAGGGCAAAATGACTAGATCACCCTTTGTTAGAAAAGGACTAAGAGCTGAAAATATTTTGGAGTTAATACGTAGTGAAGTATGTAGTCCATTTAAAGAAATGGCTAGAGGTGGTTTTCATTACTTTATTACCTTTACTGATGATAAATCAAGGTTTGGGCATTTGTATTTGACGAAATAAAAACATGAATCCTTTGAAAAGTTTAAAGAATTTAAATATGAAGTAGAAAATCAAATAGGAAAAAGTATTAAAGATCTTCGATCAGATTGCGGAGGTGAATATTTGAGTACTGAATTTAATTAATACTTGACAGAGCATGGCATTGTTTCCTAGTTGACTCCTCCAAGAACGCTACAGCTGAATGGTGTATCTGAAAGGAGAAATCGTACCCTATTAGATATGGTACACAGTATAATGAGCTATACTGATATGCCAATCTCCTTTTGGGGATTTGCATTAGAATCAGCTTTGCATATTCTGAATAGGATTCCATCAAAATTTGTTTCTTCCACACCTTATGATATATGGCATGGAAGAAAACCAAGTCTTAAGCATGTTAACATTTGGGGTTGTCCAGCATATATCAAAAAGCTAAACACTGATAAATTGGAAACCATATTAGAAAAAGGTCGATTTGTTGGATATCCAAAAGAGAGTTTTGGATATTATTTTATTTGCCTACATCACAAAAGGTTGTGGTAAGTAGAGATGCCACATTTCTTGAACAACATTTTATTCAAAAGGGAGGCAAATGAAGGCAAATAGAATTAGAATTGGAGAATTCTGACCAACCAACAGATCAGATGGATATATATCCATCTATTCAACCAACATCTATTGATGAAACATCTACAGTTATTCCTCGCAGATCAACCAGGATATCTCACCCATCAGTGAGATATGGTTTTCTTCGTGAAGATGAACAAGAGTTGTTCACTCATGAAGAAGTAGATCATGGAGATGATCTACTTATCTATGAAGAAGCTATATTAGATATAGACTCTTCAAAATGGATTGATGCTATGAAATCTGAAATTGATTCAATGTATAAGAATCAAGTTTTGGATCTTGTTGACCCACCTAAAGGTATTGTACCTATAGGAAATAAATGAGTTTTCAAGAAGAAAATTGGTTCTGATGGAAAGGTAGAGACTTATAAATCAAGGCTAGTAGCGAAAGGGTTTCGCCAAAGGCAAGGAATCGACTATGAGTTGACTTTCTCAACTGTTGCCATGCTTAAATCAGTTAGGATTCTATTAGCAATAGCTGCATCCTATGTAACACCCCTATTTGTATAGCCTAGTATATTTTACTGTTTCGGTGACCGTTGTCGGTGTCGACACCATATTTTGGCCGATCCCCAAAATCAATAAAGTTCGAAACTGATCCCCAGCACTAAGTCTCCCTTTGCCAGCCAATCACATTTCCGATCTCTCTTTACCAAACAATCACATTTCCGACCTCTCCTCAAAAGGAATCAAACCAATACTAAGTCCCCATGTCACTTAAAGCCTTGCTGATCTCTTAAACCAATCGTCAAATATCCTGAATGGTCAATTACATTCTCGATCTCTCTCGTCGGATGAAACTAAACCAACACTAGATCTTCATTTTAAAAGTTTAGGAATAATCAAGTTAAGGTTCCAATCCGGTTTAGTGGCGATCCCGATCTTAAGTACTCAATCCAAATTTCTAATTTTAAATTAAGTCCTGTTTAGCGTTGGTTCCCTGCCGATCTCATGCTTATGGTGTTTTCCAACCTCATACACTTAGATTAATAATCAACTTTAGTTGTTTTAATATGCTCAGACAATCAAGTGCTTAAGTAATTTAGAGATTTTCCGATCACATCCATTCACTGAACAAAAGCGAGTTTCATTTCATATTAAAGTTTGTACAAGTCATTCAGTTGGAGGATCACCCCCAGCCTGATCTACATTTTGTTCATCTCCTCTCTCACCCTCAGCCTCCTCCTCGCTATCCTCACCCTCGTCCTGGGGGGCCAGATCTACCATCCAAGTGAAGTCCTCCTCGGGATATCGCTTCCTGAGCTCGGCCAAGAGATCCCTGTGGGCATTCACATAGGCGCCGGCCTCTCTTGTCACTATCTCTTCTTCCTTCACTTTAAGTTCCTCAGTGAGGTGAGCAACTTCATCGACCCGGAGCGCCTGAACTTCTTCAAGGACACGAGTTTGCTCGGCCAGAACATGAGCTTGCTCGGCCAGCTTATCCTCGTAAAACTTCATCCGCCCCTCAATTTCAGATATGTAGTTCTGAGCGGATGAGAGTTGGGATCGGAGGGAAGCCACTTCATGACCCATCTTCTCGACCTCCATACCCAGGCGGTGAGCCTTCTCCCGGACAATATGCTGGTTCACCAAGCACTCCACATTCAAGCTCATAAATCGAGTCAGGATGTCATCAAGGTTGTTTGAGGACAGCCTGTCCCGATCCCCCCGAAGGCAGATAGAAGCCCCCAGGACCTTAGCTAAACCTGGATTCTCCCGAATAGTCCGGTTCTTCTCCAAGGAATGGATCAGCACTTGGGCACCGCGGGAGAGAGTCCTTGGGGTAGGCTGGGAAGGACCCCCTTCTGCACTCGAAGCGACTGGAGGAGGTGAAGGTGGCTCTTCTTGGCGAGGAGGAGACCGGATCACTTCTACCTCGGGGATCAGCTGTCCCGAAAGTTGAGATGAGCCCCCATGAATTTCCCCGGGTTCATGACTGGGAGTCTGAAGTAGCTCGGACCGCTTCATTTCCCGCACTTTCTGAGAGATCTCTCTCTTTCGTTTCTGGCTCTCCTTGGAAGCTTCGTCGCTCACCATACCTGCACAAGGAAGAGGTCAGTGAGATCGCTAAGGTCCAAAGATGTGAGATATAGAAAATACCGATGCCGAAGTCAGAGAGCTGAAGCCCGCGATCTTGGCCGGTGACCAGCTGCATAGTCCAATGGTACAGCTCAGCCGTCACTGCATCCAAGCAAGAGAACTTCTCTCTGGACGCCTGTTCCTTCAACTCCATCACCATTGCACCCTCTTCCCTATTTAGGGTGATGTGCTTCGTAAGCAAGGGACCCTGATGTAGCCAGCTCTGAGGGAAGCCCTCAAAACCATTCGGAATTTTGCTCCGAGGGAAGCGGTTCTTCCAATTCTTTAGGGAGGAAGGCAGGTTGGTAAAAAGCCCACAATGGGGTTTCGCCTGGAAGAACCAATACTCGTCGTCCTTTCGACGAGTTAGCCTGTGTAGTTCAGCGACCACCTTAGCTGTAGGTCGAAGCCCCTTAGCTCGGCATAGGCCTCGGAAGGCTACTAAGATTCGCCACGAGTTCGAGTGAACTTGGGCGAGGCACACTTGGTGATATTTTAAAACTTCCTTGAAGAAGTCGTCCAAAGGGAACCATAGACCGGCTTTTAATTGCTCTTCGCAGACCATGATCATATCGTCCCCCTCAAAGAAGTGATCGGTATGAAGATCGCCGTGACACCTAATCAGTTCGAATGAATCAGGCCGAATGTTATACTCCTGGCTGAACGACTGCAGATCGATTTCTTGAAGGACCGATGGCAATTCGTCCATGGGAAGATTTTCCCTCCCTGAAGAAGGTACATCCCTTGATGGTGCTGCTTGCCCCCGAGCTGAAGCAGAGACCCTAGGAAGTTCAGATCGCACGCTTGGCTCGACCACCTCTACTTCATCAGAAGACCACGAGAACTGAAGAGAAGGAGGGCTCGTCGCTCTCTGACCCTCAGCGCCGCTCATTTTCAAAGGAAATAACGAATTTAAACTAAAAGAAGGATCAAAACCCTTACCAAGTCTGATCGGTGTCGGAAGAACTTGAGAAAACGAGAGAATTTTGAAGTTGTTCGCGAGAGACTGAAAATGACATAAGGGAGCAACTGGCTAACCCCACCCCTATTTATACTCGTCCGAGCATTTAATGCTCACGATGTTCCAGGTAGTGCATCAGATAGCGAGACTCACCAGCTGTTCTGACACGTCTCACGAATATTCTAAAATTCCATAAGGAGAGACCGGCTAGTTAGAGATCGGCTAATTAAGGCAAATGTTTGGAAGTGCGGATTGGATAAGGGCTATTGAGTTGGAAACCAGATCGGATAAACACACCAGAGATCGAAAAATAATCAATAATAATAAAGTGATAAATGCAAAATAAATTTTCTTTCCAAAAGGTCAAATTACATCATTTGGGCGATCTTTGGAGATCGGATTACATTAAAGGTCTAATTACATCATTTGGGCGATCTCTAGAGATCAGATTACATTAAAGGTCTAATTACATCATAAGGGCGATCTTTAGAGATCGGTGGAACATCCTATCTAAAAGGCCTATGTCAAAGCCTAGTCTCGTGGATGAGTCAAAAGATGTGTTTGACCAGGAGACCGGCTGGGGGGACTATGACTCTCATGAGAATGAGACAGGTCGTCATCAAAATTACTGCTCGAAACCTAGCCACTGTCGGAACACCCAGAGTGGAGAGGAGCCAGATGAGCGCCAAAGAGCAGTCACTGGTGTTGAGGGGAATATTAGCAGTCTCCTCGCCCGAAATCAGTTCGCCGATCATGATCGAGGTCTTCGATCCAGATCGGTTAATTAGTCCAGTTCTCTCACTATCATCAGATAAGGTCATCATGATTTTTCGATTACCAGGATCATAAATTTTCAGGCAAGGAACAAAGAGGGCAACCGGAAAAAGATTAAAAGCGGTCATCTTGTCCGGGATTGTTACCGGAGCAGCTAGAACAGGAAAAAAGAGGTGAATAGGGGAGAAAGTCAAATGAGGTAGGGCTTCCCGGTTGAAGGTATATATAGGAAAATTTGAGCATTTATTGCAAGTAGAAAACAAAGCAGACGCCTTGAGAATTGAGGGAAATAAATGCTTTGACTTGACCGAACCCGATAAAAGGAAGACTGGTGTGGTAGAGATCGGTAGAAGAGAAATCGGCATGAAAGATTGGAAAAGAGTGTGTTAGGAAGATCAAAAAAGAAAGGAGGTCGGATAGCAAAAAGAATAAGACAGCTCCTGCTGATTATCGTCATAATCAGGGCTGAGGTAGTTAAAGCGTCGCAAACGAAATCTCCACCGCACACCCCAGAATCGCCCGTATTACTGACATGTGCCAGAGTACGTAAGGACAGCGCCGTACATCCTAATCTCCACCGTTGATCTTACTTGTAAGGACGAGCTTGGAGCCCTTGGATCGAAGAAGAAAACGATAAGATCAGTGCCTTTCACTCCTAGCCCTCGAATAGCTCTTGACAAGAAATTTCGAGTCGTCAGATTAGAAGAGAGAAAAGGACAAATACTCCGGAAAGGATCTCAGTCGTCCGTTCTGATTCTCTTTAATTCCCGAGCCCTTAGATCATGTCCTTCAAAATCTTAACCCTCCATCTCCCTCCAAACAGATCCTGACCCTCCATGGGGAGCACCCAGTTTCTATAAATACCTGCATGAAAAACTGTTCAAGGGAGGACAAAAAAGTGACTATAGCGGAAGGACTCTGAAACTTAATTCAGCTCGTTACTCTGCTACTTTTGAAGCTTTCATAAGAAAAACTTTTGAAACCAGTTTTCTGAAGTATTTTCTTGCAAAGGATTTCTGAATACTGAAACTCTCCATTTTCAGTTCGTTCATTATCCTGTGACACTTTCACTTTCTGTCTTTGTTATCTTTATTCCCACTTCCGTTTTCCAAGTTCAACTTCATTCATACTTGGTTATAATATTGATCGGACTGCATTTTAACAAGGTATTCTTCATTTCAAGGCGAACCTTAGTCTTCAGGTTACCAGCCCGCGGCCCCCATTACGTTCTATGAGCCCATAGTTACTTCAATAGATCCGACTCCCCACAGGTGAGTGCCCATATCGCTTTTTTTTAAGTGCTCGTTCTTATTTTACGTATTTCCTTTATTCTTTACATATATATATATAATTTTCTCCAAGTTTATATTGCGCTAAAGAACACGAAGAAGGTCATTCTCGAGTTTACTTCCGTGTTGACCAGTCCATTCTTTTTGTTAATCTTTGTTATTCCTGAATGTAAGTCTTCTAGTCCCGAGTAGCATATAAGTGGTCGGATAAAATGTAGGTAACTGTATCTTAAGGGTCTCTTTAAAATAATGAAAGGTCTAAACAATAAGTCGGGAAAATAGTAAGGCCGAATCACTAGAATAATGCAAAAGACAATTGAGTAAGATGACACAAGGCAGAGTAAAACCGAACCTTAAGATAGATAAATAGGATAGATCGGGTATCAAAAGGTACTGGTAAGGCGACCACATAGGAAGGTCAGAAAATTTGGTTTGGTATCTCCTGACTAGTTACAAGGTACCAATGAGTTAAAAGGAACCTTATTCCAAGCCCCCTGCATCTTTAAATGCCAAAACCCTTAGTTATAGGATTTCGTGACGAGTAGCTGTAATCAAGTTTCGAGATATCGGAAAAGTCCTTATCCGATCCCTATTAAAATAAAAGAGATCGGAGGAGAGTTCTTATCCAGTTCTCACTTAAAAATTTTAGTAAATATTTAAAAGGAGATCGGAGAGAGTTCTTATCTGGTTCTCACTTAAAAATTTTAATAAATATTTAAAAAGAGATCGAAGGAGAGTTCTTATCCGGTTCTCACTTAAAAATTTTAGTAAATATTTAAAAAGAGATCGGAGGAGAGTCCTTATCCGGTTCTCACTTAAAAATTTTAATAAACATTTAAAAGGAGATCGGAGGAGAGTTCTTATCCGGTTCTCACTTAAAAATTTTATCAAATATTTAAAAAGAGATCGGAGGAGATTTCTTATCCGATTCTCAAACTTAAAAATTTTAATAAATATTTAAAGGTGATCGGAGGAGAGTTCTTATCCGATTCCCAAATTAAATTTTAACAAATACGTAAGATGATTCCCCCTGAAGTAAAATTAACACGCAACAGCAACTCACTAAGGTTGTCTCATTTATTTATGTATCTGGGTAATCCGGATTAGTGAAAAATCAAATATTCCTTTCAGTCAAAAGGATTAACATTTCCATTCAAACCCTCCTAACTACGAAGAACGTGAAGATTAATCTGCTTACCCTCATTGAGGGATGAGGTGGGGTGCCTTACACCTTCCCCGCCCGTTTACGGACCCCGAACCTAGAATCTCTATTTTTGAAGTGTTTCATTTTAATTTATTTTCACAAATGGTTTTCTTTAATTTCCCTCAAAATTAAAGTGGCGACTCCTCACTTTTCCCACTTCGGTGAGTGTTCGTCCAGGCGACCGCAAAACACCTTGCGACAGTCGGTCCGGACAATTAAGAGGATTAGAACCACACTTATGACAACTAAATAAGCTATAAAAATAAATAATTAGTAAATGCCAATTAGCTAAGTATGAATAAGAAAAACAGAACATAAGAAGTTAAACGAGCCGAAAGTCACAACGATGGGTGACCGTCTCAGGAACGAGTGCAAAGCCATTTTAAACTCAAATTTCAAACAGTAAAATGTGACGCTGCGGTCCTTAGGACCATTACGAACACAATGGAAAAGTCAAAAGGTGATGACATCATATGTAATACCCCTATGTTCGGTAGTGCGTTCTACTGTTCCAGTTACCAGTGTTATCCAGACAGCTAGAATGCCTAGAACTACACTTCGATATGAGTGAGGAGACATAAAATAATGAAATACAAGAAAAGAAAATACAAGAAAAACAAAGGAAAAATAATAGCAAAGAAATGTAACCAAGTTAAGCGAGCCGAGAACCCTAGCGATGGGTGACCGCACCGGGAAGTCGCAGCGTGGACCGTTGACTAGCCCTGGACTGCGGGAAACCCTGAAAAATATTTTTAAGACTTAAATAGACATCTATTGAAGTATAAATATCATTAGAAATATCAGAGAAAAATTAATTAATTAGTATAAAGAAAAGTGAGAAATTGAGAAAATGACAAAACTCGGTGTTACCGAAAAATCGGGAATGCAGCCCGAACAGGGGCATTGTGGTCATTTTACACCCCGAGTTGTCTTTTAACCTAAATGTCCATTAAAAATAAATGATATTACACTTGGAAAATGTCATGAAAAATTAAATTGGTGGTACATAGTTTAAATAGCAAAAATTAGGAGTTAAATGTGGGAATATGAAAACTTTAGAATATTCAATGTTTAATCTAAGTTAGTGGTCCACTAACTCAATTAAGTGGCCATATAATCAGCATATTTTGGGCAGATTGTTCATCTTCTTCAACATTGCAAAAACTAGCCGTGAGCCTCCATTGAAGAACCTCCATGCCCATCCATGGCCAAGCTCCATGCAACCATGATTTAGCCATATTTTTCACTAGCTTCCTTCACAAAAATTGTTCTACACTACTTGGGCAGTAGATAGGCAGCAAGAAGATCAAGTTTAGTCAAGCTTTTGAAGAGTTTCCAAAGTGGTAAGTTTGTGTTTTTGGTTATTGCTTCATTAAAGTTTGTGAGGAGGTTATGGGTACTTGAATTGTGGAAAGAATTTTGGAGTTCGATGTTATAAGGGAGATGTTTATTTTTGGCAGCCATGGAAACTCCTTGAGGACAGTTTATTCTTGCTTGTAAATGGTAGATTAAAGGGTTGATTAAGTGTTTATGTGTGTAGGAATTTATTTGGGTGATGTATATTAAGTATATGTAAATGTGTACTTGAATTTGGAAGCTTGGAAATTAATGGAGTGTGATGTATGAATCGGCAGCTTGATTTGGTGAACCATAAAAATGTTATTTCATGTTTAGTTTATGGAATATTAATGTTGAATTGTGGTAGTTGTTATGGCAGCTTGGGTATATGTATGATGGTGTGAGGTTGGACATGTAAATGGGCTAGGTTAGGTGATTGAATTGTTGTAATTTGAGCTTGAAAAATTCTGTACTAAATGGTGCATATTGAGTGTGATTGTAAGCTGCCAAAATGACCAACAATAGGTTGTGAAATGTGTTTAAGTTATGGTACAAACCAGAATTAGCATGAATGTGTCATTTGGTAAGTGTTAAATATATTATTTGATGAGTGATGGACAATGAGCAATAGGGCAGTGTGTGTTTTGGCTTAGAACCTTAAGTGTGTGGCTCCAATTGGTATGAAACCAATTGGAGGCTAAACTAGGCACAAAATGTGCCAACTTTCATGAAGGAAGCTTACCAAAATTCTGCTTGTAAGGTAACTTGAAAAATGACCAAATCCGGATTAGTGCAATTAAGGCCTGAAAATTGACCCTTTGGGCAGCAGTTAGTGTTTTGGCCATAACTCGCTCAAAACAGGTCCAATTGACCTGAAATTTTACCATGAATAGTTAAAACCTATATCTATAAGTCTTATGAAGACACCAAAGCTCAAAAATGACCATAGGCAAGTCAAAAAGCTTGCACAAGTCGGGTCCAAAAACTGGCCGAACCAAAATTGACCTAAAATGACTTAAAGTAACCAATTTTGATGCATTTTGACCAGTAATAGTAAAATGACCATAACTTGGTCTAGTAAACTCAGAATGACCTAAAATTTTGCCCCGCGTGCAATAAGACATAGATCTACAAGTTTGTAGTTTCTACCGAAACCCAAAAACCGAGGGAACTAGGTCGTCCGGCTAGGTCAAACTAGTATCCCGGAATCTAGCAAATTACAAGAAAATGCAATATACATGGAAATGAATTGGGTAACATGTACCAACCCTAAAAGACTATTGAATGTGACATATTGGTAACATTAAAACCTAATTCACCTAGAATGCATCGAGGGTCGACATCTTAAGTTGACTAAGGAAATAATAGAATTCAGTGAATTAATTATCAAGCATTATCATTAGAGACAGTTTAAATGAGTACTGAAACACTTCAAATTGTGTTTCTCAGTTAGCAAAGACTCAGGGAAAGGGAAGGAAACACTGAGTCAAGGCCAGGAGATAGTTATCAGAGGTTTATGCACAATAGTTATTTCTTTTGAATTTTTCAATTGAAATAAATTATGACTATTTGTATATTATTGCTTTCAATTATGGAAATGTGTTTGAATGGATACTTATTGCTTGAAAAGCATTGTAAATGGTTTGAAACTGTGGAAAAATTGATTTAATGTGATTTATGAAAATTTGAAGTTAATTATGAACTGTGTTGCCATCTTGTGAATGAAATTATGACTTTGGAAATTTATTGGATTTCTCACAAATCATTTGAATAAAATGTTTGGAATTGATTTTGTGTTCACACTTAGCATGACAGTATCACATTATTCCTCCTCCATTTATAGGGTTGAGATCGTTTATTTTCCTCCCTCTCTGGTTTACCAATTGAGGTTGTAGATCGGATGAGTACTCATTATATAGCTAGCTTCCTCCCTCATTGATTTCGATTAGTGGGGTTGTAGATTGTTTTGTCGTGGTGTACAACGTGACATTGATCGGAAATTTGTGTCATGGCTTAAGTTGTGTATGAATTGGCAACACTGTGTTCTTAAATTATTTGACTAAATTGTGTTATTATGAGCTTTGATAATTTGTGAAATAGAGTTTAAATTCTTATTGACATTCACTGTCTTTTGAATTTAATCATGTTTTGACTTATTAAGATTTATTGTGATATTGTGAAATGGAGACATTCATTGTCTTGAATTTAATTATGGTTTCAGTATCCACTATTTATATGACTTATGATTTGTGATTTAAAGTTGTATTTGGTTAATGTTGTGCACCACTGAGACATTATCTCAGCGATAGCTTTTCACTGCTGTCGCAGGTAGACAGACAGATAGGGCAATAGACTTGGCTGCTAGTGCATTCAGCGAGAGATCATCGGGTATACTGAGTATACCACATTTTGCATTTTGTATTGTAATGTATGTTCACTGTATGTATATATTGTTCTTGGTTTTGAGCAGTTGTAAATTAAAATTATACATTGAAGTTGTAAAATAAATTATGAGTTATTTTAACTTGTAAAATTTGTACTACATTTCTTTTATCTCAGCTTTGAAAATATTGAAAAATTACTGTGGATTTGAGTTGATCAAATATTAGAGTTGAGATTGAGAAATATATTTGAAGTGCTTTTTTACAGGTTTTTGAAGAACTGTTTTATTCAAAATACAGATGGCACTCTGCCAAAATTTTTACAGAAATTACTAATAAGTCAAATGTATTAGCTATTTCACTTCAGTTCAAAAAAGTTTTTAATACCTGTAAATAATGCTCACCACTGTAAAATGAAGAATGAAAAGTTTTAAAATCCCTTGTAGTGTATTTGATGGGTTATCAGTAGACGAAGTTAGTAATTCATTAGGTATACTATGGGATCATGTCATGCCTTACAGAGGGGTAGGGTGTGACATGTTTTAGTGGTATCAAAGCTAGTTTTAAATTCTGTTTTCACATGTTATTTGAATATTCTTTCTTCATAGTACAACATCTCAATATCATTGTTTGATACATATAGTACATTACATTATAAATACGCACTAACAGGAGGAAATCTCCTTGTGTTAATTGTTCAGGAGTTCTAAGATCCTTGAATTGACTATGGAAGAGGGTGATTGTTTAGTCGATCAATCGATAGAGGCTGAGGTACAAGTTGAGGCCCCAGCTCCATAAAGTGTTGAAAGTCCGACTGTGCCAGTTTTATCGGTACAAATTACTACATAAATGGCCCAGCAAATGGCCACTTTCTTTCAACAAATGGCTGATAATTTGTCAGCCCAAGTACAGACTCAACCCCCGTAAGGGCAACATGAAATAGAGAAGAGGGAGAAACCTATGGGTCAGAGCTCAAACAGTAATTTGAGAAATAGAAAAGAATATGAGGAGCCCCGAGCTCAGGGATATAACAGAGGTGGATCATCAAGGCAGAGACCACCAAGGTCTAGTCGTCGAACAACTAGAAGTTCCTACCCTCCCTGCCAATGCGAAACTTGTGGTAGAAATCATGGTGGGGTTTGCTACAAGGCCATAGGAGCCTGTTATAACTGTGGAGGCATATGACACTTTGCCAAGGACTGCACCAGTGCCCATAGAGTTAGACCACCTTCTACTACTGCTGAAAGGTTAGCTCAGAGCCCTGTCAACAGAGGTTCACAACCACCCAACAGAGGTAGAGACAGGGGTAGAGGTAACCCAGTAGGCAGCCAAGGCACTGTGAAACAATCAGAGCAAGACAGTGCTCCAGTTAGAGTCTACGCAATGAGACAGAGGGAAGAGGCCGAGACATCTGATGTTGTGGCTGGTACCTTCTCAACTTTTAATCAAGATATGTTTGTGTTATTTGATCCGGGTTCTACCCATTCTTATGTGAGTGCTAGCATCATTGATTGCATTGTTGTTCCATGTACAAAAATGGACTTTAAGGTGCTAGTAACAAGTCCGCTAGGACAGGATGTCAGGGTTAATATAATGTATAGGGATTGTCCTTTGGTGATCCAAGGACACACTTTTCTGTCTGATTTCATTAAAATGCCCTTCAGAGATTATGATATCATCTTGGGCATGGATTGGTTAGCCAGGCATCATGCCATGATTGATTGTAGGCTGAAGACAGTCACTTTTGGTCTCCTCAAGATGCTGATGTGGTAATACATGGGGAGAGGCAGCTATTGCCATCAAACATCATTTTGGCTGCACTAGCCAGAAAAATGATTAGAAAGGGGTGTGAAGCATACTTGGCACATGTGGTAGACACCCAAGTGGGGAGTCCAGCATTGAGGGACATCCCTACAGTATAGACTTTCCATATGTGTTTCCTGATGAATTTCCAGGATTACCTCCGGAAAGAGAAGTGCAGTTTGAAATTAATGTTATGCTTGGTGTGGATCCAATCTCCATAACACCATATAGAATGGCACCAGCAGAGTTGAAGGAGTTGAAGGTACAGTTGCAAGAACTACTTGAAATGGGCTTCATCCGCCCTAGTGTGTCACCATGGGAGCGCCAGTATTGTTTGTTAAGAAAAAGGATGGCACTCATCATTTATGTATTGTTTGACCTGGAGTCTGAATACTTTTATGTTAGTATTAGAATTATATGTTCTGTTATTATTCCTTTACAGGGGAATAAATTTTGATGCATTAGTGATTAGTCCTTTAAGATAACGATTGTGATAATAAGTGAAGTTAGTTTTTGAAGAGTTTATCGACGAAAAGTATTTTCTAACACACCATAAATTATAAAGCTAATTGACGAGCCTACTTAATGTAAGGCAAGAGGACGTTAAAGTAAGATGCGGAAATAGAATTGCTCTAGATGAAGGCAGAGATGTTACTGTTAGTAATTGTTAATGGATATTGTAATCAGAATAAGTTTCGGATATCAGTGAATTCGGAAAGGATAAAAGATAGGAAAGTTTGATCTATTGGAATGTATCGTAGTAACTATGCAATGTTCTTGATGTTTATACTATAAGCTGCAGATTATAGTACTAACTTGAGATTATTGTGTAGGGCTACGTACTACCCGATAGTACACCTATATGAGAATAGTTGCCAATGGCATCTGTTTTGGTATAGTTATGCCAGGACATAATTTTATTGTTAGAAATAAGTTTGAAAATCCTACTTAGGGATCTAAAACTCAAAAGTTAGAATATCGAAAGGTTATAGTTCAATACAAAAGGAAGTAAGTTATAGAATATTGACAGATAAAAAGAGTTATGGAAGTAAAAATTCGAACAGTTGGTTCAGATATAACAAAGAAATGTTATGAATGTGAGGAAGACTATGGACTAGAATAGTCAGAGGACCAATGACTAGATAAATGATTCTAACATGACCTCAAGGGTCATTCAAGAAGGAACATGAACCGAAATATTAGACAGCATAATAGTAAGAGGAGATTGGTTTTATACAAACAAATTAAACATTGCATTAGATTGTTAAAAGTCTTATACAAATTTGAGGAAAAGAAGATTATACGATCATATAGAAAGGAGAAAATAAACGTATGACTATTGTAAGATGGCTATTCGGTAAAATTTCATGGATGAAATTTATTTTAAGGGAGGGGGGGGGGGGAGAATCGTAACACCCCTATGTTCGGTAGTGCGTTCTACTGTTCCAGTGACCAGTGTTGTCCGGACAGCTAGAATGCCCAGAACTACACTTCGATATGAGTGAGGAGACATAAAATAATGAAATACAAGAAAAGAAAATACAATAAAAACAAAGGACAAATAATAGCAAAGAAATGTAACCAAGTTAAGTGAGCCGAGAACCCTAGCGATGGGTGACTGCACCGGGAAGTCGCAGCGTGGACTGTTGACTAGCCCTGAACCGTGGGGAACCCTGAAAAATATTTTTAACACTTAAATGGACATCTATTGAAGTATAAATATCATTAGAAATATCAGAGAAAAATTAATTAATTAGTACAAAGAAAAGTGAGAACAGTAAAGTTTCAATGGCTATAACTCTCTCTAGAAACTCTAATTTAGGTGCTTCTTAAACCGATGGAAACCTAAGGCATAGTAGAACATTTCATATGAAGAAAATTAGACCAAATTATGGACTTAACTTGATCAAATTATTGAACAAAGTTGGATCAATAAATCTGTAGAACTAAATTCTACAGCATGAACAGTAACCGTAATTTGGATATAACTTGAGCTACAAAAGTCCAATTAGAGTGATTCAAAAAAGAGAATAAACTTAAGACAATAGGGAACATTTTCTATGAAGGAAGTTTTGCCAAATTCCAACAGAAAAGTGATCAATGGAACAGTGCAACCTATACACCAAAAACTGAAAATTGACAATTTTGCCTAAAAGACTTAAGTGTTGAGAAAATGACGAAAACCAATAAGTTTAGTGACCAAAATGTGATATGTGGGTGAAGTTGGAATTCCCATACCTATTAAGCCTTAGAAAGTTAACAATTTTACTTGAATAGTGTAGTAAATAGTAACCCAAAACACAAAAATTTTGAGAATGTCGAGTTTAGCACATTAGCGCTAGATAAAAGTGAAGCTAAATTTATTTTTGGATTTATGCTAAGTTATGGTACTGAAACACTGTGAAACTATGTGTTTCAACTGAAAAAGACTTGGAAGCTCTGAGAGACTGAGTCAAGGCCTAGAGGCGACTAACGTCAGGTTTGTGCACAATAAACCTTATTTGAGCCTTTTGTCATTGAAAAATTGATTTAGTGTGATTTATGAAAATTTGAAGTTAATTATGAATTGTGTTGCCATCTTGTGAATGAAATTATGACTTTGGAAATTTATTGGATTTCTCACAAATCATTTGAATAAAATATTTGAAATTGATTTTTGATTCACACTTAGCATGACAGTATCTTATTATTCCTCCTCCATTTATGGGGTGAGATCGGTTATCTTTCCTCCCTCTCTGGTTTACTAGTTGAGGTTGTAGATCGGATGAGTACTCATTAGCTAGCTAGCCACCTCCCTCATTGATTTCGATTAGTGAGGTTGTAGATTGCTTTGTCGTGGTGTACAACGCGACATTGATCGAAAATTTTGTGTCATGGCTTAAGTTATGTATGAAATGGCAACACTGTGTTTCTTAAATTATTTGACTAAATTTTGTTATTATGAGCTTTGATAATTTGTGAAATGTGATTGAGAAATATTTAAACTGTGTTTTGGCAATGAATGATTTATGTATTATATTTTAAATTTTTATTGTGCACCATTGAGTATTTTTATACTCAACGATAGCTTATTTTGCTGTTGCAGATAAGAGCAAAGAGAAAGCAGCAAAGTGAGCTGCGAAATTGACAAGAACTCTTGATCATTTTTGTATGGGTATTGTTTTATACCCTTATAATTATTTTGATGTAAATACTGTAATGTCATAAGTATCAATGTAAAGTCAATAGTTGTATAATAAATCGTAATAGTATTATTTTTGGATTTTATATATCTGTAAAGTTAATCTGTGCTTACAATATTGATGGAATGATATGAAATGATTTGTTTTGAGAATTTTGAGATGTATTGACTTGAGAATATTTGGAGGTTGGGAGTTAGGAAAAATTTATTGGAAGTGCTTTTTACAGGATTTTGAAGAACGGTTTTCTCCAAATACAAATGAAACTCTGTCAAAATTTTTATAAAATTTGAATAAAAATAAAAATGGACAAAAATTTTTACTAGTTTTTAAGCTTTGAATAAATGATTTTAATTTCTACCAAAATGCTCACCACTTCCAAAATGTAAGAAAATGGTTTTAAAATCCCTCGTAGTGTACTTAATGAATTATCGGTAGGTGAAGTTTGGCAGTTCATTAGGTATTGTACGGGAACTTGTTATGCCTTACAGAGGGGTAAAGTGTGACATGCTTTAGTGGTATCAGAGCATGGTTTTGCAATGAATTTTGACTATTTATGTGAACATTTCTTTGATAATTACAACTACTCAAGTGTCTTTAATTGATACATATGACATATTTACATCATGAATATGCGCTAACGGAGGTCAACCTCCTTGTGTTTGATCTCAGGAAGTAGAAATTTTGGGAAAACGGAATGGAAGGAGGAGATCATTCCGTAGAACAATCTGTTGAGGCTGAGGTTCAAGGGGAAGCCCCAGCACTCCAGAACGTGAGTGGGTCAGCTACTCCAGCTCCTACTCGGCACCGATTCCACCTTTCGGTTTATGCAGATGGCTACATTTTTCCAGCAAATGGCGGGAAATGTGCCACCCCAAGCTCAGATGCAAGTACCTATAGCACAACCGCAGCCCTCAGCTCGATAATATGAAAAATTGATGAAATTTGGGGCCATCGAGTTTAAGGGCACTGCGGATCCACTGGAGGCAGAACAATGGTTAGAGCAAATGGAACGTGTTTTCAGGAAGCTACAGTGTGCACAAGAGCTAAAGTTCGAGTATTCTGTTTCCTTGTTGCAACGGGATGCGTATGAATGGTGAAAAACCATCCTCCACAGCCTGGTTGAGCCACCCGTGTTAACCTGGTCAGACTTTTTAAGGTAGTTTTGACAGAAGTGGGTTCTCGATGCATATGCGGATATGAAGTAACAAGAATTCTTGAGTTTGAAATAAGGGGACAGAACCATAGTAGAGTATGAGAGAGACTTCTCAAGGCTAAGCCACTATGCTGGAAGCTTAGTCTCCACCTCCAAAGACAGATGTAAGAGGATTGAGTCTAGGTTAAGGCCAAATCTGAGAATGCAAGTTGTGGGTTTCTGACATCAGAATTTCGCTGAATTGATCTCACAGGCCCTGGAACTGGAAAGGATAGAATCAGAAGGGGCAGTGAAGAAGGGTACACAAGAGAAAGAAAAGACTGAAAAGACTATGGGACAAGCATCTGAGAGTGGTTCTGGAAAGAGGAAATAGTTTGGGGGATCCAGTTCCCGTAAATCTGGCAGAGGCAGATTCACTGGCCAAAGACCACCCCGGTCTAGTCAGTAGACCCAGCAAGCACCCCGAGGAGCTCTATCAGTTCGACAGTGTGAAACTTGTGGTAGAACACACGGTGGGGTGTGTTTCAAGGCCACTGGTGCATGTTTTAACTGTGGAGGGAGCGAACATTTCGCTAAGGATTGTACTAGTCCGCGCCAGTCTGGACCTCCTGCTACATCTGAGGGATCAGCCCAAGTCTCTACACCTAAAGGATCACAACCAGCTGGTAGAGGTAGAGGCAGAGGTAGGGGTCCTGGTAACACTCCTAAGAGTCAAAGCACTATTAACCAGCCAGAGTGTATACCATGCATCAGAGGGAGGAAGCTGAAACACCAGACGTAGTAGCTAGTATTTTTTCCATCCTTGACCAAGATGTATATGTGTTATTTGATCCTAGCTCCACACATTCGTATGTTAGTGCTAGTGTGATGTGTTCTACTGCTATTCGGTGTGTACCAATGGACTATGATGTGCTAGTAACTAGTCCATTAGGCCAGGAGGTCAGGGTAAATAGACTATATAGGGACTGTCCTTTGGTGATCCAAGGACACACTTTTCTGTCTGATTTAATTGAAATGCCCTTAAGAGATTATGATATTATCTTGGACATGGATTGGTTAGCCAGGCATCATGCGATGATTGACTGTATACTGAAGACAGTCACTTTTAGTCTTCCTCAGTATGGTGATGTAGTAATACATGGGGAGGGCAGTTATTGCCTTCAAACATCATTTCAGCTACACTGGCCAGAAGGATGATCAGAAAGGGGTGTGAAGCATATTCGGCACATGTGATAGACACCCAAGTGGGGAGTCCAGCACTGAGGGACATTCCTACTATATGTGACTTTCCGGATGTATTTCCTGATGAATTGCTAGGATTACCTCCAAAAAGAGAAGTGCAGTTTGAAATTGATGTTATGCCTGATGTGGACCCAATCTCTATAACACCATACAGAATGGCACCAGCAAAACTAAAAGAATTGAAAGTACAGTTGCAAGAGCTGCTTGACAAGGGCTATATCGCCCCTAGTGTGTCACCTTGGAGAGCACCAGTGTTGTTTGTAAAGAAGAAAGATGGCACTCTACGGTTATGCATTGACTATCGGCAGTTGAATAAGGTGACAATAAAGAACAGATACCCATTGCCCCGCATTGATGACTTGTTTGATCAGTTGAGGGGTGCAGCTGTGTTCTCCAAAATTGACCTGAGATCAGGTTATTATCAGCTAAAAGTACAAGAGCAGAGTATTTCTAAAACTGCCTTCAGAACCCGCTATGGCCATTATGAGTTCTTGGTCATGCCATTCGGGTTAACTAATGCTCCGGCTGCTTTTATAGATCAGATGAACACTATCTTCAGACCATACCTAGACAAGTTTGTTGTGGTATTTATTGATGATATATTGGTCTATTCGAGGAATGCAGAAGAACATGATAGATATCTGTGGATTGTACTACAGACTTTGACGGAGAAATAGCTATATGCCAAATTATCGAAGTGTGAATTTTGGCTGAAAGAAATATCTTTCTTGGGGCATGTAGTATCTAAAGAGGGCATCAAGGTAGATCCTAGCAAGATAGAAGTTGTCCTTAATTGGAAGCCACCCAGAAATATCACAGAGATTCATAGTTTTCTAGGGTTAACTGGATACTACCGTCGATTTGTGAAGGGATTCTCCATGTTGGCGTCTTCATTGACCAAGCTGCTTAGAAAGGATGTGAAATTTCAGTGGACGGACAAATGCCAGCAGAGTTTTGATGAATTGAAGAGATGTTTGACTGAGGCTCCAGTCCTGACTTTACCTACACCGGGTAAAGAATATACAGTTTACAGCGATGCTTCTCACAATGGGTTAGGTTGTGTGTTGATGCAAGATCGGAATGTCATTTCCTATGCATCACACCAGCTAAAACCGAATGAGAGGAATTATCTGACATATGACTTGGAGCTTGCAGCCATTGTGTTTGCTCTTAAGATCTGGAGGCACTATTTGTATAGGGAGAAATGTTACATCTATATAGATCATAAGAGTTTGAAGTATTTGGGCACCCAGAAAGAGCTGAATTTGAGACAGAGGAGATAGTTAGAGTTGATAAAAGACTATGATTGTCTGATAGACTATCAGCCAAAAAAAGCTAATGTTGTGGCTGACGCCTTAAGTCGCAAGACTATGGCAAGTCTACGAGTTACTCCTTTGTCTATGGTATATGAGTTAAGATCATTGCATGCCAGTTTAGAGATTAATGATGAGGGGCAAACAGCAGTTGCATGGCATGTACAGCCAGTATTGATTGATCATATTAGAATGGCTACTTAGAATGATCAGAAGTATCAGAAACTGTTGGAAGAAGTTCAGTAGGGCAAGAAACCAGAATTCTCAATAAGAGATGATGGTCTATTGCTACACCAGGGCAGAATGTGTGTTCCTAATGATGTTGATTTGAGACAGATCATTTTGAAGGAAGCACATGAGTCTCCTTTTGCCATGCACCCTGGTGGTACAAAAATGTATAGAGGGCTAAAGGAGCATTACTGGTGGATGGGTATGAAAAGAGATGTGGCAGAATTTATTTCCAAATGCTTAACTTGTCAATAAGTGAAGGCAGAGCATCGAGTACCCACTGGGTTGTTACACCCACTACCAGTGCCAGAATGGAAATGGGAAAGAATAACAATGGATTTTGTGATGGGACTTCCGAGGACACAGAAGAGTCACGATGCAGGTTGGGTCATTGTTGACAAACTGACTACATCTACTCATTTTCTGCCAGTTCAGATGGACTACAGTTTAGAAAGATTGGCCCAGTTGTATATAAACAAGATTGTGAGATTGCATGGAGTGCCAGTATCCATCGTATCAGACAGAGATCCTAGGTTGACTTCTAGATTCTGGGATAGTCTTCAGAGAGCCCTAGGAACTAGATTGAACTTCAGTACTGCATTCCACCCACAGACAGATGGCCAGTCTAAGAGGGTAATTCAGATCTTGGAGGACATGTTACGGGCTTGTGTGATTGAGTTTGAGGGCAGTTGGGACATACACTTGCTTTTAATTGAGTTTGCTTATAACAACAGCTACCAATCAAGCATTGGGATGTCTCCATATGAAGCTTTGTATGGCAGAAAATGCAGAACCCCGTTGTGTTGGGATGACGTGGGTGAAAGAAAGATGATTGGACCCAAAATTGTTCAGCAAACTGAGGAGAAGATCAGAGTGATCAGGGATCGACTTAACACTGAATCAGACCATCAGAAGTCCTACATTGATTTGAAAAGGAGGGATATTGAGTATGCAGTGAGTGAGAAAGTTTTCCTCAAAGTTTCTCCTTGGAAGAGAATTATGAGATTCGGCAGAAAGGGGAAACTAAGTCCTCTCTTCATTGGGCCATATGAGGTTCTGGAAAGAGTGGGTCCTTTGGCATATCAGTTGGCATTACCTCCAGAGTTGGAGAAGATACATAATGTCTTCCATGTGTCTATGTTGAGGAGGTATCGATCAGACCCATCTCATGTACTACCAATAGAAGAAATTGAAGTGAATCCAGACCTCACATATGAGGAAGAACCCATAGAGATTCTGGCTTATGAGGTGAAGCAGCTACGGAATAAGCAGATACCATTGGTAAAAGTGCTTTGGAACCATCATTCGGGCCAGGAGGCTACATGGAAACGAGAGGAGGACATGAGGAGACAGCACCCACAGCTGTTCAGAGATTAATACCAGGTAAAATTTCAAGACGAAATTTATTTAAGGAGGGGAGAATTGTAACACCCCTATTGGTATAGCCTGGTATATTTCACTGTTCCGGTGACTGTTGTAGGTCCGGACAATTAAGAGGATGAGAACCACACTTAAGACAACTAAATAAGCTATAAACATAAATAATTAGTGAATGCCAATTAGTTAAGTATGAATAAGAAAAACAGAACATAAGAAGTTAAACGAGCCGAGAGTCACAACGATGGGTGATCGTCTCGGGAACAACTGTGAAACCATTTTAAACTCAAATTTAGAACCATAAAATGTGACGTTGCGGTCCTTAGGACCATTACGAACACAATGGAAAAGTCAAAAGGTGATGACATCATGCATGACCTCATGCATGATGCCATAAAAATAATACTTAATATATTTAATTAAATGGATTTTTGGGTCTTCCTAAGACATAAAAAGATAAAAGAAAAGAAAAGAAAAGAAAAAAATTAATTAGTCTTCTTCTTTATCCCATCTAAGCCGCCACACTATCTCCCTCTCATCTTCATGGAAATTCCTCCATTAAAGTTTGTCTTCAAGCTTTGAAACCCTTACCAAATCCTAACTTCTCCCATAATTATTCCATAAAACCTTATCTCCTTCCCTTGGGGAAGAAATTTAGCAAGCAAGAAAGAAGAGAAGAGGAGAAAAATTAAAGATTGCAATTGCAAGTTAGATTCTTATTGAATTCATGAAATTAAGTTTATGTGTGATGAAATTGCATTAGAAATAAAGGAAATTATGCCTAAATAAGGGAAGAGAGAATGTGGCAGCCATGGAACCTTAAGGTTTTGATGGTATTTAGTTAGGTTAAACATGAAATCTTGGTGAATAGATGTTATATATGTGAATTGTATATTTAGATTACATGAATTGTGAAGATTGGACAAACTTAGGGTTTTGGACATTAGGGTTTTGAGACCAAAAATGTGAAAAACTTGTAAATGGTGTCTTTGACCTAATGTGAAGTGAGAAATGGTCATTTGTGACCTAATTAAGTGTGTTAGAAGTGTTGGAATTAAAGTCAAATTCGGAGGAAGTGTGGCCATGCTGTTGCAGCATGACCAAGTCAACTTTGAAGGATCAAAAATGAAATTTTACAAGTCCAATGGATATGGGACCAATTGGGAATGAAAATAGGCACTAAATGACACAATTTTCATTTAGGAAGCATGCCCAAAAAGTGACTAAAACCTAGTGAACAAATTGACCAAAGTTGAAAAATTGCAGGCTACCCTGCACAAACTGATCAAATGAATAGTGTTTGTTCATTTGGTCATAACTCGTGCTAGACAGGTCAAAATGACCTGAAATTTTACCAGTGGTTAGATGAGGTATAGATCTAAAACTTTCATGAAGAACACAAACCCAAATTATGCCATTAACCTAATCAAATTACTGAGAAAATTTGAATCACTGAACCTTGAGAACTGCAGATTTACCTTACGAACAGTAAAGTTTCAATGGCTATAACTCTCTCTAGAAAACTCTGATTTAGGTGATTCTTGAACCAATGGAAACCTAAGACATATTAGAACATTTCAGATGAAGAAAATTAGACCAAATTATGGACTTAACTTGATCAAATTGCTGAACGAAGTTGGATCAATAAATCTACAGAACTTAATTTTGTAGCATGAACAGTAACTGTAATTTGGATATAACTTGAGCTACAAAACTCCAATTGGAGTGATTCAAAAAGGAGAATAAACTTAAGACAATAGGGAACATTTTCTATGAAGGAAGTTTTGCCAAATTCCAATAGAAAAGAGACCAACGGAACAGTGCAACCTAGACACCAAAAACTGAAAATTGATAATTTTGCCTAAAAGACTTAAGTGTTGAGAAATGACCAAAACCAACAAGTTTAGTGACCAAAATGTGGTATGTGGGTGAAGTTAGAATTCCCATACCTATTAAGCCTTAGAAAGTCAATAATTTGACTTGAATAGTGTAGTGAATAGTAACCCAAAACACAAAAATTTTGAGAACGTAGTTTAGCACATTAGAGCTAGATAAAAGTGAAGTTAAATTTATTTTTGGATTTATGCTAAGTTATGGCACTGAAACATTGTGAAACTGTGTGTTTCAGCTGAAAAAGACTTGGAAGCTCTGAGAGACTGAGTCAAGGCCTAGAGGCGACTTACGTCAGGTTTGTGCACAATAAACCTTATTTGAGCCTTTTGTCATTGAAAAATTGATTTAGTGTGATTTATGAAAATTTGAAGTTAATTATGAATTGTGTTGCCATCTTGTGAATGAAATTATGACTTTGGAAATTTATTGGATTTCTCACGAATCATTTGAATAAAATGTTTGAAATTGATTTTTGATTCACACTTAGCATGACAGTATCTTATTATTCCTCCTCCATTTATGGGGTGAGATCGGTTATCTTTCCTCCCTCTCTGGTTTACCAGTTGAGGTTGTAGATCGGATGAGTACTCATTAGCTAGCTAGCCACCTCCCTCATTGATTTTGATTAGTGAGGTTGTAGATTGCTTTGTCGTGGTGTACAATGCAGCATTGATTGGAAATTTTGTGTCATGGCTTAAGTTGTGTATGAATTGGCAACACTGTGTTTCTTAAATTATTTGACTAAATTGTGTTATTATGAGCTTTGATAATTTGTGAAATGTGATTGAGAAATATTTAAACTGTGTTTTGGCAATGAATGATTTTTGTATTATATTTTAAATTTTTATTGTGCACCACTGAGTATTTTTATACTCAATGATAGCTTATTTTGCTGTCGCAGATAAGAGCAAAGAGAAAGCAGCAAAGTGAGCTGCGGGATTGACAAGAACTCTTGATCATTTTTGTACGGGTATTGTTTTATACCCTTATAATTATTTTGATAAAAATACTATAATGTCATAAGTATCAATGTAAAGTGAGCAGTTGTATAATAAATCGTAATAGTATTATTTTTGGATTTTATATAACTGTAAAGTTAATCTGTGCTTACAATATTGATGGAATGATATGAAATAATTTGTTTTGAGAATTTTGAGATGTATTGACTTGAGAATATTTGGAGGTTGGGAGTTAGGAAAAATTTATTGGAAGTGCTTTTTACAGGATTTTGAAGAACGGTTTTCTCCAAATACAAACGAAACTCTGTCAAAATTTTTGTAAAATTTACAGAAAAATAAAAATGGACAAAAATTTTTACTAGTTTTTAAGCTTTGAATAAATGATTTTAATTTCTACCAAAATGCTCACCACTTCCAAAATGTAAGAAAATGGTTTTAAAATCCCTCGTAGTGTACTTAATGAATTATCGGTAGGTGAAGTTTGGCAGTTCATTAGGTATTCTACGGGATCATGTTATGCCTTACAGAGGGGTAAGGTGTGACATCCTATGATTATGAGATTTGGCAGATGGATGTCAAAATAGCTTTTCTTAATGGATACATTGAAGAAAACATTTTCATAGAACAACTTAGGGGTTTTGAATCCCAAGATGGTTCCAAAGTATGCAAGCTAAAGCGATCCATTTATGGGTTGAAACAAACTTCGGGGAGTTGGAATATCTGTTTTGATGAAGCCATTAAGTCATTTGGTTTTATTAAAAATGAGGATGAGCCATGTGTATATAAGAAGGTTAGTGATAGTGCTACCACATTCCTAATTTTATATGAGGATGACATTTTGTTGATGGGTAATAACATAGGTATGTTGACAGCTGTAAAGGTATGGTTGTCAAATACATTCTCCATAAAAGACTTAGGTGAGGCAACCTATATTTTTGGAATTCGTATCTATAGAGATAGAGCAAAAAGAATAATTGGTTTATCCCAAAGTCTGTACTTGGAAAAGGTGTTAAAGAGGTTTAACAAGCTTGATTCCAAAAGAGGATTGTTACTAGTGAGACATGGTATCCACCTTTCTAAAGAGATTCTCCAAATACACCTAAAGAAAGAGATAAAATAGCCAGGATTCCATATGCTTCGGCTGAAGGAGCGGAAGCATGAAAAACACAAGTTTAGATCATTGAAATCCATAATTTTTCATCTAGGGTCACATGCATCATGCAAGATTCATTTTTATCTATTTGATTTCAATGATAAACAGTATATTAAAACTCTTTTAATATGTTTTTGGATCTATATTTGCCATTTAAGATTTTAAAATTAACAGATTAATTCATTAGAACCCTATATTAGATCAAGAATAAGTGCACTAACCTTTTTGATGCACTGCAATGTATTTGGCACCTTTAGGATGCTTCTAGGACACTAGATGTTGTCTCTCTAGCTTGTCCACACCAAGATAACCATTGCAGCCCCTTGAACAGCTTCTCAAGGATTTCGAATCAATTAGAAATTTAGGTTTTACCGTTTGAGAGATTACAGATGCAAACAGGACACTAGAAATGATTTCTAGTATTTTTAATTCAAGAGATTGGTTGCTAATCTCTTTGAATTGATGAGAGATGAAGAAGAAGAGAAGGGAGAGGAGCTCAAAGGTGGCGGCACAAAAGATAGCAGCAGCCTTGTTATAATTTTCTTTCATAACAACACATTATATAGCTAGGTCACCACTTAAAACCCTTGCCACATGTCACCTTCTGATTGGCTCTAGGTTTAATTTGACCCAACCACATTATGCCAAGTGTCAAACCTCTATTTAATCTTGACTTTGATCATCTTACATGATTAAAAGACATATGGCAAGCTTATGTGTAGTGCCATGTGTCACCATCTCTTGGTGCCACATGTCACCCTGTGGAATGACCAAAATACCCCTGTGTCTTAATTTTGGGTTCTCAACCCAAAATAATTATTTCTCTCTTCTAATCAATTTATATCAAACATAAATTAATTAATGAATCTCTATTAATTAATTTCTCATAATTAAATTCATATTTAAACACTTTAAATATAAATTTAAGTTATACTATACATCCAATAACCTAGATTTGGTTTCAAGCCATGCTAGGGACTTTGCAATCTAATTGAAAACCAAACTTATTTAGTTAATCAATTAAACTCTTTAATTAATTAATTAAATTATATTTAATTTGGTGATTACTTGTGTATGTGTGTGACTTACTAGGCTCATTACTAATTGGCAATGAGACATGATATCAACTCTTAATATCATCAGAACTCTTTCTTACTATAAATGATTTCTCTAAATCATTTTATGTAGCTTATAGACTATGGTTAAAACCTAGCATAGCATACCATAGCCAGCCAATCAGTAATAAGGTTTACCTTAAATGAACCAATAATCATATGTTACCATGCACTAGAATCTCTCTATTACAAAATCCCAATTCGAGCTGGAGTCATGGTTTATGTCAAAACCCATTTGCTATGAATGTTGTGTTATCTTTTAATTCCAGTTCTTGATTAAAAAGATTTTCTCATTAGAAACTCTTTTCTGATTAAATCTATCTGTCCTGGCCAGGAACTTGAAACATCAAGAATAATTAAATGAACATAGGATTTTATCCCTATTTATTTAGGGTTACGGATTCCATCTTGATCAACACCTACCTCCATATATAACTAGTAGGAGCTAACACTTGCCCATATACCCATACACACTACAAGTATGAAAGTAGTATCAAACTCAAACTACTTATATACAAGATAACTGTGCTATCTTAAGTCTAAAGATTATATGCACTTATATGATTTATGACAATACATTGACAAAAGTAAACTCTATGTGCTTGACATAAGTGTCACTAGTTCAGCCTACTTATCATGTATAAGTGTCTATCATGTTTGTTATATGGCATGAGACTCACTATTTCATCTTATTTGCATATCATATAAATAACTTGGGAACAAACGTGATTACAATCTTTCTAGATAAGTCTTGTCTTTATTGTGAAGTATCCTCGATTGTGAACCTATTTATGATACTTTGTGCTAGAAATACTATCACTCATATTCTTAACAACTTAAGAATAGAATTTCTAACAAAATATTAATGGACCTTTTCTATTACACATAAATATATTATGTAAACGGAAAAGTGAAAATACCTTTTATTAATAAAACATGTTCAAGATACATACCAAATGATATGCTTTAGGGCATACTACTAACAATCTCTTATTAGCACTAGAGCCATTCATTACAATACCATAGACCCATCTTCTCAAGATGTCGGTCTAACTGAGCTTGTGACAAAGGCTTAGTGAATGGATCAGCTGAATTTTTCAGCTAATGCTACTTTCTGCATGGCTATATCGCCTTGCCCAACTATCTCTCTGATAATGTGGTAGCACCTTTCTATGTGTTTGGATTTCTAGTGAGACCCGAGTTCCTTATATCCAAACAACTTCTTTTACAACATCTGATGCAGCAATATACTAGGCCTCTATAAAGGAATCAGTTGTCGTACTCTGTTTATAACTCTTCCAACTAACTGCACTTCCATTACAAATGAACACAAACCTAGAGGTAGACTTTCTATCATTGATATTTGATTGGAAATCAGAATCAGTATAACCATCAAATTGCAAGTCACCACCTCCATATATCAAGAATAAATCCTTAGTTCTTCTCAAGTACTTAAGGATATTCTTGACAGCTATCCAGTGTTCCAAACCTGGATTGGATTGACACCTGCTAGTCAAACTAATAGCATATGTGATATCCGGCCTAGTACACAACATTGCATACATCAAACTTCCAATAGCTGAAGCATATGGAATCCTGGCCATTTTATCTCTTTTTTTCAGGTATCTTTAGAGACATCTCTTTAGAAAGGTGGATACTGTAACACCCCTATTTACATAGCCTGGTATATGTTACTGTTCCGGTGACCAAAGTCGGCCCAGACAATTAAGAGAATTAGAATCACACTTAAGACAACTAGATAAGCCATAAACACAAATAATTAGTAATTGTCAATTAGTTAAGTATAAATAAGAAAAACAGAACATAAGAAGTTAAACGAGCCGAAAGTCACAGCGATGGGTGACCTTATCGGGAACGACTGCGAAGTCGATTTAAACTCAAATTTCGAATCGTAAAATGTGATGCCGCGGTACTTAGGACTATTACGAACACAGTGGAAAAGAGAAAATCATGAAAAAGAATTGTTAAGCCGGTCAAATAATTAGGTCAGGAATCCAGAAGAAATATTGAATTATTTGCAAACCGGGTTGAACCGGTGAGGGGCAATTTGGTCAATTGACCCCGAGAGCTGACTCCTGACCTAACTGTCAAATAAAATCAGAGAAAAAAAAATTTCAGAATTGGGAATTAAATTAAAGAACTAATAGAAAAATAATTAAAAAAAAGAGAAAAAGAAAAATGTGTAGGGAGATGATATCATGTATGACATCATACATGATGCCATAAGTATTTTAATTAAAATTTTATTTAATTGGAATTTATGGTCTTCCATAAGATAAAAAGAAAAGAAAAGAAAAGAAAAGAAAAAAGAAATAAAGGTCTTCTTCCTTATCAAGTTGCCGCCCTCACTCTCTCCCTTCCATCTCCATGAATGGTCCTCCATTAAAGCTTATACTCAAGCTTGAAATTCTTCATTAAACCTTAATAGCTTGTTTTAGTCACTTAAGAAGAAGATTGAAAGAGGAAAGAAATACAAAAGATAGAGATTTGAAGGAATTGAAGTTCTAAGAAAGGTTAGTATGCTAACTTTTAATTTTTCTACTTCAAATGCATGTTTAGTTATTTTAAATGAGCTTAGAAACTAAAGAAATGAAAAGAAAAATTTGTTGAGGGACCATGACTGAAATTCAGCCAGCATGAAGGGGAGGTTAATTTGCATGGTTTGATTTATTTGAATGGGTATATGAACTTTAATTAGTTGAATGGTTATGATTAAAGGCTTTGAAAGTAGCTAAATGCAAGAGTTTGTGAATTATGGTTTTGGAAATTATGGTTTAGAGACAAAAATGTGAGAAACTTGTAAATAATATCTTGGACCTAATTTGAAGTGAGAAATGGTCAATGGTGACCAAATGAAGTGTGCTGGAATGGTTGGAGTTAAGGCCAAATTCGGATTGAGTGTGGTCATGCTGCTGGTAGCATGACCAAGTTACCTTTGAGGGACCAAAAATGAAATTTTACAAGTCCAATTGGTATGAGACCAATTGGGAATGAAAAGAGACACTAAATGACACAATTTTCATTTAGGAAGCAGGCCCAAAAAGTGACTAAAACCTAGTGAATAAATTGACTCAATTCGGAAAATCTCATTCTGTCCCTGTACAAACTGACTAAATAAACAGTGTTTGTTCATTTGGACATAACTTGAGCTAGGCAGGTCTAAATGACCTGAAATTTTACCAGTTGATAGTTTGGATATAGAACTAAAACTTTTATGAAGAACACAAACCCAAATTATGCCATTAACCAAGTCATTTGACCACCCAAATTTGGTGACCTAAAATTGCCAGAACCAAAATTTGCCCAGAAAATTGGGTTAAGTCCAATTGGCAGCCATAGTTCAAATGGCTATAACTTGAGCTACAAAACTCCAATTAGAGTGATTCAAAAAGAAGAATACACTTAAGACAATAGGGAACATTTTATATGAAGAAAGTTTTGCCAAATTCCAACAGTAAGATGACCAATGGAACAGTGCAACCTTAGACACCAAAACTGAAAATTTATCAAATTTGCCTAAAAGACTTAGAATTTGAATAAACAACCAAAACTAAGAAATTTAGTGACCAAAATGTGATATGTCGGTGAAGTTGAAGTTTCCATACCTATTAAGCCTTAGAAAGTCAACAAATTGGCTTAAATAGTATCATGAATAGTAACTCTAAAATGAAAATTTCCAAGAATGTTAGTTTAGCATATTTGGGCTAGAATTAAGTATTTATGAATTAATTATTGGATTATTGTGAAATAAGATACTGAAACACTATAAATGTTGTGTTTCAGCTGAAAAAGACCCGGAAGGTATAAGGGACTGAGTCAAGACTTAGAGGCGACTCACGTCAGGTTTGTGCACAAAAAATTTTAAATTATAGTTTTCACAATGGAAATTGATTTGTTATACATTGTGAATGTGTTTGTTTATTATGAATTTCAAGAATGTTGTGTCGCCTATTCTACAATGGAAATTTGGAAGGAAAATTAATTATTGATTTGTATGAAATATTTGAACAATATGGTTTTGAATTTAGTTATGGCTTTGAAAATCTTATTTGAAAAATAGTGTGTTGCCTGCTTTGTGAATGAAAAGTTTAGAGTGAAATATGATTTGTGAATTGTACAAAATATTTGAACAACTTGATTTAAATTGTTTTTAATTCACACTTGGCATGGCAATACTAATATGTTCCTTCTCCACTTGTGGGGTGAGTATGATATTTGATCACTTTCCTCCCTCTCTGGCTTTCCAGTCTGAGGGGCGAGTTTGGATGAGTACTCATTAGCTAGCTAGCCACCTCCCTCATTGATTTCGATTAATGGGGTGAGTATGCCTTGTCGTGATGTATACACGACATGTTCGAAAATTTTGTGTCATGTCCTAAGTTGTGTTATTGTTTGGCAACACTATGTTTATTAAATTGTTTGATCAAGTTGTGCTATATTAAGCTTTAAAAATTATGATTTGTTATAAATGTGATTTGAGAAAAAAAATTGTGAAATGCGATTATGAGATTTTTGAATGATGATTTGTTCATAAATGTTTTATATTTTGCATTTTATGCTTTATTGTGCACCACTGAGTATTTATATACTCAGCGATAGCTTTAACTTGCTATCGTAGATAGGGAAAAGGACATAGCAGCAGAGTGAGCTGCTACAGGTAGAGAATAGCATAATTGAAGAATTTTTGTACGGGTATTTGTCTATACCCTAGTAGTTTAGTTTGATGTAAATACGATAGTATGCATATGTATCTCTGTAATTTGAGCAGTTGTATAGATAAAATTGTAATAATATTATTTTTGAGATTTTGCATCTGTAAATTAACTTATGACTGTAAATTAATGATTTAAAATGTAATGTGCATGAGTTATGAAATGTTTTGAGATATTAATTCTTGATTTGAAATTTGGATTTTAAATTGAAGTGTTGCTATTACTATTGATTTGAAATTTGGTGGTTACAAATGGAGTTGTGATTGCGAAATATATTGGGAGTGTTTCTATTTTCAGGTTTTGAAGAACTATTTTCTCAAAATACAGAGGGCACTCTGCCGAAATTTTTGTAAAAATTGCGGAGATTTTAAATATCCAAAAATTTAATTTATGTTTGGACTTTAAATAAAGGTTTTTAAAATTTGAAAAAAATTTTACCCACCAATTCCAAAATGAACAAAAATTGTTTTAAAATCCCTTGTAGTATATTTAATGGGTTACCGGTACGGTAATTCATTAGGTGTACTACGGGAACATGTTACATCTTACTAGGAGGAGGGTGTGACAGATACCATGTCTCACTGGTAGCAATCCTCTCTTGGAATCAAGCATGTTAAACCTCTTTAACAACTTTTCCAAGTATAGACTTTGGGATAAACCAATTATTTTGTTCGCTCTATCTCTATAGATGTGAATTCCAAGAATATAGGTTGCCTCCCCTAAGTCTTTCATAGAGAATGTATTTGACAACCATACCTTTACAGTTGTCAACATACATGTGTCAGTACCCATCAACAGAATATCATCCACGTATAAGACAAGGAAGGTGATAAAACTATCACTAACTTTCTTATATACACATGGCTCATCCTCATTTTTAATAAAACTAAATGACTTAATGGCTTCATTAAAACGGATATTCCAACTCCTCGAAGCTTGCTTCAATCCATAAATGAATCGCTTTAGCTTGCATACTTTGGAACCATCTTCGGATTCAAAACCCCTAGGTTATTACGTGAAAATGTTTTCTTCAAGGTATCGACTGAGAAAAGCTGTTTTCACATCCATCTGCTAAATCTCATAATCTTAGTATTCAACTATTGCTAATAGAATCCTAATTGATTTAAGCATAGTAACAGGCGAGAAAATCTCCTCACAGTCGATTCCTTGCCTTTGGCGAAACCCTTTCGCTACTAGCCTTGCTTTATAGGTCTCTACCTATCCATCAGAATCAATTTTCTTCTTGAAAACCCATTTGTTCCCTATAGGTACAATACCATTAGGTGGGTCAACAAGATCTCTAACTTGATTCTTATACATGAAATCAATATCGGATTTCATAGCATCAATCTATTTTGAAGAGTCTATATCTGATATTGCTTCTTCATAGGCAAGTGGATCATCTCCATGATCTACTTCTTCATGTGTAGACAACTTTTGTTTTTCTTCATGAAGGAAATCATATCTCACTTGTGTTTGAGATACCCTGGTTGATCTACGAGGAACAACTGTAGATGTTTCATCAATAGGTGTAGGTTGACTAGATGGAACTATATCCATTTGATCTGTTGGTTGGTCAGAATTTTCCAATTCTAACTCCATTTGCCTTCCTTTGCCTCCTTCATGAATAAACTGTTGTTCAAGAAATGTGACATCTCTACTTATCACAATCTTTTGTAATGTAGGGAAATAAAAATAATATCCAAAACTATCTAGGGAAATAAAAATAATATCCAAAACTATCTTTTGGATATCCAACAAATCAACCCTTTTCTGATCTGGTTTCCAATTTATCAGTGTTCAGCTTTTTAATATAAGCTGGACAACCCTAAATCTTAACATGCTTAAGACTTGGTTTTCTTCCATGCCATATCTCATAAGGTGTGGAAGATACTAATTTTGATGGAACCCTATTCAGAATATGCAAAGCTGATTCTAATGCAAATCCCAAAAAGAGACTGTCATATCAATATAGCTCATCATACTACATACCATATCCAATAGGGTACGATTTCTTCTTTCAGATACACCATTCAGATGTGGTGTTCCTGTAGGAGTCAACTAGGAAACAATGCCGTGCACTCTCAAGTATTCATCAAATTCAATACTCAAGTATTCACCTCCACGATCTGATCGAAGAGCTTTAATACTCTTTCCTATTTGATTTTCTACTTCAGGTTTAAATTCTTTGAACTTTTCAAAGGATTCATGTTTGTATTTCATTAAATACAAATACACAAACCTTAATTTATTATCAGTAAAGGTAATAAAGTAATGAAAACCACCTCTAGCCATTTCTTTAAATGGACCACATACATCACTATATATTAGCTCCAAAATATTTTTAGCTCTTAGCCCTTGTCCTACAAAGGGTGATCTAATCATTTTGCCTTGAAAGTAGGATTCACAAGTTCAAGTAGGTCCATAACCTAATAAGGATAAAATCCCCATTTTCTCCAGCTTTGCAATCCTATCTTCTGCAACATGACCTAACCTTAAGTGCCAAATATATTTTGAAATTGAGTTGATTTTCATCATGGCATTGCATTCTTTTAGATTGCTATACTCTGGGCAATTCCCTTTCCAGTGCCCATCCTGCTGGCAGTGGAAACACTTTTCTTTTCCTCCATCAGCTTTAGTCTTCCCCTTCTGTTTAGCTATTTTCTTGGAAGATCCTAGAACTTGAGGTTTCCTTTTCTAATTGCCCTTCTTCTTGTTGGACTTTCTAGCAAACGATGATGCAATCAAAGCTACCTCTTTTCCTTTTCTGGCATATTCTTTTGGGCAATAACTAGCATGTTGAGCAAACCAGCTACGGTGCATTCCTGTTTAGTCATATGAAAATTTGTCACAAAATTCCCAAAAGACTCAGGAAGGGACTAAAGGATCAAATCCATTTGTAATTGGAAATCCATGTTAAAGTCAAGATGTTCCAGCTGCTCAATCAGTTCAATCATCTTACGGACATGATCCCCAATATTCTGTCCCTCAGACATCCTCATACGAAACAACTATCTAGATATCTCATACCTTGCATTTCTGCTATGCTCACCATACAACTCTTGTATGTGAAGGAGGATCTTGCTCGCACTCTGCATGTTCTCATGCTGCTTCTGTAACTCATTACTCATAGAAGCAAGCATGTAACACTTAGCTCTCATATTATGCTCCCTCCACTTGTCCAAAGTTTCATGTTCCTCTTGAGAGGCCTCTGGAGGTAAAGGACTAGGAACATTTGAATCTAGAACATATCCTATATGTTCAAGGTTCAGGACAAGTTTCAAATTTCTTAGCCAATCAGATAGATTAGGTCCTGTCAACCTATTGCAATCAAGTATGCTTGCAAGAATATTGGATTGTGGTGGTTGTTCTGTGCTCATTATTATCAGAAAATTAACTGCAGAAAATAACTAGATTAATTAGTAAATGTAACATGTAATTAACCAAAATGATTATGGTCATTTAATCAAATTGGGCCTCCCACTAACTTAGCGAATCCAACACTTCCAATGTGGAAAACGGAAATCCTAGTTAGATGGATTTCTAGTGGGTGATTAAATTCTTATAATCCTATTGATCATCCTCAGGTACATCTATTATTGGAATTACAATAAACTATAAGTGAGCAACTCCTTGCCCATCACATCTCATGTGAGGTTAAATCCTTTACCTAGCCCCTAATGCTCAAAATCTCAGGTACATCCATTATTGACTTATCTTGCATTAGTTAAGTTGATCCCATTGAACCAGTAATTATGCAAATAATTTTAATGTCCTCAGGTACATCCAATATTGGCCACCAAACCATTTACATATTTACAAGATCTCATGCTTAACAATTATTCTTAAGAAAATCTCTTAAATTAATTGCATCTTATGCAAGTATTTAAAATTTCTTAAAATAATTGCCTCAATGGAGGGCCCATGTTATAATTACTTTAATTTTACCATTTCCAACTTAATCATTTGTTTGGAAGATTTTGTGGTCGTCCTAATTACTATTAAGGTCTCACTTTGCACATTATCCAATTAGCATGCATATATCATATACTTGCATACATTCCCATACATCTCATGCATTCATGGATAATAAATAAATATGGTATGATCATGGTTTTTCTAAGGGATTCAATTTTGAGCCACCAAGAATTGAATCAGGGCATTCCTAGGAGCATTTCATTCATTCATATTACAAGAGTTGCTGAAGGAGTACATAATCAACACTTGATCTTGAATTCCTCCCACTGGTCCTACCAATGCTCTTGACCTCCTTGATCTTCTTGCAATCCAATTGCATAGTAATCCTTAGCATACCAAGGTAAATTTACAATAACTAAATAAATGAAATTACAACCCAAAAATTATTACAACCTTAATAATACATGCCCAAAATAAATAAAAATAAATTAATTAATTTACAATCCAAAGAAACATAAAAGAAATAAATCCAATCACATTGGTCTTTCATAGTCCATGATTGTCCATCATGCATATCACTATTTAACAATTGAATAAAACATACACACTTAAATTAAATTGAATATCTCATATTCAACTTAAAAATCCAGATTTGAATATGATTCAAACAAATTTAAAAATTCAGATTTGAATCATATTCAAATAAATTCAAAAATTTAGATTTGAATCATATTCAAACAACTTTAAAAATTCAGAATTGAATCACATTCAAACAACTTTTAAAATTCATATTTGTATCACATTCAAACAACTTTTAAAATTCAGATTTAAATCACATTCAAACAACTTTAAAAATCCAGATTTGAATCACGTTCAAACAAGTTTTAAAATTCAGATTTGAATCAAAATTTAATTCTGTGATTAAAAAAACTAATTAAACATTTTAATTAGTCATAGGATGAACCTTAGATCATGTAACAATTGCAGATTCCAAGGCCAAACCATGTGAACCACTTTAGAGACTATTGATGCGCACCAATGATGGTGATCAACCTCATGCTACCACCTTTTCTTTTGAAACTGGCAATGAATAATCATCTCATGATCAAATCACATAATTAAATCATATATCAAACAATCTAAATGGCAAATATAGTGGCTCTGATACCAATTGAAGGAGCAGAAGCATGAAAAACACAAGTTTAGATCATTGAAATTTAAAATTTTTCATCGAAGGTCACATGCATCATGCAAGATTCATTTTTATCTATTGGATTTCAATGATAAACAACATATTAAAACTCTTTTAATATCTTTTTGGATCTATATTTGTCATTTAAGATTTTAGAATTAACAGATTAATTCATTAGAACCCTAGATTAAATCAAGAACAAGTGCATTAACCTTTTTGATGCACTGTAGTGTATTTGGCACCTTTGGGATGCTCCTAGGACACCAGATGTTGTCCCTCTAGCTTATCCACACCAAGATCACCATTGGCAGCCCCTTGAACAGCTTCTCAAGCCTTTCCAATCAATTAGAAATTCAGGTTTTGCCGTTTGAGATATTACAAATGCAAATAGGACACTAGAAACGATTTCTAGTATTTTCAATTCAAGAGATTGATGGCTAATCTATTTGAATTAATGAGAGATGAAGAATAAGAGAAGGGAGAGGAGCTCAAAGGTGGCGACACCAAAGAGAGCAGCAACCTTGTTATAATTTTCTTTCATAACAACACATTATATAGCTAGGTCACCACTTAAAACCCTTGCCACATGTCACCTTCTGATTGGCTCTAGGTTTAGTTTGACCCAATCACATTGTGCCAAGTGTCAAACCTATATTTAATCTTGACTTTGATCATCTTACATGATTAAAAGACATATGGCAAGCTTATGTGTAGTGCCATGTGTCACCATCTCATGGTGCCACATGTAACCCTGTGAAATGACCAAAATACCCCTGTGTCTTAATTTTGAGTTCTCAACCCAAAATAATTATTTCTCTTCTTGTAATCAATTTGCATCAAATATAAACTAATTAATTAATCTCCATTAATTAATATCTCATAATTAAATTCATATTTAAACACTTTAAATATAAATTTAAGTTATACTATACATCCAATAACCTAAATTTGGTTTTAAGCCGTGCTAGGAACTTTGCAATCTAATTGCAAATCAAACCTATTTAATTAATCAATTAAACTCTTTAATTAATTAATTTAATCATATTTAATTTGGTGATTACTTGTGTATGTGTGTGACTTACTAGGCTCATTACTAATTGGCAATGATACATGATATCAACTCTTAATATCATCAGAACTCTTTTTTACCATAAATGATTTCTCTAAATCATTTTATACAGCTCATAGACTATGGTTGTAGCACCCCTATGTTCGGTAGTGCGTTCTACTGTTCCGGTGACCAGTGTTGTTCGGACAATTAGGATGCCTAGAACTACATTTAAAAGTTAGTAAGGAGACATAGAATAATGAAATATAAGAAAAGAAAATACAAGGAAAACAAAGGAAAAATAATAGCAATGAAATGTAACCAAGTTAAACGAGCCGAGAACCATAGCGATGGGTGACCGCACCAGGAAGTTGCGGTGCAAACCGTTGACTAGCCCTGGACCGCGGGAAACCCTGGAAAATATTTTTAAGACTTAAATAAATGTCTATTGAAGCATAAATATCATTAGAAATATCAAAGAAAAATTAATTAATCAATACAAAGAAAAACGAGAAATCGAGAAAACGACAAAACTCGGTGTTACCGAAAAATCGAGAATGCAGCCCGAATAGGGGCATTGTGGTCAATTGACATCTAGAGTTGCCTTTTGACCTAAATGTCCATTAAAAATAAATGATATTAAACTTTGAAAATACCATAAAAATTAAAATGGTGGTCCATTATGTAAATAGTGAAAAAATTTGAGGTAAATGTGAGAATTTAAAAACTTGGAATAAATAACCATTTTATTTCTTTAGTGCTCCACTAACCTTAACTTTGGGACACCTTAAGGGACACTTGGAATGCTGAAAACCCATCTTCAACCTCACTTTGCAAAACTAGCTGAATCCTTTCTTCCAAGGTCCATCCATGGTGAGAGCTCAAGTTCACCATGTTCTAGCCACATTTTCCATTAGGTTCCTTCACTAAACTTTACCACTATACCTTGGGCAGCATACTAGGAGCAAGAAAGTTAAGTTTTGGTGAGGTTTTGAAGAACTTCAAAAGCGGTAAGTGAGTGTTTTCAATTCTTGTTTCATTAAAAGTGTAACCAAGGTTGTAGGTAGTTGGTTTATGGAAAAATTTTTGAAGCTTGATGTTTCAATGGAGATGTACATTATGGTAGCCATGGAAATTCTATATATGTAGCTTGTTTTTACTTGTTTATGGTTGTCTAAGATGTTGTTATTGATGGCAGCATGGATATGTGTATAATGGTTTGAATTTGGACATGTATATGAGGTATGTCAGGTGGTTAATTGTTGTAATTAGACTTGGAAAATTTTTTAGTTATAATGTGTTTGTTGAGAGTAGTTACAAGATGCCAAAATGACCAAAAATGTGAAGTAAAGGTTGTTAATGTTATGGTACAAACCAAAATTGGCATGGAAGAGTTAATTTGGTAAGTGTTGGATGTGTAATTGGTAAGGATGAACAATGATTAATAGGGCAGTGTATGTTTTAGCTTAGAACCTTAAGTGTGTGGCTCCAATTGGTATGAGACCAATTGCA
This sequence comes from Hevea brasiliensis, assembly GCF_030052815.1. NCBI lineage: Eukaryota > Viridiplantae > Streptophyta > Magnoliopsida > Malpighiales > Euphorbiaceae > Hevea > Hevea brasiliensis. The sequence goes on along the minus strand of NC_079497.1, from coordinate 55,498,594 downwards.
GGTGAAACTAGGCACAAAATGTGCCAACTTTCATGAAAGAAGCTTACCAAAATTCTGCCTAGAACATAACTTGAAAAATGACCAAATCTGGATTAGTGAATTGAAAGCCAAAAAATTGACCATTTGGGCAGTAGTTGGTGTTTTGGCCATAACTCACTCAAAACAGGTCCAATTCCTATGAGGACACCAACACCCAGAAATGACCATAAGCAAGTCAAATAGCTTGCAAAAATTCGGGTATAAAAACTAGCCGAACAAAAAGTGACCTAAAAATGACCTAAAGTTACCATTTTGGTACATTCTGTCCAGCATTGGTAAATTGATCATAACTTGGTCTACACAACTCAGAATGACCTGAAATTTTTCCCCGCGTGCAATAAGACATAGACTTACAAGTTTGTAGTTTGGACCGAAACCTGAAAACTAAGGGAACTAGGTCATCCGGTTAGGTTAAATTAGTATACTGAAATCTGGCAAATTGCAATAAAATGCAATATACATGAAAATGAATTTGGTAACATGTACCAACACTAAAAGGCTATAAAATGTGACATACTAGTAACATTAAACCTAATTCACCTAGAGTGCATCGAGGGTTAACATTTTATGTTGACTAAGAAAAATAATAGAATTCAATAAATTAATTATTGAACCTTATTGTTAGAGACAGTTTAAATGAGTACTGAAACACTTTAAATTGTGTGTTTTAGTTATCAAAGACTCAGGGAAGGGGAAGGAAACACTGAGTCAGGGCCAAGAGACATTTATCAGAGGTTTGTGTACAACAGTCATTTCTGTTGACTTTTCTATTGAAATAAATTGTGAGAATTTTGTATGTTATTATTTTGAATTGTGAAAAATTGTTTGAATGGAAAATTGATGGATACTTATTGTTTGAAAATATTGCAATTGATTTGAAACCACAGCTATCATGTATATTGATTGAATTCCTCGCTAACTTGTCTAGTGGGATAAATTGACTTTGAATTCCCTCTCTATCTGAAGTGCTGAGGTGTGTGCCTGTTGAGGACGAATAGAATGAGTACTCATATTATTGCTAGCTAGCTATGTTATTCCTCACTAGCCATCGGCTTTTGGGATGAATTGGACTTTGGAACATGATTAAGCTGTGTGTATGATTTATTGATATTTATTGTGATATTGATAAAGGGAGTTTAAATTCTTTATGACATTCACTGTCTTTGAATTTAACTATGGTTTTAAGTATTCACTATTTATACGACTTATGATTTATGATTTAAAGTTGCATTTTGTTAATGTTGTGCACCACTGAGACATTCGTTCAGCGATAGCTTTTCATTGCTATCGCAGGTAGACAAACTGACAGGGCAGCAGACTAGGCTGCTAATGCTTCATTGAGAGTTCATCGGGTATATTGAGTATACCATACTTTGCATTTTATATTGTAATGTATGTTCACTGTATGTATATATTATTCTTGGTTTTGAGTAATTGTAAATTAAAATTGTACATTGAAGTTGTAAAATAAATTGTAAATTATTTTAGCTTGTAAAATTTGTGATGTATTTCTTTTATCTCAGCTTTTGAAAACACTGGAAAAATTATTGTGGATCTGAGTTGGCAAATGTTGAGAAACATATTGTGTTGATTGAAAATTGGAGTTTGGGGATTGAACAAAATATAAGAAGTTCTTTTTTACAGGTTTTTGAAGAACTGTTTTATTCAGAATACAGATGGCACTCTGCTAAAATTTTAACAGAAATTATTAATTCTTCAAATGTATTATCTGGTTTCACTTCAGTTAAAAAACTTTTTAACACCTGTAAATAGTGCTCACCACTGTAAAAAGAAGTAAGAAAAGATTTAAAATCCCTTGTAGTGTATTTAATGGGTTATCGTAGACGAAGTTGGTAATTCATTAGGTATACTAGGGGATCATGTTATGCCTTATGAAAGGGTAGGGTGTGACATGTCTTAGTGGTATCAGAGTTAGTTTTTAAATTTTTTTTTCACTTGTAATTTGAATATTCTTTCTTCATAGTACAACTGCTCAATGTCATTGTTTGATACATACAGTACATTATATTATAAATATGCACTAACAGGAGGAAATCTCCTTGTGTTATTTGTTCAAGAGTTCTAAGATCCTCGAATTGACTATGGAAGAGGGTGATCATTCAGTCGATCAATCTATAGAGGCTGAGGTACAAGGGGAAGCCCCAGCCCTACTCAATACCACAGTTCGCTGTTCAGTTCGCTCAGCAGATGGCTGCTATGTTTCAACAGATGGCTGGTAACATGCCTACTCAAGTCCGACTATGCACACCGATGGTACAACCACGCCTTGACTAGCAAGATGACAAATTGATGAAATATGGGGCTACTGAGTTCAAGGGGACAGTAGATCCTCTAGAGGCAGAACAATGGTTAGAGAGAATGGATAGGGTGTTCAAGAAGCTACATTATACAGAGGAACTCAAATTTGAATATTCAGTGTCTCTGCTATAGGGGGATGCATATGACTAGTGGAAAACCATTCCCCATAGTCTGGTAGAACCTTCAGTGCTAACATGGAATGATTTTCTACGGGAGTTCAGACAAAAGTATGTCCCTCATGCTTATGTGGACCAGTGTCGCAAGAGTTCCTAAGTGCAAACAGAGAGTAGATCGGGCTTTGAATATAAAAGGGAATTTTCCCGCCTGAGCCATTATGTAGTAAGTCTACTTTCTACCAGTAGGGAGAGATGTAAGAGGTTTGAAACCGGCTTGAAGCCCAGTATCACATTACAAGTAGCCGGATTCAAACATACTAACTTCTCTGAGCTTATTTCTCAAGCACTAGAATTAGAAAGAATTGAATCTGAAGCGGCCCCTGAGAAAAAAAAAATCAAAGAAGACAGAAAAAGAGGCAAAGTCAGTAGAACAGAGTTCCAGTGGTCCTACTGGGAAGAGGAAAAACTTAAGGGGACACAACAGAGGTGGTAAAAAGTCCGGTAAGGGAAGATATTCGGGACAGAAACCTCCTCTATTTGGTCAGCAGAGTACCAAAAGTTCCTACCCTCCCCGCCAATGTGAAACTTATGGAAGAACTCATGGTGGGGTATGCTACAAGGCCATAGGAGCCTGTTATAACTGTGGAGGCACAGGGCACTTTGCCAAAGACTGCACCAGTACTCGCAGAGTTGGACCACCTCCTACTACTGCTAAAGGGTCAGTTCAAAATCCTGCCACCAGAGGTTCACAACCACCTAGCAGAGGTAGAGGCAGGGGTAGAGGTAGTCCAGTAGGCACCCAAGGCACAGTGAATTAATCAGAGCAAGGCAGTGCTCCAGTCAGAGTCTGCGCAATGAGACAAAGAGAAGAGGGCGAGATATCTGATATTGCGGCTGGTACCTTCTCAACTTTTAATCAAGATGTGTTTGTGTTATTTGATTCAGGTTCTACCCATTCTTATGTGAGTGCTAGCATCATTGATTGCATTGCTATTCCATATACAAAAATAGACTTTGAGGTGCTAATAACAAGTCCGCTAGGACAAGAGGTTAGGGTTAATAAAATGTATAGGGATTGTCCTTTGGTGATCCAAGGACATACTTTTCTATCTGATCTCATTGAAATTGTTAGTAGTATGCCCTAGAGCATATCATTTAGTATGTATCTTGTACATATTTTAATAATAAAAGGCATTTCCACTTTTCCGTTTACATAATATATTTATGTGTAATAGAAAAGGTCCATTGATATTTTGTTAGAAATATTATTCTTAAGTTATTAAGAATATGAGTGACAATATTTCTAGCACAAAGTATCATAAATAGGTTCACAATCGAGGATACTTCATAATAAGGACATGACTTATCCAGAAAGATTGTATTCATGTTTGTTCCCAAGTTATTTATATGAGATATAAATAAGATGGAATGGTGAGTCTCATGCCATATAACAAACTTGATAGGCACTTATAAATGATAAGTAGGCCGAACCAGTGACACTTATGACAAGCACATGGAGTTTACTCTTGTCAATGTTTTGTCATAAATCATATCAGTGCATATAATCTTTAGACCTGAGATAGCACATTTATCTTGTATATAGGTAGTTTGAGTTTGATCGCTTTCATACTTGTACTATGTATGGGTATATGGGCATGTGTTGGCTCCTGCTAGTTATATATGGAGGTAGGTGTTGATCAAGATGGAATCTGTTCTCTAAGTAAATAGAGTTAAAATCCTATGTTCATTTAATTGTTCTTGATGTTTCAAGTTCTGGCCAGACAGATAGATTTATTCGTAAAAGAGTTTCGATGAGAAAATCTTTTAATCAAGAACTGGAATTAAAAGAGAACATAATATTCATAGCAAATGGAGTTTGACATAAACTATGACTCAAATTGAGTTGGGATTTTGTAACAGAGAGATTCTAGTGCATGGTAACATATGATTATAGGTTCATTTAAGGTAAACCTTATTACTAATTGGGTGGCCATGGCATGCTATGCTAGGTGTTAACCATGGTCTATGAGGTTCATAAAATGATTTAGAGAAATCATTTATGGTAAGAAAGAGTTCTGATGATATTAAGAGTTGATATCATGTCTCATTGCCAATTAGTGATGAGCCTAGTAAGTCACACACATACACAAGTTATCACCTATTTAAATATGATTTAATTAATTAATTAAAGAGTTTAATTGATTAATTAAATAGATTTGGTTTGCAATTAAATTGCAAAGTCCCTAGCATGACTTGAAACCAAATCTAGATTATTGGATGTGTAGTATAAATTAAATTTATATTTAAAGTGTTTAAATATGAATTTAATTGATGAGAAATTAATTAATAGAGATTAATTAATTAATTTATATTTGATATAAATTAATTAGAAGAAGAAAATAATTATTTTGGGTTAAGAACTCAAAATTAAGACACATGGGCATTTTGGTCATTTCACAGTGTGACACGTGGCACCATGAGATGGTGACACGTGGCACCATGGGATGGTGACACATGGCATAACACATAAGCTTGCCAAATGTTTTTTAATCATGTAAGATGATTAAAATCAAGATTAAATATAGGTTTGACACTTGGCACAATGTGATTGGGTCACTTAAACCTAGAGCTAATCAAAAGGTGACATGTGGCTAGGGTTTAATGTGTTAACCTAGCTATTTAAGTGTGGTTATGAAAAGAAAACATAACCAGCAGCCTCTCCTCTCAATTGTCACGCCACTTTGAGCCTCTCCAGCTATTTCTCTTCATCTCTCATCAATTCAAAGAGATTAGCCATCAATCTCTTGAATTAAGAACACTAGAAATTGTTTCTAGTGTCCTGTTTACATCTTTAATCTCTTAAAAGGCAGAACTTGAATTTCTAATTAATAGAAAAGGCTTTAGAAGCTGTTCAAGGGCTGCCATAGGTGTTCTTGGTGTGGACAAGCTAGAGGGACAACATCCGTGTCCTCAAGACGAATCTCAAAGGCGCATACGCCGCAGTTGCATCAAGAGGTTAGTGTAATCGTTCTTGATTTAATCTAGGTTCTAAAATTAATCTGATTAATTTTAAAATCTTAAATGGCAAATACAGATCCAAAAACATATTAAAAGAGTTTTAATATGTTGTTTATCATTGAAATCAAATAGATAAAAATAAATCTTGCATGGTGCATGTGACCCTATGTGAAAATTTTTGAATTCAATGGTATAATCTTGTGTTTTTCACGCTTCCGTTCCTTCAATTGGTATCAGAGCCACTATATTTGCCATTTAGATTGTTCATTATATAATTTAATTGTGTGTTTGATCATGAGATCAAGAGATTCATTGCTGGTTGGATCATGAGGTGTGGCGGCACACATGGTGGAGCCACCATTGGTGGCGGCAACAATGGTTCCACGGGTGGTTCAAGGTTTGGCTTTTAATTCTGCAATTGTTGTATGATCTAAGGCCTATTCTTTGACTAATTAAAGTGTTTAATTAGTTGTTTTAATCACACAATTAAATTATGATTCAAATCAGAATTTTAAAAATTGTTTGAATGTGATTCAAATCTGAATTTTAAAAGTTGTTTGAATGTGATTCAAATCTGAATTTTTAAAGTTGTTTGAATCATATTTAAATCTGATTTTTTAAAATTGATTCAATAAAATTCAGATCTGATTTTTTAAAAAATATTTGAATGTGATTCAAATCGGTTTTTTTTAAAAAAATGTTTGAATGTGATTCAAATCTGAAATTTTGAAGTTGTTTGAATGTGATTCAAATCTGAATTTTTAAATTTGTTTGAATGAGATTCAAATCTGAATTTTTAAATTTATTTGAATCATATTCAAATCTGATTTTTAAGGTGAATATGAGATATTCAATTTAATTTAATTATGTATGTTTTATTTAATTGTTAAATAGTGATATGCATGATGGATGATCATGGACTATAAAAGACCAATGTGATTGGATTTATTTCTTTTATGTTTCTTTGGGATTGTAAATTAATTAATTTATTTTAATTTATTTTGGGCATGTATTATTAAGTTTATAATATTTTTGGGTTGTAATTTCATTTATTTAAGTTCTTGTAAATTCGCCTTGGTATGCCAAGGATTACTATGTAATATTGGATTGCAAGAAGTTCAAGGAGGTCAAGAGCATTGGTGGGACCAGTGGGAGGAATTCAAGATCAAGTGTTGATTATGTACTCCTTCAGCAACTCTTGTAAAATGAATGAATGAAATGCACCTAGGAATGCCCTGATTCAATTCTTGGTGGCTCAGAATTGAATCCCCTAGAAATTCCATGATCATACCATATTTACTGCTTATCCATGAATGCATGAGATGTATGGGAATGTATGCAATTATATGATATATGCATGCTAAATGGATAATGTGCAAAGTGAGACCTTAAATAGTAAATAGAATGACTATAAAATCTTCCAAACAAATGATTAAGTTGGAAATGCTATAATTAAAGTAATTATAACATAGGCCCTCCATTGGGGCAATTATTTTAAGAAATTTTAAATAGTTGCATAAGATGCAATTTATTTAAGAGATTTTCTTAAGAATAATTGTTAAGCATGAGATGTTGTAAATATGTAAATGGTTTAGTGGCCAATATTGGATGTACCTGAGGACATTAAAATTATTTGCATAATTACTGGCTCAATGGGATCAACTTAACTAATGCAAGATAAGTCAATAATGGATGTACCTGAGATTTTGAGCATTAGGGGCTAGGTAAAGGATTGAACCTCACATGAGATGTGATGGGCAAAGAGTTGCTCACTTATAGTTTATTGTAATTCCAATAATGGATGTACCTGAGGATGATCAATAGAATTATAAGAATTCAATCACCCACTAGAAATCCATCCAACTAGGATTTGCTTTCTACTTTGGAAGTGTAGGATTCGCTAAGTTAGTGGGAGGACCAATTTGATTAAAAGACCATAATCATTTTGGTTAATTACATGATACATTTACTAATTAATCTGGTTATTTTCTCAGCTTAATTTTCCGATAAAAATGAGCACAAAACAACCACCACCATCCAATATCCTTGCAAGCATACTTGATCACAATAGGTTGACAGACCTAATCATCTGATTGGCTAAGAAATTTGAAACTTGTCTGAACCTTGAACATATAGGATATGTTCTAGATTCAAATGTTCTGGTCCCTTACCTCTAGAGGCCACACAAGAGGAACATGAAACTTTGGACAAGTGGAAGGAGCATGATATGAGAGCTAAGTGTTACATGCTTGCTTCTATGAGTAATGAGTTACGAAGCAACATGAGAACATGCAGAGTGCAGTGAGATCCTCCTTCACCTACAAGAGTTGTATGGTGAGCACAAAGAGAATGCTAGGTATGAGATATCTAGACGGCTATTCCATATGAGGATGTCCGAGGGATGTAATGTTGGGGATCATGTCCACAAGATGATTCGGTGATTGAGCGTTGGAACATCTTGACTTCAACATGGATTTCCAACTACAAACGGATTTGATCCTTCAGTCCCTTCCTGAGTCTTTTGGGAATTTTGTGACAAATTTCCATATGACTAAACAGGAATGCACCTTAGCTGAATTACTCAACATGCTGGTTATTGCCCAAAAGAATATGCCAGGCAATAAAGGAAAAGAGGTAGCTTTGGTTGCATCTTCTTCTACTGGAAAGTCCAACAAGAAGAAGGGCAATAAGAAAAAGAAACCTCAGATTCCTGGTCCTTCCAAGAAAATAGCTAAACAGAAAAGGAAGACTAAAGCTGATAAAGGCAAAGGAAAGTGTTTCCACTGCCAACAGGAAAGTGTTTCCATTACCAATAGGAAAGTGTTTCCATTGCCAGTAAGAAAGTGTTTCCACTGGCCAGAGTATAGCAATCTAAATGAATGCAATGCCATGGTGAAAACCAACTCAAGTTCAAAATATATTTGGCACTTAAGGTTATGTCATGTTGCAGAAGATAGGATTGCAAAAACTGGAGAAAATGGGGATTCTATCCTCATTGGGCTCTGAGCCTACTCCAATTTATGAATCTTGCCTTCAAGGCAAAATGACTAGATCACCCTTTGTTGGACAGGGGCTAAGAGCTGAAAATATTTTGGAGCTAATACATAGTAATGTATGTGGTCCATTTAAAGAAATGGCTAGAGGGGTTTTTTATTATTTTATTACCTTTACTGATGATAAATCAAGGTTTGGGTATTTGTATTTGATGAAATACAAACATGAATCTTTTGAAAAGTTTAAAGAATTTAAATCTGAAGTAGAAAATCAAACAGGAAAGAATATTAAAGCTCTTCGATCAGATCGTGGAGGTGAATATTTGAGTAATCGAATTTGATGAATACTTGAGAGAGCATGGCATTGTTTCACCGACTCTCCAGGAACGCCATAGCTGAATGGTGTATCTGAAAGGAGAAATCGTACCTTATTGGATATGGTACATAGTATGATGAGCTATACTGATATGCCAATCTTCTTTTGGGGATTTGCATTAGAATCAGCTTTGTATATTCTGAATAGGATTCCATCAAAATCAGTTTCTTCCACACCTTATGAGATATGGCATGGAAGAAAACCAAGTCTTAAGCATGTTAAGATTTGGGGTTGTCCATTATATCAAAAAGTCGAACACCGATAAATTGGAGACCAGATCGTAAAGAGGTCGATTTGTTGGATATCCAAAAGATAGTTTTGGATATTATTTTTATTTGCCTACTTCACAAAAGGTTGTGATAAGTAGAGATGCCACATTTCTTGAACAACGGTTTGTTCAAGAAGGAGGCAAAGGAAGGCAAATAGAATTAGAATTGGAGAATTCGACCAACCAATGCATCGATGGATATAGATCCATCTAGTCAACCTATACCCGTTGATGAAACATCTACACTGTTCCTCGTAGAACAACTGTGGTATCTCACCCACCAGTGAGATATAGTTTTCTTCATGAAGAAGAACAAGAGTTGTCTACTCATGAAGAAGTAGATCATGGAGATGATCCACTTACTTATGAAGAAGCTATATCAGATATAGACTCTTCAAAATGGATTGATGCTATGAAATCCGAGATTGATTCCATGTATAAGAATCAAGTTTGGGATCTTGTTGACCCACCTGAAGGTATTGTACCTATAGGAAACAAATGGGTTTTCAAGAAGAAAATTGGTTCTGATGGAAAGGTAGAGACCTATAAGGCAAGGCTAGTAGCGAAAGAGTTTCGCCAAAGGCAAGGAATAGATTATGAGGAGACTTTCTCGCCTGTTGCCATGCTTAAATCAATTAGGATTTTATTAGCAATAGCTGCATACTATGATTATGAGATTTGGCAGATGGATGTCAAAACAGCTTTTCTCAATGGATACATTGAAGAAAACATTTTCATGGAACAACCTAAGGGATTTGAATCCCAAGATGGTTCCAAGGTATGCAAGCTAAAGCGATCCATTTATGGGTTGAAACAAGCTTCGAGGAGTTGGAACATCCGTTTTGATGAAGCCATTAAATCTTTTGCTTTTATCAAAAATGAGGATGAGCCATGTGTATATAAGAAGGTTAGTGACAGTGCTATCACTTTCCTTGTCTTATATGTGGATGACATACTGTTGATGGGTAATGACACAGGTATGTTGACGACTATAAAGGTATGGTTGTCAAATACATTCTCCATGAAAAACTTAGGGGAGACAACCTATATTCTTGGGATTCGCATCTATAGAGATAGAGAGAAACGAATAATTGGTTTATCCCAAAGTCTATACTTGGAAAAAGGTGTTAAAGAGGTTTAACATGCTTGATTCCACGAGAGGATTGTTACCAGTGAGACATGGTATCCACCTTTCTAAAGAGATAAGATGGCCAGGATTCCATATGCTTCGGCTATTGGAAGTTTAATGTATGCAATGTTGTGTACTAGGCTGGATATCACATATGCTGCTAGTTTGACTAGCAGGTATCAATCCAATCCAGGTTTGAAACACTTGATAACTGTCAAGAATATCCTTAAGTACTTGAGAAGAACTAAGGATTTATTCTTGATTTATGGAGGTGGAGACTTGCAATTGAATGGTTATACTGATTCTGATTTCCAATCAGATATCGATGATAGAAAGTCTACCTCTGGATATGTGTTCATATGTAATGGAGGTGCAGTCAGTTGGAAGAGTTCCAAACAGAGCATGACTGCAGATTCCACTCATCGAGGTCGAGTATATTCTCGCATCGATGTCGCAAAAGAAGCTGTTTGGATAAAGAAGTTCGTGACAGAACTTACAGTAGTTCCTTCCATTGAGTCAGCAGTTCCACTACACTGTGACAATAATGGAGTAGTCATACAGGCTAAGGAACTAAGGTCTCACCCAAAATCCAAACACATAGAAAGGTACAACCACATTATCAGAGATATAGTTGGGCAAGGCGATATAGCCATGCAGAAAAATAACATCAGCTAAAAATTCAGCTGATCCATTCACTAAGCTTTTGTCACAAGTTCAGTTAGACCGACATCTTGAGAAGATAGGTCTAAGGTATTGTAATGAATGGCTCTAGTGCTAGTGGGAGATTGTTAGTAGTATGCCCTAGAGCATATCATTTAGTATGTATCTTGTACATATTTTAATAATAAAAGGCATTTCCACTTTTCCGTTTACATAACATATTTATGTGTAATAGAAAAGGTCCATTGATATTTTGTTAGAAATATTATTCTTAAGTTGTTAAGAATATGAGTGACAATATTTCTAGCATAAAGTATCATAAATAGGTTCACAATCGAGGATACTTCATAATAAGGACATGACTTATCCAGAAAGATTGTATTCATGTTTGTTCCCAAGTTATTTATATGAGATATAAATAAGATGGAATGGTGAGTCTCATGCCATATAACAAACTTGATAGGCACTTATAAATGATAAGTAGGCCGAACCAGTGACACTTATGACAAGCACATGGAGTTTACTCTTGTCAATGTTTTGTCATAAATCATATCGATGCATATAAACTTTAGACATTAGATAGCACAGTTATCTTGTATATAGGTAGTTTGAGTTTGATACTTCTTTCATACTTGTACTATGTATGGGTATATGGGCATGTGTTGGCTCCTGCTAGTTATATATGGAGGTAGGTGTTGATCAAGATGGAATCTGTTCCTCAAAGTAAATAGAGTTAAAATCCTATGTTCATTTAATTGTTCTTGATGTTTCAAGTTCCTGGCCAGGACAGATAGATTTATTCAGAAAAGAGTTTCTGATGAGAAAAATCTTTTAATCAAGAGCTGGAATTAAAAGAGAATATAATATTCATAGCAAATGGAGTTTGACATAAACTATGACTCCAGCTTGAGTTGGGATTTTGTAACAAAGAGATTCTAGTGCATGGTAACATATGATTATAGGTTCATTTAAGGTAAACCTTATTACTAATTGGGTGGCCATGGCATGCTATGCTAGGTGTTAACCATGGTCTATGAGGTTCATAAAATGATTTAGAGAAATCATTTATGGTAAGAAAGAGTTCTGATGATATTAAGAGTTGATATCATGTCTCATTGCCAATTAGTGATGAGCCTAGTAAGTCACACACATACACAAGTTATCACCTATTTAAATATGATTTAATTAATTAATTAAAGAGTTTAATTGATTAATTAAATAGATTTGGTTTGCAATTAAATTGCAAAGTCCCTAGCATGACTTGAAACCAAATCTAGATTATTGGATGTGTAGTATAAATTAAATTTATATTTAAAGTGTTTAAATATGAATTTAATTGATGAGAAATTAATTAATAGAGATTAATTAATTAATTTATATTTGATATAAATTAATTAGAAGAAGAAAATAATTATTTTGGGTTAAGAACTCAAAATTAAGACACAGGGCATTTTGGTCATTTCACAAGCATGACACGTGGCACCATGGGATGGTGACACGTGGCACCATGGGATGGTGACACATGGCATAACACATAAGCTTGCCAAATGTTTTTTAATCATGTAAGATGATTAAAATCAAGATTAAATATAGGTTTGACACTTGGCACAATGTGATTGGGTCACTTAAACCTAGAGCTAATCAAAAGGTGACATGTGGCTAGGGTTTAATGTGTTAACCTAGCTATTTAAGTGTGGTTATGAAAAGAAAACATAACCAGCAGCCTCTCCTCTCAATTGTCACGCCACTTTGAGCCTCTCCAGCTATTTCTCTTCATCTCTCATCAATTCAAAGAGATTAGCCATCAATCTCTTGAATTAAGAACACTAGAAATTGTTTCTAGTGTCCTGTTTACATCTTTAATCTCTTAAAAGGCAGAACTTGAATTTCTAATTAATAGAAAAGGCTTTAGAAGCTGTTCAAGGGCTGCCATAGGTGTTCTTGGTGTGGACAAGCTAGAGGGACAACATCCGTGTCCTCAAGACGAATCTCAAAGGCGCAGACACGCTGCAGTGCATCAAGAGGTTAGTGTAATCGTTCTTGATTTAATCTAGGGTTCTAAAATTAATCTGATTAATTTTAAAATCTTAAATGGCAAATACAGATCCAAAAACATATTAAAAGAGTTTTAATATGTTGTTTATCATTGAAATCAAATAGATAAAAATAAATCTTGCATGGTGCATGTGACCCTATGTGAAAATTTTTGAATTCAATGGTATAATCTTGTGTTTTTCACGCTTCCGTTCCTTCAGAAATGCCCTTCAGAGATTATGATATCATCTTGGGCAAGGATTGGTTAGCCAAGCATCATGCATGATTGACTGTAGGCTGAAGACAGTCACTTTTGGTCTCCCTCATTACAGTGATGTGGTAATACATGGGGAGAGGCAGCTATTGCCATCAAACATCATTTCGGCTACACTAGCCAGAAAAATGATCAGAAAGGGGTGTGAAGCATACTTAGCACATGTGGTAGACACCCAAATGGAGAGCCCAGCATTGAGGGACATCCCTATAGTATATGACTTTCCATATGTGTTTCTTGATAAATTGCCAGGATTACCTCCGGAAAGAGAAGTGCAGTTTGAAATTAATGTTATGCCTGGTGTGGATCCAGTCTCCATAACACCATACAGAATGGCACCAACAGAGTTGAAGGAGTTGAAGGTACAGTTGCAAGAACTACTTGAAAAGGGCTTCATCCGCCCTAGTGTGTCACTTTGGGGAGCGCCAGTATTGTTTGTTAAGAAGAAAGATGGCACTTTCCGCTTATGTATTTACTACCGGTAGTTGAATAAGGTGACAATAAAGAACAAATATCAATTGCCTCGCATTGATGATCTATTTTATCAGTTAAAGGGTGCAGCTATATTCTCTAAAATTGATTTGCAATCTAGTTATTATCAGTTGAAAGTGCAAGAGCAGAGTATTCCAAAAACTGCTTTTAGAACTCGATATGGCCACTATGAGTTTCTAGTAATGCCATTCGGGTTAACTAATGCTCCAGCTGCTTTTATGGATCTGATGAACACTATCTTCAGACCATATCTCGACTAGTTTGTGGTGGTGTTTATTGATGATGTTTTGATATATTTGAGGAATGTAGAGGAGCATGACGGACATCTGCGGATTGTACTGCAGACTTTAAGGGAGAAACAGCTATACGCCAAATTGTCGAAATGTGAATTTTGGCTGAAAGAAATCTCCTTCTTGGGACATGTTGTATCAGCTCAAGGGATCAAGGTAGATTCTAGCAAGGTAGAAGCTATCCTTAATTGGAAGCCACCCAAGAATATCACAGAAATTCGCAGTTTTCTGGGTTTAGCTGGATATTATCGCCGGTTTATGAAAGGGTTTTCTATGTTAGCTTCTCCACTGACTAAGCTGCTTCAGAAAGATGTAAAATTTTAGTGGATAGATAAATGCCAGCAGAGTTTTAATGAGTTGAAGAGGTGTTTGACTGAAGCTCCAATCCTTACTTTACCTACACAGGTTAAAGAGTATACAGTTTATAGTGATGCTTCTCATAATGGGTTAGGCTGTGTACTGATGCAAGACCGAAATGTCATTACTTATGCATCACACCAGCTAAAACCGCATGAGAGGAACTACCCAACACATGATTTGGAGCTTGCAGCTATTGTTTTTGCTCTGAAGTTCTGGAGACACTATTTGTATGGAGAGAAATGCTACATTTACACAGATCACAAGAGCTTGAAGTACTTGGGCATCCAGAAGGAGTTGAATTTGAGGCAGAGGAGATGGTTAGAACTGATTAAAGACTATGATTGCTTAATAGAATATCAGCCAGGGAAAGCAAATGTGGTGGCTGACGCCTTAAGTCGCAAGACTATGGAAAGTCTCAGAGTTTCTCCTTTTTCCATGGCACATGAGTTGAAAGCACAGCTGTAACATCCCCACTGTACTTATTTTGTACGTTCTATTGCTCCAGTAGTCAAATAACAATCCAGGCAAGTCAGTATGTCTGGAACTACACTTCAGTGATAGTAAACAGACATATAATGATGAAATAAATAAAAATAAAATACAAGAAAAATCAAACAAAAATGAAAGAGAGAAAACGAAGCTAAGTTAAACGAGCCGGCACCACAGCGATGGGTGACCGCACCGGGAAGGCCGTTGCCGACCCCAGGACCGCAGGGAACCCTCGGAATTTAATTTTGAGACATAAATAAAGATTTATTGAAATGTAATTGACACTAGAAATATCAAAGAAAAATTAATAAATTAGTACAAGGAAAAACAAAAAATCGAGAAACAGACAAAAATCGGTATTACCAAAAAATCGGGAATATAACCCGAAGTGGGGTATTTTGGTCATTTGATACGTAGGGTTGCCTTTTGACCTGAATGTCCATTAAAAATAAATGATATTACACTTTATAAATGTCTTAAAAATTAAAATTGTGGTACATTATATTAATAGTGCAAGAAATGAGGTATAAAGTGAATAATTAAAATCTTAACATATAAAATTACTTAATTAAAAGTGAGTGGAGCACTAAGGGGTATTTAAACACTTAAAGGACATGTGTATGTCCACTAAACACTTCAGTTTTCTACATCATCTTCTCCAGCCGAAATGGACCACCATGAAAACACCATGGGCAAAGCTTCCTAATCTCTCATGCAAGCACCTTCACGCTATGTTTCTACTTAAATTCTTTCATTAAACTTGGTCCACTCCTCTTGGGCAGATTATAGAGAACAAAAAGGAAGAGATTTGGTGAAGTTTTAACAAGCTCCAAAAGTGGTAAGTGTCCAAAATCCCTCCCTTGCTTTAGTAAAGCTTGTGTTTAGGTTGAGGTGAGTGTTTTGGTGAAGAGAAATAAAAGAAATAGTGAGAAATGGACTTGTCCATTTTCGGCAGCCATGAACCCTTGTTGAGCTTGAGTTATTTTTTCTTCTAATGAATGAAAATGAAGGTTGATTAATTCAAATGAAAGTTAGAGTAAGTTTGTGCATAAGTATGTACATGTAGTGTTTAGATTTAAGGTGTGAAATGGAACCTTGAAGCCTTGAGCAAACTGCCATGTTTGGCAGCCCCTAATAGCATGAATTTGTGTGTGAATATATGGTTATTAATGATATATGTTAATGTCAATTTGTGGGCAGCGAGTGTAAGTGATGTTGAAGTATGAATATGTTGAAGTATATGTGTAATATTAACATTGAAGTATGTTGAATTTTGGTGGAAGTGAATGTTGAACTTAATGATGGATTATGTGCATTGAGGACTTGAACATTCTGCCCAGAATTGTTGCTGAAATTGTGTACAATATATGTATAGAAGTGTTGTTGATTGAATATTGTAGTAATGTGGAGGAGGAGGAACATTAAATTGGAAGTGTATGAGCTTTGTGCAGGTTGTGTATTGAAGGTAGCACCTAAATGAGGCCATAAGTGCCAAACTATGAACCCAATTGGCATCAGGCCAATATGGGGTGAAACTAGACACCAAATAGGCCAACTTTCATGTAGAAAGGTTGCCAAAATTCTGCCTAGAAACTGACCTTAAAAAGTGACCAAATCCGGATTAGTGCATTTGAGGCCTGAAAACTAACCATTTGGGCAGCAGTTAGCGTTTAGGCCATAACTCACTCAAAACAGGTCCAATTGACCTGAAATTTTGACCATGAATAGTTAAGACCTATATCCACAAGTCTTATGAAGACACCAAAGCCCATAAATGACCAAAACTAAGTCAAATGGCTTGCACAAGTTCAGGCACAAAAACTGCCGAACCAAAAGTGACCAAAAAAATTGACCAAATTGTGCACTAAAAGTGCAATCTGTCCAGCTTTAGCAAATTGACCATATCTTGGTCTACACAACTCGGAATGACCTGAAATTTTTTTCCGCGTGCAATAAGACATAGAGCTACAATTTTTCTTCTTTGACCAGAAGCTAAAAACCAATGGAAATAGGACTATAAGCTAGACCAACCTAGCACACAAAAATTGAGAATTTGACATTTTGCATACAATGATGCTTGAAGCATTTTGGCAATGAATGCCAACTTGTAAAAATGGTAAATTGCACTATATTGGCAACATATTGAGATATAAATTGTGACATATTGATGTTAGAAACAACTTGTCCATATTACCTAAAAAGGTCAACATATGCATTGACTTGTGAATTATACAATAGTTAGTAAGCTCCAAAGATTGAAGAACTAAACAATTAATTTATAATGTGCCCTAGTTTGCCTAGTTGACTAGTATGGATAGGTTGGCATGCCAATAGGATTCTGACAGCTGTTCTATAAATGGCTTTATGCCATACTGTGTTTTTACGGCCTATTATGCCGATCAGGATTTTAATAGCCTACGGCTATACATATTGTGTATTTATTTTTGGCTTATCGCCAGATTGACTATATGGCTTTTTAGCCACGCTATTTGCACACCGGGAGACACTTTGTGACCGATGGTGTGACGGCTCGAGGTACTAGGTACCCAGTGCCAGTATATCCGTTTATCCAGTCTGGTCAGTATATAGGCTACACGGGCAGTAATTCAAGTATTATTAAATTCAAATACCTAAATGCAATCTACTGACATACAACACCATCAAAAATTTGTAAACACTTTATTTACTTTATTTTAGTGTATATTTCTTTACATTTGGCACCACTAAGCAAAATTGCTTAGCGCGTTGCTTTTGTAATGCGTAAGTATTTGAGACATAGTTGGGGAGCCCAACAGACCTACTACCGGGTGAGACATCAGATCTGCACAGGAGTCCAGAGTCATCTGCACTGCATTGCATACATGGCAGGACTTAGGATATCTTGTATTTTATACTTTTGTTGTATATTTGAAATTCAGCCCTGTATTTTTAATGTTATGAAAGCTCTAAAGTTTGTAATATTTTGTACATATTAAATAACATGGAGATTTTCTGTATATATTTAAATTATTATGGACTATATTATGGAACTGTTTAATGGCTATAAAAGTCTATTGACTTTACTGAGAAATAGAGACTGTGAAATGTTTGAGATTTTGATATCATCATATTAAACTGTTTTCAACAGGTTTGGAAGGACAGCTTGTCCTAAATATAGACGGCACCTTGCCAAATTTTTATTACCAATCTTGAAACACTGATTTTAAGAAAGTATGACAATAGTATCAACATGATATGAATATTACATAAATGACTTCTTAAAATCAAATTGAGTTCAAGAAATGAGATAATCACATATTAGGTGTTCCGGCACGCTGTGTAGCATGCCTTGCTCGGCTATACTGTAGACAGGTGAGGGGTGTTACAACAGCATGCCAATATGGAGATTGATGATGAGGGACAGACAGTAGTTGCATGGCATGTACAGCTAGTGTTCATTGATCATATCAGAATGGCTGCTCAGAATGATGAAAAATATCAAAAGCTACTGAAAGAAGTCCAGCAGGGTAAGAAACCTGAATTTTCTGTGAGGGATGTAACACCCCAAAGTTCGGTAGTGCATTCTACTGCTCTGGTGACCAGTGCTGTCCGGACAGCTAGGATGCATAGAACTACACTTCAATATGAGTGAGGAGACATAAAATAATGAAATACAAGAAAAGAAAATACAAGAAAAACAAAAGAAAAATAATAGCAAAGAAATGTGATCAAGTTAAGCGAGCCGGGAAACCTAGCGATGGGTGATCATGACTGAAGTCACGGCGACCGTTGACTAGCTACGGACTGCGGAACCACGAAAACATTTTTAGGACTTAAATAGACCCTTATAGAAGAATAAATATCATTAGAAAGATCAAAGAAAACTTAAATAATTAGTACAAAGAAAAGTGAGAAATCGAAAAACAGACAAAACCCGGTGTTACCGAAAAATCGGGAATGCAACCCGAACAGGGGCATTGTGGTCATTTGACATCCCGAATTGTCTTTTGACCTAAATGTCCATTAAAAATAAATAGTATTACACTTAGAAAATAAAATGAAAATTTAATTTGGTGGTACCTAATGTAAATAGCAAAAATGGGGAGTTAAATGTGGGAAATTTAAACTTTTGAATAAATTAACATTATCTTTCCTCTTAGTGCTCCACTCACACCTAAAGTGGACCACTTAATCTGCATTTGGACAGCAGATTCATTTCCTTCTTCAACCTCAAAAATTCAGCCGTGAGCCTCCAAGAAGAACACCATGGCCAAAGCTTCCAAGCTCCATGCATGAACTCCAATCTTCACTTTCGTGCCATAAATCCAACAATTCCCTTCATGAAAGTTTATCCTCACATCAAGAACAATCCTTGGAGAGGAAATAGTGGAGTTGTCAAGGGCAGCAAGGGTCACACATATGAGGTAAGTTTACATTTTTGAAGATTGCTTTGTTAAACTTTGTGTACATGTTATGGGTGTTGGTTTTGTGAAGGAAATTTTTAAGTTTGAAGAGTATTGAGATATCCATTTTTGAGCAGCCATGTAATCATGTATTGATGAAGTATTTGTACATATAATTGATGAGAATTATGTTGGTTGTGATGATTTAATAACCTAGTGAATTACTTCATATTTATATGGTGATTTTTGGCACTTGGATGGGAATTGATGAATTGTAGGACAATTTGGTGTTGAAGAAGATTTTCGGCAGCTTGGGGACACTTGAATAAATGTATGTATTCATGGAAGTGTTGGCAGAATATTGACATAGAAGGATTGATGGATATGTATATGAACTTGTTGTGTAAAGAGTATGTAAAAACTAGTAATGTTATGTGTATGTGTAATTGTGTTTGGACTTTGGGAATTAGAGTTATATTTGGTGTATTGAAGATAATTGTAATCTGCCCAAAGTGATGTTAATGTAAAGTAATATATAGTTTTGGTAATGTACCAAAACAGATTTGGTAGGGAAGTAAACATATTGCAAGGTAAATGTGTGTAATTGATGTGTGTTAAGCAAAGTAACCAAGGGCAGTGTACATTTTAGCCAATAAGTTTAAATGTGTAACCTCAATTGGTATGAGACCAATTGGAGGTGGAACTAGGCACAAAATGTGCCAACTTTCGTTGAGAAAACATACCAAAATTCTGCTTGCAAGGTGACCTAAGAAAATGACCAATTCGGATTAGGTACAATTAGGACCTGAAAAATGACCAATTGGGCAGCAGTGAGTGTTTAGGCCATAACTCACTCAAAACAGGTCCAATTGACCTGAAATTCTAACCATGAATAGTTAAGACCCATACATACAAGTCTTATGAAGACACCAAAACCCAGAAATGACCAGAATCAAGTCAAAAAGCTTGCACAAGTTCGGGTCCAAAAACTGGCCGAACCAAAGTTGACCAAATTGACCTAAAATTGACCTAATTTGATGCCATTTGACCAGCAATAGTATAATGACCATAACTTGGTCTACTTAACTCGGATTGACCTGAAATTTTGCCCCGCGTGCAATAAGACATAGATCTACAAGTTTGTAGTTTTGACCGAAACCCGAAAACCGAGGGAACTAGGCCGTCCGGCTAGGTCAATCTAGTATCCCGAAATCCAGCAATTTACAATGAAATGCAAGAAAACGCAATATACATAGAATTGAGTTTGGTAACACGTACCAACCCTAAAATCCTATCGAATGTGACATATAAAGGACACTAAAACCTAATTTACCTAGAAAACGCATCGATGGTTGGTATATTAGGTAATTAAGCAAATAAAGGTATTCAGTGAATTGTTTATCGAACATTATCGTTAGAGGCAAATTAATTTAGCACTGAAACACTTCAAATTGTGTTTCTCAGTTAACAAGGACTCAGTAAAAGGGACAAAAATACTGAGTCAAGACCAGGAGACAATTATCAGAGGTTTGTGCACAACTAGTTTTTAACTGATTTTACTTTGAATATTTCATATGATTAAATGACATATTTTTCTTATGTATTATGTTTAACAAGCATTGGATTTAATTCAATGATTATTGAAAATTGTTATAGCATGTATGAATTCAGCTTTGTGAAATGGTATTTCCACAAGTATTAAGCATTGTTATGGATTGAATAAATTATGTTTTGGAAAATTGTGATAGAACATGTTTTGAATTGTGAAGGTAATTTTCATGGAAAAATGCAAATTTATGATTTGAATTGTGATGAGCATAAAAATTATTGGATATTAGAATTGACTTTGAATCAAATTATATTGTGATTTATGCTCACTAAATAGATTGTAATATTGTTTTATATCTCACTATAGATGCTTGACTAGGTTATTACCCGTCTCTCTCATTTGTTGAGAAGACAATGGAGTTAGTTGTGTTTTGATTACCATGGTACGTGCACAGGCTTAGATTTTCCTCTGATTTGAGGTTAGAACTAAGTTTATTTTATCGTTATGGCCCTTGCGGAAGATTCATTATTGTGATGGTACTATGCACGATGATTCGACCTCCCCGACCATAGGGAGTTAGAATCTGATTCGACCTCCCCGACCATAGGGAGTTAGAATCACATCGAATATGGCCCTTTCGGATTAGTCTTGCATGGTTAGTGAGATAAATAATGATTTTTGAGATAAAGAATGAGTTTTGAGATACAATATGATTTTTGAGATACAATATGATTTTTGAAATACATAATGATTTTTGAGATACAGAATGGCTTTTGAATGGTAAGAAATTGTGATTTCAATTATGGTTTATGTATAATTGATTTTGTTGAATTACTTAAATGGTTAGTCATGGTTTGATAAATTGAATTTTGTGATCAAAGTCATTTATACAAATGATTTACATTGTTGGCAACGAATATTTTGAGTTTTGAAATTTGATGAGTATTCAGATTCCTAATTTATTTAATGTAAATTTTGTCAATGTATATTGTACTATGTTTTAAATTATAGTTGTGCACCACTGAGTTCACCACTCAGCGATAGCTTTGTATGCTGTCGCAGGTAAGAAGAGCATAGAGCAGTAAGTAAATTTCCTTGAAGATATATTCAGATCAGCTCCAGGTATATCATAGATATACCCATGTATATAGGTTTTGATGTATGCATGTAATAATATGTATGTAAATTATTTGAGCAGTTGTATAGAAACTCTTGTAAAATATTTTGGTATGTAATTAAATGTAAATTATTGTAAATGTAAATTTGAGATTTCATTTACTTGAAGAGTTTTGTATTATATTTCTTGTATCTCAGTCTTTGAAAAATCACTGCGGATTTGAGTTGAGAAAAATGTTGGAGTTGAGATTTGCAAATACATATTGAAGTGCTTTTTCTGAGTTTTCTTAAGAACTGTTTTATCCAAAATACAGAGGGCACTCTGCCAAAATTTTTACAGAAATTCCAAATAATTCAAATGTGTAAATTCTATCACTTCAGTTCAAAAAGGTTTTAACACCTATAAATAGTGCTCACCACTGTAAAAGAAGTAAGAAAAGTTTTGAAAATCCCTTGTAGTGTATTTAATGGGTTATCAATAGACAGAGTTGGTAATTCATTAGGTATACTAAGGGATCATGTTATGCCTTACAGAGGGGTAGGGTGTGATAAGGGATGATGGTTTATTGCTACATCAAGGTAGAATGTGCATTTTTAATGATGTGGAATTGAGATAGATCATTATGAAGGGAGCACATGAGTCTCTTTTTGCTATGCATCCTGGTGGAACTAAAATGTACAGAGGGCTGAAAGAGCATTACTGGTGGATGGGTATGAAGAGGGATATAGCTGATTTTGTTTCCAAATGCCTAACTTATCAGCAAGTAAAGGCAGAACATCAAGTACCAGCAGGTTTGTTACATCCATTGCCAGTACTAGAGTTGAAATGGGAACGAATAACTATGGATTTTGTGATGGGACTTCCAAGGACACAGAATAGTCATGATGCAGTATGGGTTATAATTGATAAACTAACCAAGTCTACTCACTGTTTGCCAGTCCGGATGGACTATAGCCTAGAAAGATTGGCTAGATTGTACATAAATGAGATTGTAAAATTGCATGGAGTGCCAGTATCGATTGTATCTGACAGAGATCCCAGGTTCACTTCTAGATTCTGGGCTAGCCTTTAGAGAGCCCTAGGAACTAGATTGAACTTTAGCACAGCATTCCATCCACAGACAGATGGCCAGTTTGAGAGGGTAATTCAGATATTGGAGGATATGCTACGGGCTTGTGTGATTGAGTTTGAATGTAGTTGGGATACACACTTGCCTTTAATTGAGTTTTGCTTATAATAATAGTTACCAATCAAGGATTGGGATGCCTCCATATGAAGCTTTGTATGGCACAAAGTGCATAACTCCCCTATGTTGGTATGAAATAGGTGAGAGAAAGATGATTGGGCCAGAAATTATTCAGTAGACAGAGGAAAAGATCAGATTGATCAGAGATCAACTCAAGGCTACCTCAGACCGTCAGAAGTCCTATATTGATCTGAAGAGAAGAGATATTGAATATGCAGTGGGTGATAAGGTATTCCTTAAAGTTTCTCCTTGGAAGAGGATTATGAGATTTGGCAGAAAGGGAAAACTGAGTCCTCGCTTTATCAGACCATATGAGGTTTTGGAAAGAGTGGGTCCTTTGGCATATCGGTTAGCATTACCTCCAGAGCTAGAAAGGATACACAGTATCTTCCATGTGTCCATGTTAATGATGTACAGATCTGACCCATCTCATGTACTATCAGTTGAAGAGATTGAGGTAAATCCAGACCTCTCATATGAGGAAAAGCCCATAGAAATTCTAGCATATGAGGTGAAGCAGCTGAGGAATAAACAGGTACACTTGGTTAAAGTGCTGTGGAACCATCATTCAGGCAAGGAAGCTACTTGGGAATGTGAATAGGACATGAGGAGACAGCACCCACAGCTGTTCAGAAACTGATGCAAGGTAAAATTTTGAGAAGAAATTTATTTTAAGGGGGGAGAATTGTAACACCCCTATGTTCGGTAGTGCGTTCTACTGTTCCGGTGACCAGTGTTGTCCGGACAGCTAGGATGCCTAGAACTACATTTAAAAGTTAGTGAGGAGACATAGAATAATGAAACACAAGAAAAGAAAATACAAGAAAAACAAAGAAAAAATAATAGCAATGAAATGTAACCAAGTCAAACGAGCCGAGAACCATAACGATGGGTGACTGCATTGGGAAGTTGCGGTGTAGACCGTTGACTAGCCCTGGACCATGGGGAACCCTGGAAAATATTTTTATGACTTAAATAAATGTCTATTGAAGTATAAATATCATTATAAATATGAAAGAAAAATTAATTAATCAATACAAAGAAAAACGAGAAATTGAGAAAACGACAAAACTCGGTGTTACCGAAAAATCGGGAATGCAGCCCGAATAGGGCCATTGTGGTTATTTGACCCCGAGTTGCCTTTTGACCTAAATTTCCATTAAAAATAAATGATATTAAACTTTGAAAATACCATAAAAATTAAAATGGTGGTCCATTATGTAAATAATGAAAAAAATTGAGGTAAATGTGAGAATTTAAAAACTTGGAATAAATAACCATTTTATTTCTTTAGTGCTCCACTAACCTTAACTTTGGGACACCTTAAGGGACACTTGGAATGCTGAAAACCCATCATCAACCTCACTTTGCAAAGTCAGCAGAATCCTTTCTCCCAAGGTCCATCTATGGCCGTCCATGGTGAGAGCTTAAGTTCACCATGTTCTAGCCACTTTTTCCATTAGGTTCCTTCACTAAACTTGACCACCATACCTGGGGCAGCATACTAGGAGCAAGAAAGTTAAGTTTTGGTGAGGTTTTGAAGAACTTCAAAAGTGATAAGTGAATGTTTTCAATTCTTGTTTCATTGAAAGTGTAACCAAGGTTGTAGGTAGTTGGTTTATGGAAGAATTTTTGAAGTTTGATATTTTAATGGAGATGTACATTTTTGAAGCCATGGAAATTCTATATATGTAGCTTGTTTTTACTTGTTTATGGTTATCTAAGATGTTGTTATTGATGGCAGCATGGATATGTGTATAATGGTTTGAATTTGGACATGTATATGAGGTATGTCATATGGTTAATTGTTGTAATTGGACTTGGAAAAATTTTGAGTTATAATGTGTCTGTTGAGAGTGGTTACAAGCTACCAAAATGACCAAAAATGTGAAGTAAAGTGTGTTAATGTTATGGTACAAACCAGAATTGGCATGGAAGAGTTAATTTGTTAAGTGTTGGATGTGTAATTGGTAAGGATGAACAATGTGTAATAGGGCAGTGTATGTTTTGGCTTAGAACCTTAAGTGTGTGGCTCCAATTTGGTATGAGACCAATTGGAGTGAAACTAGGCACAAAATGTGCCAACTTTCATGAAGGAAGCTTACCAAAATTCTACCTAGAAGGTAACTTGAAAAAACACCAAATCCGGATTAGTGAATTGAAAGCCTGAAAATTGACCATTTGGGCAGTAGTTGGTGTTTTGGCCAGCATTGGTAAATTGACTATAACTTGGTCTACACAACTCATAATGACCTGAAATTTTGCCTCGCGTGCAATAAGGCATAGACCTACAAGTTTGTAGCTTGGACCGAAGCCTGAAAAGCGAGGAAACTAGGTCATCCAGTTAGATCAAATTAGTATACCGAAATCCGACAAATTGCAATAAAATGCAATATACATGAAAATGAATTTGGTAACATGTGCCAACACTGAAAGGCTATAAAATGTGACATATTGGTAACATTAAACCTAATTCACCTATAGTGCATCGAGGGTCAACATTTTAGGTTGACTAAGAAAAATATTAGAATTCAATAAATTAATTATTCAACCTTATTATTAGAGACAGTTTAAATGAGTACTGAAACACTTCAAATTGTGTGTTTCAGTTAGCAAAGACTTAGGGAAGGGGAAGGAAACACTGAGTTAGGGCCAAGAGACATTTATCAGAGTTTTGTGCACAACAATTACTTCTTTTGACTTTTCAATTGAAATAAATTATGAGAATTTCGTACGTTATTATTTTGAATTGTTTGAATGGAAATTTGATGGATACTTATTGTTTGAAAATATTACAATTGGTTTGAAACCACAGCTATCATGCATATTGATTAAATTCCTCGCTAGCTTGTCTAGTGGGATGAATTGACTTTGAATTCCCTCTCTGGTTGAAGTGTTGAGGTGTGTGCCTGTTGAGGACGAATAGAATGAGTACTCATATTATTGCTAGCTAGCTATGTTATTCCTCACTAGCCATCGGCTTTTGGGATGAATTGGATTTTGGAACATGATTAAGCTATGTGTATGATTTATTGATATTTATTGTGATATTGTGAAAGGGAGTTTAAATTCTTTATGACATTCACTGTCTTTGAATTTAACTATGGTTTTAAGTATCTACTATTTATACGACTTATAATTTATGATTTAAAGTTGCATTTTGTTAATGTTGTGCACCACTGAGACATTCGTTTAGCGATAGCTTTTCATTCTTTATCGCAGTAGATGATCGGGAGTGTGAGACTAGGCTGCTAGTGCTTCATTGAGAGTTCATCGGGTATATTGAGTATACCATACTTTGCATTTTATATTGTAATGTATGTTCACTGTATGTATATATTGTTCTTGGTTTTGAGCAGTTGTAAATTAAAATTGTACATTGAAGTTGTAAAATAAATTGTAAATTATTTTAGCTTGTAAAATTTGTCATATATTTCTTTTATCTGAGCTTTTGAAAACACTGGAAAAATTATTATGGATCTGAGTTGGCAAATGTTGAGAAATATATTGTGTTGATTGAATATTGGAGTTTAGGGATTGAACAAAATATAGGAAGTGCTTTTTTACAGGTTTTTGAAGAACTGTTTTATTCAAAATACAGATGGCACTCTGCCAGAATTTTTACTGAAATTATTAATTCTTTAAATGTATTATCTGGTTTCACTTCAGTCAAAAAACTTTTTAACACCTATAAATAGTGCTCACCACTGTAAAAAGAAGTAAGAAAAGGTTTAAAATCCTTTGTAGTGTATTTAATGGGTTATCAGTAGACGAAGTTGGTAATTCATTAGGTATACTATGGGATCATGTTATGCCTTACGGAAGGGTAGGGTGTCACAATGGTTAACACCTAGCATAGCATGCCATAGCCACCCAATCAATAATAAGTTTTACCTTAAATGAACCTATAATCATATGTTACCATACATTAGAATCTCTCTGTTATAAAATCCCAATTCAAGCTGGAGTCATGGTTTAAGTAAAACCCCATTTGCTATGAATATTATGTTCTCTTTTAATTCCAGTTCTAAATCAAAAAGATTTTCTCATCAGAACTCTTTTCTGATTAAATCTATATGTCCTAGCCAGGAACTTGAAACATCAAGAATAATTAAATGAACATAGGATTTTATCCCTATTTATTTAGGGTAACAGATTCCATCTTGATCAACACCTACCTCCATATATAACTAGTAGGAGCCAACACATGCGCATATACCCATACACAATACAAGTAAGAAAGTAGTATCAAACTCAAACCACCTATATACAAGATAACTGTCCTATCTCAGGTCTAAAGATTATATGCACTAATATGATTTATGATAATACATTGACAAAAGTAAACTCCATGTGCTTGTCATAAGTGTCACACTTTTAACCTACTTATCATGTATAAGTGCCTATCATGTTTGTTATATGGCATGAGACTCACCATTCCATCTTATTTACATTTCATATAAATAACTTGGGAACAAACATGATTACAATCTTTCTGGATAAGTCATGTCCTTATTGTAAAGTATCCTTGATTGTGAACCTATTTATGATACTTTGTGCTAGAAATACTGTCACTTATATTCTTAACAACTTAAGAATAGAATTTCTAACAAAATATCAATGGACCTTTTCTGTTACACATAAATATATTATGTAAACGAAAAAGTGAAAATGCCTTTTATTAATAAAATATGTACAAGATACTTACTAAATGATATGCTCTAGGGCATACTACTAATAATCTCCCACTAGTACTAGAGCCATTCATTACAATACCTTAGACCCATCTTCTCAAGATGTCAATCTAACTGAGCTAGTGACAAAGGCTTAGTGAATGGATTAGTTGGATTTTTCAGCTGATGCTATTTTTCTGCATGGCTATATCGCCTTGCCCAACTATCTCTCTGATAATGTGGTAGCACCTTTTTATGTGTTTGGATTTCTAGTGAGAACGGGGTTCCTTATATCTAAAAAACTTCTTTTGCAGCATCTGATGTAGTAATATACTCGGCCTCTATAGAGAAATCAGCAGTCGTACTCTGTTTGAAACTCTTTCAACTAACTGCATTTCCATTACAAATGAACTAGTGGTAGACTTTCTATCATTGATATCTGATTGGAAATCAGAATCAGTATAACCATCCAATTGCAAGTCACCACCTCCATATATCAAGAATAAATCCTTAGTTCTTATCAAGTACTTAAGGATATTCTTGACAACTATCCAGTGTTCCAAACCTGGATTGGATTGATACCTGCTAGTCAAACTAATAAATGCGATATCCGGCCTAGTACACAACATTTCATACATTAAACTTCCAATAGCCGAAGCATATGGAATCTTAACCATTTTATCTCTTTCTTCAGGTGTCTTTAGAGACATCTCTTTAGAAAGGTGGATACTATGTCTCACTGGTAACAATCCTCTCTTGGAATCAAGCATGTTAAACCTCTTTAACACCTTTTCTAAGTATAGACTTTGGGATAAACCAATTATTCTTTTCGCTCTATCTCTATAAATGAGAATCTCAAGAATATAAGTTACCTCCCCTAAGTCTTTCATGGAGAATGTATTTGACAACCATACCTTTACAATTGTCAACATACCTGTGTCATTACCCATCAACAGAATATTATCCACATATAAGACAAGGAAGGTGATAGCACTATCACTAACCTTCTTATATACACATGGCTCATCCTCATTTTTGATAAAATCAAATGACTTAATGGCTTCATCAAAACGAATGTTCCAACTCCTCGAAGCTTGCTTCGTTCCATAAATGGTTTGCTTTAGCTTACATACTTTGGAACCATCTTGGGATTCAAAACCCCTAGGTTATTCCATGAAAATGTTTTCTTCAATGTATCGATTGAGAAAAGTTATTTTAACATCCATCTGCCAAATCTCACAATCTTAGTATGCAGCTATTGCTAATAGAATTCTAATTGATTTAAGCATGGTAACAGGCGAGAAAATCTCCTCATAGTCGATTCCTTGCCTTTGGCAAAACCCTTTCGCTACTAGCCTTGCTTTATAGGTCTCTACCTATCCATCAGAACCAATTTTCTTCTTGAAAACCCATTTGTTCCCTATAGGTACAATACCTTCAGGTGGGTCAACAAGATCCCAAACTTAATTCTTATATATGGAATCAATCTCGGATTTCATAACGTCAATCCATTTTGAAGATTCTATATCTGATATAGTTTCTTCATAGGCAAGTGGATCATCTCCATGATCTACTTCTTCATGAGCAAACAACTCTTGTTCTTCTTTATGAAGGAAACCATATCTCACCGGTGGGTAAGATACCCTGGTTGATCTACAAGGAATAACTGTAGATGTTTCATCAATAGGTTTAGGTTGACTAGATGGATCTATATCCATCTGATCTGTTGATTGGTCATAATTCTCCAATTCTAACTCTATTTGCCTTCCTTTGCCTCCTTCTTGAATAAACTGTTGTTCAAGAAATGTGATATCTCTACTTATCACATTCATTTGTGATGTAGGGAAATAAAAATAATATCCAAAACTATCTTTTGAATATCCAACAAATCGACCCTTTTCTGATCTGGTTTCCAATTTATCAGTGTTCAGCTTTTTAATATAAGCTGGACAAGCCCAAATCTTAACATGCTTAAGACTTGGTTTTCTTTCATGCCATATCTCATAAGGTGTGGAAGATACTGATTTTGATGGAATCCTATTCAGAATATACAAAGCTGATTCTAATGTAAATCCCAAAAGGAGATTGGCATATCAATATAGCTCATCATACTATGTACCATATCCAATAGGGTACGATTTATTCTTTTAGATACACCATTCAGCTGTGCTGTTGCTGGAGGAGTCAGCTGGGAAACAATGCCGTGCACTCTCAAGTATTCATCAAATTCAGTACTCAAGTATTCACCTCCACGATCTGATCGAAGAGCTTTAATACTCTTTCTTGTTTGATTTTCTACTTCATATTTAAATTCTTTGAACTTTTCAAAGGATTCATGTTTGTATTTCATTAAATACAAATATCCAAACCTTGATTTATCATCAGTAAAGGTAATAAAGTAATGAAAACCACCTCTAGCCATTTCTTTAAATGGACCACATACATCACTATGAATTAGCTCCAAAATATTTTCAACTCTTAGCCTTTGTCCTATAAAGGGTGATCTAATCATTTTGCCTTGAAAGCAGGATTCATAAGTTGAAGTAGGTCCAGAACCTAATGAGGATAAAATCCCCATTTTCTATAGCTTTGCAATCCTATCTTCTGCAACATGACCTAATCTTAAGTGCCAAATATATTTTGAACTTGAGTTGATTTTCATCATGGCATTACATTCTTTTAGATGGCTATACTCTGGGGAATTCCATTTCCAATGCCCATTATGCTGGCAGTGGAAACACTTTCCTTTGCCTCCATCAGCTTTAGTCTTCCCTTTCTGTTTAGCTATTTTCTTGGAAGATCCTGGAACTTGAGGTTTCCTTTTCTAATTGCCCTTTTTCTTGTTGGACTTTCCAGCAGAAGATGATGCAATCAAAGCTACCTCTTTTCCTTTATTTCCTGGCATATTCTTTTGGGCAATAACTAGCATGTTGAGTAAACCTGCTAGGGTGCATTCCTGTTTTGTCATGTGGAAATTTGTCACAAAATTCCCAAAAGACTCAGGAAGGGACTAAAGGATCAAATCCATTTGTAATTGGAAATCCATGTTAAAGTCAAGATGTTCCAGTTGCTCAATCAGCTGAGTCATCTTGTGGACATGTTCCCTAATATTCTGTCCCTCAAACACCCTCATGCGGATCAACTGTCTAGATATTTCATACCTAGTATTTCTGCTGTGCTCACCATATAACTCTTGTAGGTGAAGGAGGATCTCACTCGCACTCTACATGTTGTCATGCTGCTTCTATAACTCATTACTCATAGGAGCAAGCATGTAACACTTAGCTCTCATATCATGCTCCTTCCACTTGTCCAAAGTTTCATGTTCCTCTTAAGTGGCCTCTGGAGGTAAGGGACTAGGAACATTTGAATCTAGAACATATCTTATATGTTCAATGTTCAGGACAAGTTTCAAATTTCTTAGCCAATCAGATAGATTAGGTCCTGTCAACCTATTGCGATCAAGTATGCTTGTAAGGATTTTGGATGGTGGTGGTTGTTCTGTGCTCATTATTATTAGAAAATTAACTATAGAAAAAAACCAGATTAATTAGTAAATGTATCATGTAATTAACCAAAATGATTATGGTCATTTAATCAAATTGGGCCTCCCACTAACTTAGCGAATCCAACACTTCCAATGTAGAAAACGGAAATCCTAGTTAGATGGATTTCTAGTGGGTGGTTAAATTCTTATAATCCTGTTGATCATCCTCAGGTACATCTATTATTGGAATTACAATAAACTATAAGTGAGCAACTCCTTGCCCATCACATCTCATGTGAGGTTTAATCCTTTACCTAGTCCCTAATGCTCAAAATCTTAGGTACATCCATTATTGACTTATCTTGCATTAGTTAAGTTGATCCCATTGAGGCAGTAATTATGCAAATAATTTTAATGTCCTCAAGTACATCCAGTATAGGTCTCCAAACCATTTACATATTTACAACATCTCATGCTTAACAATTATTCTTAAGAAAATCTCTTAAATTAATTGCATCTTATATAAGTAATTAAAATTTCTTAAAATAATTGCCTCAATGGAGGGCTCATGTTATATTTACTTTAATTATACCATTTCCAACTTAATCATTTGTTTGAAAGATTTTGGTGTCATCCTAATTAATATTAAGGTCTCACTTTGCGCATTATCCAATTAGCATGCATATATCATATACTTGCATACATTCGCAAACATCTCATGCATTCATTGATAATAAATAAATATGGTATGATCATGGATTTTCTAAAGGATTTAATTCTGAGCCACCAAGAATTGAATCAGGGCATTCCTAGGTACATTTCATTCATTCATATTACAAGAGTTGCTGAAGAAATACATAATCAACACTTGATCTTGAATTCCTCCCACGAGTCCCACCATTGCTCTTGACCTCCTTGATCTTCTTACAATCCAATTGCATAGTAATCCTTGGCATACCAAGGCGAATTTACAAGAACTAAATAAATGATGTTACAACCCAAAAATTATTACAACCTTAATAATACATGCCCAAAATAAATTAAAATAAATTAATTAATTTACAACCCAAAGAAACATAAAAGAAATAAGTCCAATCGCACTGGTCTTTTATAGTCCATAATCATCCATCATGCATATCACTATTTAACAATTGAATAAAACATACATACTTAAATTAAATTGAATATCTCATATTCAACTTAAAAATCCAGATTTGAATATGATTCGAACAAATTTAAAAATTTAGATTTGAATCACATTCAAACAAATTTAAAAATTCATATTTGAATCACATTCAAACAAATTCAAAAATTCAGATTTGAATTACATTCAAACGACTTTAAAAATTTATATTTGAAACACATTCAAACAACTTTTAAACTTCAGATTTGAATCACATTCAAACAACTTTTAAAATTCAGATTTGAATCACATTCAAACAACTTTTAAAATTCAGATTTGAATCAAAATTTAATTATGTAATTAAAACAACTAATTAAACATTTTAATTAGTTATAGAATGAACCTTAGATCATGTAACAATTGCATATTCCAAGGCCAAACCATGCGCACCACTTTGGAGACTATTGATGCGCACCAATGATGGTGATCAACCTCATGCCACCACCTTTTCTTTTGTAACCAACAATGAATAATCATCTCATGATCAAATATCACAATTAAATCACATATCAAACAATCTAAATGGCAAATATAGTGGCTCTGATACCAATTGAATAAGTGGAAGCATGAAAAACACAAGTTTAGATAATTGAATTCAAAATTTTTCATATATGGTCACATGCATCATGCAAGATTCATTTTTATCTATTTGATTTCAATGATAAACCGCATATTAAAACTCTTTTAATATGTTTTTGGATCTATATTTTCCATTTAAGATTTTAGAATTATTAGATTAATTCATTAGAACCCTAGATTAGATCAAGAACAAGTGCACTAACCTTTTTGATGCACTACAGTGTATTTTGCACCTTCGGGATGCTCCTAGGACACCAGATATTGTCCTTCTAGCTTATCCACACCAAGATCACCATTGGCAGCCCCCTAAATAGCTTCTTAAGCCTTTCCAATCAATTAGAAATTCAAGTTTTGCCGTTTGAGAGATTACAGATGCAAACAGGACACTAGAAATGATTTCTAGTATTTTTAACTGAAGAGATTAGTGGCTAATCTCTTTGAATTGATGAGAGATGAAGAAGAAGAGAAGGGAGAGGAGCTCAAAGGTTGCGGCACCAAAAAGAGCAGCAGCTTTGTTATAATTTTCTTTCATAACAACACATTATATAGCTAGGTTACCACTTAAAACCCTTGCCACATGTCACCTTCTGATTGGCTCTAGGTTTAGTTTGACCCAATCACATTGTGCCAAGTGTCAAACCTATATTTAATCTTGACTTTGATCATTGTCGCAAGGGGTTCTGCGGTCGCCTGGACGAACACTCATCGAAGTGGGAAAGAGTGAGGAGTCGCCACTTTAATTTTGAGGGAAATTAAAGAAAACCATTTGTGAAAATAAATTAAAATGAAACCACTTCAAGAACAGAGATTCTAGGTTCGGGGTCTGTAAATGGGTGGGGAAGGTGTTAGGCACCCCACCTCGTCCCTCAATGAGGGTAAGCAGATTTAACTTCAAGCTCTTTATAAACTAGAATTAATAGTAACGAACAGAGATGTTAATCCTCTTGGTAAAAGGGAATATTTGATTTTTCACTAATTCGGGTCACCCAGATACATAAATAAATGAGTCGACCCTTAGTGAGTTACTGTTGCGTATCAGTTTTGTTTAAGGGGTCATTTTGCATATTTGTTAGAATTCAATTTGAGAATCGGATAAGAACTCTCCTTCGATCTCTTTTAGATTAAAATTAGAATTTTTGGATTGAGAATCGGATAAGAACTCTCCTCCGATCTCTTTTAAATATTTATTAGAGTTTTGGATTGAGAATTAGATAAGAACTCTCCTCTGATCTCTTTTTAAATATTTGTTAAAATTTTGGATTGAGAATCGGATAAGAACTCTCCTCCGATCTCTTTTAAGTATTCATTAAAATTTTTAGGTGAGAATCGGATAAGAACTCTCCTCCGATCTCTTTTATTTTAATGGGAGTCGGATAAGGACTTTTCTGACCTATCGAAATTTGATTACAGCTACACATCATAAGAGCCTAAGACTAAGGGTTCTGGCATTCAAAGATGCCGGGGATCGGAAAAAAGGCTTCTTTTAACTCCTTGGTACCTTGTGACTAGACAGGGGATACCAGACTGAATTTTACCGACCTCCTATGTGGTCGCCTAGCCAGTACCTTTTGATACCCAATCTGTTCCATTTATTTATCTGAGATTTGGTTTTATTCCGCCTTATGGCGTCTTACCCGATCGTCTTATGTGTTAGCCTAGTGATTCAACTTTACTATTTTCCTGACTTATTACTCAGACCTTCCATTTTTAAAGAAACGCTTAAGATACAGTTACCTACATTTTATCCGACTACTTATACGCTACTCGGGACTAGAACTCTTGCATTTAGAAGTAACGAAGATTAACAAAAGAATGGACTGATTAACAAAGAAGTAAACTCGGGAATAACCTTCTTTGTGTTTCTTTTTTAATGCAATATAAACTTGGTGAAAATTACAAACACAAAAATAAAGGAAATACGTAAAATAAAAATGAGCACTTGATAAAGCAGCGATATAAGCACTCACCTGTAGGGAGCTAAATCTATTGAACTAACTACGGGATCACAAAACGTAATGGGGCTGCGGGCTGATAGCCTGAGGACTAAGGTTCACCTTGAAATGAAGGATACTTTGCTAAAATGCAGTCCGATCAAAATTATAACCGAGTTTGAATGAAGTTTAGCTTGGACAACGGGACTGGAAATAAAGATAACAAAGGTAGAAAGTGAGAGTGTCACAGGATAATGAACGAACTGAAAATGGAGAGTTTCAGTATTCAAAAATCCCATTGCAAGAAAATACTTCAGAAAACTGGTTTCAAAAGTTTTTCTTATGAAAGCTCAAAAATAGCAGAGTAACGAGCTGAATTAAGTTTCAGAGTCCTTCCGCTATATTCCCTATTTTCGTCCTCTCTTGAACAGTTTTCATACAGGTATTTATAGGAACTGGGTGCTCCCCATGAAGGGTCAGGATTTGTTTTGAGGGAGATGGAGGGTTAGGATTTTAAAGGACATGATCTGAGGCTCAGGAATTAAAGAGAATCAGAACGGACGGCTGAGATCCCTTCCAGAATATTTGTCCTTTCTCCCTTCTAATCTGACGGCCCAAAATTTTCTTGTTAAGGGCGATCCGAGGGCTAGGAGTGAAAGGCGCTGGTCTTGTCATCTTCTTCTTTGATCCAAGGGCTCCGAGCTCATCCTTACAAGTAAGATCAACGGTGGAGATTAGGATGTATAGCACTGTCATAACATACTCTGGCACATGTCAGTAATGCGGGCGATTTTGGGGCGTGCAGTGGAGATTTCGTCTGCAACGCTTTAACTACCTCGGCTGTGATTATGATGACAGTTAGTGGAAGTTGTCTTATTCCCTTTGTTTTCCAACCTCCCCTCCTTTCCAGTCCTTCCAACATGATCCTTTTCTGATCTCTCATACTGGGCTCCTCTCTTCCGATCTCTCCTGCTCCGGTCTTTTCCTCTTTCTGGTTCGGTTCAGTCAAAGCATTTATTCCTTCGATTTTCGAGGCATCCGCTTCATCTTCTGCTTGCAATAAATGCTCAAATTTTCTATATATATACCTTCAACCGGGAAGCGCCCCCCCCCCTCGCATTTGATTTTCTCCTCTTCCTTCTCACATTTCATATTCTAACTGCTCCGGCAGTAGTCCCGGCCATGGTAGTGGCTTTTGATCTTTTTCTAATTGTTCTTTTTATTCCCCGACTGAAGATTTATGATCCCGGTGATCGGAGAATTATAATAACCTCATTTGATGACAGTGAGAGAACCGGACTAACTTACCGATCTGTATCGAGGACTTCGACCGTGTCGATCTCGAATCGTTAGACCGATATAATCGGCGAACTGATTTTGGGCTAGAAGACTGCTAATATTCCCCTTAACATCGGTGACTGCCCCTTGAAGTTCATTTGGCTCCTCACCACATTGGGCGTCCTGACTACAGCTCGGTTCTGGTCGATGACAGTGGAGATGACTCTCCATCCTCATGAGAGTCATAATCACCCCATCTAAGCTGTACATCTATTCGATGTCAACGGCTGGTCTCTCGATCAAACACATCTTTTGATTTAGCCACGAGACTAGGCTTTGACATAGGTCTTTATTAGAGATCCCCCGTACGATGTAATCAGGCCTTCAATGTAATCTGATCTCTACAGATCGCCCAAATGATGTAATTCAACTTTTAATGTAATCTGATCTCTAGAGTTTGCCCAAATGATGTAATTCGACTTTTAATGTAATCCAATCTCTAGAGATCGCCCAAATGATGTAATCCGACCTTTTCGGAAATAAAATTTTATTTTGACAACTATCATTTTTATTATTATCGCATTGATTATTTTCCGATCTCTGATGTGTTTATCCAATCTGGTTCCTAACTAAACAACCCTTAAAAGATCCGCCTTAATTCACCGATCTATAACTAACCGATCCCTTTTATCATGGAATTTCTAGAATATTCGTGAGACGTGTCAGAAAAGCTGGCGAATCTCGCTAACCGATGCACCGCCTGGAACACTGTGAGCATTAAATGCCATTTTCAGCATTAAATGCCTGGAACACATACGGTTATAAATAGGGGATGGGTCAGCCAGTTGCTCTCTTATGTCATTTTTAGCATCCCGCGAGTGATTCCAAAATTCTCTCGATTTTTCAAGTTCTTCCGACACCGATCAAGCTCTGGTAGGGGTTTTGATCCTCCTTTTAGTTTAAATTCTCTATTTCCTTCGAAAATGAGCGGCGCCGAGGTTCAGAGAGTGGCAAGCCCCCCTTCCGTTCAGATCTCGCGGTCGTCTGATGAAGTGGAGGTGGTCGGACCAAGCGTGCGACCTGAACCTCCTAGAGTCTCTGTTTCAGCTCGGGGGCAAGCAGCACCATCAAGGCATGTACCTTCTTCAGGGAGAGAAAATCTTCCCATGGACGAGTTGCCATCAATCCTGCAAGAAACCGACCTACAATCGTTGAGCCAGGAGTACAACATTCGGCCTGATTCATACGAGCTGATTAAGTGTCACGACGATCTTTGTGCCGATAATTCTTCGAGGAGAACGATATGATCATGGTATATGAAGAACAATCAAAGGCCGGGCTGCGGTTCCCCCTTGATGACTTCTTCAAGGAAGTTTTAAAATTTCCCCAAGTGTGCATCGCCCAAGTTCACCCGAACTCGTGACGGATCCTAGTAGACTTCAGAGGCCTCTACCGAGCTAATGGACTCCGTCCTACAGCTAAGGTATTCGCTGAACTACATAGATTAACTCGTCGAAAGAACGACGAGTATTGGTTCTTACAAGCGAAGCCACATTGCTAGCTTTTTACCGATATGCCTTCCTCCCTAAAGAATTGGAAGAATCGCTTCTTCATTCTGAGGAGCAAAATTCTGAATGGATTTGAGGGCTTCCCTCGCAGCTGGCTGCACCAGGGCCCCTTACTTCCGAAGTGCCTCACCTTAAATAGGGAAGAAGGCCTGATAGTGATGGAGCTAAAAGATCAGGCGGCCAGAGAGAAGTTCTCTTGTTTGGATGCAGTGACTGCCGAACTGCATCACTGGACAATGGAGTTGATCATGTTAGTAGTATGCCCTAGAGCATATCATTTAGTATGTATCTTGTACATATTTTAATAATAAAAGGCATTTCCACTTTTCCGTTTACATAATATATTTATGTGTAATAGAAAAGGTCCATTGATATTTTGTTAGAAATATTATTCTTAAGTTGTTAAGAATATGAGTGACAATATTTCTAGCACAAAGTATCATAAATAGGTTCACAATCGAGGATACTTCATAATAAGGACATGACTTATCCAGAAAGATTGTATTCATGTTTGTTCCCAAGTTATTTATATGAGATATAAATAAGATGGAATGGTGAGTCTCATGCCATATAACAAACTTGATAGGCACTTATAAATGATAAGTAGGCCGAACCAGTGACACTTATGACAACCACATGGAGTTTACTCTTGTCAATGTTTTGTCATAAATCATATCAGTGCATATAATCTTTAGACCTGAGATAGCACAGTTATCTTGTATATAGGTAGTTTGAGTTTGATACTGCTTTCATACTTGTACTATGTATGGGTATATGGGCATGTGTTGGCTCCTGCTAGTTATATATGGAGGTAGGTGTTGATCAAGATGGAATCTGTTCCTCTAAGTAAATAGAGTTAAAATCCTATGTTCATTTAATTGTTCTTGATGTTTCAAGTTCTGGCGGAGACAGATAGATTTATTGAGAAAGAGTTTACGATGAGAAAATCTTTTAATCAAGAACTGGAATTAAAAGAGAACATAATATTCATAGCAAATGGAGTTTGACATAAACCATGACTCGGCTTGAGTTGGGATTTTGTAGCAGAGATTCTAGTGCATGGTAACATATGATTATAGGTTCATTTAAGGTAAACCTTATTACTAATTGGGTGGCCATGGCATGCTATGCTAGGTGTTAACCATGGTCTATGAGGTTCATAAAATGATTTAGAGAAATCATTTATGGTAAGAAAGAGTTATGATGATATTAAGAGTTGATATCATGTCTCATTCCCAATTAGTGATGAGCCTAGTAAGTCACACACATACACAAGTTATCACCTATTTAAATATGATTTAATTAATTAATAAAATAGTTTTATTGATTAATTAAATAGATTTGGTTTGCAATTAAATTGCAAAGTCCTAGCATGACTTGAAACCAAATCTAGATTATTGGATGTGTAGTATAAATTAAATTTATATTTAAAGTGTTTAAATATGAATTTAATTGATGAGAAATTAATTAATAGAGATTAATTAATTAATTTATATTTGATATAAATTAATTAGAAGAAGAAAATAATTATTTTGGGTTAAGAACTCAAAATTAAGACACAATGGAATTTTGGTCATTTCACGATGTGACACGTGGCACCATGAGATGGTGACACATGGCATAACACATAAGCTTGCCAAATGTTTTTAATCATGTAAGATGATTAAAATCAAGATTAAATATAGGTTTGACACTTGGCACAATGTGATTGGGTCACTTAAACCTAGAGCTAATCAAAAGGTGACATGTGGCTAGGGTTTAATGTGTTAACCTAGCTATTTAAGTGTGGTTATGAAAAGAAAACATAACCAGCAGCCTCTCCTCTCAATTGTCACGCCACTTTGAGCCTCTCCAGCTATTTCTCTTCATCTCTCATCAATTCAAAGAGATTAGCCATCAATCTCTTGAATTAAGAACGCTAGAAATTGTTTCTAGTGTCCTGTTTACATCTCTAATCTCTTAAAAGGTAGAACTTGAATTTCTAATTAATAGAAAAGGCTTTAGAAGCTATTCAAGGGCTGCCATAGGTGTTCTTGGTGTGGACAAGCTAGAGGGACAACATCTGGTGTCCTGAAGACAAATCTCAAAGGCGCAGACACGCTGCAGCACATCAAGAGGTTAGTGTAATCGTTCTTGATTTAATCTAGGGTTCTAAAATTAATCTGATTAATTTTAAAATTTTAAATGGCAAATACAGATCCAAAAACATATTAAAAGAGTTTTAATATGTTATTTATCATTGAAATCAAATAGATAAAAATAAATCTTGCATGGTGCATGTGACCCTAGGTGAAAATTTTTGAATTCAATGGTATAATCTTGTGTTTTTCACGCTTCCGTTCCTTCAATTGGTATCAGAGCCACTATATTTGCCATTTAGATTGTTGATTATATAATTTAATTGTGTGTTTGATCATGAGATCAAGAGATTCATTGCTAGTTGGATCATGAGGTGTGGCGGCACACATGGTGAAGCCACCATTGGTGGCGGCAACAATGGTTCCATGGGTGGTTCAAGGTTTGGCTTTTAATTCTGCAATTGTTGTATGATCTAAGGCCTATTCTTTGACTAATTAAAGTGTTTAATTAGTTGTTTTAATCACACAATTAAATTATGATTCAAATCAGAATTTTAAAAAATGTTTGAATGTGATTCAAATCTGAATTTTAAAAGTTGTTTGAATGTGATTCAAATCTGAATTTTTAAAGTTGTTTGAATCATATTTAAATCTGATTTTTTAAAATTGATTCAATAAAATTCAGATATGATTTTTTAAAAAATATTTGAATGTGATTCAAATCTGATTTTTAAAAAAATGTTTGAATGTGATTCAAATCTGAATTTTTGAAGTTGTTTGAATGTGATTCAAATATGAATTTTTAAATTTGTTTGAATTAGATTCAAATATGAATTTTTAAATTTATTTGAATCATATTCAAATCTGGATTTTTAAGTTGAATATGAGATATTCAATTTAATTTAAGTATGTATGTTTTATTTAATTGTTAAATAGTGATATGCATGATGGATGATCATGGACTATAAAATACCAATGTGATTGGATTTATTTCTTTTATGTTTCTTTGGGATTGTAAATTAATTTATTTTAATTTATTTTGGGCATGTATTATTAAGTTTGTAATATTTTTGGGTTATAATTTCATTTATTTAAGTTCTTGTAAATTCGCCTTGGTATGCCAAGGATTACTATGTAATATTGGATTGCAAGAAGTTCAAGGAGGTCAAGAGCATTGGTGGGACCAGTGGGAGGAATTCAATATCAAGTGTTGATTATGTACTCCTTCAGCAACTCTTGTAAAATGAATGAATGAAATGCACCTAGGAATGCCCTGATTCAATTCTTGGTGGCTCGAATTGAATCCTTAGAAAGTCCATGATCATACCATATTTACTGCTTATCCATGAATGCATGAGATGTATGGGAATGTATGCAATTATATGATATATGCATGCTAAATGGATAATGTGCAAAGTGAGACCTTAATAGTTATAAGGATGGCTATAAAATCTTCCAAACAAATGATTAAGTTGGAAATGGTATAATTAAAGTAATTATAACATAGGCCCTCCATTGGGGCAATTATTTTAAGAAATTTTAAATTGTTGCATGAGATGCAATTAATTTAAGAGATTTTCTTAAGAATAATTGTTAAGCATGAGATGTTGTAAATATGTAAATGGTTTGGTGGCCAATATTGGATGTACCTGAGGACATTAAAATTATTTGCATAATTACTGGCTCAATGGGATCAACTTAACTAATGCAAGATAAGTCAATAATGGATGTACTGAGATTTTGAGCATTAGGGGCTAGGTACATGATTGAACCTCACATGAGATGTGATGGGCAAAGAGTTGCTCACTTATAGTTTATTGTAATTCCAATAATGGATGTACCTGAGGATGATCAATAGAATTATAAGAATTCAATCACCCACTAGAAATCCATCCAACTAGGATTTCCGTTTTCTACTTTGGAAGTGTAGGGTTCGCTAAGTTAGTGGGAGGACCAATTTGATTAAAAGACCATAATCATTTTGGTTAATTACATGATACATTTACTAATTACTCTGGTTATTTTCTGCAATTAATTTTCTGATAATAATGAGCACAAAACAACCACCACCATCCAATATCCTTGCAAGCATACTTGATCACAACAGGTTGACAGGACCTAATCTATCTGATTGGCTAAGAAATTTGTAACTTGTCCTGAACCTTGAACATATAGGATATGTTCTAGATTCAAATGTTCCTGGTCCCTTACCTCCAGAGGCCACACAAGAGGAACATGAAACTTTGGACAAGTGGAAGGAGCATGATATGAGAGCTAAGTGTTACATGCTTGCTTCCATGAGTAATGAGTTACAGAAGCAACATGAGAACATGCAGAGTGCTAGTGAGATCCTCCTTCACCTACAAGAGTTGTATGGTGAGCACAGCAGGAATGCTAGGTATGAGATATCTAAACAGTTATTCCGTATGAGGATGTCTG
Source organism: Hevea brasiliensis (assembly GCF_030052815.1). Lineage (NCBI taxonomy): Eukaryota > Viridiplantae > Streptophyta > Magnoliopsida > Malpighiales > Euphorbiaceae > Hevea > Hevea brasiliensis. The sequence goes on along the minus strand of NC_079497.1, from coordinate 55,456,227 downwards.
AGGGACAGAATGTTAGGGATCATGTCCACAAGATGATTCGGCTGATTGAGCAGTTGGAACATCTTGACTTCAACATGGATTTCCAACTACAAACGGATTTGATCCTTGATCCCTTCACGAGTCTTTTGGGAATTTTGTGACAAATTTCCATATGACTAAACAGAATGCACCTTAGCTGAATTACTCAACATGCTGGTTATTGCCCAAAAGAATATGCTGGGCAATAAAGGAAAAGAGGTAGCTTTGGTTGCATCTTCTTCTGCTGGAAAGTCCAACAAGAAGAAGGGCAATAAGAAAAAGAAACTTCAGATTCCTGGTCCTTCCAAGAAAATAGCTAAACAGAAAGGGAAGACCAAAGCTGACAAAGGCAAAGGAAAGTGTTTCCACTGCCAACAGGAAAGTGTTTCCATTGCTAACAGGAAAGTGTTTCCATTGCCAGTAAGAAAGTGTTTCCATTGGCCAGAGTATAGCAATCTAAAAGAATACAATGCCGTGGTGAAAACCAACTCAAGTTCAAAATATATTTGGCACTTAAGGTTATGTCATGTTGCAGAAGATAGGATTACAAAATTGGAGAAAATGGGGATTCTATCCTTATTGGACTCTGAGCCTACTCCAACTTGTGAATCTTGCCTTCAGGGCAAAATGACTAGATCACCCTTTGTTGGACAGGGGCTAAGAGCTGAAAATATTTTGGAGCTAATACATAGTGATGTATGTGGCCCATTTAAAGAAATGGCTAGAGGGGGCTTTCATTATTTTATTACCTTTACTGATGATAAATCAAGGTTTGGGTATTTGTATTTGATGAAATAGAAACATGAATCCTTTGAAAAGTTTAAGGAATTTAAATCTGAAGTAGAAAATCAAACAGGAAAGTGTATTAAAGCTCTTCGATCAGATCGTGGAGGTGAATATTTGAGTACTGAATTTGATGAATACTTGAGAGAGCATGGCATTGTTTCTTAGCTGACTCCTCCAGGAACGCCACAGCTGAATGGTGTATCTGAAAGGAGAAATCGTACCCTATTGGATATGGTAAGTAGTATGATGAGCTATACTGATATGCCAATCTCCTTTTGGGGATTTGCATTAGAATCAGCTTTATATATTCTGAATAGGATTCCATCAAAATCAGTTTCTTCCACACCTTATGAGATATGGCATGGAAGAAAACCAAGTCTTAAGCATGTTAAGATTTGGGGTTGTCCAGCTTATATCAAAAAGCTGAACACTGATAAATTGGAGACCAGATCAGAAAAAGGTCAATTTGTTGGATATCCAAAAGATAGTTTTGGATATTATTTTTATTTGCCTACTTCACAAAAGGTTGTGATAAGTAGAGATGCCATATTTCTTGAACAACAGTTTGTTCAAGAAGGAGGCAAAGGAAGGCAAATAGAGTTAGAATTGGAGAATTCTGACCAACCAACAGATCAGATGGATATAGATCCATCTAGTCAACCTATACTCATTGATAAAACATCTACAGCTGTTCCTCGTAGAACAACCAGGGTATCTCACCCACCAGTGAGATATGGTTTTCTTCATGAAGAAGAACAAGAGTTGTCTACTCATGAAGAAGTAGATCATGGAGATGATCCACTTACCTATGAAGAAGCTATATCAGATATAGACTCTTCAAAATGGATTGATGCTATGAAATCCGAGATTGATTCCATGTATAAGAATCAAGTTTGGGATCTTGTTGACCCACCTGAAGGTATTGTACCTATAGGGAACAAATGGGTTTTCAAGAAGAAAATTGGTTCTGATGGAAAGGTAGAGACCTATAAGGCAAGGCTAGTAGCGAAAGGGTTTCGCCAAAGGCAAGGAATAGACTATGAGGAGACTTTCTGCTTTGTTGCCATGCTTAAATCAATTAGGATTTTATTAGCAATAGCTGCATACTATGATTATGAGATTTGGCAGATGGATGTCAAAACAGCTTTTCTTAATGGATACATTGAAGAAAACATTTTCATGGAACAACCTAAGGGATTTGAATCCCAAGATGGTTCCAAGGTATGCAAGCTAAAGCGATCCATTTATGGGTTGAAACAAGCTTCGAGGAGTTGGAACATCCGTTTTTGATGAAGCCATTAAATCTTTTGGTTTTATCAAAAATGAGGATGAGCCATGTGTATATAAGAAGGTTAGTGACAGTGCTATCACTTTCCTTGTCTTATATGTGGATGACATATCGTTGATGGGTAATGATACGGTATGTTGACGACTATAAAGGTATGGTTGTCAAATACATTCTCCATGAAAGACTTAGGGGAGGCAACCTATATTCTTGGGATTCGCATCCATAGAGATAGAGCGAAAAGAATAATTGGTTTATCCCAAAGTCTATACTTGGAAAAGGTGTTAAAGAGGTTTAACATGCTTGATTCCAAGAGAGGATTGTTACAGTGAGACATGGTATCCACCTTTCTAAAGAGATGTCTCCAAAGACACCTGAAGAAAGAGATAAGATGGCCAGGATTCCATATGCTTCGGCTATTGGAAGTTTAATGTATGCAATGTTGTGTACTAGGCCGGATATCGCATATGCTGTTAGTTTGACTAGCAGGTATCAATCCAATCCAGGTTTGGAACACTGGATAGCTGTCAAGAATATTCTTAAGTACTTAAGAAGAACTAAGGATTTATTCTTGATTTATGGAGGTGGAGACTTGCAATTGGATGGTTATACCGATTCGATTTCCAATCGATATCGATGATAGAAAGTCTACCTCTGGATATGTGTTCATTTGTAATGGAGGTGCGATCGGTTGGAAGAGTTCCAAACAGAGCACGATCGCAGATTCCACTCATCGAGGTCGAGTATATTCTGCATCGAGATCGCAAAAGAAGCTGTTTGGATGAAAAAGTTCGTGACAGAACTTACAGTAGTTCCTTCCATTGAGTCAGCAGTTCCATTACACTGTGACAACAATGGAGTAGTCATACAGGCTAAGGAACTAAGGTTTCACCCAAAATCCAAACACATAGAAAGGCACTACCACATTATCAGAGATATAGTTGGGCAAGGCGATATAGCCATGCAGAAAAATAACATCAGCTAAAAAATTCAGCTGATCCATTCACTAAGCTTTTGTCACAAGTTCAGTTAGACCGACATCTTGAGAAGATAGGTGTAAGGTATTGTAATGAATGGCTCTAGTGCTAGTGGGAGATTGTTAGTAGTATTCCCTAGAGCATATCATTTAGTATGTATCTTGTACATATTTTAATAATAAAAGGCATTTCCACTTTTCCGTTTACATAATATATTTATGTGTAATAGAAAAGGTCCATTGATATTTTGTTAGAAATATTATTCTTAAGTTGTTAAGAATATGAGTGACAATATTTCTAGCACAAAGTATCATAAATAGGTTCACAATCGAGGATACTTCATAATAAGGACATGACTTATCCAGAAAGATTGTATTCATGTTTGTTCCCAAGTTATTTATATGAGATATAAATAAGATGGAATGGTGAGTCTCATGCCATATAACAAACTTGATAGGCACTTATAAATGATAAGTAGGCCGAACCAGTGACACTTATGACAAGCACATGGAGTTTACTCTTGTCAATGTTTTGTCATAAATCATATCAATGCATATAATCTTTAGACTGAGATAGCAGCTTATCTTGTATATAGGTAGTTTGAGTTTGATATCGCTTTCATACTTGTACTATGTATGGGTATATGGGCATGTGTTGGCTCCTGCTAGTTATATATGGAAGTAGGTGTTGATCAAGATGGAATCTGTCCTCTAAGTAAATAGAGTTAAAATCCTATGTTCATTTAATTGTTCTTGATGTTTCAAGTTCTGGCCAGACAGATAGATTTATTTAGAAAAGAGTTTCGATGAGAAAATCTTTTAATCAAGAACTGGAATTAAAAGAGAACATAATATTCATAGCAAATGGAGTTTGACATAAACCATGACTCAACTTGAGTTGGGATTTTGTAACAGAGAGATTCTAGTGCATGGTAACATATGATTATAGGTTCATTTAAGGTAAACCTTATTACTAATTGGGTGGCCATGGCATGCTATGCTAGGTGTTAACCATGGTCTATGAGGTTCATAAAATGATTTAGAGAAATCATTTATGGTAAGAAAGAGTTCGATGATATTAAGAGTTGATATCATGTCTCATTGCCAATTAGTGATGAGCCTAGTAAGTCACACACATACACAAGTTATCACCTATTTAAATATGATTTAATTAATTAATTAAAGAGTTTAATTGATTAATTAAATAGATTTGGTTTGCAATTAAATTGCAAAGTCCCTAGCATGACTTGAAACCAAATCTAGATTATTGGATGTGTAGTATAAATTAAATTTATATTTAAAGTGTTTAAATATGAATTTAATTGATGAGAAATTAATTAATAGAGATTAATTAATTAATTTATATTTGATATAAATTAATTAGAAGAAGAAAATAATTATTTTGGGTTAAGAACTCAAAATTAAGACACGAGGCATTTTGGTCATTTCACAGTGTGACACGTGGCACCATGAGATGGTGACACATGGCATAACACATAAGCTTGCCAAATGTTTTTTAATCATGTAAAATGATTAAAATCAAGATTAAATATAGGTTTGACACTTGGCACAATGTGATTGGGTCACTTAAACCTAGAGCTAATCAAAAGGTGACATGTGGCTAGGGTTTAATGTGTTAACCTAGCTATTTAAGTGTGGTTATGAAAAGAAAACATAACCAGCAGCCTCTCCTCTCAATTGTCACGCCACTTTGAGCCTCTCCAGCTATTTCTCTTCATCTCTCATCAATTCAAAGAGATTAGCCATCAATCTCTTGAATTAAGAACGCTAGAAATTGTTTCTAGTGTCCTGTTTACATCTCTAATCTCTTAAAAGGCAGAACTTGAATTTCTAATTAATAGAAAAGGCTTTAGAAGCTGTTCAAGGGCTGCCATAGGTGTTCTTGGTGTGGACAAGCTAGAGGGACAACATCTGGTGTCCTGAAGACAAATCTCAAAGGCGCAGACACGCTGCAGCACATCAAGAGGTTAGTGTAATCGTTCTTGATTTAATCTAGGGTTCTAAAATTAATCTGATTAATTTTAAAATTTTAAATGGCAAATACAGATCCAAAAACATATTAAAAGAGTTTTAATATGTTATTTATCATTGAAATCAAATAGATAAAAATAAATCTTGCATGGTGCATGTGACCCTAGGTGAAAATTTTTGAATTCAATGGTATAATCTTGTGTTTTTCACGCTTCCGTTCCTTCAGATCACTGGCAAAGACTGCGAGCTTCAACTCTCTGACCTCGGCATCGGTATTTTCTATATCTCAGATCTTTGGACCTTAGCGATCTCACTGACCTCTTCTTTGTGCAGGTATGGCAAGCGGCGAAGCCTCCAAGGAGAGCCTAAAGCGGAAGAGGGAGGTCTCCTGGAAAGTGCGGGAGATGAAGCCTTCCGAGCTGCTTCAAATGCCCAGTCATGATCCCGGGGAGATGCAAGGAGGCTCGTCTCAACCCTCGAGACTGCCGGCCATAGAAGTGGTTCGATCTCCTCCTTGCCAAGAAAAGCCGCCTCCACCTCCTCCAGTCGCTTCGAGTGCGGAAGGGGGTCCTTCCCAACCTCCTGTAAGGACCCTTTCCCGCGGTGCCCAAATCTTGATTCATTCACTACAGAAGAGCCACACGGTTCGAGAGAACCCAGGTTTTGCTAAAGTCTTAGGGTCCTCCATCTGCCTTCGGGAGGATCGGGATAGGCTGTCTCCGGACAATCTTGATGACATCTTGACCCGATCTATGAGCCTGAATGTGGAGTGATTGGTGAACCAGCACATTATCCGGGAGAAGGCTCACCGCCTGGGTAAGGAGGTCGAGAAGATGGGTCATGAAGTGGCTTCCCTCTGATCCCAAATCTCATCCGCTCAGAACTACATATATGAAATTGAGGGCGGATGAAGTTCTACGAGGATAAGCTGGCCGAGCAAGCTCGTGTTCTGGCCGAGCGAGATCATGTTATTGAAGAAGTTCAGGCGCTTCAGGCCGGTGAAGTTGATCACCTCAATGAGGAGCTCAAAGCGAAAGAAGAAGAAGCGGCGATAAGGGAGGCCGGCGCTTATGTGAATGCTCACAGGGATCACTTGGCCGAGCTCAAGAAGCGTTATCCCGAGAAGAACTTCTCCTGGATGGTCGACCTGGCTTCCCAAGACGAAGAGGAAAGCGAGGAGGAGGCTGAGGGTGAGAGAGGAAGCGAGCAAAATGTAGATCAGGCTGGGGGTAATCCTCCAGCCGAATGACTTGTACAAATTTTAAATGAAATGAAAGTTCCCCTTTTGTTTAATGAATGGATGTGATCGGAAAATCTCTAAATTGCCTAAGTAGTTGATTGTCTGAGCATATTAAAACAACAACTAAAAGTGATTATTGATCTAAGTGTAAGAGGTTGGAAAACACAATAAGCATGAGATCGGCAGGGAACCAACGCTAAACGGGACTTGATTAAAATTGGAAATTTGACTAGAACATTTAAGATCGGGATAATCATTAAACCAGATCGAAACCTTAACTTTATTATTCCTAAACTTTTAAATGAGAGATCGACAATATGACTGGTGGCACAAAGGCCTAATGTTGGTTCAATCTCATTTGACAAGAGAGATCGGGAATGTAATTAACTGGTTAGGGGATTTGACAATTAGTTTGAGAGATCGGTGAGGCTTTAGATGATATGGGAACTTAGTATTGATTAGATTCCTTTTGAGGAGAGATCGGAAATGTGATTAGTTGGCAAAAGGAGACTATGTGTTGGGAGTCGGCTTCAAAGTTTATTGATTTCAGGGATCAGCCAAAATATATTGTCAATAGCTGCCCCTCTTTACATAATTCCTATTGGAAAAAATTTTCGTGTAGGGATTATGTAAAGATTTAGACCCATATTTTGGACGATTAAAATTTGAAATTTGAAATTAAAGTCAGGAAACTAAAACCCACTTGGGTCGGCACGCTGAGATTGGTAACAGGAAATTAAAATGCTAGAAAACTAAAATCAGCTTAGATTAAGGAACCAGAGGTTGATTAACAGAAAATTTAAATGCAGGAAAATTTAAAATCAACATAGATCAAGGAACCAGAGGTTGATTAACAGGAAATTTAAATGCAAGAAAATTAAAATCAACTTAGATCAAGGAACCAGAGGTTGATTAACAGGAAATTTAGAATGCTGAAATTTAAAATCAACTTAGATCAAGGAACCAGAGGTTGATTAACAGGAAATTTAAAATGCTGAAATTTAAAATCAACTCAGATCAAGGAACCAGAGGTTGATTAACAGGAAATTTAAATGCAAGAAAATTAAAATCAACTTAGATCAGGAACCAGAGGTTGATAATAGGAAATCTAAAATGCTGAAAATTTAAAATCAACTTAGATCAAGGAACCAGAGGTTGATTAACAAGAAATTTAAATGCAAGAAAATTAAAATCAACTTAGATCAAGGAACCAGAGGTTGATTAACAGGAAATTTAAAATGCTGAAATTTAAAATCAACTTAGATCAAGGAACCAGAGGTTGATTAACAGGAAATTTAAAATGCTGAAATTTAAAATCAACTTGGATCAAGGAACCAGAGGTTGATTAACAGGAAATTTAAATGCAATAAAATTAAAATCAACTTAGATCAAGGAACCAGAGGTTGATAACAGGAAATTTAAAATGTTGAAAAATTAAAATCAACTTAGATCAAGGAACCAGAGGTTGATTAACAAGAAATTTAAAATGCTGAAATTTAAAATTAACTTAGATCAAGGAACCAGAGGTTGATTAACAGGAAATTTAAAATGCTGAAATTTAAAATCAACTTAGATCAAGGAACTAGAGATTGATTAATAGGAAATTTAAATGCAAGAAAATTAAAATCAACTTAGATCAAGGAACCAGAGGTTGATAACAGGAAATTTAAAATGCTGAAAATTTAAAATCAATTTAGATCAAGGAACCAGAGGTTGATTAACAAGAAATTTAAATGCAAGAAAATTAAAATCAACTTAGATCAAGGAACCAGAGGTTAATTAACAGGAAATTTAAAATGCTGAAAATTTAAAATCAACTTAGATCAAGGAACCAGAGGTTGATTAACAGGAAATTTAAAATGCAGGAAAATTAAAATCAACTTAGATCAAGGAACCAGAGGTTGATTAACAGGAAATTTTAAAATGCAGGAAATTTAAAATCAACTTAGATCAAGGAACCAGAGGTTGATTAGCAGGGAATTTAAAATGCTAAAAATTAAAATCAACTTAGATCAAGGAACCAGAGGTTGATAGCAGGAAATTTAAAATGCTGAAAATTTAAAATCAACTTAGATCAAGGAACCAGAGGTTGATAACAGGAAATTTAAAATGCTGAAAATTTAAAATCAACTTAGATCAATGAACCAGAGGTTGATTAACAGGAAATTTTAAAATGCAGAAAATTTAAAATAAACTTAAATCAAGGAACTAGAGGTTGATTAGCAGGGAATTTAAAATGCAAGAAAATTAAAATGAACTCACAAAGCAAGTCTAATCTCGACACGAGAAGTTCCTCCCTGATGAAGTGTACTTAACAGGATCCCAAAGGCCAATGATTAATGGAGGACGAGTTACAAGACTTGACCTACGGCCTTATTTCTTTGGATGCCCATTTTCTGTTCTCGACTTTCCTCTTATTTTGCGAAAAGCGCCCTTGCGGGTTTTCACTTTCCTTTCGTCCATTTGATTAGAAGCGCCCTTACAGGTTTTCACCTCTAGTTTTTTTTTTTTTTTGCTATAGTTTTTTTTTTTTTAGGCCATCCCCTGCAAATCTCATAGCAAAGTACGTGAGGTTATCAATTTTCAAATCCTAATCTTATGGCAAAATTTTAAATGATTAATAGCGCATTAGATAAAGAGATTGAAAAAGGATAATATTAAAAAGTGAGTATAGGGAAAGATAAAAGCAAAGAGATAAACACAGAGAAAGTATGACCTTATTATGGTTTAAAGAAACAATGGTATGGTTTCAAAGAAAAAAGGTACAAGGATAGATCTCACATATTCCTTGTAGTTAGCTTTGAAGTCTCTTAACTGCCATTATTTCAAGTACTCTGAAGCCTCATGCCATGACGGTTTATTTCCATCCTCAGTTTCATGCCTCGTTCCTTATTTCTCCCTTTTGGTTCTTGGGATGCCCTTTCGGGTTTTCACCCCTAGATTTTTATTTTTTTTTTATTTTTATTTTTTTTAGCTCACTCTTTCAGGACGCCCTTTCGGGTTTTCATCCTTCACTCATTTTACAGAAAGCGCCCTTCAAGGGTTTTCACCTTCTTTCACACATTTTGCTAGGAGCGCCCTTTCGGGTTTTCACCCCTACTCTTTTTTTTTTTTTTTTTCAGGCATAGTATCTTTTGACGATGTCGGCATTCACAGGTCTTGGAAATTCTTCACTGTCCATGTGGGTCAAGATCAAGGCCCCACCAGAAAATGCTTTTTTAACCACATAGGGTCCCTCGTAGGTTGGTGACCATTTACCCCGGGGATCGTTTTGATTCGTAAGCACTTTCTTCAGGACTAGGTCCCCTGGTTGGAATTCACGTGGTTGAACCCCTTTGTTAAATGCCCTGGCCATTCTTCTTTGGTATAATTGCCCGTGACATGCCGCTGCTAGCCTCTTCTCATCTAGCAAGTTTAATTGGTCCAACCTTGACTGGATCCATTCCGACTCATCAATCCCTGATTCCTTCAGAATTCTTAGGGAAGGAATTTCTACTTCAATAGGTAGTACAGCTTCCATCCCGTAAACCAGTGAGTATGGGGTTGCCCCAGCTGATGTCCTTACAAAAGTCCAGTATGCATGAAGAGCATAGGGAAGCATATCATGCCAATCCTTATTAGTGACTGTCATTTTCCAGATTATTCTCTTGAGATTTTTGTTTGCGGCTTCCACGGCTCCATTCATCTGGGGACGGTATGGTGAGGAATTGAGATGTCGGATTTTGTATTGATCACATAATTTTTGAATCTTCGGACCATTCAAATTCTTGTCGTTGTCAGTGATGATTTCATTGGGGAGGCCGTGCCGGCAGATGATATTATTTCTGAGGAATTTAAGAAATGTGTTCTGTGTAATGTGAGCATATGATGTCGCTTCGACCTATTTAGAAAAATAATTGATAGCTACCAGGATAAATCTATGCCCGTTGGATGCCTTAGGGTTGATGGGGCCAATCACATCGATGCCCCACATTGTGAAAGGCCATGGTGAAATGAGGTTGAACAATTGGTGAGGCAGAACATTTATCAGATCCGTGTAGATTTGACACTTCTGGCACTTTCGGAAATACTCGATGCAATCCTTTTCCATGGTAGTCCAAAAATATCCCCGTCTCATTATTTGCTTAGCCATCATATGCCCATTGGCATGGGTTGAACAGTTTCCCTCATGAGTCTCGAAAATGATTCTCTTCGCCTCTTTTGCATCCACACATCTCAACAATTTGCCGTTGGAGCTGCTTTTGTATAGTGTTTCCCCACTGGGGAAGTATCCCAATGCTAATCTCCGAATCATCCTCTTTTCGTTTTTGCTCGCCCCTAAGGGGAATTCTCTGGTTCTGATGTAAAGCATGATGTCATGGTACCAAGGTTTACCATCGGGTTCTTCTTCGTTCATGAAGCAGTAAGCCGGCTCACTCCTTGCTTTAATCTTTAATACCTGAGTCGTCTGCCCTTCTTCCATTTGAGCCATAACAGCCAGGGTGGCTAAGGCATCTGCAAATTGATTCTTGTCTCGACTAAGGTGAGTGAAAGAGATTTCTTCGAACTTCTTAATCAACTCCAGTAAGTACTTCTGATATGGGATTAGCTTCGGATCCTTGGTTTGCCATTCTCCTTTGACTTGATAAATGATCAGGGCTGAGTCTCCATATACCTCCAACTTCCTGACTTTCATTTCGATAGCAGCTTGTAAACCCATCACACAAGCTTCGTATTCTGCAACGTTGTTGGTGTAGTCAAATCTCAACTTGATAGCTATCGGGAAGTGTTTCCCATCCGGGGATACCAATACAACTCCGATTTCATTACCGGACAAATTGACAGCTTCATCGAAATACATTTCCCATACATCAACTGGCTCTTCTTCTCCATAGTTCACTTCTTTAATATGCTCATCGGGGAACTCAAAATCCAGAGCTTCATAATCCTGGATAGGGTTTTCTGCTATGAGATCGGGGATCACGCTACCTTTGACTACTTTCCGGGTCATATAGACAATGTCATATTGGGATAGTATGACCTGCCATTTGGCTATCCTTCCTGGCACGAACGGGCTTTCGAATACATACTTGATAGGATCCATCCTGGAAATGAGCCATGTCTTGTGATTCGACATGTAGTGCTTGAGGCAATTCGCTGTCCAGGCTAACGCGCAGCAAGTTTTCTCTAGGAAAGAATACCTTGACTCACAATCATTGAACTTTTTGCTCAGGTAATAAATAGCCCCCTCCTTTCGGCCGGTATCATCATGTTGCCCCAAAAACACATCCCATTGAGTTTTGTTGGACTGCCATATACAGAATCCGAGGCCTTCCCACCATTGGTGGAACCAATACTGGTGGGTTGGACAGATACTGCTTGATTTTCTCGAAAGCCTCTTGACAAACCGAATCCCATTGAGTGGTATTGTTTTTTCGGAGTAGTCTAAAAATAGGCTCAGCTTTAGCGGTGAGATTGGAAATAAATCTCGATATGTAGTTCAACTTCACTAGGAAACTGTGCACCTCCCTTTCTGTTCTTGGGGAAGGCATCTCTTGAATGGCTTGGACTTTGTCTGGATCAACTTTTATTCATTTCTCGCTCACTATGAATCCCAACAATTTCCCAGATCTAGCTCCGAATATGCATTTGGCAGGGTTCAGTTTCAATTGATATTTCCTGAGTCTCCCGAATACTTTCCTCATCATCTGCACATGGCTCTCTTCTCCCATGGATTTGATGATCATATCATCCATGTACACCTCCACTTCTTTATGCATCATATCGTGGAATAATGTGACCATAGCGCATTGGTAGGTGGCCCCAGCATTCTTTAGCCTGAATGGCATGACCCGATAACAAAATACCCCCCATTGAGTGATAAAAGCAGTTTTCTCCTTGTCTTCCTCATCCATTGGGATTTGATTGTACCCCGATGCCCCATCGATACACGAACACCTGCCCAATCCCGCAGCATTGTCTACTAACACATCAATGTGAGGGAGAGGGAAATCATCTTTCAAGCTCGCTTTATTAAGATCCCTGTAATCAATGCACACCCTGACTCTCCCGTCCTTCTTCATTACCGGGACAACGTTAGCTATCCATTGGGGATATTTGACTACTTCCAGGAACCCAGCATCATACTGTTTCTTGACCTCATCCCTAACTTTGAGCAGTGTGTCAGGATTCATTCTTCTTAATTTCTGCTTTACCGGGATTGTCCCCGGAATTAGGGGAATTTTGTGCGTCACTATATGAGGGTCTAAACCAATCATGTCATCATAGCTCTAGGAAAACACGTTTAGGAATTCTTTGAGCAAACTGATCATATCTTCTAATTCTTCACTCTCCACAACCTTAAGTTCCATTTTCACTTCTTCCGTGCCTAAGTTTACGGTGCGCGTTTCGTCCCCACAAGGCACTAGGGAAGGTTTATCTCTTTCATCTTTTTCTTCTGTGAGTTCCACCTCAAAATCATTTGAAGTAATGGCAGTTATGGGGATTTCAAAATTAACTAGAGGAATTTCTGAGTCTATTGAATTATTAGGTGCTAATTGATGAATGGTCCTGAATGAACGAAAATGGAATATATTATAAGATTGGAATTCAAAAGGAAAGAAAGAGAATTGGATATAAAATGCGCTATTAATTCATTAACATTTATGACATAAGAAAAGAGTCCATTTACAATATTACACTTGCCACCATGGACAAAATGATCAAGTGTAGATAACCAAAAGTACTTTACTCGAAATTAAGTACAGGGATGTCCTCTGCTGTCCAGTTGTCCAGTTCTTGCCCTTCAGCCATTGGCGAGACCAGGGCCTCATACAAGGAATCCAAGTGGATGACATCGATGGATGATTCATCGGGTGATTCTTCGGTCTCTGCCGGATTTTCAATGACCGGTTTAGTGAATACCTCTGTGATTCTCGGGACTACTTTCATTCTCCCGAGTTTTTGGTCAAATCTTTGATCCCGAAGTCTATTCCTCATCCAGAATCGCCCATCCATGAGGGCATCCTCCTCATAACCCAAACCGCAACGGCCTACCTTCTGGATAGCCGGTATAGGTTTGACAATCCCTTGCAATGCGGGGCCTAGGCCTTTGCCCTCTTCATACCCATTTCTCGACATCACCTTGGCTACCATAGCCATAGCCCCTTCATTTTTTGAGATAGTTTCTTGTAATTCGAGGGCTTGGAAGTAGCTTTCCAACGACTCCTCAGCAGCTTCCACATAAGGAAGTGATTATGGCTTGGTGACCAATATGGCTTCTTCCCCTCTCACAGTGATGATTTTGCCGTCCATAATGTACTTTATCTTCTGGTGCAAAGTTGAAGGAACGGCATTCACAGAATAGATCCAAGGCCTCCCCAGCAACATAGTATAGGCAGGTTCAATGTTCATCACTTGGAATGTGACGTTGAAGGTGCATGCGCCAATTTGGAGGGGCAAGTCAATGTCTCCCAGCACTTCTCTCCTTGTACCGTCAAAGGCTCTTACCACCATAGCACTCTGACGTATATTCGATCAGTCGACCGGCAGCCTGGCCAAGGTGGCACTAGGCAGTACATTGAGCGTCGATCCATTATCAATAAGGACCTTGGCCACTATACAACCTTTACATTTCACCGTCACATGCAGAGCTTTAGTGTGCGTTAAGCCTGCAGGGTCTATCTCTTCTTCAAAAAAGGTGACAAAACTGGATGCCTGAATTTGTCCCACTATCTTCTCGAACTACCCTGGTGTGATGTCGGGGTTCACAAAGGCCTGATCCAAGATTTTTTGCAAGGCTTGACGGTGCACCTCAGAGCTTAAAATCAAGGATAACAGTGAAATTCGAGTAGGTGCCTTTCTCAACTGTTCCACCACATCATACTCACTTTGTTTCATTATTTGAAGCAACAGCTCCTCTTTCTCTCTTGGTCTGGTAGGTTCTACTTCCTCCGTTTTCTCAACCTCCTCTTCTGTACTCTTTTGTGACTCTACCATTTTTACTTTCCCTATCTTCTTTTCTTTTTCTTCATACTCGTAACATCTCCCACTTCTGGTTATAAACTCAACCTCTGATTCAAGCGGGGAAGATTTTGTGGCAGTGGCGAGCTGAGGATTAGGTTGGGGAGTAGTACTGCTGGTAGGTCCGGCATAAGTTATAATACCCTCCCTATAGCAACTCTGTACATTCTACTGTTTCGGTGACCAGTGTCGGTCCGGACAGCTAGAACATCTGGAAAAATATTTAAACTAAAGTGAGGAACTATAATTAACTCAAATATTAATAATAAAAATTTAGGAAAAATTTTAGAAATAAAATACAACCAAGTTAAATGAGCCGGTGCCCTAGCGATGGGTAACTTAGTGGGAAGTTGCGGTTCTCGCAACTAGGAGCCCTAGACCCGGGGAAAAATTCATAAAATAATTTTTGGAACTCCAGAGAAGGGTCATTTAGGTTCCTATGGCATTAGAATGCCAAGAAAATATTTAGAAAAATTTTTCAATCGGTACAGACAATTTTGACCCGTTAAGCTAAACGGAGGGCATTTTGGTCATTTCGCCTTCAGAGACGATTTTTGGCCGACTTGTCCAGTTAAATAAATAATTATTATGATCTAAAATATGAATAAATATTGCTAAAAATTGAATTGAAAATGAGTAGAAAAGAAAAGAAAAGAAAAATGAAAGAAATTGATAATAATGACATCACATTATGTCATTGCAATGCCCTCCACCAATAAAATTTCAACAAGCACTTTAAAAGGGGATAATTGAGACAAAAATTGAAAAAAAATCTGCATCTTCTCTCCTAAACCAGCCAGCAGCCACCTCTCCCATTTCCACCATTTTTATCCTTCATTACACCTTGCTAACTTTGAATTTTTCACCATAAAATCCCTACCTTCCTTCATAAAAATTTAATATTACATCTTGAGCAAGTGTTTGGCAGCCTAGAAAAAGAAAGAAAGTTAAGTTTAAGCTTGGGAAAATTCTACTCAAAAAGGTTAGTGCTATGTAATTCTTTCTTTCTTGTTAAACTATGTTAAGCATGTATAAGGAAGTAAAAATTGAAAGAAATTAAAAGGGATTATTGAGAAATTGTTGAGTTAGGTTTTGGGTTGAAGAATGAGATTTGATCTTGTGATGATGGAAGTAGGTTTTAATGGTCAATTAGTGACCATTTGGTTTGGTTTGAATCAGAAATGAAGTGAATTGGGTTGTGGGAATTGAGGTTGATGTGGCTGCCTAGTGAGAGCAGTAGGTGTGGCTGTGAGTCCAGCCTGTTTGGACAGCCATAACTTGGGTTGTGTAGGTTCAATTGGTGTTTGGCCAATTGGACATGAAACTAGCGACATAATGGCACAATTTTGGTGAAGAAACCATGCACAAAAGACCAAAGCAAGTGGACCAAAAACTTGCCCCAATCCGGATGTCCTGCAACCAGATTCTGCAGAATGACCAAATGAACAATGATTGTTCATTTGGCCATAACTCATTGTCGAATGGCCCAATGGACCTGAAATTTTTACAGCAACAAGTTAAGATATAGACCAAAAACTTTCATGAAGAAACCTACCCCAAATTATGACCAGAACTTATCCAACAAGGCAGTTGCGATCATTCCTTGACCGTAGATATGGTCTGTTCTGAAATTTTTCAATCCGGCCAGTTGTGGTTTTTGGACCATAACTTGAGCTACAAAACTCCAAATGGAGTGATTCAAAGAAATAAATTCAACTAGACAAAATAAGAAACAACTTTCATGTTTATCATTTTCTCAAATTCCCACTGCAACAGTAACTAATGGAACAGTAAAGTTAGGGTATAAAAACTGAAAATTCTGCTCCATTAGTTTTAAGCTTAGAAATGGTATTGGTGATTAATGCCAACAAGTTTTGAATGCAAAATGTGGTATGTTGGGAGTGTTAGAACCAATGTACCGATTTTCTATGCAAAAGTCAATATTTTTGTTGACTAATGAAGTGAATAGTAACACTAAAGCTTGAAATTCAAAAATTACAAAATTCAAAAGTATCAAATGCCCTAGTATACCTAACAAGATTGGTTTTGATAGTTTGGCATGCCAATATGGTTCAGTTAGCAGTACTGCACATGGCATTATTCCATTCCGTGAGTTCATGGCTTCTAGCCATTCTGACATTGTGTTGATATTTGGCCTTGTGCCTATTGTTATTACAGCTTATTAGCTGTTCTGTTGCACACCGGGAGATGCAAATGTGACCGATGGTGTGATGGCCCGAGGTACTAGATACCCAGTGCGGTTTACCGTTTATCGATCCGATCATCGGTATAGGTTACTTGGGCAACCAAAAGAATGAAAGTGGATAAATTTAACGAAATAATGAATATAACAAGTACAAAACAAGTAAGACATCGATACATTCAATGCATATTTATTTCTGTTATTTGCTTTTATTTTATTATTGGCACCACTAAGCATTATTGCTTAATGCGTTGCTTTTGCCACACGTAGATTCTGGAGATACTGACCGAGAGCCCAGTAGACCACAGACTGGGTGAGACCTCCTGCAGCTCTGTATAGTGTCCGTATCACCTCACCATCTTCAGTGCATTGGTAGGACACTAGGTTTCATTTTGGTATTTTGTAATTAACTTTTATTTTCTTTTGTGTAAATGGAACTTATGTAATGTATTTTGATGTTAACATAAATAGTGAAAAATTGTGTTTATGAATGGAAATTAAGAAATTTTCTTTTTTTTTTATTATTATTGCTTGTATATGAATGCTATGAGAAATGAATGTTTGAGTAATGGAAAGGTTGTTGAAAAATAATTGAGACCTTGTTGATGATTATTGGAGTTGAGAGTGATTGGATATGAATATTGGAAGTGTTTTTCACAGGTTCCGAAGAACTTTTTTCTCCATTTTTAGCCGGTACTCTGCCGGATTTTCTATAAAATTTTCGGAACCTCAAATAAATTATAATTTCAATAAATGACTTAAATGAATTATATTTCATAAGTTATATTCAAAACTATGATAAAAATTAATTAAGGAAGAATAAAAATGATTAAGATAAAATAGAGTGTTCCGGTATACCGTGTAACATATCTTACTCGGATGTACTGTAGACGGGTAAGGGGTGTCACATAAGTCATCTTAAAATGCTCATGAGGAGTGAAGCACGGTTTTGGAGGTGCTGAAGGTGAAGCAAGATTAGGAGTCGATGTACTGCTTGACGCTCCTTGGGTGGAAACTTGAAAGTTATAATTCCAAGGTATGGCATGGGTATTTGTGACAGGGAGTTGAGGTGGGGTTCGAATGATTGTCATTGGAGGTGAGGATACTGGGGGTGAGAAAGTGATTCTGTGATTAGGGGTGGAGGCGTTTTGGCTGAGTCAGGCTGTATTTACTCCTTCCTTTGTTTTGGATCTTGCTTAGCATCTCAGAACTTTGAAAGACAATAAGTTCTGGACCTCTTGCTTAAATTCTTCATAATTTTGCAGCTCATGACCAGTTGCTCCCCCATGATAAGGGCATCCCGTTTCAATCTTAGGTTCTGGGGCTTGAGGGTGGAGGTAACCTTCCCTTACTGCTATTCTAAAAATTTCCTCAAAGTGAGGAATCAGCTCGTCTACCTCTGGTGCCGACCCCTCTCCGTCTGACTCTATCATGTTTAAACCATTGCCCGTATTATGATTGGGCAACGGGTTTGAGGTAACATTGGGGAGGGAACCATTTCCCTCAATCTTCAACCACCCATTCCTGATTAAAGCGTGCACTCTCCCTCTGAGTGCCCCGCAGTTATCGGTTGAATGCCCTTGTGCCCCTCCATGATACTCACAACGGGCAGTGGCATCATACCACTTGGGGTATGGTGGCTGAATTGGGTCATGGGGGACCGGTACTATCTGGTTTATACCGATGAGGTATCGGTATATTTCGCTGAGTGGGAGGGGAAGGGGTGGATCAGGGTTTCCTGGTGGTCTTGGGTTGTTTTGAGGTGGTCTAAGTTGAGCAGGAGGAGGAGGTGGTCTGGGCTGGTAGTTTATCGGGGGCGGATACTATGGGCGTGGGTAAGGATAATTTGGAAAAGGGGGAGGAATGTTGGCAATTGTTTGGCCATGAGGAGGAAGATATGGCCGGTAGTTATTTTGAGGAAGCGAGGAGTAATTGTTGTGCAGGGTGATGGAATGCACATCACCCTCCTTTTTCTTGCCAAAACTAGTAGTCTTCTTCGCAGGGTTCTCGGCCAACTCTTGCAATCGCCCCATCCTTAAGTTGGCCTCTATTCTCTCACCAGCTTGGATGATGTCTGAGAAGCTGTTGGAGATATTTCCAATCATCATATTGAAATATGGAGCCTTCAATGTCTCGATGAATAGGGAGCATAGTTCATTGTCGGTCACTGGAGGATATACTTCTGCAGCCTTTTCTCTCCATCTCTAGGCATATTCCTTGAAGCTTTCCCTGTCTCTCTGCACCAGGTTTTGGAGGTCTCTCCTCGTGGGGGCTACATCGCAGTTAAATTTATACTGTTTTAGGAAAGCATCAACCAAATCCTTCTAGGAGCACAGTTTGCTCCTGTCCAACTGTATGCACCATCTCAGGGCTACCTCGAAGAGACTTTCGTAAAAGAAGTGGACGAGAAGTCTGTCATCTTCTGTCAAGGCAGATATTTTGGCAATGTAGGTTACCAGGTGAATGCGGGGGTCTGAGTTCCCGGTGTACTTGTCGAATTCCGGGATTTTGAACTTAGGCGGCACCACCACGTCTGGCACCAATCTCAGTAATGCCACATCAACTGAACCATACATGTTCAGCCCCTCTATTGCTCTCAATCTCTCCTCTAGAGCAGACAGCTTCTCATTTTCCCTGGTCTTATTTTCTCCTCTTACTGCATGAAATGCTCCCCTAGTTGGGAGATGAGGGGTGGAGTGAACTAGAGGAATTAGTATTGAAGGGTATGGGTCGGCATTTGAGACGGCTGGGTAATGGGAGAAAGGTAGGTCATTATTTATGGTAGCCGAAATGACAGTGATTGTCAGATCCGGGATAGGTGACTGAAAGGTGAAAGAGGTTGAAGCCTGATGAGGATCAATTGTTGTAGGTGGTGGGGGAGGTAGTGGTAAGTTAGGGTCTGAAGCAGGCTTATTATGGGACATTTCCCTCATTAGTCTCATGAGTTTCGATACTTGGTCTTTCAATTCAGAAACCTGTCCTTGTAGGTTCTGGACTTGTTCCTAGTCTTCCATTATCTTCTTTGTTCGTGATCTTATTAAGTACACTCGCTTGGGTTGGACTGCGTGTCTGGTCAGACTTGCTTTGTTTGAAGCAATGTTGATTTTCTATAGGGAAGTAAAAAAAGTCTTTAATGAATTTTGAATTTCGTAAAAAAAACTAAAGGTCCTGGTTCGGACAAAGGATACAGTGGCATTTGGGAGCCAAAATGAAATCTGCAGAAGGATAATTGCATTAATTTTATCATCGCATCGTTCGATAGTCTGACTGTGAATGACTGGATTGAATGCGCATTTATGATACCTGTCCATATGGCACATCCAATTTTTCGCATAACCCTAGCGAGGGGGTTCCTACGGGAGTTATACTATTCATTCACAATTTTGCTAAACAATGGCCCAAAAATCATTCTATTAACTGAATAATTCATACACAGCATTCTTTACATTGGCCTAGGCTCAGGGAGGTTCTTTATAATGAGATGACATTTTCTGAGATACTCATATAACCTTTCTTTCGGTCTGGCAGGGTTGAACACTTTCAGAGCATATTCGGATTCAGGTAGGAGTTCTTGTTTTTCCTGTGCTATCATTCTCTCCAGCTGGTCAACATTCTCTTTCAGCTCCTGATAGAGAGCAGCTTGTCTTTCTTTTTCCTTCCTTTCTTTAGCACATTCTTTCAGAATATCGTTGATAAGCAATGCTTGTTCCTTCAGTTCAAGCTTCTTCTTTTTGCTTTCTTGTTTATATTCTTCCATGAGTATTTCCTGATATTTTATTTTCTCCTGAAGCTTGCTATTCTGTACTTCTGCTTCTTTTATTACAGCTTGGAGAGAGCTTTTTTCCTTTTCCCACTGTATCTCTCGCTCTTCGAACCCCATCTTTTCGGTCCTTACCTCTTCCCTGAGTCTTCTTACTTTTCTTTTGAGGATCTGCTGTTGGTTCTCCAACTATTTTATTTGTTCTTGCAGTTGAGAGTTTTCAATGTTTGCCTTTTGCAGGGAGTCGGCTAAACGATCACCATCTTCTTCTGAAAGTGCATTTCGGCGAGGGTTGCTGTCTTCGGGTTTTGTTGGATCTACAGTCAAGTGTTCTTGATCTCTGTCAGCCCTCCATTTAAGATAATTGCTCATAGCACTCAGGCCTTTAGGCGACCTCTCCATCAGAGTGATGTTTTCCCAAGATCTGCGAGCTATTTTCAACCCTTCCTCTTCCTTGAGCTCATGGTAGAAATGTCCTTGGTGGTATTCTTCAATATTGATTCTGAATTGTGTTGAGCCGAATTGTCTCATTACTAATGCAGGAGTGTAACTTGTGTATCCAGTCACTCCGATTAAGGATACTGATTGATTACCCCCCGTGCCGACCAAAATGGATTGACCTGACGTCCATAATTTCCTCCAGCAGTAGTCATGGCTGTTGAAGCTCAAAATCTGTTTTTGCCACTACGGCTCATCCTTCGGGCTGATTACTAATCGGGTCATTTTCTCGATGAGAGGCTGGTCAAGGTACCAAGTTAATCCCTTCGTCTCCACAGGACACATATGACTAATGATCCAGAGGTGCAACAATTGAGAATAACTTTTAATGGATCCCTTGCCTTGTTGTCTGCAATAAGTAAGGGTTAAGAAAGTCTCGGCAAGAATTGCTGGTACTGGGTTGACCTTCTGTTTCTCTACTGCCCAGAACATTTCCACAACGCCGCAGGTTATGATTTCGGAAGGTCCAGGGAACAAGATCAGGCCGTAGATTGCTAAAGCGAGCATCAATGAAGCTTGATTCCACTGTTCATCTTGGATTCATTGATCCAACCACTTCTTGAGATAAGTCCAATACCATCCATGCGTGTTCCCTTTGACAGTTTCCCTTGCCTTTGCTTCTTCTGGTGGAATCCCCGGCATATGTGCGAACCGTTTCCAGGTCTGCCTATGCTCGAGGTGTAGGTAAATCCAATCCTGCGCTGCATAAGGAATTTCTAGCAATGCTTGATATTCTTCCATAGTGGGAGCAGTATCGATATCGTTGAAAGAGAACACCCCATACTTAGGATTCCACACTGGCAACATGGCCTTTAATACCAGGACTTGAACTTTAACTCGTATCAAGGTTGCAATCCTCCCATATCTCTTCTCAAATTGTGCTTTGACCTGATCGGGAAATGA
The DNA here is from genome assembly GCF_030052815.1 of Hevea brasiliensis. Lineage (NCBI taxonomy): Eukaryota > Viridiplantae > Streptophyta > Magnoliopsida > Malpighiales > Euphorbiaceae > Hevea > Hevea brasiliensis. The sequence goes on along the minus strand of NC_079497.1, from coordinate 55,434,565 downwards.
CTTCCAACCATTGGCCAGACCCTCGAGACTGTTCATTCTAACCTCAATTTTGCTCAGGTCTAATGGAGGTAATGAGCTAGTATCACTTGGAGGCACTGGACTATGAGGCGGTTTGGGCCACGGTTTAGCATTCCGTTCTAATTTAAGAACTTCTTCTGCCGACTGACTCGAGGATGCCATGTTAAAAATGATGCTTATCCTTTTACAGACCTTATTTTGGTGATGCCTGTAGGAAAGACTTGTTAGCAGGATAAATTCAGGTAGTCTTGAATCATACTATTAGCTGAGTGACATCTACACATTTATCAAAGTAGGAAAGTGTGTAGCTTTTCTTAATAGTATGAATCAAGATTACCCTTAAAAATAAGAACAAAATAAACACAAATGGAATAGGGTAAGAGTAAGTATGCCCCTTTTGTCCTAAAATAAGGAGAGTCCTAGTACCGGCTAGGTGCTACCTAATTGGATAGTTCTATCTTATAAGGTAGCTTGCTACGGCTTCCAGCTATCGTGACAGTTTAGCTCAAGGTCTAATTTTCTAAAAGCCACAGGTTCCCAAATTGCCGCTACAGTAAACAGTACAGCCCCATTCTATCCCCCATGATACTGTTGGGAAGGTTCCACGGGTATCACAGTAGATAGAACGAGTTTCAATCTGAGCAGAAGCCTTCACAGATACTAACGGGATAAAACCCACGGGTACCGCTACATGACCCCCTCCTACTTTCCTAAAAGGGTAAGAAAGCCCGGGTATAGGGCTGAAGTGTGTGAGGACATTGTGTGAGTGTTCAGTGTGTGAAGGGACACCTTTACCTCTTCCCAATACAGGGGGATTTTTATTTTTCCTTTTTAGACGGAGAACGCTGTAGGATATAAAACAAAAATAAACAAAGCGGTTAGTGGAAATAACAAACATTAATAGACTAAGGTTTTCGAATTTCGTAAATTGTACCTATTTAAATATAATTATAGTTTATAGGAACATAAAATTAAATCTGCTTTTGGATCTTTGGGCCGAGGTTGAAGAAAAGTTTGAAGCCACTCCATAGTGGAGTCGCCAAGCTGTCGCAAGGGGTTTTGCGGTCACCTGGACGAACACTCACCGTGTAACACCCTCCCTGTAGCAATTCCGTACATTCTACTGTTCCGGTGATCGGTGTCTGTCCGGATAGCTAGAACGTCTGAAAAAATATTTAAACTAAAGTGAAGAACTATAATTAACTCAAATATTAATAAGAAAAATTTAGAAAAAATTTTAGAAATAAAATACAACCAAGTTAAATAAGCCGGTGCCCAAGTGATGGGTAACCTAATGAGAAGTTGCGGTTCTCGCAACTAGGAGCCCTAGACCCGGGGAAAAAATTATAAAATAATTTTTGGGACTATAGAGAAGAGTCATTGAGGTTCTTATGGCATTAGAATGCCAAGAAAATGCTTAGAAAAATTTTTCAATCAGTACAGACAATTTTGGTCTGTAAAGCTAAATGAAGGGCATTTTGGTCATTTAGCCTTCAGAGGTAATTTTTGGCCGACTTGTCCAGTTAAGTAAATAATTATTATGACATAAAATATGAATAAACATTACTAAAAATTAAATTGAAAATGAGTAGAGATGAAAAGAAAAGAAAATAAAAGAAAATACCTAATAATGACATCATATGATGTCATTAAAAACCTATCCACAAATCACAATTAAGCACCACTTAAATTAACCTATTAAAGAGGATAATTGAGACAAAGAAAAACAAAAGCCATCTGCTTTTCCTCACCCAAAAACCAGACGTTACACTCTCTCCCAAACCCATTCCTCCATGGAAGCTTAATGGAAGCTTGAGACAACCCACCAAATCACCTTGAAACCATAACCTTGGTTCACTAAAAATTGATTTTGCAACTTGAACAACCTCTAGCCAGAAAAAAGAAGAAGGAAGAAGGGAGTTTTGGAGACTTGGAAAAGTTAGCAAAAGAGGTTAGTGCCCAATTTATTCTCTCTCTCACTCAATTCATGTTTAAGGACATGATTTAAGTTGAAATTGTAAGTTTAATGCATAAATTGAACTTTGAGAACTTGGAGACTTGAACAAAATTAGGGTTTTCTCATGAAATGGTATATGAACATTGTAATGGTCAATTAGTGACCATTTGAATGTGTGTGAGGAGGGACTAAGGTGTGTTGAGGCTTGGCATTTGTGTATGGGTGGGCTGCCCATGGTGACCTGCAGAATTAGACATGAGTCCAACAGGTTTGGGCAGCCATAACTTGAATTGTAGAGGTTCAATTGGTGTTTGGCCAATTGGACATGAAACTAGACACATAATGGCATAACTTTGGTGAAGAAACCATGCCCATAAGACGAAACCAATTGGACCAAAAGCTTGCCCCAATCCCGGTGACCTGCAGTTTGTTTCTACAGAATGACTAAATGAACAGTGATTGTTCATTTGGCCATAACTCAGTTTAAAATGGTCCAATTGACCTGAAATTTTACCAGCAACAATTTGAGATATAGACCAACAACTTTCATGAAGAAACCTAACCCAAATTATGACCAGAACCTATCCAACAAGGGAGTTGCAGTCACTGTTCACTGCACTGTAGATATGGTCAGTCCAGAAAAATTTCAATCCTGCCAGTTGTGGTTTTTAGACCATAACTTGAGCTACAAAACTCCAAATGGACTGATTCAAAAAAGGAAATTCAACTAGACAAAATAAGGAACAACTTTCATGTTGATCATTTTGCCAAATTCCCACTACAAAAATGACTAATAGAACAGTAAATATAAGGTATCAAAACTGAAAATTCTGCTCCATTAACTTTAAACTTAGAAATGGTATTGGCAACCAATACCAACAAATTTTGAATGCAAAATGTGGTACGTTGAGACTATTAAAACCAATGTACCTATTTTCTATACAAAAGTCAACATTTTGGTTGACTAATGAAGTGAATAGTAACACCAAAGCTTAAAATTCAAAAATTGTAAAACTCAAAAGTGTAAAATGCCCTAGTATACCTAACAAGATTGGTTTGGATAGCTTGGCATGCCAATAGTGTTCAGTTAGCAGTACTGCACATGGCATTATGCCATTCTATGATTTCATGGCTTTTAGCCATTCTGACATTATGTTGATACTTGGCATTGTGCCTAATGTTATTATAGCTTATTAGCTGTTCTGTTGCACACCGGGAGACACATATGTGACTAATGGTGTGATGGCCCGAGGTACTTGATACCCAGTGCCAGTTTATCCGTTTATCCAATCCAGTAGTCCAGTATAGGTTACTTGGGCAACCAAAAATGAAAGTGGATAAATTTAATGAAATAATGAATATAACAAGTACAAAATAAGTAAGACTACAAATACTCATCGAAAATTTATTTGCAATAAAACATTAATACATTCACTGCATATTTATTTTCTGTTATTTCTTTTTATTTTATTATTGGCACCACTAAGCATTATTGCTTAGCGCGTTGCTTTTGCCATGCGTAGGTTCTGGAGATACTGACCAAGAGCCCAGTAGACCACAGACTGGGTGAGACCTCCTGTAGCTCTGCATAGTGTCCGTGTCACCTCACCATCATCAGTGCATTGGTAGGACACTAGGTTTTATTTTGATATTTTGTAATTAAGTTTTATTTTCTCATATGTAATTGAAACTTATGTAATGTATTTTGGTATTAATGTAAATAGTAAAAATTGTGTTTATGAATGAAAAAGTGAACATTTATTTATGACTTTTACATGATTATCATATGACATGAATGATTGAGAAATGGAAATGTTGTTGAAAAACACATTGAGATTTTGTTGATGAAATGGAGTTTGGGATTGATTGAAAATATTGGAAGTGTTTCTCACAGGTTCCGAAGAACTGTTTTCTCCATTTTTAGTCGGTACTCTGCTGGATTTTCTATAAAATTTACGGAACCTCAAATAAATTTATGACTTCAATAAATGACTGAAATGAATTATATTTCACAAATTATACTCCATAACTATGAAAAAAAAAATAAATTAAGAAGAATAAAAATAATTGAACTAAAATAGAGTGTTCCGGTACACTATGTGGAATATCTTGCTCGGCTACACTGTAGACGGGTAAGGGGTGTCACACGCCGAAGTGGGAAAGAGTGAGGAGTCGCCACTTTAATTTTGAGGAAAATTAAAAAAAACCATTTGTGAAAATAAATTAAAATGAAACCACTTCAAGAACAGAGATTCTAGGTTCGGGGTCCGTAAACGGGTGGGGAAGGTGTTAGGCACCCCACCTCGTCCCTCAATGAGGGTAAGCAGATTTAACTTCAAGCTCTTTATAAACTAGAATTGATAGTTACGAACGGAGATGTTAATCCTCTTGGTAAAAAAAAAATATTTGATTTTTCACCAATTCGGGTCACCCAGATACATAAATAAATGAGTCGACCCTTAGTGAGTTACTGTTGCGTATCAGTTTTGTTTAAGGGGTCATTTTGCATATTTGTTAGAATTCAATTTGAGAATTGGATAAGAACTCTCCTCCGATCTCTTTTAGATTAAAATTATAATTTTTGGATTGAGAATCGAATAAGAACTCTCCTCCGATCTCTTTTAAATATTTATTAGAGTTTTGGATTGAGAATCGGATAAGAACTCTCCTCCGATCTCTTTTTAAATATTTGTTAAAATTTTGGATTGAGAATCGGATAAGAACTCTCCTCCGATCTCTTTTAAGTATTCATTAAAATTTTTAGGTGAGAATCGGATAAGAACTCTCCTCCGATCTCTTTTAAGCATTCGTTAAAATTTTTAGGTGAGAATCAGATAAAAACTCTCCTCTGATCTCTTTTATTTTAATGGGAGTCGGACAAGGACTTTTCCGACCTATCGAAATTTGATTACAGCTATACATCATAAAAGCCTAAGACTAAGGGTTCTGGCATTCAAAGATGCCAAGGATCGGAATAAGGCTTCTTTTAACTCCTTGGTACCTCGTGACTAGACAGGGGATACCAGACTGAATTTTGCCGACCTCCTATGTAGTCGCCTAGCCAGTACCTTTTGATACCCAATCTGTTCCATTTATTTATTTGAGATTTGGTTTTATTCCGCCTTATGGCGTCTTACCCGATCGTCTTATGTGTTAGCCTAGTGATTCAACTTCACTATTTTCCTGACTTATTTTTCAGACCTTCCATTTTTAAAGAAATGCTTAAGATATAGTTACCTACATTTTATCCGACTACTTATACGCTACTCAAGACTAGAACTCTTACATTTAGAAGTAACGAAGATTAACAAAAGAATGGACTGATTAACAAAGAAGTAAACTCGGGAATAACCTTCTTCGAGTTTCTTTTTTAGCGCAATATAAACTTGGTGAAAATTACAAACACAAAAATAAAGGAAATATGTAAAATAAAAATGAGAACTTGATAAAGCAGCGATATAAGCACTCACCTGTAGGGAGCCAAATCTATTGAACTAACTACAGGATCACAAAACGTAATAGGGCTGCGGACTGATAGCCTGAGGACTAAGGTTCGCCTTAAAATGAAGGATACTTTGCTAAAATGCAGTCCGATCAAAATTATAACCGAGTTTGAATGAAGTTGAGATTGGACAACGGGAGTGGAAATAAAGTTAACAAAGGCAGAAAGTGAGAGTGTCACAGGATAATGAACGAACTGAAAATGGAGAGTTTCAGTATTCAAAAATCCCTTTGCAAGAAAATACTTCAGAAAAATGGTTTCAAAAGTTTTTCTTATGAAAGCTGAAAAATAGCAGAGTAACGAGTTGAATTAAGTTTCAGAGTCCTTCCGCTATATTCCCTATTTTCGTCCTCTCTTGAACAGCTTTCATGCAGGTATTTACAGGAACCGGGTGCTCCCTATGAAGGGTCAGGATTTGTTTTGAGGGAGATGGAGGGTTAGGATTTTAAAGGACATGATCTGAGGCTCGGGAATTAAAGAGAATCAGAACGGATGGCTGAGATCCCTTCCAGAATATTTGTCCTTTCTCCTTTCTAATCTGATGGCCCAAAATTTTCTTGTCAAGGGCAATCCGAGGGCTAGGAGTGAAAGGCGCTGGTCTTGTTATCTTCTTCTTTGATCCAAGGGCTCCAAGCTCGTCCTTACAAGTAAGATCAACGGTGGAGATTAGGATGTACAGCACTATCATGACATACTCTGGCACATGTCAGTAATGCAGGCGATTCTGGGGCATGCGGTGGAGATTTCGTCTGCAACGCTTTAACTACCTTGGCTCTGATTATGACGATAGTTAGTGGAAGTTGTCTTATTCCCTTTGTTTTCCGACCTCCCCTCCTTTCTAGTCTTTCCAACATGATCATTTTCCGATCTCTCATACCGGGCTCCTCTCTTCCAATCTCTCCTGCTTCGGTCTTTTCCTCTTTCTGGTTCAGTTCAGTCAAAGCATTCATTCCTTCAATTTCTGAGGCATCCGCTTTGTTTTCTGCTTGCAATAAATGCTCAAATTTTCTATATATATACCTTCAACAGGGAACACCCCCCCCCCCGGCATTTGATTTTCTCCTCTTCCTTCTCACATTTCCTGTTCTAACTGCTCCGGCAGTAGTCCCGGCCATGGTAGTGGCTTTTGATCTTTTTTCGATTGTTCTTTTTATTCCCCGACTGAAAATTTACGATCCCGGTGATCGGAGAATTATGATAACCTCATTTGATGACAGTGAGAGAACCGGACTAACTTACCGATTTGGATCGAGGACTTCGATCGTGTCGATCTCGAATCGTTCGACCGACATAATCCGCGAACTGATTTCGAGTGAGAAGACTGCTAATATTCCCCTTAACATCGGTGACTGCCCCTTGAAGTTCATTTGGCTCCTCACCACATTGGGCGTCCCGACTACAGCTCAGTTCTGGTCGATGACAGTGGAGATGACTCTCCATCCTCATGAGAGTCATAATCACCCCATCTAAGCTGTACATCTATCCGATGTCAACAGCCGGTTTCCCGATCAAACACATCTTTTAATTCAGCCACGAGATTAGGCTTTCACATAGGTCTTTATTAGAGATCCCCCCTACGATGTAATCAGGCCTTTAATGTAATCTGATCTCTATAGATCGCCCAAATGATGTAATTCAACTTTTAATGTAATCCGATCTCTAGAGGTCACCCAAATGATGTAATTCGACTTTTAATGTAATCCGATCTCTAGAGATCGCCCAAATGATGTAATCCGACCTTTTCGAGAATAAAATTTTATTTTGACAACTATCATTTTTATTATTATCACATTGATTATTTTTTGATCTCTGATGTGTTTATCCGATCTAGTTCCTAACTGAATAACCCTTAACCGATCCGCCTTAATTCACCTATCTATAACTAGACAATCCCTTTTATTATGGAATTTTTAAAATATTCATGAGACGTGTTAGAAAAGCTGGCGAATCCCGCTAACCGATGCACCGCTTAGAACACTGTGAGCATTAAATGCTCAGACGGGTATAAATAGGGGATGGGTCAGCCAGTTGCTCTCTTATGTCATTTTAAGCATCCCACGAGTGATTCCGAAATTCTCTCGATTTTTCAAGTTCTTCCGACACCGATCAAGCTCCGGTAAGGGTTTTGATCCTCATTTTAGTTTAAATTCTCTATTTCCTTCGAAAATAAGAGGCGCCGAGGGTCAGAGAGCGGCAAGCCCCCCTTCCGTTCAGATCTCGTGGTCGTCTGATGAAGTGGAGGTGGTCGGACCAAGCGTGCGACCTGAACCTCCTAGAGTCTCCGTTCTAGCTCAGGGGCAAGCAGCACCATCAAGGCATGTACCTTCTTCAGGGAGAGAAAATCTTCCCACGGACGAGCTGCCATCAATCCTGCAAGAAACCGACCTGCAGTCGTTCAGCCAGGAGTCCAACATCCGGCCTGATTCATACGAGCTGATTAAGTGTCACGGTGATCTTCGTGCCGATCATTTCTTCGAAGAGAAAGATATGATCGTGGTATACGAAGAACAATTAAAGGCCGGGCTGCGGTTCCCCCTTGATGACTTCTTTAAGGAAGTTTTAAAATTTCACCAAGTGTGCATCGCCCAAGTTCACCAAAACTCGTGGCGGATCCTAGTAGCCTTCAGAGGCCTCTGCCGAGCTAAGGGACTCCATCCTACACCTAAGGTATTCGCCGAACTACATAGATTAACTCGTCAAAAGGACGACGAGTATTGGTTCTTCCAGGTGAAGAAGGCTTCCTCCCTAAAGAATTGGAAGAATCGTTTCTTCATTATGAGGAGCAAAATTCCGAACGGCTTTGTGGGCTTCCCTCGCAGCTGGCTACACCAGGGCCCCTTACTTTCGAAGCGCCTCACCTTAAATAGGGAAGAAGGCTTGACGGTGATGGAGCTGAAAGATCAGGCGGCCAGAGAGAAGTTCTCTTGTTTGGATGCAGTGACTGCCGAACTGCATCACTGGACAATGGAGTTGATCACTGGCGAAGACTGCGGCCTTCAGCTCTCTGACCTCGGCATCGGTATTTTCTATATCTCAGATCTTTAGACCTTAGCGATCTCACTGACCTCTTCTTTGTGCAGGTATGGCAAGCGGCGAAGCCTCCAAAGAGAGCCAAAAGATGAAGAGGGAGGTCTCCCAGAAAGTGCGGGAGATGAAGCATTCCGAGCTGCTTCAAATGCCCAGTCATGATCCCGGGGAGATGCAAGGAGGCTCGTCTCAACCCTCGGGACCACCGATCATAGAAGTGGTCCGATCTCCTCCTCGCCAAAAAGAGCCACCTCCACCTCCTCCAGTCGCTTTGAGTGCGGAAGGGGGTCCTTCCCAACCTCCTGTAAGGACCCTTTCCCGCGGTGCCCAAATCTTGATTCATTCGCTGGAGAAGACCCACACGGTTCGAGAGAACCCAGGTTTTACTAAAGTCTTGGGGTCCTCCATCTGCCTTCGGGAGGATCGGGATAGGCTGTCTCCAGACAATCTAGATGACATCTTGACCCGATCTATGAGCCTGAACGTGGAGTGCTTGGTGAACCAGCACATTGTCTAGGAGAAGGCTCACCGCCTGGGTAAGGAGGTCGAGAAGATGGGTCATGAAGTGGCTTCCCTCCGACCCAACTCTCATCCGCTCAGAACTACATATCTGAAATTGAGGGGTGGATGAAGTTCTACGAGGATAAGCTGGCCGAGCAAGCTCATGTTCTGGCCGAGCGAGATCATGTTCTTGAAGAAGTTCAGGCGCTCCGGGCCGGTCAAGTTGCTCACCTCACTGAGGAGCTCAAAGCGAAAGAAGAAGAGGCGGTGACAAGGGAGGCCGGCGCTTATGTGAATGCTCACAGGGATCTCTTAGCCGAGCTCAAGAAGCATTATCCCGAGGAGGACTTCTCCTGGATGGTCGACTTGGCTCCCCAAGAAGAAGAGGAAAGCAAGGAGGAGGCTGAGGGTGAGAGAGGAAGCGAGCAAAATGTAGATCAGGCTGGGAGTGATCCTCCAGCTGAATGACTTGTACAAATTTTAAATGAAATGAAAGTTCCCCTTTTGTTTAATGAATGGATGTGATCGGAAAATCTCTAAATTGCCTAAGTAGTTGATTGTCTGAGCATATTAAAACAACAACTAAAAGTGATTATTGATCTAAGTGTAAGAGGTCAGAAAACACAATAAGCATGAGATCAGCAGGGAACCAACGCTAAACGAGACTTGATTAAAATTGGAAATTTGACTAGAACATTTAAGATCGGGATCATCATTAAACCGGATCGAAACCTTAACTTTATTATTCCCAAACTTTTAAATGAGAGATCGGCAATAAGACTAGTGGCACGAAGGCCTAATGTTAGTTCAATCTCGTTTGACAAGAGAGATCGGGAATGTAATTGACTGGTCAGGGGATTTGACAATTAGTTTGAGAGATCGGTGAGGCTTTAGATGATATGGGAACTTAGTATTGATTAGATTCCTTTTGAGGAGAGATTGGAAATGTGATTAGTTGGCAAAAGGAGACTATGTGTTGGGGGTCGGCTTTAAAGTTTATTGATTTCAGGGATCGGCCAAAATATGGTGTCGACAATCATCTTACATGATTAAAAGGCATATGGCAAGCTTATGTGTAGTGCCATGTGTCACCATCTCATGGTGCCACATGTCACCCTGTGAAATAACGAAAATACACCTGTGTCTTAATTTTGAGTTCTCAACCAAAAATAATTATTTCTTTTATTCTAATCAATTTATATCAAACATAAACTAATTAATTAATCTCTATTAATTAATTTCTCATAATTAAGTTTATATTTAAACACATTAAATATAAATTTAACTTATACTATACATGCAATAACCTAGATTTGGTTTTAAGCTATGCTAGGGACTTTGCAATCTAATTGCAAACCAAACCTATTTAATTAATCAATTAAACTCTTTAATTAATTAATTAAATCATATTTAATTTGGTGATTACTTGTGTATGTGTGTGACTTACTAGGCTCATTAATAATTGGCAATGAGACATGATATCAACTCTTAATATCATCAGAACTCTTTCTTACCATAAATGATTTCTCTAAATCTGTCACACCCTACTTCTCCATAAGATGTAACATGATCCCATAGTACACCTAATGAATTATCGTACTTCACCTACCGATAACCCTTTAAATATACTACAAGGGATTTTAAATCAATTTTCGTGAAATTTAAATCATTGATTAAAATCTGGTGTTATAAAAATTTTTCAAAATTTCAGCAGAGTACCGGCTGTATTTTGAGAAAACAGTTTTTCAAACCTGAAAGGAAAGCACCCCCAATTCATTTCATCTCACAATTCAAATCTCAATAATCAAATCAATTCATTTTCAAACCAATCTCATCATAAAAGAAACATTTCATTGATTACAAGACTAAAAAAAATTAATATTACAAAACTATACAGGTAAATGAAATCTCAAATTTACATTACAATAATTTGCATTTAATTACATACCAAAATATTTTACAAGAGTTTTTATACAACTGCTCAAATAATTTACATACATATTATTACATGCATACATCAAAACCTATCTACATGGGTATACCTATGATATACCTAAAGCTGATCTGAATGTGTCTTCAAGGAAGCTTACTCAACTGCTCTATGCTCTTTTCACCAGCGACAGCATACAAAGCTATCGCTGAGTGGTGAACTTAGTGGTGCACAACTATAATTTAAAACATAGTATAATATACATTGACAAAATTATAACAATTAATTTGAAAGTCTCAAAATTCAACAAAATTCCAAAAGTCAAAATCTTCGTTGCCAATAATATAAATCATTAGTTAAAATGACTTTGAGCAAGAAATTCAATTTATCAAATCACAACTGGACATTTAAAGTAATTCTAGCAAACATGGAAATAAAGATTAATTTCAACAAAATCAATTATGCACAAATCCCATTTGAAATCGAAATTCTTTACTATTCAAAAACCATTCTTTACCTCACTAACTATGCAAGACTAATCCACAAGGCCAACTTCGGGTTGATTCTAACTCCTTATGGTCGGGGAGGTCGAATCGGATTCTAACTCCCTATGATCGGGGAGGTCGAATCATCATGCACAGTACACACCACAATAATGAAACTTCCGAAAGGGCCATAACAAATAAAAACTTAGATCTAACCTCTAATCAGAGGAGAATCTAAGCCTGTGCACGTACCATGGTAATCAAACCAAAGCTAACTCCATTGTCTCCTCAACAAATGAGAGAGACGGGTAATAACCTAGTCAAGCATCTATAGTCAGATATAAAACAATATCATGAATCTCTTTGTCCTTTTATGAGCATAAAACACAACACAATTTGATTCAAAGTCAATTCCAATATCCAATAATTCTTATGCTCATCACAATTCAAAACATAAATTTGTATTTTTCCATGCAAATTGCCCATAACGATTCAAAATATATTCTATCACATTTTTCCAAAATATAATTTATTCAATCCACAACAATGCTTAATACTTATTGAAATACCATTTTAGAAAGCTAAATTCATACATACTATGACAATTTCAATAATCATTGAATTAAATCCAATACTTGAGAAACATAATACATAAGGAAAATAACTTCATTTAATCATATGAAATATTTAGAATAAAATTAATTTAAAACTAGTTGTGCACAAACCTCTTATGAGTCGCCTCTTGGCCTTGACTCAATGTTCCTTACGCTTTTTAATATCCTTTTCAACTGAAACACACAATTTAAAGTGTTTCAGTACTCAGTTAAATCGTTTCTGACAATAAAATCCAATATCTAAATTTTCTTGGTACTATGCCCTTCAATTTACTTCATTAGTCAACCTATAATGTTGACCTTTGATGCACTCTAAGTGAGTCAATTTTAATGTTCCCAATTTGTCACATTTTATAGTCTCTAAGGGTTGGTATATGTTACCAATTTCATTTTAAAGCTTATTGCATTTTATTATAATTATTCAGATTTCATGGCCAAAGTTTACTGTCTATTGGACCAAGATACAGTGTAAATTTAATGGATTTCCCTTGATTAAATTGTTTCTCATCATGTCTTCTTTAATTTCCTTTTTGAATCATGTCATTTGGATTTGTATAACTCAAGTTATGATCAATTGACCATAACTAGGTCAATTCTGAATTTTGGTTCCCTTACTAGGCAGTTTTAGTATTACACTTTGCCAATTTTTTTTGAGTAGGTTGCTGCCATATTTAGGTCTATTGCTCTTCATAGGATATGTTACCCTATGTCTTATGGTCACTAAGAATTATTTATTATAATTTTTCAAGTCTTGTAGAGTTACTTATGGTCAAGTTGTTGGACTGGACACAATGGTCTTGTAGTGACAGGATGTTCAACTAGGGCAGTAGCTTTGACCCAACATTTGAGCTTCTTACATTCATAAGGTGAGGGAGAGGTCTAAAACAAAGTTGAAGGTCCATTTCTGAAATTTCCAGAATGTTATGGGTCATTTTGTTTGAAGACTTCTAGTGGGAGTCATACTTAAAACACTTTGCTGGAGTTAATGATCATTTGAACCATTTCCAGATTTGGTATGCCAATTTAATCAAGTTAATTGACCTAGTTTCCTAAGTTTTTGGGTTTTGGTCAAAATACCATTATTGTAGGCCTATGTCTTAGTGAAAATTTGGCACTATTTTCAGGGCATTTGGAGTTATATGGACCAAGCTATGGTCATTTTTCTATTGCTGGTCAAGTTGCACTTATATTGCAAAGTTTAGGTCATTTTTAGGTCAAAGTTAATTCGGCCAGTTTTTGTAACCCAACTTGTGCAAGCATTTTGACTTGGTTCTGGTCATTTATGAGCTTTAGTGTCTTCATAAGAGTTGTAGCTCTATGTCTAAGCTTTCTATGGTATAAATTTCAGGTCATTTGGACCTGTTTTGAGTGAGTTATGGCCAAAATAGTGACTACTGTTCATAAGGTCAAAATTCTGGGTTTTCATGTCATGCAATTCTGGATTTGGTCATTCTTTTAAGTCACTTCTAGGCAGAATTTGGGCAACACTTCTGCATGAAAGTTGGCCTATTTTATGCCTAGTTTCACCTCCAATTGGCCTCATACCAATTGGAGTCACAACTTCACACTTATAACCTAATTTATACACTGCCAACAATCACAACCTGCATAAGAGAATTTAACTCCCAATTTCGCAATCCTCCTCCTCCCAATACTTCAATATTCATTCTTGGCACTTCTATATTTATTCAATACAATTCCAGCAAAGCAAATAGGGCATAGTACTCAAGATTTCTAGGTACACAATACTCCATTGATATTCAACATGTAAGCCAACCCAAATTCAATATACATACTCACCAAATTGTCACATACACTCCCATAACAAATACACACATACTGCCCCCAATTCAACTCTATCATATTTCATGAATAATTTTCATCAATTCACATCCAAATTAAAGTGTTTACAAGCTGCCAACCATGGCAGTTTGCCAAGGCTTTCATAATTACTTCCAAAACCCTAAATTCAATTGTTTAATCACATATACAAGAGGATTAAATTGCTAGCACTTCAAATTGACTCAACCAACACTAATTCCCATCAATTCCCACCAATTTAATGTAAGAAAAACTCAAGCAAGCTCACCTCCCATGGCTACCTAAAATGGGCGCATTGCAAACTCAACAATTTCTTTCAAAATTTTCAACCAAAATACTCCCCATAACCTCAACACAAACTTTAGTTAAGCAAGGGAAGAAAATAAGCAATTACCTCTTATTGGAGCTAGCTAAAACTTCTTCAAATCCTTTCCTTTTTACTCCCAATATGCTGCCCAAGAAGTGTAGTCCAACTTTAGTAAAGAAATTTATAATGATCAAGGCTTGAACGTAGATTGATGGAGCTTGTGGTATAGTCCAGCCATGGAAGAATTTTTGAGAGAATTTGGTTTGGCTTGGAGAAAAATGTAGATGAAGAAGATGGAGTTAGTGGAGTTGGCTGTCCACTTGATTATTTATATACTCCATAGTGCTCCACTAATGTAATTAAAAGTTGGATTAATATAAGATTTCCTTTAATTGCACTTTTACCCTCAACTTCCCTTAAATTACATTTTATCTTTAATTTCATTTTTCATTAAATTTTCAAAATGTAATACCACTTATTTTTCAAGGACATTTGGGTTAAAATTCAACTCTAGGTGCCAATTGACCAAAATGCCCCTCTTCGGGTTATATTCCTGATTTTTCGGTAACACCGATTTTTATCAATTTCTTGATTTTTCATTTTTCTTTGTACTAATTCTTTATTTTTTTTTTGACATTTCTATTGTCAATTACACGTCTATAGGCCTTTAATTATATTCCAAAAATTATTTCTGAGGGTTTCTTGCAGTCTTAAGGTCGGCAATTGCCTTCGTCGTAACTTCCCAGTGCTGGCTCGTTTAACTTACTTTCATTTCATCTCTTTTATTTTTTCTTAATTTTCCTTGTATTTTCTTGTTGTTTATTTCATCATTTTATGCCTTTTCACTATCACTAAAGTGTAGTCCCAGACATCCTGACTTGTCCGGACCGACATTAGGTCACCAGAGTAGTCAAATGTATGGACTACGTAAAGTGAGGGCGTTACAAAATCATTTTATGCAGCTCATAGACTATAGTTAACACCTAGCATAGTATGCCATAGCCACCCAATCAATAATAAGGTTTACCTTAAATGAACCTATAATCATATGTTACCATGCACTAGAATCTCTCTGTTATAAAATCCCAATTCGAGCTGGAGTCATAGTTTATGTCAAACCCCATTTGCTATGAATGTTATGTTCTCTTTTAATTCTAGTTCTTGATTAAAAAGATTTTCTCATCAGAAACTCTTTTTTGATTAAATCTATCTGTCCTGGCCAAGAACTTGAAACATCAAGAACAATTAAATGAAAATAGGATTTTATCCCTATTTACTTAGGGTAAACAGATTCCATCTTGATCAACACCTACCTCCATATATAACTAGCAAGAGCCAACACATGCCCATATACCCATACACAGTATAAGTATGAAAGCAGTACCAAACTCAAGCCACCTATATACAAGATAACTGTGCTATCTCAAGTCTAATGATTATATGCACTAATATAATTTATGACAATATATTGACAAGAGTAAACTCCATGTGCTTATCATAAGTGTTACTGGTTCGGCCTACTTATCATGTATAAGTGCCAATCATGTTTGTTATATGGCATGAGACTCACCATTCCATCTTATTTACATCTCATGTAAATAACTTAGGAACAAACATGATTACAATCTTTCTGGATAAGTCATGTCCTTATTGTGAAGTATCCTCGATTGTGAACGTATTTGTGATACTTTGTGCTGGAAATATTATCACTCATATTCTTAACAACTTAAGAATAGTATTGCTAACAAAATATCAATGGACCTTTTCTATTACACATAAATATATTATATAAATGGAAAAGTGAAAATGCCTTTTATCAATAAAATATGTACAAGATATATACTAAATGATATGCTTTAGGGATATTTAAAGTGTTTAAATATGAATTTAATTATGAGAAATTAATTAATAGAGATTAATTAATTAATTTATATTTGATATAAATTGATTAGAAGAAGAGAAATAATTATTTTGGGTTGAGAACTCAAAATTAAGACACAAGGGTAATTTGGTCATTTCACAGGGTGACATGTGGTACCATGAGATGTGACACATGGAACTACACATAAGCTTGCGATTTGTCTTTTAATCATGAAAGATGATCAAAGTAAAGACTAATTCTAAGTTTGACACTTGGCACAATGTGATTGGGTTAATTAAACCAAGAATGAAAAAGAAAATACAGTATGCTATTTCTTCCAAAGGTGCCACCATCCGTCCCTTGTTCTTCCTCTCTTCTTTTTCATCTCTCAACAATTCAAAGAGAATTGCCAACATTCTCTTGAATTAAAATTGCTGGAAATCATTTCTAGTGGCCTGTATACATCTATATTCTCTCTAAAGGCAAAACCTAAATTTCTAATTGATTAGAAAGGCTTGAAAAGTTGTTCAAGGGGCTGCCATTGGTGATCTTGGTGTGGACAAGCTAGAGGAACAACATCTGGTGTCCTAGACGCATCCCAAAGGTGCCAAACACACTGCAGTGCATCAAAAGGTTAGTGCACTTGTTCATGATCTAATTGAGGGTTCTAATGAATTAATCTGTTAATTCTAAAATCTTAAATGGAAAATATAGATCCAAAAACATATTAAAAGAGTTTTAACATGCTATTTAACATTGAAATCAAATAGATAAACAATGAATCTTGCATGATGCATTACACCCTAGAAGAAAAATTTTTAATTCAATGATCTAAACTTATGTTTTTCATGCCTCCGCTCCTTCAATTGGTATCAGAGCTACTATATTTCCCATTTAGATTGTTGATTATATGATTTAATTGTGTGATTTGATCATGAGATGATTGATTCATTGCTAGTTGCAAGGAATAGGTGGCGACATGGAGACGAACTCCATTAGTGCGTATGGTTTAGTGCATCCAACCATGCTCATGGCTTTGGGCTTGTTTGTGGGCTTGGTTTCAAAGGCCCATAATTAGGCCCATGGCTAATTAAAGTGTTTAATTACGAGTTTTAATCTCACAATTAAATTTTGATTCAAATCTGAATTTTTAAATTTGTTTGAATGTGATTCAAATTTGAATTTTTAAATTTGTTTGAATGTGATTTAAATCTGAATTTTTAAATTTGTTTGAATGTGATTCAAATCTGAATTTTTAAATTTGTTTGAATTATATTCAAATATGGATTTTTAAGTTGAATATGAGATATTCAATTTCATTTAAGTATGTTTGCTTTATTTAATTGTTAAATAGTGATATGCATGATGGATGCTCATGGACAATAAAAGACCAATGTGATTGGATTTATTTCTTTTATGTTTCTTTGGATTGTAAATTAATTAATTTATTTTAATTTATTTTGTGCATATATTATAAAGGTTGTAATATTTTTGGATTGTAATTTCATTTATTTAGTTCTTGTAAATTCGCCTTGGTATGCCAATGTAACATCCTCCCGGTAGCAACTCCGTACAGTCTACTGTTTCGGTGACCGGTGTCGGTCCGGATAGCTAGAACGTCCGGAAAAATATTTAAACTAAAGCAAGGAACCATAATTAACTCAAACATTAATAAGAAAAATTTAGAAAAAATTTTAGAAATAAAATGCAACTAAGTCAAATGAGCCGGTGCCCAAGCGATGGGTAACCAGAGGTAAGTTGCGGTTCTCGCAACGAGGAGCCCTAGACCCGGGAAAAAATTCATAAAATAATTTTTGGGACTCCAGAGAAGGGTCATTGAGGTTCCTATGACATTAGAATGCCAAGAAAATATTTAGAAAAATTTTTCAATCGGTACAGACAATTTTGACCCGTTAAGCCAAACGGAGGGCATTTTGGTCATTTCGCCTTCAGAGGTGATTTTTGGCCGACTTGTCCAGTTAAGTAAATAATTATTATGATCTAAAATATGAATAAATATTGCTAAAAATTGAATTGAAAATGAGTAGAGAAAAGAAGAAAAGAAAAATGAAGGAAATTAGGGATAATGACATCACATGATGTCATTTACATACCCTCCACCAATCACCATTCAATAAGTCTTTTTTTAAACAATTAAAAGAGACAAATGGACCCAAAATTCTGCTGTTTCCTTCTTCTTCTTCAGCCAAAACGTGAATCTCTCCCTCTTCTCCCTCCATTGATTTTCAAACAAAAGCTTCAAATTTCCATGCTTCCTCACCCTAAAACCCCTAAGTCCCTTCACTAAAAACTTGTCTCTACCTCTTGGGAAGTGTTTGGCAGCCAAGAAGAAGAAAGAAAGTGAAGATTGGGACTTGGAAAAATCTGCCTACAAGAGGTTAAAGTGAGGTTAGTGCACATATGTATTTAAAACACATGAATTCCATGTTAGAGATGTGTAATAGGTAAGAAATTGTGGAATAAATGAACCAAACCCATGTGTATGAATGCCATGAATTTCGGCAGCCATATTGAAGGAATAGAAATGAGGGTTTTGTTGGACTTAGAGTGGATTAGAAATGATGTTTAAAATACATATACACAAGGATAATAAATTGGTATGCTAACTAAGGTATCTTGTAGAAAACATAAGGTGAAGCTAGGGTTTTGGGGGAGTGAAAGGGTTTTGGGGGAGTGAAAATTGATTTGGCTTATGAAATTGTTAGAGCACATTTTAATGGTCAATTAGTGACCATTTTAGGTAAGTTGACCATATTATGGACTGAAAAATAGGATTGCAAAGTGAAGTTGTAGGCTGCCCTAGGACAGCAGCAGAGGGACTAAAAATTCAGTCCACTTGCACTGCCATATCTTGGGCTGTGCTGGTTCAATTGGTGTTTGGCCAATTGGACATGAAACTAGGCTTATAATGGCACATTTTTGCTGAAGAAACCATTCCTAAAAGACTAAAGCAAGAGGACCAAAACTTGGCCCCAATCCGGACACCCTGCAACAGCACCTGCAGAAATGACCAAATGAACAGTAACTGTTCATTTGGCCATAACTCACTGTAGATTTGGTCAATTGACCTGAAATTTTTACAGAAACAAGCTAAGACATAGACAAACAACTTTCATGAAGAAACCTACCCCAAATTATGATCAGAACCAAATCAAATCATTGAGCAAAGTGAAGTTTACTGTACTGAGATTTCCAGAATTTTCATTTGAGCAGCAATGTTTGGAGGACTATAACTCTCTCTAGAAAACTCGGATTTAGGCGATTCTTGAACCGATGGAAACCTAAGGCATAGTACAATATTTCATATGAAGAAAGTTAGACCAAATTAGGAACTTAACTTGATCAAATTATTGACCAAAGTTGGATCAAAATCTGCCAGAACCCATGATAGCAGCATGAACAATGCACGTGAACAGTAAACTTATTTTGGCCTTAACTTGAGCTACAAAACTCCAAATGGAGTGATTAAAAAAAAGAAATTCAACTAGACAAAATAAGGAACATTTTCTATGAAGGAAGTTTTGTCAAATTCCAACAGTAAATCGACCAATGAAACAGTGCAACTTCGGAGCACCAAAACCGAAAATTGGCAATTTTGCCAAAATGACCTAAGCTTTGAGAAAGTGACCAAAACCAACAAGTTTTAAATGAAAAATGTAGTATGTTTGAAGTGCCAAAGTCAATGTACATATTTTCTATGCAAAAGTCAACATTTTAGTTGACAAATGAAGTGAATAGTGACATGAAAACTTGAAATAAGCTTGGAAATGGATTTGGTAATTGATTCCAACAAGTTTTAAATGCAAAATGTGGTACATCGAGAGTGTTAAAACCAATGTACCTATTGTCTATGCAAAAGTCAACATTTTTTGTTGACCAATGAGGTGAATAGTGACACTAAAACTTGAAATCCAAAATTTGAAATTAGAAATGCATCTAGAGGACTTTAAATTGCAATTGGCAATTAATATTAGTAAATGTAAAACTCAAAATGTGGGATCTTGGTGTAATTAGAATTAATATATCCATTAAGTATAAAAAGGTCAACATTTTGGTTGACTAGTATGGTGAATAGTAATCAAAATGATTAGTGATTAAGATGAAGACCTAAAACTAATTCTAAGCTTAAATGCTTAGAATTGTATGACAAATATGGACTATGCATCCTAGTCAAAATTGTTAAAAAGAAATTTAGGCCATAAATTTGAAATCCATGAAATATTCATGGATTACTTGAAACATGAAAAATAAGTCACCTAATTGATGTGAATAGATAGTTAGGGCATATATGCCCATCACAAATGGAATTCATAAAATATTAGTAACTCAACTTGAAATATAAAATTTGTAATTACATAAGTAGATTCTTGAATGTATAAATGAGAAAGGAAAAATGTTTTGAATACAATGGTACATGTGAACCATTGTTTAGAATTGTGATCAATATGAATAACATAATGAATGGATAAATAAACCATATTAATGTATGAATGAGACATTAGTTCTCATTATTGTAAAGAGGAGAAGTATTTTGAGTACAATGGTATAAAAGAATAATTGATGTGAATTGTGATCATATAAATGATCAAATGAATGTATGAATTATGATTGAAATTTATCATGAATTAATGAAGTCATAAAGCACAATATATTAACATTTTAAAATATCAAATGCCCTAGTACACCTAACAAGATTGGTTTGGATAGTTTGGCATGCCAATAGGGTATTGTTTTAGCAGTACTGCGAAAGGCTTTATGCCTGTATTCATGGCTTTATGCCCGTATTCATGGCTTTTATGCCCGTATTCATGGCTTTTATGATCGATTATGTGATATCATGGCTTTTTAGCCATACTGACTGCATACGTGATTGACGTTCTGCGTCCCATGGTATGACGGCCCGAGGCACCGCGGTGTCTAGTGCCAACGACCCGTTATCCAGTCCAGTCATCTAGTATAGGTTACTTGGGTAGTCAATTAAAGTATTATTCAATTCAGGCAGCTAAGTTAAGTTAAGTATAATGAAAATCCAGTACAATTAAATTAAGTATTGAATGAATAGGCAAAAGAGATTAGCAAAAGAAACATAACAAAAATATAAATTGCAGAAATGCAGGACTTGAAATACAATACAGATAGAATAAATTATATACCTGCTAGTATTACTGAAAAGTTATAAACTAAGCACTTCCAAAGAGGAACAAACTAGTATATAAGATCGTTGATACTAGAAATACCATACCAAATTAAATTGACTCTGAGTATCTGAATTATTATTTATTTCTTTCTTTACTTGTATATATTATTTCTGGTTATATTATTGCAACACTAAGCAGAAATGCTTAGCGCGATGGAATAGCTTCCTCGCGCAGTGATCAAGGTAAAACCAGATGGTATCGATTGAGATTTTTGGAGTCGGATCTGCGAAGTGTCAGAAGAGTTCAAGATTGTCACCTCCTCAGCAATGCATGTAGATAGGGCTCATTTTATACATGTTATGTATATTGTTCATTCCTAGCACATTGTAAATTATTTGTATATCTTGTACAAAATAAACTCATGTAATTAACCTATGAATTATGGAAGCTATTCAAAGTAAGTATTTTAGTATGTGAATTGAATTTGAGTTATAATGAGATTATACTTGTGAATATTGAGATATCGAAAATCTAATGAGATTTCTGAGAAATCTGAATACTGTATTGAGATACATTATGTTTGAAAATTTTTGAGACTATTAAGTTTGAGAAATTGAGTATATATTGAAATTGTCTTTGGCGAGTTCGGAAGAAGCTGTTAGTCCAAATTACAGCCGACACTTTGTCGGATTATCGTTAAAATTTTTGAAATTTCCAATTTAGTTAGATTTTGATAAAAGTAAAAATAGCCTAAATCTTCAATAAAGTTTTTGAATAAATAAATCAAGGACTGTAATGAAATTAGATAAAATAGAGTGCTCTGGCACACTGAGTGGCATAACTTGTTCGGCTACACTGTAGTCGGGTAAGGGGTGTCACAGCCAAGGATTACTATGTAATTGGATTGCAAGAAGATCAAAGAGGTCAAGAGCATTGGTGGGACCAGTGAGAGGAATTCAAGATCAAGTGTTGATTATGTACTCCTTCAGTAACTCTTGTAATATGAATAAATGAAATGCACCTAGGAATGCCCTGATTCAATTCTTGGTGGCTCAGAATTGAATCCCTTAGAAAGTTCATGATCATACCATATTTATTATTATCAATGAATGTATGAGATGTATGGGAATGTATGCAAGTATATGACATATGCATGCTAATTGGATAATGTGCAAAGTGAGACCATAATAGTAATTAGGACGACCACAAAATCTTCCAAACAAATGATTAAATTTGAAATGGTATAATTAAAGTAATTATAACATGGGCTCTCCATTTAGGCAATTATTTTAAGAAATCTTAAATACTTGCATATGATGCAATTAATTTAAGAGATTTTCTTAAGAATAATTGTTAAGCATGAGATATTGTAAATATGTAAATGGTTTGGTGGCCAATATTGGATGTACATGAGGACATTAAAATTATTTGCATGTTTACTGGCTCAATGGGATCAACTTAACTAATGCAAGATAAGTCAATAATGGATGTACCTGAGATTTTGAGCATTAGGGGCTAGGTAAAAGATTGAACCTCATATGAGATGTGATGGGCAAGGAGTTGCTCACTTATAGTTTATTGTAATTCCAATAATGGATGTACCTGAGGATGATCAATAGGATTATAAGAATTCAATCACCCACTAGAAATCCATCCAACTAGGATTTCCATTTTCTACTTTGAAAGTGTAGGATTCGCTAAGTTAGTGGGAGGACCAATTTGATTAAAAGACCATAATTATTTTGGTTAATTCCATGATACATTTACTAATTAATCTGGTTATTTTCTGCAGTTAATTTTCTGATAATAATGAGCACACCATAACCACCACCATCCAATATCCTTGCAAGCATACTTGATCACAATAGGTTGACAGGACCTAATCTATCTAATTGGATAAGAAATTTGAAACTTGTCCTGAATCTTAAAGATATAGGATATGTTTTAGACTCAAATGTTCCTGGTCCCTTACGTCCAGAGGCCACTCAAGAGGAATATGAAACTTTGGACAAGTGGAAGGAGCATGATATGAGAGCCAAGTGTTACATGCTTGCTTTTATGAGTAATGAGTTACAGAAGCAGCATGAGAACATGCGGAGTGCGAGTGAGATTCTTCTTTACCTACAAGAGTTGTATGGTGAGCACAGCAGGAATGCTAGGTATGAGATATCTAGATAGCTATTCCGCATAAGGATGTCTGAGGGATAGAATGTTAGAGATCATGTCCACAAGATGATTCGACTGATTGAGTAGCTAGAACATCTTTACTTTAACATGGATTTATCCTTCAGTCCCTTCCTAAGTCTTTTGGGAGCTGATGGAGGCAAAGGAAAGTGTTTCCACTGCCAAAAGAATGGGCACAGGAATAAGAAATGCCCAAAGTATAGCAAGTAAAAGCAGCTTACAGTAACGAGACATTAGACTCTGGGTTGGCAAAAGCTCAACTGTTGAAGCTTTAGCCATAGGATCTAAATCTTTATACATGTGTAGACATGTTTTGCATTTAAATAAGATTTTTCATGTACCTGATGCCTTTTAAGAACATCATTTCTATATCTAGTGTCACACCCTACCCCTCTGTAAGGCATAACGTGATCCCGTAGTATACCTAACGAATTACCAACTTCGTCTACTGATAACCCATTAAATACACTACAAGGGATTTTAAAACTTTTCTTACTTCTTTTTACAGTGGTGAGCACTATTTACAGGTGTTAAAAACCTTTTTGAACTGAAGTGAAATAGCTAACACATTTGGACTATTAATAATTTCTATAAAAATTTTGGTAGAGTGCCATCTGTATTTTGGACAAAACAGTTCTTCAAAAACCTGTAAAAAGCACTTCAATATTTTTCTCAATCTCAAACTCCAACATAATTCAACACAATATGTTTTTCAACTCAAATCCACAATAATTTTTCAAAGACTGAGATAAAAGAAATACAGTACAAATTTTACAAGCCAAAATAACTCATAATTTATTTTACAACTTCACTGTACAACTTTAATTTACAACTGCTCAAAACCAAGAACACTATATACATACAGTGAACATACATTACAATATAAAATGCAAACTATGGTATACTCAATATACCCGATGATCTCTCAGTGTAGTACTAGCAGCCTAGTCTGCTGCCTTGTCAGTCTGTCTACCTGCGACAGCAATGAAAAGCTATCGCTGAGTAAAATTTACTCAGTGGTGCACAATAACTATTTGAAATGCGATATATATATCTTTTATTGACAATTTACAAATCAAATAATTCATAATTCCATTTCACAATTTATAAAGTTCATATAACACAAATTTGATCAAATAACTGAGCAACACAGTTTTGCCAATCAATAACACAATTTGATCAAATAATTGAATTAACACAATTTGATCAAATAATTGAATAATACAGTGTTGCCGATCAATAACACAATTTGATCAAATAATTGAATAATACAGTGTTGCCGATCAATATCACAATTTAAGCCATGACACAATTTTTCCACACATGCTGTGTTGTACACCATGACAAGACACACTCACGCCAATAATCGAAATCAATGAGGGAGGAAGCTAGCTGAATAATGAGTACTCATCCACACTCACCTCAGACTGGGAAGTCAAAGAGGGAGGAACATAATAACACTCACCCCAGACTGATAAGTTAAAGAGGGAGGAATATATTAACAGTGTCATGCCAAGTGTGAATCAAAACAATTTCAAACCACAATATTTTATACAAATCATAAATCACATTTTATCTCAAAATTTCCATTTGCAAAGTTGGCAACACAATAATTTCCAAATAATATTCCCAAAACCTAAACAATAAAAAATTATTCATTACTCATTTCTCCAAATAAATTTGCTAGTAAAAGCAGTGAATATCAAAATTATTGTGCACAAACACAATTTAAAACAATAATAAATAATCATAATTTATTTCAATTGAAAAATTCAAAAGAAATACTTATTGTGCACAAACCTCTGATAACTGTCTCCTGGCCTTGACTCAGTGTTTCCTTCCCTTTCCCTGAGTCTTTGCTAACTGAGAAACACAATTTGAAGTGTTTCAGTACTCATTTAAACTGTCTCTAATGATAATGCTTGATAATTAATTCACTGAATTCTATTATTTGCTTAGTCAACCTAATATGTCGACCCTCAATGCATTCTAAGTAAATTAGGTTTTAAGGTTACTAATATGTCACATTCGATAGTCTTTTAGGGTTGGTATAAGTTACCAAATTCATTTCCATGTATCTTGCATTTTCTTGCAATTTGCTGGATTCCGGAATACTAGTTTAACCGAGCCGGACGACCTAGTTCCCTCAATTTTCGGGTTTCGGTCGAAACTAAAAACTTGTAGATCTATGTATTATTGCACGCGGGGCAAAATTTTAGGTCATTCTGAGTTATGTAGACCAAGTTATGGTCATTTTACTATTGCTAGTCAGAATATACAAAAATTGGTCACTTTAGGTCATTTTCGGTTAGGCCAGTTTTTGGACGCGAACTTGTGTAGGCTATTTGACTTGCTTATGGTCATTTTTGAGCTTTGGTGTCTTCATAAGACTTGTAGATATAGGTCTTAAATATTCATGGTCAAAATTTCAGGTCAATTGGACCTATTTTGAGTGAGTTATGGCCTAAATACTAACTGCTGCCCAAATAGTCAATTTTCAGGCCTTATTTGCACTTAATCTAGATTTGGTCATTTTTCAAGCTACCTTGCAACCAGAATTTTGGCAAGCTTCCTTCATGAAAGTTGGCACATTTTGTGTCTAGTTTCACCTTCAATTGGTCTCATAGCAATTGGAGCCACACACTTAAAGTTCTAGGCCCAAAACACAAACTGCCTTATTGTATTTTATTCATACTCATCAAAGATCACCTTTAACCCTTACCAAACTTCACCTTCATGCCATTTCTGGTTTGTACCCTAACCTAAACATATTTCACAACATTTTATTGGTCATTTTGGTAGCTTACAATCACATTCAACATACACCATTAAGTGCATAATTTGTCAAATTCATTTACAACAATTTAATCACCTATTTATGCTCAATTACATGTCTAACTTCACACCATCACACACATACCCAAACTGCCATAACAACCAACACAATTCAACATTAACATTCCATAATCCAAACATGAAATAACATCCTTATGGTTCACTAAACCAGGCTGCCATTTCATGCATTACATTCCCTTAATTTCCAAGCATTCAAATTTCAATACACATTCACATATACTAAGTATACATCACCCAAATGATTTCCTACACACATAAACATTTAATCAATACTTTAATCCACCATTTACAAGCAAAAAATAAACTGTCTTTAAAGAGTTTCCATGGCTGTCAAAAGTACACATCCCCATGCAACATCAAACCTCAAAAATCTCTCCATAAATCAAACACCCATAACATCCTTACAAACTTTAATTAAACAATAATCAAAAACACAAACTTACCACTTTGGAAATTCTTCAAAACTCCACAAAAACTTTCCTTTCTTGCTGCCTATCTACTGCCCATGATGTGAGGATCATTTTTCATGAAGACTCTTGCAAGAAATCAAGGCTTGATCATGGAGAATTTGAGCTCCATGCATGGTGCGGCCATGGAGTTTCTTTGCGAGGAAATCTTCACTTCGGCAATGGTGAAGACGTGAGGTTGAAGATAAGTTTACAGATTTGTTAGTGGATTTACACCTGCCCATTTAATGGTTGTTTAACTGTGACACCCCTTACCCGTGTACAGTATACCCGAGTAAGTAATGCCACACGGTGTACCGGCACATTCTAATATACCTTAATTAATTTATACCATGCTTGTAAATATAATTTATGAAATATAATTTATTTTAGCCATTTATCAAAAGTATTATTTATTTGAGGTTCCGAAGATTTTAAAGAAAATCCGGCGGAGTACCGGCTAAAAATGGAGAAAACATTTCTTCGGAACCTGTTAAAAACACTTCCGATATTTGTATTCCATCATCTCAAACTCCAATATCCAAAATCTCAACAATATTTCTCAATTTCAGTTCTCAACAACCTTTTCATTTCTCAAACATCCATCACATGTGATAATCAAGTATAAATCACAAATAAACATTTACTTTTCCATTCACAAATGAAATTTTCATAATTTACATGAACATTAATATACATTACACAAGTTTAATTACATATGAGAAAATCAAAATTTATTACAGAATGCCAAAATGACACCTAGTGTCCTACCAATGCACTGCAGAAGTTAAGGTGACACGGACACTGTGCAGAACTGCAGGATGGATTCACCCAGTCTGCGGTCTACTGGGCTCACAATCTGTATCTCCAGTACCTACGCGTGGCAAAAGCAACGCGCTAAGCAATAATGCTTAGTGGTGCAATAATATAATAAAAGAAAATAGCAGAAAATAAATATGTATAGAATGTGTATGATTTGTTTGTTTGGTATTGGTATATCCATCATTTCATTAACTTTGTTCACTTTCATTCATTTGGTTGCCCAAGTAACCTACACTAGACGACTGGACTGGATAAACGGGTAAACTGGCACTGGGTACCTAGTACCTTGGGCCGCCACACCATCGATCACATATGCATCTCCCGGAGTGCAACAGAACAGCTAACAAGCTGTAAATAATCAGGCACAATGCCAAATCTCAATACAAGGTCAGAATGGCTAAAAGCCATAAAATCACGGAATGGCATGTTGCCATGTGCGATCGCTAATCGAACCCTATTGGCATGCCAAACCATCCAAACCAATCTTGTTAGGTATACTAGAGCATTTGAAACTTTTAAATTCTTCAATCTTTGAATTTCAAATTTCGGTGTCACTATTCACCTCTTTGGTCAACTAATATGTTGACTTTTAGGTAGAAATTAGGTACATTGGTTTTGGCACTCCCAACATACCACATTTTTCCTTTAAAACTTGTTGGAATTGGTCACCATTACCATTTCTAACTTAAAACCAAGAGGGCAGAAAATTTCAGTTTTTGTAGCATAAGTTTACTGTTCCATTAAGCACTGTTGCAGTGGGAATTTGAAGAAATGACAAACATGAAAGTTGTTCCTTATTTTGTGTAGTTGAATTTCCTTTTTTGAATCACTCCATTTGGAGTTTTTTAGCTCCACATATGGCTCAAAAACCACAGCTGGCCGGATTGCCAATCTGCAGAATTGACCATATCTACAGTAACATGAATAGTGACTGTGATTGCATTTTTGAATTGGTTCTGGCCATAATTTGGGGTATGTTTCTTCATGAAAGTTGTTTGTCTATGTCTTAACTTGTTGCTGTAAAACTTTCAAGTCAATTGACCAAATCTACAGTGAGTTATGACCAAATGAACAGTTACTGTTCATTTGGTCATTCTGAAAATCGATTCAGGTATCCGGATTGGGGCCAAGTTTTGGTCCTCTTGCTTTGGTCTTTTGGGAATGGTTTCTTCAGCAAAAATGTGCCATTATAAGCCTAGTTTCATGTCCAATTTGCCAAACACCAATTGGACCAACACAGCCCAAGTTATGGCAGTCCACCTTTGTTCCTTCCTTAGGGAAGCCGAAATTCATGGGGTCCATATACATAGATTCCATTCATTTAATTCACAAAACCTTACTCACTTTAAGTCTTTAACATGAATTAAAAGAGATTTAAGTATAAATAGGCACTAACCTTGAATAGGGCAGAATTTCCCAACTCAAAACTTCACTTTCTTTCCTTTTCTTGGCTGCCAATCACTCTCCCAAGATGAGTGGACAAGTTTTAATGAAAGGGGTTTAGGGTTTAATGGGGTAACAAAGGGAGAAAGGGAGCTTGGTTGCAAAATCAATGGAGGGAGATAGGGAGAGGGTTACGTTTTCATGAAGGAGAAGAAGGGCTGCTGTTTGCTTTTTAATTCTTTGGTCTCTTTTGACTCTTTTTATTAGTTAATTTGATGGTTACTTAATTGTGATTGGTGAACAATTTTAAATGACCTCATAATATGTCATAATTGGCATTTTATTGTATTTTCTTTTCTTTTCTCTTCTACTAACTTCAAATTAATTTTTCATCAACATTAATTCATATTTTATGTCATAATAATTATTTAATCAACTGGACAAGTCAGCCAAAAATCGTCTCTGAAGGCGAAATGACCAAAATGCCCTCCGTTTGGCTTAATGGGTCAAAATTGTCTGTACCGATTGAAAAATTTTTCTAAATATTTTCTTGGCATTCTAATGCCATGGGAACCTCAGTAACCCTTCTCTGGAGTCCCAAAAATTATTTCATAATTTTTCCCCCGGGTCTAGGGCTCCTCGTTGCGAGAACCGCAACTTCCCTCTGGTTACCCATCGCTTGGGCACCGGCTCATTTAACTCGGTTGTATTTTATTTCTAAAATTTTTACCAAGTTTTTCTTATTAATATTTGAGTTAATTATGGTCCCTCACTTTAGTTTAAATATTTTTCCGGACGTTCTAGCTGTCCGGACCGACACCGGTCACCAGAATAGTAGATTGTACGGAGTTGCTACCGGGAGAGTGTTACAACTCTTCCCCTCTAATTTAAATTTCGTCCTCGAAATTTACAGTCCTAAGCAGTTGAGAGGCTGCTGCCTCATCGTCTCTTCACTTTCCCAAGTTGCCTCAGTGTTGTGGTGCCTCCAAAGCACTTTCACCAGTGGAATCTGCTTATTTCTCAACTCTTTCACTTCCCGAGCCAGGATCCGTAGAGGTTCTTCTTCATATGACAAATCCGGTTGTATTTCAATTTCTTCCCTGGAGATGACATGTGAAGGATCTGAGCGGTATCTTCTAAGCATGGACACGTGGAACACATTGTGGATCTTGTCCAGCTCTGGTGGTAAAGCTAGCCTATAGGCCGCTGGACCCACACGTTCAATGACTTCATATGGGCCAATGAACCTAGGGCTTAACTTACCTTTCCTTCCAAATCTCAATACTTTCTTCCACAGTGACACCTTGAGGAACACTTTGTCGCCAACTGTGTATTCTATTTCTTTTCTCTTCAAGTCGGCATAGGATTTCTGTCTATCTGAGGCAACCTTTAAGTTGGCTTTGATTGATTTTACCTTCTCCTCAGCCTGTTTCACCAGGTCTGGCCCTACCAGTTTGTCTTCGCCCAATTCAGTCCAGCACACTAGAGTTCTACATTTTCTCCCATACAGTGCTTCATATGGGGCCATTTGGATGCTAGCTTGGTAGCTATTGTTGTATGCAAATTCTGCCAGTGGGAGGTATCTATCCCAACTTCCCTCAAACTCAATGACACAACTCCTCAGCATATCCTCAAGGACCTGGATTACTCTTTCAGATTGCCCATCCGTCTGAGGATGGAAAGCTGTGCTGAAATGGAGTTGTGTACCCAAGGACTCATGCAACTTCTTCCAAAATCTCGATGTGAACCTTGGGTCTCGATCAGATATGATGGAAAGTGGAATTCCATACAGTCTAACTATCTCACTGATATACAATTCTGCTAACTTCTCTAGTGAGTAGTCAGTCCTAACTGGCAGAAAGTGTGCTGACTTCGTCAATCTATCAACTATCACCCATGCTGCATCATGTTTCTTCCGGGTGAGAGGTAGACCACTTACAAAATCCATGGTGACCTGATCCCATTTCCATTCAGGTATGCGTATAGGTTGTAGCAAACCTGATGGAACTTGATGTTCTGCCTTGACTTGCTGACATGTCAAGCATTTAGTCACATAGTCAGCTATGTCCTTCTTCATACCAGGCCACCAATATTGGAGCTTCAGATCATGATATATCTTTGTACTTCCTGGGTGCATAGCATATACACTGGTGTGTGCCTCTTTTAGAATACTGGCCTTCAATTCCCCATCATCTGGTACACACAGTCTTCCTTTGTAATACAGACACCCATCTGCCTTCACCTCATAGTCAGTTGCTTTTCCCTCTGAGATTTTGCTCATAATAGCCATTAGCTTCTCATCTACCTTCTGCCCATCTAAAATCTGCTGTAGCAGGTTTGGCCTCACTTGCAACTCAGCCAAAATAGCTCCATCTCGAATCAAAGTGAGACGGGCATTCAATGATCTCAAAGCTGTGATGGACTTTCTGCTCAAAGCATCAACAACTACATTTGCCTTCCCAGGATGGTAGTCAATCACACAATCATAATCCTTCAGGAACTCAATCCATCGCCTCTGTCTAAGGTTGAGCTCCTTCTGGGTTGGCAAGTATTTCAGGCTTTTGTGGTCTGTGTAAATGTAGCACTTTTCCCCATACAAGTAATGCCTCCATATCTTCAGTGCGAAGATAATTGCTGCAAGCTCTAGATCATCAGTAGGGTAATTCTGTTCATGTGGCCTTAGCTGCCTGGAAGCATAGGCGATCACTTTCCCCTCTTGCATCAATACACACCCTAGCCCATTATGTGAGGCATCACTATAGACCACGAAGTCCTTTCCTGACACTGGCTGTGTTAACACTGGTGCCTCTGTCAACATAGCCTTGAATTTCTCAAAACTGGTCTGACACTTCTCATTCCAGTCAAATCTAACATTCTTGTGTAATAGCTTGGTCATTGGAGCAGCTATTAAGGAAAATCCCTTCACAAATCTTCTGTAATACCCAGCTAGCCCCAAGAAGCTTCTAACCTCAGTTGTATTTCTGGGAGGCTTCCATTCCATCACTGCTTCTATTTTCTTAGGATCCACCCTAATCCCATCAGCTGACACTATGTGTCCAAGGAATGCAATCTCATTCAGCCAAAAGTCACACTCGGACAACTTAGCATACAGTTCCTTTTCTCTCAGGGTTTGCAGAACAATCCTCAAATGCTCATCATGTTCTTCCCTAGTTTTACAATACACCAAAATATCATCAATAAAGACCACTACGAACCGATCTAGGTATGGATGGAAGATACGGTTCATAAGGTCCATAAATGCCGCTGGTGCATTTGTTAGGCCAAAGGGCATCACCAGAAACTCATAATGCCCATATCGGGTCCTGAATGCAGCCTTGGGCACATCTACATCCTTCAGCCTCAACTGATGATACCCTGATCTGAGATCAATCTTAGAAAATACTCCTGCTCCCTTCAGCTGGTCAAACAGATCATCAATTCTAGGCAACGGATATTTGTTCTTCACAGTCACTTTATTCAACTGCCAGTAATCAATACAAAGCCTCAAAGTCCCATCGTTCTTTTTCACAAACAGCACTGGAGCTCCCCACGGTGACACACTGGGGCGTATGAACCCCTTATCAAGCAACTCTTGCAACTGAGTTTTCAACTCCCTCAATTCAGTGGGTGCCATCCTATAAGGAGCAATGGAAATGGGTCTTTGTTCGTGATGTCTCAATAGCAAACTCGACTTCCCTTTCTGGTGGCAAACCAGGCAACTCTTCAGGAAATACCTCTGGGAAGTCTCTCACTATGGGTATATTACTCAGGTCTGGCTTAGCCTGCCTAGTATCCACCACATGTGCTAGGTAGGCTTCACAGCCTTTTCTCATCATTCTTCTTGCAACTGTGGCTGAGATGACATTGGACAAGAAATCTGTCCTTTCACCCACAACTGTAATCTCATTACCCTCAGGAGTTTTCATAGAAATTCTCTTCAATTTGCAATCAACTATTGCCTGATGACGTGACATCCAGTCCATTCCCAAAATCACGTCAAACTTGTGGAAGGGCAACTCAATCAAGTCTACCTAGAATTCATACCCCTGAATCCTTAACGGGCAACCCTTGTATACTTTGTTCACCACTACACTGTGGCCCAATGGATTAGTGACCAGAATATCTTGGTCACTTTCCCCTACTAGTATCCCCCTTTCTACGGGTAGGTTGATGCAGATGTATGAATGAGTGGATCCTGGATCCACCAATGCATGCACAGGAGTATTGTAGAGGGAGAACGTACCCCTGATGACGTCCGGGGCATCTTGCTCCTCCTGAGCTCTCAGGGCATAATTTTTGGTAGGTGGTCTGTTATCTGGCCTCTCTGCTGGCTCAGATGCAGGCCTCTGTGATGGTCCCACAGCCTCAGATTTGCCAGATTTTCTACCCCTCTGTGGTGCAGGAGCAGGTCTGTCTGCTTGTGTTGGAATAGCTGTAGTAGTTCTGCGCGGACAGTTCTTCAACTGATGCTCTGTTGACCCACATCTCAAGCAGGCACCAGTCACTCTCCAACACTCCCCCTTGTGCCATTTCAGACAGTGTGGACATGCAGAAGATGTTGGGGCTGGTCCCCTGAACCCCATCCCTGGAGAGCTGCCCACTGATGGTGTGGACTGACCTCTCCTAGGGGTGAACTGTGGCCTGGGCCCCTGAGACTGACCCTGACCATGTGGCTGACCTGAACTCTGTGCAGGTGGACCTCTAAACTTCTTCCCAGGTGCAGGAGATGAGCTAGACTGACCCGGGCCCCTCTTATGCTGTCTCTCCCTTCTGGTCTGCTCACTTATTCTTACTTTTTCAACCCTTATTGCAGCTTCCACTAACTTGCTAAATTTTGTGATTCCCAAGGCAGTGAGCTGGATCTTGATGTTGTCATTTAGTCCCTCTTCAAATCTCTTACATCTTTCAGCTTCATTAGGGACTATCTCCCTTCCGTAGCGGCTTAATCGAACAAATTCCTTCTCATATTCGGCCACTGATAGCTGTCTCTGCCTCAGGTTAATAAACTCTCTTCTTCTCTCTTCCAGGTATACAGTACCCACATATTTCTTCTTGAATTCAGAGAGAAAGAAGTCCCAAGTTATAGCTTCTGGCTGCACTTCACTGGACACCGTGTCCCACCATTCATAGGCATCATCTTGTAACAGAGATATGGCAGCTTCCAGGGTTTGCTCTGGAGTGCAGTGGAGTTGTTTTAGAACTCTGCCCGTTCTGTTCAACCAATTTTCGGCTGCAACAGAGTCATCTTCTCTCTTGCCGAAGAAATTCACCGCCCCAAACTTTCTTAGCCTTTCCAGGTGTGATTTCTGCTGTGGAGCTGGTGGTGGTGGTGGTGGTGCTGGCATTACTCCGGCCATTTGTCTAAAGAAGTCGGCCATTTGTTGGAACATGGCCTGTGGAGGCTGAGCAGGCTCTGCTTGAGCTGGTGGAGTAGGTTCTCCCCTACCCCCAGTCTCAGCTGCTGCAGGTGGAGCATGACTCTCCACTTCCTCCTCGACAGCTCTCTGAGATGAAGGATCCATATCCTATTCAAAATAAGAAAGACAAACAGATCTGCATTAGTGTCACCTCGACTCTTACAAATGCAATGCATGGTATGGACTCAATCTAGGACCAGAAACGCCTAAACCGTGCTCTGATACCACTAAATGTGACACCCCTTACCCGTGTATAGTATACCCGAGTAAGTAATGCCACACGGTGTACCGGCACATTCTAATATACCTTAATTAATTTATACCATGCTTGTAAATATAATTTATGAAATATAATTTATTTCAGCCATTTATCAAAAGTATTATTTATTTGAGGTTCCGAAGATTTTAAAGAAAATCCGGCGGAGTACCGGCTAAAAATGGAGAAAACGGTTCTTCAGAACCTATTAAAAACACTTCCAATATTTGTATTCCATCATCTCAAACTCCAATATCCAAAATCTCAACAATATTTCTCAATTTAAGTTCTCAACAACCTTTTCATTTCTCAAACATCCATCACATGTGATAATCAAGTATAAATCACAAATAAACATTTACTTT
Organism: Hevea brasiliensis; assembly: GCF_030052815.1. NCBI lineage: Eukaryota > Viridiplantae > Streptophyta > Magnoliopsida > Malpighiales > Euphorbiaceae > Hevea > Hevea brasiliensis. Next base: position 55,399,654 of record NC_079497.1, on the reverse strand, counting down.
TCCATTCACAAATGAAATTTTCATAATTTAAATGAACATTAATATACATTACACAAGTTTAATTACATATGAGAAAATCAAAATTTATTACAGAATGCCAAAATGACACCTAGTGTCCTACCAATGCACTGCAGAAGTTAAGGTGACACAGATACTGTGCAGAACTGCAGGATGGATTCACCCAGTCTGCGGTCTACTGGGCTCACGATCTGTATCTCCAGTACCTATGCGTGGCAAAAGCAATGCGCTAAGCAATAATGCTTAGTGGTGCAATAATATAATAAAAGAAAATAGCAGAAAATAAATATGTATAGAATGTGTATGATTTATTTGTTTGGTATTGGTATATCCATCATTTCATTAACTTTGTTCACTTTCATTCATTTTGTTGCCCAAGTAACCTACACTATAGGACTGGACTGGATAAACGGGTAAACAGGCACTGGGTACCTAGTACCTCGGGCCGTCACACCATCGGTCACATATGCATTTCCCGGTGTGCAACAGAACAGCTAACAAGCTGTAAATACATTAGGCACAATGCCAAATCTCAATACAAGCTCAGAATGGCTAAAAGCCATAAAATCACGGAATGGCATGTTGCCATGTGCAGTACTGCTAACTGAACCCTATTGGCATGCCAAACTATCCAAACCAATCTTGTTAGGTATACTAGGGCATTTGAAACTTTTAAATTCTTCAATCTTTGAATTTCAAATTTCGGTGTCACTATTCACCTCTTTGGTCAACTAATATGTTGACTTTTAGGTAGAAATTAGGTACATTGGTTTTGGCACTCCCAACATACCACATTTTGCCTTTAAAACTTGTTGGAATTGGTCACCATTACCATTTCTAACTTAAAACCAAGAGGGCAGAAAATTTCAGTTTTTGTAGCATAAGTTTGCTGTTCCATTAAGCACTGTTGCAGTGGGAATTTGAAGAAATGACAAAAATGAAAGTTGTTCCTTATTTTGTGCAGTTGAATTTCCTTTTTTGAATCACTCCATTTGGAGTTTTGTAGCTCCAGATATGGCTCAAAAACCACAGCTGGCCGGATTGTCAATCTGCAGAATTGACCATATCTACAGTAACATGAACAGTGACTGTGATTGCATTTTTGAATTGGTTCTGGCCATAATTTGGGGTATGTTTCTTCATGAAAGTTGTTTGTCTATGTCTTAACTTGTTTCTGTAAGAATTTCAGGTCAATTGACCAAATCTACAGTGAGTTATGACCAAATGAATAGTTATTGTTCATTTGGTCATTCTGCAGAATCAGTTGCAGGGTATCTGGATTGGGGCCAAGTTTTGGTCCTCTTGCTTTGGTCTTTTGGGCATGGTTTCTTCAGCAAAAATGTGCCATTATAAGCCTAGTTTCATGTCCAATTGGCCAAACACCAATTGGACCAACACAGCCCAAGTTATGGCAGTCCAAGTTGACTGAAATTTCAGTCACCCTGCTGCTGTCCTAGGGCAGCCTACACATTCACTTTGCCATACTATTTTTCAGTCCAAATTGTGGTCAACTTACCTAAAATGGTCACTCATTGACCATTAAAATGTTCTCTAATAATTTCCTAAGCCAAGTCAAATTTTAACTTCTCAAAACCCTAGTTTTCCCTTATAATTCACACATACACCTAATTAAGCACTTTCATTCATTATATATGTGTATATACACCTTAAACATAATCTCTAATTCATTCTAAGTCCATTAAAACCATCAAAAACACTCCACCTTTGTTCCTTCCTTAGGGCAGCCGAAATTCATGGGGTCCATATACATAAATTCCATTCATTTAATTCACAAAACCTTACTCACTTTAAGTCTTTAACATGAATTAAAAGAGATTTAAGTATAAATAGGCACTAACCTTGAATAGGGCAGAATTTCCCAACTCAAAACTTCACTTTCTTTCCTTTTCTTGGCTGCCAATCACTCTCCCAAGATGAGTGGACAAGTTTTAATGAAAGGGGTTTAGGGTTTAGTGGGGTAACAAAGGGAGAAAGGGAGCTTGGTTGCAAAATCAATGGAGGGAGATAGGGAGAGGGTTATGTTTTCATGAAGGAGAAGAAGGGCTGCTGTTTGCTTTTTAATTCTTTGGTCTCTTTTGACTCTTTTTATTAGTTAATTTGATGGTTACTTAATTGTGATTGGTGGACAATTTTAAATGACCTCATAATATGTCATAATTGGCATTTTATTGTATTTTTTTTTTCTCTTCTACTAACTTCAAATTAATTTTTCATCAACATTAATTTATATTTTATGTCATAATAATTATTTACTCAACTGGACAAGTCGGCCAAAAATCGTCTCTGAAGGCGAAATGACCAAAATGCTCTCCGTTTGGCTTAATGGGTCAAAATTGTCTGTACTGATTGAAAAATTTTTCTAAATATTTTCTTGGCATTCTAATGCCATGGGAACCTCAGTAACCCTTCTCTGGAGTCCCAAAAATTATTTCATAATTTTTCCCCCGGGTCTAGGGCTCCTTGTTGCGAGAACCGCAACTTCCCTCTGGTTACGCATCGCTTGGGCACCGGCTCACTTAACTCGGTTGTATTTTATTTCTAAAATTTTTACCAAATTTTTCTTATTAATATTTGAGTTAATTATGGTCCCTCACTTTAGTTTAAATATTTTTCCGGACGTTCTAGCTGTCCGGACCGACACCGATCACCGGAATAGTAGAATGTACAGAGTTGCTACCGGGAGGGTGTTACATTAACCCCATAGTGCTCCACTCACCATAAATAATGATATTATATGTTTAAAGTGATAATTACTCAATTTACACTCCATTTTTGCTATTTACATTAGGTACCCTTAATTAAATTTTTCATTATATTTTCCAAGTGTAATATCATGAATTTTTAATGGAAATTTAGGTCAAAATCCTACTCGGAGTGTCAATTGACCAAAATGCCCCTGTTTGGGTTGCATTCTCGATTTTTCGGTAACACCGGGTTTTGTCCGTTTTTCGATTTCTCACTTTTCGTTGTACTAATTAATTAATTTTTCTTTGATATTTCTAATGATATTTATACTTCAATTGATGTCTCTTTAAGTCTTACAAATATTTTCCAGGGTTCCTCGCGGTCCAGGACTGGTCAACGATCCACGCCGTGACTTCCCGGTGCGGTCACCCATCGCTAGTGTTCTCTGCTCGCTTAATTTGGTTGCATTTCTTTGCTATTATTTTTCCTTTGTTTTTCTTGTATTTTCTTTTTTTGTATTTCATTATATTATGTCTCCTCACTCTTATCGAAGTGTAGTTCTAGGCATCCTAGCTGTCCGGACAACACTGGTCACCAGAACAGTAGAACGCACTACCGAACATAGGGGTGTTACATCTAGTTTTACTAGAGACGGTTATGAATTTCAGTTCATAAATAATGTTTGCAATATTTATTTCAGAAATAAATATGTTGGTTCGGGTTATATGCATGATTGGCTTTATTATCTAGATAATAATGTTAAATACAAATCTAATGCAAGCAATCTAAAAAAATGCAATGCCTTGATGAAAATCAACTCAAGTTCAAAATGTATTTGACACTTAAGGTTAGGTCATGTTGTAGAAGATAGGATTGCAAAATTGGAGAAAATATGGATTCTATCCTCATTGGGTTCTGAACCTACTATAACCTGTGAATCCTGCCCTCAGGGAAAAATGACTAGATCACCCTTTGTTGGACAAGGGCTAAGAGCTGAAAATATTTTAGAGCTAATACATAGTGATGTATGTGGTCCATTTAAAGAAATGGCTAGAGGGGGCTTTCATTATTTTATTACCTTTACTGATGATAAATCAATGTTTGGGTATTTGTATTTGATGAAATACAAACATGAATCCTTTGAAAAGTTCAAAGAATTTAAATCTGAAGTAGAAAATCAAACAGGAAAGAGTATTAAAGCTTTTCGATCAGATCGTGGAGGTGAATACTTGAGTACTGAATTTAATGAATACTTGAGAGAGCATGGCATTGTTTCCCAGCTGACTCCTCCAGAAATACCACAACTAAATGGTGTATCTGAAAGGAGAAATTGTACCCTGTTGGATATGGTACGTAGTATGATGAGCTATACTGATACGTCAATCTCCTTTTGGGGATTTGCATTAGAATCGGCTTTGAATATTCTGAATAGGATTCCATCAAAATTAGTATCTTCCACACCTTATGAGATATGGCATGGAAGAAAACCAAGTCTTAAGCATGTTAAGATTTGGGGTTATCCAGCTTATATCAAAAAGCTAAACACTGATAAATTAGAAACCAGATCAGAAAAGGGTCGATTTGTTGGATATCCAAAAGATAGTTTTGGATATTATTTTTATTTTCTTACATCACAAAAGATTGCGATAAGTAGAGATGTCACATTTCTTGAACAACAGTTTATTCAAGAAGGAGGCAAAGGAAGGCAAATAGAGTTAGAATTGGAGAATTCTGACCAACCAATAGATCAGATGGATATAGATCCATCTAGTCAACCTACACCTATTGATGAAACATCTACAGTTGTTCCTCGTAGATCAACCAGGGTATCTCACCCATCAGTGAGATATGGTTTCCTTCATGAAGAAGAACAAGAGTTGTCTACTCATGAAGAAGTACATCATGGAGATGATCTACTTGCCTATGAAGAAGCTATATCAGATATAGACTCTTCAAAATGGATTGATGCTATGAAATCTGAGATTGATTCCGTGTATAAGAATCAAGTTTGGGATCTTGTTGACCCACTTGAAGGTATTGTACCTATAGGGAACAAATGGATTATCAAGAAGAAAATTGGTTCTGATGAAAAGGTAGAGACCTATAAAGCAAGGCTAGTAGCAAAAGGGTTTCGCCAAAGGCAAGGAATCGACTTTGAGGAGACTTTCTCGCCTGTTGCCATGCTTAAATCAATTAGGATTTTATTAACAATAGCTGCATACTATGATTATGTGATTTGGCAGATGGATGTTAAAATAGCTTTTCTCAATGGATACATTGAAGAAAACATTTTCGTGAAACAACCTAGGGGTTTTGAATCCCAAGATGGTTCCAAAGTATGCAAGCTAAAGCGATCCATTTATGTGTAACACCCCTCATCCAACTACAGTGTAACCGAGCGAAGTGTGCTACATTTGGTGCCAGAGCACCCTATCTTGTCTTACTTTATTATTTCAATAATTTGATCTCGTTATATTTTAATATCATTTATTTTTCCAGAGAGAAACCAGTGGAGTTTCCCCTATTTTATTATCAGTTGACGTATTTCACTATTCACCTACTTGAAATTTTCAATAATATTTTACAATAAAAATATCATTCATGCTCATCATATTCATCTCACATTCAATTCTTGTAATTCACATACTTATTTGCATAAATCTATTCATACTCAATTCATATGTAAACATTCTCAAATTACATAAGCAAAATTTTCAAATTTCCTTAATTTACAAAATAATTATATAATTTCCTAATTTACATGATCTATAAATTAATTACAGCTCCATAATCTATATTTCAACATACAATTCATAGTTTACATTACAAATAATAGCTAATTATAATGTACAAAATACATAATATAATCTATATGGGCCCTATCTACATGCATTGCTGAGGAGGTGACAACCTTGAATACTCTACAGATCAGAACTCCAAAAACCCCAGCCTAATGTCCACTGGGTTTTTATCTTCAGTACCTGTGCGAGGAAACAAATCCATCGCGCTAAGCATTGCTGCTTAGTGGTGCAATAATAAAACAAGGAAATAACATAACAGGTAAAAATATTGGAGCATATTTTCTATACTCAATAATTTTTCTAGGTTCATATGAAATTTTCCATACAGTAGATTTTTCATCATTTATGTTGTTCTCTAGAATCTCTTTTGTCATAAGTTTACAATAATCATTTATATAATGTACAAATAAATCTAAATTTATACTTATACTTATATTCTTATGAAAGTCACATTTGTAATGTTATTTAAGTTATAATTCTTCTACTAGTCTTTTCATCACTTTCTTGATACTTTCTAAGTTGTTTACAATCATTTTGTAATATTTAAAATTTTTAGAACTAGTTTAAGTTACTTAAAATCATTATAAGGAACAAATTTTTGGAGCTAATCTAATTTATTTCAAAACTTCTTCCCATTTATTTACTTTCTAGCATTTTAAATTGCTAATATTCATAACTTATTTTAATAAATTAGACTGCCCAAGTAACCTACGACAGGCTGACTAAACTGGATAACGGGTCGTTAGCACTGGACACCACGGTGCCTCGGGCCGTCATACCATGGACACAGAACGTCAACCACGTATGCAGTCAGTATGGCTAAAAAGCCATGATAACACATAATCGGGCATAAAAGCCATGAATGTTGTTATAAAACCATGAATGCGGGCATAAAGCCATTAATACAGGCATAAAGCCTTTCGCAGTACTGCTAAAATAATACCCTATTAGCATGTCAATCTATCCAATCTGACACACGTGTCTAGGCAATACATGGGCACATAGTACTATCAAGAGTTTATATGTTTCATCATTTCATTATATTTTTCATTTATATATTTTATAGCATTCTAATTTTGTTTATAATGGAAACATAATTTCCAAATTTACATTTCTAGGTAATTTATGCATTCATCGTAATATTCATACTAATTACAATTCACATTCATTTAATCTCATGTACCATTCACATTCAAAACATCTTTTCTTTCTCTCTTGATGGGAATCTAAATCCCAAATGACATTTTGATCACATTTATTCATTCAATAATCTATTCACGTAAAGTACATTTCATACTTCAAGTTGTATTGCTAATATATTATGAACTCCATTGGTGTTGGGAGTATAAGTCTCAACAATCCATCTAGGTTAATTTCATTTCATATTCAAGTGGTATCACTCATGTTTTATTAAACCTACTAGTAATGGGAATATAAATCTTAATTATATATTCACATAATTTAAATGTTCATTAAGTCATTTAGGTAAATTACTATTTCTATTCCAAGTAATCCATGAACATTTCATGGATTCCAAACTTCATACCTTAATTTCCTCTACCAATTTAATTACTACACTTTGTGTCTTTGTATTACTATTCATATTACTATTCACTCAAATTATTATTATTGACTTTTTAATACATAATAAATTTATAGAACCTAAGTTCACCAAGATACCACATTTTGCATTCTAAAGTTGTTGGTATTAGTTGCCAATACCATTTCAAAGCTTATCTTATGTTATTCAAAATTTTCAGATTTCATGCCCTAGGTTTACTGTTCCGTTGGCTATTTGTACAATAGGAATTTAACAAAATTGTCTTCATGAAAGTTGTTTCTTATTGTGTCTAGTTACGTTTCTTTTTTCGAATCACTCCATTTGGAGTTTTGTAACTCAAGTTATGATCATTTTACCATAACTGGCCGGATTAACCTATACCCAAAATTTCTGGGCAATTTGGTTATGCCAGATTTAGTGACCTAAGTTTGGTTGGCAATTCGACTAGGTTATGGTCAGAATTTGGATACATATTCTTCATGAAAGTTGTAGGTCTATGTCTCAGATTTCCTCTAGTAAAATTTCAGGTCAATTGGACCTTTCTACACTGAGTTATGACCAAATGAATAAATACTGTTCATTTGGTCATTTTGCCCAGGCAGAATGCAAGTCACCCGGATTAGGGCAATTTTTAAGTCAACTTGGTTTGGTTTTCAAGGTAGGGTTTCTTCACCAAAGTTGTGCCATTATGTGTCTAGTTTCATGTTCAATTGGTCTTGCACCAATTTAACTTATGCAAATCCATTTATGGCTGCCCAAACCTGCTAGACTCACAATTAGTCTTGTAGGTCACCAAGGGTAGCATGCCTAAGCTCAACTCCAACATCCTTACTCACTTCAATTCCTCCTTACACACATTCAAATGGTCACTAATTGACCATTACAAGGTTAATATACCATTTCATGAGCAAACCCTAATTTTTTTCACAAACCCTAATTTCCAAGTGTCCATTTAATGTTGTCATGCCATCTAACACATCCAACACACATAATCCAACTTCTAACTCAAGTTTTCTCATCACAAACCACTTCTAAACAATTAAATTCATACAAATCAACAAATCTCATCCTTCTCCCATGGATGCAAATTTTCATACACACTTCAATATAATTGTTTTGTTCAATTTTTCAACAAACTCTCAATTAATTAGTTTTCCTAACAAGGATTAAAAAGAGAGGGAAGTAAGTATAGGCACTAACCTTTTTGAGCTTCAATTAACCTTGGTTAAACCTCTCTAATCTCTTCTTCTTTGGCTACCAATAGCATTTTCTAGGTGAAAGATCAAATTTTTGTGAAGGGACTTGGCAATTTTGGTGAACAAATGGAGAGGAAATTCAAGCTTTTAAGCTTGAAAATGGTGGAACCTCTTCTCTCTCTCTCTCTCTCTCTCAACATTTTTGGATGCCCAAAGGTTGAAGATGCAGATTTTTTTTCAAATTTTGGTCTCTTTTATCTCTTTTAATGAGTTTAACAAATTGTGATTGGTGGAGGAAATTTAAATGACATCATATGATGTCATAATTAGCGTTTTCTTTCATTTTCTTTTCTTCTCTTCTCTACTTATTTTCAATTTAATTTTTAGCAATATTTATTCATATTTTATATCATAATAATTATTTACTTAACTGGACAAGTTGGCGAAAAATCATCTTTGAAGACGAAATGACCAAAATGCCCTCCGTTTGGCTTAACAGACTAAAATTGTCTGTACCTATTGAAAAATTTTTCTAAACTTGTTCTTGGCATTCTAATGCCATAAAAACCTCAATGACTCTTCTCTGGAGTCCCAAAAATTAGTTTATAAATTTTTCTCTGGGTTTAGGGCTCTTAGTTGCGAGAACCGCAACTTCCCATTAGGTTACCCATCGCTAGGGCCCCTGCACATTTAACTTAGTTGTATTTTATTTCTAAACTTTTTCCTTAATTTTTCTTACACTTATTTGAGTTATTTATGACTCCTCACTCTAGTCTAAATACTTTTCCAAATGTTCTAGCTCTCCAGACCAACACCGATCACCGGAATAGTAGAATGTGCGGAATTGCTACAGTAAGGGTGTTACAATTCTTCCCCTCGAACAAAATTTTCGTCCTCGAAATTTACCGGGTGTAGGTATCTGGGATAATTCCTTTACCTTTCTATTGCTCCCTCTGTCTACTTCTTTTATGTATATATGATACTATTTAGTCTTTTCGAATCTATCATTATACACTTAGGCATATCATAAGGGAATGATACATTACCTTAAATTCACATTTGGGGCATTCTTGCTCCTCTTCGGCTTGGGTGACATTTGGAAGTGGTGTTACTGTTGTACTTGGTCCTTCCATGACCTCTGTTTGGGTTTGTGGTAAATTTCTTTTAGGATAATCTTTCAGACGATGGTTTATGGCCCCACATCTATAACAGGCTCCAGTCAATCCCTTACATTCACCTTTATGCCACTTTTTTCAATGGCCACATTTTCTTGCTAGTCTTGGCGCACTCACTACTAGTGTTTCTGGTTGATCTCTTCTAGGCATAGGCCTGGGTCTAGATCTCCTACTTTGATCAGATGTCTGACTTAACTATTCTCTCGGCCTCTTATTACTAGACTGTCCAAATTTTCTCTTTTGCTGATCACCACTCCTCTTTTGTTCCTCTTCATGAACACAACTAATATATTTCTTTATGAACTCTATTAGAAAGAATTCCCAAGTTACGTTGACTGGTGGCACTACCTTGGTTACAACATCCCACCATCGATATGCAGCTTCTTGTAATAATGAAACTGCACACTCCAAACTCTATTCTGGTGTGCAATGGATCTACTGCAGGACTCTTTCAGTCTTTCAAACCAATACTCAACCGCTGAAGAATCGTCTTCCTTTCTACCATTGAAATCTATAGCTCCATACTTCCTAATTTTTCCTAGAGGTGATTTCCACTGAGGCGGTGGTGGAATAACCCCAGTCATCTGTCGAAAGAATTCAATCATCTGCTCAAACAAGGCCTGCTGGGTTGTACAGGCACCTCTTGCACTGGTGGAGCAGGATCTCCCCGATTTCCAATATCACTCCCAGTCGGGATACGGCTTACTACTTCTTCTTCTACTGCCCTCTGCGATTCTGAGTCCATACCTTAACCTAAAATAACCAAGAAAACAGATCTGCATTAGTGTCACCTCAACTCATATGAATGCAATGCATGTTATACACACTATCTCATTCTATCTATCTATGCCTAGGAATGCTTAAACCGTGCTCTGATACCAATAAATGTAACACCCCTCACCCGACTACAGTGTAACCGAGCGAAGTGTGCTACATTCGGTGTCAGAGCATCTTATCTTGTCTTACTTTATTAGTTTAATAATTTAATCTCATTATATGTCAATATCAATTATTTTTCCAGAGAGAAACCAGCGGAGTTTCTCCTATTTTACTATCAGTTGATGTATTTCACTATTCACCTACTTGAAATTTTCAATAATATTTTACAATTAAAATATCATTCATGCTCATCATATTCATCTCATATTCAATTCTTGTAATTCATATATTTATTTGTACAAATCTATTCATACTCAATTCATATGTAAACATTCTCAAATTACATAAGCAAAAATTTCAAATTTCCTTAATTTACATAATTTACAAAATAATTACATAATTTCATAATTTACATGATCTACAAATTAATTACAGCTCCATAATCTATATTTTAATATACAATTCATAGTTTACATTACAAATAATAACTAATTATAATGTACAAAATACATAATATAATCTATATGGGTCCTATCTACATGCATTGCTGAGGAGGTTACAACCTTGAACACTCTGCAGATCAGAACTCCAAAAACCCCAGCCTAATGTCCACTGGGTTTTTATCTTCAGTACCTGTGCGAGAAAACAAATCCATCACGCTAAGCATTGCTGCTTAGTGGTGCAATAATATAACAAGGAAATAACATAACAAGTAAAAATAATTGGAGCATATTTTCTATACTCAAGAATTTTACTGGGTTCATATGAAATTTGCCATACAGTATATTTTTCATCATTTATATTGTTCTTTAGAATCTCTTCTGTCATAAGTTTACAATAATCATTTATATAATGTACAAATAAAAATAAATTTATACTTATACTTTTATTCTTATGAAAGTCACATTTGTAATGTTATTTAAGTTATAATTCTTCTACTAGTCTTTTTATCACTTCCTTGATACTTTCTAAGTTGTTTACAATCATTTCGTAATATTTAAAATTTTTAGAACTAGTTTAATTTACTTCAAATCATTCTAAGGAACAAATTTTTGGAGCTAATCTAATTTATTTCAAAACTTCTTCCCATTTATTTACTTTCTAGCCTTTTTAATTGCTAATATTCATAACTTATTTTAATAAATTAGACTACCCAAGAAACCTACAACAGGCTGACTAAACTGGATAATGGGTCATTGGCACTAGACACTGTGGTGCCTCGGCCTGTCATACCATGGGACGCAGAACATCAACCACGTATGCAGTCAGTATGGCTAAAAAGCCATGATAACACATAATCGGGCACAAAAGCCATGAATGTTGGCATTGTAACATCCCTATGCTCGGTAGTGCGTTCTACTGTTTCGGTGACCAGTGTTATCCGGACAGCTAGGATGCCTAGAACTACACTTAGATATGGGTGAGGAGACATAAAATAATGAAATACAAGAAAAGAAAATACAAGAAAAACAAAGGAAAAATAATAGCAATGAAATATAACCAAGATAAACGAGCCGAAAACTATAGCCATTGGTGACCGCACCGGGAAGTTGCGGCATGGACTGTTGACTAGCCCTGGACCACAGAGAACCGTGGAAAATATTTTTAATAGACGAGAAATCGAGAAAACGACAAAACTCGGTGTTATCGAAAAATCGGGAATGCAACCCAAATAGGGGCATTGTGGTCATTTAACACCCCAAGTTGTCTTTTGACCTAAATGTCCATTAAAAATAAATAATATTAAACTTTGAAAATACCATAAAAAATTAAAATGTGGTACATTATATAAATAGTGAAAGAAATGAGGTAAATGTGCAAATAATGAAACTTTAATTAATTAAACATTAAATTATTCCTAAGTGCTCCACTAACTCTCATCCTGGGTGACCTATATAAGCAATTGGGATAGAATTAATCTATCATCTTCAACCTTTGGAAGAGTGGCTGAAATGAACTCCATGGGAGACTCCATGGCCAAACTCACATCCACACCCATGCATCCATGATTCAAGCTTCCTTTCACCATAAATCCTTCATTAAACCTTGCATACTCAGCTTGGGGAAAACATTGGCAGCAAAAAAGATGAAATTTGGATGAGGTTTTGAAGAATTTCAGAAGTCGTAAGTGAGTGTTTTCAATTCTTGTTTCATTAAAAGTGTAACCAAGGTTGTGGGTAGTTGATTTCTAAAAGAATTTTTGAAGTTTAATGTTCTAATGGAGATGTACATTTTGGCAGCCATGGAAATTCAGTATATGTAGCTTGTGACACCCCTCACCCGGATATAGTGTAGCTGAGCAAAGCATGCTACAATCGGTGCCGGAGCACCCTAACTTATCTTACCTTATTTTTCTAAAATAATTTTGTCTTACCTTATTTTTCTTATTTTTCTTAAATAAGAGGGGAAGAGTTGTAACACCCTCCCGGTAGCAACTCCGTACATTCTACTGTTCCGGTGACCGGTGTCGGTCCGGACATCTAGAACGTCCGGAAAAAAAAATATTTAAACTAAAGTCAGGAACCATAATTAACTCAAATAAATTACAATTTCAATAAATGAATTATATTTCACAAGTTATTTTCAAAACTATGATAAAAATGAATTAAGATAAAATAGAGTGCTCCGGCACACTGAGTGGCACAACTTGCTCGGCTACACTGTAGTCGGGTAAGGGGTGTCACATAGCTTGTTTTTACTTGTTTATGGTTGTTTAAGATGTTGTTATTGATGGCAGCATGGATATGTGTATAATGGTTTGGAATTGGGTATGTAAATGGGGTATGTTCATGTGGTTAAATGATGTAAATGGACTTTGGAAAATTCTGTATTATAGTGTGCTTATTGAGAATGGTTACAAGCTGTCCAAAATGATAAAAAATGTGTTGTTAAAGGTGTTAATGGTAAGGTACAAACTAGAATTGGCATGAAGGAAGTAATTTGGTAAGTGTTGAATACATAATTGGTAAGTGATGAGAAGTGTGTAGTAAGGCAACATGTGTTTTGGCTTAGAACCTTAAGTGTGTGACTCCAATTGGTATGAGACCAATTGAAGGTGAAACTAGGCACAAAATGTGCCAACTTTCATGAAGGAAGCTTACCAAAATTCTGCCTAGAAGGTGACTTGAAAAATGACCAAATCCGGATTAGTGACTTGAAAGCCTGAAAATTGACCATTTGGGCAGTAGTTAGTGTTTTGGCCATAACTCACTCAAAATAGGTCCAAATAACCTGAAATGTTTACCATGAATAGGTTAGAAATATATCTACAATTCTTATGAAGACACCAAAGCCCAGAAATGGACAAAACCAAGCTAAATTGCTTGCACAAGTTCAGGTACCAAAACTGGCTGAACCAAAAGTGACCTAAAAATGACCTAAAGTTACCATTTTGGTGCATTATGTCCAGCATTGGTAAATTGACCATAACATGGTCTACAAAGCTCAGAATGACCTGAAATTTTGCCCCCCATGTAATAAGACATAGACCTACAAGTTTGTAGTTTGGAACGAAACCCGAAAACTGAGGGAACTAGGTCATCCGGCTAGGTCAAATTAGTATACCAAAATCCGGCAAATTGCAATAAAATGCAATATACTTAAAAATGAAATTGGTAACACATACCAATACTAAAGGGCTATAAAATGTGACATATTGGTAACATTAAACCTAATTCACCTAGAATGCATCGAGGGTCAACATCTTAGGTTGACTAAGGAAATAATAGAGTTTAATAAATTAATTATTAAGCCTTATTGTTAGAGATGGTTTAAATGAGTACTGAAACACTTCAAATTGTGTGTTTCAGATAGGAAAGACTCAGGGAAGGAGAAGGAAACACTGAGTCAGAGCCAAGAGGCATTTATCAGAGGTTTGTGCACAACTAGTTTTTAACTGATTTTGTTTTGAATATTTCATATGATTAAATGACATATTTTTCTATGTATTATGTGTCGACACCATATTTTGGCCGATCTCCCAAATCAATAAACTTTGAAATTGATCCTAAGCATCAAGTCTCCATTCATTTCTGATCTCTCTTCGTAGGGATCCAAACCAACACCAAGTCTTCTTGCTAGTCAATCATTTCCGATCTCTCTCCAAAGAAATCAAACTAATACCGAGTTTTCATATCGTATAAATCCTTACTGATCTCTTAAACCAATTATTAAGTCCCCTGGCCAGTCAATCACAATTCTGACCTCTCGTCAAACGAAATCAAACCAACATTAGGACTTTGTGCCATCCAGTCTTACTTCCAATCTCCCTTTTTAAATTTTGTGGATAATCGTTTGATAAAGTTAAGGTTTCAATCCTGTTTAATGATGTTATCGATCCTAAGTGTTCAAATTAGGTTTCCAATTTTAATAATTTTAAGTCCCGTTCGGTGTTTATTCTTAGCCGATCTCATGCTTACAATGTTTTGTCGACCTCCTATACTTAGATTAATAATCATTTTCAAGTTTGATGTTCTAATTGGTTCAGACAGTCGAGCGCTTATACAACTTAGATACTTTCTGATCTCTTCAAGTCATTGGACAAAAGAAAGAACTTCATTTCATATGCAAGTCATTTGGCTGGAGGATCACCCCCAGCCTGTTCTACATTTTGCTCACCCTCTCTATCACCCTCAGCCTCCTCCTCGCTATCCTCTTCATCTTGGGGAGCCAAATCCACCATCCAGGAAAAATCCTCCTCGGGATAACGCTTCTTGAGCTTGGCCAAAAGATCCCCATGGGCGTTCACATAAGCACCGGCCTCCCTCGTCACTGCCTCTTCTTCTTTAGCCCTGAGCTCTTCAGTGAGGCATGCGACATCAATGACTCGGAGCGCCCGAGCTTCTTCAAGAACATGAGTTTGCTCGGCCAATTTATCCTCGTAGAACTTCATCCGCCCCTCAACTTCAGCTATGTAGTTTTGGGCGGATGAAAGTTGGGCTCGGGCTGAAGCCGCTTCCTTATCCACCTTTTGGATCTCCTGCTTGAAATGATGAGCCTTTTCCCGGACGATATATTGGTTCACCAAACTCTTCAAGCTCAAGCTTATAGTCTGGGTCAGGATATCGTCGAGACTGTTCGGGGTCAACCTATTCCAGTCCTTCTGAAGGCAGATGGAGGCCCCCAAAACCTTAGCCAGACCGGGATTCTCCCAAACAGTTCGGTTCTTCTCCAAGGAGTGAATCAAGAACTAAGCGCCGCGGGAGAGGGTCCTTGAAGTAGGTTGGGAAGGACCCCCTTCCGCACTCGAAGCAACTGGAGGAGGTGGTGGCGGCTCTTCTTGATGAGGAGGAGACCGAACCACTTCTACTTCAGGAACCGGCAGTCCTGAGGGCCGGGATGAGCCTCCTTGCATCCCCATTGAATCGTGCCCGGGCGTTTGAGAAGCCTCGGCTTGTTTCATCTCCCGCACTTTCTGGGAGACCTCTCTCTTCCACTTTCGGCTCTCTTTTGAAGCCTCGTCACTCGCTATGCCTGCACATAGAAAAAGTCAGTGAGTTCGCTAAGGCCCAAAGATCAGAGATATAGAAAATACCAAAGCCGAGGTCAGAGAGCTGAAGCCCGTGTTCTTCGCTGGTAATCAGCTGCATTGTCCAATGATGCAGTTCGACCGTCACCGCATCTAAACAGGAGAACTTCTGAGTGGCTGCTTGATCCTTCAGCTCCATTACCAATATGCCCTCTTCCCTATTCAGGGTGATGCGCTTTGTAAGTGAGGGGCCCAGATGCAGCCAGCTACGTGGGAAACCCTCAAAACCGTTCGGAATCTTGCTCCTCAGAATAAAGAAGCGATTCTTCTAATTCTTCAATGAGGAGGGCAGATCGGTAAAAAGCCCGCAATGCGGCTTCGCCTGAAAGAACCAATACTCGTCGTCCTTTCGACGAGTTAGCCTATGTAGCTCGGTGAACACCTTCACTGTTGGACGGAGTCCCTTAGCTCGACATAGGCCTCTAAAGGCTACTAGGATCCGCCATGAGTTCGGATGTACTTGGGCTATGCATACTTGGTTGAATTTCAAGACTTCCTTAAAGAAATCATCAAGAGGGAACCGCAACCTGACTTTTAATTGCTCTTCGTATACCATGATCATATCATTCTCTTCGAAGAAGTGATCGGCTTGGAGATTGCCATGACACCTGATAAGTTCGTATGAATCGATCCGAAGGTTATATTCTTGGCTAAACAACTGCAGATCGGTTTCTTGAAGGATTGATGGTAGCTCGTCCACGGGAAGGTTTTCTCTCCCTGAAGAATGTGTTTGCCTCGAGGGTGCCACTTGACCACAGGATGGAACGACGGTTGTAGGAGGTTCAGGTCGCTCACTTGGTCCGATCACCTCAACTTCATCTGACGACCATGAGATGTGAACGGAAGGGGGGCTCGCCGCTCTCTGACCCTCGGTGCTGCTCATTTTCAAAGAAAACAGAAAATTTAAACTAAAAGAAAGATTAAAACCCTTACCGGAGTGTGATCGGTGTCGGAAGAACTTGAGAAAATGAGAGAATTTTAGAATCGCTCGCGAGATGCTGAAAATGACATAAGGGAGCAACTGGCTGACCCATCCCCTATTTATACCTGTCTGGGCATTTAATGCTCACAGTGTCCCAAGCGGTGCATCGGTTAGCGAGATTCGCCAGCTTTTTCTGTCACGTCTCACGAATATTCCAGAAACTCTATAATTAAATAAGGGGAGATCGGCTAGTTAAAGACCGGCAGATTAAGGTAGATATTTAGAATTACAGATCGGATAAGGGCTATTCAGTTAGGAATCCGATCGGATAAACACATCAGAGATCGAAAAATAACCAATGCAATAATAATAAAATGATAATTGTCAAAATAAGATTACATTTCCAAAAGGTCAGATTACATCATTTGGGCAATCCCAAGAGATCGGATTACATTTCCAAAAGGTCAGATTATATCATTTGGGTGATCCCAAGAGATCGGATTACATTTCCAAAAGGTAAGAATACATCATTTGGGCGATCCCAAGAGATCGGATTACATTTCCAAAAGGTCATATTACATCATAGGGGCGATCTTTAGAGATCGGCGGTACATCCTATCTAATAAAGACCTATGTCAAAGCCTAGTCTTGTGGCTGAATCAAAAGATGTGTTTGATCAGGAAACCAGTCATTGACATCGGATAGATGTACAGCTTAGATGGGTGGGACTATGACTCTCATGAGGATAAGAGAGGTTATTGTCATTGTTATCGCTCGGAACCGAGCCGCTATCGGGACACCCAATGTGGTAAGAAGCCAAATGAACTTCGAAGGCAGTCACCAATAATAGGAGGGAATTTTGTAGTCTTTTCGCCTGAAATCGGTTCACCGACTACATCGGTCAACCGATTCGAGGTCAACATAATCGATATTCTTGATCTGGGTAGGTAAATTAGTCCGGTTCTCTCACTGTCATCAGAGGTGGCCATAGTGATTTTCTGATCACCAGGGTCGAAAATTTTCAGTCGATAAACAAGGTGAACAGCCGGAAAAAGATCAAAAGTAGCTATCGTGGCCGAGATTGTTGCCGGAGCGGCTAGAACAGGAAAAGTGAGAAAGAAAGAGGAGAAAATGAAATGCGGAAGGATTTCCCATTGAAGGTATATATAGAAAAGGTCTGAGCAGTTATTGCTAGCAGAAAATGAAGCGGACGCCTCGAAAACCAAAGGAATAAATGCTTTAATTGAACCGACCCGGATAAAGGAGAAGACTCTGGAATGGGAGAGATCGGGAGAGGGGGCTCGGCATGAGAGGTCGGAAAAAGATCGTATTAGAAAGGTCGGAAGGGATGGGAGATCGGAATGCAAAGAGAGAATAAGACAACTTCTAATAACTGTCATCATAATCAGAGCCGAGGTAGTTAAAGCATCGCAAAAGAGATCAAATCTCCACCGCACGCCTCATTTACAGAATCGCCCACATTGCTAACAGGTGCCAGAGCATGTCATGATAGTCCTGTACATCCCAATCTCCACCGTTGATCTTACTTGTAAGGACAAGCCCAGAGCCCCTGGATCAAAGAAGGAGACGACAAGGCCGGCGCTTTTTATCCCAGCCCTCGGATCTCCCTTGACAAGAATGTCACACCCTACCCCTCTGTAAGGCATAACATGATCCCGCAGTATACCTAATGAATTACCAACTTCGTCTACTGATAACCCATTAAATACACTATAAGGGATTTTAAACTTTTCTTAGTTCTTTTTACAGTGGTAAGCACTATTTATAAGTGTTAAAAAATTTTTTGAACTTAAGTGAAAGAGATAATACATTTGAATTATTAGGAATTTCTGTAAAAATTTTAGCGGAGTGCCCTCTGTATTTTGAATAAAACAGTTCTTCAGAAAACCTGTAAAAGTACTTCAATATAATTCTCAATCTCCACTTCAACAGTTAAACAACACAATATCTTTTTCAACTCAAATCCACAATAATTTTTCAAAGACTGAGATAAAAGAAATACAGTACAAATTTTTTAAGCCAAAATATCTCATAATTTACTTTACAACTTCAAGGTACAATTTTATTTTACAACTGCTCAAGACCAAAAACAATATATACATACAGTGGTCATACATTACAGTACAAAATGCAAAATGTGGTATACTCGTTATACCCGATAATATCTCGCTGGATGTACTAGCAGCCTTAGTCTCACGCTCTATCCGCTTGTCTACTGCGACAAAGAATAATAAAGTAATCACGAGATGTTGTCTCAGTGGTGCACAACATTAACCAAATACAACTTTAAATCACAGTTCATAAATCATATAAATGATAGATACGTAAAACCATAGTTAAATTCAAGACAATGAATGTCATAAGGAATTTAACACAATATCACAATAAATCTCAGTAATCAAAATGTAGTTAAATTCAAAAGACAGTGAATATCAATAAGAATTTAAACGCCATTTCATAAATTATCAAAGCTCATAATAACACAATTTAGTTAAATAATTTACGAACATAGTGTTGCCAATTCATACACAACTTAAGCTATGACACAAAATTTTCGATCAATGCCGCGTTGTACACCACGACAAAGCAATCACAACCCCACTAATCGAAATCAATGAGGAAGGGAGCTAGCTATATAATGAGTACTCATCCGATCACCTCAACTGGTAAACCAGAGAGGGAGAAAAATAAACGATCACGACTCCATAAATGGAGAAGGAAAATAAATGATCACAATCCCATAAATGGAGAAGGAATGATAGGATACTGTCATGCTAAGTGTGAACACAAAATCAATTCCAAACATTTTATTTAAATGATTCGTGAGAATCCAATAAATTTCCAAAGTCATAATTTCATTCACAAAATGGCAACACAATTCATAAGTAACTTCAATTTTCACAATCACACTAAATAATTTTTTCCACAGTTTCAAACCATTTATAATGCTTTTCAAGCAATAAGTATCCATTCAAATACATTTCCATAATTAAAAACAATAATATACAAATAGTCATAATTTATTTCAATTGAAAAATTCAAAAGAAATAACTGTTGTACACAAACCTCTGATAACTGTCTCCTGGCCTTGACTCAGTGTTTCCTTCCCTTTTCCTGAGTCTTTGCAAACTGAGAAACACAATTTGAAGTGTTTCAGTACTTAATTAAACTGTCTCTAACGATAATGCTTGATAAGTAATTCATTGAATGCTATTATTTGCTTAATCAACCTAATATATAGACCCTCGATGCGTTCTAGGTAAATTAGGTTTTAAGGTTACCAATATGTCACATTCGATAGTCTTTTAGGGTTGGTACATGTTACCAAATTCATTTCCTTGTATCTTGCATTTTCTTGCAATTTGTTGGATTCCGGGATACTAGATTGACCTAGCCGGACGACCTAGTTTTCTCGGTTTTTGGGTTTCGGTCAAAACTACAAACTTGTAGATCTATGTCTTATTGCACGCAGGGCAAAATTTCAGGTCATTCCTAGTTATTTAGACCAAGTTATGGTCATTTTACTATTGCTGGTCAAATTGCACCAAAATTGGTCATTTTAGGTCACTTTAGGTCATTTTAGGTTCGGCCAGTTTTTGGACCCGAACTTGTGCAAGCTGTTTGACTTGCTTATGGTAATTTTTGGGCTTTGGTGTCTTCATAAGACTTGTAGATATGGGTCTTAACTATTCATGGTCAAAATTTCAGGTCAATTGGACCTGTTTTGAGTGAGTTATGGCCTAAACACTAACTGCTGCCCAAGTGGTCAATTTTCAGGCCTCAATTGCACTTAATCCGGATTTGGTCATTTTTCAAGCTACCTTGCAAGCAGAATTTTGGCAAGTTTTCTTCATGAAAGTTGGCACATTTTGTGTCTAGTTTCACCTCCAATTGATCTCATACCAATTGGAGCCACACATTTAAAGTTATAGGCCTAAAACACAAACTGCCTTATTGCACCATATCCATCACTCATCAAAGATCACTTTTAACACCTACCAAACTCTACATTCATGTCAACTTTGGTTTGTACCATAACCTAAACATATTTTATCACATATTGTTGATCATTTTGGCAGCTTACAATCACATTCAACATAGACCATAAAGTGCAGAATTTGTCAAACTCAATTACAACAATTTAATCACCTATTCATGCTCATTTACATGTCCAATCTCACACCATCACACATATACCCAAGCTGCCATAACAACTATCACAATTCAACATTAATATTCCATAATCCAAACATGAAATAACATCCTTATGGTTCACTAAACTAGGCTGCCAATTCATGCATTACATTCCATTAATTTCCAAGCTTCAAATTTCAAATACACATTCACATATACTAAGTATACATCACCCAAATAATTTCCTACACACATAAACATTTAATCAATCCTTTAATCTACCATTTACAAGTAAGAATAAACTGTCCTCAAAGTGTTTCCATGGCTGCCAAAAGTACACATGTTACACCCCTTACCCGGCTACAGTATATCCGAGCAAGATACGTCACACGGTGTACCGGCACACTCTATTTTTACCTTAATTAATTATTGTCATAGTTTTGGATTTAGTTATGAAATATAATTTATTTAAACCATTTATCAAAATTATTATTTATTTGAGGTTCCGAAAATTTTAAAGAAAATCCGCAGAAAATTCTGCTAAAAATGGAGAAAACAGTTCTTCGGAACCTGTGAAAAACACTTCCAATATTCATGTCTCATCATCTCAAACTCCAATATCAAAATCTCAACAACATTTCTCAATTTCAGTTCTCAATCATCCATCACATGTGATAATCAAGTATAAACCACAATTAGATATTTACTTTTCCATTCACAAATACAATTTTCATAATTTACATGAACATCAAAATATATTACATAATTCTAAATACATATGAGAAAATAAAAATTTAGTTACAAAATGACAAAATGACACCTAGTGCCCTACCAATGCACTGCAGAAGTTGAGGTGACACGGACACTGTGCAGAACTGCAGGATGGACTCACCCAGTCTACGGTCTACTGGGCTCACGATCTGTATCTCTAGAACCTACGCGTGGCAAAAGCAACGCGCTAAGCAATAATGCTTAGTGGTGCAATAATAAAATAAAAGAAATAGAAAGAAAATAAATATGTAGTGAATGTATATGTTTCATTTGTTTTGAATTTGTATATCATTAACTTTGTCCACTTTCATTCATTTGGTTGCCCAAGTAACCTACACTAGATGACTGGATTGGATAAACGGGTAAACTGGCACTGGGTATCAAGTACCTCGGGCCGTCACACCATCGTTCACATATGCATCTCCCGGTGTGCAACAGAACAACTAACAAGCTGTGATAACATCAGGCACAAGGCCAAATCTCAATACAAGGTCAGAATGGCTAAAAGCCATAAAATCACAGAATGACATATTGCCATGTGCAGTACTGCTAACTGAACCCTATTGGCATGCCAAACTATCCAAACCAATCTTGTTAGGTATACTAGGGCATTTGAAACTTTTAAATTCTTCAATTTGTGAATTTCAAGTTTTGGTGTTACTATTCACCCCATTGGTCAACAAAAATGTTGACTTTTGGATAGAAAATAGGTATATTGGTTTTGACACTCCCAACATACCACAATTTGCATTTAAAACTTGTTGGAATTGACCCCTAAATCCATTTCCAAACCTAAAACCTAGAGAGCAGAATTTTCAGTTTTTGTGACCCAAATTTACTGTTCCATTGGGCCCTGTTGCATTGGGAATTTGAGGAAATGGTAAACATGAAAGTTGTGCCTTATTTTGTCTAGTTGAATTTCTTTTTTTGAATCACTCCATTTGGAGTTTTGTAGCTCCAGATATGGTCCAAAAACCACAGCTGGCCGGATTGCCAAAACTGCAGAATTACCAAATCTACAGTACCATGAACAGTGATTGTGACTGCCATTTGGGTTAGGTTCTGATCATAATTTGGATAGGTTTCTTCATGAAAGTTGTTTGTCTATGTCTTAACTTGTTTCTGTAAACATTTCAGGTCAATTGACCATATCTACAGTGAGTTATGGCCAAATGAACAGTTACTGTTCATTTGGTCATTTCTGCAGGTGCTGTTGCAGGGTATCCAGATTGGGGACAACTTTTGGTCCTCTTGCTTTTGTCTTTTGGGCATGGTTTCTTCAGAAAAAATGTGCCATTATAAGCCTAGTTTCATGTCCAATTGGCCAAACACCAATTGGACCAACACAGCCAAAGATATGGCAGTCCAAGTGGGCTGGAATCACAGCCACCCTTGCTGCTGTCCCTAGGCAGCATACTCATTCACTTTGCCATGCTATATTTCAATCCAAATTATGGTCAACTTACCTAAAATGGTCACTAATTGACCATTAAAATGTTCTCTAACAATTTCCTAAGCCAAGCCAAATTTTCACTTCTCAAAACCCTAATTCCCATATGAGTTTTCACAACATGCTTTAATTAACTAACTAATCCATTATACTTATATTTACATACTTTAAACATAATCTCTAGTGAACTCCAAGTCCATCAAAACACTCAATCTTGTTCCTTACTTATGGGCAGCCAAAATCCATGGGCTACATACACTTAACTTTTGTTCATTTAAGTCACAAGTTCATGTTGATTTCAAGTCCCTAACATAGAAAATAAGAGTTTTAAATAGATAGGTGCACTAACCTCTTGTAGGCAGATTTTTCCCAAGCTCAAAACTTCACTTTCTTTCCTTTTCTTGGCTGCCAAACACTTCCCAAGAGGTATAGACAAGTTTTTGGTGAAAGGTGTGTAGGGTTTAAGGTGAAATAAAGAGGGAAATTGAGCTTTGATTGAAGTTGTCAATGGAGGTTTGGGCATGCAAGGGTTTCTGCTGCACTTGAAGAAAGGGGATGGCTGCTGGCTTTTTGATGATTTTGGTCTTCATTTATCTCTTTTATTAGTTAATGAATTGGTTGTTTAATTATAATTGGTTATAGCCTTTAAATGACATCACATTATGTCATAATTTGCTTTTTATTTCATTTTTCTTTTCTTTTCATCACTACTCATTTTCAATTTAATTTTTAGTAATTTCTATTCATATTTTATGTCATATTAATTATTTACTCAACTGGACAAGTCGGCCAAAAATCACCTTTGAAGGTGAAATGACCAAAATGCCCTCCGTTTGGCTTAACGGGTCAAAATTGTCTATACCGATTGAAAATTTTTTCTAGGTATTTTCTTTGCATTCTAATGCCATGGGAACCTCAATAACCCTTCTCTGGAGTCCCAAAAATTATTTTATAATTTTTTCCCCGGGTCTAGGGCTCCTAGTTGCGAGAACCGCAACTTCCCACTGGGTTACCCATCGCTAGGGCACCGGCTCGTTTAAGTTAGTTGTATTTTATTTCTAAAATTTTTACTAAATTTTTCTTATTAATATTTAAGTTATTTATGGTTCCTGACTTTAGTTTAAATATTTTTCCGGACGTTCTAGCTGTCCGGACCGGCACCGGTCACCAAAACAGTAGAATGTACGGAGTTGATACAGGGAGGGTGTTACAACACATCCCCCTTTAAACATCAAACCTCAAAAATCTCTCCATAATTCAAGTACCCATAACATTCTTACTAACTTTAATGAAGCACTAACCAAAAACCCAAACTTACCACTTTGGAAACTCTTCAAAATCTCTCCAAAACTTGGTCTTCTTGCTGCCTATCTACTGCTCAAGTGGTGTAGAACAGTTTTTGTGAAGGAAGCTAGTGAAAAATGTGGCTAAATCATGGTTGCATGGCTTGGTTAAGCTTTGGCCATGGAGTATCTTCAATGGAGGTTCACGGCTGAAATTTTGAGAAGTGAGGAAGATGACAATCTGCTGGTCCAAATTGATGAATAAGTGGTCCACTTTGGTGGGTCAGTGGAGCACTAAGGGCCTTTAATATTAGTTTATTCATAAATTTCATTGTCCCACATTTAACTCCCCATTTTTGCTATTTATATTAGGTACCACTAATTTAATTTTTCATTATATTTTCCAAGTGTAATTATTTATTTTTAATGGAAATTTAGGTCAAAAGACAACTCGGGGTGTCAAATTACCACAATGCCCCTGTTCAGGTTGCATTCCCAATTTTTCGGTAACACCGGGTTTTGTCCGTTTTTCAATTTCTCACTTTTCTTTGTACTAATTAATTAATTTTTCTTTGATATTTCTAATGATATTTATACTTCAATTGATGTCTCTTTAAGTCCTAAAAATATTTTTCAGGGTTCCTCGCAGTCCAGGGCTAGTCAACGGTCCACGCCGTGACTTCCCGGTGCGGTCACCCATCTCTAGGGTTTTCGGCTCGCTTAACTTGGTTACATTTCTTTGCTATTATTTTTCCTTTGTTTTTCTTGTATTTTCTTTTCTTGTATTTCATTATTTTATTTCTCCTCACTCATATCGAAGTGTAGTTCTAGGCATCCTAGCTGTCCGGACAAAACTGGTCACTGAAACAGTAGTACGCACTACGGAACATAGGGGTGTTACAAAGAAAATTTTGAGCCGTCAGATTAGAAAAGAGAAAGGACAAATATTCTGAAAAGAATCTCAGTTGTTCATTTTGATTCTCTTTAATTCTCAAGCATCAGATAATGTCCCTTAAAATCCAAACCTTCCATCTTCCTCAAAGAAAATCCTGACCCTTCATTGGGAGCACCCGTTCCCTACAAATACCTGCATGAAAACTATTGAAAGCAGGACGAAGAAAAGGGTGGTGACTATAGTGGAGAGGCTCTGAAACTTAATTCAGTTTTGCTACTTTGCTATTTTGTTTTTAAGCTTTCAAAAATTGAAAAAACTTTAGAAACCAGTTTTCTATAGTATTTTCTTTGAAGGGGTATTGAATACTGAAACTTTCTATTTTCAGTTCGTTCATTACTCTGTGATACCCTCTCTTAGTTTCAGTTCTGTTCTCATTTCCACTTTCATTTTCCAAGCTCAACCTCATTTAAACCCAGTTGTTATCGTTTCGGTTTGACTGCATTTTAACTTGGTATTTGTAACACCCTCCCCGTAGCAACTCCGCATGATACATCGTCTGATCAGACGGTCCCTGACAGCTAGAACATCCGGAAAAATATTTAAACTAAAGCAAGGAACCATAATTAACTCAAATATTAATAAGAAAAATTTAGAAAAAATTTTAGAAATAAAATGCAACTAAGTCAAATGAGCCGGTGCCCAAGCGATAGGTAACCAGAGGGAAGTTGCGGTTCTCGCAACGAGGAGCCCTAGACCTAGGGAAAAATTCATAAAATAATTATTGGGACTCCAGAGAAGGGTCATTGAGGTTCCTATGGCATTAGAATGCCAAGAAAATATTTAGAAAAATTTTTCAATCGGTACAGACAATTTTGACCCGTTAAGCCAAACGGAGGGCATTTTGGTCATTTCGCCTTCAGAGTTGATTTTTGGCCGACTTGTCCAGTTAAGTAAATAATTAATATGACATAAAATATGAATAAATATTACTAAAAATGAAATTGGAAATGAGTAGTGGATAAAAGAAAAGGAAAATGAAATAAAAAGCAATTTATGACATCTTGATGATGTCATTTAAAAGCCATAACCAATCACAATTAAGTAACCATTTGACTAATTAATAAAAGAGATAAATAAAGACCAAGGAAGACTAAAAACAAGCAGCCATCTTCTTCTTTAAAACGTGATCCTCTCCTCCATAACCCTCCATGGAAGTTTTCTTTAATTACTTCCATTTTCCCATGAATTTGCACTATAAAACCCTAAGTCCCTTCACTAAAAGCTTATCTCTACCTCTTGGGAAGTGTTTGGCAGCCTAGAAAGTGAAGGAAAGTGAAGTTTTAGCTTGGAGAAATCTGCCCTACAAGAGGTTAAAGTGAGGTTAGTGCATATTAACTTCCTAATCTTGTTTACTTATTGAAATTTAGTTTGAATATGAATAAATAATTAAGAAATTGAAGAAAATCATGTGTGAAATTGAGAAGCAAATTTTGGCCAGCACTTATAGGATGAGGAATTGATGAGTTTTATTAGGCTAAAACCTAAATACAAGCTTAGATAATGACATATGAATGATTGATGACCTTAATTGGGATGTGTTGCATGATTCATGGATTGGAAGCTAGGGTTTTGGGAGTGAAAATTTGACTTGGCTTATGAAATTATTAATGGACATTCTAGTGGTCAATTAGTGACCATTTAAGGCAAGTTAATCATAATTTGAAGTGAGTTAATGCATGGCAAAACTGAAATGGAAGGCTACCCAATGAGTGCAGTAGGGTGACTGAAATTTCAGTCCACTTGGACTTCCATATCTTTGGCTATGTTGGTCCAATTGGTGTTTGGCCAATTGGACATGAAACTAGGCTTATAATGGCACATTTTTGCTGAAGAAACTATGCCCAAAAGACCAAAGCAAGAGGACCAAAAGTTGGCCCCAATCCGGACACCCTGCAACAGCACCTGCAGAAATGACCAAGTGAACAGTAACTGTTCATTTGGCCATAACTCACTGTAGATTTGGTCAATTGACCTGAAATTTTTACAGAAACAAGTTAAGACATAGACAAACAACTTTCATGAAGAAACCTACCCCAAATTATGAGCAAAACCTAATCAAATCATTGAGCAAAGTGAAGTTTACTGTACTGAGATTTCCAGAATTTTCATTTGAGCAGCAATGTTTGGAGAACTATAACTCTCTCTAGAAAACTCGGATTTAGGCGATTCTTGAACCGATGAAAACCTAAGGCATAGTAGAAAATTTCATATGAAGAAAGTTAGGCCAAATTATGAACTTAACGTGATCAAATTACTGACCAAAGTTGGACCAAAATCTGCCAAAACCCAAAAGTGCAGCATGAACAGTGCACGTAAACAGTAAACTTATTTTGGCCATAACTTGAGCTACAAAACTCCAAATGGAGTGATTCAAAAAAGGAAATTCAACTAGACAGAATAAGGAACAACTTTCATGTTTACCATTTCCTCAAATTCCCACTGTAAAAATAACAAATGGAACAGTAAAGATGAAGCACCAAATCTGAAAATTTTGTTCAATTAGCATTAAGCTTAGAAATGGTATTGGCAACCAATACCAACAAGTTTTAAATACAAAATGTGGTATGTTTGGGGTGTTAAAACCAATACACCTATTTTCTATCCAAAAGTCAACATTTTTGTTGACCAATGAGGTGAATAGTGACACCAAAACAAAAAATTGGCAATTTTGCCAAAATGACCTAAGCTTTGAGAAAGTGACTAAAACCAACAAGTTTTGAATGCAAAATGTGGTATGTTGGGAGTGTCAAAACCAATGTACCTATTGTTTATGCAAAAGTCAACATTTTAGTTGACTAATGAAATGAATAGTGACATGAAAACTTGAAATTCAAAATTTGAAATTGGAAATGCATCTAGGGGACTTTAAATTGCAATTGGCAATTAATACTAGTAAATGTAAAACTCAAAATGTGGGATCTTGGTGTAATTAGAATTAATATATCCATTAAGTATAAAAAGGTCAACATTTTGGTTGACTAGTATGGTGAATAGTAATCAAAATGATTAGTGAATTAAGATGAAGACCTAGAACCAATTCTAAACTTAAATGCTTAGAATTGTATGACAAATATGGACTATGCATCCTAGTCAAAATTGTTAAAAAGAAATTTAGGCCATAAATTTGAAATCCATGAAATATTCATGGATTACTTGAAACATGAAAAATAAGTCACTTAATTGATATGAATAGATAGTTAGGGCATATATGCCCATCACAAATGGAATTCATAAAATATTAGTAACTCAACTTGAAATATAAAATTTGTAATTACATAAGTAGACTCTTGAATGTATAAATGAGAAAGGAAAAATGTTTTGAATACAATGGTACATGTGAACCATTGTTTAGAATTGGGATCAATATGAATAACATAATGAATGGATAAATAAACCATATTAATGTATGAATGAGACATTAGTTCTCATTATTGTAAAGAGGAGAAGTATTTTGAGTACAATGGTATAAAAGGATAATTGATGTAAATTGTGATCATATAAATGATCAAATGAATGTATGAATTATGATTGAAATTTATCATGAAATAATGAAGTCATAAAGCACAATATATTAATATTTTAAAGTATCAAATGTCCTAGTATACCTAACAAGATTGGTTTGGATAGTTTGGCATGCCAATAGGGTATTGTTTTAGCGATCGCGAAAGGCTTTATGCTGTATTCATGGCTTTATGCCCGTATTCATGGCTTTTATGCCCGTATGCATGGCTTTTATGCCCGATTATGTGATATCATGGCTTTTTAGCCATACCGATCGCATACATGGTTGACATTCGCGTCCCATGGTATGACGGCCCGAGGCAATCATGTCGGTGCCAACGACCCATTATCCAGTCCAGTCGTCTAGCATAGGTTACTTGGGCAGTCAATTAAAGTATTATTCAATTCAGGCAGCTAAGTTAAGTATAATGAAAATTCAGTACAATTAAATTAAGTATTGAATGAATAAGCAAAAGAGATTAGCAAAAGAAACATAACAAAAATATAAATTGTAGAACTGCATGCACTTGAAATACAATACGATAGAATAAATTATATACCGCTAGTATTATCGAAAAGTTATAAACTAGGCACTTCCAAAGAGGAACAAACTATTATATAAGATCGTTGATACTAGAAATACCATACCAAAATAAATTGATTATTGAGTATCTGAAATATCATTTATTTCTTTCTTTACTTGTATATATTATTTCGGTTATATTATTGCACCACTAAGCAGAAATGCTTAGCGATGGAATTGCTTCCTCGCAGTATCAAGGTAAAACCAGTAGACTGTCGACTGAGATTTTTAGAGTCCAGATCTGCAGAAGTGTCAGAAGAGTTCAAGATTATCACCTCCTCAGCAATGCATGTAGATAGGGCTCATTTTATACATGTTATGTATATTGTTTATTCCTAGCACATTGTAAATTATTTGTATATCTTGTACAAAATAAACTCATGTAATTAGCCTATGAATTATGGAAGCTATTCAAAGTAAGTATTTTAGTATGTGAATTGAATTTGAG
This sequence comes from Hevea brasiliensis, assembly GCF_030052815.1. NCBI lineage: Eukaryota > Viridiplantae > Streptophyta > Magnoliopsida > Malpighiales > Euphorbiaceae > Hevea > Hevea brasiliensis. Next base: position 55,369,723 of record NC_079497.1, on the reverse strand, counting down.
TTATAATGAGATTATACTTGTGAATATTGAGATATTGAAAATCTAATGAGATTTCTGAGAAATCTGAATACTGCATTGAGATACATTATGTTTGAAAATTTTTGAGACTATTAAGTTTGAGAAATTGAGTATATATTGAAATTGTCTTTGCAGTTCGGAAGAATCATAGTCCAAATTACAGCCGACACTTTGCCGGATTATCATTAAAATTTTTGAAATTTCCAACTTAGTTAGATTTTGATAAAAGTAAAAATAGCCTAAATCTTCAATAAAGTTTTTGAATAAATAAATCAAGGACTGTAATGAAATCAGATAAAATAGAGTGCTCCGGCACACTGAGTGGCATAACTTGTTCGGCTACACTGTAGTCGGGTAAGGGGTGTCACAGTATTCTTCATTCCAAGGCGAACAGTAGTCCCCAGGCTATCAGCGCATAACTCTACTATATTTTGTGACTCCATTGTTAGTTCTATAGATTCGACTCCCTACAGGTGAGTGTTTATACCGCTGCTTTATCAAGTGCTCGTTTTTTATTTTATGTATTCCATACTTGTAATTTTTGTCAAGTTTATGTTATGTTAAAAACCCCACGAAGGTGGTTATCCTCTTGAGTTTACATTTTGTTCATCCGCTCATGTCATTTACTTTTTTAGCCTTTATTACCTTCAAATGTAGGTGTTTTGGTCCCGAGTAACGTATAGGTAGTTTGGTGAAATGTCGGTAGTTGTATCTTAACACGAAAGTTTTTTCAAAATAATAAAAGTTGGGATAATAAATCATAAGAAAATTATGGAGTCGAACCACTAGACTAGCTCAGAAGATAATTTGGCATAGTAAGGGATCGAGATAAGATCGAGTCCCCAACTAGTGAACGGAAGAGATCGGATATTGCCTGTTAAAAGGTGTCACAAGGTGTTTTGCGGTCGCCTGGACGAACACTCACCGAAGTGGGAAAGAGCGAGGAGTTGCCACTTTAATTTTGGGGGAAATTAAAGAAAACCATTTGTGAAAATAAATTAAAATGAAACCACTTCAGAAATAGAGATTCTAGGTTCGGGGTCCGTAAACGGGTGGGGAAGGTGTTAGGCACCCCACCTCGTCCCTCAATGAGGGTGAGCAGATTTAACTTTAAGCCCTTTATAAATTAAAATCAATAGTTAGGAGGTTCGAACGGAGATGTTAATCCTTTTGGTAAAAGGGAATATTTGATTTTTCACTAATTCGGGTTACCTAGATACATAAATAAATGAGACGACCCTTAGTGAGTTGCTGTTGCGTATCAGTTTTGTTTAAGGGGTTATCTTGCATATTTGTTAGAATTCGATTTGAGAATCGGATAAGAACTCTCCTCCGATCTCTTTTTAGATTAAAATTTTAATTGGAGATCGGATAAGAACTCTCCTCCGATTTCTTTTAGATATTTATGAGAATTTTTTATTGAGAATCGGATAAGGACTCTCCTCCGATCTCTTTTAAATATTTATTAAAGTTTTTTGGATTAAGAATCGGATAAGAACTCTCCTCCGATCCCTTTTAAATATTTATTAAAATTTTGGTTGAGAATCGGATAAGAACTCTCCTCCGATCTCTTTTAAATATTTATTAAAGTTTTTTTGGATTGAGAATCGGATAAGAACTCTCCTCCGATCTCTTTTAAATATTTATTAAAGTTTTTTTTGGATTGAGAATCGGATAAGAACTCTCCTCCAATCTCTTTTAAATATTTATTAAAGTTTTTTTTTTTGTTGAGAATCGGATAAGAACTTTCCTCTGATCTCTTTTACTTGAATGAGAGTCGGATAAGGACTTTTCCGACCTCTTGAAAATTGATTATAGCTACACATCATAAGAGCCTAAAACTAAGGGCTCTGACATTCAAAGATGCCAGGGACCCGAATAAGACTTCTTTTAACTCATTGGTACCTCGTGACTAGATAGGGGATACCAGACTGTATTTTACCGACCTCCCATGTGATCGCCTTACCAATACCTTTCGACAGGCAACATTTGCTCTATTTCATTTGCTGTTCCGAAACTCAATTTTACTCTGACCCCCCACCTTTACCCAGTCATATTCTCGAGCTAGTCTAGTGGTTCGACTTCATAATTCTCTGATTTTTTATCCGAACATTTATTAAAAACTCTTATGTTAAGACACTGTTACCAACGTTTTATCAAACTACCTGTACGTTACCCATAAACAGAACACCTACATTAGGAGATAATAAAAGGCCAAGAACAAATAAATAACATGAACTGATATCAAAGATAAACTTTAAGAATAACCATCCACGTGGGACCTTCTAACATAAAACAAACTTTAACGAAAATTTCGAGCGTAAAAAGGAAATAAAGATGAACTCTGAATAAGGCAATAGTTCAAACACTCACCTGCAGGAAGTAGAACCTATTGAACTAACTATGGAGTCACGAATGTTGCAGAGTTTTGGGCTAATAGTCTGGAGACTAATGTTTTCCTTGAAATGACGAGTGCTTAGTTAGCATGTAATCAAACCAGAATGATAATGAGTGAGATTGAGTTTCAGAAAATAAAAGTGGATATAAAGGTGGTGAAAACAGAACTGAAACTTAAGAAAGGGTATCGCAGAGCAATGAACAAACTGAAAATCAAGAGTTCCAGTGTCTAACACTTCTTCAAAGAAAATACTTTAGAGAACTAGTTTCTAAAGTCTTTCTAGCTTAAAAATAGCAGAGTAGCAAGACTGAATCAATTTTCAGAGCCTTTCCACTATAATCACCCACCCTTTTCTTCTTTTTCTTTTCATCAACAGTTTTCATGCAGGTATTTATAGGGAACGTGTGCTCCCAATGAAGGGTCAGGATCCCTTTGAGGGAAATGGAAGGTTTGGATTTTAAAGGACATGATCTGATGGTTGGGAATTAAAGAGAATCAAAATGAATGACCGAGATCCTTTTCGGCATATTTGTCCTTTCTCTTTTCTAATCTGACGGCTCAGAATTTTCTTGTCAAGGGCGATCCAAAGGCTGAGAATAAAGAGCGCCGGTCTTATCGTCTTGTTCTTTGATCCAAGGGCTTCGGACTTGTCTTTAGAAATAAGATCAATGGTGGAGATTGGGATGTATAGCACTGTCATGACATTCTCTGGCACCTGTCAGTAATGTGGGTGATTCTGAGGCGTGCGGTGCAGATTTCGTCTGTAACGCTTTAACTACCTCGGCTCTGATTATGATGACAGTTAGTGGAAGTTGTCTTATTCTCTTCGTTTTCTGACCTTCCCTCCCTTTTGATCTTTCTAACACGATCCTTTTCCGATCTCTCATGCTGGGCTCCCCTCTTTCGACCTCTCCTACTCCGATCTTCTCCTTTATCCAGTCCGATTTAGTCAAAGCATTTATTCCTTCGATTTTTGAGGCATCCGCCTCGTTTTCTGCTCGCAATGAATGCTCAGACTTTCCCCATATATATACCTTCAACGGGAAACCCCTCTATATTTGATTTTCTCTTCTTTCTCACTTTTCTTGTTCTAACTACTCCGGCAATAATCCCGGCCATGATAGTTGCTTTTGATCTCTTTTCGATTGTCCTCTTTATTCCTCCACTGAAAATTTACGATCCCGGTGATCGGAGAATTATGATAACCTCATTTGATGACAGTGAGAGAACCGGACTAATTTGCTGACCTGGATCAAGGACCTCCATCGTGTCGATCTCGAATCGTTCGACCAATATAATCGGCGAACTGATTTTGGGCGAGAAGACTGCTAATATTCCTCTTAACATCGGTGACCGCCCCTTGAAGTTCATTTGGCTCCTCACCACATTGGGCATCCCGACTACAGCTCAGTTCTGGTCGATGACAGTGGAGATGACTCTCCATCCTCATGAGAGTCATAATCACCCCATCTGAGCTGTACGTCTATTCGCTGTCTATGGCTGGACAAATCTTTGATTCAGCCACGAGACTAGGCTTTGACATAGGCCTTTATTAGATAGGATGTTCCACCGATCTCTAAAGATCGCCCCCTATGATGTAATCAGACCTTTAATGTAATTCGATCTCTAGAGATCGCCTAAATGATGTAATCTGACCTTTCAGAAATAAAATTTTATTTTGACAACTATCATTTTATTATTATTGATTATTTTCTGATCTCTGATGTGTTTATCCAATCCGGTTCCTAACTGAATAGCCCTTGACCGATCTGCACTTCCAAACATTCGCCTTAATTCACCGATCTCTAACTAGCCGATCTCTCTTTATTATGGAATTTCTGGAATATTCGTGAGACGTGTTAGAAAAAGCTGGCTAATTTCGCTAACCGATGAGCCGCTTGGGACACCGTGAGCATTAAATGCTCAGATGGGTATAAATAAGGGATGGGTCAGCCAGTTGCCTTCTTATGTCATTTTCAGCCTTCCACGAGCGATTCCAAAATCCTCTCATTTTTTTAAGTTCTTCCGACACCGATCACACTCCGGTAAGGACTTTGATCTTTCTTTCAGTTTAAATTTTCTCTTTTCTTTGAAAATGAGCAGCGCCGAGGGTCAGAGAGCGGCAAGCCCCCTTTCCGCTCAGATCTCGTGGTCGTCAGATGAGGTAGAAGTAGTCGGAACAAGCGGGCGATCTTAACCTCTTAGGACCTCTATTCCAGCCCGCAGTCAAGCAGCACCCTCGAGGCAAACACATTCTTCAGGGAGAGAAAACCTCCCCATGGACGAGCTGCCATCAATTCTTCAAGAAACCGACCTGCAGTTGTTCAGCCAAGAGTATAACATTCAGCTCGATTCATACGAACTCATTAAGTGTCACGGCAGTCTCCGAGTCGATCACTTCTTCGAAGAGAATGACATGATCATGGTATACGAAGAGCAATTAAAAGCCGGGCTGCGGTTCCCTCTTGACGACTTCTTTAAGGAAGTTTTAAAATTTCACCAAGTGTGCATAGCCCAAGTTCACTCGAACTCATGGCGGATCCTAGTGGCCTTCAGAGGCCTTTGCCGAGCCAAAGGACTCAGTCCAACGGCAAAGGTATTCGCCGAGCTACATAGGCTAACTCGCCGAAAGGACGACGAGTATTGGTTCTTCCAGGCGAAGCCACATTGTGGGCTTTTTACCGATATGCCCTCCTCCCTGAAGAATTGGAAGAATCGCTTTTTTATTCTGAGGAGCAAAATTCCGAATGCCTTTGAGGGTTTCCCACGTAGCTGGCTGCATCAGGGCCCGTTAATTCCGAAGCGCATCACCTTGAATAGAGAAGAGGGCCTAATGGTGATGGAACTGAAAGATCAGGCGGCCAAATAGAAATTCTCTTATTTAGATGCAGTGACAGCCGAACTGAATCATTAGACTATGCAGCTGGTCACTGGCCAAGAACGCGGGCTTCAGCTCTCTGACCTCGGCTTCGGTACTTTCTATATCTCTGATCTTTGGGCCTTAGTGATCTCACTGACCTTTTCTTGGTGCAGGTATGGCAAGCGGCAAGGCTTCCAAGGAGAGCCGGAAGCGGAAAAGAGAGGTCTCCCGGAAAGTGCGGGAGATGAAGTGGGCCGAGCTGCTTCAGACACCTAGGCATGATCCTGGGGAAATGCAAGGAGGCTCGTCTCAACCCTTGGGACAGCCGATCCCTGACATAGAAGTGGTCCGGTCTCCTCCTCATCAAGAAGAGTCGCCACCACCACCTCCAGTTGCTTCGAGTGCGGAAGGGGGTCCTCCCCAACCACCTGTGAGGACCCTTTCCCGCAGTGCCCAAATCCTGAGCATGGAGAGTCTGGTGAACCAACATATTATCCGGGAGAAGGCTCACTGCTTGAGGCAAGATGTCGAGAAGGCGGGTCAGTAAGCTGCTTCCCTCTGATCTCAACTCTCATCCGCCCAAAACTACATATCTGAAATTGAGGGGCGGATGAAATTCTACGAGGATAAGCTGGCCGAGCAGGCTCATGTTCTTAAAGAGGTTCGGGCACTCCGAGCTGCTGAAGTCGCTCGCCTCACTGAGGAGCTTAAAGCTAAAGAAGAAGAGGCAGTAACAAGGGAGGCCGATGCTTATGTGAACGCTAATGGGGATCTATTGGCCGAGCTCAGGAAGCGTTATCCCGAGGAGGACTTCTCCTGGATGGTGGACCTATCTCCCCAAGATGAAGAGGATAACGAGGAGGAGGCTGAAGGTGAGAGAGGAAGCGAACAAAATGTAGAACAGGCTGGGGGTGATCCTCCAGCTGAATGACTTATATAAATTTTAATTTGAAATGAAATGAAATTCCCTTTTTGTTCAATGAATGGATGGGATCGGAAAGTATCTGAATTGCATAAGCTCTTGATTGTCTGAACATATTACAACAACTAAAAGTGATTATTAATCCAAGTGTAAAAGGTCGGAAAACATTGTAAGCATGAGATCAGCTGAGAAAAAATGCTAAACGGGACTTAATTAAAATTGGGAACTTGATTTGAACACTTAAGATCGGGATCATCATTAAATGGATTGGAACCTTAACTTTATCAGACTATTATCCCCAAACTTTTAAAAGGGAGATCGGCAATAAGACTGGTGGCATGAAGGCCTAATGTTGGTTCAATTTCATTTAACAAGAGAGATCGAAAATGTAATTGACTGGTCAGGAGACTTGACAATTGGTTTGAGAGATCGGTGAGGCTTTAAATGATATGGGGACTTAGTCTTGATTCGATTCCTTTTGAGGAGAGATCGGAAATGTGATTGGCTGGCAAAGGGAGACTCAGTGCAGGGGATCGGTTTCAAAGGTTTTTGATTTCGAGGATCAGCCAAAATATGGTGTCGACAGCTGCCCCTCTTTACATAATTTCTATTGAAGGGAAAAATTTTCCCGTGTAGGAATTATGTAAAGATTCAGACCCATATTTTGGGCGATTGGGTATTGAAATGTTGATACTTAAAATCAAGGTTAGGAAACTAAAGCCCACTTAGGTTAGTGACCTAGAGATTGGTAACACGAATTTAAAATGCTAAAAAATTGAAATCAACTTGGATTAAGGAAGCAGAGGTTGATTGATAGGAAATTTAAAATGTTGGAAAATTAAAATCAACCTAGATCAAGGAACCAGAGGTTGATTAACAGGAAATTTAAATGCTGAAAAATTAAAATCAACTTAGATCAAGGAACCAGAGGTTGATTAACAGGAAATTTAAAATGCAGGAAAGTTGATTAACTGGAAATTTAAAATGCAGGAAAATTAAAATCAACTTAGATCAAGGAACCAGAGGTTGATTAACAGGAAATTTAAAATGCAGGAAAATTAAAATCAACTTAGATCAAGGAACCAGAGGTTGATTAACAGGAAATTTAAATGCTGAAAAATTAAAATCAACTTAGATCAAGGAACCAGAGGTTGATTAATAGGAAATGTATGAAAATTAAAATCAACTTAGATCAAGGAACCAGAGGTTGATTAACAGGAAATTTAAATGCTGGAAAATTAAAATCAACTTAGATCAAGGAACTAGAGGTTGATTAATAGGAAATGCAGGAAAATTAAAATCAACTTAGATCAAGGAACCAAAGGTTGATTAACAGGAAATTTAAAATGCTTGAAAAATGAAAATCAAATTAGATCAAGGAACCAGAGGTTGATTAACAGGAAATTTAAAATGCTTGAAAATTAAAATCAAATTAGATCAAGGAACTAGAGGTTGATTAACAGGAAATTTGAAATGCTTGAAAATTAAAATCAACTTAGATCAAGGAACCAAAGGTTGATTAACAGGAAATTTAAAATGCAGGAAAATTAAAATCAACTTAGATCAAGGAACTAGAGGTTGATTAACAGGAAATTTAAAATGAAAGAAAATTAAAATCAACTTAGATCAAGGAACCAGAGGTTGATTAATAGGAAATTTAAATGCTGGAAAATTAAAATCAACTTAGGTCAAGGAACCAGAGGTTGATTAACAGGAAATGCAGGAAAATTAAAATCAACTTAGATCAAGGAACCAGAGGTTGATTAACCGGAAATTTAAAATGCAGGAAAATTAAAATCAACTTACAAAGCAAGTCTAATCTCGACACGAGAAGTTCCTCCACGACGAAGTGTACTTAACAGGATCCCGAAGGCCAATGATTAATAGAGGACGAGTTACAAGACTTGACCTACGACCTCCTTTTCCTTACTTATTTCTTCGGATGCCCTTTTTCTGTTCTCGACTTTCTTCTTATTTTGCGAAAAGCGCCCTTGCGGGTTTTCACTTTCCTTTCGCCCATTTGACTAGAAGCGCCCTTCCAGGTTTTCACCTCTATTTTTTTTTTTTAGGCCATTCCCTGCAAATCTCACAGCAAAGTACGTGAGGTTATCAATTTTCAAATCCTAATCTTATAGCAAAATTTTAACTGATTAATAGCGCATTAGATAAAGAGGTTGAAGAAGGACAATATTAAAGAGTGAGTATACGGGAAAGATAAAAGCGAAGAGACAAACGCGAAGAAAGTATGACTTTATTATGGTTTTAAGAAACAAAGGTACAGTTTCAAAGAAAAAGGGTACAAGGATAGATCTCAAATATTCCTTGTAGTTAGCGTTGAAGTCTCTTAACTGCCATTATTTTAAGTACTCTGAAGCCGCATGCAATGACGGTTTATTTCCATCCTCGGTTTCATGCCCCTTTTCTTATTTCTCCCTTTTCGTTCTTAGGATGCCCTTTCTGGTTTTCACCCCCCCCCCACCTTTTTTTTTTTGGCTTGCTCTTTCAGGGCACCCTTTCGGGTTTTCATCCCTTGCTCATTTTATAGAAAGCGCCCTTCTAGGGTTTTCACCTTCCTTCACACATTTTGCTAGGAGCGCCCTTTCGGGTTTTAACCCCTACTTTTTTTTTTTTTTTTTTAGGCATAGTATCTTTTGACGGTGTTGGCATTCACAGGTCTTGGAAAATCTTCACCGTCCATGTGGGTCAAGATCAATGCCCCACCAGAAAAGGCTTTTTAACCACATAGGGTCCCTCGTAGGTTGGTGACCATTTACTCCAGGGATCGTTTTGATTTGGAAGCAACTTCTTCAGGACTAGGTCCCCTGGTTGAAATTCACGTGGGCGAACACCTTTGTTAAATGCCCTGGCCATTCTTCTTTGGTATAACTGCCCGTGACATTCCGCCGCTAGTTTTTTCTCATCTAGCAAATTTAATTGGTCCAACCTTGACTGGATCCATTCCGACTCATCAATCCCTGATTCTTTCAGAATTCTTAGAGAAGGAATTTCTACCTCAATAGGTAGTACGGCTTCCATCCCGTAAACCAGTGAGTATGGGGTTGCCCCAGTTGATGTCCTTACAGAAGTCCGGTATGCGTGAAGGGCGTAGGGAAGCATATCATGCCAATCCTTATAAGTGACTGTCATTTTCTGGATTATTCTCTTGAGATTTTTATTTGCAGCTTCCACTGCTCCATTCATCTGGGAACGATATGGTGAGGAATTGAGATGTCGAATTTTTTGTTGATCACATAATCTTTGGATCTTCGGACCATTCAAATTCTTGGCATTGTCAGTGACGATTTCATTGGGGAGGCCATGCCGGCAGATCATATTATTTCTGAGGAATTTGAGAAATGTGTTCTGTGTAATGTGAGCATATGATGTCACTTCGACCCATTTAGAAAAATAATCGATAGCCACCAGGATAAATCTATGCCCATTGGATGCCTTAGAGTTGATGGGACCAATCACATCGATGCCCCACATTGCGAAAGGCCATGGTGAAACGAGGTTGAACAATTGGTGAGGCGGAACATTTATCGGATCCGAGTAGATTTGACACTTATGGCACTTTTGGAAATACTCGACGGAATCCTTTTCCATGGTAGTCCAAAAATATCCCCGTCTCATGATTTGCTTAGCCATCATATGCCCATTGGCATGGGTTGCATAGTTTCCCTCATGAGTCTCAAAAAGGATTCTCTTCGCTTCTTTTGCATCCACACATCTCAACAATTTGCCGTTGGAGCTCCTTTTGTATAGAATTTCTCCACTGGGGAAGTATCCCAATGCTAATCTCCGAATCATCCTCTTTTCGTTTTTGCTCGCCCACGAGAATTCTGCAGTTACGATGTAAAGCAAGATGTCATGATACCAAGGTTTACCATCAGGTTCTTCCTTGATTATGAAGCAGTATGCCGGCTCACTCCTTGCTTTAATCTTTAATACCTGAGTCGTTTGCCCTTCTTCCATTTGAGCCATAACAGCTAGGGTGGCTAAGGCATCTGCAAATTGATTCTTGTCTCGACTAAGGTGAGTGAAAGAGATTTCTTCGAATTTCTTAATCAGCTCCAGTAAGTACTTCTGATATGGGATTAACTTCGGATCCTTAGTTTGCCATTCTCCCTTGACTTGATAAATGATCAGGGCTGAGTCTCCATATACCTCCAACTTCCTAACTTTCTTTTCGATGGTAGCCTGTAGACCCATCACACAAGCTTCGTATTCTGCAACGTTGTTGGTGCAGTCAAATCTCAACTTGATAGCTATCGGAAAGTGTTTTCCATCCGGGGATACCAATACAGCTCCGATTCCACTACCGGACAAATTAACAGCTCCGTCGAAATACATTTCCCATACATCAACTGGCTCTTCTTCTCCGCAGTCTACTTCATTAATATGCTCATTAGGGAATTCAAAATCCAGAGCTTCATAATCCTGGATAGGGTTTTCTGCTAGGAGATCAGCCATCACGCTACCTTTGACTGCTTTTCGGGTCATATAGACAATGTCATATTGGGAGAGTATGACCTGCCATTCGGCTATCCTTCCTAGCACGAATGGGCTTTCGAATACATACTTAATAGGATCCATCCTGGAGATGAGCCATGTCTTATGATTCAACATGTAGTGTTTGAGGCGATTTGCTGTCCAGGCTAACGCGCAGCAAGTTTTCTCTAAGAAAGAGTACCTTGACTCACAATCATTGAATTTTTTGCTCAGGTAATAAATAGCCCTCTCCTTTCGGCCGGTATCATCATGTTGCCCCAAAACACATCCCATTGAGCTTTGTTGGACTGCCATATACAGAATCAGCGGCCTTCCTGCAACTGGCGGAACCAATGCAGTGGGTTGGGCCAGTCTCGCTTGATTTTCTCGAAAGCCTCTTGACAAACTGAATCCCATTGAGTGGTGTTGTTCTTTCGGAGTAGTCTAAAAATAGGCTCAGCTTTAGCGGTGAGATTGGAAATAAACCTTGATATGTAGTTCAACTTCCCCAGGAAACTGTGTACCTCCCTTTCTGTGTTTGGGGATGGCATCTCTTGAATGGCTCAGACTTTGTCTGGATCAACTTCTATTCCCTTCTCACTCACTATGAATCCCAACAATTTCCCAGATCTAGCTCCGAATATGCATTTAGCAGGGTTCAGTTTTAGCTGATATTTCCTGAGTCTCTCGAATACTTTCCTCAGCACTTGCACATGGCTCTCTCCTCCCCTGGATTTGATGATCATATCATCAACGTACACCTCCACTTCTTTATGCATCATATCGTGGAATAATGTGACCATAGAGCGTTGGTAGGTGGCGCCAGCATTCTTTAACCCGAAAGGCATGACCCGATAACAAAATACCCCCCATTGAGTGATAAAAGCAGTTTTCTCATTATCTTCCTCATCCATTGGGATTTGATTGTACCCTGATGCCCCATCGATACACGAACACCTGCCCAATCCCGCAGTATTGTCTACTAACACATCAATGTGAGGGAGAGGGAAATCATCTTTCAAGCTTGCTTTATTAAGATCCCTGTAATTAACACATACCCTGACTCTCTCGTCCTTCTTCATCACCAGGACAATGTTAGCTATCCATTGGGGATATTTGACTACTTCCAGAAACCCAGCATCATACTGCTTCTTGACCTCATACCTAACTTTGAGCAGTGTGTCAGGATTCATTCTTCTCAATTCCTGCTTTACCGGGATCGTCCCCGGAATTAGGGGAATTTTGTGTGTCACTATATGAGGGTCCAAACCAATCATATCATCATAGCTCTAAGAAAATACGTCTAGGAATTCCTTGAGCAAACTGATCATATCTTCTAATTCTTCACTCTCCACAACCTTAAGTTTCCTTTTCACTTCTTCCGTGCCTAAGTTTACGGTGTGCGTTTCGTCCCCACAAGGCACTAGGGAAGGTTCATCTCTTTCAACCCTTTCTTCTGTGAGTTCCACCTCATAATCACTTGAAGTAATGGCAGTTATGGGGATTTCAAAATTAACCAGAGGAATTTTTGAGTCTATTGAATTATTAGGTGTTAATTGATGAATGGTCCTGAATAAACGAAAATGGAATATATTATAAAGATGGATTTCAAAAAGGAAAAAAAAAAAAAGAGAATTGGATATAAAATGCGCTATTAATTCATTAACATTTATGACATAAGAAAAGGATCCATTTACAATATTACACTTGCCACTATGGACAAAATGATCAAGTGTAGATAACCAAAAGTACTTTACTCAAAATTGAGTACAGGGATGTCCTTTGCTGTCCAGTTGTCCAGTTCTTGCCCTTCAACTATTGGCGAGACTAGAGCCTCGTACAAGGAATCAAGATGGATGGCATCGATAGATGGTTCATCGGGTGATTCTTCAATCTCTGCCGGATTTTCAATGACCAGTTTAGTGAAGACCTCCGTGATTCTCGGGACTACCTTCATTTTCCCGATTTTCTGATCAAATCTTTGATCCCGAAGCATATTCCTCATCCAGAATCACCCATCCATGAGGGCGTCTTCCTCATAACCTAAACCGCAATGGCCTACCTTCTAGATAGTCGGTATAGGTTCGACAATCCCTTGCAATGCGGCGCTTAACCCCTTGCCCTCTTCATACCCATTCCTCAACATCACTTTGGCTACCATAGCCATATCCCCTTCATTTCTTGAGATGGTTTCTTGTATTTCGAGAGCCTAGAAAGAGCTTTCCAAGGACTCCTCAGCAGCTTCCACATAAGGAAGTGATTGTGGCTTGGTGACCAATATGGCTTCTTCCCCTCTCACAGTGATGATTTTGCTATCCATAATTTATTTAATCTTCTGGTGCAAAGTTGAAGGAACGGCATTCGCTGAATGGATCCAAGGCCTCCCCAGCAACATAGTGTACGCAGGCTTTATGTTCATCACTTGGAATGTGACGTTGAAGGTGCATGCGCCAATTTGGAGGGGCAAGTCAATGTCTCCCAGCACTTATCTTCTTGTACCGTCAAAGGCTCTTACCACCATAGCACTTTGACGTATATTTGAACGGTCAACTGGTAGTCTAACCAAGGTGGCATTAGGCAGTACATTGAGCATGGATCCATTATCAATAAGGACCTTGGCCACTATGCAACCTTTACACTTCTGTCACATGTAGGGCCTTAGTGTGCACTAAGCCTGCGGGGTCTATCTCTTCTTCTGAGAAAGTGACAAAACTGGATGCCTGAATTTGTCCTAGTATCTTCTTGAACTGCCCCGGTGTGATGTCGGGGTTCACGAAGGCCTGATCCAGAATTTTCTGCAGGGCTTGACGGTGCACCTCTGAGCTCAGAATTAAGGACAATAGTGAAATTTGAGCAGGCATCTTCCTTAACTGTTCCACCACGTTGTACTCACTTTGCTTCATTATTTGAAGCAATAGCTCCTCCTCTTCTTTTGGTCCGACAGGTTCTTCTTTCTCTGTTTGCTCAGCCTCCTCTTCCGTATTTTCTCGTGGCTCTCCCATTTTTACTTTCCCTCTCTTCTTTTCCTTTTCCTCATTCCCATAACATCTCCCACTTCTGGTTATAAACTCAACTTCTGGCTCAAGCAGGGAAGATTTTGTGTGGCTGACGGTGAGGATTAGCAGGGAGTAGCATTTTGGTAGGTTCGGCATAAGTCATCTTGAAGTGCTCATGAGGAGTGAAGCACGATTTAGGAGGTGCCGAAGGTGAAGCATGAGTAGGAGCCGGTGTACTAATTGACGCTCCTTGGGTGAAAACTTGGAAGTTATAATTCCAAGGTATGGCATGGGTGTTTGTGACAGGGAGCTGAGGCGGGGTTTGTATGATTGTTATTGGTGGTAACGACGCTGGGGGTGAGAAAGTGATTCTGTGATTAGGGGTAAAGGCGTTTTGGCTGAGTCGGGTTGTATTTACTCCGCCCTCCATTTTTGACTTTGCCTGGCATCTCAGCACTTTGAGGGACAGTAAGTTCTAAACCTCTTGTTTGAACTCTTCACAATTTTGCAGCTCGTGGTTAGCTGTCCTTCCATGATAGGGGCATCCCGTCTTATCTTCAGGTTCTGTTATTTGGGGGTGGAGGTAACCTTCCCTTACTGCCATTGTCAAAATTTCCCCAAAGTGAGGAATTAGTTGATCCACCTCCAAGGTTGACCCTTCTCCTTCCAACTCTATCATATTTGCACTATTGCCCGTACCATGATTGGGCAATGGGTTTGAGGTAACATTGGGGAGAGAACCATTCCCTTCAATCTTCAACCACCCATTCCTGATTAGGGCGTGCACCCTTCTCTTGAGTGCCCCGCAGTTATCGGTTGAATGCCCTTGTGCCCCTTCATGATACTCACACCGGCCAGTGGCATCATACCACCTGGGGTATGGCGGCTGAATTGGGTCAAGGGGAATCGACACTATTTGGTTTATACCAACGAGGTATCGGTATATTTCGCTAAGTGGCAGGGGAAGAGGTGGATTAGGATTTCTTGGTGGTCTCAAGTTATTTTGAGGTGGTCTGGGTTGAGTAGGTGGAGGAGGTGGTCTGGGTTGATAATTTGTCGGTGGTGGATACTGTGGGCGTGGGTGAGGATAATTTGGAAAAGGGGGTAGAATGTTTGCAATGGTTTGGCCATGAGGGGGAGGATATGGCCGGTAGTTACTTTGAGGAAGTGGGGAGTGATTGTTCTGTCGGGTGATGGAATGCACATCACTCTCCTTCTTTTTGCTAAAACTGGCATTTTTCTTTGCAGGGTTCTCAGTCAACTCCTACATTCGTCCCATCCTTAAGTTGGCTTCTATTCTCTCACCAGCTTGGATAATGTCTGAGAAGCTATTGGAAGTGTTTCCAATCATCAGATTGAAGTATGGAGCCTTCAATGTCTCAATGAACAGGGAGCAAAGCTCGTTATCAGTAACCGGAGGATATACTTTCGCCGCTTTCTCTCTCCATCTCTGGGCATATTCTTTGAAGCTTTTCGTTTCCCTCTGCACCAAGTTTTGGAGATCTCTCCTTGTGGGGGCCACGTCGCTGTTGAACTTGTATTGCTTTAGGAAAGCATCTGCCAAATCTTTCCAGGAGCGCAGTTTGCTCCTGTCCAACTGAATACACCATCTCTGGGCGGCCCCGGAGAGACTCTCGTGAAAGAAGTGTACCAGGAGTCAATCGTCCTCTGTCAAGGCGGACATTTTGGCAATATAAGTAGCCAAGTGAATGCGAGGGTCTGAATTCCTAGTGTATTTGTCGAAGTCTGGAACCTTAAACTTAGGCGGCACCACCACATCAGGCACCAATCTCAGTGATGCCACATCAACTGAACCATACATGTTCAGTCCCTCTATTGCTCTTAGTCTTTCTTCTAGAGCGGATAGCTTCCCATTTTCTCTCATCTTATTTTCTCCTCCCACTGCACGAGATACTCCCCCAGTTGGGAAATGAGGGGTGGAATGAATTGGAGGGATCAGGACTGAAGGGTATGGTTCAGCATTCGAGATAGCCGGATAATAGGAGAAAGGTGGGTCATTATTCAGTGGGGCCGGATTGACGGTGATTGTCAGATCCGGGATTGATGGCTGGAAGGTGAAAGAGGTTGAAGTATGATGAGAATCAATCGTTGTAGGAGGTGGAGGAGGTAGTGGTAAGTTAGGCTCTGAAGCTGGCTTATTATGGGACATTTCCCTCATTAGTCTCATGAGCTCCGAGACTTGGTCTTTCAATTCGGAAACCTGTCCTTCTAGGTTCTGGACTTGTTCCTGGTCTTCCATTAGCCTTCTTGTTCATAATCTTGTTAAGTACACTCGTCTGTGTTGAACTGCGTGTCTGGTCATGCTTGCTTTGTTTGAAGCAATGTTGATTTTCTGCAGGAAGTAAAAAGGAAATTTTTCAATGAATTTTGAATTAAAAATTAAAAGGGTCCTGGTGTGGACAAAGGATACGGTGGCATCTGAGAGCCAAGATGAAATATGCAGAAGGATAATTGCATCACTTTTATCATAGCATCGTTCGATAGTCCGATGGTGAATGACTAGATTAAATGGGCATTTATGGTACTTGTCCATATGGCGCATCCAATTTTTTTGCATAACCCTAGCAAGGGGGTTCCTACGGGAGTCATACTATTCATTCACAATTTTGCTAAACAATGGCCCAAAGTTGTTCCATTAATTGAATAATTCATACATGGCATACTTTACATTGGCCTAGGCTCAGGAAGGTTCTTTATACTGTAATGACACTTCCTGAGATATTCATAGAGCCTTTCTTCTTATCTGGCGGGGTCGATTTTAGGGCATATTCGGATTCAGGTAAGAGTTCTTGTTTCCCTTGTGCTATCATTCTCTCCAACTGGTCAACATTCTCTTTTAGCTCTTGATAGAGAGCGGCTTGTCTTTCTTTTTCCTTTCTTTCTTTAGCACATTCTTTCAGAATATTGTTGATAAGCTGTGCCTGCTCCTTCAGTTCAAGCTTCTTCTTTTTGCTTTCTTGTTTATACTCTTCCATGAGTATCTCCTGATATTTCATTTTCTCCTGAAGCTTGCTATTCTGTACTTCTGCTTCTTTCACTGTAGCTTGGAGAGAGCTCTTTTCCCTTTCCCATCGTATTTCTTGCTCTTCGAACCCCATCTTTTTAGTCTTCGCCTCTTCCCTGAGCCTTCTCACTTTTCTTTTGAGGATCTGCTATTGGTCCTCTAACTGTTTTATTTGCTCTTGTAATTGCGAGTTTTTGGTGTTTGCCTTTTATAGGGAATCGACCAAATGATCACTAGCTTCTTCTGAAAGGACGTTTTGACGATGGTTGCTGCCTTTGAATTTGGTTGGATCTGCAGTTAAGGTTCCTCGATCCCTGCCAGCCCTCCATTTAAGATAATAGCCTGTGGCACTTGGACCTTTAGGCGACCTTTCTATCATAGTAATGTTTTCCCAGGATCTGCGAGCTATTTTCAATCCTTCCTCATTATTGAGCTTATGGTAGAAATGTCCTCAGTGGTATTCTTCAATGTTGATTCTGAACTGTGTTGAGCCGAACTGTCTCATTACTAATGCCGGAGTGTAACTTGTGTACCCAGTCATTTCGATTAGGGATATTGATTGATTACCCCCCGTGCTGACCAAAATGGATTGACCCGACATCCACAATTTCCTCCAACAGTAGTCATGGCTATTGAAGCTCAAAATCCGTTCTTGCCACTGTGGCTCATCCTTTGGGCTGATTACTAATATGGTTATCTTCTCGATGAGAGGCTGATCAAGATACCATGTTAATCCCTTCGTCTCCACAGGACACATATGACTGATGATCCAGAGGTGCAACAGTTGAGAACAGCACTTAATGGATCCCTTGTCTTGTTGTCTGCAGTAAGTAAGGGTTAAGAAAGTCTCGGCAATAATTGCCGGTACTAGATTGACCTTCTATTTTTCTACTGCCCAGAACATCTTCGCAACGTTGCAGGTTATAATCCCAAAGGTCCACGGAATAAGATCAGGCCGTAGATCCCTAAAGCGAGCGTCAATAAAGCTTGATCCCACTGTTCATCTTGGATGTATTGATCCAACCACTTCTTGAGATAAGTCTAATACCATGCATGCGTGTTCCCTTTGATAGTTTCCCTCGCCTTTGCTTCTTCCGGGGGAATCCCCATCATATGTGCGAACCATTTCTAGGTCTGCCTATGCTCGAGGGGTAGGTAAATCCGATTCTGCACCCTATAAGGAATTTCTAGCAATGCCTGATATTCTTCCATAGTGGGAGCAGTATCAATATCATTGAAAGAGAACACCCCATAATTAGGATTCCAAACTGACAGCATGGCCTTTAATGCTGGGACTTGGACTTTGACTCATATCAAGGTTGCAATCCTCCCATATTTCTTCTCAAATCTTGCTTTGACCTGATCGGGAAATGACTTCCAACCATTAGTCAGACCCTTGAGACTGTTCATTCTGACCTCAATTTTGCTCAGGTCCAATGGAGGTAATAAGCCAGTATATTCTCCGATGACATTGCTTTGTGGGGGCACTGAACTATGAGGAGGTTCGGGCCGCGGTTTAGCATTCTGTTCTGATTTAAGAACTTCTTCTGCCGACTGACTCGAGGATGCCATGTTAAAAATGATGCTTATCCTTTTACAGACCTTAATTTGGTGATGCCTGCGGGAAAAACTTATTAGCAAGATAAATTTAGGTAGTTTTGAATTATACTATTGGCAGAGTGACACCTACACATTTATCAAAGTAGGAAAGTGTGTAGGTTTTCTTAACAGTATGATTCAAGATTACCCTCAAAAATAAGAACAAAATAAAACACAAGCAGAATAGAGTAAGAGTAAGTATGCCCCTTTTGTCCTAAAATAAGGAGAGTCCTAATACCGGCTAGGTGCTACCTGATTGGATAGTTCTATCTTATAAGGTAGATTGCTATGGCTTCCAGCTATCGTGATAGTTTAGCTCAAGGTCTAATTTTCTAAAAGCCATAGGTTCCCAAATTGCCCCTCATCAGAAATGAGAGCCCCATTCTATCCCCCATGATACTGTTGGGAAAGTTCCACGGGTATCACAGTAAATAAAACGAGTTTCAATCTGAGCAGAAGCCTTCACGGATACTAACGGGGTAAAACCCACGGGTACCGCTACATGACCCCCTCCTATTTTCCTAAAAGGGTAAGAAAGCCCGGGTATAGGGCTGAAGTGTGTGAGGACATTATGTGAGTGCTCAGTGTGTGAAGGGACACCTTTACCTCTTCCCAATATAAGGGGAGTTTTTTATTTTTCCTTTTTAGACGAAGAATGCTATAGGGAATAAAACAAGCAAAACGGTTAGCAAAAATAACAATAATTAACATAAGGAATTTTGCAAATTAAGCCCACCCAACTATGGTTGGATCATAAAATTAAATCTACTTTTGGGCCTCTGAACCGGGGCAAGCATTGGGATACTTCCCCAGTGGAGTCGCCAAGGTTTCGCAAGGTGTTTTGCGGTCGCCTAGATGAACACTTACCGAAGTGGGAAAGAGTGAGGAGTCACCACTTTAATTTTGAGGGAAATTAAAGAAAACCATTTGTGAAAATAAATTAAAATGAAACCACTTCAGAAACAGAGATTCTAGGTTCGGGGTCCGTAAACGGGTGGGGAAGGTGTTAGGCACCCCACCTCATCCCTCAATGAGGGTGAGCAGATTTAACTTTAAGCTCTTTATAAATTAAAATCAATAGTTAGGAGGTTCGAACGGAGATGTTAATCCTTTTGGTAAAAGGGAATATTTGATTTTTCACCAATTCGGGTTACCCAGATACATAAATAAATGAGACGACCCTTAGTGAGTTGCTGTTGCATATCAGTTTTGTTTAGGGGGTTATCTTGCATATTTATTAGAATTCGATTTGAGAATCGGATAAGAACTCTCCTCCGATCTCTTTTTAGATTAAAATTTCGATTGGAGATCGGATAAGAACTCTCCTCCGATCTCTTTTAGATATTTATGAGAATTTTTTATTGAGAATCGGATAAGGACTCTCCTCCTATCTCTTTTAAATATTTATTAAAGTTTTTGGATTGAGAATTGGATAAGCACTCTCCTCTGATCTCTTTTAAATATTTATTAAAATTTTGGTTGATAATCGGATAAGAACTCTCCTCCGATTTCTTTTAAATATTTATTAAAGTTTTTTTGGATTGAGAATCGGATAAGAACTCTCCTCCGATCTCTTTTAAATATTTATTAAAGTTTTTTTTGGATTGAGAATCGGATAAGAACTCTCCTCCGATCTCTTTTAAATATTTATTAAAGTTTTTTTTTTGGGTTGAGAATCGGATAAGAACTTTCCTCCGATCTCTTTTACTTGAATGAGAGTCGGATAAGGACTTTTCCGACCTCTTGAAAATTGATTACAGCTACACATCATAAGAGCCTAAAACTAAGGGCTCTGACATTCGAAGATGTCGGAGACCCGAATAAGACTTCTTTTAACTCATTGGTACCTCGTGACTAGATAGGGGATACCAGACTGAATTTTACCGACCTCCCATGTGATTGCCTTACCAATACCTTTCGACAGGCAACATTTGCTCTATTTCATTTGCTGTTCCGAAACTCAATTTTACTCTAACCCCCCACTTTTACCCAGTCATATTCTCGAGCTAGTCTAGTGGTTCGACTTCATAATTCTCTGATTTATTATCCGAACGTTTATTAAAAACTCTTATGTTAAGACACTATTACCAACATTTTATCAAACTACCTGTACGTTACCCGTAAACAGAACACCTACATTAGGAGATAATAAAAGGCAAAGAACAAATAAATAACATGAACTCATATCAAAGATAAACTTTGAGAATAACCATCCACGTGGGACCTTCTAACATAAAATAAACTTTAATGAAAATTACGAGCATAAAAAGGAAATAAAGATGAACTCTGGATAAGGCAATAGTTCAAACACTCACCTACAGGAAGTTGAACCTATTGAACTAACTATGGAGTCACGAATGTTGCAGAGTTTCGGGCTAATAGTCTGGAGACTAATGTTTGCCTTGAAATGGCGAGTGCTTAGTTAGCATGTAATCAAACCGGAATGATAATGAATGAGATTGAGTTTCAGAAAATAAAAGTGGATATAAAGGTGGTGAAAACAGAACTGAAACTTAAGAAAGGGTATCGCAAAGCAATGAACAAACTAAAAATCAAGAGTTCCAGTGTCCAACACTTCTTCAAAGAAAATGCTTTAGAGAACTAGTTTCTAAAGTCTTTCTAGCTTAAAAATAGCAGAGTAGCAAGATTGAATCAATTTTCAAAGCCTTTCCACTATAATCACCCACCCTTTTCTTCTTTTTTTTTTTCATCAACAGTTTTCATGCAGGTATTTATAGGGAACGTGTGCTCCCAATGAAGGGTCAGGATTCCCTTTGAGGGAAATGGGAGGTTTGGATTTTAAAGGACACGATCTGATGGTTAGGAATTAAAGAGAATCAGAACGAACGACCGAGATCCTTTTCTGCATATTTGTCCTTTCTCCTTTCTAATCTGACGGCTCAGAATTTTCTTGTCAAGGGCAATCCGAAGGCTGAGAATAAAGAGCGCCAGTCTTGTCGTCTTATTGTTTGATCCAAGGGCTCTGGACTTGTCTTTACAAACAAGATCAATGGTGGAGATTGGAATTTACAGCACTGTCATGACATACTCTTGCACCTGTCAGTAATGTGGGCGATTCTGAGGCGTGGGTGGAGATTTCGTCTGCAATGCTTTAACTACCTCGGCTCTGATTATGACGACAGTTAGCGGAAGTTGTCTTATTCTCTTCGTTTTTCGACCTCCCCTCCCTTCCGATCTTTCTAACATGATCCTTTTCTGATCTCTCATGCCGGGCTCCCCTCTTCCAACCTCTCCTACTCCGGTCTTCTCCTTTATCCGGTCCGATTCAGTTAAAGCATTTATTCCTTCGATTTTCGAGGCATCCGCTTCGTTTTCTGCTCGCAATAAATGCTCAGACTTTCCCTATATATATACCTTCAACGGGAAACCCCTCCGCATTTGATTTTCTCTTCTTTCTCACTTTTCCTGTTCTAACTACTCCGACAATAATCCCGGCCATGATAGTTGCTTTTGATCTTTTTCGGATTGTCCTCTTTATTCCTCGACTGAAAATTTATGATCCCGGTGATTAGAGAATTATGATAACCTCATTTGATGATAATGAGAGAACCAGACTATTTTGCCGACCTAGATCAAGGACCTCGATCGTGTCGATCTCGAATCGTTCGACCGATATAATCGGCGAACTGATTTCGGGCGAGAAGACTGCTAATATTCCTCTTAACATCGGTGACTGCCCCATAAAGTTCATTTGGCTCCTCACCACATTGGGCGTCCCGACTACAGCTCGGTTCTGGTCGATGACAGTGGGGATGACTCTGCATCCTCATGAGAGTCATAATCACCCCATCTGAGCTGTACGTCTATCCGCTGTCTATGGCTGGATAAATCTTTTGATTCAGCCATGAGACTAGGCTTTGACATAGGCCTTTATTAGATAGGATGTTCCACCGATCTCTAAAGATCGCCCCCTATGATGTAATCAGACCTTTAATGTAATCCAATCTCTAGAGATCGCCCAAATGATGTAATCTGACCTTTCAGAAATAAAATTTTATTTTGACAACTATCATTTTATTATTATTGATTATTTTTCGATCTCTGATGTGTTTATCCGATCCGGTTCCTAACTGAATAGCCCTTAACGGATCCGCACTTCCAAACATCCGCCTTAATTCACTGATCTCTAACTAGTCAATCTCTCCTTATTATGGAATTTCTGGAATATTCATGAGACGTGTCAGAAAAAGCTGGCGAATTCCGCTAACCGATGCGCCGCTTGGGACACCGTGAGCATTAAATGCTCAGACGGGTATAAATAGGGGATGGGTCAGCCAGTTGCCTTCTTATGTCATTTTCAGCCTTCCGCGAGCGATTCCAAAATCCTCTCATTTTTTCAAGTTCTTTCGACACCGATCACACTCCGGTAAGGACTTTGATCTTTCTTTCAGTTTAAATTTTCTCTTTTCTTTGAAAATGAGCGACTCCTAGGGTCAGAGAGCGGCAAGCCCCCTTTCTGTTCAGATCTCGTGGTCGTCAGATGAGGTAGAAGTAGTCGGAACAAGCGGGCGATCTGAAACTCTTAAGACCTCTATTCCAGCCCGCAGTCAAGCAGCACCCTCGAGGCAAACACATTCTTCAGGGAGAGAAAACCTCCCCATGGACGACTTGCCATCAATTCTTCAAGAAACCGACCTGCAGTCGTTCAGCCAAGAGTATAACATTCAGCCAAGAGTATAACATTCAGCCCAATTCATACGAACTCATTAAGTGTTACGGTGATCTCCGAGCTGATCACTTCTTTGAAGAGAATGACATGATCATGGTATACAAAGAGCAATTAAAAGCCGGGCTGCGGTTCCCTCTTGATGACTTCTTCAAGGAAGTTTTTAAATTTCACCAAGTGTGCATAGCCCAAGTTCACCCGAACTCATAGCGGATCCTAGTGGCCTTCAGAGGCCTTTACCGAGCCAAAGGACTCAGTCCAACGACGAAGGTATTCGTCGAGCTACATAGGCTAACTCGCCGAATAGACGACGAGTATTGGTTCTTCCAGGTGAAGCCACATTGTGGGCTTTTTACCAATCTGCCCTCCTCCTTGAAGAATTGGAAGAATCACTTTTTTATTCTGAGGAGCAAAATTCCGAATGGCTTTGAGGGTTTCCCACGCAGCTGGCTACATCAGGGACCGTTAATTCTGAAGCACATCACCCTGAATAGAGAAGAGGGACTAATGGTGATGGAACTGAAAGATCAGGTGGCCAGACAGAAATTCTCTTGTTTAGATGCAGTGATAGCCGAACTACATCATTGGACTATGCAGCTGGTCACCGGCCAAGAACGCGGGCTTCAGCTCTCTAACCTCGGCTTCAGTACTTTCTATATCTCTGATCTTTGGGCCTTAGCGATCTCACTGACCTTTTCTTTGTGCAGGTATGGCGAGCGACGAGGCTTCCAAGGAGAGCCGGAAGCAGAAAAGAGAGATCTCCCAGAAAGTGCGAGAGATGAAGCGGGCCGAGCTGCTTCAGATGCTCAGGCATGATCCTGGGGAAATGCAAGGAGGCTCGTCTCAACCCTCGGGACAGCCGATCCCCGACATAGAAGTGGTCCGGTCTCCTCCTTGTTAAGAGGAGCCACAACCACCCCCTCCAGTTACTTCGAGTGCGGAAGGGGGTCCTCCCCAACCACCTGTGAGGACCCTTTCCCGCGGTGACCAAATCCTGATCCACTCGCTGGAGAAGAACCGCACGATTCGAGAGAACCCGAGTCTTGCTAAAGTCTTGGGGTCCTCCATCTGCCTTCGGAAGGATCGGGATAGGCTAACCCCGAACAGCCTCAATGATTTCCTGACACAAACTATGAGCCTGAGTGTGGAGAGTCTACTGAACCAACATATTATCCGGGAGAAGGCTCACTACTTGAGGCAGGATGTCGAGAAAGTGGGTCAGGAAGCTGGTTCCCTCCGATCTTAACTCTCGTTCGCCCAAAACTACATATCTGAAATTGAGGGGCGGATGAAATTCTACGAGGATAAGTTGGCCGAGCAGGTTCATGTTCTTGAAGAGGTTCGGGCCTCCAAGCTGCTGAAGTCGCTCGCCTCACTGAGGAGCTTAAAGCAAAAGAAGAAGAGGCAGTGACAAGGGAGGCTGGTGCTTATGTGAACGCTCATGGGGATCTTTTGGCCGAGCTCAGGAAGCGTTATCTCGAGGAGGACTTCTCCTGGATGGTGGACCTGGCTCCCCAAGATGAAGAGGATAGCGAGGAGGAGGCTAAAGGTGAGAGAGGAAGCGAACAAAATGTAGAACAGGATGGGGGTGATCCTCCAGTCGAATGACTTGTATAAATTTTAATTTGAAATGAAATGAAATTCCCTTTTTGTTCAATGAATGGATGGGATCGGAAAGTATCTGAATTGCATAAGCTCTTGATTGTCTGAACATATTACAACAACTAAAAGTGATTATTAATCCAAGTGTAAAAGGTCAGAAAACAATGTAAGCATGAGATCGGCTGAGAACAAACGCTAAACGGGACTTGATTAAAATTGGGAACTTGATTTGAACACTTAAGATCGAGATCATCATTAAATGGATTGGAACCTTAACTTTATCAGACGATTATCCCCAAACTTTTAAAAGGTAGATCGGCAATAAGACTGGTGGCATGAAGGCCTAATGTTAGTTCAATTTCGTTTGACAAGAGAGATCGGAAATGTAATTGACTGGTCAGGAGACTTGACAATTGGTTTGAGAGATCGGTGAGGCTTTAAATGATATGGGGACTTAGTATTGATTTGATTCCTTTTGAGGAGAGATCGGAAATGTGATTGGCTAGCAAAGGGAGACTCAGTGTAGGGCATCGGTTTTAAAGTTTATTGATTTCGGGGATCAGCCAAAATATGCTGTCGACAAAAGGTATTGGTAAAATAATCACATAGGAGTTCAGAAAGAAATTTAGTCTGTATCCCCTATATAGTCATAAGGTACTAACGGATTAAGAGAAGCCTTGTTCGGGCTCTCAGCGTCTTCGGATGTCAGAACCCTTAGTCTAAGGTCTTTACGATATACGATCACGATTAAATCTCAAGAGGTCGGGGGAGAGTTCTTACCCGATCCTCATTTAAACGAAGAAGAGATCAGAGGAGAGTTCTTATCCGATTCTCAAAAATTTTCATAAATATTAAAAGAGATCAGAGGAGAGTTCTTATCCGATTCTCAAAATAAAAATTTTCATAAACATTAAAAGAGATCGGAGGAGAGTTCTTATCCGATTCTCAAAAAAAAATTTTTCATAAATATTAAAGGAGATCGGAGGAGAGTTCTTATCTGATTCTCAATCCCGAACTTTAATATATATCTAGGGAGATCGGAGGAGAGTTCTTATCCGATTCTTAATCCCAAACTTTAATAAATATCTAGGGAGATCGGAGGAGAGTTCTTATCCGATTCTCAATCCCAAAATTTAATAAATATCTAAAGAGATCGGAGGAGAGTTCTTATCTGGTTCTCAATCCAAATTTTTAATAATTATTTAAAGAGGTCGAAGGAAGCTCCTTATCCAATTCTCAGTGAAATTTTAATGCGAAGATCGGAGGAGAGTTCTTATCCGAGATTCCTTTACTTAAACTTTAAACAAATTATTCCCAGAGATCAGGAAAAGCTTTTACCCGGATTCTCTCAAATCCAAAACTAAAATAACATGGTATGCGAAATAACCCCCTAAACAAAAACTGATATGCAACTCACTAAGGGCCGTCCCATTTACTTATATACCTGGGTAACCCAAACTAATGAGAAATTAAATATTCCTTTTTATCAAAGGGATTAACATCTTTATCCTAACTCCCCTAACTTTCGATTGTGATTTATGGAGAGCATAATGTTAAATCTGCTTGCCCTCATAGAGGGACGAGGCGGGGTGCCTAACACCTTCCCCGCCCATATATGGACCCCGAACCTAGAATCTCTGTTTTTGAAGTGGTTTCATTTTAATTTACATTTCACAAATGGTTTTCTTTAATTTCCCTCAAAATTAAAGTGGTGACTCCTCACTCTTTTCCACTTCGGTGAGGGTTCGTCTAGGCGACCGCAAAATACCTTGCGACAGCATGGCGACTCCGTTGGGGATTTTGTTTTTTTCTTAACCCCAGGCCAGAGGTCCAAAAGTAGATTAAATTTTTCGATCCAATCGTAGTTAGGTGGGCTTAGTTCACAAAATTCCATATGTTAATTATTGTTATTTTTGCTAACCGTTTTGCTTGTTTTGATTGTCTTATCCTCCACAGCACTCTCCGTCTAAAAAAAAGGAAAAAGGAAAAACTCCCCCATACTGGGAAGAGGTACAGGTGTCCCTTCACACACTGAACACTCACATGATGTCCTCACACACTTCAGCCCTATACCCGGGCTTTCTAACCCTCTAGGAAAGTAGGAGGGAGTCATGTAGCAGTACCCGTGGGTTTTACCCTGTTAGTATCCGTGAAGGCTTCTGCTCAGATTGAAACTTGTCCTATTTACTGTGATACCCGTTGAACTTTTCCGTCAGTATCATGGGGGTAGAATGGGGCTCTACTGTTCGCAGTAGGGGCAGTCTGGGAATCTGTGGCTTTTAAAAAATTAGACCTTGAGCTAAACTATCACAATAGCTGGAAGCCATAGCAAACTACCTCATAAGATAGAACTATCCAATTAGGTAGCACCTATCCGGTACCAAGATTCTCCTTATTTTATGACAAGAGGGACATACTTGCTCTCGCCCTATTCTGTTTGTGTTTTCTTATGTTCTTATTTTTTAGGGTAATCTTAGATCATACTGTTAGGAGGCCTACACACTTTTCTACTTTGATAAATGTGTAGGTGTCACCCTGTCAACAATATAATTCAAAATTACCTAAATTTATCCTGCTAACCAGTTTCCTCCACAGGCATCCTCGAATTAAGGTATGTAAAAGAATAAGTATCATTTTTAACATGGCATCCTCGAGTCAGTCAGCTGAAGAAATTCCTAGACCGGATCAACATGCTAAACCGTGGTCCAAATCGCCTCATGGTTCAGTAACCCCAAGAAGTGATGTCACCAGGGCAGATGCCAACTTGTTACCTCCGTTGGACACAAGCAAAGTCGAAGTCAAAAGCGCTTGTTTCGAGGGCTTATCCAGTAGTTGGAGGTTGCTTCCCGATCATGTCAAGGCACAATTTGAAGAAAAATATGGAAGGATTGCGATCCTGATACGAGTCAAAGTCTAAGTTTCGGCATTAAAGGCTATGTTGTCAGTTTGGAATCCCAAGTATAGGGTGTTCTCCTTAACAATATCGATACAACCCTCACTATGGAAGAATATCAGGCATTGTTAGAAATTCCTTATGCGGTGCAGAATCAGATCTACCTACACCTTGAGCATAGGCAGACCTAGAAATGATTCACACACATGTTGGGGATTCCCCCAGAAGAGGCAAAGGCAAGGGAAACTGTCAAAGGAAATACACATGGTTGGTATTGGACTTACCTCAAGAAGTGGTTGGATCGATACATCTAGGATGAACAATGGGGTCAAGCTTCATTAGCACTTGCTTTGGGGATTTATGGCCTGATCTTGTTCCCTGGACCTCCAGGAATTATAACCAGCAGTGTTGCAGAGATATTCTGGGAAATAGAAAAATAGAAGGCCAACCCAATACCGGCAATTCTTGCAGAGACTTTATTAACTCTTACTTACTGTCGATAACAAGGTCCATCAGGTGTTGTTATCAATTATTGTACCTCTGGATCGTCAGTCACATGTGTCCTGTAGAGACAAAGGGGTTAACTTGGTATTTTGATCAGCCTCTTATCGAGAAGATGACCAGATTAGTAATTAGCCCAAAGGATGAGTTGCAGTGGCGAGAATGGATTCTGAGCTTCAACAGCCACGACTACTGTTGGAGGAAATTGTGGACGTCGGATCAACCCATTTTGTTCAGCACGGGGGGTAATTAATCAGTATCCCTAATCGGAGTGACCGGATACACAAGTTACACTCCAACATTAGTAATGAGACAGTTTGGCTTAACCCAGTCTGGAATCAACATTGAAGAATACCACCGAGCTCATTTCTACCATGAGCTCAATAATGAGGAAGAATTGAAAATAGCTCGCAGATCCTGGGAAAATATCACTATGATAGAAAGGTCACCTAAAGGTCCGAGTGCCACGGGCGATTACCTTAAATGGAGGGCTGACAGGGAACTAGGACACCTAACTGCAGATCCGACCAAATTCGGAGGTAGCAACCCCCGTCGAGACATCCTTTCAGAAGAAGCTAACGCCTGTTTGGCCGACTCCCTACAAAGGTGAGTACCAAAAATCAGCAATTACAAGAATGAATAAGACAGTTGGAGGACCAACATCGGATCCTCAAAAGAAAAGTAAGAAGGCTTAGGGAAGAGGCAATGATCGAAAAAATAGAATTTGAGAAGCAAGGAACACTGTGGGAAAAGGAAAAGATCTCTCTCCAAGCTACAATAAAAGAAGCAAAAGTACAGAATAGCAAGCTCCAAGAGAAAGTAGAATACCAAGAAATACTCATGGAAGAACATAAACAATAGGAAAAAAAGAAGAAGCTTGAAATAAAGGTGCAAGCACAGCTTATCAATGATATCCTGAGAGAATGTGCTAAAGAAGGGAAGGAGAAAGAAAGACAAGCCACTCTCTATCAAGAGCTAAAAGAAAATGTTAACCAGTTAGAGAGAATGATAGCGCAGGGGAAACAAGAACTCTTACCCAAATCTGAATATGCCCTGAATGTATTCAACCCTGCCATACAAGAAGAAAGGCTTTATGAATATCTCAAGAAATGTCATTACATTATAAAGAACCTTCCTGAGCCTAGGCCAATGTAAAGAATGCCATGTATGAATTATTCGATTAATGGAACAACTTTGGGCCACTGTTTAGCAAAATTGTGAATGAATAGTATGACTCCTGTAGGTATCCCGTCGTTAGGGTTATGCAAAAAGTTGGATGCGCCATATAGACAGGTACCATAGAGGCACGTTCAATCCAGTCATTCACCGCCGGACTATCGAACGATGCCATGATAAAATTGATGCAATCATTCTTCTGCAGATTTTGTTTTTAGCTCTCAGATGCCATTGTATCCTTCGTCCAAACCAGGAACTTTAACTTTTTTTGCAAAATTCAAAATTCATTAAAGATTTTTTTACTCCCTACAGAAAATCAAAATTGCTTCAAGCAAAGCCAGTCTGACCAAACAAGCAATTCAACCAAGATGAGTGTACTTAACACGATCTCGAACAAAGAAGATAATGGAAGATCAAAAGCAAGTCCAGAACCTACAAGGACAAGTGTCCGAGTGAAAGACCAGGTCTAAGAGCTCATGAGACTAATGAGGGAGATGTCCCATAATAAGCATGCCTCAGAGCCTAACTTAACACTACCTCCCCCACCTCCTACAATGGTTGATTCCCATCATGCTTTAACCTCTTTCAACTTTCAGCCATCTATCCGGGATCCGACAATCACCTTCAATCTGGCTCCCCTGAATAATGACCCACCTTTCTCCCATTACCCGACTGTCCTAAAAGCCGAGCCATACCCTTCAATCTTGATTCCTCCGGTTCATTCCACCCCTCATTTCCCAATTGGGGACCATTTCATGCAGTAGGAGGAGAAAATAAGACGAGATAAAATGAGAAGCTGTCCGCTCTAGAAGAGAGATTAAGAGCAATAGAGGGACTGAACATGTATGGTTCAGTTGATGTGGCATCACTAAGATTGGTGCCAGATGTGGTAGTGTCGCCCAAGTTCACCTGGCCACCTATATTGCCAAAATGTTCGCCCTAATAGAGGACGATTGACTCCTAGTCCATTTCTTCCACGAGAGTCTCTCCGGGGCAGCCCTGAGATGGTGTATTCAGTTGGACAGGAGCAAATTGCGCTCCTGGAAAGATTTGGCCTACACTTTCTTGAAACAATACAAATTCAACTGCAACGTGGCCTCCATAAGGAGAGACCTCCAAAACCTAGTGCAGAGAGACAGGGAAAGTTTCAAAGAATATGCCCAGAGGTAGAGAGAGAAAGCCGTGGAAGTGTATCCTCCAGTGACTAACAATGAACTATGCTCTTTGTTCATTGAGACGTTGAAGGCTCCTTATTTCAATCTGATGATTGGGAACACCTCCAATAGCTTTTCGGATATCATCCAAGCTGGCGAGAGGATAGAAGCTAATGTAAGGATGGGACGACTGCAGGAGTTGACAGAGAATCTTGCAAAGAAAACTTCCAGTTTTGACAAGAAGAAAGAGGGTGATGTGCATTCCATCACCTGACAGAACACCCAATCTTCATTACCTTTAAATACCTACTGGCCATATCCTCCCCCTCATGGCCAAACCATTGCAAACATTCCACCCCCTTTCCCAAATTATCCTCACTCACGCCCATAGTATCCACCACCGAAAACTTACCAGCCCAGACCACCTCCTCAACCTACTCAACCCATACCACCTTAAAATAACCTGAGACCACAAAGAAATCCTGATCCACCTCTTCTCTTGCCACTTAGCGAAATATACCGATACCTCGTTAGTATAAATCAAATAATGCCAATTCCCCTTGACCAATTCAGCCGCCATATCCCAGGTGGTATGATGCTAGTGCCTGGTGTGAGTATTATGGAGGGGCACAGGGGCACTCGACTGATAATTGAGGGCACTCAGGGGAAGGGTGCACGCTCTAATCAGAAACAGGTGGTTGAAAATCGAAGGGAATGGCTCCCTCCCCAATGTTACCTCAAACCCATTACCCAATCATAGCACGGGCAATGGTGTGAATATGATAGATTCAGAAGAGGAAGGGTCAACCTTAGAGGTAGATCAACTGATTCCTCACTTTGAGGAAATTTTTACAATGGCAGTGAGGGAAGGTTACCTCTACACCCAAACACTAGAGTTTGAAGATAAGGCGAAATGTCCCTATCACGAAGGAATAGCTGACCACGAGTTGCAAAATGGTGGGGAGTTCAAGCAAGAGGTCCAGAACTTACTGTCCCTCAAAGTCTTAAGATGCCAAACAAGGTCGAAAATGGAGGGCGGAGTAAATGCAGCCCGATTTGGCCAAAATGCCTCTAATCACAGAATGACCTTCTCTGCCCCAGCATCATCACCACCAGTAACAATCATCCGTACCTCGCCTCAGCTCCCTATCACAAACACTCGTGCTGTGCCCTGGAACTATGATTTCCAAGTCTTCACCCAAGGAGCATCGAGCAGTACACCGGTTCCTAGCCTTGCCTCACCTTTAGTACCTCCTAAACCGTGTTTCACTCCTCACGAGCACTTCAAGATGACTTACACTGGACCTTCTGGTAATGCTACTCCCCAACCAAACCCCTAGCCCGTCGCTACCACAAAATTCTCTCCACATGAGCAAGAGGTTGAGTTTATAACCCAAAGTGGGAGATGTTACGAGGGTGAAGAGAAAGAAAAGAAGAAAGGGAAAATAAAAATGGGAGAGCCACAAGAGAATACGGAAGAGGAGGTTGAGAAAACGAAGAGAGGAGAACTTACCGGATCAAGCGAAGAGGAGGAGCTGTTGCTTCAAATAATGAAGCAAAGTGAGTACGACGTTGTTGAACAGTTAAGAAAGACACCTACTCGAATTTCACTACTGTCACTGATTTTGAGCTCAGAAGTTCATCGCCAAGCCTTGCAGAAGATCATGGGTAAGGCCTTCGTTAACCCCGACATCACACCGGGGCAATTCGAGAAGATAGTGGGACAAATTCAGGCATCCAGTTTTATCACCTTCTCAGAAGAAGAGATAGACCCGGTAGGCTTAAAGCACACTAAAGCTCTACATGTGATAGTAAAATGTAAAGGCTGCATAGTTGCCAAGGTCCTCATTGACAATGGATCTGCGCTCAACGTCTTGCCTAATGCCACCTTGGCTAGGCTACCGGTTGAATGGTCAAACTTATGTCAAAGTGCTATGGTGGTAAGAGCTTTTGATGGTACAAGGAGAGAGGTGCTAGGAGACATCGACTTGCCACTCCAAATCGGTGCATGCACTTTCAACGTCACATTCCAAGTGATGAACATTGAACCTGCATACACTATGTTGCTAGGAAGGCCTTGGATCCATTCAGCGAATGTCGTAACTTCAACCTTGCATCAGAAGATTAAATACATCATGGATGGCAGGATCATCACTGTGAAGGGGGAGGAAGCCATGCTGGTCACCAAACCACAATCACTTCCTTATGTGGAAGCAGCTGAAGAATCTTTGGAAAGCTCTTTCCAGTCCCTTAAATTACAAGAAACCACTTTGAGAAATGAAGGGCCACGGCTATGGTAGCGAAGGTAATGCTGAAGAGTGGTTATGAAAAGGGCAAGGGGTTAGGCGCCACATTACAGGGAATTGTCGAACCTATACCAGCTATCCAGAAGGTTGGCCGTTGCGGTTTGGGTTATGAGGAAGACGCCCTCATGGATGGATGATTCTGGATGAGAAGTATGCTTCGGGATCAAAGATTTGATCAGAAAATCAGGAAAATGAAGGCAGTCCCGAAAATCACAGAGGTCTTTACTAAGCCGGTCATTGAAAATCCAGCGGAAACTGAAGAATCACCTGATGAACCATCCATTGATGTCATCCATCTCGATTCCTTGTATGAAGCTCTAGTCTCGCCAATAGCTGAAGGGCAAGAATTGGATAACTGGATAGCAGAGAAAATTCCTATACTCAATTTCGAGTAAAGTACTTTTGGTTATCTACACTTGATCATTTTGTCCATGGTGGCAAGTGTAATACTGTAAATGGACCCTTTTCTTATGATATGAATATTAATGGATTAAGAGCGCATTTTATATCCAATTCTCTTTTCCTTTCCTTTTGAAATCCATTCTTATCATATGTTCCGCTTTCCTTTCTTCAGGACCATTCATCAATTAACACCTAATAATTCAATAGACTCAGAAATTCCTCCGGTTAATTTTGAAATCCCCATAACTGTCATTACTTCAAGCGATTCTGAGGGAGAACTCATAGAAGAAAGGGATGAAAGAGATGAACCTTCCTTAGTGCCTTACGGGGATGAAACACAGACCATAAATTTAGGCATGGAAGAAACAAGAAGGGAAATTAAAGTGGTGGGGAGTGGAGAATTAGAAGATATGGTCTGTTTGCTCAAAGAATTCTTGAATGTATTTTCATGGAGCTATGACGATATGACTGGCTTAGACCCCTAGATTGTGACACACAAAATTCCCTTAATTCCCAAGATGATCCCAGTAAAGCAGAAGCTAAGAAGAATGAACCCTGACACGCTGCTCAAAGTTAGAGATGAAGTCAAAAAGCAGTATGATGCTGGGTTTCTGGAAGTAGTCAAATATCCCCAATGGATAGCTAATGTTGTCCCGATAATGAAGAAGGATGGGAGAGTCAGGGTATGCGTTGACTACAAGGATCTTAATAAAGCAAGCTTGAAAGATGATTTCCCTCTCCCACACATAGATGTGTTAGTAGACAATGGTGCAGGATTAGGCAGGTGTTCCTGTATCGACAGAGCATCTGGGTACAATCAAATCCCCATGGATGAACAAGATAAGGAGAAAACTGCTTTTATCACGCAGTGGGTGGTATTCTATTATCGGGTCATGCCATTTGGCTTAAAGAATGCTGGTGCTACCTACCAATGCGCTATAGTCACATTATTCCACGATATGATGCACAAGGAAGTGGAGGTGTACGTGGATGATATGATCATCAAATCCAGGGGAGGAGAAAGCCATGTGCAGGTGCTAAGGAAAGTATTCGAGAGACTTAGGAAGTATCAGCTAAAACTAAACCCTGCAAAATGCGTGTTCGGAGCTAGATCTGGGAAGTTGTTGGGATTCATAGTGAGTGAGAAGGGAATAGAAGTAGATCCAGACAAAGTACGAGCTATTCAAGAGATACCATCCCCAAAACAGAAAGGGAGGTGCGCAGTTTCATGGGAAAGTTAAACTACATCTCAAGATTTATTTCCAACCTCACTGCAAAAGCCGAGCCAATTTTTAGACTACTCCGAAAGAACAACACCACTCAATGGGATTCAGTTTGCCAAGAGGCTTTCGAGAAAATTAAGTAGTACCTATCAAACCCACCAGTATTGGTTCCTCCGATGGCGGGAAGGCCACTGATTCTGTACATGGCAGTCCAACAAAGCTCAATGGGATGTGTTTTGGGGCAGCATGATAATACCGCCCGAAAGGAGAGGGCCATTTATTACCTGAGCAAGAAATTCAACGATTGTGAGTCAAGGTACTCTTTCCTAGAGAAAACTTGCTGCGTGTTAGCCTGGACTGCAAATCAGCTTAAACACTATATGTTGAATCATAAGACATGGCTCATCTCTAGGATGGATCCTATTAAGTATGTATTTGAAAGCCCATTTGTGCCGGGAAGGATAGCAAAATGGCAGGTCATACTATCCCAATATGACATTGTCTACATGACCCGGAAGGCAGTAAAAGGTAGCGTAATCGCTGATCTCCGAGCAGAGAACCCTATCCAAGAATATGAGGCCTTGGATTTTGAATTCCCTGATGAGCATGTTAATGAAGTGAAGAACGGGGAAAAAGAATCAACTGATGTATGGGAAATGTATTTTGACGGAGCTGTCAATTTGTCCGGTAATGGAATCGGAGCTGTGTTGGTATCCCCGGATGGGAAACACTTCCTGATAGCTATCAAATTGAGGTTTGACTGCACCAACAACGTAACAGAATACGAAGCTTGTGTGATGGGATTACAGGCTGCCATCGAAATGAAAGTTAGGAAGTTGGAGGTATATGGAAATTCAGCCCTGATCATTTATCAAGTCAAGGGAGAATGGCAAACCAAGGATCCGAAGTTAATCCCATATCAGAAGTACCTACTGGAATTGATCAAGAAATTTGAAGAAATTTCTTTCACTCACCTCAGTCGGGACAAAAACCAATTCGCGGATGCCTTAGCCACCCTGGCTGTCATGGCCCAGATAGAAGAAGGGCAGTTGACTCAGGTATTACGGATCAAAGCAAGGAGTGAGCCGACATATTGCTTCATGATCGAGGAAGAAATTGATGGAAAACCTTGGTATCATGACATCCAGGTCTATGTCAAAACCAGAGAATTCCCTCAAGGGGCAAGCCGAAATGAAAGGAGAATGATCCAAAGATTAGCTTTGGGATACTTCCCCAGTGGAGAAATTCTATACAAAAGGAGCTCCAATGGTGAATTGTTGAGATGCGCAGATGCAAGAGAAGCAAAGAGGATCCTTTTCAAGACTCATGAGGGGAATTGTGCAACCCATGCTAATGGGCATATGATGGCTAAGCAAATCATGAGACGGGGATATTTTTAGACTACTATGGAGAAGGATTGCATCGAGTACTTTCGAAAGTGTCATAAATGTTAGATCTACGCGGATCCAATAAATGTCCCGCCTCACCAATTGTTCAACCTCGTCTCGCCATGGCCTTTTGCAATGTGGGGAATCGATGTGATTGGTCCAATCAACCCCAAAGCATCTAATGGGCATAGATTTATCTTGGTAGCTATTGACAATTTTTCTAAATGGGTCGAAGCGACATCATATGCCCACATCACGCAGAACACATTTCTCAAGTTCCTCAGAAATAATGTAATTTGCCGACACGGCCTCCCCAGTGAGATCGTCACTGACAATGCTAAGAATTTGAATGGTCCGAAGATCCAGAGGTTGTGTGATCAATATAGGATTTGACATCTCAATTCCTCCCTGTACCGTCCCCAGATGAATGGAGCAGTGGAAGCTGCAAACAAAAATCTCAAGAGAATAATCCGGAAAATGACAGTCACCTATAGAGATTGGCATGATATGCTTCCCTATGCCCTACATACATATCGGACCTCCGTAAGGACATCAACTGGGGTAACTCCATACTCACTGGTTTACGGGATGGAAGCTATACTACCTATTGAAGTGGAAATTCCTTCCATAAGAATTCTAAAGGAATCAAGGATTGATGAGTCGAAATAGATCCAGTCAAGGTTGGATCAATTAAATTTGCTAGATGAGAAAAGGCTAGTGGCAGCATGTCATGGGCAGTTATACCAGAGAAGAATGGCTAAGGCATTTAACAAAGGTGTTCGCCCACGCGAATTTCAACCCGGGGACCTAATCTTGAGGAAAGTGCTTCCGAATCAAAATGATACCCGGGGTAAATGGTCGCCAACTTATGAGGGACCCTACGTGGTCAAAAAGGCATTTTCTAGTGGGGCCTTGATCTTAACCCATATGGACGGTGAAGAATTTCCAAGGCCCGTGAATGCTGACACCGTCAAAAGGTACTATGCCTAAAAAAATAAATAAATAAAATAAAATAAAATAAAAGAAAAAAAAATGAAAGGGTAGGGGTGAAAACCCAAAAGGGCGCCCCTAGCAAAACGTGCGAAAGAAGGTGAAAACTCGGAAGGGCGCTTTCTGTAAAATGAGCAAAGGGCAAAAACCCAAAAAGGGCACACTGAAAAGAAAAAAGGGCGCCCTTAGAGCCAGAAAATGGAGAAATAAGGAAGGGGATATGGAACCAAGGAGGGAAATAAACCATCACGGCATGAATCTCCGTCAGTAGAGTGCTTGAAATAATGGCAGTTAAGAGACTTCAAAGCTAACTACAAGGAATCTGTGAGATATATCCTTGTACCCTTTTTCTTTGCAACTGTACCTTTATCTTTCAAACCATAATAAAGTCATTTTGATATATTTTCTTCGCATTTGTCTTTTTGCTTTATCTTTTCCGTATACTCACACTCTAATATTGTCCTTTTCCACCTCTTTATCTAATATGCTATTAATCTGTTAGAATTTTGTCATAATATTAGGGTTTGAATATTGATAACCTCATGTCCTTTGCTATGAGATTTGCAGGGAATGGCCCAAAAAAAAAAAAAAAAAAACTAGAGGTGAAAACCTGAAAGGGCGCTTCTAATCAGATGGGCAAAAGGGAAAAGTGAAAACCCGCAAGGGCACTTTCCGCAAAACAAGAAGAAAGTCGGGAACAGAAAAGGGGCATCCGGAGAGATAAATAAGGAAAGGGAAGTTATAGGTCAAGTCTTGTAACTCGTCCTCCATTAATCGTTAACCCTCGGGATCCTGTTAATTACATTTCATCACGGAAGAACTTCTCGTGTTAGGTTAGGCTTACTCTGTAAGTTGATTTTAATTTTCCAGCATTTAGATTTCCTGTTATCAACCTCTGGTTCCTTGATCTAAGATGATTTTAATTTTTCAGCATTTAAATTTCCTGTCATCAACCTCTGGTTCCTTGATCTAAGTTGATTTTAATTTTCAGCATTTAAATTTTCTGTTATCAACCTCTGGTTCCCTGATCTAAGTTAATTTTAATTTTTCAGCATTTAAATTTCCTATTATCAACCTCTGGTTCCTTGATCTAAGTTGATTTTAATTTTCTCACATTTAAATTTCTGTTATCAACCTCTGGTTCCCTGATCTAAGTTGATTTTAACTTTTCAGCATTTAAATTTCCTGTTATCAACCTCTGGTTCCTTGATCAAAGTTGATTTTAATTTTCTCGCATTTAAATTTCTGTTATCAACCTCTGGTTCCTTGATCTAAGTTGATTTTAATTTTCAGCATTTAAATTTCCTGTCATCAACCTCTGGTTCCTTGATCTAAGTTGATTTTAATTATCAGCATTTAAATTTTTTGTTATCAACCTCTGGTTCCCTGATCTAAGTTGATTTTAAATTTTCAGCATTTAAATTTCTTGTTATCAACCTCCGGTTCCTTGATCTAAGTTGATTTTAATTTTCTCGCATTTAAATTTCTGTTATTAACCTCTGGTTCCTTGATCTAAGTTGATTTTAATTTTTTCAACATTTAAATTCCTGTTATCAACCTCTGGTTCCTTGATCTAAGTTGATTTTAATTTTTTCAGCATTTAAATTTCTGTTATCAACCTCTGGTTCCTTGATCTAAGTTGATTTTAATTTTTCAGCATTTAAATTTCTGTTATCAACCTCTGATTCCTTGATCTAAGTTAATTTTAATTTTTTCAGCATTTAAACTTCCTGTTATCAACTTCTGGTTCCTTGATCTAAGTTGATTTTAATTTTTCAGCATTTAAATTTATGTTATCAACCTCTGGTTCCTTGATCTAAGTTGATTTTAATTTTTCTAGCAATTAAATTTCTGTTATCAACCTCTGGTTCCTTGATCTAAGTTGATTTTAATTTTTCAGCATTTAAATTCCTGTTACCAACCTCTAGGTCGTTGACCTAAGGGGGTTTTAGTTTCCTAACTTTAATTTTGAGTTTCAAAGTTTTGAGCATCCAAAATATGGGTCTGAATCTTTACATAATTCCTAGACGGAAAATTTTTTTCCTTCAATAGAAATTATGTAAAGAGGGGCAGCTGTCGACACCATATTTTGGCCGATCCCCAAAATCAATAAACTTTGAAATCAATCCTAAGCATCAAGTCTCCATTCATTTCCGATCTCTCTTCGTAGGGATCCAAACTGACATCAAGTCTTCTTGCTAGTCAATCATTTCCGATCTCTCTCCAAAGAAATAGAACCAATACCGAGTTTTTATATCGTTCAAATCCTTACCGATTTCTTAAACCAATTATTAAGTCTCCTGGCCAGTCAATCACAATTCCGACCTCTCGCCAAACGAAATCAAACCAACATTAGGTCTTTATGCCATCCAGTCTTACTTCCAATCTCCCTTTTTAAATTTTGTGGATAATCGTTTGATAAAGTTAAGGTTTCAATCCGGTTTAATGATGTTCTTGATCCTAAGTGTTCAAATTAGGTTTCCAATTTTAATAATTTTAAGTCCCTTTCGGTGTTTATTCTCAGCCGATCTCATGCTTACAATGTTTTGCCGACCTCCTATACTTATATTAATAATCATTTTCAAGTTTGATGTTCTAATTGGTTCAGACAGTCGAGCGCTTGTACAATTTAGATACTTTCCGATCTCTTCAAGTCATTGGACAAAAGAAAGAACTTCATTTCATATATAAGTCATTCGACTGGAGGATCACCCCCAGCCTGTTCTACATTTTGCTCACCCTCTCTATCACCCTCAGCCTCCTGCTCGCTATCCTCTTCGTCTTGGGAAGCCAGATCCACCATCCAGGAAAAATCCTCCTCGGGATAACGCTTATTAAGCTCGGCCAAAAGATCCCCATGGGTGTTCACATAAGCACCGGCCTCCCTCGTCACTGCCTCTTCTTCTTTTGCCCTGAGCTCTTCAGTGAGGCGTGTGACATAAGCAGCTCGGAGCACCCGAGCTTCTTCGAGAACATGAGCTTGCTTGGCCAATTTATCCTCGTAGAACTTTATCTGCCCCTCAATTTTAGCTATGTAGTTTTAGGCAGATGAAAGTTAGGCTCGAGCTGAAGTCGCTTCCTGACCCACCTTTTGGATCTCCTGCTTTAAATGATGAGCCTTTTCCCAGACGATATGTTGGTTCACCAAACTCTCCACGCCTAAGCTCATAGTCTGGGTCAGGATATCGTCGAGACTGTTTGGGGTCAGCCTATTCCGGTCCTCCTGAAGGCAGATGGAGGCCCCAAAACCTTAGCCAGATCGGGATTCTCCCGAACAGTTCGGTTCTTCTCCAAGGAGTGAATCAAGACCTGAGCGCCGCGAGAGAGGGTCCTCGAAGTAGGTTGGGAAGGACCCCCTTTCGCACTCGAAGCAACTAGAGG
This sequence comes from Hevea brasiliensis, assembly GCF_030052815.1. NCBI lineage: Eukaryota > Viridiplantae > Streptophyta > Magnoliopsida > Malpighiales > Euphorbiaceae > Hevea > Hevea brasiliensis. The sequence goes on along the minus strand of NC_079497.1, from coordinate 55,329,711 downwards.
AGGTGGTGGCAGCTCTTCTTGACGAGGAGGAGACCGAACCACTTCTACTTCAGGAACCAGCGGTCCTGAGGGCCAGGATGAGCCTCCTTGCATCCCCACTGAATCGTGCCTGGGCATCTGAGAAGCCTCGGCTCGTTTCATCTCTCGCACTTTCCGGGAGACCTCTCTCTTCCACTTTCGGCTCTCTTTTAAAGCCTCGCCGCTCGCCATGCCTGCACATAGAAAAATTCAGTGAGTTTGCTAAGGCCCAGAGATCAAAGATATAGAAAATACCGAAGCCGAGGTCAGAGAGCTGAAGCCCGCATTCTTCACCGGTAATCAGCTGCATTATGATGCATTTCGGCCGTCACCGCATCTAAACGGGAGAACTTCCGAGTGGCCGCCTGATCCTTCAGCTCTATTACCATTATGCCCTCTTCCCTATTCAGGGTGATGCGCTTCGGAAGTGAGGAGCCCAGATGCAGCCAGCTATGTGGAAACCCTAAAAATCGTTTGAAATCTTGCTCCTCAGAATAAAGAAGCGATTCTTCCAATTCTTCAGTGAGAAGGGAAAATTGGTAAAAAGCCCGCAATGCGGCTTTGCCTGAAAGAACCAATACTCATCGTCCTTTTAACGAGTTAGCCTATGTAGCTCCGCGAACACCTTCGCTGTTGGACGGAGTCCCTTAGCTCGGCAGAGTCCTCTGAAGGCTACTAGGATCCGCTATGAGTTCGGATGTACTTGGGCTATGCATACTTGGTGGAATTTCAGGACTTCCTTGAAGAAATCATCAAGAGGGAACCGCAGCCCGGTTTTTAATTGCTCTTCATATACCATGATCATATCATGCTCTTCGAAGAAGTGATCGGCTCGGAGATCGCCATGACACTTGATAAGTTCGTATGAATCGGTTCGAAGGTTATATTCTTGGCTAAACGACTGCAAATCGGTTTCTTGAAGGATTTATGGCAGCTCATCCACAGGAAGGTTTTCTCTCCCTGAAGAATGCATTTGCCTCGAGGGTGCCACTTGACCACAGGATGGAACGGAGGATGTAGGAGGTTCAGGTCACTCACTTGGTCCTACCACCTCAACTTCATCTGACGACCACGAGACGTGAGCAGAAGGGGGGCTCGCCGCTCTCTGACCCTCGGCCCCGCTCATTTTCAAAGAAAAGAGAAAATTTAAACTAAAAGAAAGATCAAAGCCCTTACCGGAGTGTGATCAGTGTTAGAAGAACTTGAGAAAATGAGAGAATTTTGGAATCACTCGCGAGATGCTGAAAATGACATAAGGGAGCAACTGGCTGACCTATCCCCTATTTATACCCGTCGAGGCATTTAATGCTCACAGTGTCCCAAGCGGCGCATCGGTTAGCGGGATTCACCAGCTTTTTCTGATACGTCTCACGAATATTCCGGAAACTCCATAATTAAATAAGGGGAGATTGGCTAGTCAAAAACTGGCAGATTAAGGTAGATGTTTAGAATTACAGATCGGATAAGGGCTATTCAGTTAGGAATCAGATCGGATAAACACATCAAAGATCAGAAAATAACCAATGCAATAATAATAAAATGATAATTGTCAAAATAAGATTACATTTCCAAAAGGTCATATTACATCATTTGGGCAATCCCAAGAGATCGGATTACATTTCCAAAAAGGTCAGAATACATCATTTGGGCGATCCCAAGAGATCGGATTACATTTCCAAAAGGTCAGATTACATCATGGGGGGCGATCTTTAGAGATTGGCGGTACATCCTCTCTAATAAAGACCTATGTCAAAGCCTAGTCTCATGGCTGAATCAAAAGATGTGTTTGATCAGGAAACCAGTCATTGACTTTTCATGATGATAAGAGAGGTTATCGTCAATGTTATCGCTCGGAACCGAACCGCTGTCGGGACACCCAATGTGGTAAGAAGCCAAATGAACTTCGAAGGGCAGTCACCAATAATAGGAGGGAAATTAGCAGTCTTTTCGCTTGAAATCGGTTTGCTGATTACATCGGTCGACTGATTCGAGGTCAACACAACCGATATCTTGATCTTTGTCGGTAAATTAGTCTGGTTCTCTCACTGTCATCAGAGGTGGCCATAGTGATTTTCTTATCACCGGGGTTGAAAATTTTCAGTCGATAAATAAGGTGAACAGCCAAAAAAAGATCAAAAGCAGCTATCATGGCCAGGATTGTTGCCGGAGCAGCTAGAACAAGAAAAGTGAGAAAGAAAGAGGAGAAAATGAAATGCGACGCCTCGAAAACCGAAGGAATAAATGCTTTGACTGAACTGGCCTGGATAAAAGAGAAGACTCTGGAATGGGAGAGATTAGGAGAGGGGGCCCAGCATGAAAGGTCGGAAAAAGATCGTATTAGAAAGGTCTGAAGGGATGGGAGATTGGAATGCAAAGAGAGAATAAGACAACTTCCAATAACTGTCGTCATAATCAGAGCCGAGGTAGTTAAAGCATCGCAGACGAGATCAAATCTCCACCGCACGCCTCATTTACAGAATCGCCCACTTTGCTAATAGGTGCCAGAACATGTCATGATAGTCCTGTACATCCTAATCTCCACCGTTGATCTTACTTGTAAGGACAAACCCAGAGCCCCTGGATCAAAGAAAGAGACGACAAGGTCGGCGCTTTTTATGCCCAACCCTCGGATCTCCCTTGACAAGAAAATTTTGAGTCGTCAGATTAGAAAAGAGAAAGGACAAATATTCTGAAAAGAATCTCAGTCATTCATTTTGATTCTCTTTAATTCTCAAGCATTAGATCATGTCCTTTAAAATCCAAACCTTCCATCTCCCTCAAAGAAAATCCTGACCCTTCATTGGGAGCACCCGTTCCCTATAAATACCTGCATGAAAACTGTTGAAAGCAGGACGAAGAAAAGGGTGGTGACTATAGTGGAGAGGCTCTGAAACTTAATTCAGTTTTGCTACTCTGCTATTTTTTTTTTAAGCTTTCAAAAATAGAAAAAACTTCAGAAACCAGTTTTCTAAAGTATTTTCTTTGATGGGGTATTGAATACTGAAACTCTCTATTTTCAGTTCATTCATTACTCTGTGATACCCTCTCTTAGTTTCAGTTCTGTTCTTATTTCCACTTTCATTTTCCAAGCTCAACCTCATTCAAACCCGGTTGTTGTCATTTCGGTTTGACTGCATTTTAACTTGGTATTCTTCATTCCAAGGCGAACAGTAGTCCCCAGGCTATCAGCACGTAGCTCTACTATATTTTGTGACTCCATAGTTAGTTTTATAGATTCGACTCCCTACAGGTGAGTGTCTATACCGCTGCTTTATCAAGTGCTCATTTTTTATTTTATGTATTCCATACTCGTAATTTTTGTCAAGTTTATGTTATGTTAAAAACCCCACGAAGGTGGTTATCCTCTTGAGTTTACTTTTTGTTCATCCGCTCATGTCATTTACTTTTTTAGCCTTTATTACCTTTAAATGTAGGTGTTTTGGTCTCGAGTAACGTATAGGTAGTTTGGTGAAATTTCGGTAGCTGTAACACAAAATTTTCTTCAAAATAATAGAAGTTGGGATAATAAATCAGAAGAAAATTATGGAGTCGAACCACTAGACTAGCTCAGAAGATAATTTGGCATAATAAGGGATCGAGATAAGATCGGGTCCCCAACTAGTGAACGGAAGAGATCGGATATTGTCTGTCAAAAGGTATTAGTAAAATAATCACATAGGAGGTCGGAAAGAAATTTAGTCTGTATCCCCTATATAGTCATAAGGTACTAACGGATTAAGAGAAGCCTTGTTCAGGCTCTCAGCGTCTTCGGATGTCAGAACCCTTAGTCTAAGGTCTTTACGATATACGATCACGATTAAATCTCAATAGGTCGGGGGAGAGCTCTTACCCGATCCTCATTTAAATGAAGAAGAGATCGGAGGAGAGTTCTTATCCGATTCTCAAAATAAAAATTTTCATAAACATTAAAAGAGATCGGAGGAGAGTTCATATCCGATTCTCAAAAAAAAAATTTTCATAAATATTAAAGGAGATTAGAGGAGAGTTCTTATCCGACTCTCAATCCTGAACTTTAATAAATATTTAGGGAGATCGGAGGAGAGTTCTTATCCGATTCTCACTCCCAAACTTTAATAAATATCTAAAGAGATCGGAGGAGAGTTCTTATCCGGTTCTCAATCCAAATTTTTAATAATTATTTAAAGAGGTCGGAGGAAGGTCCTTATCCGATTCTCAGTCAAATTTTAATGCGAATATTGGAGGAGAGTTCTTATCGGAGATTCCTTTACTTAAACTTTAAACAGATTATCCCCATAGATCGGGAAAAGCTTTTACCCGGATTCTCTCAAATCCAAAACTAAAATAACATGGTACGCGAAATAACCCCCTAAACAAAAAATGATACGCAACTCACTAAGGGCCGTCTCATTTACTTATGTACCTGGGTAACCCGAACTAGTGAGAAATTAAATATTCCTTTTTATCAAAGGGATTAACATCTTTATCCTAACTCCCCTAACTTTCGATAGTGATTTATAAAGAGCATAATGTTAAATCTACTTGCCCTCATAGAGGGATGAGGCGGGGTGCCTAACACCTTCCCCGCCCGTATACGGACCCCGAACCTAGAATCTCTGTTTTTGAAGTGGTTTCATTTTAATTTACATTTCACAAATGGTTTTCTTTAATTTCGCCCAAAATTAAAGTGGCGACTCCTCACTCTTTCCCACTTTGGTGAGGGTTCGTCCAGGCGACCGCAAAATATCTTACGACATTATGTTTAACAAGTATTGGATTTAATTCAATGATTATTGAAATTGTTATAGTATGTATGAATTTAGCTTTGTGAAATGGTATTTCCACAAGTATTAAGCATTGTTGTGAATTGAACAAATTACGTTTTTGGAAAATTGTGATAGAACATGTTTTGAATTGTGATGGGTAATTTGCAATGAAAAATGCAAATTTATGATTTGAATTGTGATGAGCATAAAAATTATTGGATATTGGAATTGACTTTGAATCGAATTGTGTTGTGATTTATGCTCACTAAAAGGATTGTGATATTATTTTATACCTCACTATAGATGCTTGACTAGGTTATTACCCGTCTCTCTCATTTGTTGAGAAGACAATGGAGTTAGTTGTGTTTTGATTACCATGGTATGCGTATAGGCTTAGATTCTCCTCTTATTAGAGGTTAGATCTAAGTTTTTTTTTTTTTTTTTTTTTATGTTATGGCCCTTTCAGAAGATTCATTATTGTGATGTGTACTGTGCACGATGATTCGACCTCCCTGACCATAGGGAGTTAGAATCTGATTTGACCTCCCCGACCGTAGGGAGTTAGAATCACCCCGAAGATGGCTCTTTCGGATTTGTCTTGCATAGTTAGTGAGATAAAGAATGTTTTTTGAAATAAAGAATGGTTTTGAATTGTAAAGATTTGTGATTTCAATTATGATTTATGTATAATTGATTTTGTTGGAATTACCTAAAATGTTTGGTTATGATTTGATAAATTGAATTTCACGATCAAAATCATTTCATACAAATGATTTATGTTATTGGCAATGAATAATTTGATTTTTGGAATTTGATGAGTATCTTGATTTCCAAATTATTTGCTGTAATTTTGCTAAGGTATATTGAACTATGTTTTAAGTTATAGTTGTGCACCACTGAGTTCACCACTCAGTGATAGCTTTGTATGCTGTCGCAGGTGAAAAGAGCATAGAGCAATTAAGTAAGCTTCTTTGAAGAGACATTCATATCATCTCCAGGTATACCCATGTACAAAGGTTTTGATGTATGCATGTAATTATATGTATGTACATTATTTGAGCAGTTGTATAAAAACTCTTGTAAAATATTTTGGTATGTAATTAAATGTAAATTATTGTAAATGTAAATTTGAGGTTTCATTTACCTAAATAGTTTTGTAATATTAATTTTTGAGTCTTGTAGTTAATGAAATGTTTCTTTTATGATGAGGCTGGTTTGAAAATGAAATGATTAATTATTGAGATTGAATTGTGAGATGAAATGAAGTTTCTTGGAGTTGTATTTGAGAAAACATATTGGGAGTGCTTTCTTTTTTAGGTTTGAAGAACTGTCTTCTCAAAATACAGCCGGCACTCTGCCGAAATTTAAAAAAAAAAATTTATAATACCAGATTTTAATCAATGATTTAAATTTTACGAAAATTGTTTTAAAATCTCTTATAGTATATTAATGGGTTTTGGTAGGCGAAGTACGGTAATTCATTAGGTGTACTATGGGATCATGTTACATCTTACAGATGAGTAGGGTGTGAGATGTTTTGTGGTATCAGATCAATGGTTTAAAGTAGATTTTGAACTGTGAATTTGAAATCTTTTTGTTAGTAACTACAATTGCTCAAATGTTTGATACATATAGTACATTTACATCATAAATATGAACTAATGGAGAGGAATCTCCTTGTGTTGGTTGTACAGGAATAGAAAATCCTGTGAAAAGATATGGAAGAGAAGAATAAGACAATAGAACAGTCTGTGATAACAGAAGTACAAGTTGAGGCCCCAGCCCCACAAAATGTTGAAGGCCTGACTATACCAGTTTTACCGGTAATAATTAATGCACAAATGGCTCAGCAAATGGCCACTTTCTTTCAACAAATGGCTGATACTTTGTCAGCTTAAGCTCAAGCACAAACCCAACCCCCACAAGGGCAGTGTGAAATAGAGAAAAGGGAGAAACTTATGGGTCAAAGCCCAAACAGTAATTTGGGGAAGAGAAAAGAATTTGAGGAACCCTGAGCTCAGGGATATGAAAGAGGCAGATCATCAGGGTAGAGAACACCAAGATCTAGTCGTCAAACAACCAGAAGTTCCTATTCTGCCCGTTTCTGCCATGTTTGTGGTAAGCTACATGGAGGTATTTGTTGTAAGGCCTCTAGAGCCTGCTACAATTGTGGAAAGCTTGGACACTTTGTTAGAGATTGTACTAGAGCACCTCGATATGCTCTCCAGAGTTCACAGGTAGTCAGTCAGAGTCGAGATAGTAATAGAGTTGGTACTCCTCACCACCATAACACAGTGAATCAACCTGAACATAGTAGCGCATCAGTTAGAGCGTCCACTATGTGCCAAGGGGAAAGAACAGAAACTTCAGATGTAGCTGCTGGTAAGTTCTTAATTTTTAAAAGAAACAATTAGTTATTATTTTATCCCAGCACTAATTAGTTGTGTGCTACTGTTATAACTATATGTTCTGTTGCTATTCCTTTACATGGGAATGAATTTTGATGTATTAGTGACTAGTCCTTTAGGATAAAAGCTATAATAACAAGTATGATTGACATTAATTTTGGAAGAATTGTTAGCTAAAAGTATTTTATAACACACCATAAATTATAAAGTTAATTGGTGAGCCTACTTAATGTAAGGCAAGAGGACCTAAAAGTAAGTTACAGTAATAAAATTGCTCTAGACAAGGGCAAAGATGTTACTGTTACTAATTGTCAAGGGATATTGTAATCAGAATCAGTTTAGGATATTAGTGGATTTGAGAAAGATAAGATGTTAGAAAATATAGTCCATGAGGTTATAATGTAGAGTATCGACACGGGATTATTGTGTAAAGCTACGTGCTTCCTCATGGTACAATAAAATAAGAATATTTGTAAGTAATCTATAAATTGATATAGTTATGCCCGAATAGGGTACTATTACGGGAAATAAATGTGAAAATTTTAGTCAGAAATTTAAAACTTCAGAACTAACCTGTCAAAAGACTACACTTGTAAGGTAGCTGGAGTCAGTAACTCGGTTACTATAATGTGAACTACCTGTACCACAGTAATTGCTATAAGTTTAGAGATATCAATAAGACTTATCATCCTCAAATGGATGGACAGTCAAAACAAGTAGTTCAGGTTAATTCTAAAACTCATTGAGTTTCTACAAATAATGAAATGAAATGATAATAATAACCTGTAAAATATAATAAGCTCTTGAGAATATACTGAGAACTTGTGTCCTTGAATCCGAGGGGAGATGGGACAGATTCCTCCCACTAACAGAATTTGTATACAATAATAAGTGTCAAGCTAGCATACAAACGGCACCCTATGAAACATTGTAAGGGAACAGATAACTATGGATTTTGTGATGAGACTTTTGAGGATACAGAATGATCATGATGCAGTATGGGTCATAGTTAATAGACTAACCAAGTCTGCTCACTTTTTTCCAGTCCGGATGGACTATAGTTGGAGAGATTGGCTAGATTGTACATAAATGAGATTGTAAAACTGCATGGAGTGCCAATATCGATTGTATTAGACAGAGATCCTAGGTTCACTTCTAGATTCTAGGGTAGTCTTCAGAGAGCCCTAGGAACTAAATTGAACTTTAGTATAGCATTCCACCCACAGACAGATGGCCAGTCTGAGAGGGTAATTTAGATGTTGGAAGATATGCTACGGGCTTGTGTGATTAAGTTTGAAGGTAGTTGGGATGCACACTTGCCTTTGATTAAGTTTGCTTATAACAACAGCTACCAATCAAGCATTGGAATGCCTCCATATGAAGCTTTGTATGGCAGGAAGTACATAACTCCCCTATGTTGGGATGAAGTAGGTGAAAGGAAGATGATTGGGCTAGAAATTGTTTAGCAGACAGAGGAAAAGATCAGATTGATCAGAGATCAACTCAAGGCTGCATCAGACCATTAGAAGTCCTATGTTGATCTGAAGAGAAGAGATATTGAACATGCAGTGGGTGATAAGGTATTCCTTAAAGTTTCTCCTTGGAAGAGGATTATGAGATTTGGCAGAAAGGGGAAACTGAGTCCTCATTTCATCGGACCATATGAGGTTCTGGAGAGAGTAGGTCTATTGGCATATCGGTTAGCATTACCTCCAGAGCTAGAAAGGATACACAGTGTCTTCTATGTGTCCATGTTGAGGTACAGATATGACCCATCTCATATTCTATCAGTTGAAGAGATTGAAGTAAATCCAGACCTTTCATATGACGAAGAAGCTATAGAAATTCTGGCATATGAGGTAAAGCAGCTGAGGAATAAACAGATACATCTGGTTAAAGTGTTGTGGAACCATCATTCAGGCCAGGAAGCTACTTGGGAACGTGAAGAGGACATGAGGAGACAGCACCCATAGCTGTTCAGAAACTGATGCCATGTAAAATTTCGAGACGAAATTTATTTTAAGGGGCGGAGAATTGTAACACCCTATGTTCGGTAGTGCGTTCTACTGTTCCGATGACCAGTGTTATCCGGATAGATAGGATGCCTAGAACTACACTTAGATATGGGTGAGGAGACATAAAATAATGAAAAACAAGAAAAGAAAATGCAAGAAAAACAAAGGAAAAATAATAGCAATGAAATATAATGAAGTTAAACAAGCCGAAAGCCATAGCGATTGGTAACCGCACCGGGAAGTTGCGGCATAGACCGTTGACTAGCCCTGGATCGCAGGGAATCCTGGAAAATATTTTTAAGACTTAAATGAACATCTATTTAAGTATAAATTTCATTAGAAATATCAAAGAAAAATTAATTAATTAGTACAAAGAAAGACGAGAAATCGAGAAAACGACAAAACTCGGTGTTACCGAAAAATCGGGAATGCAACTCGAATAGGGGCATTGTGGTCATTTGACACCCCGAGTTGTCTTTTGACCTAAATTTCCATTAAAAATAAATGAAATTAAACTTTGAAAATACCATGAAAAATTAAAATGTACCAAAGAAATGAGGTAAATGTGCAAATAATGAAACTTTAATTAATTAAACATTAAATTATTCTTAAGTGCTCCACTAACTCTCATCTTGGGCCACCTATATAAGCAATTGGGACAAAATTAATCCATCATCTTCAACCTTTGGAAGAGTGGCAAAAATGAACTCCATGGGAGACTCCATGGCCAAACTCACATCCACACCCATGCATCCATGATTCAAGCTTCCTTTCACCATAAATCCTTCATTAAACCTTGCATACTCAGCTTGGGGAAAACATTAGTAGCAAAAAGAAGAAGTTTGGATGAGGTTTTGAAGAACTTCAAAGGTTGTAAGTGAGTGTTTTCAATTCTTGTTCCATTAATAGTGTAACCAAGGTTGTGGATAGTTGATTTGTGGAAGAATTTTTAAAGTTTGATGTTTTAATGGAGATGTGCATTTTGGCAGCCATGGAAATTCAGTATATGTAGCTTGTTTTTACTTGTTTATGGTTGTTTAAGATGTTGTTATTGATGGCAGCATGGATATGTGTATAATGGTTTGGAATTAGGTATGTAAATAGGGCATATTCGTGTGGTTAAATGATGTAAATGGACTTTGAAAAATTCTGTATTATAGTGTGCATATTGAGAATGGTTACAAACTGTCCAAAATGACAAAAAATGTGTTGTTAAAGGTGTTAATGGTAAGGTACAAACCATAATTGGCATGAAGGAAGTAATTTGGTAAGTGTTGAATATGTAATTGGTAAGTGATGAGAAGTGTGTAGTAGGGCAGTATGTGTTTTGGCTTAGAACCTTAAGTGTGTGACTCCAATTGGTATGAGACCAATTGGAGGTGAAACTAGGCATAAAATGTGCCAACTTTTATGAAGGATGCTTACCAAAATTCTACCTAGAAGGTGACTTGACAAATGACCAAATCCGGATTAGTGACTTGAAAGCCTGAAAATTGACCATTTGGGTAATAGTTAGTATTTTGGCCATAACTCACTCAAAATAGGTCCAAATGACCTGAAATTTTTTTTCATGAATAGTTTAGACATATATCTACAATTCTTATGAAGACACCAAAGCCCATAAATGGACAGAACCAAGCTAAATAGTTTGCACAAATTTAGGTACCAAAACGGGCTGAACCAAAAGTAACCTAAAAATGACATAAAGTTACCATTTTGGTGCATTCTGTACAGCATTGGTAAATTGACCATAACTTGGCTTACACAACTCAGACTGACCTGAAATTTTGCCCCGCATGCAATAAGACATAGACCTACAAGTTTTTAGTTTGGACCAAAACCCAAAAACTGAGAGAACTAGGTCATCCGGCTAGGTCAAATTAGTATACCGAAATCTAGCAAATTGTAATAAAATACAATATACTTAAAAATGAAATTGGTAACATATACTAACACTAAAGGGCTATAAAATGTGACATATTGGTAACATTAAAGCTAATTCACCTAGAATGCATTGAAGGTCAACATCTTAGGTTGACTAAGGAAATAATAGAATTTAATAAATTAATTATTAAGCCTTATTGTTAGAGACAGTTTAAATGAGTGCTGAAACACTTCAAATTGTGGGGTTCAGTTAGCAAAGACTCAGGGAAGAGCAAGGAAACACTGAGTTAGAGCCAAAAGGCATTTATCAGAGGTTTGTGCACAACTAGTTTTTAACTGATTTTGTTTTGAATATTTCATATGATTAAATAACATATTTTTCTATGTATTATGTTTAACAAGCATTGGATTTAATTCAATGATTATTGAAATTGTTATAGTATGTATGAATTTAGCTTTGTGAAATGGTATTTCCACAAGTATTAAGCATTGTTGTGAATTGAATAAATTATGTTTTTGGAAAATTGTGATAGAACATATTTTGAATTGTGATGGGCAATTTGCATGGAAAAATGCAAATTTATGATTTGAATTGTGATGAGCATAAAAATTATTGGATATTGGAATTGACTTTGAATCAAATTGTATTGTGATTTATGCTCACTAAAAGGATTGTGATGTTGTTTTATATCTCACTATAGATGCTTGACTAGGTTATTACCTGTCTCTCTCATTTGTTGAGAAGACAATGGAGTCAGTTGTGTTTTGATTACCATGGTACGTGCACAGGCTTAGATTCTCCTCTTATTAGAGGTTAGATCTAAGTTTTTTTTTTTTTTTTTTTTTTTTTTTTTTTGTGGCCCTTTCGGAAGATTCATTATTGTGATGTGTACTGTGCACGATGATTCGACGTCCCCTACCATAGGGAGTTAGAATCACCCCGAAGATGGCTCTTTCGGATTAGTCTTGCATAGTTAGTGAGATAAAGAATGGTTTTTGAGATAAAGAATGGTTTTGAATAGTAAAAAATTGTGATTTCAATTATGATTTATGTATAATTGATTTTGTTGGAATTACCTAAAATGTTTGGTTGTGATTTGATAAATTGAATTTCACGATCAAAATCATTTCATACAAATGATTTATGTTATTGGCAATGAATAATTTGCTTTTTGGAATTTGATGAGTATCCTGATTTCCAAATTATTTGCTGTAATTTTGCTAAGGTGTATTGAACTATGTTTTAAGTTATAGTTGTGCACCACTGAGTTCACCAGTCAGCGATAGCTTTGTATGCTGTCGCAGGTGAAAAGAGCATAGAGCAATTGAGTAAGCTTCTTTGAAGAGACGTTCAGATCAGCTCCAAGAATACTCATGTACACAGGTTTTGATGTACGCATGTAATAATATGTATGTACATTATTTGAGCAGTTGTATAAAAACTCTTGTAAAATATTTTGGTATGTAAATAAATGTAAATTATTGTAAATGTAAATTTGAGGTTTTATTTACCTGAATAGTTTTGTAATATTAATTTTGAGTCTTGTAGTCAATGAAATGTTTCTTTTATGATGAGGTTGGCTTGAAAATGAAATGATTAATTATTGAGATTGAATTGTGAGATGAAATGAATTTTCTTGGAGTTGTATTTGAGAAAACATATTGGGAGTGTTTTCTTTTTTAGGTTTGAAGAACTGTTTTCTCAAAATACAGCCGGTACTTTGCCGAAATTTAAAAAAAAAAAAATTTATAACACTAGATTTTAATTGATGATTTAAATTTCATGAAAATTGTTTTTAAATCCCTTGTAGTATATCTAAAGGATTATCGGTAGGTGAAGTACGATAATTCATTAAGTGTATTACGAGATCATGTTACATCTTACAGATAAGTAGGGTGTGACAAGCATAAAGCCATGAATGCGGGCATAAAGCAATGAATACAGGCATAAAGCCTTTCATAGTACTGCTAAAGCAATACCCTATTGGCATGCCAATCTATCCAATCTGACACACGTGTCTAGGTAATACATGGGCACATAGTACCACTAAGAGTTTATATGTTTCATCATTTTATTATATTTTTCGTTTACATATTTTATAGCATTCTAATTTTTTTTATATTGGAAACATAATTTCCAAATTCACATTTCTAGGTAATTTATGCATTCATCATAATATTCACACTAATTACAATTCACATTCATTTAATCTCATGTACCATTCACATTCAAAACATCTTTTCTTTCTCTCTTAATGGGAACCTAAATCCCAAATGACACTTTTATCACATTTATTTATTCAACAATCTATTCATTTAAAGTATATTTCATACTTCAAGTTGTATTGCTAATATATTATGAACTCCATTGGTATTGGGAGCATAAGTCTCAACAATCCATCTAGGTTAATTTCATTTCATATTCAAGTGGTATCACTCATGTTTTATTAAACCTACTAGTAGTGGGAATACAAATCTTAATTACATATTCACATAACTTAAATGTTCATTAAGTCATTTAGGTAAATTACTATTTCTATTCTAAGTAATCCATGAACATTTTATGGATTCCAAATTTCATACCTTAATTTCTTCTACCAATTTAGTTATTACACTTTGTGTATTGGAATTACTATTCACTCAAATTATTGACCTTTTAATACATAATAAATTTATTGAACCTAAGTTCACCAAGATACCATATTTTGCATTCTAAAGTTGTTGGTATTGGTTGCCAATACCATTTTAAAGCTTATCTTATGTTATTCAAAATTTTCAGATTTCATGCCCTAGGTTTACTATTCCATTGGTCATTTGTACAGTAGGAATTTGACAAAATTGTCTTCATGAAAGTTGTTCCTTATTGTGTCTATTTACATTTATTTTTTTGACTCACTCCACTTAGAGTTTTGTAGCTCAAGTTATGGTCATTTTACCATAACTGGCCAGATTGACCTGTACCCAGAATTTCTGGGCAATTTGGTTCTGCCAGATTTGGTGACCTATGTTTGGTTGGCAATTTGACTAGGTTATAGTCAAAATTTGGATTTGTATTCTTATGAAAGTTGTAGGTCTATGTCTCAGCTTTCTGCTTGTAAAATTTTTGGTCAAGTTATGCCACTCAGTGTACCGGAGCACCAATTCATGTTTCTATTACAATTTATCCCTTTTAATTCATTTATTTTCAATTTTTGATAAATCTGAATTTTTCTGAAATTTTTATAGAAAATCTGGTAGAGTGCCGGCTGTAAATTAGAAAAACAATTCTTCTGAACCTATTTAAAAACACTTCCAATATAATTTCAAAATCCAAACTCCATTATACACATTTCAAATCAATCTAAAAATCTCAATCTCAAATCACAACACTATTTTCAGAAAGTTTTCTTTTCACTTCATTACTGGAAGCACATTCATAAATATTTCTCAACATAATATACAGAAAATTTCAATAATATGAAATTTCATATATTTACATCATCAAATAATTTCAAGAGTTTATAGTTACAATCCCAAAACTAATACAAAATACAAAATACAAAATGCTACCCTAAATCCTAATGTCCTACCATATGCACTGTAGAGGTGAGGTGACTCTGGATTCCAGATGCAGCTCTAAAGGCCCACCCTGTCTGATGTCTGCTGGGCTCCCAAGCTAGGTCTCTAGTACCTGCGAGTGGCAAAAGCAACGCGCTAAGCAATTCTGCTTAGTGGTGAGAATATAAAATAAAATAAAATAAAGTATGCATAATGTTTGTTTACATTTTTTAGTAGACTTAATTTATGATATTATTTATAGTATTATTCAATTACAATTTGGTAAGGTTTATTATCATTGCCCGAGTAACCTATATTAGCCGACTGGACTGGATAAATAGGTAAACTGGCACTGGGTACTAAGTACCTTAGACCATCACACCATCGGTCACATTGTGTCTCCCGGTGTGCAACAAAATAGCTAATAAGTTGTACTAATTGTCAGGGTTAAAACCCAAGTATATCAACTCAAATAACATAGCCAAAGGCTATTATGTCATAGAATGGCATGGGAAGCCATGAAATACAGAATGGCATGAAGCCATATGCAGTACTACTAACAGAACTCTATTGGCATGCCAACCTATCCAAACTAATCTTGCTAGGTATACTAGGTCATTTTATACTTTTAAGTTTAACAATTTTTTAAATTCAAGTTTTAGTGTTACTATTCCATTCATTAGTCAACAAAAATGTTAACTTTTGCATAGGCAATAGGTACATTGGTTTTAATACTCCCAACATACCACATTTTACATTCTAAATTTGTTGGTATTGATTGCCAATACCATTTCTAAACTTAATGTTAATTGGACAGAATTTTTAGTTTTCATGCTCTGTCTTTACTGTTTCACTAGTCATTTTTGCAATAGGAATTTGGCAAAATGATCAACATAAAAGTTGTTCCTTATTTTATCTAGTTATATTTCCTTTTTTGCATCACTTCATTTGGAGTTTTGTAGCTCTAGTTATGGCCCAAAAACCACAACTGGCCGGACTAAAATTTTTCCAGAATTTCTGGACTAACCAAATCTACAGTACATGGAACAGTGACTGCAACTCACTTTTTGAATATGTACTGGTCATAATTTGGGTTAGGTTTCTTCATAAAAGTTATTGGTCTATATCTCAGCTTGTTTCTGGTAAAATTTCAGGTCAATTGGACCTTTCTACACTGAGTTATGGCCAAATGACTAAACACTATTTATTTAGTTATTTTGCCCAGGTAGAATGCAGGTCACTCGGATTAGGGCAAACTTTTGGTCAACTTGGTTTGGTTTTTTGGGCATGGTTTCTTCAAAAGTTATGCCATTATGTGTCTAGTTTCATGTCCAATTGACCTTGCACCAATTGAACCTCTACAATTCAAGTTATTACTGCCCAAACCTGCTAGACTCATGCCCAGTCCTGCAGGTCACCAAGGGCAGCCACACCAAGCTCTAATCCCACTACACAATGCACTTCACTTTTTATTTAAACAATACCAAATAGTCACTAATTGACCATTAAAACCTACTTTCATTATCACATGTTCAAAGTCTCATTTTTTCACCCCAAACCCTAACTCAAATATCACAAACCATGCATTATCATGGCATTTCATCACTCCACTTACAAGATACATATTAAAGGTAGCCATACTAGCATGTTAACTCCATAAAACTCATCGCAAGCATACCCTAACCAAGGGTGCCAAAAATAAGGGATGGCATACAAATGGTATTCAACAAATTTCCTTTGTAATTTACACTCATACATAGTCCTTAAAATGAATTTAAGGTGAAAACTAAAGTTAGGTCACTAGCCTCTATGGAGTGAAGTTTCCCCACTTGCTAGGGTTCTTGTTTTCCCTTTCATTTTGCTCCCAAAAGAATCTCTAAGGTATAAGAACACTTTTTTGTGTTGGGAGTATAGGATTTAGTGGTGTAGAAACTAGGGACATCAAGCTTTGAAAAGCTTGTTTATGGTTAGCTATGGGGGAGGGTCACGGTAAGGAGAAAATAAGGAAGAAGAAGTTCTGATTTTTTTCATTTTTCCAGCCCATTTGTCTCTTTTAAACAAGTTTATGCCATGTGTCAACATTGGGTTGGTTGGGAGAATCTTAATGACATCATTATGATGGCATAATGCCATTTTCTTTCATTTTCTCTCCTTTTCTTGTCTATTTAATTGCAATTAAATTTTTAACAACATTTATTCATATTTTATGTTATATAAATTATTTATTTAACTGGACAAGTTGGCCAAAAATCATCTTTGAAGATGAAACGACTAAAATGCCCTCCGTTTGGCTTAACGAGCCAAAATTGTCTGTATCAATAGAAAATTTTTTTTAAGCATTTCCTTGGCATTCTAATGCCATAAAAACCTTAATGACCCTTCTCTGGAGTCCCAATAATTATTTTATAATTTTTCCCCCGGGTCTAGGGCTCCTAGTTGTGATAACCGCAACTTTTTACTAGGTGACCTATCGCTAGGGCACCGGCTCATTTAACTTGGTTGTATTTTATTTCTAAAATTTTTCCTAAATTTTTATTATTAATATTTGAGTTAATTATGATTCCTCACTTTAGTTTAAATATTTTTCCGGACGTTCTAGCTGTCCGGATCGACATTGGTCACCAAAACAGTAGACTGTATGAACTAGCTAAAGTGAGGATGTTACAACTCTTCCCCTCTAAGAAAAATTTCGTCCTTTAAATTTACCTGATGCAAACAGTTGAGCGAACTATTGCCTCATCATCTCTTCACTTTCCCAAGTTTCTTCTTCAGTGTTGTGGTGCCTCCAAAGCACCTTCACCAGTGGAATCTGTTTATTTCTCAGTTCTTTCACTTCCCGAGCTAGGATCTGTATAGGTTCTTCTGTATATGCCATGTCCGGTTGGATTTCAATCTCTTCCATGAAAATGACATGTGAAGGGTCTGAGCGATATCTTCTCATCATAGAAACATGGAATACATTATGAATTTTATCCAGTTCTGGTGGTAAAGCTAGCCGATAGGCCACTGGTCCCACACGTTCAATGACTTCATATGGGCCAATGAACCTAAGGCTTAACTTACCCTTTCTCCCAAACCTCAGTACTTTCTTCCACGGTGAGACTTTGAGAAATACTTTATCGCCAACTGCATACTCTATCTCTTTTCTGTTCAAGTCAGCATAAGATTTCTGTCTATCTGAGGCAACCTTCAGGTTAGCTTTGATTATCTTTACTTTCTCTTCAGTCTGTTTCACCAAGTCTGGTCCTACCAGCTGATCTTCGCCCAATTCAGTCCAACACACTAGGGTTCTACATTTCCTCCCATACAGTGCTTCATACGGAGCCATTTGAATGCTAGCTTGGTAGCTATTGTTATATGCAAATTCTACCACTGGGAGATATCTATCCCAACTCCCCTCAAACTCAATGACACAACCCCTTAGCATATCCTCAAGGATCTATCACATAATTCACAGTGTTACTATCATTTCAATGTATTAACTATGAAAATTCAATTTACTCATTCTGACTGTCCATCCGTTTGGGGATGAAAAGCCGTGCTAAAGCGGAGTTGTGTGCCCAAGGCTTCTTGCAACTTTTTCCAGAATCTCGAGGTAAACCTTGGGTCTCGGTCAGATATGATGGAAAGTGGGATTCCATGCAGTCTAACTATCTCACTGATATACAATTCTGCTAGCTTCTCCAAAGGAGTAGTCACCCTAATCGCGTAAAATGTGCTGATTTCGTCAATCTATCCACTATCACCCATACTGCATCATGCTTCTTCTAGGTGAGAGGTAAACCACTAACAAAATCCATAGTGACCAGGTCCCATTTCCATTCAGGTATGCTTAGAGGCTGTAGCAATCTTGATGGAACTTGATGTTCTGCTTTAACTTACTGGCAAGTCAAACACTTAGTCACATAGTCAGCTATATCCCTCTTCATACCAGGCCACCAATAATGAGGCTTCAAATCATTATACATTTTCATGCTTCCCAGGTGCATAGCATAAACACTAGTGTGTGCTTCTTTTAGAATACTAGTCTTCAGTTCCCCATCATCTGGTATACACACTCTTCCTCTGTAGTACAGACACCCATCTGCTTTCACCTTATATTCAGTTTCATTTCCCTCTAAAATTTTACCCATCATGGCTATTAATTTTTCATCTGCCCTCTGCCCATCTTGTATCTACTGTAGAAGGGTTAGCCTCACTTGCAACTCAGCCAAAATAGCTCCATCTTGAGCTAAGGACAGACAGGCATATAGTGATCTTAAAGATGTGATGGACTTCCTGCTCAAGACATCAACAACTATATTTGCCTTCCCAGGATGATAATCTATTACACAATCATAGTCCTTTAAGAACTCAATCCATCGCCTCTGTCTAAGATTGAGCTCCTTTTGGGTTGGTAAATATTTTAGACTCTTGTGGTCTGTACAGATGTAGCATTTTTCACCATATAAACAATGCCTCCATATCTTCAGTGCGAAGATAATTGCTGCTAACTCCAGGTCATGAGTAGGGTAGTTCTGTTCATGTGGCCTTAACTGCCTGGAAGCATAGGCGACCACTTTCCCCTCATGCATCAATACACACCCCAGCCCATTATGTGAGGCATCACTATAGACCAGAAAGTCTTTTCCCAACACTGGCTGTGTTAACACTGGTGCTTCTATCAACATAGCGTTTAGCCTCTCAAAACTGGCTTGGCACTTATCGTTCCAGCCAAATTTCACATTCTTGTGCAACAACTTGGTCATTGGAGCAGCTATAAGAGAGATCCCCTTCACAAATCTTCTGTAATACCCAGCTACCCCCAAGAAACTTCTGACCTCAATTGTATTTTTGGGAGGCTTCCATTCCATCACTGCTTCTATCTTTTTGGGATCCACTCTAATCCCCTCAGCTGATACTATGTCTCCAAGAAAGGAGATTTCACTCATCCAGAAGTCACACTTGGACAGCTTAGCATACAGCTTCTTTTCTCACAGGGTTTGCAGAACAATCCTCAAATGTTCATCATGTTCTTCCCTGGTCTTAGAATACACCAGAATATCATTAATAAAGACCACTACAAACCGATCTAGATATGGATGGAAGATACGGTTCATAAGATCCATAAATGCTGCTTGTGTATTTATTAACCCAAATGGCATCACTAAAAATTCATAGTGCCCATACCGGGTTCTGAATGCAGTTTTTAACACATCTGCATCCTTTACCCTCAACTGATGATACCCTGATCTGAGATCAATTTTTTAAAATATATCGGTTCCCTTCAACTGATCAAACAGATCATCAATTCTGGGCAATGGATACTTATTCTTCACAGTTACTTTGTTTAACTGCTGGTAATCAATACACAATCTCAAAGTTCCATCATTCTTCTTCACAAACGACACCGGAGCTCCCCATGGTGACACATTGGGCCGTATGAACCCATTATCAAGTAACTCTTGTAACTGAATTTTCAACTCCTTCAATTCAGTGGGTGTTACCCTATAAGGAGCAATAGAAATTGGTGTTGTACCCGGCATTACCTCAATAGCAAACTCGACTTCCCTTTCTGGTGGTAAACCAAGAGATTCTTCAGGAAATACATCTGGGAAGTCTCTTACTGTGAGTATATCACATAGATTTGGCTTAGCCTGCCTAGTATCAACCACATGCACTAGGTAAGCTTCACAGCCTTTTCTCATCAATCTTCTTGCAACTGTGGTTGAGATAACATTGGACAGGAAATCTGTCCTTTCACCCATAACAGTGATCACATTACCCTCATAAGTTTTCAGAGAAATCCTCTTCAATTTGCAATCAACTATTACCTGATGACGTGACAACCAGTCCATTCCCAAAATCATATCAAACTCGTAGAAGGGCAATTCAATTAGGCCTGCCGAGAATTCATACCCCTGAATCCTCAACGGGCAACCTTTATACACCTTATTCACTACCACACTGTGGCCTAGTGGATTTGTGATCAGAATGTCTTGATTACTCTCCTCTACTGGAACTTCCCTCTCTATTGGTAGTTTAATGCAAATGTAGGAATGAGTGGATCCTGGATCCACCAATGCATGCACAGAAGTGTTGTAGAGGGAAAACATACCCCTGATAACATCCGAGACATCTTGCTCCTCCTGAGCTCAAATGGCATAGGCCTTGGCAAGTACTCTAGTATCTGGCCTCTCAGCTGACTCGGATGCAGGCCTCAGTGATGGACCAGCGGCCTCAGGTTTATCGGGCTTCCTACCCCTTTGTGGTGTAGGAGCAAGTCTGTCAGTTTGTGTTGGAGCAACTATAGTAGTCCTCCTTAGACAATTCTTGATCTCATGTTCTGTAGATCCACACCATAAGCACGCACCGGTCACTCACCAACATTCCCCCTTATGCCACTTCTGGCAGTACTGACAGGCAGAAGATGCTGGGGCTGGTCCCCTAAACACCGTCCCTGGAGAGCTGCCCACAAATGGTGTGGACTGACCTCTTGTTAGTAGTATGCCCTATAGCATATCATTTAGTATGTATCTTGTACATATTTGTATTAATAAAAGGCATTTCCACTTTTTCATTTACATAAGATATTTATGTGCAATAGAAAAGGTCCATTGATATTTTGTTAGAAATTCTATTCTTAAGTTGTTAAGAATATGAGTCACAGTATTTCTTACACAAAGTATCATAAATAGGTTCACAATCAAGGATACTTCATAATAAGGACATGACTTATCCAGAAAGATTGTATTCATGTTTGTTCCCAAGTTATTTATATGAGATATAAATAAGATGGAATGGTGAGTCTCATGCCATATAATAAACACGATAGGCACTTATAAATGATAAGTAGGCCGAACCAGTGAGACTTATGACAAGCACATGGAGTTTACTCTTGTCAATGTTTTGTCATAAATCATATCAGTGCATATAATCTTTAGACCTGAGATAGCACAGTTATCTTATATATAGGTAGTTTGAGTTTGATACTGCTTTCATACTTGTACTATGTATGGGTATATGGGCATGTGTTGGCTCCTACTAGTTATATATGGAGGTAGGTGTTGATCAAGATGGAATCTGTTCCTCTAAGTAAATAGAGATAAAATCCTATGTTCATTTAATTGTTCTTGATGTTTCAAGTTCCTGGCCAGGACAGATAGATTTATTAAGAAAAGAGTTTCTGATGAGAAAATCTTGTTAATCAACAACTTGAATTAAAAGAGAACATAATATTCATAGCACATGGGGTTTGACATAAACCATGACTCCAGCTTGAGTTGGGATTTTGTAAGAGAGAGATTCTAGTGCATGGTAACATATGATTATAGGTTCATTTAAGGTAAACCTTATTACTAATTGGGTGGCCATGGCATGCTATGCTAGGTGTTAACCATGGTCTATGAGGTTCATAAAATGATTTAGAGAAATCATTTATGGTAAAAAAGAGTTCTGATGATATTAAGAGTTGATATCATGTCTCATTGCCAATTAGTGATGAGCCTAGTAAGTCACACACATACACAAGTTATCACCTATTTAAATATGATTTAATTAATTAATTAAAGAGTTTAATTAATTAAATAGGTTTGGTTTGCAATTAAATTGCAAAGTCCCTAGCATGACTTGAAACCAAATCTAGATTATTGGATGTATAGTATAAGTTAAATTTATATTTAAAGTGTTTAAGTATGAATTTAATTAATGTGAAATTAATTAATAGAGATTAATTAATTAATTTATATTTGATATAAATTGATTAGAAGAAGAAAAATAATTATTCTGGGTTAAGAACTCAAAATTAAGACACAGGGGCATTTTGGTCATTTCACAGTGTGACACGTGGCACCATGAGATGGTGACACATAGGGTTACACATAAGCTTGCCAAATGTTTTTTAATCATGTAAGATGATTAAAATCAAGATTAAATATAGGTTTGACACTTGGCACAATGTGATTGGGTCACTTAAACCTAGAGCTAATCAAAGGGTGACATGTGGCAAGGGTTTAATGTGTTAACCTAGCTATATAAGTGCTGTTATGAAAAAGAAAAACAACCAACAGCCACTCCTCTCCTTTGTCATGCCATTTTGAGGCTCTCCATCTATTCTTCTTCATCTCTCATCAATTCAAAGAGATTAGCCATCAATCTCTTGAATTAAGAACACTAGAAATTATTTCTAGTATCCTGTTTACATCTCTAATCTCTTAAAAGGCATAACTTAATTTTCTAATTAGTAGAAAAAGCTTTAGAAGCTGTTCAAGAGCTACCATAGGCGTTCTTGGTGTGGACAAACTGGAGGGGCAACATCTGGTGTCCTGAAGACAAATCTCAAAGCCGCAGACACGTTGCAGTGCATCAAGAGGTTAGTGTAATCGTTCTTGATTTAATCTAGGGTTCTAAAATTAATCTAATTAATTTTAAAATCTTAAATGGCAAATACAAATCCAAAAACATATTAAAAGAGTTTTAATATGTTGTTTATCATTGAAATCAAATAGATAAAAATAAATCTTGCATGATGCATGTGACCCTAGGTGAAAATTTTTGAATTCAATGGTATAAACTTGTGTTTTTTAGGCTTCCATTCCTTCAAATTAGTATCAGAGCCTATATTTGCCATTTAGATTGATGTTTATAAGATTTAATTGTGTGTTTGATCATGAGATCAAAAGTTCATTGCTGGTTGCAAAGCCTAGGTCGCGTCACAAATGATGAACACCATGGTGCGCATGGTTGATGCACCACAATGGTGTGCAAAGGTAAATGGATGGTGAATGTGCAATTGTTGTATGATCTAAGATCCATTTTATGTCTAATTAAATTGTTTAATTAGAATTTTAAATCACACAATTAAATTTTGATTCAAATCAGAATTTTAAAAATTGTTTGAATGTGATTCAAATCTGAATTTTATAAATTGTTTGAATGTGATTCAAATATGAATTTTTAAAGTTGTTTGAATCATATTTAAATCTGATTTTTTTAAGTTGATTGAATAAAATTCAGATCTGATTTTTTAAAAAATGTTTGAATGTAATTCAAATCTGATTTTTTTAAAAAAAATATTTGCATGTGATTCAAATCTGAATTTTTAAAGTTGTTTGAATGTGATTCAAATCTGAATTTTTAAATTTGTTTAAATGAGATTCAAATCTAAATTTTTAAATTTATTTGAATCATATTCAAATCTGGATTTTTAAGTTGAATATGAGATATTCAATTTAATTTAAGTATGTTTGTTTTATTTAATTGTTAAATAGTGATATGCATGATGGATGATCATGGACTATAAAAGACCAATGTGATTGGATTTATTTCTTTTATGTTTCTTTAGAATTGTAAATTAATTAATTTATTTTAATTTATTTTGGGCATGCATTATTAAGTTTGTAATAATTTTTGGATTGTAATTTCATTTATTTAAGTTCTTGTAAATTCGCCTTGGTATGCCAAGGATTACTATGTAATATTGGATTGCAAGAAGTTCAAGGAGGTCAAGAGCATTGGTGGGACCAGTGGGAGGAATTCAAGATCAAGTGTTGATTATGTACTCCTTCAGCAACTCTTGTAAAATGAATAAATGAAATGCACCTAGGAATGCCTTGATTCAATTCTTGGTGGCTCAGAATTGAATCCCTTAGAAAGTCCATGATCGTACCATATTTATTGCTTATCCATGAATGCTTGAGATGTATGGGAATGTATGCTATTATATGATATATGCATGCTAATTGGATAATGTGCAAAGTGAGACCTTAATAGTAATTAGAATGACCATAAAATCTTCCAAACAAATGATTAAGTTGAAAATGCTATAATTAAAGTAATTATAACATAGGCCCTCCATTGGGGGAATTATTTTAAGAAATTTTAAATAGTTGAATAAGATGCAATTAATTTAAGAGATTTTCTTAAGAATAATTATTAAGCATGAGATGTTGTAAATATGTAAATAGTTTGGTGGCCAATATTGGATGTACCTGAGGACATTAAAATTATTTGCATAATTACTGGCTTAATGGGATCAACTTAACTAATGCAAGATAAGTCAATAATGGATGTACCTGAGATTTTGAGCATTAGGGGCTAGGTAAAGGATTGAACCTCACATGAGATGTGATGGGCAAGGAGTTGCTCACTTATAATTTATTGTAATTCCAATAATGGATGTACCTAAGAATGATCAATAGAATTATAAGAATTCAATCACCCACTAGAAATCCATCCAACTAGGATTTCCGTTTTCTAATTTGGAAGTGTAGGATTCTCTAAGCTAGTGGGAGGACCAATTTGATTAAAAGACCATAATCATTTTGGTTAATTACATGATACATTTACTAATTAATCTGGTTATTTTCTGCAGTTAATTTTCTGATAAAAATGAGCATAGAACAACCACCACCATCCAATATCCTTGCAAGCATTCTTGATCGCAATAGGTTGATAGGACCTAATCTGTCTGATTGGCTAAGAAATTTGAAAGTTGTCCTGAACCTTAAACATATAGGATATGTTCTAGATTCAAATGTTCCTGGTCCCTTACCTCCAGAGGCCACACAAGAGGAACATGAAACTTTGGATAAGTGGAAGGAGCATGATATGAGAGCTAAGTGTTACATGCTTGCTTCCATGAGTAATGAGTTACAAAAGCAACATGAGAACATGTTGAGTGCGAGTGAGATCCTCCTTCACCTACAAGAGTTGTATGGTGAGTACAGCAGGAATGCTAGGTATGAGATATCTAGACAACTATTCCGTATGAGGATGTATGAAGGACAGAATGTTGGGGATCATGTCCACAAGATGATTCGGCTGATTGAGCAGTTGGAACATCTTGACTTCAACATGGATTTCCAACTATAGATGGATTTGATCCTTCAGTCCCTTCCTGAGTCTTTTGGTAATTTTGTGACAAATTTTCATATGACTCAACAGGAATGCACCTTAGCTAGTTTACTCAACATGCTAGTTATTGCCCAAAAAAATATGCCAGGCAATAAAGGAAAAGAGGTAGCTTTGATTGAATCTTCTTCTGCTAGAAAGTCCAACAAGAAGAAGGACAATAAGAAAAAGAAACCTCAGATTCCTGGTCCTTCAAAGAAAATAGCTAAACAGAAAAGGAAGACTAAAGCTGATGGAGGCAAAGGAAAGTGTTTCCACTGCCAACAGGAAAGTGTTTCCATTGCCAGTAAGAAAGTGTTTCCACTGGCCAGAGTATAGCAATCTAAATGAATGCAATGCCATAGTGAAAATCAACTCAAGTTCAAAATATATTTGGCACTTAAGGTTATGTTGTCACACTTTACCCCTCAGTAAGGCATAACATGCTCCCGTAGAATACTTAATGAACTACCGAACTTCACCTACGGATAACTCATTAAGTACCCTATAAGGGATTTTAAAACAATTTTCTTACATTTTGGAAGTGATGAGCATTTTGATAAGAATTAAAAACCATATATTCAAAGTTTAAATACTAGTGAAAATTTTTGTCCATTCAAATTTTGTCACAAATTTTATAAAAATTTTGACAGAGTTCCCTCTGTATTTTGAGAAACCAGTTCTTCAAATACCTGTAAAAAGCACTTCCAAAACTATTTTACAACTCCCAACCTCCAATAATTCACAATTCAACTCAAGTCAATCCATTTCAAAACAGTTTCACAATCCAAGTCAAATTTATCAACTCAGTATGTTCAATAATTCCATTCACAAAACATAAGGCAGAAAATCCATATGTACAAATATCAAATTTACAGAAGAAAATCTAAAATAATATTATTATAGTTTATTTACAACTGCTCAATTTACATTGATACTTATGACATTACAGTATTTACATCAAAATAACCATAAGGGTATAAAACAATACTCGTACAAAAAGGGATCAAAAAGATCTTGTCAATCCCGCACCACTCACTGCTTTCTCCTTGCTTTTATCTGTGATAAGAATTAAACTATCACTGAGTATAAACATACTCAGTGGTGCACAATAAAGATTTAAAATGCGATACATAAATCATTTATTGATGAAACATAATTTGAATACTTCACAATCACATTTCGCAAATATCAAAGCTCATAACAACTCATTTTGTCAAATAATATATTAAACAACAGTTTAGTCAAACAATTGCATAAACACAGTGTTGCCAAAGTCGTACACAACTTAAGTCATGACACAAAATTTCCGATCAATGCCGTGTTGTACACCACGACAAAGCAATCTCAACCCCATTAATCGAAACCAATGAGGGAGGTGGCTAGCTAGCTAATGAGTACTCATCCGATCTACAACCTCAACTGGCAAGCCAGAGAGGGAGGAAAATAAACGATCTCAACCCCATAAATGGAGGAGGAAAAATAAGTAACAGTCATTCTAAGTGTGAATCAAAAATTAGTATCAAACATTTCATTCAAATATTGCATACAAAAATCAAATCCATTTCCAAAGTTACAATTTGATCACAAGGTGGCAACACAAAAGTTCATAAATTCATAATGCGTAATAAATCAATTTTTCAAGGATAAAATGCTTAAATAGGGTTTATTGTGCACAAACCTCAAGCGAGTCGTCCCTTAACCTCGACTCGTTTCCTCGGGTTCCTTCCCGATATTCTTTTCAACTGAAACACAAAATTTTACAATGTTTCAGTACTAGAACTTAACATAAATCCCAAAATAAATTTTAACTTCACATTTACCTATTTCTAACGTGTTAAATTCGACGTTCTCGAAATTTTGTGTTTCGGGTTACTATTCACTGCACTATTTAAGTCAAATAATTGACTTTCTAAGGATTAATAGGTATGGGAACTCCAACTTCACCCACATACCACATTTTGTTCATTAAACTTGTTGGTTTTGGTCACTTTTACAAAGCATAGGTCATTTTGGCAAAATTGCCAATTTTCGGTTTTGTGCTCCGAAGTTGCACTATTCCATTGATCGATCTACTGTTGGAATTTGATAAAACTTCCTTCATAGAAAATGTTCCTTATTGTCTTAAGTGTATTCTCATTTTTGGATCACCTCAATCGGAGTTTTGTAGCTCAAGTTATGGCCAAAATAAGTTTACTGTTCACGTGCACTGTTCATACTGCACTTTTGGGTTCTGGCAGATTTTGATCCAACTTTGGTCAATAATTTGATTAAGTTAAGTTCATAATTTGGTCTAACTTTCTCCATATGAAATGTTCTACTATGTCTTAGGTTTCCATCGGTTTAAGAATCGCCTAAATCCGAGTTTCCTAGAGAGAGTTATAGCCATCCAAACATTGCTGCTCAATGAAATTTCTGCAGAGGTGCAGGTTTGGTACCCTAACTTTGCTCAATTATTTGAATGGGTTAATGGCATAATTTGGGGTGATGTTCTTCATGAAAGTTTTAGATCTATATGCCCTCTAACCCCTGGCCAAATTTCAGGTCAATTTGACCTGTCTAACTCGAGTTATGGCCAAATGAACAGTTACTGTTCATTTGGTCAGTTTGGTGCAGGGCAGCCTGCTATCAACTCACTTTGGTCAATTGTTTCACCAAGTTTTGGTCAGTTTTTGGTCATGGTTCCTTAATGAAAGTTGTGCTCTTTTATGTCTATTTTCACCTCCAATTAGTGGCATATCCATTAGGCTTGTAAAATTTGAGTTTTGGAACTTCAAAGTAGGTTCGGTCATGCTGCCAGCAGCATGACCATTGACCTACGAATTTAGCTAAATTTTCCACCATTCCCACACAACTTATTTGGTCATAATTGACCATTAATTCATGTCACAATAGGTTAAACATGCCATTTATGCATTTCTCCAAATTTTGGTTCATAAACCCTAGCATTGAAACCCTAATCTCACTAACTCTTGTATTTAACTACTTCTAATAATTTTAATGTTAATCATTTCACTAAGTAAAGCTTCTAAACTCACTCAATTGCATCATATTCATGCAAACCACACTCCTCTCAAGCTGCCCAAAATTTCAATTTAATTCTTTCCCCATATTTGTTTCATTTAAATCAAGTTATTAGCTCACTTAATTACCTAAACATGCATTTGAATGGAAAAGTAACAATTTAACATACTAACCTTTTGTTAAAGCTTCAAAACCCTATCTTTAACTCTTCTTTCTTCTTGTAATCCTCTTCTCAAGTTGTAACAATAAGCTCTAGGGAGGTTTTTAAGGGAGTTATTTGAATTAAGTGAAGAAAATTAAGCTTAAAAGTAAGCTTACATGGAAGACCACTCATGGAGGAACTTGGGAGGAAAATGGGGCGGCAAGGAAGATGAAAGAAGAAGAGATTTTCTATTTTGTTTTCTTTTGTTTTTCCTTTACACGTTTTTGCTTTGGAAGACCATAAATATCAATTTTAATAAATATTTAACAAATTTGTTTATGACATCATTAGTGATGTCATCAACTTTGACTTTTCCAACCTCTTTCCTTTTCTCTTTTTTTTTTATTTATTTTTCTATTATTTCTTTAATTCTATTGTCGATTCCGAAATTTTCTTTTTTCCGATTTTATTTGTGATTAGGTCGAGTCACTCTCGGGTCAATTGACCAAATTGCCCCTCGCAGTTCATCCGGTTTGCAAATAATCCAATATTTCTTCTGGCTCCCTGACCTAATTATTTGACTGACTTAACAGTTCTTTTTCGTGATTTTCTCTTTTCCACTGTGTTCATAAGGGTCCTAAGGACCGCAGCGTCACTTTTTACGGTTCGAAATTTGAGTTTAAAACGACTTCGCAGTCGTTCCCGAGGAGGTCACTCATCGTTGTGACTCTCAGCTCGTTAAACCTCTTATGTTCTGTTTTTCTTATTTATAGTCAACTAATTAAACATTACTAATTATTTGTGTTTATGGCTTCTCAAGTTGTCTTAAGTGTGGCCCTAATCCCATTAATTGTCCGGACCGACACCGGTCACCGGAATAGTGAAATATACTAGGCTATACAACGGGGGTGTTACATATGTCATGTTGTAGAAGATAGGATTACGAAATTGGAGAAAATGGGGATTTTATCCTCATAGGGCTCTGAGCCTACTCCAACTTGTGAATCTTGCCTTCAGGGCAAAATTACTAGATCACCCTTTGTTGGATAAGGGCTAAGAGCTAAAAATATTTTGGAGCTAATACATAGTGATGTATGTGGTCCATTTAAAGAAATGGCTAGAGGGGGCTTTCATTATTTTATTACCTTTACTGATGATAAATCAAGATTTGGGTATTTGTATTTGATGAAATACAAACATGAATCCTTTGAAAAGTTTAAAGAATTTAAATCTGAAGTAGAAAATCAAACAGGAAAGAGAATTAAAGCTCTTCGATCAGATCGTGGAGGTGAATATTTGAGTACTAAATTTGACGAATACTTGAGAGAGCATGGCATTGTTTCTCAGCTGACTCCTCCAGGAACGCCACAGTTGAATGGTGTATCTGAAAGGAGAAATCGTACCCTATGGGATATGATACGTAGTATGATGAGCTATACTGATATGCCAATCTTCTTTTGGGGATTTGTATTAGAATCAGCTTTGTATATTCTGAATAGGATTCCATCACAATCAGTTTCTTCCACACCTTATGAGATATGGCATGGAAGAAAACCAAGTCTTAAGCATGTTAAGATTTGGGGTTGTCCAGCTTATATCAAAAAGCTGAACTCTGATAAATTAGAGACCAGATCAGAAAAAGGTCGATTTGTTGGATATCCAAAAGATAGTTTTGGATATTATTTTTATTTGCCTACTTCACAAAAGGTTGTGATAAGTAGAGATGCCACATTTCTTGAACAATAGTTTATTCAAGAAGGAGGCAAAGGAAGGCAAATAGAGTTAGAATTGGAGACTTCTGACCAACCAACAGATCAGATGGATATAGATCCATCTAGTCAACCTATACCCGTTGCTGAAACATCTACAGCTGTTCCTCGTAGAACAACCAGGGTATCTCACCCACCAGTGAGATATGGTTTTCTTCATGAAGAAGAACAAGAGTTGTCTACTCATGAACAAATAGATCATGGAGATGATCCACTTACCTATGAAGAAGCTATATCAGATATACACTCTTCAAAATGGATTGATGCTATGAAATCTGAGATTGATTCCATGTATAAGAATCAAGTTTGTGATCTTGTTGACCCACCTGAAGGTATTGCACTTATAGGGAACAAATGGGTTTTCAAGAAGAAAATTGGTTCTGATGGAAAGGCAGAGACCTATAAGGCAAGGCTAGTAGCGAAAGGGTTTCGCCAAAGGCAAGGAATTGACTATGAGGAGACTTTCTTGCCTGTTGCCATGCTTAAATCAATTAGGATTTTATTAGTAATAGCTGCATTCTATGATTATGAGATTTGGCAGTTGGATGTCAAAACAGTTTTTCTGAATGGATACATTGAAGAAAACATTTTCGTGGAACAACCTAGGGGGTTTGAATCCCAAGATGGTTCCAAGGTATGCAAGCTAAAGCGATCCATTTATGGGTTGAAACAAGCTTCGAGGAGTTGGAACATCCGTTTTGATGAAGCCATTAAATCCTTTGGTTTTATCAAAAATGAGGATGAGCCATGTGTATATAAGAAGGTTAGTGACAGTGCTATCACTTTCCTTGTCTTATATTTGGATGACATACTATTGATGGGTAATGACACAGGTATGTTGACAACTATAAAGGTATGGTTATCAAATACATTCTCCATGAAAGACTTAAGGGAGGCAACATATATTCTTGGGATTCACATATATAGAGATAGAGCGAAAAGAATAATTGGTTTATCCCAAAGTCTATACTTGGAAAAGGTGTTAAAGAGGTTTAACATACTTGATTCCAAGAGATGATTGTTACCAGTGAGACATGGTATCCACCTTTCTAAAGATATGTCTCCAAAGACACCTGAAGAAAGAGATAAGATGGCCAGGATTCCATATGCTTCGGCTATTGGAAGTTTAATGTATGCAATGTTGTGTACTAGGCCGGATATCGCATATGCTGTTAGTTTGATTAGCAGGTATCAATCCAATCCAGGCTTGGAACACTAGATAGCTGTCAAGAATATCCTTAAGTATGTGAGAAGAACTAAGGATTTATTCTTGATTTATGGAGGTGGAGACTTGCAATTGGATGGTTATACTGATTCTGATTTCCAATCAGATATCGATGATAGAAAGTCTACCTCTGGATATGTGTTCATTTGTAATGAAGGTGCAGTCAGTTGGAAGAGTTCCAAATAGAACACGACTGCAGATTCCACTACTGAGGCAAAGGAAGCTGTTTGGATAAAGAAGTTCGTGACAGAACTTATAGTAGTTCCTTCCATTGAGTTAGTAGTTCCACTACATTGTGACAACAATGGAGCAGTCATACAGGCTAAGGAACCAAGGTCTAACCAAAAATCCAAACACATAGAAAGGCACTACCACATTATCAGAGATATAGTTGGGCAAGGCGATATAGCCATGCAGAAAAATAACATCAGCTGAAAAATCCAGCTAATCCATTCACTAAGCCTTTGTCACAAGCTCAGTTAGACCGACATCTTGAGAAGATGGGTCTAAGATATTGTAATGAATGGCTCTAGTGCTAGTGGGAGATTGTTAGTAGTATTCCCTAGAGCATATCATTTAGTATGTATCTTGTACATATTTTTATTAATAAAAGGCATTTCCACTTTTCCGTTTACATAAGATATTTATGTGTAATAGAAAAGGTCCATTGATATTTTATTAGAAATTCTATTCTTAAGTTGTTAAGAATATGAGTGACAGTATTTCTAGCACAAAGTATCATAAATAGGTTCACAATCGAGGATACTTCGTAATAAGGACATGACTTATCCAGAAAGATTGTATTCATGTTTGTTCCCAAGTTATTTATATGAGATATAAATAAGATGGAATGGTGAGTCTCATGCCATATAACAAACATGATAGGCACTTATAAATGATAAGTAGGCCAAACCAGTGACACTTATGACAAGCACATGGAGTTTACTCTTATCAATGTTTTGTCATAAATCATATCAGTGCATATAATCTTTAGACTTGAGATAGCACAGTTATCTTGTATGTAGGTAGTTTGAGTTTGATACTGCTTTCATACTTGTACTGTGTATGGGTATATGGGCATGTGTTGGCTCCTACTAGTTATATATGGAGGTAGGTGTTGATCAAGATGGAATCTGTTCCTCTAAGTAAATAGAAGTAAAATCCTATGTTCATTTAATTGTTCTTGATGTTTCAAGTTCCTGGCCAGGACCGATAGATTTATTCAGAAAAGAGCTTCTGATGAGAAAATCTTTTTAATCAAAAACTGGAATTAAAAGAGAACATAATATTCATAGCAAATGGGGTTTGACGTAAACCATGACTCCAGCTTGAGTTGGGATTTTGTAATAGAGAGATTCTAGTGCATGGTAATATATGATTATAGGTTCATTAAAAGCAAACCTTATTACTAATTGGGTGGCCATGGCATGCTATGCTAGGTGTTAACCAAGGTCTATGAGGTTCATAAAATGATTTAGAGAAATCATTTATGGTAAGAAAGAGTTCTGATGATATTAAGAGTTGATATCATGTCTCATTGCCAATTAGTGATGAGCCTAGTAAGTCACACACATACACAACTTATCACCAATCACACCCTACCCCTCTGTAAGGCATAACATGATCCCGTAGTATACCTAATGAATTACCAACTCCGTCTACTGATAATCCATTAAATACACTACAAGGGATTTTAAAAACTTTTCTTACTTCTTTTACAGTGGTGAGCACTATTTACAGGTATTAAAAACCTTTTTGAACTGAAGTGATAGAACTAACACATTTGAATTATTTGGAGTTTCTGTAAAAATTTTGGTAGAGTGCCATCTGTATTTTGGATAAAACAGTTCTTCAGAAAACCTGTAAAAAGCACTTCAATAAATTTCCAAATCTCAACTTCAACATTTTTCGCAACACAACATATTTCTCAAGTCAAATTCACAGTAATTTTTCAAAAACTGAGATAAAGAAAATATAATACAATTTTTACAAGCCAAAATAACTCATAATTAATTTACAATTGCAAGGTACAATTTGAATTTACAACTGCTCAAACCAAAAACAAAATATACATACAGTGAATATACATTACATTACAAAATACAAAATACTGGTATACTCATTATACCAGGTAGTCTCTCGCTGGAGGTACTAGCAGCCTAATCTGCTGCCCTGTCGGTCTGTCTACCTGCGACAGCAATAAAAAGCTATCGCTGAGACAATGTCTCAGTGGTGCACAACATTAACCAAATACAATTTAAATCACAATTCATAAGTCATGTAAATAGTGGATACTTAAAACCATAGTTAATTTCAAGACAATAATTGTCAACCAGAATTTAAACTCCATTTCTCAATATCACAATAAATTTCAATAAGTCAGATCATGGTTGAATTCAAAAGACAGTATATGTCAATAAGAGTTTAAATTCATTTCACAATCTCACAATACATATCAATAAATCACACACAGCTTTGATCATGTTCCCAAGTTCAATTCATCCCAAAAGCCGATGGCTAATGAGGTATTCAATTCATCCCAAAAGTCAATGACTAATGAGGAATAACATAGCTAGCTAGCAAAAATATGAGTACTCATTCTATTCGTCCTC
This sequence comes from Hevea brasiliensis, assembly GCF_030052815.1. Lineage (NCBI taxonomy): Eukaryota > Viridiplantae > Streptophyta > Magnoliopsida > Malpighiales > Euphorbiaceae > Hevea > Hevea brasiliensis. Next base: position 55,295,463 of record NC_079497.1, on the reverse strand, counting down.
GTGCACACACCTCAACACTTGACGGAGAGAATTCAATTCATCCCACTAGACAAGCTAGCGAGGAATACAATCAATGTACATGATAGTTGTGGTTTCAAACCAATTCTGATTGCTTTTCAATCAATAAGTATCCATCAAATATCTTTCAAACCATTTTTCACAATTTCACAACTTAAAACAATAATATGCAAATAGTCATAATTTATTTCAATTGAAAATAATTCAAAAGAAATAGTTGTTGTGCACAAACCTCTGATAACTGTCTCCGGGTCTGGACTCAGTATTTCCTTCCCTTTTCCTGAGTCTTTGGTAACTGAGAAACATAATTTGAAGTGTTTCAGTACTAAATTAAACTGTCTCTAACGATAATGTTCAATAAGTAATTCACTGAAGGCTATTATTTGCTTAATCACCTAATATACCGACCCTCGATGCGTTTTAGGTAAATTAGGTTTTAGTGTCATTAATATGTCACATTCGATAGGGTTTTAGGGTTGGTATGTTTTACCAAACTCATTTCCTTGTTTAGTGCATTTTAATGCAACTTGCTGGATTCCGGAATACTAGTTTGACCTAGCCGGACGACCTAGTTCCCTCAGTTTTCGGGTTTCGGTCAAAGCTACAAACTTGTAGATCTATGTCTTATTGCACACGGGGAAAAATTTCAGGTCAATCTGAGTTATGTAGACCAAGTTATGGTCATTATACTATTGCTGGTCAAATGGCATCAAATTAGGTCAATTTTAGGTCAATTTGGTCAACTTTGGTTCGGCCAGTTTTTGGACCCGAACTTGTGCAAGCTTTTTGACTTTCTTCTGGTCATTTTTGGGCTTTGGTGTCTTCAAAAGACTTGTAGATATGGGCCTTAGCTATTCATGGTTAAAATTTCAGGTCAATTGGACCTGTTTTGAGTGAGTTATGGCCTAAACACTAACTGCTGCCTAAATGGTCAGTTTTCAGGCCTCACTTGCACTTAATCCGAATTGGTCATTTTCTTATGTCACCTTGCAAGCAGAATTTTGGTATGCTTTCTCAATGAAAGTTGGCACATTTTGTGCCTAGTTTCACCTCCAATTGGTCTCATACCAATTGAGGTTACACATTTAAAGTTATTGACTAAAATGTATACTGCCCTTAACTACCTTACTTAAACATACATCAATTACACACTTACATTACTATATGTCCACTTCCCTTACCAATTCTGTTTTGGTTCATTACCAAAACCATATTCCACTTTACATTAACATCACTTTGGGCAGATTACAAACATCCTTAATACACCAATTAAAACTCACATTTACAAAGTCTAAGTACAATCACACATACACCTAAACCTTACTAGTTCTTACATACACTTTACACAATCAATCTATATACATGTCCATCAACCTTCTATGTCAATATTCTGCCAACACCTTCATGAACACACACATTTATCCAAGTGTCCCAAGGCTGCCGAAAATGTTTCTCAATACCAAAGTGTCGTACAATTCATCAATTTCCATCCAAGTGCAAAAATCTCCTTATACATATGAAGTAATTTACTAGGATATTAAATCACCATAACCAACATCATTTCTCATCAAATATATGCACAAATATTTCATCAAATACATAACTCCATGGCTGTCCAAAATGAACATATCAATAGCTTCTCAAACCTGAAATTTTTCTTCACAAAACCAACACCCATAACATGAATACAAAGTTTAACAAAGCAATCTTCAAAAATACAAAATTACCTTATGGTTGGAACTTGCTAAACCTTGATTAAACTTCTTGATTTTGGTATGAAACTCTTCCTTATGATGTGTAGACAATTTTTAATGAAGGAACCTAAGTGATTGGAGTTAAAATGGAGGAGTGCATGAAGCATTACACAAAACGGCAATGGAGGATTTTCCCATCCTTCTTTTCTGCATGGTGAAGAAACTTTGGAGAAGATGATGTGCAGATGGTGTAGTGGACTTACACCTGCCCCATTTAGTGTTTGATTAATCCCAAGTGGTCCACTCACCAAATTTAAATCATATTATATGTTAATTGTTCATTTATCCCACATTAACCCATAATTTTAGCTATTTACTTTAAGTACCACCAAATTAATTTTCATTTTATTTTCTAAGTGTAATATTATTTATTTTTAATGGACATTTAGGTCAAAAGACAATTCGGGATGTCAAATGACCATAATGCCCCTGTTCGGGTTTCATTCCTGATTTTTCAGTAACACCGAGTTTTGTCTGTTTTTCGATTTCTCACTTTTCTTTGTACTAATTGTTTAATTTTTCTTTGATATTTCTAATGATATTCCTACTTCAATTGATGTCTCTTTAAGTCCTAAAAATATTTTCCAGGGTTCTCCGCAGTCCAGGACTAGTCAACGGTCCACGCCGTGACTTCCCGGTGCGGTTCCCGGCTCGCTTAACTTGGTTATATTTCTTTGCTATTATTTTTCCTTTGTTTTTCTTATATTTTCTTTTCTTGTATTTCATTATTTTATGTCTCCTCACTCATATTGAAGTGTAGTTCTAGGCATCCTAGCTGTCCGGACAACACTGGTCACTAGAGCAACAGAATGCAGTACCGAACTTAGGGGTGTTACAATTCTCCCCCCCTTAAATAAATTTCGTCTCGAAATTTTACCTGGCATTAGTCTCTGAACAGCTGTGGGTGCTGTCTCCTCATATCCTTTTCACGTTCCCAAGTAGCTTCCTGGCCTGAATGATGGTTCCACAGCACTCTAACCAGGTGTATCTGTTTATTCCTCAGCTGCTTTACCTCGTAAGCCAGAATTTTTATGGGTTCTTCCTCATATGAGAAGTCTGGATTTACCTCAATCTCTTCAACTGATAGTACATGAGATGGGTCAGATCTGTACCTCCTTAACATGGATACATGGAAGACACTGTGTATCTTTGCTAGCTCTGGAGGTAATGCAAACCGATATGCCAAAGGACCCACTCTTTCCAGAACTTCATATGGTCTGATGAAACGAGGACTCAGTTTCCCCTTTCTGCCAAATCTCATAATCCTCTTCCAAGGAGAAACTTTGAGGAATACCTTATCACCCACTGCGTACTCAATATCTCTTCTTTTCATATCAACATAGGACTTCTGACGGTCTGATGAAGCTTTGAGTCTATCTCTAATCAATCTAATCTTTTCCTCTATCTGTTGGACAATTTCTGGCCCAATCATCTTCCTTTCACCTACCTCATCCCAACATAGGGGAGTTCTGCACTTTCTGCCATACAAAGCTTTATATGGAGGCATCCCAATGCTTGATTGGTAGCTGTTGTTATAAGCAAACTCAATCAAAGGCAAGTGTGTATCCCAACTACCTTCAAATTCAATCACACAAGCCCGTAGCATATCCTCCAATATCTGAATAACCCTTTCGGTGGCCATCATGCATGCGTGGGTGGAATCTTGTCTTTGAAGTTCAATCTAGTTCCTAGGGCTCTTTGAAGACTACCCTAGAATCTAGAAGTGAACCTAGGATCTCTGTCAGACACAATTGATACTGGCACTCATGCAATTTTACAATCTCATATATGTACAATCTGGCCAATCTTTCCAGGCTATAGTCCATCCGAACTGGCAAAAAGTGAGCAGACTTGGTCAATCTGTCAACTATAACCCATACTGCATCATGACTACTCTGTGTCCTTGGAAGTCCTGTAACAAAATCCATAGTTATTCGTTCTCATTTCCACTCTGGTACTAACAAAGGATGTAACAAACCAGCTGGAACTTGATGTTCTGCCTTTACTTGCTGACAAGTTAGGCATTTGGAAACAAATTTAGCTATATCTCTCTTCATGCCCATCCACCAATAATGCTCTTTCAGTCCTCTGTACATTTTAGTTCCACCAGGGTGCATAGGAAATGGAGACTCATGTGCTTCCTTCATAATGATCTGTCTCAATTCCACATCACTAAGAACGCACCTTCTGCCCTGATGTAGCAATAAACCATCATCTCTCACAGAGAATTCAGGTTTCTTGCCCTGCTGGACTTCTTTCAGTAGCTTCTGATATTTTTCATCACTCTGAGTAGCCATTCTGATCTGATCAATCAACACTGGCTGTACATACCAAGCAACTACTGTCTGTCCCTCATCATCAATCTCTAAACTGGCATGCTGTGCTTTCAACTCATATACCATGGACATGGGAAAAACTCTGAGACTTGCCATAGTCTTGAGACTTAAGGCGTCAGCCACCACATTTGCTTTCCCTGGCTGATAGTCTATTAAGCAATCATAATCTTTGATGAGTTCTAACCATCTCCTCTGCCTCAAATTTAATTCCTTCTGGGTGCCTAAGTACTTCAAGCTCTTGTGATCTGTGTAAATGTAGCATTTCTCTCCATACAAATAGTGTCTCCAGATCTTCAGAGCAAAAACAATAGCTGCTAGCTCCAGATCATGTGTTGGGTAATTCCTCTCATGCGGTTTCAGCTGGCGTGATGCATAAGCAATGACATTCCGATCTTGCATCAGTACACAGCCTAACCCATTGTGAGAAGCATCACTATAAACTGTGTATTCTTTACCCGGAGTAGGTAAAGTGAGAACTGGAGCTTCAGTCAAACACCTCTTTAACTCATTAAAACTTTGCTGGCATTTATCAGTCCACTGAAATTTTACATCTTTCTGAAGCAGTTTGGTCAGTGGAGAAGATAACATAGAAAATCCCTTCACAAACCGGCGGTAATATCCAGCTAAACCCAGAAAACTGTGAATTTCTGTGATGTTCCTGGGCGGCTTCCAATTAAGGATAGCTTCTACCTTGCTGGAATCTACCTTGATCCCTTCAGTTGACACAACATGTCCCAAAAAGGAAATTTCTTTCAGCCAAAATTCACATTTCGACAACTTGGCGTATAGCTGTTTCTCCCTTAAAGTCTGCAGTACAATCCGCAGATGTCTGTCATGCTCCTCTGCATTCCTTGAATATATCAAAATGTCATCAATAAACACCACCACAAATTGATCAAGATATGGTCTGAAGATAGTGTTCATCAGATCCATAAAAGCAGCTGGAGCATTTGTTAACCCGAATGGCATTACTAGAAACTCATAGTGGCCATACCGAGTTCTGAAAGCAGTTTTTGGAATACTCTACTCTTGTACCTTCAACTGATAATAGCCAGATCGCAGGTCAATTTTAGAGAATACAGCTGCACCCTTCAACTGATCAAACAGATCATCAATGCGAGGCAATGGATATCTGTTCTTTATTGTCACCTTATTCAACTGTCGGTAGTCAATGCATAAGCGGAGAGTACCATCCTTCTTCTTAACAAACAACACTGGTGCTCCCCAAGGTGACACACTAGGGCGGATGAAGCCCTTTTCAAGTAATTCTTGCAATTGTATCTTCAACTCCTTCAACTCAGCTGGTGCCATTCTATATGGCGTTATGGAGATTGGATCCACACTAGGCATTACATTAATTTCAAACTGCACTTCTCTTTCCAGAGGTAATCCTGGCAATTCATCAGGAAATACATCTGGAAAGTCATGTACTATAGGGATGTTCTTCAATGCTGGACTCCCCACTTGGGTGTCTACCACATGTGCCAAGTAGGCTTCACACCCCTTTCTGATCATTTTTCTAGCTAGTGCAGCCGAAATGATGTTTGATGGCCATAACTGCCTTTCCCCATGTATTACCACATCATTGTACTGAGGGAGACCAAAAGTGACTGTCTTCAGCCTACAGTCAATCATGGCATGATGCCTAGCTAACCAATCCATGCCCAAGATTATATCATAATCTCTGAAGGGCATTTCAATGAGATCAGACAAAAAAGTGTGTCCTTGGATCACCAAAGGACAATCTCTATACATCCTATTAACCCTGACTTCCTGTCCTAGTGGACTTATTACTAGCACCTCAAAGTCCATTTTTGTACATGGAACAGCAATGCAATCAATGATGCTAGCACTCACATAAGAATGGGTAGAGCCCGGATCAAATAACACAAACACATTTTGGTTAAAAGTTGAGAAGGTACCAGCCACAACATCAGATGTCTCGGCCTCCTCCCTCTGTCTCATTGCATACATTCTGATTGGAGCACTGTCTTGCTCTGATTGTTTCAATGTGCCTTGGCTGCCTACTGGGCTACCTCTACCCCTGCCTCTACCTCTGCTGGGTGGTTGTGAACTTCTGGTGACAGGGCTCTAAACTGACCCTTCTGCAGTAGTAGGAGGTGGTCCAACTCTGTGACTACTGGTGCAGTCCTTGGCAAAGTGTCCTGTGCCTCCACAGTTATAACAGGCTCCAATAGCCTTATAGCATATCCCACCATGATATTTTCCACAAGTTTCACATTGGCAGGGAGGGTAGGAACTTCTGGTACTCTGCTGACCAGATAGGGGAGGTCTCTGTCCTGAATATCCTCCCCTACCAGATTTCTTACCACCTCTGCCATGTCCCCCATGGTTCTTCCTCTTCCCAGTATGACCACTGGAACTCTGTTCTACTGACTTTCCCTCTTTATATGTCTTCTCTGATTTCTTTTTCTCAGGAGCAGTCTTAATCTCAATTCTTTCCAACTCTAGGGCTTGAGAAATAAGTTCAGAGAAGTTAGTGTGTTTGAAGCCGACTACTTGTACTCTAATACTGGGCTTCAAGCCAGTTTCAAACCTCTTGCATCTCTCCCTGCTGGTAGAGAGTAGACTCACTGCATAATGGCTAAGGCGGGAAAATTCCCTTTCATACTCAGCCACTAATCACCCCTGCTTTGCACTTAGGAACTCTTGCAGCTTCTGGTCTACATAAGCATCAGGGACATATTTCTGTCTGAATTCCCTAAGAAAGTCATTCCATGTTAATACTGCTGGTTCTAGCAGACTGTGGGGAATGATTTTCCACCAGTCATAAGCATCCCCCTGTAGCAAAGACACTGAGTATTCAAATCTGAGCTCCTCTGTGTAATGTAGTTTCTTGAATACCCTATCCATCCTCTCTAACCACTGTTCAACTTCTAGAGGATCTACTGTCCCTTTGAACTCTGTAGCCCCATATTTCATCAATTTATCATACTGCCTGGTAGGAGACTGTGGTTGTACCATCGTGTCTCAGATTGGGACTTGAGTAGGCACATTACCACCATTTGTTGGAACATTGCAGCCATCCGCTAATCGAGCAGAAAGCTGCAGATCTTGCAAGGGTCTTCTTTGAACCACTAACATTTTGTAGGCTTGGGGCATCCCCTTGCACCTCAGCCTCAATAGATTGATCGACTGAACGATCACCCTCTTCCATAGTCAATGTGAGGATTTTAGATCTCCTGAACAAATAACACAAGGAGATTTCCTCCCGTTAGTGCATATTTATAATGTAATGTACTGTATGTATCAAACAATGATATTGAGCAGTTGTACTATGAAGAAAGAATATTCAAATAACAGGTGAAAATAGAATTTAAAAACTTTGCTCTGATACCACTAAAACATGTCACACCCTACCCCTCTGTAAGGCATAACATGATCCCGTAGTATACCTAATGAATTGCCAACTCCGCTCATCGATAATCCATTAAATACACTACAAGGGATTTTAAAACTTTTCTTACTTCTTTTACAGTGGTGAGCACTATTTAAGGTGTATTAAAACCTTTCGAATCAAGTGATAGAACTAACACATTTGAATTATTTGGAGTTTCTGTAAAAATTTTGGCAGAGTGCCATCTGTATTTTGGATTAAACAGTTCTTTAGAAAACCTATAAAAAGCACTTCAATAAATTTCCAAATCTCAACTTCAACATTTTTCTCAACACAACATATTTCACAAGTCAAATTCACAGTAATTTTTCAAAGACTGAGATAAAGAAAATATAATACAATTTTTACAAGCCAAAATCACTCATAATTAATTTACAACTGCAAGGTACAATTTGAATTTACAACTGCTCAAACCAAAAACAAAATATACATACAGTGAATATAGATTACATTACAAAATACAAAATACTGGTATACTCATTATACCCGGTAGTCTCTCACTGGAGGTACTAGCAGCCTAATCTGCTGCCCTGTCGGTCTGTCTACCTGCGACAGTAATAAAAAGCTATCGCTGAGACAATGTTTTAGTGGCGCACAACATTAACCAAATACAATTTAAATCACAATTCATAAGTCATGTAAATAGTGGATACTTAAAACCATAGTTAATTTCAAGACAATAATTGTCAACCAGAATTTAAACTCCATTTCTCAATATCACAATAAATTTCAATAAGTCAGATTATGGTTGAATTCAAAAGGCAGTATATGTCAATAAGAGTTTAAATTCATTTCACAATCTCACAATACATATCAATAAATCACACACAGCTTTAATCATATTCCCAAGTTCAATTCATCCCAAAAGCCGATGGCTAATGAGGTATTCAATTCATCCCAAAAGTCAATGACTAATGAGGAATAACATAGCTAGCTAGCAAAAATATGAGTACTCATTCTATTCGTCCTCAACAGGCACACACCTCAACACTTCAGCCAGAGAGGGAATTCAATTCATCCCACTAAACAAGCTAGCGAGGAATACAATCAATGTACATGATAGCTGTGGTTTCAAACCAATTATAGTGCTTTTCAATCAATAAGTATCCATCAAATATCTTTCAAACCATTTTTCACAATTTCACAACTTAAAACAATATTATGCAAATAGTCATAATTTATTTCAATTGAAAATAATTCAAAAGAAATAGTTGTTGTGCACAAACCTCTGATAACTGTCTCCGGGTCTGGACTCAGTATTTCCTTCCCTTTTCCTGAGTCTTTGGTACTAAATTAAACTGTCTCTAACGATAATGTTCGATAAGTAATTCACTGAAGGCTATTATTTGCTCAATCACCTAATATACCGACCCTCGATGCGTTTTAGGTAAATTAGGTTTTAGTGTCATTAATATGTCACATTCGATAGGGTTTTAGGGTTGGTATGTTTTACCAAACTCATTTCCTTGTTTAGTGCATTTTAATGCAACTTGCTGGATTCCGGAATACTAGTTTGACCTAGCCGGACGACCTAGTTCCCTCGGTTTTCTGGTTTCGGTCAAAACTACAAACTTGTAGATCTATGTCTTATTGCACACGGGGAAAAATTTCAGATCAATCCGAGTTATGTGGACCAAGTTATGGTCATTATACTATTGCTGGTCAAATGGCATCAAATTAGGTCAATTTTAGGTCAATTTGGTCAACTTTGGTTCGGCCAATTTTTGGACCCGAACTTGTGCAGGCTTTTTGACTTGCTTCTGGTCATTTCTGGGATTTGGTGTCTTCATAAGACTTGTAGATATGGGTCTTAGCTATTCATGGTTAAAATTTCAGGTCAATTGGACCTGTTTTGTGTGAGTTATGGCCTAAACACTAACTGCTGCCTAAATGGTCAGTTTTCAGGCCTCACTTGCACTTAATCCGAATTGGACATTTTCTTATGTCACCTTGCAAGCAGAATTTTGGTGTGCTTTCTCAATGAAAGTTGGCACATTTTGTGCCTAGTTTCACCTCCAATTGGTCTCATACCAATTGAGGTTACACATTTAAAGTTATTGACTAAAATGCATACTGCCCTTAACTACCTTACTTAAACATATATCAATTACACACTTACATTACTATATGTCCACTTCCCTTAACAATTCTGTTTTGGTTCATTACCAAAACCATATTCCACTTTACATTAACATCACTTTGGGCAGATTACAAACATCCTTAATACACCAATTAAAACTCACATTTACAAAGTCTAAGTACAATCACACATACACTTAAACCTTACTAGTTCTTACATACACTTTACACAATCAATCTATATACATGTCCATCAACCTTCTATGTCAATATTCTGCCAACACCTTCATGAACACACACATTTATCCAAGTGTCCCAAGGCTGCCGAAAATGTTTCTCAATACCAAAGCGTCGTACAATTCATCAATTTCCATCCAGGTGCAAAAATCTCCATATACATATGAAGTAATTTACTAGGATATTAAATCACCATAACCAACATCATTTCTCATCAAATATATGCACAAATATTTCATCAAATACATAACTCCATGGCTGTCCAAAATGAACATATCAATAGCTTCTCAAACTTGAAATTTTTCTTCACAAAACCAACACCCATAACATGAACACAAAGTTTAACAAAGCAATCTTCAAAAATACAAACTTACCTTATGGTTGGAACTTGCTAAACCTTGATTAAACTTCTTGATTTTGGTATCAAACTCTTCCTTATGATGTGTAGACAATTTTTAATGAAGGAACCTAAGTGATTGGAGTTAAAATGGAGGAGTGCATGAAGCTTTACACAAAACGGCAATGGAGGATTTTCCCATCCTTCATTTCGGCATGGTGAAGAAACTTTGGAGAAGATGATGTGCAGATGGTGTAGTGGACTTACACCTGCCCCATTTAGTGTTTGATTAATCCCAAGTGGTCCACTCATCAAATTTAAATCATATTATATGTTAATTGTTCATTTATCCCACATTAACCCATAATTTTAGCTATTTACTTTAGGTACCACCAAATTAATTTTTCATTTTATTTTCTAAGTGTAATATTATTTATTTTTAATGGACATTTAGGTCAAATGAAAATTCGGGATATCAAATGACCATAATGCCCCTGCTCGGGTTGCATTCCTGATTTTTCGGTAACACCGGGTTTTGTCTGTTTTTCGATTTCTCACTTTTCTTTGTACTAATTATTTAATTTTTCTTTGATATTTCTAATGATATTCCTACTTAAATTGGTGTCTCTTTAAGTCCTAAAAATATTTTCCAGGGTTCCCCGTAGTCCAGGGCTAGTCAACGGTCCACGCCGTGACTTCCCGGTGCGGTCCCCCATCGCTAGGGTTCCCGGCTCGCTTAACTTGGTTACATTTCTTTGCTATTATTTTTCCTTTGTTTTTCTTGTATTTTCTTTTCTTGTATTTCATTATTTTATGTCTCCTCACTCATATTGAAGTGTAGTTCTAGGCATCCTAGCTGTCCGGACAACACTGGTCACCGGAGCAGCAGAACGCAGTACCGAACTTAGGGGTGTTACATCACCTATTTAAATATGATTTAATTAATTAATTAATTAAAGAGTTTAATTGATTAATTAAATAGGTTTGGTTTGTAATTAAATTACAAAGTCCCTAGCATGACTTGAAACCAAATCTAGATTATTGGATGTATAATATAAGTTAAATTTATATTTAAAGTATTTAAATATTAATTTAATTAATAAGAAATTAATTAATAGAATTATATTTCATATAAATTGATTAGAAGAAGAAAAATAATTATTTTGCGTTAAGAACTCAAAATTAAGACACAGGGGCATTTTGGTCATTTCATAGTGTGACACGTAGCACCATGAGATGGTGACACATGGGGTTACACATAAGCTTGCCAAATGTTTTTTAATCATGTAAGATGATTAAAATCAAGATTAAATATAGGTTTCACACTTGGCACAATGTGATTGGGTCACTTAAACCTAGAGCAAATCAAAGGGTGACATGTGGCAAGGGTTTAATGTGTTAACCTAGCTATATAAGTGTTGTTATGAAAAAGAAAAACAACCAGCAGCCACTCCTCTCCTTTTTCACGCCATTTTGAGGCTCTCCATCTATTCTTCTTCATCTCTCATCAATTCAAAGAGATTAGCTATCAATCTCTTGAATTAAGAACACTAGAAATTGTTTCTAGTGTCCTGTTTACATCTCTAATCTCTTAAAAGGCATAACTTGAATTTCTAATTAATAGAAAAAGCTTTAGAAGCTGTTCAAGGGCTGCCATAGGTGTTCTTGGTGTGGACAAACTAGAGGGACAACATCTGGTGTCCTGAAGACAAATCTCAAAGGCGCAGATACGCTGTAGTGCATCAAGAGGTTAGTGTAATCGTTCTTGATTTAATCTAGGGTTCTAAAATTAATCTGATTAATTTTAAAATCTTAAATGGAAAATACAGATTCAAAAACATATTAAAAGAGTTTTAATATGTTGTTTATCATTGAAATCAAATAAATAAAAATAAATCTTGCTTGATGCATGTGACTCTAGGTGAAAATTTTTGAATTCAATGGTATAAACTTGTGTTTTTCACGCTTCCGTTCCTTCATCTCTCCTAGGAGTGAACTGTGGTCTGGGCCCCTGAGACTGACCCTGACCCTGTGGTGGTCCTGAACTCTGAGCAGGAGGACCCTTACTCTTCTTACTAGGAGCAGAAAATGTACTGGACTGAGCTGGACCCCTCTCCTGCTGTCTTTCCCTTCTATTTTGTTTATTTATTCAGACCCTTTCCACTTTTGATGCTGCATCTACCAGTTTAGCAAAATCCGTGATCTCCAATGCTGTGATCATGACTTTGATGTTGTCATTGAGCCCTTCTTCAAACCGTCTGCACCTCTCTGCCTCTGTAGGGACTATCTCCCTTCCATACCGGCTTAGTCTGACAAACTCACGTTCATACTCAACCACTAACAATTGCCTCTATCTCAGACTGATAAATTCTCTTCTTCGCTCTTTTAAATACACTTTTATAACATATTTCTTCCTGAACTCTGTGAGAAAGAATTCCCAAGTTATCCGTTCAGGTTGCACCTCACTGGTTACTGTGTCCCACCACTAATACGCATCGTCCTGAAGTAGGGACACAGCACCCACCAGGTTCTGCTCGGGGGTGCAGTTTAGCTGTTTCAGTACTCTGATGGTTCTATCTAACCAGTTTTCTACGGCCATGGGATCATCCTCCCTCTTCCCAAAGAAGTCTACAACCCCATGTTTTCGCAGTTTCTCCAGATGGGACTTCTGTGGTGTTGGTGGAGGTTGTGGCTGTGGTTGTGGTGGTGTTATTGCCCCCATCAATTGTCAATAAAATTCAATCATTTGCTGAAATAGAGCAAACTTAGGTTGGGCAGGTGCCTCAGCTGTTGGTGGAGCAGATTCTCCCCTGCCCCCAGATTCAGCCCTGGGTGGAGCACGACTCTCCACCTCTTCATCAACTGCTCTTTGCGAAGCAGGATCCATATCCTATTCAAAATAAGAAAACAAACAGATCTGCATTAGTGTTACCTCAACACTTACAAATGCAATGCAATGGTATATACTCTATCTAGGCCTAGAAATGCCTAAACCGATGCTCTGATACCACTAAATGTGACACCCCTTACCCGTCTGCAGTGTAGCAGAGCAAGTTATGCCACTCAGTGTGCCGGAGCACCAATTCATGTTTCTATTACAATTTATCCCTTTTAATTCATTTATTTTCAATTTTTCATAAATCTGACTTTTTTAAAATTTTTATAGAAAATCCGGCAGAGTGCCGGCTGTAAATTGGAAAAACAGTCCTTCTGAACCTATTTAAAAACACTTCTAATATAATTTCCAAATCCAAACTCCATTATACACATTTCAAGTCAATCTCAAAATCTTAATCTCAAATCACAACAGTATTTTCAGAAAGTTTTCTTTTCACTTCATTACTGGAAGCACATTCATAAATATTTCTCAACATAATATACAGAAAATTTCAATAATATAAAATTTCATATATTTACATCATCAAATAATTTCAAGAGTTTATATTTACAATCCCAAAACCAATACAAAATACAAAATACAAAATGCTACCCCAAATCCTAATGTCCTACCATATGCACTACAGAGGTGAGGTGACTCTGGACTCCAGATGCAGCTCTGAAGGCTCACCCTATCTGATGTCTGCTGGGCTCCCCAGCTAGGTCTCCAGTACCTGCACGTGGCAAAAGCAATGCGTTAAGCAATTCTGCTTAGTGGTGACAATATAAAATAAAATAAAATAAAGTATGCAGAATGTATGTATGTTTACATATTTTAGTAGACTTAATTTGTAATACCCTAGGCAAATCCCACATCGGCAAAACACGGGAGAGATGCTGGGTTTATAAGTTGGTGGTTCGTAACCCTTAGTGACGGGTTTTAAGACCGTGAGGGTTTCGGCCCATAGCGGATAATATCACTAGTGGGCCGGGCCGTTACATTTGTGGTATCAGAGCCACTCCGCGTGGAACCTTGAGCGATGGTGGGGCAAGCCTCAGCGAGGACGCTGAGTCCCATAAGGGGGGTGGATTGTAATACCCTAGGCAAATCCCACATCGGCAAAACACAGGAGAGATGCTGGGTTTATAAGTTGGTGGTTCGTAACCCCTAGTGACGCGTTTTAAAATCGTGAGGGTTTCGGGCCAGAGCGGACAATATCACTAGTGGGCTGGGCTGTTAGGGTCTACAGTGTAGCCGAGCAAGGCATGCTACATAATTTCTGATATTATTTGCAGTATTATTCAATTAAAATTTGGTAAGGTTTATTATCATTGCCAGAGTAACCTATATTAGTCGACTGGACTGGATAAACGGGTAAACTGGCACTGGGTACTAAGTACCTCGAACCATCACACCATCGGTCACATTGTGTCTCCTAGTATGTAATAGAATAGCTAATAAGCTGTAATAATTGTCAGGGTTAAAACCCCAAGTATATCAACTCAAATAATATAGCCAAAGGCTATTATGTCACAGAATGGCATGGGAAGCCATGAAACACTAAATGGCATAAGGCCATAAGCAGTACTGCTAATAGAACCCTATTGGCATGCCAATCTATCCAAACCAATATTGCTAGGTATACTAGGGTATTTTACACTTTTAAGTTTCACAATTTTTGAAATTCAAATTTTAGTGTTACTATTCCATTCATTTGTCAACAAAAATGTTGACTTTTGCATAGGCAATAGGTACATTGGTTTTAATACTCCTTACATACCACATTTTACATTCTAAATTTGTTGGTATTGATTGCCAATACTATTTCTAAACTTAATGTTAATTGGACTGAATTTTCAGTTTTCATGCTTTGTCATTACTGTTCCATTAGTCATTTTTGCAGTGAGAATTTAGTGAAATGATCAACATAAAAGTTGTTCCTTATTTTGTCTAATTGCATTTCCTTTTTTTAATCACTTCATTTGGAGTTTTGCAGCTCTAGTTATGGCCTAAAAACCACAACTGGCCAGACTAAAATTTTTCCAGAATTTCTGGGCTGACCAAATCTACAGTACATGGAATATTGACTACAAGTCACTTTTTGAATATGTTCTGATCATAATTTGGGTAAGGTTTCTTCATGAAAGTTGTTGGTATATATCTCATCTTGTTTCTGGTAAAATTTCAGGTCAATTGGACCTTTCTACACTGAGTTATGGCCAAATGACTAAACACTGTTCATTTGGTCATTTTGCCCAGGCAGAATGCAGGTCACCCGGATTAGGGCAAACTTTTGGTCAACTTGGTTTGGTTTTCTGGGCATGGTTTCTTCACAAAGTTGTGCCATTATGTGTCTAGTTTCATGTCCAATTGGCTTTGCACCAATTAAACTCTAAAATTCAAGTTATTGCTGCCCAAACCTGCTGGACTCATGCCCAGTCCTGTAGGTCACCAAGGGCAGCCAAACCAAGCTCCAATCCCACTACACAATGTAATTCATTTTTTATTCAAACAATACCAAATGGTCACTAATTGACCATTAAAACCTACTTTCATTATCACATGTTCAAAGTCTCATTTTTCACCCCAAACCCTAACTCAAATATCACAAACCATGCATTATCATGGCATTTCATCACTCCACTTACAAGATACATATTAAGGGTAGCCATACTAGCATGTTAACTCCATAAAACTCATCACAAGCATACCCTAACCAAGGCTGCAGAAAATAAGGGATGGCATACAAATGGTATTCAACAAATTTCCTTTGTAATGTACACTCATACATAGTCCTTAACATGAATTTAAGGTAAAAACTAAAGTTAGGTCACTAACCTCTATGGAGTGAAGTTTCCCCACTTGGTAGGGTTCTTGTTTTCCCTTTCTTTTTTCTCCCAAAAGAATCTCCAAGGTGTAAGAACACTTTTTTGTGTTGGGAGTATAGGATTTAGTGGTATAGAAACTAGGGAGATCAAGCTTTGAAAAGCTTGTTTATGGTTAGCTATGGAGGAGTGTCACGGCAAGGCGAAAATAAGGAAGAAGAAGTTCTGATTGTTTTCATTTTTCCAGCCCATTTGTCTCTTTTAAATAAGTTTATGCCATGTGTCAACATTGGGTTGGTTGGGAGAATCTTAATGACATCATTATGATGTCATAATGCCATTTTCTTTCATTTTCTCTCCTTTTCTTATCTATTTAATTGCAATTAAATTTTTAACAACATTTATTCATATTTTATATTATATAAATTATTTATTTAACTGGACAAGTTGGCCAAAAATCATCTCTGAAGACGAAATGACCAAAATGCCCTCCATTTGGCTTAACGAGCCAAAATTGTCTGTACCGATAGAAAAATTTTTCTAAGCATTTCCTTGGCATTCTAATGCCATAAAAACCTCAATGACCCTTCTCTGGAGTCCCAATAATTATTTTTTAATTTTTTCCCCGGGTCTAGGGCTCCTAGTTGCGAGAACCGCAACTTCTCACTAGGTTACCTATCGCTAGGGCACCGGCTCATTTAACTTGGTTGTATTTTATTTCTAAAATTTTTCCTAAATTTTGCTTATTAATATTTCAGTTAATTGTGATTCATCACTTTAATTTAAATATTTTTTCAGACGTTCTAGCTATCCAGACCGACATTGGTCACTGGAATAGTAGACTGTATGGACTAGCTAAAGTGAGGATGTTACAATAAACCACTTCTAAACAATTCAAGTCATGCAAATCAACAAATCCCATCCTTCTCCCATGGCTGCAAATTTTCATACACACTTCAATATAATTGTTTTTTTCAATTTTTCAACAAACTCTCATTTAATTAGTCTTCCTAACAAGGATTAAAAAGAAAGGGAAGTAAGTATAGGCACTAACCTTTTTGAGCTTCACTTAACCTTGATTAAACCTCCCTAATCTCTTATTCTTTTGCTATCAATAGCTTTTTCTAGGTGAAAGATCAAATTTTTGTGAAGGGACTTGGCAATTTTGGTGAACAAATGGAGAGAAAATTCAAGCTTTTAAGCTTGAAAATGGTAGAACCTCTTCTCTCTCTCTCTATGTCAACGTTTTTGGCTGCCCAAAGGTTGAAGATGCAGATTGTTTGTCAATTTTTGGTCTCTTTTATCTCTTTTAATGAGTTTAACAAATTGTGATTGGTGAAGGAAATTTAAATGACATCATATGATGTCATAATTAGCATTTTCTTTCATTTTCTTTTCTTCTCTTCCCTACTTTTTTTCAATTTAATTTTTAGTAATATTTATTCATATTTTAGATCATAATAATTATTTACTTAACTGGACAAGTCAGTCAAAAATTATCTTTGAAGACGAAATAACCAAAATGCCCTCCGTTTGGCTTAATAGACTAAAATTGTCTGTATCGATTGAAAATTTTTTCTAAACCTTTTCTTGGCATTCTAATGCCATAGAAACCTCAATGACTCTTCTCTGGAGTCCCAAAAATTATTTTATAAATTTTCCTTCGGGTTTAGGGCTCCTAGTTGCGAGAACCGCAACTTCCCATTGGGTTACCCATCGCTAGGGCCCCAGCACATTTAACTTGATTGTATTTTATTTCTAAATTTTTTCCTTAATTTTTCTTACACTTATTTGAGTTATTTATGACTCCTCACTCTAGTCCAAATATTTTTTGTAACGTTCTAGCTGTCCAGACCGACACCGGTCACCGAAATAGTAGAATGTGCGGAATTGCTACAGTGAGGGTGTTACGTTATAGGTTGAAGCAAGCTTCGAGGAGTTGGAATATCCATTTTGATAAAGCCATTAAGTCATTTGGTTTTATAAAAAATGAGGATGAGCCATGTGTATATAAGAGGGAAAGTGATAGTGCTGTCACTTTCCTTGTCTTATATGTGGATGATATTCTGTTGATGGGTAATGACACAAGTATGTTGACAACTGTAAAGGTACAGTTGTCAAATACATTCTCCATGAAAGACTTAGGGGAGGCAACCTATATTCTTGGGATTCGCATCTATAGAGATTGAGTGAAAAGAATAATTGGTTTATCCCAAAGTCTATACTTGGAAAAGGTGTTAAAGAGGTTAACATGCTTGATTCCAAGAGAAGATTGTTACCAGTGAGACATGCTATCCACCTTTCTAAAGAGATGTCTCCAAAGACACTTGAAGAAAGAGATAAAATAGCCAGGATTCCATATGCTTCGGCTATTGGAAGTTTGATGTATGCAATGCTGTGTACTAGGCCGAATATCGCATATGCTGTTAGTTTGACTAGCAGGTATCAATCCAATCCAGGTTTGGAACACTGGATAGCTATCAAGAATATCCTTAAGTACTTAAGAAGAACTAAGGATTTATTCTGAATATATGGAGGTGGTGACTTACAATTGGATGGTTATATGGATTCTGATTTCCAATCAGATATCGATGATAGAAAGTCTACCTCTGATTATGTGTTCATTTGTAATGGAGGTGCAGTTAGTTGGAAGAGTTCCAAACAGGGCACGACTGCAGATTTCACAACCAAGGCTGAGTATATTGCTGCATCAGTTGCTGCAAAGGAAGCTGTTTGGATAAAGAAGTTCGTCGTAGAACTTGTAGTAGTTCCTTCCATTGAGTCAGCAGTTCCACTTCACTGTGACAACAATGGAGCGGTCATGTCACACCCTACCCCTCCGTAAGGCATAACATGATCCTGTAGTATACCTAATGAATTACCAACTTCGTTTACTGATAACCCATTAAATACACTACAAGGGTTTTTAAAACTTTTCTTCCTTCTTTTTACAGTGGTGAGCACTATTTACAGGTGTTAAAATTTTTTTGAATTGAAGTGAAACAGCTAACATGTTTGAATAATTAACAATTTTTGCAAAAATTTTGGTAGAGTGCCATCTGTATTTTGAATAAAACAGTTCTTCAAAAACCTATAAAAAGTACTTCAAATATTTGGTTCAATCCCCAACTCCAATATTCAATCAACATAATAAGTTTCTCAATAATTGTCAACTCAAATCCACAATAATTTTCCAGTGTTTTCAAAAGCTGAGATAAAAGAATATATCACAATATTTACAAACTAAAATAATTTACAAATTTAGTTTACAACTTTAATGTATAATTTTAATTTACAACTGCTCAAAACTAAGAACACTATATACATACAGTGAATATACATTACAATATAAAATGCAAAATATAGTATACTCAATATACCCGATGAACTCTCAATATAGCATTAGCAGCCTAGTCTGCTGCCCTGCCAGTTTGTCTACCTGCGACAGCAATGAAAAGCTATTGCTGAGTAAAATTTACTCAGTGGTGCACAATAACAATTTGAAATGCGATATATAAATCTTTTATTGACAATTCACAAATCAAATAATTCACAATTCCATTTCACAATTTACAAAGTTCATATAACACAAATTTGATCAAATAATTGAATAACTCAGTTTTGCCAATCAATAACACCATTTGATCAAATAACTGAATAATACAATTATGCCAATCAATAATACCATTTGATCAAATAACTGAACAATACAGTGTTGCTAATCAATAACACAATTTAGGCCATGACACAAATTTTCCACACATGCCGTGTTGTACACCACAACAATACACACTCACCCCAATAATCGAAATCAATGAGGGAGGAAGCTAGCTAAATAATGAGTACTCATCCACACTCACCTCAGACTGGCAAGTCAAAGAGGGAGGAACATAATCACACTCACCCTAGACTGATAAGTCAAAGAGGAAGGAATATGATAACAGTGTCATGCCAAGTGTGAATCAAAACAATTCCAAATCATAATATTTCATACAATTCCCAGATCACATTTTATCTCAAAATTTCCATTTGCAAAGTAGGCAACACAATAATTTCCAAATAAGATTCTCAAAGCCAAAACAATGAAAAATTATTCATAACTCATTTCTTTAAATAAATTTTGTAGTAAAAGCAGTGAATATAAAAAGTATTGTGCATAGACACAATTTAAAACTATAATGTTCAAATAAATTTTTAAGTAGAAAATAAGAAATCAAAATTATTGTGCACAAACACAATTTAAAACAATAACATACAAATAATCATAATTTATTTCAATTGAAAAATTAAAAAAAAATAACTATTGTGCACAAACCTCTGATATATACCTTTTGGCCCTGACTCAGTGTTCCTTAGACTTCGCAATATCCTTTTTCAACTGAAACACACAATTTAAAGTGTTTCAGTACCCAATATTTAAATTTTCTTGGTACTATTCCCTTCAATTCATTTCATTAGTCAACCTATAATGTTGACCCTTGATGCACTCTAAGTGAGTCAATTCTAACGTTACTACTATGTCACATTTTATAGCCTTTTAGTATTGGTACATGTTACCAAATTCATTTTCAAGTATATTGCATTTTTTTGCAATTTATCAGATTTCGGTATACTAATTTGACCTAGCTGGATGACCTAGTTGCCTTGATTATTGGGTTTCGGTCCAAACTACAAACTTGTAGGTCTATGTCTTATTGCTTGTGGGGCAAAATTTCAGGTCATTCTGAGTTATGTAGGCCAAGTTATAGTCAATCTACCAATGCTGGACAGAATGCACCAAAATGGTAGGTTTAGGTCATTTTTAGGTCACTTTTGGTTCGGCCAGTTTTTGGACCTAAAATTTTGTAAGCCATTTGGCTTGGTTCTGGCCATTTCTGGGCTTTGGTGTCTTCATAAGAATTGTAGATATATATCTTAACTATTCATGGTAAATTGTTTAGGTCAATTGGACCTGTTTTGAGTGAGTTATGGCCAAAACACTAACTGCTGCCCAAATGGTCAATTTTTAGGCTTTTAAAGCACTAATCCGGATTTGGTCATTTTTCAAGTCACCTTCTAGTCAGAATTTTGGTAAGCTTCCTCCATGAAAGTTGGCACATTTTTGTGCCTAGTTTTACCTCCAATCGGTCTCATACCAATTGGAGCCACACACTTAAGGTTATAAGCCAAAACATACACTACCCTATTGCACATTGTTCATCCTTTACCAATTACACATCCTATGCTAACCAAGTCACTCTTCCTTGCCAATTCTGGTTTGTACCATAATATTAACACATTTAGCAACTCATTTTTGGTCATTTTGGCATCTTATAACCATTCTCAATATGCACACTATAATCCAGAATTTTCCATGTCCAATTACAACAATTAAACACATGAATGCACCTCATTTACATGTCCAAATTCAAACCTTTATACACACATACATGCTGCCATCCATAACAACATAATTCAACAATATAATTCCATAAACCAAACCATGAAACAACACATTTTGATCTTCTTCATAAGGCTGCCACAAGTTTACACATACCCATCAATTTTCACTTTCACTTTTCAAGCTTACAATTCAAACCTTACACATGGAATTCAACTTCAATACAATTAAACATTTAAATCATCATTCAAACCACTATTTACATGCAAGAATAAGCTGTTCTTATTGAGGTTCCATGGCTGCCAAAATGTACATTTCCACTAATTCATCAAACTTCAAAAATCCTTCCACAATTCAACTACCCACAACACCCATTCAAAGTTTAATGAAACAAGAATTAAAAATACATACTTACCACTTTTGAAATTCTTCAAAACCTCACCAAAAATTAACTTTCTTGCTGCCTAATTGCTGCCCAAGGTGTGGCGATCACTTTTAGTGAAGGAACCATGGTGAAATGAAGCTTGGAATGGGAGTGCATGTGGCTTGCTCCATGGACGGCAATGGTGCTTTAATGGTGGTTCACATGGCTGTCTGTTATGAGGTTGAAGATAAAGTGGTTTCTGCCCCAAATATGATATATTATATGTCCACTAATCCCTTTAGTGGAGCACTAAATCAATTAAAATGTTTGTTTATTCCAACATTTCCAGTTTCTCACATTTTCCTCCTATCTTTTGCTATTTAGATTATGTACCACCATTTTAATTTTTCATGACATTTTCCTAGTGTAATATTATGTATTTTTAATGGACATTTAGGTCAAAAGACAACTCGGGGTGTCAAATGACCACAATGCCCATAATTCAGGTTGCATTCCTGATTTTTCGGTAACACCAAATTTTGTCGTTTTCTCGATTTCTCATTTTTCTTTATACTAATTAATTAATTTTTCTTTGATATTTCTAATGATATTTATACTTCAATAAGTCTTTAATTATGTCTTAAAAATATTTTTCAGGGTTTTCCGCAGTCCAGGGCTATTCAACAGTCCACACCGCAACTTTCCAGTGCGGTCACCCATCGCTAGAGTTCTCGGCTCGTTTAGCTTGGTTACATTTCATTGCTATTATTTTTTCTTTGTTTTTCTTGTATTCTCTTTTCTTGTATTTAATTATTTTATGTCTCCTCATTAATATTTAAGTGTAGTTCTAGGCGTCCTAGCTGTCTAGACAACACTAGTCACTAGAACAGTAGAACGCACTACCGAACATAGGGGTGTTACAATTCTCCCCCCCCCCCCCCTTAAAATAAATTTCGTCCGCGAAATTTTACCCAATAGCCATCTTCCAATAGTCATAAGTTTATTTTCTCCTTTCTATATGATCATATAATCTTCTTTCCCTCAAATTTGTACAAGACTTCTAACAATCTAATACAACATGTAATTTGTTTGTATAACACCAATCTTCTCTTACTATTGTGCTGTATAATATTTCAGTTCATGTTCCTTTTTGAATGACCCTTGAGGTCATGTTAGAATGATTTATCTAGTCATTGGTCCTCTGACCTTTCTAGTCAATAGTCTTCCTCACATTCATAACATTTCTTTGTTATATCTGAACCAACTGTTCAAATTTTTACTTCCACAATTCTTTTTATCTATCAATATTCTATAACTTACTTCCTTTTGTACTAAACTATAACCTTTCAATTTTCTAACTTTTGAGTTTTAAATCCCTAAGTAGGATTTTCAAACCTATTTCCAATAATTAAATTTTATCCTGGCATAACTATACCAAAACAGATGCCGTTGGTAACTAATCTCATCTTCGTGTACTATCGAGTAGTACGTAGCTCTACACAATAATCTCAGTTCAGTACTGTAATCTGCAGCTTACAGTATAAACATCAAAAACATTGCATAGTTACCACGATACATCCCAACAGATTAAACTTTCCTATCCTTTTATCCTTTTCGAATTCACTAATATCCAAAACTTATTCTGATTACAATATCCATTGACAATTACTAACTGTAACATCTTTGCCCTCATTTAAAGCAATTCCAGTACTGTAACTTATTTTTAGATCCTCTTGCCTTACATTAAGTAGGCTCACCAATTAACTTTATAATTTATGGTGTGTTAGAAAATACTTTTCTCCGATAAACTCTTCCAAAACTAATTTCACTTATTATCACAATCCTTATCTCAAAGGACTAATCACTAATGCATCAAAATTTATTTCCCTGTAAAAGAATAACAACAGAACATATAGTTCTAACACTAACATAAAAGTATGCAGACCCCAGGTCAAACAATACATATATATATCTTAGTTACTAATTGAGAAAGTACCAGTAACAATGTCAAAAGTCTCAGCCTCTTCTCTCTGTCTCATTGCATAGACTCTGACCAGAGCACTGCCTTGCTCTGACTGATTCACTGTGCCTTGGTTGCTTGATGGACTACCTCTACCCCTACCTCTACCTCTGCTAGGTGGTTGTGAACCTCTGGTGACAGGATTCTGAACTGACCTTTTAGCAGTAGTAGGAGGTGGCTCAACTCTACGGGCACTGGTGCATTCCTTGGCAAAGTGTCCTATGACTCCACAATTATAACAGGCTCTTATGGCCTTATAGCATACCCCACTATGATTTCTACCACAAGTTTCATATTGGCAGGAAGGGTAGGAACTTCTAGTTATTTGATGACTGGACCTTAGTGGTCTCTGCCCTGATGATCTGCCTCTGTGATATCCCTGAGCTCGGGGCTCCTCAAATTCTTTTCTCTTCCCCAAATTACTGCTCGAGCTCTGACCCATAGGTTTCTCCCTCTTCTTTATTTTACACTGCCCTCATGGGGGTTGGGTTTGTACTTGGGCTTGGGCTGACAGATTATTAGCCATTTGTTGAAAGAAAGTGGCCATTTGCTGGGGCCGTTTGTGCAGTAATTTGTACAAGTGAAATTGGTACAGTCGGGCTTTCGACACTTTGTGGAGCTGAGGCCACAACTTGTACTTCTGCTTTCACAGACTATTCTATTATCTAATTTTTCTCTTCCATATCTTTTCACAAGATTTTCTATTTCCTATATAACCAACACAAGGAGATTTCCTCCTGTTAGTGCATATTTATAATGTAATGTACTGTATGTATCAAACAATGACATTAAGCAGTTGTACTATGAAGAAAGAATATTCAAATTACAGGTCAAAATAGAATTAAAAAAAAAAACTTGCTCTGATTCCACTTAAACATGTCACATCCTACCCCTCCGTAAGGCATAACATGATCCCGTAGTATACCTAATGAATTACCAACTTCGTCTACTGATAACCCATTAAATACACTACAAAAGATTTTAAAACTTTTCTTACTTCTTTTTACAGTGGTGAGCACTATTTACAGGTGTTAAAATTTTTTTGAACTGAAGTGAAACAGCTAACACATTTGAACAATTAACAATTTTTGCAAAAATTTTAGCTGAGTGCCATCTGTATTTTGAATAAAATAATTCTTCAAAAACCTGTAAAAAGTACTTCAAATATTTGGTTCAATCCCCAACTCTAATATTCAATCAACATAATAAGTTTCTCAACAATTGTCAACTCAAATCCATAATAATTTTTCAGTGTTTTCAAAAGCTAAAAAAAAGAATATATCACAATATTTACAAACCAAAATAATTTACAAATTTAGTTTACAACTTTAATGTACAATTTTAATTTACAGCTGCTCAAAACCAAGAACACTATATACATACAATAAACATACATTACAATACAAAATACAAAATATGGTATACTCAATATACCCGATGAACTCTCAATATAGCATTAACAACCTAGTCTGCTGCCCTGTTAGTCTGTCTACCTGCGATAACAATGAAAAGCTATCGCTGAGTAAAATTTACTCAGTGGTGCACAATAACAATTTGAAATGCGATATATAAATCTTTTATTGACAATTCACAAATCAAATAATTCACAATTCCATTTCACAATTTACAAAGTTCATATAATACAAATTTGATTAAACAATTGAATAACACAATTTTGCCAATCAATAACACCAGTTGATCAAATAACTGAATAATACAATTTTGCCAATCAATAACAACATTTGATCAAATAACTGAATAAAACAGTGTTGCCAATCAATAACACAATTTAGGCCATGACACAATTTTTCCACACATGCCGTGTTGTACACCACGACAAGACACACTCACCCCAATAATCGAAATCAATGAGGGAGGAAGCTAGCTAAATAATGAGTACTCATCCACACTCACCTCAGACTGGCAAGTCAAAGAGGGAGGAACATAATCACACTCTCCCCAGACTGTGAAGTCAAAGAGGGAGGAATATAATAATAGTGTCATGCCAAGTGTGAATCAAAACAATTCCAAATCACAATATTTCATACAATTCCCAAATCACATTTTATCTCAAAATTTCCATTTGCAAAGTAGGCAACACAATAATTTCCAAATAATATTCTCAAAGCCAAAACAATAAAAAATTATTCATAACTCATTTCTCCAAATAAATTTTATAGTAAAAGCAGTGAATATAAAAAGTATTACACAGATACAATTTAAAACTATAATGTTCAAATACATTTTTAAGTAGAAAATAAGAAATCAAAATTATTGTGCACAAACACAATTTAAAACAATAACATACAAATAATCATAATTTATTTCAATTGAAAAATTCAAAAGAAAAAACTATTGCGCATAAACCTCTGATATATGCCTCTTTGCCCTGACTCAGTGTTCCTTATGCTTCTCAATATCCTTTTCAACTGAAACACAGAATTTAAAGTGTTTCAGTAGTCAATGAATTTATTTCTGACAATAAAATCCAATATTTAAATTTTCTTGGTACTATTCCCTTCAATTCATTTCATTAGTCAACCTATAATGTTGACCCTTGATGCACTCTAAGTGAGTCAATTCTAATGTTACCAATATGTCACATTTTATAGCCTTTTAGTGTTGGTACATGTTACCAAATTCATTTTCAAGTATATTGCATTTTATTGCAATTTGCCGGATTTCGGTATACTAAATTGAGCTAGCCGGATGACCTAGTTCCCTTGGTTTTCGGGTTTCAGTCCAAACTATAAACTTGTAGGTCTATGTCTTATGGCACGCGGTGTAAAATTTCAGGTCATTTTGAGTTGTGCAAGCCAAGTTATGGTCAATCTACCAATGCTGGACAGAATGCACCAAAATGGTAGGTTTAGGTCATTTTTAGGTCACTTTTGGTTCGGCTAGTTTTTGGACCTGAAATTCTGCAAGCTATTTGGCTTGGTTATGGCCATTTCTGGGCTTTGGTGTCTTCATAAGAATTGTAGATATATATCTTAAATATTCATGGTAAAAATTTCAGGTCAATTAGACCTATTTTGAGTGAGTTATGGCCAAAACACTAACTGCTACCCAAATGCTCAGTTTTCAGGCTTTCAAAGCACTAATTCGGATTTAGTCATTTTTCAAGTCACCTTTTAGGCAAAATTTTGGTAAGCTTCCTCCATGAAATTTGGCACATTTGTGCCTAGTTTTACCTCCAATTGGTCTCATACCAATTGGAGCCACACACTTAAGGTTCTAAGCCAAAACATACACTGCCCTATTACACATTATACAACCTTTACCAATTACACATCCTATGCTTACCAAGTCACTCTTCCATGCCAATTCTGGTTTGTACCATAATATTAACACATTTAGCAACTCATTTTTGGTCATTTTGGCAGCTTATAACCATTCTCAATATGCACACTATAACCCAGAATTTTCCAAGTCCAATTACAACAATTAAACACATGAATGCACCCCATAATTTTTGGTCATTTTGATATTTCTAATGATATTTATACTTCAATAAGTCTTTAATTATGTCTTAAAAATATTTTCCATGGTTCCCTACAGTCCAGGGCTAGTCAATGATCCACACCGCAATGTCCCAGTGCGGTCACCCATCGCTAGAGTTATCGGCTCATTTAGCTTGGTTACATTTCATTGCTATTATTTTTCCTTTATTTTTCTTGTATTCTCTTTTCTTTTATTTCATTATTTTATGTCACCTCATCAATATTTAAGTGTAGTTCTAGGCATCCTAACTATCCGGACAACACTGGTCATAGGAACCATAGAACGCTCTATCGAACATAGCGGTGTTACAGGTTATTCAGGCCGAGGAACCCCGGTCTCACCAAAAATCCAAACACATAGAAAGATGCTACCACATTATCAGAGAAATAGTTGGGCGAGGCGATGTAGCCATGCAGAAAATAGCATCAGCTGAAAATCCAGCTAATCCATTCACTAAGCCTATGTCACAAACTCAGCTAGACTGACATGTTGAGAAGATGGGTTTAAGATATTGTAATGAATGGCTCTAGTGCTAGTGGGAGATTGTTAGTAGTATGCCCTAGAACATATCATTTAGTATGTATCTTGTGCATGTTTTATTAATAAAAGGCATTTTCACTTTTCCATTTACATAATATATTTATGTGTAATAGAAAAGGTCCATTGATACTTTGTTAGAAATTCTATTCTTAAGTTGTTAAGAATATGTGTGACAGTATTTTTAGCACAAAGTATCATAAATTGGTTGACAATCGAAGATACTTCATAATAAGGACATGACTTATCCAGAAAGATTGTATTCATGTTTGTTCCTAATTTATTTATATGAGATATAAATAAGATGGAATGGTGAGTCTCATGCCATATAACAAATATGACAGGCACTTATACATGATAAGTAGGCCGAACCAGTGACATTTATGACAAGTGTTAGTAGTATGCCATAGAGCATATCATTTAGTATGTATCTTGTACTTGTTTTTATTAATAAAAGGCAATTCCACTTTTCTGTTTACATACTATATTTATGTTTAATAGAAAAGGTCCATTGATATTTTGTTAGAAATTCTATTCTTAAGTTTTTAAGAATATGAGTGACAGTATTTCTAGTACAAAGTATCATAAATAGGTTCACAATCGAGGATACTTCATAATAAGGACATGACTTATCTAGAAAGACTGTATTCATGTTTGTTCCCAAGTTATTTATATGAGATATCAATAAGATGGAATGGTGAGTCTCATGCCACATGACAAACATGATAGGCACTTATAAATGTTAAGTAGGCCGAACCAGTGACACTTATGACAAGCAAATGGAGTTTACCCTTGTCAATGCATTGTCATAAATCATATCACTGCGTATAATCTTTAGACCTGAGATAGCACAGTTATCTTGTATATAGGTGGTTTGAGTTTGATACTGCTTTCATACTTGTACTGTGTATTTGTATATAGGCATGTGTTGGCTCCTACTAGTTATATATGGAGGTAAGTGTTGATCAAGATGGAATCTGTTCCTCTAAGTAAATAGAGATAAATCCTATATTCATCTAATTGTTCTTGATGTTTCAAGTTCCTGGCTGGGACAGATAGATTTAATCAGAAAAGAGTTTCTGATGAGAAAATCTTTTAATCATGAACTGGAATTAAAAGAGAACATAATATTCATAGCAAATGGGGCTTGACGTAAACCATGACTCCAACTTGAGTTGGAATTTTGTAACAGAGAGATTCTAGTGCATGGTAACATATAAGTATAGATTCATTTAAGGTAAACCTTATTACTAATTGGGTGGCCATGGCATGCTATGCTAGGTGTTAACCATGGTCTATGAGGTGCATAAAATGATTTAGAGAAATCATTTATGGTATAAAAGAGTTCTGATGATATTAAGAGTTAATATCATATCTCATTGCCAATTAGTGATGAGCCTAGTAAGCCACACACATACACAAGTTATCACCTAATTAAATATGATTTAATTAATTAACTAAAGAGTTTAATTGATTAATTAAATAGGGTTGGTTTGCAATTAGATTGCAAAGTCCCTAGCATGACTTGAAACCAAATCTAGGTTATTAGATGTACAATATAAGTTAAATTTATATTTAAAGTGTTTAAATATGAATTTATTTAATGAGAAATTAATTAATAAAGATCAATTAATTTATATTTGATATAAATTGATTAGAAGAAGAGAAATAATTGTTTTGGGTTGAGAACTCAAAATTAAGACACAGGGACATTTTGGTCAATTCACATGAGATGGTGACACATGGCATTACACATAAGCTTTCCAAATGTCTTTTAATCATGTAAGATGATTAAAATTAAGATTAAATATAGGTTTGACACTTGGCACAATGTGATTGGGTCAATTAAACTTAGAACCAATCAGAGGGTGACATGTGGCAAGGGTTTAATGTGTTGACCTAGCTATATAAGTGTTGTTATGAAAAAAAGAAAAACACAACCAGCAGCTCCTCATCGTTGGTGCCATCACCCAAGAGTCTCCCTTCTCTTTCTCTTCATCTTTCATCTATTCTAAGAGATTAACAAACAATCTCTTGAATTAAAAACATTAGAAATTGTTTCTAGTGTCCTGTTTACATCTTTAATCTCTTAAAAGGCAGAACTTGATTTTCTAAATAATAGAAAAAGCTTTAGAAGCTGTTCAAGGGCTACCATAGGTGTTCTTGGTGTGGACAAGCTAAAGGGACAACATCTGTTATCCTGAAGATGCATCTGAAAGGCACAAATACACTGGAGTGCATCAACAGGTTATTGTATTTGTTCTTGATCTAATCTAGGGTTCTAAAAATTAATCTGATTAATTGTAAAATCTTAAATGGCAAATGCAGATCCAAAAACATATTAAAAGAGTTTTAATATGTTGTTTATCATTGAAATCAAATAGGTAAAAATAAATCTTGCATGATGCATGTGACCTTAGGTGAAAATTTTTGAATTCAATGGTGTAAACTTGTGTTTTTTCATGCTTCCGCTCCTTAAACAAGCACATGGAGTTTACTCTTGTCAATGCATTGTCATAAATCATATCATTGCATATAATCTTTAAACCTGAGATAGCACAGTTATCTTGTATATAGGTGGTTTGTATTTGATACTGTTTTAATACTTGTATTGTGTATGGGTATATGGGCATATGTTGGCTCCTACTAGTTATATATAGAGGTAGGTGTTGATCAAGATGGAATCTGTTACCGTAAGTAAATAGGGATAAAATCCTATGTTCATTTAATTGTTCTTGATGTTTCAAGTTATTGACCAAGACAGATAGATTTAATCAGAAAAGAGTTTCTGATGAGAATACCTTTTTAATTAAGAACTGGAATTAAAATAGAACATAATATTCATAGAAAATGGGGTTTGACATAAACCACAACTGTAACACTCCTATTTGTATAGCCTGGTATATTTTACTGTTTCGGTGACCAGTGTCGGTCCGGACAATTAAGGAGATTAGAACCACACTTAAGGCAACTAGAGAAGCCATAAACACAAATAATTAGTAATTGCCAATTAGTTAAGTATAAATAAGAAAAATAAAATATAAGAAGTTAAACGAGCCGAGAGTCACAGCGATGGGTGACCTTCTCAGGAATGACAACGAAGTCATTTTAAACTCAAATTTCGAATCATAAAATGTGACGCCGCAGCTTTAGGACCCTTACGAACACAGTGAAAAAGAGAAAATCACGAAAAAGAACTGTTAAGTTAGTCAAATAATTAGGTTAGGGAACCGAAAAAAATATTAAATTATTTGCAAACCGAGATGAATCGGCGAGGGGCAATTTGGTCAATTGACCCCGAGAGCTGACTCCAGACCTAACTGTAAAATAAAATCGGAGAAAAAAGAACTAATAGAAAAAAAAAAAGAAAGAAAATGAAAAAGGTGTAGGGCGATGACATCATGCATGACATCATGCATGATGCCATAAATGTTATAATTAATAAATTAATTAAATTGATTTTTTTTGGGGTCTTCCATAAGCTAAAATAGATAAAAGAAAAGAAAAGAAAAAAATAATAATAAAGTCATCTTCCTTACCCAAACTTGCTGCCTCACCTCTCTCTCCCCATTCTTTCACCTTGTTCCACCATTGTTAAGGGAAAGGAAGCTTGAATTTCCCTACTCTATTCCATAAATTCACAAAGTCTCAACACAAAAAATTCTCCTTACATGTTGAGTAAACATTAGAGAGTAAAAAGAAGAAGAAAGAATTGAAGAAAGGAAAGCCTAGAAACCCTCCAAGCAAAGGTTAGTCTTCTAACTACCAATTATCTAATCAAATGCATATTTAGTTATTGAAATGAGCTTAGAAACTAAAGAAATGAAATAAAAACACTTGTAAAGGACTAAACTGAAATTTGGCCAGCATGATGGGGAGTGTGTTTTGCATGGTTTGATGGATTTAAATGAGTTTAGAAACTTTATTTAGTTGAATGGTTAGGATTAAAAGCACTAAATGTGGTTAAATGCATGAGGTTGGTGAATTAGGGTTTTGATCATTAGGGTTTATGAACCAAAAATGTGAGGAATGAGTAAATGATGTCTTTGACCTATTGTAAAGTGAAAAATTGTCATTTGTGACCAAATGAGTTGTGTTGAAATGGTTGGAATTAAAGCTAAATTCGGAGGGAGTGTGGTCATGCTGCTAGCAGCATGACCAAGTCAACTTTGAAGGACTAAAAGTGAAATTTTACAAGTCCAATTGGTATGGGACTAATTGGTGATGAAAATAGACACCTAATGACACAATTTTCATTTAGGAAGCATGCCCAAAAAGTGACTAAAACCTAGTGAACAAATTGACCAAATTTGGAAAATTGCAGGCTGCCCTGCACAAACTGACCAAATGAACAGTGTTTGTTCATTTGGTCATAACTCAAGCTAGGTAGGTTAAAATGACCTGAAATTTTACCAGTGGTTAGATGCGATATAGGCCTAAAACTTTCATGAAGAACACTAACCCAAATTCTGCCAGCAACCAAGTCATTTGGCCACCCCAAGTTGGTGACCCAAAACTGTCAGAACCAAAATTGCCCAGAAAATCTGGGTTGTATTCACTACGGCAGCCATGGTTTAAATGGCCATAACTTGAGCTAAAAAACTCCAATTTGAGTGATTCAAAAAGGAGAATAAACTTAAGACAATAGGAAACATTTTCTGTGCAGAAAGTTTTGCCAAATTCCAACAGTAGAATGACCAATGGAACAGTGCAACTATGAACACCAAAACTGAAAATTTGACAATTTTGCCTAAAGGACTTAAGCTTTGAGAAAATAAGTTTGGTGACCAAAATGTGGTATGTGAGTGAAGTTGGAATTCCCATACCTATTAAGCCTTAGAAAGTCAACAATTTGACTTGAATAGTATAGTGAATAGTAACCCGAAACACAAAAATTTCGAGAACGTCGAATTTAGCACGTTAGAGCTAGGTAAAAGTGAAGTTAAATTTATTTTTGGATTTATGCTAATTTATGGTACTGAAACACTATAAAACTGTGTGTTTCAGCTGAAAAAGACTTGGAAGCTCTGAGAGACTGAGTCAAGGCCTAGAGGCGACTCACGTCTGGTCTGTGCACAATAATTCTTGTTTAAATATTTTGTTCTAAAAAAATTTGACTTTTGTGATTAATTATATACTGTGTTGCCATTTTATAATCACAAATATGACTTTGGAAATTGATCAGGTTTCTTATAAATTATTTAAATAAATTGTTTTGAATTAATTTTTTGTTCACACTTAGCCTGATAGTATCACATTATTCCTCCTCTATTTATGGGGTTGAGATCGTTTATTTTCCTCCCTCTCTGGCTTGCCAGTTGAGGTTGAGATCGGATGAGTACTCATTAGCTAGCTAGCCACATCCCTCATTGATTTCGATTAATAGGGTTGTAGATTGCTTTGTCGTGGTGTACAACACGGCATTGATTGGAAATTTTGTGTCATGGCTTAAGTTGTGTATGATTTTGGCAACACTGTGTTTATTAAATTATTTGACTACATTGTGTTATTATGAGCTTTGATAAATTGTGAAATGCGATTGAGAAATATTTAAATTGTGTTTTATCAATGAATGATTTATGTATTGTATTTTAAATTTTTATTGTGCACCACTGAGTATTTTTATACTCAGCGATAGCTTATTTTATTGTCGCAGATAAGAGCACGGAAAAAGCAGCAGAGTGAGCTGCTATTGAATTGAGGACCACACTGATCTTTTGTACGGGTATTATTTTATACCCTTGTATTTATTTTGATGTAAATATTGCAATGTTTTATGTATCAATGTAAAGTTAAGCAGTTGTAAAATAAATTGTAATAATATTATTTTTGGATTTTCTTCTGTAAATTAAGATTTATATTTGTGAATTTCATACTTTATACACTTTGAATGGAGTTATTAAATATTTTGAGATGATAAACTTGATTGGATTGTGGAATTATTTTGAAGTGAATTGAACTGAGTTGATTTGAGGTTAATTGAAGGTTGGGAGTTGAGAAAATTATTGGAAGTGTTTTTTTTTTTTTCAGGTATTTGAAGAACTGTTTTCTCCAAATACAAACGGAACTCTATCAAAATTTTTATAAATTTTGCCGCAAAATTAAAATGGACAAAAATTTTTACTAGTATTTAAACTTTGAATAAATGGTTTTTAATTCCTACCAAAATGCTCCCCACTACCAAAATGTAAGAAAATTGTTTTAAAATCCCTTGTAGGGTACTTAATGAGTTATCGGTAGGTGAAGTTCGGCAGTTCATTAAGTATTTTACGGGATTATGTTATGCCTTACAGAGTGGGAAGGTGTGACAATAACTCCAGCTCGAATTGGGATTTTGTAACTGAGAGATTCTAGTGCATGGTAACATACGATTATAGGTTCATTTAAGGTAAACCTTATTACTAATTGGGTGGCTATGGCATGCTATGTTAGGTGTTAACCATAGTCTATGAGGTGCCTAAAATGATTTAGAGAAATCATTTATGGTAAGTAAGAGTTCTGATGATATTAATAGTTGATATCATATCTCATTGCGAATTAGTGATGAACCTAGTGAGTCATATACATACACATGTAATCACTAAGTTAGATGTGATTTAATTAATTAGTTACAGTGTTTAATTGATTAATAAAATAGGTTTGATTTACAATTAGATTGCAAAGTTCCTAGCATGGCTTGAAACCAAATCTAGGTTATTATATGTATAGTATAAGTTAAATTTAAATTTAAAGTGTTTAAATATGAATTTAATTACAAGAAATTAGTTAATAGAGATTAATTAATTAATTTATATTTGATATAAATTGATTAGAAAAAGAGAATAATTATTTTGGGTTGAGAACTCAAAATTAAGACAGAATGATAATTTGGTCATTTCACAGGATGACATGTAGCACCATGAGATGGTAACACATGGCACTACACATAAGCTTGCCATTTGTCTTTTAATCATATAAGATGATCAAATTCAAGATTAATTATAGGTTTGACACTTGGCACAATGTGATTGGGTCAATTATGCCAAGAGCCAATCAGAATGTGACATGTGGCAAGGGTTTGAAGTGGTGACCTAGCTATATAAAGGAAATGATGAAAAAGAAAAATACAATCTGCTATTTCTTCCAAAGGTGCCACCGCCCTTCCCTTGTTCTTCCTCTCTTCTTTTTCATCTCTCAACAATTCAAAGAAAATTGCCAACATTCTTTTGAATTAAAATTGCTAGAAATCATTTCTAGTGTTCTGTATACATCTGTAATCTCTCTAAAGGCAAAACCTGAATTTCTAATTGATTGGAAATGCTTGAGAAGCTGTTCAAGGGGCTGCCATTGGTGATCTTGGTGTGGACAAGCTAGAGGGACAACATCTGGTGTCCTAGGCGCATCCCAAAGGTGCCAAACACAAGTATAGTGTATCAAAAGGTTAGTGCACTTGTTCTTAATCTAATCTAGGGTTCTAATGAATTAATCTGTTAATTCTAAAATCTTAAATGGTAAATGTAGATCCAAAAATATATTAAAAGAGTTTTAATATGATGTTTAACATTGAAATCAAATAGATAAACAATGAATCTTGCATGATGCATGACACCCTAAAAGAAAAATTTTGAATTCAATGATCTAAACTTATGTTTTTCATGCTTCCACTCCTTCAATTGGATGTATAGTATAAGTTAAATTTATATTTAAAGTGTTTAAATATGAATTTAATTATGAGAAATTAATTAATAGAGATTAATTAATTAATTTATATTTGATATAAATTGATTAGAAGAGGTCCCCTCATTATCAGGAACACATCTCCTAATAATTTGATCAGAACAAAATTTCCACAAATACGGGTTATCCCACACATAATACTTAGCCTTACTTTTCAATTTCTCTTTCTTAGCTCTACTCAAATCAAAAGGCACAACCTTAGTAACCAAATAATTCACCAAATCAGCATACCAAGGGATCATACCGTGCAATTTAAATAACTGCTCATCAGGAAAAATTTCCTGCAAAGGAATTTGATCTTCTTGTGGCACTAACCTGCTCAAATGATCTGCTACCAGGTTCTCAGCTCCTTTCTTATCTTTGATTTGAAGATCAAATTCTTACAGCAGAAGAATCCATCTAATCAACCTTGGTTTTGCTTCCTTCTTTTCCAAGAGATACTTTAATGCTACATGATCAGAGAAGATAATTATTTTAGAACCAAGCAAATACGACCAAAATTTATCTAAAGCAAAAACTATAGCCAAAAACTCTTTTTCGATCGTAGAATAATTCCGCTGAGCTGAATTGAGTGTTCTGGATGCATAATAAATCACATGAAAGAGCTTCCCAACACGCTGCCCTAAAACTGCTCCCATTGCATAATTACTCGCGTCACACATAATTTCAA
This sequence comes from Hevea brasiliensis, assembly GCF_030052815.1. NCBI lineage: Eukaryota > Viridiplantae > Streptophyta > Magnoliopsida > Malpighiales > Euphorbiaceae > Hevea > Hevea brasiliensis. Next base: position 55,259,390 of record NC_079497.1, on the reverse strand, counting down.
ACGGTATTGTCCAATTAGGAGCCTGGATAATAGGGGTGATGTCAATGCTGATTTCAATTTGTCAAAAGCCTCCTTGCAATCTTCACTCAACTCAAAAGAAACAAGTTTTTGCAAGAGTCTAGACAAAGGCAATGCTATCTTTGAGAAATCCTTAATGAACCTACGATAAAAACCTGTATGACCAAGAAAAGACCGTACTTCCCTCACAGTTGTGGGGTAGGGTAAGTTCACAATTAAATCGATTTTAGATTTATGCACCTTAATACCCCTATTAGAGACAACATGACCCAAAATAATCCCCTGTTCCACCATAAAATGACACTTCTCATAATTCAAAATAAGATTTTTCTCAATGCATCTCTGAAGAATAGAAGTCAAATGATGTAAACATGCATCAAAATGAATCACCATACACAGTAAAGTCATCCATGAACGCCTCAATGCAAGTATCAATATAATCTAAAAATATACTCATCATGCATCTCGGAAATGTGGCAGGTGCACTAAAAAGCCCGAAGGGCATCCTTCTAAAAGCAAAAGTTCCAAAAGGGCAAGTGAAGGTAGTCTTCTCTTGATCCTCTAGTGCAATCACAATTTGATTATATCTAGAAAAGTCATCGAGAAAGCATAAATAAGACTTACCTGCTAACCGCTCAAGCATCTGATCAATGAATGGCAGTGGGAAGTAGTCCTTCCTTGTTGTTGAATTCAACTTGCAGTAGTCTATACACATTTGCCATCGACTCTGAATCCTTGTTGGAACAAGTTCATTATCTCGATTTGCTACCACAGTGACTCCTAATTGTTTTGGCACTTCTTGGACTGGACTTACCCATTTGTTGTCTAAAATTGGGTAAATAACTCCTGCATCCAGTAGCTTTAAAATCTCCTTCTTCACAACCTCCATCATCTATGGGTTCAACCTCCTTTGAGCTTCTCAACTTGGTTTAGCCTCATCTTCCAGTAAAATCCTGTGCATGCACACTAATGGACTTATACCTTTGATGTCAACTATTGTCCATCCAATTGCTTCCTTGTGTATTCTTAGAACTCTAATCAATCTTTCTTCTTGAATCTTTGTTAAATTACTTAAGATGATAACTGCAACTGTCTCATTATCTCCCAAGTAAACATACTTCAAATGCTCAGGTAAAGGCTTGAGTTCAAGAACTGGTGCCTGCACCATAGAAGGTAATAATTTTGTGTGAGATGCAGGTAAGTCAATCTTTGATACTCCATACCTTTTTGAAATAGGAGGTAATGACTGCAATGCCATTACTGCATCTTGAACCTTTACACTTAATGGTTAATTTGTACTGATTTCTTGAACTCCTTGACTAATCACCACTTTTAACTCATCCTCCATGCTTAACTCAAAAACATCCTGTACAAATGTATCAATAACATTAATACAAAAAATAGAATGGTCATCAGCAGGATACTTCATGGCATCAAAGATATTAAATTTGACAGTCTCTCCATCAAACTCCATAGTTAAGGTACCATTATCCACATCAATTTTTGCCTCGGTAGTTTTTAGGAAAGATCTTCCAAACAAAATTAAAGCTGACTTTAATGTGAGAACACTATCTTCCATATCCAGAATGTAAAAATCTGCAGGGAAAATCAATTCTCCAACCTGCACCAACACATCCTCAACTACTCCCAATGGGTAAGCATTAGAACGATCAGCTAACTGAATAATGACACTGGTTTTTTTCAAAGGATCCAAATTTGAAGTTTGAAAAACTGAAATTGACATAACATTAATAGATGCTCCTAAATCTGCCATTGCACGTTCATATTTCAAATCACCTATTCTGCAGGGAATAGAAACGCAACCACTCCCAATGGGTAAGCATTAGAACGATCAGCTAACTGAATAATGACACTGGTTTCTTTCAAAAGATCCAAATTTAAAGTTTGAAAAACTAAATTTGACATAACATTAATAGATGCTCCTAAATCTGCCATTGCACGTTCAAATTTAAAATCACCTATTCTGCAGGGAATAGAAAATGAACTTTGATCCTTACACTAAGGGGTAATTTTTGTTGAATTAATGCTGACACATTTTTCCTCACACTGATCTTCTCATTATTCCTCAACTTGCACTTTGTAGTGCATAGTTCCTTAAGGAATTTAGCATACTTGGGAACTTGTTTGATCGCATCAAGTAAAGGTATATTAACCTCCACCTTTCTAAAAGTCTCCAAATTTTCTCTCTTGTTCTTCTTTCTTAGTCTTAGCCAACCTGCATGGGAATAGAGGAAGAATGGAATTATTAACCTTATTTAGTTTAGGTTCAGTATTTACATCAACTTCATGAACTTCAGACTCCTTTGCTCCTTGCTTCTTCTTTTTAATTGGCTTATGTGGAGTTTGATTATCAACTTCTTTCCCACTCTACAACAGTATAGCACTCGCATTTTCTCTAGGATTCATGACTGTTTGTGATGGAAGCTTTCCAGAACCTTGAGCTTCCAGCTTACTCATAGATGAGGCTAACTGACCAATCTACCTCTCTATGTTTTGAATGCTATTTTTGGTCTCCTGTTGAAACTGTTATGTATTGTTAGCCAAAGCCTTAACAATTTGATCAAGTGACATACCTTGATTTGAGGGAGGAGGAGGTGGTTGTGGTTGATTCTCTTCTGGTCTTTGCTAATGATATCCGTTTTGCACCGGTTGATTCCCATAACTCAAATTGGGATGATCTCGCCATTCCCATAACTCAAATTGGGATGATCTTGCCATCCTGGATTATTGTTAGTAGTATGCCCTAGAGCGTATCATTTAGTATGTATCTTGTACATCTTTTTATTAATAAAAGGCATTTTCACTTTTCCGTTTACATAATATATTTACGTGTAATAGAAAAGGTCCATTGATATTTTGTTAGAAATTCTATTCTTAAGTTTTTAAGAATATGAGTGACAGTAAATCTAACACAAAGTATCATAAATAGGTTCATAATCGAGGATACTTCATAATAAGGACATGACTTATCCAGAAAGATTGTATTCATGTTTGTTCCCATGTTATTCATATGAGATATAAATAAGATGGAATGGTGAGTCTCATGCTATATAACAAATATGATAGGCACTTATACATTATTAGTAGGCCGAACCAGTGACACTTATGATAAGCACATGGAGTTTACTCTTGTCAATGCATTGTCATAAATCATATCAGTGCATATAATCTTAAGACCTAAGATAGCACAGTTATCTTATATATAGGCGATTTGAGTTTGATACTGCTTTCATACTTGTACTGTGTATGGGTACATAGGCATGTTTTGGCTCCTACTAGTTATATATGGAGGTAGGTGTTGATCAAGATGGAATCTGTTCCTCTAAGTAAATAGAGATAAAATCATATGTTCATTTAATTGTTCTCGATGTTTCAAGTTCCTGGCCAGGACAGAAAGATTTAATAAGAAAAGAGTTTTTGGTGAGAAAATCTTTTAATCAAGAACTGGAATTAAAAGAGAACATAATATTCATAGCAAATGGGGTTTGACATAAACCATGACTCCAACTTGAGTTGGGATTTTATAACAGAGAGATTCTAGTGCATGGTAACATATGATTATAGGTTCATTTAAGGTGAACCTTATTACTGATTGGGTGGCCATGGCATGCTATGCTAGGTGTTAACCATGGTCTATGAGGTCATAAAATTATTTAGAGAAATCATTTATGATAAGAAAGAGTTCTGATGATATTAAAAGTTGATATCATATCTCATTGCCAATTAGTGATGAGCCCTGTAAGTCACACACAGATACAAGTAATCACCTAATTAAATATGATTTAATTATTTAATTAAAGAGTTTAATTGATTAATTAAATAGGTTTGGTTTACAATTAGATTACAAAGTCTCTAGCATGACTTGAAACCAAATCTAGATTATTGGATGTATAGTACAAGTTAAATTTATATTTAAAGTGTTTAAATATTAATTTAATTAATGAGAAATTAATTAATAAAGATTAATTAATTGATTTATATTTGATATAAATTGATTAGAAGAAGAAAAATAATTATTTTGGGTTGAGAACTCAAAATTAAGACACAAGGGCATTTTAGTCATTTCACAGTGTGACATGTGGCACCATGAGATGGTGACATATGATATTACACATAAGCTTGCCAAATGTTTTTAATCATGTAAGATGATTAAAATTAAGATTAAACATTAGTTTGACACTTGGCAGAATGTGATTGGGTCAATTAAACCTAGAACTAATTAGAAGGTGACATGTAGCAAGGGTTTAATTTGCTAACCTAGCTATATAAGTGTTGTTATGAAGAGAAAAAATACAACCAGCAACTGCTCCTCCTTTGTGCCGCCACTTTGAAGCTCTTCCTCTCTTCTTCTTCATCTCTCATCTATTTCAAGAGATTAGCAAACAATCTCTTGAATTAAAAATACTAGAAATCGTTGCTAGTGTTTAGTTTACATCTTTAATTGCTTAAAAGGTAGAACTTGATTTTCTAATTAATAGAAAAAGCTTTAGAAGCTATTCAAGGGCTGCCATAGGTGTTCTTGGTGTGGACAAGCTAGAGGGACAACATCTCGTGTCCTGAAGACGCATTTGAAAGGCACAAATACACTGCAGTGCATCAAGAGGTTAGTGTATTTGTTCTTAATCTAATCTAGGGTTCTAAAATTAATCTGATTAATTTTAAAATCTTAAATGGCAAATACAAATCCAAAAACGTATTAAAAGAGTCTTAATATGTTGTTTATCATTGAAATCAAATAGCTAAAAATAAATCTTGCATGATGCATGTGACCCTAGGTGAAAATTTTTAAATTCAATGGTATAAACTTGTGTTTTTCATACTTCTGCTCCTTCAATTGGAATCAGAGCCACTATATTTGCTATTTAGATTATTCAATATATGATTTAATTGTGTGTTTTGATCATAAAATAATTTATGCATTGCTGGTTGCAATGGATGTGTGGCGGTATTCTTGAAGAACACCAACATGGTGCGCATGGTTTGGCTTCATGGGTGGTGCAAAGGTTTGGCTTTTTAATTCTGTAATTATTGTATGATCTAAGGCCTATCCTATGACTAATTAAAGTGTTTAATTAGTAGTTTTAATCACACAATTAAATTTTGATTCAAATCAGAATTTTAAAAATTGTTTGAATGTGATTCAAATCAGAATTTTAAAAATTGTTTGAATGTGATTCAAATCTGAATTTTAAAAATTGTTTGAAAGTGATTCAAATCTGAATTTTTAAAGTTGTTTCAATCATATTCAAATCTGAATTTTTAATGTTGTTTGAATAATATTCAGATCTGAATTTTTAAAAATTGTTTGAATGTGATTCAAATCTGATTTTTTAAAAATTGTTTGAATGTGATTCAAATATGATTTTTTAAATTTGTTTGAATATGATTCAAATATGAATTTTTAAATTTGTTTGAATGAGATTCAAATCTGAATTTTTAAATTTATTTGAATCATATTCAAATCTGGATTTTTAAGTTGAATATGAGATATTCAATTTAATTTAAGTATGTATATTTTATTTAATTGTTAAATAGTGATGTGCATGATAGATGATCATGGACTACAAAAGACCAATATGATTGGATTTATTTCTTTTATGTTTCTTTGGGATTGTAAATTAGTTATTTTATTTTAATTTATTATAGGCATGTATTATTAAGTTTGTAATAATTTTTGGGTTGTAACTTCATTTATTTAAGTTCTTGTAAATTTACCTTGGTATGCCAAGGATTACTATGTAATATTGGATTGCAAGAAGTTCAAGGAGGTCAAAAGCATTGATGGGACCAGTGGGAGGAATTCAAGATCAAATGTTGATTATGTACTCCTTCAGTAACTCTTGTAAAATGAATGAATGAAATGCACCTAGGAATGCCCTGGTTCAATTCTTGGTGGCTCATAATTGAATCCCTTAGAAAGTCCATGATCATACCATATTTACTGTTTATCCATGAATGCATGAGATGTATGGAAATGTATGCAATTATATGATATATGCATGCTAAATGGATAATGTGCAAAGTGAGACCTTAATGGTAATTAGGATGACCATAAAATCTTCCAAACAAATAATTAAGTTGGAAATACTATAATTAAAGTAATTATAACATGGTCCCTCTATTAAGGCAATTATTTTAAGAAATTTAAAATAATTGCATGAGATGCAATTAATTTAAGAGATTTTCTTAAGAATAATTATTAAGCATGAGATGTTGTAAATATGTAAATAGTTTGGTGGTCAATATTGGATGTACCTGAGGACATTAAATTATTTGCATAATTATTGGCTCAATGGGATTAACTTAACTAATGCAGGATAAGTCAATAATGGATGTACCTGAGATTTTGAGCATTAGGGGCTAGGTAAAGGCTTGAACCTCACATGAGATGTGAAGGGCAAGGAGTTGCTCACTTATAGTTTATTGTAATTCCAATAATGGATGTACCTGAGGATGATCAATAGAATTGTAAGAATTCAATCACCCACTAGAAAATGCATCCAACTAGGATTTCCATTTTCTACTTTGGAAATGTAGGATTCACTAAGTTAGTGGGAGGACCAATTTGATTAAAAGACCATAATCATTTTAGTTAATTACATTATACATTTACTAATTAACTTGATTATTTTCTGTAGTTAATTTTATGATAGTAATGAGCACAGAACAACCACCACCATCCAATATCCTTGCAAGCATACTTGATCGCAATAGGTTGACAGGATCTACTCTATCTAATTGGCTAAGATATTTGAAACTTGTCCTGAACCTTGAACATGTAGGATATGTTCTAGATTCAAATGTTCCTAGTCCCTTACCTCCAGAGGCCACTTAAGAGGAACATGAATCTTTGGACAAGTGGAAGGAGCATGATATGAGAGCTAAATGTTACATGTTTGCTTCCATGACTAATGAGTTACAGAAGCAGCATGAAAGCATGCAGAGTGCGAGTGAGATCCTTCTTCACCTACAAGAGTTGTATGGTGAGCACAGTAGGAATGCTAGGTATGATATATCTAGGCAGCTGTTCCGCATGAGGATGTCTGAGGGACAGAATGTTGGGGATCATGTCCATAAGATGATTCGGCTAATTGAGCAGCTGGAACATCTTGACTTTAACATGGATTTCTAACTATAGACGGATTTGATCCTTCAGTCCCTTCCTGAGTCTTTTCAGAATTTTGTGACAAATTTTCATATGACTAAACAGGAATGCACCTTAGCTGGTTTACTCAACATGCTGGTTATTGCTCAACAGAATATGCCGGACAATAAAGGAAAAGAGGTAGCTTTGATTGCATTTTCTTCTACTGGAAAGTCCAACAAGAATAAGGGTAATAAAAAAGAAGAAACCTCATATTCCTGATCCTTCCAAGAAAATAGCTAAACAGAAAGGGAAGACTAAAACTAATGGAGGCAAAGGAAAGTGTTTCTACTGCCAGAAGGATGGGCACTTGAAAAGGAACCGCCCAGAGTATCTTGCTTCTCTGAAGGACAAGAAGGATACACCTTCGGAAGGTATGTCCATATCTTGTTATTTAGATTTTGATGATATTTATAGTTCATCTACAGCTTGGGTTTTAGATACTGGTGCCAGTTCTCACATTTCTAATGATATGTAGGAACTAGCAAATAGTAGCAGCTTGCATTCTCAAGATGTTAGAGTCCGGATTGGCAAGCTTTAGCCATAGGATTTAAATCTTTTTACATGTTTGGACATATTTTGTGTTTGGATAATATTTTATATGTACCTGATGCTTTTAAGAACATCATTTTTATATCTAGTTTGACTAGAAATGGCTATGAATTTCAATTCACAGATGATGTTTGCAATATTTATTTTAGAAATAAATATGTTCGTGTGGGTTATATGAATGATGGTCTTTATTATTTAGATAATAATGACAAACACAAAATGAATGCAAGTGATCTAAATGAATGCAATGCCATGATGAAAACCAACTCAAGTTCAAAATATATTTGGCACTTAAGGTTATGTCATGTTGCAGAAGATAAGATTGCAAAATTGGAGAAAATGGGGATTCTATACTCTTTGGGCTCTGAGCCTATTTCAACTTGTGAATCTTGCCTTCAGGGCAAAATGACTATATCACCCTTTGTTGGACAAGGGCTAAGGGCTGAAAATATTTAGAGCTAATACATAGTGATGTATGTGGTCCATTTAAGGAAATGGCTAGAGGCGATTTTCATTACTTTATTACATTTACTGATGATAAATCAAGATTTGGGTATTTGTATTTGATGAAATACAAACATGAATCCTTTGAAAAGTTCAAATAATTTAAATCTAAAGTAGAAAATCAAACAGGAAAGAGTATTAAAGATCTTTGATCAGATCGTGGAGGAGAATATTTGAGTATTGAATTTGATGAGTACTTGAGAGAGCATGGCATTGTTTCCCAACTGACTCCTCCAGGAACACCATAGCTGAATGGTGTATCTGAAAGGAGAAATCGTACCTTATTGGATATTGTATGTAGTATGATGAGCTATAATGATATGCCAATATCCTTTTGGGGATTTGCATTTGAATCAGCTTTGTATATTCTGAATAGGATTCCATCAAAATCAGTATCTTCCACACCTTATGAGATATGGCATGGAAGAAAACTACGTCTTAAGCATGTTAAGATTTGGGGTTGTCCAGCTTATATTAAAAAGCTGAACATTGATAAATTGGAAACCATATCAAAAAGGGTTTTGATAAGTAGAGATGCCACATTTTTTGAACAACAGTTTGTTCAAGAAGGAGGCAAAGGAAGGCAAATAGAGTTAGAATTGGAGAATTCTGACCAACCAACAGATCAGATAGATATAGATCTATCTAGTCAACCTACACCCATTGATGAAACGTCTACAGCTGTTCCCCATAGAACAACCAGGGTATCTCACCCACCAGTGAGATATGGTTTCCTTCATGAAGAAGAACAAGAGTTGTCTACTCATGAAGAAGTAGATCATGAAGATGATCCACTCACCTATGAGGAAGCTATATCAGATATAAACTCTTCAAAATGGATTGATGCTATGAAATCCGAGATTGATTCCATACATAAGAATCAAGTTTGGGATCTTATTGACCCACCTGAAGGTATTATACCTATAGGGAACAAATGGATTTTCAAGAAGAAATTAGTTCTGATGGAAAGGTAGAGACCTATAAGGCAAGGCTAGTAGCGAAAGGGTTTCGCCAAAGGCAAGGAATCGACTATGAGGAGACTTTATTGCCTATTGCCATGCTTAAATTAATTAGGATTCTATTAGCGATAACTGCATACTATGATTATGAGATTTGGCAGATGGATGTCAAAACAGCTTTTCTCAATAGATACATTGAAGGAAACATTTTCATGGAACAACCTAGGGGTTTTGAATCACAAGATGGTTCCAAGGTATGCAAGCTAAAGCGATTCATTTATGGGCTGAAGCAAGCTTTGAGGAGTTGGAACATCCATTTTGATGAAGCCATTAAATCATTTGGTTTTATAAAAAATGAAGATGAGCCATGTGTATATAAGAAGGTTAGTGACAGTGCTATCACTTTCCTTGTCTTATAAATGGATGATATACTGTTGATGGGTAATGACACAGGTATGTTAACGACTGTAAAGGTATGATTGTCAAATACATTCTCCATGAAAGACTTAGGGGAGGCAACCTATATTCTTAGGATTCACATCTATAGAGATAGATCGAAAAGAATAATTGGTTTATCCCAAAGTCTATACTTGGAAAAGGAATTAAAGAGGTTTAACATGCTTGATTCCAAGAGAGGATTCTTACCAGTGAGACATGGTATCCATCTTTCTAAAGAGGTGTCTCCAAAGACACCTGAAGAAAGAGATAAAATGGCCAGGATTCCATATGCTTCGGCTATTGAAAGTTTAATGTATGCAATGTTGTGTACTAGGCCAGATATCGCGTATGCTACTAGTTTGACTAGCAGGTATCAATCCAATCTAGGTTTGGAACACTGGATAGCTATCGAGAATATCATTTAGTACTTGAGAAGAACTAAGGATTTATTCTTGATTTATGGAGGTGGAGACTTACAATTGGATGGTTATACTAATTCTAATTTCCAATCAGATATCGATGATGGAAAGTCTGCCTCTGGATATGTGTTCATTTGTAATGGAGGTGCAGTCAGTTGGAAGAGTTCCAAATAGAGTACGACTGTAGATTCCACTATAAAGGTTGAGTATATTGTTGCATCATATGCTGCAAAGGAAGCTTTTTGGATAAAGAAGTTCGTGACAGAACTTACTGTAGTTCCTTCCATTGAGTCAGTAGTTCCACTACACTGTGACAACAATGGAGCAGTCATACAGGCTAAGGAACCAAGCTCTCACTAAAAATCCAAACACATAGAAAGGCACTACCACATTATCAGAGAAATAGTTAGACGAGGCGATATAGCCATGCAGAAAATAGCATCAACTGAAAATCTAGTTAATCCATTCAATAAGCCTATGTCACAGACTCAGCTAGACCGACATCTTGAGAAGATGGGTATAAGATATTGTAATGAATGGCTCTAGTAATTGTGGGAGATTGTTAGTAGTATGTCCTAGAGCATATCATTTAGTATGTATCTTGTACATTTTTTTATTAATAAAAGGCATTTCCACTTTTCTGTTTATATAATATATTTATGTGTAATAGAAAAGGTCCATTGATATTTTGTTAGAAATTCTCTTCTTAAGTTGTTAAGAATCTGAGTGATAGTATTTCTAGCACAAAGGATCTTAAACAGGTTTATAATCAAGGATACTTCATAATAAGGATATGACTTATCCAGAAAGATTGTATTCATGTTTGTTCCCAAGTTATTTATATGAGATATAAATAAGATGGAATGGTGAGTCTCATGCCATATAACAAACATGATAGGCACTTATCCATGATAAGTAGGCCGAACCAGTGACACTTATAATAAGCACATGGAGTTTTGTGACACCCCTTACCCGACTACAGTGTAGCCGAGCAAGTTATGCCACTCAGTGTGCCAGAGCACTCTATTTTATCTGATTTCATTACAGTCCTTGATTTATTTATTCAAAAACTTTATTGAAGATTTAGGCTATTTTTACTTTTATCAAAATTTAACTAAGTTGGAAATTTCAAAAATTTTAACGATAATCCGACAAAGTGTCGGCTGTAATTTGGACTAACAGTTCTTCTGAACCTGCCAAAGACAATTTCAATATATACTCAATTTCTCAAACTTAATAGTCTCAAAAATTTTCAAACATAATGTATCTCAATGCAGTATCCAGATTTCTCAGAAATCTCATTAGATTTTCAATATCTCAATATTCACAAGTATAATCTCATTATAACTCAAATTCAATTCACATACTAAAATACTTACTTTGAATAGCTTCCATAATTCATAGGTTAATTACATGAGTTTATTTTGTACAAGATATACAAATAATTTACAATGCGCTAGGAATGAACAATATACATAATATGTATAAAATGAGCCCTATCTACATGCATTGTTGAGGAGGTGACAATCTTGAACTCTTCTGACACTTCTGCAGATCTGGACTCCAAAAATCTCAGTCGACAGTCTACTGGTTTTACCTTCAGTACCTGCGTGAGGAAGCAATTCCATCGCGCTAAGCATTTCTGCTTAGTAGTGCAATAATATAACCAGAAATAATATATACAAGTAAAGAAAGAAATAAATGATAATTCAGATACTCAAGAATCAATTTAATTTGGTATGGTATTTCTAGTATCAACGATCTTATATACTAGTTTGTTCCTCTTTGGAAGTGCTTAGTTTATAACTTTTCAGTAATACTAGCAGGTATATAATTTATTCTATCTGTATTGTATTTCAAGTCTGTACGGTTCTACAATTTATATTTTTGTTATGTTTCTTTTGCTAATCTCTTTTGCTTATTCATTCAATACTTAATTTAATTGTACTGGATTTTCATTATACTTAACTTAACTTAGCTGCCTGAATTGAATAAAACTTTAATTGACTGCCCAAGTAACCTATACTAGGCAGTGGGTGGATAACGGGTCGTTGGCACTGGACACCACGGTGCCTCGGGCCGTCATACCATGGGACGCAGAACGTCAACCATGTATGCAGTCAGTATGGCTAAAAAGCCATGATATCACATAATCGGGCATAAAAGCCATGCATACGGGCATAAAAGCCATGAATACGGGCATAAAGCCATGAATACAGGCATAAAGCCTTTCGCAGTACTGCTAAAACAATACCCTATTGGCATGCCAAACTATCCAAACCAATCTTGTTAGGTATACTAGGGCATTTGATACTTTAAAATATTAATATATTGTGCTTTATGACTTCATTATTTCATGATAAATTTCAATCATAATTCATACATTCATTTGATCATTTATATGATCACAATTCACATCAATTATCCTTTTATACCATTGTACTCAAAATGCTTCTCCTCTTTACAATAATGATAACTAATGTCTCATTCATACATTAATATGGTTTATTTATCCATTCATTATGTTATTCATATTGATCCCAATTCTAAACAATGGTTCACATGTACCATTGTATTCAAAACATTTTTCCTTTCTCATTTATACATTCAAGAGCTACTTATGTAATTACAAATTTTATATTTCAAGTTGAGTTACTAATATTTTATGAATTCCATTTGTGATGGGCATATATGCCCTAACTATCTATTCACATCAATTAGGTGACTTATTTTTCATGTTTCAAGTAATCCATGAATATTTCATGGATTTCAAATTTATGGCCTAAATTTCTTTTTAACAATTTTGACTAGGATGCATAGTCCATATTTGTCATACAATTCTAAGCATTTAAGCTTTGAATTGGTTCTAGGTCTTCATCTTAATTCACTAATCATTTTGATTACTATTCACCATACTAGTCAACCAAAATGTTGACCTTTTTATACTTAATGGATATATTAATTCTAATTACACCAAGATCCCACATTTTGAGTTTTACATTTACTAGTATTAATTGCCAATTGCAATTTAAAGTCCCCTAGATGCATTTCTAATTTCAAATTTTGAATTTCAAGTTTTGGTGTCACTATTCACCTCATTGGTCAACAAAAATGTTGACTTTTGCATAGACAATAGGTACATTGGTTTTAACACTCCCGATGTACCACATTTTGCATTTAAAACTTGTTGGAATCAATTACCAAATCCATTTCCAAGCTTATTTCAAGTTTTCATGTCACTATTCACTTCATTAGTCAACTAAAATGTTGACTTTTGCATAGAAAATATGTACATTGACTTTGGCACTTCAAACATACTACATTTTTCATTTAAAACTTGTTGGTTTTGGTCACTTTCTCAAAGCTTAGTTCATTTTGGCAAAATTGCCAATTTTCGGTTTTAGTGCTCCGAAGTTGAACTGTTTCATTGGTCGATTTACTGTTGGAATTTGACAAAACTTCCTTCATAGAAAATGTTACTTATTTTGTCTAGTTGAATTTCGTTTTTTGAATCACTCCATTTGGAGTTTTGTAGCTCAAGTTATGGCCAAAATAATTTTACTGTTCACGTGCAATCGCTCATCTTTGCTATCATGGGTTCTGGCAGATTTTGATCCAATTTTGGTCAGTAATTTGATCAAGTTAAGTTCCTAATTTGGTCTAACTTTCTTCATATGAAATGTTCTACTATGCCTTAGGTTTCCATTGGTTCAAGAATCGCCTAAATCCGAGTTTTCTAGAGAGAGTTATAGTCCTCCAAACATTGCTGCTCAAACGAAAATTCTGAAAATCTCAGTACAGTAAACTTCACTTTGCTCAATGATTTGATTAGGTTCTGGTCATAATTTGGGATAGGTTTCTTCATGAAAGTTGTTTGTCTATGTCTTAAATTGTTTCTGTAAAAATTTCATGTCAATTGACCAAATCTACAGTGAGTTATGGCCAAATGAACAGTTACTATTCATTTGGTCATTTCTGCAGGTGCTGTTGCAGGGTGTCCGGATTGGGGCCAACTTTTGGTCCTCTTGCTTTGGTCTTTTGGGCATAGTTTCTACAGAAAAAATGTGCCATTATAAGCCTAGTTTCATTTCCAATTGGCCAAACACCAATTGGACCAACACAGCCAAAGATATGGTAGTCCAAGTGGACTGAAATTTCAGTCACCCTGCTGCAGTCATTGGGCAGCCTTCCATTTCAGTTTTGCCATGCATTAACTCACTTCAAATTATGATTAACTAGCCTTAAATGGTCACTAATTGACCACTAGAATGTCCATTAATCATTTCATAAGCCAAGTCAAATTTTCACTCCCAAAACCCTAGCTTCCAATCCATGTATCATGCAACACATCCCAATTAAGGTCATCAATCATTCATATGTCATAATCTAAGCTTGTATTTAGGTTTTAGCCCAATAAAACTCATCAATTCCTCATCCTATAAGTGCTGGCCAAAATTTGCTTCTCAATTTCACACATGAGTTTCTTCAATTTCTTAATTATTTATTCATATTCAAACTAAATTTCAATAAGTAAACAAGATTAGGAAGTTAATATGCACTAACCTTATTTGATAAAATTCCCAACTTGTTAAACCTTCACTTTCTTTCCTCTTCTTGGCTGCCAAAAGCTTCCTTAGGGTGTGTGGATTAATTTTAGTGAAGATAACTTAGGGTTTTGAGGTGAGAAAGGGTGTGGATTCAAGCTTTGCAAGCATGAAAATGGAGAAAGGAAAAGAGAAGCATGAAACGTTTTATTGGGGAAGAAGAGTAGCTGCAGAAAATTCTCTAAAATGGTCTTCTTTTTCTGCCCATTTAGGTATTATAAATGTCTTCCTTTAATTTGATTGGCTAAGGGGTTCTAATTACATCAAGCATATGTCATTAATGCCTTTTTATTTGATTTTTCTTTCTTCTTTCTTTAACTCATTTCTAATTAAATTTTTACTAATATTTATTCATATTTTAGATCATAATAATGATTTACTCAACTGGACAAGTCGGCCAAAAATCACCTCTGAAGGCGAAATGACCAAAATGCCCTCCGTTTGGCTTAACGGGTCAAAATTGTCTGTACCGATTGAAAAATTTTTCTAAATATTTTCTTGGCATTCTTATGCCATAGGAACCTCAGTGACCCTTCTCTGGGGTCCCAAAAATTATTTTATGAATTTTTCCCCGGGTCTAAGGCTCCTCGTTGCAAGAACCGCAACTTCCCTCTGGTTACCCATCGCTTGGGCACCGGCTCATTTGACTTGTTTGTATTTTATTTCTAAAATTTTTACTAAATTTTTCTTATCAATATTTGAGTTATTTATGGTTCCTCACTTTAGTTTAAATATTTTTCCGGACGTTCTAGCTGTCCGGACTGACACTGGTCACCGGAACAGTAGAATGTACGGAGTTGCTACCGGGAGGATGTTACAACTCTTCCCCTCTTATTTAAATTTTGTCCTCAAAATTTACTCAATGCAAATAGCCAAGGAGCTAATACCTCTTTATTTCTTCACCTTTCCGTGTTATCCTACTTCACTTTCTCCTTAGTCTCAATCCTATCCTCAAACAGTTCTGTACTCATCATTTTCCATCTTAAATATAGTCTCCTTCTCATCTCCATTCGCTATCTGATTGTCTCTTCACTCTCTTATTCCATACCTTAACCTAAAATAAACGGGAAATATAGATCTGCAATGTAACACCCCTAAGTTCGGTAGTGCGTTCTGCTGCTCCAGTGACCAGTGTTGTCCGGACAGCTAGGATGCCTAGAACCACACTTCAATGAGAGTGAGGAGACATAAAATAATGAAATAAAAGAAAAGAAAGTACAAGAAAAACAAAGGAACAATGATTGCAAAGAAATGTGATCAAGTTAAACGAGCCGGGAAACCTAGCGATGGGTGATCATGACGGAGGTCACGGCGTGGACCGTTGACTAGCTCTCGGATCATGGGAACCCTGGAAAACATTTTTAGGACTTAAATAGACCCTTGTTGAAGAATAAATATCATTAGAAAGATCAAAGAAAAATTAAATAATTAGTACAAAGAAAAGTTAGAAATCGAAAAACAGACAAAACCCGGTAATACCGAAAAATCGGGAACGTAACCCGAACAGGGGCATTATGGTCATTTGACGTCCCGAAGTGTCTTTTGACCTAAATGTCCATTAAAAATAAATAATATTACACTTAGAAAATAAAATAAAAAATTAATTTGGTGGTACCTAAAGTAAATAGCTAAAATCAAGGGTTTAATGTGGGATTAAATGAAAGTTTAGCTTAAAATATGATTAAAATTGTGAGTGGACCACTAATGCATAAAATAAACATATAATAGGGCAGCTGTAACTCCACTAAATCAGCTGAACTTCATCTTCCTCAAAGTGATCTCAACATTGCCGTGAATGAAGGTGAGAGGAAAACCATGGCCATTTCTCATGCAAGCTCTCTTAACTCTCCATTTTCAACTCCAATCTCTTAAGTTCCTTCATGAAACTTTGTCTACTCATCACAAGGAAGAGTTTGATACTAAATTTGAGAAGTTTAAGCAAGGTTTAACAAACTCCAAGCATAAGGTAAGTTCATAATTTTGAAGATAGCTTTGTTAAGTTTTGTGTGCATGTTATGGGTGTTGGTTTTGTGAAGGAAATTTTGAAGTTTAAATAGTTATTGAGATAGCCATTTTTGGACAGCCATGGGGTCACACATTTGATGATTTATTATGCATATAATTGATGAGAAATAATGTTGATCATGGTAAATTAATAACCTAGTGAATTATTTCATGTTTATATGGTGATTTATGCACTTGGATGGGAATTGGTAACTTGGACAGCACTTTGATGTTGAAGGACAAATTTGGGCAGCCTTGTGGACACTTGAATAAATGTGTATATTCATGGGAGTGTTGGCAGAATTGTGGCATTAAGGAATGAAGGATATGTGTATGAAATTATTGTGTAAAGTGTATGTGAGAATTAATGGTGTTTAGGTGTGTATGTAATGATATTGAGATATTGTAAATGTGAATTATATTTGGTGGGTTGAGGGTAATGGTAATCTGCCTAAAGTAATGTTGATGTAATGTAGAAAATGCTTTTGGTAATGTACCAAAACAGATTGGTAGGTAAGTAAACAAATTGCAAAGGTAAATGTGTGTTTGAAGTGGGGTGTGAAAGGCATATTGAGGGCAGTGTATATTTTAGCCTATAACCTTAAATGTGTAACCTCAATTGGTATGAGACCAATTTGAGGTGAAACTAGGTACAAAATGTGCCAACTTTCATTGAGAAACCATACCAAAATTCTGCTTGCAAGGTGACCTAAGAAAATGACCAATTCGGATTAGGTGCAATTAGGACCTGAAAAATGACCAATTGGGCAACAGTGAGTGTTTAGGCCATAACTCACTCAAAACAGGTCCAATTGACCTGAAATTTTAACTATGAATAGTTAAGACCCATACCTACAAGTCTTATGAAGACACCAAAGCCCAGAAATGACCATAAGCAAGTCAAACAACTTGCACAAGTTCGGGTCCAAAAACTGGCCGAACCAGAATTGACCAATTTGACCTAAAATTGACCTAAAATGGTACCACTTGACCAGCAATAGTGTAATGACCATAACTTGGTCTACTTAACTCGGATTGACCTGAAATTTTGTACCGCGTGCAATAAGACCTAGATCTACAAGTTTGTAGTTTCGACCGAGACCCGAAAACCGAGGGAACTAGATCGTCCGGTTAGGTCAAACCAGTTGTTCCGAATCCAAAGAATTTGCATTAAAATGCACTAAGCAAGGAAATGACTTTGGTAAAACATACCAAACCTAAAACCCTATCAAATGTGACATATTAACGACACTAAAACCTAATTTACCTAAAACGCAACGAGGGTCGGTATATTAGGTGATTAAGTGAATAATTGAGTTCAGTGCATTATTTACCAAACACCATCGATAGAGACAGTTTAAATTAGTACTGAAACACTTCAAATTGTGTTTCTCATTTACCAAAGACTCAGGAAAAGGGAAGGAAACACTGAGTCCAGATCAGGGGGACAGTCATCAGAGGTTTGTGCACAACGGCTATTGCTTTTGAATTTTTCAATTGAAATAAATATTGAATATTTGTATATTATTGTTTTAAATTGTGTTTGTGCACAACAACTATTTCTTTTGAATTATTTTCAATGGAAATAAATATTGACTATTTGCATATCATTGTTTTAAATTGTGGAAATGTGTTTGGTGGACACTTATTGATTGAAAAACATTGTGAATGGTTTTAAATCGTGAAAATTGTTTGAATGGTATTTGATGGATACTTATTGATTGAAAAGCACTGTAAATGGTTTTTGTGGAAATTGAAGTGAATTACGAATTGTGTTGCCATTTTGTGAATGAAATTATAACTTTGGAAATTTATTGGATTCTTACGGATCATTTGAATAAAATGTTTGGAATTGTTTTGACTCACAATTGGCATGACACTGATAATATGTTCCTCCTCCATTAATGGGGTGAGTGTGATTATTCCTCCCTCTTTGACTTATTAGTCTGGGGTGAGTATGATTATGTTCCTCCCTCTTTGACTTCCCAGTCTGAGGTGAGTATGGATGAGTTCTCATTATATAGCTAGCTTCCTCCCTCATTGATTTCGATTATTGGGGTGAGCATGTCTTGCCGTGGTGTACAACACGGCATATATGGAAAAATGTGTGTCATGACCTAAATTGTGTTATTGATTGGCAACATTGTATTGTTCAATTATTTGATCGAATGGTGTTATTGATTTGCAAAAAGGTATTATTCAGTTATTTGATCAAATTGTGCATGAATTGGCAATACGGTATTCTTAAACTATTTGACTAAATTGTGTTATTATGAATTTTGATAAATTGTGAATTGGAGTTTAAATTCCTTATGACATTCATTGTCTTGAATTTAACTATGGTTTTAAGTATCCACTATTGATATGATTTATGAATTGTGAACTAAAATTGTATTTGGTTAATGTTGTGCACCACTGAGACATTGTCTCAGCGATAGCTTTTTATTGCTGTCGTAGGTAGAGAGACAGACAGGGCAGCAGACTAGGCTGCTAATACATCCAGTGAGGGATTACCTGGTATAATGAGTATACCAATATTTTGCATTTTGTAATCAGAATGTATGACACTGTATGTACATTTTGTTTTTGGTTTTGAGCAGTTGTAAATTCAAATTGTACCTTGAAGTTGTAAATTTATTATGAGTTATTTGACTTATAAAAATTGTATTATATTTCCTTATCTCAGACTTTGAAAAATTTCTATGGAATTGAGTTGAGAAATGTGTTGTATTGAGAAAAATGTTGGATTTGAGATTTGGAAAATAATTGAAGTGCTTTTTACAGGTTTTCTGAAGAACTGTTTTGTCCAAAATACAGATGGCACTTTGCCAAAATTTTTACAGGAATTCCAAATAAACCAAATGAGTTAGTTGTTTCACTTCAGTTCACCAAAGTTTTTAGTACCTGTAAATTGTGCTCACCATTGTAAAAGAAGTAAGAAAAGTTTTAAAATCCCTTGTAGTGTATTTAATGAGTTATCAGTAGACGGAGTTGGTAATTCATTAGGTATACTACGGGATCATGTTATGCCTTACAGAGGGGTAGGGTGTGACATGTTTTAGTGGTATCAGAGCAAAGTTTTTAAATTTTGTTTTCACCTGTCATTTGAATATTCTTTCTTCACAGTACAACTGCTCAATATCATTGTTTGATACATACAGTACATTACATTATAAAAATGCACTAACGGGAGGAAATCTCCTTGTATCATTGTACAGGAGGTCTAAAATCCTCGAATTGATTATGGAAGAGGGTGATCGTTCAGTCGATCAATCGATAGAGGCTGAGGTGCAAGGGGATGCCCCATGCCTACATAATGTCAGTGGTTCAGTAGCACCACCGCAGCATCGCATTCTCGCTTCGCTCGCCAAAGCAGACGCAATGTTCCAACAAATGGATGGTAATGTGCCTACTCAAGTCCCAATACAGACACCGGTGGTACAACCACAGTCTTCTGCTAGACAATATGACAAATTGATGAAGTATGGGGCTACAGAGTTCAAGGGGACAGTAGATCCTCTAGAGGCAGAACAATGGTTAGAGAGGATGGATAGGGTATTCAAGAAACTGCATTGCACAGAGGAGCTTAGATTTGAATACTATGTATCTTTGCTACTGAGGGGATGCTTATGACTGTGGAAAACCATCCCCACGATCCGATAGAACTGCAGTGCTAACATGGAATGACTTCCTCGGAATTCAGCAAAAATATGTCCCCGATGCTTATGTAGACCGTGTCGCAAGAATTCCTAAGTCCAAACAGGGGGATCGGTGGTCGAGTATGAAAGGGAATTCTCCCGCCTAAGCCATTATGCAAGAAGTCTACTTTCTACCAGCAGGAGAGATGTAAGAGGTTTGAAACCGGCTTGAAGCCTAGTATCGTTACAAGTGGTCGGATTCAAACATAACAACTTCTCTCGAACTTATTTCTCAAGCACTAGAATTAGAAAGAATTGAATCAAGTGGCCCCGAGAAAAAGAAATCGAGAAGACAAAAAGAGGGAAAGTCAAGAGAACAGAGTTCTAGTGGTCCTACCGGAAAGAGGAAAACTTTGGGGATACGACAGAGATAGTAAGAAGTCAGAGAGATAGATCTTCCGCACGTAAACCACCTCGATCCGATCAAGAAACTCAACAGAAACCCGTAAATGCGCTCAGGATCGACTTTGTGAAACTTGTGGTAAACCACATAGTGGGGTATGTTATAGAGCCGTAGGAGCATGCTTTAATTGTGGAGAGATCGGTCATTTTGCTAAGGATTGTGTAAATCCAGTGTCGCTCGGATCATTTACTACACCAAAGGGATCAACCCAAGTTTCTACCCCAAAGAGTTCACCATCGCTAGTAGAGGCAAAGGTAGAGGTAGGGTAGTACACCTAGAAGTCGACTCATCGTGAATCAGCCAAAACAGGGTGATGCTTCAACGAGAGTATACGCTATACGACAGAAAAGAGACTGAGACTTTTGACATCATTGCTGGTACTTTCTCAATTAGCAACTGAGATATATATATGTATTGTTTGACTGGAATTTTCATATTTTTACATTAGTGTTAGAACTATATGTTCTGTTGTTATTCGTTTACAGAGGAATAAATTTTGACGCATTAGTGATTAGCCCTTAAGATAAGGATTGTGATAATAAGTGAAATTAGTTTTGAAAGAGTTTATCGGCGAAAAGTATTTTCTAACACACCATAAATTATAAAGCTAATTAGTGAGCCTACTTAATGTAAGGCAAGAGGACGTAAAAGTAAGATGCAGTAATGGAATTGCTCTTGATAAGGGCAAGGAGGTTACTGTTAGAAATTGCTAATGGATATTTTAATCAGAATAAGATTCTAATATCGTTGAATTCAAAAGAATAAAAGATAACAAAGTTTGATCTATTGGGATGTATCGTAGTAACTATGCAATGTTCTTGATGTTTATACTATAAGTCGCAGATTACAAAGACTAACTTGAGATTATTGTGTAGAGCTACGCACTAACCGATAGTACACCTAGATGAGAATAGTTGCCAACGGCATCTGCTTTGGCATAGTTATGCCGTGATGTAATTTAATTGTTAGAAATAAGTTTGAAAATCCTACTTAGGATCTAAAACTCAAAAGTTAAAATATCGAAAGGTTATAGTTCAAGATAAAAGGAAGTAAGTTATAGAACATTGACAGATAAAAAGAGTTATGGAAGTAGAGACTTGAACAGTTGATTCATATGTAACAAAGAAATATTCGAATGTGAGGAAGACTATGGACTAGAATGGTCGAGGACCAATGCACGATGAATGATTCTAATATGACCTCAAGGGTCATTCAAGAAGGAACGTGAGCTGAAATATTAGACAACATAATAGTAAGAGGAGATTGGTGTTATCCAAACAAAGTAAACATTGTATTAGATTGTTAAAAGTCTTACGATCATATAGAAAGGAGAAAATAAACGTATGACTATTGTAAGATGATTACTGGGTAAAATTTCGTGGACGAAATTTATTTAAGGGGGGGAGAATTGTAACACCCCTAAGTTCGTAGAGTGCTCTTTGCTCCAGTGACTGTTGTTGTCCGGACAGCTAGGATGCCTAGAACCACACGTCAATGAGAGTGAGGAGACATAAAATAATGAAATAAAAGAAAAGAAAGTACAAGAAAAACAAAGGAACAATGATTGCAAAGAAATGTGATCAAGTTAAACGAGCCGGGAAACCTAGCGATGGGTGACCGCACCGGGAGGTCACGGCGTGGACCGTTGACTAGCTCCTCGGATCATGGAACCTGGAAAACATTTTTATGACTTAAATAGACCCTTTTTGAAGAATAAATATCATTAGAAAGATCAAAGATAAATTAAATAATTAGTACAAAGAATAGTTAGAAATAGAAAAACATACAAAACCCTAATCTAAAAAAATCGGAACGAATCTAACAGGGGCATTATGGTCATTTGACGTCCCGAAGTGTCTTTTGACCTAAATGTCCATTAAAAATAAATAATATTACACTTAGAAAATAAAATAAAAAATTAATTTGGTGGTACCTAAAGTAAATAGCTAAAATCAAGGGTTTAATGTGGGATTAAATGAAAGTTTAGCTTAAAATATGATTAAAATTGTGAGTGGACCACTAATGCATAAAATAAACATATAATAGGGCAGCTGTAACTCCACTAAATCAGCTGAACTTCATCTTCCTCAAAGTGATCTCAACATTGCCGTGAATGAAGGTGAGAGGAAAAACCATGGCCATTTCTCATGCAAGCTCTCTTAACTCTCCATTTTCAACTCCAATCTCTTAAGTTCCTTCATGAAACTTTGTCTACTCATCACAAGGAAGAGTTTGATACTAAATTTGAGAAGTTTAAGCAAGGTTTAACAAACTCCAAGCATAAGGTAAGTTCATAATTTTGAAGATAGCTTTGTTAAGTTTTGTGTGCATGTTATGGGTGTTGGTTTTGTGAAGGAAATTTTGAAGTTTAAATAGTTATTGAGATAGCCATTTTTGGACAGCCATGGGGTCACACATTTGATGATTTATTATGCATATAATTGATGAGAAATAATGTTGATCATGGTAAATTAATAACCTAGTGAATTATTTCATGTTTATATGGTGATTTATGCACTTGGATGGGAATTGGTAACTTGGACAGCACTTTGATGTTGAAGGACAAATTTGGGCAGCCTTGGGGACACTTGAATAAATGTGTATATTCATGGGAGTGTTGGCAGAATTGTGGCATTAAGGAATGAAGGATATGTGTATGAAATTATTGTGTAAAGTGTATGTGAGAATTAGTGGTGTTTAGGTGTGTATGTAATGGTATTGAGATATTGTAAATGTGAATTATATTTGGTGGGTTGAGGGTAATGGTAATCTGCCTAAAGTAATGTTGATGTAATGTAGAAAATGCTTTTGGTAATGTACCAAAACAGATTGGTAGGTAAGTAAACAAATTGCAAAGGTAAATGTGTGTTTGAAGTGGGGTGTGAAAGGCATATTGAGGGCAGTGTATATTTTAGCCTATAACCTTAAATGTGTAACCTCAATTGGTATGAGACCAATTTGAGGTGAAACTAGGCACAAAATGTGCCAACTTTCATTGAGAAACCATACCAAAATTCTGCTTGCAAGGTGACCTAAGAAAATGACCAATTCGGATTAGGTGCAATTAGGACCTGAAAAATGACCAATTGGGCAACAGTGAGTGTTTAGGCCATAACTCACTCAAAACAGGTCCAATTGACCTGCAATTTTAACTATGAATAGTTAAGACCCATACCTACAAGTCTTATGAAGACACCAAAGCCCAGAAATGACCATAAGCAAGTCAAACAACTTGCACAAGTTCGGGTCCAAAAACTGGCCGAACCAGAATTGACCAATTTGACCTAAAATTGACCTAAAATGGTACCACTTGACCAGCAATAGTGTAATGACCATAACTTGGTCTACTTAACTCGGATTGACCTGAAATTTTGTACCGCGTGCAATAAGACCTAGATCTACAAATTTGTAGTTTCGACCGAGACCCGAAAACCGAGGGAACTAGATCGTCCGGTTAGGTCAAACCAGTGTTCGATCCAAAGAATTTGCATTAAAATGCACTAAGCAAGGAAATGACTTTGGTAAAACATACCAAACCTAAAACCCTATCAAATGTGACATATTAACGACACTAAAACCTAATTTACCTAAAACGCAACGAGGGTCGGTATATTAGGTGATTAAGTGAATAATTGAGTTCAGATGCATTATTTACCAAACACCATCGATAGAGACATTTAAATTAGTAATCAAACACTTCAAATTGTGTTTCTCAGTTACCAAAGACTCAGGAAAAGGGAAGGAAACACTGAGTCCAGATCAGGGGGACAGTCATCAGAGGTTTGTGCACAACGGCTATTGCTTTTGAATTTTTCAATTGAAATAAATATTGAATATTTGTATATTATTGTTTTAAATTGTGTTTGTGCACAACAATCAAGCTTTCTTTTGAATTATTTTCAATGGAAATAAATATTGACTATTTGCATATCATTGTTTTAAATTGTGGAAATGTGTTTGGTGGACACTTATTGATTGAAAAACATTGTGAATGGTTTGAAATCGTGAAAAATTGTTTGAATGGTATTTGATGGATACTTATTGATTGAAAAGCATCGTAAATGGTTTTGTGGAAATTGAAGTGAATTACGAATTGTGTTGCCATTTTGTGAATGAAATTATAACTTTGGAAATTTATTGGATTCTTACGGATCATTTGAATAAAATGTTTGGAATTGTTTTGACTCACAATTGGCATGACACTGATAATATGTTCCTCCTCCATTAATGGGGTGAGTGTGATTATTCCTCCCTCTTTGACTTATTAGTCTGGGGTGAGTATGATTATGTTCCTCCCTCTTTGACTTCCCAGTCTGAGGTGAGTATGGATGAGTTCTCATTATATAGCTAGCTTCCTCCCTCATTGATTTCGATTATTGGGGTGAGCATGTCTTGCCGTGGTGTACAACACGGCATATATGGAAAAATGTGTGTCATGACCTAAATTGTGTTATTGATTGGCAACATTGTATTGTTCAATTATTTGATTGAATGGTGTTATTGATTTGCAAAAAGGTATTATTCAGTTATTTGATCAAATTGTGCATGAATTGGCAATACGGTATTCTTAAACTATTTGACTAAATTGTGTTATTATGAATTTTGATAAATTGTGAATTGGAGTTTAAATTCCTTATGACATTCATTGTCTTGAATTTAACTATGGTTTTAAGTATCCACTATTGATATGATTTATGAATTGTGAACTAAAATTGTATTTGGTTAATGTTGTGCACCACTGAGACATTGTCTCAAATGATAGCTTTTATTGTCGCCGCAGTAAAGAGACAGCATGGCGCAGACTAGGCCGCTAATACATCCATGAGGGATTACAGTATAATGAGTATACCAATATTTTGCATTTTGTCTCAGAATGTATGACACTGTATGTACATTTTGTTTTTGGTTTTGAGCAGTTGTAAATTCAAATTGTACCTTGAAGTTGTAAATTTATTATGAGTTATTTGACTTATAAAAATTGTATTATATTTCCTTATCTCAGACTTTGAAAAATTTCTATGGAATTGAGTTGAGAAATGTGTTGTATTGAGAAAAATGTTGGATTTGAGATTTGGAAAATAATTGAAGTGCTTTTTACAGGTTTTCTGAAGAACTGTTTTGTCCAAAATACAGATGGCACTTTGCCAAAATTTTTACAGGAATTCCAAATAAACCAAATGAGTTAGTTGTTTCACTTCAGTTCACCAAAGTTTTTAGTACCTGTAAATTGTGCTCACCACTGTAAAAGAAGTAAGAAAAGTTTTAAAATCCCTTGTAGTGTATTTAATGAGTTATCAGTAGACGGAGTTGGTAATTCATTAGGTATACTACGGGATCATGTTATGCCTTACAGAGGGGTAGGGTGTGACATGCAATAGTGTCACCTCGACTCTTATGAATGCAATGCATGATATGCAGTTTATCTAGGTCCAGAAACGCCTAAACCGCGCTCTGATACCACTAAATGTGACACCCCTTACCCGACTACAGTGTAGCCGAGCAAGTTATGCCACTCATTGTGTCGGAGCACTCTATTTTATCCGATTTCATTACAGTCCTTGATTTATTTATTCAAAAACTTTATTGAAGATTTAGGCTATTTTTACTTTTATCAAAATCTAACTAAGTTGGAAATTTCAAAAATTTTAACGATAATCCGACAAAGTGTCGGCTGTAATTTGGACTAACAGTTCTTCTGAACCTGCCAAAGACAATTTCAATATATACTCAATTTCTCAAACTTAATAGTCTCAAAAATTTTCAAACATAATGTATCTCAATGCGATTCAGATTTCTTAGAAATCTCATTAGATTTTCAATATCTCAATATTCACAAGTATAATCTCATTATAACTCAAATTCAATTCACATACTAAAATACTTACTTTGAATAGCTTCCATAATTCATAGGTTAATTACATGAGTTTATTTTGTACAAGATATACAAATAATTTACAATGTGCTAGGAATGAACAATATACATAACATGTATAAAATGAGCCCTATCTACATGCATTGCTGAGGAGGTGACAATCTTGAACTCTTCTGACACTTCTGCAGATCTGGACTCCAAAAATCTCGATCGATACCATCTGGTTTTACCTTCAAGACTACTGAGGAAGCAATTCCATCGTGCTAAGCATTTCGCTTAGTGGTGCAATAATATAACCATAAATAATATATACAAGTAAAGAAAGAAATAAATGATAATTCAGATACTCAAGAATCAATTTAATTTGGTATGGTATTTCTAGTATCAACGATCTTATATACTAGTTTGTTCCTCTTTGGAAGTGCTTAGTTTATAACTTTTCAGTAATACTAGCAGGTATATAATTTATTCTATCTGTATTGTATTTCAAGTCCGCATTTGATTCTGCAATTTATATTTTTGTTATGTTTCTTTTGCTAATCTCTTTTGCTTATTCATTCAATACTTAATTTAATTGTACTGGATTTTCATTATAGTTAACTTAACTTAGCTGCCTGAATTGAATAAAACTTTAATTGACTGCCCAAGTAACCTATACTAGATGACTGGACTGGATAACGGGTCGTTGGCACTGGACACCGCGGTGCCTCAGGCCGTCATACCATGGGACGCAGAACGTCAACCATGTATGCGACAAGATGGCTAAAAGCCATGATATCACATAATGGGCATAAAAGCCATGCATACGGGCATAAAAGCCATGAATACGCATAAAGCCATGAATACAGCATATAGCCTTTCGCGATCGCTAAAACAATACCCTATTGGCATGCCAAACTATCCAAACCAATCTTGTTAGGTATACTAGGGCATTTGATACTTTAAAATATTAATATATTGTGCTTTATGACTTCATTATTTCATGATAAATTTCAATCATAATTCATACATTCATTTGATCATTTATATGATCACAATTCACATCAATTATCCTTTTATACCATTGTACTCAAAATGCTTCTCCTCTTTACAATAATGAGAACTAATGTCTCATTCATACATTAATATGGTTTATTTATCCATTCATTATGTTATTCATATTGATCCCAATTCTAAACAATGGTTCACATGTACCATTGTATTCAAAACATTTTTTCTTTCTCATTTATACATTCAAGAGTCTACTTATGTAATTACAAATTTTATATTTCAAGTTGAGTTCCTAATATTTTATGAATTCCATTTGTGATGGGCATATATGCCCTAACTATCTATTCACATCAATTAGGTGACTTATTTTTCATGTTTCAAGTAATCCATGAATATTTCATGGATTTCAAATTTATGGCCTAAATTTCTTTTTAACAATTTTGACTAGGATGCATAGTCCATATTTGTCATACAATTCTAAACATTTAAGCTTTGAATTGGTTCTAGGTCTTCATCTTAATTCACTAATCATTTTGATTACTATTCACCATACTAGTCAACCAAAATGTTGACCTTTTTATACTTAATGGATATATTAATTCTAATTACACCAAGATCCCACATTTTGAGTTTTACATTTATTAGTATTAATTGCCAATTGCAATTTGAAGTCCCCTAGATGCATTTCTAATTTCAAATTTTGAATTTCAAGTTTTGGTGTCACTATTCACCTCATTGGTCAACAAAAATGTTGACTTTTGCATAGACAATAGGTACATTGGTTTTAACACTCCCGATGTACCACATTTTGCATTTAAAACTTGTTGGAATCAATTACCAAATCTATTTCCAAGCTTATTTCAAGTTTTCATGTCACTATTCACTTTATTAGTCAACTAAAATGTTGACTTTTGCATAGAAAATATGTACATTGACTTTGGCACTTCAAACATACTACATTTTTCATTTAAAACTTGTTGGTTTTGGTCACTTTCTCAAAGCTTAGTTCATTTTGGCAAAATTGCCAATTTTCGGTTTTGGTGCTCCGAAGTTGCACTGTTTCATTGGTCGATTTACTGTTGGAATTTGACAAAACTTCCTTCATAGAAAATGTTACTTATTTTGTCTAGTTGAATTTCTTTTTTTGAATCACTCCATTTGGAGTTTTGTAGCTCAAGTTATGGCCAAAATAAGTTTACTATTCACGTGCACTCTTCATGCTGCTATCATGGGTTCTGGCAGATTTTGATCCAATTTTGGTCAGTAATTTGATCAAGTTAAGTTCCTAATTTGGTCTAACTTTCTTCATATGAAATGTTCTACTATGCATTAGGTTTCCATCGGTTCAAGAATCGCTTAAATCCGAGTTTTCTAGAGAGAGTTATAGTCCTCCAAACATTGCTGCTCAAATGAAAATTCTGGAAATCTCAGTACAGTAAACTTCACTTTGCTCAATGATTTGATTAGGTTCTGGTCATAATTTGAGGTAGGTTTCTTCATGAAAATTGTTTTTCTATGTCTTAACTTGTTGTTGTAAAAATTTTAGGTCAATTGACCAAATCTACAGTGAGTTATGGCCAATTCATTTGGTCATTTCTGCAGGTGCTGTTGCAGGGTGTCCGGATTGGGGCTAACTTTTGGTCCTCTTGCTTTGGTCTTTTGGGCATAGTTTCTTCAGAAAAAATGTGCCATTATAAGCCTAGTTTCATGTCCAATTGGCCAAACACCAATTGGACCAACACAACCAAAGATATGGCAGTCCAAGTGGACTGAAATTTCAGTCACCCTACTGCACTCATTGGGCAGCCTTCCATTTCATTTTTGCCATGCATTAACTCACTTCAAATTATGATTAACTTGCCTTAAATGGTCACTAATTGACCACTAGAATGTCCATTAATCATTTCATAAGCCAAGTCAAATTTTTACTCCCAAAACCCTAGCTTCCAATCCATGAATCATGCAACACATCCCAATTAAGGTCATCAATCATTCATATGTCATTATCTAAGCTTGTATTTAGGTTTTAGCCCAATAAAACTCATCAATTCCTCATCCTATAAGTGCTGGCCAAAATTTTCTTCTCAATTTCACACATGATTTTCTTCAATTTCTTAATTATTTATTCATATTCAAACTAAATTTCAATAAGGAAACAAGATTAGGAAGTTAATATGCACTAACCTTATTTGATAAAATTCCTAACTTGTTAAACCTTCACTTTCTTTCCTCTTCTTGGCTGCCAAAAGCTTCCTTAGGGTGTGTGGATTAATTTTAGTGAAGATAACTTAGGGTTTTGAGGTGAGAAAGGGTGTGGATTCAAGCTTTGTAAGCATGAAAATGGAGAAGGGAAAAGAGAAGCATGAAACGTTTTATTGGGGAAGAAGAGTAGCTGCAGAAAATACTCTAAAATGGTCTTCTTTTTCTGCCCATTTAGGTATTATAAATGTCTTCCTTTAATTTGATTGGCTAAGGGGTTCTAATTACATCAAGCTTATGTCATTAATGCCTTTTTATTTGATTTTTCTTTCTTCTTTCTTTAACTCATTTCTAATTAAATTTTTACTAATATTTATTCATATTTTAGATCATAATAATTATTTACTCAACTGGACAAGTCGGCCAAAAATCACCTCTGAAGGCGAAATGACCAAAATGCCCTCCGTTTAGCTTAACGGGTCAAAATTGTCTGTACCGATTGAAAAATTTTTCTAAATATTTTCTTGGCATTCTTATGCCATAGGAACCTCAGTGACCCTTCTCTGGGGTCCCAAAAATTATTTTATGAATTTTTCCCCGGGTCTAAGGCTCCTCGTTGCGAGAACCGCAACTTCCCTCTAGTTACCCATCGCTTGGGCACCGGCTCATTTGACTTGTTTGTATTTTATTTCTAAAATTTTTACTAAATTTTTCTTATCAATATTTGAGTTATTTATGGTTCCTCACTTTAGTTTAAATATTTTTCCGGACGTTCTAGCTGTCCGGACCGACACTGGTCACCGGAACAGTGGAATGTACGGAGTTGCTACCGGGAGGATGTTACAAGTTTACTCTTGTCAATGCATTGTCATAAATCATATCAGTGCATATAGGTGGTTCGAGTTTGATACTGCTTTCATACTTGTACTGTGTATGGGTATATGGTCATGTGTTGGCTCCTACTAGTTATATGTGGAGGTAGGTGTTGATCAAGATGGAATCTGTTCCTCTAAGTAAATAGAGATAAAATCCTATGTTCATTTAATTGTTCTTGATGTTTCAAGTTCTTGGCCAAGACAGATAGATTTAATCAGAAAAGAGTTTCTAATGAGAAAATCTTTTAATCAAGAACTGAAATTAAAAGAGAAAATAATATTCATAGCAAATATGGTTTGATATAAACCATGACTCCATCTTGAGCTGGGATTTTGTAATAGAGAGATTCCTGTGCATGGTAACATATGATTATAGGTTCATTTAAGGTAAACCTTATTACTGATTAGGTGGCCATGGCATACAATCCTAAGTATTAACCATGGCCTATGAGGTGCATAAAATGATTTAGAGAAATCATTTATGGTAAGAAAGAGTTTTGATGATATTAAGAGTTGATATCATATCTCATTGCCAATTAGTGATGAGCCTAGTAAGTCATACACATACACAAGTAATCACCTAATTAAATATGATTTAATTAATTAATAAAAGAGTTTAATTGATTAATTAAATAGGTTTGTTTTGCAATTAGATTGCAAAGTCCCTAGCATGACTTGAAACCAAATCTAGATTAATGGATGTATAGTATAAGTTAAATTTATATTTAAAGTGTTTAAATATGAATTTAATTATTGAGA
The DNA here is from genome assembly GCF_030052815.1 of Hevea brasiliensis. Lineage (NCBI taxonomy): Eukaryota > Viridiplantae > Streptophyta > Magnoliopsida > Malpighiales > Euphorbiaceae > Hevea > Hevea brasiliensis. The sequence continues at coordinate 55,227,931 of NC_079497.1, read as the reverse complement.
AATTAATTAATAAAGATTAATTAATTGATTTATATTTGATATAAATTAATTAGAAGAAGAGAAATAATTATTTTGGGTTGAGAACTCGAAATTAAGACACAAGGGCATTTTGGTCATTTTATAGTGTGACATGTGGCACCATGAGATGGTGACACATGGTATTACACATAAGCTTGCCAAATGTTTTTAATCATGTAAGATGATTAAAATTAAGATTAAATATAGGTTTGACACTTGGCACAATGTGATTGGGTCAATTAAACCTAAAACCATTTGGAGGGTGACATATGGCAAGGGTTTAATGGGTTAATCTAGCTATATAAGTGTTGTTATGAATGTTAGTTGTATGCCCTAGAGCATATCATTTAGTATGTATCTTGTACATATTTTTATTAATAAAAGGCATTTCCACTTTTCCGTTTACATAATATATTTATGAGTAATAGAAAAGGTCCATTGATATTTTGTTAGAAATTCTATTCTTAAGTTGTTAAGATATGAGTGACAGTATTTCTAGTACAAAGTATCATAAATAGGTTCACAATCAAGGATACTTCATAATAATTCCATGACTTATCTAGAAAGACTGTATTCATGTTTGTTATCAAGTTATTTATATGAGATATAAATAAGATGGAATGGTGAGTCTCATGCCATATAGCAAACATGATAGGCACTTATAAATGATAAGTAGACCGAACTAGTGACACTTATGACAAGCACGTGGAGTTTACTCTTGTCAATGTTTTTTCATAAATCATATCAGTGCATATAATCTTTAGACCTGAGATAGCACGGTTATCTTATATATAGGTAGTTTGATTTTGATACTGCTTTCATATTTGTACTGTGTATGGGTATATGGGCATGTGTTGGCTCCTACTAGTTATATATGGAGGTAGGTATTGATCAAGATGGAATCTGTTCCTCTAAGTAAATAGAGATAAAATCCTATATTCATTTAATTTTTCTTGATGTTTCAAGTTCCTAGCCAGGACAGATAGATTTATTCAGAAAAGAGTTTCTGATGAGAAAATCTTTTTAATCAAGGACTGGAATTAAAAATGAACACAATGTTCATAGTAAATGGAGTTTGACATAAACCATGACTCCAGCTTGAGTTGGGATTTTGTAACAGAGAGATTCTAGTGTATGGTAACATATGATTATAGGTTCATTTAAGGTAAACCTTATTACTAATTGGGTGGCCATGGCAAGCTATGCTAGGTGTTAACCGTGGTCTATGAGGTGCATAAAATGATTTAGAGAAATCGTTTATGGTAAGAATGAGTTCTGATGATATCAAGAGTTGATATCATATCTCATTACCAATTAGTGATGAGCCTAGTAAGTCACACATATACACAAGTTATCACCTAATTAAATGTGATTTAATTAATTAATTAAAGATTTTAATTGATTAATTAAATAGGTTTGTTTTGCAATTAGATTGCAAAGTCCCTAGCATGACTTGAAACCAAATCTAGATTAATGGATGTATAGTATAAGTTAAATTTATATTTAAAGTGTTTAAATATGAATTTAATTATTGAGACATTAATTAATAAAGATTAATTAATTGATTTATATTTGATATAAATTAATTAGAAGAAGAGAAATAATTATTTTGGGTTGAGAACTCGAAATTAAGACACAAGGGCATTTTGGTCATTTTATAGTGTGACATGTGGCACCATGAGATGGTGACAAATGGCATTACACATAAGCTTGCCAAATGTCTTTTAATCATGTAAGATGATTAAAATTAAGATTAAATATAGGTTTGACACTTAGCACAATGTGACTGGGTCAATTAAACCTAGAACCAATCAGAGGGTGACATGTGGCAAGGGTTTAATATGTTGATTTAAAAATATGACAACCAGCAGCCACTCCTCCTTTTTCACGACATTTTGAGGCTCTCCATCTCTTCTTCTTCATCTCTCATCAATTCAAAGAGATTAGCCATCAATCTCTTGAATTAAAATACTAGAAATCGTTTCTAGTGTCATGTTTACATCTTTAATCTCTTAAAAGGCAGAACTTGATTTTCTCAATAATAGAAAAAGCTTTAGAAGCTGTTTAAGGGCTGCTATAGGTGTTCTTGGTGTGGACAAACTAGAGGGACAACATCTAGTGTCCTGAAGACAAATCTCAAAGGCGCAGACACGCTGTAGTGCATCAAGAGGTTAGTGTAATCGTTCTTGATTTAATCTAGGGTTCTAAAATTAATCTGATTAATTTTAAAATCTTAAATGGCAAATACAGATCCAAAAACATATTAAAAGAGTTTTAATATGTTGTTTATCATTGAAATCAAAAAGATAAAAATAAATCTTGCATGATGCATGTGACATTAGGTGAAAATTTTGAATTCAATGGCATAAATTTGTATTATTTCACCCTTCCATTCCCTTAATGAAGAGAAAAAATACAACCAGCAGCTGCTCCTCCTTTATGCCACCACTTTGAAGCTCTCCCTCTCTTCTTCTTCATCTCTCATCTATTCTAAGAGATTAGCAAACAAGCTCTTCAATTAAAAATACTAGAAATCGTTTATAGTGTTCTGTTTATATGTAACACCCCTATATTCGGTAGTGTGTACTACTATTCCGGTGACCAATGTTGTCCGGACAGCTAGAATGCCTAGAACTACACTTCGAGATGAGTGAGGAGACATAAAATAATGAAATATAAGAAAAGAAAATACAAGAAAAATAAAGGAAAAATAATAGTAAAGAAATGCAATCAAGTTAAGCGAGTCGAGAACCCTAACGATGGGTGACCGCACCGGGAAGTCACGGCGTGGACGGTTGACTAGCCCTGGACTGCGGGGAACCCTGAAAAATATTTTTATGACTTAAATAGACCCCTATTGAAGTATAAATATCATTAGAAATATTAAATAAAAATTAAATAATTAGTACAAAGAAAAGTGGGAAATCGAAAAACGGACAAAACCCGGTGTTACCGAAAAATCGGGAATACAACCCGAACAGGGGCATTGTGGTCATTTGACATCCCGAATTGTCTTTTGACCTAAATTTCCATTAAAAATACATGATATTACACTTGGAAAATATAATGAAAAATTAAATTAGGGGTACCTAATGTAAATAGCCAAAAGTGGAGTGAAATTTGGGTAATTAGCACTTAAATAATATTAAATCAATTTCTTATGTGAGTGGACCACTAAGGGATTATAATATGCATTAAGTGGGCAGATTACTCCACTAAAACTTTATCTTCAACCTTTGAAGACCACCATTTCCGTAAAGAAAGCCTTAGAAACCACCATTGTTGTCCCATTTGTGAGCTTCATGCATCCATGATCCAAGCTTCAAGTGGTTAGGGTTTCTTCACTAAAAGTAACCACCACACCTTGGGCAGCATTTAGGGAGTGAGAAAGGTAAGTTTTGATGAGTTTTTAAGAAGCTTCAAAATAGGTAAGTTTGTGTTTTTGAATGTTGCTTTGTTAAAGTTTGTAAGCATGTTATGGGTGTTTGATTTATGAAGAAATTTTTGAGTTTTGATGTTGAATGGGAATGTGTACTTTTGGTAGCCATGGAAGCACCTTGAAGGCAGTTTAATTGTGCTTGTAAATGGTGAATTAAATGATTGATTAAATGTATATTGTGTAGGAAATTATTTGGGTAATGTATACTTAGTATATGTAAATGTAAAATGAGATTTAAAGCTTGGAAAGTAATGGAATGTAAGTGTACCATTGTGGCAGTTTGCTAACTCTTGAGGATTGCTAGAATTCATGCTTAGTTTATGGAATAATGATGTTAAAATGTGTTGGTTGTTATGGCAGTTTGAGTGTATGTATGGTGGTGTGAAGTGGGACATGTAAATGAGCATGAATTGGTGATTGAATTATTGTAAATTAAATTGGACAATTTCTGCACTTGTTGGTGCACATTGAATGTAATTGTAAGCTGCCAAAATGACCTATAATATGTTGTAAATTATGTTTAGGTTGTGGTACAACCAGAATTAGTTTGAATGTTAAGTTTGGTGAGTGTTAAAAGTGATGTTTGATATGTATGCAAGAATTGCAATAAGGCAGTTTGAGTTTTGGGCCTAGAACTTTAATTGTGTAGCTCCAATTGGTATGAGACCAATTGGAGGTGAAACTAGGCACAAAATGTGCCAACTTTCATGAAGAAAGCTTACAAAAATTCTGCTTGCAAGGTAGCTTGAAAAATGACCAAATCCGGATTAAGTGCAAATAAGGCCTGAAAATTGACCATTTGGGCAGCAGTTAGTGTTTAGGCCATAACTCACTCAAAACAGGTCCAATTGACCTGAAATTTTAACCATGAATAGCTAAGACCCATATCTACAAGTCTTATGAAGACATAAAAGCCCAGAAATGACCATAAGCAAGTCAAATAGCTTGCACAAGTTCGGGTCCAAAAACTGGCCGAACCTAAAATGACCTAAAGTGACCTAAAATGACCAATTTTGGTGCAATTTGACTAGCAATAGTAAAATGATCATAACTTGGTCTACATAACTCAGAATGACCTGAAATTTTTCTCCGCGTTCCATAAGACATAGATCTACAAGTTTGTAGTTTAGACCAAAACCCGAAAACCAAGGGAACTAGGTCGTCCGGCTAGGTCAAACTAGTATCCCGGAATCCAGCAAATTGCAAGAAAATGCAGTATACACGGAAATGAACTTGGTAACGTGTACCAACCTTAAAATACTATCGAATGTGACATATTAATAACATTAAAACTAATTTACCTAGAATGCATCGAGGATCGACATATTAGGTTGACTAAGCAAATATTAGAATTCAGTGAATTACTTATCAAGCATTATCGTTAGAAACAGTTTAATTTAGTGCTGAAACACTTCAAATTGTGTTTCTCAGTTAGCAAAGACTGAAGAAAAGGGAAGGAAACACTGAGTCAAGACCAGGAGATAGTTATCAGACGTTTGTGCACAACAGCTATTTCTTTTGAATTTTTCAATTGAAATGAATTATGACTATTTGTACATTATTATTTTAAATTGTGGAAATGTGTTTGAATGAATATTTATTGCTTGGAAAGCATTGTAAATGGTTTGAAATTGTGAAAAATTGTTTAAATGATATTGATGAATACTGATTGATTGAAAAGCATTGGAAATGATTTGAAACCACAGCTATCATGTATATTGATTGTATTCCTCGCTAGCTTGTCTAGTGGGACAAATTGAATTCCCTCTCTGGCTAAAGTGTTGAGGTGTGTGCCTGTTGAGGACGAATTGGATGAGTACTCATATTTTTGCTAGCTAGCTATGTTATTCCTCATTAGTCATTGACTTTTGGGACGAATTGAATACCTCATTAGCCATCGGCTTTTGGAACGAATTGAACTTTGGAACGTGATTAAGCTGTGTGTGATTTATTGATATGTATTGTGAGATTGTGAAATGAATTTAAATTCTTATTGACATTCACTGTCTTTTGAATTTAACTATGTTTGGATTTCTGAGATTTATTGTGATATTGTGTTAAATTCCTTTTGACATTCATTGTCTTGAATTTAATTATGATTTTACGTATCCATCATTTATATGATTTATGAATTGTGATTTAAAGTTGTATTTGGTTAATGTTGTGCACCACTGAGACATTTTCTCAGCGATAGCTTTTTATTGCTGTCGCAGGTAGACAGACAGATAGGGCAGCAGACTAGGCTGCTAGTACATCCAGCGAGAGATTATCAGGTATAACGAGTATACCCCATTTTGCATTTTGTACTGTAATGTATAACCACTGTATGTATATATTGTTTTTGGTTTTGAGCAGTTGTAAATTAAAATTGTGCATTGAAGTTGTAAAGTAAATTATGAGATATTTTGACTTGTAAAATTTGTATTATATTTCTTTTATCTCAGTCTTTGAAAAATTACTATGGATTTGAGTTGAGAAGTATGTTGTGTTGAGAAACATGTTGGAGTTGAGATTTGGAAATATATATTGAAGTGCTTTTTACAGGTTTTCTGAAGAACTGTTTTATCCAAAATACAGATGGCACTCTGCCAAAATTTTTACAGAAATTCCAAATAATTCAAATGTGTTAGTTCTATCGCTTCAGTTCAAAAAGGTTTTTAACACCTGTAAATAGTGCTCACCACTGTAAAAGAAGTAAGAAAAGTTTTTAAAATCCCTTGTAGTGTATTTAATGGGTTATCAGTAGACGGAGTTGGTAATTCATTAGGTATACTACGGGATCATGTTATGCCTTACTGAGGGATAGGGTGTGACATTATATCTTTAATCTGTTAAAAGGCAGAACTTGATTTTCTAATTAATAGAAAAAGCTTTAGAAGCTGTTCAAGGGCTGCTATAGGTGTTCTTGTTCTGGACAAGCTAGAGGGACAATATCTGGTGTCCTGACGATGCATCTGAAAGGCGCAAATACACTACATTGCATCAAAAGGTTAGTGTATTTGTTCTTGATCTAATCTAGGGTTCTAAAATTAATCTGATTAATTTTAAAAACTTAAATGGTAAATACAGATCCAAAAACATATTAAAAGAGTTTTAATATGTTGTTTATCATTGAAGTCAAATAGATAAAAATAAATCTTGCATGATGCATGTGACCTTAGGTGAAAAATTTTGAATTCAATGGTATAAACTTGTGTTTTTCATGCTTCCGCTCCTTCAATTATAAGTGCTAGAAAAGGGATCACACTTGCATTGTGGCTGTCCATAATGTCCTACTGCATTAGCATGTTGTATTGATTCATCCTCTTGTAACGCAAGACACATGTCAGTAGCATGACCCAAACCCGAACAAATTCCACATACCTTAATAGTTTGCATGCTCCTTACAGCATATTAAAAGAGTTTTAATATGTTGTTTATCATTGAAATCAAATAGATAAAAATAAATCTTGCATGATGCATGTGACCTTAGGTGAAAAATTTTGAATTCAATGGTATAAACTTGTGTTTTTCATGCTTCCGCTCCTTCAATTATAAGTTCTAGAAAAGGGATCACACTTGCATTGTGGCTGTCCATAATGTCCTACTGCATTAGCATGTTGTATTGATTCATCCTCTTGTAACGCAAGACACATGTCAGTAGCATGACCCAAACCCGAACAAATTCCACATACCTTAATAGTTTGCATGTTCCTTACAGCCAACTGCCTCACCAAAGAAGTTAAACCAGAAATCTATTTCTCAAGGTTTGATGTACTTACCTCATTAACCTTCATCGGTGTGTGATCCAGTCTCATTCCAAACTACTGAGAATTTGCTGCCATGTTAGCAGTCAGCCTCCTCGCTTCTTCTGATGTCTTATCAACCAAAGCTCCTCGACTAGTAGCATCTATCATGCTGCAGTCCATTGGTAGTAGACCTTCATAGAAATACTGAATCAAGAGCTGCTCACTTATTTAATGATGGGGACAGCTTGCACACAGCTTCTTAAAACTGCCTCACCAAAGAAGTTAAACCAGAAATCTATTTCTCAAGGTTTGATGTACTTACCTCATTAACCTTCATCGGTGTGTGATCCAGTCTCATTCCAAACTACTGACAATTTGCTGCCATGTTAGCAGTCAGTCTCCTCGCTTCTTCTGATGTCTTATCAACCAAAGCTCCTCGACTAGTAGCATCTATCATACTGCAGTCCATTGGTAGAAGTCCTTCATAGAAATACTGAATCAAGAGCTGCTCACTTATTTAATGATGGGGACAGCTTGCACACAGCTTCTTAAAACTCTCCCAATACTCGTACAACCTCTCTCCATTGTACTGTCGAATGCCATAAATTTATTTTCTTATGTTGGTAGCACGGGAAGTAGGAAAATACTTCTCCATAAATATCTGCTTCATCCCATTCCATGAGTTGACGGATCCAGAAGGAAGGTAATACAACCAATCCTTAGCTATTCCTTCTAGTGAGAAAGGGAAAGCTCAAAGCTTGAATTGATCCTCTGAAACTCTTTGAGGTTTCACGCTGGAATACACAACATGAAATTCTTTTAAATGCTTATGTGGATCCTCACTTGCAAGACCATGAAACTTAGGCAACAAATGGATTAGTCCATATTTCAACTCAAAAGTAACATTTAAAGTAGGGTATTGAATACACAAAGGCTGTTGGTTTAGATCAGGAGCAATTCTTTTAAATGCTTTTGTGGATCCTCACTTGCAATACCATGAAACTTAGGCAACAAATGGATTAGTCAAGATTTCAACTCAAAAGCAACATTTAAAGTAGGGTATTGAATACACAAAGGCTGTTAGTTTAGATCAGGAGCAGCCAACTCTTTCAAGGTTCTAGCAGCCATGGTTTCATTTTCAGAATTCGAATCTGAATCCGAATCCGAAACTGAATTTAACTCCCTTGGAGATTAGACTCCTTCAGATGTACTCGGAATCTACTTAGCCTGCTTAGCCAATTTTTTCAACCGTTTAGCTATTTTTTCTACTTCTGGATCAAAGATCAACTCACCATATTGAGAAGTTATTGTTATATACAAAAAGAAATCTAACTACAAATAGAAAAATGCCTCAAAACCATAGAAAACGGTGGAATTTGGCCTCAAAAGAGTGGGGCCAAGGAATCCTATGGATTGATTGGTCTTGATCAGAGCATCGTTTCCTTCAAAATAGGGATGCGCCGCCCTCCAAATTCAACCAAAATTCTTGATGAATAGTAACACCATACTTTTTTTTCGAAAACCTAAAAACAGCAATAACTCATCAAAAAAATTAATAACAGAATATCCTAACACTAAAAATATGAAAATCCAATAAATTTCAGCTCCCGGCAACGGCACCAAAATTCTTGATGGCTGTCGAATCCACTAGAAATTAAATTAACTAAAATCACCAATTATGAAATATTTTTTTACAGTAAGTGGTAAATCCAGTTCGAACCCTAGAGACTGAATTACTATATTTTATGCACTTGTATAATGGAAAAGAAACAAAGGTTGGGGGGGATAATTTGCAATCCAAAGAAGAAATCAAAAATCAAAAATTAAGAACTAAAATTAAATATGAAACTCTCAAATTAAACAAACTTCAGTCCAAGGTAATTCGCATTCCAATGCATTGATTTGATCTTAGATAAAAGAAATACCATTATCTCTTATTGAATACTTAACGTAGATTTACCAAACAGAGAGGTAAGATCCCTAACTTCCCTATACTCATCAATTAGAGCCTAGCACTCTTGTTAACTCTAATTATTAACTGAATTGGTATTAAGCAATCCTTATCAAATTAATAACTGCTTTAAGAATAGGAACAAGTTAAGCTGAACAACAATTTATGAAGCATAAATCATTTAATTCACCCTATTGTTTCCTTAGGTTATCATCGAAAACTGGGACCATAATCAATAAAACCTAATTGATACTCATGTTCAATCTTACACAACAATTACGAATTATGAAGATGAACTAGCAATTGACCACATTAAACAATTAACTAATAGGCCTTTTTAGCAAATCCTTCAATAGATCAAAGACAATGAAATAAAAAAATAATAGATATTTAAAAAGACATAAATTAAATTAAGTGTTATCAGTATGCCCTAGAGTATATCATTTAGTATATACCTTGTACATGTTTTTATTAATAAAAGGCAATTTCACTTTTCCGTTTACATAATATATTTATGTGTAATAGAAAAGGTCTATTGATATTTTGTTAGAAATTCTATTCTTAAGCTGTTAAGAATATGAGTGACAGTATTTCTAGCACAAAGTATCATAAATAAGTTCACAATCGAGGATACTTCATAATAAGGATATGACTTATCGAGAAAGATTGTATTTATTTTTGTTACCAAGTTATTTATATGAGATATAAATAAGATGGAATGGTGAGTCTCATGCCATAAAACAAACATGATAGGCACTTATACATGATAAGTAGGTCAAACCAGTGACACTTATGACAAGCACATGGAGTTTACTCTTGTCAATGCATTCTCATAAATCATATCAGTGCATATAATCTTTACACCTGAGATAGCATAATTATCTTGTATATAGGTGGTTTGAGTTTGATACTGCTTTCATACTTGTACTATGTATGGGTATATGGGCATGTGTTGGCTCCTAGTAGTTATATATGGAGGTACATGTTGATCAAGATGGAATCTATTCCTCTAAGTAAATAAAGATAAAATCCTATGTTCATTTAATTATTCTTGATGTTTCAAGTTCCTAGCCAGGACAGAAAGATTTAATCAGAAAAGAGTTTGTAATGAGAAAATCTTTTAATCAAGAACTGGAATTAAAAGAGAACATAATATTCATAGCAAATGGGGTTTGACATAAACCATGACTCCAGCTTGAGTTGGGATTTTGTAACAGAGAGATTCTAGTGCATGGTAACATATGATTATAGGTTCATTTAAGGTAAACCTTATTACTAATTGGGTAGCCATGGCATGCTATGCTAGGTGTTAACCATGGTCTATGAGGTGCATAAAATGATTTAGAGAAATCATTTATGGTAAGAAAGAGTTTTGATGATATTAGGAGTTGATATCATGTCTCATTGCCAATTAGTAATGAGCCTAGTAAGTCACACACATACACAAGTTATCACCTAATTAAATATGATTTAATTAATTAATTGAAGAGTTTAATTAATTAATTAAATAGGTTTGGTTTGCAATTAGATTGCAAAGTCCCTAGCATGACATGAAACCAAATCTAGATTATTGGATGTACAGTATAAGTTAAATTTATATTTAAAGTGTTTAAATATGTATTTAATTAATGAGAAATTAATTAATAAAGATTAATTAATTGATTTATATTTGATATAAATTGATTAGAAGAAGAGAAATAATTATTTTGGGTTGAGAACTCAAAATTAAGAAATAGGGGCATTTTGGTCATTTCATAGGTGAAAATTTTTGAATTCAATGGTATAAACTTGTGTTTTTCATGCTTCCGCTCCTTCAATTGGTATCAGAGCCACTATATTTGCCATTTAGATTGTTGATTATATAATTTAATTGTGTTTTTTATCACGAGATGATTTATCCATTGCTTGTTGCAATGGATGTGTGGCGTTATGCTTAAAGAATACCAACATGGTGCGCAAAGTTTGTGGCTTTATGGGTGGTTCAAGGTTTGGATTTTTAATTATGCAATTATTGTATGATCTAAGGCCTATCCTATGACTAATTAAAGTGTTTAATTAGTAGTTTTAATCACATAATTAAATTTTGATTCAAATCAGAATTTTAAAAAATGTTTGAATGTGATTCAAATCTGAATTTTAAAAGTTGTTTGAATGTGATTCAAATCTGAATTTTTAAAATTGTTTGAATCATATTTAAATCTGAATTTTTAAATTTGTTTGAATAATATTCAGATCTGAATTTTTTAAAAAATTATTTGAATGTGATTCAAATATGATTTTTTAAAAATTGTTTGAATGTGATTCAAATCTGAATTTTTAATGTTGTTTGAATGTGATTCAAATCGAAATTTTTAAATTTGTTTGAATGAGATTCAAATATGAATTTTTAAGTTGAATATGAGATATTCAATTTAATTTAATTATGTATGTTTTATTTAATTGTTGAATAGTGATATGCATGATGGATGATCATGGACTATAAAAAACCAATGTGATTGGATTTATTTCTTTTATGTTTCTTTGGGTTTGTAAATTAATTAATTTATTTTAATTTATTTTGGGCATGTATTATTAAGTTTGTAATAATTTTTGGGTTATAATTTCTTTTATTTAAGTTCTTGTAAATTCGCCTTGGTATGCCAAGGATTACTATATAATTGGATTGCACGATGTTCAAGGAGGTCAAGAGCATTCGTGGGACCAGTGGGAGGAATTCAAGATCAATTGATGATTATGTACTCCTTTAGCAACTCTTGTAAAATGAATGAATGAAATGCACCTAGGAATGCCCTGATTCAATTCTTAGTGGCTCAAAATTGAATCCCTTAGAATGTCCATGATCATACTATATTTATTGCTTATCCATGAATGCATGAGATGTATGGGAATGTATGCAATTATATGATATATGCATGCTAAAAGGATAATGTGCAAACTGAGACCTTAATAGTAATTAGGATGACCATAAAATCTTTCAAACAAATGATTAAGTTGGAAATGCTATAATTAAAGTAATTATAATATGGGCCCTCCATTGGGGCAATTATTTTAAGAAATTTTAAATAGTTGCATAAGATGCAATTAATTTAAGAGATTTTCTTAAGAATAATTGTTAAGCATGAGATGTTGTAAATATGAAATGGTTTGGTGGCCAATATTGGATGTACCTAAGGACATTAAAATTATTTGCATAATTACTGGCTCAATGGGATCAACTTAACTAATGCAAGATAAGTCAATAATCAATGTACCTGAGATTTTGAGCATTAGAGGCTAGGTAAAGGATTAAACCTCGCATGAGATGTGATGGGCAAGGAATTGCTCACTTATAGTTTATTGTAATTCTAATAATGGATGTACCTAAGGATGATCAATAGAATTACAAGAATTCAATCACCCACTAGAAATCCATCCAACTAGGATTTCCGTTTTCTACTTTGGAAGTGTAGGATTCGCTAAGTTAGTGGGAGGAACAATTTGATTAAAAGACCATAATCATTTTGGTTAATTACATGATACATTTACTAATTAATCTAGTTATTTTCTGTAGTTAATTTTCTGATAATAATGAGCACAGAACAACCACCACCATCTAATATCATTGCAAGCATACTTGATCGCAATAGGTTGACAGGACCTAATCTGTCTGATTGGCTAAGATATTTGAAATGTTCCTAGTCCCTTACCTCCAGAGGCCACTCAAGAGGAACATTAAACTTTGGACAAGTGGAAGGAGCATGATATGAGAGCTAAGTGTTACATGCTTGCTTCCATGAGTAATGAGTTACATAAGCAGCATGAGAACATGCAGAGTGCGAGTGAGATTCTCCTTCACCTACAAGAGTTGTATGGTGAGCACAGCAGGAATGCTAGGTATGAGATATCTAGACAGCCATTCCGCATGAGGATGTCTAAGGGACAGAATGTTGGGGATCATGTCCATAAGATGATTCGGCTGATTGAGCAATTAGAATATCTTGACTTCAACATGGATTTCCAACTACAGACAGATTTGATCCTTCAGTCCCTTCCTGAGTCTTTTGGGAATTTTGTGACAAATTTTCATATGACTAAACAAGAATGCACCTTAGCTGGTTTACTTAACATGCTGGTTATTGCCCAAAAGAATATGCCGGGCAATAAAGGAAAAGAGATAGCTTTGATTGAATCTTCTTCTACTGGAAAGTCCAACAAGAAGAAGGGTAATAAGAAAAAGAAATCTCAGATTCCTGGTCCTTCCAAGAAAATAGCTAAACAAAAAGGAAAGACTAAAGCTGATGGAGGCAAATGAAAGTGTTTTCACCGCCAGAAGGATGGTCACTGGAAAAAGAACTACTCAGAGTATCTTGCTTCTCTGAAGGACAAGAAGGATACACCTTCGGAAGGTATGTCCATATCTTGTTATTTAGATTCTGATGATACTCATAGTTCATCTACAGCTTAGGTTTTAGATACTAGTGCCAGTTCTCACATTTCTAGTGATATGCAGGAACTAGCAAATAGTAGCAGCTTGCGTTCTCAAGATGTTAGAGTCTGGATTGGCAATGGCTCAACTGTTGAAGCTTTAGCCATAGGATCAAAATCTTTTTACATGTCTGGACATGTTTTGTGTTTAGATGATATTTTATATGTACCTGATGCTTTTAAGAACATCATTCCTATATCTAGTTTGACTAGAAATGGCTATGAATTTCAGTTCACAGATGATGTTTACAATATTTATTTTGGAAATAAATATGTTGGTTTGGGTTATATGAATGATGGTCTTTATTATTTGGATAATAATGACAAACACAAAATGAATGCAAGTGATCTAAATGAATGCAATGCCATGGTGAAAACCAACTTTAGTTCAAAATATGTTTGGCACTCAAGGTTATGTCATGTTGTAGAAGATAGGATTGCAAAACTGGAGAAAATGGGGATTCTATCCTCATTGGGCTTTGAACCTACTCCAATTTGTGAATCTTGCCTTCAGGGCAAAATAACTAGATCACCCTTTATTGGACAAGGGCTAAGAGCTGAGAATATTCTGGAGCACATACATAGTGATGTATGTGGTCCATTTAAGGAAATGGCTAGAGGTGGTTTTTATACTTTATTACCTTTACTGATGATAAATCAAGGTTTAGATATTTGTATTTGATGAAATACAAACATGAATCCTTTGAAAAGTTCAAAGAATTTAAATATGAAGTAGAAAATCAAACAAGAAAGAGTATTAAAGCTCTTCGATCAGAACGTGGAGGTGAATATTTAAGTACTGAATTTGATGAATACATGAGAGAGCACGACATTGTTTCCCAGCTGACTCCTCCAAGAACACCATAGCTGAATGGTGTATCTGAAAGGAGAAATCGTGCCCTATTGGATATCAGACGTAGTATGATGAGCTACACTGATATGCCAATCTCCTTTTAGGGATTTGCATTAGAATCACCTTTGTATATTCTGAATAGGATTTCATCAAAATCAATTTCTTCCACACCTTACGAGATATGGCATGGAAGGAAACCAAGTCTTAAGCATGTTAAGATTTGGGGTTGTCCAGCTTATATCAAAAAGCTGAACACTGATAAATTTGAAACCAGATCAGAAAAGGGTTGATTTGTTAGATATCCGAAAGATAGTTTTGGATATTATTTTTATTTGCCTACTTCACAAAAGGTTGTGATAAGTAGAGATGCCACATTTCTTGAATAACAGTTTGTTTAAGAAGGAGGCAAAGGAAGGCAAATAGAGTTGCAATTGGAGAATTCTGACTAACCAACATATCAGATGGATATAGATCCATCTAGTCAACCTACACCCATTGATGAAACATCTACAACTATTCCTCGTAGAACAAATAGGGTATCTCACCCACCAGTGAGATATGGTTTCCTTCATGAAGAAGAACAAGAGTTGTTTACTCATAAAGAAGTAGATTATGGAGATGATCCACTTACCTATGAAGAAGCTATATCAGACATAGACTCTTCAAAATGGATTGATGCTATGAAATCCGAAATTGATTCCATGTATAAGAATCAAGTTTGGGATCTTGTTGACCCACCTGAAGGTATTATACCTATAGGGAACAAATGGGTTTCAAGAAGAAAATTAGTTCTGATGGAAAGGTAGAGACCTATAAGGCAAGGCTAGTAGTGAAAGGGTTTCGCCAAAAGCAAGGAATCGACTATGAGGAGACTTTTTCGCCTGTTGCCATGCTTAAATCAAATAGGATTCTATTAGCAATAACTGCATACTATGATTATGAGATTTGGCAGATGGATGTCAAAACAGCTTTTCTCAATGGATATATTGAAGAAAACATTTTCATGGAACAACCTAGGGGTTTTAAAATCCCAAGATGGTTCCAAGGTATGCAAGCTAAAGCGATCCATTTATGGGTGGAAGCAAGCTTCGAGGAGTTGGAACATCCATTTTGATGAAGCCATTAAATCAATTAGTTTTATAAAAAATGAGGATGAGCCATGTGTATATAAGAAGGTTAGTGACAATGCTATCACTTTCCTTATCTTATATGTGGATGATATATTGTTGATGGGTAATAACATAGGTATGTTGATAATTGTAAATGTATGGTTGTCAAATACATTCTCCATGAAAGACTTAGGGGAGGCAACTTATATTCTTGGGATTCGCATCTATAGAGATAGAGCAAGAAGAATAATTGGTTTATCCCAAAGTCTATACTTGGAAATGGTGTTAAAGAGGTTTAACATGCTTGATTCCAAGAGAGGATTGTTGCCAGTGAGACATGGTATCCATCTTTCTAAAGAGATGTCTCCAAAGACACTTGAAGAAAGAGATAAAATGGCCAGGATTCCATATGCTTTGGCTATTGAAAGTTTAATGTATGCAATATTGTGTACTAGGCCGGATATCGCATATGTTGTTAGTTTAACTAGCAGGTATCAATCCAGTCCAGGTTTGGAACATTAGATAGCTGTCAAGAATATCCTTAAGTATTTGAGAAGAACTAAGGATTTATTCTTGATCTATGGAGGTGGAGACTTGCAATTGGATGGTTATACTGATTCCGATTTCAAATCAGATGTCGATGATAGAAATTCTACATATGGATATGTGTTCATTTGTAATGGAGGAGCAGTCAGTTGGAAGAGTTCCAAACAGAGTACAACTATAGATTCCACTACAAAGGCTGAGTATATTGCTGCATCAGATGCTGCAAAGGAAGCTATTTGGATAAAGAAGTTCATGATAAAACTTGCAGTAGTTCCTTCCATTGAGTCAGCAGTTCCACTACACTGTGACAACAATGGAGCAGTCATACAGGCTAAGGAACCAAGGTCTCACCAAAAATCCAAACACATAGAAAGGCACTACCACATTATCAGAGAAATAGTTGGGCGAGGCAATGTAGCCATGCAGAAAATAACATTAGCTAAAAATCCAGCTGATCCATTCACTAAGCCTATGTCACAAACTCAGCTAGACCAACATCTTGAGAAGATAGATCTAAGATATTATAATGAATGGCTCTAGTGCAACTGGGAGATTGTTAGTAGTATGCCCTAGAGCATATCATTTAGTATGTATCTTGTACATATTTTTATTAATAAAAGGCATTTCCACTTTTTCGTTTACATAATATATTTATGTGTAATAGAAAATGTCTATTGATATTTTGTTAGAAATTCTATTCTTAAGTTGTTAAGAATATGAGTGACAGTATTTCTAGCACAAAGTATCATAAATAGGTTCACAATCGAGGATACTTCATAATAAGGACATGACTTATCCAGAAAGATTGTATACATGTTTGTTCCCAAGTTATTTATATGAGATATAAATAAGATGGAATGGTGAGTCTCATGCTACATAAAAAACATGATAGGCACTTATACATGATAAGTAGGTCGAACCAGTGACACTTATGACAAGTACATGGAGTTTACTCTTATCAATGCATTGTCATAAATCATATCAGTGCATATAATCTTTAAACCTGAGATAGCACATTTATCTTATATCTAGGTGGTTTGAGTTTGATACTGCTTTCATACTTATACTGTGTATGGGTATATGGGCATGTGTTGGCTCATACTAGTTATATATGGAGGTAGGTGTTGATTAAGATGGAATCTGTTCCTCTAAGTAAATATAGATAAAATCCTATGTTCATTTAATTGTTCTTGATGTTTCAAGTTCCTGGCCAGGACAAATAGATTTAATCAGAAATGAGTTTTTGATGAGAAAATCTTTTAATCAAGAACTGAAATTAAAAGAGAACATAATATTCATAGCAAATGGGGTTTGACATAAACCATGACTCCAGCTTAAGTTGGGATTTTGTAATAGAGAGATTCTAGTGTATGGTAACATATGATTATAGGTTCACTTAAGGTAAACCTTATTACTAATTGGGTAGCCAACACATGCTATGCTAGGTGTTAACCATGGTCTATGAGGTGCATAAAATGATTTAGAGAAATTATTTATGGTAAGAAAGAGTTCAGATGATATTAAGAGTTGATATCATGTCTCATTGCCAATTAGTGATGAGCCTAGTAAGTCACACACATACACAAGTTATCACCTAATTAAATATGATTTAATTAATTAATTGATTCAATTAATTAATTAGGTGTGGTTTGCAATTAGATTGCAAAGTCCCTAGCATGACTTGAAACCAAATCTAGATTATTGGATGTATAGTATAAGTTAAATTTATATTTAAAGTGTTTAAATATGAATTTAATTAATTATAAATTAATTAATAAAGATTAATTAATTGATTTATATTTGATATAAATTGATTAGAAGAAGAGAAATAATTATTTTGGTTTGAGAACTCAAAATTAAGACACAATGGCATTTTATTCATTTCACAAGGTGACATGTCGCACCATAAGATGGTGACACATGGCACTTCAAATAAGGTTGCTAAATATCTTTTAATCATGTAAGATTAAAATTAAGATTAAATATAGGTTTAACACTTGGCACAATGTGATTGGGTCAATTAAACCTAGAACCAATCAGAGGGTAACATGTGGCAAGGGTTTAATTTATTGACCTAGCTATATATGTATTGTTATGAAAAGAAAAAAAATACAACCAGCAGTTGCTCCTCTTTATGCCACCACCCAAAGGCTCCTCTCCCTCTCTTCTTCTTCATCTCTCATCAATTCCAAGAGATTAGCAAACAATCTCTTGAATTAAAAATACTAGAAATTATTTCTAATGTCCTGTTTACATCTTTAATCTCTTAAAAGGCAAAACATGATTTTTTTAATTAATAGAAAAAGCTTTAGAAGCTGTTCAAGGGCTGCCATAGGTGAACTTAGTGTGGACAAGCTAGAGGGACAACATCTGGTGTCCAGAAGACGAATCTCAAAGGCGTAAATACACTGCAGTGCATCAAGAGGTTAGTGTGTTTATTCTTGATTTAATATAGGGTTCTAAAATTAATCTGATTAATTTTAAAATCTTAAATAGCAAATACAGATCCAAAAACATATTAAAAATGTTAGTAGTATGCCCTAGAGCATATCATTTGGTATGTATCCTGTACATATTTTTATTAACAAAAGGCATTTCCACTTTTCCGTTTACATAATATATTTATGTGTAATAGAAAAGGTCCATTGATATTTTGTTAGAAATATTATTCTTAAGTTGTTAAGAATATGAGTGACAGTATTTCTAGCACAAAGTATCATAAATAGGTTCGCAATCGAGGATACTTCATAATAAGGACATGACTTATCCAGAAAGATTGTATTCATGTTTGTTACCAAGTTATTTATATGAGATAAAAATAAGATGGAATGGTGAGTCTCATGCCATATGACAAACATGATAGGCACTTATAAATGATAAGTAGGCCGAACCAGTGACACTTATAACAAGCACATGGAGTTTACTCTTGTCAATATTTTGTCATAAACCATATCAGTGCATATAATCTTTAGACCTGAGATAGCACAGTTATCTTGTATATAGGCAGTTTGAGTTTGATACTGCTTTCATACTTATACTGTGTATGGGTATATGGGCATGTGTTGGCTTCTACTAGTTATATATGGAGGTAGGTATTGATCAAGATGGAATCTGTTCCTCTAAGTAAATAGAGATAAAATCCTATGTTCATTTAATTGTCCTTGATGTTTCAAGTTTCTGGCCAGGACAGATATATTTATTCAGAAAAGAGTTTCTGATGAGAAAATCTTTTTAATCAAGAACTGGAATTAAAAGAGAATATAATATTCATAGCAAATGGAGTTTGACATAAACCATGACTCCAGCTTGAGTTGGGATTTTGTAACAGAGAGATTCTAGTGCATGGTAACATATGATTATAGGTTCATTTAAGGTAAACCTTATTACTAATTGGGTGGCCATGGTAACACCTTATTACTATGCTAGGTGTTAACCATGGTCTATGAGGTTCATTAAATGATTTAGAGAAATTATTTATGGTAAGAAAGAGTTTTGATGATATTAAGAGTTGATATCATGTCTCATTGCCAATTAGTGATGAGCCTAGTAAGTCACACACATACATAAGTTATCACCTATTTAAATATGATTTAATTAATTTATTAAAGAGTTTAATTGATTAATTAAATAGGTTTGGTTTGCAATTAAATTGCAAAGTCCCTAGCATGACTTGAAACCAAATCTAGATTATTGGATGTGTAGTATAAATTAAATTTATATTTAAAGTGTTTAAATATGAAATTAATTAATAGAGATTAATTAATTAATTTATATTTGATATAAATTGATTAGAAGAAGAAAGATAATTATTTTGGGTTGAGAACTCAAAATAAAGACATAGGGGCATTTTGGTCATTTCACAGTGTGACACGTGGCACCATAAGCTTGCCAAATGTTTTTTAATCATGTAAGATGATTAAAATCAAGATTAAATATAGGTTTGACACTTGGCACAATGTGATTGGGTCACTTAAACCTAGAGCTAATCAAAGGGTGACATGTGGCAAGGGTTTAATGTGTTAACCTAGCCATATAAGTGTTGTTATGAAAAAGAAAAGCAACCAGCAGCTACTCCTCACCTTTGTCATGCCATTTTGAGGCTCTCCATCTATTCTTCTTCATCTCTCATCAATTCAAAGAGATTCGCCATCATTCTCTTGAATTAAGAACATTATAAATTGTTTCTAGTGTCCTGTTTACATCTCTAATCTCTTAAAAGGCAGAACTTGAATTTCTAATTAATAGAAAAAGCTTTAGAAGCTGTTCAAGGGCTGCCATAGGTGTTCTTGGTGTGAACAAGCTACAGGGGCAACATCTGGTGTCCTGAAGACGAATCTCAAAGGCGCAGACACGCTGCAGTGCATCAAGAGGTTAGGGTAATCGTTCTTGATTTAATCTAGGGTTCTAAAATTAATCTGATTAATTTTAAAATCTTAAATGGCAAATACAGATCCAAAAACATATTAAAAGAGTTTTAACATGTTGTTTATTATTGAAATCAAATAGATAAAAATAAATCTTGCATGATGCATGTGACCCTAGGTGAAAATTTTTGAATTCAATGGTATAAACTTGTGTTTTTCACGCTTTCGTTCCTCCAAAAAGAGTTTTAATATGTTGTTTATCATTGAAATCAAATAGATAAAAATAAATCTTGCATGATGCATGTGGCCCTAAGTTAAAATTTTTGAATTCAATGGTATAAACTTGTGTTTTTTATGCTTTCGCTCCTTCATTAAGGACATGGTCTCACAAATCAGGCAAAAGAACTTGAATCCCTTAAACTGGATTAAAAACTTAGCCACTCATGTTCATGGCTTACAGAAATTTAAAGAAGAAAGTTGAAGAAATCTAGATTGTGAATGAAGAATGAAGGTCTTATCCCCCTTGTGACGGCTGCTACCTCTTCTATTTATAATAAATGGACTAGGGTTAGGTTTTTAGAGTCCTTGTTAAAAACTGCAATTGGAGCAAAATCAGGAAACTGATTGTTGACAGATACGAGGCCCGTGTATCACTACACGACCTAAGGCCATGTAACTTATTGGAGCTAAATGGGTATGTCTTACATTGGCACAGAAGGTTACACGGGTCTCTAAGATTTACACGGGTCAAGTTACACGGCCTGTATACTTTGTTTCTTCCTCGGTTCTCTGGATTTCTTATGGCAGAATGTTACACGGGTCCATGGTTGTGCTTACACGGCCTGTGTACTTTGTTTCAGCAATGCTTCTCAATCTTTTGACCTTTCCAAGCTTCCTTCCAGACTTTTATGTTCTGGGACTTCACCAAAACCCTGAAAAATACAGCAAGAGTCAAATTAATGCAAATGCTGAAAATTTCTCCATTTAACACAATTATTCAACAACTCTCTAAACATATGCCTAATAGATAATTATACTTTAATCAGCAGAATTAGGCATAAAGATACCCTAGAAACACTAAATGTGATGGAAGTAAAATTAATAAATTATGCACTTATCAACAAGCGCTTTTTGGGAGGCAACCCAACATTTCTAATTTTTATTTCTTTCTTTCTTATTTTTCGATTGGCACTGCCTCCGGAGTTGGAGAAGATATATAATGTCTTCCATGTGTCCATGTTGAGGAGGTATCGATCAGACCCATCTCATGTACTACAAGTGGAAGAAATTGAAGTGAATCCAGACCTCATATATGAGGAAGAACCCATAAAGATTCTGGCTTATGAGGTGAAGCGGCTATGGAACAAGCAGATACCGTTGGTAAAAGTGTTGTGGAACCATCATTCGGGCCAGGAGGCTACTTGGGAATGAGAGGAGGACATGAGGTGTGACACCCCTTACCCGTGTACAGTATACCCGAGTAAGTAATGCCACACGGTGTACCGGCACACTCTAATATTCCTCACTTAATTTATATCATGCTTTTGCATATAATTTATGAAATACAATTTATTTAAACCATTTATCAAAAGTATCATTCATTTAAGGTTCCGAAAATTTTTAAAGAAAATCCGGCGGAGTACCGGCTAAAAATGGAGAAAACCGTTCTTCGGAACCTGTTAAAAACACTTCCAATATTTTTATTCCATCATCTCAAACTCCAATATCCAAAATCTCAACAATATTTCTCAATAGCAAATTCTCAATAATCTTTTCATTTCACAAACATCCATTTCTCATATACAAGCGATAAATACATGCTCAAATTTTGCATTCATAGTCATAACTTTCATTATTTACATGAACATCAAAATATATTACATGAGTTCAAATACATATGAAAAAGTAAAAATCTACTACAAAATATCAAAATGACAAAATGACACCTAGTGCCCTACCAATGCACTGCAGGTAGTGAGGTGACACGGACACTGCGCAGAACTGCAGGATGGACTCACCTAGTCTGTGGTCTACTGGGGTCACGATCAGGATCTCCAGTACCTACGCGTGGCAAAAGCAACGCGCTAAGCAATAATGCTAAGTGGTGCAATAATAAAATAACAAGAAATAATAGATATAAATATGTATTGCATGTACATGTTTTGTTTGTCATGTATTTGTATATCCATTCATTTATTTCTTCTACATTGCTCATTTTCATTCATTTGGTTGCCCAAGTAACCTACACTAGACGACTGGACTGGATAACGGGTAAACTGGCACTGGGTACCTAGTACCTCGGGCCGTCACACCATCGGTCACATATGCATCTCCCGGTGTGCATGAGCGGCTAACAAGTCATAAATAATATCAGGCACAAGGCCAAGTCTCAATACAAAGTCAGAATGGCTAAAAGCCATGAAATCACAGAATGGCATTTTTGCCATGTGCAGTACTGCTAACTGAACCCTATTGGCATGCCAAACTATCCAAACCAATCTTGTTAGGTATACTAGGGCATTTGAAACTTTTAAATTCTTCAATTTGTGAATTTCAAATTTTTGGTGTCACTATTCATCATTGGTCAACAAAAATGTTGACTTTTAGAATAAAAATGTGTACATTGACTTTGGCACTCCTAACATACCACATTTGGTGTTTAAAACTTATTGGCATTAGTCACATTTACCATTTCTAAGCATTAAACAAAAGGAGCAGATTTTTTAGATTTTGAACCATAACTTTACTGTTCCATTTGGAACTGTTACAGTGGGAATTTGAAGAAATGGAAAACATGAAAGTTGTTCCTTATTTTGTCTAGTTGAATTTCCTTTTTTGAATCACTCCATTTGGAGTTTTGTAGCTCTAGATATGGTCCAAAGACCCAAGCTGGCCGAATGTGCATTCTGCAGAAAATTACCATATCTACAGTGCATGAACAGTAAGTAGAGTCACTTGGTTGGATGGGTTCTGGCCATAATATGGGGTAGGTTCTTTCATGAAAGTTGTTTTTCTATGTCTTAACTTGTTGCTGTAAAAATTTCAGGTCAATTGACCAAATCTACAGTGAGTTATGGCCAAATGAACAGTTACTGTTCATTTGGCCAATTCTGCAGAATCAGTTTCAGGGTTCCAGATTGGGGCCAAGTTTTGGTCCTCTTGCTTTGGTCTTTTGGGCATGGTTTCTTCAGCAAAAATGTGCCATTATAAGCCTAGTTTCATGTCCAATTGGCCAAACTTCAATTGGACTAACACAGCCCAAGTTATGGCAGTGCAAAGGGACTGAATTTTCAGTCCTATCTTTGTCCATAGGCAGATTTCACCTTCACTTTACCATCCAATTTTTCAGTTCTAATTAGGGTCAACCTACCTAAAATGGTCACTAATTGACCATTAAAAAGTTCTCTAACCATTTCCTAAGCTAAGTCACAATTTCACCTTTCCAAACCCTAATGTCCAAACCAATTACTCATAAACCTTGATTAACATGCTTAGTTCAATCTCCATGCATATTAATACCTTAACCATGATTTCCAACCACTCTAAGTTTATTAAACAATCAAACTCAATCTCCCATAGGGCTTCCGAAAATTGAAGGTACCCTTAACACATGTGATTTACTTAAATTTCTTAAAATCTCTTAGCTCAAAATGATGTTTTAACTAAAATTAAAAGAATGAGAACAAAAGTGTAGCACTAACCTTGATTGGGCAGAATTTCCAAAGCCCTAAACTTCACTTTCTTCCCTCTTGTTGGCTGCCAAAAACTTCCTTAGGGTGTGTAGATTAATTTTAGTGAAGATGACTTAGGGTTTTGGGGTGAGGTTTGAGAGGTTTGAGAGCTTGAAAATGAAGAAAATGGAGGTTTGGCTATGGAATTTTGAGAGCTACGGGTATGTTTTTGTGGGAGTGGTAAATTTTTGGTGAATTTAGTCTTCATTTAGCCTCTTTTATTGTTTATTTAAATGGTTGTTAAATTATAATTGGTGGAGACTTTCACATGACATCATAATGATGTCATATTTGGCATTTTAGTGTATTTTCTTTTTCTTTTCATCACTACTCAATTTCAATTTAATTTCTAGTAATATTTCTTCATATTTTACGTTATATTAATTATTTACTCAATTGGACAAGTCAGCCAAAAATCACCTTGGAAGGCAAAATGACCAAAATGCCCTCCGTTTGGCTTAACGGGTCAAAATCGTCTGTACCGATTGAAAAATTTTTCTAGGTATTTTCTTGGCATTCTAATGCCATGGGAACCTTAATTACCCTTCTCTGGAGTCCCAAAAATTATTTTATAATTTTTCCCCTGGGTCTAGGGCTCCTCGTTGCGAGAACCGCAACTTCCCTCTGGTTACCCATCGCTAGGGCACCGGCTCGTTTGACTTGGTTGTATTTTATTTCTAAAATTTTTACTAAATTTTTCTTATTAATATTTGAGTTAATTATGGTCCCTGACTTTAATTTAAATAACTTTTCGGACATTCTAGTCATGCAGGACCGACCTGGTCAGGAGCGATGGGATGTCTGAGTAGTTCTGGGAGGGTGTTACAACTCTTCCCCTCTAATTTAAATTTCGTCCTCGAAATTTACCTGATGCAAACAGTTGAGGGAACTGTTGCCTCATCGTCTCTTCACTTTCCCAAGTTGCCTCCTCGGTGTTGTGGTGCCTCCAAAGTACTTTCACCAGTGGAATCTGCTTATTCCTCAACTCTTTTACTTCCCGAGCCAGGATCCGTAGAGGTTCTTCTTCATATGTCAAATCCGGCTGTATTTCAATTTCTTCTCTGGAGATGACATGTGACGGATCCAGCGGTATCTTACGAGCATGGATACATGGAACACATTGTGGATCTTGTCCAGCTCTGGTGGTAAAGCTAGCCTATAGGCCACTGGACCCACGCGTTCAATGACTTCATATGGGCCAATGAACCTAGAGCTTAACTTACCTTTTCTTCCAAACCTCAATACTTTCCTCCATGGTGACACCTTGAGGAACACCTTATCGCCAACCACATATTCTATTTCCTTTCTCTTCAGGTCGGCATAAGATTTCTGTCTGTCTGAGGCAACCTTTAAGTTGGCTTTGATTGATTTCACCTTCTCCTCAGCCTATTTCACTAAGTCTGGCCCTACCAGTTTGTCTTCGCCCAATTTAGTCCAGCACACTGGAGTTCTACATTTTCTCCCATACAGCGCTTCATACGGGGCTATTTGGATACTAGCTTGGTAGCTATTGTTGTATGCAAACTCTGCCAGTGGGAGGTATCTATCCCAACTTCCCTCAAACTCAATGACACAACTCCTCAGCATATCCTCAAGGACCTGACATATATTTCACGTTATTGTTATCATTTCAATTCAATATTTGTATCAATTTCATTGGTTTCAATTGTTTACCTGGATTACTCTTTCGGATTGCCCATCCGTCTGAGGATGGAAAGTCATCTTTGAAATGGAGTTGTGTACCCAAGGATTCATGCAACTTCTTCCAAAATCTCGATGTAAACCTTGGGTCTCGATCGGATATGATGGAAAGTGGAATTCCATGCGATCTAACTATCTCAGCGATATACAATTACGCTAACTTCTCCGGTGAGTAGTCGGTCTAACCGGCGAGAAAGTGTCTTGACTTTGTCAATCATCAACTATCACCCATCCGCATCATGTTTTCTTCCAGGTGAGAGGTAGCCCACTTACAAAATCCATGGTGACCCGATCCCATTTCCATTCAGGTATGCGTATAGGCTGTAGCAAACCCGATGGAACTTGATGTTCTGCCTTGACTTGCTGACATGTCAAGCATTTAGTCACATAGTCAGCTATGTCTTTCTTCATACCAGGCCACCAATACTGGAGCTTCAGATCATGATACATCTTTGTACTTCCTGGGTGCATAGCATATACACTGGTGTGTGCCTCTTTTAGAATACTGGCTTTCAGTTCCCCATTATCTGGTACACACAGTCTTCCTTTGTAGTGCAGACACCCATCTGCTTTCACCTCATAGTCAGCTGCTTTTCCCTCTGGTATCTTGCTCATAATAGCCATTAGCTTCTCATCTGCCTTTTGCCCATCCAGTATCTGCTGTAGTAGGTTTGGCCTCACTTGCAACTCAGCCAAAATAGCTCCATCTCGAACCAAAGATAGACGGGCATTCAATGATCTCAAAGCTGTCATGGATTTTCTGCTCAAAGTATCAGTAACTACATTTGCCTTCCCAGGATGGTAGTCAATTACACAGTCATAGTCCTTCAGGAACTCAATCCATCACCTCTGTCTAAGGTTGAGCTCCCTCTGAGTTGGCAAATATTTTAGACTCTTGTGGTCTGTGTAAATGTAGCACTTTTCACCATACAAGTAATGCCTCCATATCTTCAGTGCGAAGATAATTGCTGCAAGCTCTAGATCATGGGTAGGGTAGTTCTGTTCATGTGGCATTAGCTGTCTGGAAGCATAGGCGATCACTTTCCCCTCTTGCATCAATACACACCCTAACCCATTATGTGAGGCATCACTATAGACCACAAAGTCCTTTCCGGACACTGGCTATGTTAACACTGGTGCCTCTGTCAACATAGCCTTCAATTTCTCAAAACTGTGCGACACTTGTCATTCCAGTCAAATCGACATTCTTGTGTAACAACTTGGTCATTGGAGCGGCTATTAGGAAAATCCCTTCACAAATCTTACGTAATACCCAGCTAGCCCCAAGAAGCTTCGACCTCGGTTGTATTCTGGGAGGCTTCCATTCCATCATCGCTTCTATTTTCTTGGGATCCACCTAATCCCATCGGTGACACTATGTGTCCAAGGAATGCAATCTCATTCACCAAAAGTCACATTTGGACAACTTAGCATCTGACTTCTTTTCTTTCGGGGTTTGCAGAACAATCCTCAAATGCTCATCATGTTCTTCCACGGTCTTGGAGTACACGAATATCATCAATAAAAACCACTACGAACCGATCCGGTATGGATGGAAGATACGGTTCATAAGGTCCATGAATGCATTTGGTGCATTTGTTAGGCCAAAGGGCATCACCAATAACTCATAATGCCCATCTGGGTCTGAATGCGATCTTGGGCACATCTACATCCTTCACCCTCAACTGATGATACCCTGATCTGAGATCAATCTAAGAAAATACTCCTGCCCCCTTCAACTGATCAAACAGATCATCAATTCTAGGCAACGGATATTTGTTCTTCACAGTCACTTTATTCAACTGCCGGTAGTCAATACAAAGTCTCAAAGTCCCATCCTTCTTTTTCACGAACAGCACTGGAGCTCCCCATGGTGACACACTGGGGCGTATGAACCCTTTATCAAGCAACTCTTGCAACTGAGTTTTCAACTCCCTCAATTCAGTAGGTGCCATCCTATAAGGAGCAATGGAAATGGGTGTTGTACCCAGCAGTGTCTCAATAGCAAATTCAACTTCCCTTTCTGGTGGCAAACCAGGCAACTCTTCAGGAAACACATCGGGGAAGTCTTTTACTGTGGGTATGTCACTCAGATTTAGCTTAGCCTGCCTAGTATCCACCACATGTGCTAGGTAGGCTTCACAGCCTTTTCTCATCATTCTTCTTGCAACTGTGGCTTAGATAACATTGGACAGGAAATCTGTCCTTTCCCCCACAACTGTGATCTCATTACCCTCAGGGGTTTTCAAAGAATTTCTCTTCAATTTGCAATCAACTATTTCCTGATGACGTGACAACCAGTCCATTCCCAAAATCATGTCAAACTCATGGAAAGGCAACTCAATCAAGTCTGCCAAGAATTCATACCTTTGAATCCTTAACGGGTAACCTTTGTATACCTTATTCACCACTACACTGTGGCCCAATGGATTAGTGACCAGAATGTCTTGGTCACTCTCCTCTACTAGTATCCCCCTTTCTACGGGTAAGTTGATGCAAATGTAGGAATGAGTGGATCCTGGATCCACCAATGCATGCACAGGAGTATTGTAGAGGGAGAACGTACCCCTGATGACGTCCGGGGCATCTTGCTCCTCCTGAGCTCTCAGGGCATAATTTCTGGCAGGTGGTCTGTTATCTGGCCTCTCTGGCTCGGATGAGCCTCTGAGATGGTCCCATAGCGTCTGATTTACCAGACCTTCTACCCCTTGGTGGTGCAGGAGCAGGTCTGTCTGCTTGTGTTGGAGCAGCTGTAGTAGTTCTGCATGGACAGTTCTTCAACTGATGCTCTGTTGACCCACACCTCAAGCAAGCACCAGTTACTCTCCAACACTCCCCCTTATGCCATTTTTGACAGTGTGGACATGCAGAAGATGTTGGGGCTGGTCCCCTAAACCCCATCCCTGGAGAGCTGCCCACTGATGGTGTGGACTGACCTCTCCTAGGGGTGAACTGTGGCCTGGGCCCCTGAGACTGACCCTGACCCTGTGGCTGACTCGAACTCTATGCAGGAGGACCCTTAAACTTCTTCCCAAATCCAGGAGCGGAACTAGACTGACCTGGTCCCCTCTTCTGCTATCTATCCCTTCTGGTCTGCTCACTGATTCTTACTTTTTCCACCTTTATTGCAGCTTCCACTAACTTGGTAAATTCTGTGATTCCCAAGGCAGTGAGCTGGATCTTGATGTTGTCATTTAGTCCCTCTTCAAATCTCTTGCATCTTTCAGCTTCATTTGGGACTATCTCCCTTCCATAGCGGCTTAACCGGACGAATTCTTTCTCATACTCAGCCACTGACAATTGTCTCTGCCTCAGGTTAATAAATTCTCTTCTTCTCTCTTCTAGGTATACAGTACCCACATGCTTCTTCTTGAACTCAGAGAGAAAGAAGTCCCAAGTTACAGCTTCTGGCTACATTTCACTGGACACGGTGTCCCACCACTCATATGCATCATCTTGTAACAGGGATACAGCAGCTTCTAAGTTCTGCTCTGGGGTGCAGTGAAGTTGTTTTAAGACTCTGCCTGTTCTATTCAACCAATTCTCGGCTGCCACCGAGTCATCTTCTCTCTTGCCATAGAAATCCACCGCCCCAAACTTTCTTAGCCTTTCCAAGTGTGATTTCTGCTGTGGAGCTGGTGGTGGTGGTGGTGGTGCTGGCATTACCCCGGCCATTTGTCTAAAGAAGTCGGCCATTTGTTGGAACATGGCCTGTGGAGGCTGAGCAGGCTCTACTTGAGCTGGCGGAGCAGATTCTCTCATGCCCCCAGTCTCAGCTGCTGCAGGTGGGGCATGACTCTCCACTTCCTCCTCAACGGCTCTCTGAGATGAAGGATCCATATCCTATTCAAAATAAGAAAGATAAACAGATCTGCGTTAGTGTCACCTCGACTCTTACAAATGCAATGCATGGTATGGACTCAATCTAGGCCCAGAAACGCCTAAACCGTGATCTGATACCACTAAATGTGACACCCCTTACCCGTGTACAGTATACCCGAGTAAGTAATGCCACACGGTGTACCGGCACACTCTAATATTCCTCACTTAATTTATATCATGCTTTTGCATATAATTTATGAAATACAATTTATTTAAACCATTTATCAAAAGTATCATTCATTTAAGGTTCCGAAAATTTTTAAAGAAAATCCGGCGGAGTACCGGCTAAAAATGGAGAAAACCGTTCTTCGGAACCTGTTAAAAACACTTCCAATATTTTTATTCCATCATCTCAAACTCCAATATCCAAAATCTCAACAATATTTCTCAATAGCAAATTCTCAATAATCTTTTCATTTCACAAACATCCATTTCTCATATACAAGCGATAAATACATGCTCAAATTTTGCATTCATAGTCATAACTTTCATTATTTACATGAACTTCAAAATATATTATATGAGTTCAAATACATATGAAAAAGTAAAAATCTGCTACAAAATATCAAAATGACAAAATGACACCTAGTGCCCTACCAATGCACTGCAGTTAGTGAGGTGACACGGACACTGCGCAGAACTGCAGGATGGACTCACCCAGTCTGTGGTCTACTGGGGTCACGATCAGGATCTCCAGTACCTACGCATGGCAAAAGCAACGCGCTAAGCAACAATGCTTAGTGGTGCAATAATAAAATAACAAGAAATAATAGATATAAATATATATTGCATGTACATGTTTTGTTTGTCATGTATTTGTATATCCATTCATTTATTTCTTCTACATTGCTCATTTTCATTCATTTGGTTGCCCAAGTAACCTACACTAGACGACTGGACTGGATAAAGGGTAAACTGGCACTGGGTACCTAGTACCTCGGGCCGTCACACCATCGGTCACATATGCATCTCCCGGTGTGCAACAGAACAGCTAACAAGTCAGAATAATATCGAGCACAAGGCCAAGTCTCAATACAAAGTCGAATGGCTAAAAGCCATGAAATCACTGAATGGCATTTTTGCCATGTGCGATCTTTAATCGAACCCTATTGGCATGCCAAACTATCCAAACCAATCTTGTTAGGTATACTAGGGCATTTGAAACTTTTAAATTCTTCAATTTGTGAATTTCAAATTTTCGGTGTCACTATTCATCATTGGTCAACAAAAATGTTGACTTTTAGAATAAAAATGTGTACATTGACTTTGGCACTCCTAACATACCACATTTGGTGTTTAAAACTTGTTGGCATTAGTCACATTTACCATTTCTAAGCATTAAACAAAAGGAGCAGATTTTTCAGATTTTGAACCATAACTTTACTGTTCCATTTGGAACTGTTACAGTGGGAATTTGAAGAAATGGAAAACATGAAAGTTGTTCCTTATTTTGTCTAGTTGGATTTCCTTTTTTGAATCACTCCATTTGGAGTTTTTTAGCTCTAGATATGGTCCAAAGACCCAAGCTGGCCGAATGTGCATTCTGCAGAAAATTACCATATCTACAGTGCATGAACAGTAAGTAGAGTCACTTGGTTGGATGGGTTCTGGCCATAATATGGGGTAGGTTCCTTCATGAAAGTTGTTTTTCTATGTCTTAACTTGTTGCTGTAAAAATTTCAGGTCAATTGACCAAATCTACAGTGAGTTATGGACAAATGAACAGTTACTGTTCATTTGGCCAATTCTGCAGAATCAGTTTCAGGGTTCCGGATTGGGGCCAAGTTTTGGTCCTCTTGCTTTGGTCTTTTGGGCATGGTTTCTTCAGCAAAAATGTGCCATTTTAAGCCTAGTTTCATGTTCAATTGGCCAAACTTCAATTGGACTAACACAGCCCAAGTTATGGCAGTGCAAAGGGACTGAATTTTCAGTCCCTATGCTGCTGTCCATAGGCAGATTTCACCTTCACTTTACCATCCAATTTTTCAGTTCTAATTAGGGTCAACCTACCTAAAATGGTCACTAATTGACCATTAAAAATTTCTCTAACCATTTCCTAAGCTAAGTCACAATTTCACCTTTCCAAACCCTAATGTCCAAACCAATTACTCATAAACCTTGATTAACATGCTTAGTTCAATCTCCATGCATATTAATACCTTAACCATGATTTCCAACCACTCTAAGTTTATTAAACAATCAAACTCAATCTCCCATAGGGCTACCGAAAATTGAAGGTACCCTTAACACATGTGATTTACTTAAATTTCTTAAAATCTCTTAGCTCAAAATGATGTTTTAACTAAAATTAAAAGAATGAGAACAAAAGTGTAGCACTAACCTTGATTGGGCAGAATTTCCAAAGCCCTAAACTTCACTTTCTTCCCTCTTGTTGGCTGCCAAAAACTTCCTTAGGGTGTGTAGATTAATTTTAGTGAAGATGACTTAGGGTTTTGGGGTGAGGTTTGAGAGGTTTGAGAGCTTGAAAATGAAGAAAATGGAGGTTTGGCTATGGAATTTTGAGAGCTACGGGTATGTTTTTGTGGGAGTGGTGGCTGCTGCAAATTTTTGGTGAATTTAGTCTTCATTTAGCCTCTTTTATTGTTTATTTAAATGGTTGTTAAATTATAATTGGTGGAGACTTTCACATGACATCATAATGATGTCATATTTGGCATTTTAGTGTATTTTCTTTTTCTTTTCATCACTACTCAATTTCAATTTAATTTCTAGTAATATTTCTTCATATTTTACGTTATATTAATTATTTACTCAACTGGACAAGTCGGCCAAAAATCACCTTGGAAGGCGAAATGACCAAAATGCCCTCCGTTTGGCTTAACGGGTCAAAATCATCTGTACCGATTGAAAAATTTTTCTAGGTATTTTCTTGGCATTCTAATGCCATGGGAACCTCAATTACCCTTCTCTGGAGTCCCAAAAATTATTTTATAATTTTTCCCCCGGGTCTAGGGCTCCTCGTTGCGAGAACCGCAACTTTCCTCTGGTTACCCATCGCTAAGGCACCGGCTCGTTTGACTTGGTTGTATTTTATTTCTAAAATTTTTACTAAATTTTTCTTATTAATATTTGAGTTAATTATGGTCCCTGACTTTAATTTAAATATTTTTCCGGGCATTTTAGCTGTCCGGACCGACACTGGTCACCGGAACAGTAGGATGTACGGAGTAGTTACCAGGAGGGTGTTACATGAGGAGACAACACCCACAGTTGTTCAGAGATTAATACCAGGCAAAATTTCGAGACAAAATTTATTTAAGGGGGAGAGAGTTGTAACACCCCCGTTTGCATAGCCTGGTAGATCTCACTGTTCCGGTGACTGGTGTCGGTCCGGACAATTAAGAGGATTAGAACCACACTTAAGACAACTAAAGAAGCCATAAATACAAATAATTAGTAATTGCCAATTAGTTAAGTATAAATAAGAAAAACAGAACATAAGAGGTTATACGAGCCGAGAGTCACAGTAATGGGTGACCGTCTCGGGAACGACTGCGAATCTATTTTAAACTCAAATTTCGAATCGTAAAATATGACGCTGCGGTCCTTAGGACCATTACAAACAAAGTGGAAAAAAGAAAATCACGAAAAAGAACTATTAAGCCAGTCAAATAATTAGGTCAGGGAGCTGGAAGAAATACTGAATTATTTGTGAACTGGGATGAACCGGCGAGGGGCAATTTGGTCAATTGACCCCGAGAGCTGACTCCTGACCTAACTGTCAAATAAAATCAGAGAAAAGAAAATTTCGGAATCAATAATTAAATTAAAGAACTAATAGAAAAAAATAAATAAAAAAAAAAAGAAAATGGAAAAGTCAAAAGGTGATGAAATCATACATGACCTCATGCATGATGCCATAAAAATAATACTTAATATATTTACTTAATTGGAATTTTTGTGTAACACCCTCCCTGTAGCAACTCCGTACATTCTACTGTTCCGGTGACCAGTGTTGGTCCGGACAGCTATAACGTCCGAAAAAAATATTTAAACTGAAGTGAGGAATCATAATTAACTCAAATATTAATAAGAAAAATTTAGAAAAAATTTTAGAAATAAAAATACAACCAAGTTAAATGAGCTGATGCCCTAGCGATGGGTAACCTAGTGGGAAGTTGCGGTTCTCGAAATTAGGAGCCCTAGACCCGGGGAAAAATTCATAAAATAATTTTTGGGACTCCAGAGAAGGGTCATTGAGGTTCCTATGGCATTAGAATGCCAAGAAAATATTTAGAAAAATTTTTCAATCGGTACAGACAATTTTGACCCGTTAAGCCAAACAGAGGGCATTTTGGTCATTTCGCCTTCAAAGACGATTTTTGGCCGACTTGTCCAGTTAAGTAAATAATTATTATGACATAAAATGTGAATAAATATTGCTAAAAATTGAATTGAAAATGAGTAGCAAAGAAAAGAAAAGAAAATGAATTAAAATTGCAATTTTGACCTCATGCTTATGTCACTAAGCACTCTCACCCAATCACCTTGTGACACATGTCCATAAACCAATTAAAATGAGTCAAATGGGCAAAAAATTGAAGTGAAAAAAAACTGAACCCTTTTCCCTCAATTCCCGTCCACCATAGGCATGGAAGCCTCCATTTCCTTTTTTCCTTCTAGCTTGAATTTCTCTCCATTTTTACCCCAAAACCCTTAGGTCCCTTCACTAAAATTTGTCACCCAACCTTGCTAGAGTGTTTGGCAGCCAAGAAAACAAAAGAAAGTGAGGAATTTACAAGGGAAAATTCTGCCCTACTAAGGTTAGTGCTTATTTATACATATTTCTCTCTTTATTCCATGTTAGGGACTTAAAATGAGTATGAAATTGTAAATTAAATGAAATAAAACTTATGTGTATGTACACCATGGAATTTGGCAGCCCTAAGAAAGGGATAATGTTGATGGTTTTGATGGATTTAAAATGGCTTAGAAATGGTGTTGATGTGTAGATATAAAGTTGAAATGGATTAGTATGCCTAAATGACATGTGTTGTGTGAACCTTGAATTTGAGCTAGGGTTTTGGAGAGAAATTTGGACTTTGCTTATGTAATGGTGAATGAACATTTTAATGGTCAATTAGTGACCATTTGAGGTAAGTTGACCATAATTTGGAGTGAATTATAGCATTACAAACTGATTTGGTATGCTGCCTAAGGAGAGCAGCAGGTGTGGCTGTGAGTCCAGCCTGTTTGGATAGCCATAACTTGGGCCGTGTAGGTTCAATTGGTGTTTGGCCAATTGTACATGAAACTATACACATAATGGCACAATTTTGGTGAAGAAACCATGCCCAAAAGACCAAAGCAAGTGGACCAAAAACTTGCCCCAATCCGGATGTCCTGCAACCAGATTCTGCAGAATGATCAAATGAACAGTGATTGTTCATTTGGCCATAACTCATTGTAGAATGGCCCAATTGACCAGAACTTTTTACAAAAACAATTTAAGATATAGACCAACAACTTTCATGAAGAAACCTACCCCAAATTATGACCAGAACCTATCCAAAAAGGCAGTTGCGCCACTGCT
This sequence comes from Hevea brasiliensis, assembly GCF_030052815.1. Taxonomy (NCBI): domain Eukaryota; kingdom Viridiplantae; phylum Streptophyta; class Magnoliopsida; order Malpighiales; family Euphorbiaceae; genus Hevea; species Hevea brasiliensis. Next base: position 55,192,591 of record NC_079497.1, on the reverse strand, counting down.
CATCAGATCGTAGATATGGTCAGTTCTGAAATTTTTCAATCCAGCCAGTTGTGGTTTTTGGACCATAACTTGAGCTACAAAACTCCAAATGGAGTGATCCAAAAAAAGAAATTCAACTAGACAAAATAAGGAACAACTTTCATGTTTGTCATTTTCTCAAATTCTCACTACAACAGTAACTAATGAAACAGTAAAGTTAGGGTATATAACTGAAAATTCTGCTCCATTAGTTTTAAGCTTAGAAATTGTATTGGTGATTAATGCCAACAAGTTTTGAATGCAAAATGTGGTATGTTGAGAGTGTTAAAACCAATGTACCTATTTTCTATGTAAAAGTCAACATTTTTGTTGACTAATGAAGTGAATAGTAACACCAAAGCTTGAAATTCAAAAAATTACAAAATTCGAAAGTATCAAATACCCTAGTATACCTAACAAGATTGGTTTGGATAGTTTGGCATGCCAATAGGGTTCAGTTAGCAGTACTGCACATGGCATTATGCCATTCTGTGATTTCATGGCTGATAGCCATTCTAACCTTGTATTGAGATTTGGCTTTGTGCCAGATGTCATTACAGCTTATTAGCTGTTCTGTTGCACACCGGGAGATACATATGTGACCGATGGTGTGACGGCCCGAGGTACTTGATACCTAGTGCCAGTATACCCGTTTATCCAGTCCAGTCATCCAGTATAGGTTACTTGGGCAACCAAAAATGAAAGTGGATAAATGTAATGAAATAATGAATATAACCAGTACAAAATAAGTACGACTACAAATATTCGAAGAAAATATATTACAATGAGACATTAATACATTCACTACATATTTATTTTCTGTTATTTCTTTTTATTATATTATTGGTACCACTAAGCATTATTGCTTAGCGCTTTGCTTTTGTCACATGTAGGTTCTGGAGATCCTGACCAAGAGCTCAGTAGACCACAGGCTGGGTGAGACCTCTTGCAGTTCTGCATAGTGTCCGTGTCACCTCACCATCTTCAGTGCATTGGTAGGGCACTAGGTTTCATTTTGATATTTTGTAATTAACTTTTATTTTCTTTTGTGTAATTAAAACTTATGTAATGTATTTGATGTTCATGTAAATAATGAAAATTGTGGTTATGAATAGAAAAATTTGAGTATTTATTTATTGCATATATATGAATACTATGAGAAATGAATGTTTAAGTAATGGAAAGGTTGTTGTAATATAATTGAGTCATTGTTGATGATTATTGGAGTTTTGAGAGTGATTGGATATGAATATTGGAAGTGTTTTTCACAGGTTCCGAAGAACTGTTTTCTCCATTTTTAGCCGGTACTCTGCTGGATTTTCTATAAAATTTTTGGAACCTCAAATAAATTATAATTTCAATAAATGACTTAAATAAATTATATTTCACAAGTTATATTCAAAACTATGATAAAAATTAATTAAGATAAAATAGAGTGTTCTGGATACACCGTGTGACATAGCTTACTCAGATATACTATAGACGAGTAAGGGGTGTCACATTTAGTGGTATCAGAGCACGGTTTAGGCGTTTCTGGGCCTAGATTGAGTCCATACCATGCATTGCATTTGTAAGAGTCGAGGTGACACTAATGCATATCTGTTTGTCTTTCTTATTTTGAATAGGATATGGAGCCTACATCTCAGAGGGCAATTAAGGAGGAAGTGGAGAGTCATGCTCCACCTGCAGCAGCTGAGACTGGGGGTAGGGGAGAATCTGCTCTACCAGGTCAAGCAGAGCCTGCTCAGCCTCCACAGGCCATGTTTCAGCAGATGGCTGAATTCTTCAAACAAATGGCTGGGGTAATGCCAGCACCACCACCACCACTACCTTCACAGCAGAAATCACACCTGGAAAAATTGAGAAAGTTTGGAGCAGTGGACTTTTTTGGCAAGAGAGAAGATGATTCTGTTGCAGCCGAAAATTCGTTGAACAGAACAGGCAGAGTTTTAAAACAACTCCACCGCACTCCAGAGCAAAATCTAGAAGCTGCTATATCTCTATTGCAAGATGATGCATATGAATGGTGGGATACTGTGTCCAGTGAAGTACAGCCAGAAGTAATAACTCGGGACTTCTTCCTCTCCAAATTTAAGAAGCAATATGTGGGTAGTGTATACCTGGAAGAGAGAAGAAGAGAGTTCATTAACTTGAGGCAGAGACAGCTGACAGTGGCCGAGTATGAAAAGGAATTTGTCAGATTGAGCCACTATGGGAGGGAGATAGTCCCTAATGAAGCTGAAAGGTGTAAGAGATTTGAAGAGGGATTAAATGACAATATAAAGATCATGATCACAGCTTTGGGAATCACCGACTTCACCAAGTTAGTGGAAGCTGCAATAAAAGTTGAAAAAGTAAGAATAAGTGAGCAGACCAGAAGAGAGAGACAGCAGAAGAGGGGCCCAGGTCAGTCTAGTTCATCTCCTGTATTTGGGAAAAAGTTCAAGGGTCCACCTGCACAGAGTTCAGGTCAACCACAAGGTCGTGGTCACCTCAGGGCCTGAGCCACAGTTTACCCCTAAGAGAGGTCAGTCCACACCATCAGTGGGCAGCTCTCCAGGGATGGGGTTCAGGGGACCAGCCCCAGCATCTTCTGCATGTCCACATTGCCTGAAGTGGCATAAGGGGGAGTGTTGGAGAGTGACTGGTGCCTACTTAAGGTGTGGGTCAATAGAGCATCAGTTGAGAAACTGTCCACGCAGAACTACTACAGCTGCTCCAACATAAGCAGACAGACCTGCTCCTGCGCCACAAAGGGGTAGAAAATATGGCAAATCTGAGGCAGTGGGACCATCACAGGCCTGCATCTAAGCCAGCAGAGAGGCCTGATAACAGACCACCTGCAAGAGCTTATGCCATTAGAGCTCAGGAGGAGCAAGATGCCCCAGACGTCATCAGGGGTACGTTCTCCCTCTACACTACATCTGTGCATGCATTAGTGGATCTAGGATCCACTCATTCATACATCTGCATCAACCTACCCGTAGAAAGGGGGATACTAGTAGGGGAGAGTGACCAAGACATTCTGGTCACTAATCCATTGGGCCACAGTGTGGTAGTGAACAAAGTGTACAAGGGTTGCCCGTTAAGGATTCAGGGGTATGAATTCTTGGCAGACTTAATTGAGTTACCTTTCCATGAGTTTGACGTGATTTTGGGAATGGACTGGTTGTCACGTCATCAGGCAATGGTTGATTGTAAATTGAAGAGAATTTCTTTGAAAACTCCTGAGGGTAATGAGATTACAGTTGTGGGGGAAAGGACAGATTTCTTGTCCAATGTTATCTCAGCCACAGTTGTGAGAAAACTAATGAGAAAAGGCTGTGAAGCCTACCTAGCACATGTGGTGGATACTAGGCAGGCTAAGCTAGATCTGTGTGACATACCCACAGTAAAAGACTTCCCAGATGTGTTCCCTGAAGAATTACCTGGTTTGCCACCAGAAAGGGAAGTTGAATTTGCTATTGAGACACTGTTGGGTACAACATCCATTTCCATTGCTCCTTATAGGATGGCACCCACTAAATTAAGGGAGTTGAAAACTCAGTAGCAAGAGTTGCTTGATAAGGGGTTTATACGCCCCAGTGTGTCACCATGGGGAGCTCCAGTGCTGTTTGTGAAAAAGAAGGATGGGACTTTGAGGTTATGCATCGATTACCGGCAGTTGAATAAAGTGACTGTGAAGAACAAATATCCGTTGCCTAGAATTGATGATTTGTTTGATCAGTTAAAGGGAGCAAGAGTATTTTCTAAGATTGATCTCAGATCAGGGTATCATCAGTTGAGGGTGAAGGATGTAGATGTGCCAAAGACTGCATTCAGGACCCGGTATGGGCATTATGAGTTTCTAGTGATGCCCTTTGGCCTAACAAATGCACCAGCGGCATTCATGGACCTTATGAACCATATCTTCCATCCATACTTAGACTGGTTCGTAGTGGTCTTTATTGATGATATTTTGGTGTATTCCAAGACCAGGGAAGAACATGATGAACATTTGAGGATTGTTCTGCAAACCCTGAGAGAAAAGAAGTTGTATGCTAAGTTGTCAAAGTGCGACTTCTGGTTGAATGAGATTGCATTCCTTGGACACATAGTGTCAGCTGATGGGATTAGGGTGGATCCCAAGAAAATAGAAGTAGTGATGGAATGGAAGCCTCCCAGAAATATAACTGAGGTCAGAAGCTTTTTGGGGCTAGCTGGGTATTACAGAAGATTTGTGAAGGGATTTTCCTTAATAGCTGCTCCAATGACCAAGTTGTTACATAAGAATGTCAGATTTGACTGGAATGACAAGTTTCAGGCTAGTTTTGAGAAGTTGAAGGCTATGTTGACAGAGGCACCAGTGTTAACACAGCTAATGTCGGGAAAGGACTTTGTGGTCTACAGTGATGCCTCTCATAATAGGTTAGGGTGTGTATTGATGCAAGAAGGGAAGGTGGTCGCTTATGCTTCCAGGCAGCTAAGGCCACATGAACAGAATTGCCCTACCTATGATCTAGAGCTTGCAGCAATTAACTTCGCACTGAAGATATGGAGGCACTACTTGTATGGTGAAAAGTGCTACATTTACACAGATCACAAAAGCCTGAAATACTTGCCAACTCAGAAGGAGCTCAACCTTAGATAGAGGCTATGGATTGAGTTCCTAAAGGACTATGATTGTGTAATTGACTACCATCCTGGGAAGGCAAATGTAGTTGCTGATGCTTTGAGCAGAAAATCCATCACAACTTTGAGATCATTGAATGCCCGTCTATCTTTGGTTCGAGATGGAGCTATTTTAGCTGAGTTGCAAGTGAGGCCAAACCTGCTACAGCAAATTTTAGATGGGCAAAAGGCAGATGAAAAGTTAATGGCTATTATGAGCAAAATCTCAGAGGGAAAAGCAACTAACTATGAGGTGAAAGCAGATGGGTGTCTATACTACAGAGGAAGAGTGTGTGTACCAGATGATGGGGAATTGAAGGCTAGTATTCTAAAAGAGGCAGACACCAGTGTATATGCTTTGCACCCAGGAAGTACAAAGATGTATCATGATCTGAAGCTTCAGTATTGGTGGCCTGGTATGAAGAAGGACATAGCTGACTATGTGACTAAATGCTTGACATGTCAGCAAGTCAAGGCAGAACATCAAGTTCCATCGGGTTTGCTACAGCCTATACGCATACCTGAATGGAAATGGGATCGGGTTACCATGGATTTTGTGAGTGGTCTACCTTTCACCCAGAAGAAACATGATGCAGTATGGGTGATAGTAGATAGATTGACAAAGTCAGCACACTTTCTGCCAGTTAGGACTGACTACTTGCTAGAGAAATTAGCAGAATTGTATATCAGTGAGATAGTTAGATTACATGGAATTCCACTTTCCATCATATCTGATCGAGACCCAAGGTTTACATCGAGATTTTGGAAGAAGTTGCATAAGTCCTTGGGTACACAACTCCACTTCAGCACAGCTTTCCATCCTCAGACGGATGGGCAACCAGAAAGAGTAATCTAGGTAAACAGTTGAAACCAATAGAATTGATACAAAAATTGAATTAAAATGATAATAATAACATGAAATATATGTCAGGTCCTTGAGGATATGCTGAGGGGTTATGTCATTGAGTTTGAGGGAAGTTGGGATAGATACCTCCCACTAGCAGAATTTGCATACAACAATAGCTACCAAGCTAGCATCCAAATGGCCCCATATGAAGCACTGTATGGGAGGAAATGTAGAACTCGAGTGTGCTGGACTGAATTGGGCGAAGACAAACTGGTAGGGCTAGACCTGGTGAAATAGACTAAGGAGAAAGTAAAACTAATTAAAGCAAATCTGAAGGTTGCCTCAGACAGACAGAAATCTTATGCCGACCTGAAGAGAACAGAAATAGAATATGTGGTTGGCGACAAAGTGTTCCTCAAGGTGTCATCGTGGAAGAAGCTATTAAGATTTGGAAGAAAAGGTAAGTTGAGCCCTAGGTTCATTGGCCCATATGAAGTCACTGAACGTGTGGGACCAGTAGCCTACAGGCTAGCTTTACCACCAGAGTTGGATAAGATCCACAATGTGTTCCACATGTCTATGCTAAGAAGATACCGCTCAGATCCTTCACATGTCATCTCCATGGAAGAAATTGAAGTACAACCGGATTTGACATATGAAGAAGAACCCATACAGATCCTGGCTCGGGAAGTGAAAGAGTTGAGGAATAAGCAGATTCCACTGGTGAAAGTACTTTGGAGGCACCACAATACTGAAGAGGCAACATGGGAAAATGAAGAGACGATGAGGCAGCAGTTCCCTCAACTGTTTGCATCAGGTAAATTTCGAGGACGAAATTTAAATTAGAGGGGAAGAGTTGTAACACCCTCCCTGTAGCAACTCCGTACATTCTACTGTTTCGGTGACCAGTGTCGGTCCGGACAGCTAGAACGTTCGAAAAAAATATTTAAACTACAGTGAGGAACCATAATTAACTCAAATATTAATAAGAAAAATTTAGAAAAAATTTTAGAAATAAAATACAACCAAGTTAAATGAGCCGATGCCTTAGCGATGGGTAACCTAGTGAGAAGCTGCGGTTCTCGCAACTAGGAGCCCTAGACCCAGGGAAAAATTCATAAAATAATTTTTAAGACTCCAGAGAAGGGTCATTGAGGTTCCTATGGCATTACAATGCCAAGAAAATATTTAGAAAAAATTTTCAATCGGTACAGACAATTTTGACCCGTTAAGCCAAACGGAGGGCTTTTTGGTCATTTCGCCTTCAGAGACGATTTTTGGCTGACTTGTCCAGTTATGATATAAAATGTGAATAAATATTGCTAAAAATTGAATTGAAAATGAATAGCAAAGAAAAGAAAAGAAAATGAATTAAAATTGCAATTTTGACCTCATGCTTATGTCACTAAGCACTCTCACCCAATCACCTTGTGACACATGTCCATAAACCAATTAAAATGAGTCAAATGGGTAGAAAATTGAAGTGAAAAAAAACTGAACCCTTTTTCCTCAATTCCCGTCCACCATAGCCACGGAAGCCTCCATTTCCTTTTTTCCTTCTAGCTTGAATTTCTCTCCATTTTTACCCAAAACCCTTAGGTCCCTTCACTAAAATTTGTCACCCAACCTTGCTAGAGTGTTTGGCAGCCAAGAAAACAAAAGAAAGTGAGGAATTTACAAGGGAAAATTCTGCCCTACTAAGGTTAGTGCTTATTTATACATATTTCTCTCTTTATTCCATGTTAGGGACTTAAAATGAGTATGAAATTGTAAATTAAATGAAATAAAACTTATGTGTATGTACACCATGGAATTTGGCAGCCCTAAGAAAGGGATAATTTTGATGGTTTTGATGGATTTAAAATGGCTTAGAAATGGTATTGATGTGTAGATATAAAGTTGAAATGGATTAGTATGCCTAAATGACATGTGTTGTGTGAACCTTGAATTTGAGCTAGGGTTTTGGAGAGAAATTTGGACTTTGCTTATGTAATGGTGAATGAACATTTTAATAGTCAATTAGTGACCATTTGAGATAAGTTGACCATAATTTGGAGTGAATTATAGCATTACAAACTGATTTGGTATGCTGCCTAGTGAGAGCAGCAGGTGTGGCTGTGAGTCCAGCCTGTTTGGACAGCCATAACTTGGGCTGTGTAGGTTCAATTGGTGTTTGGCCAATTGGACATGAAACTAGACACATAATGGCACAATTTTGGTGAAGAAACCATGCCCAAAAGACCAAAGCAAGTGGACCAAAAACTTGCCCCAATCCGGATGTCCTGCAACCAGATTCTGCAGAATGACCAAATGAACAGTGATTTTTCATTTGGCCATAACTCATTGTAGAATGGCCCAATTGACCTGAAATTTTTACAAAAACAAGTTAAGATATAGACCAACAACTTTCATGAAGAAACCTACCCCAAATTATGACCATAACCTATCCAACAAGGCAGTTGTAGTCACTGTTCACTGCACTATAGATATGGTCAGTTCTGAAATTTTTCATTCCGGCCAGTTGTGGTTTTTGGACAATAACTTGAGCTACAAAACTCCAAATGGAGTGATTCAAAACACGAAATTCAACTAGACAAAATAAGAAACAACTTTCATGTTTATCATTTTCTCAAATTCTCACTGCAACAGTAACTAATGGAACAGTAAAGCTAGGGTATAAAAACTGAAAATTCTGCTCCATTAGTTTTAAGCTTAGAAATGGTATTGGTGATTAATGCCAATAAGTTTTGAATGCAAAATGTGGTATGTTGGGAGTGTTAAATCTAATGTACCTATTTTCTATGTAAAAGTCAATATTTTTATTGACTAATGAAGTGAATAGTAACACCAAAGCTTGAAATTCAAAAAATTACAAAATTCAAAAGTATCAAATGCCCTAGTATGCTTAACAAGATTGGTTTGGATAGTTTGGCATGCCAATAGGGTTCAGTTAGCAGTACTGCATATGGCATTATGCCATTCTGTGATTTCATGGCTTTTAGCCATTCTGACCTTGTATTAAGATTTGGCTTTGTGCCTGATGTCATTATAGCTTATTAGCTGTTCTGTTGCACACTGGGAGATACATATGTGACCGATGGTGTGACGGCCCGAGGTACTTGATACCCAGTGCCAGTTTACTCGTTTATCCAGTCCAGTCATCCAGTATAGGTTACTTAGGTAACCAAAAATCATAGGGGATAAATGTAATGAAATAATGAATATAACCAGTACAAAATAAGTACGACTACAAATATTCGAAGAAAATATATTACAATGAGACATTAATACATTCACTACATAGTTATTTTCTGTTATTTCTTTTTATTATATTATTGGCACCACTAAGCATTATTGCTTAGCGCGTTGCTTTTGCCACGCGTAGGTTCTGGAGATCCTGACCGAGAGCCCGGTAGACCACAAGCTGGGTGAGACCTCCTGCAGTTCTACATAGTGTCCGTGTCACCTCACCATCTTTAGTGCATTGGTAGGGCACTAGGTTTCGTTTTGATATTTTGTAATTAACTTTTATTTTCTTTTGTGTAATTAAAACTTATGTAATATATTTGATGTTCATGTAAATAATGAAAATTGTGGTTATGAATAGAAAAATTTGATTATTTATTTATTGCATATATATGAATACTATGAGAAATGAATGTTTGAGTAATGGAAAGGTTGTTGTAAAATAATGGAGACATTGTTGATGATTATTGGAGTTTTGAGAGTGATTGGATATGAATATTGGAAGTGTTTTTCACAGGTTTCGAAGAACTGTTTTCTCCATTTTTAGCCGGTACTCTGCCGGATTTTCTATAAAATTTTCGGAACCTCAAATAAATTATAATTTCAATAAATGACTTAAATAAATTATATTTCAGAAGTTATATTCAAAACTATGATAAAAATTAATTAAGATAAAATAGAGTGTTCTGGATACACTGTGTGACATAGCTTACTCGGATATACTGTAGACGGGTAAGGGGTATCACATTTTGGGTCTTCCATAAGTTAAAAAAAAGAAAAGAAAAGAAAAAAAAAATTCATTGTCTTCTTCTTCCCTTCCAAACCGTTTTCCCTCTCCCTTAGCTCTCTCTCTCAAACTCCATTGAAGCTCCCAATTTAAGCTTCATACACCCCAATTTAACCATAAATTCCCCTAAAGTCCTTAAGTAAATCTTACCTCTAGACCTAGATAAACACTTTGGGAGCAAGAAGGAAAAGAAAACTTGGAGAATTGAAGAATTAGGAAATCTACAAATTGAGGTAAGTGCAATTTCAAGTTTAGATTCTTATTGAATTCATGAATTTAAGTTTGTGTGATGAAATTGCATTAGAAATAAAGGAAGCCATGCTTAAATAAGGGAAGAGAGAATGTGGCATCCATGGAACCCTAAGGTTTGGATGGTACTTAGTTAGGTTAAACATGAAATCTTGGTGAATAGATGTTATATATGTGAATTGCATATTTAGATTACATGAATTGTGAAGATTGGACAAACTTAGGGTTTGAACATTAGGGTTTAGAGACCAAAAATGTCAAAAACTTGTAAATGGTGTCGTTGACCTAATGTGAAGTGAGAAATGGTCATTTGTGACCTAATTAAGTGTGTTAGAAGTGTTGGAATTAAAGTCAAATTCGGAGGAAGTGTGGTCATACTGCAGCATGACCAAGTCAACTTTGAAGGACTAAAAATGAAATTTTCCAAGTCCAATTGATATAAGACCAATTGGGGATGAAAATAGCCACTAAATGACATAATTTTCATTTAGGAAGCATGCCTAAAAAGTGACTAAAACCTAGTGAACAAATTGACCAAAGTTGAAAAATTGCAGTCTGCCTCTGTACAACTGACCAAATGAACAGTGTTTGTTAATTTGGCTATAACTAGAGTTAGGCAAGTCTAAATGACCTGAAATTTTACCAGTGGTTAGATGAGATATAGGCCTAAAACTTTCATGAAGAACATCAACTCAAATTATGCCATTAACCCAATCAAATTACTGAGCGAATTTGGATCACTGAATCTGCAGACTGCAGATTTACCATATGAACAGTAAAGTTTTAATGCTATAACTCTCTCTAGAAAACTCCAATTTAGGTGATTCTTGAACCGATGGAAACCTAAGGCATAGTATAACATTTCATATGAAGAAACTTTGACCAAATTATGGATTTAACTTAATTAAATTGCTGAACGAATTTGGATTAATAAATCTGCTAGAACAAAAATCTGCAGCATAAATAGTAACTGTAATTTGGATATAACTTGAGCTAAAAAACTCCAATTAGAGTGATTCAAAAAGGAGAATAAACTTAAGACAATAGGGAACATTTTTTGTGAAGGAAGTTTTGCCAAATTCCAACAGAAAAGTGACCAATGGAACAGTGCAACCTAGACACCAAAAACTGAAAATTGACAATTTTGCCTAAAAGACTTAAGTGTTGAGAAAATGACCAAAACCAACAAGTTTAGTGACCCAAATGTGGTATGTGGGTGAAGTTGGAATTCCCATACCTATTAAGCCTTAGAAAGTCAACAATTTGACTTGAATAGTGTAGTGAATAGCAACCCGAAACACAAAAATTTCAAGAACGTCGAGTTTAGCACATTAGAGCTAGATAAAAGTGAAATTAAATTTATTCTTGGATTTATGCTAAGTTATGGTACTGAAACACTGTGAAACTGTGTGTTTCAGCTGAAAAAGGCTTGGAAGCTCTGAGAGAGTGAGTCAAGGCCTAGAGGCGACTCACGTCAGGTTTGTGCACAATAAACTTTATTTGAGCATTTTGTCATTGAAAAATTGATTTAGTGTGATTAATGAAAATTTGAAGTTAATTATGAATTGTGTTGCCATCTTGTGAATGAAATTGTGACTTTGGAAATTTATTGGATTTCTCATGAATCATTTGAATAAAATGTTTAAAATAGATTTTTGATTCACACTTAGCATGACAGTATCTTATTATTCCTCCTCCATTTACGGGGTGAGATCGATTATCTTTCCTCCCTCTCTGGTTTACCAGTTGAGGTTGTAGATCGAATCATTACTCATTAGCTAGCTAGCCACCTCCCTCATTGATTTCGATTAATGAGGTTGTAGATTGCTTTTTCGTTGGGTACAACACGGCGTTGATCGGAAATTTTGTGTCATGGCTTAAGTTGTGTATGAATTGGCAAGACTGTGTTTGTTAAATTATTTGACTAAATTGTGTTATTACAAGCTTTGATAATTTGTGAAATGTGATTGACAAATATTTAAACTGTGTTTTGGCAATGAATGATTTATGTATTATATTTTAAATTTTTATTGTGCACCACTGAGTATTTTTATACTCAACGACAGCTTATTTTGCTGTCACAGATAAGAGCAAAGAGAAAGCAGCAGAGTGAGCTGCGGGATTAATAAGAACTCTTGATCATTTTTGTACGGGTATTGTTTTATACCCTTGTAATTATTTTAATGTAAATACTGTAATGTCATAAGTATCAATGTAAAGTGAGCAGTTGTATAATAATTTGTAATAATATTATTTTTGGAACTTCTTTTTGTAAACTAATATTTGTAGTTGTGAATTTCATACTTTTTGCACTGTGAATGAAGTTATTAAATATTTTGAGATGATAAACTTTGATTGGACTGTGGAATTATTTTTGATGTGGATTAAATTGAGTTGACTTGAAATTATTTAGTGGTTAGAAGTTGTGAAAAATTTTTGGAAGTTTTTTTCTCAAGTATTTGAAGAACTATTTTCTCCAAATACAAACGAAACTCTGTCAAAATTTTTATAAAATTTGCGGAAAAATTAAAATGGATAAAAATTTTTACTAGTTTATAAGCTTTGAATAAATGATTTTAATTCCTACCAAAATGCTCACCACTTCCAAAATATAAGAAAATAGTTTTAAAATCCCTTGAAGTGTACTTAATGAATTATCGGTAGGTGAAGCTCGGTAGTTCATTAGGTATTCTACGGGATCATGTTATGCCTTACAGAGGGGTAAGGTGTAACATGTTTTAGTGGTATCAGAGCATGGTTTTGCAATGAATTTTGACTATTTATGTGAACATTTCTTTGATAGGTACAACTGCTCAAGTGTCTTTAATTGATACATATGACATATTTACATCATGAATATGCACTAACGGAGGTCAACCTCCTTGTGTTTAATCTCAGGAAGTAGAAAATTTGGGAAAACGGAATGGAATAAGGAGATCATTCCGTAGAACAATTTGTTGAGGCTGAGGTTCATGGGGAAGCCCCAGCACTCTAGAACGTAAGTGGGTCAGCTACTCCAGTTCCTACTCCAGCACCGCAGTTCCCTGTTCAGTTTGTACAGCAGATGGCTGCATTTTTTCAGCAAATGGCGGGAAACGTGCCACTCCAAGCTCAGATGCAAGTACCTGTAACACAACCACAGCCCTTAGCTCGACAATATGAAAAATTGATGAAATTTGGGGCCACCGAGTTTAAAGGCACTATGGATCCACTAGAGGCAGAACAGTGGTTGGAAAGAGTTGAACGAGTTTTCAGAAAGCTGCAGTGTAATGAAGAATTAAAATTTGAATATTCAGTATCTCTTCTCCAAGGGGATGCATATGAATGGTGGAAGATCATCCCCCATAGCCTAGTTGAGCCACCTGTGTTGACTTGGTCAGACTTTTTGAGGGAGTTTCGACAGAAGTGGGTCCCCGATGCATATGTGGATATGAAGTTACAAGAATTCCTATGTTTGAAATAAGGGGATAGAACCATAACAGAATATGAGAGAGACTTCTCTCGACTGAGCCACTACGCTAGAAGCTTAGTCTCCACCCCCAGAGATAGATGTAAGAGGTTTGAGTCCGGGTTAAGACCAATTATGAGAATGCAAGTTGTGGGTTTTCAACATCAGAATTTCTCTGAGTTGATCTCACAGGCCCTGGAATTGGAAAGGATAGAAGCAGAAGGGGCAGTGAAGAAGGGTACACAAGAGAAAAAGAAGACTGAAAAGACTACTGGTCAAGCACCTGAAAGTGGTTCTGGAAGAGGAAACAGTATGGGGGATTTAGCTTTGAGATCCGCAGAGGCGATTTTACGCCAAAGACCACCTCGTGCAGTCAGCGACCCAACAAGCTTCTCGAGGATCTTTATCAGTCCAGCAGTGTGAAACTTATGGTAGAACACATGGTGGGGTTTGTTTCAAGGCCACCGATGCATGTTTTAACTGTGGAGGGAGTGGACATTTCGCTAAGGATTGTACTAGTGCACGCCGGTCTGGACCTTCTACTACATTTAAGGGATCAGCCCAAGTCTCTCCACCAAGAGGATCACAGCTAGCTGGTAGAGGTAGAGGCAGAGGTAGGGGTCCTGGTAACACTCTTGGAAGTCAAAGTACTGTTAACCAGCCAGTATCTAGTGGCGCACCAGTCAGAGTGTATACCATGCATTAGAGGGAGGAAGCTGAAACTTCAGACGTAGTAGCTGTATTGCTTAGAGCGTCATTGTTTGCCATACGTAGGCACTGGAGACACCGATAGAGAGCTTAACAGACCTCAGACTGGCTGAACATTCAGATCTATAGTGAGTCCAGAGTCACCTCTATTACAGTGCATCTTTATAGGACCATTAGGTTCCCTTTTTTTTGTTGTATTTTGTATTTTGCATTTTGTAATAGACATTAGTTTTTGTTTTGTACATTATAAACTCATGTAATTATATGTCACTGTAATTATCTGTAAATTTTATTACTTAATAAAACTCGAGTATTTCTCCATGAAATTGAGTTTAATTATGATATGAATGAAAAATGTGAAATTATATTGAAATATTGAGATTTTTGCGAAATATTGAGATTTTGTTGATGGATATTGGAGTTGATGATATGAACAATATACAGGGAGTGTTTTTAACAGCTTCAGAAGAACTGTTTTATAATTTATAACCAACACTCTGTCGGATTTTCTATAAAATTTGCAGAAATCTCGAATTAATCAAAATTTCAATGGATGACACAAATGTTAAATTTCACTTAAAAGCTTTTTAATCAATAATATAAGAACTGGAAATTGTAATAAAATAAGATAAGGTGCTCTGGCACTTTGTGTGACTAGCCTTGCTCGACTACACTGTAGATGGGCAAGGGGTGTTACATTTAGTGGTATCAGAGCATGGTTTAGGTGTTTCTGGGTCTAGATAGAGTGCATACCATTGCATTGCATTTGTAAGAGTTAAGCTGACACTAATGCAGATCTATTTTTCTTTGATTGTTTTGGTTAGGATATAGACTCAACCTCACAGAGAGCAATTGATGAAGAGGTGGAGAGTCATGCTCCACCCATGGCAGAAGCTGGAGGCAGGGGGGAACCTGCTCCAGTAGCACAAGAGGCACCTGCACAGCCTTCATAGGCCATGTTTTAGCAAATGGCCAAGTTTTTCAGACAAATGGCTAGAGTTATGCCACCGATACCACCTCCACAGCAGAAGTCTCATCTGGAGAAGATCAGAAAATTTAGGGCTATGGACTTTCTGTGAAAGAAAGAAGATGACCTTGTGGCAACTGAGAACTGGTTAGATGGATTTGGAAGGGTACTGAAGCAACTCCATTGCATCCCAGAGCAGAACCTGAAGGGTGTTGTGTCCCTACTCCAAGATGATGCATATTAGTGGTAGGACACAATATCCAATATGGTGCAGCCATATTAGATAACATAGGGCTTCTTCCTTATAGAATTCAGAAAGAAATATTTAGAGAGAAGAAAAAATTTATCAGTCTGAGGCAAAAGTAGCTATCAGTGGCAGAATATGAGCAGGAATTTGTCAGACTAAGCCAGTATGGAAGGGAGATAGTCCCTATAGAGGCTGAAAGGTGCAAAAGGTTCAAAGAAGGGCTGAATGATAATATCAAGCTCATGATAATAGCTTTGGGGATTATCGATTTTGCAAAATTGATTAAAGCTGCACTGAAAGTAGAAAGAGTCAGAATTAATGAGCAGAACAGAAGGGAGAGACAGCAGAAGAGAGGTTTGGGTGAGACCAGTGCATCCTCTGCTCCTGGTAAGAAATTCAAAGGTCCTCCTACCCAGAGTACTAGTCAGCCATAAGGACAGGGCTAGTCCCAAAGGCCCAGATCTCAGTTCACACCGAGGAGAAGCCAGTCCACACAATCACTGGGCAGCTCTCCAGGGACGATGTTTAGGGGACCAGCCACAGCAGTCTCTTCTGTGTGTCCACACTGCCAAAGGTGGCATAAGGGAGAATGTTGGCCAGTGATTAGGGGTTGCTTTCGGTGTGGGTCTACAGAGCATCAGATTAGAGATTGCCTAGGGAGGACTGCTACAGCTACTCTAGCATCAGCAGATAGGCCTACCCCTGCAGCTCCAAAAGGTAGAAGGCCGGGTAAGGCTGAGGCAACCGGTACATCATAGAGGCTAGCAACAGAGTCAGTTAAGAGGCTAGAGGCCAGGGCACCTTCAAAGGCGTATGCCATGACAGCTCGGAGGAGCAGGACCCTCCAGATGTGATCAAGGATATGTTCTCCCTCTACAACACATCTGTACAAGCATTAGTGGATCTAGGATCCACCTGTTAGTAGTATGTCCTAGAGCATATCATTTAGTATGTATCTTGTACATGTTTTTATTAATAAAAGGCATTTCCACTTTTCCGTTTACATAAGATATTTATGTGTAATAGAAAAGGTCCATTGATATTTTGTTAGAAATTCTATTCTTAAGTTGTTGAGAATATGAGTGATAGTATTTCTAGTACAAAGTATCATAAATAGGTTCATAATCGAGGATACTTCATAATAAGGACATGACTTATCCAAAAAGATTGTATTCATGTTTGTTTCCAAGTAATTTATATGAGATATAAATAAGATGGAATGGTGAGTCTCATGCCATATTGACAAACATGGTAGGCACTTATAAATGATAAGTAGGCTGAACCAGTGATACTTATGACAAGCACATGGAGTTTACTCTTGTCAATGTTTTATCATAAATCATATCAGTGCATATAATCTTTAGACCTGAGATAGCACAGTTATCTTATATATAGGTAGTTTGAGTTTGATACTGCTTTCATACTTGTACTGTGTATGGGTATATGGGCATGTGTTGGCTCCTACTAGTTATATATGGGGGTAGGTGTTGATCAAGATGGAATCTGTTCCTTTAAGTAAATAGAGATAAAATCCCATGTTCATTTAATTATTCTTGATGTTTCAAGTTCCTGGCCAGGACAGATAGATTTAATCATAAAAGAGTTTCTGATGAGAAAATCTTTTTAATCAAGAACTGGAATTAAAAGAGAACATAATATTCATAGCAAATGGAATTTGACATAAACCATGACTCCAGCTTGAGTTGGGATTTTGTAACAGAGATATTCCAGTGCATGGTAACATATGATTATAGGTTCATTTAAGGTAAACCTTATTACTAATTGGGTGGCCATGGCATGATATGCTAGGTTTCAACCATGGTTTATGAGGTGCATAAAATGATTTAGAGAAATCATTTATGGTAAGAAAGAGTTCTGATGATATTAAGAGTTGATATCATATCTCATTGCCAATTAATGATGAGCCTAGTAAGTCACACACATACACAAGTTATCACCTAATTAAATATGATTTAATTAATTAATTAAAGAGTTTAATTGATTAATTAAATAGGTTTGGTTTGCAATTAGATTGCAAAGTCCCTAGCATGACTTGAAACCAAATCTAGATTATTGGATGTATAGTATAAGCTAAATTTATATTTAAAGTGTTTAAATATGAATTTAATTAATGAGAAATTAATTAATAAAGATTAATTAATTTATTTATGTTTGATATAAATTGATTAGAAGAAGAGAAATAATTATTTTGGGTTAAGAACTCAAAATTAAGACACAGGGGCATTTTGGCCATTTCACTGGGTGACATGTGGCACCATGAGATGGTGACACATGGAATTACACATAAGCTTGCCAAATGTCTTTTAATCATGTAAGATGATTAAAATTAAGATTAAATATAGGTTTGACACTTGGCACATTGTGATTGGGTCAATTAAAACTAGAACCCATCAAAGGGTGACATGTGGCAGGGGTTTAAGTGGTGACCTAGCTATATAAGTGTTGTTATGAAAAATAAAACATACAAGCTGCTACCTCCCATTGTGTGCCGCCACCCTTGAGACTCATATTCTCTCTTCCTCTTCATCTCTCATCTATTCAAAGAGATTAGCAAACAATGTATTGAATTAAAAATACTAGAAGTCGTTTCCAGTGTCCTGTTTACATCTTTAATCTCTTAAAAGGCAGAACTTGATTTTCTAAATAATAGAAAAAGCTTTAGAAGCTGTTCAAGGGCTTCCATAGGTGTTCTTGGTGTGGACAAGCTAGAGGGACAACATCTGGCGTCCTGAAGATGAATCTCAAAAGCGCAAATACACTGCAGTGCATCAAGAGGTTAGTGTGTTTGTTCTTGATTTAATCTAGGGTTCTAAAATTAATCTGATTAATTCTAAAATCTTAAATGGCAAATACAGATCTAAAAACATATTAAAAGTGTTTTAATATGTTGTTTATCATTGAAATCAAATAGATAAAAATAAATCTTGCATGATGCATGTGACCCTAGGTAAAAATTTTTGAATTCAATAGTATAAATTTGTGTTTTTCACGCTTCCGTTCCTTCACCACCCACTCATACATATGCATCAAGCTACCCATAAAAATGGGAATCCAAGTAGAGGAAAGTGACCAAGACATTTTGGTCACTAATCCACTAGGCCACAGCGTGGTAGTGAATAAGGTTTATAGAGGTTGCCAATTGAGGATTCAGGGGTATGAGTTCTCAGCAGACTTAATTGAATTGTCTTTTCATTAGTTTAATGTGACATTGGGAATGGATTATTTGTCACGTCATCAGGCAATAGTGGATTGTAGATTGAAGAGGATAACATTGAAAACTCCTGAGAATAACGAGATAACAATTGTAGGGGAAAGGACAGATTTTCTGTCTAATATCATCTTAGCCACTGTTCCTAGGGGACTGATCAGGAAGGGTTATGAAGCCTACCTGGCACATGTGGTTGATACCAGAAAAGCTAGATCTAGTCTCCATGACATTCCCACTATAAATGACTTCCCTGATGTCTTCCTTGAATAATTGCCTAGTTTACCACCAAAAAGAGAAGTGAAATTTACCATTGAGGTACTGTCGGGCACAGCACCAAGCTCCATTGCTCCTTATAGGATGGCACCTACTGAGTTAAAGGAGTTGAAAATCCAGTTGCAGGAGTTACTGGATAAGGGGTTCATATGCCCCAATGTGTCATAATGGGGAGCTCCGGTGCTATTTGTGAAGAAGAAAGATGGGACTTAGAGATTATGCATTGACTACCGGTAGTTGTCCAAGTGTGACTTCTGGTTGAACGAGATCTCCTTTCTTGGACACTTGGTATCAGCTGATAGGATTAGAGTGGATCCCAAGAAGATAAAAGAAGTAATAGAATGGAAGCCTCCCAGACATGTAACTGAGGTTAGAAGTTTCTTAGGGTTAGCTGGTTATTACAGAAAGTTTTTGAAGGGGTTTTCTCTGATAGCTGCTCCACTAACCAAGTTGTTGCATAAAAATGTTAGATTTGATCGAAATGACAAGTGTCAAGCCAGTTTTCAAAGGTTGAAGGCTATGTTGACAGAGGCACCAGTGTTAACACAACCAGTATTTGGGAAGGATTTTGTGGTCTACAGTGATGTCTCACATAATGGGCTAGGGTGTATATTGATGCAAGAGGGGAAAGTGGTCGCCTATGCTTCTAGGCAGTTAAGGCCACATGAACAGAACTATCCTACTCATGATCTGGAGCTAGCAGCGATCATATTTGCACTGAAGATATGGAGGCACTACTTGTATGGTGAAAATTGCTACATATACACAGACCACAAAAGTCTGAAGTATTTACCAACCTAGAAGGAGCTCAACCTTAGACAAAGAAGATGGATTGAGTTCCTGATGGACTATGACTGTGTAATAGACTATCATCCTGGGAAGGCAAATATAGTTATTGATGCTTTGAGTAGAAAATCCATCACAGCTTTGAGATTACTGAATGCCCATTTTTTTTAGCTTCGGATGGAGCTATTTTGGCTGAGTTACAAGTAAGGCCAAACCTGCTACAGCAGATACAAGATGGGCAGAAGGTAGATGAGAAGCTAATGACTATTATGGGTAAAATCATAGAGGGGAAGGAGGCAAAATATGAGATGAGGGAAGATGGGTGTCTCTATTACAAAGGAAGAGTGTGTGTACCAGATGATGGGGGGACTGAAGACTAGTATTCTGAAAGAGGCACAGACTGGTGTTTATGCTATGCACCCAGGATGCACAAAAATGTACCATGATCTGAAACCTCACTACTGGTGCCCTAGTATGAAGAAGGACATAACTGACTATATAACTAGATGTTTAACATGTCAGTAAGTCAAGGCAGAACATCAAGTTCCATTAGGTTTGTTACAGCCTATAAACATACCTAAATTGAAATGGGATAGGGTCACCATGGAATTTGTAAGTGGTCTACCTCTCACCAAGAAGAGACATGATGCAATATGGGTGATAGTGGATAGGTTGACTAAATCAGCTCATTTTCTTCCAGTCAGAACTGACTACTCACTGGAGAAGCTAGCAGAATTATATATCAGTGAGATAGTTAGACTGCATGGAATCCCACTTTCCATCATATCTGATAGAAACCCGAGGTTCACATCTAGATTTTGGAAGAAGTTGCAAGAAGCCTTGGGCACACAACTCCATTTTAACACGGCTTTTCTTCCTTAGACGGATGGACAGTCAGAACAAGTAATCCAGTTAAACTTTGAAACTCATTGAGTTATTGCAAATAACAAATTGAAATGATAATAACGACATGAAATATGTGATAGGTCATTAAGGATATGATGAGGAGTTATGTTATTGAGTTTGAGGGAAGTTGGGATAGATTTCTTTCACTGGCAGAATTTGCATACAACAATAGCTACTAAGCTAGCATTTAGATGGCTCCCTATGAAGCACTATATGGGAGGAAATGTTAAACACTAGTATGTTAGACTGAGTTGGGTGAAGATAAGCTCGTGGGACTAGATCTGATAAAACAGACTGAGGAGAAGGTGAAATTGATCAAAGCCAATTTAAAAGTTGCCTCAGATAAATAAAAGTCTTATGCCAACTTGAGGAGAAAAGACATTGGGTATAAAGTTGGTGATAAGGTGTTCCTCAAAGTATCACCATGGAAGAAGATATTAAGGTTTGGGAGAAAGGATAAGTTAAGCCCTAGGTTCATTGGCCTGTATGAAATCATTGAATGTGTGGATCCAGTAGCCTATCGGCTAGCTTTACCACCAAAGCTAGACAAAATCCACAATGTATTTCATGTATCCTTGCTGAGAAGGTTCAAATTAGACCCTTCGCATGTCATCTCCATGGAAGAAATAGAAATCCAACCAGATTTGACATATGAAGAGGGACCCATAAGGATTCTGGCTCAGGAAGTGAAAGAACTGAGGAACAAGCGGATCCCATTGGTGAAAGTACTTTGGAGGCACCACAACACTAAGGAGGCAACTTGGGAAAGCGAAGAGACAATGAGGTAACAATTCCCTCAATTATTTGCATCATGTAAATTTTGAGGATGAAATTTTAATTACAAGGAAAGAGCTGTAAACACCCTCACTTTAGCTAGTTCGTACATTCTACAGTTTCGGTGACTAATGTCGGTCCGGGCAGCCAGAATGTCCAGAACTATATTTAGACTAGAGTGAGGAGTCATAAATAGCCCAAATAGTGGTAAGAAAAGTTTAGAAAAAATTTTAGAAATGAAATATACTAAGGTTAAATGAGCTGAAGCAACAGCGATGGGTGACCCTAATGGGAAGCTATAGTGAAGACAGCTAGCAACCACAAACAGAAAGAAAACTCTATGAAATAATTTTTGGGACTCCAGTGAAGAGTTATTGAGGTTCCGATGATAATAAATTGCTAAGAAAACACAAGAAAAATTAAATCAATCGGTAGAGACAATATTAGCTCGTTAAGCTAAACGAAGGGCATTTTGGTCATTTTGCCTTCAGAGATGATTTTTGACCAACTTGTCCATTTAATTAAATGAGATTTATGACATAAAATGTGAATTAATATTGATGAAAAATTAATCCATTTAATTAAATGAGATTTATGACATAAAATGTGAATTAATATTGATGAAAAATTAATTTAAAATTAGTAAAAAAAGAAGAAAGGAAAATAAAAAAAATAAAATAAAAATCAAATTATGACATAAATGATGCAATTAAAACATTATCAACTAATCAAATTTAACCAAGCATAAATGTAAAAGCCAAAAGACCCTAAATTAAATCCAAAATTCTACATCTTCTTCTTGTTTTCAACTAGGATGAACCTCTCTCTCCAGAAACCTCCATTGGAGCTCTTGTCCCAAGCTTCAATTCCCACCTTAAATCACCATAAAATCTATAACCCTCTTCACAATAACTTATCAACTCCTCTAGGGAAGGTGTTTGGCTGCCATGGAAACCAAAGAAAGTGAACTTTGAAGCATTGGAAAAAATCTTCACATAAGGTTAGTGCTAATTTCTCTCCCTTTCTCTTTAGATTTTATGTTAGGACCATGAATTAAGTTAGAAATTGAAGGAATTGAATAAAAATACCCATGTATGAACACTTCAAATTTTTGGCAGCCATGAAGAGGGGAGTGTGTGATGAGTTTTGGTTTGATTAAAGTTGTAACGCCCTCACCGTCGATAGTTTGTATGTTTTACTGTTTCGATGACTAAAGTTTGTTCAGACAGTCAGAATGTGGGGAACTACATTTAAACAATAGTGAAGAGACATAAAATGATGATAAACATGATAAGAAAATGCAAGAAAAATTAAAGAAAAATATGTTAGTAGTATGCCCTAGAGCATATCATTTAGTATGTATCTTGTATATATTTTATTAATAAAAGGCATTTCCACTTTTCCGTTTACATAATATATTTATGTGTAATAGAAAAGGTCCATTGATATTTTGTTAGAAATATTATTCTTAAGTTGTTAAGAATATGAGTGACAATATTTCTAGCACAAAGTATCATAAATAGGTTCACAATCAAGGATACTTCATAATAAGGACATGACTTATCCAGAAAGATTGTATTCATGTTTGTTCCCAAGTTATTTATATGAGATATAAATAAGATGGAATGGTGAGTCTCATGCCATATAACAAACATGATAGGCACTTATAAATGATAAGTAGGCCGAACCAGTGACACTTATGACAAGCACATGGAGTTTACTCTTGTCAATGTTTTGTCATAAATCATATCGATGCATATAATCTTTAGACACGAGATAGCACAGTTATCTTGTATATAGGTAGTTTGAGTTTGATCTCGCTTTCAGTCTTGTACTGTGTATGGGTATATGGGCATCTGTTGGCTCCTACTAGTTATATATGGAGGTAGGTTTTGATCAAGATGGAATCTGTTCCTCTAAGTAAATATAGTTAAAATCCTATGTTCATTTAATTGTTCTTGATGTTTCAAGTTCCTGGCCAGACAGATAGATTTATTCGTAAAAGAGTTTCGATGAGAAAAATCTTTTAATCAAGAACTGGAATTAAAAGAGAACATAATATTCATAGCAAATGGAGTTTGACATAAACCATGACTCGGCTTGAGTTGGGATTTTATGCAGAGAGATTCTAGTACATGGTAACATATGATTATAGGTTCATTTAAGATAAATCTTATTACTAATTGGGTGGCCATGGCATGCTATGCTAGGTGTTAACCATGGTCTATGAGGTTCATAAAATGATTTAGAGAAATCATTTATGGTAAGAAAGAGTTCTGATGATATTAAGAGTTGATATCATGTCTCATTGCCAATTAGTGATGAGCCTAGTAAGTCACACACATACACAAGTTATCACCTATTTAAATATGATTTAATTAATTAATTAAAGAGTTTAATTGATTAATTAAATAGATTTTGTTTTAAATTAAATTGCAAAGTCCCTAGCATGACTTGAAACCAAATCTAGATTATTGGATGTGTAGTGTAAATTAAATTTATATTTAAAGTGTTTAAATATGAATTTAATTGATGAGAAATTAATTAATAGAGATTAATTAATTAATTTATATTTGATATAAATTAATTAGAAGAAGAAAATAATTATTTTGGGTTAAGAACTCAAAATTAAGACACAGGGGCATTTTGGTCATTTCACAGTGTGACACGTGGCACCATGAGATGGTGACACATGGCATAACACATAAGCTTGCCAAATGTTTTTTTTTAATCATGTAAGATGATTAAAATCAAGATTAAATATAGGTTTGACACTTGGCACAATGTGATTGGGTCACTTAAACCTAGAGCTAATCAAAAGGTGACATGTGGCTAGGGTTTAATGTGTTAACCTAGCTATTTAAGTGTGGTTATGAAAGGAAAACATAACTAGCAGCCTCTCCTCTCAATTGTCACGCCACTTTGAGCCTCTCCAGCTATTTCTCTTCATCTCTCATCAATTCAAAGAGATTAGCCATCAATCTCTTGAATTAAGAACACTAGAAATTGTTTCTAGTGTCCTGTTTATATCTCTAATCTCTTAAAAGGCAGAACTTGAATTTCTAATTAATAGAAAAAGCTTTAGAGGCTGTTCAAGGGCTGCCATAGGTGTTCTTGGTGTGGACAAGCTAGAGGGACAACATCTGGTGTCCTGAAGACGAATCTCAAAGGCGTAGACACGCTGCAGTGCATCAAGAGGTTAGTGTAATCGTTCTTGATTTAATCTAGGGTTCTAAAATTAATCTGATTAATTTTAAAATCTTAAATGGCAAATACAGATCCAAAAACATATTAAAAGAGTTTTAATATGTTGTTTATCATTGAAATCAAATAGATAAAAATAAATCTTGCATGGTGCATGTGACCCTAGGCGAAATTTTTTTGAATTCAATGGTATAATCTTGTGTTTTTCACGCTTCCGTTCCTTCAATTGGTATCAGAGCCACTATATTTGCCATTTAGATTGTTGATTATATAATTTAATTGTGTGTTTGATCATGAGATCAAGAGATTCATTGCTGGTTGGATCATGAGGTGTGGCGGCACACATGGTGGAGCCACCATTGGTGGCGGCAACAATGGTTCCATGGGTGGTTCAAGGTTTGGCTTTTAATTCTGCAATTGTTGTATGATCTAAGGCCTATTCTTTGACTAATTAAAGTGTTTAATTAGTTGTTTTAATCACACAATTAAATTATGATTCAAATCAGAATTTTAAAAATTATTTGAATGTGATTCAAATCTGAATTTTAAAAGTTGTTTGAATGTGATTCAAATCTGAATTTTTAAAATTGTTTGAATCATATTTAAATCTGATTTTTTAAAATTGAATCAATAAAATTCAGATCTGATTTTTTAAAAAATATTTGAATGTGATTCAAATCTGATTTTTTAAAAAATGTTTGAATGTGATTCAAATCTGAATTTTTGAAGTTGTTTGAATGTGATTCAAATCTGAATTTTTAAATTTGTTTGAATGAGATTCAAATCTGAGTTTTTAAATTTATTTGAATCATATTCAAATCTGGATTTTTAAGTTGAATATGAGATATTCAATTTAATTTAAGTATGTATGTTTTATTTAATTGTTAAATAGTGATATGCATGATGGATGATCATGGACTATAAAAGACCAATGTGATTGGATTTATTTCTTTTATGTTTCTTTGGGATTGTAAATTAATTAATTTATTTTAATTTATTTTGGGCATGTATTATTAAGTTTATAATATTTTTGGGTTGTAATTTCATTTATTTAAGTTCTTGTAAATTCGCCTTGGTATGCCAAGGATTACTATGTAATATTGGATTGCAAGAAGTTCAAGGAGGTCAAGAGCATTGGTGGGACCGTGGGAGGAATTCAAGATCAAGTGTTGATTATGTACTCCTTCAGCATCTCTTTTAAAATGAATGATTGAAATGCACCTAGGAATGCCCGATTCAATTCTTGGTGGCTCAGAATTGAATCCCTTAGAAAGTCCATGATCATACCATATTTCTCGCTTATCCATGAATGCATGAGATGTATGGGAATGTATGCAATTATATGATATATGCATGCTAAATGGATAATGTGCAAAGTGAGACCTTAATAGTAATTAGAATGACCATAAAATCTTCCAAACAAATGATTAAGTTGGAAATGCTATAATTAAAGTAATTATAACATAGGCCCTCCATTGGGGCAATTATTTTAAGAAATTTTAAATAGTTGCATAAGATGCAATTTATTTAAGAGATTTTCTTAAGAATAATTGTTAAGCATGAGATGTTGTAAATATGTAAATGGTTTAGTGGCCAATATTGGATGTACCTGAGGACATTAAAATTATTTGCATAATTACTGGCTCAATGGGATCAACTTAACTAATGCAAGATAAGTCAATAATGGATGTACATGAGATTTTGAGCATTAGGGGCTAGGTAAAGGATTGAACATCACATGAGATGTGATGGGCAAGGAGTTGCTCACTTATAGTTTATTGTAATTCCAATAATGGATGTACACGAGGATGATCAATAGAATTATAATAATTCAATCACCCACTAGAAATCCATCCAACTAGGATTTCCGTTTTCTACTTTGGAAGTGTAGGATTCGCTAAGTTAGTGGGAGGACCAATTTGATTAAAAGACCATAATCATTTTGGTTAATTACATGATACATTTACTAATTAATCTGGTTATTTTCTGCGATTAATTTTCGATAAAAATGAGCACAAAACAACCACCACCATCCAATATCCTTGCAAGCATACTTGATCACAACAGTTGACAGGACCTAATCATGCGATTGGCTAAGAAATTTGAAACTTGTCTTGAACCTTGAACATATAGGATATGTTCTAGATTCAAATGTTCCTGGTCCCTTACCTCCAGAGGCCACTTAAGAGGAACATGAAACTTTGGACAAGTGGAAGGAGCATGATATGAGAGCTAAGTGTTAAATGTTTGCTTCCATGAGTAATGAGTTACAGAAGCAACATGAAAACTTGCAGAGTGCAAGTGAGATCCTCCTTCACCTACAAGAGTTGTATGGTGAGCACAAAGAGAATGCTAGGTATGAGATATCTAGACAGCTATTCCGTATGAGGATGTCTGAGGGACAGAATGTTGGGGATCATGTCCACAAGATGATTCGGCTGATTGAGCAGTTGGAACATCTTGACTTCAACATGGGTTTCCAACTACAAACGGATTTAATCCATCAGTCCCTTCCTTAGTCTTTTGGAATTTTGTAACAAATTTCCAAATGACTAAACAGGAATGCACTTTAGCTGAATTACTCAACATGCTGGTTATTGCCCAAAAGAATATGCCAGGCAATAAAGGAAAAGAGGTAGCTTTGGTTGCATCTTCTTCTGCTGGAAAGTCCAACAAGAAGAAGGGCAATAAGAAAAAGAAACTTCAGATTCCTGGTCCTTCCAAGAAAATAGCTAAACAAAAAAGGAAGACTAAAGCTGAAAAAGGCAAAGGAAAGTGTTTCCATTGCTAACAGGAAAGTGTTTCCATTGCCAGTAAGAAAGTGTTTCCACTATCCAGAGTATAGCAATCTAAATGAATGCAATGCCATGGTGAAAACCAACTCAAGTTCAAAATATATTTGGCACTTAAGGTTATGTCATGTTGTAGAAGATAGGATTACAAAATTGGAGAAAATGGGGATTTTATCCTTATTGGGTTCTGAGCCTACTCCAACTTGTGAATCTTGCCTTCAAGGCAAAATGACTAGATCACCCTTTGTTGGACAAGGGCTAAGAGCTGAAAATATTTTGGAACTAATACATAGTGATGTATGTGGTCCGTTTAAAGAAATGGCTAGAGGGGGCTTTCATTATTTTATTACCTTTACTGATGATAAATCAAGGTTTGGGTATTTGTATTTGATAAAATACAAACATGAATCCTTTGAAAAGTTCAAAGAATTTAAATCTGAAGTAGAAAATCAAACAGGAAAGAGTATTAAAGCTCTTCGATCAGATCGTGGAGGTGAATATTTGAGTACTGAATTTGATGAATACTTGAGAGAGCATGGCATTGTTTCTCAGCTGACTCCTCCAGGAACGCCACAGCTGAATGGTATATCTGAAAGGAGAAATCGTACCCTATTGGATATGGTACGTAGTATGATGAGCTATACTGATATGCCAATCTCCTTTTGGGGATTTGCATTAGAATCAGCTTTATATATTCTGAATAGGATTCCATCAAAATCAGTTTCTTCCACACCTTATGAGATATGGCATGGAAGAAAACCAAGTCTTAAGCATGTTAAGATTTGGGGTTGTCCAGCTTATATCAAAAAGCTGAACACTGATAAATTGGAGACCAGATCAGAAAAAGGTCAATTTGTTGGATATCCAAAAGATAGTTTTGGATATTATTTTTATTTGCCTACTTCACAAAAGGTTGTGATAAGTAAAGATGCCATATTTCTTGAACAACAGTTTGTTCAAGAAGGAGGCAAAGGAAGGCAAATAGAGTTAGAATTGGAGAATTTTGACCAACCAGCATCGGATGGATATAGATCCATCTAGTCAACCTATACCCGTTGATGAAACATCTACAATTTGTTCCTCGTAGAACAACTAGGGTATCTCACCCACCGGTGAGATATGGTTTTCTTCATGAAGAAGAACAAGAGTTGTCTACTCATGAAGAAGTAGATCATGGGGATGATCCACTTACCTATGAAGAAGCTATATCAGATATAGACTCTTCAAAATGGATTGATGCTATGAAATCCGAGATTGATTCCATGTATAAGAATCAAGTTTGGGATCTTGTTGACCCACATGAAGGTATTGTACCTATAGGGAACAAATGGGTTTTCAAGAAGAAAATTGGTTCTGATGGAAAGGTAGAGACCTATAAGGCAAGGCTAGTAGCGAAAGGGTTTCGCCAAAGGCAAGGAATAGACTATGAGGAGACTTTCTCGCTTGTTGCCATGCTTAAATCAATTAGGATTTTATTAGCAATAGCTGCATACTATGATTATGAGATTTGGCAGATGGATGTCAAAACAGCTTTTCTCAATGGATACATTGAAGAAAATATTTTCATGGAACAACCTAAGGGATTTGAATCCCAAGATGGTTCCAAGGTATGCAAGCTAAAGCGATCCATTTATGGGTTGAAACAAGTTTCGAGGAGTTGGAACATCCATTTTGATGAAGCCATTAAATCCTTTGGTTTTATCAAAAATGAGGATGAGCCATGTGTATATAAGAAGGTTAGTGACAGTGCTATCACTTTCCTTGTCTTATATGTGGATGACATACTGTTGATGGGTAATGATACAGGTATGTTGACGACTATAAAGGTATGGTTGTCAAATACATTCTCCATGAAAGACTTAGGGGAGGCAACCTATATTCTTGGGATTCGCATCTATAGAGATAGAGCGAAAAGAATAATTGGTTTATTCCAAAGTCTATACTTGGAAAAGGTGTTAAAGAGGTTTAACATGCTTGATTCCAAGAGAGGATTGTTACCAGTGAGACATGGTATCCACCTTTCTAAAGAGATGTCTCCAAAGACACCTGAAGAAAGAGATAAGATGGCCAGATTCCATATGCTTGGCTATTGGAAGTTTAATGTATGCAATGTTGTGTACTAGGCGGATATCGCATATCTGTTAGTTTGACTAGCGGTATCAATCCAATCCAGTTTGGAACATGGATAGTCACAAGAATATTCTTAAGTACTTGAGAAGAACTAAGGATTTATTCTTGATTTATGGAGGTGGAGACTTGCAATTGGATGGTTATACTGATTCTGATTTCCAATCAGATATCGATGATAGAAAGTCTACCTCTGGATATGTGTTCATTTGTAATGGAGGTGCAGTCAGTTGGAAGAGTTCCAAACAGAGCACGCATTGCAGATTCCACTCGAGGGTGAGTATATTCTCGCATCGAGATCTTGCAAAAGAAGTCGTTTGGATGAAGAAGTTCGTGTGAGAACTTACAGAGTTCCTTCCATTGAGTCAGCGGTTCCATTACCTTTGTGACAACAATGGAGCGATCATATAGGCTAAGGAACTAAGGTCTCACCAAAATCCAAACACATAGAAAGGCACTACCATATTATCGGAGATATAGTTGGGCAAGGCAATATAGCCATGCAGAAAATAGCATCGGTGAAAATCCGGTGATTCATTCACTAAGCCTTTGTCACAAGCTCGATTAGTGACATCTTGAGAAGATGGGTCTAAGGTATTGTAATGAATGGCTCTAGTGCTAGTGGGAGATTGTT
Organism: Hevea brasiliensis; assembly: GCF_030052815.1. NCBI lineage: Eukaryota > Viridiplantae > Streptophyta > Magnoliopsida > Malpighiales > Euphorbiaceae > Hevea > Hevea brasiliensis. The sequence goes on along the minus strand of NC_079497.1, from coordinate 55,162,699 downwards.
AGTAGTATGCCCTAGAGCATATCATTTAGTATGTATCTTGTATATATTTTATTAATAAAAGGCATTTCCACTTTTCCGTTTACATAATATATTTATGTGTAATAGAAAAGGTCCATTGATATTTTGTTAGAAATATTATTCTTAAGTTGTTAAGAATATGAGTGACAATATTTCTAGCACAAAGTATCATAAATAGGTTCACAATCAAGGATACTTCATAATAAGGACATGACTTATCCGAAAGATTGTATTCATGTTTGTTCCCAAGTTATTTATATGAGATATAAATAAGATGGAATGGTGAGTCTCATGCCAGATAACAAACATGATAGGCACTTATAAATGATAAGTAGGTCGAACCAGTGACACTTATGACAAGCACATGGAGTTTACTCTTGTCAATGTTTTGTCATAAATCATATCGATGCATATAATCTTTAGACTGAGATAGCATGATTATCTTGTATATAGGTAGTTTGAGTTTGATACTGCTTTCATACTTGTACTGTGTATGGGTATATGGGCATCTGTTGGCTCCTACTAGTTATATATGGAGGTAGGTGTTGATCAAGATGGAATCTGTTCCTCTAAGTAAATAGAGTTAAAATCCTATGTTCATTTAATTGTTCTTGATGTTTCAAGTTCTGGCAGAGACAGATAGATTTATTGAGAAAAGAGTTTCGATGAGAAAAATCTTTTAATCAAGAACTGGAATTAAAAGAGAACATAATATTCATAGCAAATGGAGTTTGACATAAACCATGACTCGGCTTGAGTTGGGATTTTGTAATAGAGAGATTCTAGTGCATGGTAACATATGATTATAGGTTCATTTAAGGTAAATCTTATTACTAATTGGGTGGCCATGGCATGCTATGCTAGGTGTTAACCATGGTCTATGAGGTTCATAAAATGATTTAGAGAAATCATTTATGGTAAGAAAGAGTTCTGATGATATTAAGAGTTGATATCATGTCTCATTGCCAATTAGTGATGAGCCTAGTAAGTCACACACATACACAAGTTATCACCTATTTAAATATGATTTAATTAATTAATTAAAGAGTTTAATTGATTAATTAAATAGATTTGGTTTGCAATTAAATTGCAAAGTCCCTAGCATGACTTGAAACCAAATCTAGATTATTGGATGTGTAGTATAAATTAAATTTATATTTAAAGTGTTTAAATATGAATTTAATTGATGAGAAATTAATTAATAGAGATTAATTAATTAATTTATATTTGATATAAATTAATTAGAAGAAGAAAATAATTATTTTGGGTTAAGAACTCAAAATTAAGACACAGGGGCATTTTGGTCATTTCACATTGTGACACGTGGCACCATGAGATGGTGACACATGGCATAACACATAAGCTTGCCAAATGTTTTTTTTTAATCATGTAAGATGATTAAAATCAAGATTAAATATAGGTTTGACACTTGGCACAATGTGATTGGGTCACTTAAACCTAGAGCTAATCAAAAGGTGACATGTGGCTAGGGTTTAATGTGTTAACCTAGCTATTTAAGTGTGGTTATGAAAGGAAAACATAACTAGCAGCCTCTCCTCTCAATTGTCACGCCACTTTGAGCCTCTCCAGCTATTTCTCTTCATCTCTCATCAATTCAAAGAGATTAGCCATCAATCTCTTGAATTAAGAACACTAGAAATTGTTTCTAGTGTCCTGTTTACATCTCTAATCTCTTAAAAGGCAGAACTTGAATTTCTAATTAATAGAAAAAGCTTTAGAGGCTGTTCAAGGGCTGCCATAGGTGTTCTTGGTGTGGACAAGCTAGAGGGACAACATCTGGTGTCCTGAAGACGAATCTCAAAGGCGCAGACACGCTGCAGTGCATCAAGAGGTTAGTGTAATCATTCTTGATTTAATCTAGGGTTCTAAAATTAATCTGATTAATTTTAAATTCTTAAATGGCAAATACAGATCCAAAAACATATTAAAAGAGTTTTAATATGTTGTTTATCATTGAAATCAAATAGATAAAAATAAATCTTGCATGGTGCATGTGACCCTAGGCGAAATTTTTTTGAATTCAATGGTATAATCTTGTGTTTTTCACGCTTCCGTTCCTTCAAAATAAAAGGAATGAAATATAATTAGGTTCAAAGAGCCATGTCTCGGACCTGCGAGAAACCCTAGGAAATAATTTCTGGGGTAAAATTTACCATGGTGAAATGGCATTAAAAATGTCAAGGAAAAATCTAATTAATTGATAAAAATGAAAATAAAAATTTAATATAGATAGTGTCAAAATTTAAGGAATCGTCCGAAAGGTATTTTCGAAAAAAAGGGACATTAAACCGAAGAGGGGCATTTTGGTCACTTGGCACCTAAAGTTGACTTTTGACTAAAATGTCCATTAAAAATGAGTGATATTAAAATTTAGAAAACCCCATAAAAATCCAATGAAAATATGAAATTTTAAGTAGTGTAATTAAGTGAAGTTAAGTGGAGTTAATTAGAAATTTTAAATCCTTGATTGTTATATCAATAAACAAAAGTTAGTTGGGGGGGGGGGGGGGGGGGGGGGGGTGGGGCGGTGGGGGTTTATAAAAGGCTAAGTGGACAGAATTCTCCACTCAAAGCTCTCTTATCCCTCATTTCTCTCAAAGTGCCGAAACCTATCCCACTGTCCCTCCATAGCTTTTTGTACATGTAAGCTAAATCTCCCCATCCTTCCACCTAAAATCACAAATTTCTTTAATTGAAGTTAGTCTCCACACCGTGGGGAGTTAGTAGGTAGAAAAAGGAAGCATAAATTGTGAAGTTTTCAAGCTTAGATTTCTCACAAGTAAAGGTTAGTGCATAATTTCTCCCTCTATCTTGGTGATATGTTGAATTAAAGTTAAATTGAGTTGAAATGCTAAAGAAATTTGAGAAATTAATGGGTAATTTTGGGTTCCTCAATTCGGTAGCCATGGGATGTTTGGGGAATTGATTTGTTTTTACATGAAAATGGTGATTAGTAATGTTAAATAAGGTAATTTCATGAATTAGGATAAATTTGTATGTGGGTGTTTGAGGTTTGATTATGAATTAGTTTGTAACCATGAATTTGGGGATTTTGTTTGAGGCTTGAAAATATTTAATTGGCAGCCTTGATAAGCATGGTTATTGATGAACTTATACATATAATTGGTGAATTATAATATTGATTAAGGTGACTAAAAATATAAGAATTTTATTGCATGTATATTGTTGATTTTGACACTTTAAATTAGGGCTTTGAACCAATTATGAGTGACTAGTGATACTGCCCAAATTTGGCAGCCTTGAGGAGATTAGGAGATAGGTAATTTCATGAATTAAATGGTGAATTATGGTATCCATGGATATGTGGAAAGTAAATTAGGCATTGATAGTTGATATTTCATGTGCTAGCCAATTTTTTTCTTGTGCACATTGTTGTTAACTTGACCAATTGAATTGGGGTATTGCATTGACTATTATAGGCTTATGTATACTGTTGGAATTGATTGAATTGAGATGAATTGGGGATATTAGAAGTGCCATAAATGCATGTTTGAAGTTTGGGAGATGGAGAAATGAATATTGGGAGTGTTCTTTTGTGCAAGTTGTGGAATTATTGAACACTGTGTGTAAATTGAGTTAGAATTGACCTTGTGTGACTCCAATTGATATGATGCCAATTAGAGGTGAAAAAAGACCTAAAACACTCCATTTTCCATGTAGAAGTTATGTCCAAAATCTGCCTAAAAAGTGACCAAAAGCCTACCTTAATCCAGATTGCCTTTTAGTGAACCCAGAAATGACCAAATGAACAGTGTTCACTCATTTGGTCATATCTCCTAGTGGACATGTCCAAATGACCTGAAATTTATATCATTAGGCTACAACTCTTATGAAGACGCCAAAGCCCAAAAATGCCATTAACCAAGTCAATTTGCTTGCTTAAGTAGGGACAACTCCATTTCACAATTTCACAACGAATATCAATAAATCACACACACACCTTAATCATGTTCCAAAGTCCAATTCATCCCAAGAGCCGATGGCTAATGAGGAATAACATAGCTAGCTAGCAATAATATGAGTACCCATACTATTCGTCCTCAACAGGCACACACCTCAACACTTCAGCCAGAGAGGGAATTCAAAGTCAATTCATCCCACTAGACAAGCTAGCAAGGAATTCAATCAATATACATGATAGCTGTGCTTTCAAACCATTTACAATGTTTTTCAAGCAATAAGTATCCATCAAATATCATTAAGATAATTTTTCATAATTTAAAACAATAATAGACAATTTGTCATAATTCATTTTAATTGAAAATTCAAAAGAAGTAACTGTTGTGCACAAACCTCTGATAAATGTCTCTTGGCCCTGACTCAGTGTTTCCTTCCCCTTCCATGAGTCTTTGCTAACTGAAACACACAATTTGAAGTATTTTAGTACTCATTTAAACTGTCTCTAACAATAAGGCTTAATAATTAATTTATTGAATTCTATTATTTTCCTTAGTCAACCTAAAATGTTGACCCTCGATGCACTCTAGGTGAATTAGGTTTAATGTTACCAAGATGTCATATTTTATAGCCTTTTAGTGTTGGTACATGTTAGCCATTCAATTCCAAGTATATTGCATTTTATTGCAATTTGCCGGATTTCGATATACTAATTTGACCTAACTGGATGACCCAGTTTCCTCAGTTTTTAGATTTCAGTCCAAACTACAAACTTGTAGGTCTATGTCTTATTACGCGCAGGGCAAAATTTCAGGTCATTCTGAATGGTGTAGGCCAAGTTATGGTCAATTTACCAATGCTGGACAGAATATACCAAAATGGTAACTTTAGGTCATTTTTAGGTTACTTTTGGTTCGGCTAGTTTTTGGACCTGAATTTGTGCAAGATATTTGGCTTGGTTCTGGCCATTTTTTGGCTTTGGTGTCTTCATAAGAATTGTAGATATATGTCTCAACTATTCATGGTAAAAATTTCAGGTCAATTGGACCTATTTTTAGTAAGTTATGATAAAAAAACTAACTACTGCCCAAATGGTCAATTTTCAGGCTTTCAAGTCACTAATTCAGATTTGGTAATTTTTCAAGTCACCTTCTAGGCAGAATTTTGGTAAGCTTCCTTCATGAAAGTTGGCACATTTTGTGCCTATTTTCACCTCCAATTGGTCTCATACCAATTAGAGTCTCACACTTAAGGTTCTAAGCTAAAACACACACTGCCCTGCTACACACTCTTCATCACATACCAAAGGACACATTCAACACTTAACAAGCTACTTCCTTCATGCTAATTCTGGTTTGTACCATACCATTAACACATTTTACTTCACATTTTTGGTCATTTTGGTAGCTTGTAACTACACTCAACATACACACTAATACAGAATTTTCCAAAGTCCCATTTGCAACAATTCAATCACATGAACATACCTAATTTCCAAACCATTATACACATATACATGCTGCCATCAATAACAACATCTTAAACAACCATAAACAAGTAAAAACAAGCTACATATACTGAATTTCCATGGCTGCCAAAATATACATCTCCATTAAAATATAAAACTTAAAAAATTCTTCCACAAATCAACTGCCCACAGCCTTGGTTACACTTTTAATGAAACAAGAATTGAAAATACACACTTACCACCTTTGAAGCTTGACCAAAACCTCACTAAAACTTAACTTTCTTGCTCCTAGTATGCTGCCCATGGTGTGTGGACAAGGTTTAGTGAAGAAACCTTAACCATTTGAGGCTTGGATTATGGTTGCATGGTGGACTTCAAGGTGCAGCCATGGAGTTTTCTCTCCCAAAGGTTTCGGCTGAATTTTCCCAAGGTTAAAGATGAAGTTATCTTCTGTCCATATGTTGATTAAATGTCCACTTAAGTTGTAACACCCCTATGTTCGGTAGTGCGTTCTACTGTTCCGGTGACTAGTGTTGTCCGGAGAGCTAGGGTGCCTAGAACTACACTTAGATATGGGTGAGGAGACATAAAATAATGAAATACAAGAAAAAAAAATACAAAAAAATAAAGGAAAAATAATAGCAATGAAATGTAACCAAGTTAAACAAGCCGAGAACCCTAGCGATGGGTGACCACACCGGGAAGTCGCGGCGTGGACCGTTGACTAGCCCTGGACCGCGGGGAACCCTGGAAAATATTTTTTTGACTTAAATAAATGTCTATTGAAGTATAAATACCATTAGAAATATCAAAGAAAAATTAATTAATTAGTACAAAGAAAAGTGAGAAATCGAGAAAACAACAAAACTCGGTGTTACCGAAAAATCGGAAATGCAATCCGAACAGGGGCATTGTGGTCATTTGACACCCCGAGTTGTCTTTTGACCTAAATGTCCATTAAAAATAAATGAGATTACACTTGGAAAATGTCATGAAAAATTAAATTGGTGGTACCTAATGTAAATAGCAAAAATTGGGAGCTTAATGTGAGAATTTGAGAGTTTAAGATTAAACTAATATTAAACATCACATAGTGCTCCACTAACTCACCTAAGTGGACCACTTACTCTTCATTTTGGACAGATTTCATCTTCTTCCTCACCTCTCAAAGAACCAGTTGAATTTCTCCCAAGGAAGAACTCCATTGCCGTCCACCTTGGAGCTTTATGCAAGCTTGTTCCAAGCTTCTTTCCTTGCACTTTCTTTCATTAAAAGTTGTCCATACACCTTGGACAATAGATAGGCAACAAGAAGACCAAGTTTTGGAGAGGTTTTGAAGAGTTTCCAAAGTGGTAAGTAGGTATTTTTTATGCTTGCTTCGTTAAAGTTTGTGTGAGTGTTATGGGTAGTTGAATTGTAGAAGGAATTTTGGAGTTTGATGTTTAAGGGAGATGTGCATTTTTGGCAGCCATGGAAACTCCTTAAGGGCAGTTTATCCTTGTATGTAAATGGTAGATTAAAGTGTTGATGAAGTGTTTATGTGTGCAGGAATAAATTGGGTGATGTATATTAGATGTATGTGAATGTACACTTGAGTTTGGAAGCTTGGAAATTAATTGAGAGAGATGTATGAATCGACAGCTTGAATTGTGAACAAAAAAAAAAAAGTTATTTCATGGTTTGGTTTATGGAATATTATTATTGAATTATGGTACTTGTTATGGCAGCTTGTGTATGTGTATAAGGGTTTGAGTTTGGACATGTAAATGAGCTAGGTTATGTAGTTAAATTGTGTGTAATTTGGACTTGGTAAATTCTGTACTATAAGGTGCATATTGAGTGTGGTTATAAGTTGCCAAAGTGACCAAGAATGTGTTGTGAAATGTGTTTAGGTTATGGTACAAAACAGAAATGGCATGAATGTGTAACTTGGTAAGTGTTAAAAGTGTATTTGGTATGTGATGAAGAGTGTTGCAATAGGGCAGTGTGTATTTTGGCCTAGAACCTTAAGTGTGTGGCTCGAATTGGTATGAGACCAATTAGAGGTGAAACTAGGCACAAAAAGTGCCAACTTTCATGAAGGAAGCTTACCAAAATTCTGCTTGGAAGGTAACTTCAAAAATGACCAAATCCGGATTAGTGCATTTAAGGCCTGAAAATTGACCATTTGGGCAGTAGTTAGTGTTTTGGCCATAACTCACTCAAAACAGGTCCAATTGACCTGAACTTTTTACCATGAATAGTCTAGACATATATCTACAACTCTTATGAAGACACTAAAGCCAAGAAATGACCATAAGTAAGTCAAATAGCTTGCACAAGTTCGGGTCCAAAAACTGGCCGAACCTTAAATGACCTAAAGTGACCAATTTTGGTACATTCTGACCAGCAATAGTAAAATGACCATAACTTGGTCTAGTAAACTCAGAATGACCTGAAATTTTGCCCCGCGTGCAATAAGACATAGATCTACAAGTTTGTAGTTTTGACCAAACCCGAAAACCAAGGGAACTAGGTTATTCGGCTAGGTCAAATTAGAATACTAGAATTCAACAAATTGCAATAAAATGCAATATACATGGAAATGAATTTAGTAATATGTACCAACACTAAAAGGCCATAAAATGTGACACATTGGTAACATTAAAACCTAATTCACCTAGACTGCATCGACGGTCGACATCTTAGGTTGACTAAGGAATTAATAAAATTCAATGAATTAATTATTAAGCATTATCATTAGAGACAGTTTAAATAAGTACTGAAACACTTCAAATTGTGTTTCTCAGTTAGCAAAGACTCAGAGAAAGGGAAGGAAACACTGAGTCAGAGCCAAAAGACAATTATCAGAGGTTTGTGCACAATAGTTATTTCTTTTGAATTTTTCAATTGAAATAAATTATGAATATTTGTATATTATTGTTTTAAATTGTGGAAATGTGTTTGAATGGATACTTATTGATTGAAAAGCATTGTAAATGGTTTGAAACTGTGAAAATTTGTTTGAATGATATTGATGGATACTTATTGATTGAGAAGCATTGTAAATGGTTTGAAACCATAGCTATCATGCATATTGATTGAATTCCTCGCTAGCTTGTCTAGTGGGACGAATTGAATTCCCTCTCTGGTTGAAGTGTTGAGGTGTGTGCTTGTTGAGGACGAATAGAATGAGTACTCATATTTTTGCTAGCTAGCTATGTTATTCCTCATTAGCCATCGGCTTTTGGGACGAATTGAATTCCTCATTATCCATCGGCTTTTGGGACGAATTGAACTTTGGAACATGATTAAGTTGTGTGTGATTTATTGATATGTATTATGAGATTGTGAAATGGAGTTTAAATTCTTATTGACATTCACTGTCTTTTGAATTTAACCATGTTTTGATTTATCGAGATTCATTGTGATATTGTGAAATGGAGTTTAAATTATTTATGACATTCATTGTCTTTGAATTTAACTATGGTTTTAAGTATCCACTATTTATATGACTTATAATTTGTTATTTAAAGTTGTATTTGGTTAATGTTGTGCACCACTGAGACATTGTCTCAGCGATAGCTTTTCATTGTTGTCGTAGGTAGACAGACTGACAGGGCAACAGACTAGGCTACTAGGGCAACAGTGAGAGATCATCGGGTATATTGAGTATACCATATTCTACATTTTGTATTGTAATGTATATTCACTATATGTATATAGTGTTCTTGGTTTTGAGCAGTTGTAAATTAAAATTGTACATTGAAGTTGTAAAATAAATTATGAGTTATTTTGGCTTGTAAAATTTGTACTATATTTCTTTTATCTCAGCCTTTGGAAATATAAAAAAAAATTATTATGGATTTAAGTTGATTAAATGTTGGAGTTTGAGATTGAGAAATATATTTGAAGTGCTTTTTACAGGTTTTTGAAGAACTGTTTTATTCAAAATACAGATGGCTCTCCACCAAAATTTTCATAGAAATTACTAATAATTCAAATGTGTTAGCTATTTCACTTCAGTTCAAAAATTTTTTTAACACATGTACATAGTGCTCACCACTGTAAAATGAAGTAAGAAAAGTCTTAAAATCCCTTGTAGTGTATTTAATGGGTTATCAGTAAATGATGTTGGTAATTCATTAGGTATACTATAGGATTATGTTATGCCTTACAGAGGGGTAGGGTGTGACATAAGTGGAGTTAGTGGAGCACTAAGGTAAAGGTTTAATATTTGTTTAGTTAAAGTTTCATAATTTAGTTTTTGTCCCCCATTTCTTTCACTATTCTTATAATGTGTCACAATTTAACTTTTCATGACATTTCTAAAGTGTAATATCATTTATTTTTAATGGAAATTTAGCTCAAAAGACAATTCGGGTTATCAAATGACCACAATGCCCCTATTTGGGTTGCATTCCTGATTTTTCGGTAACACTGAGTTTTGTAGTTTTCTCGATTTCTCATTTTTCTTTGTACTAATTAATTAATTTTTCTTTGATATTTTAAATGATATTTATACTTCAATAGACGTTTATTTAAGTCCTAAAAATATTTTCTAGGGTTCCCCACGATCCAGGGATAGTCAACGGTCCATGCCGTAACTTCTCGGTGCGGTCACCCATCGCTAGGGTTCTCGGCTCGTTTAACTTGGTTACTTTTCATTGCTATTATTTTTCCTTTATTTTTCTTGTATTTTCTTTTCTTGTATTTCATTATTTTATGTCCCCTCATCAATATTTAAGTGTAGTTCTAGGCATTATAGCTATCCGGACAAACACTGGTCAACGAAACAGTAGAACGCACTACCGAACATAGGGGTGTTACAATTCTCCCCCCCCCCCCCCCTTAAAATAAATTTCATCTCGAAATTTTACCTGGCATCAGTTTCTAAACAGCTGTGGGTGTTGTCTCCTCATGTCCTCTTCACATTCCCAAGTAGCTTCCTGGCCTAAATGATGGTTCCACAGCACTTTAACCAGGTGTATCTGTTTATTCCTCAGCTGCTTCACCTCATATGCCAGAATTTCTATGTGTTCTTCCTCATATGAGAGGTCTAGATTTACCTCAATCTCTTTAAATGATAGAACAGGAGATGGGTCAGATCTGTACCTCCTTAACATGGACACATGAAAGACATTGTGTATCCTTTCTAGCTCTGGAGGTAATGCGAACCGATATGCCAGAGGACCCACTCTCTTCAGAACCTCATATTGTCCGATAAAGCAAGGACTCAGTTTTCCCTTTCTGCCAAATCTCATAATCCTCTTCCAAGGAGAAACTTTAAGGAATACCTTATCACCCACTGCATATTCAATATCTATTCTCTTCAGATCAACATAAGACTTCTGACGGTCTGATGCATCCTTGAGTCGATCTCTGATTAATCTAATCTTTTCCTCTGTCTGCTGTACAATTTCTAGCCCAATCATCTTTCTTTCACCTACTTCATCCCAACATAGGGGAGTTCTACACTTCTTGCCATACAAAGCTTCATATGGAAGCATCCCAATGCTTGATTGGTAGCTGTTGTTATAAGAAAACTCAATCAAAGGCAAGTGTATATCCCAACTACCTTCAAACTCAATCACACAAGCCCGTAGCATATCCTCCAGTATCTGAATTACCCTCTCAGACTGGCCATCTGTCTATGGGTGGAATGCTGTGCTGAAGTTCAATCTAGTTCATAAGGCTCTCCGAAGACTACCCCAAAATCTAGAAGTGAACCTAGGATCTCTGTCAGATACAATCGATACTGGCACTCCATGCAATCTTACAATCTTATTTATGTATAATCAGGCGAATCTCTCCAAACTATAGTCCATCTGGACTAGCAAAAAGTGAGCAGACTTGGTCAGTCTATCAATTATAACCCATACTGCATCATGACTATTCTGTGTCCTCGGAAGTCCCATCAAAAAATCCATAGTTATTCGTTCCCATTTCCACTCTGGTACTGGCAATGGATGTAACAAACCAGCTAGAACTTGATGTTCTGCCTTTACTTGCTGACAAGTTAGGCATTTGGAAACAAATTCAGCTGTATCTCTCTTCATACCCATCCACCAGTAATGCTCTTTCAGCCCTCTGTACATTTTAGTTCCACTAGGATGCATAGCAAAAGGAGACTCATGTGCTTCCTTCATAATGATCTGTCTCAAGTCAGCATTATTAGGAACGCACATTCTGCCCTGACGTAGTAGTAAACCATTATCTCTCATACAGAATTCAGGTTTCTTGCCCTGCTAGACTTCTTTTAGTAGCTTCTGATATTTTTCATCATTCTGAGCAGCCATTTTGATCTGATCAATCAACACTGGCTGTACATGCCATGTAACTACTGTCTGTCCCTCATCATGAATCTCCAAACTGATATGCTGTGCTTTCAACTCATGTACCATGGACAAAGGTGAAACTTTGAGACTTGCCATAGTCTTGCGACTTAAGGCGTCAGCCACCACATTTTCTTTCCCTGGCTGATAGTCTATTAAGAAATCATAGTCTTTAATCAGTTTTAACCATCTCTTCTGCCTCAAGTTCAATTCCTTCTGGGTGCCTAAGTACTTCAAGCTCTTATGATCTGTGTAAATATAGCATATTTCTCCATACAAATAATGTATCCAGATCTTCAGAGCAAAAACAATAGCTACAAGCTCCAAATCATGTGTTGGGTAGTTCCTCTCATGTGGTTTCAGCTGGCGTGATACATAAGCAATGACATTCCGATCTTGCATCAGTACACAGCCTAACCCATTATGAGAAGCATCACTATAAGCTGTGTATTCTTTACCCGGTGTAGGTAAAGTAAGGACTGGAGCTTCAGTCAAACATCTCTTCAACTCATCCAAACTCTGCTAGCATTTATCTAGCCACTGAAATTTTACATCTTTTCGAAGCAACTTGGTTAGTGAAAAAGCTAACATAGAAAACCCTTTCACAAACCGGCAGTAATATCCAGCTAAACCCAGAAAACTGCGAATTTATGTGATATTCCTGAGCGGCTTCCAATTAAGGATAGCTTCTACCTTGCTGGAATCTACCTTGATCCCTTCAGCTGACACAACATGTCCCAAGAAGGAGATTTCTTTCAGCCAAAATTCACATTTCATCAATTTGGCGTATAGCTGTTTCTCCCTTAAGGTCTGCAGTACAATTCGCAGATGTCTGTCATGCTCCTTTCCATTCCTCGAATATATCAAAATGTCATCAATAAACACCACCATAAATTGGTTGAGATATGGTCTGAAGATAATGTTCATCAGATCCATAAAAGCAGCTGGAGCATTTGTTAACCCGAATGGCATTACTAGAAACTCATAGTGGCCATATCGAGTTCTGAAAGCAGTTTTTGAAATACTCTGCTCTTGCACTTTCAATTGATAATAACCAGATCGCAAATCAATTTTGGAGAATACAGCTGCACCCTTCAACTGATCAAACAGATCATCAATGCGAGGTAATGGATATCTATTCTTTATTGTCACCTTATTCAACTGTCAGTAGTCAATACATAAGTGGAAAGTACCATCTTTCTTCTTAACAAATAACACTGGCGCTCCCCAAGGTGACACACTAGGGCAGATGAAGCCCTTTTCAAGTAGTTCTTGCAACTGTACCTTCAACTCCTTCAACTCTGTTGGTGCCATTCTGTATGGTGTTATGGAGATTGGATCCACACTAGGCATAACATTAATCTAAAACTGCACCTCTCTTTCTAGAGGTAATCCTGGCAATTCATCAGGAAACACATATGGAAAGTCATATACTGTAGGGATGTCCCTCAATGTTGGACTCCCCACTTGGGTGTCTACCACATGTGCCAAGTAGGCTTCACACCCCTTTCTGATCATTTTTTTGGCTAGTGCAGGAAAAATGATGTTTGATAGCAATAACTGCCTCTCCTCATGTATTACCACTTCACTGTACTGAGGGAGACCAAAAGTGACTGTCTTCATTCTACAGTCAATCATGGTGTGATGCCTGGCCAACCAATCCATGCCCAAGATGATATCATAATCTCTGAAGGGCATTTCAATGAGATCAGACAGAAAAGTGTGTCCTTGGATCACCAAAGGACAATCTCTATACATTTTATTGACCCTGATCTCCTGTCCTAGCGGACTTGTTACTAGTACCTCAAAGTCCATTTTCACACACGGAATAGCAATGTAAGCAATGATGCTAGTACTCACATAAGAATGGGTAGAACCCATATCAAATAACACAAACACATCTTTATTAAAAGTTGAGAAGGTACCAGCCGCAACATCAGATGTCTTGGCCTCTTCTCTCTATCTCATTGCGTAGACTCTGACTGGAGCACTGCCTTGCTCTGATTGATTCACAGTGCCTTGGCTGCCTGCTGGACTACCTCTACCCCTGCCTCTACCTCTGCTAGATGGTTGTGAACCTCTGGTGACAGGATTCTGGACTGACCCTTTAGCAGTAATAGGAGGTGGTCTAACTCTACGAGTACTAGTGCAGTCTTTGGCAAAGTGCCATGTTCCTCCACAGTTATAATAGGCTCCTATGGCCTTGTAGCACACCCCACCATGATTTCTTCCACAAGTTTCACATTGGCAGGGAGGGTAGGAACTTCTGGTACTCTGCTGACTAGATAGAGGAGGTTTCTGTCCTAAATATCTTCCCCTACCGGACTTTTTACCACCTCTGTGTGTCCCCCATGCTTCTTCCTCTTTCCATTAGGACCACTAGAACTCTGATCTACTGACTTCCCCTCTTTTTCTATTTTCTCTGATTTCTTTTTCTCAGGGCCTGCTTCAGATTTAATTCTTTCTAATTCTAGTGCTTGAGAAATAAGCTCAGAGAAGTTGTTATGTTTCAATCCGACCACTTATAATCTGATATTGGGCTTCAAGCCGGTTTCAAACCTCTTACATCTCTCCCTGCTGGTAGCAAGTAGACTTACTGCATAATGGCTCAGGCAGGAAATTCCCTTTCATATTCAGCCACCGATCTACTCCCCTGTTTTAGACTTAGGAACTCTTGCAGCTTCTGGTCCACATAAGCATCAGGGACATATTTTTATCTGAACTCCCGTAGAAAATCATTCCATGTTAGCACTAAAGGTTCTACCAGACTATGGGGAATGGTTTTTCACCAGTCATGTGCATCCCCCTGTAGCAGAGACACTGAATATTCAAATCTAAGCTCTTTTGTACAATGTAGCTTCTTGAACACCTGATCGATTCTCTCTAACCACTGTTCTGCTTCTAGAGGATCTACTGTCTCCTTGAACTCAGTAGCCCCATATTTCATCAATTTGTCATACCGCTAGCGTAAGATCGTGGTTGTACCACCGTGTCTCAGTGGGACTTGAGTAGGCATGTTACCAGCCATCTGTTGGAACATTGCAGCCATCTGCTGTGCAAACTGAGCAGAAAACTGTGGTACCGAAGGTGTAACACCCTAGGCAAATCCCACATCGGCAAAACACGGGGGAGATGCTAGGTTTATAAGTTGTCGGTTCGTAACCCCTAGTGACGCGTTTTAAAACTGTGAGGGCTTCAGCTCAGAGCGGACAATATCACTAGTGGGCCGGGCCATTACATTTGTGGTATCAGAGCCGCTCCGCATGCAACCTTGAACGATGGTGGGGCAAACCTCAGCGAGGACGCTGAGTCCCATAAGGGGGGTGGATTGTAACACCCTAGGCAAATCCCACATCGGCAAAGCACGGGAGAGATGCTGGGTTTATAAGTTGGCGGTTCATAACCCCTAGTGACGCGTTTTAAAACCGTGAGGGCTTCAGCCCAGAGCGGACAATATCACTAGTGGGCCGGGCCATTACATTTGTAAAGGTCCCTTAGGCAAATCCCACATCGGCAAAGCACGTAGATGGTCTTGGGCTCAAAAGTAATGATATATAAGATGGGGGAACTAATCACTAGAGGCGCCTTTTGGTGGAATGGCCTGGAGAGTTGGAAGAACTCCAGGGTTAAAGTGCTCGCTTGAGAGAAATCCTAGGATGGGTGACCTCCTGGGAGGTTCTCCATTCCACCTATGGGACAAAACCGTGAGGCTTATGGCCAAAGCAGACAATTCCTCTAGTGGTTTGAGCCCAATCGTTACAATTGGTATCAGAGCCGCTCGCGTGTCCTCTTGAACGATGGTGGGGCAAACCTCAGCGAGGACGCTGAGTTCCGAAAGGGGGGGAGAAAGGTCCCTTAGGCAAATCCCACATCGGCAAAGCACGGAGATGGTCTTGGGCTCAAAAGTAATGATATATAAGATGGGGGAACTAATCACTAGAGGCGCCTTTTGGTGGAATGGCCTGGAGAGTTGGAAGAATTCCAGGGTTAAACGTGCTCGCTTGAGAGAAATCCTAGGATGGGTGACCTCCTGGGAAGTTCTCCATTCCACCTATGGGACAAAACCGTGAGGCTTATGGCCAAAGCGGACAATTCCTCTAGTGGTTTGAGCCCAATCGTTACAGAAGGGGCTGGTGTGGCTGACCCACTAACATTATGCAGGGCTGGGGCATCCCCTTGTATCTCAGCCTCTATAGATTGATCGACTGAATGATCACCCTCTTCCATAGTCAATTTGAGGATCTTAAACCTCCTGAACAAATAACACAAGGAGATTTCCTCCCATTAGTGCATATTTAGAATGTAATGTACTGTATGTATCAAACAATGACATTGAGCAGTTGTACTATGAAGAAATAATATTCAATTTACAGGTGAAAACAGAATTTAAAAACTAGCTCTGATACCACTAAAACATGTCACACCCTATCCCTCCATAAGGCATAACATGATCCCATAGTATACCTAATGAATTACCAACTTCGTCTGCTGATAACCCATTAAATACACTACAAGGGATTTTAAACCTTTTCTTACTTCTTTTTACAGTGGTGAGCACTATTTACAGGTGTTAAAAAAAAAATTTTTTAACTGAAGTGAAACTAGATAACACATTTGAAGTATTAATTATTTTTGTAAAAATTTTGGCAGAGTGCCATCTGTATTTTGAATAAAACAGTTCTTCAAAAACCAGTAAAAAGCACTTCTAATATTTTGTTCAATCCCCAAACTCCAATATTCAATCAATACAATATGTTTCTCAACATTTGCCAACTCAAATCCACAATAATTTTTCCAGTGTTTTCAAAAGCTGAGATAAAAGAAATATATCACAAATTTTATAAGCTAAAATAATTTACAATTTATTTTACAACTTTAATGTACAAATTTAATTTACAGCTGCTCAAAACCAAGAACAATATATATATGTAGTGAACATACATTACAATACAAAATGTAAAGTATGGTATACTCAATATACCCGATGAACTCTCAATGTAGCACTAGTAGCCTAGTCTGTTGCCTTATCAATCTGTCTACAGCAATGAAAAGCTATAGCTGAGCCAATGTCTCAGTGGTGCACAACATTAACAAAATACAACTTTAAATCATAAATCATAAGTCATATAAATAGTGGATACTTAAAACCATAGTTAAATTCAAAAGACAGTGAATGCCAATAAGAATTTAAACTCCATTTCACAATATCACAATGAATATCAATAAATTACACACACAGCTTAATCATGTTCCAAAGTCCAATTCATCCCAAGAGCCAATGGCTAATGAGGAATAACATAGCTAACTAGCAATAATATGAGTACTCATTCTATTCATCCTCAATAGGCACACACCTCAACACTTCAGCCAGAGAGGGAATTCAAAGTCAATTCATCCCACAAGACAAGCTAGCGAGGAATTCAATCAATATACATGATAGCTGTGCTTTCAAAACATTTACAATGTTTTTCAAGCAATAAGTATCCATCAAATATCATTAAGACAATTTTTCATAATTTAAAACAATAATAGACAATTTTTCATAATTCATTTCAATTGAAATTTCAAAAGTAACTGTTGTGCACAAACCGCTGATAAATGTCTCTTTGCCCTGATTCAGTGTTTCCCTCCCCTTCCCTGAGTCTTTGCTAACTGAAACACAAAATTTGAAGTGTTTCAGTACTCATTTAAATTGTCTCTAACAATAAGGCTTAATAACTAATTTATTGAATTCTATTATTTTCCTTAGTCAACCTAAAATGTTGACCCTCGACGCACTCTAGGTGAATTAGGTTTAATGTTACCAATATGTCACATTTTATAGCCTTTTAGTGTTGGTACATGTTACCCAATTCATTTCCAAGTATATTGCATTTTATTACAATTTGCTGGATTTCGGTATACTAATTTGACCTAACCGGATGACCTAGTTCCCTCGATTTTTGAGTTTTGGTCCAAACTACAAACTTGTAGGTCTATTTCTTATTGCACGCGGGGCAAAATTTCAAGTCATTTTGAGTTGTGTAGACCAAGTTATGGTCAGTTTACCAATGCTGGATAGAATGTACCAAAATGGTAACTTTAGGTCATTTTTAGGTCACTTTTGGTTCGGCTAGTTTTTGGACCTGAACTTATGCAAGCTATTTGCCTTAGTTCTGACCACTTCTTGGCTTTGGTGTCTTCATAAGAATTGTAGATATATGTCTCAACTATTCATGGTAAAAATTTCAAGTCAATTGGACCTATTTTGAGTAAGTTATGGTAAAAAAACTAACTACTACCCAAATGGTCAATTTTCAGGCTTTCAAGTTACTAATCCAGATTTGGTCATTTTTCAAGTCACCTTCTAGGTAGAATTTTGGTAAGCTTCCTTCATGAAAGTTGGCACATTTTGTGCCTAGTGTCACCTCTAGTTAGTCTCATACCAATTAGAGTCTCACACTTAAGGTTCTTAGCTAAAACACACACTGCCCTGCTACACACTCTTCATCACATACCAAAGGACACATTCAACACTTAACAAGTTACTTCCTTCATGCCAATTCTGGTTTGTACCATACCATTAACACATATTACTTCAAATTTTTTGTCATTTTGGCAGCTTGTAACTGCACTCAACATACACACTATAATACAGAATTTTCCAAAGTCCCATTTACAACAATTCAACCACATGAACATACCCAATTCCAAACCATTATACACATATACATGTTGCCATCAATAAAAACATCTTAAACAACCATAAACAAGTAAAAACAAGCTACATATATTGAATTTCCATGGCTACCAAAATGTACATCTCCATTAAAACATCAAACTTCAAAAATTCTTCCACAAATTAACTACCCACAACCTTGGTTACACTTTTAATGAAACAAGAATTGAAAATACACACTTACCACCTTTGAAGCTTGACCAAAACCTCACTAAAACTTAACTTTCTTGCTCCTAGTATGCTGCCCAAGGTGTGTGGACAAGGTTTAGTGAAGAAACCTTACCCATTGGAGGCTTGGATTATGGTTGCATGGTGGACATCAAGGTGCGGCCATGGAGTTTTCTCTCCCAAAGGTTTCGGCTGAATTTTCCCAAGGTTGAAGATGAAGTTATCTTCTATCCATTTGTTGATTAAATGTCCACTTAAGTGGAGTTAGTGGAGCACTAAGGTGAAGGTTTAATATTTGTTTAGTTAAAGTTTCATAATTTAGTTTTTATCCCCCATTTCTTGCACTATTCTTATAATGTGTCACAATTTAATTTTTCATGACATTTTTAAAGTGTAATATCATTTATTTTTAATGGACATTTAGCTCAAAAGACAATTCGGGGTGTCAAATGACCACAATGCCCCTATTCGGGTTGCATTCCCGATTTTTCGGTAACATCGAGTTTTGTCATTTTCTCGTTTTTCTTTGTACTAATTAATTAATTAATTAATTTTTCTTTGATATTGCTAATGATATTTATACTTCAATAGACGTTTATTTATGTCCTAAAAATATTTTCCAGGGTTCCCCATGGTTCAGGGCTAGTCAAAGGGCCACGCCGCAACTTCTCGGTGCGGTCACGCATCGCTAGGGTTCTCACCTCGTTTAACTTGGTTACATTTCATTGCTATTATTTTTCCTTTATTTTTTTGGTATTTTCTTTTCTTGTATTTCATTATTTTATGTCTCCTCATCAATATTTAAGTATAGTTCTAGGCATTCTAGCTGTCCGGACAGACACTGGTCGCCGAAACAGTAGAACGTACTACCGAACATAGGGGTGTTACAACTTCCTTGTGCTGGATAGAAATGAGTGAGGAGAAAGTAGTGGGCTCAGACTTGGTGAGATAGACAGAAGAAAAAGTGAAGCTAATCAGAGACAACCTGAAAAGCCACCTCAGATAGACATAAGTCATATGCTGACCTAAGGAGAAAGGATATAAACTATTGATACACTTGAATTGTATAGATGTTTTTAAGCACATTTGTATACTATCGCATAGCATTTAGGCAAGTATTTTCATGCATAGTAGTTGATTTCATTAGTTTTTGTAATTTATATTGTTAAGCCCTTAATTCCATGTTTTCTGCATCATTTCAGGTGTTTGGGTGAAGCCTCACAGTATAGAAATGCAAAACGAAGCTTAAAGAGGTCAAGAGGCTGAGTATTACTGCTGATACAAAGTACATGGGTCGTGTAAGCCAAGCCCAGGCCCGTGTAACATTCTGCCAGAACAAAGCCAGATAGCCAATGGAGAAACAAAAGTACACGGGTCGTGTAATTACACCCATGTAATCTACAGGGACCCGTGTAAATCTCTGCCGGGCGCAAGCTTGAAGAACCTTATGGGAACAATAGTACACGGCCCGTGTAACTAGGCCCATATAGTTGGCACAGACCCTTGTAACTCTCTGTGCAAATGCAAGACTCCGCAATTCCACTCCAGCAAGTTACATGGCCCTGCACGTCGGGACTCGTGTAGTGACACACGAACTGTGTACCTTGCGGCAGCCAGTTTTCAAACCCGAATTCCAGCTCTTGTTTACGGATTCAAATCAGACTCCTAAGGGTTTTGGGACTCAAAAACGACCTAACCCTAGAATAGCTATTATAAATAGAAAGAGAAAACATCCAGGCGGGACTCGAACAACACTTTTAGTAGTTTTAGAGAGATTCACATTTTGCACTATCTCCGGCCGTCTTGAGGAGAAGAATATCAATATAAAGGGGAGTCTTCTAGCCAAAGTTCCAAAGATCAAAGCTGTAAACCCTCTTCGGTTCCTTCGTTTCATCTCCCTAGACGGACATTTATTGTTTTATGTCATCTACATGATTTTCTTTTTACTATTTTTACCTTTTAACATGTTGTTTGCTGAACTCACCATGAGTGAGTAGTTTTCTTATTTTGGATTTAGGAGAGTAATGCTTATAATTATTATTATGGATGAACACTAAGTTTTATTTGTTGGATTTGAGATTCGTTCCTTATTTTAATTTCTTGTGATCTTAATGCATGCTATGTGCTGGTACGCACTTAGCCATGATTGTAGATGTTAATTGAAGGACTGAAAGGTGAATATTAACATTAGAAAATCAAGATCTTGAACCTAGGAATTCTGACCTAAACATAGGCTGATACCTTTGTGGAACTTCAAAATTGGTCAAAAATCTTAAAGGATTTTAATTAATTTGATCACCACGAAAGTAGGGTTTGAGTTAATTAGAATACACCCTAGGTGCCTCGAAAGAGGATTTAGGATAACTTAGGACCGATTTCCATCAAGGAAAACGATTCCTCAATTTAGTAAATAAACAAGATAACATCCCTAATAAGATTCAAGTATGAAATCTTAATTCTAGAATTGTTCCAAAATAAATTATTTCGTTTTAAGTTTACCATTTTAGTGTTTAAAATTAACAAACCTAATTCCCTATGTATTCAATAGCCTAGACAGTCAAAATTGCTGTGTAAATTGATACTTGCTAAACAAAATCCTCATGGGAACGATGCTCTACTCATCACTTTATTACTTGTTAACGATCTGTGAACTTGCGGTGGTTACAAAATAGCAAAACAAGTTTTTGGCGCCATTGCCGGGGATTTTTGGTTTTAGTAATATCAAGCGATAGGCAATTTAGTTAATTTAGGCAATTATATTTATTATCTAATTTTATTTTACTGGTTGTATTTCTCTTCTTTTCTCTCAAGTGCCCGATCTAGCATATGACTAGAACAAGGCCAGAAGAAGAAATTTTAGACTGTGATCCGGAGATAGATAGAACTCTGAAAGCCATCAAGAGGGAAAGGAAACATCAAGAACATGGTCAAGGAGATCCTGAAATTCCAACCATGGTCGATAATAATGACAGACCAAGACTCTTGAGAGACTACGGAGCTCCATCTGTCTAAGGATTTTAGCCTAGTGTCACTAGACCCACAGTGGAAGCCAACAACTTTGAATTAAAATCAGCATGGCTCCAAATGATTCAACAAATCCAGTTTGCAGGTTCACCCACAGAAGACCCACACTATCACCTCCAGTGCTTTCTTGCCCTATGTGACACATTCAAGATGAATGGAGTGTCTGATCTGTTAGTAGTATGCCCTAGAGCATATCATTTAGTATGTATCTTGTACATATTTTAATAATAAAAGGCATTTCCACTTTTCCGTTTACATAATATATTTATGTGTAATAGAAAAGGTCCATTGATATTTTGTTAGAAATATTATTCTTAAGTTGTTAAGAATATGAGTGACAATATTTCTAGCACAAAGTATCATAAATAGGTTCACAATCGAGGATACTTCATAATAAGGACATGACTTATCCAGAAAGATTGTATTCATGTTTGTTCCCAAGTTATTTATATGAGATATAAATAAGATGGAATGGTGAGTCTCATGCCATATAACAAACTTGATAGGCACTTATAAATGATAAGTAGGCCGAACCAGTGACACTTATGACAAGCACATGGAGTTTACTCTTGTCAATGTTTTGTCATAAATCATATCAGTGCATATGATCTTTAGACCTGAGATAGCACAGTTATCTTGTATATAGGTAGTTTGAGTTTGATACTGCTTTCATACTTGTACTATGTATGGGTATATGGGCATGTGTTGGCTCTTGCTAGTTATATATGGAGGTAGGTGTTGATCAAGATGGAATCTGTTCCTCTAAGTAAATAGAGTTAAAATCCTATGTTCATTTAATTGTTCTTGATGTTTCAAGTTCCTGGCCAGGACAGATAGATTTATTCAGAAAAGAGTTTCTTATGATAAAATCTTTTTAATCAAGAACTGGAATTAAAAGAGAACATAATATTAATAGAAAATGGAGTTTGACATAAACCATGACTCCATCTTGAGTTGGGATTTTGTATGAGCGAGATTCTAGTGCATGGTAACATATGATTATAGGTTCATTTAAGGTAAACCTTATTACTAATTGGGTGGCCATGGCATGCTATGCTAGGTGTTAACCATGGTCTATGAGGTTCATAAAATGATTTAGAGAAATCATTTATGGTAAGAAAGAGTTCTGATGATATTAAGAGTTGATATCATTTCTCATTGCCAATTAGTGATGAGCCTAGTAAGTCACACACATACACAAGTTATCACCTAATTAAATATGATTTAATTAATTAATTAAAGAGTTTAATTGATTAATTAAATAGGTTTGGTTTGCAATTAGATTTCAAAGTCCCTAGCATGACTTGAAACCAAATCTAGATTATTGGATGTATAATATAAGTTAAATTTATATTTAAAGTGTTTAAATATGAATTTAATTAATGAGAAATTAATTAATAGAGATTAATTAATTAATTTATAATTTATATTTGATATAAATTAATTAGAAGAAGAAAATAATTATTTTGGGTTAAGAACTCAAAATTAAGACACAGGGGCATTTTGGTCATTTCACAGTGTGACAAGTGGCACCATGAGATGGTGACACATGGCATAACACATAAGCTTGTCAAATATTTTTTAATAATGTAAGATGATTAAAATCAAGATTAAATATAGGTTTGACACTTGGCACAATGTGATTGGGTCACTTAAACCTAGAGCTAATCAAAAGGTGACATGTGGCTAGGGTTTAATGTGTTAACCTAGCTATTTAAGTGTGGTTATGAAAAGAAAACATAGCCAGCAGCCTCTCCTCTCAATTGTCACGCCACTTTGAGCCTCTCCAGCTATTTCTCTTCATCTCTCATCAATTCAAAGAGATTAGCCATCAATCTCTTGAATTAAGAACACTAGAAATTGTTTCTAGTGTCCTGTTTACATCTCTAATCTCTTAAAAGGCAGAACTTGAATTTCTAATTAATAGAAAAGGCTTTAGAAGCTGTTCAAGGGCTGCCATAGGTGTTCTTGGTGTGGACAAGCTAGAGGGACAACATCTGGTGTCCTAAAGACGAATCTCAAAGGCGCAGATACGCTGCAGCACATCAAGAGGTTAGTGTAATCGTTCTTGATTTAATCTAGGGTTCTAAAATTAATCTGATTAATTTTAAAATCTTAAATGGCAAATACAGATCCAAAAACATATTAAAAGAGTTTTAATATGTTGTTTATCATTGAAATCAAATAGATAAAAATAAATCTTGCATGATGCATGTGACCCTAGGTGAAAATTTTTGAATTCAATGGTATAAACTTGTGTTTTTCACGCTTCCGTTCCTTCAATTGGTATCAGAGCCACTATATTTGCCATTTAGATTGTTGATTATATAATTTAATTGTGTGTTTGATCATGAGATCAAGAGATTCATTGCTGGTTGGATCATGAGATGTGGCGTCACATATGGTGAAGCCACCATTGGTGGCGGCAACAATGGTTCCTTGGGTGGTTCAAGGTTTGGCTTTTAATTCTGCAATTGTTGTATGATCTAAGGCCTATTCTTTGACTAATTAAAGTGTTTAATTAGTTGTTTTAATCACACAATTAAATTATGATTCAAATCAGAATTTTAAAAATTGTTTGAATGTGATTCAAATCTGAATTTTAAAAGTTGTTTGAATGTGATTCAAATCTGAATTTTTAAAGTTGTTTGAATCATATTTAAATCTGATTTTTTAAAATTGATTCAATAAAATTCAGATCTGATTTTTTAAGAAATATTTGAATGTGATTCAAATCTGATTTTTAAAAAAAATGTTTGAATGTGATTCAAATCTGAATTTTTGAAGTTGTTTGAATGTGATTCAAATATGAATTTTTAAATTTGTTTGAATGAGATTCAAATCTGAATTTTTAAATTTATTTGAATCATATTCAAATCTAGATTTTTAAGTTGAATATGAGATATTCAATTTAATTTAAGTATGTATGTTTTATTTAATTGTTAAATAGTGATATGCATGATGGATGATCATGGACTATAAAAGACCAATGTGATTGGATTTATTTCTTTTATGTTTCTTTGGGATTGTAAATTAATTAATTTATTTTAATTTATTTTGGGCATGTATTATTAAGTTTGTAATAATTTTTGGGTTGTAATTTCATTTATTTAAGTTCTTGTAAATTCGCCTTGGTATGCCAAGGATTACTATGTAATATTGGATTGCAAGAAGTTCAAGGAGGTCAAGAGCATTGGTGGGACCAGTGGGAGGAATTCAATATCAAGTGTTGATTATGTACTCCTTCAGCAACTCTTGTAAAATGAATGAATGAAATGCACCTAGGAATGCCTGATTCAATTCTTGGTGGCTCGAATTGAATCCCTTAGAAAGTCCATGATCATACCATATTTACTGCTTATCCATGAATGCATGAGATGTATGGAATGTATGCAATTATATGATATATGCATGCTAAATGGATAATGTGCAAAGTGAGACCTTAATAGTAATTAGGATGGCTATAAAATCTTCCAAACAAATGATTAAGTTGGAAATGGTATAATTAAAGTAATTATAACATAAGCCCTCCATTGGGGCAATTATTTTAAGAAATTTTAAATAGTTGCATAAGATGCAATTTATTTAAGAGATTTTCTTAAGAATAATTGTTAAGCATGAGATGTTGTAAATATGTAAATGGTTTGGTGGCCAATATTGGATGTACCTGAGGACATTAAAATTATTTGCATAATTACTGGCTCAATGGGATCAACTTAACTAATGCAAGATAAGTCAATAATGGATGTACCTGAGATTTTGAGCATTAGGGGCTAGGTAAAGGATTGAACCTCACATGAGATGTGATGGGCAAGGAGTTGCTCGCTTATAGTTTATTGTAATTCCAATAATGGATGTACCTGAGGATGATCAATAGAATTATAAGAATTCAATCACCCACTAGAAATCCATCCAACTAGGATTTCCGTTTTCTACTTTGGAAGTGTAGGATTCGCTAAGTTAGTGGGAGGACCAATTTGATTAAAAGACCATAATCATTTTGGTTAAATACATGATACATTTACTAATTAATGCAGTTATTTTCTGCAGTTAATTTTACGATAATAATGAGCACAAAACAACCACCACCATCCAATATCCTTGCAAGCATACTTGATCACAACAGTTGACAGGACCTAATCATGCGATTGGCTAAGAAATTTATAACTTGTCTGAACCTTGAACATATAGGATATGTTCTAGATTCAAATGTTCTGGTCCCTTACCTCCAGAGGCCACACAAGAGGAACATGAAACTTTGGACAAGTGGAAGGAGCATGATATGAGAGCTAAGTGTTACATGCTTGCTTCTATGAGTAATGAGTTCTGAAGCAACATGAGAACATGCAGTGCGAGTGAGATCCTCCTTCACCTACAAGAGTTGTATGGTGAGCACAAAGAGAATGCTAGGTATGAGATATCTAAATAGTTATTCCGTATGAGGATGTCTGAAGGACAGAATGTTGGGGATCATGTCCACAAGATGATTCGGCTGATTGAGCAGTTGGAACATCTTGACTTCAACATGGATTTCCAACTACAAACGGATTTGATCCTTGATCCTTCCCGAGTCTTTTGGGAATTTTGTGACAAATTTCCATATGACTAAACAGGAATGCACCTTAGCTGAATTACTCAATATGCTGGTTATTGCCCAAAAGAATATGCCAGGCAATAAAGGAAAAGAGGTAGCTTTGGTTGCATCTTCTTCTGCTGGAAAGTCCAACAAGAAGAAGGGCAATAAGAAAAAGAAACCTCAGATTCCTGGTCCTTCCAAGAAAATAGCTAAACAGAAAAGGAAGATTAAAGCTGATAAAGGCAAAGGAAAGTGTCTCCACTGCCAACAGGAAAGTGTTTCCATTGCCAACAGGAAAGTGTTTCCATTGTCAGTAAGAAAGTGTTTCCACTGGCCAGAGTATAGTAATCTAAATGAATGCAATGCCATGGTGAAAACCAACTCAAGTTCAAAATATATTTGGCACTTAAGGTTATGTCATGTTGCAGAAGATAGGATTGCAACTTGGAGAAAATGGGGATTCTATCCTCATTGGGCTCTGAGCCTACTCCAACTTGTGAATCTTGCCTTCAAGGCAAAATGACTAGATCACCCTTTGTTGGACAAGGGCTAAGAGCTGAAAATATTTTGGAACTAATACATAGTGATGTATGTGGTCCGTTTAAAGAAATGGTTAGAGGGGGCTTTCATTATTTTATTACCTTTACTGATGATAAATCAAGGTTTGGGTATTTGTATTTGATGAAATACAAACATGAATCCTTTGAAAAGTTTAAGGAATTTAAATCTGAAGTAGAAAATCAAACAGGAAAGAATATTAAAGCTCTTCGATCAGATCGTGGAGGTGAATATTTGAGATCGAATTTGATGAATACTTGAGAGAGCATGGCATTGTTTCTCAACCGACTCCTCCAGAACGCCACACCTGAATGGCGATTCGAAGGAGAAATCGTACCTTATTGGATATGGTACGTAGTATGATGAGCTATACCGATATGCCAATCTCCTTTGGGGATTTGCATTAGAATCACTTTATATATTCGAATAGGATTCCATCAAAATCGCTTTCTTCCACACCTTATGAGATATGGCATGGAAGAAAACCAAGTCTTAAGCATGTTAAGATTTGGGGTTGTCCAAATTATATCAAAAAGTGAACACCGATAAATTGGAGACCAGATCGTAAAGAGGTCAATTTGTTGGATATCCAAAAGATAGTTTTGGATATTATTTTTATTTGCCTACTTCACAAAAGGTTGTGATAAGTAGAGATGCCACATTTCTTGAACAACGGTTTGTTCAAGAAGGAGGCAAAGGAAGGCAAATAGAGTTAGAATTGGAGAATTCGACCAACCAAGCAGATCGTATAGATATAGATCCATCTAGTCAACCTATACCCATTGATGAAACATCTACACTGTTCCTCGTAGAACAACTGTGGTATCTCACCCACCGGTGAGATATGGTTTTCTTCATGAAGAAGAACAAGAGTTGTCTACTCATGAAGAAGTAGATCATGGAGATGATCCACTTACCTATGAAGAAGCTATATCGATATAGACTCTTCAAAATGGATTGATGCTATGAAATCCGAGATTGATTCCATGTATAAGAATCAAGTTTTGGATCTTGTTGACCCACCAGAAGGTATTGTACCTATAGGTAACAAAAGGGTTATCAACAAGAAAATTGGTTCTGATGGAAAGGTAGAGACCTATAAGGCAAGGCTAGAAGCGAAAGGGTTTCGCCAAAGGCAAGGAATAGACTATGAGGAGACTTTCTCTTTGTTGCCATGCTTAAATCAATTAGGATTTTATTAGCAATAGCTGCATACTATGATTATGAGATTTGGCAGATGGATGTCAAAACAGCCTTTCTCAATGGATACATTGAAGAAAACATTTTCATGGAACAACCTAGTGGATTTGAATCCCAAGATGGTTCCAATGTATGCAAGCTAAAGCGATCCATTTATGGGTTGAAACAAGCTTCGAGGAGTTGGAACATCCGTTTTGATGAAGCCAATAAATCTTTTGGTTTTATCAAAAATGAGGATGAGCCATGTGTATATAAGAAGGTTAGTGACAGTGCTATCACTTTCCTTGTCTTATATGTGGATGACATACTGTTGATGCGTAATGATACAGGTATGTTAACGACTATAAAGGTATGGTTGTCAAATACATTCTCCATGAAAGACTTAGGGGAGGCAACCTATATTCTTGGGATTCGCATCTATAGAGATAGAGCGAAAAGAATAATTGGTTTATCCCAAAGTCTATACTTGGAAAAGGTGTTAAAGAGGTTTAACATGCTTGATTCCAAGAGAGGATTGTTACCAGTGAAACATGGTATCCACCTTTCTAAAGAGATGTCTCCAAAGACACCTGAAGAAAGAGATAAGATGGCCAAGATTCCATATGCTTCGGCTATTGGAAGTTTAATGTATGCAATGTTGTGTACTAGGCCGGATATCGCATATGCTATTAGTTTGACTAGCAGGTATCAATCCAATCCAGGTTTGGAACACTGGATAGCTGTCAAGAATATCCTTAAGTACTTGAGAAGAACTAAGGATTTATTCTTGATTTATGGAGGTGGAGACTTGCAATTGGATGGTTATACTGATTCTGATTTCCAATCAGATATCGATGATAGAAAGTCTACCTCTGGATATGTGTTCATTTGTAATGGAGGTGCGATCGCTGGAAGAGTTCCAAACAGAGCACGATCGCAGATTCCACTCATCGAGGTCGAGTATATTCTCGCATCGATGTCGCAAAAGAAGTCGTTTTGGATGAAGAAGTTCGTGATGTAACTTCCAGAGTTCCTTCCATTGAGTCGCCAGTTCCATTACATCGTGACAACAATGGAGCAACATACTGAGCTAAGGAACTAAGGTCTCACCAAAATCCAAACACATAGAAAGGCACTACCACATTATCGAGATATAGTTGGGCAAGGCGATATAGCCATGCAGAAAATAACATCACTAAAAATTCAAATGATCCATGCACTAAGCCTTTGTCACAAGTTCGATTAGACTGACATCTTGAGTAGATGGGTCGAAAATTTTGTAATGAATGGCTCTAGTGCTAGTGGGAGTTTGTTAGTAGTATGCCCTAGAGCATATCATTTAGTATGTATCTTGTACATATTTTAATAATAAAAGGCATTTCCACTTTTCCGTTTACATAATATATTTATGTGTAATAGAAAAGGTCCATTGATATTTTGTTAGAAATATTATTCTTAAGTTGTTAAGAATATGAGTGACAATATTTCTAGCACAAAGTATCATAAATATTTTCAAAATAGATTATACTTCATAATAATTACATGAATTATACTAAAAGATTGTATTCATGTTTGTTCCCAATTTTTTTATATGAGATATAAATAAGATGGAATGTTGAGTCTCATGCCATATAACAAACTTGTTAGTGACTTATAAATGATAAGTAGGCCTAACCAGTGACTCTTATGACATGCACATGTAGTTTACTCTTGTCATTGTTTTGTCATAAATCATATCGATGCATATGATCTTTAGACTGAGATAGCACGCTTATCTTGTATATAGGTAGTTTGAGTTTGATACTACTTTCATACTTGTACTATGTATGGGTATATGGGCATGTGTTGGCTCTTGCTAGTTATATATGGAGGTAGGTGTTGATCAAGATGGAATCTGTTCCTCTAAGTAAATAGAGTTAAAATCCTATGTTCATTTAATTGTTCTTGATGTTTCAAGTTCTGCCAGACAGATAGATTTATTCGTAAAAGAGTTTCGATGAGAAAATCTTTTAATCAAGAACTGGAATTAAAAGAGAACATAATATTCATAGCAAATGGAGTTTGACATAAACCATGACTCCAGCTTGAGTTGGGATTTTGTAACAGAGAGATTCTAGTGCATGGTAACATATGATTATAGGTTCATTTAAGGTAAACCTTATTACTAATTGGGTGGCCATGGCATGCTATGCTAGGTGTTAACCATGGTCTATGAGGTTCATAAAATGATTTAGAGAAATCATTTATGGTAAGAAAGAGTTCTGATGATATTAAGAGTTGATATCATTTCTCATTGCCAATTAGTGATGAGCCTAGTAAGTCACACACATACACAAGTTATCACCTAATTAAATATGATTTAATTAATTAATTAAAGAGTTTAATTGATTAATTAAATAGGTTTGGTTTGCAATTAGATTTCAAAGTCCCTAGCATGACTTGAAACCAAATCTAGATTATTGGATGTATAATATAAGTTAAATTTATATTTAAAGTGTTTAAATATGAATTTAATTAATGAGAAATTAATTAATAGAGATTAATTAATTAATTTATAATTTATATTTGATATAAATTAATTAGAAGAAGAAAATAATTATTTTGGGTTAAGAACTCAAAATTAAGACACAGGGGCATTTTGGTCATTTCACAGTGTGACAAGTGGCACCATGAGATGGTGACACATGGCATAACACATAAGCTTGTCAAATATTTTTTAATCATGTAAGATGATTAAAATCAAGATTAAATATAGGTTTGACACTTGGCACAATGTGATTGGGTCACTTAAACCTAGAGCTAATCAAAAGGTGACATGTGGCTAGGGTTTAATGTGTTAACCTAGCTATTTAAGTGTGGTTATGAAAAGAAAACATAACCAGCAGCCTCTCCTCTCAATTGTCACACCACTTTGAGCCTCTCCAGCTATTTCTCTTCATCTCTCATCAATTCAAAGAGATTAGCCATCAATCTCTTGAATTAAGAACACTAGAAATTGTTTCTAGTGTCCTGTTTACATCTCTAATCTCTTAAAAGGCAGAACTTGAATTTCTAATTAATAGAAAAGGCTTTAGAAGCTGTTCAAGGGCTGCCATAGGTGTTCTTGGTGTGGACAAGCTAGAGGGACAACATCTGGTGTCCTAAAGACGAATCTCAAAGGCGTAGATACGCAAAGACATCAAGAGGTTAGTGTAATCGTTCTTGATTTAATCTAGGGTTCTAAAATTAATCTGATTAATTTTAAAATCTTAAATGGCAAATACAGATCCAAAAACATATTAAAAGAGTTTTAATATGTTGTTTATCATTGAAATCAAATAGATAAAAATAAATCTTGCATGATGCATGTGACCCTAGGTGAAAATTTTTGAATTCAATGGTATAAACTTGTGTTTTTCACGCTTCCGTTCCTTCATGATCAAGCAATAAGACTTAGAGCATTCCCATTCTCCCTTCGGGACAGAGCAAGGAAGTGGTTACTTTCTTAACTAGCTGGAACGTTCACCACTTGGGAAAACCTTTCTCAAGCTTTTCTAGCAAGGAAGGAGAATCACTCTATAACACATGGGAAAGATATAAAGACCTGTAGAGGGAATGTCCACACCATGGCATAGAAGATTGGCTACTAGTGCAAAATTTCTATAATGGATTACTACCCTCTACAAGGAGCATAGTTGATTCAGCTGTAGAGGGTGATCTAATGGAGAAAACAGTAACACAAGCACTTGAACTCCTAGAAAGGGTTGCATACCATAGTTATGAGTGGTCAAATGAAAGAGGAAATGCAACGAGAACTGCAGGGGTCGTGGAAGTAAATGCCTAAGCATGATAAATGCTCAATTTGATTAGCTCACAAAGAAACTCGAAAGAATGCAAGCCAACGCAGTTGGTACAAATAGTAAACATAAGGATAGCTATGGAGGAGGATACATGAGTTTAGAATATAAGAATTTCAATGAACCCTCCTCAGAACAGATGAACTATGTGAATAATGGAGGAAACTTCAATAAGAGGTAGCCCAACAATCCATATTCAAATACTTACAACCCTGGATGAAGGAACCACCCAAATTTTTGATGGTCCAATCAGTAGAGCCAATAAACAAGCAACAAGCGTACAAACCACCAACACCCCCTTGATTTCTGAACAGAGGTCAAAACTTTGCACAACTATCACTACCTCTCCAACCTTAACAACCTAAACTGAAAATGACCATGGAAACCATGATGGAAGGATTTCTAGTAACTCAGTAACAACAAACTGAATTGATTAAATAGCTGACTTCCATAGTGGACCAACTTGCTACTCATAATAAGATGCTAGAGAATTAAATTGCTCAGCAAGCAAGTTCTTCAAGTAAGGCTACTGGTAAACTGCCTAACCAATTAGAAATGAACCCAAGGGAGCATTGTAAGGCAGTTACACTGAGGAGTGGGAGAACTCTAGTACAACCAGAGGTAGAAGGAAACCATTGAAAAATTTGAAGGCCAAGCAGATAAAAAGGAGGAAGAAGCTAAGAAGGATCAAGGAAGATAAAGAAAAGAAAGCCATACCAGCCACCCTTACTTTTTCCTCAGAGATTTTAGAAAAACAAATTGGACAAGTAGTTTGGGAAGTTTTTGGAGGTTTTACAGAAACTTTACATCAACATCCCCTTCACTGAAGCACTTTCTTAGATGCCATCCTATGCCAAATTTCTTAGGGAAATTCTATCAAAGAAAAGAAAGCTAGAAGACTATGGAATAATAGCTCTAACAGAGGAATGCAGTGCCATACTGCAAAACAAACTGCCTCCAAATTTGAAGGATCCAGGAAGCTTCTCCATACCCTGCCTCATTAGTAACAAGAAAATAGACAAGGCCCTATGCGACCATGGGGCAAGCGTCAATTTAATGCCTCTATTAATATACAAAAAGCTGGAGATCGGAGAACTAAAGCCCACAATAATCTTATTGGAATTGGCTTATCGATCTGTTAAATATCCTATGGGAATACTTGAGAACATTCCTATTAAAGTGGGCAAATTCTTGATTCCAGTAGACTTTGTTGTCCTTGAGATGTAAGATGTTCAAATTCCTATCATCTTGGGAAGACCATTCTTGGCAACTGCCGGAGACATCATAGACGTCGAAAATGGGCGACTAACCCTCAAGGTAGGAGAAAAAGAAGTGGAGTTCAACTTGTTCGACACAATAAAACATAAATTTAAACCTGATGAATGCATAAAGGTTGACATAATTGACGAATAAGTTGAAAAGGAATTTCATAAGACACATCCTAAAGATCCTCTTAAAGCATGTATTGTGCACAGCCACACAGTGGATGATGAAAATACAGAAATAGCAGCCTGTGTACAATAGTTAGCAACTCATCCACCCCTCCCCTTAGCTAAGGCATCCGAGATGGAGAAGTTGAAGGAGGAACAAATCGAAGGTAAGCTCTAGGAAAACGCCAAACAGGTAGAGCTTATACCTCTCATCTCTTCACTAAGGTACGCATTTCTAGACTCAAATTCTAAATATCCTGTTATAATAAATGCTAGCCTTTCTAAGTTAAAGGAGAAAAAATTGTTAAGAGAACTTAGGATCCATAGCAAAGCTATGGGGTATAAAGTAGAAGACCTGAAAGGAATCAACCCTTCAATTTGCATGCATAGGGTACCTATGGAAGAAAATAGTAAATCCATGATCGAACACCAAAGAAGACTTAACCCAAACATGAAAGAAGTAGTCAAGAAAGAAATTTTAAAACTATTAGATGCAGGTATCATATACCCAATTTTTTATAGTAAATGGGTTAGTCCAGTACATGTAGTTCCTAAGAATGGTGGGACAACTATTATCCAAAATGCAAACAATGAACTAATCCCTACTAGAGTAGTCACTAGATGGCGAATGTGCATAAATTATAGGAAATTGAATAGTGCTATCAGAAAATACCATTTCCCTCTCCCCTTCATCGACCAAATGTTAGCAAGGTTAGCGAAACACTCTTATTTCTGTTATCTAGATGGGTATTCGGGATTCTTTCAAATTTCTATTCACTTAGAAGACTAAGAAAAGACAAAATTCATTTGTCCCTATGGAACATTTGCATATAGGAGAATGCCTTTTGGTCTTTGTAATGCCCCTGCTACCTTTCAAAGATGCATGATGGCTATCTTTTCTGATTATATTAAAGATATCATGGAAGTTTTTATGGATGATTTTTTTATCTGTGGAATTACTTTTGATGATTGCCTAGCTAATTTATCTAAGGTGTTGTAAAGATGTGAAGAATCAAACTTGGTCCTAAATTGGGAAAAATGCCACTTTATGGTAAGGGAAGGCATAGTTCTGGGACATTTTATATCAGAAAGAGGAATTGAAGTTGAAAAGGCAAAAAGTGAGATCATTGAAAACATGCCACCCCTAACATCGGTCAAGGGAGTGCGAAGCTTTTTAGGACATGTAGGATTCTACAGAAGATTCATCAAGGACTTATTAAAAATAGCTAAGCCACTTACCAACTTGTTAACTCAAGATGTTCCCTTTGATTTTGACGAAAGTTGCCTTGTCTCCTTTAACAGGACCAAAGAAGCCCTGATATCAGCACAAATAATGCAGCTACTAAATTGCGAGCTACCATTCGAGCTGATGTGCGACGCGAGTGACTTTGCAATTGGAGCAGTGCTCGAGCAAAGAAAAGATGAAAAGCTCCATGCTATTTATTATGCTAGCAAGACACTCGATGATGCGCAAATCAATTATGCCACCACAGAGAAGGAATTCCTAACAGTGGTGTTTGTAATTGACAAGTTCAGATCTTACCTCATTGGGCCAAAAGTCATTGTATTCACAGATCATGCTGCAATCTAGTACCTTTTGAACAAGAAGGAAGCAAAACCAAGGCTGATTCGATGGATTCTACTCCTGCAAGAATTTGACCTTGAAATCAAGGACAAAAAAGGATCCAGAAATGTTGTAGCTAACCATTTTTCCAGACTAAAATTGGAGTACATAGAGGACTTCAAAGATTTGGCAATTAATGATTCATTTCTTGATGAGTAATTACTTGCATTCTCCAAGGATCCATGGTACGCTGACTTTGTTAATTTTCTTGTATGCAGGGTGCTGCCTCCAAACATAACTTATCAGTAAAGGAAGAAATTCCTACATGATGTGAGATTTACATATGGGAGGAACCTCTACTGTACAAGAGATGTAATAATGGGCTGATAAGAAGATGCATACCAGAGGAAGATATGGAAAGTATCATCCATCATTGCCATTCATCACTACATGGAGAACACTTCGTCACCTTAAAAACCACAGCCAAGATTTTGCAAGCTCGGTTTTACTGGCCACATTTGTTTAAGGATGTAAGATCATTTGTGCTAAGTTGTGATCAATGCCAAAGAACAGGTAACAGTTCAAGAAGGAATGAAATGCCACTACATGGTATACTTGAGATAGAATTGTTTAATGTATGGGGAATAGACTTCATGGGCCCATCATGGAAATAAGTATATTCTGGTTGGAGTTGATTATGTGTCAAAATGGGTAGAAGCAATTGTGACACCAACCAACGATGCTAGAGTGGTCACGAGCTTCCTTAAGAAGAACATCTTCACAAGATTTGGCACACCATGAGCAATAATCAGTGATAGAGGAAGTCACTTCTGCAACCAACAATTCAAAACACTACTGAAAAAGTATGGAGTGACTCACAAGGTGGCCACACCTTATCATCCTCAAACCAGCGGTCAAGTAGAAATCTCAAACAGGAAACTAAAGTAGATTCAGGAGAAAACTGTAAATAGATCCAAGAAGGACTGGTGCATGAAGTTAGATGATGCACTATGGGCATACCACACTGCATATAAAACCCCAATTGGCACAACACCCTTCCGACTTGTTTATGAAAAATCATGCCATCTCCCTGTTGAACTTGAGCATAAAGCTTACTGGGCAATTCAGATCCTAAACTTTGACCTCAAGGCTGCTAGTGAGAAAAGACTCCTACAACTGAATGAGTTAGAAGAAATCCGACAGGATGCGTATGAAAATGCCAAAATTTTCAAGGATAAAACCAAAAGATGGCATGACAGGAGCATAGTAAGGAAAGAAATAAAAGAAGGAGATCTTGTCCTCTTATTCAACTCTAGATTGAAACTCTTTTTAGAGAAGCTTAAATCAAGATGGTTCGGACCTTTCAAGGTCACCCAAGTCTTCCCACATGGAGTAGATGAAGTGTGGAGCGAAACCTCAGGTGCATTTAAGGTCAATGGGCAGAGGCTGAAGCCTTACTTTTAGGGAGAAACCATAGAAATGGGAGTCAATTTCACCCTCAACCATCCTCCTGACAGACCATAAACAACCAAAGTCTAGCTAAAGACTATAAACAAGCACTTTTTGGGAGGCAACCCAAAAATTTTTTCTGAACTTTTCTTTCCTTCTTTTTCAAATTGATTTTTGTTTCATACTTATCAGCATTTCATTTTGGAGGATTTTTGGAAAGGGGAGTAGAGATCAAGAGAGGGAAGGAATCACCAAGTCAAAACCACAAAAGGGAAAATTGGAGAAAACCAGGAAAGTAGCTATATTGCTAAACTTTACATCCATTTTATGTATTGGGATGATAATTTTTTTCATTTGACAAAATTTGAAAAATCAGAAAATTACACAGGTCGTGTACTGGTTTTACACGCCCCATGTAACTTTCTAGAAGTCTGTAAATTTCTTGTTTTTTTAACTCTGAGGGAGACAAAAAGTTACACGGGTCCAAAGCCTAATTTACACGGACCCTGTAATGTCTCTAGCAGAATAACTTAAAGCCAAAGAGTTACACAAGACTCCTTGTATTTAACACGAGCCATGTAACATATCCAGTAAAGAAACTTGAGAGACAAAAAGTTACGCGGGTCCCAGAGCTCATTTACACGGGCTATCTACTACAACAGAATTTGAAATTTTTGGGCAGAAATTTACACGGCCCTACATGTCGGGACCCGTGTAGTGATACACGACCTGTGCACTTTGTCGCAGACGCGACTCTTGGGGGCGAAACGCACGAAATGAAGAGTCCTAACGGCTCTTTAAATGCACCCCTAGCATTAAAACTGTAACATCCTCATTTTCGTAGTCTGTACGTCCTACTGACCGACGGCTAATGCCTACCCCAGAAAGTCGGAATATCTAGAACTACACTTAATTGACAGTGAGGAAGCATAAAATAATGAAATATGTGATGAGAAAAATTAAGGAAAAATAAAAGAGATAAAATGTGACTAAGTTAAACGAGCTGAACCCGTAGCGATGGGTGACCGCACCGAGAAGTTACGGCGAGGACCGTTGACGAGCCCTAGACCATAGGAACTCAGGAAAATATTTTCGGAACATAATTAAAGGTCTATTGAGGTGTAATTGACATTGAAAATATCAAAGAAAATTTAGTGAGTCAATATAAATGAAAAACAAAAATTAAAGAAATCGGCAGTACAAGGAGTAAATCGGTAGTATCGAAAAATCCGAAATACAATCCGAAGAGGGGCATTTTGGTCATTTGACACCTCGAATTGACTTTTGACCTAAATGTCCATGAAAAATTAGTAGTATTAAATTTTGAAAATGCCATGAAAATAAGAAATTTGACATAAAATGTAAATAGTGAAAAATTTAGGGCATAATTGCAATTAAGGAAAACTTGGATTATTATAATGTTAATTATACTTAGTGGGGCAATTAGTGGACATATTTAAGGCCATTAGTGGACAAAGTGGGCAACACTAACATTTTCTTCTTCATTCTTCATCTTAGCTGAATTTCATTTCTCCCAAATTCTCCATTGTCCTCCATAGCTAGCCATGAAGCAAGCTCCAATCTACCCATGATCAAGCCATAGACTTCGCATTTGTCTTCACTAAAGTTGGTCTACACACCTTGGGTAGCTTATAGGGAACAAAAAGGAAGAGTTTTGGTGAAGTTTTGGTTAAGCTCAAAAAAGGTTAGTGCTAGTTTTTCATCCCCTGCTTCATTAAACTTTGTTTTAAGGTTGTGATGAATTGAATTGACAAGAAATTTGGGAGAAATTGATGATTAATGATGAAGCTGTTAGTAGTATGCCCTAGAGCATATCATTTAGTATGTATCTTGTACATTTTTTATTAATAAAAGGCATTTCCACTTTTCCGTTTACATAAGATATTTATGTGTAATAGAAAAGGTCCATTGATATTTTGTTAGAAATTCTATTCTTATGTTGTTAAGAATATGAGTGACAGTATTTCTAGTACAAAGTATCATAAATAGGTTCGCAATCGAGGATACTTCATAATAAGGACATGACTTATCCAGAAAGATTGTATTCATGTTTGTTCCCCAGTTATTTATATGAGATATAAATAAGATGGAATGGTGAGTCTCATGCCATATGACAAACATGATTGGCACTTACAAATTATAGGCAGGCCGAACCAGTGACACTTATGACAAGCTCATGGACTTCACTCTTATCAATGTTTTATCATAAATCATATCAGTGCATATAATCTTTAGACCTGAGATAGCACAGTTATCTTGTATATAGGTAGTTTGAGTTTGATATAAAGGAACAGAAGCGTGAAAAACACAAGTTTATAGCATTGAATTAAAAATTTTTCACCTAGGGTCACATGTATCATGCAAGATTTATTTTTATCTATTTGATTTCAATGATAAACAACATATTAAAACTCTTTTAATATGTTTTAGATCTGTATTTTCCATTTAATATTTTAAAATTAATCAGATTATTTTTAGAACCCTATATTAAATCAAGAACGATTACACTAACCTCTTGATGCACTGTAGCGTGTCTGCGCCTTTGAGATTTGTCTTCCAGACACCAGATGTTGTCCCTCTAGTTTGTCCGCACCAAGAACACCTATGGTAGCCCTTGAACAGCTTCTAAAGCTTTTTCTATTAATTAGAAATTCAAGTTCTGCCTTTTAAGAGATTAGAGATGTGACACCCCTCACCCGACTACAGTGTAGCCGAGCAAAGTGTTCTACATTCGGTGCCGGAGCACCCTATCTTATCTTACTTTATTCCTTTCATATTTTGATCTCGTTATATTTTAATATTAATTATTTTTCGACGGAGAAACCAGCGGAGTTTTCCCTATTTTATTACCAGTTGACGTGTTTTACTATTTACCTATTTGAAAGTTTCAACAATATTTTCAGAATAAAGTCTTATCCATGCTAATCATAATTATCTCATCAATCATTCTCATAATTTTCTCATATTTCAAATCTCATTCATACATTTCAATTTCATAATCATTTCCATGCATACTCAATTCATATGTAAACATTCTCAAATTACATAAGCAAAATTTTCAAATTTCTTTAATTTACATAATTTACAAAATAATTACAAAATTTCATAATTTACATCATAATGTAATATCTAGCATTTTATACAAAATACAAAATAGGATCTATATGGGCCCTATCTACATGCATTGCTGAGGAGGTGACAACCTTGAATACTTCAGATACTTCCGCAGATCAAAACTCCCAAAATTCCTAGACAAACGTCCAGTGTGTTCTAGCTTGACACACTTGAAGGAAACAATTCCATCGCGCTAAGCATTGCTGCTTAGTGGTGCAATAATATAACAAGGAAATAATATACAAATAAAGATAGAAATAAAACATAATTCAAATAATCAAGATTTATTTATATTTCACATGCGGTTTCTAAAATTTAATGTGTTATATCCTAATTTAGTCTTCTTTGAAAGTGTTTATTTGCCAATGTACAGTAATAATGTGACACCCCTTACCCGACTACAGTGTAGCCGAGCAAGTTATGCCACTCAGTGTGCCGAGCACTCTATTTTATCTTAATTCATTTTTATCATAGTTTTGAATATAACTTGTGAAATATAATTCATTTTAAGCCATTTATCGAAATTTTTATTTATTTGAGGTTCCGAAAATTTTAAAGAAAATCCGGCAGAATACCGGCTAAAAATGGAGAAAACCATTCTTCGGAACCTGTGAAAAACACTTTCTATATTCATATTCAATCATCTCAATTCCATTTATCAAAATCTCAACATTTTTCAACCATTCATTTCTCAATCATTCATCACATGTGATAATCATATATAAATTACAGATACACATTCACTTTTCCTTTCACAAACACAATTTTCTTAACAATTTCTGTATTTGTCATTCATTCTTTTCACATCATCATTAGACTCAAATCATAAATA
Source organism: Hevea brasiliensis (assembly GCF_030052815.1). Lineage (NCBI taxonomy): Eukaryota > Viridiplantae > Streptophyta > Magnoliopsida > Malpighiales > Euphorbiaceae > Hevea > Hevea brasiliensis. The sequence continues at coordinate 55,122,491 of NC_079497.1, read as the reverse complement.
AATTCTCACATGTGATTTATAATCACAATTTACAAGTACTTACATTAATACAAAATTATATTACATTTGTTCAAATACATATGATAAAATAAGAGTTCAATTACCAAATTTACAAAAATCTCAAAATACAAAATGGGACCTAGTGTCCTACCAATGCACTGTAGTCTGTGAGGTGACACGGACGCTATGCAGAACTGTGAACTGCCTTACCAAATCTGTGGTCTACTGGGCCCTCTGTCCAAATCTTCAGTACCTACGCGTTGCAAAAGCGACGCGCTAAGCATAAAGCTTAGTAGTGCCAATAATACAAGAAAATATAATATGCAAATAAAAATCATAATTTCTTAGCCATTATGTTCATAAGAACTGAATAATTACCAACTTAATGTTTAGTCAAGGGCTAATTACGTTTTATGATATTAACTTCTTCATGCATTTTGTTAATTATTTTCTTCATGATCTTGAGTTTCTTTGTATTTTTGGTAATCATTCCTGATACTTAATTTTCGTATTTTCTTTAATGATCAGTTCAATCACAGTTATACTTTTCCATGCCCAAGTAACCTATCCGACGATCGGATCGATAACGGGTCGTTGGCACCGACACCGCGTTCTCGCCGTCACATACCATGGGACGCAGTAACGCCAACCACGATGCAAATGTGGTATGGCTAAAAAGCCATGATATCACATAATCGGCATAAAAGCCATGAATACGGGCATAAAGCCATGAATACAGGCATAAAGCCTTTCCTTTCGCAGTACTGCTAAAACAATACCCTATTGGCATGCCAAACTATCCAAACCAATCACATTAGGCCTACTAGGGCATTTTGCATTTTTAAGTTTCACAATTTTTGAATTTCAAGTTTTCATGTCACTATTCATTTCATTAGTCAACTAAAATGTTGACTTTTGCATAAACAATAGGTACATTGATTTTAGTACTCCCAACATACCACATGTTGTATTCAAAACTTGTTGGTTTTGGTCACTTTCTCAAAGTTTAGGTAATTTTGGCAAAATTGCCAATTTTTGGTTTTAGTGTCACTATTCATCTCATTGGTCAACAAAAATGTTGACTTTTAGATAGAAAATAGGTGTATTGGTTTTAACACCTCAAACATACCACATTTTGTATTTCAAACTTGTTGGTATTGGTTGCCAATACCATTTTTAAGCTTAATGCTAATTGAGCAAAATTTTTGGTTTTCATACTTCATCTTTACTATTCCATTTGTTATTTTTACAGTGGGAATTTGAGGAAATGGTAAACATGAAAGTTGTTTCTTATTTTGTCTAGTTGAATTTCCTTTTTTGAATCACTCCATTTGGAGTTTTGTAGCTCAAGTTATGGCCAAAATAAGTTTACTGTTCACGTGCACTGTTCATGCTGAGATTTTGGGTCTGGCAGATTTTTGGTCCAACTTTGGTCAGTAATTTGATCAAGTTAAGTTCATAATTTGGTCTAAATTTCTTCATATGAAATGTTCTACTATGCCTTAGGTTTCCATCGGTTCAAGAATCACCTAAATCTGAGTTTTCTAGAGAGAGTTATAGTCCTCCAAACATTGCTGCTCAAATGAAAATTCTGGAAATCTCAGTACAGTAAACTTCACTTTGCTCAATGATTTGATTAGGTTATGGTCATAATTTGAGGTAGGTTTCTTCATGAAAGTTGTTTGTCTATGTCTTAACATGTTGCTGTAAAAATTTCAGGTCAATTGACCATATCTACAGTGAGTTATGGCCAAATGAACAGTTACTGTTCATTTGGTCATTTCTACAGGGGCTGTTTGCAGGGTATCCGGATTGGGGCCAAGTTTTGGTCCTCTTGCTTTGGTCTTTTGGGCATGGTTTCTTCAGCAAAAATGTGCCATTATAAGCCTAGTTTCATGTTCAATTAGCCAAACACCAATTGGACCTACACAGCCAAAGTTATGGCTGTCTAAGTGGACTGAAATTTTAGTCACCCTGCTGCACTTACAAGGCAGCCTACTCATTCCCTTTGCCATGCTACATTTCAGTCCAAATTATGGTCAACTTACCTAAAATGGTCACTAATTGACCCTTATAATGTTCTTTCACAATTTCATAAGCTAAATCCAAGTTTCACACCTCAAAGCCCTAATTTTCATTATAAATTTTCACAACATGCTTTAATTAACTAACTAATCCATTATACTTATATTTACATACTTTAAACATAATCCCTAGTGCACTCCAAGTCCATCAAAACACTCAATCTTTTTCCTTACTTAGGGGCAGCCGAAATCCATGGGCCACATACACTTAACTTTTATTCATTTGGTTCACAAATTCATACTTATTTTAAGTCATTAACATGGAATAAGAAAGATTTTTGTATAAATAGGCACTAACCTTTTTGAAACCAACCTTGAGCTTGTTATTCTTCAAGATTTCTCCTAGAATCATAATAACCATAATCAATTATAACTTCACTTTCCTAAATTAAATATCCAATAAAAATTCAACAGCATTTCCCCTTAAATTGGACTAAACTCCTATCATAAATCTTAAATCCACAACCCATTAATACCCAATCTGGAAGCTTGTTCATTCAAATTTATATATAATGATCTAACCGTTAGATAAATCTCAAATTTATACCATATATTCAAGACATCCCTATACAATATCAGTAAAAATTTTAGCATCAAATCATCCCTATATCATGAGATATCAAACATTCATTCAACCCTTCAAAATCTGAATTGTTGCAGAAATCAGTCTTACTCAGACAGCTCATGCAAAACAATTTATATCTCATAAACCACAAGTCTAAAATTCACCAAATTTTAACCCAGCCGCCTCAACATCCTAAATATCATTTGTAGCAAATTTCATAATTTTATAAGCATCCTAACTATTTAGTTTTCTCAAATTTCAGTAGCCAAAATTCAGAATTCAACCTACAGACAGCCTGTGTTCAACAATATGTTTCTCCAAATCCAACCGTTGAACAATCACCAAATTTTAACCATAACTTCCACACATACATACCTCAAACATATCCAAAAATCAGCCATAGATGTTGAGCCAAACTCACCTGGACGGAAGAGAAACATGCTGCCCTGCTGAACCCCTTTTTCTGCTACTGTTCATCTCCTTCTCCTTCTTCCTTTCTTTCTTTCTTATCCTTTTCTCTCTCTTTCTCTCTTATTCCAGCCCGTATGAATAAGGAAACTGCTGGTTTCCTTTGTTTTTTATCTCATTTTAAGTCATTTTTATCTCTTTTTATTGGTTTGTCAAATGGTGATTGGTTGGAGAGTGTTGGATGACATCATATGATGTCATAATTTGCTTTTTATTTCATTTTAGTTACAATTCCTAACTTATTTCAAGTCACTATCATGGAATATAAGAGTTTCAAATGAATAGGTGCACTAACCTTAGGAGGGCAGAATTTTCCCAAGCAATTCCTTCACTTTCTTGGCTTTTCTTGGCTGCCAAACACTCCTACAAGGTGTGTGGACAAGTTTTAATGAAGATACCTAAGGGTTTTAGGGTAAGGAATCAAAGATTGGAAGGTATAAAAAAAAAAAAGCTATGGAGGAAGAAACTCACGTTTTGGCTGGTTGAAGATGAAGAAGGAAACCAGAAATTTTTGGTCTATTTTTGACTCTTTTAAGTGTTTTAAGATTGCTTGTTAGATGGTGATTGGTTGGGAGTAAGATAATGACATCATGTGATGTCATTATCCTTATTTTTCCACTATTTTTCTTTTCTTTTCTTTTCTACCACATTTTAATTTAATTTTTAGCAATATTTATTCATATTTTGAGTCATAATAATTATTTACTTAACTGGACAAGTCGGCAAAAAATCACCTCTGAAGGCGAAATGACCAAAATGCCCTCCGTTTGGCTTAACGGGTCAAAATTGTCTGTACCGATTGAAAAATTTTTCTAAATATTTTCTTGGTATTCTAATGCCATAGGAACCTCAATGACCCTTCTCTGGAGTCCCAAAAATTATTTTATGAATTTTTTTCCCGGGTCTAGGGCTCCTCATTGCGAGAACCGCAACTTACCTCTGGTTACCCATCGCTTGGGCACCGGCTCATTTGACTTGGTTGTATTTTATTTCTAAAATTTTTTCTAAATTTTTCTTATTAATATTTGAGTTAATTATGGTCCCTCACTTTGATTTAAATATTTTTCCGGACGTTCTAGCTGTCCACCGGAACAGTAGAATGTACGGAGTTGCTACCGGGAGGGTGTTACAACTCTTCCCCTATCATTTAAATTTCGTCCTCGAAATTTACCCAGTGTAAATAGCCGAGGAGCTAATACCTCTTTATTTCTTCACCTTTCCGTGTTATCCTACTTCACTTTCTCCTTAGTCTCAATCCTATCCTCAAACAGTTATGTACTCATCCTTTTTCATCTTAAATATAGACTCTTTCTCATCTCCATTCGCTATCTCATTGTCTCTTCACTCTCTTATTCCATACCTTAACCTAAAATAAACAGGAAATACAGATCTGCAATAGTGTCACCTCGACTCTTATGAATGCAATGCATGATATGCAGTCTATCTAGGTCCAAAAACGCCTAAACCGCGCTTTGATACCACTAAATGTGACACCCCTCACCCGACTACAGTGTAGCCGAGCAAGTTATGCCACTCAGTGTGCCGAGCACTCTATTTTATCTTAATTCATTTTTATCATAGTTTTGAATATAACTTGTGAAATATAATTCATTTTAAGCCATTTATCGAAATTTTTATTTATTTGAGGTTCCGAAAATTTTAAAGAAAATCCGGCAGAATACCGGCTAAAAATGGAGAAAACCATTCTTCGGAACCTGTGAAAAACACTTTCTATATTCATATTCAATCATCTCAATTCCATTTATCAAAATCTCAACATTTTTCAACCATTCATTTCTCAATCATTCATCACAAGTGATAATCATATATAAATTACAGATACACATTCACTTTTCCTTTCACAAACACAATTTTCTTAACAATTTCTCTATTTGTCATTCATTCATTTCACATCATCATTAGACTCAAATCATAAATAAATTCTCACATGTGATTTATAATCACAATTTACAAGTATTTACATTAATACAAAATTATATTACATTTATTCAAATACATATGATAAAATAAGAGTTCAATTACCAAATTTACAAAAATCTCAAAATACAAAATGGGACCTAGTGTCCTACCAATGCACTGTAGTCTGTGAGGTGACACGGACGCTATGCAGAACTGTGAACTGCCTTACCGAATCTGTGGTCTACTGGGCCCTCTGTCCACCTTTTCGCACTACGCTGCTGTAAAGCGACGCGCTAAGCATAAAGCTTAGTGGTGCCAATAATACAAGAAAATATAATATGCAAATAAAAATCATAATTTCTTAGCCATTATGTTCATAAGAACTGAATAATTACCAACTTAATGTTTAGTCGAGGGCTAATTACGTTTTATGATATTAACTTCTTCATGCATTTTGTTAATTATTTTCTTCATGATCTTGAGTTTCTTTGTATTTTTGGTAATCATTCCTGATACTTAATTTTCGTATTTTCTTTAATGATCAGTTCAATCACAGTTATACTTTTCCATGCCCAAGTAACCTATCTTCGACGATCGGATCGATAACGGGTCGTTGGCACTGGACACCGCGGTGCCTCGGGCCGTCATACCATGGGACGCAGAACGTCAACCACGTATGCAGTCAGTATGGCTAAAAAGCCATGATATCACATAATCGGCATAAAAGCCATGAATACGGGCATAAAGCCATGAATACAGGCATAAAGCCTTTCCTTTTGCAGTACTGCTAAAACAATACCCTATTGGCATGCCAAACTATCCAAACCAATCACATTAGGCCTACTAGGGCATTTTGCATTTTTAAGTTTCACAATTTTTGAATTTCAAGTTTTCATGTCACTATTCATTTCATTAGTCAACTAAAATGTTGACTTTTTCATAAACAATAGGTACATTGGTTTTAGTACTCCCAACATACCACATGTTGTATTCAAAACTTATTGGTTTTGGTCACTTTCTCAAAGTTTAGGTAATTTTGGCAAAATTGCCAATTTTTGGTTTTGGTGTCACTATTCACCTCATTGGTCAACAAAAATGTTGACTTTTGGATAGAAAATAGGTGTATTGGTTATAACACCTCAAACATACCACATTTTGTATTTCAAACTTGTTGGTATTGGTTGCCAATACCATTTTTAAGCTTAATGCTAATTGAGCAAAATTTTCGGTTTTCATACTACATCTTTACTATTCCATTTGTTATTTTTACAGTGGGAATTTGAGGAAATGGTAAACATGAAAGTTGTTTCTTATTTTGTCTAGTTGAATTTCCTTTTTTGAATCACTCCATTTGGAGTTTTGTAGCTCAAGTTATGGCCAAAATAAGTTTACTGTTTACGTGCACTGTTTATGCTGAGATTTTGGGTCTGGCAGATTTTTTGGTCCAACTTTGGTCAGTAATTTGATCAAGTTAAGTTCATAATTTGGTCTAACTTTCTTCATATGAAATGTTCTACTATGCCTTAGGTTTCCATCGGTTCAATAATCGCCTAAATCCGAGTTTTCTAGAGAGAGTTATAGTCCTCCAAACATTGCTGCTCAAATGAAAATTCTGGAAATCTCAGTACAGTAAACTTCACTTTGCTCAATGATTTGATTAGGTTATGGTGATACTTTGGGGTAGGTTTCTTCATGAAAGTTGTTTGTCTATGTCTTAACTTGTTGCTGTAAAAATTTCAGGTCAATTGACCATATCTACAGTGAGTTATGGCCAAATGAACAGTTATTGTTCATTTGGTCATTTCTGCAGGGGCTGTTTGCAGGGTATCCGGATTGGGGCCAAGTTTTGGTCCTCTTGCTTTGGTCTTTTGGGCATGGTTTCTTCAGCAAAAATGTGCCATTATAAGCCTAGTTTCATGTCCAATTGGCCAAACACCAATTGGACCTACACAGCCAAAGTTATGGCTGTCTAAGTGGACTGAAATTTCAGTCACCCTGCCACACTTACAAGGCAGCCTACTCATTCCCTTTGCCATGCTACATTTCAGTCCAAATTATGGTCAACTTACCTAAAATGGTCACTAATTGACCCTTATAATGTTCTTTCACAATTTCATAAGCTAAATCCAAGTTTCACACCTCAAAACCCTAATTTTCATTATAAATTTTCACAACATGCTTTAATTAACTAACTAATCCATTATACTTATATTTACATACTTTAAACATAATCCCTAGTGCACTCCAAGTCCATCAAAACACTCAATCTTTTTCCTTACTTAGGGGCAGCCGAAATCCATGGGCTACATACACTTAACTTTTATTCATTTGGTTCACAAATTCATACTTATTTTAAGTCATTAACATGGAATAAGAAAGATTTTTGTATAAATAGGCACTAACCTTTTTGAAACCAACCTTGAGCTTGTTATTCTTCAAGATTTCTCCTAGAATCATAATAATCATAATCAATTATAACTTCACTTTCCTAAATTAAATATCCAATAAAAATTCAACAGCATTTCCCCTTAAATTGGACTAAACTCCTATCATAAATCTTAAATCCACAACCCATTAATACCCAATCTGGAAGCTTGTTCATTCAAATTTATATATAATGATCTAACCGTTAGATAAATCCCAAATTTATACCATATATTCAAGACATCCCTATACAATATCAGTAAAAATTTCAGCATCAAATCATCCCATATCATGAGATATCAAACATTCATTGAACCCTTCAAAATCTGAATTGTTGCAGAAATCAGTCTTACTCTGACAGCTCATGCAAAACAATTTATATCTCATAAACCACAAGTCTAAAATTCACCAAATTTTAACCCAGCCGCCTCAACATCCCAAATATCATTTGTAGCAAATTTCATAATTTTATAAGCATCCTAACTATTTATTTTTCTCAAATTTCAATAGCCAAAATTCAGAATTCAACCTACAGACAGCCTGTGTTCAACAATATGTTTCTCCAAATCCAACCGTTGAACAATCACCAAATTTTAACCATAACTTCCACACATACATACCTCAAACATATCCAAAAATCAGCCATAGATGTTGAGCCAAACTCACCTGGACGGAAGAGAAACATGCTGCCCTGCTGAACCCCTTTTTCTGCTACTGTTCATCTCCTTCTCCTTCTTCCTTTCTTTCTTTCTTTTCCTTTTCTCTCTCTTTCTCTCTTATTCCAGCCCGTATGAATAAGGAAACTGCTGGTTTCCTTTGTTTTTTATCTCATTTTAAGTCATTTTTATCTCTTTTTATTGGTTTGTCAAATGGTGATTGGTTGGAGAGTGTTGGATGACATCATATGATGTCATAATTTGCTTTTTATTTCATTTTAGTTACAATTCCTAACTTATTTCAAGTCACTATCATGGAATATAAGAGTTTCAAATGAATAGGTGCACTAACCTTAGCAGGGCAGAATTTTCCCAAGCAATTCCTTCACTTTCTTGGCTTTTCTTGGCTGCCAAACACTCCTACAAGGTGTGTGGACAAGTTTTAATGAAGAGACCTAAGGGTTTTAGGGTAAGGAATCAAAGATTGGAAGGTATAAAAAAATAAAAGCTATGGAGGAAGAAACTCACGTTTTGGCTGGTTGAAGATGAAGAAGGAAACCAGAAATTTTTGGTCTATTTTTGACTCTTTTAAGTGTTTTAAGATTGCTTGTTAGATGGTGATTGGTTGGGAGTAAGATAATGACATCATGTGATGTCATTATCCTTAATTTCCACTATTTTTTTTTTCTTTTCTACCACATTTTAATTTAATTTTTAGCAATATTTATTCATATTTTGAGTCATAATAATTATTTACTTAACTGGACAAGTCGGCAAAAAATCACCTCTGAAGGCGAAATGACCAAAATGCCCTCCGTTTGGCTTAACGGGTCAAAATTGTCTGTACCGATTGAAAAAATTTTCTAAATATTTTCTTGGCATTCTAATGCCATAGGAACCTCAATGACCCTTCTCTGGAGTCCCAAAAATTATTTTATGAATTTTTTTCCCGGGTCTAGGGCTCCTCATTGCGAGAACCGCAACTTACCTCTGGTTACCCATCGCTTGGGCACCGGCTCATTTGACTTGGTTGTATTTTATTTCTAAAATTTTTTCTAAATTTTTCTTATTAATATTTGAGTTAATTATGGTCCCTCACTTTGATTTAAATATTTTTTCGGACGTTCTAGTCATCCCACCTAATAAAGAGAATGTACGGAGTTGCTACCGGGAGGGTGTTACAACTCTTCCCCTATCATTTAAATTTCGTCCTCGAAATTTACCCAGTGTAAATAGCCGAGGAGCTAATACCTCTTTATTTCTTCACCTTTCCGTGTTATCCTACTTCACTTTCTCCTTAGTCTCAATCCTATCCTCAAACAGTTGTGTACTCATCCTTTTTCATCTTAAATATAGTCTCCTTCTCATCTCCATTCGCTATCTCATTGTCTCTTCACTCTCTTATTCCATACCTTAACCTAAAATAAACAGGAAATACAGATCTGCAATAGTGTCACCTCGACTCTTATGAATGCAATGCATGATATGCAGTCTATCTAGGTCCAAAAACGCCTAAACCGCGCTTTGATACCACTAAATGTGACACCCCTTACCCGACTACAGTGTAGCCGAGCAAGTTATGCCACTCAGTGTGCCGAGCACTCTATTTTATCTTAATTCATTTTTATCATAGTTTTGAATATAACTTGTGAAATATAATTCATTTTAAGCCATTTATCGAAATTTTTATTTATTTGAGGTTCCGAAAATTTTAAAGAAAATCCGGCAGAATACCGGCTAAAAATGGAGAAAACCATTCTTCGGAACCTGTGAAAAACACTTTCTATATTCATATTCAATCATCTCAATTCCATTTATTAAAATCTCAACATTTTTCAACCATTCATTTCTCAATCATTCATCACATGTGATAATCATATATAAATTACAGATACACATTCACTTTTCCTTTCACAAACACAATTTTCTTTACAATTTCTCTATTTGTCATTCATTCATTTCACATCATCATTAGACTCAAATCATAAATAAATTCTCACATGTGATTTATAATCACAATTTACAAGTATTTACATTAATACAAAATTATATTACATTTGTTCAAATACATATGATAAAATAAGAGTTCAATTACCAAATTTACAAAAATCTCAAAATACAAAATGGGACCTAGTGTCCTACCAATGCACTGTAGTCTGTGAGGTGACACGGATGCTATGCAGAACTGTGAACTGCCTTACCGAATCTGTGGTCTACTGGGCCCTCTGTCCACCTTTCGCACTCTACGCGTTGCAAAAGCGACGCGCTAAGCATAAAGCTTAGTGGTGCCAATAATACAAGAAAATATAATATGCAAATAAAAATCATAATTTCTTAGCCATTATGTTCATAAGAACTGAATAATTACCAACTTAATGTTTAGTCGAGGGCTAATTACGTTTTATGAAATTAACTTCTTCATGCATTTTGTTAATTATTTTCTTCATGATCTTGAGTTTCTTTGTATTTTTGGTAATCATTCCTGATACTTAATTTTCGTATTTTCTTTAATGATCAGTTCAATCACAGTTATACTTTTCCATGCCCAAGTAACCTATCTTCGACGATCGATCGATAACGGGTCGTTGGCACCGACACCGCGTGCCTCGCCGTCATACCATGGGACGCATAAAGTAAACCACGTATTCATTCAGTATTGCTAAAAATCCATGATATCTCATAATAGGCATAATAGCCATGAATACGGGCATAAAGCCATGAATACAGGCATAAAGCCTTTCCTTTCGCAGTACTGCTAAAACAATACCCTATTGGCATGCCAAACTATCCAAACCAATCACATTAGGCCTACTAGGGCATTTTGCATTTTTAAGTTTCACAATTTTTGAATTTCAAGTTTTCATGTCACTATTCATTTCATTAGTCAACTAAAATGTTGACTTTTTCATAAACAATAGGTACATTGGTTTTAGTACTCCCAACATACCACATGTTGTATTCAAAACTTATTGGTTTTGGTCACTTTCTCAAAGTTTAGGTAATTTTGGCAAAATTGCCAATTTTTGGTTTTGGTGTCACTATTCACCTCATTGGTCAACAAAAATGTTGACTTTTGGATAGAAAATAGGTGTATTGGTTTTAACACCTCAAACATACCACATTTTGTATTTCAAACTTGTTGGTATTGGTTGCCAATACCATTTTTAAGCTTAATGCTAATTGAGCAAAATTTTCGGTTTTCATACTTCATCTTTACTATTCCATTTGTTATTTTTACAGTGGGAATTTGAGGAAATGGTAAACATGAAAGTTGTTTCTTATTTTGTCTAGTTGAATTTCCTTTTTTGAATCACTCCATTTGGAGTTTTGTAGCTCAAGTTATGGCCAAAATAAGTTTACTGTTCACGTGCACTGTTTATGCTGAGATTTTGGGTCTGGCAGATTTTTGGTCCAACTTTGGTCAGTAATTTGATCAAGTTAAGTTCATAATTTGATCTAACTTTCTTCATATGAAATGTTCTACTATGCCTTAGGTTTCCATCGGTTCAAGAATCGCCTAAATCCGAGTTTTCTAGAGAGAGTTATAGTCCTCCAAACATTGCTGCTCAAATGAAAATTCTGGAAATCTCAGTACAGTAAACTTCACTTTGCTCAATCATTTGATTAGGTTATGGTCATAATTTGGGGTAGGTTTCTTCATGAAAGTTGTTTTTCTATGTCTTAACTTGTTGCTGTAAAAATTTCAGGTCAATTGACCATATCTACAGTGAGTTATGGCCAAATGAACAGTTACTGTTCATTTGGTCATTTCTGCAGGGGCTGTTTGCAGGGTATCCGGATTGGGGCCAAGTTTTGGTCCTCTTGCTTTGGTCTTTTGGGCATGGTTTCTTCAGCAAAAATGTGCCATTATAAGCCTAGTTTCATGTCCAATTGACCAAACACCAATTGGACCTACACAGCCAAAGTTATGGCTGTCTAAGTGGACTGAAATTTCAGTCACCCTGCTGCACTTACAAGGCAGCCTACTCATTCCCTTTGCCATGCTACATTTCAGTCCAAATTATGGTCAACTTACCTAAAATGGTCACTAATTGACCCTTATAATTTTCTTTCACAATTTCATAAGCTAAATCCAAGTTTCACACCTCAAAACCCTAATTTTCATTATAAATTTTCACAACATGCTTTAATTAACTAACTAATCCATTATACTTATATTTACATACTTTAAACATAATCCCTAGTGCACTCCAAGTCCATCAAAACACTCAATCTTTTTCCTTACTTAGGGGCAGCCGAAATCCATGGGCTACATACACTTAACTTTTATTCATTTGGTTCACAAATTCATACTTATTTCAAGTCATTAACATGGAATAAGAAAGATTTTTGTATAAATAGGCACTAACCTTTTTGAAACCAACCTTGAGCTTGTTATTCTTCAAGATTTCTCCTAGAATCATAATAATCATAATCAATTATAACTTCACTTTCCTAAATTAAATATCCAATAAAAATTCAACAGCATTTCCCCTTAAATTGGGCTAAACTCCTATCATAAATCTTAAATCCACAACCCATTAATACCCAATCTGGAAGCTTGTTCATTCAAATTTATATATAATGATCTAACCGTTAGATAAATCCCAAATTTATACCATATATTCAAGACATCCCTATACAATATCAGTAAAACTTTCAGCATCAAATCATCCCTATATCATGAGATATCAAACATTCATTCAACCCTTCAAAATCTGAATTGTTGCAGAAATCAGTCTTACTCAGACAGCTCATGCAAAACAATTTATATCTCATAAACCACAAGTCTAAAATTCACCAAATTTTAACCCAGCCGCCTCAACATCCCAAATATCATTTGTAGCAAATTTCATAATTTTATAAGCATCCTAACTATTTATTTTTCTCAAATTTCAATAGCCAAAATTCAGAATTCAACCTACAGACAGCCTGTGTTCAACAATATGTTTCTCCAAATCCAACCGTTGAACAATCACCAAATTTTAACCATAACTTCCACACATACATACCTCAAACATATCCAAAAATCAGCCATAGATGTTGAGCCAAACTCACCTGGACGGAAGAGAAACATGCTGCCCTGCTGAACCCCTTTTTCTGCTACTGTTTATCTCCTTCTCCTTCTTCCTTTCTTTCTTTCTTTTCCTTTTCTCTTTCTCTCTTATTCCAGCCCGTATGAAGAAGGAAACTGCTGGTTTCCTTTGTTTTTTATCTCATTTTAAGTCATTTTTATCTCTTTTTATTGGTTTGTCAAATGGTGATTGGTTGGAGAGTGTTGGATGACATCATATGATGTCATAATTTGCTTTTTATTTCATTTTAGTTACAATTCCTAACTTATTTCAAGTCACTATCATGGAATATAAGAGTTTCAAATGAATTGGTGCACTAACCTTAGGAAGGCAGAATTTTCCCAAGCAATTCCTTCACTTTCTCGGCTTTTCTTGGCTGCCAAACACTCCTACAAGGTGTGTGGACAAGTTTTAATGAAGAGACCTAAGGGTTTTAGGGTAAGGAATCAAAGATTGGAAGGTATAAAAAAATAAAAGCTATGGAGGAAGAAACTCACGTTTTGGCTGGTTGAAGATGAAGAAGGAAACCAGAAATTTTTGGTCTATTTTTGACTCTTTTAAGTGTTTTAAGATTGCTTGTTAGATGGTGATTGGTTGGGAGTAAGATAATGACATCATGTGATGTCATTATCCTTAATTTCCACTATTTTTCTTTTCTTTTCTTTTCTACCACATTTCAATTTAATTTTTAGCAATATTTATTCATATTTTGAGTCATAATAATTATTTACTTAACTGGACAAGTCGGCCAAAAATCACCTCTGAAGGCGAAATGACCAAAATGCCCTCCGTTTGGCTTAACGGGTCAAAATTGTCTGTACCGATTGAAAAATTTTTCTAAATATTTTCTTGGCATTCTAATGCCATAGGAACCTCAATGACCCTTCTCTGGAGTCCCAAAAATTATTTTATGAATTTTTTTCCCGGGTCTAGGGCTCCTCATTGCGAGAACCGCAACTTACCTCTGGTTACCCATCGCTTGGGCACCGGCTCATTTGACTTGGTTGTATTTTATTTCTAAAATTTTTTCTAAATTTTTCTTATTAATATTTGAGTTAATTATGGTCCCTCACTTTGATTTAAATATTTTTCCGGACGTTCTAGCTGTCCGGACCGACACCGGTCACCAGAACAGTAGAATGTACGGAGTTGCTACCGGGAGGGTGTTACAAATAATGTACAAAGAAAAATGATTTGAAAATAATAAATTTATGCTTATATTGTTATATAAGCACATTTGCAATAATTATTTATGTTATAATTTTCTTTGCTAATCTTTTAGCATTTTCTCTATACTTGCTAGGTTGTCTCAGATTATTTCATAATAAGTAAATTTTGATATATGTCCTGTTCATTTCGATTCTTTCTAATAAATAACTATCCTAATTTATTTTAGGTCATCTTACTCATTTATTTTATTTAATTTCTAATATTTTTAATTGCTAATATTCTTAACTTATCTCAATAAATTATACTGCCCAAGTAACCTACGACAGGCTAACTAAACTGGATAACGGGTCGTTGGCACTGGACACCGCGGTGCCTCGGGCCGTCATACCATGGGACGCAGAACATCAACCACGTATGCAGTCAGTATGGCTAAAAAGCCATGATAACACATAATCGGGCATAAAAGCCATGAATGTTGGCATAAAGCCATGAATACGGGCATAAAGCCATGAATACAGGCATAAAGCCTTTCGCAGTACTGCTAAAACAATACCCTATTGGCATGCCAAACTATCCAATCCGACACACATGTCTAGGCAATACAAGGGCACATAATATCATTAAATGTTCATAAGTTTTATTATTTCATTTTATGTTCCAATTATCGTTCATAGTATTTTAATTTTATTTATGGTAGAAGCATAAATCTTCAAATCTCATTTTTATATAATTTATGCATTCATCATACCATTCACGTTAATTGCAATTTACATCAATCGATTTTCATGTACCATTTGTACATCGAAATATTTCCATTTCTCTCATGATGAGAGCAATTAACCCATTTACACATCCATGTGATTCATCTAATCGTTACAATATTTCTATGAATTAGTATTCACATTATTATCTCTCATGTACCAATTTTTGTACAAGGTATTATAATCCTATTTGAAACAAAGACGTAAATCCTAATGATAACTTTATCTCATTTATACTCTAAACAATCCATTTGTGTTAATTACATTTTATATTTCAAGTTGTATTACTTATGTAATATGTGTCATTTTGTTTACTATTCACCTTACTAGTCAACCAAAATGTTGACTTTTTCATACTTAAGGGATATGTTAATTCTAATTACACCAAGATCCCACATTTTGAGTTTTACATTTGCTAGTATTAATTGCCAATTGCAATTTAAAGTCCCCCAGATGCATTTCTAATTTCAAATTTTGAATTTCAAGTTTTGGTGTCACTATTCACCTCATTGGTCAACAAAAATGTTGACTTTTGGATAGAAAATAGGTGTATTGGTTTTAACACCCCAAACATACCACATTTTGTATTTAAAACTTGTTGGAATTGATTGCCATTACCATTTCTATGCTTAAAACCAAAAGGGCAGAATTTTCAGTTTTTGAAGCCTAACTCTACCTATTAAGCCCTGTTGCAGTGGGAATTTGAGGAAATGGTAAACATGAAAGTTGTTCCTTATTTTGTCTATTTAAATTTCCTTTTTTGAATCACTCCATTTGGAGTTTTTTAGCTCCAGATATGGTCCAAAAACCATAGCTGGCCGGATTTCCATTCTGCAGAAATTACCATATCTACAGTAACATGAACAGTGACTGTGATTGCATATTTGAATAGGTTCTGGCCATAATTTGGGGTAGGTTCCTTCATGAAAGTTGTTTTTCTATGTCTTAACTTGTTTCTGTAAAAATTTCAGGTCAATTGACCATATCTACAGTGAGTTATGGCCAAATGAACAGTTACTGTTCATTTGGCCGTTCTGCAGAATTGGCTTGCAGGGTACCTGGATTGGGGCCAACTTTTGGTCCTCTTTCTTTGGTCTTTTGGGCATGGTTTCTTCTGAAAAAATGTGCCATTATAAGTCTAGTTTCATGTCCAATTGGCCAAACACCAATTGGACCAACACAGCCAAAGATATGGCAGTCCAAGTGGGCTGGAATCACAGCCACCCTGCTGCACTCATTAAGCAGCCCACCAATTCAGTTTGCATCACTCTAAATCTCTTCAAATTATGGTGAACTTGCCTCAAATGGTCACTAATTGACCATTAAAATGTTCTTTCACAATTTCATAAGCTAAATCCAAGTTTCACTCCCAAACCCTAGCTCATTTTCAAGGATTACACCAATTACCTTAGTTAGCACACCAATTCATCATACATATATATATATACCTTAAACATCATCTTTAGTCCACTCTAAGTCCATCAAAAACACTTAATCTTGTTCCTCCCTAGGGCTGCCAAAATTCATTGTATACATATACATAAATTCCATTCATTTAATTCACAAATTCTTGCTTATTTTAGGTCTCTAATCATGGAAAGAGAAAGATGTATGCATAATAGGCACTAACCTCTTGTAGGGCAGAATTTTCCCAAGCTTGACTTCATTTTCTTTCACTTTCTTCTCTTCTAATGGCTGCCCAAATTTAGCTCTAGTGATAAGGAAAATTTTTTTGTGAAGAGAGGGTGAGGTTTTGGTGTAGTTGGCTATGGAATCAAGCTCATTTGGAGCTTTAATGGTGGTTTTCCTCTTTTTGTTTTCTTTGGTGCGGGAATGAAATGAAGGGGCTGCTGCTTTCTTTAATTTTTTTGGCCATATTTGTCTCTTTTTATTTGTTAATTAAATGTTTGTTTAAATGTGATTGGTGGTAGCTTTTTAAATGACATCATCATATGTCATAATTTGCTTTTTATTTCATTTTTCTTTTCTTTTCATCACTACTCATTTTCACTTTAATTTTTAGTAATATTTATTCATATTTTAGACCATAATAATTATTTACTCAACTGGAAAAGTCGGCCAAAAATCGTCTCTGAAGGCGAAATGACCAAAATGCCCTCCGTTTGGCTTAACAGGTCAAAATTGTCTGTACCGATTGAAAAATTTTTCTAAATATTTTCTTGGCATTCTAATGCCATAGGAACCTCAATGACCCTTCTCTGGAGTCCCAAAAATTATTTTATGAATTTTTCCCCGGGTTTAGGGCTCCTCGTTGCGAGAACCGCAACTTCACTCTGGTTACCCATCGCTTGGGCACTGGCTCGTTTAACTTGGTTGTATTTTATTTCAAAAATTTTTCCTAAATTTTTCTTATTAATATTTGAGTTAATTATGGTTCCTAACTTTAGTTTAAATATTTTTTCGAACGTTCTAGCTGTCCGAACCGACACCGGTCACCGGAACAGTAGAATGTACGTAATTGCTACAATGACGGTGTTACAAGAGATGTAAACAGGACACTAGAAACAATTTCTAGTGTTCTTAATTCAAGAGATTGATGACTAATCTCTTTGAATTGATGAGAGATGAAGAAGAATAGATGGAGAGCCTCAAAATGGCGTGACAAAGGAGAGGAGTGGCTGCTGGTTGTTTTTCTGTTTCATAACAACACTTATATAGCTGGGTTAGCACATTAAACTCTTGCCACATGTCACCCTTTGATTAGCTCTAGGTTTAAGTGACCCAATCACATTGTGCCAAGTGTCAAACCTATAATTAATCTTGATATTAATCATCTTACATGATTAAAAACATTTGGCAAGCTTATGTGTAATCCCATGTGTCCCCTTCTCATGGTGCCACGTGTCACACTGTGAAATGACCAAAATGCCCATGTGTCTTAATTTTGAGTTCTTAACCCAAAATAATTATTTTTCTTCTTCTAATAAATTTATATCAAACATAAATTAATTAATTAATCTCTATTAATTAATTTCTCATTAATTAAATTCATATTTAAACACTTTAAATATAAATTTAACTTATACTATACATCCAATAATCTAGATTTTGTTTCAAGTCATGCTAAGGACTTTGCAATTTAATTGCAAACCAAGCCTATTTAATTAATCAATTAAACTCTTTAATTAATTAATTAAATCATATTTAAATAAATGATAACTTGTGTATGTGTGTGACTTACTAGGCTCATCACTAATTGGCAATGAGACATGATATCAACTCTTAATATCATCAGAACTCTTTCTTACCATAAATGATTTCTCTAAATCATTTTATGAACCTCATAGACCATGGTTAACACCTAGCATAGCATGCCATGGAGACATCATCAGGGGTACGTTCTCCCTCTACAATACATTTGTGCATGCATTGGTGGATCCAGGATCCACTCATTCATACATCTGCATCAACCTACCCGTAGAAAGGGGGATACTAGTAGGGGAGAGTGACCAAGACATCCTGGTCACTAATCCATTGGGCCACAGTGTAGTGGTGAACAAAGTGTATAAGGGTTGCCCGTTAAGGATTCAGGGGTATGAATTCTTGGCAGACCTGATTAAGTTACCTTTCCATGAGTTTGACGTGATTTTGGGAATGGAAAGGTTGTCACGTCATCAGGCAATGGTTGATTGTAAACTGAAGAGGATTTCTTTGAAAACTCCTAAGGGTAATAAGATCACAGTTGTAGGGGAAAGGACAGATTTCTTGTCCAATGTTATCTCAGCCACAGTTGCAAGAAAACTAATGAGAAAAGGCTGTGAAGCCTACCTAGCACATGTGGTGGATACTAGGCAGGCTAAGCCAGATCTATGTGACATACCCACAGTAAGAGACTTCCCAGATGTGTTCCTTGAAGAATTGCCTAGCTTGCCACCAGAAAGGGAAGTTGAATTTGCTATTGAGATATTGCCGGGTACAGCACCAATCTCTATTGCTCCTTATAGGATAGCGCCCACAGAATTGATGGAACTGAAAATCCAATTATAGGAGTTACTGGATAAGGGGTTCATATGCCGTAATGTGTCACCATGGGAAGCTCCAGTGCTGTTTGTAAAGAAGAAGGATGGGACTTTGAGGTTATGCATTGATTGCCGGCAGTTGAATAAAGTGACAGTGAAGAACAAATATCCTTTGCCTAGAATTGATGATCTGTTTGATCTATTGAAGGGAACAGGATTATTTTCTAAAATTGATCTCATATCAGGATATCATCAGTTGAGGGTGAAGGATGCAGATGTGCCAAAGACTGCATTCAGGACTCGGTATGGGCATTATGAGTTTCTGGTAATGCCCTTTGGCCTAACAAATGCACCAGTGGCATTCATGGACCTTATGAACCGTATCTTCCATCCATACCTAGATCGGTTTGTAGTGGTCTTTATTGATGATATTTTGATGTATTCCATGACCAGGGAAGAATATGATGAGCATTTGAGGATTGTTCTACAAACCCTGAGAGAAAAGAAACTGTATGCTAAGTTGTCCAATTGTGACTTCTAGTTAAATGAGATTGCATTCCTTGGACACATAGTGTCAGCTGATTGGATTAGAGTGGATCTTAGGAAAATCGAAGCAGTGATAGAATGGAAGCCTCCGAGAAATACAACTGAGGTCAGAAGCTTCTTAGGGCTAGCTAGGTATTACAGAAGATTTGTGAAGGGATTTTCCTTAATAGCTGCTCCAATGACCAAGTTGTTACACAAGAATGTCAGATTCGACTGGAATGACAAGTGTCAGACCAGTTTTGAGAAGTTGAAGGCTATGTTGACAGAGGCACCAGTGTTAACACAGCCAGTGTCGGGAAAGGACTTTGTAGTCTACAGTGATGCCTCTCATAATGGGTTAATGTGTGTATTGATGCAAGAGGGAAAGGTGGTCGCTTATGCTTCCAGGCAGCTAAGGCCACATGAACAGAATTATCTTACCCATGATCTAGAACTTGCAGCAATTATCTTCGCACTGAAGATATGGAGGCAATACTCGTACGGTGAAAAGTGCTATATTTACACAGACCACAAAAGTTTGAAATACTTGCCAACCCAGAAGGAGCTCAACCTTAGACAGAGGCGATGGATTAAGTTCCTGAAGGACTATGATTGTGTAATTAACTATCATCCTGGGACGGCAAATGTAGTTGCTGATGCTTTGAGCAGAAAATCTATCACAGCTTTGAGATCATTGAATGCTCGTCTATCCTTGGCTCGAGATGGAGCTATTTTGGCTGAGTTGCAAGTGAGGCCAAACCCGCTACAGAAGATTTTAGATGGGCAGAAGGTAGAATAAAAGTTAATGACTATTATGAGCAAAATCTCAGAAGGGAAAGCAAATGACTATGAGGTGAAAGCAGACGGGTGTCTGTACTACAAAGGAAGAGTGTGTGTACCAGATGATGGGGAATTGAAAGCCGGCATTCAGAAAGAGGCACACACCAGTGTTTATGCTATGCACCCAGGAAGTACAAAACGTATCATGATCTGAAGCTTCAGTATTGGTGGCCTAGTATGAAGAAGGACATAGTTGACTATGTGACTAAATGCTTAACATGTCAGCAAGTCAAGGCAAAACATCAAGTTCCATCGGGTTTGCTACAGCCTATACCTGAATGGAAATGGGATCCGGTCACTATGGATTTTGTAAGTGGTCTACCTCTCACCCAAAAGAAGCATGATGCAGTATGGGTGATAGTAGATAGATTGACGAAGTCAGCACATTTTCTGCCAGTTAGGACTGACTACTCACTGGAGAAGTTAGTAGAATTATATATCAGTGAAATAGTTAGACAGCATGGAATTCCACTTTCCATCATATCTGATCGAGACCCAAGGTTTACATCGAGATTCTGGAAGAAGTTGCATGAATCCTTGGGTACACAACTCCACTTCAGCATAGCTTTCCATCCTCAGACGGATGGGCAATCAGAAAGAGTAATCCAGGTAAACAATTGAAACCAATTGAAGTAACACAAATATTGAACTGAAATGATAATAATAACATGAAACATATGTCAGGTCCTTTAGGATATGCTGATGAATTGTGTCATTGAGTTTGAGGGAAGTTGGAATAGATACCTCCCATTGGCAGAATTTGCATACAACAATAGCTACCAAGCTAATATCCAAATGGCCCCGTATGAAGCACTGTATGGGAGAAAATGTAGAACTTCAGTGTGCTGGACTGAATTGGGTGAAGATAAACTGGTAGGGCCAGACCTGGTAAAATAGACTGAGGAGAAGGTAAAGATAATCAAAGCCAATTTGAAGGTTGCCTCAGACAGAAAAAAATCCTATGCTGATCTGAAGAGAAAAGAAATAGAATACACAGTTGGCGATAAAGTGTTCCTCAAGGTGTTATCGTGGAAGAAGGTACTGAGGTTTGGAAGAAAAAGTAAGTTAAGCCCTAGGTTCATTGGCCCATATGAAGTCATTGAACGTGTGGATCCAGTGGCCTATAGGCTAGCTTTACCACTAGAGCTGGACAAGATCCACAATGTGTTCCACGTATCTAGCTAAGAAGATACCGCTCAGATCCTTCACATGTCATCTCCATGGAAGAAATTGAAGTACAACCGGATTTGACATATGAAGAAGAACCCATATGGATCCTAGCTCGAGAAGTGAAAGAGTTGAGGAATAAGCAGATTCCATTGGTCAAAGTGCTTTAGAGGCATCACAACACTGAGGAGGCAACTTGGAAAAGTGAAGAGACAATGAGGCAATAGTTCTCTCAACTGTTTGCAGTAGGTAAATTTCGAGGACGAAATTTAAATTAGAGGGGAAGAGTTGTAACACTCTCCCTATAGCAACTCCATACATTCTACTGTTCCGGTGACCAGTGTCGGTCCAGACAGCTAGAACGTCTGAAAAAATATTTAAACTAAAGTGAGGAACCATAATTAACTCAAATATTAATAAAAAAATTTTAAAAAAAAATTTAGAAATAAAATACAACCAAGTTAAATGAGCCAGTGCCCTAGCGATGGGTAACCTAGTGGGAAGTTACGGTTCTTATAACTAGGAGCCCTAGACCCTAGAGAAAATTCATAAAATAATTTTTGGGACTCCAGAGAAGGATCATTGAGGTTCCTATGGCATTAGAATGCCAAGAAAATGCTTAGGAAAATTTTTCAATCGGTACAGACAATTTTGGTCTGTTAAGTTAAACGGATGGCATTTTGATCATTTCGCCTTCAGAGGTGATTTTTGGCCGACTTGTCCAGTTAAGTAAATAATTATTATAATATAAAATGTGAATAAATATTGCTAAAAATTGAATTGAAAATGAGTAGAAAAGAAAAAGAAAAGAAAATGGAATAAATGAGAATTTTGACATCATTATGATGTCATTAAAACCCCTGTGACACATGTCCTTAACCCATTTAAAATGAATAAAATGGGCAGAAAATGAAAGAAAAAAACTGATTTATTGTTCTTCCCATTTCCAGCCGTGACCCATTTCTTCCTCCATTAAAATTCCTTTCATTTTCTCTCTTCCAAACCTTGAATTCTCACCACTAAACCCTAAGTTCTCTTCATTATAAATTTTCCTTACCTCTTGGGAAGGTGTTTGGCTACCAAGAAAGCCAAAGAAAGTGAAGGAATTTTGAGTGGAAAAATTCTGCTCACAAGGTTAGTGACCAATCTCTCTTCCTTTCTTTCAATATATGTTTAAAGACTTGATTGAGCTTAGAAATTGCAAGGAATTGGAAATAAAACTATAAGTATGCACTCTTCAAAATTTTAGCAGCCTTAGAGTATGTTAGGATTTCATTGATTAGGTTAATTTATAGTGGCCCATGGTTGCCATTGAACATGAGTTAGATGTCTTAATTCATTGATTGCATGTATAAGAAGAATTGAAGTTGATGGAGTTAGGGTTTGGGAAAAACCTAGGGTTTTGCTCATGTGTTGGTGAATGAAAGTTTAAATGGTCAACTAGTGACCATTTGGCTATGTATGATGAGGAAATGAAGTGAGTTGAGGCTTGGCAATTGAGTGTGGGTGAGCTGCCTTGGCTGACCTGCAGGACTGAGCATGAGTCCAGTAGGTTTGGGCAGTTATAAATGGAGTTGTAGAGGTTCAATTGGTGCAAGGCCAACTGTACATGAAACTAGACACATAATGGCATAACTTTGGTATAGAAACCCTGCCCAAAAAACCAAACCAAGTTGACCTAAAAATTGCCCTAATCTGGGTGACCTGCATTCTGCCTGGGCAAAATGACTAAATGAATAATGTTTATTCATTTGGTCATAACTCAGCGTAGAAAGGTCCAATTGACCTGAAATTTTACCAGAAGAAAGCTGAGATATAGACCTACAACTTTATGAAGAACACAAATCCAAATTCTGACCATAACCTAGTCAAATTGCCAACCAAACTTAGGTGACCAAATCTGGCAGAACCAGTTTTGCCCATAATTTTGGATTCTATCCAATCCGACCAGTTACCATAACTTGAGCTACAAAACTCCAAATGGAGTGATTCAAAAAAAGGAAATGTAACTAGACAAAATAAGGAACAACTTTCATGAAGACAATTTTGCCAAATTCCTACTGTACAAATGACCAATGGAATAGTAAATATGAGACTTGAAATGTGAAAATTTTGAATAACTAACACTAAGCTTAGAAATGGTATTGGCAACCAATAACAACAATTTTAGAATGCAAAATGTGGTATGTTGGGAGTATTAGAACCAATGTACCTATTGTCTATGCAAAAGTCAACATTTTAGTTGACTAATGAAATGAATAGTAACACCTAAACTTAAATTTCAAGAATTGTAAAATTTAAAAGTATAACATGCCCTAGTACACCTAACAAGATTGGTTTGGATAGGTTGGCATGCCAATAGGGTTCAGTTAGCAGTACTGCACATAGCATTATGCCATTCTGTGATTTTATGGCTTTTAGCCATTCTTACATTATTACAGCTTATTAGTTGTTCTGTTGCACATCGGGAGATACATATGTGATCAATGGTGTGACGGCCCGAGGTACTTGATACCCAATGCCAGTTTACCCGTTTATCCAGTCCAGTCATCCAGTATAGGTTACTTGGGCAACCAAAAATGAAAGTGAACAAATTTAATGAAATAATGAATATAACAGGTACATAATAAATAAGATTACCAATAATGATAAAAAAATTGTCTGCATAAGACATCAAAATATGCATTGCATATTTACTTTCTGTTATTTCTTTTTATTTTATTATTAACATTGTAAAATCCCTATTTGCATAGTCTGGTAAATTATACTGTTCCGGTGACCGGAGTCGGTCTGGACAATTAAAAGAATTAGAATCACACTTAAGACAACTAGATAAGCTATATACCTAAATAATTAGTAATTACTAATTAGTTAAGTATAAATAAGAAAAACAGAACATAAGAAGTTAAACGAGCTGAGAGTCACAACGATGGGTGACCTTCTTGGGAATGACTGCGAAGTTGATTTAAACTCAAATTTCGAACCGTAAAATGTGACGCCGCGGTCCTTAGGACCATTACGAACATAGTGGAAAAGAGAAAATCACGAAAAAGAACTGTTAAACCAGTCAAATAATTAGGTCAGAGAGCCGAAAGAAATATTGAATTATTTGCAAACCAAGTTAAACCAGCGATGGGTAATTTGGTCAATTGACCCCAAGAGCTGACTCTTGACCTAACTGTTAGATAAAATCTGAGAAAAGAAAATTTCGGAGTCAGAAATTAAATTAGAGAACTAATAGAAAAATAAATGAAAAAAAAAAGAAAATGAAAAAGTGAAGGGAGATGACATCATGCATGATGCCATAAATATAATAATTAATATATTTAATTAATTAGATATTTTGGTCTTCCATAAGATAAAAATTCATGAAAGAAAAGAAAAAAAAAGTGAAAAAGCTTATTACATCATGCGTGACATCATGCATGATGCAATAAACCTAATAATTAAACAAATTGAAAATTAGAGGATAATTGTGTATTAATTAATAATTAAAATAACAAATAAAAGAAAATTGTTTTGGTCTTCTTCTTCCTAAGTGCTGCCCCAATACTCTCTTCTCTCTTCTCTCTTTCTCATTTTTCTTCCAACATTTTTAAGGAACAAAAGCTTGAACTCTTTGGTTCCTTTCCATACTCAACTCAACTCAACTCAACTAAGCCTTTATCCGAAAAAATTGGGGTCGGCTATATGGATTCGCTTTCTCCACTCTGAATGATTTTGGGTTAAATCCTCAGAAATGTGTAATGCTTCTAGGTCATGTTGTACTACTTTCCTCCAAGTCAATTTAGGTCTACCCCTTTTTTTCTTTCTATCCTCTAACCTAATGTGCTTTACTTGTCTAACTGGAGCTTTCGTATGTCTACGCTTCACATGACCAAACCACCTCAATCTCCCTTCTCTCAACTTATCTTCAATTGGCACCACTCCTACCTTTTCTCTAATACTCTCATTACGGACTTTATCTAGTCTAGTATGGCCACTCATCCACCTTAACATTCTCATCTCTGCAACTCTTATCTTAGATGCATACGACTCTTTCAGTGCCCAACACTCACTATCATATAACATAGTCGGTCGTATGGCTGTACGGTAAAATTTTCCTTTCAATTTATTGGGAATCTTACGATCACATAAAACTCCCGTGGCACGTCTCCACTTCAACCATCCGGCTTTAATCCTATGACTAACATCCTCCTCACATCCCCCATCTACTTGAAGGACTGAGCCTAGATATTTAAAGTGATTACTTTGGGGAAATATCACTCCATTCAAACTAACTCCTTCCCTATCACCAGTTTGGCCTTCACCGAACTTGCAATGCATGTATTCTGTCTTCGTTCTACTTAACTTAAAACCCCTTGACTCTAGAGTACTTCTCCAAAGTTCTAGCTTTCTATTGACTCCTTCTCGTGTCTCATCTATCAGAATAATATCATCCGCAAACATCATGCACCAAGGAATACTCTCTTGTATATGTTTTGTCAGTTCATCTAAAACTAATGTAAAAAGGTAAGGGCTTATGGCTGATCCTTGGTGTAATCCAATTGAGATTGGAAAATCTCTTGTGTCCTCTCACACTGTGCGCACAATAGTAGTTGCTCCTTCATACATATCTTTCAATTCTTGTATGTACCTAATAGATACCCTCTTTTGTTCTAACACATTCCATAAGACCTCTCTTGGAACACTATCATAAGCCTTCTCCAAATTAATAAAAACCATGTGTAGATCTTTCTTCACATCTCTATATTTCTCCATCAAGCTTCTAATGAGAAAGATCGCTTCCATAGTTGAACGACCGGGCATGAAACCAAATTGATTGAGAGAGATAGAAGTATCATGATGTAATCGATGCTCCACAACTCTCTCCCACAACTTCATAGTATGGCTCATGAGTTTAATTCCCCTATATTTTGAGCAACTCTGTATGTCTCCCTTATTTTTAAAAATAGGTACTAAAATACTCTTCCTCTATTCATCAGGCATTTCTTTGAGTTTAGAATCTTATTAAATAATTTAGTTAACCATGCCACTCCCATATCTCCCAAATACTTCCACACTTCAATTGGTATTTCAACGGGTCCACAGGCTTTACCCACTTTCATTCTCTTAAGTGCTTCATTTACTTCTAAAGATCTAATCCTTCTAGTATAATTCACATTCTTTTCTATTGTTCTATAATCTATATTAAATCTTACCCTTAGACCTAGATAAACACTTTGGGAGCAAGAAGGGAGAGAAAACTTGGAGAATTGAAGAACTAGGGAATCTACAAATTGAGGTAAGTGCAACTTCAAGTTTAGATTTTTATTGAATTCATGAATTGTGATTATTAGACAAATTAGGGTTTTGGGCACCTAGGGTTTGGAAGGAAAAAGTATGAAAATTTGTTAAATGATGTGTTTGACTTTGTTGGTGATGAAAAATGGTCATTTGTGACCAATTGAGGTCTACTGAAAGTGTTAGAATTAGGCTTAAATTCGGATTGGTTATAGGCAACGTGCAGGCAGTAGGACCAAGGTCCCTTTGAGGGACCAAAACTAAAAATTTACAAGTCTAATTGGTATGAGACCAATTGGGAATGAAAATAGACACAAAATGACACAATTTTCATTTAGGAATCATGCCCAAAAAGTGACCAAAACCTAGTGAACAAATTGACCAAATCCATATTTTTGCAGCCTGATCTGTACAAAATGACCAAATGAACAGTATTTGTTCATTTAGCCATAACTTGAGCTAGGCAAGTCTAAATGACCTGAAATTTTACCAGTGGACAGTTGAGATATAGACCTAAAAATTTCATGAAGAATACAAACCCAAATTATGCCATTAACCAAGTCATTTGACCACCCAAATTTGGTGACCTAAAACTGCCAGAACCAAAATTTGCCCAGAAATTTGGGTTAAGTCCAATCCGGCAGCCATGGTTTAAATAGCTATAACTTGAGCTACAAAACTCCATTTGGAGTGATTCAAAAAGGAGAATAAACTTAAGACAATAGGGAACATTTTCTATGAAGAAAGTTTTGCCAAATTCCAACAGCAAGATGACCAATGGAACAATGCAACCTTAGACACCAAAACTAAAATTTTATCAAATTTGCCTAAAAGACTTAGAACTTGAATAAACAACGAAAATCAACAAATTTAGCGACCAAAATGTGGTATGTGAGTGAAGTTGAAGTTCCCATACTATTAAGCCTTAGAAAGTCAACAAATTGACTTGAATAGTACTATGAATAGTAACGCCAAAATGAAAATTTTTAAGAATATTAGTTTAAGCATATTTGGGCTAGAATTAAGTATGTATGAATTAATTATTGGATTTATTATGAAATAAGATACTGAAACACTATAAATTTTGTATTTCAGCTGAAAAAGACCCGGAAGGTATAAAGGACTGAGTCAAGGCCTAGAGGCGACTCACGTCAGGTTTGTGCACAATAAACTTAAAATTCCTTGTTTCTACTTGACAATTCTTAAAATAAATGTTGTGAATAATTTTGATTGTTATGGCTTTGAAAAATATTATTTGAAAAATAGTGTGTTGCTTACTTTGTAAATGAAAAGTTTAGAATGAAATATGATTTGTGAATTATATAAAATATTTGAATAACTTGATTTAAATTGTTTTTAATTCACACTTGGCATGACAATATTAATATGTTTCTCCTCCACTTGTGGGGTGAGTTTGATATTTGATCACTTTCCTCCCTCTCTGGCTTCCCAGTCTGAGGGGTGAGTTTGAATGAGTACTCATTAGCTAGCTAGCCACCTCCCTCATTGATTTCGATTAGTGGGGTGAGTTTGCCTTGTTATGATGCACACACGACATGTTCAGAAATTTTGTGTCATGGCCTAAGTTGTGTTATTGTTTGGCAACACTATGTTTATTAAGTTGTTTGATCAAGTTGTGCTATATTAAGCTTTGAAGATTATGATTTGTTATAAACGTGATTTGAGAAAAAAAAAATTGTGAAATGCGATTATGAGATTTTTGAATGATGATTTGTTCATAAATGTTTTATATTATGCATTTTATGCTTTATTGTGCACCACTGAGTATTTATATACTCAGCGATAGCTTTAACTTGCTGTCGCAGATAGAGAAAAGGACATAGCAGCAGAGCGAGCTGCTGCAGTTAGAGAGGAGAACAATTGAAGAATTTTTGTACGGGTATTTATCTATACCCTGGTAGCTTAGTTTGATGTAAATATGATAGTATGCATATGTATCTCCGTAATTTGAGTAGTTGTACAGATAAAATTGTAATAATATTATTTTTGAGTTTTTGCATCTGTAAATTAACTTATGATTGTAAATTAATGATTTAAAATGCAATGTGCATGAGTTATGAAATGTTTTGAGATATTAATTCTTGATTTAAAATTTGAAATTTGAATTAAAGTGTTGCTATTGCTGTTGAATTGAAGTTTGGTGATTGCAATTGGAGTTGTGATTGAAAAATATATTGAGTGTGTTTCTATTTTCAGGTTTTGAAGAACTGTTTTCTCAAAATACAGATAGCACTCTGTCGAAATTTTTGTAAAAATTGCGAAGATTTTAAATATCTAAGAATTTAATTTATGTTTGGACTTTAAATAAAGGTTTTAAAAATTTGTAAAAAATTTTACCCATCAATTCCAAAGTGAACGAAAATTATTTTAAAATCCCTTGTAGTATATTTAATGGGTTACCAGTAGGTGAAGTACGGTAATTCATTAGGTGTACTACGGGAACATGTTACATCTTACGAAGAGTAGGGTGTGACATGTTTAGAAGGTCCCTTAGGCAAATCCCACATTGGCAAAGCACGGAGATGGTCTTGGGTTCAAAAAGTAATGATATATAAAATGAGAAAATTAATTACTAGAGGCGCCTTTTGGTGGAATGGCCTGGAGAGTTGGAAGAACTCCAAGGTTAAGCTTGCTCGCTTGAGAGAAATCCTAGGATGGGTGACCTCCTGGGAAGTTCTCCATTCCACCTATGGGACAAAACCGTAAGGCTTATGGCCAAAGCAGACAACTCCTCTAGTGGTTGGAGCCCGATAGTTACAATTGGTATCAGAGCTGCTCGCGTGTCCTCTTAGGCGATGGTGGGGCAAACCTTATCGAGGACGCTAAGTCCCGAAAGGGGGGGAGAAAGGTCCCTTAGGCAAATCTCACATTGGCAAAGCACGGAGATGGTCTTGGGTTCAAAAAGTAATGATGTATAAAATAGGGAAATTAATTACTAGAGGCGCTTTTTGATGGAATGGCCTGGAGAGTTGGAAGAACTCCAGGGTTAAGCGTGCTCGCTTGAGAGAAATCCTAGGATGGGTGACCTCCTGAGAAGTTCTCCATTCCACCTATGGGACAAAACCGTGAGGCTTATGGCCAAAGCGGACAATTCCTCTAGTGGTTGGAGCCCGATCGTTACAGGCACCACTAAGCATTATTGCTTAGCGCGTTGCTTTTTGCCACGCATAGGTTATGGAGAGACCGACCGAGAGCCCAGTAGACCACAGACTGTGTGAGACCTTCTGCAGATCTGCATAGTGTCCGTGTCACCTCATCGACATCAGTGCATTGGTAGGACACTAGGTTTCATTTTAGGTATTTTGTAATTAACTTTTATTTTCTTATATGAAATTGTATCTCATGTAATGTATTTTGTTATCAATGTAAATAGTGGAAATTATGTGTATGAATGAAAAATTGAATGTTTATTTATGACTTGTACATGAACATCTTATGAAGTGAAATGATGAGAAATGGGAGTATATTTGAGAAATATTGAGATTTTGTTGATGAAATGGAGTTTGGGATTGATTGAAAATTTTGGAAGTGTTTTTCATAGGTTCTGAAGAACTGTTTTATCTATTTTTAACTGGCACTCTGCCGGATTTTCTATAAAATTTGCGGAACCTCAAATAAAATTATGATTTCAATAAATGACTTCAATGAATGATATTTCACGAATTATACTTCATAATTATGAAAGAAATAAATTAGGAAGGATAAAAATGATTGAAATAAAATAGGGTGTTCCGGTACACTGTGTGACATATCTTACTCGGCTATACTGTAGACGGGTAAGGGGTGTCACAAATAGAGCTACTTCCCTGGTTTTCTC
Source organism: Hevea brasiliensis (assembly GCF_030052815.1). NCBI lineage: Eukaryota > Viridiplantae > Streptophyta > Magnoliopsida > Malpighiales > Euphorbiaceae > Hevea > Hevea brasiliensis. The sequence goes on along the minus strand of NC_079497.1, from coordinate 55,091,735 downwards.
CAAATTCCCTTTTGTGGTTTTGACTTGGTGATTCCTTTCTTCTCTTGATCTCTACTCCACTTTCCAAAAATTCCTACAAAGTGAAATGTTAATAAGTATGAAACAAAAATCAATATGAAAAAGGAGAAAAAGAAAAGAAAAGTTTAGAAAAATTTTGGGTTGCCTCCTAAAAAGCGCTTGTTTATAGTCTTTAGTTGGACTTTGCTTGTTTATGGTATGCCGGTAGGATGGTCGAGAGTGCAATTGGCTCCCGTTTCTATAGGTTCTCCCTGAAAGTAAGGCTTCAGCCTCCACCCATTGACCTTGAATGCACCTGAGGGTTCGCTCCACACCTCTACTGCTCCATGTGGGAAGGCTTGGGTGACCTTGAACGGTCCGGACCATCTTGACTTTAGCTTCCCCAGAAAGAGATTCAATTTAGAGTTGAATAAGGGTACAAGATCTCCTTCTTTTATCTCTTTCCTTGCTATGCACCTGTCATGCCATCTTTTGGTTTTATCCTTGAAGATTTTGGCATTTTTGTATGCATCCTGTCGGATTTCTTCCAACTCATTATATTGTAAGAGCCTTTTCTCACTACTAGCTTTGAGGTTGAAGTTTAAGATCTAAATTGCCCAGTAAGCTTTATGCTCAAGTTTAACAGGGAGATGACATGATTTTTCATAAACCAGACAGAAGGGTGTTGTGCCAATTGGGGTTTTATATGCAGTGCGGTATGCCCATAGTGCATCATCTAACTTCATGCATAGTCCTTCCTGGATCTGTTTACAGTTTTCTCCAGAATCTGCTTCAGTTCCCTGTTTGAGATCTCTACTTAACTGCTGGTTTGAGGATGATAACGTGTGGCCACCTTGTGAGTCACTCCATACTTTTTCAGTAGTGTTTTGAATTGTTAGTTACAGAAGTGACTTCCTCCATCACTGATTATTGCTCGTGATGTGCTAAATCTTGTGAAAATGTTTTTCTTAAGGAACCTTGTGATCACTCTAGCATTGTTGGTTAGTGTCGCAATTGCTTCTACCCATTTTGACACATAATCAACTCCAACTAGAATATACTTGTTTCCACGGGAGGAAGGAAATGGGCCCATGAAGTCTATTCCCCATACATCAAACAATTCTACCTCAAGTATACCATACAGTGGCATTTCATTCCTTCCTGAACTGTTACCTATTCTTTGACATTGATCACAACCTAGCATGGAACACCCCTATATTTGATAGTGTGTTCTACTGTTCCGGTGACTAGTGTCTATCCGGATAGGTAGAATGCCTGGAATTATACTTAAATATTAGTGAGGAGATATAAAATAATGAAATAAATTAGAGAAAAATACAAGAAAAACAAAGAAAAAATAAGAGTAATGAAATGTAACTAAGTTAAATGAGCAAAAAACCGTAGCGATGGGTGACCGCACTGGGAAGTTGCAGCGAGGACCGTTGACTAGCTCTGGACCACGGGGAACCCTAGAAAATATTTTTAAGACTTAAATAAACATCTATTGAAGTATAAATGACATTATAAATGTCAAAGAAAAATTAATTAATTAGTACACGGAGAAATGAGAAATTGAGAAACTGACAAAAATCGGTGTTATCGAAAAATCGGGAATACAACTCGAATAGGGGCATTGTGGTCATTTGACACCCCGAGTTTCCTTTTGACCTAAATGTCCATTAAAAATAAATGATATTAAACTTTAAAAATGTCATGAAAATTAAAGTTGTGGTACATAATGTAAATAGTAAAAGTGAGGTGACAAAATGGCAAATTTGGAAACTTTGGATTAATTAATCTTTAACCAAACTTAGTGCTCCACCAAATGAAGTTAATGGACATTAAAATATAACAATTGTGGACATAAACTTCATCTTCAGCCTCTCACTTCAAACCAGCCGAATCTCTCCCAAGTTCTCATCCATGGCCCCCCCATTTGCATGCTCCAATCTCCATGATCAAGCCATAGTTCTTGCAAGTTGTCTTCATTAAAGTTGGAGTACACACCTCGGGCAGCATTTAGGGAGCAAGAAAGATAAGTTTGATGAGTTTTTAAGAAGCTTCAAAATAGTAAGTTCTTATTTTCCATTTTTGCTTCATTAAAGTTTGTGTGGGTGTTGTGGTGAGTGGATTTATGGAAGAAATGTTGAGGTTTGGTAAGTTAGGGTGATGTTCCATTTCAGCAGCCATGGAAGTTCAACATGTTTAGCTTGTTTTTACATGTAAATGGTAGTTTGAGGCGTTGATTTAAGTGCTTATATGTATAGGAGTGATTTACCATGTATAAAGTTTGAATTTTAAGCTTGAAAAATGTATTACTTGGGCAGCCTCATGGTGAAGATTGGTAGTGTTTAAGTTCATGAAAAGTTGTTGAATTATGGTACAAAAAGTGGCAGCATATGTATTTAATATAGTAGTGAACATATATGTAATTTGATGATGGAAATTATATGTATTGGTTAGGAGTATTATGTGGATATGTTGTTATAAATGGACTTTGTAAATTAGGAATTGTATTTGGTGTATGTAAGGTCATTGTATTCTGCCACAGTTACTAAAATGTAAACTAATGAATGGTTATGGTATGGTACAAGTGCATAATTATTTGGGAAGTGAAGATATAATTGGTTGAATGTGCATTTGGATTGGTGCTTTTAAAATGTGTTAAGGGCAGTATGTGTTTTAGGCTATAAATGGAATTGTGTGACTCCAATTGGTATTAGGACAATTGGAGGTGAAACTAGGCACAAAATGTGCAAACTTTCATGAAGAAAGCCTACCTAAATTCTGTCCTGAAACCGACATGAGAATTGACCAAATCTGGATTAGTGACATTGCAAACCTGAAAACTGACCATTTGAATAGCAGTCAGTATTTTGGCCATAACTCACTCAAAGCAGGACCAATTGATCTGAAATTTATACTATGGAAAGCTTAGACATAGAGCTACGACTCTTGTGAAGACACCAAAACCCAAAAATGACTATAATTAAGTCAAAATGCTTGCACAAGTTCGGGTATAAAAATCGCCAGAATCGAAAATGACCTAAAAATGACCTAAGTTTGCCATTTTAGTGCAATCTGTCCAGTAATAGTAAAATGACCATAACTTGGTCTAGTAAACTCCAAATCACCTAAAATTTGTGGCAAAAGTTCACTAAGACATAGACGTACAAGTTTGTAATTCGGACCAGAACCCAAAAATTGAGGAAACTAGGTCATCCAGCTAGGTATAAACGGCATACTAAAATCCAATAAATTGTAATAAAATGCAATACACTTGAAAATGAAATTGGTAACATATACCAACACTAAAGGACTTTAAAATGTGACATATTGGTAACATTAAAATTTATTCCCCTAGAGTGCATCAAAGGTCAACATTATATGTTGATTAATGAAAGCAATAGTATTAAATAAATTTAATTATTAAACCTTATTGTTAGAGACAATTTAACTTAGTACTGAAACACTTTAAATTGTGTGTTTCAGTTAGCAAAGACTCAGGGAAGGGGAAAGAAACACTGAGTCAAGGCCAAGAGGCTACTCATTAGAGGTTTGTGCACAACAATTATTTCTTTTGAATTTTCAATTGAAATAAATTATGATAATTTGTGTGTTATTGATTAAATTGTGGAAAAATTTATTTGAATGAAATTTGATGGATACTTATTACTTGAAAAATATTGTAAATGGTTTGAAACCATAGCTATCATGTATATTGATTGAATTCCTCGCTAGCTTGTCTAGTGGGACAAATTGACTTTGAATTTCCTCTCTGGCTGAAGTGTTGAGGTGTGTGCTAGTTGATGATGAATAGGATTAGTACTCATATAAATTCTAGCTAGCTATGTTATTCCTCATTAGCCATTGGCTTTTGGGACGAATTGGACTATGGAATCATGATTAAGCTGTGTGTGTGATTTATTGATATTCATTAATACATTGTGAAATAGAGTTTAAATTCTTTATGACATTCTCTGTCTTTTGAATTTAACTATGATTTTAAGTATCGACAGTTTATATGATTTATGGTTTATGGTTTTAAATTGCATTTTCTTAATGTTGTGCAGCACTGAGACATTGGCTCAGCAATAGCCTTTTCATTGTTGTCGTAGGTAGATAGACAGACAGAGCAGTAGAGTAGGCTACTTGTAACACCCCAATATTCGATAGTACGTTCTACTGTTTCAGTGACCAGTGTCTATCCGGACAGCTAGGATGCTCGAAACTACACTTAAATGTTAGTAAGGAGACATGAAATGATGAAATAAATAAAAAGAAAATACAAGAAAAATTAAGGAAAAATAAAAGAGAGAAAATGAAACTAAGTTAAACGAGCCGGCACCGCAGCAATGGGTGACCGCATAGGGAAGTTACGGCACAGGCAATAGCCTACTCCAGGACTACGGAGAACCCTAAAAAATAATTTTTGGGACATAATTAAAGGTCTACTGAGGTGTAATTGACATTAGAAATGTCAAAGAAAATTAAAGAATTAGTACAAAGAAAAAAAATGAAAAATTGATAAATCGAAAAAAATCGATGTTACCAAAAAATCGGGAATACAACCTGAAAAGGAGCATTTTGGTCATTTGACACCTAGAGTTGTCTTTTGACCTCAATGTCCATTAAAAATAAGTGATATTACACTTTGAAAATGTCATGAAAAATAAAAATGTGATACATTATATAAATAGTGGAAGTTTGGGCATAAATGGAAATTATGTAACTTTAATTAATTAACTAATTAAACTATGGTTAGTGCTCCAGTAACTCAGATTATGGGACACCTATATAAATCATTTTAGGACAGAAATGTTCATCTTCAACCTCAAAACAAAACCAGCCGAGAGAATCTCCAAGGAAGCTCCATGGCCAAGCTTGGAAACACCACCATGCACCCATGATTTAAGGCTCATTTCACCATACTTTCTTCATTAAAGTTTGCACACACACCATGGGCAGCATTTTGGGAGCAAAAAGGGAGAGATTTGAAGAAGATTTAACAAACTTTAAAGATAGGTAAGTGCTTGTTTTCCATTTTTGCTTGATTAAAGTTTGTGTGGGTGTTGTGGTGAATTGATTTGTTGAAGAAATTAAAGGAATTGATGAGTTATGGGGATTTTCCACTTTGGCAGCCATGATTGCTGAAGAAACTTGATGTATTTTCACTTTTATTTAATGGGTAATGAGGTTAATTAAAGTGCTTAAATGTATAAGAGCTTGATTACCATGTGTATGTGTGAATTGTGCATTAAAAGTGAGGTTAGGAAGTCAATATGGGAGATTGAAGTATATGTGCAAATTGGGCAGCCTTGTGATGCATGGTAGAGTGTTTAAATTCATGAACTAGTTTAGTGAATTATGGTACCAAGGATGGCAAAATGAATATGTAAATATTGGTGGGAAATTAGATGTGTTAATGGGAGGCATTCATGTGTAGGTATTGTTGAAATTGAACTTTAAAATTTTGAGTTGTAATTGATGTATTGTGAATTGTTATATTCTCTACCCAAGTTGACATAAATGTGATGTGTTGAGTGAAGGAACGGAAGCGTGAAAAACACAAGATTATACCATTGAATTCAAAAATTTTCACCTAGGGTCACAAGCACCATGCAAGATTTATTTTTATCTATTTGATTTCAATGATAAACAACATATTAAAACTCTTTTAATATGTTTTTGGATCTGTATTTGCCATTTAAGATTTTAAAATTAATCAGATTAATTTTAGAACCCTAGATTAAATCAAGAACGATTACACTAACCTCTTGATGTGCCGCAATGTTCGCGCTTTGAGATTCGTCTTCAGGACACCAGATGTTGTCCCTCTAGCTTGTCCACACCAAGAACACCTATGGCAGCCCTTGAACAGCTTCTAAAGCCTTTTCTATTAATTAGAAATTCAAGTTCTGCCTTTTAAGAGATTAGAGATGTAAACAGGACACTAGAAACAATTTCTAGTGTTCTTAATTCAAGAGATTGATGGCTAATCTCTTTGAATTGATGAGAGATGAAGAGAAATAGCTGGAGAGGCTCAAAGTGGCGTGACATATGAGAGGAGAGGCTGCTGGTTGTGTTTTCTTCTCATAACCCCACTTAAATAGCCAGGTGAACACATTAAACCCTAGCCACATGTCACCTTTTGATTAGCTCTAGGTTTAAGTGACCCAATCACATTGTGCCAAGTGTCAAACCTATATTTAATCTTGATTTTAATCATCTTACATGATTAAAATTATTTGGCAAGCTTATGTGTTATGCCATATGTCACCATCTCATGGTGCCACGTGTCACACCGCAAAATGACCAAAATGCCTCGTGTCTTAATTTTGAGTTCTTAACCCAAAATAATTATTTTCTTCTTCTAATTAATTTATATCAAATATAAATTAATTAATTAATCTCTATTAATTAATTTTCATCAATTAAATTCATATTTAAACACTTTAAATATAAATTTAATTTATACTACACATCCAATAATCTAGATTTGGTTTCAAGTCATGCTAGGACTTTGCAATTTTATTGCAAACCAAATCTATTTAATTAATCAATTTAAACTCTTTAATTAATTAATTAAATCATATTTAATTAGGTGATAACTTGTGTATGTGTGTGACTTACCAGGCTCATCACTAATTGGCAATGAGACATGATATCAACTCTTAATATCATCGGAACTCTTTCTTACCATAAATGATTTCTCTAAATCATTTTATGAACCTCATAGACCATGGTTAACACCTAGCATAGCATGCCATGGCCACCCAATTAGTAATAAGATTTACCTTAAATGAACCTATAATCATATGTTACCATGCACTAGAATCTCTCACATAAAATCCCAACTCAAGCCGAGTCATGGTTTATGTCAAACTCCATTTGCTATGAATATTATGTTCTCTTTTAATTCCAGTTCTTGATTAAAAGATTTTTCTCATCGTAAACTCTTTCTCAATAAATCTATCTGTCTGCCAGAACTTGAAACATCAAGAACAATTAAATGAACATAGGATTTTATCTCTATTTACTTAGAGGAACAGATTCCTTCTTGATCAACACCTACCTCCATATATAACTAGCAGGAGCCAACACATGCCCATATACCCATACACAGTACAAGTATGAAAGCAGTATCAAACTCAAACTACCTATATACAAGATAACTGTGCTATCTCAGGTCTAAAGATTATATGCACTGATATGATTTATGACAAAACATTGACAAGAGTAAACTCCATGTGCTTGTCATAAGTGTCACTGGTTCGGCCTACTTATCATTTATAAGTGCCTATCATATTTGTTATATGGCATGAGACTCACCATTCCATCTTATTTATATCTCATATAAATAACTTGGGAACAAATATGAATACAATCTTTCTGGATAAGTCATGTCCTTATTATGAAGTATCCTCGATTGTGAACCTATTTATGATACTTTGTACTAGAAATATTGCCACTCATATTCTTAACAACTTAAGAATAATATTTCTAACAAAATATCAATGGACCTTTTCTATTACACATAAATATATTATGTAAACGGAAAAGTGGAAATGCCTTTTATTAATAAAATATGTACAAGATACATACTAAATGATATGCTCTAGGGCATACTACTAACAATCTCCCACTAGCACTAGAGCCATTCATTACAATACCTTAGACCCATCTTCTCAAGATGTCGGTCTAATCGAGCTTGTGACAAAGGCTTAGTGAATGGATCACTGGTTTTAGCTGATGTTATATTTTCTGCATGGCTATATCGCCTTGCCCAACTATATCCCTGATAATATGGTAGTGCCTTTCTATGTGTTTGGATTTTGGGTGAGACCTTAGTTCCTTAGCTCAGTATGATCGCTCTCCATTATTGTCACAAGGTAGTGGAACCGCCGACTTAATGGAAGGAACCATCGTAAGTTCTCACACAAACTTCTTTATCCAAACAACTTCCTTTGCAAAGATCTCGATGCAAAGAATATACTCAGCCTCGTGAGTGGAATCTGCAATCGTGCTCGCTTGGAACTCTTCCAACCGATCGCACCTCCATTACAAATGAACACATATCCAGAGGTAGACTTTCTATCATCGATATCCGATTGGAAATCGTAATCGTGATAACCATCCAATTGCAAGTCTCCACCTCCATAAATCAAGAATAAATCCTTAGTTCTTCTTAAGTACTTAAGAATATTCTTGACACTATCCAGTTGTTCCAAACTCGATTGGATTGATACCGCTAGTCAAACTAATAAAGATATGCGATATATCCTACTAGTACACAACATTGCATACATTAAACTTCCAATAGCCAAGCATATGGAATCCTGCCATCTTATCTCTTTCTTCGTGTGTCTTTGGAGACATCTCTTTAGAAAGGTGGATACCATGTCTCACTGGTAACAATCCTCTCTTGGAATCAAGCATGTTAAACCTCTTTAACACCTTTTCCAAGTATAGACTTTGGGATAAACCAATTATTCTTTTCGCTCTATCTCTATAGATGCGAATCCCAAGAATATAGGTTGCCTCCCTAAGTCTTTCATGGAGAATGTATTTGACAACCATACCTTTATAGTCACAACATACCCGTATCATTACCCATCAACAAGATGTCATCCACATATAAGACAAGGAAAGTGATAGCACTGTCACTAACCTTCTTATATACACATGGCTCATCCTCATTTTTGATAAAACCAAAAGATTTAATGGCTTCATCAAAACGGATGTTCCAACTCCTCAAGCTTGTTTCAACCCATAAATGGATCGCTTTAGCTTGCATACCTTGGAACCATCTTGGGATTCAAATCCCTTAGGTTGTTCCATGAAAATGTTTTCTTCAATGTATCCATTAAGAAAAGTCGCTTTGACATCCATCCGCCAAATCTCATAATCATAGTATGCAGCTATTGCTAATAAAATCCTAATTGATTTAAGCATGGCAACAAAGTAGAAAGTCTCCTCATAGTCTATTCCTTGCCTTTGGCGAAACCCTTTCGCTACTAGCCTTGCCTTATAGGTCTCTACCTTTCCATCGTAACCAATTTTCTTCTTGAAAACCCATTTGTTTCCTATAGGTACAATACCTTTAGGTGGGTCAACAAGATCCCAAACTTGATTCTTATACATGGAATCAATCTCGATTTCATAGCATCAATCCATTTTGAAGAGTCTATATCCGATATAGCTTCTTCATAGGTAAGTGGATCATCTCCATGATCTACTTCTTCATGAGTAGACAACTCTTGTTCTTCTTCATGAAGAAAACATATCTCACCGGTGGGTGAGATACCCGGTTGTTCTACGAGGAACAAATGTAGATGTTTCATCAATGGGTATAGGCTGACTAGATGGATCTATATCCATCTGATCTGTTGGTTGGTCAGAATTCTCCAATTCTAACTCTATTTGTCTTCCTTTGCCTCCTTCTTGAACAAAATGTTGTTCAAAAAATGTGGCATCTCTACTTATCACAACCTTTTTGTGAAGTAGGCAAATAAAAATAATATCCAAAACTATCTTTTGATATCCAACAAATCGACCTCTTTCTCGATCCGGTCTCCAATTTATCGTTGTTCACTTTTTGATATAAGTCGACAACCCCAAATCTTAACATGCTTAAGACTTGGTTTTCTTCCATGCCATATCTCATAAGGTGTGGAAGAAACTGATTTTGATGGAATCCTACTCAGAATATATAAAGCTGATTCTAATGCAAATCCCCAAAAGGAGATTGGCATATCAGTATAGCTCATCATACTACGTATCATATCCAATAGGGTACGATTTCTCCTTTCATATACACCATTCAAATTGTATGCCTCCGGAGGAGTCACCGAGAAACAATGCCATGCTCTCTCAAGTATTCATCAAATTCAAGACTCAAATATTCACCTCCACGATCCGATCAAGAGCTTTAATATTTTTTCCTGCTTGATTTTCTACTTCAGATTTAAATTCTTTGAACTTTTCAAAGGATTCATGTTTGTATTTCATCAAATACAAATACCCAAACCTTGATTTATCATCAGTAAAGGTAATAAAATAATGAAAGCCCTCTCTAGCCATTTCTTTAAACGGACCACATACATCACTATGTATTAGTTCCAAAATATTTTCAGCTTTTAGCCCTTGTCCAACAAAGGGTGATCTAGTCATTTTGCCTTGAAGGCAAGATTCACAAGTTGGAGTAGGCTCAGAGCCCAATGAGGATAGAATCCCCATTTTCTCCAATTTTGCAATCCTATCTTCTGCAACATGACATAACCTTAAGTGCCAAATATATTTTGAACTTGAGTTGGTTTTCACCATGGCATTGCATTCATTTAGATTGCTATACTCGCCGTTGGAAACACTTTCATCGGCAATGGAAACACTTTCCGTTGGTAATGGAAACACTTTCTGCTGGCAGTGGAGACACTTTCCTTTGCATTTATCAGCTTTAATCTTCCTTTTCTGTTTATCTATTTTCTTGGAAGGACCAGGAATCTGAGGTTTCTTTTTCTTATTGCCCTTCTTCTTGTTGGACTTTCCAGCAGAAGAAGATGGATCCTACGCTTACTCTTTTCCTTTATTGGCCTGCTTATTCTTTTTGGCTATAAATAGCATTTTTAGTTAACCAGCTATGGTGCTTTCCTTTTTAGTCATCTGGAAATTTGTCACAAAATTCCCAAAAGACTCGTGAAGGGATCAAGGATCAAATCCGCTTTGTAGTTGGAAATCCATGTTGAAGTCAAGATGTTCCAACCGCTCAATCACCGAATCATCTTGTGGACATGATCCCCAACATTCTCGTCCCTCGACATCCTCATATGGAATAACTGCCTAGATATCTCATACCTAGCATTCCCGCTGTGCTCACCATACAACTCTTGTAGGTGAAGGAGGATCTCACTAGCACTCGCATGTTCTCATGTTGCTTCAGAACTCATTACTCATGGAAGCAAGCATGTAACACTTAGCTCTCATATCATGCTCCTTCCACTTGTCCAAAGTATCATGTTCCTCTTGTGTGGCCTCCGGAGGTAAGGGACTAGGAACATTTGAATCTAGAACATATCCTATATGTTCAAGGTTCAGACAAGTTTCAAATTTCTTAGCCAATCGCATGATTAGGTCCTCACAACTCATGTGATCAAGTATGCTTGCAAGGATATTGGATGGTGGTGGTTGTTTTGTGCTCATTTCTATCGTAAAATTAATCGCAGAAAATAACCAGATTAATTAGTAAATGTATCATGTAATTAACCAAAATGATTATGGTCTTTTAATCAAATTGGTCCTCCCACTAACTTAGCGAATCCTACACTTCCAAAGTAGAAAACGGAAATCCTAGTTGGATGGATTTCTAGTGGGTGATTGAATTCTTATAATTCTATTGATCATCCTCATGTACATCCATTATTGGAATTACAATAAACTATAAGTGAGCAACTCCTTGCCCATCACATCTCATGTGAGGTTCAATCCTTTACCTAGCCCCTAATACTCAAAATCTCAGTACATCCATTATTAACTTATCTTGCATTAGTTAAGTTGATCCCATTGAGCCAAGAATTATGCAAATAATTTTAATGTCCTCAGGTACATCCAATATTGGCCACCAAACCATTTACATATTTACAACATCTCATGCTTAACAATTATTCTTAAGAAAATCTCTTAAATTAATTGCATCTCATGCAACTATTTAAAATTTCTTAAAATAATTGCCCAATGGAGTGCTTATGTTATAATTAATTTAATTATAGCATTTCCAACTTAATCATTTGTTTGGAAGATTTTATAGCCATCCTAATTACTATTAAGGTCTCACTTTGCACATTATCCATTTAGCATGCATATATCATATAATTGCATACATTCCCATACATCTCATGCATTCATGGATAAGCAAGAAATATGGTATGATCATGGATTTCTAAGGGATTCAATTCGAGCCACCAAGAATTGAATCAGGCATTCCTAGCTGCATTTCATTCATTCATTTTACAAGAGTTGCTGAAGGAGTACATAATCAACACTTGATATTGAATTCCTCCCACTGGTCCCACCAATGCTCTTGACCTCCTTGAACTTCTTGCAATCCAATATTACATAGTAATCCTTGGCATACCAAGGCGAATTTACAAGAACTTAAATAAATGAAATTACAACCCAAAAATATTACAAACTTAATAATACATGCCCAAAATAAATTAAAATAAATTAATTAATTTACAATCCCAAAGAAACATAAAAGAAATAAATCCAATCACATTGGTCTTTTATAGTCCATGATCATCCATCATGCATATCACTATTTAACAATTAAATAAAACATACATTCTTAAATTAAATTGAATATCTCATATTCAACTTAAAATTCCAGATTTGAATATAATTCAAATAAATTTAAAAATTCAGATTTGAATCTCATTCAAACAAATTTAAAAATTCAGATTTAAATCACATTCAAACAACTTCAAAAATTCAGATTTGAATCACATTCAAACATTTTTTAAAAAATCAGATTTGAATCACATTCAAATATTTTTTAAAAATCAGATCTGAATTTTATTGAATCAATTTTAAAAAATCAGATTTAAATATGATTCAAACAACTTTAAAAATTCAGATTTGAATCTCATTCAAACAACTTTTAAAATTCAGATTTGAATCACATTCAAACATTTTTTAAAATTCTGATTTGAATCATAATTTAATTGTGTGATTAAAACAACTAATTAAACACTTTAATTAGTCAAAGAATAGGCCTTAGATCATACAACAATTGCAGAATTAAAAGCCAAACCTTGAATCACCCATGGAACCATTGTTGCCGCCACCAATGGTGGCTTCTCCATGTGTGCCGCCACACCTCATGAGCCAACCAGCAATGAATCTCTTGATCTCATGATCAAACACACAATTAAATTATATAATCAACAATCTAAATGGCAAATATAGTGGCTCTGATACCAATTGAAGGAACGAAAGCGTGAAAACACAAGATTATACCATTGAATTCAAAAATTTTCACCTAGGGTCACAAGCACCATGCAAGATTTATTTTTATCTATTTGATTTCACGATAAACAACATATTAAAACTCTTTTAATATGTTTTTGGATCTGTATTTGCTATTTAAGATTTTAAAATTAATCAGATTAATTTTAGAACCCTAGATTAAATCAAGAACGATTACACTAACCTCTTGATGTGCCGCAATGTCTCGCGCTTTGAGATTCGCCTTCAGTGACACCAGATGTTGTCCTCTAGCTTGTCCACACCAAGAACACCTATGGCAGCCCTTGAATAGCTTCTAAAGCCTTTTCTATTAATTAGAAATTCAAGTTCTGCCTTTAAGAGATTAGAGATGTAAACAGACACTAGAAACACTTTCTAGTGTTCTTAATTCAAGAGATTGATGGCTAATCTCTTTGAATTGATGAGAGATGAAGAGAAATAGCTGGAGAGGCTCAAAGTGGCGTGACATATGAGAGGAGAGGCTGCTGGTTGTGTTTTCTTTTCATAACCCCACTTAAATAGCTAGGTTAACACATTAAACCCTAGCCACATGTCACCTTTGATTAGCTCTAGGTTTAATTGACCCAATCACATTGTGCCAAGTGTCAAACCTATATTTAATCTTAATTTTAATCATCTTACATGATTAAAATTATTTGGCAAGCTTATGTGTTATGCCATGTGTCACCATCTCATGGTGCCACGTGTCACACTGCAAAATGACCAAAATGCCCTCGTGTCTTAATTTTGAGTTCTTAACCCAAAATAATTATTTTCTTCTTCTAATTAATTTATATCAAATATAAATTAATTAATTAATCTCTATTAATTAATTTTCATCAATTAAATTCATATTTAAACACTTTAAATATAAATTTAATTTATACTACACATCCAATAATCTAGATTTGGTTTCAAGTCATGCTAGGACTTTGCAATTTTATTGCAAACCAAATCTATTTAATTAATTAATTAAACTCTTTAATTAATTAATTAAATCATATTTAAATAGGTGATAACTTGTGTATGTGTGTGACTTACTAGGCTCATCACTAATTGGCAATGAGACATGATATCAACTCTTAATATCATCAGAACTCTTTCTTACCATAAATGATTTCTCTAAATCATTTTATGAACCTCATAGACCATGGTTAACACCTAGCATAGCATGCCATGGCCACCCAATTAGTAATAAGATTTACCTTAAATGAACCTATAATCATATGTTACCATGCACTAGAATCTCTCTGCATAAAATCCCAACTCAAGCCGGAGTCATGGTTTATGTCAAACTCCATTTGCTATGAATATTATGTTCTCTTTAATTCCAGCTTCTGATTAAAAGATTTTTCTCATCGTAAACTCTTTTCTCAATAAATCTATCTGTCTGGCCAGAACTTGAAACATCAAGAACAATTAAATGAACATAGGATTTTATCTCTATTTACTTAGAGGAACAGATTCCTTCTTGATCAACACCTACCTCCATATATAACTAGCAGGAGCCAACACATGCCCATATACCCATACACAGTACAAGTATGAAAGCAGTATCAAACTCAAACTACCTATATACAAGATAACTGTGCTATCTCGTGTCTAAAGATTATATGCATCGATATGATTTATGACAAAACATTGACAAGAGTAAACTCCATGTGCTTGTCATAAGTGTCACTGTTCTACCTACTTATCATTTATAAGTGCCTATCATATTTGTTATATGGCATGAGACTCACCATTCCATCTTATTTATATCTCATATAAATAACTTGGGAACAAATATGAATACAATCTTTCTGGATAAGTCATGTCCTTATTATGAAGTATCTCGATTGTGAACCTATTTATGATACTTTGTACTAGAAATATTGTCACTCATATTCTTAATAACTTAAGAATAATATTTCTAACAAAATATCAATGGACATTTTCTATTACACATAAATATATTATGTAAACGGAAAAGTGGAAATGCCTTTTATTAATAAAATATGTACAAGATACATACTAAATGATATGCTCTAGGGCATACTACTAACAATCTCCCACTATCACTAGAGCCATTCATTACAATACATTAGACCCATCTTCTCAAGATGTCAGTCTAATTGAGCTTGTGACAAAGGCTTAGTGTATGGATCACCGGTTTTTAGTCGATGTTATATTTTCTGCATGGCTATATCGCTTGCCCAACTATATCCCCGATAATATGGTAGTGCCTTTCTATGTGTTTGGATTTTGGGTGAGACCTTAGTTCCTTAGCTCAGATGATCGCTCTCCATTATTGTCACAAGGTAGTGGAACCGCCGACTTAATGGAAGGAACTACTGTAAGTTCTCACACAAACTTCTTTATCCAAACAACTTCCTTTGCAAAGATCTCGATGCAAAGAATATACTCACCTCAGAGTGGAATCTGCAATGTGCTCGCTTGGAACTCTTCCAACCGATCGCACCTCCATTACAAATGAACACATATCCAGAGGTAGACTTTCTATCATCGATATCTGATTGGAAATCAGAATCAGTATAACCATCCAATTGCAATTCTCCACCTCCAAAAATCAAGAATAAATCCTTAGTTCTTCTTAAGTACTTAAGAATATTCTTGACACTATCCAGTTGTTCCAAACTCGATTGGATTGATACCGCTAGTCAAACTAATAAAGATATGCGATATCCGCCTAGTACACAACATTGCATACATTAAACTTCCAATAGCCAAGCATATGGAATCCTGGCCATCTTATCTCTTTCTTCGTGTGTCTTTGGAGACATCTCTTTAGAAAGGTTGATACCATATCTCACTGTTAACAATCCTCTCTTGGAATCAAGCATGTTAAATCTCTTTAACACCTTTTACAAGTATAGACTTTGGGATAAACCAATTATTCTTTTCGCTCTATCTCTATAGATGCGAATCCCAATAATATAGGTTGCCTCCAAGTCTTTCATGGAGAATGTATTTGACAACCATACCTTTATAGTCACAACATACCGTATCATTACCCATCAACAAGATGTCATCCACATATAAGACAAGGAAAGTGATAGCACTGACACTAACCTTCTTATATACACATGGCACATCATCATTTTAGATAAATCCAAAAGATTTAATGGCTTCATCAAAACGGATGTTCCAACTCCTCAAGCTTGTTTCAACCCATAAATGGATCGCTTTAGCTTGCATACCTTGGAACCATCTTGGGATTCAAATCCCTTAGGTTGTTCCATGAAAATGTTTTCTTCAATGTATCCATTAAGAAAAGTCGCTTTTGACATCCATCCGCCAAATCTCATAATCATAGTATGCAACATTGCTAATAAAATCCTAATTGATTTAAGCATGGCAACAAAGCAGAAAGTCTCCTCATAGTCTATTCCTTGCCTTTGGCGAAACCCTTCGCTACTAGCCTTGCCTTATAGGTATCTACCTTTCCATCAGAACCAATTTTCTTCTTGAAAACCCTTTTGTTCCCTATAGGTACAATACCTTTAGGTGGGTCAACAAGATCCGAAACTTGATTCTTATACATGGAATCAATCTCTGATTTCATAGCATCAATCCATTTTGAAGAGTCTATATCCGATATAGCTTCTTCATAGGTAAGTGGATCATCTCCATGATCTACTTTTTCATGAGTAGACAACTCTTGTTCTTCTTCATGAAGAAAACCATATCTCACGGTGGGTGAGATACCCCGTTGTTCTACGAGGAACAAATTGTAGATGTTTCATCAATGGGTATAGGTTGACTAGATGGATCTATATCCATCCGACTGCTGGTTGGTCGAATTCTCCAATTCTAACTCTATTTGCCTTCCTTTGCCTCCTTCTTGAACAAACCGTTGTTCAAGAAATGTGGCATCTCTACTTATCACAACCTTTTTGTGAAGTAGGCAAATAAAAATAATATCCAAAACTATCTTTTGGATATCCAACAAATCGACCTCTTTCTCGATCCGGTCTCCAATTTATCGTTGTTCACTTTTTGATATAAGTCGACAACCCCAAATCTTAACATGCTTAAGACTTGGTTTTCTTCCATGCCATATCTCATAAGGTGTGGAAGAAACTGATTTTGATGGAATCCTACTCGTAATATATAAAGTCGATTCTAATGCAAATCCCCAAAAGGAGATTGGCATATCAAGATAGCTCATCATACTACGATCATATCCAATAGGGTACGATTTCTCCTTTCAGATACACCATTCACCGTATGCGTTCTCGAGGAGTCACCGAGAAACAATGCCATGCTCTCTCAAGTATTCATCAAATTCAAGACTCAAATATTCACCTCCACGATCCGATCAAGAGCTTTAATATTTTTTCCTGTTTGATTTTCTACTTCAGATTTAAATTCTTTGAACTTTTCAAAGGATTCATGTTTGTATTTCATCAAATACAAATACCCAAACCTTGATTTATCATCAGTAAAGGTAATAAAATAATGAAAGCCCTCTCTAGCCATTTCTTTAAACGGACCACATACATCACTATGTATTAGTTCCAAAATATTTTCAGCTCTTAGCCCTTGTCCAACAAAGGGTGATCTAGTCATTTTGCCTTGAAGGCAAGATTCACAAGTTGGAGTAGGCTCAGAGCCCAATGAGGATAGAATCCCCATTTTCTCCAATTTTGCAATCCTATCTTCTGCAACATGACATAACCTTAAGTGCCAAATATATTTTGAAATTGAGTTGGTTTTCACCATGGCATTGCATTCATTTAGATTGCTATACTCTGGCCAGTGGAAACACTTTCATCGGCAATGGAAACACTTTCTGTTGGTAATGGAAACACTTTCCTGCTAAGTGGAGACACTTTCCTTTGCCTTTATCGCCTTTAGTCTTCCTTTTCGCTTAGCTATTTTCTTGAAGGACCAGGAATCGAGGTTTCTTTTCTTATTGCCCTTCTTCTTGTTGGACTTTCCACAGTAAGAAGATGCAACCAAAGCTACCTCTTTTCCTTTATTGCCCGGCATATTCTTTTGGGCAATAACCAGCATGTTGAGTAATTCAGCTAAGGTGCATTCTGTTTAGTCATATGAAAATTTGTCACAAAATTCCCAAAAGACTCGTGAAGGGATCAAGGATCAAATCCGCTTTGTAGTTGGAAATCCATGTTGAAGTCAAGATGTTCCAACCGCTCAATCACCGAATCATCTTGTGGACATGATCCCCAACATTCTGTCCCTCGGACATCCTCATACGGAATAACTGTCTAGATATCTCATACCTAGCATTCTCGCTGTGCTCACCATACAACTCTTGTAGGTGAAGGAGGATCTCACTAGCACTCTGCATGTTCTCATGTTGCTTCAGAACTCATTACTCATGGAAGCAAGCATGTAACACTTAGCTCTCATATCATGCTCCTTCCACTTGTCCAAAGTATCATGTTCCTCTTGTGTGGCCTCCGGAGGTAAGGGACTAGGAACATTTGAATCTAGAACATATCCTATATGTTCAAGGTTCAGACAAGTTTCAAATTTCTTAGCCAATCGCATGATTAGGTCCTGTCAACTGTTGTGATCAAGTATGCTTGCAAGGATATTGGATGGTGGTGGTTGTTTTGTGCTCATTTCTATCGTAAAATTAATCGCAGAAAATAACCAGATTAATTAGTAAATGTATCATGTAATTAACCAAAATGATTATGGTCTTTTAATCAAATTGGTCCTCCCACTAACTTAGCGAATCCTACACTTCCAAAGTAGAAAACGGAAATCCTAGTTGGATGGATTTCTAGTGGGTGATTGAATTCTTATAATTCTATTGATCATCCTCGTACATCCATTATTGGAATTACAATAAACTATAAGTGAGCAACTCCTTGCCCATCACATCTCATGTGAGGTTCAATCTTTACCTAGCCCCTAATGCTCAAAATCTCGTGTACATCCATTATTGACTTATCTTGCATTAGTTAAGTTGATCCCATTGAGCCAGAATTATGCAAATAATTTTAATGTCCTCAGGTACATCCAATATTGGCCACCAAACCATTTACATATTTACAACATCTCATGCTTAACAATTATTCTTAAGAAAATCTCTTAAATTAATTGCATCTCATGCAACAATTTAAAATTTCTTAAAATAATTGCCCCAATGGAGGGCTTATGTTATAATTACTTTAATTATAGCATTTCCAACTTAATCATTTGTTTGGAAGATTTTATAGCCATCCTAATTACTATTAAGGTCTCACTTTGCACATTATCCATTTAGCATGCATATATCATATAATTGCATACATTCCCATACATCTCATGCATTCATGGATAAGCAGTAAATATGGTATGATCATGGACTTTCTAAGGGATTCAATTCGAGCCACCAAGAATTGAATCAGGCATTCCTAGCTGCATTTCATTCATTCATTTTACAAGAGTTGCTGAAGGAGTACATAATCAACACTTGATATTGAATTCCTCCCACTGGTCCCACCAATGCTCTTGACCTCCTTGAACTTCTTGCAATCCAATATTACATAGTAATCCTTGGCATACCAAGGCGAATTTACAAGAACTTAAATAAATGAAATTACAACCCAAAAATATTACAAACTTAATAATACATGCCCAAAATAAATTAAAATAAATTAATTAATTTACAATCCCAAAGAAACATAAAAGAAATAAATCCAATCACATTGGTCTTTTATAGTCCATGATCATCCATCATGCATATCACTATTTAACAATTAAATAAAACATACATTCTTAAATTAAATTGAATATCTCATATTCAACTTAAAATTCCAGATTTGAATATAATTCAAATAAATTTAAAAATTCAGATTTGAATCTCATTCAAACAAATTTAAAAATTCAGATTTAAATCACATTCAAACAACTTCAAAAATTCAGATTTGAATCACATTCAAACATTTTTTAAAAAATCAGATTTGAATCACATTCAAATATTTTTTAAAAAATCAGATCTGAATTTTATTGAATCAATTTTAAAAAATCAGATTTAAATATGATTCAAACAACTTTAAAAATTCAGATTTGAATCTCATTCAAACAACTTTTAAAATTCAGATTTGAATCACATTCAAACATTTTTTAAAATTCTGATTTGAATCATAATTTAATTGTGTGATTAAAACAACTAATTAAACACTTTAATTAGTCAAAGAATAGGCCTTAGATCATACAACAATTGCAGAATTAAAAGCCAAACCTTGAATCACCCATGGAACCATTGTTGCCGCCACCAATGGTGGCTTCTCCATGTGTGCCGCCACACCTCATGAGCCAACCAGCAATGAATCTCTTGATCTCATGATCAAACACACAATTAAATTATATAATCAACAATCTAAATGGCAAATATAGTGGCTCTGATACCAATTGAAGGAACGGAAGCGTGAAAAACACAAGATTATACCATTGAATTCAAAAATTTTCACCTAGGGTCACAAGCACCATGCAAGATTTATTTTTATCTATTTGATTTCAATGATAAACAACATATTAAAACTCTTTAATATGTTTTTGGATCTGTATTTACTATTTAAGATTTTAAAATTAATCAGATTAATTTTAGAACCCTAGATTAAATCAAGAACGATTACACTAACCTCTTGATGTACTGCAGCGTGTCTGCGCCTTTGAGATTCCTCTTCGTGACACGGATGTTGTCCCTCTAGCTTGTCCACACCAAGAACACCTATGGCAGCCCTTGAATGGCTTCTAAAACCTTTTCTATTAATTAGAAAATCAAGTTCTGCCTTTTAAGAGATTAAAGATGTAAACAGAACACTAGAAACAATTTCTAGTGTTCTTAATTCAAGAGATTGATGGCTAATCTCTTTGAATTGATGAGAGATGAAGAGAAATAGCTGGAGAGGCTCAAAGTGGCGTGACATATGAGAGGAGAGGCTGCTGGTTTTTTTTTCTTTTCATAACCACACTTAAATAGCTAGGTTAACACATTAAACCCTAGCCACATGTCACCTTTTGATTAGCTCTAGGTTTAAGTGACCCAATCACATTGTGCCAAGTGTCAAACCTATATTTAATCTTGATTTTAATCATCTTACATGATTAAAATTATTTGGCAAGCTTATGTGTTATGCCATGTGTCACCATCTCGTGGTGCCACGTGTCACACCGCAAAATGACCAAAATGCCTCGTGTCTTAATTTTGAGTTCTTAACCCAAAATAATTATTTTCTTCTTCTAATTAATTTATATCAAATATAAATTAATTAATTAATCTCTATTAATTAATTTTCATCAATTAAATTCATATTTAAACACTTTAAATATAAATTTAATTTATACTACACATCCAATAATCTAGATTTGGTTTCAAGTCATGCTAGGGACTTTGCAATTTTATTGCAAACCAAATCTATTTAATTAATCAATTAAACTCTTTAATTAATTAATTAAATCATATTTAAATAGGTGATAACTTGTGTATGTGTGTGACTTACTAGGCTCATCACTAATTGGCAATGAGACATGATATCAACTCTTAATATCATCAGAACTCTTTCTTACCATAAATGATTTCTCTAAATCATTTTATGAACCTCATAGACCATGGTTAACACCTAGCATAGCATGCCATGGCCACCCAATTAGTAATAAGATTTACCTTAAATGAACCTATAATCATATGTTACCATGCACTAGAATCTCTCTGCATAAAATCCCAACTCAAGCTGGAGTCATGGTTTATGTCAAACTCCATTTGCTATGAATATTATGTTCTCTTTTAATTCCAGTTCTTGATTAAAAGATTTTTCTCATCAGAAACTCTTTTCTGAATAAATCTATCTGTCCTGGCCAGGAACTTGAAACATCAAGAACAATTAAATGAACATAGGATTTTATCTCTATTTACTTAGAGGAACAGATTCCTTCTTGATCAACACCTACCTCCATATATAACTAGCAGGAGCCAACACATGCCCATATACCCATACACAGTACAAGTATGAAAGCAGTATCAAACTCAAACTACCTATATACAAGATAACTGCTATCTCAGTCTAAAGATTATATGCATCGATATGATTTATGACAAAACATTGACAAGAGTAAACTCCATGTGCTTGTCATAAGTGTCACTGTTCGCCTACTTATCATTTATAAGTGCCTATCATATTTGTTATATGGCATGAGACTCACCATTCCATCTTATTTATATCTCATATAAATAACTTGGGAACAAATATGAATACAATCTTTCTGGATAAGTCATGTCCTTATTATGAAGTATCTTCGATTGTGAACCTATTTATGATACTTTGTACTAGAAATATTGCCACTCATATTCTTAACAACTTAAGAATAATATTTCTAACAAAATATCAATGGACCTTTTCTATTACACATAAATATATTATGTAAACGGAAAAGTGGAAATGCCTTTTATTAATAAAATATGTACAAGATACATACTAAATGATATGCTCTAGGGCATACTACTAACAATCTCCCACTAGCACTAGAGACATTCATTACAATACCTTAGACCCATCTTCTCAAGATGTCAGTCTAACTGAGCTTGTGACAAAGGCTTAGTGAATGGATCAGCTGGTTTTTAGCTGATGTTATATTTTCTGCATGGCTATATCGCCTTGCCCAACTATATCCCTGATAATATGGTAGTGCCTTTCTATGTGTTTGGATTTTGGGTGAGACCTTAGTTCCTTAGCTCAGATGATCGCTCCATTATTGTCACAGGTAGTGGAACTGTGACTTAATGGAAGGAACTACTGTAAGTTCTCACAAACTTCTTTATCCAAACAACTTCTTTTGCAAAGATTCGATGCAAGAATATACTCACCTCTAGTGGAATCTGCATGCGTGCTCGCTTGGAACTCTTCCAACCGATCGCACCTCCATTACAAATGAACACATATCCAGAGGTAGACTTTCTATCATCGATATCGATTGGAAATCGTAATCGTGATAACCATACAATTTCAAGTCACCAGCTCCAAAAATCAAGAATAAATCCTTAGTTCTTCTTAAGTACTTAAGAATATTCTTGATACTATCCAAAGGTTCCAAACTGGATTGGATTGATACCGCTAGTCAAACTAACAAAGATATGCGATATCCGGCCTAGTACACAACATTGCATACATTAAACTTCCAATAGCCGAAGCATATGGAATCCTGGCCATCTTATCTCTTTCTTCATGTGTCTTTGGAGACATCTCTTTAGAAAGGTGGATACCATATCTCACTGGTAACAATCCTCTCTTGGAATCAAGCATGTTAAACCTCTTTAACACCTTTTCCAAGTATAGACTTTGGGATAAACCAATTATTCTTTCGCTCTATCTCTATAGATGCGAATCCCAAGAATATAGGTTGCCTCCCGAAGTCTTTCATGGAGAATGTATTTGACAACCATACCTTTATAGTCGCCAACATACCTGTATCATTACCCATCAACAAGATGTCATCCACATATAAGACAAGGAAAGTGATAGCACTCCACTAACCTTCTTATATACACATGGCTCATCCTCATTTTTGATAAAACCAAAAGATTTAATGGCTTCATCAAAGCGGATGTTCCAACTCCTCAAGCTTGTTTCAACCCATAAATGGATCGCTTTAGCTTGCATACCTTGGAACCATCTTGGGATTCAAATCCCTTAGGTTGTTCCATGAAAATGTTTTCTTCAATGTATCCATTAAGAAAAGTCGCTTTGACATCCATCCGCCAAATCTCATAATCATAGTATGCAACATCGCTAATAAAATCCTAATTGATTTAAGCATGGCAACAAAGTAGAAAGTCTCCTCATAGTCTATTCCTTGCCTTTGGCGAAACCCTTTCGCTACTAGCCTTGCCTTATAGGTCTCTACCTTTCCATCAGAACCAATTTTCTTCTTGAAAACCCATTTGTTCCCTATAGGTACAATACCTTTAGGTGGGTCAACAAGATCCGAAACTTGATTCTTATACATGGAATCAATCTCGGATTTCATAGCATCAATCCATTTTGAAGAGTCTATATCTGATATAGCTTCTTCATAGGTAAGTGGATCATCTCCATGATCTACTTTTTCATGAGTAGACAACTCTTGTTCTTCTTCATGAAGAAAACCATATCTCACTGGTGGGTGAGATACCCTGGTTGTTCTACGAGGAACAGCTGTAGATGTTTCATCAATGGGTATAGGTTGACTAGATGGATCTATATCCATCTGATTTGTTGGTTGGTCAGAATTCTCCAATTCTAACTCTATTTGCCTTCCTTTGCCTCCTTCTTGAACAAACTGTTGTTCAAGAAATGTGGCATCTCTACTTATCACAACCTTTTTGTGAAGTAGGCAAATAAAAATAATATCCAAAACTATCTTTTGGATATCCAACAAATCGACCTCTTTCTGATCTGGTCTCCAATTTATCAGTGTTCAGCTTTTTGATATAAGCTGGACAACCCCAAATCTTAACATGCTTAAGACTTGGTTTTCTTCCATGCCATATCTCATAAGGTGTGGAAGAAACTGATTTTGATGGAATCCTACTCAGAATATATAAAGCTGATTCTAATGCAAATCCCCAAAAGGAGATTGGCATATCAGTATAGCTCATCATACTACGTATCATATCCAATAGGGTACGATTTCTCCTTTCAGATACACCATTCAGCTGTGGCGTTCCTGGAGGAGTCAGCTGAGAAACAATGCCATGCTCTCTCAAGTATTCATCAAATTCAGTACTCAAATATTCACCTCCACGATCTGATCGAAGAGCTTTAATATTTTTTCCTGTTTGATTTTCTACTTCAGATTTAAATTCTTTGAACTTTTCAAAGGATTCATGTTTGTATTTCATCAAATACAAATACCCAAACCTTGATTTATCATCAGTAAAGGTAATAAAATAATGAAAGCCCTCTCTAGCCATTTCTTTAAACGGACCACATACATCACTATGTATTAGTTCCAAAATATTTTCAGCTCTTAGCCCTTGTCCAACAAAGGGTGATCTAGTCATTTTGCCCTGAAGGCAAGATTCACAAGTTGGAGTAGGCTCAGAGCCCAATGAGGATAGAATCCCCATTTTCTCCAGTTTTGCAATCCTATCTTCTGCAACATGACATAACCTTAAGTGCCAAATATATTTTGAAATTGAGTTGGTTTTCACCATGGCATTGCATTCATTTAGATTGCTATACTCTGGCCAGTGGAAACACTTTCTTACTGGCAATGGAAACAATTTACTGTTGGTAATGGAAACACTTTCTGTTGGCGGTGGAGACACTTTCCTTTGCCTTTATCAGCTTTAGTCTTCCTTTTCTGCTTAGCTATTTTCTTGGAAGGACCAGGAATCAGATGTTTATATTTCTTATTGCCCTTCTTATTGTTGGACTTTCCAGCAGAAGTAGATGCAACCAAAGCTACCTCTTTTCCTTTATTGCACGCCATACTCTTTTGGGCAATAACCACATGTTGAGTAATTCAGCTAAGGTGCATTCTGTTTAGTCATATGAAAATTTGTCACAAAATTCCCAAAAGACTCGTGAAGGATCAAGGATCAAATCCGCTTTGTAGTTGGAAATCCATGTTGAAGTCAAGATGTTCCAACCGCTCTCAATCAGCCAATCATCTTGTGGACATGATCCCCAACATTCTCCCTCGGACATCCTCATACGGAATAACTGTCTAGATATCTCATACCTAGCATTCTGCTGTGCTCACCATACAACTCTTGTAGGTGAAGGAGGATCTCACTAGCACTGCATGTTCTCATGTTGCTTCAGAACTCATTACTCATGGAAGCAAGCATGTAACACTTAGCTCTCATATCATGCTCCTTCCACTTGTCCAAAGTATCATGTTCCTCTTGTGTGGCCTCCGGAGGTAAGGGACTAGGAACATTTGAATCTAGAACATATCCTATATGTTCAAGGTTCAGACAAGTTTCAAATTTCTTAGCCAATCGCATGATTAGGTCCTGTCAACCTGTGATCAAGTATGCTTGCAAGGATATTGGATGGTGGTGGTTGTTTTGTGCTCATTTCTATCGTAAAATTAATCGCAGAAAATAACCAGATTAATTAGTAAATGTATCATGTAATTAACCAAAATGATTATGGTCTTTTAATCAAATTGGTCCTCCCACTAACTTAGCGAATCCTACACTTCCAAAGTAGAAAACGGAAATCCTAGTTGGATGGATTTCTAGTGGGTGATTGAATTCTTATAATTCTATTGATCATCCTCAGGTACATCCATTATTGGAATTACAATAAACTATAAGTGAGCAACTCCTTGCCCATCACATCTCATGTGAGGTTCAATCCTTTACCTAGCCCCTAATGCTCAAAATCTCAGTACATCCATTATTGACTTATCTTGCATTAGTTAAGTTGATCCCATTGAGCCAGTAATTATGCAAATAATTTTAATGTCCTCAGGTACATCCAATATTGGCCACCAAACCATTTACATATTTACAACATCTCATGCTTAACAATTATTCTTAAGAAAATCTCTTAAATTAATTGCATCTCATGCAACAATTTAAAATTTCTTAAAATAATTGCCCCAATGGAGGGCTTATGTTATAATTACTTTAATTATAGCATTTCCAACTTAATCATTTGTTTGGAAGATTTTATAGCCATCCTAATTACTATTAAGGTCTCACTTTGCACATTATCCATTTAGCATGCATATATCATATAATTGCATACATTCCCATACATCTCATGCATTCATGGATAAGCGAGAAATATGGTATGATCATGGACTTTCTAAGGGATTCAATCGAGCCACCAAGAATTGAATCGTGGCATTCCTAGCTGCATTTCATTCATTCATTTTACAAGAGTTGCTGAAGGAGTACATAATCAACACTTGATATTGAATTCCTCCCACGGTCCCACCAATGCTCTTGACCTCCTTGAACTTCTTGCAATCCAATATTACATAGTAATCCTTGGCATACCAAGGCGAATTTACAAGAACTTAAATAAATGAAATTACAACCCAAAAATATTACAAACTTAATAATACATGCCCAAAATAAATTAAAATAAATTAATTAATTTACAATCCCAAAGAAACATAAAAGAAATAAATCCAATCACATTGGTCTTTTATAGTCCATGATCATCCATCATGCATATCACTATTTAACAATTAAATAAAACATACATTCTTAAATTAAATTGAATATCTCATATTCAACTTAAAATTCCAGATTTGAATATAATTCAAATAAATTTAAAAATTCAGATTTGAATCTCATTCAAACAAATTTAAAAATTCAGATTTAAATCACATTCAAACAACTTCAAAAATTCAGATTTGAATCACATTCAAACATTTTTTAAAAAATCAGATTTGAATCACATTCAAATATTTGTTAAAAAATCAGATCTGAATTTTATTGAATCAATTTTAAAAATCAGATGTAAATATGAGTCAAACAACTTTAGAAATTCAGAGTTGAATCTCATTCAAACTACTTTTAAAATTCAGATTTGAATCACATTCAAACATTTTTAAAATTCTGATTTGAATCATAATTTAATTGTGTGATTAAAACAACTAATTAAACACTTTAATTAGTCAAAGAATAGGCCTTAGATCATACAACAATTGCAGAATTAAAAGCCAAACCTTGAATCACCCATGGAAACATTGTTGCCGCCACCAATGGTGGCTTCTCCATGTGTGCCGCCACACCTCATGAGCCAACCAGCAATGAATCTCTTGATCTCATGATCAAACACACAATTAAATTATATAATCAACAATCTAAATGGCAAATATAGTGGCTCTGATACCAATTGAAGGAACGGAAGCGTGAAAAACACAAGATTATACCATTGAATTCAAAAATTTTCACCTAGGGTCACAAGCACCATGCAAGATTTATTTTTATCTATTTGATTTCAATGATAAACAACATATTAAAACTCTTTTAATATGTTTTTGGATCTGTATTTGCCATTTAAGATTTTAAAATTAATCAGATTAATTTTAGAACCCTAGATTAAATCAAGAACGATTACACTAACCTCTTGATGTGTCAGCGTGTCTCGCGCTTTGAGATTCGTCTTGAGGACACGGATGTTGTCCTCTAGCTTGTCCACACCAAGAACACCTATGGCAGCCCTTGAATAGCTTCTAAAGCCTTTTCTATTAATTAGAAATTCAAGTTCTGCCTTTTAAGAGATTAGAGATGTAAACAGGACACTAGAAACAATTTCTAGTGTTCTTAATTCAAGAGATTGATGGCTAATCTCTTTGAATTGATGAGAGATGAAGAGAAATAGCTGGAGAGGCTCAAAGTGGCGTGACATATGAGAGGAGAGGCTGCTGGTTGTGTTTTCTTTCATAACCCCACTTAAATAGCTAGGTTAACACATTAAACCCTAGCCACATGTCACCTTTTGATTAGCTCTAGGTTTAAGTGACCCAATCACATTGTGCCAAGTGTCAAACCTATATTTAATCTTGATTTTAATCATCTTACATGATTAAAATTATTTGGCAAGCTTATGTGTTATGCCATGTGTCACCATCTCATGGTGCCACGTGTCACACTGCAAAATGACCAAAATGCCCCTGTGTCTTAATTTTGAGTTCTTAACCCAAAATAATTATTTTCTTCTTCTAATTAATTTATATCAAATATAAATTAATTAATTAATCTCTATTAATTAATTTCTCATCAATTAAATTCATATTTAAACACTTTAAATATAAATTTAATTTATACTACACATCCAATAATCTAGATTTGGTTTCAAGTCAGGCTAGGGACTTTGCAATTTTATTGCAAACCAAATCTATTTAATTAATCAATTAAACTCTTTAATTAATTAATTAAATCATATTTAAATAGGTGATAACTTGTGTATGTGTGTGACTTACTAGGCTCATCACTAATTGGCAATGAGACATGATATCAACTCTTAATATCATCAGAACTCTTTCTTACCATAAATGATTTCTCTAAATCATTTTATGAACCTCATAGACCATGGTTAACACCTAGCATAGCATGCCATGGCCACCCAATTAGTAATAAGATTTACCTTAAATGAACCTATAATCATATGTTACCATGCACTAGAATCTCTCTGTTACAAAATCCCAACTCAAGCTGGAGTCATGGTTTATGTCAAACTCCATTTGCTATGAATATTATGTTCTCTTTTAATTCCAGTTCTTGATTAAAAGATTTTTCTCATCAGAAACTCTTTTCTGAATAAATCTATCTGTCCTGGCCAGGAACTTGAAACATCAAGAACAATTAAATGAACATAGGATTTTATCTCTATTTACTTAGAGGAACAGATTCCTTCTTGATCAACACCTACCTCCATATATAACTAGCAGGAGCCAACACATGCCCATATACCCATACACAGTACAAGTATGAAAGCAGTATCAAACTCAAACTACCTATATACAAGATAACTGTGCTATCTCAGGTCTAAAGATTATATGCCTCGATATGATTTATGACAAAACATTGACAAGAGTAAACTCCATGTGCTTGTCATAAGTGTCACTGGTTCGGCCTACTTATCATTTATAAGTGCCTATCATATTTGTTATATGGCATGAGACTCACCATTCCATCTTATTTATATCTCATATAAATAACTTGGGAACAAATATGAATACAATCTTTCTGGATAAGTCATGTCCTTATTATGAAGTATCCTCGATTGTGAACCTATTTATGATACTTTGTACTAGAAATATTGCCACTCATATTCTTAACAACTTAAGAATAATATTTCTAACAAAATATCAATGGACCTTTTCTATTACACATAAATATATTATGTAAACGGAAAAGTGGAAATGCCTTTTATTAATAAAATATGTACAAGATACATACTAAATGATATGCTCTAGGGCATACTACTAACAATCTCCCACTAGCACTAGAGCCATTCATTACAATACCTTAGACCCATCTTCTCAAGATGTCAGTCTAACTGAGCTTGTGACAAAGGCTTAGTGAATGGATCAGCTGGTTTTTAGCTGATGTTATATTTTCTGCATGGCTATATCGCCTTGCCCAACTATATCCCTGATAATATGGTAGTGCCTTTCTATGTGTTTGGATTTTGGGTGAGACCTTAGTTCCTTAGCTCAGATGATCGCTCCATTATTGTCACGATGTAGTGGAACCGCCGACTTAATGGAAGGAACTACTGTAAGTTCTCACACAAACTTCTTTATCCAAACAACTTCCTTTGCAGATCCGATGCAAAGAATATACTCACCTTCAAGAGTGGAATCTGCAAATCGTGCTCGCTTGGAACTCTTCCAACCGATCGCACCTCCATTACAAATGAACACATATCCAGAGGTAGACTTTCTATCATCGATATCCGATTGGAAATCGAATCGTGATAACCATCCAATTGCAAGTCTCCACCTCCATAAATCAAGAATAAATCCTTAGTTCTTCTTAAGTACTTAAGAATATTCTTGACAGCTATCCAGTGTTCCAAACCTGGATTGGATTGATACCTGCTAGTCAAACTAACAGCATATGCGATATCCGGCCTAGTACACAACATTGCATACATTAAACTTCCAATAGCCGAAGCATATGGAATCCTGGCCATCTTATCTCTTTCTTCAGGTGTCTTTGGAGACATCTCTTTAGAAAGGTGGATACCATATCTCACTGGTAACAATCCTCTCTTGGAATCAAGCATGTTAAACCTCTTTAACACCTTTTCCAAGTATAGACTTTGGGATAAACCAATTATTCTTTTCGCTCTATCTCTATAGATGCGAATCCCAAGAATATAGGTTGCCTCCCTAAGTCTTTCATAGAGAATGTATTTGACAACCATACCTTTATAGTCGTCAACATACCGTATCATTACCCATCAACAAGATGTCATCCACATATAAGACAAGGAAAGTGATAGCACTGTCACTAACCTTCTTATATACACATGGCTCATCCTCATTTTTGATAAAACCAAAAGATTTAATGGCTTCATCAAAACGGATGTTCCAACTCCTCGAAGCTTGTTTCAACCCATAAATGGATCGCTTTAGCTTGCATACCTTGGAACCATCTTGGGATTCAAATCCCTTAGGTTGTTCCATGAAAATGTTTTCTTCAATGTATCCATTAAGAAAAGTCGCTTTGACATCCATCCGCCAAATCTCATAATCATAGTATGCACTATTGCTAATAAAATCCTAATTGATTTAAGCATGGCAACAAAGCAGAAAGTCTCCTCATAGTCTATTCCTTGCCTTTGGCGAAACCCTTTCGCTACTAGCCTTGCCTTATAGGTCTCTACCTTTCCATCGTAACCAATTTTCTTCTTGAAAACCCATTTGTTCCATATAGGTACAATACCTTCAGGTGGGTCAACAAGATCCAAACTTGATTCTTATACATGGAATCAATCTCGGATTTCATAGCATCAATCCATTTTGACGAGTCCATATCTGATATAGCTTCTTCATAGGTAAGTGGATCATCTCCATGATCTACTTCTTCATGAGTAGACAACTCTTGTTCTTCTTCATGAAGAAAACCATATCTCACCGTGGGTGAGATACCTCGGTTGTTCTACGAGGAACAGTGTAGATGTTTCATCAATGGGTATAGGTTGACTAGATGGATCTATATTCATCCGATCGTTGGTTGGTCGAATTCTCCAATTCTAACTCTATTTGCCTTCCTTTGCCTCCTTCTTGAACAAACCGTTGTTCAAGAAATGTGGCATCTCTACTTATCACAACCTTTTTGTGAAGTAGGCAAATAAAAATAATATCCAAAACTATCTTTTGGATATCCAACAAATCGACCTCTTTACGATCCGGTCTCCAATTTATCGTTGTTCACTTTTTGATATAAGTCGACAACCCCAAATCTTAACATGCTTAAGACTTGGTTTTCTTCCATGCCATATCTCATAAGGTGTGGAAGAAAGCGATTTTGATGGAATCCTACTCAGAATATATAAAGCTGATTCTAATGCAAATCCCCAAAAGGAGATTGGCATATCAGTATAGCTCATCATACTACGTATCATATCCAATAGGGTATGATTTCTCCTTTCAGATACACCATTCACCGTATGCGTTCTGGAGGAGTCACCGAGAAACAATGCCATGCTCTCTCAAGTATTCATCAAATTCAAGACTCAAATATTCACCTCCACGATCCGATCAAGAGCTTTAATATTTTTTCTGCTTGATTTTCTACTTCAGATTTAAATTCTTTGAACTTTTCAAAGGATTCATGTTTGTATTTCATCAAATACAAATACCCAAACCTTGATTTATCATCAGTAAAGGTAATAAAATAATGAAAGCCCCCTCTAGCCATTTCTTTAAACGGACCACATACATCACTATGTATTAGTTCCAAAATATTTTCAGATCTTAGCCCTTGTCCAACAAAGGGTGATCTAGTCATTTTGCCTTGAAGGCAAGATTCACAAGTTGGAGTAGGCTCAGAGCCCAATGAGGATAGAATCCCCATTTTCTCCAATTTTGCAATCCTATCTTCTGCAACATGACATAACCTTAAGTGCCAAATATATTTTGAACTTGAGTTGGTTTTCACCATGGCATTGCATTCATTTAGATTGCTATACTCTGGCCAATGGAAACACTTTCTTACTGGCAATGGAAACACTTTCCTGTTGGTAATGGAAACACTTTCCTGTTGGCAGTGGAGACACTTTCCTTTGCCTTTATCAGCTTTAGTCTTCCTTTTCTGTTTAGCTATTTTCTTAGAAGGACCAGGAATCTGAGGTTTCTTTTTCTTATTGCCCTTCTTCTTGTTGGACTTTCCAGCAGAAGAAGATGCAACCAAAGCTACCTCTTTTCCTTTATTGCCTGGCATATTCTTTTGGGCAATAACCAGCATGTTGAGTAATTCAGCTAAGGTGCATTCCTGTTTAGTCATATGAAAATTTGTCACAAAATTCCCAAAAGACTTAAGAAGGGACTGAAGGATCAAATCCGTTTGTAGTTGGAAATCCATGTTGAAGTCAAGATGTTCCAACTGCTCAATCAGCCGAATCATCTTGTGGACATGATCCACAACATTCTGTCCCTCAGACATCCTCATACGGAATAGCTGTCTAGATATCTCATACCTAGCATTCCTGCTGTGCTCACCATACAACTCTTGTAGGTGAAGGAGGATCTCACTAGCACTCTGCATGTTCTCATGTTGCTTCTGTAACTCATTACTCATGGAAGCAAGCATGTAACACTTAGCTCTCATATCATGCTCCTTCCACTTGTCCAAAGTATCATGTTCCTCTTGTGTGGCCTCTGGAGGTAAGGGACTAGGAACATTTGAATCTAGAACATATCCTATATGTTCAAGGTTCAGGACAAGTTTCAAATTTCTTAGCCAATCGCATGATTAGGTCCTGTCAACTGTTGTGATCAAGTATGCTTGCAAGGATATTGGATGGTGGTGGTTGTTTTGTGCTCATTTCTATCGTAAAATTAATCGCAGAAAATAACCAGATTAATTAGTAAATGTATCATGTAATTAACCAAAATGATTATGGTCTTTTAATCAAATTGGTCCTCCCACTAACTTAGCGAATCCTACACTTCCAAAGTAGAAAACGGAAATCCTAGTTGGATGGATTTCTAGTGGGTGATTGAATTCTTATAATTCTATTGATCATCCTCAGGTACATCCATTATTGGAATTACAATAAACTATAAGTGAGCAACTCCTTGCCCATCACATCTCATGTGAGGTTCAATCCTTTACCTAGCCCCTAATGCTCAAAATCTCAGGTACATCCATTATTGACTTATCTTGCATTAGTTAAGTTGATCCCATTGAGCCAGTAATTATGCAAATAATTTTAATGTCCTCAGGTACATCCAATATTGGCCACCAAACCATTTACATATTTACAACATCTCATGCTTAACAATTATTCTTAAGAAAATCTCTTAAATTAATTGCATCTCATGCAACTATTTAAAATTTCTTAAAATAATTGCCCCAATGGAGGGCTTATGTTATAATTACTTTAATTATAGCATTTCCAACTTAATCATTTGTTTGGAAGATTTTATAGCCATCCTAATTACTATTAAGGTCTCACTTTGCACATTATCCATTTAGCATGCATATATCATATAATTGCATACATTCCCATACATCTCATGCATTCATGGATAAGCAGTTAATATGGTATGATCATGGACTTTCTAAGGGATTCAATTCTGAGCCACCAAGAATTGAATCAGGGCATTCCTAGCTGCATTTCATTCATTCATTTTACAAGAGTTGCTGAAGGAGTACATAATCAACACTTGATATTGAATTCCTCCCACTGGTCCCACCAATGCTCTTGACCTCCTTGAACTTCTTGCAATCCAATATTACATAGTAATCCTTGGCATACCAAGGCGAATTTACAAGAACTTAAATAAATGAAATTACAACCCAAAAATATTACAAACTTAATAATACATGCCCAAAATAAATTAAAATAAATTAATTAATTTACAATCCCAAAGAAACATAAAAGAAATAAATCCAATCACATTGGTCTTTTATAGTCCATGATCATCCATCATGCATATCACTATTTAACAATTAAATAAAACATACATTCTTAAATTAAATTGAATATCTCATATTCAACTTAAAATTCCAGATTTGAATATAATTCAAATAAATTTAAAAATTCAGATTTGAATCTCATTCAAACAAATTTAAAAATTCAGATTTAAATCACATTCAAACAACTTCAAAAATTCAGATTTGAATCACATTCAAACATTTTTTAAAAAATCAGATTTGAATCACATTCAAATATTTTTTAAAAAATCAGATCTGAATTTTATTGAATCAATTTTAAAAAATCAGATTTAAATATGATTCAAACAACTTTAAAAATTCAGATTTGAATCTCATTCAAACAACTTTTAAAATTCAGATTTGAATCACATTCAAACATTTTTAAAATTCTGATTTGAATCATAATTTAATTGTGTGATTAAAACAACTAATTAAACACTTTAATTAGTCAAAGAATAGGCCTTAGATCATACAACAATTGCAGAATTAAAAGCCAAACCTTGAATCACCCATGGAAACATTGTTGCCGCCACCAATGGTGGCTTCTCCATGTGTGCCGCCACACCTCATGAGCCAACCAGCAATGAATCTCTTGATCTCATGATCAAACACACAATTAAATTATATAATCAACAATCTAAATGGCAAATATAGTGGCTCTGATACCAATTGAAGGAACGAAAGCGTGAAAAACACAAGATTATACCATTGAATTCAAAAATTTTCACCTAGGGTCACAAGCACCATGCAAGATTTATTTTTATCTATTTGATTTCAATGATAAACAACATATTAAAACTCTTTTAATATGTTTTTGGATCTGTATTTGCCATTTAAGATTTTAAAATTAATCAGATTAATTTTAGAACCCTAGATTAAATCAAGAACGATTACACTAACCTCTTGATGTCTTTGCAGCGTGTCCGCGCTTTGAGATTCGTCTTGAGGACACGGATGTTGTCCCTCTAGCTTGTCCACACCAAGAACACCTATGGCAGCCCTTGAATAGCTTCTAAAGCCTTTTCTATTAATTAGAAATTCAAGTTCTGCCTTTTAAGAGATTAGAGATGTAAACAGGACACTAGAAACAATTTCTAGTGTTCTTAATTCAAGAGATTGATGGCTAATCTCTTTGAATTGATGAGAGATGAAGAGAAATAGCTGGAGAGGCTCAAAGTGGCGTGACATATGAGAGGAGAGGCTGCTGGTTGTGTTTTCTTTTCATAACCCCACTTAAATAGCTAGGTTAACACATTAAACCCTAGCCACATGTCACCTTTTGATTAGCTCTAGGTTTAAGTGACCCAATCACATTGTGCCAAGTGTCAAACCTATATTTAATCTTGATTTTAATCATCTTACATGATTAAAATTATTTGGCAAGATTATGAGTTATGCCATGTGTCACCATCTCATGGTGCCACGTGTCACACTGCAAAATGACCAAAATGCCCCTGTGTCTTAATTTTGAGTTCTTAACCCAAAATAATTATTTTCTTCTTCTAATTAATTTATATCAAATATAAATTAATTAATTAATCTCTATTAATTAATTTCTCATCAATTAAATTCATATTTAAACACTTTAAATATAAATTTAATTTATACTACACATCCAATAATCTAGATTTGGTTTCAAGTCATGCTAGGGACTTTGCAATTTTATTGCAAACCAAATCTATTTAATTAATCAATTAAACTCTTTAATTAATTAATTAAATCATATTTAAATAGGTGATAACTTGTGTATGTGTGTGACTTACTAGGCTCATCACTAATTGGCAATGAGACATGATATCAACTCTTAATATCATCAGAACTCTTTCTTACCATAAATGATTTCTCTAAATCATTTTATGAACCTCATAGACCATGGTTAACACCTAGCATAGCATGCCATGGCCACCCAATTAGTAATAAGATTTACCTTAAATGAACCTATAATCATATGTTACCATGCACTAGAATCTCTCTCACATAAAATCCCAACTCAAGCCGAGTCATGGTTTATGTCAAACTCCATTTGCTATGAATATTATGTTCTCTTTTAATTCCAGTTCTTGATTAAAAGATTTTTCTCATCGAAACTCTTTCTCAATAAATCTATCTGTCTGGCCAGAACTTGAAACATCAAGAACAATTAAATGAACATAGGATTTTATCTCTATTTACTTAGAGGAACAGATTCCTTCTTGATCAACACCTACCTCCATATATAACTAGCAGAGGAGCCAACACATGCCCATATACCCATACACAAGACAAGTATGAAAGCGATCAAACTCAAACTACCTATATACAAGATAATCGTGCTATCTCGTGTCTAAAGATTATATGCACTGATATGATTTATGACAAAACATTGACAAGAGTAAACTCCATGTGCTTGTCATAAGTGTCACTGGTTCGGCCTACTTATCATTTATAAGTGCCTATCATATTTGTTATATGGCATGAGACTCACCATTCCATCTTATTTATATCTCATATAAATAACTTGGGAACAAATATGAATACAATCTTTCTGGATAAGTCATGTCCTTATTATGAAGTATCCTCGATTGTGAACCTATTTATGATACTTTGTACTAGAAATATTGCCACTCATATTCTTAACAACTTAAGAATAATATTTCTAACAAAATATCAATGGACCTTTTCTATTACACATAAATATATTATGTAAACGGAAAAGTGGAAATGCCTTTTATTAATAAAATATGTACAAGATACATACTAAATGATATGCTCTAGGGCATACTACTAACATTGAGTGTTTATGGTTTAGTACCAATTCAGAATTTGGTAGAGAAGTGGACTTATAACAAGTTTAATGTGTATATGGATTAGTGTTTGAGAGACATGTAAAAGGGCAGTATGTGTTTTAGGTTATAAATGGACTTGTGTGACTCCAATTGGTATGAGGCCAATTGGAGGTGAAAATAGGCACAAAATGTGCCAACTTTCATTTTGGAAGCCTACCTAAATTCTGTCTGGAAAGTGACATGAAGATTGACCAAATCCAGATTGGTGACTTTGCAAACCTGAAAATGACCATTTGAACAGTAGTCAGTATTTTGGCCATAACTCACTCAAAACAAGTCCAAATGACTTGAAATTTATACCATGGAAAGCTTAGACATAGAGCAACAACTCTTATGGAGACACCAGAGCCCAGAAATGACCAGAACCAAGTCAAAATGCTTGCACAAGTTGGGTTACAAAAACTGGCCGAATTGACTTTGACCTAAAAATAACCTAAACTTTGCAAGATAAGTGCAAGTTGACCAGCATTAGTAAAATGACCATAACTTGGTCCAGAAAACTCCAAATGACCTAAAATCGGTCCCAAAATTTCAATAAGATATAGATCCACAATATTGGCAATTTGACCAAAACCCAAAAATCAAGGGAACTAGGTCAATTAACTTGATTAAGTTGGCACACTAAATATGGAATTAGCACATTTGACCATAAAATCCAGAAAATTCAAATAAGTATTTCTCTCACTAGAAGTGTCCAATTTAAATGAGCCATGCCAATCTAGAAAGCTAAGAAAGAGACCTAAAATATTGTTTTAGACAACTTCCTAAATTATAAATG
This sequence comes from Hevea brasiliensis, assembly GCF_030052815.1. Classification (NCBI taxonomy): domain Eukaryota; kingdom Viridiplantae; phylum Streptophyta; class Magnoliopsida; order Malpighiales; family Euphorbiaceae; genus Hevea; species Hevea brasiliensis. The sequence continues at coordinate 55,053,526 of NC_079497.1, read as the reverse complement.
TATAAGGTCAAAATTTAAGGTCAAAGCCATTGACCTAATTGAGGACCATGCCAATATAGGACCTTTGAGTCCAAGTTAACAATTTGTCTATAAAGAATTCTATAAGACTTGAAAAATGGTAAGCAAAATTTCTGATTGTCCCTGAGACATAGGGCAAAAATACATATGAAGAATGCTAGACCTCAATGTGATTACAAACAGTCATAAATTAGTAAAATCAGATCCAAAAATGCATAAAAAGGAAACTAAAACTTATATTTGACCTAGTTATGGTTAATTAACCACAACTTGAGCTATACAACTCCAAATGGAGTGATTCAAAAAGAAAATTAAAGAAGACACAATGAGAAACAATTTAATGAAGAGAAATCTATTAAATTTACACTGTAGCTTGGTCCAATAGACAGTAAACATTGGGCATGAAATCTGGAAAATGACAATAAAATGCAATAAGCTTTAAAATGAAATTGGTAACATATACCAACACTTAGAAACTATAAAGTGTGACAAAGTGGGAACATTAAAATTAATTCACCTAGTGTGTATTAATGGTCAACATTATAGGTTGACTAATGAAATGAATTGAAGGGAATAGTACTAAGAAAATTTAGATATTGGATTTTATTATTAGAAACAATTTAATTGAGTACTAAAACACTTTAAATTGTGTGTTTTAGTTGAAAAGAATATTGAAAAGCATAAGGAACATTGAGTCAAGGCCTAGGGGCTACTCAAATCAGGTTTGTGCATAATACTTTTTATATTCACTACTTTTACTAGAAACTTTATTTGGAGAAATGAGTTATAAATAATTTTTTATTGTTTTGGCTTTGGGAATTTTATTTGAGAATTATTGTGTTTCCTACTTTGTAAATGGAAATTTAGAGATAAAATGTGTTTAGTGGTATCAGAGCAAAGTAGGGATGGCGATACCTAACGCCTACGATTCCTGGGAACTCTCACGTGTGAACTGTGGCGAAGCCTGACTCTCTGCCCACGAGCTTATAGGGACGGCGATACGCAACGCCTGCAAGTGCTTTGATAGGTACACTATATTCCTCTTCCTTTTATGGGGTGAGTATGACTATATTCCTCCTTCTTTGACTTGCTAGTCTGAGGTGAGTATGGATGAGTTCTCATTAGCTAGCTAGCCACCTCCCTCATTGATTTCGATTAGTGGGGTGAGTTTGCCTTATCGTGGTGTACAACACGACATGTTTGGAAATTTTGTGTCATGGCCTAAGTTGTGTTATAGATTGGCAACACTGTGTTATCAAATTGTTTGATCAAATTTGTGTTATATGAGCTTTGAAAATTGTAACATGAAATTGTGAATTATTTGAATTGTAAATTATCAATAAATATTTTATATGCTGCATTTTAAATTTTTATTGTGTACCACTGAGTAAATTTTACACAGCGATAGCTTTTTCATTGCTGTCCCAGGTAGACAGACAGATAAAGCAGTAGAGTAGGCTGCCTGTAACTTCGCTTTGAGATTTTGTCGGGTATATTGAGTATACCACTTCGTTGTAAATGTTATTGTAATGTATGTGAACTGTATGTATATATTGTACTTGGTCTTGAGCAGTTGTAAAATAAAGTTGTAAATTATTTTGGCCTATAAAAATATTGTACTATAAGTTTCTTATCTCAGCTTTGAAATACTTAGTCATTTTGCATTATATTTTTGAAACTACTGAGAGTGATGTTGAATTGAGTTTGACTTATGTTTGAGAAAATTGATTTGTGTTGAGCCATATTGGAGTCTAGGACTGAAATAAATATATTGGAAGTGCTTTCTACAGGTTTTTGAAGAACTGTTTTTCTCAAAATACAGACGGCACTCTACCGAAATTTTTTTAAAATTTGTGGCTATTTCAGACCTAATGTGTGATTTAACTTCGATTAAAAAGTTTTAACACCTGTCAAAAGTGCTCACCACTTTAAAAAGGTAAGAAATTGTTTAAAATCCCTTGTAGTGTATTTAATGGGTTACCGATAGGCGAAGTATGGTAATTCATTAGGTGTACTACGGGATCTTGTTACATCTTACAGCTGTGTAGGATGTGACATGTTTAGTGGTATCAGAGCAAGTTTTTAATGTCACACCCTACCCCTCTGTAAGGCATAATATGATCCCGTAGTATACCTAATGAATTACCAACTTTGTCTACTGATAACCCATTAAATACACTATAAGGGATTTTAAACCTTTTCTTACTTCATTTTAAAGTGGCTAGCACAATTTATAGGTGTTAAAAAAAAAAATTTTGAACCAAATTGGAGCAGCTAACACATTTGAATTATTAGTAATTTCTGTAAAAATTTTGGCAGAGTACCATCTGTATTTTGAATAAAAAAGTTCTTCAAAAATCTGTAAAAAGCACTTCAAATATATTTCTCAATCTCAAACTCCAACATTTAATCAACACAATATGTTTCTCAACTCAAATCCACAACAATTTTTCAGTATTTTCAAAGGCTGAGATAAAAGAAATACATTACAAATTTTACAAGCCAAAATAATTCACAATTTATTTTACAACTTCAATGTATAATTTTAATTTACAACTGCTCAAAACCAAGAACACTATATACATACAGTGAACATACATTACAATACAAAATGCCAAATATGGTATACTCGATATACCTAATGATCTCTCAGTGTAGCACTAGCAGCCTAGTCTGCTGCCCTGTCAGTCTGTCTACCCGTGACAACAATGAAAAGCTATCGCTGAGCCATTGTCTCAGTGGTGCACAACATTAACCAAATACAACTTTGAATCACAAATCATAAGTCATATAAATAGTGGATACTTAAAACCATAGTTAAATTCAAAGATAATGAATGTCATAAAGAATTTAAACTCCATTTCACAATATCACAATAAATATCAATAAATCACACACACACAGCTTAATCATGTTCCAAAGTTCAATTCGTCCCAAAAGCCGATGGCTAATGAGGAATTCAATTCATCCCAAAAGCAGATGGCTTGTGAGGAATAACATAGCTAGCTAGCAATAATATGAGTACTCATTCTATTCGTCCTCAACAGGCACACACCTCAACACTTCAGCTAGAGAGGGAATTCAATTCATCCCACTAGACAAGCTAGTGAGGAATTCAATCAATATACATGATAGCTGTGGTTTCAAACCATTTACAATGCTTTTCAATCAATAAGTATCCATCAAATATCAATCTAACAATTTTTCACAATTTAAAACAATAATATACAATTAGTCATAATTTATTTCTTTCAATTGAAAAATTCAAAAGAAATAACTGTTGTGCACAAATCTCTGATAACTGTCTCTTGGCCCTGACTCATTGTTTCCTTACCCTTCCCTGAGTCTTTGCTAACTGAAACACACAATTTGAAGTGTCTCAGTACTCATTTAAACCGTCTCTAACAATAAGGCTTAATACTTAATTTATTGAATTCTATTATTTCCTTAATCAACCTAAGATGTTGATCCTCGATGCACTTTAGGTGAATTAGGTTTAATGTTATCAATGTGTCATATTTAATAGCCTTTTAATGTTGGTACATGTTACCCAATTCATTTTCATGTGTATTGCATTTTATTGCAATTTGTCGGATTTCGGTATACTAATTTGACCTAGCCGGATGACCTAGTTCCCTCGGTTTTCGGGTTTCGATCAAAACTACCAACTTGTAGGTCTATGTCTTATTGCACGCGGGGAAAAATTTCAGGTCATTCTGAGTTATGTAAACCAAGTTATGGTCAATCTACCAATGCTGGACAGAATGTATCAAAATGGTAGGTTTAGGTCATTTTTAGGTCACTTTTGGTTCGGCCAGTTTTTAGACCTGAAATTGTGCAAGCTATTTGGCTTGGTTCTGGCCATTTATGGGCTTTGGTGTCTTCATAAGAATTGTAGATATATGTCTCAACTATCCATAGTAAAAATGTTAGGTCAATTGGACCTTTTTTGAGTGAGTTATGGCCAAAACACTAACTGCTGCCCAAATGGTCAATTTTCAAGCTTTCAAAGCCCTAATCCGGATTTGGTTATTTTTCAAGTCACCTTCTAAGCAGAATTTTGGTAAGCTTCCTTCATAAAAGTTGGCACTTTTTGTGCCTAGTTTCACCTCCAATTGGTCTCATAGCAATTGGAGTCACACACTTAAGGTTCTAGGCCAAAACATACATTGCCCTATTGTACATTATTCACCTTTTACCAATTACACATCCTATGCTTACCAAGTCACTCTTCCATGTCATTTCTAGTTTGTACCATAACATAAACACATTTAGAAACTCATTTTTGGTCATTTTGGCAGCTTATAACCATTCTCAATATGCACATTATAGTACAGAATTTTCCAAGTCCAATTACAAATAATTTAACCACATGACATAGCTCATTTACATGTCCATATTCAAACCTCTATACACATATACATGCTGCCATAACAAGCACCATAATTCAACAATATAATTCCATAAACCAAACCATGAAACAACACATTTTGGTCTACACTTCAAGTTTGCCGATTTATACATCTTCTTCAATTAGCTTCCAAGCTTCCAAAATCAAGTGTACTATCACACATACATTTAGTATACATTATCCAATTTATTTATACACACAAAAACACTTATATCAATACTTTAATCTACCATTTACATGCAAAGATAAACTACTCTTATTGAAGTTCCATGGCTGCCAAAAATGTACCTCTCCTTTGACTCATCAAACTTCAAAAATCCTTCCACAAATCAACTACCCACAACACCCATTCAAAGTTTAATGAAACTATAATAAAAAATACATAGTTACCACTTTTGAAATTCTTCAAAACCTCACCAAAACTTGATTTTCTTGCTGCCTATCTACTGTCCAAGTTGTGTAGAACATCTTTAGTGAAGGAATCAAGGGGAATAGAGGTGGAATTCATGGTTGCATGAAGGTCCTTCAAATTTCGCCATGGAGGATTCTTTCAAGGGAAATTTCGGCTGGTTTTTGGCAAGGTTGAAGAAGATGAAGTTTTCTATCCAAATGAAGGTTAATGGTCCACTTAATGGAGTTATTGGAGCAGTATCACCCATTTTAATGTTTCTTTATTCTAAAGTTTTCAAATTCTCACATTTAACTCCTATATTTTGCTATTTAAACTATGTACCACCAATTTAATTTTTCATGATATTTTCCAAGTGTAATATCATTTATTTTTAATGGAAATTTAGGTCAAAAGACAACTCGGGGTGTCAAATGACCACAATGCCCCTGTTCGGGTTGCATTCCCGATTTTTCGGTAACAACGAGTTTTGTCGTTTTCTCGATTTCCCGTTTTTCTTTGTACTAATTAATTAATATTTTTTGATATTTCTAATGATATTTATACTTCAATAGATGTTTATTTAAGTCTTAAAAATATTTTCTTAGGTTCCCCACGGTCCAGGGCTAGTCAACGGTCCACGCCGAAACTTCCCGGTGCGGTCACCCATCGCTAAGGTTCTCGGCTCGTTTAACTTGGTTACATTTCATTTCTATTATTTTTTCTTTGTTTTTCTTGTATTTTCTTTTTTTGTATTTTATTATTTTATGTCTCCTCACTCATATCTAAGTGTAGTTCTAGGCATCCTAGCTGTCCGGACAACACTGGTCACAGGAATAGTAGAACGCACTACCGAACATAGGGGTGTTACAATTCTCCCCCCCTTAAAATAAATTTCATCTCGAAATTTTACCTGGCATTAGTCTCTGAATAGTTGTGGGTGCTGTCTCCTCATATCCTCTTCACGTTCCCAAGTAGCTTCCTGACCTGAATGATGGTTCCACTGCACTTTAACTAGGTGTATCTGTTTATTCCTCAGCTGTTTCACCTCATGCGCCAGAATTTCTATGGGTTCTTCCTCATATGAGAGGTCTGGATTTACCTCAATCTCTTCAACTGATAGTACATCAGATGGGTCAGATCTGTACCTCCTTAACATGGACACATGAAAGACACTGTGTATCCTTTCTAGCTCTGGAGGTAATGCTAGCCAATATGCCAAAGGACCCACTCTTTCCAGAATCTCATATGGTTCGATGAAACGAGGACTCAGTTTCCTCTTTTTGCCAAATCTCATAATCCTCTGCCAAGGAGAAACTTTGAGGAATACCTTATCACCCACTGCATATTCAATATCTCTTCTCTTCAGATCAACATAGGACTTCTGACAGTCTGATGCAGCCTTGAGTCTATCTCTGATCAATCTGATCATTTCCTCTGTCTACTGAACAATTTCCGGCCTAATCATCTTTCTTTCACCTATTTCATCCCAACATAGGGGAGTTTTGCACTTCCTGCCATACAAAGCTTCATATGGAGGCATCCCAATGCCTGATTGGTAGCTGTTGTTATAAGCAAACTCAATCAAAGGCAAGTGTGTATCCCAACTGTAACATCCTCACTTTAGCTAGTACGTACAGTCTACTGTTCTGGTAACCAATATCGGTCCGGACAGCTAGAATGTTTGAAATTATAAATAGACTAGAGTGAGGAGTTATAAAGAAACTAAATAATGCTCATAAACATCAAGGAAAAATTTTAGAAACCAAATACACTAAGGTTAAACGAGCCGAAACCCCAGGGATGAGTAACCCCAAGGGGAAGTGACGGTGAAGGCCGTTAGCAACCCTAGACTCAGGGGAAAAATTATAAAATAATTATTGGGACTCCAGAGAAGGATTATTGAGGTTCTTTTGGCATTAGATTTCCAAGAAAATGCTTAGAAAAGTTTTTCAATCGGTACAGATAATTTTGGCTCGTTAATAACATAAAATATGAATAAATGTTGTTAAAAATTTAACTGAAATTAAATAGACAAGAAATGGAGAGAAAATGAAAGAAAATGGCATAATGACATCATAAGGATGTCATTAAAATTTTCCCAACCAATCCAATGTTGACACATAGCATAACTTTATTTAAAAGAGATAAAATGGGCTAAAAAATGAAAAATAATCAGAATCTTCTCTCCCTTCTTCTTCCTTGCCGTGACCACTCCCACCATAACCACCATTTTCATACTTTTGAAAGCTTGATTTCCCTAGCCTTTACCCAACTAAACCCTATACTTCCTGTCGCAAGGTGTTTTGTGGTCGCCTGGACGAACAGTCACTGAAGTGGGAAAACTGAGGAGTCGCCACTTTAATTTTGAGGGAAATTAAAGAAAACCATTTGTGAAAATAAGTTAAAATGAAACCACTTCAAAAACAGAGATTCTAGGTTCGGGGTCCGTAAACGGGTGGGGAAGGTGTTAGGCACCCCACCTCGTCCCTCGATGAGGGTAAGCAGATTTAATTTCAGGCTCTTTATAAACTAAAATCGATAGTTAGGAGGGTTCAAAGGGAAATGTCAATCCTTTTGACAAAAAGGTTTGACAAAAAGGAAAATTTGATTTTTCACTAATTCGGATTACTCAGATACATAAGTAAACGAGACAACCTTAGTGAGTTGCTATTGCGTATTAGTTTTATTATAGGGGAGTATTTTGTATATTCGTTAAAACTTGGCTTGGGAATCGGATAAGAACTCTCCTCCGATTTCCTTTAAATTTTTATGGAAATTTTTGGTTTGAGAATCGGATAAGAACTCTCCTCCGATCTCCTTTTAAATTTTTATTAAGATTTTAGGTGAGAATCAGATAAGAACTCTCCTCCGATCTCTTTTAAATATTTATTAAAATTTTTTAGGTGAGGATCGGATAAGAACTCTCCTTCGACCTCTGTTAATTATTTATGGAAATTTTGGGTGAGGATCGGATAAGAACTCTCCTCCGACCTCTGTTAAATATTTAAATGGGGGCCGGATAAGGACTTTTCCGACCTCTCGAGGTTTAATTACAGCTACACGTCATAAGAACCTGAGACTAAGAGTTCCGGCATTCAAAGATGCCAAGGGTCGGAATAAGGCTTCTTTTAACTTGTTGGTTCCTTGTGACCAGACATAGGATACCAGACTAAATTTTACCGATCTCCTATGTAGTCACCTTACCAATACCTTTTGATACCCGATCCGTTCTGTTTGTTTATCTGAAATTTGGTTTCATTCCGCTTTATGGCGTCATACTGAATCGCCTTCTATGTTAGCCTAGTGATTCAACTCTATTATTTTCTTGATGTATTATTCAGGCCTTCTATTTTAAAGAAACACTTAAGACGCAGTTACCTACATTTTATCGAACTACTTATACGCTACTTGAGATGAGGACTCTCGCATTTAGAAGTAACAAAGCTTAACAAAAAGAATGGACCAGTTGACAAAGATAGAAAACTTCGGGAATAACCTTTATTGCACCATATAAACTTGGCGGAGATTACAAACATAAAAATAAAGGGAATGCGTAAAATAAAGAGAGCTTTTGATGAAACAGAGATATAAACACTCACCTGTAAGGAGCCAAATCTACTGAACTAACCACAGAATCACAGAAGGTAATAGGACCGTGGGCTGATTAGCCTGAAGGCTGAAGCTCGCCTAGCAACGAAGGATGCTTAGCTAAACTGTAGTCAGGTTTAAACAACCAAGTTGAATGAAGTTGAGCTTGGAGAATGAGAATGGAAATAAAGATAACAAAGAACTGAAAGTAAGGGCATCGCAGGATAATGAACGAACTGAAAATGGAGAGTTCCAGTATTTCAAGAATCCCTTTTGCAAGAAAACACTTCAGAAAACTGGTTTCAAAAGTTTTTCCTTATCAAAAGCTTAAAAACAGCAGAGTAACGAACTGAATTAAGTTTTAGAGTTCTTCCGCTATAGTAACTACCTCTTTTTTTGCCCGTTCCCTTGAACAGTTTTCATGCAGGTATTTATAGGAATCGGGTGCTTCCCCTGAAGGGTCAGGATCTATTTTGAGGGGGATGGAGGGTCAGGATTTCGAAGGACATGATATGAGGCTTAGGAATTAAAGAGAATCAGAACGGACGGCCGAGATCCCCTTCAGAATATTTGTCATTTTCTTCTTCTAATCTGACGATCCCAAATTCTCTTGTCCGGGGCGATCCAAAGGCTGGGAATAAAAGGCGCTAGTCTTGTCGTCTTCTTCTTTGATCCAAGGGCTCCGGACTCGTCCTTACAAATGAGATCAACGGTGGAGATTGAGATGTACAGCACTGTCATGACATACTCTGGCACTTGTCAGTAATGCGGGCGATTCTGAGGCGTGCGGTGAGGATCTCGTCTGCCACGCTTTAACTACCTCGGCTCTAATTATGATGATGGTTATTATAAGTTGTCTTATTCTCTTTATATTCTGATCTCCTATCCCTTCTGACCTTATTCCGATCTCTCATTTTGAATGCCTTCCCGATCTCTCCCCTTCCAGGGCGTTCTCCTTTATCCGGGTCAATTCAGTCAGAGCATTTATTGCTTCGGTTACCAAGGCATTCAGTTCGGTTTCCGCTAATAATAAATGCTTCAGACCCTCCCCTATATATATATGTTTCGACTGGAGTATTTTCCCACCTTTCATTCCTTCCTCTTCACCTTTCTTCCTTTCTTCTTCTGTTCTAACTTTTCCGGTGAACTTATGGCCACAGTGACTGTTTTTGATCTTTTTCCGGCCATTTTCTTTGTGCCCCGACTAAAAATTTACGACCCCGGTGATCGGAACGTAATGATAACCTCATTTGATGACAGTGAGAGAACTGGACTAATTTCCCGATCAAGGTCGAAAATATCGATCATACCGATCTCGGATTACTTTGCCAATATAACTGGCGAGCCGATTTTGGGCGAGAAGACTGCTAACATTCCCCTCAACCTCGGTGATTGCCCGCTGATGTTCATTTGGCTCCTCACCACATCGGGCATCCCGACTACAGCTCGGTTCTGGTCGATGACAGCGGAGATGACTCTCCATACTCATGAGAGTCATAATCACTCCATCTAAGCTGTACATCTATCTGATGTCAATAGCCAGTCTTCCGATCAAACACATCTTTTGATTCAACCACGAGACTATGCTTTGACATAGGCCTTTAGAGATTCCCCCCTTACGATGTAATTAGTCCTTCAATGTAATCTGATCTCTAGAGATCGCCCAAATGATGTAATTCAACTTTTATGTAATTCGATCTCTAGAGATCGCCCAAATGATATAATTCAACTTTTTCGGAAATAAAATTTTATTTTGGCCACTATCATTTTTATTATTATTGCATTGATCTCTGATGTGTTTATCCAAACTGATTCTTAATTGAACAACCCTTAACTGATCCACACTTCCAAACATTTGCCTTAATTAGCCGATCTCCAACTAGCCGATCTTTTTTATGGAATTTCTGGAATATTCGTGGGACGTGTCAGAAAAGCTGGCGATTCCCGCTAACCGATGCACCGCCTGGAACACTGTGAGCATTAAATGCTCAGATGGGTATAAATAGGGGATGGGTCAGCCATTTGCTCTCTTATGTCATTTTCAGCATCCCGCGAGTAATCCCAAATTTCTCTCAATTTCTCAAGTTCTTCCGACACCGATCAAGCTCCGGTAAGGGTTTTGATCTTTCTTTTAGTTTAAATTGTCTATTTCCTTTGAAAATGAGCGACGCCAAGGGTCAGAGAGCAGCGAGCCCCCCTTCCATTCAGATCTCGTGGTCATCTGATGAAGTGGAGGTGGTCGGACCAAGTGCGCGACCTGAACCTTCTAGGGTCTCTATACTAGTTCGGGGACAAGCAGTACCATCGAGGCATGTACCTTCTTCAGGGAGAGAGAATCTTCCCATGGACGAGCTGCCATCAGTCTTGCAAGAAACCGATCTACAGTCGTTCAGCCAGGAGTACAACATCCGGCCCGATTCATATGAGCTAATTAAGTGTCACAGCGATCTTCGTGCCGATCACTTCTTTGAGGAGAACGATATGATCATAGTATACGAAGAGCAATTAAAAGCCGGGCTGCGGTTTCCTTTGGATGACTTCTTCAAGGAAGTCCTAAAATATCACCAAGTGTGCATCGCCCAAGTTCACCCGAACTCGTGGCAGATCCTAGTAGCCTTTAGAGGCCTCTGCCGAGCTAAGGGACTCCGTCCTACAGCCGAGGTATTCGCTGAACTACATAGATTGACTCGTCGAAAGGACGATAAGTATTGGTTTTTCCAGGCAAAGCCACATTGCGGGTTGTTTACTGACCTTCCCTCCTCCCTGAAGAATTGGAAGAATCGCTTCTTCATTCTGAGGAGCAAAATTTCGAACAGCTTTGAGGGCTTCCCTCGCAGCTGGCTGCACCAGGGCCCCTCACTTTCGAAGCGCATCACTCTAAATAGGGAAGAAGGCCTGATGGTGATGGAGCTGAAAGATCAGGCGGGCAGAGAGAAATTCTCTTGTTTGGATGCAGTGACGGCCGAACTTCATCACTGGACAATGGAGTTGATCACGGGCGAAGATCGGGGGCTTCAACTCTCTGACCTCGGTATCTGTATTTTCCTACATCTCAGATCTTTGAACCTTAGCGATCTCACTGACCTCTTCTTTGTGTAGGTATGGCAAGCGGCGAAGCTTCCAAAGAGAGCCACAAGAGGAAGAGAGAGGTCTCCTGGAAGGTGCGGGAAATGAAGCATTCCGAGCTGCTTCAAACGCCCAGTCATGAACCTGGAGAAATACAGGGATGCTCGTCTCAACCTTCGGAATCGCCGGTTATAGAAGTGATCCGAACTCCTCCTCACCAAGAAGAGCCACATCCACCTCCGCTAGCCACTCCAAGTGCGGAAGGGGGCCCTTCCCAAACTACTGTGAGGCCTCTTTCCCGCGGCGCTCAAGTTCTAATCCATTCCCTGGAGAAGAACCGGACTGTTCGGGAAAATTCGGGCTTGGCGAAGGTCTTGGGGGCTTCCATCTGCCTTCGGGAGGATCGGGACAGGCTGTCGTCAGACAATCTTGATGACATCCTGACCCGATCCATGAGCTTGAATGTGGAGTGCTTGGTGAATCGGCACATCGTCAGGGAGAAGGCCCACCGTCTGGGTAAGGAGGTCGAGATGATGGGTCATGAAGTGTTTTCCCTCCGATCCCAACTCTCATTCGCTCAGAACTACATATCTGAAATTGAAGGGCGGATGAACTTCTATGAGGATAAGCTGACCGAGCAAGCTCAAGTTCTGGCCGAGCGAGATCACGTTCTTGAAGAAGTTCGGGCCCTCCGAGCCGGTAAAGCTGCTCACTTTACTGAGGAGCTCAGAGCAAAAGAAGAAGAGGTGGTGTCAAGGGAGGCCAGCACTTATGTAAATGCTCATAGAGACCTCTTGGCCGAGCTCATAAAGCGATATCCCGAGGAGGACTTCTCTTGGATGGTAGATCTGGCTCCCCAGGACGAGGGTGAAGATAGTGAGGAGGAGGCTGAGGGTGAGAGGGGGAGCGAACAAAATGTAGATCAGGCTGGGGGTAATCCTCCAGTCGAATGACTTGTACAAATTTTAATATGAAATGAAATTCCCTTTTGTTTAATGAATGATTGTGATCGGAAAGTCTCCAAATTGCATAAGCACTTATTTGTCTTGAGCATATTAGAACAACACCTAAAGGTGATTATTAATCTAAGTGCAAGAGGTCGGGAAACACAACAAACATGAGATCGGCTAAAAAACAACGCTAAATGGGACTTGATTAAAAAAATTGGAAATTTGACTTGAACACTTAAGATCGGAATTATCATTAAATCGGATTGGAACCTTAACTTGATTATTCCCCAACCCCTCCCTTTTTAAAAGAGAGATCGGCAATAAAATTGGTGACATAAAGGTTCAATCTCGTTTGACAAATAAGATCGGAAATATAATTAGCTGATCAGGGGACTTGACAATTGGTTTGAGAGACCGGTGAGGCTTCAAACGATATAAGGACTTAGTATTTATTCGATTTCTTTTGAGGAGAGATCGGAAATGTGAGTGGCTGGTTAGGAAACTGGGTTTGGGATCGGCTTCAAAGTTTATTAATTTCGGAGATCGGCCAAAATATGGTGTCGACACTTCCAACACAAAAAAAGTGTTCTTAAACCTTGGAGATTTTTTTGGGAGCAAAAAGAAAAAGAAAACAAGAACCCTAGCAAGTGGGAGACTTCACTCCATTAGAGGTTAGTGACCTAACCTTGTTCTTTCACTTTAAGTTCATGTGTAAGGGCTAAGAATGAGTGTAAATGACAAAGAAATTGATGAAATACCATTTGTATACCATCCCTAAATTTCGACAGCCTTGGTTAGGGTATGATTGTGATGAGTTTTATGGAGTTAACATGCTTGTATGGCTGCCCACAATATGTATCTCTTAAGTGGATTGATGAAATGCAATGATAATGCATGGTTTGTAATGTTGAGTTAGGGTTTGGGGTGGAAAAATGAGACTTTGACCATGTGATGATGAAAGTAGGTTTTAATGGTCAATTAGTGACCATTTGGTTTAGTTTGAATAAAAAATGAAGAGAATTGTGTAGTGGGATTTGAGTTTGGTATGGCTGCCCTTGGTGACCTGCAGGACTGAACATGAGTCTAGTAGGTTTGGGCAATAATAACTTGAATTGTAGAGGTTCAATTGGTGCAAGGCCAATTGGACATGAAACTAGACACATAATGGCACAACTTTGGTGAAGAAACCATGCCCAGAAAACCAAACCAAGTTGACCAAAAGTTTGCCCTAATCCGGGTGACCTGCATTCTGCCTGGCCAAAATGACCAAATGAATAGTATTTAGTCATTTGGCCATAACTTAGTGTAGAAAGGTCCAATTGACCTGAAATATTAGCAGCAATAAGCTGAGATATAGATCTACAACTTTCATGAAGAAACCTAACCCAAATTATGAGCAGAACATATTCAAAAAGTGAGTTGCAGTCAATGTTCCAAGTACTGTAGATTTGGTCAGTCCAGAAATTTTGGACAAAATTTTAATCTAGCCAGTTGTGGTTTTTGGGCCATAAATAGAGCTACAAAACTCCAAATGGAGTGATTCAAAAAAGGAAATGCAACTAGACAAGATAAGAAACAACTTTCGTGTTGATTATTTTGCCAAATTCCTACTACAAAAATGACTAATGGAACAGTAAATACAAAGCATGAAAACTGAAAATTCTGTCCAATTAACATTAAGTTTAGAAATGGTATTGGCAATCAATACCAACAAATTTAAAATGCAAAATGTGGTATGTTGGGAGTATTAGAACCAATGTACCTATTGCCTATGCAAAAGTCAACATTTTTGTTGATTAATGAATGGAATAGTAACACTAAAACTTAAAATTTCAAAAATTGTGAAACTTAAAAGTGTAAAATGCCCTAGTATACCTAGCAAGATTGGTTTGGATAGGTTGGCATGCCAATAGGGTTCTGTTAGCAGTACTGTATATGGCTTCATGCCATTCTGTGTTTCATGGCTTCCCATGCCATTCTGTGACATAATAGCCTTTGGCTATGTTATTTGAGTTATTACACTCTGGTTTTATCCCCAATAATTATTACAGCTTATTAGCTGTTCTGTTGCACACCGGGAGACACAATGTAACCGTTGGTGTGATGGTCCGAGGTACTTAGTACCCAGTGCCAGTTTACCCGTTTATCCAGTCCAGTCGACTAGTATGGGTTACTCTGGCAATGTTAATAAATCTTACCAAATTTAAATCGAATAATACTGCAAATAATATCAGAAATTAAGTCTACCCAAAAATGTAAACATACATTATGCCAGCTTATCTTTATTTTATTTTATTTTATATTGTCACCACTAAGCAAAATTGCTGAGCACGTCGCTTTTGCCACGAGCAGGTACTGGAGACCTAGCTGGGGAGCCCAGCAGACATCAGACAGGGTGAGCCTTCAAAGCTGCATCTGGAGTCCAGAGTCACCTCACCTCTGCAGTGCATATGGTAGGACATTAGGATTTTGGGTAGCATTTTGTATTTTGTATTTTGTATTAATTTTGGGATTGTAACTATAAACTCTTGAAATTATTTGATGATGTAAATATATGAAATTTCATATTATTGAAATTTTCTGTATATTATGTTGAGAAATATTTATGAATGTGCTTCCAGTAATGAAGTGAAAAGAAAAAAAAATTCTGAAAATAATGTTGTGATTTGAGATTGAGATTTGAGATTGATTTGAAATGTGTATAATGGAGTTTGGATTTGGAAATTATATTGGAAGTGTTTTTAAACGGGTTCAGAAGAACTGTTTTTCCAATTTACAGCCGGCACTCTGCCGGATTTTCTATAAAAATTTTAGAAAAATTAAGATTTATCAAAAATTGTAAATAAATGGATTAAAAGGGATAAATTGTAATTAAAACATGAATTGGTGCTCCGGCACACTGAGTGGCATATCCTGCTCGGCTACACTGTAGATGGGTAAGGGTTGTCACATTTAGTGGTATCAGAGCATCGGTTTTGGCATTTCTGGGCCTAGATAGAGTGCATACCATTGCATTGCATTTGTAAGTATTGAGGTGACACTGATGTTGATCTGTTTGTTTTCTTATTTTGAATAGGATATGGATCCTGCTTCGCAAAGAGCAGTTGATGAAGAGGTGGAGAGTCGTGCTCCACCAAGGGCTAAATCTGGGGGTAGGGGAGAATCTGCTCCACCAGTAGCTGAGGCACCTGCCCAACCTCAGTTTGCTCTATTTTAGCAAATGACTGAATTCTACCGGCAAATGATGTGGGCAATTCCACCACCAAAACCACAGCCACAACCTCCACCAGTACCACAGAAGTCCCATTTGGAGAAACTGTGAAAACATGGGGCTATGGATTTCTTTGGGAAGAGGGAGGATGATCCCATGACCGCAAAAAACTGGTTGGATAGAACCATCAGAGTGCTGAAACAACATAACTGCACCCCCAAGCAGAACCTGGAGGGTGCTGTGTCCCTACTTCAGGATGATGCATATCAATGGTGGGACACAGTAACCAGTGAGGTGCAACCAGAACGAATTACCTGGGAATTCTTCCTTATAGAGTTCAGGAAGAAATATGTTAGCAAAGTGTACCTAGAAGAGCGAAGAAGGGAATTTATCAGTCTGAGACAGAGGCAATTGTCAGTGGTGGAATATGAACGTGAGTTTGTTAGACTGAGCCGATATGGGAGGGAGATAGTCGCTACAAAGGCAGAGAGGTGTCGAAGGTTTGAAGGACTCAATGATAATATTAAAGTCATGATCACAGCATTGGAGATTATGAATTTTGCTAAATTAGTAGATGCTGCATCAAAAGTGGAAAGGGTCTGAATAAATGAACAAAATAGAAGGGAAAGACAGCAGAAGAGGGGTCCGGGTCAGTCCAGTACATTTTCTGCTCCCAGTAAGAAGAGTAAGGGTCCTCCTGCTCAGAGTTCAGGACCACCACAGGGTTAGGGTCAGTCTCAGGGGCCCAGACCACACTTTACACCTAGGAGAGGCCAGTCCACGCCATCAGTGGGTAGCTCTCCTGGGAAGGTGTTCAAGGGACCAGCCCCAGCATCTTCTGCTTGTCAGTACTGCCAGAAGTGGCATAAGGGGGATTGTTGGTGAGTGACCGATGCATGCTTGTGGTGTGGATCTACAGAATATCAGATCAAGAATTGTCCGAAGAGGACTACTACAGTTGCTCTAACACAAGTTGACAGACCTGTTCCTGCACCACAAAGGGGTAGGAAATCGATAAATCTGAGGCAACTGGTCCATCACTGAGGCCTGCATCCGAGTCAGCTGAGAGGCCAGATACTAGAGTACCTGCCAGGGCCTATGCCATCAGAGCTCAGGAGGAGCAAGATGCCCCGGATGTCATCAGGGGTACATTTTCCCTCTACAACACTTATGTGCATGTATTGGTGGATCCAGGATCCACTCATTCCTACTTTTGCATCAAACTACCCATAGAGAGGGGAGTTCCAGTAGAGGAGAGTGATCAAGACATTCTGGCCACAAATCCACTAGGCCACAGTGTGCTAGTGTATAAAGGTTGCCCGTTGAGGATTCAGGGGTATGAATTCTCGGCAGACCTAATTGAATTGCCCTTCCACGAGTTTGACGTGATTTTGGGAATGGACTGGTTGTCACATCATCAGGCAATAGTTGATTGCAAATTGAAGAGGATTTCTCTGAAAACTTCTGAGGGTAATGAGATTACTATTGTGGGTGAAAGGACAGATTTCCTGTCCAATGTTATCTCAGCCACAGTTGCAAGAAGATTGATGAAAAAAAGCTATGAAGCTTACCTAGCACGTGTGGTTGATACTAGGCAAGCTAAGGCAAACTTGTGTGATATACCCACAATAAGAGACTTCCCAAATGTATTTCCTGAAGAGTTGCCTGGTTTACCACTAGAAAGGGAAGTCGAGTTTGCTATTGAGGTAATGCCGAGTACAGCACCAATTTCTATTGCTCCTTATAGAATGGCACCTACTGAATTGAGGGAGTTGAAAATTCAGTTGCAGGAGTTACTCGATAAGGGGTTCATACGCCCCAGTGTGTCACCATGGGGAGCTCCGGTGCTATTTGTGAAGAAAAATGATGGAACTTTGAGATTGTGTATTGATTACCGGCGGTTGAACAAGGTAACTATGAAGAACAAATATCCATTGCCCATAATTGACAATCTGTTTGACCAGTTGAAGGGAGCCGGTGTATTTTCAAAAATTGATCTCAGATCAGGGTATCATCAGTTGAGGGTAAAGGATGCAGATGTGTCAAAAACTGCATTCAGAACCCGGTATGGGCATTATGAATTTCTAGTGATGCCGTTTGGGTTAACAAATGCACCAGCAGTATTTATGGACCTTATGAACCGTATCTTCCATCCATACTTAGATCGGTTTGTAGTGGTCTTTATTAAGGATATTCTGATGTATTCTAAGACCAAGGAAGAACATGATGAACATTTGAGGATTATTCTGCAAACCCTGCGAGAAAAGAAGCTGTATGCTAAGTTGTCTAAATGTGACTTCTGGATGAGTGAAATCTCCTTCCTTGGACACAAAGTATCAGCTGAGGGGATTAGAGTGGATCCCGAAAAGATAGAAGCAGTGATGGAGTGGAAGCCTCCTAGAAATACAACTGAGGTCAGAAGTTTCTTGGGGCTAGTTGGGTATTACAGAAGATTTGTGAAGGGATTCTCTCTTATGGCTGCACTAAAGACCAAGTTATTGCACAAGAATGTGAAATTTGGCTGGAACAACAAATGCCAAGCCAGTTTTGAGAGGCTAAAGGCTATGTTGACGGAAGCACCAGTGTTAACACAGCCAGTGTCGGGAAAAGACTTTGTGATATACAGTGATGCCTCACATAATGGGCTAGGGTGTGTATTGATGCAAGAGGGGAAAGTGGTCACCTATGCTTCCAGGCAGTTAAGGCCACATGAACAAAACTACCCTACTCATGACTTGGAGTTAGCAGCAATTATCTTCGCACTGAAGATATGGAGGCATTATTTATATGGTGAAAAATGCTACATCTATACAGACCACAAGAGTCTAAAATATTTGCCAACCCAAAAGGAGCTCAATCTTAGACAGAGGCGATGGATTGATTTCCTAAAGGACTATGATTGTGTGATAGACTATCATCCTGAGAGGGCAAATGTGGTTGCTAATGCTTTAAGCAGGAAGTCCATCACAACTTTAAAATCACTCAATGCCTGTCTGTCCTTAGCCCAAGATGGAGCTATTTTAGCTGAGTTATAAGTGAGGCCAACCCTGCTACAGCAGATACAAGATGGGCAGAGGGCAGATAAAAAATTAATGGCCATTGTGGGTAAAATTCCAGAGGGAAAGAAAACTGAGTATGAGGTGAGAGCAGATGGGTGTTTGTACTATAGAGGAAGAGTGTGTGTGCCAGATAATGGGGAACTGAAGACTAGTATTCTAAAAGAAGCACACACTAGTGTTTATGCTATGCACTCGGGAAGCACGAAAATGTATAATGATTTGAAGCCTCATTATTGGTGGCCTGGTATGAAGAGGGATATAACTGACTATGTGACTAAGTGTTTGACATGTCAGCAAGTTAAAGCAGAATATCAAGTTCCATCAGGATTGCTATAGCCTATAAGCATACCTGAATGGAAATAGGATTGGGTCACTATGGATTTTGTTAGTGGTCTGCCTCTCACCCAGAAGAAGCATGATGCAGTATGGGTGATAGTGGATAGATTGACGAAGTCAGCTCATTTTCTGCCAGTTAGAACTGACTACTCATTGGAGAAGCTAGCAGAATTGTATATCAGAAAGATAGTTAGACTGCATGGAATCCCACTTTCCATCATATCTGACCGAGACCCAAGGTTTACATTGAGATTCTGGAAAAAGTTGCAAGAAGCCTTGGGCACACAACTCCGTTTTAGCACAGCTTTTCATCCCCAGACGGATGGACAGTCAGAATGAGTAATCTAGGTAAACCTAGAAACTAATTGAATTTCACAAATAATAAATTGAATAATAGTAACAATGTGAATTATGTGATAGATCCTGGAGGATATACTGAGGAGTTGTGTCATTGAGTTTAAGGGGAGTTGGGATAGATACCTCCCACTAGCAGAATTCGCATATAACAGTAGCTACCAAGCTAGCATTCAAATGGCTCTGTATGAATCACTGTATGGGAGGAAATGTAGAACCCCATTGTGTTGGCCTGAATTGGGCAAAGATAAGCTGGTAGGACCAGACCTGGTGAAACAGACTGAGGAGAAAGTGAAGATAATCAAAGCTAACCTGAAGGTTGCCTCAGATAGATAGAAATCTTATGCCGACTTGAAGAGAAAAGAGATAGAGTATGCAGTTGGTGATAAAGTGTTTATCAAAGTCTCACCGTGGAAGAAAGTACTGAGGTTTAGAAGGAAGGGTAAGTTAAGCCCTAGGTTCATTGGCCCATATGAAGTTATCGAACGTGTGGGACCAGTGGCCTATCGGCTAGCTTTACCACCAGAACTGGATAAAATTCATAATGTATTCCATGCTTCTATGCTGAGGAGATATCACTTAGACCCTTCACATGTCATTTCCATGGAAGAGATTGAAATCCAACCGGATTTGACATATACAGAAGAACCTATGCAGATCCTAGCTCGGGAAGTGAAGGAACTGAGAATTAAATAAATTCCACTGGTGAAAGTGCTTTGGAGGCACCACAACACTGAAGAGACAACTTGGGAAAGTGAAGAGACGATGAGGCAACAGTTTCCTCAACTGTTTGCTTCAGGTAAATTTTGAGGACGAAATTTTTATTAGAGGGAAAGAGTTGTAACATCCTCACTTAAGCTAGTCCTTACAGTCTACTGTTCTGGTGACCAATGTTGGTCTGAATTGCTAGAATGTTTGAAATTATAAATAGACTAGTGTGAGGAGTTATAAAGAAACTAAATAATGCTCATAAACATCAAGGAAAAATTTTAGAAACCAAATACACTAAGGTTAAACAAGTCGAAACCCCAGGGATGAGTAACCCGAAGGGGAAGTGACGGTGAAGGCTGTTAGCAACCCTAGACTCGAGGAAAAAATTATAAAATAATTATTGAGATGCTAGAGAAGGATTATTGAGGTTCTTATGGCATTAGAATGCCAAGAAAATGCTTAGAAAATTTTTTTAATTGGTACAGATAATTTTGGCTCGTTAAGCTAAACGGAGGGCATTTTGGTCATTTCGTCTTCAGAGATGATTTTTGGCCAACTTCTCCATTTAAATAAATAATTTATATAACATAAAATATGAATAAATATTGTTAAAAATTTAATTGAAATTAAATAGACAAGAAATGGAGAGAAAATGAAAGAAAATGACATTATGACATCATAAGGATGTCATTTAAATTTTCCCAACCAACCCAATGTTGACACATGGCATAACTTTATTTAAAAGAGATAAAATGGGCTGAAAAATGAAAAATAATCAGAATCTTCCCTCCCTTCTTCTTCCATGCCGTGACCACTCCCACCATAACCACCATTTTTAAGCTTTTGAAAGCTTGATTTCCCTAGCCTTTACCCAACTAAACCCTATACTTCCAACATAAAAAAAGTGTTCTTACACCTTGGAGAGTCTTTTGGGAGCAAAAAGAAAAAGAAAACAAGAACCCTAGCAAGTGGGAGACTTCACTCCATTAGAGATTAGTGATCTAACCTTATTCTTTCACTTTAAATTCATGTGTAAGGACTAAGAATGAGTGTAAATGACAAAGAAATTGATGAAATACCATTTGTATGCCATCCCTAAATTTTGACAGCCTTGGTTAGGGTATGATTGTGATGAGTTTTATGGAGTTAACATGCTTGTATGGCTGCCCACAATATGTATCTCTTAAGTGGATTGATGAAATGCAATGATAATGCATGGTTTGTAATGTTGAGTTAGGGTTTGGGGTGGAAAAATGAGACTTTGACCATGTGATGATGAAATTAGGTTTTAATGGTCAATTAGTGACCATTTGGTTTAGTTTGAATAAAAAATGAAGAGAATTGTGTAGTGGGATTTGAGTTTGGTGCGGCTGCCCTTGCTGACCTGCAGGACTGGACATGAGTCCAGCAAGTTTGGGCAACAATAACTTGAATTGTAGAGGTTCAATTGATGCAAGGACAATTGGACATGAAACTAGACACATAATGGCACAACTTTGGTGAAAAAACCATGCATAGAAAACTAAACCAAGTTGACCAAAAGTTTGCCCTAATCTGGGTGACCTGCATTCTGCTTGGGCAAAATGACCAAATGAACACTGT
The DNA here is from genome assembly GCF_030052815.1 of Hevea brasiliensis. NCBI lineage: Eukaryota > Viridiplantae > Streptophyta > Magnoliopsida > Malpighiales > Euphorbiaceae > Hevea > Hevea brasiliensis. The sequence continues at coordinate 55,031,829 of NC_079497.1, read as the reverse complement.
TTAGTCATTTGGCCATAACTCAATCTAGAAAGGTCCAATTGACCTGAAATTTTACCAGCAACAAGCTGAGATATAGATCTATAACGTTCATGAAGAAACCTAACCCAAATTATGAGCAGAACATATTCAAAAAGTGAGTTGCAATCACTATTCCAAGTACTGTAGATTTGGTCAGTCCAAAAATTCTGGACAAAATTTTAATCCGGCCAGTTGTGGTTTTTGGGCCATAACTAGAGCTACAAAACTCCAAATTGAGTGATTCAAAAAAGGAAATGCAATTAGACAAGATAAGGAACAACTTTCATGTTGATTATTTTGCCAAATTCCTACTACAAAAATGACCAATGGAACAGTAAAGACAAAGTATAAAAACTTAAAATTCTGTCCAATTAACATTAAGTTTAGAAATGGTATTGGCAATCAATACCAACAAATTTAAAATGCAAAATGTGGTATGTTGGGAGTATTAGAACCAATGTACCTATTGCCTTTACAAAAGTCAACATTTTTGTTGACTAATGAATGGAATAGTAACACTAAAACTTAAAATTTCAAAAATTGTGAAACTTAAAAGTGTAAAATGCCCTAGTATACCTAGCAAGAATGGTTTGGATAGGTTGGCATGCCAATAGGGTTCTGTTAGCAGTACTGCATATGGCTTCATGCCATTCTGTGTTTCATGGCTTCCCATGCCATTCTGTGACATAATAGCCTTTGGCTATGTTATTTGAGTTGTTACACTCGGGTTTTATCCCCGATAATTATTATAGCTTATTAGCTGTTCTGTTGCACACCGGGAAACACAATGTGATCGATGGTGTGATGGTCCGAGGTACTTAGTACCCAGTGCCAGTTTACCCATTTATCCAGTCCAGTCAACTAGTATGGGTTACTCGGTCAATGTTAATAAATCTTACCAAATTTAAATTGAATAATGCTGCAAATAATATCAGAAATTAAGTCTACCCAAAAATGTAAACATACATTCTGCCAGCTTATCTTTATTTTGTTTTATTTTATATTGTCACCACTAAGCAGAATTGCTTAGCGCATCGCTTTTGCCACGCGCAGGTACTGGAGACCTAGCTGGGGAGCCCAGCAGACATCAGATAGGGTGAGCCTTCAGAGCTGCATCCGGAGTCCAGGGTCACCTCACCTCTGCAGTGCATATGGTAGGACATTAGGATTTTGGGTAGCATTTTGTACTTTGTATTTTGTATTAGTTTTGGGATTGTAACTATAAACTCTTGAATTTATTTGATAATGTAAATATATGAAATTTCATATTATTGAAATTTTCTGTATATTATGTTGAGAAATATTTATGAATGTGCTTCCAGTAATGAAGTGAAAAGAAAAAAGGTTCTGAAAATAATGTTGTCATTTGAGATTGAGATTTGAGATTGATTTGAAATGTGTATGATGGAGTTTGGATTTGGAAATTATATTGGAAGTGTTTTTAAATGGGTTCAGAAGAACTATTTTTCTAATTTACAGCCGGCACTCTGCCGGATTTTCTATAAAAATTTCGAAAAAATTCAGATTTATCAAAAATTGTAAATAAATGGATTAAAAGGGATAAATTGTAATTAAAACATGAATTGGTGCTTCAGCACACTAAGTGGCATATCTTGCTCGGCTACACAGTAGACGGGTAAGGGGTGTCACACCAACTACCTTCAAATTCAATCACACAAGCCCGTTGCATATCCTCCAATATCTGAATTACCCTTTCAGACTGGCCATCTCTCTGTGGGTGGAATGCTGTGCTGAAGTTCAATCTAGTTCCTAGGGCTCTCTGAAGACTACCCTAGAATCTAGAAGTGAACTTAGGATCTCTGTCAGATACAATTGATATTGGCACTCCATGTAGTCTTATAATCTCATTTATGTACAATCTGGCCAATCTTTCTAGGCTATAGTCCATCCGGACTGGCAAAAAGTGAGCAGACTTGGTCAGTCTGTCAACTATAACCTATACTGCATCATGACTATTCCATGTCCTTGGAAGTCCCGTAACAAAATCCATAGTTATTCATTCCTATTTCCACTTTGGTACTGGCAAAGGATGTAACAAACCAGCTGGAACTTGATGTTCTACCTTTACTTGCTAACAAGTTAGGCATTTGGAAACAAAGTCAGCTATATCTCCCTTCATACCCATCCACCAGTAATGCTCTTTCAGCCCTTTGTACATTTTAATTCCACCAGGGTGCATAGCAAAAAGAGACTCATGTGCTTCCTTCATAATGATATGTCTCAATTCAACATCATTAGGAACGCACATTCTACCCTGATGTAGCAATAAACCATCGTCTCTCACAGAGAATTCAGGTTTCTTGCCCTGCTGGACTTCTTTCAGTAGCTTATGATATTTATCATCATTCTGGGCAGCCATTCTGATCTGATCAATCAACACTGGCTGTACATGCCACACAATTACTGTATGTCCCTTATCTTCAATCTCTAAACTAGCATGCTGTGCTTTCAATTCATGTACCATGGACAAAGGAGAAACTCTGAGACTTGCCATAGTCTTGCGACTTAAGGCGTTGGCCACCACATTTGGTTTTCCTGGCTGATAGTCTATTAATCAATCATAGTCTTTAATTAGTTCTAACCATCTCCTCTGCCTCAAATTCAATTCCTTCTGGGTGCCTAAGTACTTCAAGCTCTTGTGATCTGTGTAAATGTAGCATTTCTCCCCATACAAATAGTGTCTCCAGATCTTTAGAGCAAAAACAATAGCTGCTAGCTCCAAATCATGTGTTGGGTAGCTCCTCTCATGCTGTTTTAGCTGGCGTGATACATAAGCAATGATATTTCGATCTTGCATCAGTACACAGCCTAACCCATTATGAGAAGCATAACCACAAACTGTGTATTCTTTACCCAGAGTAGGTAAAGTAAGGACTGGAGCTTCAGTCAAACACCTCTTTAGCTCATTAAAACTCTGCTGGCGTTTATCTGTCCACTGAAATTTTACATCTTTCCGAAGCAGCTTAGTCAGTGGAGAGGATAACATAGAAAACCCTTTCACAAATCGACGGTAATATCCAGCTAAACCCAGAAAATTGTGAATTTTGTGATATTCTTGGGCGGCTTCCAATTAAGGATAGCTTGTACCTTGCTGGAATCTACCTTGATCCCTTTAGCTGACATAACATGTCCCAATAAGGAGATTTCTTTCACCCAAAATTCACATTTTGACAATTTGGCGTATAACTATTTCTCCCTTAAAGTTTGCAGTATAATCCACAGATGTCTGTCATGCTCCTTTGCATTCCTCGAATATATCAAAATATCATCAATAAACACCACCACAAATTGGTCGAGATATGGTCTGAAAATAGTGTTCATCAGATCCATAAAAGCAGCTGGACCATTAGTTAACCCGAATGGCATTACCAGAAACTCATAGTGGCCATATCGAGTTCTGAAAGTAGTCTTTGGAATATTCTGCTCTTGCACTTTCAATTGATAATAACCAGATCGCAAATCAATTTTGGAGAATACAGCTGCACCCTTCAACTGATCAAACAGATCATCAATGCGAGGCAATGGATATATGTTCTTTATTATCACCTTATTCAACTGTCGGTAGTCAATACATAAGCGGAGGGTGCCATCTTTCTTCTTAACAAACAATACTAGCGCTCCCCAAGGTGACACACTAGGGCGAATGAAGCCCTTATCAAGTAGTTCTTGCAATTGTGCCTTCAACTCCTTCAACTCTGTTGGTGCCATTCTATATGGTATTATGGAGATTGGATCCACACTAGGCATAACATTAATTTCAAACTGCACCTCTCTTTCTGAAGGTAATCCTGGCAATTGATCAGGAAACACATCTGGAAAGTCATATTCTGTAGGGATGTCCTTCAATGCTGGACTCCCCACTTGGGTGTCTACCACATGTGCCAAATATGCTTCACACCCTTTCTGATCATTTTTCTGGCTAGTGCATTCGAAATGATGTTTGATGGCAATAACTGCCTCTCCCCATGTATCACCACATCACTGTATTGAGGGAGACCAAAAGTGACTGTCTTTAATCTACAGTCAATCATGGCATGATGCTTGGCTAACCAATCCATGCCCAAGATGATATCATAATCTCTGAAGGGCATTTCAATGAGATCAGACAGAAAAGCATGTCCTTGGATCACCAAAGAACAATCCTTATACAATCTATTAACCCTGACCTCTTGTCCTTGTGGACTTATTACTAGCACCTCAAAGTCCATTTTTGTACATGGAACAGCAATGCAATCAATGATGCTAGCACTCACATAAGAATGGGAAGAACTCGGATCAAATAACACAAACACATCTTGATTAAAATTTGAGAATGTACCAGCCACAACATCAGATGTCTCGGCCTCTTCTCTCTATTTCATTGCATAGACTCTGACTAGAGCACTGCCTTGCTCTGATTGATTCACTGTGCTTGGCTGCCTCTACCTCTGCTAGGTGGTTGTGAACCTCTGGTGACAAGGCTCTGAACTGACCCTTCAGCAGTAGTAGGAGGTGGTCCAACTCTGCGAGTACTGGTGCAGTCCTTGGCAAAGTGTCCTGTGCCTCCACAGTTATAACAGGCTCCTATGGCCTTATAACACACCCCACCATGATTTCTTCCACAAGTTTCACATTGACGGGGAGGGTAGGAACTTCTGGTACTCTGCTGACCAGATAGAGGAGGTTTTTGTCCCGAATATCTTCCCCTATCGGACTTCTTACCACCTCTATTGTGTCCCCTATAGTTCTTCCTCTTTCTAGTAGGACCACTGGAACTCTGTTCTACTGACTTTCCCTATTTTTCTATCTTCTCTTATTTCTTTTTCTATGGGGCTGCTTCTAACTCAATTCTTTCTAATTCTAGTGCTTGAGAAATAAGCTCAGAGAAGTTGTTATGTTTGAATCCGACCACTTGTAATCTGATACTGGGCTTCAAGCCGATTTCAAACCACTTACATCTCTCCCTGCTGGTAGCAAGTAGACTTACTGCATAATGGCTCAGGCAGAAAAATTCCCTTTCATATTCAGCCACCAAACTACTCCCCTGTTTCAGACTTAGGAACTCTTGCAGCTTTTGGTCCACATAAGCATCAAGGACATATTTTTGTCTGAACTCCCGTAGAAAATCATTCCATGTTAGCACTGAAGGTTCTACCAGACTATGGGGAATGGTTTTCCACCAGTCATATGTATCCTTCTGTATCAGAGATACTGAATATTCAAACCTGAGCTCCTCTGTACAATGTAGCTTCTTGAACACCCTATCCATTCTCTCTAACCACTATTCTGCCTCTAGAGGATCTACTGTCCCCTTGAACTCAGTAGCCCCATATTTCATTAATTTGTCATATTGCTTAGCAGAAGATTGTGGTTGTACCATTGGTGTCTATAGTGGGACTTGACTAGGCATGTTACCAGCCATCTGTTGAAACATTACAGCCATCTGCTGAGCGAACTGAGTAGGAAACTGCGGTACTGAGGGGGCTGGCGCGGCTGATCCACTGACATTATGTAGGGCTGGGGAATCCCCTTGTACCTCAGCCTCTATCGATTGATCGATTGAACCATCACCCTCTTCCATAGTCAATGCGAGGATCTTAGACCTCCTGAACAATAACACAAGGAGATTTCCTCTTGTTAGTGCATATTTATAATGTAATGCACTGTATGTATCAAACAATGACATTGAGCTGTTGTACTATGAAGAAAGAATATTCAAATTATAGGTGAAAATAGAATTTAAAAACTAGCTCTGATACCACTTAAACATGTCACACCCTACCCCTTTGAAAGGCATAACATGATCCCGTAGTATACCTAATGAATTACCAACTTCGTCTACTTATAACGCATTAAATACACTACAAGGGATTTTAAACCTTTTCTTACTTCATTTTAGAGTGGCGAGCACAATTTACAGGTGTTAAAAATTTTTTTTTGAACTGAAGTGGAACAGCTAACACATTTGAATTATTAGTAATTTCTGTAAAAATTTTAGCGGAGTGCCATCTGTATTTTGAGTAAAACAGTTCTTCAAAAACCTGTAAAAGCACTTTAAATATATTTCTTAATCACAAATTCCGGCATTTAATCAACATAATATGTTTCTCAACTCAAATCCACAATAATTTTTCAGTATTTTCAAAGGCTGAGATAAAAGAAATACATTATAAATTTTACAAGCCAAAATAATTCACAATTTATTTTACAACTTCAATGTACAATTTTAATTTACAACTGCTCAAAACCAAGAACACTATATACATACAGTGAACATACATTACAATACAAAGTGCCAAATATGGTATACTCGATATACCCAATGATCTCTCAGTGTAGTACTAGCAGCCTAGTCTACTGCCCTATCAGTCTGTCTACCTGCGACAGCAATGAAAAGCTATCGCTGAGCCATTGTCTTAGTGGTGCACAACATTAACCAAATACAATTTTAAATCACAAATCATAAGTCATATAAATAGTGGATACTTAAAACCATAGTTAAATTCAAAGACAATGAATATCATAAAGAATTTAAACTCCATTTCACAATATCACAATAAATATCAAAAAATCACACACAAACAGCTTAATCATGTTCCAAAGTTCAATTCGTCCCAAAAGCTGATGGCTAATGAGGAATTCAATTCATCCCAAAAGCCGATGGCTAGTGAGGAATAACATAGCTAGCTAGCAATAATATGAGTACTCATTCTATTTGTAACACCCTCCCGATAACCACTCCGTACATCCTACTGTTCCGGTGACCGGTGTCGGTCCGGATAGCTAGAATGTCCGGAAAAATATTTAAACTAAAGTCAGGAACCATAATTAACTCAAATACTAATAAGAAAAATTTAGAAAAAATTTTAGAAATAAAATACAACCAAGTTAAACGAGCCGGTGCCCTAGCGATGGGTAACCAGAGGGAAGTTGCGGTTCTCACAACGAGGAGCCCTAGACCCGGGGGAAAAATTATAAAATAATTTTTGGGACTCCAGAGAAGGGTTATTGAGGTTCCTATGGCATTAGAATGCCAAGAAAATACCTAGAAAAATTTTTCAATCGGTACAGACAATTTTGACCCGTTAAGCCAAACGGAGGGCATTTTGGTCATTTCGCCTTCAAAGGTGATTTTTGGCCGACTTGTCCAGTTAAGTAAATAGTTAATATGACATAAAATATGAATAAACATTATTAGAAATCAAATTGAAAATGAGTAGTGGAGGAAAGGAAAGAAAATGAGGAAAAAAGCTTAATTATGGCATCATGGTGATGTCATTAAGAAAATTTGGACCAATCACAATTAAGCCATCATTTGACTAACAAATAAAAAGACTAAATGAAGACTAAATAACTAAAAATTTCAGCAGCCCCTCCTCATTCTCTTACCAGCCGAAACCCTAGTGTACCCAAACCACCATTGACAACCTAATCAAAGCTCAATTCCCTCCTTTATTTCACTCTAAAACCCATAAGTCCCTTCATCAAAAATTAATCCCACACCTAGACAAAGCTTTTGACAGCCAAGGGAAAGAAAGAAAGTGAAGTTGGGGCTTTGGAAATTCTACCCATTCAAGGTTAGTGCTACATTTTCATTCTCCTTCTTTTAAATCTTAGTTAGAACATCATTTTGAGCTAAGAAATTTTAAGAAATTGAAGTAAATTATATGTGTCATGGTACCTTCAATTTTCAGTAGCCTTATGAAAGTATGAGGTTGATTGTTTTAATAAATTCATAGTGGCTAGAAATAATGGTTAAGGTCTTAATATACATGGACATTAAACTAAGTATGCTAATTAAGGTTATGAGTAAATTGATTTGGATATTAGGGTTTGGAAAGGTGAAAATGTGACTTGGTTTATTAAACTGTTAAAGAACAATCTAATGGTGAATAAGTGACCATTTGAGGTATGTTGAACACAATTTGGACTGAATAATGGTATGGCAAAGCCAAGGTATAAACTGCCCTAGGACAGCAGCATAGGGACTGAAAATTCAGTCACTTTGCACTGCCATAACTTGGGCTGTGTTAGTCCAATTGGTGTTTGGCCAATTGGACATAAAACTAGGCTTATAATGGCACATTTTTGCTGAAGAAACCATGCCCAAAAGACCAAAGCAAGAGGACCAAAACTTGGCCCCAATCCGGATACCCTGCAGCTGGTTCTGCAGAATTGACCAAATGAACAGTAACTGTTCATTTGGCCATAACTCACTGTAGATTTGGTCAATTGACCTGAAAGTTTTACAGCAACAAGTTAAGACATAGACAAACAACTTTCATGAAGGAAGCTACCCCAAATTATGGCCAGAACCTAACCCAAATGGCTATGGCAGTCACGGTTCATGCTACTGTAGATATGGTATTTTCTGCAGAATGCAAATCCGGCCAGCCTGGGTTTTTGAGCCATATCTGGAGCTACAAAACTCCAAATGGAGTGATTCAAAAAAGGAAATTCAACTAGACAAAATAAGGAACAACTTTCATGTTTTACATTTCTTCAAATTTCCACAGTAACAGTGTCCAATGGAACAGTGAAGTTGACTCACCAAAACTGAAAATTCTGCCTGTGTGAGTTTACACTTTGGAATGGTAATAACACTTAATGCCAACAAGTTTTAAACACCAAATGTGGTATGTTGGGAGTGCCAAAGTTGATGTACACATTTTTATTCTAAAAGTCAACATTTTTGTTGACCAATGATGAATAGTGACACCAAAAAAATTTGAAATTCACAAATTGAAGAATTTAAAAGTTTCAAATGCCCTAGTATACCTAACAAGATTGGTTTGGATAGTTTGGCATGCCAATAGGGTTCAGTTAGCAGTACTGCACATGGCAATATGCCATTCTGTGATTTTATGACTTTTAGCCATTATGACTTTGTATTGAGCTTTAGCCTTGTGCCTGATATATTTACAGCTTGTTAGCTGTTCTGTTGCACACCGGGAGATGCATATGTGACCGAGGGTGTGACTGCCCGAGGTACTTGATACCCAGTGCCAGTTTACCCATTATCCAGTCTAGTCGTCTAGTGTAGGTTACTAGGGGCAACCAAATGAATAAAAGTGAACAACGTTAATGAAATCACGAATGTACCAATACCAAACAAAGAAAGCATACACATTCTATACACATTCATTTTCTTCCTATTTTCTTCTATTATATTATTGCACCACTAAGCATTATTGCTTAACGCGTTGCTTTCGCCACGCGTAGGTACTGGAGATCCCGATCGTGAGCCCAGTAGACCGCAGACTGGGTGAGCTCATCCTGTAGATCTGCACAGTGTCCGTGTCACCTCACTACCTGCAGTGCATTGGTAGGGCACTAGGTGTCATTTTGTCATTTTGATATTTTGTAGCAGATTTTTACTTTCTCATATGTATTTGACTCATGTAATATATTTTGATGTTCATGTAAATAATGAAAGTTATGACTATGAATGCAAAATTTGAGCATGTATTTATCGCTTGTATATGAGAAATGGATGTTTAAGAAATGAAAAGATTATTGAGAACTGAAATTGAGAAATATTGTTGAGAATTTGGATATTGGAGTTTGAGATGATGGAATACAAATATTGGAAGTGTTTTTAACAGGTTTCGAAGAACTGTTTTCTCCATTTTTAGCCGGTACTCCGCCGGATTTTCTTTAAAATCTTCGGAACCTCAAATGAATAATACTTTTGATAAATGGTTAAAATAAATCATATTTCATAAATTAACTTCAAAAGCATGATATAAATTAATTGAGGAATATTAGAGTGTGCCAGTACACCGTGTGGCATTACTTACTCGGGTATACTGTACACGGGTAAGGGGTGTCACACTATTCGTCCTCAACAAGCACACACCTCAACACTTCAGCCAGAGAGGGAATTCAATTCATCCCACTAGACAAGCTAGTGAGGAATTCAATCAATATACATGATAGCTGTGGTTTCAAATCATTTACAATGCTTTACAATCAATAAGTATCCATCAAATATCAATCAAACAATTTTTCACAATTTAAAACAATAATATACAATTAGTCATAATTTATTTCAATTGAAAAATTCAAAAGAAATAACTGTTGTGCACAAACCTCTGATAACTATCTCTTGGCCCTGACTCAGTGTTTCCTTCCCCTTCCCTGAGTCTTTGCTAACTAAAACACACAATTTGAAGTGTCTCAGTACTCATTTAAACCGTCTCTAACAATAAGGCTTAATACTTAACTTATTGAATTCTATTATTTCCTTAGCCAACCTAAGATGTTGATCCTCGATGCACTCTAGGTGAATTAGGTTTAATGTTACCAATGTGTCATATTTAATAGCCTTTTAGTGTTGGTACATGTTACCCAATTCATTTTCATGTGTATTGCATTTTATTGCAATTTATCGAATTCCGGTATACTAGTTTGACCTAGCCGGATGACCTAGTTCCCTCGATTTTCGGATTTCGATCAAAACTACAAACTTGTAGGCCTATGTCTTATTGCACACAGGGAAAAATTTCAGGTCATTCTGAGTTATGTAGACCAAGTTATGGTCAATCTACCAATGCTGGACAGAATGTACCAAAATGGTAGGTTTAGGTCATTTTTAGGTCACTTTTGGTTCGGCTAGTTTTTGGACCTGAAATTGTGCAAGCTATTTGGCTTGGTTCTAGCCATTTCTGGGCTTTGGTGTCTTCATAAGAATTGTAGATATAAGTCTCAACCATTCATGGTAAAAATTTTAGGTCAACTGGAACTGTTTTGAGTAAGTTATAACCAAAACACTAACTGCTGCTCAAATGGTCAATTTTTAGGCTTTCAAAGCACTAATTCGGATTTAGTCATTTTTCAAGTCACCTTCTAAGCAGAATTTTGGTAAGCTTCCTTCATGAAAGTTGGCACTTTTTGTGCCTAGTTTCATCTCCAATTGGTCTCATACCAATTGGAGTCACACACTTAAGGTTCTAAGCCAAAACATACACTGCCCTATTGTACATTATTCACCCTTTACCAATTACACATCCTATGCTTACCAAGTCACTCTTCCATGTCATTTATGATTTGTACCATAACATAAACACATTTAGCAACTCATTTTTGGTCATTTTGGAAGTTTATAACCATTCTCAATATGCACATTATAGTACAGAATTTTTCAAGTCCAATTACAAATAATTTAACCACATGACATAGCTCATTTACATGTCCATATTCAAACCTCTATACACATATACATGCTACCATAACAAGCACCATAATTCAACAATATAATTCCATAAACCAAACCATGAAATAACACATTTTGGTATACACTTCAAGTTTGCTTGTTTATACATCTTCTTCAATTAGCTTCCAAGCTTCCAAAATCAAGTGTACTATCACACATACATTTAGTATACATTATCCAATTTATTTCTACACACAAAAACACTTACATCAACACTTTAATCTACCATTTACATGCAAAGATAAACTGCTCTTATTGAAGTTCCATGGCTGCCAAAAATGTACCTCTCCCTTCACTCATCAAACTTCAAAAATCCTTCCACAAATCAACTACCCACAACACCCATTCAAAGTTTAATGAAACTATAATAAAAAATACATACTTACCACTTTTGAAATTCTTCAAAACCTCACCAAAACTTGATTTTCTTGCTGCCTATCTACTGCCCAAGTTGTGTAGAACATCTTTAGTGAAGGAATCAAGTGGAATGGAGGTGGAATTCATGGTTGCATGAAGGTCCTTCAAGTTCAGCCATGGAGGATTCTTTCAAGGGAAATTTCGGCTGGTTTTTGGCAAGGTTGAAGAAGATGAAGTTTTCTGTCCAAATGAAGGTTAATGGTCCACTTAATAGAGTTAATGGAGCACTATCACCCATTTTAATGCTTCTTTATTCTAAAGTTTTCAAATTCCCACATTTAACTCCTATATTTTGCTATTTAAACTATGTACCACCAATTTTATTTTTTATGACATTTTCCAAGTGTAATATCATTTATATTTAATGGACAATTAGGTCAAAAGACAACTCGAGGTATCAAATGACCACAATGCCCCTGTTCGGGTTGCATTCCCGATTTTTCGATAACACTGAGTTTTATCGTTTTCTCGATTTCCCGTTTTTTTTTGTACTAATTAATTAATTTTTCTTTGATATTTCTAATGATATTTATACTTCAATAGATGTCTATTTAATTCTTAAAAATATTTTCCAGGGTTCCCGCGTCCAGTATTAGTCAACGATCCACGGAACTTCCAGGCGGTCACCCATCGCTAGGGTTCTCGGCTCGTTTAACTTGGTTACATTTCATTTATATTATTTTTCCTTTGTTTCTCTTGTATTTTCTTTTCTTGTATTTCATTATTTTATGTCTCCTCACTCATATCTAAGTGTAGTTCTAGGCATCCTAGCTGTCCGGACAACACTGGTCATAGGAACAGTAGAATGCACTACCGAACATAGGGGTGTTACATTTAAATTCTGTTTTGACTTGTAATTTGAATATTTTTCCTCCATAGTACAACTGCTCAATGTCATGGTTTGATACATACAGTACATTTACATCATAAATATAAACTAATGGAGAGAAATCTCCTTATGGTGGTTGTACAGGAAATAGAAAATCCTGTGAAAAGATATGGTAGAGAATAATGTGACAATAGAACAGTCTGTGACGGCGGAAGCACAAGGTGAGGCTCTAGCTCCGTAGAGTGTCAAATGACTGACTGTACCTGTTTCACCGGTACAAATTACTTCACAAATGGCCCAACAAATGGCCACTTTCTTTCAACAACTGGCTAATAATTTGTCATCCAAAGTCCAAGTACCAATCCAACCCCCAGAAGGGCAGCGTGAAATAAAGAAGAGGGAGAGACCTATGAGTCAGAGCTCAAATAATAAATTGGGAAAAAGGAAGAACACTAGAGAGCCTAGTGGTTATGGATCTGATAGAGGTGGATCTTCAGGGCAGAGGCCACCAAGGTCCAGTCATCGAACAATTAGAAGTTCATATCCTCCTCGCATTTGCAACTCTTGTGGCAAAGTACATGGGGGTATTTGTCGTAAAGCCACTGTAGCCTGCTACAATTCTGGTGAACATGGACATTTCGCTAGAGATTATACTAGAGCACCTCAATCTGCTCTCCGAAGTTCACAGACAGTTAGTAGAGATCAAGATAAAAATAGAGTTGATACTTCTCACAACCATAACACAGTGAATCAACCCGAATATAGTAGCGTACTAGTCAGAGCGTCCATTATGCACCAAGGAGAAAGAGCAGAAGCTTCAGATGTAGCTGTTGGTAAGCCCTTAATTTGGAAAAAAAAAATTCTTTGATCCCATCACTACTTATTTGTATTTTAGTGTTAGAATTATATGTTCTGTTGCTATTCCTTTATAAGGGAATAAATTTTGATGCATTAGTGACTAGTCCTTTAGGATAAAAACTATGATAACAAGTATGATTGACATTAATTTTGAAAGAATTTTCAGCTAAAAGTATTTTCTAACACACCATAAATTATAAAGCTAATTGGCAAGCCTACTTAATGTAAGGCAAGAGGACCTAAAAGTAAGTTGCAGTAATATATTTGCTCTAGACGAGGGTAAAGATGTTATAGTCAGTAATTATTAATGGATATTGTAATCAGAATAAGTTTAGGATATAAGTGGACTCAAGAAAGATAAGATATAGGAAAATTTGATCTATTGGAATGCATCGTAATAACTATGCAATGTTCTTGTTGTTTGCACTGTAAGCTACAGATTACAGTACTGACTTGAGATTATTGTGTAGAGCTACGTGCTACTCGATAGTACACCAAGATGAAAATAGTTGCCAACGGCATCTATTTTGGTATAGTTATGCCGGGACAGAATTTTTATTGTTGGAAATGAGTTTGGAAATCCTACTTAGGGATTTAAAACTTAAAAGTTAGAATATCGAAAGGTTATAGTTCAATATAAAGGAAGTAAGTTATAGAATATTGGTAGATAAACGAGTTGTGGAAGTGAAAATTTGAATAGTTGATTTAAATGAAATAAGAAATGTTACGAATATGAGTAAGATTGTTGACTAGAATGGTCAAAGGATCAATGATTAGATAAATAATTCTAACATGACCTCAATGGTCATTCAATAAGGAAACATGAATCGAAATATTAGACAGAACGATAGTAAGAAAAGATTGGTGTTATACAAATAAATTAAATGTTGTACTAGATTATTAAAAGTGTTACACAAATTCAAAGGAAAGAAGATTATACGATCATATAGAAAGGGGAAAATAAACGTATGATTATTGTAAGACAGATATTGGGTAAAATTTCGTAGACGAAATTTATTTTAAGGGGGGAGGGGGGGGGGGGGAATTGTAGCACCCCTGTATTTGATAGTGTGTTCTACTGTTTCAGTGACCAGTGTTTGTCCGGACAGCTAGGATGCTCGAAACTACTCTTAAATGTTAGTGAGGAGATATGAAATGATGAAATAAATAAAAAGAAAATATAAGGAAAATTAAGGAAAAATAAAAGAGGGAAAATGAAACTAAGTTAAATGAGCTAGCATCGCAGCGATGGGTGACCGCATGGAAAAGTTACGGCACAGGCAATAGCAGACTCCAGGACTGTGAGGAACCCTCGAAAATAATTTTTGGGACATAATTAAAGGTCTACTGAGGTGTAATTGACATTAGAAATGTCAAATAAAATTAAAGAATTAGTACAAAGAAAAAAACAAAAAATTGATAAATCGAAAAAAATTGATGTTACCGAAAAATCTGGAATACAACCTGAAGAGGAGCATTTTGGTCATTTGACACTAGAGTTGTCTTTTGACCTCAATATCCATTAAAAATAAGTGATATTACACTTTGAAAATGTCATGAAAAATAAAAATGTGATACATTATATAAATAGTAGAAGTTTGGGCATAAATGCAAATTATGTAACTTTAATTAATTAACTAATTAAACTATGCTTAGTGCTCCACTAACTCAGATTATGGGACACCTATATAAATCATTTTGGGACAGAAATGTTCATCTTCAACCTCAAAACAAAACCAGCCGAGAGAATCTCCATGGAAAAGCCTCATTCCACCATACTTTCTTCATTAAAGTTTGCACACACACCTTGGGTAGCATTTTGGAGGCAAAAAGGGAGAGATTTGAAGAAGATTTAACAAGCTTCAAAGATAGGTAAGTGCTTGTTTTCCATTTTTGCTTCATTAATGTTTGTGTGGGTGTTGTGGTGAATTGATTTGTTGAAGAAATTGAAGGAATTGATGAGCTATGGAGATGTTCCATTTTAGCAGCCATGATTGCTGAAGAAACTTGATGTATTTTCACTTGTATTTGATGGGTAATGAGGTTAATTAAAGTGCTTAAATGTATAAGAGCTTGATTACCATGTGTATATGTGAATTGTGCATTAAAAGTTAGGTTAGGAAGTCAATATGGGAGATTGAAGTATATGTGTAAATTGGGCAGCCTTGTGATGCATGGTAGAGTGTTTAAATTCATGAAATAGTGAATTATGGTACCAAGGATGGCAGAATGTATATGTAAATATTGGTGGGAAATTAGATGTGTTAATGGGAGGTATTCATGTGTAGGTATTGTTGAAATTGAACTTTAAAATTTTGATTTGTAATTGATGTATTGTGAATTGTTATATTCTCTGCCCAAGTTGACCTAAATGTGATGTGTTGAGTGGTTATGGTTTAGTACCAATTCAGAATTTGGTAGAGAAGTGGACTTATAACAAGATTAATGTGTATATGGATTAGTGTTTGAGAGATATGTAAAAGGGAAGTATGTTTTTTAGGCTATAAATGGACTTGTGTGACTCCAATTTGTATGAGGCCAATTGGAGGTGAAAATAGGCACAAAATGTGCCAACTTTCATGTTGGAAGCCTACCTAAATTCTGTCCGAAAAGTGACATGAAGATTGACCAAATCCGGATTGGTGACTTTGCAAACCTGAAAATTGACCATTTAAACAGCAGTCAGTATTTTGGTCATAAATCACTCAAAACAGGTCCAAATGACTTGAAAATTATACCATGGAAAGCTTAGACATAGAGAAACAACTCTTATGAAGACACCAAAGCTCAAAAATGACCAGAACCAAGTCAAAATGCTTGCACTAGTTGGGTTACAAAAACTAGCCAAATTGACTTTGACCTAAAAATGACCTAAACTTTGCAAGATAAGTGGAAGTTGACCAGCATTAGTAAAATGACCATAACTTGATCCAGAAAACTCCAAATGACCTGAAATTAGTCCCAAAATTTCAATAAGATATAGATCTACAATATTGGTAATTTGACCAAAACCCAAAAATCAATGGAACTAGGTCTATTAACTTGATTAAGTTGTCACACTAAATATGAAATTAGCACATTTGACCATAAAATCTGGCAAATTCAAATAAGCATATCTCCCACTAGAAGTGTCCAATTTAAATGAGCCATACCAATCTGGAAAGCTAAGAAAGAGACCTAAAACATTGTTTTCGACAACTTCCTCAAATTATAAATGTATAAGGTCAGAATTTAAGGTCAAAGCCATTGACCTAATTGAGGACCATGCCAATATAGGACCTTTGAGTCCAAGTTAACAATTTGTCTATAAAGAATTCTATAAGACTTAAAAAATGGTAAGCAAAATTTCTAGTTATCCCTAAGACATAGGGAAAAAATACTTATGAAGAATTCTAGACCTCAATGTGATTACAAATAGTCCAAATAAATTAGTAAATCTAGAACCGAAAATGCCTAAAAAGGAAACTAAACTTAGATTTGACCTAGTTATGATTAATTAACCATAACTTGAGCTATACAACTCCAAATGGAGTGATTCAAAAAGGAAATTAAAGAAGACACAATGAGAAACAATTTAATGAAGAGAAATCTATTAAATTTACACTGTAGCTTCGTCCAATAGATAGTAAACATTGGCCATGAAATATGAAAAATGACAATAAAATGCAATAAGCTTTAAAATGAAATTGGTAACATATACCAACACCTAGAAACTATAAAGTGTGACAAATTAGGAACATTAAAATTAATTCACCTAGTGTGTATTAATGGCCAACATTATAGGTTGACTAATGAAATGAATTGAAGGAAATAGTACCAAGAAAATTTAGATATTGGATTTTGTTGTTAGAAACAATTTAACTGAGTACTGAAACACTTTAAATTGTGTGTTTCAGTTGAAAAGGATATTGAAAAGCATAAGGAATATTGAGTCAAGGCCTAGGGGAGACTCAAATCAGGTCTGTGCATAATACTTTTTATATTCACTGCTTTTACTAGAGACTTTATTTGGAGAAATGAGTTATGAATAATTTTTTATTGTTTTGGCTTTGGGAATTTTATTTGAGAATTATTGTGTTGCCTACTTTGTAAATAGAAATTTTGAGATAAAATATGTTTAGTGGTATCAGAGCAAAGTAGGGACGGCGATACGTAACGCCTATGATTCCTGGGAACTATCACGCGTGAACTGTGGCGAAGCTTGACTCTCCGCCCAGGAGTTTGCAGGGACGGCGATACGTAATGCCTGTAAGTGCTCTGATAGGTACACTATATTCCTCCTCCTTTTATGGAGTGAGTATGACTATATTCCTCCCTCTTTGACTTGCCAGTCTGAGGTGAGTATGGATGAGTTCGCATTAGCTAGCTAGCCACCTCCCTCATTGATTTCGATTAGTGGGGTGAGTTTGCCTTGTCATGGTGTACAACACGGCATGTTTAGAAATTTTGTGTAATGGCCTAAGTTGTGTTATTTATTGGCAACACTGTGTTATCAAATTGTTTGATCAAATTTGTGTTATATGAGCTTTGAAAATTGTGACATGAAATTGTGAATTATTTGAATTGTAAATTGTCAATAAATGTTTTATATACCGCATTTTAAATTTTTATTGTGCACCACTGAGTAAATTTTACTCAGCGATAGCTTTTTCATTGCTATCGTAATAGACAGACAGATAAAGCAACAGATAAAGCAGCAGAGTAGGCGGCTTGTTGAAGGAGCAGAAGCGTGAAAAACACAAGTTTATACCATTGAATTCAAAAATTTTCACCTAGGGTCACATGCTTCATGCAAGATTTATTTTTATCTATTTGATATCAATAATAAACAACATATTAAAACACTTTTAATATGTTTTTGGATCTGTATTTGCCATTTAAGATTTTAAAATTAATCAGAGTAATTTTAGAACCCTAGATTAAATCAAGAACAAACACACTAACCTCTTGATATACAGCAGTGTATTTGCGCCTTTGAGATGCGTCTTTAGGACACCAGATGTTGTCCCTCTAGCTTGTCACACCAAGAACACCTATGGTAGCCCTTGAACAGCTTCTAAAGCTTTTTCTATTAATTAGAAAACCAAGTTTTGCCTTTTAAGAGATTAAAGATGTAAACATGACACTAGAAACGATTTCTAGTATTTTTAATTCAAGAGATTGCTTGCTAATCTCTTGGAATAGATCAGACATGAAGAGGAAGAGAAGGGAGACTCTTGGGTGGCAGCACCAAGGATGAGAAGCTGCTGGTTGTAATTTTCCTTTTCATAACAACACTTATATAGGTAGGTCAACACATAAAACCCTTGCCACATGTCACCCTCTGATTGGTTCTAGGTTTAATTGACCCAATCACATTGTGCCAAGTATCAAACCTATATTTAATCTTAATTTTAATCATCTTACATGATTAAAAACATTTGGCAAGCTTATGTGTAGTGCCATGTGTCACAATCTCATGGTGCCACATGTCACCCTGTGAAATGACCAAAATGCCCCTGTGTCTTAATTTTGGGTTCTCAACCCAAAATAATTATTTCTCTTCTTCTAATCAATTTATATCAAATATAAATCAATTAATTATTCTTTATTAATTAATTTCTCATTAATTAAATTAATATTTAAACACTTTAAGCATAAATTTAACTTATACTATACATCCAATAATCTAGATTTGGTTTCAAGTCATGCTAGGGACTTTGCAATCTAATTGCAAACCAAACCTATTTAATTAATCAATTAAACTCTTTAATTAATTAATTAAATCATATTTAATTAGGTGATAACTTGTGTATGTGTGTGACTTACTAAGCTCATCACTAATTGGCAATGAGATATGATATTAACTCTTAATATCATCAGAACTTTTTCTTACCATAAATGATTTCTCTAAATCATTTTATGCACCTCATAGACCATGGTTAACACCTAGCATAGAATGCTATGGCCACCCAATTAGTAATAAGGTTTACCTTAAATGAACCTATAATCATATGTTACCATGCACTAAAATCTCACTGTTACAAAATCCCAACTCAAGCTAGAGTCATGGTTTATGTCAAACTCGATTTGCTATGAATATTATGTTCTCTTTTAATTCCAGTTCTTGGTTAAAAGATTTTCTCATCAGAAACTCTTTTCTAATTAAATCTATCTGTCCTGCCAGGAACTTGAAACATCAAGAACAATTAAATGAATATAGGATTTGATCTCTATTTACTTAGAGGAACAGATTCCATCTTGATCAACACCTACCTCCATATATAACTAGTAGGAGCCAACACATGCCCATATACCCATACACAGTATAAGTATGAAAGCAGTATCAGACTCAAACTACCTATATACAAGATAACTGTGCTATCTCAGGTCTAAAGATTATATGCACTAATATGATTTATGACAAAACATTGACAAGAGTAAACTCCATGTGCTTGTTATAAGTGTCACTGGTTCGGCCTACTTATCATTTATAAGTGCCTATCATATTTGTCATATGGCATGAGATTCACCATTCCATCTTATTTATATCTCTTATAAATAACTTGGGAACAAACATGAATACAATCTTTCTGGATAAGTCATGTCCTTATTATGAAATATCCTCGATTGTGAACCTATTTATGACACTTCGTACTAGAAATACTGTCACTCATATTCTTAACAACTTAAGAATAGAATTTCTAATAAAATATCAATGGACCTTTTCTATTATACATAAATATCTTATGTAAACGGAAAAGTGGAAATGCCTTTTATTAATAAAAACATGTACAAGATACATACTAAATGATATGCTCTAGGGCATACTACTAACAATCTCCCACTATCACTAGGGCCATTCATTACAATATCTTAGACCCATCTTCTCAAGATGTCGGTCTAACTGTGCTTGTGACAAAGGCTTAGTGAATGGATTAGCTAGATTTTTAGCTGATGCTATTTTCTGCATGGCTATATCGCCTTTCCCAGCTATTTCTCTGATAATGTGGTAGCGCCTTTCTATGTGTTTGGATTTCTGGTGAGACCAGGGTTCCTTAGCCTGTATGACTGCTCCATTGTTGTCACAGTGTAGTGAAACTGCTAACTCAATGGAAGGAACTACTGTAAGTTCTATCACAAACTTCTTTATCCAAATAGCTTCCTTTGCAGCATCTGATGCAGCAATATACTCAGCCTCGGTAGTGGAATCTGCAGTCATGCTCTGTTTGGAACTTTTCCAACTGATTGCACCTCCATTACAAATGAACACATACCTAGAGGTAGACTTTCTATCATCAATATCTAATTGGAAATCAGAATTAGTATAACCATCCAATTTCAAGTCTCCACCTCCATAGATCAAGAATAAATCCTTAGTTCTTCTCAAGTACTTAAGGATATTCTTGACAGCTATCCAGTGTTCCAAACCTGGATTGGATTGATACCTGCTAGTCAAACTAGCAGCATATGCGATATTCGACTTAGTACACAACATTGCATACATTAAACTTCCAATAGCCGAAGCATATGGAATCCTGGCCATCTTATCTCTTTCTTCAAGTGTCTTTAGAGACATCTCTTTAGAAAGATGGATACCATATCTCACTAGTAACAATCCTCTCTTGGAATCAAGCATGTTAAACCTCTTTAACACCTTTTCCAAGTATAGACTTTGGGATAAACCAATTATTCTTTTTGTTCTATCTCTATAGATGCGAATCCCAAGAATATAGGTTGCCTCCTCCAAGTCTTTCATGGAGAATGTATTTGACAACCATACCTTTACAGTTGTCAACATACTAGTGTCATTACCCATCAACAGTATGTCATCCACATATAAGACAAGGAAAGTGATAGCACTGTCACTAACCTTCTTATATACACATGGCTCATCCTCATTTTTGATAAAACCAAAGGATTTAATGGCTTCATCAAAACAGATGTTCCAACTCCTCGAAGCTTGCTTCAACCCATAAATGGATCGCTTTAGCTTGCATACCTTGGAACCATCTTGGGATTCAAAATCCCTAGGTTGTTCCATGAAAATGTTTTCTTCATTGTATCCATTGAGAAAAGCTGTTTTGATATCCATCTGCCAAATCTCATAATCATAGTATGCAGCTATTACTAATAGAATCCTAATTGATTTAAGCATGGCAACAGGCGAGAAAGTCTCCTCATAGTCGATTCCTTGCCTTTGACGAAACCCTTTCACTACTAGCCTTACCTTATAGGTCTCTACCTTTCCATCAGAACCAATTTTTTTCTTGAAAACCCATTTGTTCCCTATAGGTACAATACCTTCAGGTGGGTCAACAAGATCTCAAACTTGATTCTTATACATGGAATCAATTTCAGATTTCATAGCATCAATCCATTTTGAAGAGTCTATATCTGATATAGCTTCTTAGGTAAGTGGATCATCTCCATGATCTACTTCTTCATGAGTAAATAACTCTTGTTCTTCTTCATGAAGGAAACCATATCTCACTGGTGGGTGAGATACCCTGGTTGATGCATCCCACATCGGTTCTACAGGGAGGTGGTCTTGGGTGTTATATATATGGGTTTGCAAACCTCCCCTTGTGAGCTAGCTTTTGAGGTGGATTTAGGCAGGTTCATATCATTTGGTATCAGAGCCTCACTCTGTATGGGTCAGTGGGCCATGTACAAAGGTTCCCTGATGTTCTTCCGGAAAAGTCAGGGTAAACGAGTCATGACCCCGGTTGCTTCACGAGGACGTTCAGTCTAAAGGGGTCAGGAATGATGCATCCCACATTGGTTCTGCAGGGAGGTCTTGGGTGTTATATATATGGGTTTGCAAACCTCCCCTTGTGAGCTAGCTTTTGAGGTGGAGTTAGGCAGGTTCATATCACTGGTTGTTCTATGAGGAACAGCTGTAGATGTTTCATCAATGGGTGTAGGTTGACTAAATGGATCTATATCCATCTGATCTATTGGTTGGTCATAATTCTCTAATTCCAACTCCATTTGCCTTCCTTTACCTCCTTCTTGAACAAACTGTTGTTCAAGAAATGTGGCATCTCTACTCACCACAACCTTTTATGATGTAGGCAAATAATATCCAAAACTATCTTTTGGATATCCAACAAATCGACCCTTTTCTGATTTGGTTTCCAATTTATCAGTGTTCAGCTTTTTGATATAAGCTGGACAACCCCAAATCTTAACATGCTTAAGACTTGGTTTTCTTCCATGCCATATCTCATAAGGTGTGGAAGAAACTGATTTTGATGGAATCCTATTCAGAATATACAAAGCTGATTCTAATGCAAATCCCCAAAAGGAGATTGGCATATCAGTATAGCTCATCATACTACATACCATATCCAATAGGGTACAATTTCTCATTTTAAATACACCATTCAACTGTGATGTTCCTGGAGGAGTCAGCTGGGATGTGACACCCCTTACCCATGTACAGTATACCCGAGTAAGTAATGCCACACGGTGTACTGGCACACTCTAATATTCCTCAATTAATTTATATCATGCTTTTGACGTTAATTTATGAAATATGATTTATTTTAACCATTTATCAAAAGTATTATTCATTTGAGGTTCCGAAGATTTTAAAGAAAATCCGGCGGAGTACTGGCTAAAAATGGAGAAAACAGTTCTTCGGAACCTGTTAAAAACACTTCCAATATTTGTATTCCATCATCTCAAACTCCAATATCCAAAATCTCAATAATATTTCTCAATTTCAATTCTCAATAAACTTTTCATTTCTCAAACATCCATTTCTCATATACAAGCGATAAATACATGCTCAAATTTTGCATTCATAGTCATAACTTTCATTATTTACATGAACATCAAAATATATTACATGAGTTCAAATACATATGAGAAAGTAAAAATCTGCTACAAAATATCAAAATGACAAAATGACACCTAGTGCCCTACCAATGCACCGCAGTAGTGAGGTGACACGGACATCGCGTGCGATCTACAGGATGAACTCACCCAGTCTGCGGTCTACTGGGCTCACGATCGGGATCTCCAGTACCTACGAGTGGCAAAAGCAACGCGCTAAGCAATAATGCTTAGTGGTGCAATAATATAATAGAAGAAAATAGCAAGAAAATGAATGTGTATAGAATGTGTATGCTTTCTTTGTTTAGTATTGATATATTCATTGTTTTATTAACGTCGTTCACTTTTATTCCTTTGGTTGCCCCAATTAACCTACACTAGATGACTGGATCGATAACGGTAACCGCATCGGGTACCTAGTACCTCGGGCGTCACACCATCGGTCACATATGCATCTCCCGGCAGGCATGTAGCGGCTAACAATGTCAGAATAATATCAGGCACAAGGCCAAGTCTCAATACAAAGTCAGAATGGCTAAAAGCCATGAAATCACGGAATGGCATATTGCCATGTGCAGTACTGCTAACTAAACCCTATTGGCATGCCAACTATCCAAACCAATCTTGTTAGGTATACTAGGGCATTTGAAACTTTTAAATTCTTCAATTTGTGAATTTCAAATTTTTTTGGTGTCACTATTCATCATTGGTCAACAAAAATGTTGACTTTTGGAATAAAAATGTGTACATCAACTTTGGCACTCCCAACATACCACATTTGGTGTTTAAAACTTGTTGGCATTAAGTGTTATTACCATTCCAAAGTGTAACTCAACACAAGCAGAATTTTCAGTTTTGGTGAGTCAACTTCACTGTTCCATTGGACACTGTTACTGTGGGAATTTGAAGAAATGTAAAACATGAAAGTTGTTCCTTATTTTGTCTAGTTGAATTTCCTTTTTTGAATCACTCCATTTGGAGTTTTGTAGCTCCAGATATGGCCCAAAAACCCAAGCTGGCTGGATTGCCAAATCTGCAGAATTACCATATCTACAGTAACATGAACAGTGACTGCCACTGCCATTTGGGTTAGGTTCTGGCCATAATTTGGGGTAGGTTCCTTCATGAAAGTTGTTTGTCTATGTATTAACGTGTTTCTGTAAAAATGTCAGGTCAATTGACCAAATCTACAGTGAGTTATGACCAAATGAACAGTTACTGTTCATTTGGTCAATTCTGCAGAACCAGCTGCAGGGTATCCGGATTGGGGCCAAGTTTTGGTCCTCTTGCTTTGGTATTTTGGGCATGGTTTCTTCAGCAAAAATGTGCCATTATAAGCCTAGTTTCATGTCCAATTGGCCAAACATCAATTGGACTAACACAGCCCAAGTTATGGCAGTGCAAAGGGACTAAATTTTCAGTCCCTATGCTGCTGTCCTAGGGCAGTTTATACCTTGACTTTGCCATACCATTTTTCAGTCCAAATTGTGTTCAACATACCTCAAATGGTCACTTATTGACCATTAGATTGTTCTTTAACAGTTTAATAAACCAAGTCACATTTTCACCTTTCCAAACCCTAATATCCAAATCAGTTTACTCATAACCTTAATTAGCATACTTAGTTTAATGTCCATGTATATTAATACCTTAACCATTATTTCTAGCCACTCTAAATTTATTAAAACAATCAACCTTATACTTTCATAGGGCTGCTGAAAATTGAAGGTACCATGACACATATAATTTACTTCAATTTCTTAAAATTTCTTAGCTCAAAATGATGTTCTAACTAAGATTTAAAAGAAGGAGAATGAAAGTGTAGCACTAACCTTGAATGGGTAGAATTTCCAAAGCCCCAACTTCACTTTCTTTCTTTTCCTTGGCTGCCAAAAGCTTTGTCTAGGTGTGGGATTAATTTTTGATGAAGGGACTTATGGGTTTTAGAGTGAAATAAAGGAGGGAATTGAGCTTTGATTAGGTTGTCAATGGTGGTTTGGGTACACTAGGGTTTCAGCTGGTAAGAGAATGAGGAGGGGCTGCTGAAATTTTTAGTTATTTAGTCTTCATTTAGTCTTTTTATTTGTTAGTCAAAGGATGGCTTAATTGTGATTGGTCCAATTTTCTTAATGACATCACCATGATGCCATAATTAAGCTTTTTTCCTCATTTTCTTTCCTTTCCTCCACTACTCATTTTCAATTTGATTTCCAGTAATGTTTATTCATATTTTATGTCATATTAATTATTTACTCAACTGGACAAGTCGGCAAAAAATCACCTCTGAAGGCGAAATGACCGAAATGCCCTCCGTTTGACTCAACGGGCCAAAATTGTCTGTACCGATTGAAAATTTTTCCTAGGTATTTTCTTGGCTTTTTAATGCCATGGGAACCTCAATAACCCTTCTCTGGAGTCCCAAAAATTATTTTATAATTTTTCCCCTGGGTCTAGGGCTCCTCGCTATAGAATCGCAACTTCCTCTCAGTTACCCATCGCTAGGGCACCGGCTCGTTTAACTTGGTTGTATTTTATTCCTAAAATTTTTTACTAAATTTTCCTTATTAATATTTGAGTTAATTATGATTCCCGACTTTAGTTTAAATATTTTTCCGGACGTTTTAGCTGTCCGGACCGACACCGGTCACCGGAACAGTAGAATGTATGGAGTTGGTACAGGGAGGGTGTTACAACTCTTCCCCTCTAATTAAAATTTCGTCCTCGAAATTTACCTGATGCAAACAGTTGAGGGAACTGTTGCCTCATCGTCTCTTCACTTTCCCAAGTTGCCTCCTCGGTGTTGTGGTGCCTCCAAAGCACTTTCACCAATGGAATTTGCTTGTTTCTCAACTCTTTCACTTCCCGAGCCAAGATCCGTAGAGGTTCTTCTTCGTATGTCAAATCTGGCTGTATTTCAATTTCTTCTCTGGAGATGACATGTGAAGGATCTGAGCAGTATCTCCTGAGTATGGACACGTGGAACACATTGTGGATCTTGTCTAGCTCTGGTGGTAAAGCTAGTCTATAGGCCACTGGACCCACACGTTCAATGACTTCATATGGGCCAATGAACCTAAGGCTCAACTTACCTTTTCTTCCAAACCTCAACACTTTCTTCCATGGTAACACCTTGAGGAACACTTTGTCGCTAACCACATATTCTATTTCTTTCCTCTTCAGGTCGGCATAAGATTTCTGTCTGTCTGAGGCCACCTTTAAGTTGGCTTTGATTGATTTTACCTTCTCCTCAGCCTGTTGCACCAGGTCTAGCCCTACCAGTTTGTCTTCGCCCAATTCAGTCCAGCACACTGGAGTTCTACATTTTCTCCCATACAGCGCTTCATATGGGGCCATTTGGATGCTAGCTTGGTAGCTATTGTTGTATGCAAATTCTGCCAGTGGGAGGTATCTATCCCAACTTCCCTCAAACTCAATGACACAACTCCTCAAAGATATCCTCAAGGACACGACAAGTATTTCACGTTATTGTTATCATTTCAATTCAATATTTGTATCAATTTCATTGGTTTCAATTATTTACCTGGATTACTCTTTCAGATTGCCCATCCGTCTGAGGATGGAAAGCTGTGCTGAAATGGAGTTGTGTACCCAAGGATTCATGCAACTTCTTCCAGAATCTCGATGTAAACCTTGGGTCTCGATCAGATATGATGGAAAGTGGAATTCCATGCAGTCTAACTATCTCACTGATATACAATTCTGCTAACCTCTCTAGTGAGTAGTCAGTCCTAACTAGCAGAAAGTGTGCTGACTTTGTCAATCTATCAACTATCACCCATGCTGCATCATGTTTCTTCCGGGTGAGAGGTAGACCACTTACAAAATCCATGGTGACCCGATCCCATTTCCATTCAGGTATGCGTATAGGCTGTAGCAAACCCGATGGAACTTGATGTTCTGCCTTGACTTGCGACATGTCAAGCATTTAGTCACATAGTCGGCTATATCCCTCTTCATACTGTGCCACCAATATCAAGCTTGGATCATGATACATCTTTGTACTTCCGGGTGCATAGCATATACACCGGTGTGTGCCTCTTTTAGAATCTCGATCTTCAATTCGCCATCATCCGGTACACAGTCTTCCTTTGTAGTGCACCCATCCGCTTTCACCCCATAATCGATTGCTTTTCCTCCGAGATCTTGCTCATAATGGCCATTAACTTTTCATCCGCTTTGCCCATCTAAAATCTGTCAGCATGAGTTTGGACTCACTTGCAACACAGCCAAGATCGCTCCATCTCGAATCAAAGATAGCGGGCATTCAATGATCTCAAGTGTCATGGATTTTCTGCTCAAAGCATCAAGAACTACATTTGCCTTCCCAGGATGGTAGTCAATTACACAGTCATAATCCTTCAGGAACTCAATCCATCGCCTCTGTCTAAGGTTGAGCTCCTTCTGGGTTGGCAAGTATTTCAGGCTTTTGTGGTCTGTGTAAATGTAGCACTTTTCACCATACAAGTAGTGCCTCCATATCTTCAGTGCGAAGATAATTGCTGCAAGCTCTAGATCATGGGTAGGGTAATTCTGTTCATGTGGCCTTAGCTGCCTGGAAGCATAGGCGATCACTTTCCCTTCTTGCATCAATACACACCCTAGCCCATTATGTGAAGCATCACTGTAGACCACAAAGTCCTTTCCTGACACTGGCTGTGTTAACACTGGTGCCTCTGTTAACATAGCCTTCAACTTCTCAAAACTGGTCTGACACTTGTCATTCCAGTCAAATTTGACATTCTTGTGTAATAACTTGGTCATTGGAGCAGCTATTAAGGAAAATCCCTTCACAAATCTCCTGTAATACCCAGCTAGCCACAAGAAGCTTCTGACCTCAGTTGTGTTTCTGGGAGGCTTCCATTCCATCACTGCTTTTATTTTCTTAGGATCCACCCTAATCCCATCAGCTGACACTATGTGTCCAAGGAATGCAATTTCATTCAGCCAAAAGTCACACTTAGACAACTTAGCATACAGCTCCTTTTTTCTCAGGGTTTGTAGAACAATCCTCAAATGCTCATCATGTTCTTCCCTGGACTTGGAATACACCAAAATATCATCAATAAAGACCACTACGAACCGATCTAAGTGTGGATGGAAGATACGGTTCATAAGGTCCATGAATGCCGCTGGTGCATTTGTTAAGCCAAAGGGCATCACCAGAAACTCATAATGCCCATACCGGGTCCTGAATGCAGTCTTGGGCACATCTACATCCTTCACCCTCAGCTGATGATACCCTGATCTGAGATCAATCTTAGAAAATACTCCTGCTCCCTTCAACTGATCAAACAGATCATCAATTCTAGGCAACGGATATTTATTCTTCATACCACTTTATTCAATCGCAGAATCAATGCATAGCCTCAAAGTCCCATCCTTCTTTTTCACAAACAGACCGGAGCTCCCCATGGTGACACTGGGGCATATGAACCCCTTATCCAAAGAACTCTTGCAACCGAGTTTTCAACTCCTCAATTCTGGGTGCCATCCTATAAGGAGCAATGGAAATGGGTCTTTGTGCAGTTGTCTCAAGAGCAAATTCAACTTCCCTTTCTAGTGGCAAACCAGGCAATTCTTCAGGAAATACCTCTGGGAAGTCTCTTACTGTGGGTATGTCACTCAGGTTTGGCTTAGCCTGCCTAGTATCCACCACATGTGCTAGGTAGGCTTCACAACCTTTTTTCATCATTCTTCTTGCAACTGTGGCTAAGATGACATTGGACAAGAAATCTGTCCTTTCACCCACAACAGTGATCTCATTGCCCTCAGAAGTTTTCAAAGAAATTCTCTTCAATTTGCAATCAACTATTGCCTGATGACGTGACAACCAGTCCATTCCCAAAATCACGTCAAACTCGTGGAAGGGTAACTCAATCAGGTCGGCCAAGAATTCATATCCCTGAATCCTTAACGGGCAACCCTTGTATACTTTGTTCACCACTACACTGTGGCCTAATGGATTAGTGACCAGAATGTCTTGGTCACTCTCCCCTACCAGTATCCCCCTTTCTACGGGTAGATTGATGCAGATGTATGAGTGAGTGGATCCTGGATCCACCAATGCATGCACAGGTGTAGTGTAGAGGGAGAACGTACCCCTGATGACGTCTGGGGCATCTTGCTCCTCCTGAGATCTCAGGGCATAATTTATGGCAGGTGGTCTGTTATCTGGCCTCTCTGCTGGCTCAGATGCAGGCCTCTGAGATGGTCCCACAACTTCGGATTTACCAGATTTTCTACCTCTCTGTGGTTGAGGAGCAGGTCTATCTGCTTGTGTTGGAGTAGCTGTAGTAGTTCTGCGTGGACAGTTTCTCAGCTGATGCTCTGTCGACCCACATCTTAAGCAGGCACCAGTTACTCTCCAACATTCCCCCTTGTGCCATTTCAGGCAATGCGGACATGCAGAGGATGTTGGGGCTGGTCCCCTGAACCCCATCCCTGGAGAGCTGCCCACTGATGGTGTGGACTGACCTCTCCTAGGGGTGAATCGTGGCCCGCCCCGAGACCGACCACGACCACGTGGCTGTCCCGAACTGCGTGCAGAGGACCCTTAAACTTCTTCCCAAATCCAGGAGCGGAACTAGACTGACCTGGTCCCCTCTTCTGCTGTCTATCCCTTCTGGTCTGCTCACTGATTCTTACTTTTTCCACCTTTATTGCAGCTTCCACTAACTTGGTAAATTCTGTGATTCCCAAGGCAGTGAGCTGGATCTTGATGTTGTCATTTAGTCCCTCTTCAAATCTCTTGCATCTTTCAGCTTCATTTGGGACTATCTCCCTTCCATAGCGGCTCAATCTTACAAATTCCTTCTCATACTCAGCCACTGACAATTGTCTCTGCCTCAGGTTAATAAATTCTCTTCTTCTCTCTTCCAGGTATACAGTACCCACATATTTCTTCTTGAACTCAGAGAGAAAGAAGTCCCAAGTTACAGCTTCTGGCTACACTTCACTGGACACGGTGTCCCACCACTCATATGCATCATCTTGCAGTAAAGAGATGGCAGCTTCCAGGTTTTGCTCTGGAGTGCAGTGGAGTTGTTTTAGTACTCTGCCTGTTCTGTTTAATCAATTCTCGGCTGCAACAGAGTCATCTTCTCTCTTGCCATAGAAATCCATTGCCCCAAACTTTCTTAACCTTTCCAAGTGTGATTTCTGCTGTGGAGCTGGTGGTGGTGCTGGCATTACCCCGGCCATTTGTCTAAAGAGGTCGGCCATTTGTTGGAACATGGCCTGTGGAGGCTGAGCAGGCTCTGCTTGAGCTGGCGGAGCAGATTCTCTCATGCCCCTAGTCTCAGCTGCTGCAGGTGGAGCATGACTCTCCACTTCCTCCTCAACGGCTCTCTGAGATGAAGGATCCATATCCTATTCAAAATAAGAAAGATAAACAGATCTGCGTTAGTGTCACCTCGACTCTTACAAATGCAATGCATGGTATGGACTCAATCTAGGCCCAGAAACGCCTAAACCGTGCTCTGATACCACTAAATGTGACACCCCTTACCCGTGTACAGTATACCCGAGTAAGTAATGCCACACGGTGTACTGGCACACTCTAATATTCCTCAATTAATTTATATCATGCTTTTGAAGTTAATTTATGAAATATGATTTATTTTAACCATTTATCAAAAGTATTATTCATTTGAGGTTCCGAAGATTTTAAAGAAAATCCGGCGAAGTACCGGCTAAAAATGGAGAAAACAGTTCTTCGGAACCTGTTAAAAACACTTCCAATATTTGTATTCCATCATCTCAAACTCCAATATCCAAAATCTCAACAATATTTCTCAATTTCAATTCTCAATAATCTTTTCATTTCTCAAACATCCATTTCTCATGTACAAGCGATAAATACATGCTCAAATTTTGCATTCATAGTCATAACTTTCATTATTTACATGAACATCAAAATATATTACATGAGTTCAAATACATATGAGAAAGTAAAAATCTGCTACAAAATATCAAAATGACAAAATGACACCTAGTGCCCTACCAATGCACTGCAGGTAGTGAGGTGACACGGACACTGTGCAGATCTACAGGATGAACTCACCCAGTTTGCGGTCTACTGGGCTCACGATCGGGATCTCCAGCACCTACGCGTGGCAAAAGCAACGCGCTAAGCAATAATGCTTAGTGGTGCAATAATATAATAGAAGAAAATAGCAAGAAAATGAATGTGTATAGAATGTGTATGCTTTCTTTGTTTAGTATTGATATATTCATTGTTTTATTAACGTCGTTCACTTTTATTCCTTTGGTTGCCCCAAGTAACCTACACTAGATGACTGGACTGGATAACGGGTAAACTGGCACTGGGTACCCAGTACCTCGGGCCGTCACACCATCGGTCACATATGCATCTCCAGGTGTGCAAATGTAATGCTAACAATGTCAGAATAATATCGTGCACAAGGCCAAGTCTCAATACAAAGTCAGAATGGCTAAAAGCCATGAAATCACGGAATGGCATATTGCCATGTGCAGTACTGCTAACTGAACCCTATTGGCATGCCAACTATCCAAACCAATCTTGTTAGGTATACTAGGGCATTTGAAACTTTTAAATTCCTCAATTTGTGAATTTCAAATTTTTTTGGTGTCACTATTCATCATTGGTCAACAAAAATATTGACTTTTGGAATAAAAATGTGTACATCAACTTTGGCACTCCCAACATACTACATTTGGTGTTTAAAACTTGTTGGCATTAAGTGTTATTACCATTCCAAAGTGCAACTCAACACAAGCATAATTTTCAGTTTTGGTGAGTCAACTTCACTGTTCCATTGGACACTGTTACTGTGGGAATTTGAAGAAATGTAAAACATGAAAGTTGTTCCTTATTTTGTCTAGTTGAATTTCCTTTTTTGAATCACTCCATTTGGAGTTTTGTAGCTCCAGATATGGCCCAAAAACCCAAGCTGGCCGGATTGCCAAATCTGCAGAATTACCATATCTACAGTAACATGAATAGTGACTACCACTGCCATTTGGGTTAGGTTCTGGCCATAATTTGGGGTAGGTTCCTTTATGAAAGTTGTTTGTATATGTCTTAACTTGTTGCTGTAAAAATTTCAGGTCAATTGACCAAATCTACAGTGAGTTATGGCCAAATGAACAGTTACTGTTCATTTGGTCAATTCTGCAGAACCAGCTGCAGGGTATCCGGATTGGGGCCAAGTTTTGGTCCTCTTGCTTTGGTCTTTTGGGCATGGTTTCTTCAGAAAAAATGTGCCATTATAAGCCTAGTTTCATGTCCGATTGGCCAAACATCAATTGGACTAACACAGCCCAAGTTATGGGAGTGCAAAGGGACTGAATTTTCAGTCCCTATGCTGCTGTCCTAGGGCAGTTTATACCTTGACTTTGCCATACCATTTTTCAGTCCAAATTGTGTTCAACATACCTCAAATGGTCACTTATTCACCATTAGATTGTTCTTTAACAGTTTAATAAACCAAGTCACATTTTCACCTTTCCAAACCCTAATATCCAAATCAATTTACTCATAACCTTAATTAGCATACGTAGTTTAATGTCCATGTATATTAATACCTTAACCATTATTTCTAGCCACTCTAAATTTATTAAAACAATCAACCTTATACTTTCATAGGGCTGCTGAAAATTGAAGGTACCATGACACATATAATTTACTTCAATTTCTTAAAATTTCTTAGCTCAAAATGATGTTCTAACTAAGATTTAAAAGAAGGAGAATGAAAGTGTAGCACTAACCTTGAATGGGTAGAATTTCCAAAGCCCCAACTTCACTTTCTTTCTTTTCCTTGGCTGCCAAAAGCTTTGTCTAGGTGTGGGATTAATTTTTGATGAAGGGACTTATGGGTTTTAGAGTGAAATAAAGGAGGGAATTGAGCTTTGATTAGGTTGTCAATGGTGGTTTGGGTACACTAGGGTTTCGGCTGGTAAGAGAATGAGGAGGGGCTGCTGAAATTTTTAGTTATTTAGTCTTCATTTAGTCTTTTTATTTGTTAGTCAAAGGATGGCTTAATTGTGATTGGTCTAATTTTCTTAATGACATCACCATGATGCCATAATTAAGCTTTTTTCCTCATTTTCTTTGCTTTCCTCCACTACTCATTTTCAATTTGATTTCTAGTAATGTTTATTCATATTTTATGTCATAGTAATTATTTACTCAACTGGACAAGTCGGCCAAAAATCATCTCTAAAGGCGAAATGACCAAAATGCCCTCCGTTTGGCTCAACGGGCCAAAATTGTCTGTACCGATTGAAAATTTTTCTTAGGTATTTTCTTGGCATTTTAATGCCATGGGAACCTCAATAACCCTTCTCTGGAGTCTCAAAAATTATTTTATAATTTTTCCCCTGGGTCTAGGGCTCCTCGTTGCTAGAACCGCAACTTCCCTCTGGTTACCCATCGCTAGGGCACCGGCTCGTTTAACTTGGTTGTATTTTATTCCTAAAATTTTTTACTAAATTTTCCTTATTAATATTTGAGTTAATTATGATTCCCGACTTTAGTTTAAATATTTTTCCGGACATTCTAGCTGTCCGGACCGACACCGGTCACCCGAACAGTAGAATGTACGGAGTTGGTACAGGGAGGGTGTTACATGGGAAACAATGCCATGCTCTCTCAAGTATTCATCAAATTTAGTACTTAAATATTCTCCTCCACGATCTGATCAAAGAGCTTTAATACTCTTTCCTGTTTGATTGTCTACTTCAGATTTAAATTCTTTGAACTTTTAAAAGGATTCATATTTGTATTTCATCAAATACAAATATCCAAACATTGATTTATCATCAGTAAAAGTAATAAAGTAATGAAAACCGCCTCTAGCCATTTCCTTAAATGGACGACATACATCATTATGTATTAGCTCCAAAATATTTTCAGCCCTTAGCCCTTGTCCAACAAAGGGTGAAGGCAAGATTCACAAGTTGGAGTAGGCTCAGAGCCCAATGAGGATAGAATCCCCATTTTCTCCAGTTTTGCAATCCTATCTTCTGCAACATGACATAAACTTAAGTGCCAAATATGTTTTGAACTTGAGTTGTTTTTCACCATGGCATTGCATTCATTTAGATCACTTGCATTCATTTTGTGTTTGTCATTATTATCTAAATAATAAAGACCTTCATTCATATAACCCGAACCAACATATTTATTGCCAAAATAAATGTTGCAAACATTATCTGTGAATTGAAATTCATAGCCATTTCTAGTCAAACTAGATATAGAAATGATGTTCTTAAAAGCATCAGGTACATATAAAATATTATCCAAACACAAAACATGTCCAAACAAGTAAAAAGATTTAGATCCTATGGCTAAAGCTTCAATAGTTAAACCATTGCCAATTCGGACTCTGACATCTTGAGAACGCAAGCTGCTACTATTTGCTAGTTCCTGCATATCATTAGAAATGTGAGAACTGGCACCAGTATCTAAAATCCAAGCTGTAGATGAACTATGAGTATCATCAGAATCTAAATAACAAGATATGGACATACCTTCCGAAGGTTTATCCTTCTTGTCCTTCAGAGAAGCAAGATGCTCTGGGCAGTGCCTTTTCCAGTGCCCATCCTTCTGGCAGTGGTAACACTTTCCTTTGCCTCCATCAGCTTTAGTCTTCCCTTTTTGTTTAGCTATTTTCTTGGAAGGACATGGAATCTGAGGTTTCTTTTTCGTATTGCCCTTCTTCTTGTTGGACTTTCCAGCTGAAGAAGATGCAATCAAAGCTACCTCTTTTCCTTTATTGCCGGTATATTCTTTTGTGTAATAACCAGCATGTTGAGTAAACCAGCTAAGATGCATTCCTGTTTAGTCATATGGAAATTTGTCACAAAATTCCCAAAAGACTCAGGAAGGGACTGAAGGATCAAATCCGTCTGTAGTTGGAAATCCATGTTGAAGTCAAGATGTTCCAACTGCTCAATCAGCCGAATCATCTTGTCGACATGATCCCCGACATTCTGTCCCTCAGACATCCTCATGCGGAACAACTGCCTAGATATCTCATACCTAGCATTCCTACTGTGCTCACCATACAACTCTTGTAGGTGAAGGAGGATCTCACTCGCACTCTGCATGTTCTTATGTTGTTTCTGTAACTCATTACTCATGGAAGCAAGCATGTAACACTTAGCTCTCATATCATGCTCCTTCCACTTGTCCAAAGTTTCATATTCCTCTTGAGTGGCCTCTGAAGGTAAGGAACCAGGAACATTTGAATCTATAACATATCCTATATGTTCAAGGTTCAGGACAAGTTTTAAATTTCTTAGCCAATCAGAGAGATTAGGTCCTGTCAACCTATTGCGATCAAGTATGCTTGCAAGGATATTGGATGGTGGTGGTTGTTCTGTGCTCATTATTATCTGAAAATTAACTGCATAAAATAACCAGATTAATTAGTAAATGTATCAAGTAATTAAACAAAATGATTATGGTCTTTTAATCAAATAGGTCCTCCCACTAACTTAGCGAATCCTACATTTCCAAAGTAGAAAACGAAAATCCTAGTTGGATGGATTTCTAGTGAGTGATTGAATTCTTATAATTCCATTGATCATCCTCAGGTACATCCGTTATTGGAATTATAATAAACTATAAGTGAGCAACTCCTTGCCCATCACATCTCATGTGAGGTTCAATCCTTTACCTAGCCCCTAATGCTCAAAATCTCAGGTACATCCATTATTGACTTATCTTGCATTAGTTAACTTGATTCCATTGAGCCAGTAATTATGCAAATAATTTTAATGTCCTCAGGTACATCCAATATTGGCCACCAAACCATTTACATATTTACAACATCTCATGCTTAACAATTATTCTTAAGAAAATCTCTTAAATTAATTGCATCTTATGCAACTATTTAAAATTTCTTAAAATAATTGCCCCAATGGAGGGCCCACGTTATAATTACTTTAATTATAGCATTTCCAACTTAATCATTTGTTTGGAAGATTTTATGGTCATCCTAATTACTATTAAGGTCTCACTTTGCACATTATCCATTTAGCATGCATATATCATATAATTGCATACATTCCCATACATCTCATGCATTTATGGATAAGCAGTAAATATGGTATGATCATGGACTTTCTAAGGGATTTAATTTTGAGCCACCAAGAATTGAATCAGGACATTCCTAGGTGCATTTCATTTATTTATTTTACAAGAGTTGCTGAAGGAGTACATAATCAACACTTGATCTTGAATTCCTCCCACTAGTCCCACCAATGCTCTTGATCTCTTTGAACTTCTTGCAATCCAATATTACATAGTAATCCTTGGCATACCAAGGCGAATTTACAAGAACTTAAATAAATGAAATTACAACCCAAAAATTATTACAAACTTAATAATACATGCCCAAAATAAATTAAAATAAATTAATTAATTTACAATCCCAAAGAAACATAAAAGAAATAAATCCAATCACATTGGTCTTTTATAGTCCATGATCATCCATCATGCATATCACTATTTAACAATTAAATAAAACATACATACTTAAATTAAATTGAATATCTCATATTCAACTTAAAAATGCAGATTTGAATGTGATTCAAATAAATTTAAAAATTCAGATTTGAATCTCATTCAAACAAATTTAAAAATTCAGATTTGAATCACATTCAAACAACCTTAAAAATTCAGATTTGAATCACATTCAAACAATTTTTAAAAAATCAGATTTGAATCATATTCAAACAATTTTTAAAAATTCAGATCTGAATATTATTCAAACAACTTTAAAAAATCAGATTTAAATATGATTCAAACAACTTTAAAAATTCAGATTTGAATCACATTCAAACAACTTTTAAAATTCAGATTTGAATCACATTCAAACAATTTTTAAAATTCTGATTTGAATCAAAATTTAATTGTGTGGTTGAAATTCTAATTAAACAATTTAATTAGACATAGGATGAGCTTTTAGATCATATAAAAATTGCAAATTAAAAAGCCAAACCTTGAGCCACCCATGAAGCCATAAACCTTGCGCACCATTAGGTGTTCTCTTGCATGCCGCCACACATTCATTGCAACCAGCAATGGATAAATCATCTCATGATCAAAACACACAATTAAATCATATAATCAATAATTTAAATGGCAAATATAGTGGCTATGATACCAATTGAAGGAGCGGAAGCGTGAAAAACACAAGTTTATACCATTGAATTCAAAAATTTTCACCTAGGGTCACATGCTTCATGCAAGATTTATTTTTATCTATTTGATTTCAATGATAAACAACATATTAAAACACTTTTAATATGTTTTTGGATCTGTATTTGCCATTTAAGATTTTAGAATTAATTAGATTAATTTTAGAACCCTAGATTAAATCAAGAACAAACACACTAACCTTTTGATGCACTACAGTGTATTTGCACCTTTGAGATTCGTCTTCAAGACACCGGATGTTGTCCCTCTAGCTTTTCCACACCAAGAACACCTATGGCAGCCCTTGAATAGCTTCTAAAGCTTTTTCTATTATTTAGAAAATCAAGTTTTTCCTTTTAAGATATTAAAGATGTAAGCATGATACTAGAAACAATTTCTAGTATTTTTAATTCAAGAGATTGTTTGCTAATCTCTTGGAATGAATGAGAGATGAAGAAGAAAAGAAGGGAGAGGCAGCCAAGGGGTGGCGGCACCTTTGGAAGCAGCAGCTTGTATGTTTTATTTTCTCATAACAACACATATATATAGCTAGGTCATCACTTAAACCCTTACCACATGTCACCCTTTGATTGGTTCTAGGTTTAATTTACCCAATCACATTCTGCCAAGTGTCAAACCTATATTTAATCTTAATTTTAATCATCTTACATGATTAAAAGACATTTGGCAAGCTTATGTGTAATGCCATGTGTCACCATCTCATGGTGCCACATGTCACCCTGTGAAATGACCAAAATGCCCCTCTGTCTTAATTTTGAGTTCTTAACCCAAAATAATTATTTCTCTTCTTCTAATCAATTTATATCAAATATAAATTAATTAATTAATCTCTATTAATTAATTTCTCATTAATTAAATTCATATTTAAACACTTTAAATATAAATTTAACTTATACTATACATCCAATAATCTAGATTTAGTTTCAAGTCATGCTAGGGACTTTGCAATCTAATTGTAAACCAAACCTATTTAATTAATCAATTAAACTCTTTAATTAATTAATTAAATCATATTTAATTAGGTGATAACTTGTGTATGTGTGTGACTTACTAGGCTCATCACTAATTGGCAATGAGATATGATATCAACTCTTAATATCATCAAAACTCTTTCTTACCATAAATGATATCTCTAAATCATTTTATGCACCTCATAGACCATGGTTAACACCTAGCATAGCATGCCATGGCCACCCAATTAGTAATAAGGTTTACCTTAAATGAACCTATAATCATATGTTACCATGCACTAAAATCTCTCTGTTACAAAATCCCAACTCAAGCTGGAGTCATGGTTTATGTCAAACTCCATTTGGTATGAATATTATGTTCTCTTTTAATTCCAATTCTTGATTAAAAAGATTTTCTCATCAGAAACTCTTTTCTGATTAAATCTATCTGTCCTGGCCAGGAACTTGAAACATCAAGAACAATTAAATGAACATAGGATTTTATCTCTATTTACTTAGAGGAACAGATTCCATCTTGATTAACACCTACCTCCATATATAACTAGTAGGAGCCAACACATGCCCATATACCCATACACAGTACAAGTATGAAAGCAGAATCAAACTCAAACTACCTATATACAAGATAACTGTGCTATCTCAGGTCTAAAGATTATATGCTTTGATATGATTTATGACAAAACATTGACAAGAGTAAACTCCATGTGCTTGTCATATGTGTCACTAGTTCGGCCTACTTATCATTTATAAGTGCCTATCATGTTTGTCATATGGCATGAGACTCACCATTCCATCTTATTTATATCTCATATAAATAACTTGGAAACAAATATGAATACAATCTTTCTGGATAAGTCATGTCCTTATTATGAAGTATCCTCGATTGTGAACCTATTTATGATACTTTGTACTAGAAATACTGTCACTCATATTCTTAATAACTTAAGAATAGAATTTCTAACAAAATATCAATGGACCTTTTCTATTACACATAAATATCTTACGTAAACGGAAAAGTGGAAATGCCTTTTATTAATAAAGCCATGTACAAGATACATACTAAATGATATGCTCTAGGGCATACTACTAACACTTATAACTTCGCTTTGAGAATTTGCAGGGTATATTGAGTATGCCACTTCCTTGTAAATATTATTGTAATGTATGTGAACTGTATATATCGTACTTGGTCTTGAGCAGTTGTAAAATAAAGTTGTAAATTATTTTGGCCCACAAAAATGTTGTACTATAATTTTATTATGTAAGCTTTGAAATACTTAATCATTTTGCATTCTATTTTTGAAACTACTGAGAGTGATGTTGAATTGAGTTTGACTTATGTTTGAGAAAACATATTGGAGTTTGGGACTGAAACAAATATATTGGAAGTATTTTCTACAGGTTTTTGAAGAACTGTTTTGCTCAAAATACAGACGGCACTTTGCCGAAATTTTTATAAAATTTGTGGCTATTTCAGACCTAATGTGTGATTTAACTTCGATTAAAAAGTTTTAACACCTATCAAAAGTGCTCACCACTTTAAAAAGAAGTAAGAAATTGTTTAAAATCCCTTGTAGTGTATTTAATAGGTAAACGGTAGGCGAAGTACGATAATTCATTAGGTGTACTACGGGATCATGTCATGCCTTACTGAGGCGTAGGGTGTGACATTGCTTATGCTGCATTTTGGGATTCTGCGAGGTATATTGAGTATACCACCTTTTTGTAATTTTTGTTGTAATGTATGTGCACTGTATGTATATATTGTACTTGGTCTTGAGCAATTGTAAACTAAAGTTGTAATATATTTATTTCTTATCTCAGCTTTTGAACTATTCAGTCATTTTTAGTCTATCTTTGGAAATATTAAAAATTGATGTTGAATTGAGTTTGTGTGACACCCCTTACCCGTGTACAGTATACCCGAGTAAGCAATGTCACACGGTGTACCGGCACAATCTAATATACCTTAATTAATTTTTATCATAGTTTTGAATATAACTTGTGAAATATGGTTCATTTAAGTCATTTATTGAAATTGAAATTTATTTGAGGTTCCGAAAATTTTAAAGAAAATCCGGCAGAGTACCAGCTAAAAATGGAGAAAACAGTTCTTCGGAACCTGTGAAAAACACTTCCAATAATTGTATTCAATCATCTCAAACTCCAATATTCAAATCTCAATATGATTCTCAACAACTTTTTCATTTCTCAAACATTCATTTCTCATAATACTCATATACAAACAATAAATAAATGCTCAAATTTTGCATTCATAACCATAACTTTCATTAATTACATGAACATCAAAATACATTACATAAATCCAAATACATATGAGAAAATAAAAAATTTAGTTACAAAATGACAAAATGACACCTAGTGTCCTACCAATGCACTGCAGAAGTTGAGGTGACATGGACACTGTGCAGAACTGCAGGATGGACTCACCCAGTCTGCGGTCTACTGGGCTCACGATCTGTATGTCCAGTACCTACGCGTGGCAAAAGCAACGCGCTAAGCAATAATGCTTAGTGGTGCAATAATAAAATAAAAGAAATAGCAAGAAAATGAATATGTAGTGAATGTATATGTTTTATTTGTTTTGAATTTATATATCATTAACTTTGTCCACTTTTATTCATTTGGTTGCCCCAATTAACCTACACTAGACGACTGGACTGGATAAATGGGTAAACTGGCACTGGGTATCTAGTACCTCGGGCTGTCACACCATCGGTAACATATGCATCTCCCGGTGTGCAACAGAACAGCTAACTAGCTGTAAATACATCAGGCACAAGGCCAAATTTCAATATAAGGTCAGAATGGCTAAAAGCCATAAAATCATAGAATGCCATATTGCCATATGCAGTACTGCTAACTGAACCCTATTGGCATGCCAAACTATCCAAACCAATCTTGTTAGGTATACTAGGGCATTTGGAAATTTTAAATTCTTTACTTTGTGAATTTCAAGTTTCGATTTCACTATTCACCTCTTTGATCAATAAAAATGTTGACTTTTAGGTAGAAATTAGGTACATTGGTTTTGGCACTCCCAACATACCACATTTTGTATTTAAAACTTGTTGGAATTGGTCACCATTACCATTTCTAACTTAAAACCAAGAGGGCGGAAATTTCAGTTTTTGAAGCCTAAGTTTACTGTTCTATTAAGCACTGTTATAGTGGGAATTTGAAGAAATGGCAAACATGAAAGTTGTTCCTTATTTTGTGTAGTTGAATTTCCTTTTTTGAATCAATCCATTTGGAGTTTTGTAGCTCTAGATATGGTCCAAAAACCACAGCTGGCCAGATTTCCAAAACTGCAGAATTACCGAATCTACAGTACCATGAACAGTGACTGTGATTGCATTTTTGAATAGGTTCTGGCCATAATTTGGGGTAGGTTTCTTCATGAAAGTTGTTTGTCTATATCTTAAATTGTTGCTGTAAAAATTTCAGGTCAATTGACCATATCTAGAGTGAGTTATGGCCAAATGAACAGTTACTATTCATTTGGTCATTTCTGCAGGTGCTGTTGCAGGGTATCCGGATTAGGGCCAACTTTTGGTCCACTTGCTTTGGTCTTTTGGGCATGGTTTCTTCAGCAAAAATGTGCCATTATAAGCTTAGTTTCATGTCCAATTAGCCAAACACCAATTGGACCTACACAACCAAAGTTATGGCTGTCTAAGTGGGCTGGAATCTCAGCCACCATGCTGCTGTCTTTAGGCAGCCCTCCATTTCAGTTTTGCCATGCCATATTTCATTCCAATTTATTGTCAAATTACCTCAAATGGTCACTAATTGACCATTAGAATGTTCTTTAACAATTTTATAAGCAAAGTCAAATTTTCACTCCTAAACCCTAGCTCAATTTCAAAGTTTTCACAAATTTCCTTAGTTAACTCTTTTATTCTTTGTATATATATATGTATACACTTTAAACATAAACTCTAGTTCACTCTAAGTCCATCAAACATCAAACAATCAAAATCATTCCTTCCTTAGGGCTGCCGAAAATTGAAGATACTCTAACATATATAATTTACTTTAAATTATTACAATTTCTTAACTTAATTTGATGCTCTAACAA
This sequence comes from Hevea brasiliensis, assembly GCF_030052815.1. Lineage (NCBI taxonomy): Eukaryota > Viridiplantae > Streptophyta > Magnoliopsida > Malpighiales > Euphorbiaceae > Hevea > Hevea brasiliensis. The sequence continues at coordinate 54,989,367 of NC_079497.1, read as the reverse complement.
AGATTAAAAGAATGAGAGAGGAAATAAAGCACTAACCTCTTTGGTCAACTTATTGAGCTTGTGAAAACTCTAGAATTTCTCCTCTTTATGGCTGCCTAGAGTTACCTTGTGATGTGGGGATAAGTTTTAGTGAATGGAGTAGGAAAATTTATGGTGAAATGAGGAGAGAACTTGAGCTTTGGTTGAAAATCAATGGAGGGAGGAGGGAGGAGGGTTTCGGCTGGTTTGGGTCCAAAGGAAGAAGATAAAAATTTTCTTTTATTTTCAGCCTCTTTAGTTTGTTTTAAGTGTATTTGTTATATGGTGATTGGTGGACCATTTTTAAATGACATCATTATGATGTCACAATTCCCATTTACTTACTTTTCTTTTTACTTTTATTTTCTTATTTTCATTTCTCATTTTTAATAAATTTTTCTTATCAATATTTGAGTTGATTATGGTTCTTCACTTTAGTTTAAATATTTTTCCGGACATTCTAGCTGTCCGGACCGACACTGGTCACCTGAACAGCAGGATGTACAGAGTAGTTACCGGGAGGGTATTACAACTCTTCCCCTCTAATTTAAATTTCGTCCTCGAAATTTACCTGATGCAAACAGTTGAGGGAACTGTTGCCTCATCGTCTCTTCACTTTCCCAAGTTGCCTCCTCGGTGTTGTGGTGCCTTCAAAGCACTTTCACCAGTGGAATCTGCTTGTTCCTCAATTCTTTTACTTCCCGAGCCAGGATCCGTAGAGGTTCTTCTTCATATGTCAAATCCGGTTGTATTTCAATTTCTTCCCTGGAGATGACATGTGAAGGATCTGAGCGGTATCTTCTGAGCATGGATATGTGAAACACATTGTAGATCTTGTCCAGCTCTGGAGGTAAAGCTAGCCTATAGGCCACTGGACCCACACGTTCAATGACTTCATATGGGCCAATGAACCTAGGGCTTAACTTACCTTTCCTTCCAAACCTTAATACCTTTTTCCATGGTGACACCTTGAGGAACACTTTGTCGCCAACGGTGTATTCTATTTATTTTCTCTTCAAGTCGGCATAGGATTTCTGTCTATCTGAGGCAACCTTCAAATTGGCTTTGATTAGTTTCACTTTCTCCTCAGTCTGTTTCACCAGGTCTGGCCCTACCAGTTTGTCTTCGCCCAATTCAGTCCAGCACACTGGAGTTCTACATTTTCTCCCATACAGTGCTTCATATGGGGCCATTTGAATGCTAGCTTGGTAGCTATTGTTGTATGCAAATTCTGCCAGTAGGAGGTATCTATCCCAACTTCCCTCAAACTCAATGACACAACTCCTCAGCATATCCTCAAGGACCTGACATATATTTCATGTTATTGTTATCATTTTAGTTCAATAGTTGTATTAATTCAATTAGTTCAATTGTTTACTTGGATTACTCTTTCTGATTGCCCATCCGTCTGAGGATGGAAAGCTGTGCTGAAGTGGAGTTGTGTACCTAAGGATTCATGTAACTTCTTCCAAAATCTCGATGTAAACCTTGGGTCTCGATCAGATATGATGGAAAGTGGGATTCCATGCAGTCTAACTATCTCACTGATATACAATTCTGCTAACTTCTCCAGTGAGTAGACAGTCCTAACTGGCAGAAAGTGTGCTGACTTTGTCAATCTATCAACTATCACCCATGCTGCATCATGTTTCTTCTGGGTGAGAGGTAGACCACCTACAAAATCCATGGTGACCCGATCCCATTTCCATTCAGGTATGCGTATAGGCTGTAGCAAACCGGATGGAACTTGATGTTCTGCCTTGACTTGCTGACATGTCAATCATTTAGTCACGTAGTCAGCTATGTCCTTTTTCATACCAGGCCACCAATACTGAAGCTTCAAATCATGATACATTTTTGTACTTCCTGGGTGCATAGCATATACACTGGTGTGTGCCTCTTTTAGAATACTGGCCTTCAATTTTCCATCATCTGGTACACAAAGTCTTCCTTTGTAATACAGACACCCATCGGCTTTCACCTCATAGTCAGTTGCTTTTCCCTCTGGGATTTAGCTCATAATAGCCATTAGCTTCTCATCTACCTTCTGCCCATCTAAAATCTGCTGTAACAGGTTTGGCCTCACTTGCAACTCGGCCAAAATAGCTCCATCTCGAACCAAAGATAGACGGGCATTCAACGATCTCAAAGCTTTCATGCACTTTCTACTCAAAGCATCAGCCACTACATTTGCCTTCCTAGGATGGTAGTCAATTACACAATCATAGTCCTTCAGGAACTCAATCCATCACCTTTGTCTAAGGTTGAGCTCCTTTTGGGTTGGCAAGTATTTTAGGCTTTTGTGGTCCGTGTAAATGTAACACTTTTCACCATACAAGTAATGCCTCCATATCTTCAGTGCGAAGATAATTGCTGCAAGCTCTAGATCATGGGTAGGGTAATTTTGTTCATGTGGCCTTAACTGCCTGGAAGCATAGGCGATCACTTTCCCCTCTTGCATCAATACACACCCTAGCCCATTATGTGAGGCATCACTGTAGACCACAAAGTCCTTTCCTGACACTGGCTGTGTTAACACTGGTGCCTCTGTCAACATAGCCTTCAACTTCTCAAAACTGGTCTGACACTTGTCATTCCAGTCAAATCTGACATTCTTGTGTAACAACTTGGTCATTGGAGCAGCTATTAAGGAAAATCCCTTCACAAATCTTTTGTAATACCCAGCTAGCCCTAAGAAGCTTTTGACCTCAGTTGTATTCCTGGGAGGCTTCCATTCCATTACTGCTTCTATTTTCTTGGGATCCACCCTAATCCCATCAGCTGACACTATGTGTCCAAGGATTGCAATTTGTTAGGCCGTGAGGTGATAAGGGTTCGAATCCTAGCAGCTCAATTGGTAAGAGGCGAAGCAAACCCGTGAGGTGATAAGGGTTCGAATCCTAGCTCTGCAGGGCGAAGGGATTGAACTCCACCAGAGCGGACAGTACCTTGTGAGTCGCACCGCCGGCCTCTAGGGGGGTACGCCGGCAAGATGGCCACCCAGAGAGGGGCTTGAGCTGGGGCCCGCTAAGTCGGGATGTGACAATAAAAAGGCGCATTCTCCCCCCCTTAAATAAATTTCATCTCAAAATTTTACCTGGCATTAGTCTCTGAATAGCTGTGGGTGCTGTCTCCTCATATCCTCTTCACGTTCCCAAGTAACTTCCTGGCCTGAATGATGGTTCCACAGCACTTTAAGCAGGTGTATCTGTTTGTTCCTCAGCTGCTTCACCTCATAAGTTAGAATTTTTATGGGTTCTTCCTCATATGAGAGGTCTGGATTTACCTCAATCTCTTCAAATGATAGTACTTGAGATGGGTCTAATATGTACCTCCTTAACATGGACACATGGAAGACACTGTGTATCCTTGCTAACTTTGGAGGTAATGCCAACCGATATGCCAAAGGACCCACTCTTTCCAGAACCTCATATGGTCCGATGAAACGAGGACTCAGTTTCCCCTTTCTGCCAAATCTCATAATCCTCTTCCAAGGAGAAACTTTGAGGAATACTTTATCACCCACTGCATATTTAATATCTCTTCTCTTCAGATCAACATAGGACTTCTGACGGTCTGATGCAGCCTTGAGTCTATCTCTGTTCAATCTGATCTTTTCCTCTATCTGCTGAACAATTTCTGGCCCAATCATCTTCCTTTCACCTACTTCATCCCAACATAAGGGAGTTCTGCACTTCCTGCCATACAATGCTTCATATGGAGGCATCCAAATGCTTGATTGGTAGTTGTTGTTATAAGCAAACTCAATCAAAGGCAAGTGTGTATCCCAACTACCTTCAAATTCAATCACACAAGCCTGTAGTATATCCTCCAATATCTGAATTACCCTTTCGTGATCGCCATCCGTCTGCGTGTGTGGAATCTTGTCTTTGAAGTTCAATCTAGTTCCTAGGGCTCTCTGAAGACTACCCCAGAATCTAAAAGTGAACCTAAGATCTCTGTTAAATACAATTGATACTGGCACTCCATGCAGTTTTACAATTTCATTTATGTAGAATCTGACCAATCTTTCCAGGCTATAGTCCATCCGGACTGGCAAAAAGTGATTAGACTTGGTTAGTCTATCAACTATAACCCATACTGCATCATGACTATTCTGTGTCCTCAGAAATCTCATCACAAAATCCATAGTTATCTGTTCCCTTACAATGTTTGATAGGGTGCCACTTGTATGCTAGCATGACACAATCTATTGTATACAAATTCTGTTAGTGGGATGTATTTGTCCCATCTCCCCTCGAATTCAATGACAGAAGTTCTCAGTATATTCTCGAGGGTCTATTCCATTTTACAGGTTATTATTATCATTTCATTTCATTATTTATAGGAACTCAATGAGTTTCCGAATTTACCTGAATTACTTCTTTCAATTGTCCATCTGTCTGAGGATGATACGTTGTACTGATATCTCTAAGCTTATAGCAATTACTGTGGTACAGATAGTTCACATTATTGTAACCGAGTTACTGACTCCAGCTACCTTACAAGTGTAGTCTTTCGACAGGCTAGTTCTGAAGTTTTAAATTTCTGACTAAAATTTTCATATTTATTTCCAGTAATAGTACTCTATTCGGGTGCAACTGTATCAATTTATAGATTACTTACAAATATTCTTACTTTTTTGTACCACGAGGAAGCACGTAGCTCTACACAATAATCTCGTGTTGGTACTGTAATCTGCAGCTTACAATACAAACATTGAGAACATTATATAGTCACTACGTTATAAACTCATGGACTAGGTTTTCTAACATCTTATCTTTCTCGAATCCACTAATATCCCAAACCGATTCTGATTACAATTTCCTTTGACAATTACTAACAGTAACATCTTTGCCCTCATCTAGAGCAATTCTATTACTGTAACTTACTTTTAGGTCCTCTTGCCTTACATTAAGTAGGCTTGCCAATTAGCCTTATAATTTATGGTATGTTAGAAAATACTTTTAGCTAACAATTCTTCCAAAAATAATGTCAACCATACTTGTTATTGTAGTTATTATCCTAAAGGAATAGTCACTAATACATCAAAATTCATTTCAATGTAAAGGAATAACAACAGAACATATAGTTCTGACACTAACACACAACTAAGTAGTGCTGGGATCAAATAATAACTAATTGTTTCTTTCAAAAATTAAGAACTTACCAGCAGCTACATCTGAAGTTTCTGCTCCTTTTACTTGGCGTATAGTGGACACTCCAACTGGTGCGCAACTATATTCGGGTTGATTCACTGTGTTATAGTGGTGAGGAATACCAACTCTATATCTATCTTGACTCTGGCTGATGGTCTGTGAACTCCGGAGAGCAGATCGAGGTGGTTTAGTACAATTTTTAGCAAAGTGTCCAAGTTTTCCACAATTGTAATAGGCTCCCGAGGCCTTATAGCATATCCCACCATGATATCTTCCACAAGTTTCACATTGGCGGGGAGGGTAGGAACTTCTAGTTGTTCGACGACTGGACCTTGGTGGTCTCTGTCTTAATGATCCACCTCTATCGTATCCCTGAGCTTGGGGTTCCTCAAATTCTTTTCTCTTTCTCTAATTAATGTTCGAGCTCTGACCCATAGGTTTCTCCCTCTTTTCCATTTCACACTGCCCTTGTGGGGGTTGGGTCTGTACTTGGGCTTGGGCTGACAGATTATCAGCCAGTTGTTGAAAGAAAGTGGCCATTTGCTGGGTCATTTGTGCAGTAATTTGTACCGGTAAAACTGCTACAGTCAGGCCTTCGACATTTTGTGGAGGTGGGGCCTCAACTTGTTCTTCTGCCATCACAGACTGTTTTATTGTCTCATTCTTCTCTTCCATTTTTTTCACAGAATTTTCTATTCCTGTACAACCAACATAAGGAGATTCCTCTCCATTAGTTCATATTTATGATGTAAATGTACTATATGTATCAAACATTTGAGCAGTTGTAGTTACCGACAAAAAGATTTCAAATTCACAGTTCGAAATTCACTTTAAAACCATTGCTCTGATACCACTTAAACATGTCACACCCTACCCCTCAGTAAGGCATGACATGATCCCGTAGTATACTTAATGAATTATCAACTCCGTCTACCGATAACCCATTAAATATACTACAAGGGATTTTTAAAAAAACTTTTCTTACTTCTTTCACAGTGGTGAGCACTATTTACAGGTGTTAAAAAAAACTTTTGTGAACTGAAGTGATAGAACTAACACATTTGACTTATTTGGAATTTCTGTAAAAATTTTGGCAGAGTGCCATCTGTATTTTGGATAAAACAGTTTTTAGAAAACCTGTAAAAAGCACTTCAATACTTTTCCAAATATCAACTCCAACAAAATTCAACACACTATTTTTCTCAACTCAATCCACAACAATTTTTTTCCGTATTTTCAAAGGATGAGATAAAAGAAATATAATACAAATTTTACAAGTCAAAATAATTCATAATTCACTTTACAACTTCAATGTACAATTTTAATTTACAACTGCTCAAATAATTTACATACATATTATTACATGCATACATCAAAACCTATGTACAGGGGTATACCTATGATATACCCGGAGCTGATCTGAATATGTCTTCAAAGAAACTTAATCACTGCTCTATGCTCTTCTTACCTGCGACAGCATACAAAGCTATCGCTGAGTGGTGAACTCAGTGGTGCATAACTATAATTTAAAACATAGTACAATATACATTGACAAAATTTACAGTAAATAAATTGGGAATCTGAATACTCATCAAATTCCAAAACTCAAAATATTCGTTGCCAATAATGTAAATCATTTGTATAAATGACTTTGATCACAAAATTCAATTTATCAAATCATGACTAACCATTTAAGTAATTCCAACAAAATCAATTATACATAAACCATAATTGAAATCACAATTCTTTACCATTCAAAAGCCATTCTGTATCTCAAAAATCATTATGTATCTCAAAAATCAATCCTTATCTCAAAATCATGTTGTATCTCAAAAACCATGCTGTAGCTCAAAAACCATGCTGTATCTCACAAATCATTCTTTATCTCACTAACTATGCAAGACTAATCCGATAGGGCCATCTTCGATGTGATTCTAACTCCCTATGGTCGGGGAGGTCGAATCATCGTGCACAGTACCATCACAATAATGAATCTTCCGCAAGGGCCATAACGATAAAATAAACTTAGATCTAACCTCAAATCAGAGGAAAATCTAAGCCTGTGCACGTACCATGGTAATCAAAACACAACTAACTCCATTGTCTTCTCAACAAATGAGAGAGACGGGTAATAACCTAGTCAAGCATCTATAGTGAGATATAAAACAATATCACAATCCTTTTAGTGAGCATAAATCACAATACAATTCGATTCAAATTTAATTCCAATATCCAATAATTTTTTTATGCTCACCACAATTCAAATAATAAATTTGCATTTTCCATGAAAATTACTATCACAATTCAAAACATGTTCTATCACAATTTTCCAAAATATAATTTATTCAATCCATAACAATGCTTAATACTTGGGGAAATACCATTTCACAAAGCTAAATTCATACATACTATAACAATTTTCAATAATCATTGAATTAAATCCAATGCTTGTTAAACATAATACATAAGAAAAGTATGTCATTTAATCATATGAAATATTCAAACAAAATCAATTAAAAACTAGTTGTGCACAAACACAACTTAAAACAATAACATACAATTAATCATATGAAATATTATTCAGAGCAAAATCAGTTGAAAACTAGTTGTGCACAAACCTCTGATGACTGTCTCCTGGTCTGGACTCAGTGTTTCCTTCCCTTTTCCTGAGTCTTTGGTAACTGAGAAACACAATTTGAAGTGTTTCAGTACTAAATTAAACTATCTCTAACGATAATGTTCGATAAGTAATTCACTGAAGGCTATTATTTGCTCAATCACCAAATATACCGACCCTCGATGCGTTTTAGGTAAATTAAGTTTTAGTGTCATTAATATGTCACATTCGATAGGGTTTTAGGGTTGGTATGTTTTACTAAACTCATTTCCTTGTTTAGTGCATTTTAATGCAACTTGTTGGATTCCGGAATACTAGTTTGACCTAGCCGGACGACCTAGTTCCCTCGGTTTTCGGGTTTCGATCAAAACTACAAACTTGTAGATCTATGTCTTGTTGCACGCGGGGCAAAATTTCAGGTCAATCCAAGTTAAGTAGACCAAGTTATGGTCATTATACTATTGCTGGTCAAATGGCATCAAATTAGGTCAATTTTAGGTCAATTTGGTCAACTTTGGTTCGGCCAGTTTTTGGACCCGAACTTGTGCAAGCTTTTTGACTTGCTTCTTGTCATTTCTGGGTTTTGGTATCTTCATAAGACTTGTAGGTATAGGTCTTAACTATTGATGGTTAAAATTTCAGGTCAATTGGACCTGTTTTGAGTGAGTTATGGCCTAAACACTCACTGCTGCCCAATTGGTCATTTTTCAGGTCGTAATTGTACCTAATCCGAATTGGTCATTTTCTTAGGTCACCTTGCAAGCAGAATTTTGGTATGCTTTCTCAATGAAAGTTGGCACATTTTGTGCCTAGTTCCACCTCCAATTGGTCTCATACCAATTGAGGTTACACATTTAAACTTATTGGCTAAAATGTACACTGCCCTTGGTTACTTTGCTTAACACACATCAATCACACACATTTACCTTGCAATATGTTTACTTCCCTACCAAATCTGTTTTGGTACATTACCAAAACCACATCCCACTTTACATTATCCTCACTTTGGGCAGATTACAATTATCTTCAATACACCAAATATAACTCTAATTCCCAAAGTCCAAACACAATTACACATACACATAACATTACTAGTTTTTACATACTCTTTACACAACAAGTTCATATACATATCCCTCAATCCTTCTATGTCAATATTCTGCCAACACTTCCGTGAATACATACATTTATTCAAGTGCCCCCAAGCTACCGAAAATCTTCTTCAACACCAAATTGCCCTATAATTCATCAATTCTCATCCAAGTGCCAAAAATCACCATATAAATATGAAGTAATTCACTAGGTTATTAAATCATCATGATTAACATCATTTCTCATCAAATATGTGCACAATTATTTCATCAAATACATGACTCCATGGCTGTCCAAAATGAACACAACAATAACTCTTCAAACTCAAAAATTTTCTTCACAAACCCAACACCCATAACATGCACACAAAACTTAACAAAGCTATCTTCAAAAACACTAACTTACCTTATGGTTGGAGCTTGTTAAACCTTGCTTAAACTTCTCAAATTTGGTATCAAACTCTTCCTTGTGATGAGTAGGCAAACTTTCATGAAGCCACTTAAGGGATTGGAGTTGAAAATGGGGAGGTTAAGTGAGCTTGCATGAAACGCCCATGGAGTTTTCTCTCACCTTCATTCACGGCAACTTTGGTACAATGGAGAAGATGAAATTTTCTGATGGTGTAATGGAAGTACACCTGCCCCACTATGTGTTTAATTAATCCTTTAATGGTCCACTAACTCCGAATAATCATATAATAAGCCAATTGTGCATTTATTCCACATTAACCCATGATTTTAGCTATTTGTGTTAGGTACCACTAAACTAATTTTTCATTTTATTTTCTAAGTGTAATACTATTTATTTTTAATGGAAATTTAGGTCAAAAGACAATTCGGGATGTCAAATGATCATAATGCCCCTGTTCGGGTTGCATTCCCGATTTTTCGGTAACACCGGGTTTTATCTGTTTTTTGATTTCTCACTTTTCTTTGTACTAATTATTTGATTTTTCTTTGATCTTTCTAATGAGATTTGTTCTTCAATAAGGGTCTTATTTAAGTCCTAAAAATATTTTCCAGGGTTTCCCGCAGTCCAAGGCTAGTTAACGGTCTACGCCGTGACTTCCCGGTGCGGTCACCCATCGCTATGGTTCTCGGCTCGTTTAACTTGGTTACATTTTATTGCTATTATTTTTCTTTCATTTTTCTTGTATTTTCTTTTCTTGTATTTAATTATTTTATGTCTCCTCACTCATATTGAAGTGTAGTTCTAGGCATCCTAGCTGTCCGAACAGCACTGGTCACCGGAACAGTAGAACGCACTACCGAACTTAGGGGTGTTACACACGGTGTACCGGCACACTCTAATATACCTTAATTAATTTTTATCATAGTTTTGAATATAACTTGTGAAATATGGTTCATTTAAGTCATTTATTGAAATTAAAATTTATTTGAGGTTTCGAAAATTTTAAAGAAAATCCGGCAGAGTACCGGCTAAAAATGGAGAGAACAGTTCTTCGGAATCTGTGAAAAACACTTCCAATAATTGTATTCAATCATCTCAAACTCCAATATTCAAATCTCAATATGATTCTCAACAACTTTTTCATTTCTCAAACATTCATTTCTCATAATACTCATATACAAACAATAAATAAATGCTCAAATTTTGCATTCATAACCATAACTTTCATTAATTACATGAACATCAAAATACATTACATAAATCCAAATAAATATGAGAAAATAAAAAATTTAGTTACCAAATGACAAAATGACACCTAGTGTCCTACCAATGCACTGCAGAAGTTGAGGTGACACGGACACTGTGCAGAGCTACAGGATGGACTCACCCAGTCTGCGGTCTACTGGGCTCACGATCTGTATCTACAGTACCTACGCGTGGCAAAAGCAACGTGCTAAGCAATAATGCTTAGTGGTGCAATAATAAAATAAAAGTGTAACACCCTCCCTGTACCAACTCCGTACATTCTACTGTTCCGGTGACCGGTGTCGGTCCGGACAGCTAGAACGTCCGGAAAAATATTTAAACTAAAGTCAGGAACCATAATTAACTCAAATATTAATAAGAAAAATTTGGTAAAAATTTTAGAAATAAAATACAACCGAGTTAAACGAGCCGGTGCGCAAGCGATGGGTAACCAGAGGGAAGTTGCGGTTCTCGCAACGAGGAGCCCTAGACCCGGGGGAAAAATTATAAAATAATTTTTGGGACTCCAGAGAAGGATTACTGAGGTTCCCATGGCATTAGAATGCCAAGAAAATACCTAGAAAAATTTTTCAATCGGTACAGACAATTTTGACCCGTTAAGCCAAACGGAGGGCATTTTGGTCATTTCGCCTTCAGAGGTGATTTTTGGCCTACTTGTCCAGTTGAGTAAATAATTAATATGACATAAAATATGAAGAAACATTACTAGAAATTAAATTGAAAATGAGTAGTGGAGGAAAGGAAAGAAAATGAGGAAAAAGCTTATTTATGACATCATGGTGATGTCATTAAGAAAATTTTGACCAATCACAATTAAGCCATCAATTGACTAACTAATAAAAAGACTAAATGAAGACTAAATAACCAACAATTGCAGCAGCCACCCCCTTTCCTCATGCAGCCGAAACCCTAGTCCCATAGCCACCCTCCATTAAAGCTTTTTCAAGATTTAGATTTCCATCATTTCCACCATATTTCCCTAACCCCTTTCATTAAACCTTGACCATATCACTTGGGGAAGCTTTTGGCAGCCAAGAAGAAGAAGGAAAGTGAAGTTTTGAGCTTGAGAAAAATCTCCCTACAAGAGGTTAGTGCATATATGTAGTTAAAACTCATTAATTCCAAAATTGAGGCTTGTAATGGATGAGAAATTGTGAAATAAATGAAACAAATTCATGTGTATGTCCACCAAAGAATTTGGCAGCCTTAATAGAGGAATGTTTTTGATTGTTTTAATGGACTTAAAGTGAGCTAGAAATGGTGTTTAAGGTGTGAATATGCATGGATGTTGAGTTAGGGTGCTAATTGAGGTTTATGGGTAAATGGCATTGGACATTAGGGTTTTGAGAAGTAAAAAAATTGACTTGGCTTATCAAACTGTTAAAGAACAATCTAATGGTCAATAAGTGACCATTTGAGGTATGTTGACCACAATTTGGACTGAAAAATGGTATGGCAAAGTCAAGGTGTAAGCTGCCCTAGGACAGCAGCAAATGGACTGAAATTTCAGTCCAATTACAAAGCCATAACTTTGGTTGTGTTAGTCCAATTGGTGTTTGGCCAATTGGACATGAAACTAGGCTTATAATGGCACAATTTTGCTGAAGAAACCATGCCCAAAAGACCAAAGCAAGAGGACCAAAACTTGGCCCCAATCCGGATACCCTGCAACTGATTCTGCAGAATTGACCAAATAAACAGTAACTGTTCATTTTGCCATAACTCACTGCAGATATGGTCAATTGACCTGAAATTTTTACAGCAACAAGTTAAGACATAGACAAACAACTTTCATGAAGGAACCTACCCCAAATTATGGCCAGAACCTAACCCAAATGGCAGTGGAAGTCACTGTTCATGTTACTGTAGATATGTTAATTTCTGCAGATTGGCCATCCGGCCAGCTTGGGTTTTTGGGCCATATCTGGAGCTACAAAACTCCAAATGGAGTGATTCAAAAAAGGAAATTCAACTAGACAAAATAGGGAACAACTTTCATGTTTGCCATTTCTTCAAATTTCCCATTATAACAGTGTGTAATGGAGCAGTAAACTTAGGCTCCAAAACTGAAATTTTTTGCCCTCTTGGTTTTAAGTTAGAAATGGAAATGGCAATCAATTCCAACAAGTTTTAAATACAAAATGTGGTATGTTTGGGGTGTTAAAACCAATACACCTATTTTCTATCCAAAAGTCAACATTTTTGTTGACCAATGAGGTGAATAGTGACCCCAAAACTTGAAATGCACAAATTGAAGAATTTAAAAGTTTCAAATGCCCTAGTATACCTAACAAGATTGGTTTGGATAGTTTGGCATGCCAATAGGGTTCAGTTAGCAGTACTGCACATGGCAATATGTCGTCCTGTGATTTCATGGCTTTTAGCCATTCTGACTTTGCATTGAGATTTGGCCTTGTGCCTGAAATTATTCTGACTTGGTAGCATCGCTGCACACCGGGAGATGCATATGTGACCGGTGGTGTGACGGCCCGAGGTACTAGATACCCAGTGCCAGTTTACCCGTTATCCAGTCCAGTCGTCTAGTGTAGGTTACTTGGGCAACCAAATGAATGAAAGTGAATAAAGTTACTGAATTAATGTATAGGTAACCATACTAAACAAATGAATCATACACATTCACTATATATTTGTTTTCTTGCTATTTTCTTTTATTTTATTATTGCACCACTAAGCATTATTGCTTAGCGCGTTGCTTTTGCGACGCGTAGGTACTGGAGATATAGATCGTGAGCCCAGTAGACCGCAAACTAGGTGAGTCCATCCTGCAGTTCTGCACAGTATCCGTGTCACCTCGTCACCTGCAGTGCATTGGTAGGACACTAGATGTCATTTTGTCATTTTGTAATTAATTTTTATTTTCTCATATGTATTTGGGATTTATGTAATGTATTTTGAGGTTCATGTAAATAATAAAGATTTATGGTTATGTATGGAAGTAATTTGAGTATTTAATTGTTGTTTATATATGAGAACCCTGAGAAAGGGATGTTTGAGAAATGAAAAGGTTGTTGAGACCTGAAATTGAAAAATTGTTGAGATCTTGATATTGAGTTTAGTGATGATATTGGAGTTGAGAATGAATGAATTTGTTATTGGAAGTGTTTTTAGAGTTCAAGAAGCTATTTTCTCCATTTTTAGCCGGTACTCCGCCGGATTTTCTATAAAATTTCCAGAACCTCAAATAAATAAAAATTTTGCTAAATGGCTTAAATAAAGTGTGTTTCATAAATTATATCCAAAAAGCATGATATAAATTAATTAAGGTATATTAGAGTGTTCCGGTACACCGTGTGGCATTACTTACTCGGGTATACTGTACACGGGTAAGGGGTGTCACAATTAGTGGTATCAGAGCACGGTTTAGGCATTTCTGGGCCTAGATTGAGTCCATACCATGCATTGTATTTGTAAGAGTCGAGGTGACACTAACGCAGATATGTTTATCTTTCGTATTTTGAATAGGATATGGACCCTTCATCTCAGAGAACCGTTGAGGAGGAAGTGGAGAGTCATGCTCCACCTGCAGCAGCTAAGACTGGGGGCATGAGAGAATCTGCTCCGCCAGCTCAAGCAGAGCACCTTTCGGCCTCCACAGGCCATGTTCCAACAAATGGCCGACTTCTTTAGACAAATGGCTGGGGTAATGCCAGCACCACCACCACCACCACCACCAGCTCCACAGCAGAAATCACACCTGGAAAGACTAAAAAAGTTTGGAGCTGTGGACTTCTATGGCAAGAGAGAAGATGACTCTATTGCAGCCGAGAATTGGTTGAACAGAACAGGCAGAGTCATAAAACAACTCCACTGCACTTCAGAGCAAAACCTGGAAGCTGCCATATCTTTGCTGCAAGACGATGCATATGAGTGGTGGGACACTGTGTCCAGTGAAGTGTAGCCAGAAGCTGTAACTTGGGACTTCTTTCTCTCTGAATTCAAGAAGAAATATGTGGGTACTGTATACCTGGAAGAGAGAAGAAGAGAGTTTATTAACCTGAGGCAGAGATAGCTATCAGTGGCCGAATATGAGAAGGAATTTGTTCGATTAAGCCGCTACGGAAGGGAGATAGTCCCTAATGAAGCTGAAAGGTGCAAGAGATTTGAAGAGGGACTAAATGACAACATCAAGATCCAGCTCACTGCCTTGGGAATCACAGAATTTACCAAGTTAGTGGAAGCTGCAATAAAGGTTGAAAAAGTAAGAATCAGTGAGCAGACTAGAAGGGAAAGACAGCAGAAGAGGGGCCCAGGTCAGTCTAGTTTAGATCCTGCATTTGGGAAGAAGTTCAAGGGTCCTCCTGCACAGAGTTCAGCTCAGCCACGAGTCGTGGTCGGTCTCGGGGCCCAGCCACGATTCACCCCTAGGAGAGGTCGGTCCACACCATCGGTGGGCGGCTCTCGAGGATGGGGTTCGAGGACCAGCCCGGCATCTTACGCATGTCCACCTTGCACGAAGTGGCACAAGGGGAGTGTTGGAGAGTGGCGGTGCTGCTTGAGGTGTGGGTCAACAGAGCATCGATTAAGGCTGTCACGCAGAACTACTACTGTTGCTCCAACACAAAGCGAGACACACGCTCCGCACCACAGAGGTAGAAAATGCAGTAAATCGAGGTGTTGGACCATCACAGAGGCCTGCATCTGAGCTAGCAGCGAGGCCTGACAGCAAACCACCAGCAAGAAATTATGCCCTGAGAGCTCAGGAGGAGCAAGATGCCCCGGACGTCATCAGGGGTACGTTCTCCCTCTACACTACACCTGTGCATGCATTGGTGGATCCAGGATCCACTCATTCATACATCTGCATCAACTTACCCGTAGAAAGGGGGATACTAGTAAGGGAGAGTGACCAAGACATTACGGTCACTAATCCATTGGGCCACGGTGTGGTAGTGAGCAAAGTATACAAGGGTTGCCGTTAAGGATTCAGGTATGAATTCTTGGCGGACCTAATTGAGTTGCCCTTCCATGAGTTTGACGTGATATTGGGAATGGGTGGTTGTCACGCCATCGAGGCAATAGTTGATTGCAAATTGAAGAGAATTTCTCTAAAAACTTGAGGGTAATGAGATCACATTTGTGGGGAAAGGATGATTTCTTATCCAATGTCATCTCAGCCACAGTTGCAAGAAGAATGATGAGAAAAGGCTGTGAAGCCTACCTAGCACATGTGGTGGATACTAGGCAGGCTAAGCCAAACTTGAGTGACATACCCACAGTGAGAGACTTCCCAGAGGTATTTCCTGAAGAGTTGCCTGGTTTGCCACCAGAAAGGGAAGTTGAATTTGCTATTGAGACACTGCCGGGTACAACACCCATTTCCGTTGCTCCTTATAGGATGGCACCCACTGAATTGAGAGAGTTGAAAACTCAGTTGCAAGAGTTGCTTGATAAGGGGTTCATACACCCCAGTGTGTCACCATGGGGAGCTCCAACACTGTTTGTGAAAAAGAAGGATGGGACTTTAAGGCTATGCATTGATTACCGGCAGTTGAATAAAGTGACTGTGAAGAATAAATATCCGTTGCCTAGAATTGACGATCTGTTTGATCAGTTGAAGGGAGCAGGAGTATTTTCTAAGATTGATCTCAGATCAGGGTATCATCAGTTGAGGGTGAAGGATGCAGATGTGCCAAAGACTGCATTCAGGACCCGATATGGGCATTCTGAGTTTCTAGTGATGCCCTTTGGCCTAACAAATGCACCAGCGGCATTCATGGACCTTATGAACCGTATCTTCCATCCACAGTTAGATCGGTTCGTAGTGGTCTTTATTGATGATATTTTGGTGTATTCCAAGACCAGGGAAGAACATGATGAGCATTTGAGGATTGTTCTGCAAACCCTAAGAGAAAAGAAGCTGTATGCTAAGTTGTCCAAGTGTGACTTTTGGTTGAATGAGATTGCATTCCTTGGACACATAGTGTCAGCTGATGGGATTAGGGTGGATCCCAAGAAAATAGAAGCAGTGATGGAATGGAAGCCTCCCAGAAATACAAGCGAGGTCGAAGCTTCTTGGGGCTAGTGGGTATTACTGAAGATTTGTAAAGGATTTTCCTTAATAGTTGCTCCAATGACCAAGTTGTTACACAAGAATGTCGATTTGACTGGAATGACAAGTGTCGAGACCAGTTTGAGAAGTTGAAGGCTATGTTGACAGAGGCACCGGTGTTAACACACAGCCGATGTCGAGAAAGGACTTCGTGGTCTACAGTGATGCCTCTCATAATGGGTTAGGGTGTGTATTGATGCAAGAGGGGAAGGTGGTCGCTTATGCTTCCAGACAGCTAAGACCACATGAACAGAACTACCCTACCCATGATCTAGAACTTGCAACAATTATCTTCGCACTGAGGATATGGAGGCATTACTTGTATGGTGAAAAGTGCTACATTTACACAGACCACAAAAGCCTGAAATATTTGCCAACCCAAGAGGAGCTCAAACTTAGACAGAGGCGATGGATTGAGTTCCTAAAGGATTATGACTGTGTAATTGACTACCATCCTGGGAAGGCAAATGTAGTTGCTGATGCTTTGAGCAGAAAGTCCATCACAGCTTTGAGATCATTGAATGCCCGTCTAACTTTGATTCGAGATGGAGCTATTTTGGATGAGTTGCAAGTGAGGCCAAACCTGCTACAGCAGATTTTGGATGGGCAAATGGCAGATGGAAAATTAACGGCCATTATGAGCAAAATCCCAGAAGGAAAAGCAACTGATTATGAGGTGAAGGTAAATGGGTGTCTGTATTACAAAGGAAGACTGTGTGTACCAGATGATGGGAAATTGAAGGTCAATATTCTAAAAGAGGCACACACTAGTGTATATGCTACGCACCCAGGAAGTGCAAAGATGTATCATGATCTGAAGCTTCAGTATTAGTGGCCTGGTACGAAGAAAGACATAGCTGACTATGTGACTAAATGCTTGACATGTCAGCAAGTCAAGGCAGAACATCAAGTTCCATCGGGTTTGCTACAGCCTATACGCATACCTGAATGGAAATGGGATCAGGTCACCACGGATTTTGTAAGTGGTCTACCTCTCACCCGGAAGAAACATGATGCAACATGGGTAATAGTGGATAGATTGACCAAGTCAGCACACTTTCTGCCAGTTAGGACTGACTACTCACTGGAGAAGTTAGCAGAATTGTATATCAGTGAGATAGTTAGACTGCATGGAATCCCACTTTCCATCATATCTGATCGAGACCCAAGGTTTACATCAAGATTTTGGAAGAAGTTGCATGAGTCCTTGGGTACACAACTCCATTTCAGTACAGCTTTCTATCCTCAGACAGATGGGTAATCTGAGAGAGTAATCCAGGTAAACAATTGAAACCAATTAGATAAATACACATATTGAACTGAAATGATAACAATAACATGAAAAATATGTCAGGTCCTTGAGGATATGCTGAGGAGTTGTGTCATTGAGTTTGAGGGAAGTTGGGATAGATACCTCCCACTGGCAGAGTTTGCATACAACAATAGCTACCAAGCTAGCATACAAATGGCCCCATATGAAGCACTGTATGGGAGAAAATGTAGAACTCCTGTGTGCTGGACTGAATTGGGCGAAGACAAACTGGTAGGGCCAGACCTGGTGAAACAGACTGAGGAGAAAGTGAAACTAATCAAAGCCAACCTGAAGGTTGCCTCGGACAGACATAAATCTTATGCCGACCTGAAGAGAAAAGAAATAGAATATGTGGTTGGCGACAAAGTGTTCCTCAAGGTGTCACCGTGGAAGAAAGTGCTGAGGTTTGGAAGAAAAGGTAAGTTAAGCCCTAGGTTCATTGGCCCATATGAAGTCATTGAATGTGTGGGTATAGTGGCCTATATGCTAGCTTTACCACCAGAGCTGGACAAGATCCACAATGTGTTCCACGTGTCTATGCTCAGAAGATACCGCTCAGATCCTTCACATGTCATTTCCAGGAATAAATTGAAATACAGCCGGATTTGACATATGAAGAAGAACCTCTACGGATCTTGGCTCGGGAAGTGAAACAGTTGAGAAATAAGCAAATTCCATTAGTGAAAGTGCTTTGGAGGCACCACAACACCGAGGAGGCAACTTGAGAAAGTGAAGAGACGATGAGGCAACAGTTCCCTCAACTATTTGCATCAGGTAAATTTCGAGGACGAAATTTAAATTAGAGGGGAAGAGTTGTAACACCCTCCCTGTACCAACTCTGTACATTCTACTGTTCCGGTGACCGGTGTCGGTCCGGACAGCTAAAACGTCCGGAAAAATATTTAAACTAAAGTCAGGAACCATAATTAACTCAAATATTAATAAGAAAAATTTGGTAAAAATTTTAGAAATAAAATACAACCGAGTTAAACGAGCCGGTGCCCAAGCGATGGGTAACCAGAGGGAAGTTGCGGTTCTCGCAACGAGGAGCCCTAGACCCGGGGGAAAAATTACAAAATAATTTTTGGGACTCCAGAGAAGCATTACTGAGGTTCCCATGGCATTAGAATGCCAAGAAAATACCTAGAAAAATTTTTCAATCGGTACAGACAATTTTGACCCGTTAAGCCAAACGGAGGGCATTTTGGTCATTTCGCCTTCAGAGGTGATTTTTGGCCGACTTGTCCAGTTGAGTAAATAATTAATATGACATAAAATATGAAGAAACATTACTAGAAATTAAATTGAAAATGAGTAGTGGAGGAAAGGAAAGAAAATGAGGAAAAAGCTTATTTATGACATCATGGTGATGTCATTAAGAAAATTTTGACCAATCACAATTAAGCCATCAATTGACTAACTAATAAAAAGACTAAATGAAGAATAAATAACCAAAAATTGCAGCAGCCACCCCCCTTCCTCATGCAGCTGAAACCCTAGTCCCATAGCCACCCTCCATTAAAGCTTTTTCAAGATTTAGATTTCCATCATTTCCACCATATTTCCCTAACCCCTTTCATTAAACCTTGACCATATCACTTGGGGAAGCTTTTGGCAGCCAAGAAGAAGAAGGAAAGTGAAGTTTTGAGCTTGAGAAAAATCTCCCTACAAGAGGTTAGTGCATATATGTAGTTAAAACTCATTAATTCCATGATTGAGGCTTGTAATGGATGAGAAATTGTGAAATAAATGAAACAAATTCATGTGTATGCCCACCAAAGAATTCGGCAGCCCTAATAGAGGAATGGTTTTGATTGTTTTAATGGACTTAAAGTGAGCTAGAAATGGTGTTTAAGGTGTGAATATGCATGGATGTTGAGTTAGGGTGCTAATTGAGGTTTATGGGTAAATGGCATTGGACATTAGGGTTTTGAGAAGTAAAAAATTGACTTGGCTTATCAAACTGTTAAAGAACAATCTAATGGTCAATAAGTGACCATTTGAGGTATGTTGACCACAATTTGGACTGAAAAATGGTATGGCAAAGTCAAGGTGTAAGCTGCCCTAGGACAGCAGCAAATGGACTGAAATTTCAGTCCAATTACAAAGCCATAACTTTGGCTGTGTTAGTCCAATTGGTGTTTGGCCAATTGGACATGAAACTAGGCTTATAATGGCACATTTTTTCTGAAGAAACCATGCCCAAAATACCAAAGCAAGAGGACCAACACTTGGCCCCAATCCGGATACCCTGGCGATTCTGCGAATTGACCAAATAAGCAAGAATCGCTATTCATTTGGCCATAACTCACTGTAGATATGGTCAATTGACCTGAAAGTTTTACAGAAATAATTTAAGACATAGACAAACAACTTTCATGAAGGAACCTACCCCAAATTATGGCCAGAACCTAACCCAAATGGCAGTGGAAGTCACTTTGTTTGTATCAGTAGATATGGTAATTTCTGCAGATTGGTAATCCGGCCAGCTTGGGTTTTTGGGCCATATCTGGAGCTAAAAAACTCCAAATGGAGTGATTCAAAAAATGCAATTCAACTAGACAAAATAAGGAACAACTTTCATGTTTGCCATTTCTTCAAATTTCCACTGTAATAGTGTGTAATGGAGCAGTAAACTTAGGCTCCAAAACTGAAATTTTCTGCCCTCTTGGTTTTAAGTTAGAAATGGAAATGGCAATCAATTCCAACAAGTTTTAAATACAAAATGTGGTATGTTTGGGGTGTTAAAACCAATACACCTATTTTCTATCCAAAAGTCAATATTTTTGTTGACCAATGAGGTGAATAGTGACACCAAAACTTGAAATGCACAAATTGAAGAATTTAAAAGTTTCAAATGCCCTAGTATACCTAACAAGATTGGTTTGGATAGTTTGGCATGCCAATAGGGTTCGATTAGCGATCGCACATGGAAATATGCCGTTACGTGATTTCATGGCTTTTAGCCATTCGACTTTACATTGAGATTTGGCCTTGTGCCGAAATTATTCTGACTTGGTAGGCTTACATTTGCACACCGGGAGATGCATATGTGACCGGTGGTGTGACGGCCCGAGGTACTAGATACCCAGTGCCAGTTTACCCGTTATCCAGTCTAGTCGTCTAGTGTAGGTTACTTGGGCAACCAAATGAATGAAAGTGAATAAAGTTACTGAATTAATGTATATAACCATACTAAACAAATGAATCATACACATTCACTATATATTTGTTTTCTTGCTATTTTCTTTTATTTTATTATTGCACCACTAAGCATTATTGCTTAGCGCGCTGCTTTTGCCACGCGTAGGTACTGAAGATACAGATCGTGAGCCCAGTAGGCCGCAGACTGGGTGAGTCCATCCTGCAGTTCTGCACAGTGTCCGTGTCACCTTGTCACCTGCAGTGCATTGGTAGGACACTAGATGTCATTTTGTCATTTTGTAATTAATTTTTATTTTCTCATATGTATTTGGGATTTATGTAATGTATTTTGAGGTTCATGTAAATAATAAAGATTTATGGTTATGTATGGAAGTAATTTGAGTATTTAATTGTTGTTTATATATGAGAACCCTGAGAAAGGGATGTTTGAGAAATGAAAAGGTTGTTGAGACCTGGAATTGAAAAATTGTTGAGATCTTGATATTGAGTTTAGTGATGATATTGGAGTTGAGAATGAATGAATTTTTTATTGGAAGTGTTTTTAACAGGTTCCGAAGAACTGTTTTCTCCATTTTTAGCCGGTACCCCGCCGGATTTTCTATAAAATTTTCGGAACCTCAAATAAATAAAAATTTTGCTAAATGGCTTAAATAAACTATGTTTCATAAATTATATCCAAAAAGCATGATATAAATTAATTAAGGTATATTAGAGTGTGCCGGTACACCGTGTGGCATTACTTACTCGGGTATAATGTACACGGGTAAGGGGTGTCACAAAAAGAAATAGCAAGAAAATGAATATGTAGTGAATGTATATGTTTTATTTGTTTTGAATTTATATATCATTAACTTTGTCCACTTTTATTCATTTGGTTGCCCCAAGTAACCTACATTAGACGACTGTCGACACCATATTTTGGTCGATCCCCAAAATCAATAAAATTTCGAAACCGATCCCCAGTACTAAGTCTCCCTGTGACGGCTAATCACATTTCTGATCCCACTTTGATAGACAGTCACATTTCCGATCTCTCCTCACAAAGAATTGAATCAATGCTAAGTCCTCACATAAGTCAAAGCCTTACCGATCTCTCAAACCCATTGTCGAATCTCCGGACCAGTCAAGTATATTCCTGATCTCTGTTGACAAACGAAATGAACTGACACTAGATCTTTTCTTACCAGTTTTATTGCCGATCTCCCTTTCAAAAGTTTAAGAGCTAAGGTTTTGGTCCGGTTTAATGAGGATTCCGGTCTTAAGTGTTCAAGTCAAATTTCCAATTTTAATTAAGTCCCGTTCAGCATTTCTTCCCTACCGATCTCATGCTTATTGTGCTTTCCGATCTCTTACGCTTAGATTAATAATTGCATTTAGTTCTTGTTTTGCTATGTTCAGACAATCAAATACTTAGGCAATTCAGAGATTTTCCAATCACATCTAATCATTGAACAAAGGGCGATTTCATTTCATACCAACATTTGTACAAGTCATTCGGCTGGGGGATCACCCCACTGATCTATTTTGCTCATTTTCTCTCTCACCTCGACCTCCTCTTCGCTTTCATCCTCGCCTCAGGGCAGTCGGCCATCCAAGAGAAGTCCTCCTGCAGGTAACGCACGGAGTTCGGTCAAGAGATCCTTGTGAGCATTCACATAGGCACCGGCTATTCCTGTCACCATCTCTTCATCTTTTGCCTTAAGCTCCTCAGTAAGGTAAGCGACCTGAGCAGCTTCGTTGGCCCGGAGCGCCTGGACTTCTCTAAGAGCATGATCCCTTTCAGCCAGAACATGAGTCTGTTCGGCCAGCTTATCCTCATAGTACTTCATACGCCCCTCAATTTGAGATATGTAATCCTGAGAGGATGAGAGTTGGGATCGGAGGGATGCCACTTCTTGACTCTTCTTCTCGACCTCCTTACCCAGGCGGTGAGCCTTTTCCCGGACTACGTGCTGGTTCACCAGGCACTCTACATTCAAACTCATGGATCGGGTCAGGATGTCGTCAAGATTGTCTGGAGACAGTCTGTCTCGATCCTCCCGAAGGCAGATAGAAGACCCCAAGACTTTGGCAAAATCGGGGTTCTCCCGAACAGTCCGGTTGTTCTCCAGGGAAGCGATCAGCACTTGAGCGCCACAAGAAGGGGGCCTCGCAGGAGGTGGATAACGACCCCCTTCTATGCTTGGGGCAACTGGAGGAGGTGGAGGCGGCTCTTCTCGTCGAGGAGGAGATCGAACAGCTTCTGTGATCGGTGATCCCGAAGGTCGAGGCGGGTCCCCTTGTATCTCCCCAGGATCATGGCCGGGTGTTTGAAGTAGTGCCGAACGCTTCATCTCTTTTACTTTCCGGGAAATCTCTCTTTCTTTCTTCCGCTTCCTGGAACCTTCACCTCCCGCCATACCTGTACAAAAAAGAGGTCAGTGAGATCGCTAAGGTCCTGAGATCTGAGATGTAGAAAATACCAATGCCGAGGTCAGAGAGCGGAAGTTCGCGATCTTGGCCAGTGATCAGCTTATGGTCCAATGGTGCAGCTCGGCAGTCACCGCATCTAAACAGGAGAACTTCTGAGTGGCCGCCTGATTCTTCAGTTCCATCACTATTAGGCTTTCCTCCTTGTTCAGGGTAATACGCTTCGGAATCAAGGGCCCCTGGTGCCACCAGCTACGGGGGAAGTCCTCAAAGCAGGTCGGATTTTTGCTCCTCAGAATGAAGAAGCGGTTCTTCCAATTCTTAAGGGAGGAGGGCAGATCGGTAAAGAGCCCACAATGAGGCTTCGCTTGAAAAAACCAGTGCTCATCGTCCTTTCGGCGAGTTAGCCTGTGCAGTTCGGCGAACACCTTAGCCGTAGGACTGATTCCCTTAGCTTGGCACAGGCCTCGGAAGGCTACTAAGATCCGCCACGAGTTAGGGTGAACTTGAGCAATGCATACTCGGTGATATTTTAGGACCTCCTTGAAGAAGTCATCCAGAGGGAACTGAAGACCGGCCTTTAACTGTTCCTCGTATACCATAACCATGTCATTCTCTTCAAAGAAGTGATCGGCTCGATGATCGCCGTGACACTGGATAAGTTCGTACGAATCAGGACGAATATTGTACTCCTGGCTGAATGATTGCAGATCGGATTCTTGCAAGATAGATGGCAGCTCGTCCATAGGAAGATTCTCCCTCCCTGAAGAAGGTGCATGCCTTGATGGTGCGATCTGCCCCCGAGCTAGAACGGAGACCCAAGGAGGTTCTGGTTGTGCGCTTGGCCAGACCACCTCTTCTTCATCAGACGACCACGAGAATTGAATGGAAGGAGGGCTCATCGCTCTCTAACCCTCAGCGTCGCCATTTTCAAAAGAAATAAAGAATTTAAACTAAAAGAAAGATCAAAGCCCTTACCGGAATCTGATCGGCGTCGGAAGAACTTGAGAAAACGAGAGGATTTTGGGTTTGTTCGCGAGAAACTGAAAATGGGATAAGAGAGCAACTGGCTAACCCCGCCCCCTATTTATACTCGTCCGAGCATTTAATGCTCACGATGTTCCAGGCACTACATCAGTTAGCGGGACTCGCCAGCTGTTCTGACACGTCTCACGCATATTCCTAAGATTCCATAAAGAGATCGGTTAATTATAAAGCGGCAGATCCGGGTGTTTCGAATTACGGATCGGATAAGTGTCATTCAGGTAAAGAATCAGATCGGATAATCATATTAGAGCTCGGAAAATAATTAATAAGATAATAATTGACAAAATAAAATCTTTATTTCCAAAAGATCGGATTACATCATTTGGCGATCTCAAGAGATCGGAATACATTTCCAAAAGTCAGATTACATAATTTGGGCGATCTAAAGATTGGAATACATTAGAGATCTGATTACATCAAAAGGCCGATCTCTAAAAGATCAGCGGAACATCCTATGTAAAGAGGCCTATGTCAATAGTCAACATTGTGACCGATCCAAAAGGGTGTCACCGACCAGAACCGAGGCGCTGTCGGAACACCCAATGTGGAGGAAAGCCGCTGTCAGAACACCCAATGTGGTGAGAAGTCAAATAAACTTGGAAGAGCAACCGTCAAGGGTCGGCAGAACATCAACAATTTGCTCGGTCAAAATCGGTTCGCCGATTATGCCAGTTGAACGACTCGAGATCGATACAATCGAGGTCCGCAATCCAGATCGGTTAATTGATTTAGTTCTCTCACCATCATCAGATATGGTCATCACGATTATTCGATCACCAGGGTCATGAGTTTTCAGTCGGGGAATAAAAAGGTCCATCGAAAAAGATCAAAAACCACAATCCTGCCGGAACAACGGCCGGAACGACTGCTGGAATAACTAGAATAGGAAAGTAAAGAAGAAAAGAAGAAAATCAGATGGAGAAAGTTTTGGGTCAGGGGGTATATATAGGGGGAAATCAAGCATTTATCTTTGAAGCGTAAAACGGCGGACGCCGGAATTGAGGGAATTAATGCTTTGACCGACCTGGCCCGTTAAGGGAAGTATTGGAATAATAGAGATCGGAAGAGGGAAGATCGGCATGAAAGATCGGAGAAGGACCATGTTGAGAAGATCAGAAAGCAAGAGAGAACAGAAAACGAAAGGGCGCCTACTGCTGTCACTATAATCAGAACCGAGGTAGTTAAAGCATTGCTAGGTAAAATCTCAACCGCACGCCCCAGAATCGCCCACGTTTCTGACATGCGCTGTATATCCTAATCTCCACCATTGATCCAACTTGTAAGGACGAGCTCAGAGCCCTTGGATCAAAGAAGAAGACGACAAAATCAGCGCCTTTCACTCCTAGCCCTCAGATCCCCCCGGACAAGAGAATTTGGGACCATCAGATTAGAAGAAGAAAATGACAAATTTTCTAAAGAGGATCTCAGCCGTCCGTTCTGATCCTCTTTAATTCCTGAGCCTCAGATCATGTCCTTCGAAATCCTGACCCTCCATCTCCCTCAAAATGGATCCTGACCCTTCATGGGGAGCACCCGGTTCCTATAAATACCTGCATGAAAACTGTTCAAGGGGGACGGAAAAAAAAGAAGGTGGTTAATATAGTGGAAGAACTCTGAAATTTAATTCAGATTATTACTCTGCTTTCATAAGAAGAGCTTTTGGAACCAGTTTCCTGAAGTGTTTTCTTAAAAGATTTTGAACACTGGAACTTTTCATTTTTAGCTCGTTCATTATCCAGTAGCATTCTCATTTTTTTCAGTTCCTGGTTACCTGTATTTTTATTTCCGTCGTCCATGTTCAATCTCATTTAAACTCGGGTATAATTCTGACTCGATTGCATTTAGTGAAGTACTCTTTGTTTCAAGGCGGACCTTAGTCTCCTGGCTACCGACTTGCGATTTTATTACGTTCTGTGATTCTGTAATTAGCTCACTAAATCCGACTTCTTACAGGTCAGTGTTCATATTGCCATTTTATTTAGTTCTTGTTTTGCGTATTTCCTTTTTTTTTTATGCATGTTATTTCCTTTAAGGTCATATCACATTTGAAAATGCAAAGGTAGGTCGTGCTTCAGTTGGCTTCTATGTCGGCTAAATCATATTTTTGTTGATCTTTATTATTTTGGAACGCAAGTCATCTAGTCCTGAATAATATATAAGTGGTTAGGATAAAATAGGTAACTGTATTTTAGAGGCCTCTTTGAAAAAAAGAGGGTCTAAATAACACGTCAGGGGAAATAGCTAAATCGAATCGCTAGGCTGACGTAGAAGATAGGCTGGCGTAACACCATAAGACGGAATAAAGATCAAATCTCAGATGAGTAAAATGGAACAGAGGGAATACTGGTAAGGCGACCACATGGGAGGTCGGTAAAATTCAGTCCGGCATCCCTTATTTAGTCACAAAATACCAATAAGTTAAAGGAAGCCTTATTACGACCCTTGGCATCTTTAAATACTAGAACTCTTAAACCTAGGCTCTTAAGATATATAGTTGTGACCAAATTTCGAAGAGATCGAAAGAGAGTTCTTATCCGGTCTCAACTCAAAATTTTAATAAATATTAAATATAGATCGGAGGAGAGTTCTTATCTGGTCTCAACTCAAAATTTTAATAAATATTAAATAGAGATCGGAGGAGAGTTCTTATCCGGTCTCAACTCAAAATTTTAATAAATATTAAATAGAGATCAGAGGAGAGTTCTTATCCGGTCTCAACTCAGAATTTTAATAAATATTTAATAGAGATCGGAAGAGGGTTCTTATCCGGTCTCAACTCAAAATTTTAATAAATATTGAATAGAGATCGGAGAAGAGTTCTTATCCAGTCTCAACTCAGAATTTTAATAAATATTCAATAGAGATCGGGGGAGAGTTCTTATCCGGTCTCAACTCAAAATTTTAATAAATATTAAAGAGTTCGGAGAAGAGTTCTTATCCAATTCTTAAATTAAATTTTAATAAAATATTCCTTTCAAATAAAATTAACATACAACAGTAACTCACTAAGGTTGTCTCATTTACTTATGTATCTGGGTGATCCGAATTTAGTGCAAAAATTAAAATTTCCTTTTGACAAAAGGATTAACATCTCCATCCGAGCCCTCCTAACTAATTTATGAAAAACGCGAAGTTAAATCTACTTGCCCTTATTGAGGGACGAGGTGGGGTGCCTAACACCTTCCCCACCCGTTTACGGACCCCGAACCTAGAATCTCTGTCTTGAAGTGGTTTCATTTCAATCTATTTTCACAAATGGTTTTCTTTAGTTTCCCTCAAAACTAAGGTGGCGACTCCTCACTCTTTCCCACTTCGGTGAGGGTTCGTTTAGGCGACCGCAAAACTCCTTGCGACAACGACTAGACTGGATAAACGGGTAAACTGGCACTGGGTATCTAGTACCTCGGGCCGTCACACCATCGGTCACATATGCATCTCCCGGTGTGCAACAGAACAGCTAACTAGCTGTAAATACATCAGGCACAAGGCCAAATTTCAATACAAGGTCAGAATGGCTAAAAGCCATAAAATCACAGAATGGCATATTGCCATATGCAGTACTGCTAACTGAACCCTATTGGCATGCCAAACTATCAAAACCAATCTTGTTAGGTATACTAGGGCATTTGGAACTTTTAAATTCTTTACTTTGTGAATTTCAAGTTTCGGTTTCACTATTCACCTCTTTGATCAACAAAAATGTTGACTTTTAGGTAGAAATTAGGTACATTGGTTTTGGCACTCCCAACATACCACATTTTGTATTTAAAACTTGTTGGAATTGGTCACCATTACCATTTCTAACTTAAAACCAAGAGGGCAGAAATTTCAGTTTTTGAAGCCTAAGTTTATCGTTTCTATTAAGCAATCACATCTGATGGGAATTTGAAGAAATGGAAAACATGAAAGTTGTTCCTTATTTTGTCTAGTTGAATTTCCTTTTTTGAATCACTCCATGTGGAGTTTTGTAGCTCCAGATATGGTCCAAAAACCACAGCTGGCCGGATTTCCAAAACTGCAAAATTACCAAATCTACAGTACCATGAACAGTGACTGTGATTGCATTTTTGAATAGGTTCTGGCCATAATTTGGGGTAGGTTTCTTCATAAAAGTTGTTTGTCTATATCTTAAATTGTTGTTGTAAAAATTTCAGGTCAATTGACCATATCTACAGTGAGTTATGGCCAAATGAACAGTTACTATTCATTTGGTCATTTCTGCAGGTGCTGTTGCAGGGTATCCGGATTAGGGCTAACTTTTGGTCCACTTGCTTTGGTCTTTTGGGCATGGTTTCTTCAGAAAAAATGTGCCATTATAAGCCTAGTTTCATGTCCAGTTGGCCAAACACCAATTGGACCTACACAGCCAAAGTTATGACTGTCTAAGTGGGCTGGAATCTCAGCCACCATGCTGCTGTCTTTAGGTAGCCCTCCATTTCAGTTTTGCCATGCCATATTTCAGTCCAATTTATGGTCAACTTACCTCAAATGGTCACTAATTGACCATTAGAATGTTCTTTAACAATTTTATAAGCAAAGTCAAATTTTCACTCCTAAGCCCTAGCTCAATTTCAAAGTTTTCACAAATTTCCTTAGTTAACTCTTTTATTCTTTGTATATATATATGTATACACTTTAAACATAAACTCTAGTTCACTCTAAGTCCATTAAACATCAAACAATCAAAATCATTCCTTCCTTAGGGCTGCCGAAAATTGAAGATACTCTAACATATATAATTTACTTCAAATTATTACAATTTCTTAACTTAATTTGATGCTCTAACAAAGATTAAAAGAATGAGAGAGGAAATAAAGCACTAACCTCTTTAGTCAACTTATTGAGCTTGTGAAAACTCTAGAATTTCTCCTCTTTGTGGCTGCCTAGAGTTACCTTGTGATGTGGGGATAAGTTTTAAAGAATGAAGTAGGAAAATTTATGGTGAAATGAGGAGAGAACTTGAGCTTTGGTTGAAAATCAATGGAGGGTGGAGGGAGGAGGGTTTCGGCTGGTTTGGGTCCAAAGGAAGAAGATGAAAATTTTCTTTTATTTTCAGCCTCTTTAGTTTGTTTTAAGTGTATTTGTTATATGGTGATTGGTGGACCATTTTTAAATGACATCACTATGATGTCACAATTCCCATTTACTTACTTTTCTTTTTACTTTTGTTTTCTTATTTTCATTTCTCATTTTTACTAAATTTTTCATCAACATTAATTCATATTTTATGTCATATTAATTATTTACTCAACCGGACAAGTCGGCCAAAAATCACCTCTAAAGGCGAAATGACCAAAATGCCCTCCGTTTGGCTTAACGGGTCAAAATTGTCTGTACCGATTGAAAAAATTTTTTAAGTATTTTCTTGGAATTCTAATGCCATGGGAACCTCAATAACCCTTCTCTGGAGTCCCAAAAATTATTTTATAATTTTTCCCCAGGGTCTCGGGCTCCTAGTTGCGAGAACCGCAACTTCCCTCTGGGTTACCCATCGCTAGGGCACCGGCTCGTTTAATTTGGTTGTATTTTATTTCTAAAATTTTTGCTAAATTTTTCTTATCAATATTTGAGTTGATTATGGTTCTTCACTTTAGTTTAAATATTTTTCCGGACATTCAAGCTGTCCGGACCGACACTGGTCACCGGAATAGCAGGATGTACGGAGTAGTTACCGGGAGGGTGTCATAGTTTGAAAAATGTTGAGAAAATTGATTTGTGTTGAGCCATACTGGAGTTTGGGATTGAACAAATATATTGGAAGTGCTGTTTACAAGTTTTTGAAGAACTATTTTATTCAAAATACAGATGGCACTCTGCCAAAATTTTTACAGGAATTACTGATACTTCATATTTGTTATTTGGGTTCTCTTCAGTTAAAAAAAAAATTTAACACCTGTAAAAAGTGCTCACCACTGTAAAAAGAAATTAAAAAAGGTTTCAAATCCCTTGTAGTTTATTTAATGGGTTATCAGTAGACGAAGTATGGTAATTCATTACGTATACTACGAGATCATGTTATGCCTTACGAAAGAGTAGGGTGTGACATGTTTAAGTGGTATCAGAGCTAGTTTTTAAATTCTGTTTTGACCTGTAATTTTAATATTCTTTATTCATATTACAACTGCTCAATGTCATGGTTTGATACATACAGTACATTACATTATAAATATGCAATAATGGGAGGAAATCTCTTTGTGTTATTTGTTCAGGAGGTTTGATATCCTCTAATTGACTATGGAAGAAGGGGACCGTTCAGTCGATCAATCAATAGAGGCTAAGGTGCAAGGGGAAGCCCCAGCCCTTCATAATGTGAGTGGATCAGCCGCATCGCCCTCGATGCATGATTCCTACTCGGTTGCTCAGTAGATGGCTGCAATGTTCCAACAGATGGCTGGTAACATGCCTACCCAAGCCCCACTGCAGACACCAGTGGTACAACCACAACCTTCAGCTAGGCAGTATGACAAGATGATTAAATATGGGGCTACTGAGTTCAAGGGGACAGTAGATCCACTAGAGGTAGAACAATGGTTGGAGAGAATGGATAGGGTGTTCAAGAAACTACATTGTACAGAGGAGCTCAGATTTGAGTATTTAGTGTCACTACTACAGGGGGATGCATATGACTGGTGGAAAACTATTCCCCATAGTTTGGTGGAACCTCCAGTGCTAACTTGGGATGACTTTCTTTCAGAGTTCAGACAAAAATATGTCCCAGATGCCTATGTGGACTAGAAGCTACAAGAGTTCTTAAGTCTGAAACAGGGAAGTAGATCAGTGGCAGAATATGAAAGGGAGTTTTTTCACCTGAGCCACTATGCAGGAAAAGATGTAAGAGGTTTGAAACTGGCTTGAAGCCTAGTCTTAGACTACAAATGGTCGGATTCAAACATAATAACTTCTCTAAGCTTATTTCTCAAGCACTTGAATTAGAAAGAATTGAGTCAGAAGTGACCCCAAAGAAAAAGAAATCAGAGAAGACAAAAAAAGAGAAAGAGGGGAAGTCAGTATATCAGAGTTCTAGTGGTCCTCCTAAAAAGAGAAAGAACTTTGGGGGACAGAATAGGGGTGGTAAAAAGTCTGGTAGGGAAAGATATTCGGGGCAGAAACCTCGACCATCTGGTCAACAAACTACCAGAAGTTCCTACCCTCCCCATAAATGAGAAACTTGTGGTAGAAATCATGGTGGGGTATGCTATAAGGCCACAGGAGCCTGTTATAACTGTGGAAGCACAGGACACTTTGCTAAAGACTGCACCAGTGCCCGTAGAATTGGGCCACCTCCTACTACTATAGAAGGGTTAGTTCAGAATTCTGCCACCAGAGGTTCACAACCAAGTAGAGGTAGAGGCAGGGGTAGAGGTAGTCCAGCAGGCAGCCAAGGCATAGTGAATCAGTCAGAGCAAGGCAATGCTTCAGTCAGAGTCTACGTAATGAGACAGAGAGAAGAGGCTGAGACATCTGATATTATGGCTGGTACCTTCTCAACTTTTAATCAAGATGTGTTTTTGTTATTTGATCCGAGTTCTACCCACTCTTATATGAGTGCTAGCGTTATTGATTGCATTACTATTCCATGTACAAAAATGAACTTTGAGGTGCTAGTAACAAGTCCTCTAGGACAAGAGGTCAGGGTTAATAGAATGTATAGGGATTATCCTTTAGTGATCTAAGGACATACTTTTTTGTCTGATATGATTGAAATGCCCTTCATAGATTATGATATCATCTTAGGCATGGATTGGTTAGCCAAGCATCACGCTATGATTGACAGTAGACTAAAGATAGTTACTTTTGGTCTCCCTCAGTATAGTGATGTGGTAACACATGGGGAGAGGCAGCTATTGC
This sequence comes from Hevea brasiliensis, assembly GCF_030052815.1. Classification (NCBI taxonomy): domain Eukaryota; kingdom Viridiplantae; phylum Streptophyta; class Magnoliopsida; order Malpighiales; family Euphorbiaceae; genus Hevea; species Hevea brasiliensis. The sequence continues at coordinate 54,956,953 of NC_079497.1, read as the reverse complement.
CATCAAACATCATTTTGGCTGCACTAGCCAAAAAAAGGATCAAAAAGGGGTGTAAGGCATACTTGGCACATGTGGTAGACACCCAAGTGGGGAGCCCAACACTGAGGGACATCCCTACAATATATGACTTTCCAGATGTGTTTCCTGATGAATTGCCAGGATTACCTCCGGAAAGAGAAGTGCAATTTGAGATTAATGTTATGCCTGGTGTGGATCCAATCTCCATAACACCATATAAAATGGCACCAGCAAAATTGAAGGAGTTGAAGGTACAATTGCAAAAACTACATGAAGAGGGCTTCATCCACCCTAGTGTGTCACCTTGGAGAGCGCCAGTATTGTTTGTTAAGAAGAAAGATGGCACTCTCTGCTTATGTATTGACTACTGGCAGTTGAATAAGGTGACAATAAAGAATAGATATCCATTGCCTCGCATTGATGATCTGTTTGATCAGTTGAATGGTGCAGCTGTGTTTTCCAAAATTGATTTGCGATCTGATTATTATCAGTTGAAAGTGCAAGAGCTGAGTATTCCAAAAACTGCTTTCAGAACTCCATATGGCCACTATGAGTTTTTGGTAATGCCATTCGGGTTAACTAATGCTCCAGTTGCTTTTATAGATCTGATGAACACTATCTTTAGACCATATCTCAACCAATTTGTGGTGGTGTTTATTGATGATATTCTGATATATTCGAGGAATGCAGAAAAGCATGATAGACATATGTGGATTGTACTACTGACCTTAAGGGAGAAATAGCTATACGCCAAATTGTCGAAATGTGAATTTTGGCTGAAAGAAATCTCTTTCTTGGGACATGTTGTGTCACCTGAAGGGATCAAGGTAGATTCTAGCAAGGTAGAAGCTATCCTTAATTGGAAGCCACCCAAGAATATCACAGAAATTCACAGTTTTCTAGGTTTAGCTGGATACTACTGCCGGTTTGTGAAAGGGTTTTCTATGTTAGCTTCTCCACCAACTGCTTGTAAAGATGTAAAATTTCAAAGGGATGATAAATGCCAGCAGAGTTTTGATGAGTTGAAGAGGTGTTTGACTGAAGCTCCAGTCCTTACTTTACCTACCCCGGGTAAAGAATACACAGTTTATAGTGATGCTTCTCACAATGGGTTAGGCTGTGTATTGATGCAAGATCAGAATGTCATTGCTTATGCATCACGCCAGTTGAAACTGCATGAGAGGAACTATCCAACACATGACTTGGAGCTAGCAGCTATTGTATTTGCTCTTAAGATCTGGAGACGTTACTTATATGGGGAGAAGTGTTATATCTACACAGATCACAAGAATTTGAAGTATTTGGGCACTCATAAAGAATTGAACATGAGACAGAGGAGATGGTTAGAACTGATAAAAGACTATGATTGCTTAATAGACTATCAGCCAGGGAAAACAAATGTGGTGGCTGATGCCTTAAGTCGCAAGACTATGGCAAGTCTCAGAGTTTCTCCTTTGTCCATGGTACATGAGTTGAAAGCACAGCATGCCAGTTTGGAGATTGATGATGAGGGACAGATAGTAGTTGCATGGCATGTACAGCCAGTGTTGATTGATCAGATCAAAATGGCTGCTCAGAATGATGAAAAATATCATAAGCTACTGAAAGAAGTCCAGCAAGGCAAGAAACCATTTCCTTGAGGTAGATAGACAGACAAAGCAGCTGAGTAGGCTGCTTATGCTACATTTTGGGATTCTGCAGGGTATATTGAGTATACTACCTTTTTGTAATTTTTGTTGTAATGTATGTGCACTGTATGTATATATTATACTTGGTCTTGAGCAATAATAAACTAAAGTTATAATATATTTATTTCTTATCTCAGCTTTTGAACTATTCAGTCATTTTGTAGTCTATCTTTGGAAATATTGAAAATTGATGTTGAATTGAGTTTGACAAATGTTGAGAAAATTGATTTATGTTGAGCCATACTGGAGTTTGGGATTGAACAAATATATTGAAAGTGCTTTATATAGGTTTTTGAAGAACAGTTTTATTCAAAATACAGATGGCACTCTGCCAAGATTTTTACAGGAATTACTGATACTTCATATTTGTTATTTGGGTTCACTTCAGTTAAAAAAAAAAAAATTAACACCTGTCAAAAGTGCTCACCACCGTAAAAAGAAATAAGAAAAGGTTTAAAATCCTTTGTAGTGTATTTAATGGGTTATCAGTAAATGAAGTTTGGTAATTCATTAGGTATAATACGGGATCATGTTATGCCTTACGGAGGAGTAGGGTGTGTCATAACACAAAGGATCTTACATCCTTAAACAAATGTGGCCAGTAAAACCTTACTTGCAAAATTTTTGCTGTAGTTTTTGAGGTGCCAAAATGTCCTCCATATAGTGATGAATGGCAGTGATAAATGACACTTTTCATATCTTTCTCTGGTATGCATCTTCTTATTAGCCCATCATTACATCTCTTATACAGTAGAGGTTCCTCCCATAAGTAATATCTTACATCATGTAAGAATTTCTTCCTTTGCTGATAAGTCATGTTTGGAGGCAGTATCCTGCATACAAGAATATTAACAAAATCAGCGTAACATGGAGCCTTAGAGAATGCAAGTAATTGCTCATCAGGAAATGAATCATCAATTGGCAAATCTTTGAAGTCCTCCATGTACTCTAATTTTAGTATGGAAAGATGGTCAGCTACTACATTTTCGGATCCCTTTTTATCCTTTATTTTAAGGTCAAATTCTTGTAGGAGTAGGATCCATCTAATCAGCCTTGGTTTTGCTTCCTTCTTATTCAAAAGGTACCGGATTGCAACATGATCTGTGAATACAATGACTTTTGACCCAATGAGGTAAGATCTGAACTTGTCCATTGCAAACACCACTACTAGGAATTCCTTCTTTGTGGTGGCATAACTGATTTGCACATCATCTAATGTTTGACTAGCATAATAAATAGCATGGAGTTTTTTATCCTTTCTTTGCCCGAGCACAACTCCAACTGCAAAGTCACTCGTGTTGCACATAACCTTGAATGGTAGCTCCCAATTTGGTGGCTGCATTATTGGTGCTGATATCAGGGCTTCTTTGATCCTGTTAAAGGACACAAGGCAATTTTCATCAAAATCAAAGGGAACATCTTGACTTAACAAGTTAGTAAGTGGCTTAGCTATTTTGGAAAAGTCCTTGATAAATCTTCTGTAGAATCCTGCATGTCCCAAAAAGCTTCATACTCCCTTGACTGATGTTGGTGGTGGCATGTTTTTAATGATCTCAATTTTTTCCTTATCTACTTCAATTCCTCTTTATGATATCAAAAGTCCTAAAACTATGCCTTCCCTTACCATGAAGTGGCATTTTTCCCAATTTAGGATCAGGTTTAATTCTTCGCATCTTTGCAACACCTTAGATAAATTAGCTAGGCAATCATCAAAAGTAGTTCCATAGACAGAAAAATCATCCATAAAAACTTCCATGATATCTTCAATATAATCAGAAAAGATAGCCATCATGCATCTTTGGAAGGTAGTAAGGGCATTACAGAGACCAAAAGTCATTCTCCTATATGCAAATGTTCCATAGGGACAAGTGAATGTTGTCTTTTCTTGGTCTTCTGGGTGAATAGGAATTTAAAAGAATCCCGAATACCCATCTAGGTAACAGAAATAAGAGTGTTTCACTAATCTTTCTAACATTTGGTCAATAAAGGGGAGAGGGAAATGGTCTTTTCTAGTAGTACCGTTTAATTTCCTATAGTCTATGCACATTTGCCAACCAGTGACTACTCTAGTAGGGATTAGTTCATTGCTTGCATTTTGGATAACAGTTGTCCCACCTTTCTTAGGAACTACATGTACTGGACTAACCCATTTACTATCAGAGATTGGGTATATGATACCTGCATCTAATAGTTTTAAAATTTCTTTCTTGACTACTTCTTTCATGTTTGGGTTAAGTCTTCTTTGGTGTTCAATTGTGGGTTTACTATTTTCTTTCATGGGTATCCTATGCATGCAAATCAAAGAGTTGATTCCCTTCAGGTCTTCTATCTTATACCTTATGGCTTTGCTATGGATCCTAAATTCTCTTAGCAATTTTTCCTCTTCTAATTTTGACAGGCTAGCATTGTTTATAACAGGATATTTAGAATTTGAGTCCAGAAATGCATACCTTAGCGAGGAGGGGAGAGGTTTAAGCTCTACCTACTTGGCGTTTTCCTGGAGCTTACCTTCGATTTGTTCCTCCTTCAATTCCTCCATCTCGAAAGCTTTAGCTAATGGTAGGGGTGGATGAGCTGCTAACTGTTGTGCACAGGCTGCTATTTCTGTATTTTCATCATCCAGTGTGTGGCTGTGCACAATGCATGCTTCAAGAGGATCTTTAGGATGTGTCTTATGAAATTCCTCTTGAACTCATTCGTCAATTATGTCAACCTTGAAGCATTCATCAGGTTCAAATTTGTGTTTCATTGGGTCGAACAAGTTGAACTCCACTTCTTCTTCTCCTATCTTGAGGGTTAATCGTCCATTTTTGACATCTATGATAGCACTGGCAGTTGCCAAGAATGGTCTTCCCAATATGATAGGAATTTGAACATCTTCTTCCATCTCAAGGACAAAAAATTCCACTGGAATGAAGAATTTGCCTACTTTAATAGGAACGTTCTCTAGTATTCCTATAGGATATTTAACAGATTAATCAGCCAACTACAATGAGATTGTTGTTGGTTTCAGTTCCCGATCTCCAGCTTTTTGCATATTGATAGAGGAATTAAATTGACGCTTGCTCCAAGATCGCAGAGGGCCCTATCTATTTTCTTGTCACTAATGAGGCAAGGTATGGAGAAGCTACCTGGATCTTTCAACTTTGGAGGCAGTTTGTTTTGTAGTATAGCACTGCACTCCTCTGTTAGAGCTATTGTTCCATAGTCTTCTAGCTTTCTCTTCTTTGAATGAATTTCCTTAAGAAATTTGGCATAGGATGGCATCTAAGAAAGTGCTTCAGTGAAGGGGATGTTGATGTAAAGCTTCTGTAAAACTTCCAAAAACTTACCAAACTACTTGTCCAATTTGGCTTCCTGAAATCTCTGAGGAAAAGGTAGGGGAGGCTGGTATGGTTCTGGTAATTTCTTTGCTTTCCTCGCTTCCTCTTCCTGATCTTTCTTAGCTTCTTCCTCCTTTTTCTCTGCTTGGTCTTTAGATTTTTCTATGGTTTCCTCTAGTTATACTAGAGTTCTCCCACTCCTCAGTGTAACTACCTTACAATGCTCCCTTGTGTTCATTTCTGATTGGCTAGGCATTTTGCTAGCAGCCTTACTTGAAGAGCTTGCTTGCTGAGCGATCTGATTCTCTAGCATTTTGTTCTGAGTAGCAAGTTGGTCCACTCTAGAAGTTAGCTGTTTAATCAATACAATTTGTTGTTGTTGAGCTGCTAGGAACCCTTCCATCATGGTTTCCATATTCATTTTCAGTTCAGGTTATTAAAGTTAGAGAGGTAGTGATGACTGTGCAAAGTTTTATCCTTTGTTCTGAAATCCAGGGGGTGCTGGTGGTTTGTACCCTTATTGCTTATTGGCTGGTTCTGTTGATTGGACCATGAGAAATTTGGGTGGTTCCTCCATCCAGGGTTGTAAGTATTTGAATATGGATTATTGGGCTGCCTTTGGTTGAAGTTTCCTCCATTATTCACATAGTTCATCTATTCTATGGAGGGTTCATTAAAATTGTTGTATTCTGAACTCATGTATCCTCCTCCATAGCTGTCTTCAGGTTGACTATTTGTACCAACTGCGTTGGCTTACATTCTTTCGAGTTTCCTTGTGAGCTGATCAAATTGAACATTTATCATGCTTAGGGCATCTACTTCTAGTACCCCTGCAGTTTTCCTTGCATTTCCTCTTTCATTTGACCACTCATAGTTATGGTATGCAACCCTTTCTGGAAGTTCAAGTGCTTGTGGCACTGTTTTCTCCATTATATCACCCTCTGCAGCTGAATCAATTGTGCTCCTTGTAGAGGGTAGTAATCCATTATAGAAATTTTGCACTAATAGCCAATCTTCTATACCATGGTGTGGACATTCCCTCTGCAGGTCTTTGTATCTTTCCCATGCGTCATAGAGTGATTCTCCTTCCTTTTGTCTGAAGGTGTTGAGCTCAAACCTTAGTTTTACAGTCTTTACAGGTGGAAAATACCTTGCTAGAAAAGCTTGAGAGAGGTTCTCCCAAGTAGTGAATGTTCCAGCTAGTTGAGAAAGTAACCACTTCCTTGCTCTGTCCCGAAGGGAGAATGGGAATGCTCTGAGTCTTATTGCTTGATCAGGCACTCCATTTGTCTTGAATGTATCACATAAGGCAAGAAAGCACTGGAGGTGATAGTGTGGGTCTTCTGTAGGTGAACCTGCAAACTGGGTTTATTGAATTTTTTGGAGCCATGCTGGTTTTAATTCAAAGTTGTTGGCTTCCACTGTGGGTCTAGTGACACTGGGCTGAAATCCTTGAACAAATGGAGCTCCATAATCTTTCATGAGTCTTGGTCTATCATTATTATCGCCCATGGTTGGAATTTCAGGATCTCCTTAACTGTGCTCTTGATGTTTCCTTTCCCTCCTGATGGCTTTCAGAGTTATGTCTATCTTCGGATCACAGTCCAAAATTTCTTCCTCTGGCCTTGTTGTGGTCATATACCAGATTAGCACCTGAGAGAAAAGAAGAAAAATATAACCAGTAAAATAAAATTATATAATAAATATAATTGCCTAAATCAGCTAAATTGCCTATCGCTTGATAGCACTATAGCCAAAAAATCACCGGTAAAGGCGACAAAAACTTGTTTGCTGGTTTTACAACCCTGCAAGTGCACGGATCGCTAACAAGTAATAAAGTGATAAGTAGAGTATCATTCCCACGAGGACCTTTGTTTAGCAAGTACCAATCTACATAGTAATTTTGACTATCTAGGCTATCGAATATTTAGGGAATGAAGTTTGCTAACTTTAAACACTGGAATAGTAAACTTAAAATGAAGTAATCTATTTTTGAAACAATTCTAGAGTTAAGATTTCACACTTGAATCTTATTAGGGATGTTATCTCGTTTATTTACTGAATTGAGGATCATTTTCCTTGATGGAAATTAGCCCTAAGTTATCCTAAATCCTCTCTCAAGGCATCTAGGGTGTATTTTTATTAACTCAAATCCTACTTTTATGGTGATCAAATTAATTAAAATCCTTTAAGACCTTTGACCAATTTTTAGGTTCCACAAAGGTATCAGCCTATATCTAGGTTAGATTTCCTAGGTTCAAGTTCTTGATTTTCTAATGTTAATTTTCACCTTTCAGTCCTTCAATCAACATCTACAATCATGTCTAAGTGGGTACCATCACATAGCATGCATTAGGATCACAAGAAATTAAATCAAGAAACGAATCTCAAATCCGGTGAATAAAACTTAATATTCATCCATAATAATAATTACAAGCATTACTCTCCCAAATATAGAATAAGGAAACTACTCACTCATGGTGAGTTCTACAAACATCATGATAAAGGTAAAAATAATAAAAAAAAGAAAATCATGTAAAATAAATAAAGCAATTGAAATTTGTCTAGGGAGATGAAATGAAGGAACCGAAGATAGTTTGCAGCTTTGATCTTGTGGAGCTTAAGCTGGAAAACTTCTTTTGGTACCGATGCGGAGCCCGACAGCAGCAACCTTCAGCAGCACTCTCTGCGACCATCCTTTTTTCTGAAGTTTTCTTTTCTATTTATATTGGTTGCTCTAGGGTTAGGTCACTTTGAGTCCAAAGGGCCTTAGGAGTCTCATTTTTATCCAAAAATAGGAGGGGAATTTGAGTTATAAAACTGGCTACAGCATAGTGCATGGCTCGTGTGTCACTACACAGGTCCCGTAATGTAGGGCCGTTAAGTTGCTGGAAGAGAATTGTGAAACCTTATATTGGCATAGAAAGTTACACGAGTCTGTACCAACTACACGGGCCTGGTTACACGGGCCGTATACTGTTGTTCCCATAAGGTTCTTCAAGCTTGTGCCCAGTAGAGACTTACACGAGTCCCTACAGATTACACGGGTCTACTTACACGACCCGTGTACTTGTGTTTCTCATCGATTCTCTTGCCTTTCTTCTGGTAGAGAGTTACATGGGTCTGGGGCTTGGTTTACACGACCCGTGTACTTTGTATCAACAGTAATTCTCTATCTCTTAACTCCTCCAAGCTTTCCTTTGTCCTCCTTTACTTCTGGGGGCTTCACCCAAACATATGAAATGATGCAGAAAACATGGAATTAAGGGCTTTACAATAGAAATTACAAAAACTAATGAAATCAACTATTATGCATGAAAATACTTGCCTAAATGCTATGAAATAGTATGCAAATGTGCTTAAAAATATCTATAAAATTCAAGTGTATCACATAACTTAGGCCATGACACAAAATTTCCAAACATGCCGTGTTGTACACCACGACAAGACAAACTCACCCCATTAATCGAAATCAATGAAGGAGGTGGCTAGTTAGCTAATGAGTACTCATCCAAACTCACCTAAGACTAGCAAGCCAGAGAGGGAGGAATATAGTCAAACTCACCCCATAAATGGAGGAGCAACATAGTGATATTGCGATGCCAAGTGTGAATAAAAAATAATTTAAATCAAGTTATTCAAACATTTCATACAATTCACAAATTATATTTTATTCCAAACTTTTCATTTACAAAGTAGGCAACACACTATTTTTCAAATAAGATTTTCAAAGCCATAACAATCAAAATTATTCACAATATTTATTTCAAGACTTGTCAAGTAGAAACAAAGAATTTTAAGTTTGTTGTGCACAAACCTAATGTGAGTCACCTCTAGGCCTTGACTCAGTTTGCCCTATCCTTTTCTAGGTCTTTTTCAGATGAAACACGCAATTTATAGTGTTTCAGTATCTTATCTCACAATAAATCCAATAATTAAGTCATATAAATTTAATTCTAGCCCCAATATGCTTAAACTAACGTTCTTGGAAATTTTTATTTTGGAGTTACTATTCACGAAACTATTTAAGTCAATTTATTGACTTTCTAATGCTTAATAGCTATGGGAATTCTAATTTCACCCACATACCACATTTTGGTTACCTAACTTGTTGGCTTTAGTTGTTTTCTCAAACTTTAAGTTTCTTAGTTGAAATTCCAAAATTTCAGATTTGGTGTCCTATTTTACACTGCTCCATTGGTCAAGTAGCTGTGGTAATTTGGCTAAGTTTTCTTCATAGAAGTTGTTTCTTATTGTCTTAACTTTATTTCTCTTTTTGAATCACTCCATTTGGAGTTTTGTAGCCCTAGTTATGGCCATTTGAACATGGCTGGCCGGATTTGGTATTACCCAGAATTTTGGGCATTTCCAGGATTTTGGCAATTTTTGTAGGTTGACTGCAGGTAAATTTTTGGATAGGTTATGGTCAAATTTTGGGTTTGTTTTCTCCATGAAAGTTGTAGGGCTATGTCTCAGCTTTCCATCGGTATAAAATTCAGGTCATTTAGACCTTCCTAGACCAAGTTATGGTCATTTACGTAACTACTGTTCATTTGGTCATTTTTATACAGTTCAGTGTGCCCAATTCAGGATTTGGCCTAATTGTTCACTAAGTTATGGTCACTTTCTAGGCATGATCTCTAAATTGAAAAATGTGCCAATTTGTGTCTATTTTCATTCTCAATTAGCCTCACACCAATTGGGTTGGTAAATTTTTAGTTTTGGTCCCTAAAAGGGACCTAGGTCAAACTACCAGCATATTGACCTTAACCAATCCGAATTGGAACTTGGTTCCAACAATTCATACATACCACAAATGGTCACAATTGACCATTACTCAACACAAATAAGGTTAACTACATCATTTGGCCAATTCTCAAATTTTCCTCCAGTTTCTTCAAAATGCTCAAACCTTAACTACACATAAAGTTCAATTTAATGCATTCAAAGTGCACATTCATGATCTCTACACCTAATGCACCTCAAATAACCATTCAAACACTTCAAACTCATTCTTTTCAAACCCTAACCCTAGTTGGACTAATTTCCATATTACTCCCCCAACAATTGTTTCGTTTTGATTTTTCACAATTTCTAAGTTAAGTGAGCTACATACACAATAATTAAACTAAGATTTAAAACCAATTTATATATACCTTGATTTATGTATTCTCTAATTCTCCAAGTCTCCTTCTTTTCTTCTTCTTTTAGTTACTAATCACTCCACCAAGGTCTAAAATCAAACTTTAATGTTGGAGGTTAGGGTTTTTATGGTGAAGAAGGGAGGAGAAATCAAGTTTTTAAGGGTTAAAAATGGTGGAATTGTGAGAGAATTAGAGAGAAAGAGAGCGTGGTGGAAATCCATGAGGAAGAAGACCAAAAATAGATTTCTTTATTTTGATTTTTTTTATGTGTATTTATCCCAAATTGACTTAGTCAAATTAAGTAAATAATTGATAATTATTTATTGAGTCATACGTGATGTCACCCATGATGATGTCATTATTCTTTATTTTCTTTTCTTTTCTTTTCCTTTCTTTTTCCCTACTTCTTTAATTTAATTCCGTATTTCAAAATTTTAATTTCTCAAATTTTATTGGAAAGTTAGGTCAGGAGTCAGCTCTAGAAGTAAATTGACCGATTTGGCCCTCATCGGTTTGATTCGGTTTGCAAGTTATTCGATATTTCTTCCGAATCCCTAACCTAATTATTTGACCTGCTTAACAAATTTTTTCTGTGATTTTCTCTTTTCCACTGTGTTCACAATAGTCCTAAGGACCGCAGCATCACATTCTACGATTCAAAATTTGAGTTTAGACTGACCTCGCAGTCATTCCCGAGAAGGTCACCCATCGCTGTGACTCCCAACTCATTTAACTTCTTGTGTTCTGTTTTTCTTATTTATACTTAACTATTTGACAATTACTAATTATTTGCATTCGGGGCTTATCTAGGTGTCTTAAACGTGGTTCTAATTGCCTTAATTGTTCGGACTGATACCGGTCACCAGAACAGTATAATTTATCAGGCTATGTAAATAGGGGTGTTACAAAAGCGGCCAAGTGAGCTGCTAAGCATCATAGTACTACCTTTGGAGCTTTTGTCAGGCATTACATTATACCCTTATTGTACATATTTATTTTGATCTATGTGACTGTATTTACACTTGTAAATTGGTATTGAGCAGTTGTACAAAACTTGTAATAATATTATTTTGGATTTTCTGATTTAAAGTTAGACCGATGAATGTAAATGAAATTTTTCATTAAGGAAATGTATATGAAACTATTAGTCTTATTTTTTGAAAATATTTGAGTTGATAATTGTGAATTGTGGAATTGACTTGAATTGTGGAGTTTGAGAAAAATTGTGATAATTTGAGTTGTAATGGTGGTTGATTTTGATGAAGTGAATTATAGGAAGTGCTTTTCTACAGGTCAAAATTTTTGGTTTTTCACAATTACTGCTGGCACTCTGCCGAAATTTTTACAAAAGTTGCGAAAAATTTTAAAATGGTAAAAAATTTTAACTAACTTTTAAACTTTAATTAAATGTTTTAATACCTGTTAAAAATGCTCACCACTTCCAAAAAAGTAAGAAAATTGTTTTAAAATTCCTTGTAGTGTATTTAATGGGTTATCGGTAGACGGAGTTGGTAATTCATTAGATATACTACGGGAACATGTTATGCCTTACAAAATGGTAAGGTGTGACATTTTTAATAGGTTCCGAAGAACTGTTTTACCAATTTATAGCTGGCACTCTGCCGAATTTTTTATAAAATTTACGAAAATCCTGAATTAATCAAAATTTCAACGAATGACATAAATGTTATAAATTTCACTTAAAAGCTTTTTAATTAATAATATAAGCACTGGAAATTGTAATAAAATAAGATAAGGTGCTCCGGCACTCTGTGTGACATGCCTCACTTGGCTACACCATAAACTGGTGAAAGGTGTCACATTTAGTGATATCAGAGCACGATTTAGGCGTTTCTGGGTTTAGATAGAGTCCATACCATGCATTGCATTTATAAGAGTCGAGGTGACACTAATGCAGATATGTTTGTTTTTTGTTATTTTGGTTAGGATATGGACCTGACATCGTAGAGAGTAGTTGAGAAAGAGGTGGAGAGTCATGCTCCACTCATGGCTCAAGCTGGGGGGAGGGGGGGGGGGACCTGCTCCACTAGCACCAGAGGCACCTGCACAGCCTCAGTTTGCTCTATTCCAACAAATGACTGAATTCTACAGATAGATGATGGGGGCTATCTCACCATCACAACCATAGCCATAACCTTCCCCACCACCACAGAAGTCCCATTTGGAGAAGATAAGAAAATATGGGGCTGTGGAGTTCTTCGGAAAGAAAGAAGATGATCCTCCAACAGCCGAGAACTAGCTAAATATAACAGAACGAGTACTGAGACAACTCCACTGCATCGTAGAACAAAACCTAGAGGGTGCTGTATCCCTACTTCAAGATGATGTATATCAGTGGTGGGACACAGTATCCAGGGAGGTACAATCGGATCAGATAACATGGGAATTCTTCCTCACAGAGTTCGGGAAGAAGTATGTCAGCAATGTGTACTTGGAAGAGAGGAGAAGAGAATTTATTAGTCTGAGACAGAGGCAGAGTACGAAAGAGAATTTGTTAGACTGAGTCCGTATGGAAGGGAGATAGTCCCTACAAAAGCTGAGTGGTGCAGACAGTTTGAAGAAGGGTTGAATGATAACATTAAGATTATGATAACGGCTTTGGGGATTTCAGATTTTGCAAAATTGGTTAAAGCTGCATTGAAAGTAGAAAGAGTCAGAATTAATGAGCGGAGCAGAAGGGAGAGATAGTAGAAGAGAGGTCTGGGTCAGACCAGTGTATCCTCTACTCCTGGTAAGAAGTTCAGAGGTCCTCCTGCCCAGAGTACTAGTCAGCCACAAGGTCAGGGCCAGTCCCAAAGGCCCAAATCTTAGTTCACACTGAGGAGAAGCCAGTACACACTATCAGTGGGTAGCTCTCTAAGGACGGTGTTTAGGGGACCAGCCCCAGCAGTCTCTTCAGCCTGTCCACACTGCCAAAGGTGGCACAAGGGGGAATGTTAGCGAGTGACTAGGGGTTGCTTTCGGTGTGGGTCTACAAGGCATCAGATCAGAGATTGTCCAAGGAGGATTGCTACAGCTACTCCTGTGACACCCCTTACCCGTCTACAGTATAGTTGAGCAAGATATGCCAACAGTGTGCAGGGCACCCTAACTTATTTCATAGCAATTTACCCTACATAATTTATTTATTTATTATTTACCAAGTGCAAGATTTACCATTTATATCATTAATTTACAAATTAGATTAATTTGATTTTTCATAAATTTTTATAGAAAATCCGACAGAGTGCTGACTGTAAATTGGAAAACAGTTCTTCTGAACCTGTTTAAAATACGCTTCCAATATAGTTTTCAAATTCAGAACTCGAATATATACACATATCAACTCAATCTGCAATCTCATCACCATTTCAATTTTTTTTTTTCACATCACAATTCAAATCACATTCATGAATATTTCCCAACATTTCATTTTTTTCAACATAATATACAAAAAATTTCCATAACATGAAATTTTATATATTTACATCATCACATAATTTCAAGAGTTTGTAATTATAACCAAAGACTAATACAAAATGCAAAATACAAAATACAACCCAGAATTTCTAATGTCCTACCAAGTGCACTGCAGATATTAGGTGACAATCACCCAATCTGAGGTCTGCTGGACTCCCCAATTATGTCTCCAGTACTTGCGCGTGGCAAAAGTGACACGCTAAGCAATTCTGCTTAGTAGTGCCAATATAAAATAAAATAACTAAAATACAATAAATATGCAGAATGTATGTTAACATTTTATGTAGACTTAATTTCTAGCATTTATTGCAGTATCATTTGATTAAATTTTGGTAAGATTTATTTTAATTGCCCGAGTAGCCTATACTAGTCGACTGGACTAGATAAATGAGTAAACTGGAACTGGGTCCCAAGAACCTCGGGCCATCACACCATTGGTCACATTGTGTCTCCCGGTGTGCAACAGAATAACTAATAAGCTGTAATAATTATTAGGAATAAAACCCAAGTATAACAACTCAATCAACATAGCCAAAGGCTATTTTATCACAGAATGGCACAGGAGGCCATAAAATACAGAATGGAATGAAGCCATATGTAGTACTGCTAACAGAACCCTATTAGCATGCCAACCTATCCAAACCAATCTTACTAGGTGTACTAGGGCATGTTACACTTTTAAATTTTACAATTCATGAAATTGAAGTTTAAGTGTTACTATTCATTTCATTAGTCAACTAAAATGTTGACTTTAGCATAGACAACAGGTACATTGGTTCTAATATTCCCAACATACCACATTTTGCATTCTAAAGTTGTTGGTATTGGTTGCCAATACCATTTCTAAGCTTAGTGTTAGTTATTCACAATTTTCAGATTTCAAGCATTATGTTTACTGTTCCATTAGTCATTTGTACAGTAGGAATTTAGAAAAGTTGCCTTCATGAAAATTGTTCCTTATTGTGTCTAGTTACATTTCTTTTTTTGAATCACTCCATTTGGAGTTTTATAGCTCAAGTTATGGCCTAAACACCATAACTGGCCGGATTACAAACTTTCCAGATTTTTTGGACAGAACCAAATCTACAGTGTTTGTACACTGACTGCAGGTTAGTTTTTGAACATGTTATGATCAGATTTTGGGTTTGGTTTCTTCATGCAAGTTGTAGGTCTATGTCTCAGATTTCTTCTGGTAAAATATCAGGTCAATTGGACCTTTCTACACTGAGTTATGACTAAATGAATAAATACTATTCATTTGGTCATTTTGCCCAGGCAGAATGCAGGTCACCCGGATTAGGGCAATCTTTAGGTGAACTTGGTTTTGTTTTCTAGGCAGGGTTTCTTCACCAAAGTTGTGCCATTATGTGTATAGTTTCATGTCCAATTGGCCTTTCACCAATTGAACCTACAAAACTCCAGTTATAGTTGCCCAAACCTACTGGACTCACACCTAGTCTTGCAGGTTACCAAGGGTAGCATACCTAGCTTCAATTCTCATGACACAAGCCACTTCATTTCTTAATCACAAGTAACCAAATGGTTAGTAATTGACCATTAAAACTTACTTTCACCATTACATGAACAAAGTTTCAAATTTGGGTCCAAACCCTAGCCCTACCATTTCAGATTTTTGCATTTTCTTGCACTTCACTATCCTAATCAATATATTAGTGTTAAGGGCAGCCATAATACCATTTTAGTTCTAAGAAATCTTCAAAACCCTACCAAGTTCAAGGCTACTGAAAATATTAGGGAAGGTATGCTTATGATTTTATTTAAATTTCTTTGTAAATATCCACTAATTCTACTCCTTCCACATGAATTTAAAGAAAAAGAACAAGTTTGGTCACTAACCTCTAATGGGGTCACTTCCAAACTTGTGAGAACTCTTCCTTTACACTTCTTTTTACTCCCAAAAGCTTCACTAGGATGAAAGAACAAGATTTTGTGTTGGGCACTAAGGCTTTAGTTGGTGAAAAACCAAGAAACTCAAGCTTTGGTAAGCTTGGCTATGGAGGAGAGGGAAGATGAAGTGGTGCGGCTTGGAAGGAGGAAGGAGCTGCTGGTTTTTTCTAGATTTTCCAACTTCTTTTCCTCATTTTTTTATGTATTATAATTGTGGTTCTTTATTTTGATTGGCCAAAGAATTTAATTAGCTCATGCTTACATATGCATTACGTAATAATTCTAATTTACTTTCATTTTCTTTTCTTTCTCTTGCTATTCATTTTTAATAAATTTTTCATCATTATTTGTTTATATTTTATGTCATATAATTCACTTACATAAATGGACAAGTTGGTAAAAAATCATCTCTGAAGATGAAATGACCAAAATGCCTTCCATTTGGCTTAACAAGCTAAAATTGTGTGTACCGATTGATTAAATTTTCCTTGTGTTTTCTTAACAATTTATTGTCATTGGAAACCCAATAATCCTTCCCTGAGTTCTCAAAAATTGTAACACCCCTCGCCCGTTTACAGTATAGCCGAGGAAGGCGTGCTACACAGCTTGCAAGAGCACCTAGTCTGTTATCAACTCATTTCCTGAACTCAATTTGATTTTAAGAAGTTTTTTACATAATATTCATATCATACTGATACTATTTTCATACTTTAATAAAATCAGTGTTTCAAAAATAGTAATAGAAATCCGGCATGGTGCCATCTGCATTTCGAACAAAATGTACTTATAAACATGTTAAAAATAGTTCAATATGATAATCTCAACCATCCTACTAATTTTTCAATCTCACAATTTAATAATTTCAAAATACAGTCCATCATATTTTATAATCATCAAAACACTACCCATAAGAGTTTAATATATACAAATTATTACAAACTTTAAAGTTTTATGATATCTATACATATTACATAACAAAATGTCAAAATACAACTGATAGTCATTACACAAGATCCTAAATCCTGCCATGTATGCAGTGTAGTGCAAATGACTCTGGACTCCTGTGCAGATCTGATGTCTCACCCGGTCGTAGGTCTGCTGGGCTCCCCAGCTATGTCTCCAATATCTACGCATTACAAAAGCAATGCGCTAAGCAATTTTGCTTAGTGGTACCAAATATAAAGAAATATACACTAAAATAAAGTAAATGAATTTATGACATCGATATTCTTTACAATTGTTGTTTATACTTTTATTTGCTAACATTTTAATTTTTACTAATTTTGGTGCTGCTCTATGTTAGAAGATTGGATTTAGCTATTTAAATTTAATAATGCTTAAATTAATTGCTCGTGTAGCCTATATACTGATCAAACTAGATAAACGGATATACTTGCACTGGGTACCTAGTACCTCGGGCCGTCACACCATCGGTCACAAAGTGTCTCTTGGTGTACAAACAGTGTGGCTAAAAAGCCATATAGTCAATCTGGCGATAAGCCAAGTATAATAACACGATAAGTATAGTCGTAGGCTATTATAGTCACAATCTGGCATAATAAGCGGTAAAAACACAGTATGGCATAAAGCTATTTACAGAACAACTGTCAGAATCCTATTGCCATGCCAAACTATACAAACTAGTCAACTAGGCAAACTAGGGCACATTACAATTTAATTGTTTAATTCTTCATTTTTTTGAGTTTACTAGTTATTATGTAATTCACAAGTCAATGTAAATGTCACAAATTGTTAGACTAGGTAATATGGATAAGTTCATTTTTTTGAGTTTACTAGGTAATATGGATAAGTTGATTCTAGCATCAACATGTCACAAATTGTAATTCAATATTCTGCCAATATAATGCAATTTACCATTTTTACAAGTTGGCATTCATTGCCAAATTACTTCAAGTATCATTTTATGTAATTACCAAAGTTTCAGTTTTAGTGTGCTAGAATTGTCTAGCTTATTGTTCTATTTCTCTTGGTTTTTAGCTTCTAGTCAAAGAAGAAAAATTGTAGCTCTATGTCTTATTGAACTCTTAGAAAAATTTCAGGTCATTCTGACTTTTATAGACCAAGATATGGCCAATTTACTAAAGCTGGACAGATTGCACCTTTAGTGCAAAATTTGGTCAATTTTAGGTCACTTTTAGTTCTGACAGTTTTGGTACCCGAACTTGTGCAAGCTATTTGACTTGGTTCTGGCTATTTCTGGGCTTTAGTTTCTTCATAATAATTGTAGCTCTATGTCTAAGCTATCATGGTAAAAATTTCAGGTCAATTGGACCTGTTTTGAGTGAGTTATGGTCATCCTAATGATTACTATTCATATGGTCAAAAATCTGGGTTTGCAAGGTTGCCATTCCGGATTTGGTCATTTTTAAGGTCAGTTTCGAGGTAGAATTTTAGCAACATTTCCTAATGAAAGTTGGCCTATTTGGTGTCTAGTTTCACCCCCCATTGGCCTCATACCAATTGGGTTCACAGTTTTGCACTATTGACCTAATTTAGGTGTTGTTAACACACATAACCTGCATTTGAAAATTACACTTCCAATTTTCACAATCCTCCTCCTCCCAATACTTCAATATTCAATCATGGCACTTCTATGTATATTGTACAAAATTCCAGTAAAGTATTTTGGACAGAACACTCAAGTGCTCAATGCACACAATACACCATTCAAGTTCAACATTTACTTCAACCCAAATTCAATGTACATCAACACTTATATTACACATACACTTCCATGGCAATTACACAAACTGCCCACCATTCAACACCATCATATTTCATTAATAAATTTCATAAGCTCACACACAAATTCTTGATATTTAAGGCTGCCCAACATGGCAGTTTACTAAAGCATCAAAGTCCCACTTTTAAACCCTTAATTCAAGCACTAACATACACATACTTGGATATTAACTTACTACAACTTCCATTTGAGTTAATCAACCTTAAATCCCATCCATTAGAGGTAAGAAAAACTCAACCACAACAAACTTTCATGGCTGCCGAAAATGGACAAGTTCATATCTCAATATTTTCTTCCTTTCTCTTCACCAAATTACTCACCTCAACCTAAACACAAGGTTTACTAAAGCAAGGGAGAGGATTTGGACACTTACCACTTTTTGAGCTTGTTAAAACTTTACTAAATCTCTTCCTTTTTGTTCCCAATATCTTCCCCAAAGTGAGTAGGCAAGCTTTAATGAAGGATCCAAGTGGAAATGATGGCTTGATGATGGAGAGAGGAGGCTTCATGCATGGGCAGCCATGGAGGTTTTGGTTGGGATATTCATTTCGGCAAGATGAAGTTTGATGAGGAAGAATATGACAATGAGTGGAACCTATTGTCCCAAGGTCCCATATGTGTCCCTAATTAGGAGTTAGTGAAGCACTAAACTCATTTTTAATATTTAATTATTTCAAGTTTTATTATTTGCACATTTATCTCCTTTCTTTCACTATTTACATAATGTATCACAATTTAATTTTTCATGACATTTTCTGAGTGAAATATCATTTATTTTTAATGGACATTGAGGTCAAAAGGAAACTCTAGTTGTTAAATTATCAAAATGCCTCGCTTCAGGTTGTATTCCCGATTTTTCGGTAACACAGATTTTTATCTATTTCTCGATTTTTCGTTTTTCCTTATACTAATTTATTAATTTTTCTTTGATATTTCTATTGTCAATTACATTTCAATAAATCTTTAATTATGTCTCAAAATTTAATTCCGAGAGTTCCCCGCAATCCTAGGGTCGGCAATTGCCTTTGCCATAACTTCTCGGTGCGGTTACCCATCGCTACGGTGCCGGCTCATTTAACCTTATTTCATTTTCTCTCTTTTATTTTTCTTTAATTTTTCTTGTATTTTCTTTTTATTTATTTCATCATTATATGTCTGTTCACTATCACCGACGTGTAGTTTCAGACATCCTGACTTGCCTGGACTGTAACATACCTATGTTCGGTAGTGCGTTCTACTGTTTCGGTGACCAGTGTCTGTCCGGACAGCTAGAATGCCTAGAACTACATTTAAAAGTTAGTGAGGAGATATAAAATAATGAAATACAAGAAAAGAAAATACAAGAAAAACAAAGGAAAAATAATAGCAATGAAATGAAACTAAGTTAAACGAGCCAGCACCGCAGCGATGGGTGATTATGACGGAAGTTACAGCAGTAATAGCGGACCCAGACTATGAGGAGCCCTTGGAATTTAGTTTCGAGACATAATTAAAGACTTATTGAAGTATAAATTTCATTAGAATTATCAAAAAAAAAATTAATTAGTACAAAGAAAAACGAGAAATCGAGAAAATGACAAAACTCTTTGTTACAGAAAAATCGGGAATGCATCTGAATAGGGGCATTGTGGTTATTTGACACCCCGAGTTGCCTTTTGACCTACATGTCCATTAAAAATAAATGATATTAAACTTTGAAAATGTCATAAAAAAATTAAATTGTGGTACATAATGTAAATAGTGGAAGAATGGTGACAAAATTACAAAATTGGAAACTTTGGATTATTAAATCTTAAAACTAAGTTAGTGCTCCACTAAGGGGAATTAAGGGACATTAAAATACAACATTTTGGGACAGAAAAATCTGTCATCTTCAACCTCACAAATAGACCAGCCGAATTTATCCTCCCAAAAGAAAATCCTCCATAGCCAAACCTCATTCTACCTCTATGCACTCCACATTTAGCCCTCTTTTACACTAAGTTTCTTCATTAAACCTTGCATACTCAGCTTGGGGAAGACATTGGCAGCAAAAAGAAGAAGTTTGGGTGAGGTTTTAACAAGCTCCAATAAGAGGTAAGTGCTTATTTTCTTCCCTTCCTTAATTAAAACTTGTGTTGAGGTTATGGGTAATATTTTGGGTGAAGAAATTTGAAGAAATGGTTGAGTTATGGACTGTCCATTTTTGGCAGCCATGGAAGTGTAAGGTAAGTGGTTTGTTCTTATATGAATTTGATGGGTAATGATGTTAAATTAAGTGCTTATATGTATTGAAGTTGATTACCATGTATAAAGTGTGATTGTAAGTTGAAAAGTGAAAATGGAAGTTTGATTATGTATGTGACTTGGGCAGCATCATGGTGAAGGTTGATAATGTTTAAATTCATGAATTATTGTTGAAGTATGGTACAAAAAAATGGCAGCCTATGTATATCAGATAGTAGTGATAAGGTATATAATTTGATGATGGAAGTATGTGTAATAATTAGGAGTGTTTATATGTATATATTGTTGGGTTTGAACTTTGTAAATTGTAACTGCATTTGGTGTATTTTGAAGTGATTATATTCTGTCCAAGTTGACCTATAATGTAAAGAAGTGAATGGTTTTGGTTAGTGCCAAATGCAGAATGTTGTGTGAAGTGAAGATGTAATTGGTAAACATGTGTTTGGTTTGGTGTTTGAAAAGCATGTATAAGGCAGTGTGCAAATGGACCTATAACCCTAAGTGTGTGGCTCCAATTGGTATGAGGCCAATTGGAGGTTAAACTAGGCACAAAATTTGCCAACTTTCATGAAGAAAGCCTACCTAAATTCTGTCCATAAAGTGACTTGAAAAATGACCAAATCCGGATTAGTAACTTGAAAGCCTGAAAATTGACCATTTGGGTAATTGTTAGTGTTTTGACCATAACTTACACAAAACAGGTCCAAATGACCTGAAAGTTTTACCATAAATAGTGTAGACATAGATCTACAATTCTTATGAAGACACCCAAACCCAGAAATGGCCAGAACCAAGCCAAATAGCTTGCACAAGTTCAGGTACCAAAACTGGCCGAACCAAAAGTGACTTAAAAATGACCTAAGCCTACCATTTTAGTGCATTCTGTCCAGTATTGGTAAATTGACCATATCTTGGTCTATACAATTCAAAATGACCTGAAATTTTGCCCTGCGTGCAATAAGACATAGACTTACAAGTTTGTAGTTTGGACCGAAACCTAAAAACTGAGGGAACTAGGTTATCCGGCTAGGTCAAATTAGTATACCGAAATCCGGCAAATTGTAATAAAATGCAATATACTTGAAAATGAATTTGGTAACATATACCAACACTAAAGAGCTATAAAATGTGACATATTTGTAACATTAAACCTAATTCACCTAGAGTGCATCGAGGATCAACATTTTAGGTTGACTAAGGAAAATAATAGAATTCAATAAATTAATTATTAAGCCTTATTGTTAGAGATAGTTTAAATGAGTACTGAAACACTTCATATTGTGTGTTTCAGTTAGCAAAGACTCAAGGAAGGGGAAGGAAACACTGAGTCAGGGCCAAAAGAGATTTATCAGAGGTTTGTGCACAACAGTTATTTCTTTTGACTTTCCAATCGAAATAAATTATGAGAATTTTGTATGTTATTATTTTAAATTGTGAAAATTGTTTGAATGGATATTTGATGGATGCTTATTGCTTGAAAAATATTGCAAATGGTTTGAAACCACAACTATCATGTATATTGATTGAATTCCTTGCTAGCTTGTCGAGTGGGACGAATTGACTTTGAATTCCCTCTCTGGCTGAAGTGTTGAGGTGTGTGCCTATTGATGACGAATAGGATGAGTACTCATATTATTGCTAGCTAGCTATGTTATTCCTCACTAGCCATCGGCTTTTGGGACAAATGGAACTTTGGAACATGATTCAGCTGTGTCTATGATTTATTGATATTTATTGTGATATTATGAAATAGAGTTTAAATTCTTTATGACATTCACTGTCTTTGAATTTAACTATGGTTTTAAGTATCCACTATTTATATGACTTATGATTTATGATTTAAAGTTGCATTTTCTTAATGTTGTGCACCACTGAGATATTGGCTCAGTGATAGCTTTTCATTGCTGTCGCAGGTAGACAGACAGACAGGGCAGCAGACTAGGCTGCTAGTGCTACATTGAGAGTTCATCGGGTATATTGAGTATACCATACTTTGCATTTTGTATTGTAATGTATGTTCACTATATGTATATATTGTTCTTAGTTTTGAACAGTTGTAAATTAAAATTGTACATTAAAATTGTACATTAAAATTGTAAATTAAATTTGTAAATTATTTTGGCTTGTAAATATTGTGATATATTTCTTTTATTTCAGCTTTTGAAAGCACTAGAAAATTATTATGGATTTGAGTGGACAAATGTTGAAAAACTTATTATGTTGATTGGATATTGGAGTTTGGGGATTGAACAAAATATTGGAAGTGCTTTTTACAGGTTTTTAAAGAACTGTTTTATTCAAAATACAGATGGCACTCTACCAAAATTTTTGCAGAAATTATTAATACTTCAAATGTGTTATCTGGTTTCATTTTAGTTAAAAAATTTTTAACACCTGTAAATAGTGCTCACCACTGTAAAATGAAGTAAGAAAAGGTTTAAAATCCCTTGTAGTGTATTTAATGGGTTATTAGTAGATGAAGTTGGTAATTCGTTAGGTATACTACGGGATCATGTTATGCCTTACGAAGGAGTAGGGTGTGACATGTTTTAGTGGTATCAGAGTTAGTTTTTAAATTCTGTTTTCACCTGTAATTAGAATATTCTTTCTTCATAGTACAACTGCTCAATGTCATTGTTTAATACATACAGTACATTACATTATAAATATGCACTAACGGGAGGAAATCTCCTTGTGTTATTTGTTCAGGAGGTCTAAGATCCTCGAATTGAGTATGGAAGAGGGTGATCATTCAGTCGATCAATCGATAGAGGTTGAGGTACAAGGGGAGGCCCTAGCCCTTCACAATGTGAGTGGATCAACCGCACTAGCTGAAGGAACGGAAGCGTGAAAAACACAAGTTTATACCATTGAATTCAAAAATTTTCACCTAAGGTCACATGCATCATGCAAGATTTATTTTTATCTATTTGATTTCAATGATAAACAACATATTAAAACTCTTTTCACATGTTTTTGGATCTGTATTTGCCATTTAAGATTTTAAAATAAATCAGATTAATTTTAGAACCCTAGATTAAATCAAGAACGATTACACTAATCTCTTGATGCACTGTAGCGTGTCTGTGCCTTTGAGATTCATCTTCAGGACACCAAATATTGTCCCTCTAGCTTGTCCACACCAAGAACACCTATGGAAGCCCTTGAACAGCTTCTAAAGCTTTTTCTATTAATTAGAAATTTAAGTTCTGCCTTTTAAGATATTAGAGATGTAAACAGGACACTAGAAACAATTTCTAGTGTTCTTAATTCAAGAGATTGATGGCTAATCTCTTTAAATTGATGAGAGATGAAGAAGAATAGATGAAAAGCCTCAAAGTGGCGTGACAAAGGAGAGGAGTGGCTGCTGGTTGCTTTTCTTTTCATAACAACACTTAAATAGCTAGGTTAACACATTAAACCCTTGCCACATGTCACCCTTTGATTAGCTCTAGGTTTAAGTGACCCAATCACATTGTGCCAAGTGTCAAACCCATATTTAATCTTGATTTTAATCATCTTACATGATTAAAAAATATTTGGCAAGCTTATGTGTAATCCCATATGTCACCATCTCATGATGCCACGTGTCACACTGTGAAATGACCAAAATGCCCCTGTGTCTTAATTTTGAGTTCTTAACCCAAAATAATTATTTTTCTTCTTCTAATCAATTTATATCAAATATAAATTAATTAATTAATCTCTATTAATTAATTTCTTATTAATTAAATTCATATTTAAACACTTTAAATATAAATTTAACTTATACTATACATCCAATAATCTAGATTTGGTTTCCAGTCATGCTAGGGACTTTGCAATTTAATTGCAAACCAAACCTATTTAATTAATCAATTAAACTCTTTAATTAATTAATTAAATCATATTTAAATAGGTGATAACTTGTGTATGTGTGTGACTTACTAGGCTCATCACTAATTGGCAGTGAGACATGATATCAACTCTTAATATCATCAGAACTTTTTCTTGTCATAAATGATTTCTCTAAATCATTTAATGAACCTCATAGACCATCGTTAACACCTAGCATAGCATGCCATGGCCACCCAATTAGTAATAAGGTTTACCCTAAATGAACCTATAATCATATGTTACCATGCACTAGAATCTCTCTGTTACAAAATCCCAACTCAAGCTGGAGTCATGGTTTATGTCAAACTCCATTTGCTATGAATATTATGTTCTCTTTTAATTCCAGTTCTTGATTAAAAAGATTTTCTCATCAGAAACTCTTTTCTGAATACATCTATCTGTCCTGGCCAGGAACTTGAAACATCAAGAACAATTAAATGAACATAGGATTTTATCTCTATTTACTTAGAGGAACAGATTCCATCTTGATCAACACCTACCTCCATATATAACTAGTAGGAGCCAACACATGCCCATATACCCATACATAGTACAAGTATGAAAGCAGTATCAAACTCAAACTACCTATATACAAGATAACTGTGCTATCTCAGGTCTAAAGATTATATGCACTGATATGATTTATGACAAAACATTGACAAGAGTAAACTCCATGTGGTTGTCGTAAGTGTCACTGATTCGGCCTACTTATCATTTATAAGTGCCTATCATGTTTGTCATATGGCATGAGACTCACCATTCCATCTTATTTATATCTCATATAAATAACTTGGTAACAAACATGAATACAATCTTTCTGGATAAGTCATGTCCTTATTATGAAGTATCCTTAATTGTGAACCTATTTATGATACTTTGTGCTAGAAATATTGTCACTCATATTCTTAACAACTTAAGAATAATATTTCTAACAAAATATCAATGGACCTTTTCTATTACACATAAATATATTATGTAATCGGAAAAGTGGAAATGCCTTTTATTAATAAAAATATGTACAAGATACATACTAAATGATATGCTCTAAGGCATACTACTAACAATCTCCCACTAGCACTAGAGCCATTCATTACAATACCTTAGACCCATCTTCTCAAGATGTCAGTCTAACTGAGCTTGTGACAAAAGCTTAGTGAATGGATCAGCTGGATTTTTCAGCTGATGTTATTTTTCTGCATGGCTATATCGCCTTGCCCAACTATATCTCTAATAATGTGGTAGTGCCTTTCTATGTGTTTGGATTTTGGGTGAGACCTTAGTTCCTGAGCCTGTATGACTGCTCCATTGTTGTCACAGTGTAATAGAACTGCTGACTCAATGGAAGGAACTACTGTAAGTTCTGTCACGAACTTTTTTATCCAAACAGCTTCCTTTGCAAAGATATGATGCAAAGAATATACTCACCTCTCGTAGTGGAATCTGCGATCGTGCTCGCTTTGGAACTCTTCCAACTGACTGCACCTCCATTACAAATGAACACATATCCAGAGGTAGACTTTCTATCATCGATATCTGATTGGAAATCAAAATCAGTATAACCATCCAATTGCAAGTCTCCACCTCCATAAATCAAGAATAAATCCTTAGTTCTTCTCAAGTACTTAAGGATATTCTTGACAGCTATCCAGTGTTCCAAACCTGGATTGGATTGATACCTGCTAGTCAAACTAACAGCATATACGATATCCGACCTAGTACACAACATTGCATACATTAAACTTCCAATAGCCGAAGCATATGGAATCCTGGCCATCTTATCTCTTTCTTCAGGTGTCTTTGGAGACATCTCTTTAGAAAGGTGGATACCATGTCTCACTGGTAACAATCCTCTCTTGGAATCAAGCATGTTAAACCTCTTTAACACCTTTCCAAGTATAGACTTTGGGATAAATCAATTATTCATTTCGCTCTATCTCTATAAATGCGAATCCCAAGAATATAGCTTGCATACCCTGGAACCATCTTGGGATTCAAAACCCCTAGGTTGTTCCATGAAAATGTTTTCTTTAATGTATCCATTGAGAAAAGTTGTTTTGACATCCATATGCCAAATCTCATAATCATAGTATGCAGCTATTGCTAATAAAATCCTAATTGATTTAAGCATGGCAATAGGCGAGAAAGTCTCCTCATAGTCGATTCCTTGCCTTTGGCGAAACCCTTTCGCTACTAGCCTTGCCTTATAGGTCTCTACCTTTCCATCAGAACCAATTTTCTTCTTGAAAACCCATTTGTTCCCTATAGGTACAATACCTTTAGGTGGGTCAACAAGATCCCAAACTTCATTCTTATACATGGAATCAATCTCGGATTTCATAGCATCAATCCATTTTGAAGAGTCTATATCTGATATAGATTCTTCATAGGTAAGTGGATCATCTCCATGATCTACTTCTTCATGAGTAAACAACTCTTGTTCTTCTTCATGAAGAAAACCATATCTCACTGGTGGGTGAGATACCCTGGTTGTTCTACTAGGAACAGCTGTAGATGTTTCATCAACGGGTATAGGTTGACTAGATGGATATATATCCATCTGATCTGTTGGTTGGTCAGAATTCTCCAATTCTAACTCTATTTGCCTTCTTTTGCCTCCTTTTTGAACAAACTGTTGTTCAAGAAATGTGGCATCTCTACTTATCACAACCTTTTTTGAAGTAGGCAAATAAAAATAATATCTAAAACTATCTTTTGGATATCCAACAAATCGACCTTTTTCTGATCTGGTCTCTAATTTATCAGTGTTTAGCTTTTTGATATAAGTTGGACAACCCCAAATCTTAACATGCATAAAACTTAGTTTTCTTCCATGCCATATCTCATAAGGTGTGGAAGAAATTGATTTTGATGGAATCCTATTCAGAATATACAAAGCTGATTCTAATGCAAATCCCCAAAAGAAGATTGGCATATCAGTGTAGCTCATCATACTACGTACCATATCCAATAGGGTGCGATTTCTCTTTTCAGATACACCATTCAGCTGTGGCGTTCCTGGAGGAGTCAGCTGAGAAACAATGCCATGCTCTCTCAAGTATTCATCAAATTCAGTACTCAAATATTCACCTCCACGATCTGATCGAAGAGCTTTAATACTCTTTCCTGTTTGATTTTCTACTTCAGATTTAAATTCCTTAAACTTTTCAAAGGATTCATGTTTTTATTTCATCAAATACAAATACCCAAACCTTGATTTATCATCAGTAAAAGTAATAAAATAATGAAAACCCCCTCTAGCCATTTCTTTAAATGGACCACATACATCACTATGTATTAGCTCCAAAATATTTTCAGCTCTTAGCCCTTGTCTAACAAAGGGTGATCTAGTCATTTTTCCCTGAAGGCAAGATTCATAAGTTGGAGTAGGCTCAGGGCCCAATGAGGATAGAATCCCCATTTTCTCCAGTTTTGCAATCCTATCTTCTGCAACATGACATAACCTTAAGTGCCAAATATATTTTGAACTTGAGTTGGTTTTCACCATTGCATTGCATTCTTTTAGATCACTTGCATTCAATTTGTGTTTGTCATTATTATCCAAATAATAAAGACCATCATTCATATAACCCGAACCAACATATTTATTTCCAAAATAAATATTGCAAACATCATCTGTAAACTGAAATTCATAGCCATTTCTAGTCAAACTAGATATAGAAATGATGTTCTTAAAAGCATCAGGTACATATAAAATATTATCCAAACACAAAACATGTCCAAACATGTAAAAAGATTTAGATCCTATGGCTAAAGCTTCAACAGTTGAACCATTGCCAATCCAGACTCTAATATCTTGAGAACGCAAGCTGCTACTGTTTGCTAGTTCTTGCATATCATTAGAAATGTGAGAACTGGCACCAGTATCTAAAACCCAAGCTGTAGATGAACTATGAGTATCATCAGAATCTAAATAACAAGATATGGACATACCTTCCGAAGGTGTATCCTTCTTGTCCTTCAGAGAAGCAAGATACTCTGGGCAGTTCCTTTTCCAGTGCCCATCCTTTTAGCAGTGGAAACACTTTCCTTTGCCTCCATCAACTTTAGTCTTCCTTTTCTGTTTAGCTATTTTCTTGGAAGGACCAGGAATCTGAGGTTTATTTTTCTTATTGCCCTTCTTCTTGTTGGACTTTCCAGCAGAAGAAGATGCAACCAAAGCTACCTCTTTTCCTTTATTGCCTGGCATATTCTTTTAAGCAATAACCAGCATGTTGAGTAAACCAGCTAAGGTGCATTCCTGTTTAGTCATATGGAAATTTGTCAGAAAATTCCCAAAAGACTCAGGAAGTGACTGAAGGATCAAATCCGTCTGTAGTTGGAAATCCATGTTGAAGTCAAGATGTTCCAACTGCTCAATCAGCCGAATCATCTTATGGACATGATCCCCAACATTCTATCCCTCAGACATCCTCATATGGAATAGCTGTCTAGATATCTCATACCTAGCATTCCTGCTGTGCTCACCATACAACTCTTGTAAGTGAAGGAGGATCTCACTCGCACTCTGCATGTTCTCATGTTGCTTCTGTAACTCATTACTCATAGAAGCAAGCATGTAACACTTAGCTCTCATATCATGCTCCTTCCACTTGTCCAAAGTTTCATGTTCCTCTTGTGTGGCCTCTGGAGGTAAGGGACCAGGAACATTTGAATCTAGAACATATCCTATATGTTCAAGGTTTAGGACAAGTTTCAAATTTCTTAGCCAATCAGACAGATTAGGTCCTGTCAACCTATTTAGATCAAGTATGCTTGCAAGGATATTGGATAGTAGTGATTGTTTTGTGCTCATTTTTATCAGAAAATTAACTGCAGAAAATAACCAGATTAATTAGTAAATGTAACATGTAAATAACCAAAATGATTATGGTCTTTTAATCAAATTGGTCCTCCCACTAACTTAGCGAATCCTACACTTCCAAAGTAGAAAACAGAAATCCTAGTTGGATAGATTTCTAGTGGGTGATTGAATTCTTATAATTCTATTGATCATCCTCAGGTACATCCATTATTGGAATTACAATAAACTATAAGTGAGCAACTCCTTGCCCATCACATCTCATGTGAGGTTCAATCCTTTACCTTGCCCTTAATGCTCAAAATCTCAGGTACATCCATTATTGACTTATCTTGCATTAGTTAAGTTGATCCCATTGAGCCAGTAATTATGCAAATAATTTTAATGTCCTCAGGTACATCCAACATTGGCCACTAAACCATTTACATATTTACAACATCTCATGTTTAACAATTATTCTTAAGAAAATCTCTTAAATTAATTGCATCTCATGTAACTATTTAAAATTTCTTAAAATAATTGCCCCAATGGAGGGCCTATGTTATAATTACTTTAATTATAGCATTTCCAACTTAATCATTTGTTTGGAAGATTTTATGGTCATTCTAATTACTATTAAGGTCTCACTTTGCACATTATCCAATTAGCATGCATATATCATATAATAGCATACATTCCTATACATCTCATGCATTCATGGATAAGCAATAAATATGGTATGATCATGGACTTTCTAAGGGATTCAATTCTGAGCCACCAAGAATTGAATCAGGGCATTCCTAGGTGCATTTCATTCATTCATTCATTTTACAAGAGTTGCTGAAGGAGTACATAATCAACACTTGATCTTGAATTCCTCCCACTGGTCCCACCAATGCTCTTGACCTCCTTGAACTTCTTGCAATCTAATATTACATAGTAATCCTTGGCATACCAAGGCGAATTTACAAGAACTTAAATAAATGAAATTACAACCCAAAAATTATTATAAACTTAATAATACATGCCCAAAATAAATTAAAATAAATTAATTAATTTATAATCCCAAAGAAACATAAAAGAAATAAATCCAATCACATTGGTCTTTTATAGTCCATGATCATCCATCATGCATATCACTATTTAACAATTAAATAAAACATATATACTTAAATTAAATTGAATATCTCATATTCAACTTAAAAATCTAGATTTGAATATGATTCAAATAAATTTAAAAATTTAGATTTGAATCTCATTCAAACAAATTTAAAAATTCAGATTTGAATCACATTCAAATAACTTTAAAAATTTAGCTTTGAATCACATTCAAATATTTTTTAAAAAATCAGATTTGAATCACATTCAAACATTTTTTAAAAAATCAGATCTGAATTTTATTCAATCAAATTTAAAAAATCAGATTTAAATATGATCCAAACAACTTGAAAAATTCAGATTTGAATCACATTCAAACAACTTTTAAAATTCAGATTTGAATCACATTAAAACAATTTAAAAATTCTGATTTGAATCATAATTTAATTGTGTGATTAAAACTACTAATTAAACACTTTAATTAGTCAAAGAATAGGCCTTAGATCATACAACAATTGTAGAATTAAAAGCCAAACCTTGAACCACCCATGGTAGCCAAACCATGCGCACCATTGATGGTCTTTTTTCAAGTATGCCGCCACCTTGCTTTGCAACCAGCAATAATCCTTTGATCTCCTGATCAAACACACAATTAAATGATATAATCAACAATCTAAATGGCAAATATAGTGGCTCTTATACCAATTGAAGGAACGGAAGCGTGAAAAACACAAGTTTATACCATTGAATTCAAAAATTTTCACCTAGGGTCACATGCATCATGCAAGATTTATTTTTATTTATTTGATTTCAATGATAAAAAACATATTAAAACTCTTTTAATATGTTTTTTGATCTGTATTTTCCATTTAAGATTTTAAAATTAATCAGATTAATTTTAGAACCCTAGATTAAATCAAGAACGATTACACTAACCTCTTGATGCACTGCAGCGTGTTTGCGCCCTTGAGATTCGTCTTCAGGACACCAGATGTTGTCCCTCTAGCTTGTCCACACCAAGAACACCTATGGCAGCCCTTGAACAGCTTCTAAAGCTTTTTCTATTAATTAGAAATTCAAGTTCTGCCTTTTAAGAGATTAGAGATGTAAACAGGACACTAGAAACAATTTCTAGTGTTCTTAATTCAAGAGATTGATGGCTAATCTCTTTGAATTGATGAGAGATGAAGAAGAATAGATGAAAAGCCTCAAAGTGGCGTGACAAAGGAGAGGAGTGGCTGCTGGTTGCTTTTCTTTTCATAACAACACTTAAATAGCTAGGTTAACACATTAAACCCTTGTCACATGTCACCCTTTGATTAGCTCTAGGTTTAAGTGACCCAATCACATTGTGCCAAGTGTCAAACCTATATTTAATATTGATTTTAATCATCCTACATGATTAAAAAACATTTGGCAAGCTTATGTGTAATCCCATATGTCACCATCTCATGATGCCACGTGTCACACTGTGAAATGACCAAAATGCCCCTGTGTCTTAATTTTGAGTTCTTAACCCAAAATAATTATTTTTCTTCTTCTAATCAATTTATATCAAATATAAATTAATTAATTAATCTCTATTAATTAATTTCTCATTAATTAAATTCATATTTAAACACTTTAAATATAAATTTAACTTATGCTATACATCCAATAATCTAGATTTGGTTTCGAGTCATGCTAGGGACATTGCAATTTAATTGCAAACCAAACATATTTAATTAATCAATTAAACTCTTTAATTAATTAATTAAGTCATCTTTAAATAGGTGATAACTTGTGTATGTGTGTGACTTACTAGGCTCACCACTAATTGGCAATGAGACATGATATCGACTCTTAATATCATCAGAACTCTTTCTTACCATAAATGATTTCTCTAAATCATTTAATGAACCTCATAGACCATGGTTAACACCTAGCATAGCATGCCATGGCCGCCCAATTAGTAATAAGGTTTACCTTAAATGAACCTATAATCATATGTAACCATGCACTAGAATCTCTCTATTACAAAATCCCAACTCAAGCTGGAGTCATGGTTTATGTCAAACTCCATTTGCTATGAATATTATGTTCTCTTTTAATTCCAGTTCTTGATTAAAAAGATTTTCTCATCAGAAACTCTTTTATGAATAAATCTATCTGTCCTGGCCAGGAACTTGAAACATCAAGAACAATTAAATGATCATAGGATTTTATCTCTGTTTACTTAGAGGAACAGATTCCATCTTGATCAACACCTACCTCCATATATAACTAGTAGGAGCCCACACATGCCCATATACCCATACATAGTATAAGTATGAAAACAGTATCAAACTCAAACTACCTATATACAAGATAACTGTGCTATCTCAGGTCTAAAGATTATATGCACTGATATGATTTATGACAAAACATTGACAAGAGTAAACTCCATGTGCTTGTCATAAGTGTCACTGGTTCGGCCTACTTATCATTTATAAGTGCCTATCATGTTTGTCATATGGCATGAGACTCACCATTCCATCTTATTTATATCTCATATAAATAACTTGGTAACAAACATGAATACAATCTTTCTGGATAAGTCATGTCCTTATTATGAAGTATCCTCGATTGTGAACCTATTTATAATACTTTGTGCTAGAAATATTGTCACTCATATTCTTAACAACTTAAGAATAATATTTCTAACAAAATATCAATGGACATTTTCTATTACACATAAATATATTATGTAAACGAAAAAGTGGAAATGCCTTTTATTAATAAAAATATGTACAAGATACATACTAAATGATATGCTCTAGGGCATACTACTAACACTAGCCCCCTCGGTACCACAGTTTCCTGCTCAGTTTGCACAACAGATGGCTGCAATATTCCAACAGATGGCTGGTAACATGCCTACTCAAGCCCCACAACAGACATCAGTGGTACAACCATAGTCTTCAGCTAGGCAGTATGACAAATTGATGAAATATGGGGCTACTGAGTTCAAGGGGACAGTAGATCCTCTAGAGGCAGAACAGTGGTTAGAGAGAATGGATAGGGTGTTCAAGAAGCTACATTGTACAGAGCAGCTCAGATTTGAATATTCAGTGTCTCTGCTATAGGGGGATGCATATGACTGGTGGAAAACCATTCCCCATAGTCTGTTAGAACCTTCAGTACTAACATGGAATGATTTTCTATGGGAGTTCAGACAAAAATATGTCCCTGATGCTTATGTGGAGCAGAAGCTGCAAGAGTTCCTAAGTTTGAAACAGGGGAGTAGATCGGTGGTTGAATATGAAAGGGAATTTTTTCGCCTAAGCCATTATGTAATAAGTCCACTTTCTACCAGTAGGGAGAGATGTAAGAGTTTTGAAACCGGCTTGAAGCCCAGTATCAGATTACAAGTGGTCGGATTCAAACATAACAACTTCTCTGAGCTTATTTCTCAAGCACTAGAATTAGAGAGAATTGAATCAGAAGTGGCCCCAGAGAAAAAAAAAATCAAAGAAGACAGAGAAAGAGAGAAAGTCAGTAGAACAGAGTTCCAGTGGTCCTATTGGAAAGAGGAAGAACTTTGGGGGACACAACAGAGGTGGTAAAAAGTCCAGTAGGGGAAGATATTCAGGACAGAAACCTCCTCTATCTGGTCAGCAGAGTACCAGAAGTTCCTACCCTCCCCGCCAATGTGAAACTTGTGGAAGAACTCATGGTGGGGTATGCTACAAGGCCATAGGAGCCTCTTATAACTGTGGACGCACAGGACATTTTGCTAAGGACTGCACCAGTGCCCGTAGAGTTGGACCACCTTCTACTACTGCAGAAGGGTCAGTTCAGAGTCCTGTCACCAGAGGTTCACAACCACCTAGTAGAGGTAGAGGCAGGGGTAGAGGTAGTCCAACAGGCAGCGAAGGCACTGTGAATCAATCAGAGCAAGGCAGTGCTCTAGTCAGAGTATACGCAATGAGACATAGAGAAGAGGTCAAGATGTATTTGTGTTATTTGATCCAGGTTCTACTCATTCTTATGTGAGTACTAGCATCATTGCTTGCATTGTTGTTCCATGTATAAAAATGGACTTTGAGGTGCTAGTAACAAGTCCGTTAGGACAAGAGGTCAAGGTTAATAAAATGTATAGAGATTATCCTTCGGTGATCCAAGGATACACGTTTCTGTCTGATCTCATTGAAATGCCCTTCAGAGATTATGATATCATCTTGGGCATGGATTGGTTAGCCGGGGATCACGCCATGATTGACTGTAGATTGAAGGCAGTCACTTTTGGTCTCCCTTAGTACAGTGATGTGGTAATACATGGGGAGAGGCAGATATTGCCATCAAACATCATTTCAGTTGCACTAGCCAGAAAAATGATCAGAAAGGGGTGTGAAGCATACTTGGCACATGTGGTAGACACCTAAGTGGGGAGTCCAACATTGAGGGACATCCCTACAGTATATGACTTTCAAGATGTGTTTACTGATGAATTGCCAGAATTACATCCAGAAAGAGAGGTGTAGTTTGAAATTAATGTTATGCCTAGTGTGGATCTAATCTCCATAACACCATACAGAATGGCACCAGCAGAGTTGAAGGAGTTAAAGGTACAGTTGCAAGAACTACTTGAAAAGGGCTTCATCAGCCCTATTGTGTCACCTTGGGGAGCGCCAGTATTGTTTGTTAAGAAGAAAGATGGCACTCTCCGCTTATGTATTGACTACCAGCAATTGAATAAGGTGACAATAAAGAACAGATATCCATTGCCTCGTATTGATGATCTGTTTGATCAGTTTAAGGGTGTAGCTGTGTTCTCCAAAATTGATTTGCAATCTGGTTATTATCAGTTAAAAGTGCAAGAGAAGAGTATTCCAAAAACTGCTTTCAGAACTCGATATGGCCACTATGAGTTTCTGGTAATGCCATTCGGGTTAACTAATACTCCAGCTGCTTTTATGGATCTGATGAGCACTATCTTCAGACCATATATCGACCAATTTGTGGTGGTGTTTATAGATGATATTTTGATATATTCGAGGAATGCAGAGGAGCATGACAGACATCTGCGGATTGTACTGCAGACTTTAAGGGAGAAATAATTATACGCCAAATTATCGAAATGTGAATTTTGGCTGAAAGAAATCTCCTTCTTAGGACATGTTGTGTCGGCTGAAGGGATCAAGGTAGATTCCAGCAAGGTAGAAGCTATCCTTAATTGGAAGCCGCCCAGGAATATCACAGAAATTCATAGTTTTCTAGGTTTAGCTGGATATTACCGCCAGTTTGTGAAAAGGGCTTTCTATGTTAGCTTCTCCACTGACCAAGCTACTTCGGAAAGATGTCAAATTTCAGTGGACTAATAAATGCCAACAGAGTTTTGACGAGTTGAAGAGGTGTCTGACTGAAGCTCTAGTCCTTACTTTACCTACACCGGGTAAAAAATACACAGTTTATAGTGCTACTTCTCACAATGGATTAGGCTATGTATTGATGCAAGATCGAAATGTCATTGCTTATGCATCATGCCAGTTGAAACCGCATGAGAGGAACTACCCAACACATGATTTGGAGCTTGCAGCTATTGTTTTTGCTCTGAAAATCTAGAGACACTATTTGTATGGAGAGAAATGCTACATTTACATAGATCACAAGAGCTTGAAGTACTTAGGTACCCAGAAGGAATTAAACTTGAGGCAGAGGAGATGGTTAGAATTGATTAAAGACTATGATTGCTTAATAGACTATCAGCCAGGGAAAGCAAATGTGGTGGTTGATGCCTTAAGTCGCAAGACTATGGCAAGTCTCAGAGTTTCTCCTTTGTCCATGGTATATGAGTTGAAAGCACAGCATGCCAGTTTGGAGATTGATGATGAGGGACAGACAGTAGTTGCATGGCATGTACAGCCAGTGTTGATTGATCAGATCAGAATGGCTGCTTAGAATGATGAAAAATATCAGAAGCTACTGAAGAAGTCCAGTAGGGCAAGAAACCTAAATTTTCTGTGAGAGATGATGGTTTACTACTACATCAGGGCAGAATGTATGTTCCTAATGATGTGGATTGAGACAAATCATTATGAAGGAAGCACATGAGTCTCCTTTTGCTATGCACCCTGGTGGAACTAAAATGTACAGAGGGCTAAAAGAACATTACTGGTGGATGCGTATGAAGAGGGATATAGCTGAATTTGTTTCCAAATGCCTAACTTGTCAGCAAGTGAAGGCAGAACATCAAGCCCCAGCTGGTTTGTTACATCCATTGCCTGTACCAGAGTGGAAGTGGGAACGGATAACTATGGATTTTGTGATGGGACTTTCGAGGACACAGATAGTCATGATGCAGTATGGGTTATAGTTGACAAACTGACCAAGTATGCTCACTTTTTGCCAGTCCGGATGGACTATAGGTTGGAGAGATTGGCCAGATTGTACAAAAATGAGATTGTAAGACTACATAAAGTGCCAGTATCAATTGTATCTAACAGAGATCCTAGGTTCACTTTTGGATTCTGGGGTAGTCTTCAGAGAGCCCTAGGAACTAGATTGAACTACAACACGACATTCCACCCACAGACAGGTGGCCAGTCTAAGAGGGTAATTCAGATATTGGAGGATATGCTACGGGCTTGTGTGATTGAGTTTGAAGGTAGTTGGGATATACACTTGCCTTTGATTGAGTTTGCTTATAACAACAGCTACCAAATCAAGCATTGGGATGCCTCCATATGAAGCTTTGTATGGCAGGAAGTGCAGAACTCCCCTATGTTGGGATGAAGTAGGTGAAAGAAAGATGATTAGGCCAGAAATTGTTAAACAGACAGAGGAAAAGATCAGATGGATCAGAGATTGACTCAAGGCTGCATCAGACAGTCAGAAGTCCTATGTTGATATGAAGAGAAGAGATATTGAATATGCAGTGGGTGATAAGGTATTCCTCAAAGTTTCTCCTTGGAAGAGGATTATGAGATTTGGTAGAAAGGGGAAACTGAGTCCTTGTTTCATCGGACCATATGAGGTTCTGGAGAGAGTGGGTCCTTTGGCATATCGGTTGGCATTACCTCCAGAGCTAGAAAGGATACACAGTGTCTTTCATGTGTCCATGTTAAGGAGGTATAGATCTAACCCATCTCATGTTCTATCAGTTGAAGAGATTGAGGTAAATCCAGACCTCTCATATGAGGAAGAACCCATAGAAATTCTGGCATATGAGGTGAAGCAGCTGAGGAATAAACAGATACACCTGGTTAAAGTGCTATGGAACCATCATTCAGGCCAGGAAGCTACTTGGGAACGTGAAGAGGACATGAGGAGACAGCACCCATAGCTATTCAGAAACTGATGCTAGGTAAAATTTCGAGATAAAATTTATTTTAAAGGGGGGAGAATTGTAACACCCCTATGTTCGGTAATGCGTTCTACTGTTCTGGTGACCAATGTTTGTCCAGACAGCTAGAATGCCTAGAACTACACTTAAATATTGATGGGGAGATATAAAATAATGAAATATAAGAAAAGAAAATACAAGAAAAACAAAGGAAAAATAATAGCAATGAAATGTAACCAAGTTAAACGAGCCGAGAACCCTAGCGATGGGTGACCATATCGGAAAGTTGCGGCGTGGACTGTTGACTAGCCCTGGACCACGGGGAACCTTGAAAAATATTTTTAGAACTTAAATAAATGTCTATTGAAGTATAAATATCATTAAAAATATCAAAGAAAATTTAATTAATTAGTACAAAGAAAAACGAGAAATCGAAAAAACGACAAAACTTGGTATTACCAAAAAATCGGGAATGCAACCCGAATAGGGGCATTGTGGTCATTTGACACCCTGAATTGTCTTCTGACCTCAATGTCTATTAAAAATAAATGATATTACACTTTAGAAATGTTATGAAAAATTAAATTGTGACACATTATAAGAATAGTGAAAGAAATGAGGAATAAAAACTAAATTATGAAACTTTAACTAAACAAATATTAAACCTTTACCTTAGTGCTCCACTAACTCCACTTAAGTGGACATTTAATCAACATATGGACAGAAGATAACTTCATCTTCAACCTTGGGAAAATTCAGCCGAAACCTTTGGGAGAGAAAACTCCATGGCCGCACCTTGAAGTCCACCATGCAACCATAATCCAAGCCTCCAATGGTTAAGGTTTCTTCACTAAACCTTGTCCACACACCTTGGGCAGCATATTAGGAGCAAGAAAGTTAAGTTTTGGTGAGGTTTTGAAGAACTTCAAAGGTGGTAAGTGTGTATTTTCAATTCTTGTTTCATTAAAAGTGTAACCAAGGTTGTGGGTAGTTGATTTATGGAAGAATTTTTGAAGTTTGATGAATTAATAGAGATGTACATTTTGGCAACCATGAAACCTCAATATGAACAGCTTGTTCTTGCATGTAAATAGTGGTTTGAATGATGATTTAAATGTTTGATTGTATTGTAGTTGAATTCCATGAGTAAGGTTTGATTTGTAAGCTTGAAAATTTCAAATGGAGGTTGATGGGTATATGTAAACTTGTGGCAGCCTCATGAAGAAGATTGAAGTATTTGAGTTCATGAAATATTGTTGAATTATGTTGTCATTGATGGCAGCATGTGTATACAAATAATTGTTTGAATTTGGACATGGAAATGAGGTATGTTCATATGGTTGAATTGTTGTAAATGGGACTTTAATTGTTGTAAATGGGACTTTGGAAAATTTTGTATTATAGTGTGTTTGTTGAGAGTGGTTACAAGCTGCCGAAATGACAAAAAATGTGAAGTAAAATGTGTTAGTGTTATGGTACAAACCAGAATTGGCATGGAAGAGTTAATTTGGTAAGTGTTGGACGTGTAATTGGTAAGGATGAACAATGAGTAATAGGGCAGTGTATGTTTTGGCTTAGAACCTTAAGTGTGTGGCTCCAATTGGTATGAGACCAATTGGAGGTGAAACTAGGCACAAAATGTGCCAACTTTCATGAAGGAAGCTTACCAAAATTCTGCCTAGAAGGTAACTTGAAAATGACCAAATCCGAATTAGTGAATTGAAAGCTTGAAAATTGACTATTTGGGCAGCAGTTGGTTATTGGCCATAACTCACTCAAAATAGGTCTAATTGACCTGAAATTTTTACCGTGAATAGTCTAGACATATATCTACAATTCTTATAAAGACACCAACACCCAGAAATGAACATAAGAAAGTCAAATAGCTTGCACAAGTTAGGGTATAAAAACTGTTAGTAGTATGCCCTAGAGCATATCATTTAGTATGTATCTTGTACATATTTTTGTTAATAAAAGGAATTTCCACTTTTTCGTTTACATAATATATTTATATATAATAGAAAAGGTCCATTGATATTTGTTAGAAACTCTATTCTTAAGTTGTTAAGAATATGAGT
Organism: Hevea brasiliensis; assembly: GCF_030052815.1. Taxonomy (NCBI): domain Eukaryota; kingdom Viridiplantae; phylum Streptophyta; class Magnoliopsida; order Malpighiales; family Euphorbiaceae; genus Hevea; species Hevea brasiliensis. The sequence goes on along the minus strand of NC_079497.1, from coordinate 54,917,249 downwards.
GACAGTATTTCTAGTACAAAGTATCATAAATAGGTAGTGACAGTATTTCTAGTACAAAGTATCATAAATAGGTTCACAATCGAGGATACTTCATAATAAGGACATGACTTATCCATAAAGATTGTATTCATGTTTGTTACCAAGTTATTTTTATGAGATATAAATAAGATGGAATGGTGAGTTTCATGCCATATAGCAAACATGATAAGCACTTATAAATGATAAGTAGGCCGAACCAGTGACACTTATGACAAGCACATGGAGTTTACACTTATCAATGTTTTGTCATAAATCATATCAGTGCATATAATCTTTAGACCTGAGATAGCACAGTTATCTTGTATATAGGTAGTTTGAGTTTGATACTGCTTTCATACTTGTACTATGTATGGGTATATGGGCATGTGTTGGCTCCTACTAGTTATATATGGAGGTAGGTGTTGATCAAGATGGAATCTGTTCCTCTAAGTAAATAGAGATAAAATCCTATGTTCATTTAATTGTTCTTGATATTTCAAGTTCCTGGCCAGGACAGATAGATTTATTCAGAAAAGAGTTTTTGATGAGAAAATCTTTTTAATCAAGAACTGGAATTAAAAGAGAACATAATATTCATAGCAAATGGAATTTGACATAAACCATGACTCCAGCTTGAGTTGGGATTTTGTAACAGAGAGATTCCAGTATATGGTAACATATGATTATAGGTTCATTTAAGGTAAACCTTATTACTAATTGGGTGGCCATGGCATGCTATGCTAGGTGTTAACCATGGTCTATGAGGTGCATAAAATGATTTAGAGAAATCATTTATGGTAAGAAAGAGTTCTGATGATATTAAGAGTTGATATCATATCTCATTGCCAATTAGTGATGAGCTTAGTAAGTCACACAAATACACAAGTTATCATCTAATTAAATATGATTTAATTAATTAATTAAAGAGTTTAATTGATTAATTAAATAGGTTTGGTTTGTAATTAGATTGCAAAGTCCCTAGCATGACTTGAAACCAAATTTAGATTATTGGATGTATAGTATAAGTTAAATTTATATTTAAAGTGTTTAAATATGAATTTAATTAATGAAAAATTAATTAATAGAGATTAATTAATTAATTTATATTTGATATAAATTGATTAGAAGAAGATAAATAATTATTTTGGGTTGAGAACTCAAAATTAAAACACAGGGGCATTTTGGTCATTTCACAGGGTGACATGTGGCACCATGAGATGGTGACACATGGCATTACACAGAAGCTTGCCAAATGTCTTTTAATCATGTAAGATGATTCAAATTAAGATTAAATATAGGTTTGACACTTGGCACAATGTGATTGGGTCAATTTAACCTAGAACCAATCAGAGGGTGAAATGTGGCAAAGGTTTAATGTGTTGACCTAGCTATATAAGTGTTGTTATGAATTAAAAATAAGGCAACCAGCAACCACTCCTCCTTTGTCATGCCATTTTGAGGCTCTCCATATCTTCTTCTTCATCTCTCATCAATTCAAAGAGATTAGCCATCAATCTCTTGAATTAAAAATACTAGAAATCGTTTCTAGTGTCCTGTTTACATCTTTAATTTCTTAAAAGGCAGAACTTGATTTTCAAAATAATAGAAAAAGCTTTAGAAGCTGTTCAAGGGCTTCCATAGGTGTTCTTGGTGTGGACAAGCTAGAGGGACAACATCTGGTGTCCTGAAGACGCATCTCAAAGGCGCAAATACACTGCAGTGCATCAAGAGGTTAGTGTGTTTATTCTTGATTTAATCTAGGGTTCTAAAATTAATCTGATTAATTTTAAAATCTTAAATGGAAAATACAGATCCAAAAAAATATTAAAAGATTTTTAATATGTTGTTTATCATTGAAATCAAATAGATAAAAATAAATCTTGCATGATGCATGTGACCCTAGGTGAAAATTTTGAATTCAATGGCATAAACTTGTGTTTTTCACGCTTCGGTTCCTTCAATTGGTATCAGAGCCACTACATTTTCCATTTAGATTGTTGATTATATGATTTAACTGTGTATTTGATCATGAGATGATTTATCCATTGCTGGTTGCATTGGATATGTGGCGGCATGCTTGAAGAACACCATTAATGGTGCGCATGGTTTGGCTTCATGGGTGGTGCAAAGGTTTGGCTTTTTAATTTTCAATTGTTGTATGATCTAAAAGCTCATCCTATGTCTAATTAAATTTTTTAATTAGAATTTTAATCACACAATTAAATTTTGATTCAAATCAGAATTTTAAAAATTGTTTGAATGTGATTCAAATCTGAATTTTAAAAGTTGTTTGAATGTGATTCAAATCTGAATTTTTAAAGTTGTTTGAATCATATTTAAATCTGATTTTTTAAAGTTGTTTGAATGATATTCAGATCTGAATTTTTAAAAATTGTTTGAATGTGATTCAAATCTGATTTTTTAAAATTTGTTTGAATGTGATTCAAATATGAATTTTTAAGGTTGTTTGAATGTGATTCAAATCTGAATTTTTAAATTTGTTTGAATGAGATTCAAATCTGAATTTTTAAATTTATTTGAATCATATTCAAATATGGATTTTTAAGTTGAATATGAGATATTCAATTTAATTTAAGTATGCATGTTTTATTTAATTGTTAAATAGTGATATGCATGATGGATGATCATGGACTATAAAAGACCAATGTGATTGGATTTATTTTTTTATGTTTCTTTGGGATTGTAAATTAATTAATTTATTTTAATTTATTTGGGCATGTATTATTAAGTTTGTAATAATTTTTTGTTGTAATTTCATTTATTTAAGTTCTTGTAAATTTGCCTTGGTATGCCAAGGATTACTATGTAATATTGGATTGCAAGAAGTTCAAGGAGGTTATGAGCATTGGTGGGACCAGTGGGAGGAATTCAAGATCAAGTGTTGATTATGTACTCTTTCAGCAACTCTTGTAAAATGAATGAATGAAATGCACCTAGAAATGCCCTGATTCAATTCTTGGTGGCTCAGAATTGAATCCCTTAGAAAGTCCATGATCATACCATATTTACTACTTATCCATGAATGCATGAGATGTATGGGAATGTATGCAATTATATGATATATGCATGCTAAATGGATAATGTGCAAAGTGAGACCTTAATAGTAATTAGGATGACTATAAAATCTTCCAAACAAATGATTATGTTGGAAATGCTATAATTAAAGTAATTATAACATGGGCCCTCCATTGGAACAATTATTTTAAGAAATTTTAAATAGTTGCATAAGATGCAATTAATTTAAGAGAATTTCTTAAGAATAATTGTTAAGCATGAGATATTGTAAATATGTAAATGGTTTGGTGGCCAATATTGGATGTACCTGAGGACATTAAAATTATTTGCATAATTACTGGCTCAATGGGATCAACTTAACTAATGCATGATAAGTCAATAATGGATGTACCTGAGATTTTGAGCATTAGGGGCTAGGTAAAGGATTGAACCTCACATGAGATGTGATGGCTAAGGAGTTGCTCACTTATAGTTTATTTTAATTCTAATAATGGATGTACTTGAGGATGATCAATAGAATTATAAGAATTCAATCACCCACTAGAAATCCATTAGGATTCGCTAAGTTTGTGGGAGGACCAATTTTATTTAAAGACCATAATCATTTTGGTTAATTACTTGATACTTTTACTAATTAATCTGGTTATTTTCTGTAATTAATTTTCTGATAATAATGAGCACAGAACAACCACCACTATCCAATATCCTTGCAAGCGTACTTGATCGCAATAGGTTGACAGGACCTAATCTCTCTGATTGGCTAAGAAATTTGAAACTTGTCCTGAACCTTGAACATATAGGATATGTTCTAGATTCAAATGTTTTTGGTCCCTTGCCTCCAGAGGACACTAAAGAGGAACATCTTTGGACAAGTGGAAGGAGCATGATATGAGAGCTAAGTGTTATATGCTTGCTTCCATGAGTAATGAGTTACAGAAGCAGCATGAGAACATGCAGAGTGTGAGTGAGATCCTCCTTCACCTACAAGAGTTGTATGGTGAGCACAGTAGGAATGCTAGGTATGAGATATCTAGGCAGCTATTTCTCATGAAGATGTTTGAGGGACAGAATGTTGGGGATCATGTCCACAAGATGATTCGGCTGATTGAGCAGTTGGAACATCTTGACTTCAACATGGATTTCCAACTACAGATGGATTTGATCCTTCAGTCCCTTCCTGAGTATTTAGGGAATTTTGTGACAAATTTCCATATGACTAAACAGGAATGCACCTTAGCTGGTTTACTCAACATACTAGTTATTGCCCAAAAGAATATGCCAGGCAATAAAGGAAAAGAGGTAGCTTTGATTGCATCTTCTTCTACTGGAAAGTCCAACAAGAAGAAGGGCAATAAGAAAAAGAAACCTCAAATTCCTGGTCCTTCCAAGAAGATAGCCAAACAGAAAAACAAAGATCAAAGTTCACAAAGGCAAAGGAAAGTGTTTCCACTGCCAGCAGGAAAGTGTTTCCACTGTCCAGAATATAGCAATCTAAAAGAATTCAATGCCATGATGAAAATCAACTCAAAATTCAAAATATATTTGGCACTTAAGATTAGGTCATGTTGCAAAAGATAGGATTGCAAAATTGGAGAAAATGGGGATTTCATCCTCATTGGGCTCTGAGCCTACTCCAACTTGTGAATCTTGCCTTCAGGGCAAAATGACTAGATTACCCTTTGTTGGACAAGGGCTAAGGGCTGAAGATATTTTGGAGCTAATACATAGTGATGTATGTGATCCATTTAAGGAAATGGTTAAAGGTGATTTTCATTACTTTATTACCTTTACTGATGATAAATCAAGGTTTGGGTATTTGTATTTAATGAAATACAAACATGAATCCTTTGAAAAGTTCAAAGAATTTAAATCTGAAGTAGAAAATCAAACAGGAAAGAGTATTAAAGCTCTTTGATCAGATCGTGGCGGAGAATATTTGAGCACTAAATTTGATGAATACTTGAGAGAGCATGGCATTGTTTCCAACTGACTCCTCCAGGAACACCACAGTTGAATGGTGTATTTGAAAGGAGAAATCGTACCCTATTCAATATGGTACGTAGTATGATGTGCTATATAGATATGCCAATCTCCTTGTGGGGATTTACATTAGAATCAGCTTTGTATATTCTGAATAGGATTCCATCAAAATATGTTTCTTCTACACTTTATGAGATATGGCATGGAAGAAAACCAAGTCTTAAGCATGTTAAGATTGGGGGTTGTCCAGCTTATATCAAAAAGCTGAACACTGATAAATTGGAAACCAGATCAGAAAAGGGTCGATTTGTTGGATATCTAAAAGATAGTTTTGAATATTATTTTTATTTGCCTACATCACAAAAGGTTGTGATGAGTAGAGATGCCACATTTCTTGAACAACAGTTTGTCCAAGAAGAAGGCAAAGGAAGGCAAATAGAGTTGGAATTAGAGAATTCTGACCAATGAATAGATCAGATGGATATAGATCCATCTAGTCAACCTATACCCGTTGATGAAACATCTACGCTGTTCCTCGTAGAACAACCAGGGTATCTCACCCACTAGTGAGATATGGTTTCCTTCATGAAGAAGAACAAGAGTCGTCTACTCATGAAGAAGTAGATCATGGAGATGATCCACTTACCTATGAAGAAGCTATATCAGATGAAGATTCTTCAAAATGGATTAATACTATGAAATATGAAATTGATTCCATGTATAAGAATCAAGTTTGGGATCTTGTTGACCCACCTGAAGGTATTTTACCTATAGGGAAAAAATGGGTTTTCAAGAAGAAAATTGGTTCTGATGGAAAGGTAGAGACCTATAAGGCAAGGCTAGTAGCGAAAGGGTTTCGCCAAAGGCAAGGAATCGACTATGAGGAGACTTTCTCACCTGTTGCCATGCTTAAATTAATTAGGATTCTATTAGCAATAGCTGTATACTATGATTATGAGATTTGGCAGATGGATGTCAAAACAGTTTTTCTCAATGGATACATTGCAGAAAACATTTTCATGGAACAACCTAGGGGTTTTGAATCCCCAGATGGTTCCAAGGTATGCAACCTAAAGTGATCCATTTATGGGTTGAAGCAAGCTTCGAGGAGTTGGAACATCCGTTTTGATGAAGCCATTAAATCCTTTGGTTTTATCAAAAATGAGGATGAGCCATGTGTATATAAGAAGGTTAGTGATAGTGCTATCACTTTCCTTGTCTTATATGTGGATGACATACTGTTGATGGGTAATGACACAGGTATGTTGACAACTATAAAGGTATGGTTGTCAAATACATTCTCCATGAAAGACTTAGGAGAGGCAACCTATATTCTTGGGATTCGCATCTATAGAGATAGAGCGAAAAGAATAATTGGTTTATCCCAAAGTCTATACTTGGAAAAGGTGTTTAAGAGGTTTAACATGCTTGATTCTAAGAGAGGATTGTTACCAGTGAGACATAGTATCCAACTTTCTAAAGAGATATTTCCAAAGACACCTGAAGAAAGAGATAAGTGAAGGAACGGAAGCGTGAAAAACACAAGATTATACCATTGAATTCAAAAATTTTCACCTAGGGTCACAAGCACCATGCAAGATTTATTTTTATCTATTTGATTTCAATGATAAACAACATATTAAAACTCTTTTAATATGTTTTTGGATCTGTATTTGCCATTTAAGATTTTAAAATTAATCAGATTAATTTTAGAACCCTAGATTAAATCAAGAACGATTACACTAACCTCTTGATGTCTTTGCAGCGTATGCGCCTTTGAGATCGTCTTGAGGACACGGATGTTGTCCCTCTAGCTTGTCCACACCAAGAACACCTATGGCAGCCCTTGAACAGCTTCTAAAGCCTTTTCTATTAATTAGAAATTCAAGTTCTGCCTTTTAAGAGATTAGAGATGCAAACAGGACACTAGAAACAATTTCTAGTGTTCTTAATTCAAGAGATTGATGGCTAATCTCTTTGAATTGATGAGAGATGAAGAGAAAAATGCTGGAGAGGCTCAAAGTGGCGTGACATATGAGAGGAGAGGCTGCTGGTTGTGTTTTCTTTTCATAACCCCACTTAAATAGCTAGGTTAACACATTAAACCCTAGCCACATGTCACCTTTTGATTAGCTCTAGGTTTAAGTGACCCAATCACATTGTGCCAAGTGTCAAACCTATATTTAATCTTGATTTTAATCATCTTACATGATTAAAAATATTTGGCAAGCTTATGTGTTATGCCATGTGTCACCATCTCATGGTGCCACGTGTCACACTGCAAAATGACCAAAATGCCCCTGTGTCTTAATTTTGAGTTCTTAACCCAAAATAATTATTTTCTTCTTCTAATTAATTTATATCAAATATAAATTAATTAATTAATCTCTATTAATTAATTTCTCATCAATTAAATTCATATTTAAACACTTTAAATATAAATTTAATTTATACTATACATCCAATAATCTAGATTTGGTTTCAAGTCATGCTAGGGACTTTGCAATTTTATTGCAAACCAAATCTATTTAATTAATCAATTAAACTCTTTAATTAATTAATTAAATCATATTTAAATAGGTGATAACTTGTGTATGTGTGTGACTTACTAGGCTCATCACTAATTGGCAATGAGACATGATATCAACTCTTAATATCATCAGAACTCTTTCTTACCATAAATGATTTCTCTAAATCATTTTATGAACCTCATAGACCATGGTTAACACCTAGCATAGCATGCCATGGCCACCCAATTAGTAATAAGATTTACCTTAAATGAACCTATAATCATATGTTACCATGCACTAGAATCTCTCTATTACAAAATCCCAACTCAAGCTTGAGTCATGGTTTATGTCAAACTACATTTGCTATGAATATTATGTTCTCTTTTAATTCCAGTTCTTGATTAAAAGATTTTTCTCATCAGAAACTCTTTTCTGAATAAATCTATCTGTCCTGGCCAGGAACTTGAAACATCAAGAACAATTAAATGAACATAGGATTTTAACTCTATTTACTTAGAGGAGCAGATTCCATCTTGATCAACACCTACCTCCATATATAACTAGCAGGAGCCAACACATGCCCATATACCCATACATAGTACAAGTATGAAAGCAGTATCAAACTCAAACTACCTATATACAAGATAATTGTGCTATCTCAGGTCTAAAGATTATATGCACTGATATGATTTATGACAAAACATTGACAAGAGTAAACTCCATGTGCTTGTCATAAGTGTCACTAGTTGACCTACTTATCATTTATAAGTGCCTATCAAGTTTGTTATATGGCATGAGACTCACCATTCTATCTTATTTATATCTCATATAAATAACTTGGTAACAAACATGAATACAATCTTTCTGGATAAGTCATGTCCTTATTATGAAGTATCCTCGATTGTGAACCTATTTATGATACTTTGTGCTAGAAATATTGTCACTCATATTCTTAACAACTTAAGAATAATATTTCTAACAAAATATCAATGGACCTTTTCTATTACACATAAATATATTATGTAAACGGAAAAGTGGAAATGCCTTTTATTAATAAAATTATGTACAAGATACATACTAAATGATATGCTCTAGGGCATGCTACTAACAATCTCCCACTAGCACTAGAGCCATTCATTACAATATCTTAGACCTATCTTCTCAAGATGTCGGTCTAACTGAGTCTGTGACATAGGCTTAGTGAATGGATCATTTGGATTTTGGTGATGCTATTTTCTGCATGGCTACATCGCCTCGCCCAACTATTTCTCACGATAATGTGGTAGCGCCTTTCTATGTGTTTGGATTTACGGTGAGACCTTGGTTCCTTAGCTCAGTATGATTGCTCCATTGTTGTCACGGTGTAGTGGGCTGGCGACTCAATGGAAGGAACTCTGTAAGTTACATCACGAACTTCTTTATCCAAAGACTTCCTTTGCGACATCGATGCGACATTATACTCGACCTCGATGAGTGGAATCTGCAGTCGTGCTCTGTTTGGAACTCTTCCAACTGACTGCACCTCCATTACAAATGAACACATATCTAGAGGTAGACTTTCTATCAACGATATCTGATTGGAAATCAGAATCAGTATAACCATCCAATTGCAAGTCTCCACCTCCATAAATCAAGAATAAATCCTTAGTTCTTCTTAAGTACTTAAGAATATTCTTGTGACTATCGATGTTCCAAACCTGGATTGGATTGATACCTGCTAGTCAAACTAACAGCATATGCGATATCCGGCCTAGTACACAACATTGCATACATTAAACTTCCAATAGCCGAAGCATATGGAATCCTGGCCATCTTATCTCTTTCTTCAGATGTCTTTGGAGACATCTCTTTAGAAAGATGGATACCATGTCTCACTGGTAACAATCCTCTCTTGGAATCAAGCATGTTAAACCTCTTTAACACCTTTTCCAAGTATAGACTTTGTGATAAACCAATTATCCTTTTTGCTCTATCTCTATAGATGCGAATCCAAAGAATATAGGTTGCCTCCCCTAAGTCTTTCATGGAGAATGTATTTGACAACCATACCTTTATAGTCGTCAACATACCTGTATCATTACCCATCAACAGTATGTCATTCACATAAAATACCAGCAAAGTGATAGCATCACTAACCTTCTTATATACACATGGCTCATCCTCATTTTTGATAAAACTAAAGGATTTAATGGCTTCATCAAAACGGATGTTCCAACTCCTCGAAGCTTGTTTCAACCCATAAATGGATCGCTTTAGCTTGCATACATTGGAACCATCTTGGGATTCAAATCCCCTAGGTTGTTCCATGAAAATGTTTTCTTCAATGTATCCATTGAGAAAAGCTGTTTTGACATCCATCTGCCAAATCTCATAATCATAGTATGCAGCTATTGCTAATAAAATCCTAATTGATTTAAGCATGGCAACAAAGCAGAAAGTCTCCTCATAATCTATTCCTTGCCTTTGGCGAAACCCTTTCGCTACTAGCCTTGCCTTATAGGTCTCTACCTTTCCATCAGAACCAATTTTCTTCTTGAAAACCCATTTGTTTCCTATAGGTACAATACCTTCAGGTGGGTCAACAAGATCCCAAACTTGATTCTTATACATGGAATCAATCTCGGATTTCATAGCATCAATCCATTTTGAAGAGTCTATATCTGATATAGCTTCTTCATAGGTAAGTGGATCATCCCCATGATCTACTTCTTCATGAGTAGACAACTCTTGTTCTTCTTCATGAAGAAAACCATATCTCACTAGTGGGTGAGATACCCTGGTTGTTCTACGAGGAACAGCTGTAGATGTTTCATCAACGGGTATAGGTTGACTAGATGGATCTATATCCATCTGATCTGTTGGTTGGTCAGAATTCTCCAATTCTAACTCTATTTGCCTTCCTTTGCCTCCTTCTTGAACAAACTGTTGTTCAAGAAATGTGGCATCGCTACTTATCACAACCTTTTATGAAGTAGGCAAATAAAATAATATCCAAAACTATCTTTTGGATATCCAACAAATCGACCCTTTTCTGATCTGGTCTCCAATTTATCAGTGTTCAGCTTTTTGATATAAGCTGGACAACCCCAAATCTTAACATGCTTAAGACTTGGTTTTCTTCCATGCCATATCTCATAAGGTGTGGAAGAAACTGATTTTGATGGAATCCTATTCAGAATATATAAAGCTGATTCTAATGCAAATCCCCAAAAGGAGATTAGCATATCAGTATAGCTCATCATACTACGTACCATATCTAATAGGGTACGATTTCTCCTTTCAGATACACCATTCAGCTGTGGCGTTCCTGGAGGAGTCAGCTGAGAAACAATGCCATGCTCTCTCAAGTATTGATCAAATTCAGTACTCAAATATTCACCTCCACGATCTGATCGAAGAGCTTTAATATTTTTTCCTGTTTGATTTTCTACTTCAGATTTAAATTCTTTGAACTTTTCAAAGGATTCATGTTTGTATTTCATCAAATACAAATACCCAAACCTTGATTTATCATCAAAAAAGGTAATAAAATAATGAAAGCCCCCTCTAGCCATTTCTTTAAACGGACCACATACATCACTATGTATTAGTTCCAAAATATTTTCAGCTCTTAGCCCTTGTCCAACAAAGGGTGATCTAGTCATTTTGCCACAGGCGGGATTCACAAGTTGGAGTAGGCTCAGAGCCCAATGAGGATAGAATCCCCATTTTCTCCAATTTTGCAATCCTATCTTCTGCAACATGACATAACCTTAAGTGCCAAATATATTTTGAACTTGAGTTGGTTTTCACCATGGCATTGCATTCATTTAGATTACTATACTCTGGCCAGTGGAAACACTTTCTTACTGGCAATGGAAACACTTTCCTGTTGGCAGTGGAAACACTTTCCTTTACCTTTGTCAGCTTTGGTCTTCCCTTTCTGTTTAGCTATTTTGTTGGAAGGACCAGGAATCTGAGGTTTCTTTTTCTTATTGCCCTTCTTCTTGTTGGACTTTCCAGCAGAAGAAGATGCAACCAAAGCTACCTCTTTTCCTTTATTGCCTGGCATATTCTTTTGGGCAATAACCAGCATGTTGAGTAATTCAGCTAAGGTGCATTCCTGTTTAGTCATATGGAAATTTGTCACAAAATTCCCAAAAGACTCAGGAAGGGACTGAAGGATCAAATCCGTCTGTAGTTGGAAATCCATGTTGAAGTCAAGATGTTCCAACTGCTCAATCAGCCGAATCATCTTGTGGACATGATCCCCAACATTCTGTCCCTCAAACATCCTCATACGGAATAACTGTTTAGATATCTCATACCTAGCATTCCTGCTATGCTCACCATACAACTCTTGTAGGTGAAGGAGGATCTCACTAGCACTCTGCATGTTCTCATGTTGCTTCTGTAACTCATTACTCATGGAAGCAAGCATGTAACACTTAGCTCTCATATCATGCTCCTTCCACTTGTCCAAAGTATCATGTTCCTCTTGTGTGGCCTCTGGAGGTAAGGGACCAGGAACATTTGAATATAGAACATATCCTATATGTTCAAGGTTCAGGACAAGTTTCAAATTTCTTAGCCAATCGCATGATTAGGTCCTGTCAACTGTTGTGATCAAGAATGCTTGAAAGTCTATAGGATGGTGGTGGTTGTTTTGTGCTCATTTTTATCGTAAAATTAATCGCAGAAAATAACCAGATTAATTAGTAAATGTATCATGTAATTAACCAAAATGATTATGGTCTTTTAATCAAATTGGTCCTCCCACTAACTTAGCGAATCCTACACTTCCAAAGTAGAAAACGGAAATCCTAGTTGGATGGATTTCTAGTGGGTGATTGAATTCTTATAATTCTATTGATCATCCTCAGGTACATCCATTATTGGAATTACAATAAACTATAAGTGAGCAACTCCTTACCCATCACATCTCATGTGAGGTTCAATCCTTTTACTTGCCCCTAATGCCCAAAATCTCAGGTACATCCAATATTGACTTATCTTGCATTAGTTAAGTTGATCCCATTGAGCCAGTAATTATGCAAATAATTTTAATGTCCTCAGGTACATCCAATATTGTCCACCAAACCATTTACATATTTACAACATCTCATGCTTAACAATTATTCTTAAGAAAATCTCTTAAATTAATTGCATCTCATGCAACTATTTAAAATTTCTTAAAATAATTGCCCCAATGGAGGGCTTATGTTATAATTACTTTAATTATAGCATTTCCAACTTAATCATTTGTTTGGAAGATTTTATAGCCATCCTAATTACTATTAAGGTCTCACTTTGCACATTATCCATTTAGCATGCATATATCATATAATTGCATACATTCCCATACATCTCATGCATTCATGGATAAGCAATAAATATGGTATGATCATGGACTTTCTAAGGGATTCAATTCTGAGCCACCAAGAATTGAATCAGGGCATTCCTAGGTGCATTTCATTCATTCATTTTACAAGAGTTGCTGAAGGAGTACATAATCAACACTTGATATTGAATTCCTCCCACTGGTCCCACCAATGCTCTTGACCTCCTTGAACTTCTTGCAATCCAATATTACATAGTAATCCTTGGCATACCAAGGCGAATTTACAAGAACTTAAATAAATGAAATTACAACCCAAAAATATTACAAACTTAATAATACATGCCCAAAATAAATTAAAATAAATAAATTAATTTACAATCCCAAAGAAACATAAAAGAAATAAATCCAATCACATTGGTCTTTTATAGTCCATGATCATCTATCATGCATATCACTATTTAACAATTAAATAAAACATACATTCTTAAATTAAATTGAATATCTCATATTCAACTTAAAATTCCAGATTTGAATATGATTCAAATAAATTTAAAAATTCAGATTTGAATCTCATTCAAACAAATTTAAAAATTCAGATTTGAATCACATTCAAACAACTTCAAAAATTCAGATTTGAATCACATTCAAACATTTTTTAAAAAATCAGATTTGAATCACATTCAAATATTTCTTAAAAAATCAGATCTGAATTTTATTGAATCAATTTTAAAAAATCAGATTTAAATATGATTCAAACAACTTTAAAAATTCAGATTTGAATCTCATTCAAACAACTTTTAAAATTCAGATTTGAATCACATTCAAACATTTTTTAAAATTCTGATTTGAATCATAATTTAATTGTGTGATTAAAACAACTAATTAAACACTTTAATTAGTCAAAGAATAGGCCTTAGATCATACAACAATTGCAGAATTAAAAGCCAAACCTTGAATCACCCATGGAACCATTGTTGCCGCCACCAATGGTGGCTTCTCCATGTGTGACGCCACATCTCATGATCCAACCAGCAATGAATCTCTTGATCTCATGATCAAACACACAATTAAATTATATAATCAACAACTTAAATGGCAAATATAGTGGCTCTGATACCAATTGAAGGAACGGAAGCGTGAAAAACACAAGATTATACCATTGAATTCAAAAATTTTCACCTAGGGTCACAAGCACCATACAAGATTTATTTTTATCTATTTGATTTCAATGATAAACAACATATTAAAACTCTTTTAATATGTTTTTGGATCTGTATTTGCCATTTAAGATTTTAAAATTAATCAGATTAATTTTAGAACCCTAGATTAAATCAAGAACGATTACACTAACCTCTTGATGTGTCGCAGATGTCTGCGCTTTGAGATTCGTCTTGAGGACACGACATGTTGTCCCTCTAGCTTGTCCACACCAAGAACACCTATGGCAGCCCTTGAACAGCTTCTAAAGCCTTTTCTATTAATTAGAAATTCAAGTTCTGCCTTTTAAGAGATTAGAGATGCAAACAGGACACTAGAAACAATTTCTAGTGTTCTTAATTCAAGAGATTGATGGCTAATCTCTTTGAATTGATGAGAGATGAAGAGAAAAATGCTGGAGAGGCTCAAAGTGGCGTGACATATGAGAGGAGAGGCTGCTGGTTGTGTTTTCTTTTCATAACCCCACTTAAATAGCTAGGTTAACACATTAAACCCTAGCCACATGTCACCTTTTGATTAGCTCTAGGTTTAAGTGACCCAATCACATTGTGCCAAGTGTCAAACCTATATTTAATCTTGATTTTAATCATCTTACATGATTAAAAATATTTGGCAAGCTTATGTGTTATGCCATGTGTCACCATCTCATGGTGCCACGTGTCACACTGCAAAATGACCAAAATTCACGGGTGTCTTAAATTTGAGTTCTTAACCCAAAATAATTATTTTCTTCTTCTAATTAATTTATATCAAATATAAATTAATTAATTAATCTCTATTAATTAATTTCTCATCAATTAAATTCATATTTAAACACTTTAAATATAAATTTAATTTATACTATACATCCAATAATCTAGATTTGGTTTCAAGTCATGCTAGGGACTTTGCAATTTTATTGCAAACCAAATCTATTTAATTAATCAATTAAACTCTTTAATTAATTAATTAAATCATATTTAAATAGGTGATAACTTGTGTATGTGTGTGACTTACTAGGCTCATCACTAATTGGCAATGAGACATGATATCAACTCTTAATATCATCAGAACTCTTTCTTACCATAAATGATTTCTCTAAATCATTTTATGAACCTCATAGACCATGGTTAACACCTAGCATAGCATGCCATGGCCACCCAATTAGTAATAAGATTTACCTTAAATGAACCTATAATCATATGTTACCATGCACTAGAATCTCTCTGTTACAAAATCCCAACTCAAGCCGAGTCATGGTTTATGTCAAACTCCATTTGCTATGAATATTATGTTCTCTTTTAATTCCAGTTCTTGATTAAAAGATTTTTCATCGTAAACTCTTTTCTCAATAAATCTATCTGTCTGGCCAGAACTTGAAACATCAAGAACAATTAAATGAACATAGGATTTTAACTCTATTTACTTAGAGGAACAGATTCCATCTTGATCAACACCTACCTCCATATATAACTAGCAGAGCCAACACATGCCCATATACCCATACATAGTACAAGTATGAAAGCAGATCAAACTCAAACTACCTATATACAAGATAACTGTGCTATCTCAGTCTAAAGATTATATGCACGATATGATTTATGACAAAACATTGACAAGAGTAAACTCCATGTGCTTGTCATAAGTGTCACTGGTTCGGCCTACTTATCATTTATAAGTGCCTATCAAGTTTGTTATATGGCATGAGACTCACCATTCTATCTTATTTATATCTCATATAAATAACTTGGGAACAAACATGAATACAATCTTTCTGGATAAGTCATGTCCTTATTATGAAGTATCCTCGATTGTGAACCTATTTATGATACTTTGTGCTAGAAATATTGTCACTCATATTCTTAACAACTTAAGAATAATATTTCTAATAAAATATCAATGGACCTTTTCTATTACACATAAATATATTATGTAAACGGAAAAGTGGAAATGCCTTTTATTAATAAAATTATGTACAAGATACATACTAAATGATATGCTCTAGGGCATACTACTAACAATAAGATGGCTAGGATTCCATATGTTTCCGCTATTGGAAGGTTAATGTATGCAATGTTGTGTACTAGGCCGGATATCGCATATGCTGTTAGTTTTACTAGCAGGTATCAATCCAATCCAGGTTTGGAACACTGGATAGCTATCAAGAATATCCTTAAGTACTTAAGAAGAACTAAGGATTTATTCTTGATCTATGGAGGTGGAGACTTGCAATTGGATGGTTATACTGATTCTGATTTCCAATCAGATATCGATGATAGAAATTCAAAATGCATACTGCCCTATTGCACTTTCTTTATTACTCATCAAAGCTCACTTTTAGCATTTACCAATTCACACATTCTTACCCAATCTAGTTTGTACCATAACGTAAACATATTTTACCACATATTGTTGATCATTTTGGCAGCTTACAATTACATTCAATGTGCACCATAAAGTGCAGAATTTATCAACTCATTTACAACAATCTAAGCATCTAACCATAACACTTTTACATGTCCAACTTCACACCATCATACATATACTCAAACTGCCATAACCACTATTACAATTCCACATTATTATTCCATAAACCGAGCATGAATTCCAGCATTCTTCAAGAATTAACAAACTGCCGCAATGGTACCTTTACATTCCATTAATTTCCAAGCTTCAAATTTCAATTTACATTTACATATACTAAGTATACATCACCCAAACAATTTCCTACACAATATACATTTAATCCATCATTTAATTCACCATTTACAAGCAAAAATAAACCGTCTTTAAAGTGTTTCCGTGGCTGCCAAAAGTACACTTCCCCATTCAACATCAAACTTCAAAATTCTCTCCATAAATCAAACACCCATAACATCCTTACAAACTTTAATTAAACAATAATCAAAAACACAAACTTACCACTTTGGAAATTCTTCAAAACCTCACCAAAACTTCTTAAAATTGCTAGCAAACTCTTTCTTGTGATGTGGGGATAAACTTTAATGAAGCAACCTTAGTGTTTGGAGGTGGAATAGAGGAGATGTGGGAGCTTGAATCAAATGCGGCAATGGAGGATTTGGGAGCTCTTCACTATGAAAATGGTGGTTTTGAAGGTTAAAGATGAAGTTTGAGTGGAGTAATCTGCCCACTTAATGCATATTATAATCCTTAGTGGTCCACTCACATAAATTAAATCATATTATATGTTTTAATTGAAAATTACTCCATTTACCCTCCATTTTTGCTATTTACATTAGGTACCCCTAAATTAATTTTTCATTATATTTTCCAAGTGTAATATTATTTATTTTTAATGGAAATTTAGGTCAAAAGACAACTCGGGATGTCAAATGACCACAATGCCCCTGTTCGGGTTGCATTCCCGATTTTTCGGTAACACCGGGTTTTGTCCGTTTTTCAATTTCTCACTTTTCTTTGTACTAATTATTTAATTTTTCTTTGATATTTATAATGATATTTATACTTCAATAAATATTTATTTGAGTCCTAAAAATATTTTCCAGGGTTCCCCGCAGTCCAGGGCTAGTCAATGGTCCACGCTGTGACTTTTCGATGCGGTCACCCATTGCTAGGGTTCTCGGCTCGCTTAACTTGGTTACATTTCTTTGCTATTATTTTTCCTTTGTTTTTCTTGTATTTTCTTTTCTTGTATTTCATTATTTTATGTCTCCTCACTCATATCGAAGTGTAGTTCTAGGCATCCTAGCTGTCCGAACAACACTGGTCACTGGAACAGTAGAACGCACTACCGAACATAGGGGTGTTACAATTCTCCCCCCCTTAAATAAATTTCGTCTCGAAATTTTACCCAATAGCCATCTTACAATAGTCATACGTTTATTTTCTCCTTTCTATATGATCGTATAATCTTCTTTCCCTCGAATTTGTATAAGACTTTTAACAATCTAATACAACATTTAATTTATTTGTATAATACCAATCTTCTCTTACTATTGTGCTGTCTAATATTTTGGTTCATGTTTCTTCTTGAATGACCCTTGAGGTCATGTTAGAATCATTTATCTAGTCATTGGTCCTCTGACCATTCTAGTCCATAGTCTTCCTCACATTCGTAACACTTCTTTATTATATCTGAACCAACTGTTTGAATTTTTACTTCCATAACTCTTTTTATCTGTCAATATTCTATAACTTACTTCCTTTTGTACTGAACTATAATCTTTCGATATTCTAAATTTTGAGTTTTATATCCCTAAGTAGGATCTCTAAACTTATTCCTAACAATTAAATTATGTCCTGGCATAACTATACCAAAATAGATGCCGTTGGCAACTATTCTCATCTAGGTGTACTATCGAGTAGTACGTAGCTTTACACAATAATCTCAAGTTAGTACTGTAATCTGCAGCTTACAGTATAAACATCAAGAACATTGCATAATTACTACGATACATCCCAATAGATCAAACTTTCCTATTTTTTATCCTTTTCGAATTCACTGATATCCGAAACTTATTCTAATTACAATATCCATTAGTAATTACTAACAGTAACATCCTTGCCCTCATCTAGAGCAATTCCATTACTGCATCTTACTTTTACGTCCTCTTGCCTTACATTAAGTAGGCTCGGCAATTAGCTTTATAATTTATGGTGTGTCAGAAAATACTTTTCACCGATAAACTCTTCCAAAACTAATTTCACTTATTATCACAATCCTTATCTTAAAGGACTAATCACTAATGCATAGAAATTTATTCCTCTGTAAAGGAATAACAATAGAACATATAATTCTAACACTAACATAAAAGTATTCAGACTCTAGGTCAAACAATAAATAAACGAAGAGTGCCATTCTTCTTCTTAACAAACAATACTGGCGCTCCCCATGGTGACACACTAGTGCGGATGAAGCCCTTTTCAAGTAGTTATTGCAATTGCACTTTCAACTCCTTCAACTTTGCTGGTGCCATTCTATATAATGTTATGGAGATTGGATCCACACCAGGCATAACATTAATTTAAAATAGCACTTCTCTTTCCGGAGGTAATCCTGGCAATTCATCAGGAAATACATCTGGAAAGTCACATATTGTAGGGATGTCTTTCAATGCTGGACTCCCCACTTGGGTGTCTACCACATGTGCCAAGTATGCATCACACCCCTTTCTGATCATTTTTCTGGCTAGTGCAGCCGAAATGATGTTTGATGGTAATAACTGCCTCTTCCCATGTATTACCACATCATTGTACTGAGGGAGATCACAAGTGACTGTCTTCATCCTACAGTCAATCATGGTATGATGCCTAGCTAACCAATCCATGCCCAAGATGATATCATAATCTCTAAAGGGCATTTCAATGAAATCAGACATAAAAGTGTGTCCTTGGATCACTAAAGGACAATTTCTATACATTTTATTGACCCTAACCTCCTGTCATAGCGGACTTGTTACTAGCACCTCAAAGTCTATTTTTTTTACATGGAACAGCAATGCAATCAATGATGCTAGCACTCACATAAGAATGGGTAGAACCCGGATCCAATAACACAAACACATCTTGATTAAAAGTTGAGAAGGTACCAACCACAACATTAGATGCCTCGGCCTCTTCCCTCTGTCTCATTGCATAGACTCTGACTGGAGCACTGTCTTGCTCTGAATGTTTCATTGTGCCTTGGCTGCCTGCTGGGCTACCTCTACCCCTGCCTCTACCTCTGCTGGGTGGTTGTGAACTTCTGGTGACAGGGCTCTGAACTGACCCTTCTGCAGTAGTAGGAGGTTGTCCAACTCTGCGACTACTGGTGTAGTCCTTGGCAAAGTGTCCTGTGCCTCCACAGTTATAACAGACTCCAATAGCCTTATATCATATCCCACCATGATTTCTTCCACATGTTTCACATTGGCGGGGAAGGTAGGAACCTCTGGTACTCTGCTGACCAGATAGAGGAGGCTTCTGTCTAGAATATCTTCCCCTACCAGACTTCTTGCCACCCCTGCTGTGTCCCCCATGGTTTTTCCTCTTTCCAGTAGAACCACTGGAACTCTGTTCTACTGATTTTCCCTCTTTCTCTGTCTTCTCTGATTTCTTTTTCTCAGGAATAGCTTCAGACTCAATTCTTTCCAACTCTAGGGCTTGAGAAACAAGTTCAGAGAAGTTAGTGTGTTTGAATCTGACTACTTGTAATCTGATACTGGGCTTCAAGCCAGTTTCAAACCTCTTGCAACTCTCCTTGCTGGTAGCAAGTAAACTTACTGCATAATGGCTCAGGCCGGAAAATTCTCTTTCATACTCAGCCACTGATCTGCTCCCCTGTTTTAGACTTAGGAACTCTTGTAGCTTCTGGTCTACATAAGCATCAAGGACATATTTTTGTCTGAATTCCCTGAGAAAGTCATTCCATGTTAGCACTGCAGGTTCTACCAGACTATGGGGAATGGTTTTCCACCAGTCATAAGCATTCCCCTGTAGCAAAGATAGTGAGTATTCAAATCTGAGCTCCTCTGTACAATGTAGCTTCTTGAATACCCTATCCATCCTCTCTAACCATTGTTCAGCCTCTAGAGGATCTACTGTCCCCTTGAACTCTGTAGCCCCATATTTCATCAATTTGTCATACTGCCTAGTAGGAGACTATGGTTGTACCATTGGTGTCTGTATTGGGACTTGAGTAGGCACATTACCAGCCATTTGTTGGAACATTGCAGCCATCTCTTTGAGCTGAGAGAAAGCTGCAAGATCTGCGAGTGGTCTTCTTGAACCACTGACATTATGTAGGGCTGGAGCACCCCCTTCCACCTCAGCCTCAATAGATTGATCGACTGAACGATCACCCTCTTCCATGGTCAATGCGAGGATCTTAGATCTCCCGAACAAATAAAAAAAGGAGATTTCCTCCCGTTAGTGCATATTTATAATGTAATGTACTGTATGTATCAAATAATGACATTGAGCAGTTGTACTATGAAGAAAGAATATTCAAATTATAGGTGAAAACAGAATTTAAAAACTTTGCTCTGATACCACTAAAACATGTCACACCCTACCCCTCTGTAAGGCATAACATGATCCCGTAGTATACCTAATGAATTACCAACTTCGTCTACTGATAACCCATTAAATACACTAAAAGGGATTTTAAAACTTTTCTTAATTCTTTTTACAGTGGTGAGCACTATTTACAGGTGTTAAAAACCTTTTTGAACTAAAGTGAAACCACTAACACATTTGGACTATTAGTAATTTTTATAAAAATTTTGGCGAAGTGCCCTATGTATTTTGAATAAAACAGTTCTTCAGAAAACCTGTAAAAAGCACTTCAAATATATTTCTCAATCTCAAACTCCAACATAATTCAACACAATATGTTTCTCAACTCAAATCCATAATAATTTTTCAAAAGCTGAGATAAAAGAAATACAGTACAAATTTTACAAGTCAAAATAATTCACAATTTATTTTTCAACTTCAATGTACAATTTTAATTTACAACTGCTCAAAACCAAAAACAATATATACGTACAGTGAACATACATTACAATACAAAATGCAAAATGTGGTATACTCAATATTCCCGATGATTCTCTCTCTGAATGTACTAGCAGCCTAGTCTGCTACCCTGTCAATCTGTCTACCTGCGACAGCAATGAAAAGCTATCGCTGAGACAATATCTCAATGGTGCACAACATTAACCAAATACAACTTTAAATCACAATTCATAAATCATATAAATGATGGATACGTAAAACCATAGTTAAATTCAAGATAATGAATGTCATAAAGAATTTAACACAATATCAAATTAAATCTCAGTAATCAAAATATAGTTAAATTCATAAGACAGTGAATGTCAATAAGGATTTAAACTCCATTTCACGATATCACAATAAATCTCAGTAGTCAAAACATGGTTAAATTCAAAAGACAGTGAATGTCAATAAGAATTTAAACTCCATTTCACAAATTATCAAATCGCATAATAACACAATTTAGTCGAATAATTTAAGAATACAGTGTTGCCAATTCATACACAACTTAAGCCATGACACAAAATTTCCGATCAATGCCGCGTTGTACACCACGACAAAGCAATCATAACCCCACAAATCGAAATTAATGAGGAAGGGAGCTAGCTATATAATGAGTACTCATCCGATCACCTCAACTGGTAAACTAGAGAGGGAGAAAAATAAACGATCACAACTCCATAAATGAAGAAGGAAAATAAACGATCACAACCCCATAAGTGGAGAAGGAATGATATGATACTGTCATGCTAACTATGAACACAAAATCAATTCCAAATATTTTATTCAAATGATTCATAAGAATCCAATAAATTTCTAAAGTCATAAATTCATTCACAAAATGGCAACACAATTCATAATTAACTTCAAATGTCACACCCTACCCCTCTGTAAGGCATAACATGATCCCGTAGTATACCTAATGAATTACCAACTCCGTCTACTGATAACCCATTAAATACACTACAAGGTATTTTAAAAACTTTTCTTACTTCTTTTACATTGGTGAGCACTATTTACAGGTGTTAAAAACCTTTTTGAACTGAAGTGATAGAACTAACACATTTGAATTATTTGGAATTTTTGTAAAAATTTTGGCAGAGTGCCATCTGTATTTTGGATAAAACAGTTCTTCAGAAAAACCTGTAAAAAGCACTTCAATATATATTTCCAAATCTCAACTCCAACATGTTTCTCAACACAACATATTTCTCAACTCAAATCCATAGTAATTTTTCAAAGACTGAGATACAAGAAATATAATACAATTTTTACAAGTCAAAATAACTCATAATTTATTTTACAACTTTAATGTACAATTTTATTTTACAACTGCTCAAAACCAAGAACAATATATACATACAGTGAACATACATTACAGTATAAAATGCAAAATGTGGTATACTCAATATACCCGATGATCTCTCAATGTAGTACTAGCAACCTAGTCTGATGCCCTGTCAGTCTGTCTACCTGCGACAGCAATGAAAAGCTATCGCTGAGTAAAATTTACTCAGTGGTGCAAAATAACAATTTGAAATGCGATATATAAATCTTTTATTGACAGTTCACAAATCAAATGATTCACAATTCCATTTCACAATTTACAAAATTCACCTAACACAAATTTGATCAAGTAATTGAATAATACCGTTTTGCAAATCAATAACACAATTCGATCAAATAACTGGATAATATCATTTTGCAAATCAATAACACAATTCGATCAAATAACTGAATAATACAATGTTGCCAATCGATAACATAATTTAGGCCATGACACAATTTTTCCACACATGTCGTGTTGTACACCACGACAAGACACACTCACCCCAATAATCGAAATCAATGAGGGAGGAAGCTAGCTATATAATGAGTACTCATCCACACTCAACTCAGACTGGGAAGTCAAAGAGGGAGGAACATAATCACACTCACCCTAGACTGATAAGTCAAAGAGGGAGGAATATATCACACTCACGCCATAAATGGAGGAGGAACATAGTAACAGTGTCATGCCAAGTGTGAATCAAAACAATTTCAAATCATAATATTTCATACAAACCATAAATCACATTTTATCTCAAAATTTCCATTTGCAAAGTTGGCAACACAATAATTTCCAAATAATATTTCCAAAACCAAAGCAATAAAAAATTATTCATAACTCATTTCTCTAAATAAATTTGCTAGTAAAAGTAGTGAATATAAAAGTATTGTGCACGGACACAATTTAAAACTATAATATTCAATTAAATTTTTAAGTAGAAAATGAGAAGTCAAAATTATTGTGCACAAACATAATTTAAAACAATGACATACAAATAATCATAATTTATTTCAATTGAAAAATTCAAAAGAAATAACTATTGTGCACAAACACAATTTAAAACAATAACATACAAATAATCATAATTTATTTCAATTGAAAAATTCAAAAGAAATACTTATTGTGCACAAACACAATTTAAAACAATAACATATAAATAATCATAATTTATTTCAATTGAAAAATTCAAAAGAAAAACTTATTGTGCACAAACATAATTTAAAACAATAATGTGCAATAGTCATAATTCATTTCAATTGAAAACTTCAAAAGAAATAGCCGTTGTGCACAAACCTCTGATGACTGTCTCTTGGCTCTGACTCAGTGTTTCCTTCCCCTCCCTGAGTCTTTGCTAACTGAGAAACACAATTTGAAGTGTTTCAGTACTCATTTAAACTGTCTATAACGATAATGCTTAATAATTAATTCACTGAATTCATTTATTCGCTTAGTCAACCTACTATGTCGACCCTTGGTACATTCTAGGTAATTTAGGTTTTAATGTCATTAATATGTCACATTCGATAGTCTTTTAGGGTTGGTTCATGTTACCAAATTCATTTCCGTGTATACTGCATTTTCTTGCGATTTGCTGGACTCCGGGATACTAGTTTGACCTAGCCGGACGACCTAGTTCCCTCAGTTTTCGGATTTCGGTCAAAACTACAAACTTGTAGATCTATGTCTTATTGAACGCGGGACAAAATTTCAGGTCATTCTGAGTTATATAGACCAAGTTATGGTCATTTTACTATTGCTGGTCAAATTGCATCAAAATTGGTCACTTTAGGTCATTTTAGGTCAATTTTGGTTCGGCCAGTTTTTGGACCCGAACTTGTACAAGCTGTTTGACTTGCTTATGGTCATTTCTGGGCTTTGGTGTCTTCATAAGACTTGTATATATGGGTCTTAACTATTCATGGTCAAAATTTTAGGTCAATTGGACCTGTTTTGAGTGAGTTATGGCCTAAACACTAACTGCTGCCCAAATGGTCAATTTTCAGGCCTTATTTGCACTTAATCCGGATTTGGTCATTTTTCAAGCTACCTTGCATGCAGAATTTTGGCAAGCTTCCTTCATGAAAGTTGGCACATTTTGTGCCTAGTTTCACCTCCAATTGGTCTCATACCAATTGGAGCCACACACTTAAAGTTATAGGCCTAAAACGCAAACTGCCTTATTACAATTCTTGCATACATATCAAACATCACTTTTAACACTCACCAAACTTAACATTCAATCTAATTCTGGTTGTACCATGACCTAAACATAATTCACAACACATTATAGGTCATTTTGGTATCTTACAATTACATTCAATGTGCACCAACAAGTGCAGAATTCGCCCAACTCAATTTACAACAATTTAACTCCATAACCAAGCTCATTCACATGTCTAACCTTCACACCACTATACATACATTCAAACTGCCATAACAACCAACACATTTTAACATCATTATTCCATAAACCAAGCATGAATTCCATCATTCTTCAAGGGTTAGCAAACTGCCACAATGGTACACTTACATTCCATTACTTTCAAAGCTTTAAATTTCATTTTACATTTACATATACTAAGTATATATCACCTAAACAATTTCCTACACAATATACATTTAATCAATAATTTAATTCACCATTTACAAGCACAAACAAACTGCCTTCAAAGTGTTTCCATGGCTGCCAAAAGTACACTTCTCCATTTAAACATCAAACCTCAAAAATTTCTCCATAATTCAAACACCCATAACATCCTTACAAACTTTAATTAAACAATAATAAAAAACACAAACTTACCACTTTGGAAATTCTTCAAAACCTCACCAAAACTTCTCTTTCTTGCTTCCTACATGCTGCCCATGATGTGTAGAACAAGTTTAATGAAGAATAATTGGAGAATTTGTGGCTTGATCATTAGGAGTGGAGCTTGCATGCAAGGTGTGGCCATGGTGGACAATGGAGAGAAAATTCAATTCAGCAAAGTGAGGATTTGAGAGGAAGAAGAAGACATTAGTGGAGTAATCTGCCCACTTAGTGAATTTTTAATTCCCTTAGTGGTCCACTCACCTTAATTAAATCATTTCATATGTTAAATGTGTTAATTACTCCATTTACTCTCCACTTTTGGCTATTTACATTAGCTACCCATAAATTAATTTTTTATTATATTTTCCAAGTGTAATATTATTTATTTTTAATGGACATTTAGGTCAAAAGACAACTCGGGGTGTCAAATGACCACAATGCCCCTGTTCGGGTTGCATTCCCTATTTTTCGGTAACACCGGGTTTTGTCCGTTTTTCGATTTCTCACTTTTCTTTGTACTAATTATTTAATTTTTCTTTATATTTCTTATGATATTTATACTTCAATAGGTGTCTCTTTAAGCCTTAAAAATATTTTCCAGGGTTCCCCGCGGTCCAGGGCTAGTCAACGGTCCACGCCGTGACTTCCCGGTGCGGTCACCCATCGCTAGGGTTCTCGGCTCGCTTAACTTAGTTGCATTTCTTTACTATTATTTTTCCTTTTTTTTTCTTGTATTTTCTTTTCTTGTATTTCATTATTTAATGTCTCCTCACTCATATTGAAGTGTAGTTCTAGGCATCCTAGCTGTCCGGACAACACTGGTCACCGGAACAGTAGAATGCATTACCGAACATAGGGGTGTTACAATTCTCCCCCCCTTAAAATAAATTTCGTCCACGAAATTTTACCCAATAGTCATGTTACAATAGTCATACATTTATTTTTTTTTTCCTTTTTATAAGATCGAATAATCTTCTTTTCCTCAAATTTGTATAAGACTTTTAACAATCTAATACAACGTTGAATTTGTTTGTATAACACCAATCTTCTCTTACTATTGTCCTATCTAATATTTCGATTCATGTTCCTTCTTGAATGACCCTTGAGGTCATGTTAGAATCATTTATCTAGTCATTGGTCCTCTGACCATTCTAGTCCATAGTCTTCCTCACATTCGTAACATTTCTTTGTTATATTTGAACCAACTGTTCGAATTTTTACTTCCATAACTCTTTTTATCTGTCAATATTCTATAACTTACTTTCTTTTATACTGAACTATAACCTTTCGATATTCTAACCTTTGAGTTTTAGATCCCTAAATAGGATTTTCAAACTTATTTCTAACAATTAAATTCTTTCATGGCATAACTATACCAAAACAGATGCCGTTGGCAACTATTCTTATCTAGGTGTACTATCGTGTAGTACGTAGCTCTACACAATAATCTCAAGTCAGTACTGTAATCTGCAGCTTACAGTATAAACATCAAGAACATTGCATAGTTACTACGATACATCCCAATAGATCAAATTTCCCTATCTTTTATCCTTTTCGAATTTACTAATATCCCGAACTTATTATGATTACAATATCCATTAACAATTACTCACAGTGACATCCTT
The DNA here is from genome assembly GCF_030052815.1 of Hevea brasiliensis. Classification (NCBI taxonomy): domain Eukaryota; kingdom Viridiplantae; phylum Streptophyta; class Magnoliopsida; order Malpighiales; family Euphorbiaceae; genus Hevea; species Hevea brasiliensis. The sequence goes on along the minus strand of NC_079497.1, from coordinate 54,889,909 downwards.
GCCCTCATCTAGAGCAATTCCATTACTGCATCTTACTTTTACGTCCTCTTGCCTTACATTAAGTAGGCTCGCCAATTAGCTTTATAATTTATGGTGTGTTAGAAAATACTTTTCGCCAATAAACTCTTTCAAAACTAATTTCACTTATTATCACAATCCTTATTTTAAAGGGCTAATCACTAATGCATCAAAATTTATTCCCCTGTAAAGGAATAACAATAGAACATATAGTTCTAACACTAACATAAAAGTATGCGGACCTGTGTCAAACAATACATATATATATATTATTTATTATTTGAGAAAGTACCAGAAATAATATCAAAAGTCTAAGTATCTACTCTCTTCCGTATAGAGTATACTATAGCTGGAGCATCACCTGCAGGTGATTCACAAGACTCGACTTCTAGGTGTACTACCCCTACCTCTACCTTTGCCTCTACTAACTGATGGTGAACTCTTTGGGGTAGAAACTTGGGTTGATCCCTTTGGTGTAGTAAATGATCCAGAACGACCTGGATTTACGCAATCCCTAGCAAAATGGCCAGTCTCTCCACAGTTAAAACATGCTCCTACGGCTCTATAACATACCCCACTATGTGGTTTACCACAAGTTTCACAAAGTCGACCTGACAACGCATTCCTGGGTTTCTGTTGAGTTTGCTGATTGGATCGAGGTGGTTTCTGTCCAGAAGATCTATCTCTATCGGACTTCTTGCTATCTCTATTGTATCCCCAAAAGTTTTTCCTCTTTCCAGTAAGACCACTAGAACTCTGTTCTACTGACTTTCCCTCTTTTTCTGTCTTCTCTGATTTCTTTTTCTCAGAAGCTGCTTCAGATTCAATTCTTTCAAATTCTAGTGCTTGAGAAATAAGTTCAGAGAAGTTGTTATGTTTGAATCCGACCACTTGTTGTCACACCCTACTCCCCTGTAAGATGCAACATGATCCCGTAGTACACCTAATGAATTACCGTACTTCGCCTACCGATAACCCATTAGATATACCACAAGGGATTTTAAAACAATTTTCGTGAAATTTAAATCATCGGTTAAAATCTGGTGTTATAAATTTTTTTTTTTTTTAATTTCGGCAAAGTGCCGGCTGTATTTTGAGAAAACAGTTCTTCAATCCTGCAAAAGAAAATGCTCCCAATATGTTTTCTCAAATACAACTCTAATAAACTTTAATTCAATTCACAATTCAATTCTCAATAAACAATCAATTCATTTTCAAACTAATCTCATCATGAAGAAATATTTCATTGATTATAAGACTCAAAATTTATATTACAAAACTATTCAAGTAAGTGAAATCTTAAATTTACATTTACAATAATTTACATTTAATTACATACCAAAATATTTTACAAGAGTTTTTATACAACTGCTCAAATAATTTACATACATATTATTACATGCATACATCAAAACCTATGTACATGGGTATACCTATGATATACCTAGAGCTGATCTGAAAATGTCTTCAAAAAACTTACTCACTGCTCTATGCTCTTCTTACCTGCGATAGCATACAAAGCTATCGCTGAGTGGTGAACTCAGTGGTGCACAACTATAATTTAAAACATAGTACAATATACATTGACAAAATTTACAGTAAATAATTTGGAAATCTGAATACTCATCAAATTCCAAAACTTAAAATATTCATTGCCATTAATGTAAATCATTTGTATAAAATGACTTTGATCACGAAATTCTATTTATCAAATCATGACTAACCATTTAAGGTAGTTCCAACAAAATCAATTATACATAAATCATAACTAAAATCACAATTCTTTACTGTTCAAAAACATTCTGTGTCTCAAAAGCCATGTTGTATCTCAAAAGTCATTCTTTATCTCACTAACTATGCAAGATTAATCCAAAAGGGCCATATTCGATGTGATTCTAACTCCCTATGGTCGGGGAGGTCGAATCAGATTCTAACTCATTGTGCACAGTACCATCACAATAATGAATCTTCCGCAAGGGCCATAACGATAAAATAAAATTAGATCTAACCTCAAATCAGAGGAAAATCTAAGCCTGTGCACGTACCATGGTAATCAAAACACAACTAACTCCATTGTCTTCTCAACAAATGAGAGAGACGGGTAATAACCTAGTCAAGCATCTATAGTGAGATATAAAACAATATCACGATCCTTTTAGTGAGCATAAATCACAATATAATTCGATTTAAATTCAATTCCAGTATCCAATAATTTTTATGCTCATCACAATTCAAATCATAAATTTGCATTTTTCCATGAAAATTACCATCACAATTCAAAACATGTTCTATCACAATTTTCTAAAACATAATTTATTCAATCCATAACAATGCTTAATGCTTATGGAAATACCATTCCACAAAGCTAAATTCATCATACTATAACAATTTCAATAATCATTGAATTAAATCCAATGCTTGTTAAACATAATACATAAGAAAAATATGTCATTTAATCATATGAAATATTCAAAACAAAATCAGTTAAAAACTAGTTGTGCACAAACCTCTGATAACTGTCTCTTGGCTTTGACTCAGTGTTTCCTTCCCCTTCCCTGAGTCTTTGCTAACTGAGAAACACAATTTGAAGTGTTTCAATACTTAATTTAACTGTCTCTAACGATAATGTTTGATAAATAATTCACTGAATGCTATTATTTGCTTAATCAACCTAATATGTCGATCCTCGATGCATTCTAGGTAAATTAGGTTTTAATGTTACTAACATGTCACATTCGATAGTCTTTTAGGGTTGGTACATTTTACCAAGTTCATTTCCGTGTATACTGCATTTTCTTGCAATTTGCTGGATTCCGGGATACTAGTTTGACCTAGCCAGACGACCTAGTTCCCTCGGTTTTCGGGTTTCAGTCAAAACTACAAACTTGTAGATCTATGTTGTATGGAACGCGAGGCAAAATTTCAGATCATTCTAAGCTATGTAGACCAAGTTATGGTCATTTTACTGTTGCTGGTCAAATTGCACTAAAATTGATCACTTTAGGTCATTTTAGGTCATTTTAGGTTCGGCAAGTTTTTGGACCCGAACTTCTGCAAGATGTTTGACTTGCTTATGGTCATTTCTGGGCTTTGGTGTCTTCATAAGACTTGTAGATATGGGTCTTAACTATTCATGGTTAAAATTTCAGGTCAATTGGACCTGTTTTGAGTGAGTTATGGCCTAAACACTAACTGCTGCCCAAATGGTCAATTTTCAGGTCTCAATTGCACTTAATCCGGATTTGGTCATTTTTCAAGCTACCTTGCAAGCAGAATTTTGGCAAGCTTTCTTCATAAAAGTTGGCACATTTTGTGCCTAGTTTCACCTCCAATTGGTCTCATACCAATTGGAGCCACACACTTAAAGTTATAGGCCTAAAACTCAAACTGCCTTATTGCATTTCTTGCATACACATCAAGCATCACTTTTAACACTCACCAAACTTAACATTCAAACCAATTCTGGTTGTACCACAACCTAAACATAATTCACAACACATTATAGGTCATTTTGGTAGCTTACAATTACATTCAACATACACCAACAAGTGCAGAACTTTTCAATCCAATTTACAACAATTCAATCACCTTTTTATGCTCATGTACATGTCCCACTTCACACCACCTTACACACGCTCAAACTGCCATAACAACCAACACATTTTAACATCATTAGTCCATAAACTAAGCATGAATTCTAGCATTCTTCAAGCGCTAACAAACTGCCACAATGGTACACTTACATTCCATTACTTTCCAAGCTTTAAATCTCATTTTACATTTACATATACTAAGTATACATCACCCAAACAATTTCCTACACAATATACATTTAATCAATCATTTAATTCACCATTTACAAGCACAAATAAACTGCCTTCAAGGTGCTTCCATGGCTGCCAAAAGTGCACATTCCCATTCAACATCAAAACTCAAAAATTTCTTCATAAATCAAACACCCATAACATTCCTACTAACTTTAATGAAGCAATAACCCAAAAATACAAACTTACCACTTTGGAAATTCTTCAAGATCTCTCCAAAACTTAGTCTTCTTGCTGCCTATCTACTGCCCATGGTGTGAGGATTAACTTTAATGAAGGAAGGTGCAAAGAAGGAAGCTTAAATCAAGCTTGCATGAAACTTTCAAATGGACGTCAATGGTGGATTTTCTTGGGAGAAATTTGGCTGGTTCTTGGAGAAGTGAGGAAGAAGATGATCTGCTGTCCAAATGAAGTGGTAGTGGTCCACTTTCATGAATTAGTGGAGCACTATGTCAAAATAAATTATTAGTTTAATCTAAAATTTCATTTTCCCACATTAAGCTTCCCATTTTTGCTATTCACATTCGGTACCCCTAAATTAATTTTTCATTATATTTTCCAAGTGTAATATTATTTATTTTTGATGGAAATTTAGGTCAAAAGACAACTCGGGATGTCAAATGACCACAATGCCCCTGTTCGTGTTGCATTCCCGATTTTTCAGTAACACCGGGTTTTGTCCGTTTTTCGATTTCCCACTTTTCTTTGTACTAATTATTTAATTTTTATTTAATATTTCTAATGTTATTTATACTTCAATTGATGTCTCTTTAAGTCTTAAAATTAATTTCCAGGGTTCCCCACGATCCAGGGCTAGTCAACGGTCCACGTCGTGACTTTCCGGTGCGGTCACCCATCGTCAGGGTTCTAGGCTCGCTTAACTTGGTTGCATTTCTTTACTATTATTTTTTATTTATTTTTCTTGTATTTTATTTTCTTGTATTTCATTATTTAATGTCTCCTCACTCATATGGAAGTATAGTTCTAGGCATCCTAGCTGTCCGGGCAACACTGGTCACCGGAACAGTAGAACGCATTACCGAACATAGGGGTGTTACACTTGTAATCTGATACTAGGCTTCAAGCCGGTTTCAAACCTCTTACATCTCTCCCTCCTGGTAGAAAGTAGACTTACTGCATAATGGCTCAGGCGGAAAAATTCCCTTTCATATTCAGCCACCGATCTAGTCCCCTGTTTCAGACTTAGGAACTCTTGCAGTTTCTAATCTACATAAGCATCAGGGACATATTTTTGTCTGAATTTCCTGAGAAAGTCACTCAAGGTTAGCACTGCAGGTTCTACCAAACTGTGGGGAATGGTTTTCTTCCAGTCATAAGCACCCCCCTGTAGCAAAGATACTGAGTATTCAAATCTGAGCTCCTCTGTGCAGTGCAATTTCTTGAATACCCTATCCATCTTTTCTAACCACTGTTCTGCCTCTAGAGGATCTACTGTCCCTTTGAACTCTGTAGCCCCATATTTCATCAATTTGTCACACTGCCTTGCAGAAGACCGTGGTTGTACCACTGGTATCTGTATTAGGGCTTGAGTAGGCACATTACCAGCTATTTGTTGGAACATTGCAGCCATCTCACGAGCAACCGAGCAGGAATCTGCAGATCGCAGGGCCGGTGTCTTTGAACCACTGACATTATGTAGGGCTGGGGCATCCCCTTGCACCTCAGCCTCTATAGATTGATCGACTGAATGATCACCCTCTTCCATAGTCAATGCGAGGATCTTAGACCTCCTGAATAATTAATATAAAGAGATTGCCTCCTGTTAGTGCATATTTATAATGTAATTTACTGTATGTATCAAACAATGATATTGAGCAGTTGTACTATGAAGAAAAAATATTCAAATAACATGTGAAAACAAAATTTAAAAACTTTGCTCTGATACCACTAAAACATGTCACACCCTACCCCTCTGTAAGGCATAACATGATCCCGTAGTATACCTAATGAATTACCAACTCCGCTTCATCGATAACCCATTAAATACATTACAAGGGATTTTAAAACATTTCTTACTTCTTTTACTGTGGTGAGCACTATTTACAGTGTTAAAAACCTTTTGAATCAAGTGATAGAACTAACACATTTAAATTATTTGGAATTTCAGAAAATTTTGGCAGAGTGCCATCTGTATGTTGGATAAAACAGCTTCTTGTAAAAACTCGTAAAAGCACTTCAATATATATTTCCAAATCTCAACTCCAACATGTTTCTCAACACAACATATTTCTCAACTCAAATCCATAGTAATTTTTCAAAGACTGAGATACAAGAAATATAATACAATTTTTACAAGTCAAAATAACTCATAATTTATTTTACAACTTTAATGTACAATTTTATTTTACAACTGCTCAAAACCAAGAACAATATATACATACAGTGAACATACATTACAGTATAAAATGCAAAATGTGGTATACTTAATATACCCGATGATCTCTCAATGTAGTACTAGCAGCCTAGTCTGATTTCCTGTCAATCTGTCTACTCATGACAAAGAATGAAAGCTATCGCTGAGTAAAATTTACTCAGTGGTGCACAATAACAATTTGAAATGTGATATATAAATCTTTTATTGACAGTTCACAAATCAAATGATTCACAATTCCATTTCACAATTTACAAAATTCACCTAACACAAATTTAATCAAGTAATTGAATTATACTGTTTTGCAAATCAATAACACAATTTGATCAAATAACTGGATAATACCATTTTGCAAATCAATAACACAATTCGATCAAATAACTGGATAATATCATTTTGCAAATCAATAACACAATTCGATCAAATAACTGAATAATACAATGTTGCCAATCGATAACATAATTTAGGCCATGACACAATTTTTCCACACATGCCGTGTTGTACACCACGACAAGACACACTCACCCCAATAATCGAAATCAATGAGGGAGGAATCTAGCTATATAATGAGTACTCATCCACACTCACTTCAGACTGGGAAGTCAAAGAGGGAGGAACATAATCACACTCACCCTAGACTGATAAGTCGAAGAGGGAGGAATATATCACACTCACCTCATAAATGGAGGAGGAACATAGTAACAATGTCATGCCAAGTGTGAATCAAAACAATTTCAAATCATAATATTTCATACAAACCATAAATCACATTTTATCTCAAAATTTCCATTTGCAAAGTTGGCAACACAATAATTTCCAAATAACATTCCAAAACCAAAGCAATAAAAAATTATTCATAACTCATTTCTCCAAATAAATTTGCTAGTAAAAGTAGTGAATATAAAAGTATTGTGCACGGACATAATTTAAAACTATAATATTCAATTAAATTTTTAAGTAGAAAATGAGAAGTCAAAATTATTGTGCACAAACATAATTTAAAACAATGACATACAAATAATCATAATTTATTTCAATTGAAAATTTCAAAAGAAATAACTATTGTGCACAAACACAATTTAAAACAATAACATATAAATAATCGTAATTTATTTCAATTGAAAAATTCAAAAGAAATACTTATTGTGCACAAACATAATTTAAAACAATAATGTATAATAGTCATAATTCATTTCAATTGAAAACTTCCAAAGAAATAGCCGTTGTGCACAAACCTCTGATGACTGTCTCTTGGCTCTGACTCAGTGTTTCCTTCCCCTCCCTGAGTCTTTGCTAACTGAGAAACACAATTTGAAGTGTTTCAGTACTCATTTAAACTGTCTCTAACGATAATGCTTGATAATTAATTCACTGAATTCATTTATTCGCTTAGTCAACCTACTATGTCGACCCTTGGTACATTCTAGGTAATTTAGGTTTTAATGTCATTAATATGTCCATTTCGATAGTCTTTTAGGGTTGGTACATGTTACCAAATTCATTTCCGTGTATATTGCATTTTCTTGCGATTTGCTGGACTCCGGGATACTAGTTTGACCTAGCCGGACAACCTAGTTCCCTCTTTTTTCGGATTTCGGTCAAAACTACAAACTTATAGATCTATGTCTTATGGAACGCGGGGCAAAATTTTAGGTCATTCTGAGTTATGTAGACCAAGTTATGGTCATTTTACTATTGCTGGTCAAATTGCATCAAAATTGGTCACTTTAGGTCATTTTAGGTCAATTTTGGTTCGGCCAGTTTTTAGACCCGAACTTGTACAAGCTGTTTGATTTGCTTATGGTCATTTCTGGGCTTTGGTGTCTTCATAAGACTTGTATATATGGGTCTTAACTATTCATGGTCAAAATTTCAGGTCAATTGGACCTGTTTTGAGTGAGTTATGGCCTAAACACTAACTGCTGCCCAAATGGTCAATTTTCAGGCCTTATTTGCACTTAATCCGGATTTGGTCATTTTTCAAGCAACATTGCAAGCAGAATTTTGGCAAGCTTCCTTCATGAAAGTTGGCACATTTTGTGCCTAGTTTCACCTTCAATTGGTCTCATACCAATTGGAGCCACACACTTAAAGTTATAGGCCTAAAACGCAAACTGCCTTATTGCAATTCTTGCATACATATCAAACATCACTTTTAACACTCACCAAACTTAACATTCAAACTAATTCTGGTTGTACCATGACCTAAACATAATTCACAACACATTATAGGTCATTTTGGCAGCTTACAATTACATTCAATGTGCACCAACAAGTGCAGAATTTGCCCAACTCAATTTACAACAATTTAACTCCATAACCAAGCTCATTCACATGTCTAACCTTCACACCACAATACATACATTCAAACTGCCATAACAACCAACACATTTTAACATCATTATTCTATAAACCAAGCATGAATTCCAGCATTCTTCAAGGGTTAGCAAACTGCCACAATGGTACACTTACATTCCATTACTTTCCAAGCTTTAAATTTCATTTTACATTTACATATACTAAGTATACATCACCTAAACAATTTCCTACACAATATACATTTAATCAATTATTTAATTCACCATTTACAAGCACAAACAAACTGCCTTCAAAGTGTTTCCATGGCTACCAAAAGTACACTTCTCCATTTAAACATCAAGCCTCAAAAATTTCTCCATAATTCAAACATCCATAACATCCTTACAAACTTTAATTAAACAATAATCAAAAACACAAACTTACCACTTTGGAAATTCTTCAAAACCTCACCAAAACTTCTCTTTCTTGCTTCCTACATGCTGCCCATGATGTGTAGAACAAGTTTAATGAAGAACAATTGGAGAAATTGTGGCTTGATCATTAGGAGTGGAGCTTGCATGCAAGGTGTGGCCATGGTGGACAATGGAGAGAAAATTCAATTCGGCAAAGTGAGGATTTGAGAGGAAGAAGAAGACATTAGTGGAGTAATCTGCCCACTTAGTGAATTTTTAATTCCCTTAGTGGTCCACTCACCTTAATTAAATCATTTCATATGTTAAATGTGTTAATTACTCCATTTACTCTCCACTTTTGGCTATTTACATTAGGTACCCCTAAATTAATTTTTCTTTATATTTTCCAAGTGTAATATTATTTATTTTTAATGGAAATTTAGGTCAAAAGACAACTCGTCGTGTCAAATGACCACAATGCCCTTTTTCGGGTTGCATTCCCTATTTTTCGGTAACACCGAGTTTTGTCCGTTTTTCGATTTCTCACTTTTCTTTGTACTAATTAGTTAATTTTTCTTTAATATTTCTTATGATATTTATACTTCAATAGGTGTCTCTTTAAGTCTTAAAAATATTTTCCAGGGTTCCCTGCGGTCCAGGGCTAGTCAACGGTCCACGCCGTGACTTCCCGGTGCGGTCACCCATCACTAGGTTCTCGGCTCGCTTAACTTAGTTGCATTTCTTTACTATTATTTTTCCTTTATTTTTATTGTATTTTCTTTTCTTGTTTTTCATTATTTAATGTCTCCTCACTCATATCGAAGTGTAGTTCTAGGCATCCTAGCTGTCCGGACAACACTGGTCACCAGAACAGTATAACGCATTACCGAATATAGGGGTGTTACATCAAATTTTCACAAATCACACTAAATCAATTTTTCCATAGTTTCAAACCATTTACAATGCTTTTCAAGCAATAAGTATCTATTCAAACACATTTCCATAAATGAAAACAATAATATACAAATAGTCATAATTTATTTCAATTAAAAAATTCAAAAGAAATAACTGTTGTGCATAAACCTCTGATAACTGTCTCCTGGCCTTGACAAAGTGTTTCCTTCCCTTTCCCTGAGTCTTTGCTAACTGAGAAACACAATTTGAAGTGTTTCAGTACTTAACTAAACTGTCTCTAATGATAATGCTTGATAATTAATTCACTGAATTTTATTATTTGCTTAGTCAACCTAATATGTTGACCCTCGATGCGTTCTAGGTAAATTAGGTTTTAATGTTATTAATATGTCACATTCGATAGTATTTTAGGGTTGGTACATGTTACCAAGTTCATTTCCGTGTATAATGCATTTTCTTGCAATTTGCTGGATTCCGGAATACTAGTTTGACCTAGCCAGACGACCTAGTTCCCTCGGTTTTCAGGTTTCGGTCAAAACTAAAAACTTTTAGATCTATGTCTTATTGCACACGGGGCAAAATTTCAGGTCTTTCTGAGTTATGTAGACTAAGTTATGGTCATTTTACTATTGCTGATTAAAGTGCATCAAAATTGGTCACTTTAGGTCATTTTAGGTCAATTTTGGTTCGGCCAGTTTTTTAATCCGAACTTGTGCAAGCTGTTTGACTTGCTTATGGTCATTTCTGGGCTTTGGTGTCTCCATAATACTTGTAGATATGGGTCTGAACTATTCATGGTCAAAATTTCAGGTCAATTGGACCTGTTTTGAGTGAGTTATGGCCTAAACACTAACTGCTGCCCAAATGGTCAATTTTCAGGCCTTATTTGCACTTAATCCGGATTTGGTCATTTTTCAAGCTACATTGCAAGCAGAATTTTGGCAAGCTTCCTTCATGAAAGTTGGCACATTTTGTGCCTAGTTTCACCTCTAATTGGTCTCATACCAATTGGAGCCACATACTTAAAGTTCTAGGCCAAAATGCATACTGCCCTATTGCACTTTTTTTATTACTCATCAAAGCTCACTTTTAGCATTTACCAATTCACACATTCTTACCCAATCTGGTTTGTACCATAACCTAAACATATTTTACCAAATATTGTTGATCATTTTGGCAGCTTACAATTACATTCAATGTGCACCATAAAGTGCAGAATTTATCAACTCATTTATAACAATTTAAGCATCTAACCATAACACTTTTACATGTCCAACTTCACACCATCATACACACACTGAAACTGCCATAACCACTATTACAATTCCACATTATTATTATTTCATAAACCCAGCATGAATTCCAGCATTCTTCAAGAATTAACAAACTGCCACAATGGTACCTTTACATTCCATTAATTTCTAAGCTTCAAATTTCAATTTACATTTACACATACTAAGTATACATCACCCAAACAATTTCCTACACAATATACATTTAATTCATCATTTAATTCACCATTTACAAGAAAAAATAAACTTTCTTTAAAGTGCTTCCATGGCTGCCCAAAGTACACTTCCCCATTCAACATCAAACTTCAAAAATCTCTCCATAAATCAAACACCCATAACATCCTTACAAACTTTAATTAAACAATAATCAAAAACACAAACTTACCACTTTGGAAATTCTTCAAAACCTCACCAAAAATTCTTAAAATTGCTATCAAACTCTTCCTTGTGATGTGGGGATAAACTTTAATGAAGCAACCTTGGTGTTTGGAGGTGGAATGGAGGAGATGTGGGAGCTTGAATCAAATGCGGCAATGGAGGATTTGGGAGCTCTTCACTACGGCAATGGTGGTTTTGAAGGTTGAAGATGAAGTGTGAGTGGAGTAATCTGCCCACTTAATGCATATTATAATCCTTAGTGGTCAACTCACATAAATTAAATCATATTATATGTTTTAATTGTTAATTACTCCATTTACCCTCCATTTTTGCTATTTACATTAGGTACCCCTAAATTAATTTTTCATTATATTTTCCAAGTGTAATATTATTTATTTTTAATGAACATTTAGGTCAAAAGACAACTCGGGATGTCAAATAACCACAATGCCCCTGTTCGGGTTGCATTCCCGATTTTTCGGTAACATCGGGTTTTGTCCGTTTTTAGATTTCTCACTTTTCTTTGTACTAATTATTTAATTTTTCTTTGATATTTCTAATAATATTTATACTTCAATAAATACTTATTTGAGTCCTAAAAATATTTTCCAGGGTTCCCCGCAGTCCAGGGCTAGTCAACGGTCCACGCCGTGACTTCCCGGTGCGGTCACCCATCGCTAGGGTTCTCGGCTTGCTTAACTTGGTTACATTTCTTTGCTATTATTTTTCCTTTGTTTTTCCTATATTTTCTTTTCTTGTATTTCATTATTTTATGTCTCCTCACTCATATCCAAGTGTAGTTCTAGGCATCCTAGCTGTCTGGATAACATTGGTCACTGGAGCAGTAGAACGCACTACCGAACATAGGGGTGTTACAAGACCGACATCTTGAGAAGATAGGTCGAAGATATTGTAATGAATAGCTCTAGTGCTAGTGGGAGATTGTTAGTAGTATGCCCTAGAGCATATCATTTAGTATGTATCTTGTACATGTTTTTACTAATAAAAAGCATTTTCACTTTTTCGTTTACATAATATATTTATGTGTAATAGAAAAGGTCCATTGATATTTTGTTAGAAATTCTATTCTTAAGTTGTTAAGAATATGAGTGACAGTATTTCTATTACAAAGTATCATAAATAGGTTCACAATCGAGGATACTTCATAATAAGGACATGACTTATCCAGAAAGATTGTATTCATGTTTGTTCAGAAGTTATTTATATGAGATATAAATAAGATGGAATGGTGAGTCTCATGCCATATAACAAACATGATAGGCACTTATACATGATAAGTAGGCCGAACCAGTGACACTTATGACAAGCACATGGAGTTTACTCTTGTCAATGTTTTGTCATAAATCATATCAGTGCATATAATCTTTAGACCTGAGATAGCATAGTTATCTTGTATATAGGTAGTTTGAGTTTGATACTGCTTTCATACTTGTACTGTGTATGGTTATATGGGCATGTGCTGGCTCCTACTAGTTATATATGGAGGTAGGTGTTGATCAAGATGGAATCTGTTCCTCTAAGTAAATAGAGATAAAATCCTATGTTCATTTAATTGTTCTTGATGTTTCAAGTTCCTGGCCAGGACAGATAGATTTATTCAGAAAAGAGTTTCTGATGAGAAAATCTTTTTAATCAAGAACTGGAATTAAAAGAGAACATAATATTCATAGCAAATGGGGTTTGACATAAACCATGACTCCAACTTGAGTTGGGATTTTGTAACAGAGAGATTCTAGTGCATGGTAACATATGATTATAGGTTCATTTAAGGTAAACCTTATTACTAATTGGGTGGCCATGGCATGCTATGCTAGGTATTAACCATGGTCTATGAGGTGCATAAAATGATTTAGAGAAATCATTTATGGTAAGAAAGAGTTCTGATGATATTAAGAGTTGATATCATGTCTCATTGCCAATTAGTGATGAGCCTAGTAAGTCATACACATACACAAGTTATCACCTATTTAAATATGATTTAATTACTTAATTAAAGTGTTTAATTGATCAATTAAATAGGTTAGGTTTGCAATTAGATTACAAAGTCCCTAGCATGACTTAAAGCCAAATCCAGATTATTGGATGTATAGTATAAGTTAAAATTATATTTAAAGTGTTTAAATATGAATTTAATTAATGTGAAATTAATTGATAGAGATTAATTAATTAATTTATATTTGATATAAATTGATTAGAAGAAGAGAAATAATTATTTTGGATTAAGAACTCAAAATTAAGACACAGGGGCATTTTGGTCATTTCACAAGGTGACATGTGGCACCATGAGATGGTGACACATGGAATTACACATAAGCTTGTCAAATGTCTTTTAATCATGTAAGATTATTAAAATTAAGATTAAATATAGGTTTGACACTTGGCACAATGTGATTGGGTCAATTAAACCTATAACCAATCAGAGGGTAACATGTGACAAGGGTTTAATGTGTTGACCTAGCTATAAAAGTATTGTTATGAATTAAAAATAATACAACCGGCAGCCACTCCTCCTTTGTCACTCCATTTTGAGGCTCTCCATCTATTCTTCTTCATTTCTCATCAATTCAAAGAGATTAGCCATCAATCTCTTGAATTAAGAACACTAGAAATTGTTTCTAGTGTTCTGTTTACATCTCTAATCTCTTATAAGGCAGAACTTCAATTTCTAATTAATAGAAAAAGCTTTAGAAGCTGTTCAAGGGCTGCCATAGGTGTTCTTGGTGTGGACAAGCTAGAGGGACAACATCTGGTGTCCTGAAGACGAATCTCAAAGGCGCAAATACACTGCAGTGCATCAAGAGGTTAGTGTGTTTGTTCTTCATTTAATCTAGGGTTCTAAAATTAATCTAAATAATTTTAAAATCTTAAATGGCAAAAACATATCAAAAAACATATTAAAAGAGTTTTAATATGTTTTTTATCATTGAAATCAAATAGATAAAAATAAATCTTGCATGATGCATGTGACCCTAGGTGAAAATTTTTTAATTCAATGGTATAAACTTGTGTTTTTCAAGCTTCCGCTCCTTCATATACTACGGGATCATGTATTGCCTTACGGAAGGATAGGGTGTGACAAGTCTAGCAGGCAACCAAGGCATTGTAAATCAATCAGATCAAGGCAGTGCTCCAGTCAGAGTCTACGCAATGAGACAGAGAGAAGAGGCCGAGACATCTGATATTGTGGCTGGTACCTTCTGAACTTTTAATCAAGATGTGTTTGTGCTATTTGATCCGAGTTCTACCCATTCCTATGTGAGTACTAGCATCATTGATTGCATTGCTGTTCTGTGTGTGAAAATGGACTTTGAGGTGCTAGTAACAAGTCCGCTAGGACAAGAGGTCAGGGTTAATAGAATGTATAGGGATTGTCCTTTGGTGATCCAAGGACACACTTTTCTGTCTGATCTCATTGAAATGCCCTTCAAAGATTATGATATCATCTTGAGCATGGATTGGTTAGCCAGGCATTATGCCATGATTGACTGTAGACTGAAGACAGTCACTTTTAGTCTCTCTCAGTACAGTGATGTGGTAATACATGAGGAGAGGCAGCTATTGCCATCAAACAACATTTTGGCTGCACTAGCCGGTAAAATGATCAGAAAGGGGTGTGAAGCATACTTGGCACATGTGGTAGACACCCAAGTGGTGAGTCCAGCATTGAGGGACATCCTTACAGTATATGACTTTCCATATGTGTTTCCTGATGAATTGCCAGGATTACCTCCAGAAAGAGAGGTGCAATTTAAAATTAATGTTATGTCTGGTGTGGATCCAATCTCCATAACACCATATAGAATGGCACCAGCAGAGTTGAAGGAGTTGAAGGTACAGTTGCAAGAACTACTTGAAAAGGCCTTCATCCGCCCTAGTGTGTCACCCTGGGGAGCACCAGTATTGTTTGTTAAGAAGAAAGATGGCACTCTCTGCTTATGTATTGACTACCGGTAGTTGAATAAGGTGACAATAAAGAACAAATATCCATTGCCTCGCATTGATGATTTGTTTGATCAGTTGAAGGGTGCAGTTGTATTCTCCAAAATTGATTTGCAATTTGGTTATTATCAGTTAAAAGTGCAAGTGTCACACCCTACTACCCCGTAAGATGTAACATGATCCCGTAGTACACCTAATGAATTACCGTACTTCGCCTACCGATAACCCATTAGATATACTACAAGGGATTTTAAAACAATTTTCGTGAAATTTAAATCATCGATTAAAATCTGATGTTATAAAATTTTTTTCAAAATTTCGACAAAGTGCCGGCTGTGTCACACCTTACCCCTCTGTAAGGCATAACATGATCCCGTAGAATACCTAATGAACTACCGCACTTTACCTACTGATAACTCATTAAGTACCCTACAAGGGATTTTAAAACAATTTTCTTACTTTTGTTAAGTGGTGAGCATTTTCTAATAGGTATTTAAAACATATGATTAAAAGTAAATCTAGTTAATATTTTTAGTCCATTTTATTTTTCTGCAAATTTTATAAAAATTTTGACAGAGTTCCCTCTGTATTTTGAGAAAACAGTTCTTCAAATACCTGTAAAAAGCACTTCTAAAAATTTTTCTCAACAACTGCTTCAATTTCATACTCAATCTCAATCAATTTCTCAACACATTTATCAATTTTCAAATTTCAAATCCACTATCCAATGATCATCAAAATACTAGCAGTCCATTTCATTCAAATTAAATAAAATAGTTCCATTCATATTTCATTAGAAACAAAACAATTTAGATACATCATTACAAAATTTACATTAAGAGAATTTCAAACAACAATATATATATTACAACTTTATGCAAATTTTATACAACTGCTCGAGACCCATTTTTACATGTCCATACATTTATGTGCAATATATACATCAAAAGAAATATTTACAGTTAGGGTATAAATTATACTCGAAGACTTTAAGCTGATAGCTCCTCACACCTCAGAAATTTCATCACGCTGCTCCTTTAGTCTTTTTATCTCATGACAAAGAATAGAAGCTATCGCTGAGTACTAGGACTCAGTGGTGCACAACATACTAAAATAATCTTTATGCAAAACTTAAATCACATTTATTCAAAAATTTAGCTGAACATGAGAATTAAGTACAAATCATGTATTATGAGATTTTAAATGCAAACCAAGTTCATTTCAAATTATCAAAATACATTTCATAAAACCCACAGTTAGATCATGCCATTCGAAACAAATAGAATCTCAATAGCCAGAGGCTAAAGAGAAATCACATCACAAGGCTAGCTAGCTCAAATATATGGATATCTATTCACATCTTCTTCTACTGGCACACCTCAACACTTCTCCAGAGAAGGAATCAAAATTTGAAACTAATTACCTCCACTAGTCGTGCTAGTGAGGTGTTCAAATATATGGTCATGACACTGTGGTTTCAAAACTTATCTTACAATTTGCTAAACATTGTCATTTCAATATTCATAATAACTTTCAACAATTTAAATCAAAACATCATAAGAATGCCATAATTCAATATTTCACATTATTCAAAACAGTATGCAAAAGATGATTATAAAAAGTATACGTTGTGCACAAACCTCAAGCGAGTCGCCTCTTGGCCTTGACTCGGTTTCTCGGGTTCTTTCTCGGTATTCCTGTCAACTGAAACACACAATTTTACAGTGTTTCAGTACCATAATTTAACATAAATCCAAAAATAAATTTAACTTCACTTTTACCTAGCTCTAACGTGCTAAATTCGACGTTCTTGAAATTTTGTGTTTTGGGTTACTATTCACTGCACTATTCAAGTCAAATTATTGACTTTCTAAGGCTTAATAGGTATGGGAATTCCAACTTTACCCATATACCACATTTTGGTCACCAAACTTGTTGGTTTTAGTCATCTTCTCAAAACTTAGGCCTTTTAGGCAAAATTGCCAAATTTTCAATTTTGGTGTCCCTAATTGTACTATTTCATTGGTCAGTTTACTGTTGGAATTTGGTAAAACTTTCTTCATAGAAAATGTTCCTTATTGTCTTAACTTTCTCCTTTTTGAATCACCCCAATTGGAGTTTTGTAGCTCAAGTTATAAGCAAATTACTATTACTGTTCATGCTGCAGAATTTGGTTCTGCAGATTTGTTGATCCAACTTCATTCAGTAATTTAATCAAGTTAAGTCCATAATTTGGTCTAATTTTCTGCATATGAAATGTTCTACTATGTCTTAGGTTTCCATTGGTTCAAGAATAGCCTAAATCGGAGTTTTCTAGAGAGAGTTATAGCCATTGAAACTTTACTGTTCATATGGCAATCTGTAGTTCTGCAGATTCAGGTCAGCAAATTTGCTCAGTAATTTGATTGGGTTAATGGCATAATTTGGGTTGGTGTTCTTCATAAAAGTTTTAGATATATATCTCATCTAACCCCTGGTAAAATTTCAGGTCATTTTGACCTGCCAAGCTCGAGTTATGACCAAATGAACAAACATTGTTTATTTGGTCAGTTTGTGCAGAGGCAGCCTGCGATTTTCCGACTTCGGCCACTTTGTTCACTAGGTTTTAGTCACTTTTTGGGCAGGCTTCCTAAATGAAAATTTTGTCATTTAGTGCCTATTTTCATCCCCAATTGGTCCCATATCAATTGGACTTGTAAAATTTCATTTTTGGTCCCTCAAAGGAGATTTTGGTCATGCTGCCAGCACATGACCTTATCCAATCCGAATTGGCTTTTAATTCCCACACTTCTAACACACCTCATTTGGTCACAAATGACCATTTTTCACTTCACATTAGGTCAAAGACAACATTTACAAATTTCTCCAAATTTTTGCCTCAAAATCCTAGGTCTCAAACCCTAACTTCCATGTTTAACTCACTTGTTGAATTCTAATTGCATACTTAGAAGTTATACACTCATTCACACTTAACTAATTCATAATTTGTATCAAAATTATCCATCCTCAAACCTAAACCCTAGCTACCCACATTTCTATTTGGTCCACCATGCTTGATTTTATTCACTTATTCGTTGCTTACAAATGTAACTTAGCTACTTAAACATAAATTCAAAGAGAAAATGAAGGAAGAGTACCAACCTTAAGTGAGCAGAATTTTTAGCTCCAATTCTTCAATTTTCCTCCTTTTTTCTTTTTTCTTTCTTGTTAAATTTCTTTCTCAATAGGCTTGCCAAGATCCAAGAACAAGTTTTATTTAGGAAAATTATGGGATTTATGGGGTTGATTCAAGCTTTAAAAGCTTGAAATTAAGTAGCCATGGAGGATTTAGTGAGAAAAGGGAGAGGGATGAGAAGCTTTGGGAAAGAGAGAAAAAAAAGAAGAAGAAGATAAAATTTGGCTCTTCAATTTTGTTTTTATTCTTTAATTTGACTTAGTCAATTAGTTAATTAAATTAAAATTAATTATGAAGTCATAGTTGCATCATCATGATGATGTCATCACCTTTTCAACTTTTCTTTTTCTTTTTTTTTTCTATTAGTTCTTTAATTTAATTCTCGATTCCGAAATTTTCTTTTCTCCGATTTTATTTGACAGTTAGGTCAGGTGTCAGCTCTCGGGGTCAATTGACCAAATTGCCCCTCGCCGGTTCAACCCGGTTTGCAAATAATTCCATATTTCTTTCGGCTTCCTGACCTAATTATTTGACTAGCTTAACAGTTCTTTTTCGTGATTTTCTCTTTTCCACTGTGTTTACAAGGGTCCTAAGGACTGCATCGTCACTTTTTACGGTTTGAAATTTGAGTTTAAAACGACTTAGCAGTTGTTCCCGAGAAGGTCACCCATCGTTGTGACTCTCAGCTCGTTTAACTTCTTCTATTCTGTTTTTCTTATTTATACTCAACTAATTGAACATTACTAATTATTTGTGTTTATGGCTTCTCTAGTTGTCTTAAGTGTGGTTCTAATCTCCTTAATTGTCCGGACCGACACCGATCATCGGAACAGTGAAATATACCTGGCTATACAAATAGGGGTGTTACAGGCTGTGTTTTGAGAAAGCAGTTCTTCAAACCTGAAAAGGAAAACACTCCCAATATGTTTTCTCAAATACAGCTCCAATAACTTCATTTCAACTCACAATTCAAATATCAATAATCAAATCAATTCACTTTTAAACCAATCTCATCATAAAGAACATTTCATTGATTACAAGACTCGACATTTATATCACAATAATTTACATTTAATTACATACCAAAATATTTTACAAGAGCTTTTTTACAACTACTCAAATAATTTACATACATATTATTACATGCATATATCAAGACCTGTGTACATGGGTATACCTATGATATACCTGGAGCTGATGTGAATGTGTCTTCACAGAAGCTTACTCAATCGCTCTATGCACTTTTCACCTGCGACAGCATACAAAGCTATTGCTGAGTGGTGAACTCAGTGGTGCATAACTATAATTTAAAACATAGTACAATATACCTTAATAAAAATTACAGCAATTAATTTAGAAATCTGGATACTCATCAAATTCTAAAACTGAAAATATTCATTGCCAATAATATAAATCATTTGTATAAAATGACTTTGATCACGAAATTCAATTTATCAAATCATAACTAACCATTTATGGTAATTCTAACAAAATCAATTGTACATAAATCATAATTGAAATCACAATTCTTTACCATTCAAAAACCATTCTTTATTTCACTAACTATGAAAGACTAATCCGAAAGGGCCATCTTCAGAGTGATTCTAACCCCCTATGGTCGGGGAGGTCGAATCAGATTCTAACTCCCTATGGTTTGGGAGGTCAAATCATCGTGCACAGTACACATCACAATAATGAAACTTCTGAAAGGGCCATAACAAATAAAACTTAGATTTGACCTCTAATAAGAGGAGAATCTAAGCCTGTGCACGTACCATGGTAATCAAAACACAACTAACTCCATTGTCTTCTTAACAAATGAGAGAGACGAGTAATAACCTAGTCAAGAATCTATAGTGAGCTATAAAACAATATCACGATCCTTTTAGTGAGCATAAATCACAATATAATTCGATTCAAAGTCAATTCCAATATCCAATAATTTTTATGCTCATCACAATTCAAATCATAAATTTGCACTTTTCCATGCAAATTGCCCATCACAATTCAAAACATGTTCTATCACAATTTTCCAAAACATAATATATTCAATTCACAACAACGCTTAATACTTGTGGAAATACCATTTCACAAAGCTAAATTCATACATACTATAACAATTTCAATAATCATTGAATTAAATCCAATGCTTGTTAAACATAATACATAAGAAAAATATGTCATTTAATAATATGAAATATTCATAACAAAATCAGTTAAAAACTAGTTATGCACAAACCTGATTTGAGTCGCTCCTAGGCCTTGACTCAATGTTCTTTATGCTTCTTAATATCCTTATCAACTGAAACACACAATTCAAAGTGTTTCAGTACTCAATGAATTTGTTTCCAACCATAAAATCCAATATCTAAATTTTCTTTGTACTATTCCCTTTAATTTATTTCATTAGTCAACTTATAATGTTGACCCTTGATGAACTCTAAGTGAGTCAATTCCAATGTTACTAATATGTTACATTTTAGAGCTCTTTAGTATTGGTATATGTTATCAAATTTATTTTCAAGTGTATTGCATTTTATTGCAATTTACCAGATTTCAGTGTACTATTTTGACCTAGCTGAACGACCTAGTTCCCTTAGTTTTTGGGTTTTGGTCCAAACTACAAACTTGTAGGTCTATGTCTTATTGCATACGGGGCAAAATTTCACGTCATTCTGAGTTGTGTAGACCAAGATATGGTCAATTTACCAATGCTGGACATAATGCACTAAAATGGTAGGCTTAGGTCATTTTTAGGTCACTTTTGGTTCGGCCAGTTTTGGTACCTGAATTTGTGCAAGCTATTTGACTTGGTTCTGGCCATTTCTGAGCTTTGGTGTCTTCATAAGAATTGTAGATCTATGTCTAAAATATTCATGGTAAAAATTTCAAATCAATTGGACTTGTTTTGAGTAAGTTATGGTCAAAACACTTACTGCTGCCCAAATGGTCAATTTTCAGGATTTCAAGTCACTAATCCGGATTTGGTCACCTTTCAAGTCACCTTCTAGGCAGAATTTTGGTAAGTTTCCTTCATAAAAGTTTGCACATTTTGTGCCTAGTTTCACCTCCAATTGGTCTCATACAAATTGGAGTCACACACTTAAGGTTCTATGCCAAAACATACACTACCCTACTACACACTCCTCATCACTTACCAATTACATATTCAATACTTACCAACTTACTTCCTTCATGCCAATTCTAGTTTGTACCTTACCATTAACACCTTTAACAACACAATTTTGGTCATTTTGGACAGTTTGTAACCATTCTCAATATGCACACTATAATACAGAATTTTCCAAAGTCCATTTACATCCTTTAACCACATGAATATACCCCATTTACAAACCCAATTCCAAACCATTATACACATATCCATGCTGCCATCAATAACAACATCTTAAACAACCATAAAAAAGCAAAAACAAGCTACATATACTGAATTTCCATGGCTGCCAAAATGTACATCTCCATTAAAACATCAAACTTCAAAAATTCTTCCATAAATCAACTACCCACAACCTTGGTTACACTTTTAATGAAACAAGAATTGAAAACACTCACTTACCACTTTTGAAGTTCTTCAAAACCTCACCAAAATTTAACTTTCTTGCTCCTAGTATGTTGCCCAAGGTATGGAGGTCAAGTTTAATGAAGGGAGCTAGTGGAAAGAGTGACTTAACCAAGGTTGCATGGAGGTCCTTCAAGCTCAGCCATGGAGTTTTTCTCTCACTTTGTTTCGGCTGGTTTGTCCCAAGGTTGAAGATGACAGAATTTTCTGTCAAAAGGTTAATTAAAGGTCCACTTAATTGATGTTAGTGGAGCACTAATTGATTAAAAATCTATTTTAATGTTAAACTTTCTAATTTTTGCAATTTGGCCACCACACTTTCACTATTTACATAATGTATCTCATTTTAATTTTTCATAGTATTTTCAAAGTTAATATCATTTATTTTTAATGGAAATTTAGGTCAAAAGACAACTCAGAGTGTCAAATGACCACAATGCCCCTATTCGGGTTGTATTCCCAATTTTTCGGTAACACCGAGTTTTGTCGCTTTCTCAATTTCTCATTTTTTTTGTACTAATTAATTAAATTTTCTTTGATATTTCTAATGTCATTTATACTTCAATAGATGTTTATTTAAGTCTTAAAAATATTTTCTAGGGTTCCTCGCGGCTCAGGGTTAGTCAACGGTCCACGCCGTAACTTCCCATTGCGGTCACCCATCGCTATGGTTTTCGGCTCGTTTAACTTGGTTACATTTCATTGCTATTATTTTTCCTTTGTTTTTCTTGTATTTTCTTTTCTTATATTTCATTATTTTATGTCTCCTCACCCATATCTAAGTGTAGTTCTAGGCATCCTAGCTGTCCGAACAGACACTGTCACTGGAATAGTAGAACACACTACCGAACACAGGGGTGTTATAATTCCCCCCCCCCCCCTAAAATAAATTTCATTTCGAAATTTTACCTGGCATCAGTTTCTGAACAGCTGTAGGTGTTGTCTCCTCATGTCCTCTTCACGTTCCCAAGTAGCTTCCTGGCCTGAATGATGGTTCCATAGCACTTTAACCAAGTGTATCTATTTATTCCTCAGCTACTTCACCTCATATGCCAGAATTTCTATGTGTTCTTCCTCATATGAGAGGTCTAGATTTACCTCAATCTCTTCAACTGATAATACATGAGATGGGTCAGATCTGTACCTCCTTAACATGGACCCATAGAAGACACTGTGTATCCTTTCTAGCTCTGGAGGTAATGCTAACCGGTTTGCCAAAGGACCCACTCTTTCCAGAACCTCGTATGGTCCAATAAAACGAGAACTCAGTTTCCCCTTTCTGCCAAATCTCATAATCCTCTTCCAAAGAGAAATTTTAAGGAATACCTTATTACCCACTGCATATTCAATATCTCTTCTCTTCAGATCAACATAGGACTTCTGATGGTCTGATGCAGCCTTGAGTCGACCTTTGATCAATCTGATCTTTTCCTCTGTCTGCTGAACAATTTCTAGCCCAATCATCTTCCTTTCACCTACTTCATCCCAACATAGGGGAATTCTACACTTTCTGCCATATAATGCTTCATATGGAGGCATTCCAATGCTTGATTGGTAGCTGTTGCTATAAGCAAACTCAATCAAAGGCAAGTGTATATCCCAACTACCTTTAAACTCAATCGCACAAGCCTGTAGCATATCCTCCAATATCTTAATTACCCTCTCAGACTGGCCATTTGTCTGTGGGTTGAATGCCGTGCTAAAGTTCAATCTAGTTCCTAGGGCTCTCTGAAGACTACCCCAGAATCTAGAAGTGAACCTAGGATTTCTGTCTGATACAATCGGTACTGGCACTCCATGCAGTTTTACAATCTCATTTATGTACAATATGGCCAATCTCTCTAACTATAGTCCATCTGGACTGGCAAAAAGTGAGCAGACTTGGTTAGTCTATCAACTATGACCCATACTACATCATGACTATTATGTGTCCTCGGAAGTCTCATAACAAAATCCATAGTTATCCGTTCCCTTACAATGTTTCATAGGGTGCCATTTGTATGCTAGCTTGACACATATTATTGTATACAAATTCTGTTAGTGGGAGGTATCTGTCCCATCTCCCCTTGGATTCAAGGGCACAAGTTCTCAGTATATTCTCGAGGGCTTATTACATTTTACAGGTTATTATTACCATTTCATTTCATTATTTACACAAACTCAATGAGTTTTAGAATTTACCTGAATTACTTATTTCGACTATCCATCCATCTAAGGATGATAAGTTGTACTGATATCTCTAAACTTATAGCAATTACTGTGGTACAGGTAGTTCACATTATTGTAACCAAGTTACTGACTCCAGCTACCTTATAAGTGTAGCCTTTCGACAGGCTAGTTCTGAAGTTTTAAATTTCTGACTAAAATTTTCACATTTATTTCTAGTAATAGTACTCTATTCGGGCGTAATTGTATCAATTTATAGATTATCTACAAATATTCTTATTTTATTGTACCACGAGGAAGCACGTAGCTCTACACAAAAATCCCGTTTTGGTACTGTAATCTGCAGCTTACAATACAAACATCGAGAACATTACATAGTCACTACGTTATAACCTCATGGACTAGGTTTTCTAACATCTTATGTTTCTTGAATCCACTAATATCCTAAACCGATTCTGATTACAATATCCCTTGACAATTACTAATAGTAACATCTTTGCCCTCATCTAGAGCAATTCTATTACTGTAACTTACTTTTAGGTCCTCTTGCCTTACATTAAGTAAGCTCGCCAATTAGCTTTATAATTTATGGTGTGTTAGAAAATACTTTTCACTGATAAACTCTTTCAGAACTAATTTCACTTATTATCACATTCCTTATCTTAAAGGACTAATCACTACTGCATCAAAATTTATTCCCATGTAAAGGACTAACAACAGAACATATAGTTCTAACACTAACATACAACTAAGTAGTGCTGGGATCAAACAAAAATAATTAATTGTTTCTTTCAAAAATTAAGAACTTACCAGCAGCGACATCCAAAGTTTCTATTCTTTCCCCTTGGCGCATAGTGGACGCTCTAACTGATGCGCTACTATGTTCGGGTTGATTCACTGTGTTATGGTTGTGAGGAGTACCAACTCTATTTTTATCTCGACCTCTACTGACTGTCTGTGAACTTTGGAGAGTAGATCGAGGTGCTTTAGTACAATTTCTAAAAAAGTGTCCAAGCTTTCCACAATTGTAGCAGGCTCCAGAAGCCTTACGACAAATACCTCCATGTAGCTTACCACAAACATGGTAGAAACGAGCAGAATAGGAACTTCTGGTTGTTCGATGACTAGATCTTGGTGTTCTCTACCCTGATGATCTGCCTCTATCATATCCCTGAGCTCGGGGTTCCTCAAATTCATTTTCTCTTCCTCAAATTACTATTCGAGCTCTAACCCATAGGTTTCTCCCTCTTCTCTATTTCAAACTGCCCTTGTGGGGGTTAGGTTTGTGCTTGAGCTTGAGCTGACAGAGCATCGGCCATTTGTAGAAAGAAAGTGGCCATTTGCTGGGCCATTTGTGCAGTAATTTGTACTGGTAAAACTAGTACAGTCGGGCCTTTGACACTTGTGGGGCTAGGGCCTCAACTTGTACTTCTGCCATCACAGACTGTTCTATTGTCTCATTCTTCTCTTCCATATCTTTTAACAGGATTTTCTATTCCTGTACAACCAACACAAGGAGATTCCTCTCCATTAATTAATAATTATGATGTAAATGTACTATATATATCAAACATTTGAGCAGTTGTTGTTACCGACAAAAAGATTTAAAATTCACAGTTCAAAATTTACTTTAAAACCATTACTCTGATACCACAAAACATGTCACACCCTACTCCCCCGTAAGATGTAACATGATCCCGTAGTACACCTAATGAATTATGTTACTTCGCCTACCGATAACCCGTTAGATATACTACAAGGGATTTTAAAACAATTTTCATGAAATTTAAATCATCGATTAAAATCTGGTGTTATAAAATTTTTTTCAAAATTTTGGCAAAGTGCCGGCTGTGTTTTGAGAAAACGGTTCTTCAAACCTGAAAAGGAAAACACTCCCAATATGTTTTCTCAAATACAACTCCAATAACTCCATTTCAACTCACAATTCAACTCTCAATAATCAAATCAATTCACTTTCAAACCAATCTCATCATAAAGAACATTTCATTGATTACAAGACTCAACATTTATATCACAATAATTTACATTTAATTACATATCAAAATATTTTACAAGAGCTTTTATACAACTGCTCAAATAATTTACATACATATTATTACATGCATACATCAAAACCTGTGTACATGGGTATACCTAGGATATACCTGGAGCTGATCTGAATGTGTCTTCAAAGAAGCTTACTCAATTGCTCTATGCTCTTTTCACCTGCGACAGCATACAAAGCTATCGCTGAGTGGTGAACTCAGTGGTGCACAACTATAATTTAAAACATAGTACAATATACCTTAACAAAAATTACAGCAATTAATTTGGAAATCTGGATACTCATCAAATTTCAAAACTCAAAATATTCATTGCCAATAATATAAATCATTTGTATAAAATGACTTTGATCACGAAATTCAATTTATCAAATCATAACTAACCATTTAAGGTAATTCCAACAAAATCAATTATACATAAATCATAATTGAAATCACAATTCTTTACTATTCAAAAATCATTCTTTATCTCAAAAATCATTATTTATCTCAAAAATCATTCTTTATCTCACTAACTATGCAAGACTAATCCGAAAGGGCCATCTTCCGAGTGATTCTAACTCCCTATGGTCGGGGAGGTCGAATCAGATTCTAACTCCCTATGGTCTGGGAGGTCGAATCAGATTCTAACTCCCTATGGACTAGGAGGTCGAATCAGATTCTAACTCCCTATGGTCTAGGAGGTCAAATCATCGTGCACAGTACACATCACAATAATGAAACTTCCAAAAGGGCCATAACAAATAAAACTTAGATTTAACCTCTAATAAGAGGAGAATCTAAGCCTGTGCACATACCATGGTTATCAAAACACAACTAACTCCATTGTCTTCTCAACAAATGAGAGAGACGGGTAATAACCTAGTCAAGCATCTATAGTGAGATATAAAACAATATCACAATCCTTTTAGTGAGCATAAATTACAATACAATTCGATTCAAAGTCAATTCCAATATCCAATAATTTTTATGCTCATCACAATTCAAATCATAAATTTGCATTTTTCCATGCAAATTGCCCATCACAATTCAAAATATGTTCTATCACAATTTTCCAAAATATAATTTATTCAATTCACAAAAATGCTTAATACTTGTGAAAATACCATTTCACAAAGCTAAATTCATATATACTATAACAATTTCAATAATCATTGAATTAAATCCAATGCTTATTAAACATAATACATAAGAAAAATATGTCAATTAATCATATGAAATATTCATAATAAAATCAGTTAAAAACTAGTTGTGCACAAACCTGATTTGAGTCGCTCCTAGGCCTTGACTCAATGTTCTTTATGCTTCTCAATATCCTTATCAACTGAAACACACAATTTATAGTGTTTCAATACTCAATGAATTTGTTTCTATCCATAAAATCCAATATCTAAATTTTCTTGGTACTATTCCCTTTAATTTATTTCATTGGTCAACTTATAATGATGACTGTTGATGCACTCTAAGTGAGTCAATTCCAATGTTACCAATATGTCACATTTTAGAGCCCTTTATTGTTGGTATATGTTACCAAATTCATTTTTAAGTGTATTGCATTTTATTGCAATTTACCGGATTTCGATGTACTATTTTGACCTAGCCGGACGACCTAGTTCCCTCAATTTTCAGGTTTTGGTCCAAACTAAAAAATTTTAGGTCTATGTTTTATTGCATGCAGGGCAAAATTTCAGGTCATTCTGATTTGTGTAGACCAAGATATGGTCAATTTACCAATGCTGGACAGAATGCATTAAAATGGTCGGCTTAGGTCATTTTTAGGTCACTTGTGGTTCGGCCAGTTTTGGTACCTGAACTTGTGCAATCTATTTGACTTGGTTCTGGCCATTTCTGGGATTTTGTGTCTTCATAAGAATTGTAGATCTATGTCTAAACTATTCATGGAAAAAATTTCAGGTCAATTGGACCTGTTTTGAGTAAGTTATGGTCAAAACACTAACTGCTGCTCAAATAGTTAATTTTTAGGCTTTCAAGTCACTAATCCAGATTTGGTCATTTTTCAAGTCACCTTCTAGGCAGAATTTAGGTAAGCTTCCTTCATAAAAGTTAGCACATTTTGTGCCTATTTTCAGCTCCAATTGGTCTCATACCAATTGGAGTCACACACTTAAGGTTTTAGGCCAAAACATACACTGCCCTACTACATACCCCTCATCACTTACCAATTACTTATTCAACACTTACCAATTTACTTCCTTCATGCCAATTCTGGTTTGTACCTTACTATTAACACCTTTAACAACACATTTTTGGTCATTTTGGACAGCTTGTAACCATTCTCAATATGCACACTATAATACAAAATTTTCTAAAGTCCATTTACATCATTTAACCACATGAACATACCCCATTTACATACCCAATTCCAAACCATTATTCACATATTCATGCTGCCATCAATAACAACATCTTAAACAACCATAAACAAGTAAAAACAAGCTACATATACTGAATTTCTATGGCTGCCAAAATGTACATCTCTATTAAAACAGCGAACTTTAAAAATTCTTCCATAAATCAACTACCCACAACCTTGGTTACACTTTTAATGAAACAAGAATTGAAAAGACTCACTTACCACTTTTGAAGTTCTTCAAAACCTCACCAAAACTTAATTTTCTTGCTCCTAGTATACTGCCTAAGGTATGGAGGTCAAGTTTAATGAAGGGAGCCAGTGGAAAGAGTGACTTAACCAAGGTTGCATGGAGGTCCTTCAAGCTCGGCCATGGAGTTTTTCTCTCACTTTGTTTCGGCTGGTTTGTCCCAAGGTTGAAGATGACATAATTTTCTGTCCAAAGGTTGATTAAAGGTCCACTTAAGTGATGTTAGTGGAGCACTAATTGATTAAAAATCTATTTTAATGTTAAACTTTCCAATTTTTGCAATTTGGCCACCACACTTTCACTATTTACATAATGTATCTCATTTTAATTTTTCATAGTCTTTTCAAAGTTTAGTATCATTTATTTTTAATGGACATTTAGGTCAAAAGATAACTTGGGTTGTTAAATGACCACAATGCCCCTATTTGGGTTGCATTCTCGATTTTTCGGTAACACCGAGTTTTGTCGTTTTCTCGATTTCTCGTTTTTCTTTGTACTAATTAATTAATTTTTCTTTGATATTTCTAATGTCATTTATACTTCAATAGATGTTTATTTAAGTCTTAAAAATATTTTCCAGGGTTCCCCACGGTCCAGGGCTAGTCAACGGTCCACGCCACACCTTCCTAGTGTGGTCACCCATCGCTATGGTTTTCGACTCATTTAACTTGGTTACATTTCATTGCTATTATTTTTCCTTTGTTTTTCTTGTATTTTCTTTTGTTGTATTTCATTATTTTATGTCTTCTCACCCATATCTAAGTGCAGTTCTAGGCATCCTAGCTATCCAAACAGACACTGTCACCGGAACAGTAGAACGCACTACCGAACATCGGGGTGTTACAACAAGAGCAGAGTATTCCAAAAACTGCTTTCAGAACTTGATATGGCCACTACGAGTTCCTGGTAATGCCATTCGGGTTAACTAATGCTCCAACTGCTTTTATGGATCTGATAAGCACTATCTTCAGACCATATCTCGACTAGTTTGTGGTGGTATTTATTGATGATATTTTGATATATCAGAGGAATGCAGAGGAGCATAACAGACATCTGCGGATTGTGCTGCACACTTTAAGGGAGAAACAGCTATACGCTAAATTATCGAAATGTGAATTTTGGCTGAAAGAAATCTCTTTCTTGGGACATGTTGTGTCAGCTAAAGGGATCAATGTAGATTCCAGCAAGGTAGAAGCTATCCTTAATTGGAAGCCACCAAGGAATATCATAGAAATTCGTAGTTTTCTAGGTTTAGCTGGATATTACCACCGATTTGTGAAAGGGTTTTCTATGTTAGCTTCTCCACTGACCAAGCTGCTTCAGAAAGATGTAAAATTTTAGTGGACAGATAAATGTCAGCAGAGTTTTGATGAGTTGAAGAGGTGTTTGATTGAAGCTCTAGTCCTTACTTTACCTACATCGGGTAAAGAGTATATAGTTTATAGTGATGCTTCTCACAATGGGTTAGGCTGTGTACTGACGCAAGATCGAAATGTCATTGCTTATACATCACGCCAGCTGAAACCACATGAGAGGAACTATCCGACACATGATTTGGAGCTTGCAGCTATTATTTTTGCTCTAAAGATCTGGAGACACTATTTGTATGGAGAGAAATGCTACATTTACATAGATCACAAGAGTTTGAATTATTTGGGCACCCAGAAAGAATTGAACTTGAGGTAGAGGAGATGGTTAGAACTGATTAAAGACTATGATTGCTTAATAGACTATCAGCTAGGGAAAGCAAATGTGGTGGTTGACGCCTTAAGTCGCAAGACTATGGCAAGTCTCAAAGTTTCTCCTTTGTCCATGGTACATGAGTTGAAAGCTCAGCATGCTAGTTTGGAGATTGATGATGAGGGACAGACAGTAGTTGCATGGCATGTACAGCCAGTGTTGATTGATCAGATCTGAATGGCTGCTCAGAATGATGAGAAATATCAGAAGCTACTGAAAGAAGTCCAGCAGGGCAAGAAACCTGAATTTTCTATGGGAGATGATGGTTTATTGCTACATCAGGGCAGAATGTGCATTCCTAGTAATGTGGAATTGAGACGGATCATTATGAAAGAAGCACATGAGTTTCCTTTTGCTATGCACCCTGGTGGAACTAAAATGTATAGAGGCCTGAAAGAGCATTACTGGTGGATGGGTATGAAGAGGGATGTAGCTGATTTTGTTTCCAAATGACTAACTTCCCAGCAAGTGAAGGCAGAACATCAAGTTCCTGCAGGTTTTGTTACATCCATTGCCAGTACCAAAGTGGAAATAGGAATGGATAACTATGGATTTTGTTATGGGACTTCCGAGGACACAGAATAGTCATGATGCAGTATGGGTTATAGTTGATAGACTAACTAAGTCTGCTCACTTTTTGCTAGTTCGGATGGACTATAGCCTGGAAAGATTGGCCAGCTTATACATAAATGAGATTGTAAGACTGCATGGAGTGCCAGTATCGATTGTATCTGACAGAGATCCTAGGTTCACTTCTAGATTCTGGGGTAGTCTTCAGAGAGCCCTAGGAACTAGATTGAACTTTAGCATGGCATTCCAC
The DNA here is from genome assembly GCF_030052815.1 of Hevea brasiliensis. Classification (NCBI taxonomy): domain Eukaryota; kingdom Viridiplantae; phylum Streptophyta; class Magnoliopsida; order Malpighiales; family Euphorbiaceae; genus Hevea; species Hevea brasiliensis. The sequence goes on along the minus strand of NC_079497.1, from coordinate 54,858,257 downwards.
CCACAGACAGATGGCCAGTATGAGAGGGTAATTCAGATATTGGAGGATATGCTACGGGCTGGTGTGATTGAGTTTGAAGGTAGTTGGGATACACACTTGCCTTTGATTGATTTTGCTCATAACAATAGCTACCAATCAAGCATTGGGATGCCTCCATATGAAGCTATATATGGCAGAAAGTACAGAACTCCCCTATGTTGGGATGAAGTAGGTGAAAGGAAGATGATTGAGCTAGAAATTGTTCAGCAGACAGAGGAAAAGATCAGATTGATCAGAGATAGACTCAAGGCTACGTCAGACCGTCAGAAGTCCTATGTTGATATGAAGAGAAGAGATATTGAATATGTAATGGGTGATAAGGTATTCCTCAAAGTATCTCCTTGGAAGAGGATTATGAGATTTGGCAGAAAGGGAAAACTAAGTCCTCGCTTTATTAGACCATATGAGGTTCTGGAGAGAATGGGTCCTTTGACATATCGGTTGGCATTACCTCCTGAGCTAGAAAGGATACACAGTGTCTTCCACGTGTCCATGTTAAGGAGGTACAAATCTAACCCATCTCATGTACTATCAGTTGAAGAGATTGAGGTAAATCCAGACCTCTCATATGAGGAAGAAACAATAGAAATTCTGGCATATGAGGTGAAGCAGCTGAGGAATAAACAGATACACCTAGTTAAAGTGCTGTGGAACCATTATTCAAGCCAAGAAGCTACTTGGGAACGTGAAGAGAATATGAGGAAACAACACCCACAACTGTTCAGAGAATGATGCCAGGTAAAATTTTAAGACGAAATTTATTTTAAGGGGGGGGGGGGGGAATTGTAACACCCCTATGTTCGGTAGTGCGTTTTACTGTTCTGGTGACCAGTGTTTGTTTGGACAGCTAGAATGCCTAGAACTATATTTAAAAGTTAGTGAGGAGACATAAAATAATGAAATACAAGAAAAGAAAATACAAGAAAAACAAAGAAAAAATAATAGCAATGAAATGAAACTAAGTTAAACGAGCCAGCACCGCTGCGATGAGTGACCGCACGGGAAAGTTACGGCGCAGGCATTAGTCGACCCTAGGTGTAACAACCCTATTTGCATAGCCTGGTATATTTCACTATTTCGATGATCGGGGTCGGTCCGGACAATTAAGGGAATTAGAACCACACTTAAGACAACTAGATAAGCCATAAATACAAATAATTAGTAATTGTCAATCCGTTAAGTATAAATAAGAAAAACAGAACATAAGAAGTTAAACGAGCCGAAAGTCACAGCGATGGGTGACCTTCTCGGGAATGACTGCGAAGTCGATTTAAACTCAAATTTCGGACTGTAAAATGTGACGCCGCGGTCCTTAAGATTATTACAAACACCGTGGAAAAGAGAAAATCATGAAAAAGAATTGTTAAGTTAGTCAAATAATTAGGTCAGGGAGTCGGAAGAAATATTGAATTATTTGCAAACCGGGATGAACCGGCGAGAGGTAATTTGGTCAATTGACCCCGAGAGCTGACTCCTGAACTAACTGTCAAATAAAATTGGAGGAAAGAAAATTCTAGACTCGGGAATTAAATTAAAAAACTAATAGAAAAATAAATAAAAAAAAGAAAAAGAAAAGTTGAAAAGGTTATGACATCATCATGGTGACATCACACTTGAGGTCATAAATAATTTTTCATTACTTAATAATTTAACTAAGTCAATTAGAAGATAAATATAGAAATTAAACAAACAAAATTCATTTTCCTTCTTCTTTCTTCAAGCTAGCCGAAACTCCTTCTCTCTCTTAACACCATGGTTTCCACCATTAATGAGTTTTTCAAGCTTGAATAACTTGAATCTCTCCCATAAATTTCAATCTTAAACCCTAGAAAACTTCTAAATTACCTTAGAAAAGAAGAATTGAGGAAAGAAAAAGTGAGAAATTGGAGGAAAAAGGGAAGATCAAAGACTTCACCTAAGCTTAGTATTCTAACTTTCAATTATCTATTTAAATGCATGTTTAGTTACTTAAATGAACTTAGAAACTAAAGAAATGAAATAAAAACAATTGTGAAGGACCAAGTTGAATTTCGGTGAACTAGGGTTTTGATATAGGTATGCATGAATTTGGTGGATTTGAAAGTGTATGTGAGCTTAATTATGTTGAATGATTACGATTAAATGCCTTGAATTAGTTAAGTGCAATGAATTGGTGAACTAGGGTTTTGGACACTTATGGTTTAGGAGACAAAATTTGGAGAAATGGTGAAATGATGTGTTTGACCTAGTTTGAAGTGAGAAATGGTCATTTGTGACCAAATGAAGTGTGTTGGAAGTGTTGGAGTTGAGGTTAAATTCGGATTCAATGTGGTCATGCTGCTGGCAGTAGGACCAAGGTCCCTTTGAGGGACCAAAACTTAAAATTTACAAGTCCAATTGGCATCAGACCATTTGGGAATGAAAATAGACACTAAATGGCACAATTTTCATTTAGGAACCATGCCCAAAAAGTGACCAAAACCTACTGAACAAATTGACCTAATCCGGAAATTCTCAGTCTAACATGTACAAACTAACCAAATCAAAAGTGTTTATTCATTTGGCCATAACTTGAGCTAGGTAGGTCTAAATTATATGAAATTTTACCAGTGGACAGATGAGATATAGAGCTAAAACTTTCATGAAGAACACAAACCCAAATTATGCCATTAACCAAGTCATTTGGCCACTCAAAATTTGTGACCGAAAACTGCCGGAACCAAAATTTGCCCAGAAATCTGGGGTAAGTCCAATCCAGCAGCCATGGTTCAAATGGCTATAACTTGAGCTACAAAACTCCAATTGGAGTGATCCAAAAAGGATAATAATGTTAAGACAATAGGGAACATTTTCTATGAACGAAGTTTTGCCAAATTCTAACAGAAAAATAACCAATGAAATAGTGCAACTTAAGACACCAAAACTGAAAATTTACAAATTTGCCTAAAAGGCTTAGAATTTGAGTAAACAACCAAAACCAACAAATTTAGTGACCAAAATGTGGTTTGTGGGTGAAGTTGGAATTCCCATACCTATTAAGCCTTAGAAAGTCAACAAATTGACTTGAATAGTATAGTGAATAGTAACCCAAAACACAAAATTTAAAGAACGTCAAGATTAGCACATTAGAGCTAGGTATAAGTGAATGTAAATTTATTTTTAGACTAATGATGAGTTATGATACTGAAACACTTTGAAACTGTGTGTTTCAGTGAAAAAGGACACCGGAAAAGAACCCGAGGAATCAAGTCAAGGCCAAGAGGCGACTTGCTTAAGGTTTGTGCACAACGTATAATTTCTGTAAATTATTTTCTGCATATTGTTTTGAATAATTTGAAATAGTGAATTGTGACATTATTTATGATGCTTTGATTTAAATTGTTGAAAGTTATTGTGTATATTTGAAATGGCAATATTTAGTAAATTGTTAAGATAAGTTTTGAAACCACAGTGTCATGACCATATATTTAAACACCTCACTAGCATGACTAGTGGGGGTAATCAGTTTCGAATTTTGATTCCTTCTCTGGCTGAAGTGTTAAGGTGTGTGCCAGAAGAAGAAGAAATTGAATGGATATCCATATATTTGAGCTAGCTAGCCTTGTGATGTGACTTCTCCTTAGCCTCTGGCTATTGAGATTATATTTGTTTCGAATGGCATGATATAACTATGGGTTTTAAGAAATGTGTTTTGATACTTTGAAATGAAATTATTTGGATTAAAATCTCATAATTCATGTTTTGTATTTAATTCTCATGTTCAGTCCAACTTTTGAATAAATATGATTTAAATTCTGCATAAAAATTATTTTAGTATGTTGTGCAGTACTGGGTCCCAGTACTTAGCAATGGCTGTTATTGCTGTCGCAGATTTAGAGACTAGAGGAGTAGCAAACTGAGCTGCTGAGGATTGAGGACCATCATTAGGTATTCTACAGGATCATGTTATGCCTTACAGAGAGGTAAGGTGTGACATGTTTTAGTGGTATCAGAGCAAATTTTTGAAATATGTTTTAACTTGAGAATTTGTGTCTTTCTTTGTTAAGTACAACTGCTCAATATCCATATCTGTTACATACAGTGCATTACATCATAAATATGAACTAATGGAGGGAAATCTCCTTGTGTTATTTGTTCAGGAGATACCCTAACTTCAGATTGAAATGGAAGAAGGGGATCGCTCAGCCGAGCAATCTGTTAAAGCTGAGGCACAAGGGGAAGCCCTAGCTCTACAGAATGTCAGTGGATCAGTTGCGCCAGCCCCACAAATGCCATAGTTTCCTGCACAGTTTGCACAGTAGATGGCTGCAATGTTTCAACAAATGGCTAGCGGTATGCCTGCTCAAGCTCCACCCCAGACACCTGTGGCACAACCACTGCCTCCAGCCAGATAGTATGATAAGTTATTGAAGTATAGGGCTATTGAATTTAAGGGTACAGTGGACCCTTTAGAGGCAGAGCAATAGCTTGAAAGGATGGATAGAGTATTTAAGAAGCTGCACTGCCAAGATGAACTGAAGTTTGAATATTCTATGTCGCTACTGCAAGGGGATGCGTATGATTGGTGGAAGACCATCCCCCACAGCTTAGCTGAACCACCAGTACTGACCTGGGATGACTTCATCAGAGAATTCAGACAGAAATACATCCTAGATGCATATGCTGATAAGAAATTGCAAGAATTTTTTAGTTTGAAACAAGGGAACCGATTAGTGGCAGAGTATGAGAGGGAGTTCTCCCGTTTAAGCCACTATGCTGGGAGTCTCCTTTCTACCAGCAAGGCAAGATGCAAGAGATTTGAGACTGGTTTGAAGCCCAGTTTGAGAATGCAAGTAGTGGGATTTAGACACAGCAATTTTTCAAAACTCATGTCTCAAGCACTCGAGTTAGAAAGGATTGAATCAGAAGCGACCACAACAAAAGAAAAATCATAAAAAGTTGAAAAATCTGAGAAAGATAAAGGAGAAAATCAGTTGAACAAAGTTCTGGTGGTACTTCTGGGAAGAGAAAGAAATTTGGTGGACCTAGCAAAGGTCGAGGTGGAAGATTTGGAAGGGGCTAATTCTCTGGACAGAGACCCCCTAGGTCTGGTCAGCAGTCGAGCAAGGGTTCATATCGTGCCCGCCTCTATGAGACTTGTGGTAAGACTCATGGGGGGGAATGCTATTGGGCCACTAGAGCCTATTTTAACTGTGGAGGCAAGGGTCATCTTGCTAAAGACTGCACTAGTGCTCCTAGATATGGTCCAGCTCCTACGGCTGCAGAAGGATCTATTCAGAGTCCTGCTTCCAAAAGTTCACAACCTGTTGGTAGAGGAAGAGGCAGAGGTAGAGGCACTGCTACTGGCAGTCAAGGTACTGTTGGTCAGTTAGCACAAGGAAGTGTTTCAGCCAGAGTCTACACGATGAGACAGCGAGAATAGGCTGAGACTTCCGATGTGGTAGCTGGTACATTTTCTATCTCTAATCAAGATGTATTTGTGCTGTTTGATCCGGGTTCAACCCACTCATATGTTAGTGCTAGCATAGTCAGTTCACTTATTGTTCCATGTGTCCAAATGGGTTTTGAAGTGCTAGTAACTAGTCCGTTAGGATAAGAGGTCCGGGTCAACAGAATTTATAGAGACTATCCTTTGGTGATCCAAGGACATGTTTTTCTATCAGATTTGATTGAAATGCCCTTCAGAGATTATGATATTATCTTGGGCATGGATTGGTTAGCCAGGCATCACGCCATGATTGACTATAGACTGAAGACAGTCACTTTTGGTCTCCCTCTATATGGTAATGTGGTAATACATGGGGAGAGGCATTTACTACCATCAAACATCATTTCGGCTGCACTAGCCAGAAGGATGATCAGAAAGGGGTGTGAAGCATACTTGCCACATGTGATAGACACCCAAGTGGGGAGTCCAGCACTGAGGGACATCCCTACGGTATGTGACTTTCTGGATGTGTTTCCTGTTAAATTATCAGGATTACCTCCAGAAAGAGAGGTGCAGTTTGAAATTGATGTTATGCCTGGTGTGGACCCAATCTCCATAATGCCATATAGAATGGCACCAGCAGAATTGAAAGAGTTGAAAGTACAGTTGCAAGAGTTGCTTAACAAGGGCTTTATCCGCCCTTGTGTGCCACCTTGGGGAGTGCCAATGTTGTTTGTTAAGAAGAAGGATGGCACCCTCCGCTTGTGTATTGATTATCGGTAGTTGAATAAGGTGACAATAAAGAATAAATATCCATTGCCCTGCATTGATGACTTGTTTGATCAGTTAAGGGGTGCAGCTGTGTTCTCCAAAATTGACCTGAGGTCAGGTTATTATCAGCTGAAAGTACAAGAGTAGAGTATTGCTAAAACTGCCTTCAGAACCTGCTATGGCCATTATGAGTTCTTGGTCATGCCATTCGGGTTAACTAATGCTTGGCTGCTTTTATGGATTTGATGAACACTATCTTTAGACCATACCTCGATCAGTTTGTTGTGGTATTCATAGATGATATATTGGTCTATTCGAGGAGTGCAGACGAGCATGATAGACATCTGCGGATTGTACTGCAGACTTTGAGGGAGAAACAGCTATACGCCAAATTGTCGAAGCGTGAATTTTGGTTGAAGGAAATATCTTTCTTGGGGCATGTAGTATCAGAAGAGGGCATCAAAGTAGATCTAAGTAAGATAGAAGCTGTTCTTAATTGGAGGCCACCCAGAAATATCACAGAGATTCGCAGTTTTCTGGGTTTAGCTGGATACTACCGTAGATTTGTGAAGGGATTCTCCATGTTGGCATCTCCACTAACCAAGCTGCTTAGGAAAGATGTGAAATTTCAGTGGACAGATAAATGCCAACAGAGTTTTGATGAATTGAAGAAATGTTTGACTAAAGCTCCAGTCCTTATTTTACCTAATCCGGGTAAAGAATACACAGTTTACAGTGATGCTTCTCATAATAGGTTAGGTTGTGCACTGATGCAAGATCAAAATGTCATCGCCTATGCATCACGCCAGCTGAAACCGCATGACAGGAATTATCCGACACATGACTTGGAGCTTGCAGCTATTGTGTTTGCTCATAAGATCTGGAGGCACTATTTGTATGGGGAGAAATGCTACATCTACACAGATCATAAGAGTTTAAAGTATTTGGGCACCCAGAAAGAATTAAATTTGAGATAGAGGAGATGGTTAGAGTTGATAAAAGACAATGATTGTTTGATAGACTATCAGCCAGGGAAAGCTAATGTTGTGGCTGATGCCTTAAGTCGCAAGACTATGGCAAGTCTATAGGTTACTCCTTTGTCTATGGTGCATGAGTTGAGATCATTATATGCCAGCTTAGAGATTAATGATGAGGGGTAGACAACAGTTGCATGGCATGTATAGCCAGTGTTGATTGATCAAATCAAAATGGCTGCTCAGAATGATGAAAAGTATCAGAAGCTGTTGGAAGAAGTCCAACAGGGCAAGAAACCAGAATTCTCAGTAAGAGATGATGGTCTACTGCTATACCAGGGCAGAATATGTGTTCCTAATGATGTTGATTTGAGGCAGGTCATTTTGAAGGAAGCACATGAGTCTTTTTTTGCCATGCATCCTGGTGGCACAAAAATGTATAGGGCGCTAAAAGAGCATTACTAGTGGATGGGTATGAAAAAAGATGTGGCAGAGTTTGTTTCCAAATGTCTAACTTGTCAGCAAGTGAAGGTAGAGCATCAAGTACCTGCTGAGTTGTTACATCCACTACCAGTACCAGAATGGAAATGGGAGAGAATAACGATGGATTTTGTGATGGGACTTCTGAGGACATTGAAGAGTCATGATGCAGTATGGGTCATTGTTGACAGACTGATGAAGTCTGCTCATTTTTTGCCAGTTCGGATGGACTACAGTTTAGAAAGATTGGCCAGGTTGTACATTGATGAAATTGTGAGACTACATGGAGTGCCAGTATTCATTGTATCAGACAGAGATCCTAGGTTCACTTCTAGATTCTGGGGTAATCTTCAGAGAGCCCTAGGAACTATATTGAACTTCAGTACTGCATTCCACCCACAAACAGATGGCCAGTCTGAGAGGGTAATTCAGATCTTGGATGACATGCTACGAGCTTATGTAATTGAATTTAAGGGCAGTTGGGACACACACTTGCCTTTGATTGAGTTTGCTTACAACAACAGCTACCAATCAAGCATTGGGATGCCTCCATGTGAAGCTTTATATGGCAAAAAATATAGAACCTCATTGTGTTCGGATGACGTGGGTGAAAGAAAGATGATTGGGCCAAAAATTGTTCAACAAACTAAAGAGAAAATCAAATTGATCAGAGATCGACTTAAGACTGCATCAGACCGTCAGAAGTCATACATTGATCTGAAGAGAATGGATATTGAGTATGCAGTGGGTGAGAAAGTATTCCTCAAGGTTTCCCCTTGGAAGAGAATTATGAGATTCGGCAGAAAGGGAAAACTGAGTCCTCGTTTCATTGGGCCATATAAGGTTCTGGAAAGAGTGGGTCCTTTGGCATATTGTTTGGCCCTACCTCCAGAGTTGGAAAAGTTACATAATTTCTTCCATGTGTCTATGTTGAGGAGGTATCGATCAGACCCATCTCACATACTATCAGTAGAAGAAATTAAAGTGAATCCAGACCTCACATATGAAGAAGAACCCATAGAGATTCTGGCTTATGAGGTGAAGCAGCTACGGAACATGCAGATACCATTAGTAAAAGTGTTGTGGAACCATCATTCGGGCCAAGAGGCTAGTTGGGAACGAGAGGAGGACATGAGGAGACAACACCCACAGTTGTTCAGAGATTGATACCAGGTAAAATTTCGAGACGAAATTTATTTTATGAGGGGGAGAATTGTAACACCCCTATTTGCATAGCATGGTATATTTCACTATTCCGGTGACCAGAGTCGGTCCAAATAATTAAGGGGATTAGAGCCACACTTAAGACAGCTAGATAAGCCATAAACACAAATAATTAGTAATTGTCAATTAGTTAAGTATAAATAAGAAAAAAAGAACATAAGAAGTTAAATGAGCCGAGAGTCACAGCGATAGGTGACCTTTTCGGGAATGATTGCGAAGTCAATTTAAAATCAAATTTCAGACCGTAAAATGTGACGCTGCAGTCCTTAAGACTATTACAAACACAGTGGAAAAGAGAAAATCATCAAAAAGAATTGTTAAGTCAGTCAAATAATTAGGTCAGGGAGCCAGAAGAAATATTGAATTATTTGCAAACCGAGATGAACCGGCGAGGGGCAATTTGGTCAATTGACCCCGAGAGCTGACTCCTGACCTAACTGTCAAATAAAATTGGAGAAAAGAAAATTTTGGACTTGGGAATTAAATTAAAGAGCTAATAGAAAAATAAATGAAAAAAAAAGAAAAAGAATAGTTGAAAAGGTTATGACATCATCATGGTGACATCACACTTGAGGTCATAAATAATTTTTCATTACTTAATAATTTGACTAAGTCAATTAGAAGATAAATATAGAAATTAAACAAACAAAATTCATTTTCCTTCTTCTTTCTTCAAGCTAGCCGAAACTCCTTCTCTCTCTTAACACCATGGTTTCCACCATTAATGAGTTTTTCAAGCTTGAATAACTTGAATCTCTCCCATAAATTTCAATCTTGAACCCTAGAAAACTTCTAAATTACCTTAGAAAAGAAGAATTGAGGAAAGAAAAAGTGAGAAATTGGAGGAAAAAGGGAAGATCAAAGACTTCACCTAAGCTTAGTATTCTAACTTTCAATTATTTATTTAAATGCATGTTTAGTTACTTAAATGAACTTAGAAACTAAAGAAATGAAATAAAAACAATTGTGAAGGACCAAGTTGAATTTCGGTGAACTAGGGTTTTGATATAGATATGCATGAATTTGGTGGATTTGAAAGTGTATGTGTGCTTAATTATGTTGAATGATTATGATTAAATTCCTTGAATTAGTTAAGTGCAATGAATTGGTGAACTAGGGTTTTGGACACTTAGGGTTTAGGAGACAAAATTTGGAGAAATGGTGAAATGATGTGTTTGACCTAGTTTTAAGTGAGAAATGTTCATTTGTGATCAAATGAAGTGTGTTGGAAGTGTTGGAGTTGAGGTTAAATTCGGATTCAATGTGGTCATGTTACTGACAGCAGGTCCAAGGTCCCTTTGAGGGACCAAAACTGAAAATTTACAAGTCCAATTGGTATGAGACCAATTGGGAATGAAAATAGACACTAAATGACACAATTTTCATTTAGGAACCATGCCCAAAAAGTGACCAAAACCTAATGAACAAATTGACCAAATCTGGAAATTCTCAGTCTGACCTGTACAAACTGACCAATTGAACAGTGTTTGTTCATTGGCCATAACTTGAGCTAGGCAGGTCTAAATGACCTGATATTCTACCAGTGGATAGGTGAGATATAGACCTAAAACTTTCATGAAGAACACAAACCCAAATTATGCCATTAACCAAGTCATTTGGCCAGCTGAAGTTGGTGACCTAAAACTGCCAGATCCAAAATTTGCCCAGAAATCTGGGGTAAGTCCAATCCGGCAGCCATGGTTCAAATGGCTATAACTTGAGCTACAAAGCTCCAATTGCAGTGATCCAAAAATGAGAATAAAGTTAAGATAATAGGGAACATTTTCTGTGAAGGAAGTTTTGCCAAATTCTAACAGAAAAATAACCAATGGAATAGTGTAACTTAAGACACCAAAACTGAAAATTTGCAAATTTGCCTAAAAGACTTAGAATTTGAGTAAACAACCAAAACCAACAAATTTAGTCACCAAAATGTGGTATGTGGGTGAAGTTGGAATTCCCATACCTATTAAGTCTTAGAAAGTCAACAAATTGACTTGAATAGTATAGTGAATAGTAACCCAAAACACAAAATTTAAAGAACGTCAAGATTAGCCCATTAGAGCTAGGTATAAGTGAATGTAAATTTATTTTTGGACTAATGATGAGTTATGATACTGAAACACTGTGAAACTGTGTGTTTCAGTGAAAAAGAACACCGGGAAAGAACCCGAGGAATCGAGTCAAGGCTAAGAGGCGACTCGCTTGAGGTTTGTGCACAACGTATAATTTTTGTAAATTATTTTCTGCATATTGTTTTGAATAATTTGAAATAGTGAATTGTGACATTATTTATGATGCTTTGATTTAAATTATTGAAAGTTATTGTGTATATTTGAAATGGCAATGTTTAGTAAATTGTTAAGATAAGTTTTAAAACCACAGTGTCATGACCATATATTTGAACACCTCACTAGCATGACTAGTGGGGTAATCAGTTTCGAATTTTGATTCCTTCTCTGGCTGAAGTGTTAAGGTGTGTACCAGAAGAAGAAGAAATTGAATGGATATCCATATATTTGAGCTAGCTAGCCTTGTGATGTGAATTCTCCTTAGCCTCTGGCTATTGAGATTATATTTGTTTCTGTCACACCTTACCCCTCAGTAAGGCATAACATGATCCCGTAGAATACCTAATGAACTACTGAACTTCATCTACCGATAACTCATTAAGTGCCCTACAAGGGATTTTAAATAATTTTCTTACTTTTGACAAGTGGTGAGCATTTTCTAATGGGTATTTAAAACATATGATTAAAAGTAAATCCAGTTAATATTTTTTTCTCCATTTTGTTTTTCCGCAAATTTTATAAAAATTTTGACAAAGTTCTGTCCGTATTTTGAAAAACCTGTTATTCAAATACCTGTAAAAAGCACTTCTAAAAATTTTTCTCAACAACTTCTTCAATTTCACAATCAAACTCAATCCATTTCAATCAATTTCTCAAGTTCAAAATTCAATAATCCTCAAAATACTAGCAATACATTTCATTCAAATTAAATAAAATAGTTCCACTTATATTTCATTAAAGACAAAACAATTTATACACATCCTTACAAATTTATATCAAAAGAAACACAAACTAAACTTTATTACAAACTTCTTACAAATTTTTGTACAAACTGCTCAAGACCCATTTACATGTCCATATATTTATATGCAATACATACATCAAAAGAAATATTTACAATTAGGGTATAAATTATACCCGATAGCTTCAAAGCAGGAAGATCCTCAATCCTTAGCAGCTCAGTCTTCTGCTCTTCTAGTCTCTCAGATCTGACAAGAATAGAAGCTATCACGAGTACTAGGACTCAGTGGTGCACAACATACTAAAATAATCTTTATGCAGAATATAATCACATTTATTCAAAAATTTGACTAAACATAAGCATTAAACACAAAACATGAATTATGAAATTTTAATGCAAACCAAGTTCATTTCGAAGTATCAAAACACATTTCATAAAACCCACAGTTAGATCATGCCATTCAAAACAAATAGAATCTCAATAGCCAGAGGCTAAAGAGAAATCACATCACAAGGCTAGCTAGCTCAAATATATGGATATCCATTCACATTCCCTTCTACTGGCACACCTCAACACTTCTCCAGATAAGGAATCAAAATTCGAAACTAATTACCCTCACTAGTCGTGCTAGTGAGGTGTTCAAATATATGGTCATGACACTGTGGTTTGAAAACTTATCTTAACAATTTGCTAAGCATTGTCATTTCAATATACATAATAACTTTCAACAATTTAAATCAAAACATCATAAGAATGCCATAATTCAATATTTCACATTATTCAAAGCAGTATGCAAAAGATGATTATAAAAAGTATACGTTGTGCACAAACCTCAAGCGAGTCGCCTCTTGGCCTTGACTCGGTTCCTCGGATTTTTTCCCGGTATTCTTTTCAACTGAAACACACAATTTTATAATGTTTCAGTACTAGAACTTAACATAAATCCAAAATAAATTTAGATTCACATTTACCTAGTTCTAACGTTTTAAATTCGACATTCTCGAAATTTTTGTGTTTCGGGTTACTATTCACTACACTATTCAAGTCAAATAGTTGACTTTCTAAGGCTTAATAGGTATGGGAACTCCAACTTCACCCACATACCACATTTTGGTCACTAAACTTGTTAGTTTTGGTTGTTTACTCAAATCCTAAGTCTTTTAGGCAAATTTGGTAAATTTCAGTTTTGGAGTCCTAAGTTACACTGTTCCATTGGTCACTTTATTGTTGGAATTTGGCAAAACTTTCTTCATAGAAAATGTTCTCCATTGTCTTAAGTTTATTCTCCTTTTTGAATCACCCCAATTGGAGTTTTTTAGCTCAAGTTATAGCCAAAATATAGTTACTGTTCACGTGCACTGTTCATGCTGCAGATTTTGGTTCTGGCAGATGTTTGATCCAACTTTGTTCAATAATTTCATAAAGTTAAGTCCATAATTTGGTCTAATTTCCTTCATACAAAATGTTCTACTATGTCTTGGGTTTCCATCGGTTCAAGATTCACCTAAATCGGAGTTTTCTAGAGAGAGTTATAGCCATTGAAACTTTACTGTTCAAATGGAAATTCTACAGTTTTGCAGGTTCAGTAACTCAACTTTGCTCATTAATTTGATTAGGTTAATGGCATAATTTGGGTTGGTGTTCTTCAATAAAGTTTTAGATCTATATCTTATCTAATTACTGGTAAAATTTCAGGTCATTTTGACCTTCCTAGCTCGAGTTATGACCAAATGAACAAATACTGTTCATTGGTCAGTTTGTGCAGTGGCAGCCTGCACTTAACCAACTTTGGTCAATTGGTTTACTAGGTTTTGGTCAGTTTTAGGGCATGGTTCCTCAATGAAAATTGTGTCATTTTAGGTCTATTTTCATCCCCAATTGGTGGCATATCAATTGGACTTGTAAAATTTCCGTTTTGGTCCTTCAAAGTTGGCTTGGTCATGCTGCTAGCAGCATGACCATTTACCCTACAAATTTGACTTCCATTCTAACAATTCCCACACATCTCCTTTGGTCATTATTGACCATTTTTTCACTTCACAATAGGTCAAAGTCATCATTTATGCATTTCTCCAAAATTTGCCTCAAAACGAAAGGCCTCCAAACCCTAATCTCACTACTTAATTACCATTAGTAATTTCAAAGTTCCCAACTATAATCATTCAACTAAGGGAGGTCCATAACTCATTCAAACCCATTAAATTCTGCAAATCATGGCCCCCTTCAAGCTGGCCAAAAATTCAATAATGGTCCTTCCCCCATATTTTCATTTCATTTCATTAATTCTAAGCTCAATTCAACCATCACATATGCATTTAAAATGGAAAAATGACAAGTTAACATACTAACCTCCACTTAAACACCAAATCTTCAATTGTTCTCTTTCTTTCTTCTTTCTTTCTTGTTCTTAAGTTGAGATTGCAAGGTCTAGTGAGGTTTTTAGGGGAGTTATGTAAGCTTAAAGGAAGGATTTTCATGGGAGTTTATGGAGGAAGATGGGGCGGCAATTGGGAGAAGAAGAAGATAACTAGTTAAACTTTTTTTCTCTTTTCTTTTCTTTGTGCATTTTGGCTTATGGAAGACCACAAAAACCTAATTAATTAATTTATTAATTATACCTTTTATGGCATCATGCATGATGTCATGCATGATGTCATCACCCTTTTTACTTTTTCATTTTTCTCTTTTTTTTCTACTTTTCTATTAGTTCTTTAATTTAATTCTCAATTCCGAAATTTTCTTTTCTCCGATTTTATTTGTGATTAGGTCGAGTCGACTCGGGGTCAATTGACCAAATTGCCCCTCGCCGATTCATCCCGGTTTGCAATTAATTCCATATTTCTTCCGGCTCCCTGACCTAATTATTTGACTGGCTTAACAGTTATTTTTCATGATTTTCTCTTTTCCACTGTGTTCATAAGGGTCCTAAGGACCGCAGCGTCACTTTTTACGGTTCGAAATTTGAGTTGAAAATGACTTCACAGTCATTCCCGAGAAGGTCACCCATCGCTGTGACTCTCGGCTCGTTTAACTTTTTATGTTCTATTTTTCTTGTTTATACTTAACTAATTGGACATTACTAATTATTTGTGTTTATAGCTTCTCTAGTTGTCTTAAGTGTGGTTCTAATCCCCTTAATTTTCCGGACCGACATTGGTCACCGGAACAGTGAAATCTACCAGGCTATGCAAACGGGGGTGTTACAATTCTCCCCCCCCCCCCCCTTAAATAAATTTCGTCTCGAAATTTTACCTGGTATCAATCTCTGAATAGCTGTGGGTGCTATCTCCTCATGTCCTCTTCTCGTTCCCAAGTAGCCTCCTGGCCCGAATGATGGTTCCACAGCACTTTTACCAACGGTATCTGCTTGTTTCGTAGCTGCTTCACCTTATAAGCCAGAATCTCTATGGGTTCTTCTTCATATGTGAGGTCTGGATTTACTTCAATTTCCTCTACTAGTAGTACATGAGATGGGTCTGATCGATACCTCCTCAACATAGGCACATGGAAGACATTATGTATCTTTTCCAACTCTGGAGGTAGTGCCAACCGATATGCCAAATGAGCCACTCTTTCTAGAACCTCATATGGCCCAATGAAACGATGACTCAGTTTTCCCTTTCTGCCGATTCTCATAATTCTCTTCCAAGGAGAAACCTTGAGGAATACTTTCTCACCCACTGCATACTCCATATCCCTTCTTTTCAAATCAATGTAGGACTTCTAACGGTCCGATGCAGTCTTAAGTTGATCTCGGATCACCCTGATCTTCTCCTCAGTTTGCTGAACAATTTCGGGTCCAATCGTCTTTCTTTCACCCACGTCATCCCAACACAACGGGGTTCTACATTTTCTGCCATACCAAGCTTCATATGGAGGCATCCCAATGCTTGATTGGTAGTTGTTGTTGTAAGCAAACTCAATCAAAGGCAAGTGTGTATCCCAACTGCCCTCAAACTCAATCACACAAGCCCGTAGGATGTCCTCCAAGATCTGAATTACCCTCTCGCATCGCCATCCGTGCGTGGATGGAATGCGATCGAAATTCAATCTAGTTCCTAGGGCTCTCTCAAGACTACCCTAATCTAGAAGTGAACCTAGGATCTCTGTCTGACACGATGGATACTGGCACTCCATGCAGTCTCACAATCTCATCGATGTATAACTTGGCCAATCTTTCTAAACTGTAGTCCATCCGAACTAGCAGAAAATGAACAGACTTGGTTAATCTGTTAACAATGACCCATACTGCATCATGACTCTTATGTGTCCTTGGAAGTCCCATCACAAAATCCATTGTTATTCTCTCCCATTTCCATTCTGGTACTGGTAGTGGATGTAACAACCCAGTGGGTACTTAATGCTCTGCCTTCACTTGCTGACAAGTTAGGCATTTGGATACAAACTCTGCCACATCTCTTTTCATACCCATCCACCAGTAATGCTCCTTTAGCCCTCTATACATTTTTGTGCCACCAGGGTGCATGGAAAAAGGAGACTCATGTGCTTCCTTCAAAATGATCTGCCTCAAATCAACATCATTAGGAACACACATTCTGCCCTGGTGTAGCAATAGACTATCATCTCTGATTGAGAATTCTGGTTTCTTGCCCTGTCGGACTTCTTCCATCAACTTCTGATACTTCTGATCATTCTGAGCAGCCATTCTAATAGGATCAATCAACACTGGCTGTACTTGCCATGCAACTGTTGTCTGCCCAACATCATTAATCTCTAAGCTGGCATGCAATGATCTTAACTCATGTACCAAAGACAAAGGAGTAACTCGTAGACTTGCCATAGTCTTGCGACTTAAGGCATCAGCCACAACATTCGCTTTCCCTGGCTGATAGTCTATTAGACAATCATAGTCTTTTATTAACTCTAACCATCTCCTCTGTCTCAAATTCAACTCTTTCTGGGTGCCCAAATACTTCAAACTCTTATGATCTGTATAGATGTAACACTTTTCCCCATACAAATAGTGTCTCCAGATCTTAAGAGCAAACACAATAGCTGCAAGCTCCAAATCATGTGTTGGATAGCTCCTCTCATGCGGTTTTAGCTGGCGTGATGCATAGGCAATGACATTTCGATCTTGCATCAATACACAGCCTAATCCATTGTGAGAAGCATCACTGTAAACTGTGTATTCTTTACCTGGAGTAGGTAAAGTCAGGACTGTAGCTTCAGTCAAACATTTCTTCAATTCATCAAAACTCTGTTGGCATTTATCCGTCCACTGAAATTTCACATCTTTTCTAAGCAGCTTGGTCAATGGAGATGACAACATGGAGAATCCCTTCACAAATCTACTGTAGTATCCAGCTAAACCCAGAAAACTGCGAATTTCTGTGACATTTTGTGACACCCCTTACCCGTATACAGTATATCCGAGTAAGCAATGTCACACGGTGTATCGGCACCCTCTATTTTAACTTAATTAATTTTTATCATGCATAGAATATAACTTGTGAAATATAATAATATATTTGAGCCATTTATCGAAATTATAATTTATTTGAGGTTTCGAAAATTTTGTAGAAAATCCGGCAGAGTACCGGCTAAAAATGGAGAAAACAGTTCTTCGGAACCTGTTAAAAACACTTCCAATATTCATGTCTCATCATCTCAAACTCCAATATCAAAATCTCAACAACATTTCTCAATTTCAGTTCTCAATCATCCATCACATGTGATAATCAAGTATAAATCACAATTATATATTTACTTTTCCATTCACAAATACAATTTTCATAATTTACATGAACATCAAAATATATTACATAATTCTAAATACATATGAGAAAATAAAATTTTAGTTACAAAATGACAAAATGACACCTAGTGTCCTACCAATGCACTGCAGAAGTTGAGGTGACACGGACACTGTGCAGAACTGCAGGATGGACTCACCCAGTCTGCGGTCTACTGGGCTCACGATCTGTATCTCCAGAACCTACGCGTGGCAAAAGCAACGCGCTAAGCAATAATGCTTAGTGGTGCAATAATAAAATAAAAGAAATAGCAAGAAAATAAATATGTAGTGAATGTATATGTTTCATTTATTTTGAATTTGTATATCATTAACTTTGTCCACTTTCATTCATTTGGTTGCCCAAGTAACCTACACTAGACGACTGGACTGGATAAACGGGTAAACTGGCACTGGGTATCAAGTACCTCGGGCCGTCACACTATCGGTCACATATACATCTCCCGGTGTGCAACAGAACAGTTAACAAGCTGTATATAATATTAGGCACGAGGCCACATCTCCATTCAAGGTCAAAAAGGCTAAAAGCCATAAAATCACAGAATGGCATATTACCATGTGCAGTATTGCTAACTGAACCGTATTGGCATGCCAAACTATCCAAACTAATCTTGTTAGGTATACTAGGGCATTTGATACTTTTAAATTCTTCAATTTTTGAATTTCAAGTTTTGGTGTCACTATTCACCTCATTGGTCAACAAAAATGTTGACTTTTGGATAGAAAATAGGTCTATTGGTTTTAACACCCTCAATGTACCACATTTTACATTTAAAACTTGTTGGAAATGAGCACCCATACCATTTCTAAACTTAAAACCAAGAGGGCAGAATTTTCAGTTTTTGAAGCCTAATTTTACTGTTCCATTAAGCACTGTTGCAGTGGGAATTTGAGGAAATGGTAAACATGAAAGTTGTTCCTTATTTTCTCTAGTTGAATTTCTTTTTTTGAATCACTCCATTTGGAGTTTTGTAGCTCCAGATATGGTCCAAAAACCACAGCTGGCCGGATTGGAAAAACTGCAGAATTACCAAATCTACAGTACCATGAACAGTGACTGTGACTGCCATTTGGGTTAGGTTCTGGTCATAATTTGGGGTAGGTTTCTTCATGAAAGTTGTTTGTCTATGTCTTAACTTGTTGTTGTAAAACTTTCAGGTCAATTAACCATTTCTAAAGTGAGTTATGGCTAAATGAATATTACTGTTCATTTGGTCATTTCTGCAGGTGCTGTTGCAGGGTATCCGGATTGGGGCCAACTTTTGGTCCACTTGCTTTGGTCTTTTGGGCATGGTTTCTTCAGCAAAAATGTGCCATTATAAGCCTAGTTTCATGTCCAATTGGCCAAACACCAATTGGACCTACACAGCCAAAGTTATGGCTGTCTAAGTGGGCTGGAATCACAGCCACCCTTGCTACTGTCCCTAGGCAGCATACTAATTCACTTTGCCATGCTATATTTCAGTCCAAATTATGGTCAACTTACCTAAAATGGTCACTAATTGACCATGAAAATGTTCTCTAACAATTTCCTAAGCCAAGCCAAATTTTCACTTCTCAAAACCCTAATCCCATATGAGTTTTCACAACATGCTTTAATTAACTAACTAATCCATTATACTTATATTTACATACTTTAAACATAATCTCTAGTGAACTCCAAGTCCATCAAAACACTCAATCTTGTTCCTTACTTAGGGGCAGCCGAAATCCATGGGCTACATACACTTAACTTTTGTTCATTTAAGTCACAAGTTCTTGTTGATTTCAAGTCCCTAACATAGAAAATAAGAGTTTTAAATAGATAGGTGCACTAACCTTTAAGTGGCAGAATTTTCCCCAAGCTTAACTTCACTTTCCTTCCTTTTCTAGGCTGCCAAACACTTCCCCAAGAGATGTGGTCAAGTTTTAATGAAAGGGGTTTAGGGTTTAGTGGTGTAACAAAGGGAGAAATGAAGCTTTTTGGTTGAACATCAATGGAGGGAGAAGAGGGAGAGGTTTCGGCTGGTAAGAGGGAGGAGGATGGCTGCTGTATTTTTTTTTATTTCTTTGGTCATATTTATCTCTTTTTATTAGTTAGTTAATTGGTTGTTTGAATGCAATTGGTTGTAGCTTTTAATAACATCACATTATGTCATATTTTGCTTTTTATTTCATTTTTCTTTTCTTTTCATCACTACTCATTTTCAATTTAATTTTTAGTAATGTTTATTCATATTTTATGTCATATTAATTATTTACTCAACTGGACAAGTCGGCCAAAAATCACCTCTGAAGGGGAAATGACCAAAATGCCCTCCGTTTGGCTTAACGGGTCAAAATTGTCTGTACCGATTGAAAAATTTTTCTAGGTATTTTCTTGGCATTCTAATGCCATGGGAACCCCAATAACCCTTCTCTGGAGTCCCAAAAATTATTTTATAATTTTTCCCCCGGGTCTAGGGCTCCTAGTTGCGAGAACCGCAACTTCCCTCTGGGTTACCCATCGCTAGGGCACCGGCTCGTTTAATTTGGTTGTATTTTAATTCTAAAATTTTTTACTAAATTTTTCTTATCAATATTTGAGTTGATTATGGTTCTTCACTTTAGTTTAAATATTTTTCGGACATTCTAGTCTGCATCGACATCGTCACCGAATAAAGAGGGATGTACGGAGTAGTTACCGGGAGGGTATTACACATTTCTGGGTGGCCTCCAATTAAGGACAGCTTCAATCTTACTTGGATCTACCTTAATGCCGTCTTCTGATACTACATGCCCAAGAAAGATATTTCTTTCAGCCAAAATTCACACTTCGACAATTTGGCATATAGTTGTTTCTCTCTCAAAGTCTGTAGTACAATCCGCAGATGTCTATCATGCTCTTCTGCATTCCTCGAATAGACCAATATATCATCTATGAATACCACAACAAACTGGTCGAGGTATGGTCTGAAGATAGTGTTCATCAGATCCATAAAAGCAGCCAGAGCATTAGTTAACCCGAACGGCATAACCAAAAACTCATAATGGCCATAGCGGGTTCTAAAGGCAGTTTTAGGAATACTCTGCTCTTGTACTTTCAGCTGATAATAACCTGATCTCAGGTCAATTTTGGAGAACACAGCTGCACCCCTCAACTGATCAAACAAGTCATCAATGCGGGGCAATGGATATCTGTTCTTTATTGTCACCTTATTCAACTGTCGATAATCAATACACAAGCGGAGAGTGCCATCCTTCTTCTTTACAAACAATACTGGCGCTCCCTAGGGTGACACACTAGGGCGGATAAAGCCCTTGTCAAGCAACACTTGCAATTGTACTTTCAACTCTTTTAATTCTGCAGATGCCATTCTGTATGGCGTTATGGAGATTGGGTCCACACCAGGCATAATATCAATCTCAAACTGCACCTCTCTTTCTGGAAGTAATCCTGGCAATTCATCAGGAAACACATCCGGAAAATCACATACCGTAGGGATGTCCCTCAGTGCTGGACTCCCCACTTGGGTGTCTATCACATGTGCCAAGTATGCTTCACACCCCTTTCTGATCATCCTTCTGGCTAATGCAGCCGAAATGATGTTTGATGGCAGTAAATGCCTCTCCCCATGTATTACCACATCACCGTAGAAAGGGAGACCAAAAGTGACTGTCTTCAGTCTACAGTCAATCATGGCATGATGCCTGGCTAACCAATCCATGCCTAAGATGATATCATACTCTCTGAAGGGCATTTCAATCAAATCTGACAGAAAAACATGTCCTTGGATCACCAAAGGACAGTCTCTATAGATTCTGTTGACCCAGACCTCTTGTCCTAACGGACTAGTTACTAGCACTTCAAAACCCATTTGCACACATGGAACAGCAAGTGAACTGACTATGCTAGCACTAACATATAAATGAGTTGAACCCGGATCAAACAATACAAATACTTCTTGATCAGAGATAGAGAATGTACCAGCTACCACATCAGAAGTCTCAGCCTATTCTCGCTGTCTCATTGTGTAGATTCTGGTTGAAGCACTTCTTTGTCCCGACTGACTAACTGTGCCCTGACTGCCTGAAGCAATGCCTCTACCTCTGCCTCTTCCTCTGCCAACTGACTGTGAACCTCTAGGAGGAGGACTCTGAATAGATCCCTCGGCAGTAGTAGGAGCTGGACCATATCTCCAAGATGGAGCACTAGTGCAGTCTCTTGCTAAATGACCCTTGCCTCCGCAGTTAAAGCAGGCTCCAGTGGCCCAATAACATTCCCCCCCATGAACCTTTCCACAAGTCTCACAGGGGCGGGCAGAATATGAACCCTGTTCGACTGCTGTCTAGACCTAGGGGGTCTCTGTCCAAAAAATCTGCCCTTACCAAGTCTTCCACCTCGACCCCTGCTGGGTCCACTAAACTTCTTTTTCTTTCCAGAGGTAGCACTAGAACTCTGTTCAACTGATTTTTCCCCCTTGTCTTTTTCTGATTTCTCAGCTTTTTCTGATTTTTCTTTCACTGGGGTTGCTTCTGATTCAATTCTCTCCAGTTTAAGTTCTTGAGACATAAGCTCTAACAAGTTGCTGTGTCCAAATCCCACAACTTGCATTATTATGCTGGGCTTCAAACCCGTCTCAAATCTCTTGCATCTTGCCTTGCTGGTAGTAAGGAGACTCCCCGCATAGTGACTCAGGTGGGAGAACTCCCTCTCATACTCTGCCACTGATCGATTTCCTTGTTTTAGACTCAGAAACTCTTGTAACTTCTGATCAACATATGCATCTGGGATGTATTTCTGTCTGAACTCTCTGATGAAGTCATCCTAGGTCAGCACTGGTGGTTCAACCAAGCTGTGGGGGATGGTCTTCCACCAATCATACGCATCCCCTTGCAGTAGCGACACAGAATATTCAAACTTCAGCTCATCTGGGCAGTGCAGTTTCTTAAACACTCTGTCCATTCTTTCAAGCCATTGCTCTGCCTCTAAAGGGTCCATCTGCAGTTAAATTCTGCAGCCCCATACTTGATAATTTATCATCTTGTCTGCTGGAGGCAATGGTTGTGTCATAGGTGTGCTGGGTGGAGCTTGGCGGGCATACTGACCATTTCTTTGAAACATCGCGACCATCTGCTTTGTGCGGTGTGCAGGAAGCTGCGACATTTGTGAGGTGGTGCTTCTTGACCCATCGACATTACGCAAAGTGGGGCTTCCCCTTGTGCCTCGGCTTCAATAGATCGCTCAATCGGCGATCCCCTTCTTCCATATGATGCAGGTAAGGTATCTCCTGAACAAGTAACACAAGGAGATTTCCCTCCGTTAGTTCATATTCATGATGTAATGCACTGTATGTAACAATTATGGACATTGAGCAGTTGTACTTAACAAGAAAGACACAAATTTATATGTTAAAACATACATCAAAATTTTGCTCTGATACCACTAAAACATGTCACACCTGTGACACCCCTTACCCATCTACAGTATATCCGAGTAAGTTATGTCACACGGTGTACCGGAACACTCTATTTTATCTTAATTAATTTTTATCATAGTTTTGAATATAACTTGTGAAATATAATTCATTTAAGTCATTTATTGAAATTATAATTTATTTGAGGTTCCAAAAATTTTATAGAAAATCCGGCAGAGTACCGGCTAAAAATGGAGAAAACAGTTCTTCGGAACCTGTTAAAAACACTTCCAATAATCATTTCTCATCATTCTCAAACTCCAGAGATCATCAAAATCTCAACATTTTTCAATTTCATTTCTGAATCATTCATCTCATATGATAATCATGTACAAATCACAAATAAACATTCACTTTTCCATTCATCAACACAATTTTCATTATTTTCATGAAAATCAAAATACATTACATAAGTTTCATTTACACAAAGGAAAATAAAAATCAATTACAAAATACCAAAATGAAGCCTAGTGTCCTACCAATGCACTGTAGATGGTGAGGTGACACGGACACTATGCAGAGCTGCAGGATGGACTCACCCAGTCTGCGGTCTACTGGGCTCACGATCAGTATCTCCAAAACCTACGCGTGGCAAAAGCAACGCGCTAAGCAATGATGCTTAGTGGTGTAATAATAAAATAAAAGAAAATAGCAGAAAATAAATATGTATTGAATGTATATGTCTTATTTGTTTTGTATTTGTTATATTCATTTATTTCTTTAACTTTGTCCATTTTCATTCATTTGGTTGCCCAAGTAACCTATCTTTGACGATCGGATGGATAAGCGGTAACCGCTTTGGGTATCAAGTACCTCGGGCCGTCACACCATCGGTCACATATGTATCTCCCGGTGTGCATCAGAACAGCTAACAAGCTGTAAATAACAATAGGCACAAGGCCAAGTCCCAACACAATATCAAAATGGCTAAAAGCCATAAAATCACAGAATGGCATATTGCCATGTGCAGTACTGCTAACTGAACCCTATTGGCATGCCAAACTATCCAAACCAATCTTGATAGGTATACTAGGGGATTTGATACTTTTAAAATTCTTCAATTTGTGAATTTCAAATTTTAGTGTCACTATTCAGTTCATTAGTCAACAAAAATATTGACTTTTGGATAGAAAATAGGTGTATTGGTTTTAGCACTCCCAATGTACCACATTTTACATTTAAAACTTGTTGGAATTAATCACCAAATCCATTTCTAAGCTTAAATCCAAGAGAACAGAATTTGCAGTTTTTGAACCCTAATTTTACTGTTCCATTAAGCACTGTTGCAGTGGGAATTTGAGGAAATGGTAAACATGAAAGTTGTTAATTATTTTGTCTAGTTGAATTTCTTTTTTTGAATCACTCCATTTGGAGTTTTGTAGCTCCAGATATGGTCCAAAAACCACAGCTGGCCGGATTGGAAAACTGCAGAGTTTACCAAATCTACAGTGCAATGAACAGTGATTGTGAGTGCCTTGTTGGATAGGTTCTGGTCATTATTTGGGGTAGGTTTCTTCATGAAAGTTGTTTGTCTATATGTTATCTTGTTGCTGTAAACATTTCAGGTCAAATGGACCATTCTACAGTGAGTTATGGCCTACTGTTCATTTGGTCATTCTGCAAAATTTAATTGCAGGGTATCCGGATTGGGGCCAATTTTTAGTCCACTTGCTTTGGTCTTTTGGGTATGGTTTCTTCAGCAAAATTGTGCCATTATAAGTCTAGTTTCATTTCCAATTGGCCAAACACCAATTGGACCTACACAGCCAAAGTTATGGCTGTCTAAGTGGGCTGGAATCACAGCCACCCTGCTGCACTCACTAGGCAGCATACACATTTCAACTTGACATTAATTTTTCTTTTCTACTAGCTTTACATTAATTTTTCATCACCCTTAATTCATATTTTATGTCATAATAATTATTTACTCAACTGGACAAGTTGGCCAAAAATCATCTCTGAAGGCAAAATGACCAAAATGCTCTCCGTTTGGCTTAACGGGTCATAATTGTCTGTACCGATTGAAAATTTTTTCTAAATATTTTCTTGGCATTCTAATGCCGTAGGAACCTCAATGACCCTTCTCTGGAGTCCCAAAAATTATTTTATAATTTTTCCCTCGGATCTAGGGCTCTTAGTTGCGAGAACCGCAACTTCCCTTTAGGTTACCCATCGCTTGGACACTGGCTCATTTAACTTGGTTGTATTTTATTTCTAAAATTTTTCTTAAATTTTTCTTATTAATATTTGAGTTAATTATGGTTCCTCACTTTAGTTTAAATATTTTCCCGGGCGTTCTAGCTGTCCGGACCGACACCGGTCACCGGAACAGTAGAATGTACGGAGTTGCTACAGGGAGGGTGTTACAACTCTTCCCCTCTAATTTAAATTTCATCCTCGAAATTTACCTGATGCAAACAGTTGAGGGAACTATTGCCTCATCATCTCTTCACTTTCCCAAGTTGCCTCCTCGGTGTTGTGGTGCCTCCAAAGCACTTTCACTAGTGGAATCTGCTTGTTCCTCAATTCTTTTACTTCCCGAGCTAGGATCCGTAGAGGTTCTTCTTCATATGTCAAATCCGGTTGTATTTCAATTTCTTCCTTGGAGATAACATGTGAAGGATCTGAGCGGTATCTTCTGAGCATGGACACGTGGAACACATTGTGGATCTTGTCCAGCTCTGGTGGTAAAGCTAGCCTGTAGGCTACTAGACCCACACGTTCAATGACTTCATATGGGCCAATGAACCTAGGGCTTAACTTACCTTTTCTTCCAAACCTCAATACCTTCTTCCATGGTGACACCTTGAGGAACACTTTGTCGCCAACCGCATATTCTATTTCTTTTCTCTTCTGGTTGGCATAAGATTTCTGTCTGTCTGAGGCAACCTTCAGATTGGCTTTGATTAGTTTAACTTTTTCCTCAGTCTGTTTCACCAGGTCTGGCCCCACCAGTTTGTCTTCGCCCAATTCAGTCCAGCACACTGGAGTTCTACATTTTCTCCCATACAGCGCTTCATATGGGGCCATTTGGATGCTAGCTTGGTAGCTATTGTTGTATGCAAATTCTACCAGTGGGAGGTATCTATCCCAACTTCCCTCAAACTCAATGACACAACTCCTCAGCATATCCTCAAGGACCTGACATATTTTTCATGTTATTATTATCATTTTAATTCAATATTTGTATCAATTCCATTGGTTTCAATTGTTTACCTGAATTACTCTTTCTGATTGCCCATCCGTCTGAGGATGGAAAGCTGCACTGAAGTGGAGTTGTGTACCCAAGGACTCATGCAATTTCTTCCAAAATCTAGATGTAAACCTTGGGTCTCGATCAGATATGATGGAAAGTGGAATTCCATGCAGTCTAACTATCTCACTAATATACAATTTTGCTAACTTCTCCAGTGAGTAGTCAGTCCTAACTGGCAGAAAGTGTGCTGACTTCGTCAATCTATCTACTATCACCCATACTGCATCATGTTTTTTCTAGGTGAGAGGTAGACCACTCACAAAATCCATGGTGACCCGATCCCATTTCCATTCAGGTATGCGTATAGGCTGTAGCAATCATGATGGAACTTGATGTTCTGCCTTGACTTGCTAACATGTCAAACATTTAGTCACATAGTCAGCTATGTCTTTCTTCATACCAGGCCACCAATACTAAAGCTTCAGATCATGATACATCTTTGTACTTCCTGGGTGCATAGCATAAACACTGGTATGTGCCTCTTTCAAAATACTGGCTTTCAATTCCCCATTATCTGGTACACATACTCTTCCTTTGTAGTAGAGACACCCATCTGCTTTCACCTCATAGTCAGTTGCTTTTCCCTCAGAGATTTTGCTCATAATAGCCATTAGCTTCTCATCTACCTTCTGCCCATCTAAAATCTTCTATAACAGGTTTGGCCTCACTTGCAACTCAGCCAAAATAGCTCCATCTCGAACCAAAGATAGACGGGCATTCAATAATCTCAAAGTTGTGATGGATTTTCTGCTCAAAGCATCAGCAACAACATTTGCCTTCCCAGGATGGTAGTCAATCACACAATCATAGTCCTTCAGGAACTCAATCCATCGCCTCTGTCTAAGGTTGAGCTCCTTCTGAGTTGGCAAATATTTCAGACTTTTGTGGTCTGTGTAAATGTTGCACTTTTCACCATACAAGTAATGCCTCCATATCTTCAGTGCGAAGATAATTGCTGCAAGCTCTAGATCATTGGTAGGGTAATTTTGTTCATGTGGCCTTAGCTGCCTGGAAGTATAAGCGACCACTTTCCCCTCTTGCATCAATACACACCCTAACCCATTATGAGAGGCATCACTGTAGACCACAAAGTCCTTTCCTGACACTGGCTGTGTTAACACTGGTGCCTCTGTCAACATAGCCTTCAACTTCTTAAAACTGGTTTGACACTTGTTATTCCAGTCAAATCTGACATTCTTGTGTAACAACTTGGTCATTGGAGCAGCTATTAAGGAAAATCCCTTCACAAATCTTCTGTAATACCCAGCTAGCCCCAAGAAGCTTCTGACCTTAGTTGTATTTCTAAGAGGCTTCCATTCCATCACTGCTTCTATTTTCTTGGGATCCACCCTAATCCCATCAGCTGACACTATGTGTCCAAGGAATGCAATCTCGTTCAACCAAAAGTCACACTTGGACAGCTTAGCATACAGCTTCTTTTCTCTCAGGGTTTGCAGAACAATCCTCAAATGTTCATCATGTTCTTCCCTGGTCTTGGAATACACCAAAATATCATCAATAAAGACCACTACAAACCGATCTAAGTGTGGATGGAAGATACGGTTCATAAGGTCCATGAATGTCGCTGGTGCATTTGTTAGGCCAAAGGGCATCACTAGAAACTCATAATGCCCATACCGGGTCCTGAATGCAGTCTTTGGCACATCTGCATCCTTCACCCTCAACTGATGATACCCTAATCTGAGATCAATCTTAGAAAATACTCCTGCTCCCTTCAACTGATCAAACAAATCATCAATTCTAGGCAACGGATATTTGTTCTTCACAATCACTTTATTCAACTGTCGGTAATCAATGCAAAGCCTCAAAGTCCCATCCTTCTTCTTTACAAACAGCACTGGAGCTCCCCACGGTGACACACTGGGGGGTATGAACCCCTTATCAAGCAACTCTTGCAACTGAGTTTTCAACTCCCTCAATTCAGTGGGTGCCATCCTATAAGGAGCAATGGAAATGGGTGCTATACCCGGCAGTGTCTCAATAGCAAATTCAACTTCCCTTTCTGGTGGCAAACCGGGCAATTCTTCAGGAAATACCTCTGGGAAGTCTCTTACAGTGGGTATGTCACTCAGGTTTGGCTTAGCCTGCCTAGTATCCACCACATGTGCTAGGTAGGCTTCACAGCCTTTTATCATCATTCTTCTTGCAACTGTGGCTGAGATAACATTGGACAGGAAATCTGTCCTTTCACCCACAACAGTGATCTCATTACCTTCAGAAGTTTTCAAAGAAATTCTCTTCAATATGCAATCAACTATTGCCTGATGACGTGACAACCAGTCCATTCCCAAAATCACGTCAAACTCATGGAAGGGCAACTCAATTAGGTCTGCCAAGAATTCATATCCCTGAATCCTTAACGGGCAACCCTTGTATACTTTGTTCACCACTACACTATTGCCCAATGGATTAGTGACCAGAATGTCTTGGTCACTCTCCCCTACTAGTATCCCCCTTTCTACGGGTAAGTTGATGCAGATGTATGAATGAGTGGATCCTGGATCCACCAATGCATGCACAGATGTATTGTAGAGGGAGAACGTACCCCTGATGACGTCCGTGGCATCTTGCTCCTCCTGGGCTCTAATGGCATAGGCTCTGGCAGGTGGTCTATTATCAGGCCTCTCTACTGGCTCAGATGCAGGCCTCTGTGATGGTCCCACTGCCTCAGATTTGCCAGATTTCCTACCTCTTTGTGGTGCAGGAGCAGGTCTGTCTACTTGTGTTGGAGCAGCTATAGTAGTTCTGCATGGACAGTTCTTCAACTGATGCTCTGTTGACCCACACCTTAAGCAGGCACCATTCACTCTCCAACACTCCCCCTTGTGCCACTTCAGACAGTGTGGACATGCAGAAGATGCTGGGGCTGGTCCCCTGAACCCCATCCCTAGAGAGCTGCCCATTGATGGTGTGGACTGACCTCTCCTAGGGGTAAACTGTGGCCTAGGCCCCTGAGACTGACCCTGACCGTGTGGCTAACCTGAACTCTGTGCAGGTGGACCCTTGAACCTCTTCCTAGATGCAGGAGCTGAACTAGACTGACCTGGGCCCCTCTTCTATTGTCTTTCCCTTCTAGTCTGCTCACTGATTCTTACTTTCTCCACTTTTAATGCAGCTTCCACTAACTTGGTGAAGTCAGTGATTCCCAAGGCGGTGATCTGGATCTTTATGTTGTCATTTAATCCCTCTTCAAATCTCTTACACCTTTCAGCCTCATTAGGGACTATCTCCCTTCCATAGCGGCTCAATCTTACGAATTCATTCTCATACTCGGCCACTGACAACTGTCTCTGCCTCAGGTTAATGAATTCCCTTCTTCTCTTTTCTAGGTATACAGTACCCACATATTTCTTCTTGAATTCTGAGAGGAAAAAGTCCCAAGTTACCATTTCTGGCTGTACTTCACTGGACATCGTATCCCACCATTCATAAGCATCATCTTGCAACAGAGATATGGCAGCTTCTAGGTTTTGTTAAGTGCGGTGGAGTTGTTTTAAGACTCTGCCTATTCATTCAACCAATTCTACGCAATGAGAATCACCTTCTCTCTTGCCAAAGAAGTCCACCGCTCCATACTTTCTCAAATTTTCTGTGTGATTTTGGTTGTGCGGTGGTGGTGGTGGTGGAGCGGCATTACTCGACCATTTGTCAGAAGAATTCGGCCATTTGTTGAAACATGGCTGTAGAGGTGAGCGAGCTCTGCTTGAGCTGTGACGGAGTTCTCCCATACCCCCAGTCTCAGCTGCTGCAGGTAGAGCATGACTCTCCAATTCCTCCTCGACTGCCCTCTGAGATGTAGGGTCCATATCCTATTCAAAATAAGAAAGACAAACAGATCTGCATTAGTGTCACCTCGACTCTTACAAATGCAATGCATGGTATGGACTCAATCTAGGCCCAGAAACGCCTAAACCGTGCTCTGATACCACTAAATGTGACACCCCTTACCCGTCTACAGTATATCCGAGTAAGTTATGTCACACGGTGTACCGGAACACTCTATTTTATCTTAATTAATTTTTATCATAGTTTTGAATATAACTTGTGAAATATAATTCATTTAGGTCATTTATTGAAATTATAATTTATTTGAGGTTCCGAAAATTTTATAGAAAATTCGGCAGAGAACAGGTTAAAAATGGAGAAAACAGTTCTTCGGAACCTGTTAAAAACACTTCCAATAATCATTTCTCATCATTCTCAAACTCCAGAGATCATCAAAATCTCAACATTTTTCAATTTCATTTCTCAATCATTCATCTCATATGATAATCATGTACAAATCACAAATAAACATTCACTTTTCCATTCATCAACACAATTTTCATTATTTACATGAAAATCAAAATACATTACATAAGTTTCATTTACACAAAGGAAAATAAAAATCAATTACAAAATACCAAAATGAAGCCTAGTGTCCTACCAATGCACTGTAGATGGTGAGGTGACACGGACACTATGCAGAGCTGCAGGATGGACTCACCCGATCTGCGATCTCTGGGCTCACGATCGGTATCTCCGGAACCTCTGGCGTGGCAAAAACAACGCGCTAAGCAATGATGCTTAGTGGTGCAATAATAAAATAAAAGAAAATAGCAGAAAATAAATATGTATTGAATGTATATGTCTTATTTGTTTTGTATTTGTTATATTCATTTATTTCTTTAACTTTGTCCATTTTCATTCATTTGGTTGCCCAAGTAACCTATACTGGAAGACTAGACTGGATAAGCGGGTAAACTGGCACTGGATATCAAGTACCTCGGGCCGTCACACCATCGGTCACATATGTATCTCCCGGTGTGCATCAGAACAGCTAACAAGCTGTAAATAACAATAGGCACAAGGCCAAGTCCCAACACAATATTAAAATGGCTAAAAGCCATAAAATCACAGAATGGCATATTGCCATGTGCAGCACTGCTAACTGAACCCTATTGGCATGCCAAACTATCCAAACCAATCATGTTAGGTATACTAGGGCATTTGATACTTTAAAATTCTTCAATTTGTGAATTTCAAATTTTGGTGTCACTATTCACTTCATTAGTCAACAAAAATGTTGACTTTTGGATAGAAAATAGGTGTATTGGTTTTAACACTCCCAATGTACCACATTTTGCATTTAAAACTTGTTGGAATTAATCACCAAATCCATTTCTAAGCTTAAATCCAAGAGAACAGAATTTGCAGTTTTTGAACCCTAACTTTACTGTTCCATTAAGCACTGTTACAGTGGGAATTTGAGGAAATGGTAAACATGAAAGTTGTTCATTATTTTTTCTAGTTGAATTTCTTTTTTTGAATCACTCCATTTGGAGTTTTGTAGCTCCAGATATGGTCCAAAAACCACAGCTGGCCGGATTGGAAAACTACAGAATTTACCAAATCTACAGTACAATGAACAGTGACTGTGAGTGCCTTGTTGGATAGGTTTTGGTCATAATTTGGGGTAGGTTTCATCATGAAAGTTGTTTGTATATATTTTATCTTCTTGCTGTAAAAATTTCAGGTCAAATGGACCATTCTACAGTGAGTTATGGCCAAATGAACAGTTTCATTTGGTCATTCTGCAGAATTTAATTGCAGGGTATCCAGATTGGGGCCAATTTTTGGTCCACTTGCTTTGGTCTTTTGGACATGGTTTCTTCAGCAAAATTGTGCCATTATAAGTCTAGTTTCATGTCCAATTGGCTAAACACCAATTGGACCTACACAACCAAAGTTATGGTTGTCTAAGTGGGCTGGAATCACAGCCACCCCGCTGCACTCACTAGGCAACATACACATTTCACTTTGCCATGCTATATTTCAGTCCAAATTATGGTCAACTTACCTCAAATGGTCACTAATTGACCATTAGAATGTTCTTTAACAATTTCATAAGCCAAGTCAAATTTTCACTCCCAAACCCTAGCCCAAATTCAAGGTTCCCCAAGTTACCTTATTTAACTAACCAATTCATTATCCTTATATTTAGATACTTTAAATATGATCTCTAGTTCACTCCAAGTCCATCAAGACACTCAATCTTGTTCCTTCCTTAGGGCTGCCGAAATTCATGGTAAACATACACATAGATTGTATTCATTTGGCTTACAAATTCTTACTCCTTTTTAAGTCTCTAACATGGAAATAAAGAGTTTTAGGTATATATGTGCACTAACCTCTTGTAGGGCAGAATTTCCCAAGCTTAAACTTCACTTTCTTCCCTTTTCTTAGCTGCCAAAAGGTTATGCAAGGTGCAAGGATAAATTTTAGTGAAAGTGACTTAGGGTTTTGAGGTGAGGTTTGAGAGATTTTTAAGCTTGAATGAAGAAGAAAAAATGGAGGGTTTCTTGGCTATGGTGCGGCTGGGATTTGGGAAGAAGATGGCTGTTTACTTTTTGTTTTCTTTGGTCTTTATTTATCTCTTTTATTAGTTAGTTAAATGGTTGTTTAAATGCAATTGGTGGGAACTTTTAATTGACATCATAATGATGTCATAATTTGCTTTTTATGGATTTTTCTTTTTTTTTTTCTTTTCTACTAGCTTTACATTAATTTTTCATCACCCTTAATTCGTATTTTATGTCATAATAATTATTTACTCAACTGGACAAGTCGGCCAAAATTCGTCTCTGAAGGCGAAATGACCAAAATGCCCTCCGTTTGGCTTAACGAATTGTGTCTGTCTGGAGATTGAAAATTTTTTCTAAATATTTTATTGGCATTCTAATGCCATAGGAACCTCAATGACCCTTCTCTGGAGTCCCAAAATTTATTTTATAATTTTTCCCCTGGGTCTAGGGCTCCTAGTTGCGAGAACCGCAACTTCTCTCTAGGTTACCCATCGCTTGGGCACCGGCTCATTTAACTTGGCTGTATTTTATTTCTAAAATTTTTCCTAAATTTTTCTTATTAATATTTGAGTTAATTATGGTCCTTCACTTTAGTTTAAATATTTTCCCGGACGTTCTAGCTGTCCGGACCGACACCGGTCACCGGAACAGTAGAATGTACGGAGTTGCTACCGGGAGGGTGTTACAACACCTTACCCCTCTGTAAGGCATAATATGATCCCGTAGAATACCTAATGAACTACCGAACTTCATCTACCGATAACTCATTAAGTACCCTACAAGGGATTTTAAACAATTTTCTTACTTTTGACAAGTGGTGAGCATTTTCTAATAGGTATTTAAAACATATGATTAAAAGTAAATCTAGTTAATATTTTTTTGTCCATTTTGTTTTTCCGCAAATTTTATAAAAATTTTGATAGAGTTCTGTCTGTATTTTGAAAAACCAGTTCTTCAAATACCTGTAAAAAGCACTTCTAAAAATTTTTCTCAACAACTACTTCAAATTCACAATCAAACTCAATCCATTTCAATCAATTTCTCAAGTTCAAAATTCAATAATCCTCAAAATATTAGCAATACATTTCATTCAAATTAAATAAAATAGTTCCACTCATATTTCATTAAAGACAAAATAATTTATACACATCCTTACAAATTTATATCAAAAGAAACACAAACTAAACTTTATTACAAACTTCATAGAAATTTTTGTACAAACTGCTCAAGACCCATTTACATGTCCATACATTTATATGCAATACATACATCAAAAGAAATATTTATAATTAGGGTATAAATTATACCCGATAGCTTCAAAGCAAGAAGATCCTCAATCCTTAGCAACTCAGTCTGCTGCTCTTCTAGTCTCTGTATCTACGACAGCAATAGAAGCTATCGCTGAGTACTAGGACTCAATGGTGCACAACATACTAAAATAATCTTTATGCATAATATAATCACATTTATTCAAAAATTTGACTAAACATAAGCATTAAACACAAAACATGGATTATGAAATTTTAATGCAAACCAAGTTCATTTCGAAGTATCAAACCACATTTCATAAAACCCACAGTTAGATCATGCCATTCGAAACAAATAGAATCTCAATAGCCAGAGGCTAAAGAGAAATCACATTATAAGGCTAGCTAGCTCAAATATATGGATATCCATTCACATCCTCTTCTACTGGCACACCTCAACACTTCTCCAGAGAAGGAATCAAAATTCGAAACTAATTACCCTCCCTAGTCGTGCTAGTGAGGTGTTCAAATATATGGTCATGACACTGTGGTTTGAAAACTTATCTTAACAATTTGCTAAACATTGTCATTTCAATATACATAATAACTTTCAACAATTTAAATCAAAACATTATAAGAATGCCATAATTCAATATTTCACATTATTCAAAGCAATATACAAAAGATGATTATAAAAAGTATATGTTGTGCACAAACCTCAAGCAAGTCGCCTCTTGGCCTTGACTCGGTTCCTCGGGTTTTTTCCCGGTATTCTTTTCAACTGAAACACACAATTTTATAATGTTTCAGTACTAGAACTTAACATAAATCCAAAATAAATTTAGCTTCACATTTACCTAGTTCTAACGTTTTAAATTCGACGTTCTCGAAATTTTTGTGTTTCGGGTTACTATTCACTATACTATTCAAGTCAAATAGTTGACTTTCTAAGGCTTAATAGGTATGGGAACTCCAACTTCACCCACATACCACATTTTGGTCATTAAACTTGTTGGTTTTGGTTGTTTACTCAAATCCTAAGTCTTTTAGGCAAATTTGGTAAATTTCAGTTTTGGAGTCCTAAGTTGCACTGTTCCATTAGTCACTTTATTGTTGGAATTTGGCAAAACTTTCTTCATAGAAAATGTTCTCCATTGTCTTAAGTTTATTCTTCTCTTTGAATCACCCCAATTGGAGTTTTGTAGCTCAAGTTATAGCCAAAATACAGTTACTGTTCACGTGCACTCTTCATGCTGCAGATTTTGGTTCTGGCAGATTTTTGATCCAACTTTGTTCAATAATTTGATCAAGTTAAGTCCATAATTTGATCTAATTTCCTTCATACGAAATGTTCTACTATGTCTTGGGTTTCTATTGGTTCAAGATTCACCTAAATCGGAGTTTTCTAGAGAGAGTTATAGCCATTGAAACTTTACTGTTCAAATGGCAATTCTGCAGTTTTGCAGGTTTAGTAACTCAACTTTGCTCAATAATTTGATTAGGTTAATGGCATAATTTGGGTTGGTGTTCTTCATTAAAGTTTTAGATCTATATCTTATCTAAATACTGGTAATATTTCAGGTCATTTTGACCTTCCTAGCTCGAGTTATGACCAAATGAACAAATACTGTTCATTTGGTCAGTTTGTGTAGTGGCAGCCTGCACTTAACCAACTTTAGTCAATTAGTTCACTAGGTTTTAGTCAGTTTTTGGGCATGGTTCCTTGACGAAATTTGTGTCATTTCATGTCTATTTTCATCCCCAATTGGTGGCATATCAATTGGACTTGTAAAATTTCCGTTTTGGTCCTTCAAAGTTGGCTTGGTCATGCTGCCGGCAGCATGACCATTTACCCTACGAATTTGACTTCCATTCTAACAATTCCCACACATCTCCTTTGGTCATTATTGACCATTTTTTCACTTCACAATAGGTGAAAGTCATCATTTATGCATTTCTCCAAAATTTGCCTCAAAACCCTAGGCCTCCAAACCCTAATCTCACTACTTAATTACCATTAGTAATTTCAAAGTTCCCAACTATAATCATTCAACTAAGGGAGGTCCATAACTCATTCAAACCCATTAAATTCATGCAAATCATGGCCCCCTTCAAGCTGGCCGAAAATTCAATAATGGTCCTTCCCCAATATTTTCATTTCATTTCATTAATTCTAAGCTCAAGTCAACCATCACATATGCATTTAAAATGGAAAAATGATAAGTTAACATACTAACCTCCACTTAAACTCCAAATCTTCAATTGTTCTCTTTCTTTCTTCTTTCTTTCTTGTTCTTAAGTTGAGATTGCAAGGTCTAGTGAGGTTTTTAGGGGAGTTATGTAAATTGAGTGAAGGAAATTAAGCTTAAGTGTAAGCTTAAAGGAAGGATTTTCATGGGAATTTATGGAGGAAGATGGGGCGGCAATTGGGAGAAGAAGAAGATAACTAGTTAAATTTTTTTTTCTTTTTTTTTCTTTATGCATTTTGGCTTATGGAATACCACAAAAACCTAATTAATTAATTTATTAATTATACATTTTATGGCATCATGCATGATGTCATGCATGATGTCATCACCCTTTTTACTTTTTCATTTTTCTCTTTTTTTTT
The DNA here is from genome assembly GCF_030052815.1 of Hevea brasiliensis. Lineage (NCBI taxonomy): Eukaryota > Viridiplantae > Streptophyta > Magnoliopsida > Malpighiales > Euphorbiaceae > Hevea > Hevea brasiliensis. The sequence continues at coordinate 54,821,639 of NC_079497.1, read as the reverse complement.
TCTATTTTTCTATTAGTTCTTTAATTTAATTCTCGATTCTGAAATTTTCTTTTCTCCGATTTTATTTGTGATTAGGTCAGAGTCACTCTCGGGTCAATTGACCAAATTGCCCTCGTAGGTTCATCCGGTTTGAAATTAATTCCATATTTCTTAGGCTCACGACCTAATTATTTGGTAGCTTATGATTATTTTCATGATTTTCTCTTTTTCACTGTGTTCATAAGGGTCCTAAGGACCACAGCGTCACTTTTTACTGTTTGAAATTTGAGTTTAAAATGACTTCGCAGTCGTTCCCGAGAAGGTCACCCGTCGCTGTGACTCTCGGCTCGTTTAACTTTTTATGTTCTATTTTTCTTGTTTATACTTAACTAATTGGACATTACTAATTATTTGTGTTTATAGCTTCTCTAGTTGTCTTAAGTGTGGTTCTAATCTCCTTAATTGTCCGGACCGACACCGGTCACCGGAACAGTGAAATCTACCAGGCTATGCAAACGGGGGTGTTACAGTTTCGAATGGCATGATATAACTGTGGGTTTTATGAAATGTGTTTTGATACTTTGAAATGAAATTGTTTAGATTAAAATCTCATAATTCATGTTTTGTATTTAATTCTCACATTTTGTCCAACTTTTGAATAAATGTAACACCCCTCACCTGTCTAGAGTGTAGCCGAGCAAGGCGTGTCACACGGAGTGTCGGAGCACCTGATCTTATCTGATTTCTTTACAGTTCTTGATTTATTTATTCAAAAACTTTATTTAAGGTTTAGGCTATTTTTACTTTTTCAAAATCTAACTAATTTGGAAATTTCAAAAATTTTAACAATAATCTGACAAAGTGTCGGCTGTAATTTGGACTAACAGTTCTTCTGAACCTGCCAAAGACAATTCACAACATATTCAAATTCATAGCTCAATTTATCTCAATAATATCTCATTAGTTTCTCAAAATTTTTTAAACTCAATCTCATTCAGAATCATTATGATTAGACAATCAATTTAGACATCAGAATTATTACATTTCATTAACTTATATAATTTTCCAATTAAGTATATAAATTTGTCAAGTACAGGATATACAAATGAAATTATAATATACTTAGAATGAACAAAATACATAAAATGTATAATTATGAGCCCTATCCATATGCATTGCTGAGGAGGTGACAATCTTGAACTCTTCTGACACTTCTGCAAATCTGGACTCCAAAAATCTCAGTTGACAGTCTACTAGTTTTACCTTCAGTACCTGCACGAGGAAGCAATTCCATCGTGCTAAGCATTTCTGCTTAATGGTGCAATAGTATAACAAGAAATAATATATACAAATAAAGAAAGAAAAAACTCATAATTCGAATATCCAGGAATCAATTTAATTTGGTATGGTATTTCTAGTATCAATGATCTTATGTACTAGTTTGTTCCTCTTTGGAAGTGCTTAGTTTATAACTTTTCAGTAATACTACCTAGTATTCAAATTATTCTAACTGTATTGAATTTCAAGTCTCTACTATTCTGCAATTTATATTTTTGTTATGTTTCTTTTTCTAATCTCTTTTACTCATTTATTCAATACTTAATTTAATTGTACTAAAATTTCATTATACTTAACTTAACTTAACTTCCTGAATTGAATAATGTTTTAAATGACTGCCCATATAGCCTATACACTGACCAGACTGGTTAAACGGATATACTAGCACTGGGTACCTAGTACCTCGGGCCGTCACACTATCGGTCACAAAGTGTCTCCCGATGTGCAAATAGTGTGGCTAAAAAGCCATATAATCAATCAGGCATTAAGCCAAGTATAATAACACAATCTGTATGGCCATAGGCTATTAAAATCATAGTATGGCAGAATGAGCCACAAATACAATATGACATAAAGTCATTTACAAAACAGCTATCAGAATCCTATTGGCATGCCAACCTATCCAAACTAGTCAACTAGGCAAATTAGGGCATATTACAATGTTACATATTTAATTCTTTATTCATAGGGTTTATACATCTTTATGCCTTTCACTGGTCAATAAAATTATTGACCTTTTTATTCATCATGGATAGGTTGATTCTAGCATCAACATGTCACAATTTACAATTCAATATGTTGTCAATATAATGCAATTTACTCTTTTCACAAGTTGGCATTCATTGCCAAATTACTTCAAGCATCATTTTATATAATTACCAATTTTCAATTTTAGTGTGCTAGATTGGTTTACCTTAAAGTCCTATTTCCCTTGGTTTTTAGCTTCTGGTCAAAGAAGAACAATTATAGGTCTCTGTCTTATTACACGCGGGGCAAAATTTCAGGTCATTCCGAGTTGTATAGACCAAGTTATGGTCAATTTACTAAAGCTGGACAGATTGCACCTTTACTTCAAAATTTGGTCAATTTTAGGTCACTTTTGGTTCGACAGTTTTTGTACCCGAAATTGTTCAAGCCATTTGACTTGGTTCTGGCCATTTCTGGGCTTAGGTGTCTTCATAAGAATTGTAGATCTATGTCTAAACTAACCATTGTAAAAATTTCAGGTCAATTGAACCTGTTTTGAGTGAGTTATGGTCATCCCAAGGACTACTGTTTATATGGTCAAAAATCTGGGTTGCAAGGTTGTTAATCCGGATTTGGTCATTTTTAAGGTCAGTTTCTAGGCAGAATTTTAGCAACATTTCTACATGAAAGTTGGCCTATTTGGTGTCTAGTTTCACCCCCCCCCCCCCCCCCCCATTGGCCTCATACCAACTGGTTCATAGTTTGGCACTTATGGCCTAATTTATGTACTGCCTTCAACACACAACCTGCACAAAGCACGTACACTTCTAATTTGATATTCCTTCTCCTCCTCATTACTTCAATATTCAATCAATAACACTTTCATATATATATTGTACACAATTCCAGCAACAATTTTGGGCAGAATATTCAAGTGCTCAATGCACACAATTCACCATTAAGTTCAACATTCACTTCCACCAAAATTCAACATATCTCAATGTCAATATTACTTCAATATCACTTACACTTGCTGCCCACAATTTAATACTAGCATATTTCATTAATAAACTACATATTCACACACAAATTCATGATTTAATAGGCTGCCAAACATGGCAGTTTGCCAAAGCATCAAGACCCATATTCAAACCCTTAATTCAAGCACTAACATGCACATCATTGGATATTAACTTACTACCACTTCCATTTAAGTTAATAAACCTTAATTTCTATCCATTATAGGTAAGAAAAACTCAACTACAATAAACTTTCATGGCTGTCCAAAATTGAATATATCAATAACTCATCGAATCCTTCAAATTTCTTCACCATCCAACTCATCTTAACCTTAATACAAACTTTAATGAAGCAAGGGATGAAAAAGTAGCACTAACCTTTTTTGAGCTTCACCAAAACTTCATCAAATTCTCTTCTTTTTTCTTCCAACATACTGCCCAAGGTGTGTGTACAAGCTTTGATGAAGAAACTATGGTAAAATGAGGGCTTGAACATGGTTGCATGGTGATGGAGTGAGTTTGGCCATGGTGGACTTCCATGGAGGTTTTGGGAGGATCAATTCGGCTGGTCATTTGGGAGGAAGAAGATGGGCTGAATTTCTGTCCAAAATGACTTAATTAAGTGTCCCAAGACTTGAGTTAGTGGAGCACTCACTTTAACTTAATGTTTAATTATTCCAATTTTCCTAATTTGCACATTTATCTCATTTCCTTCACTATTTACATAATGTACCACCATTTAATTTTTCATGACATTTATAAAGTGTAATATAATTTATTTTTAATGGACATTGAGGTCAAAAGGCAACTCTATGTGTCAAATGACCAAAATGTCCCACTTCGGGTTATATTCCCGATTTTTCGGTAACACCGATTTTTGTCTGTTTCTCGATTTTTCGTTTTTCTTTGTACTAATTTATTAATTTTTTTCTTTGATATTTCTAGTGTCAATTACATTTCAATAAACCTTTATCTATGTCTCAAAATTAAATTTCGAGGGTTCCCCGCGGTCCTAGGGTCGGCAACGGCCTTCCCAGTGCGATCACCCATCGCTGCGGTGTCGGCTCGTTTAACTTAGCTTCATTTTCTCTCTTTCATTTGTCTTTGATTTTTCTTGCATTTTCTTCTTATTTATTTCATCATTATATGTCTGTTCATTATCACCGAAGTGTAGTTCCAAACATTCTGACTTTCCGGGGGCAGACATTAGCCGTCAGAACAGTAGAATGTACGGACTACGAAAATGAGAATGTTACAATAAATATGATTTAAATTCTGCATAAAGATTATTTTAATATGTTGTGCAGCACTGAGTCCCAGTATTCAGTGATGGCTGTTATTGCTGTCGCAGATTTAGATACAAGAGGAGCAGCAGACTGAGCTGCTGAGGATTGAGGACCTACCTGCTTGAAGTTATCGGGTATAATTTATACCCTGACTGTAAATATTTATTTTGATGTATGTAATGCGTGTAAATGTATGGACATGTAAAATTAGGCTTGATCAGCTTGTATAAAGTTTGTAATAAATTTTAGTTTGGATTTTCTTAATGTAAATTTTTAGTATGATGTATATATATAAATTGTTTATCTTTAAATGAAATATGAATGAATGAAATTGATTAACAGCATTTTGAGGATTGTTGAATTTTGAAACTTGAGAAATTGGTTGAGATTGATTGTGACTTTGAAGAAGTGGTTGAAGTAAATAATTGGAAGTGCTTTTTACAGGAATTTGAAAAACTGTTTTCTCAAAATACAGATGGCACTATGTCGAAATTTTAATAAAATTTGTGGAAAAATAAAATGGGCCAAAAATTTTAACTAGTTTCCAACTTTAATTAAATGTTTTAATATCTATTTAGAAATGCTCACCACTTATAAAAAGTAAGAAAATTGTTTTAAAATCCCTTGTAAGGTACTTAATGAGTTATCAGTAGGTGAAGTTCGCTAGTTCATTAGGTATTCTACGGGATCTTGTTATGCCTTACAGAGGGGTAAGGTGTGACACCAGGACTGTAGGGAACCCTTGGAATTTAGTTTCGAGACATAATTAAAGACTTATTGAAGTATAAATTTCATTAGAAATATCAAAGAAAATTTAATTAATTAGTACAAAGAAAAACGAGAAATCGAGAAAATGACAAAACTCTGTGTTACCAAAAAATTGGGAATGCAACCCGAATAGGGGCATTATGGTCATTTGACACCTTGAGTTGCCTTTTAACCTAAATGTCCATTAAAAATAAATGATATTAAACTTTGAAAATGTCATAAAAAAATTAAATTGTGGTACATAATGTAAATAGTGGAAGAAGGAAGCTACTTGGGAACGTGAAGAGGATATGAGGAGACAGCACCCACAGCTGTTTAGAGAATGATGCCAGGTAAAATTTCGAGATGAAATTTATTTTAATGGGGGGAGAATTGTAACACCCCTATGTTCGGCAGTGCGTTCTACTGTTTTGGTGACCAGTGTCTGTCCGGACATCTAGAATGCCTAGAACTACATTTAAAAGTTAGTGAGGAGACATAAAATAATGAAATACAAGAAAAACAAAGGAAAAATAATAGCAATGAAATGAAACTAAGTTAAACGAGCCAGCATCGTAGCAACGGGTGACCGCACGGGGAAGTTACGGCGCAGGCAATAGCTGTGACACCCCTTACCCGACTACAGTGTAGCCGAGCAAGTTATGCCACTCAGTGTGCCGGAGCACTCTATTTTATCTTAATACATTTTTATCATAGTTTTGAAAATAACTTGTGAAATATAATTCATTTATTGAAATTGTAATTTAATTGAGGTTCCGAAAATTTTATAGAAAATCCGGCAAAGTACCGGCTAAAAATGGAGAAAACAGTTCTTCGGAACCTGTGAAAAACACTTCTTATGATCATATTCAATCAATCCCAACTCCAATTATCAACAAAGTCTCAGAATAATTTCAGCAATTTCATTTATTTCTCAATCATTCTTCTCATGGTACTCATATACAATTCACATTTTGTATCACATCAAGTTACAGCAATTTCTTAACGATTCCTCTATTTATCATTTCACATCATCATTAGACTCAAATCATAAATAAATTCTCACATGTGATTTATAATCACAAATTACAAGTACTTACATTAATACAAAATTATATTACATTTGTTCAAATAAATATGATAAAATAAGAGTTTAATTACCAAATTTACAAAAAATCTCAAAATACAAAATGGGACCTAGTGTCCTACTAATGCACTGTAGTCTGTGAGGTGACACGGACACTATGCAGAACTGTGAACGGCCTTACCCAATCTGTGGTTTACTGGGCCCTCTGTCCAATTCTTCAGTACCTACGCGTTGCAAAAGCGACGCGCTAAGCATAAAGCTTAGTGGTGCCAATAATACAAGAAATATAATATGCAAATAAAAATAATAATTTCCTTGCTATTGTGTTCATAAGAAATGAATAATTGCTAACTTATTGTTTAGTTGAGGGCTAATCATATTTTATGATATTAACTTCTTCATGAATTTCGTTAATTATTTTCTTCATGATCTTGAGCTTCTTTGTATTTTTGTAATCATTCCTGAAACTTAATTTTCGTATTTTCTTTAATAATCAGTTCAATCACAGTTATACTTTTCCATGCCCAAGTAACCTATACTGGACGACTGGACTGGATAACGGGTCGTTGGCACTGGACACCGCGGTGCCTCGGGCAGTCATACCATGGGACGCAGAACGTCAACCACGTATGTAGTCAATATGGCTAAAAAGCCATGATATCACATAATCGGCATAAAAGCCATGAATACGGGCATAAAAGCCATGAATATGGGCATAAGGCCATGAATGCAAGCATAAAGCCTTTCGCAGTACTGCTAAAACAATACCCTATTGGCATGCCAAACTATCCAAACCAACCTTGTTAGGAATACTAGGGCATTTAATACTTTAAAATGTTAATATATTGTGCTTTATGACTTCATTATTTCATGATAAATTTCAATCATACATTCATTTGATCATTTATATGATCACAATTCACGTCAATTATTCTTTTATACCATTGTACTCAAAATACTTCTCCTCTTTACAATAATGAGAACTAATGTCTCATTCATACATTAATATGGTTTATTTATCCATTCATTATATTATTCATATTGATCACAATTCTAAACAATGGTTCACATGTACCATTGTATTCAAAACATTTTTCCTTTCTCATTTATACATTCAAGAATCTACTTATGTAATTACAAATTTTATATTTCAAGTTGAGTTACTAATATTTTATGAATTCCATTTGTGATGGGCATATATGCCCTAACTATCTATTCACATCAATTAGGTGACTTATTTTTCATGTTTCAAGTAATCCATGAATATTTCATGGATTTCAAATTTATGGCCTAAATTTCTTTTTAACAATTTTGACTAGGATGCATAGTCCATATTTGTCATACAATTATAAGCATTTAAGCTTAGAATTGGTTCTAGGTCTTCATCTTAATTTACTAATCATTTTGATTACTATTCACCATACTAGTTAACCAAAATGTTGACCTTTTTATACTTAATAGATATATTAATTCTAATTACACTAAGATCCCACATTTTGAGTTTTACATTTACTAGTATTAATTGCCAATTGCAATTTAAAGTCCCCTAGATGCATTTCTAATTTCAAATTTTGAATTTCAAGTTTTGGTGTCACTATTCACCTCATTGGTCAACAAAAATGTTGACTTTTGCATAGACAATAGGTACATTGGTTTTAACACTCCCGATGTACCACATTTTGCATTTAAAACTTGTTGGAATCAATTACCAAATCCATTTCCAAGCTTATTTCAAGTTTTCATGTCACTATTCACTTCATTAGTCAACTAAAATGTTGACTTTTGCATTGAAAATATGTACATTGACTTTGGCACTTCCAACATACTACATTTTTCATTTAAAACTTGTTGGTTTTGGTCACTTTCTCAAAGCTTAGGTCATTTTGGCAAAATTGCCAATTTTCGGTTTTGGTGCTCCGAAGTTGCACTGTTTCATTAGTCGATTTACTATTAGAATTTGACAAAACTTCCTTCATAGAAAATGTTCCTTATTTTGTCTAGTTGAATTTCTTTTTTTGAATCACTCCATTTGGAGTTTTGTAACTCAAGTTATGGCCAAAATAAGTTTACTGTTCACGTGCAATCGCTCATCTGAGATTTTGGGTCCGCAGATTTTTGGTCCAACTTTGGTCAGTAATTTGATCAAGTTAAGTTCATAATTTGGTCTAACTTTCTTCTTATGAAATGTTCTACCATACCTTAGGTTTCCATCGGTTCAAGAATCGCCTAAATCCGAGTTTTCTAGAGAGAGTTATAGTCCTCCAAACATTGCTGCTCAAATGAAAATTTTGGAAATCTCAGTACAGTAAACTTTACTTTGCTCAATGATTTGATTAGGTTATGGTCATAATTTGGGGTAGGTTTCTTCATAAAAGTTGTTTGTCTATGTCTTAACTTGTTGCTGTAAAAATTTCAGATCAATTGACCAAATATACAGTGAGTTATGGCCAAATGAACAGTTACTGTTCATTTGGTCATTCTGCAGGGGCTGTTTGCAGGGTATCCGGATTGGGGCCAAGTTTTGGTCCTCTTGCTTTGGTCTTTTGGGCATGGTTTCTTCAGTAAAAATGAGCCATTACAAGCCTAGTTTCATTTCCAATTGGCCAAACATCAATTGGACCTACACAGCCAAAGTTATGGCTGTGCAAGTGGACTGAAATTTCAGTCACTCTACTGCACTCACAAGGCAGCCTACACATTCACTTGGCTATACTATTTTTTAGTCCAATTCATGGTCAAAATACCTAAAATGGTCACTAATTGACCATTAAGATGTTCTATAACAATTTCCTAAGCCAAGTCAATTTTTCACTTCTCAAAACCCTAGTTTTCCCTTATGATTCACACATACACCTAATTAAGCACTTCCATTCATTATTTATGTGTATATACACCTTAAACATAATCTCTAACTCATTCTAAGTCCATTAAAACCATCAAAAACACTCCACCTTTGTTCCTTCCTTAGGGCAGCCAAAATTGATGGCATACGTACACATAATTCTTATTCATTTTACTTACAATTCCTTACTTATTTCAAGTTTTAACATAGAAATAAAGAGTTTTAACTAGATAGGTGCACTAACCTTGAATGGGGCAGAATTTCCAGCCACCCAAACTCCTTTCTTTCTTCCTCTTTTGGCTGCCTGGAGGTTGCTCAAGTTGCTAGGTTAATTTTTTGTGAAGCTAGGTTATGATTTTGTTGGGTAGAAATGGGTGAATCAAGCTTTGAAAAGCTTGAATATGCTTAGCTATGGAAGAGGTCACGTATTGGAAGAAGATGAAGAAGAAGAAGAGCAGAATTTTTAGGTCCATTTGTCTCTTTTATTGGTTAAGTAAATGGTTGGTTAAATGTGATTGGTGGGAAACTCTTAGATGACATCATATGATGTCAAAATTGACATTTATTGTCATTTTTCTTTCCTCTTCTTCTCTACCCACTTTCACTTTAATTTTTAGTAATATTTATTCATATTTTAGACCATAATAATTATTTACTTAACTGGACAAGTCGGCCAAAAATCGTCTCTAAAGGCGAAATGACCAAAATGCCCTCCTTTTGGCTTAACGGGTCAAAATTGTCTGTACCGATTGAAAAATTTTTCTAAATATTTTCTTGGCATTCTAATGCCATAGGAACCTCAATGACCTTTCTCTGGAGTCCCAAAAATTATTTTATAATTTTTCCCCCGGGTCTAGGGCTCCTCGTTGCGAGAACCGCAACTTCCCTCTAGGTACCCCTCGCTAGGGTACCGGCTCATTTGACTTAGTTGTATTTTATTTCTAAAATTTTTACTAAATTTTTCTCATCAATATTTGAATTAATTATGGTTCCTCACTTTAGTTTAAATATTTTTTTCAGAAGTTCTAGCTGTCCGGACCGACATTGGTCACCGGAACAGTAGACTGTGCGGAATTGCTACCGGGAGGATGTTACAATAGCTGACCCCAGGACTGCAGGGAACCCTTAGAATTTAGTTTTGAGACATAATTAAAGACTTATTGAAGTATAAATTTCATGAGAAATATCAAAGAAAAATTAATTAATTAGTACAAAGAAAAACGAGAAATCGAGAAAATGACAAAACTCTGTGTTACCGAAAATCGGGAATGCAACCTAAATAGGGGCATTGTGGTCATTTGACATCCCGAGTTGCCTTTTGACCTAAATGTCCATTAAAAATAAATGATATTAAACTTTAAAAATGTCATAAAAAAATTAAATTGTGGTACATAATGTAAATAGTGGAAGAAGGAAGCTACTTGGGAACGTGAAGAGGATATGAGGAGACAGCACCCACAGCTGTTCAGAGAATGATGCCAAGTAAAATTTTCAGACGAAATTTATTTTAAGGGGGGGAGAATTATAACACCCCTATGTTCGGTAGTGCGTTCTACTGTTCCTGTGACCAGTGTCTATCCGGACAGCTAGAATGCCTAAAACTATATTTAAAAGTTAGTGAGGAGACATAAAATAATGAAATACAATAGAAGAAAATACAAGAAAAACAAAGGAAAAATAATAGCAATGAAATGAAACTAAGTTAAACGAGCCAACACCGTAGCGATGGGTGACCGCACGGGGAAGTTACGGCGCAGGCAATAGTCGACCCCAGGACTGCAGGGAACCCTTAGAATTTAGTTTCGAGACATAATTAAAGACTTATTGAAGTATAAATTTTATTAGAAATATCAAAGAAAAATTAATTACTTAGTACAAAGAAAAACGAGAAATTGGGAAAATGATAAAACTCTGTGTTACCAAAAATCGGGAATGCAACCCAAATAGGGGCATTGTGGTCATTTGACACCTTGAGTTGCCTTTTGACCTAAATGTCCATTAAAAATAAATGATATTAAACTTTAAAAATGTCATAAAAAAATTAAATTGCGGTACATAATGTAAATAGTGGAAGAAGGAAGCTACTTGGGAACGTGAAGAGGATATGAGGAGACAACACCCACAGCTGTTCAGAGAATGATGCCAGGTAAAATTTTGAGACAAAATTTATTTTAAGGGGGGGGGGGGGGGAGAATTATAACAACCCTATGTTCGGTAGTGCGTTCTACTGTTCCTGTGACCAGTGTCTATCCAGACAGCTAGAATGCCTAAAACTACATTTAAAAGTTAGTGAGGAGACATAAAATAATGAAATACAATAAAAGAAAATACAAGAAAAACAAAGGAAAAATAATAGCAATGAAATGAAACTAAGTAAAACGAGCCAACACCGTAGCGATGAGTGACCGCACGGGGAAGTTACGGCGTAGGCAATAGCCGACCCCAGGACTGCAGGGAACCCTTAGAATTTAGTTTCGAGACATAATTAAAGACTTATTGAAGTATAAATTTCATTAAAAATATCAAAGAAAAATTAGTTAGTTAGTACAAAGAAAATGACAAAACTCTGTGTTACCGAAAAGTCGGGAATGCAACCCGAATAGGGGCATTATGGTCATTTGACACCCCAAGTTGCCTTTTGACCTAAATGTCCATTAAAAATAAATGACATTAAACTTTGAAAATGTCATAAAAAAATTAAATTGTGGTACATAATGTAAATAGTGGAAGAATTGCAAAATTGAAAACTTTGGATTATTAAATCTTAAAACTAAGTTAGTGCTCCACTAAAGGGAATTAAGGGACATTAAAATACAACATTTTGGGATAGAAAATCTGTCATCTTCAACCTAACAAATAGACCAGCCGAATTCATCCTCCCAAAAGAAAATCCTCTATAGCCAAACCAAATTCTACCTCCATGCACTCCACATTTAGCCCTCTTTTACACTAAGTTTCTTCATTAAACCTTCCATACTCAGCTTGGGGAAGACATTGGCAGCAAAAAGAAGAAGTTTGGGTGAGGTTTTAGTAAGCTCCAATAAGAGGTAAGTGCTTATTTTCTTCCCTTCCTTAATTAAAACTTGTGTTGAGGTTATGGGTAGTATTTTGGGTGAAGAAATTTGAAGAAATGGTTGAGTTATGGATTGTCCATTTTTGGCAACCGTGGAAGTGTAAGGTAAGTGGTTTGTTCTTATATGAATTTGATGGGTAATGATGTTAAATTAAGTGCTTATATGTATTGAAGTTGATTACCATGTATAAAGTGTGATTGTAAGTTGAAAAGTGAAAATGAAAGTTTGATATGTATGTGTGACTTGGGCAGCCTCATGGTGAAGGTTGATGGTGTTTAAATTCATGAATTGTTGTTGAAGTATGGTACAAAAAAATGGCAGCCTATGTATATGAGATAGTATTAATAAGGTATGTAATTTGATAATGGAAGTATGTGTAATAATTAGGAGTGTTTATGTGTATATATTGTTGGGTTTGAACTTTAAAGTTTAGATATAGATATACAATTCTTATGTAGGCACCAAAGCCCAAAAATAGCCAGAACCAAGCCAAATAGCTTGCACAAATTCACATACCAAAAGTGGCCGAACCGAAAGTGACCGAAAAATGACCTAAGCCTACCATTTTAGCGCATTATGTCCAGCTTGGCAAATTGACCGTATCTTGGACTATACAACTCAGAATGACCTAAAATTTTGCCCCGTGTGCAATAAGACATAGACCTATAAGTTTTTAGTTTGGACCAAAACCCAAAAATCGAGGGAACTAGGTCATCCAGCTAGGTCAAATTAGTATACCGAAATTCGGCAAATTACAATAAAATGCAATATACTTGAAAATGAATTTGGTAATATATACCAACACTAAAGGGCTATAAAATGTGACATATTGGTAACATTAAACCTAATTCACCTAGAGTGCATCGAGGGTCAACATTTTAGGTTGACTAAGGAAAATAATAGAATTTAATAAGTTAATTATTAAGCCTTATTGTTAGAGACAGTTTAAATGAGTACTGAAACACTTCAAATTGTGTGTTTCGGGTAGCAAAGACTCAGGGAAGGGGAAGGAAACACTGAGTCAGGGCCAAGAGACATTCATCAGAGGTTTGTGCACAACAGTTATTTCTTTTGACTTTCCAATTGAAATAAATTATTATAATTTTGTATGTTATTGTTTTAAATTGTGAAAATTGTTTGAATGGATATTTGATGGATACTTATTGCTTGAAAAATATTGCAAATGGTTTGAAACCATAGCTATCATGTATATTGATTGAATTCCTCGCTAGCTTGTCAAGTAGGACGAATTGACTTTGAATTCCCTCTCTGGCTGAAGTGTTGAGGTGTGTGCCTATTGAGGAAGAATAGGATGAGTACTCATATTATTGCTAGCTAGCTATGTTATTCCTCACTAGCCATCGGCTTTTGGGACGAATTGAACTTTGGAATATGATTAAGCTGTGTGTGTGATTTATTGATATTTATTGTGATATTGTGAAATGGAGTTTAAATTCTTCATGACATTCACTGTCTTTGAATTTAAATATGGTTTTAAGTATCCACTATTTATATGACTTATGATTTATGATTTAAAGTTGCATTTTGTTAATGTTGTGCACCACTGAGACATTGGCTCAACGATAGCTTTTTATTACTATCGCAGGTAGACAGACTGACAGGGCAGCAGACTAGGCTGCTAGTGCTACATTAAGAGTTCATCGGGTATATTGAGTATACCATACTTTGCATTTTGTATTGTAATGTATGTTCACTGTATGTATATATTGTTCTTGGTTTTGAGCAGTTGCAAATTAAAATTGTACATTAAAGTTGTAAACTAAATTTGTAAATTATTTTGGCTTGTAAATATTATGATATATTTCTTTTATTTCAGCTTTTGAAAACACTGAAAAATTATTATGGATTTAAGTTGACAAATGTTGAGAAATTTATTATGTTGATTGGATATTGGAGTTTGGGGATTGAACAAAATATTGGAAGTGCTTTTTATAGGTTTTTGAAGAACTGTTTTATTCAAAATACAGATGGCACTCAGCCAAAATTTTTGCAGAAATTGTTAATACTTCAAATGGGTTATTTGGTTTCACTTCAGTTAAAATTTTTTTAACACCTGTAAATAGTGCTCACCACTGTAAAAAGAAGTAAGAAAAGGTTTAAAATCCCTTGTAGTGTATTTAATGGGTTATCAGTAGACGAAGTTGGTAATTCATTAGGTATACTACAGGATCATGTTATGCCTTATGGAGTGGTAGGGTGTGACATGGACTGACATTAGGTCATCGGAGCAACAGAACGTACAGAACACGTACAGGGAGGATGTTACAACTCTTCCCCTCTGAATAAAAATTTCATCCTCAAAATTTACCTGATGTGAAGAGCTGAGGGAACTGTTGCCTCATTGCCTCCTCGCTCTCCCATGTTGCCTCTTCTGTGTTGTGGTGCCTCCATAGGATTTTCGCTAGTGGAGTTGTCTTATTTCTGAGCTCTTTTACCTCTCATGCCAAGATTTTAATCGGTTCTTCTTCATATGTCAGGTCAGGTTGTACCACAATTTCTTCTGCTAAGATGACATGTGAAGGATCTAATCTGTATCTTCTGAGCATCAAGACATGGAACACATTATGTATCTTGTCCAGCTCAGGTAGTAAGGCTAATCTATAGGCTACTGGTCCCACACGATTAATAACTTCATATGGGCCAATGAACCTAGGGCTTAATTTTCCTTTTTCTCCGAATCTCAACACTTTCTTCCACGGTGATACTTTGGGAAATACCTTCTCGCCAACTTCATACTCAATGTCCTTTCTTTTCAAGTTAGCATAAGATTTCTATTGGTTTAAGGCAACTTTCAAATTAGCCTTTATCAATTTCACCTTTTCCTCTGTCTGTTTTACTAGGTCTGGCCCCACTAGCTTATCTTTACCCAATTCAGTCTAACATACAGGTGTTCCGCATTTTCTCCCATACAGTGCTTCATAGGGTGCCATTTGTATGCTAGCTCGATAGCTATTATTGTATGCAAATTCTGCCAGTGGAAGGTATTTGTCCCAGCTTCCCTCAAACTCAATAACACAACTCCTCAGCATATCCTCGAGGACCTGGATTATTCTTTTTAACTGTCCATCCGTCTGAGGATGAGAAGCCGTACTAAAATGGAGTTGTGTGCCCAAGGATTCTTGTAATTTCTTCCAAAATCTAGATGTAAACCTTGGATCTCTATCAGATATAATGGAAAGTGGAATTCCATATAGTTTAACTATCTCACTAATATACATTTTTGCTTGCTTTTCCAGTGAGTAGTCAGTTCTAATTGGCAGAAAATGAGTTGATTTGGTTAACCTATCCACAATCACTCATACTGCATCATGCTTCTTTTGAGTGAGAAGTAGATCACTGACAAAGTCTATAGTGACTCGGCCCCATTTCCATTTGGGTATGTTTATGGGCTGTAACAAACCTGATGAAACTTGATGTTCTGCTTTGACTTGCTGACATGTCAAGCATCTAGCTACATAGTCAGCTATGCCCTTCTTCATACCTGGCCACCAGTATCAAAGTTTCAGGTCATGGTACATTTTTGTGCTTTCTGGGTGCATAGCATACACACTGATATGTGCTTCTCTCAGAATACTAGTTTTCAACTCTTTATCATCTGGTACACATACTATTTCTTTATAGTACAGGCACCCATTTTCTTTCACTTCATATTCAGTTTCCTTTCCCTCAGTGATTTTGCCCATAATAGCCATTAATTTCTCATCTGTCTTCTATCCATCCTATATCTACTGTAACAGATTCGGTTTCATTTGCAACTCAGCCAAAATAACTTCGTAATGAGTTAAGGACAGTTGGGTATTCAGAGATCTTAATGCTACAATAGATTTTCTGCTTAAGGCATCAGCAACTACGTTTGCCTTCCCAGGGTGGTAGTCAATCACACAATCATAATCTTTCAGGAATTCAATCCATCGCCTCTGTCTCAAATTAAGTTCCTTCGGGGTTGGCAGATACTTCAGACTCTTATGGTCTGTATATAAATAGCATTTTTCTTCATACAAGTAATGCCTCCATATCTTTAATGCGAAGATAATTGCTGTTAACTCCAAATCATGAATAGGGTAATTCTTTTCATGTGGCCTTAACTACCTGGAAGCATATGCGGCCACTTTCCCTTCTTGCATGAGTACACACCCTAACCCATTATGTGAGGCATCACTGTAGACTACAAAGTCTTTTCCCAACACTGGCTGTATTAACACTGGTGCCTTTGTCAACATAGCCTTTAGCCTCTCAAAACTGGCTTGACACTTATCATTCTAGTCAAATTTCATATTCTTGTGTAGTAATTTGGTCATTGGAGTAGCTATCAGGGAAAATCCCTTTACAAATCTTCTATAATATCCAGCTAACCGCAAGAAACTTTTGATCTCAGTTATATTTCTGGGAGGCTTCCATTCCATCACTGCTTCAATCTTCTTGGGATCCACTCTAATCCTTTCAGCTGATACTACATGTCCCAGGAATGAAATCTCATTCAACCACAACTCACACTTGGACAATTTAGCATACAGTTTCTTCTCTTTTAGAGTCTGCAGAATAATTCTCAAATGCTCATCATGTTATGCTTTATCTTTGGAATACACTAGGATGTCATCAATGAAGACCACTATGAACCGATCTAAGTATAGATGGAAGATACAGTTCATAAGGTCTATGAATGCTGCTGGAGCATTTATTAACCCAAATGGCATCCCCAGGAATTCATAATGCCCATATTGAGTTCTAAATGCAGTCTTGGGCACATCTGCATCCTTAACCCTTAGCTGATGATACCCTGATCTGATATTAATCTTAGAAAACGCACTGGCTCCCTTTAACTCATCAAACATATCGTCAATTCTAGGCAATGGTTACTTGTTCTTCACTGTTACTCTGTTTAACTGCCGGTAGTCGACACATAACCTCAGTGTCCCATCTTTCTTCTTAACAAACAGTACCGAAGCTCCCCACGGTGACACACTGGGGTGTATGAACCCCTTGTCTAGTAATTCTTGCAGCTGGATTTTTAACTCTTTCAATTCAGCAGGTGCCATCTTATATGGAGCAATTGAAATCGGAGTTGTACCCTGCATAATCTCAATAGCAAATTCAACTTTCCTTTCTGGTGGCAAACTAGGCAATTCCTCAGGAAATACCTCAGGGAAATCCCTTACTGTGGGTATGTTAGACAAGTTAAGTTTACCCTGTTTAGTGTCAGCCACGTGTGCCAGATAGGCTTCACACCCTTTTTTCAACTATCTCCTTGCAACTGTAGCTAAGATGACATTGGACAAGAAATCTGTCCTTTCACCCACAACTGTTATTTCTTCATTCTTAGCAATTTTCAGAGAGATTCTCTTTGCTTTACAATCTACTATTGCCTAATGATGGGATAACCAATCCATTCCCAAAATCACATCAAACTCATGGAAAGGTAGTTCGATTTAGTCTGCTGAGAACTCTTTCTCTTGAATCTTCAATGGATAGCCCTTATACACATTGTTTACTACAACACTATGGCCTAGCAGATTTGTGACTAGGATGTCTTAGTCACTTTCCTCTACTTCTATTCCCTTTTCTACGGGCAGCTTAATACAAATATATGAATGAGTAGATCCAGGATCCACTAATGCATGCACAAAAGTATTATAGAGGAGGAACGTACCCTTGATGACATATGGATTATAGCATAGGCTCTGGCTGGTTTTTTACCTTCTACTCTCTCCACAGACTCTGATACAAGTTTCTGAGAAGTACCAGCTGCCTTAGCCTTACCCGGCTTTGTACCCCTTGGAGCTGGAGGGGCAGGCCTAACAGTTGATATCGGAGTGGATGTAGCAATTCTGCGCGGACAATCTTGGATTAGGTGGTCTATAGACCCACATCGTAAACAAGCACCTATCATCCTCCAACATTCCCCCTTATGCCATTTTTGGCAATGTGGGCAAGTAACAGATACTGTTAGGGCTGGTCCCCTGAACCCTGTCCCTAAAGAGTTAGCCATTAAAGGTGTGGACTGGCCTCTCCTTGGTGCAAACTGAGATTTGGGCCTCTGTGACTGACCCTAACATGGAACTCTACTGAAACTTTGAGTAGACAAACCTCTGAATTTCTTACTAGGGGCAGAAGATGTACTGGTCTGACCTTGACCTCTTTTCTGCTGTCTGCCCCTTCTGTTTTGCTCATTCATTCTAACTTTTTCGACCTTCAGTGCTGCTTCTACTAACTTGGAAAACTCTGGAATCCCCAAGGCTGTGTTATCATTGAGTCCTTCCTCAAATCTCTTGCATCTTTCGGTCTCATTAGGGATTATTTCCCGCCCGTAGCGGCTTAGTCTGACAAATTCTCTGTAACACCCTCCCGGTAGCAACTCCGTACATTCTACTGTTCCGGTGACCAGTGTCGGTCCGGACAGCTAGAATGTCCGGAAAAATATTTAAACTAAAATGAGGAACCATAATTAACTCAAATATTAATAAGAAAAATTTAGAAAAAATTTTAGAAATAAAATACAACCAAGTTAAATGAGCCGGTGCCCAAGCGATGGGTAACCCAAAGGGAAGTTGCGGTTCTCGCAACTAGGAGCCCTAGACCCGGGAGAAAAATTATAAAATAATTTTTGGGACTTCAGAGAAGGGTCATTGAGGTTCCTATGGCATTAGAATGCCAAGAAAATATTTAAAAAAATTTTTCAATCGGTACAGACAATTTTGACCCGTTAAGCCAAACGGAGGGCATTTTGGTCATTTCGCCTTCAGAGGTGATTTTTGGCCGACTTGTCCAGTTGAGTAAATAATTATTATGACATAAAATATGAATTAATGTTGATGAAAAATTAATTTAAAGTTATTAGAAAAGAAAAGAAAAGAAAAATCAATATAATGCAAATTATGACATCATTATGATGTCATTTACAAGTTCCCACCAATCATATTTAAGCAACCACTTAATTAACTAATAAAAAGAGATAATTGAGACAAAAGAAATCAAAATACCATCTGCTCTTCCTCACCCAAAAACGTTACACTCTCTCCCAAAACCCATTCCTCCATGGAAGCTTAATGGAAGCTTGAGACAACCCACCAAATCACATTGAAACCACAACCTTGCTTCACTAAAAATTGATTTTGCAACTTGAACAACCTCTAGTGTCACACCCCGGCTTAGGGGGCCCCAGCTCAAGCCCCTCTATGGGTGGCCTTCTTGCCAGCGTACCCTTCTAGAGGCCGGACCTGCGACTCACAAGGTACTGTCCGCTTTGTGGAATTAAATCCCTTCGCCCTGCAGAGCTAGGATTCGA
Source organism: Hevea brasiliensis (assembly GCF_030052815.1). Taxonomy (NCBI): domain Eukaryota; kingdom Viridiplantae; phylum Streptophyta; class Magnoliopsida; order Malpighiales; family Euphorbiaceae; genus Hevea; species Hevea brasiliensis. Next base: position 54,802,277 of record NC_079497.1, on the reverse strand, counting down.
ACCCTTATCACTCACGGGTTTGCTTCGCCTCTCACCAATTGAGCTTCGAATCCTAGCTCTGCAGGGCCAAGGGATTAACTCCACCAAAGCGGACAGTACTGATTTGAGTTGCAGGCCCGGCCTCTAGAAGGGTACGCTGGCAAGAAGGCTCACTAGAGGGGCTTGAGCTGGGGCCCACTAAGCCGGGGTGTGACAATAAAAAGGCGCCTTTTTATTGTCACACCCCGGCTTAGGGGGCCCCCTAAGCCGGGGTGTGACATCTAGCCAGCAAAAAGAAGAAGGAAGAAGGGATTTTTGGAGACTTGGAAAAGTTAGCAAAAGAGGTTACTGCCCAATTTATTCTCTCTCACTAAATTCATGTTTAAGAACATGATTTAAGTTGAAATTGTAAGTTTAATGTATAAATTGAACTTTGAGAACTTGGAGACTTGAACAAAAATTAGGGTTTGCTTATGAAATGATGAGTGAACATTCTAATGGTCAATTAGTGACCATTTGAGGTAATTTGACCATAATTTGAAGAGATTTAGAGTAATACAAACTGAATTGGTGGGCTGCCTAATGAGTGCAACAGGGAGGTTGGGAGTCCAGCCTATTTGGACTGCCATAACTTTGGCTGTGTAGGTCCAATTGGTGTTTGGGCAATTGGACATGAAACTAGACTTATAATGGCACAATTTTTCTGAAGAAACCATGTCCAAAAGACCAAAGCAAGTGGACCAAAAATTGGCCCCAATCCGGATGCCCTGCACCCAGAATATGTAGAATGACCAAATGAACAGTAACTGTTCATTTGGCCATAACTCACTGTAGATATGGTCAATTGACCTGAAATTTTTACAACAACAATATGAGATATAGGCAAACAACTTTCATGAAGAAACCTACCCCAGATTATGACCAGAACCTAACCCAAATGGCAGTCACAGTCACTGTTCATGGTACTGTAGATTTGGTAAATTCTGCAGAATTGAAATCCGGCCAGCTATGGTTTTTGGACCATATCTGGAGTGACAAAACTCCAAATGGAGTGATTCAAAAAAAGAAATTCAACTAGACAAAATAAGGAACAACTTTCATGTTTACCATTTCCTCAAATTCCCACTGTAACAGTGGCCAATGGAACAGTAAATTTGGGCTACAAAAATTAAAAATTCTGCTCTCTTGGTTTTAAGTTTAGAAATGGTAATGGTGATCAATTCCAACAAGTTTTAAATGTAAAATGTGGTACATTGGGGGTGTTAAAACCAATGTACCTATTTCCTACCTAAAAGTCAACATTTTTATTGACCAATGAGGTGAATAGTGACACCAAAACTTGAAATTCAAAAATTGAAGAATTTAAAAGTATCAAATGCCCTAGTATACCTAACAAGATTGGTTTGGATAGTTTGGCATGCCAATAGGGTTCAATTAGCAGTACTGCACATGGCATTATGCCATTATGTGATTTTATGGCTTTTAGCCATTTTGATATTGTGTTGAGACTTGGCCTCGTGCCTAATATTATTTACAGCTTGTTAGCTGTTCTGTTGCACACCGGGAGATGCATATGTGACCGATGGTGTGACGGCAGGAGGTACTAGATACCAAGTGCCAGTTTATCCGTTTATCCAGTCCAGTCATTTAGTATAGGTTACTTGGGCAACTAAATGAATGAAAATGGACAAAGTTAAAGAAATAAATGAATATAACATATACAAAACTAATAAGACATATACATTAAATACATATTTATTTTCTGCTATTTTCTTTTATTTTATTATTGCACCACTAAGCATCATTGCTTAGCGCGTTGCTTTTGCCACGCGTAGGTTCTGGAGATACTGATCGTGAGCCCAGTAGACCACAGACTGGGTGAGTCCATCCTGTGACTACGCACGATGTCCGTGTCACCTCACCTTCCACAGTGCATTGGTAGGACACTAGGCTTCATTTTGTTATTTTGTAACCAATTTTTATTTTCCTTTGTGTAAATGAAACTTATGTAATGTATTTTGATGTTCATGTAAATAATAAAGATTTGTGGTTATGTATGGAAAAATTTGAGTATTTATTCATTGCTTATACATGATTACCACTTGAGATGAATGATTGAGAAATGAAATTGAAAAAGGTTGAGATTTTGATATTGGAGTTTGAGAAATGATTGTGTATGAATATTGGAAGTGTTTTTCGTAGGTTCCGAAGAACTGTTTTCTCCATTTTTAGCCGGTACTCTGCCGGATTTTCTACAAAATTTTCGGAACCTCAAATAAATTATAATTTCAATAAATGACTTAAATAAATAATATTTCACAAGTTATATTCAAAACCATGATAAAAATTAATTAAGGTAAAATAGAGTGTGCCGGTACACCGTGTGACATTGCTTACTCGGATATACTGTACACGGGTATGGGGTGTCACATTCTCTTTCATATTCAGCCACTGTCAGCTGTCTCTAACTTAGGGTAATAAACTCCCTTCTCTTCTCTTCCAGGAATACACTGCCCATATACTTCTTTCTGAACTCAGTGACAAAGAAATCCCAAGTTATTTGTTCTGGTGGTACCTCACTAGTTACTGTATCCCACCATTGGTATACATCATCTTGTAGTAGTGATATAGCAGCTTCCAAATTCTGCTTTGAAGTACAATGAAGTTGTTTCAAGACTCTTCCAGTTCTGTCCAACCATTTTTCAGTTGTGACAGAATCATCTTCCCTTTTGCCCAGAAAATCCACTGCTCCGAACTTCTTGAGTCTCTCCGTATGAGATTTTTGATGTGGAGGTGGTGGTGGTGGCATAACTCCTGCCATCTATCTAAAGAACTTAGCCATTTGCTGAAATGTGGTTGGTGCATCTGGTACAGGTGGAGCAGATTCCCTCCTGTCTCCTGGTTCAGTTATAGATGGAGCATGACTCTCCACCTCCGCATCGACTGCTCTCTACAATGTCGAGTCCATATTCTGATCAAAATAACAAATCAAAAGATCTACATTAGAGTTATCTTAACACTTACAATGTAATGCATGATATGCAATCTATCTAGGTCTAGAAACGCCTAAACTGTGCTCTGATACCACTAAATGTAACACCCCTCGCCCATTTATAGTATAGCCGAGCAAGGCGTGCTACACGGCGTGCTGGAGCACCTAGTCTATAATCAACTTATTTCCTGAACTCAATTTGATTTTAAGAAGTCTTTTATATAATATTCATATCATGTTGATACTATTTTCATACTTTAATAAAATCAGTGTTTCAAAAATGGTAATAGAAATCCGGCATGGTGCCGTCTGTATTTCGGACAAAATGTACTTCTAAACCTATTAAAAACAGTTCAATATGATAATCTAACCCATCCAAATAATTTTTCAGTCTCACAATTTAATAATTTCAAAATACAGTCCATCATATTTTACATTCATCAAAACACTACCCATAGGAGTTTAATATACACAAATTATTACAAACTTTAAAGTTTTATGATATCTATACATATTACATAACAAAATGTCAAAATACAACTGATAATCATTACACAAGATCCTAAGTCCTACCATGTATGCAGTATAGTGCAAATGACTCTGGACTCCTGTGCAGATCTGATGTCTCACCTAGTCGTAGGTCTGCTGGGCTCCCTAGCTGTGTCTCCAATACCTACGCGTTACAAAAGCAAAGCGCTAAGCAATTTTGCTTAGTGGTACCAAATATAAAGAAATATACACTAAAATAAAGTAAATGAATTTATGACATCGATATTCTTTACAGTTGTTGTTTATACTTTTATTTGCTAACATGTCAATTTTTACTAATTTTGGTGGTGTTGTATGTCAAAAGATTGGATTTAGCTATTTGAATTTAATAATGCATAAATTAACTGCCCGTGTAGCCTATACACTGACTAGACTGGATAAACGGATATACTGGCACTAGGTACCTAGTACCTCGAGCCATCACACCATCGATCACAAAGTGTCTCCTGGTGTGCAAACAGTGTGGCTAAAAAGCCATATAGTCAATCTGGCGATAAGCCAAGTATAATAACATGATACGTATAGTCGTAGACTATTAAAGTCACAATGTGGCATAATAAGCTATAAAAACACAGTATGGCATAAATCAATTTACAAAACAGCTGTCAGAATCCTATTGGCATGCCAAACTATTCAAACTAGTCAACTAGGCAAACTAGGGCACATTACAATTTAATTATTTAATTTTTCATTTTTTTGAGTTTACTAGTTATCATGTAATTCACAAGTCAATGTAAATGTTGACCTTTCTAGGCAATATGGATAAGTTGATTCTAGCATCAACATGTCACAAATTGTAATTCAATATGCTGCCAATATAATGCAATTTACCATTTTTACAAGTTGGCATTCATTGCCAAATTACTTCAAGTATCATTTTATGTAATTACCAAATTTTTAGTTTTAGTGTGCTAGATTTGTCTAGCTTATTGTCCTATTTCTTTTGGTTTTTAGCTTCTGCTAAACGAAGCAAAATTGTAGCTCTATGTCTTATTGAACTCTTGGCAAAATTTTAGGTCATTCTGACTTGTATAGACCAAGATATGGTCAATTTACTAAAGCTGGACATATTGAACCTTTAGTGCAAAATTTGGTCAATTTTAGGTCACTTTTAGTTCTGGCAATTTTGGTACCCAAACTTATACAAGCTATTTGACTTGGTTCTGGCCATTTTCTGGGCTTTGGTGTCTTCATAAGAATTGTAGCTCTATGTCTAAGCTATCCATGGTAAAAATTTTAGGTCAATTGGACCTGTTTTGAGTGAGTTATGGTCATCCTAATTATTACTATTCATATGGTAAAAAATCTGGGTTTGCAAGGTTGCCATTCCGAATTTGGTCATTTTTAAGGTCAGTTTCTAGGAAAAATTTTGGCAACATTTCCGCATGAAAGTTGGCCTATTTGGTGTCTAGTTTCACCCCCCATTGGCCTCATACCAATTGGGTTCACAGTTTTGCACTTTTGACCTAATTTAGGTGCTGCCAACACACACAACCTGCATTTGAAAATTACACTTCCAATTTTGACAATCCTCCTCCTCCCAATACTTCAATATTCAATCATGACACTTCTATGTATATTGTAAACAATTCTAGCAAAGTATTTTGGATCGAACACTCAAGTACTCAATGCACATAATACACCATTCAAGTTCAACATTTACTTCAACCCAAATTCAATGTACATCAACACTTATATTACACATACACTTTCATAGTAATTACACAAACTGCCCACCATTCAACACCATCATATTTCATTAATAAATTTCATAAACTCACACACAAATTCATGATATTTAAGGCTGCCTAACATGGCAGTTTACTAAAGCATCAAAGTCCCACTTTTAAACCCTTAATTCAAGCACTAACATACACATAATTGGATATTAACTTACTACAACTTCCATTTGAGTTAATCAATCTTAAATTCCATCCATTAGAGGTAAGAAAAACTTAACCACAACAAACTTTCATGGCTGCCGAAAATGGACAAGTTCATATCTTAATATTTTCTTCCTTTCTCTTCACCAAATTACTCACCTCAACCTAAACACAAGGTTTACTAAAGCAAGGGAGAGGATTTGGACACTTACTACTTTTGGAGCTTGTTAAAACTTCACCAAATCTCTTCCTTTTTGTTCCCAATATCTTCCCCAAGGTGAGTAGGCAAGCTTTAATGAAGGATCCAAGTGGAAATGATGGCTTGATGATGGAGAGAGGAAGCTTCATGCATGGGCAGCCATGGAGGTTTTGGTTGGGATATTCATTTTGGCAAGATGAAGTTTGATGAGGATGAAGATGACAATGAGTGGAACCTTCTGTCCAAAGGTCCCATATATCTCCCTAATTAGGAGTTAGTGGAGCACTAAACTCATTTTTAATGTTTAATTATTTCAAGTTTCATTATTTGCACATTTATCTCCTTTCTCTCACTATTTACATAATGTATCACAATTTAAATTTTCATCACATTTTCTATGTGCAATATCATTTATTTTCAATGGACATTGAGGTCAAAAGGCAACTCTAGATGTCAAATGACAAAAATGCCCCATTTCGGGTTATATTCCCGATTTTTTGGTAACACCGATTTTTGTCTGTTTCTCGATTTTTCTTTTTTCCTTATACTAATTTATTAATTTTTCTTTGATATTTCTAGTGTCAATTACATTTCAATAAACCTTTAATTATGTCTCAAAATTTAATTCCGAGGGTTCCCACAGTCTTGGGGTCGGCAATTGCCTTCACCGTAACTTTCCGATGCGGTTGCCCATCGCTATGGTGCCTGCTCGTTTAACCTAGTTTCATTTTCTCTCTTTTATTTTTCTTTAATTTTTTTTGTATTTTTTTTTTATTTATTTCATCATTATATGTCTGTTCACTATCACTGAAGTGTAGTTTCAGACATCCTGACTTGCCTAGACTGACATTAGGTCGTCGAAGCAACAGAACGTACAGAACACGTACAAGGTGGATGTTACAAAAATTATTTCATGAATTTTTCTCCCGAGTCTAGGGCTCCTAGTTGCGAGGACGGCAACTTCCCACTGGGTTACCCATCACTAGGGCACCGATTCATTTAACTTTATTGTATTTTATTTCTAAAATTTTTCCTAAATTTTTCTTATTAATATTTGAGCTTATTATGGTTCCTCACTTTAGTTTAAATATTTTTTTAGACGTTCTAGCTGTCCGGACCGACACCGATCACGGAAACAGTAGAATTCATGAAATTACTATAGTGACGGTGTTACAACTTTTCCCCTCTAATTTAAATTTCATCCTCGAAATTTACCTGATGCAAACAATTGAGGGAACTATTGCCTCATCGTCTTTTCACTTTCCCAAGTTGCCTCCTCGGTATTATGATGCCTCTACAATACTTTCACTAGTGGAATTTATTCATTTCTCACTTCCTTCACTTCCCAAGCCAGGATTCATATGGGTTCTTCTGCACATGTCAAGTCCGATTGGATTTAAATGTCTTCCATAGAGATGACATGTGAAGGGTCTGAGCAGTATCTTCTTAGCATAGACACATGGAATACATTATGGATCTTATCCAGTTCTGGTGGTAAAGCTAGCCGATAGGCCACTGGTCCCACACGTTCAATAACTTCATATGGGCTAATGAACCTAGGGCTTAACTTACCCTTTCTTCCAAACCTCAGTACCTTCTTCCACAGTGAGACTTTGAGAAACACTTTGTCGTCAACTGCATACTCTATCTCCTTTCTCATCAAGTCAGCATAAGATTTCTGTCTATCTGAAGCAACCTTCAAATTAGCTTTGATTATCTTTACTTTCTTCTCAGTCTGTTTCACCAGGTCTAGTCCTACCGGCTTATCTTCACCCAATTCAGTCCAACACACTGGGGTTTTACACTTTCTCCCATACAGTGCTTCATACGGGGCCATTTGAATGCTAGCTTGGTAGTTATTGTTATATGCAAATTTTTCCAGTGGGAGATATCTATCCCAACTCCCCTCAAACTTAATGAAACAACTCCTCAGCATATCCTCCAGGATCTATCATATAATTCACAGTGTTACTATCATTTCAATTTATTAGTTGTAGAAGTTCAATTAGTTTTTAGGTTTACCTGGATTACTCGTTCTGACTGTCCATTCGTCTAAGGATGAAAACCCATGCTAAAGTGGAGTTGTGTGCCCAAGGCTTCTTGCAGCTTTTTCCAAAATCTCGATGCAAACCTTGGGTCTCGATCAGATATGATGGAAAGTGGGATTCCATGCAGTCTAACTATCTCACTGATATACAACTCTGCTAGTTTCTCCAGTGAGTAGTCAGTCCTAATTGGCAGAAAATGTGCTTACTTCGTTAATCTATCCACTATCACCCACACTGCATCATGCTTCTTTTGGATGAGAGGTAGGCCACTAACAAAATCCATGGTGGCCTGGTCCCATTTCCATTAAGGTATGCTTATAGGCTGTAGCAACCCTGATGGAACTTGATGTTCTGCTTTAACTTGCTGACATGTCAAGCACTTATTAACAGAGTCAGCTATATCCTTCTTCATACTAGGCCACCAATAATGAGGCTTCAAATCATTCTACATTTTTGTGCTTCTCGGGTGTATAGCATAAACGCTAGTGTGTGCTTCTTTCAGAATACTAGTCTTCAGTTCCCTATCATCTGGTACACACACTCTTCCTCTGTAGTACAAACACCCATCTTCTTTCACCTCATAATCAGTTTCCTTCCCCTTTGGAATTTTACCCACAATAGTCATTAATTTTTCATCTGCCTTCTGCCCATCTTGTATCTGCTGTAGCAGGTTTGGCCTCACTTATAACTCAGCCAAAATAACTCCATCTTGAGCTAGGGATAGACGGGCATTTAGTGATCTTAAAGCTGTGATGGACTTTTTGCTCAAGGCATCAGCAACTAAATTTTCCTTCTAAGGATGGTAATCTATCACGCAATCATAGTCCTTTAGGAACTCAATCCATCACCTCTGTCTAAGATTGAGCTTCTTCTGGGTTGGCAAATATTTTAGACTTTTGTGGTCTGTATATATGTAACATTTTTCACCATACAAATAATACCTCAATATCTTCAGTGCGAAGATAATTGCTGCTAACTCCAGGTTATGAGTAGGGTAGTTCTGTTCATGTGGCCTTAACTGCCTAGAAGCATAGGCGACCACTTTCCCCTCTTACATCAATACACACCCTAACCCATTATGCGAGGCATCGCTGTAGATCACAAAGTCCTTTCTCGACACTGGTTGTGTTAACACTAGTGCTTCTATCAATAAGCCTTTAGCCTCTCAAAACTGGCTTGGCACTTGTCGTTCCAGCCAAATTTCACATTTTTGTGTAACAACTTGGTCATTGGAGCAGCTATGAGAGAGAACCCCTTCACAAATCTTCTGTAATACCCAGCTAGCCCCAAGAAACTTCTAACCTCAGTTCTATTTCTAGGAGGCTTCCATTCCATCACTGCTTCTATCTTTTTGGGATCCACTCTAATCCCCTTAGCTGATACTATGTGTCCAAGGAAGGAGATTTCACTCATCTAGAAGTCACACTTGGATAGCTTAACATACAGCTTCTTTTCTCGCAGGGTTTGCAGAACAATCCTTAAATGTTCATCATGTTCTACCCTAGTCTTAGAATATACCAGAATATCATCAATAAAGACCACTACCAACCGATCTAAATATGGATGGAAGATACGGTTCATAAGGTCCATAAATGCTGCTGGTGCATTTGTTAACCCAAACGGCATCACTAGAAATTCATAATGCCCATAGCAGGTTTTGAATGCACTTTTTGACACATCTACATCCTTTACCCTTAACTGATGATACCCTGATCTGAGATCAGTTTTTTAAAATACACCGACTCCCTTTAATTGATCAAAAAGATCGTCAATTGTAGGCAACGGATATTTATTCTGCACAGTTTCTTTGTTCAACTGCTAGTAATCAATGCATAATCTTAAGGTTCCATCCTTTTTTCTTCACAAACAGCACCGGAGCTCCCCATGGTGACACACTGGGGTGTATGAACCCCTTATCTAGTAACTCCTGTAACTGAATTTTCAACTCCCTCAATTCAGTGGGTGCCATATTATAAGGAGCAATAGAAATTGGTATTGTACTCGACATTACCTCAATAGCAAATTCGACATCCATTTCTGGCGGTAAACTAGGCAATTCTTCAGGAAATACAAATGGGAAGTCTCTTACTGTGGGTATATCACATAGGTTCGGCTTAGCCTGCCTAGTATCAACCACATGTGCTAGGTAAGCTTCATAGCTTTTTCTCATCAATCTTCTTGCAACTGTGGCTGAGATAACATTGGACAGGAAATCTGTCCTTTCAACCACAACTGAAATCTCATTACCCTCAAGAGTTTTCAGAGAAATCCTCTTTAGTTTGCAATCAACTATTGCTTGATGACGTGACAACCAATCCATTCCCAAAATCACGTCAAACTCATGGAAGGGCAATTCAATTAGGTCTGTCGAGAATTCATACCCCTTAATCCTCAATGGGCAACCTTTATACACCTTATTCACTACCACACTATGGCCTAGTGGATTTGTGACCAGAATGTCTTGATCACTCTCCTCTACTGAAACTCCCCTCTCTACGGGTAGTTTGATGTAGATGTATGAATGAGTGGATCCTGGATCCACCAATGCATGCACAAATGTGTTGTAGAGGGAGAACGTACCCCTAATAACGTCTGAGGCATTTTGCTCCTCCTGAGCTCTTATGGCATAGGCTCTGGTAGGTGCTCTAGCCTCTAGCTTCTCTGCTGACTCAGATGCAGGCCTCAGTGATGGACTAGCTGCCTTAGATTTACCGGACTTCCTACCCCTTTGAGGTGCAAGGGCAGGCCTATCTGCTTGTGTTGGGGCAACTGTAGTAGTCCTCTTCGGACAATTTTTGATCTGGTGTTCTGTAGATCCATACCATAAGCATGCGCCAGTCACTCGCCAATAGTCTCCCTTATGCCACTTATGGCAGTATGGACAGGCAGAAGATGCTGGGGCTGGTCCCCTGAACACCATCCCTAGAGAGCTGCCCACTGATGGTCCTAAGAACTCTAGGATTGTGTCCTTGTATATAACATATCACAATTGGGAGAATTTGGTCCACCTGATATTATCTAGGAGCCTATCCACCTCTTCCTTCAGTCCCAGTTACTCTAAAATTGGTGTATCCATGTATTTGGTGGATATTATCTTCCTGTTGCTTAGCCTGGCACAGATATCCCTGTGTTTAGTGTTCTTAAATGGCCAAGCCAAAGAAAAATCAAGCTGTGGTTATGGTTGGGGCTAGGGTTGTAGCTTTGGTTGGGGTTATGGCTAAGGTACTTCTTGCCTTGCTCTTCTTATTCTTGGTCTTTGGGGTGGAGATTGTGAGTCATCCCTCCCCTTTTATGAAAAACCTACTCTTCTTGTGGGTCTTTTACAGGAGCCATTGAGAAAGATTAAGAAAGGGTTAGCATTTTGAGAGAAAATCAAGATGAGAAGAGGTTTTATGAGGGTTTCTTAGAGAAAAAAAGGTTTTAGTAGAGTTTGAATGGGTTTTGTAAAATTTGGGGGCTATTTAAAGGGATGGGCACATTTTTTTTCAAATTTTTTTCATGCCTCTTCAGTATTATTTCTACGAAGATTTACACGGGACCATGTATCACTACATGGGTTGCCCCATGTAATCTTCTGTCTATTTGTTTTTTTGAAAATTAGCAGGTTACACTAGTTGGGTACCACTATATGAGTGTGACACGTGTAACTTTCTGCCTTCCTTTCCCTTTCTCTGTTTAGCCCATTCTATTTACACTGGGCTATGTACAAGTACACGAGGTGCCCCTGTGTAAGTTTCTATTTTTCAAAATCCCATTTCATTTCCTCCTATATTAGTTATATGGGTCATGTAATTTTGCACGGGGTACCCCATATAACTTTCTAGAATGTTCTTATGGTGCATGGTGATCGAAAAGAGATGCAGCATTGGGTACTTCCTATGCAACCACCTAAGGAGCATGTCTCACTAGGCCACTTGGCACATTGTATTGGGGAGCCTCATTATAGTGATTGCTCTGCATTACAGATTCATACCGGCATATGCCAGGCTATGCACCATCTCAGGCACCACCTAGATAGACTAGACCATCTGCATATCTATGGGAATATGCAGAAGAGTTAACGACATATACCTCATAATTGATACAGAGGGGAACGTCATCCCCTGGAGAGAACCAGTAGGAGCAGAATAAGGGGAGTCCTCCAAAGCATAGGGACAGAGACAGGACCAACAACAGGAGGAGTTGGACCCCCTCCTCTAAGGATCTCTATATAGGGGCTCTCCACATACACCACCACCTGTAGACCCTATACTTGCATATTTATAGTAGATGGAGATGAATATCAATAATAGGATTATGACTCTAGAGACCAATATCATAGATAGGACTAGAGCAGTAGAGAACAGTCTCCAAAAGGCACACAACAAGCTAGACATGGTCCTGGATAGGCAAGATGCAGGGGCACATTCCTCACCATTAGAGACGTTTTAGACATAGGACAATAGACTAGGACACCTTTTGATGTAGTATACAGGCATAGACCTTAGTCTTAGTCACTACCTAGGTAGCTAGGCCTATTTTGTTCAAACTATACTCCCTATGTTCATACTATCTTGCCTTAATACATCATATGCTTTTCTATAATGATATGTCTATTGTCTTATCTTTAATTAATTTTGCATATTATGTTGCCATTCTGGAGAATGTCAAATTTGAGCTTAGGGGTGCACTCATACATTGCATTCATACATTACATTTCATTTTTTACTATTGCATTGCCTTATTATATTTGTATTATATTTATGTAGCAAAAATCCAAAAAAAAAAATGAAAATTTTAAACTTTTTTTCAATGTCCTTTAACTTAGAGTTATAACTAAAACCTTAACAAGCTAATAATTGAACTCTCTAGGAAAGAGGAATGGATATAACTAGATAAGCAAAAGGACTTTAATATGCTGTTTATGAAAATTTTAATTATCTAAGTGAAGTCAAACTAATTAACCCCTTCATAGCCATTAGTTTGTTACATTGAACTCGTAAAACTAGGAGAAAATTTTTGAAACATAAACAAACTTAAAAATGCCTCACCAACCCTGGAACACATCTCTTGGACCTATCAGGGCGAAATCCTAGCTTATGCCTAATAAAGAGATGATTAAGACATTCTTTGTAACGCCCTCATTTTAGATAGTCCATACATTCTACTGTTTCGACGATTAATGTCTGTCTATACAGCCAGGATGACTGGAATTATGCTCCAACTATAGTGAGGATGCATAAATTGATTGAATCAAGACCAAATAAAATTAAGGTAAAATACAAGAAATGAATTGCAAATGAGTTAAATGAGCCGGAGTTATAGCGATGGGTGACCTCAAGGGGAAGCGACTGCAAAGACAGTTACCGACCCCAGACCCACGAGGAACCCTGTGAAACAATTTTTGGGACTCCAGTAAATAGTTATTGAGGTTTAAAAGAAATTAAAAATATTAAAGAAAATTCAGAAAAATTTATTTATTGGTACAGACCAAAAATAACCCGGTGAGCCTAAAGAAGGGCATTTTGGTCAATTCAATGCCAAAGTTGAATTTTGACCTAAGTGTCATTTAAAATGAGAGAGATTAAAACACATAAAATAAATTAGAATCATGAAATTATAATATGGAAAATGAGAAAAGAGAAGAAAAGAAAAAATATTATGATATAAGCTTTTATGATATTGTAATGACATCATTAAAAGAAAAACTAACTAATAGGAAATTGACAAACTAATGGTAAGGGATAAGAAAGAAATTAAAGTGAGATAAATTGATTAAAAACTCACCTTCTTCCTCTCATTTCTTTCATGGCCAGCACCCTTCAAAGTCCTTTCCTCCATTATTTTTCCTTTCTCAAGCATGAGTTCCTCCCTTTTCTCCCCATAAAACCCTAAACACCCTTCACAAAAATTAATCCCCACACCAAGAGGAAGCTTTTAATTAGTATAAAGTGAAGAAATTCCAAGGTTTACATAAGTCAAAAATTGAATTACAAGAGGTTAGTGCCTAATATCATTATCTCTTTTATTTAAAGTTTGATTTAGATTTAAGAAGAGTTGAAATTACTTGAAATAAAAAGAAAATGATAACTTTGTGTAGAATTAAATTTTTAGCAGCTATGAGAATTGATAGGATTTTGATGACATGAAAGGTAATACTTGTGGTTATAAGTGTTGATTAATAAGTAAATGTGATTAACATGTGGTGTGCATAAATTGAGACCTTGAGTTAGGGTTTGAGTTAATTTTGTTATCTTGGTGATATGGCTTGAGATTGATCTCATTGAGACTATTTGCTGATCATTTGAAGTGTTATGAGTGATAAATTGTAGTTGGGAGTAAGGAGGATGGAATATTGGAAGTAATATTTCATGGGCAGGAATTCTGGACCTATGAGTCCCACAAGATTAAATAGTCATAAGTAGAGTTATGTTGCTCCAATTGGTGTGAAGCCAATTGGAGATGAAACCTAGGAAAAATTTTCACATTTTTTATGAAGGAACCATGCCCAAAAATTATCCCTAACTTGGCCTAAAATTGGCTTGAATCCGAATAACCCTATTTTTGACCTGGAAAAATGACCAAATGAACAGTAAATGTTCAAATGCCCATAACTTCCTTTAGACAGGTCCAAATGACCTAAATTTTATACCATTGGAAAGATTAGACCTAGGACTACAACTTCTATTGAGAACACAAAGCCTAGAAATGCCTCTAACCAAATGAAATTGTTGAATCAATTTAGGATACCAAACTGACCTACACCATTCTACCCAGAATTTCCTGGACTAAAGCTTACCCGACCAGTTTTGGTAAAATAGCCATAACTTAGTCTACAAAAATCCAAATTCAATGAAACTAGTGGCAAAATTTCTATAAGACATAGATCTACAAAATTGGACTTTTGACCTAACCCCTGAAACCAATGGAAATAGGTCAATTGACTAGGTTAAATTAACATATAAATTCTAGAAATTTTCAAAAGAACCATTTGACCCTAGAACACTCATTTAGCTATATCTCTTACTAGAAAACTCCAATTAGGTTGAGCCATATTGATCTGGAACCCTAAGAAATAGGGTTCCAACTTTGTTTGAGACTTGGTCCTCAAATTATGAACAAAAGAACCCTAAAATGGGAGTCAAATTTTCTGATCTAAACATAAGTCTTGGTAGAATAGGGTACATGAGTCTAGGCCAGTTATTTGGCCATAATTAATTCCACAAAACTTGAAAAATTGTAATAAAATTTTTTGAGTGTGACTATAAGACATAGAGTAAAAAATTTTATGAAGAACCTTAGGCCTAAAAATGACTATAACATGATCAATTAATTAGAGAAAAATAGACTCTAGAATTTGCCAAATTCTAGACCTTGAGAAAGGTTCATAAAATAACTTAGCCTATGATATGAAACAAAATGGAATAAGTTTTTAAGCATAAAAATAATATGAATTAATGAAACTATAAGTATGAAATAACATTATTATG
Source organism: Hevea brasiliensis (assembly GCF_030052815.1). NCBI lineage: Eukaryota > Viridiplantae > Streptophyta > Magnoliopsida > Malpighiales > Euphorbiaceae > Hevea > Hevea brasiliensis. The sequence goes on along the minus strand of NC_079497.1, from coordinate 54,787,158 downwards.
CCCAAAGTACACCTAGACTCATTTATATAGCTTGGATCGATTGGTATACCAATTAAGGACTACATATTGTAGTACTGACCACAGAAATAATCATTGACGACAACATATGTCTAAGATGATTGTTCTACTGGCTTTATGCTTGCCCGATGGCCATAGTGCCAATTCTCATTATTACTGGCTTATGCCTGCCAGCTGGCCTTGTGCCTAACATGACCGTTGTATACATGTTAGACGCTAAATAGTATACTCCCATGTATCCAGTCTTTATAGTCTGTCATAGGTTACTTGGGCACAAATAAACATAATAGGACTGAGAATGGAACAAATGAACCAAAAAGACCCTCATTAAGTAATTGCTCCCAAAGTTTTAGAAATATGTAAAAGATTTTAACTTCATGAAATCCTACACATCTTTATAAGATTATATATGAGACAATTATTTAAATTCTTAGTTATTTTATTACAAATTATTGCACCACTAACCAGAAATGCTTAGCGCATTGGTTTTTCCATCGCGTAGGTACAGGAGAACACCAGTAGCCATAGCAGTAGTAGGAAAGGATCAGATCTGCTACAGGGTCAGTGTCACCTCACCAGTTCATTTTGGGTATGTAACACCCCTATTTGCATAGCCTAGTATACTTCATTGTTCTGGTGACCGGTGTCGGTCCGGACAATTAAGAGAAGTAAAACCACGTCTAAGACACTTAGTTAAGCCCTGAACCCAAATAATTAGTAATTGCCAAATAGTTAAGTATAAAGAAGAAAAACAGAACACAAAAAGTTAAATGAGCCGGGAGTCACAGTGATGGGTGACCTTCTCAGGAATGACTGTGAGGTCAGTCTAAACTCAAATTTTGAACGTAAAATGTGACATTGCGGTCCTTAGGACCATTATGAACATAGTGGAAAAGAATTATTAAGCAGGTCAAATAGTCAGGTCAGAAATACGAAAAAAATATCGAATAACATGCAAACCGGATTGAACCATAGAGGGGCAATTTAGTCAATTTACCCCTAGAGCTGACACCTAACATAACTGTCTAATAAAATTGGAGAAACGGAAATTTTGAAATCGAGAATTAAATTAAAAAACTATTGAAAAATTAATGAAAATGGAAAAAGAAAAGAAAAAAGTTTTATTGCATCACCTTAATGACATCACAAATGATGTCAAAATAAAAATTTATTTTCCCCAATAATTGACCAAGTCAAAAAGCCATTTAAAAGACATAAATGATAAAAAAAAATCACTTCTTTCTTCTTCCCCAAACTGGCACATCTCTCTCTCCCACTTCCCTCACCAAAAACTTCCATGGAAGCTTGAGATCAAGCTTCACAAACCCTAGAAATCCCCCAAAATTTCCACTAAATTATGACTTTATTTGGGAAACTAAAAGAGGAGATTGAAGAAGCTAGAAAGAAGAAAAAAAGGAAGAAAATTAGTGATTGGAAAATCAAACAAAGGTTAGTATGTAAATTTGAATTCTTTTGTTAAATTTCTATGTTCTTAGTTAAGTTAACTTAGATTTTAACTTAAATCCAAACAAAAATAATTATTGAGGGACCAAACATGAAATTCATCCAGCTAGGGTTAGGGTTTAATACGAATGAGTTTGATGGTCTTGAATAGTTATTTGTAGTGAATTAAGTGTATAAATCATGAATATACACTTTAAATTTGCATTAGAGTTGAAATGTATGTAACTAGGGTTTGGAGATTGTGAAAAATTGAAGAAAAATTTGAGAATTAGCCAAATGATGTTATTGACCTTATTTGAGTTGAGAAATGGTCAATTGTAACCATTTGTAGTGTGTATGCATAGTTGGAACCAAGTTCCAATTCGGATTGGTGAGGGTCAATCTGCAGGCAGCTTGACCTAGGTCCTTTTCAGGGACCAAAACTAAAAATTTACTAACCCAATTGGTATGAGGCCGATTAGGAATGAAACTAGACACAAAATGGCACATTTTTCGTTAAGGAATCATGCCCAGAAAGTGACCATAACTTAGTAAACAATTTGTCCAAATCCAAATTGGGCAAACTGACCTGTACAAAAATGACCAAATGAACAGTAGTTACATAAAAGATCATAACTTGGTTTAGGAAGGTCCAAATGACCTGAATTTTATACCGATAAAAAGATGAGACATAACCCTACAACTTTCATGAAGAAAACAAGCCCAAATTTTGATCATAACCTAATTGAAAAGCCACTTGCAATCAACCTACAAAAACTACTATTATCTAGTGAATGCCCAGAATTCTAGGTAAAACCAAATCCGGCCAGCCATGTTCAAATGGCCATAACTAGGGTAACAAAACTCCAAATGGAGTGATTCAAAAAGAGAAATAAATTTAAGACAATAAGGAACAACTTCTATGGAGAAAACTTAGCCAAATTTCCACAGCAACATGACCAATGGAACAGTGCAAAACAAGACACCAAAACTGAAAATTTAAAATTTGTGCCTAAAAGACTTAAGATTTGAGAAAACAACCAAAACCAACAAAATTGATAACCAAAATGTGGTATGTGGGTATAATTGGATTTCCCATACCTGTTAAGCATAAGAAAGTCAATATTTTGATATGAATAGTAACCCCGACATGAAAATTTCCAAGAACATAAGTTTAAGCATATTGGGGCTAGAATTGAGCATATATGAATTTAATTATTGGATTTATTGTGAGACAAGATACTGAAACACTGTCAATTGTGTGTTTCAGCTGAAAAAAAAAAAAAAAGAGACCCGGAAAGTCTAAGGGACTGAGTCAAGGCTTAGAGGTGACTCACGTCAGGTTTGTGCACAATAAATTTATGTAATTATTTTCTAAATGGAAAGTTGAATTGTTAAGCTTTATGAAATCGCTGTTGTCACACATATTTATGATGTAATGTACTATATGTATCAAACATTTGAGCAGTTGTATTTACCGACAAAAAGATTTCACATTCACAGTTCAAAATTTACTTTAAAACCATTGCTCTGATACCAATAAACATGTCACACCCTATGCCTCCGTAAGATGTAACATGATCCCATAGTATACCTAATGAATTAGCAAACTTCGTCTACTAATGACCCATTAAATGCACTACAAGGGATTTTAAACCTTTTCTTATTTCTTTTTACAGTGGTGAGCACTTTTGACATGTGTTAAAAAAATTTTTATCGAAGTTAAATCACATATTAGGTCTGAAATAGCCACAAATTTTATAAAGATTTTGGCAGAGCGTCGCCTGTATTTCGAGCAAAATAGTTCTTCAAAAACCTGTAGAAAACACTTTCAATATATTTGTTTCAGTCCCAAACTCCAATATGGCTCAACACAAATCAATTTTCTCAAACATAAGTTAAACTCAATTCAACATCACTTTCAGTAGTTTCAAAAATAGAATGCAAAATGACTAAGTATTTCAAAGCTGAGATAAAAAAATTATAGTACAACATTTTTACAGGCCAAAATAATTCATAACTTTAGTTTATAACTGCTCAAGACCAAGTACAATATATACATATAGTGCATATACATTACAATAACAATTACAAGGAAGTGGTATACTCAATATACCCGGCAAAATCCCAAAAGCATAGCACAAGTAGCCTACTCTACTGCTTTATCTGTCTGTCTACCTGCAACAGCAATGAAAAAGCTATCGCTGAGTAAAATTTACTCAGTGGTGCACAATAATAATTTAAAATGCGGTATATAAAACATTTATTGACAATTTACAATGCAAATAATTCACAATTTCCTGTTACAATTTTCAAAGCTCATATAATACAAATTTGATCAAATAATTGAATAACATAGTGTTGCCAATCAATAACACAACTTAGGTCATGACACAAACTTTTTCGAACATGTCGTGTTGTACACCACGACAATGCAAACTCACCCCACTAATCGAAATCAATGAGAAAGGTGGCTAGCTAGATAATAAACGTCCATACTCACCTCAGACTAACAAGTCAAAGAGGAGAAATATAGTCATACTCACCCTATAAATGGAGGAGGAATATAGTGTACTTATCAGAGCACTTGCAGGCATTACGTATTGCCATCCCTGCAAGCTCCTGAGTTCACGCATGAGAATTCCTAGGAATCATAGGCGTTACGTATCACCATCCCTACTTTCCTCTGATACCACTAAACACATTTTATCTCAAAATTTCCATTTACAAAGTAGGCAACATAATAATTCTCAAATAAAATTCTCAAAGCCAAAATAATAAAAAATTATTCATAACACATTTTTCCAAATAAATTTTCTAGTAAAAGTAATGAATATAAAAAGTATTGTGCACAGACTTGGTTTGAGTCGCCTCTAGGCCTTGACTCAATGTTCTTTATGCTTTTCAATATCTTTTCAACTGAAACACACAATTTAAAGTATTTCAGTACTCAGTTAAATTATTTCTAACAATAAAATCCAATATTTAAATTTTATTAGTACTATTTCCTTCAATTCATTTCATTAGTCAACCTATAATGTTGACCTTTGATGCACTCTAAGTGAATAAATTTTAATGTTACCAATATGTCACATTTTTCATTTCAATATGCTACCAATATAGTACAATTTACCATTTTTACAAGTTGGCATTCATTGCCAAATTATTTCAAGCCTCATTGTATGTAAATGTCAAGTTCTCAATTTTTGTGTGCTAGATTAATCTAGTTTAAAGTCCTATTTCTCTTGGTTTTTAGCTGCTTGTCAAATAAGCAAAATTGTAGCTCTTTGTCTTATTGTACTCGGGGCAAAATTTCAGGTCATTATGAGTTGTATAGACCAAGATATGGTCAATTTACTAAAGCTATACATATTGCACCTTTAGTGCAAAATTTGGTCAATTTTAGGTCACTTTTAGTTCTGGCAGTTTTGGTACCCAAACTTGTGCAAGCTATTTGACTTTGTTCTGGCCATTTCTAGGCTTTGGTGTCTTCATAAGAATTGTAGCTCTATGTCTAAGCTATCCATGGTAAAAATTTCAGGTCAAGTGGACCTGTTTTGTGTGAGTTATGGCCAAAACACTAACTGCTGCCCAAATGGTCAATTTTCAGGATTTCAAGTCACTAATCCGGATTTGGTCATTTTTCAAGTCAGTTTCTAGGCAAAATTTTGGCAACATTTCTACAAGAAAGTTGGCCTATTTGGTGTCTAGTTTTACCCCCCATTGGCCTCATACCAATTGGGTTCACAATTTTTCACTTATAACCTAATTTAGGTACTGCCAACAACACACAACCTGGACAAGACAATTACACTTCCAATTTGACATTCCTTCTCCTCCTCATGTGTAAAATCCCTATGTACGGCAGTGCGTTTTACTGTTCCGGTGACCAGTGTTGTCTAGACAGCTAGGATGCCTAGAACTACACTTAGATATGGATGAGGAGACATAAAATAATGAAATACAAGAAAAACAAAGGAAAAATAATAGCAATGAAATGTAACCAAATTAAACGAGCCGAGAACCCTAGCGATGGGTGACAGCACCGGGAAGTTGCGATGTGGACTGTTGACAAGTCCTGGACCACGGGGAACCCTAGAAAATATTTTTAAGACATAATTAAAGACCTATTGAAGTATAAATATCATTAGAATATCAAAGAAAATTAATTAACTAGTACAAAGAAAAATGAGAAATCGAGAAAACGACAAAACTCGGTGTTATCGAAAAATCGGGAATACAACCCGAACAGGGGCATTGTGGTCATTTGACACCTCGAGTTGTCTTTTGACCTAAATGTCCATTAAAAATAAATGATACTACACTTGGAAAATGCCATGAAAAATTAAATTGGTGGTACCTAAATTAAATAGCAAAAGATAGGAGTTAAATGTGGGAATATGGAAACTTTAGAATAAATAAACATTTAAATCTTTACTTAGTGCTCCACTAAACCCATTAAGTGGACCATTAACCTTCATTTGGACAGAAAACTTCATCTTCTTCAACCTTGCTAAAAACCAGCCGAAATTTCCCTTGAAAGAATCCTCCATGGCCGTCCATGGCCAAGCTCCATTTTCCCATGATCCAAGCCAATTTCCTTACATTTTCCTTCACTAAAGTTGTTCTACACAACTTAGGCAGTAGATAGGTAGCAAGAAAATTGAGTTTTGGTGAGGTTTTGAAGAATTTCAAAAGTGGTAAGTATGTATTTTTTATGCTTGTTTCATTAAACCTTGAAGGGATGTTATGGGTAGTTGAATTATAGAAGGATTTTTGAAGTTTGATGAGAAAAGGGAGAGGTACATTTTTGGTAGGCATGGAACTTCAATAAGAGCAGTTTATCCTTGCATGTAAATGGTAGATTAAAGTGTTGATGTAAGTGTTTTTGTGTGTAGGAATATATTGGTTAACGTATACTAAATGTATGTGTGATAGTACACTTGATTTTGGAAGCTCAGAAGTTAATTGAAAGAGATGTACAATTCGACAAACTTGAAGTGTAGACCAAAATGTGTTGTTTCATGGTTTGGTTTATGGAATTATATTTTTGAATTATGGTGCTTGTTATGGCAGCATGTATATGTGTATAGAGGTTTGAATATGGACATGTAAATGAGCTATGTCATGTGGTTAAATTGTTTGTAATTGGACTTGTAAAATTCTGTACTATAATTTGCATATTGAGAATGGTTATAAGCTACCAAAATGACCGAAAATGAGTTGCTAAATGTGTTTATGTTATGGTACAAACCAGAAATGACATGAAGGAAATGACTTGGTAAGCATAGGATATGTAATTGGTAATGGGTGAATAATGTACAATAGGGCAATGTATGTTTTGGGCTTAGAACCTTAAGTATGTGGCTCCACTTGGTATTAGACTAATTGGAGGTGAAACTAGGCACAAAATTTGCCAACTTTCATGAAGGAAGCTTACCAAAATTCTGCTTGGAAGGTGACTTGAAAAATGACCAAATCCGGATTAGTGCATTGAAAGCTTGAAAATTGACCATTTGGGCAGCAGTTGATGTTTTGCCTATAACTCACTCAAAACAGGTCCAATTGACCTGAACATTTTACCATGAATAGTTTAGACATATATCTACAACTCTTATGAAGACACCAACACCCAGAAATGACCATAAGCAAGTCAAATAGCTTGCACAATTTCAGGTCCAAAAACTGGCCGAACCAAAAGTGACCTAAAAATGACCTAAACCTACCATTTTGGTACATTCTGTCTAGCATTGGTAAATTGACCATAACTTGGTCTACACAACTCAGAATGACCTGAAATTTTGTCCCGCGTGCAATAAGACATAGACCTACAAGTTTGTAGTTTTGACCGAAACCCGAAAACTGAGGAAACCAGGCCGTCCGGCTAGGTCAAATTAGTATACCGAAATCCGGCGAATTGCAATAAAATGCAATCTACATGAAAATGAATTGGGTAACATGTACTAACACTAAAAGGCTATTAAATATGACACATTGGTAACATTAAAACCTAATTCACCTAGACTGCATCGAGGGTCAACATCTTAGGTTGACTAAGAAAATAATAGAATTCAATAAATTAAGTATTAAGCCTTATTGTTAGAGACGGTTTAAATGAGTACTGAAACACTTCAAATTGTGTTTTTCAGTTAGCAAAGACTCAGGGAAGGGGAAGGAAACACTGAGTCAGAGCCAAGACACATTTGTCAGAGGTTTGTGCATAACATTTATTTCTTTTGAATTTTCAATTGAAATAAATTATGACTATTTATATATTATTATTTTAAATTGTGAAAATTTATTTGATTGATATTTGATGGATACTTATTGATTGAAAAGCATTGTAAATGGTTTGAACCCACAACTATCATGTATATTGATTGAATTCCTTGCTAGCTTGTCTAGTGGGATGAATTGAATTCCCTCTCTAGCTAAAGTGTTGAGGTGTGTGCCTATTGAGGATGAATAGAATGAGTACTCATATTATTGCGAGCTAGATATGTTATTCCTCACTAGCCATCAGCTTTTGGGATGAATTGGACTTTGGAACATGCTTAAGCTGTGTGTGATTTATTGATATTTATTGTGATATAATGAAATGGAGTTTAAATTTTTATTGACATTCATTGTCTTTGAATGTAACTATAGTTTTAAGTATCCACTATTTATATGACTTATGATTTGTGATTTAAAGTTGTATTTGGTTAATATTGTGCACCACTGAGACATTGGATCAGCGATAGCTTTTCATTGCTATCGCAGGTAGATAGACTGACAGGGCAGCAGACTAGGCTGCTAGTACTACACTGAGAGATCATCGGGTATATTGAGTATACCATATTTTGCATTTTGTATTGTAATGTATGTTCATTATATGTATATAGTGTTCTTGGTTTTGAGCAGTTGTAAATTAAAATTGTACATTGAAGTTGTAAAATAAATTGTAAATTATTTTGGTTTGTAAATATTGTGATATATTTCTTTTATCTCAGCCTTTGAAAACACTGAAAAGTTATTATGGATTTGTGTTGACTGAATATTGGAGTTTGAGATTGAGAAATATATTTGAAGTGCTTTTTACAGGTTTTGAAGAATTATTTTATTCAAAATATAGATAGCTCTTCGTCAAAATTTTTACAGAAATTACTAACAATTCAAATGTGTTAGCTATTTCACTTCAGTTCAAAAAAAATTTTAACACCTATAAATAGTGCTCACCACTATAGAAAGAAGTAAGAAAAGTTTTAAATCCCTTGTAGTGTATTTAATGGGTTATCAGTAGACGAAGTTGGTAATTCATTAGGTATACTATGGGATCATGTTATGCCTTACAGAGGAGTAGGGTGTGACATGGTTAGGTGGTATCAGAGCTAATTTTCAAATTCTGTTTTCACCTATAATTTGAATATTCTTTCTTCATAGTACAACTGCTCAATATCATTGTTTGATACGTACAGTACATTACATTATAAATATGCACAATGGGAGGAAATCTCCTTGTGTTATTTGTTCAGGAGGTCTAAGATCCTCGCATTGACTATGGAAGATGGTAATCGTTCAGTCGATCAATCTATAGAGGCTAAGGTACGAGGGGATGCCCAGCCTTGCACAATGCCAGCGGATCAGCCACACCAGCCCCCTCAGTACCACAGTTCCCTACTCAGTTCGCTCAGCAGATGGCTACAATGTTCCAACATATGGTTGGTAACATGCCTACTCAAGTCCCACTACAGACACCAATGGTACAACTACAGTCTTCATCTAGGTAGTATGACAAATTTATGAAATATGGGGCTACTGAGTTCAAGGGGACAGTAAATCCTCTAGAGGCAGAACAGTGGTTAGAGAGAATGGATAGGGTGTTCAAGAAGCTACATTGTACAGAGGAGCTCAGACTTGAATATTCAGTCTCTGCTACATGGGGATACATATGACTGGTGGAAAACCATTCCCCATGGTCTGGTAGAACCTTCAGTGCTAACATAGAATGATTTTCTATGGGAGTTCAGACAAAAATAAGTCCCTGATGCGTATGTGGACCAGAAGCTGCAAGAGTTCCTAAGTCTGAAACAGAGGAGTAGATCAGTGGCTGAATATGAAAGGGAATTTTCCCACCTGAGCCATTATGCAGTAAGTCTACTTTCTACCAGTAGGGAGAGATGTAAGAGATTTGAAACCGGCTTAAGCCTAGTATAATATTAGAAGTGGTCGGATTCAAACATAATAACTTCTCTGAGCTTATTTCTCAAGCAATGGAATTAGAGAGAATTGAGTCAGAAGCAACCCCAGAGAAAAAGAAATCAGAGAAGACAGAGACAGAGAAAGAGCGAAAGTGAGTAGAATAGAGTTCTAGTGGTCCTACTGGAAAGAGGAAGAACCATGGGGGACACAACAGGGGTGGTAAAATGTTTGGTAGGGGAAGGTTTTCAGGATAGAAACCTCCTATATCTGGTCAGCAGAGTACCAGAAGTTCCTACCCTCCCTGCCAATGTGAAACTTGTGGAAGAAATCATGGTGGGGTGTGCTACAAGGCCATAGGAGCCTGTTATAACTGTGGAGGCACAGGGCACTTTGCCAAAGACTGCACCAGTACTCGCAGAGTTGGACCACCTCTTACTACTGCTGAAGGGTCAGTTCAAAATCCTGTCACCAGGGGTTCACAACCACTTAGCAGAGGTAGAGGCAGGGGTAGAGGTAGTCCAGCAAGCAGCCAAGGCATAGTGAATCAATCAGAGCGAGGTAATGCTCCAATTAGAGTCTATGCAATGAGATAGAGAGAGGAGGCCGAGACATCTGATATTGTGGCTAGTACCTTCTCAACTTTTAATCAAAATGTATTTGTGTTATTTGATCCGGGTTCTACCCACTCTTATGTGAGTGCTAGCATCATTGATTGCATTGCTGTTCCATGTATAAAAATGGAATTTGAGGTGCTAGTAACAAGTCTGCTAAGACAAGAGGTCAGGGTTAATAGAATGTATAGGGATTGTCCTTTGGTGATCCAAGGACATACTTTTCTATCTGATCTCATTGAAATTATGATATCATCTTAGGCATGGATTGGTTAGCCAGGCATCACGCCATGATTGACTATAGACTAAAGACAGTCACTTTTGGTCTCCCTCAGTACATTGAAGTGGAAATACACGAGGAGAGGCAGCTATTGCCATCAAACATCATTTCGGCTGCACTAGCCAGAAAAATGATCAGAAAGGGGTGTGAAGCATACTTGGCACATGTGGTAGACACCCAAGTGGGGAGTCCAGCATTGAGAGACATCCCTACAGTAGATGACTTTTCAGATGTGTTTCCTGATGAATTGCCAGGATTACCTCTAGAAAGAGAGGTGCAGTTTGAAATTAATGTTATGCCTGGTGTAGATCCAATCTCCATAACACCATACAGAATGGCACCAGCAGAGTTGAAGGAGTTGAACGTACAGTTACAAGAACTACTTGAAAAGGGCTTCATTCGCCCTAGTGTGTCACCTTGGGGAGTGCCAGTATTGTTTGTTAAGAAGAAAGATGGCACCCTCTGCTTATGTATTGACTACAGGCAGTTGAATAAGGTGACAATAAAGAACAGATATCCATTGCCTCGCATTGATGATCTATTTGATCAGTTGAAGGGTGCAGCTGTATTCTCAAAAATTGATTTGCGATCTGGTTATTATCAGTTGAAAGTGCAAGAGCATAGTATTCCAAAAACTGCTTTCAAAACTCGATATGGCCACTATGAGTTTCTAGTAATGCCATTCGGGTTAACTAATGCTCCAGCTGCTTTTATGGATCTGATGAACACTATCTTCAGACCATATCTCGACCAATTTGTGGTGGTGTTTATTGATGATATTTTGATATATTCGAGGAATGCAGAGGAGCATGATAAACATCTGTGGATTGTACTGCAGACCTTAAGGGAGAAACAGCTATACGCCAAATTGTCGAAATGTGAATTTTAGCTGAAAGAAATCTCCTTCTTGGGACATTTGTGTCAGCTGAAGGGATCAAGGTAGATTCCAGCAAGGTATAAGCTATCCTTAATTGGAAGCCACCTAGGAATATTATAGAAATTCACAGTTTTCTGGGTTTAGCTGGATATTACCGCCGGTTTGTGAAAGGGTTTTCTATGTTAGCTTCTCCACTGACCAAGCTACTTCGGAAAGATGTAAAATTTCAGGGGACAGATAAATGTTAGCAGAGTTTTGATGAGTTAAAGAGGTGTTTGACTGAAGCTCCAGTCCTTACTTTACCTACACTGGGTAGAGAGTAAACAGTTTATAGTGATGCTTCTCACAATGGGTTAGGTTGTGTACTGATGCAAGATCGAAATGTCATTGCTTATGCATCACGCTAGCTGAAAACGCATGAGAGGAACTATCTGACACATGATTTAGAGCTTGCAGCTATTGTTTTTGCTCTGAAGATCTGGAGACACTATTTATATGGGGAGAAATGTTACATTTACACAGATCACAAGAGCTTGAAGTACCTGGGCACCCAGAAGGAATTAAAATTGAGGTAGAGGAGATGGTTAGAACTTATTAAAGACTATGACTATTTAATAGACTATCAGCCAGGGAAAGTAAATGTGGTGGCTGACTCCTTAAGTCGCAAGACTATGGCAAGTCTCAGAATTTCTCCTTTGTCCATGGTACATGAGTTGAAAGCACAGCATGCCAGTTTGGAGATTGATGATGAGGGACAGACAGTAGTTGCATGGCATGTATAGCCAGTGTTGATTGATCAGATCAGAATGGCTACTCAGAATGATGAAAAATATCAGAAGCTACTGAAAGAAGTCCAGCAGGGCAAGAAACCTGAAATTTCTATGAGAGATGATGGTTTACTACTACATCAGGGCAGAATGTGCGTTCCTAATGATATGGAATTGAGACAGATCATTATGAAAGAAGCAAATGAGTCTCCTTTTGCTATGCATCCTGGTGGAACTAAAATGTACATAGGGCTGAAAGAGCATTACTGGTGGATGGGTATGAAAAGGGATGTAGCTGACTTTATTTCCAAATGCCTAACTTATCAGCAAGTAAAGGCAGAACATCAAGTTCTGGCTAGTTTGTTGCATCCATTGCCAATACCAGAGTGGAAATGGGAATGGATAACTATGAACTTTGTGATGGGACTTGTAACACCCCTATGTTAGGTAATGCGTTTTACTGTTCTAGTGACTAGTGTCTGTCCGGACAACTAGAATGCCTAGAACTACATTTAAATGTTAGTGAGGAGACATAAAATAATGAAATACAAGAAAAGAAAATACAAGAAAAACAAAGGAAAAATAATAGCAATGAAATGTAACCAAGTTAAATGAGCCGAGAATCATAGTGATGGGTGACCGCACCGGGAAGTTACGGCGTGGACCATTGACTAGCCTTGGACCGCGGGGAACCCTGGAAAATATTTTTAAGACTTAAATAAACATCGATTGAAGTATAAATGTCATTAGAAATATAAAAAAAAAATTAATTAATTAGTACAAAAAAAAACGACAAATCGAGAAAACAATAAAACTCGGTGTTACCGAAAAATTGAGAATGCAACCCGAATAGGGGCATTTTGGTAAATTGACATCCCGAGTTGTCTTTTGACCTAAATGTACATTAAAAATAAATGATATTAAACTTTAAAAAGGTCATAAAAAAATTAAATTGTGGTACCTAATATAATTAGTGAAAGTGTGGTGGCCAAATTGCAAATTTTGGAAACCTTGTATAATTAAACATTTAATTATTGCTTAGTGCCCCACTAAGGCAGATTTGGGACACCTAGTTAAGCTAAATGGGATAGAAAAAACTAATCTTCAACCTTGAATCACCACATTGCCGAATTATATTCTCTCTCAAAGGAAAACTCCATGGATGTCCCAACCAAGCTTTCTCTCTCCATGATCCAAGCTTCCCTTTGTTAATCTAAAGAGAAGAGATATTGAATATGCAGTGGGTGATAAGGTATTCCTCAAAGTTTCTCCTTGGAAGAGGATTATGAGATTTGGCAGAAAGGGGAAATTGAGTCCTCGTTTCATCGGACCATATGATGTTCTGGAGAGAGTGGGTCCTTTGGCATATCGGTTAGCATTACCTCCAGAGCTAGAAAGGATACATAGTGTCTTCCATGTGTCCATGTTAAGGAGGTACAGATCTGACCCATCTCATATTCTATCAGTTGAAGAGATTGAGGTAAATCCAGACCTTTCATATGATAAAGAATGTCACACCCTACCCCTCCGTAAGGCATAACATGATGCCGTAGTATACCTAATGAATTACCAACTTCGTCTACTGATGACCCATTAAATACACTACAAGGGATTTTAAAACTTTTCTTACTTCTTTTTACAGTGGTGAGCACTATTTACAGGTGTTAAAACAATTTTTTAACTGAAGTGGAGCAGCTAACACATTTGAAGAATTAATAATTTCTGTAAGAATTTTGGTAGAGTGCCATCTGTATTTTGAATAAAACAGCTCTTCAAAAACCTATAAAAAGCACTTCCAATATTTTTCCTCAATCTCAAACTTCAATACTCAATCAACACAATATGTTTCTCAATATTTGCCAACTCAAATCCACAATAATTTTTCTAGTGTTTTCAAAAGCTAAGATAAAAAGAAATATCTCACAAATTTTACAAGCTAAAATATTTACAAATTTAGGTTACAACTTTAATATACAATTTTAAGTTACAACTGCTCAAAACTAAGAACACTATATACATACAGTGAACATACATTATAATACAAAATGCAAAATATGGTATACTCAATATACCCGATGATCTCTCAGTGTAGTACTAGCAGCCTAGTCTGCTGCCCCGTTAGTCTGTCTACCTGCGACAGCAATCAAAAGCTATCGCTGAGCCAATGTCTCACTGGTGCACAACATTAACACATTGCAACTTTAAATCACAAATCATAAGCCATATAAATAGTGGATACTTAAAACAATAATTAAATTCAAAAATAGTGAATGTCATAAAAAATTTAAACTCCATTTCACAATATCACAATAAATATCAATAAATCATACACACAGCTTAATCATGTTCCAAAGTCCAATTCATCCCAAGAGCCGATGGCTAATGAGGAATAACATAGCTAGCTAGCAATAATATGAGTACTCATTCCATTCATCCTCAATAGGCACACACCTCAATACTTCAGCAAGAGAGGGAATTCAAAGTCAATTCATCCCACTAGACAAGCTAATGAGGAATTCAATCAATATACATGATAGTTGTGGTTTCAAACTATTTACAATGTTTTTCAATCAATAAGTATCCATTAAATATCATTAAGACAAATTTTCACAATTTAAACAATAATAGACAAATTATCATAATTTATTTCAATTGAAAAAAATTCAAAAGAAATAACTGTTGCGCACAAACCTCTGATAACTGTCTCTTGGCCCTGACTCAGTGTTTCCTTCCTATTTCTTGAGTCTTTGCTAGCTGAAACACATAATTTGAAGTGTTTCAGTACTCATTCAATCGGTCTCTAAGAATAAAGCTTAATAATTAACTTATTGAATTCTATTATTTCCTTAGTCAACCTAAGATGTTGACCCTCGATGCACTCTAGATGAATTAGGTTTTAATGTTACCAATGTGTCATATTTAATAGCCTCTTAGTGTTGGTACATGTTACCAAATTCATTTGCAAGCATATTGCATTTTATTGCAATTTGCCGGATTTCGGTACACTAATTTAACCTAGCCGGATGACCTAGTTCCCTTTGTTTTCGTATTTTGGTCCAAACTATAAACTTGTAGGTCTATGTCTTATTGCACGCGAGATAAAATTTTAGGTCATTCTGAGTTTTGTGGACCAAGATATGGTCTATTTACCAATGCTGGGCAGAATGTACCAAAATGGTAGCTTTAGGTCATTTTTAGGTCACTTTTGGTTCGGCCAATTTTTGAACCTGAACTTGTGCAAGCTATTTGGCATGGTTATAGCCATTTCTGGGCTTTGGTGTCTTCATAAGAATTGTAGATATATGTCTCAAATATTCATGGTAAAAATTTCAGGTCGATTGGACCAGTTTTGAGTGGTTTATGGCAAAAACACTAACTGTTACCCAAATGGTCAATTTTCAGGTTTTCGAAGCACTAATATGGATTTGGTCATTTTTCAAGTCACCTTCTAGGCAGAATTTTGGTAAGCTTCCTTCATGAAAGTTGGCATATTTTGTGCCTAGTTTCACCTCCAATTGGTCTCATACCAATTGGAGCCACACACTTAAGGTTCTAAGCTAAAACATACACTATCCTATTACAATTTGTTCATCCTTTACCAATTACACATCCTATGCTTACCAAGTTCACTCTTCAATGCCAATTCTGGTTTGTACCATAACATTAACACATTTAGCAATACATTTTTTGTTATTTTAGCAGCTTGTAACCACTCTCAACATACACACTATAATACAGAATTTTCCAAAGTCCCATTTACAACAATTAATGTCCCATTTACCATAATTGAGCCACATGAACATACCTCATTTCCATGTCCAAATTCTAACAATTAAACACACACACATGCTGCCATCCATGACAACATAATTCAATGATATTTCATGAACTCAAACACTTCAATCTTCTTCATGAGGCTACCACAAGTTTACACATACCCATCAACCTCCATTTGAAATTTTCAAGCTTACAAATCAAACCTTACTCATGGAATTCAACTACAATACAATCAAACATTTAAATTATCATTCAAACCAATATTTACATGCAAGAATAAGCTGTTCATATTGAGGTTTCATGGCTGCCAAAAGGTACATCTCTATTAAAACATCAAACTTCAAAACTTCTTCCATAAATCAACTCACCACAACACCCATTCAAAGTTTAATGAAACAAGAATTAAAAATACTTACTTACCACTTTTGAAATTCTTCAAAACCTCACCAAAACTTAACTTTCTTATTGCCTATCTACTGCCCATGGTGTGAGGACAAAGTTTAGTGAAGAAAGCTAATGGAAAAAGTGGTTGAAACATGCTTGCATGGAGCTTGGGGTGTGGACATCCATGGAGGCTTTCTCCCAAGGTTTCGGCTGTTTTTTCTTCCTAAGGTTGAAGATGAATTCTGCACTTCCCATGTGTCCCTTTAGGTTTTCATTTGCTGGAGTTAGTGGAGCACTAGTAAAGGTTTTAATGATTATTTATTTAATTTCCAATTTTTGCACATTTTCCTCCTATCTTTTGCTATTTAGATTATGTACCACCATTTTAATTTTTCATGATATTTTCAAGTGTAATATCATTTATTTTTAATGGACATTTAGGTCAAAAGACAACTCGGGGTGTCAAATGACCACAATGCCCCTGTTCGATTTGCATTCCCGATTTTTTGGTAACACCGAGTTTTGTCATTTTCTCGATTTCTCGTTTTTCTTTGTACTAATTAATTAATTTTTCTTTGATATTTTTAATTATATTTATAGTTCATTAAGTCTTTAATTATGTCTTGAAAATATTTTCCAAGGTTTCTCACTGTCCAGGCTAGTCAACGGTCCACGTCGCAACTTCCCGATGCGGTCACCGATCGCTAGGGTTCTCGGCTCATTTAACTTGGTTACATTTCATTGCTATTATTTTTCCTTTGTTTTTCTTGTATTTTCTTTTCTTGTATTTCATTATTTTATGTCTCATCAATATTTAAGTGTAGTTTTAGGCATTCTAACTATCTGGACGGACACTGGTCACCAGAACAGTAGAACGCACTACCGAACATAGGGGTATTACAATTCTCCCCCCCCCCCCCCCTTAAAATAAATTTCGTCTCGAAATTTTTACCTGGCATCAGTTTGTGAACAGCTGTGGGTGCTGTCTCCTCATGTCTTCTTCACGTTCCCAAGTAGCTTCCTGGCCTGAATGATGGTTCCATAGCACTTTAACCAGGTGTATCTATTTATTCCTCAACTGCTTCACCTCATATGCCAGAATTTCCATGGGTTCTTCCTCATATGAGAGGTCTGGATTTACCTCAATCTCTTCAACTGATAGTATATGAGATGGGTCAGATCTGTACCTCCTTAACATGGACACATGGAAGACACTGTGAATCCTTTCTAGCTCTGGAGGTAATGCCAACCGATATGCCAAAGGACCCACTCTTTCCAGAACCTCATATGGTCCGATGAAACGAGGACTCAGTTTCCCTTTTCTGCCAAATCTCATAATCCTCTTCCAAGGAGAAACTTTAAGGAATACCTTATCACTCACTGCATATTCAATATCTCTTCTCTTCAGATCAACATAGGATTTCTAACGGTCTGATGCAGCCTTGAGTCGATCTCTGATCAATCTAATCTTTTTCTCTGTCTGCCGAACAATTTCTTGCCCAATCATCTTTCTTTCAGCTACTTCATCCCAACATAGGGGAGTCGTACACTTTCTGCCATACAAAGCTTCATATGGAGGCATCCCAATGCTTGATTGGCAGCTATTGTTATAAGAAAACTCAATCAAAGGCAAGTGTGTATCCCAACTACCTTCAAACTCAATCACACAAGCCCGTAGCATATCCTCCAATATCTGAATTACCCTCTCAGACTGGCCATCTGTCTGTGGGTGGAATGCTATGCTAAAGTTCAATCTAGTTCCTATGGCTCTCTGTAGACTACCCTAGAATCTAGAAGTGAACCTAGGATCTCTGTTAGATACAATAAATACTGGTACTCCATGCAGTTTTACAATTTCATATATGTACAATCTGGCCAATCTTTCCAAGCTATAATCCATCCGAACTGGCAAAAAGTGAGCAGACTTGGTCAGTCTGTCAACTATAACCCATACAGCATCATGACTATTCTCTATCCTCGGAAGTCCCGTAATAAAATCCATAGTTATCTGTTCCCATTTCCACTATGGTACTAGCAATGGATGTAACAAACTAGCTGGAACTTGATGTTCTGCCTTTACTTGCTGATAAGTGAGGCATTTGGAAACAAATTCAGCTATATCCCTCTTCATACCCATCCACTAGTAATGTTCTTTCAGCCCTCTGTACATTTTAGTTCCACCAGGGTGCATAGCAAAAGGAGATTCATGTGCTTCCTTCATAATGATCCGTCTCAATTCAATATCACTAGGAACGCACATTCTGGCCTGATGTTGCAATAAACCATCATCTCTCACAGAGAATTCAGGTTTCTTGCCTTGCTTGACTTCTTTCAGTAGCTTCTGATATTTATCATCATTCTAAGCAGCCATTCTGATATGATCAATCAACACTGGCTGTACATGCCATGCAACTACTGTCTGTCCCTCATCATCAATCTCCAAATTGGCATGCTATGCTTTCAACTCATGCACCATGGACAAAAGAGAAACTCTGAGACTTGCCATAGTCTTGTGACTTAAAGCGTCAGCCACCACATTTGCTTTCCCTGGTTGATAGTCTATTAAGCAATCATAATCTTTAATCAGTTCTAACCATCTCCTCTGCCTCAAATTCAATTCCTTCTGGGTGCTTAAGTACTTCAAGCTCTTGTGATCTATGTTGATGTAGTATTTCTCCCCATACAAATAGTGTCTCCATATCTTTAGAGCGAAAAAAATAGCTGTTACCTCTAAATCATGTGTTGAGTAGTTCCTCTCATGCGGTTTCAGCTGGCGTGATGCATAAACAATGACATTCTGATCTTGCATTAGTACACAGCCTAACCCATTGTGAGAAGCATCACTATAAACTGTGTATTCTTTACTCGGAGTAGGTAAAGTAAGGACTGGAGCTTTAGTGAAACACCTCTTCAACTCATCAAAACTTGGCTGGCATTTTTCTGTCCACTGAAATTTTACATCTTTCCAAAGCAGCTTGGTCAGTGGAGAAGCTAAGATAGAAAACCCTTTCACAAACCGATGGTAATATCCAGCTAAACCCAGAAAACTGTGAATTTCTATGATATTCCAGGGTGGCTTCCAATTAAGGATAGCTTCTACCTTGCTGGAATCTACCTTGATCCCTTCAGATGACACAACATGTCCCAAGAAAGAGATTTCTTTTAGCCAAAATTCACATTTTGACAATTTGGCGTATAGTTATTTCTCCCTTAAAGTCTACAGTATAATCCGCAAATATCTATCATGCTCCTCTGCATTCCTCGAATATATCAAAATATCATCAATAAACACCACCACAAACTAGTTGAGATATGATATGAAGATAGTGTTCATCAGATCCATAAAAGCAGCTGGAGCATTAGTTAACCCGAATGGCATTACAAGAAACTCATAGTGGTCATATCGAGTTCTGAAAGCAGTTTTTGGAATACTCTGCTCTTGCACTTTCAACTGATAATAACCAGATTGTAAATCAATTTTGGAGAATACAGCTGCACCCTTCAACTGATCAAACAGATCATCAATGCGAGGCAATGGATATCTATTCTTTATTGTCACCTTATTCAACTGTCGGTAGTCAATACATAAATGAAGAGTGCCATCCTTCTTCTTAACAAACAATAATGGCGCTCCCCAAGGTGACATACTAGGGCGGATGAAGCCCTTTTCAAGTAGTTCTTGCAACTGTACCTTCAACTCCTTCAACTCTGCTGGTGCCATTCTATATGGTGTTATAGAGATTGGATCCACACCAGGCATAACATTAATTTCAAACTACACTTCTCTTTCCGAAGGTAATCCTGGCAATTCATCAGGAAACGCATATGGAAAGTCATATACTATAGGGATGTCCTTTAATGCTGGACTCCCCACTTGGGTGTCTACCACATGTGCCAAGTATGCTTCACACCCCTTTCTGATCATTTTTCTAGCTAGTGCAGCCGAAATGATGTTTGATGGTAAAAGCTGCCTCTCCCCATGTATTATCATATCACTGTACTGAGGAAGACCAAAAGTGACTGTCTTCAGTCTGCAATCAATCATGGCATGATGCCTGGCTAACCAATCCATGCCCAAGATGATATCATAATCTCTGAAGGGCATTTGAATGAGATCAGATAGAAAAGTATGTTCTTGGATCACCAAAGGACAATCCCTATACATTCTATTAAACCTGACCTCTTGTCCTAACGAACTTGTTACTAGCACCTCAAAGTCCATTTTTGTACATGGAACAGCAATGCAATCAATGATGCTAGTACTCAGATAAGAATGGTAGAACCCGGATCAAATAACACAAACACATCTTGATTAAAAGTTGAAAAGGTACCAGCCGCAACATCAGATGTCTCTACCTCTTCTCTCGTCTCATTGCGTAGACTCTGACTGGAGCACTACCTTATTCTGATTGATTCACAGTGCCTTGGCTGCCTGCTGGACTACCTCTACCCTTGCCTCTACCTCTATTAGGTGGTTGTGAACCTCTGGTGGCAGGATTCTGAACTGACCCTTCAGCCGTAGTAGAAGGTGGTCCAACTATA
This sequence comes from Hevea brasiliensis, assembly GCF_030052815.1. Classification (NCBI taxonomy): domain Eukaryota; kingdom Viridiplantae; phylum Streptophyta; class Magnoliopsida; order Malpighiales; family Euphorbiaceae; genus Hevea; species Hevea brasiliensis. The sequence goes on along the minus strand of NC_079497.1, from coordinate 54,766,278 downwards.
CGAGTACTGGTGCAATCTTTGGCAAAGTACCCTGTGCCTCAATAGTTATAACAGTCTCCTATGGCCTTGTATCACACCCCACAATGATTTCTTCCACAAGTTTCACATTGGCGGGGAGGGTAGGAACTTCTGGTACTGTACTGACCAGATGGAGGACGTTTCTGTCCCGAATATCTTCCCCTACCGTACTTCATACCACCCCTGCTGTGTCCCCCATGGTTCTTCCTCTTTCCAGTAGGACCACTAGAACTCTGTTTTACTGACTTTCCCTCTTTCTTCTTTTCTGTTTTCTTTGACTTCTTTTCCTCTAGCGCCACTTCTGATTCAATTCTTTCTAATTCCAGTGCTTCAGAAATAAGTTCAGAGAAGTTGTTATGTTTGAATCTAACCACTTGTAATCTGATACTGGGCTTCAAGCCAGTTTCAAACCTCTTACATCTCTCCCTACTGGTAGAAAGTAGACTCACTGCATAATGCCTCAGGCGGGAAAATTCCCTTTCATATTCAGCCACTGATCTACTCCTCTGTTTCAGACTTAGGAACTCTTGCAGCTTCTAGTCCATATAAGCTCAGGGACATATTTTTGTCTGAACTCCAGTAGAAAATCATTCCATGTTAGCACTGATGGTTCTACCAGACTATAGGGAATGTTTTTCCACCAGTCATGTGCATCCCCTTGTAACAAATACACTGAATATTCAAATCTGAGCTCCTCTGTACAATGTAGCTTCTTGAATACCCTATCCATTCTCTCTAACCACTGTTTTGCCTCTAGAGGATCTACTGTCCCCTTGAACTCAGTAGCCCCGTATTTCATCAGCTTGTCATACTGCCTAGCTGAAGATTTTGGTTGTACCACTGGTGTCTGCAGTGAGACTTGTAGTGGGACTTGAGTAGGCATGTTACCAGCCATCCGTTGAAACATTGCAGCCATTTGCTGAGCGAACTGAGCAGGAAACTGCGGTACTGAGGGGGCTGGTGTTGCTGATCCATTGACATTGTGTAGGGCTGGGGCATCCCCTTGTACCTCAGCCTCTATAGATTGATCGACTGAACAATCACCCTCTTCCATAGTCAATTCGAGGATCTTAGACCTCCTGAACAAATAACACAAGGGGATTTCCTCCCATTAGTGCATATTTATAATGTAATATACTGTATGTATCAAATAATGACATTGAGCAGTTGTACTATGAAGAAAGAATATTCAAATTATTGGTGAAAACAGAATTTAAAAACTAGCTCTGATACCACTAAAACATGTAACACCTTATCCCTCCGTAAGGCATAACATGATCCCGTAGTATACCTAATGAATTACCAACTTCGTCTACTGATAACCCATTAAATATACTATAAGAGATTTTAAAACTTTTCTTACTTCTTTTTACAGTGGTGAGCACTATTTACAAGTGTTAAAAAAAATTTTTAACTGAAGTGGAACAGCTAACACATTTGAAGAATTAATAATTTCTGTAGGAATTTTGGCTGAGTGCCATCTGTATTTTGAATAAAATAGTTCTTCAAAAACCTGTAAAAAGCACTTCCAATATTTTTCCTCAATCTCAAACTTCAATACTCAATCAACACAATATGTTTCTCAATATTTGCCAACTCAAATCCACAATAATTTTTTCAGTGTTTTCAAAAGCTAAGATAAAAGAAATATTTCACAAATTTTACAAGCCAAAATAATTTACAAATTTAGGTTACAACTTTAATGTACAATTTTAAGTTACAACTGCTCAAAACTAAGAACACTATATACATATAGTGAACATACATTACAATACAAAATACAAAATATGGTATACTCAATATACCCGATGATCTCTTAGTGTAGTACTAGCAGCCTAGTCTGCTGCCCTGTCAGTCTGTCTACCTGCGACAGCAATGAAAAGCTATCGCTAAGCCAATGTCTCGGTGGTGCACAACATCAACACATTGCAACTTTAAATCACAAATCATAAGTCATATAAATAGTGGATACTTAAAACCATAATTAAATTCAAAAACAGTGAATGTCATAAAAAATGTAAACTCCATTTCACAATATCACAATAAATATCAATAAATCATACACACAGCTTAATAATGTTCCAAAGTCCAATTCATCCTAAGAGCCGATGGCTAATGAGAAATAACATAGCTAGCTAGCAATAATACGAGTACTTATTCCATTCGTCCTCAATAGGCGCACACCACAACACTTCAGCCAGAGAGGGAATTCAAAGTCAATTCATCCCACTAGACAAGCTAGCGATGAATTCAATCAATATATATGATAGCTGTGGTTTCAAACCATTTACAATGTTTTTCAATCAATATGTATCCATCAAATATCATTAAGATAATTTTTCATAATTTAAACAATAATAGACAAATTGTCATAATTTATTTCAATTGAAAAAAATTCAAAAGAAATAACCGTTGTGCACAAACCTCTGATAACTATCTCTTGGCCCTGACTTAGTGTTTCCTTCCCTTTCCCTGAGTCTTTGCTAACTGAAACACACAATTTGAAGTGTTTCAGTACTCATTTGAACTGTCTCTAAGAATAAAGCTTAATAATTAACTTATTGAATTCTATTATTTCCTTAGTCAACCTAAGATGTTGGCCCTTAATGCACTCTAGGTGAATTAGGTTTTAATGTTACCAATGTGTCATATTTAATAGCCTTTTAGTGTTGGTACATGTTACCAAATTCATTTGCATGTATATTGCATTTTATTGCAATTTGTCGGATTTCGGTATACTAATTTGACCTAGTCGGATGACCTAGTTCCCTCAGTTTTTGGATTTCGGTCCAAACTACAAACTTGTAGGTCTATGTCTTGTTGCACGCAGGACAAAATTTCAGTTCATTCTGAGTTGTGTAGACCAAGATATGGTCCATTTACCAATGCTGGACAGAATGTACCAAAATGGTAGCTTTAGGTCATTTTTAGGTCACTTTTGGTTCGGCAAGTTTTTGGACCTGAATTTGCAAGCTATTTGGCTTGGGTCTGGCCATTTCTGGGCTTTGGTGTCTTCATAAGAATTGTAGATATATGTCTCAACTATTCATGGTAAAAATTTCAGGTCAATTGGACCTGTTTTGAGTGAGTTATGGCCAAAAAACTAACTGCTGCCCAAATGGTCAATTTTCAGGTTTTCAAAGCACTAATCCGGATTTGGTCATTTTTCAAGTCACCTTCTAGGCAGAATTTTGGTAAGCTTCCTTCAAGAAAGTTGGCACATTTTGTGCCTAGTTTCATCTCCAATTGGTCTCATACCAATTGGAACCGCACACTTAAGGTTCTAAGCTAAAACATACACTGCCCTATTACAATTTGTTCATCATTTACCAATTACACATCCTATGCTTACCAAGTTCACTCTTCCATGCCAATTCTGGTTTGTACCATAACATTAACACATTTAGCAACACATTTTTGGTCATTTTGGCATCTTGTAACCACTCTCAACATACACACTTTAATACAGAATTTTCCAAAGTCCCATTTATAACAATTAAAGTCCCATTTACCACAATTCAACCACATGAACATACCTCATTTCCATGTCAAAATTCTAACAATTAAACACACACACACACATGCTGCCATCCATGACACATAATTCAACAATATTTCATGAACTCAAATACTTCAATCTTCTTCATGAGGCTGTCACAAGTTTACACATACCCATCAACCTCCATTTGAAAATTTCAAGCTTACAAATCAAACCTTTCTCATAGAATTCAACTACAATACAATCAAACATTTAAATCATCATTCAAACCAATATTTACATACAAGAATAAGCTGTTCATATTAAGGTTTCATGGATGCCAAAAGGTACATCTCCATTAAAACATCAAACTTCAAAACTTCTTCCACAAATCAACTCACCACAACACCTATTCAAAGTTTAATGAAATAAGAATTAAAAATACTTACTTACCACTTTTGAAATTCTTCAAAACCTCACCAAACTTAACTTCCTTGCTGCCTATCTACTGCCTATAGTGTGAGGACAAAGTTTAGTGAAGAAAGCTAATGGAACAAGTGGCTAAAACATGCTTGCATGGAGCTTGGAGTGTGGACGTCCATGGAGGCTTTCTCCCAAGGTTTCGGTTGGTTTTTCTTCCTAAGGTTTAAGATGAATTCTGCACTTCCCATGTGTCCCTTTAGGTGTCCATTTGCTGGAGTTAGTGGAGCACTAGTAAAGGTTTTAATGATTATTTATTTAATTTCCAATTTTTGAACATTTTCCTCCTATCTTTTGCTATTTAGATTATGTACCACCATTTTAATTTTTCAAGACATTTTCAAGTGTAATATCATTTATTTTTAATGGACATTTAGGTCAAAAGACAACTCAGAGTGTCAAATGACCACAATGCCCCTGTTCGGATTGCATTCCCGATTTTTCGATAACACCGAGTTTTGTCATTTTCTCGATTTCTTATTTTTCTTTGTATTAATTAATTAATTTTTTTTTATATTTCTAATGATATTTATACTTCAATAAGTCTTTATTTATGTCTTAAAAATATTTTTCAGGGTTTCCCACTGTCCAGGGCTAGTCAACGGTCTACGTCGCAATTTCCCAGTGCGGTCACCCATCGCTAGGGTTCTCGTATTGTTTAACTTGGTTACATTTCATTGCTATTATTTTTCCTTTGTTTTTCTTGTATTTTATTTTCTTGTATTTCATTATTTTGTGTCTCCTCATCAATATTTAAGTGTAGTTATAGGCATTCTAGCTGTCCGGACGGACACTGGTCACCAGAACGGTAGAACGCACTACCGAACATAGGGGTATTACAATTCCCCCCCCCCCCTAAAATAAAATTCGTCTGGAAATTTTTACCTGGCATCAGTTTCTGAACAGCTGTGGATGCTGTCTCCTTATGTCCTCTTCACGTTCCCAAGTAGCTTCTTGGCCTGAATTGTCACACCCTACCCTTCCATAAGGCATAACATGATCCCGTAGTATACCTAATGAATTACCAACTTCGTCTCCTGATAACCTATTAAATACACTACAAGTGATTTTAAAACTTCTCTTACTTCTTTTTACAGTGGTGAGCACTATTTACAGGTGTTAAAAAATTTTTTGAACTGAAGTGAAACAGCTAACATGTAACACCCTTATTTGTATAGCCTGGTATATTTCACTGTTCCGGTGACCCGTGTCGGTCCGGACAATTAAGGGTATTAGAACCACACTTAAGACAACTAGACAACTCTCAATCCCAAATAATTAGTAATTACCAATTAGTTAAGTATAAATAAGAAAAACAGAACATAAGAAGTTAAAAGAGCCGAGAGTCACAGCAATGGGTGACCTTCTCGGGAACGACTGTGAAGTCGATTTAAACTCAAATTTCGAACCGTAAAATGTGACGCTGCGGTCCTTAGGACCATTAGAAACACAGTGGAAAGAAAAAAATCACGAAAAAGAACTGTTAAGCAAGTAAAATAATTAGGTCAGGGAGCCGAAAGAAATATTGAATTATTTGCAAACCGGGTTGAACCGGGGAGGGGCAATTTGGTCAATTGACCCTGAGAGCTAACTCCTAACCTAACTGTCAAATAAAATAGGAGAAAAGAAAATTTCAGAATCGAGAATTAAATTAAAGAACTAATAGAAAAATAAATAGAAAAAAAAGAAAAAGAAAAGTCAAAAAGGTAATGACATCACATAGATGACATCATACATACCTCATAAATATTTTCCTATTTAAGTTATTTTTTACTAAGTCAAAAAGGAGAGAAATAAACATAAAATTAAAAAAAAAAAAAAAAAAAACAAAGTGGTCATCTTCTCCTTCCAAATTGCCGTTCACCTCTTCTCTCTCTCTTTTCACTCTAATTCCTCCATTTGAGCTCAAATTCAAGCTTTGGTAACTCTAAAATTTGCCCATAAATGATTTCTAAAATTTGTAGAAAGATTTAAATTGAACCTCAACAAGAAGTTGGGAGGAAGAAAATTGAAGAAAAGTGAAGGAAAATCAAGCTTAGCAATTCAAGAAAATTTGACAAGTGAGGTTAGTACTTGTTTCCCTTTCTTTTCTTTTTTAAGCTTTGAAATTAAGTTGAGATGAGTGTAAATTGCATGAAAAGTTAAAGAAAATGAAAAGTTATGAAGGGACAAACAATTTGGCAGCCATGAGGGTTAGGGGAAAATGATATGTTTCACTTCAATAAATCATGCATGCAAGTCAATCTAAGTGGGTAGGTGTTCGTGCTATACTTTAAATTCATGAATGGAGCAAATAAGTAAATTAGGATTTTGGACATTAGGGTTTAGAGACCAAAAATGTGAGAAACTTGTAAATGGTGTCTTTGACCTAATGTGAAGTGAGAAATGGTCATGTGTGACCTAATTAAGTGTGTTAGAAGTGTTTGAATGAAAGCCAAATTAGGAGGGAGTGTGGTCATGCTGCTGGCAGCATGACCAAGTCAACTTCGAAGGACCAAAAATGAAATTTTACAAGTCCAATTGGTATGAGACCAATTGGGAATGAAAATAGACACTAAATGACACAATTTTCATTTAGGAAGAATGCCCAAAAAGTGACCAAAACCTAGTGAACAAATTTACCAAAGTTAGAAAATTGCAGGCTGCCCTATATAAACTGACCAAATGAACAGTATTTGTTCATTTTGTCATAACTTGAGTTAGGCAGGTCTAAATGACCTAAAATTTTACCAGTGGTTAGATGAGATATAGATCTAAAACTTTCATGAGAACACAAACCCAAATTATGCCATTAACCAAGTCATTTGGCCACCCCAAGTTGGTGACCCAAATCTGCCAGCACCAAAAATTGCCCAGAATTCTGGGTTGAATCCAATCTGGCAGCCATGGTTCAAAAAGCCATAACTTGAGCTACAAAACTCCAATTGGGGTGATTCGAAAAGGAGAATAAACTTAAGACATTAGGGAACATTTTCTATGAAGAAAGTTTTGCCAAATTCCAACAGTAAAGTGACCAATGGAACAGTGCAACTTAGGACTCCAAAACTGAAAATTGGCAATTTTGCCTAAAAGACCAAAGTTTTGAGAAAACAACCAAAACCAACAAATTTAGTGACCAAAATGTGGTATGTGGGTGAAGTTGGAATTTCCATACCTATTAAGCCTTAGAAAGTCAATAATTTGACTTGAATAGTGTAATGAATAGTAACCCCAAAACACAAAATTTCAAGAACATCGAGTTTAGCACGTTAGAGCTGGGTAAAAGTGAAGTTAAATTTATTTTTGGATTTATGCTAAGTTATGGTACTAAAACACCGTAAAATTGTGTGTTTCAGTTGAAAAGAATGCCGGGAAAGAACTCGAGGAACCGAGTCAAGGCCAAGAGGCGACTAGCTTGAGGTTTGTGCACAACATCACTATGCTTTAAAATTCATTGATAAAGTGAATGAAATATGTATTTTACTTTTGCTTTGAATTGTTGAAAGTTTATTGTGACCTTATTTATGATGTTTTAATTTAAATTGTGAAAGTTATTGTGTATATTTCAAATGACAATGTTTAGCAAATTGTTAAGATAAGTTTTGAAACCACAGTGTCATGACCATATATTTGAACACCTCACTAGCACGACTAGTGGGGGTAATTAGTTTCGAATTTTGATTCCTTCTCTGGAGAAGTGTTGAGGTGTGCCAGTAGAAGAGGATGTGAATGGATATCCATATATTTGAGCTAGCTAGCATTATGATGTGATTTCTCTTTAGCCTCTGGCTATTGAGATTCTATTTGTTTCCAATGGCATGATCAAACTGTGGGTTTTATGAAATGTGATTTGATACTTCAAAATGAAATTGTTTGGGATTAAAATCTCATAATGCATGATTTGTATTTAATTCTTATGTTTAGTCAAATTTTTGAATAAATGTGATTTAAGTTCTGCATAAAGATTATTTTAGTATGTTGTGTACCACTGAGTCCTAGTACTCAGCAATAGCTTTTATTGCTGTCGCAGATTTAGAGACTAGAGGAGCAGCAGACTGAGCTGCTGAGGTGTGAGGATCTATCAGCTTGAAGTTATCGGGTATAATTTATACCCTGACTGTAAATATTTCTTTTAATGTATGTATTGCACATAAATGTATGGACATGTAAATTCGGTCTTGAGCAGCTTGTACAAAGTTTGTATGAAATTGTAATAAAATTTAGTTTGGATTTTCCCAATGTAGATTTTAGTATGATGTATATATAGATTGTTTGACTTTAAAGAATGGAAATGTTTTATTTTAATTTGAATGAGATTGATAGATATTATTTTACTGATGATTGAATTTTGGAAATTGAGAAATGTTGACTGTTGAATTTTGAAATTTGAGAAATTGTTGAGATTGATTGTGAAATTGAAGTAGTGGTTGAGAAAATTTTTGGAAGTGCTTTTTTTCAGGTATATTGAAGAACTGTTTTCTCAAAATACAGATGAAACTCTGGCAAAATTTTTATAAAATTTGCAGAGAAATAAAATTGTAACACCTTCCCTATAGCAATTCCGCACATTCTACTGTTCTGGTGATCGGTGTCGATCCGGAAAGCTAGAACGTCTGGAAAAACATTTAAACTAAAGTGAGGAACCATAATTAACTCAAATATTAATAAGAAAAATTTAGGAAAAATTTTAGAAATAAAATACAATCAAGTTGAATGAGCCGGTGCCCTAGCGATGGGTAAACCAGTGGGAAATTGCGGTTCTCGCAACTAGGAGCCCTAGACCAGGGGAAAAATTCATAAAATAATTTTTGGGACTCCAGAGAAAGGTCATTGAGGTTTCTATGGCATTAGAATGCCAAGAAAATGCTTAGAAAATTTTTTCAATCGGTACAGACAATTTTAGTCTATTAAGCCGAACAGAGGGCATTTTGGTCATTTCATCTTTAGAGGTGATTTTTGGCTGACTTGTCCAGTTAAGTAAATAATTATTATGACATAAAATTTGAATAAATATTGATAAAAATTGAATTGAAAATGAGTAGCAAAGAAAAGAAAAGAAAATGAATTAAAATTACAATTTTGACCTCATGCTTATGTCACTAAGCACTCTCACCCAATCACATTGTGACACATGTCCATAAACCACTTAAAATGAGTCAAATGGGCAGAAAATTGAAATGAAAAACTGAACTCTTCTTCCTCATTTCTCATCCACCATAGCCAAGAAGCTTTCTCTCCATTTTCTCTTTTAAAGGTTGATTTTCCTAAGCTTCCTCACCTCAAAACCTTATCCTCCATTCACTAAAAATTATACCCACACCAAGGAGAAGTGTTTGGCAGCCAAGAAAGAGTAAGAAAGTAAAGAAAAATTGAAGTCTTGGTTAGCTTGGATTTAAGCTACAAGAGGTTAGTGCATATTTTCATATCTCTCACTCTTTATTCCATGTTAGAGGCTTAAATTGAGTAAGAAATTGTAAGAAATTGAAATAAAATATATGTGTATGAACACCAAGAAATTTGGCAGCCATGGGAGGAGTTTGGAAATTATTGATTTGTTTGAGCGAAATAGCTTAGAAATGGTTGTTGATAAGGATATTTGAGCTAGATGTTGATTTGGGTATGTTAGATAAAGTGATGGATTGTTAGGGTTAGAGTTTTGAGATTTAATTGAGGGTTTAATGCTTAGATGTTTAAATGAATTTCTAATGGTCAATTAGTGACCATTTGATGAATTTTGACCTTAAATTGGAGACTGTTGTGGTATTGGAATTGAAATGGTATGCTGCCCATGGTGACCTGCAGAATTAGACATGAGTCCAGTAGGTTTGGGCAGCCATAACTTGAAATGTATAGGTTCAATTGGTGCAAGGCCAATTAGACATGAAACTAGACACATAATGGCACAACTTTGGTGAAGAAATCATGCCCATAAGACCAAACCAAGTGGACCAAAAGCTTGCCCCAATCCCGATGACCTGCAGTCTGTTTCTACGGAATGACCAAATGAACAGTATTTGGTCATTTGGCCATAACTCAGTGTAGAATGGTCCAATTGACCTGACATTTTACCAGCAACAATCTGAGATATAGACCAACAACTTTCATGAAGAAACCTAACCCAAATTATGAGCAGAACCTATCCAACAAGGGAGTTGCAGCCATCATTCATCAGACCGTAGATATGGTCAGTCCAGAAAAATTTCAATCCGGCCAGTTGAGGTTTACGGACCATAACTTGAGCTACAAAACTCCAAATGGAGTGATTCAAAAAAGGAAATTCAACTAGACAAAATAAGGAACAACTTTCATGTTGATTATTTTTCCAAATTCCCACTAAAAAAATAACTAATAGAACAGTAAAGACAAAGCATGAAAACTGAAAATTTTGTCCAATTAACATTAAGCTTAGAAATGGTATTGGCAACCAATACCAACAAATTTTGAATACAAAATGTGGTATGTTGAGAGTATTAAAACCATTGTACCTATTTTCTATGAAAAAGTCAACATTTTAGTTGACTAATGAAATGAATAGCAACATTCAAACTTGAAATTCAAAAATTGTGAAGCTTAAAAGTGCAAAATGCCCTAGTAGGCCTAATGTGATTGGTTTGGATAGGTTGGCATGCCAATAGGGTTTAATTAGCAGTACTGCACATGGCATTATGCCATTCTGTGATTTCATGGCTTTTAGCCATTCTGACATTATGTTGATACTTGGCCTTGTGCCTAATGTTATTACAGCTTATTAGCTGTTCTGTTACACACCGGGAGACACATATGTGATCGATGGTGTGACGGCCTGAGGTACTTGATACCCAGTGCCAGTTTACCCGTTTATCCAGTCCAGTTGTCCAGTATAGGTTACTTGGGCAACCAAAAATGAAAGTTTATAAATTTAATGAAATAATGAATATAACAAGTACAAAATAAGTAAGACTACAAATACTCATCGAAAATTTATTTGCAATGAGACATCAATACATTCATTGCATATTTATTTTCTGTTATTTCTTTTTATTTTATTATTGGCAACACTAAGCATCATTGCTTAGCGTGTTGCTTTTTCCACGCGTAGGTTCTGGATAGACCGACAGAGAGCCCAGTAGACCACAGACTGGGTGAGACCTTCTGCAGCTCTGCATAGTGTCCGTGTCACCTCACCGACGTCAGTGCATTGGTAGGACACTAGGTTTCATTTTGGGTATTTTGTAATTAACTTTTATTTTCTCATATTTAATTAAAACTTATGTAATGTATTTTGGTATTAATGTAAATAGTGAAAATTGTGTTTATGAATGAAAAAGTGAATATTTATTTATGACTTTTACATGATTATCATATGAGATGAATGATTGAGGAATGGAAATGTTGTTGAAAAAACAAATATTGGGATTTTGTTGATGAAATGGAGTTTGGGATTGATTGAAAATATTGGAAGTGTTTTACACAGGTTCCGAAGAACTATTTTCTCCATTTTTAGCCGGTACTCTGCTGGATTTTCTATAAAATTTGCGGAACCTCAATAAATTTATCATTTCAATAAATGATTGAAATGAATTATATTTCACAAATTGTACTCCATAACTATGAAAAAAATAAATAAATTAGGAAGAATAAAAATGATTGAATTAAAATAGGGTGTTCCGGTACAATGTGTGGCATATCTTGCCCGGCTACACTGTAGACGGATAAGGGGTGTCACAAAAATGGACCAATAAAAAAATATTAACTAGTTTTAATGTTAATTAAATGTTCTAATTACCTATTAGAAAATGCTCACCACTTAACAAAAGTAAGAAAATTGTTTTAAAATCCCTTGTAAGGTACTTAATGAGTTATTGGTAGGTGAAGTGCGGTAGTTCATTAGGTATTCTACGGGATCATGTTATGTCTTACATAGGGGTAAGGTGTGACATGTTTTAGTGGTATCAGAGCAAAATTTTTGAAGTATATTTTAACTTGAGAATTTGTGTCTTTTCCTTGTTAAGTACAACTACTCAATGTCCATATTTGTTACATACAGTGCATTACATCATAAATATGAACTAACGGAGGGAAATCTCCTTGTGTTATTTGTTCAGGAGATACCCTAACTTCAAACTGAGATGGAAGAAGGGGATCGCTCAGTTGAGCAGTCTGTTGAAGCTGAGGCACAAGGGGAAGCCCCAATTCTACAAAACGTCAGTGGATCAGTAGCACCAGCCCCACAAATGCCGCAATTTCCTGCACAGTTCGCACAGTAGATGGCGGTAATGTTTCAACAAATGGCTAGGGGTATGCCTGCTCAAGCTCCACCTCAGACACCTGTGGCACAACCACTGCCTCTAGCTAGACAGTATGATAAATTGTTGAAGTATGGGGCTGCAAAATTTAAGGGTACAGTGGACCCTTTAGAGGCAGAGCAATGGCTTGAAAGAATGGACAGAGTATTTAAGAAGCTGCACTGCCAAGATGAACTGAAGTTTGAGTATTCTGTGTCTATACTGCAAGGGGATGCGTATGATTGGTGGAAGACCATCCCCACGGCCATTGAACCACGATCTTGACACAGGATGACTTCATCAGAGAATTCAGACAGAAATACATCCCAGATGCATATGTTGATCAGAAACTGCAAGAATTTTTGAGTTTGAAACAAGGGAATAGATTAGTGCCAGTGTATGAGAGGGAGTTCTCCCGCTTAAGTCATTATGTTGGGAGTCTCCTTTCCACCAGCAAGGCAAGGTGCAAGAGATTTGAGACGGATTTGAAGCCCAGCATAAGGATGCAAGTTGTGGGATTTTGACACAGTAACTTCTCAGAGCTCATGTTTCAAGCACTTGAGTTGGAAAGAATAGAATCACAAGCGACCCCAGTGAAAGAAAAATCAGAGAAAGCTGAGAAATCAGAAAAAGACAAGGGGTAAAAATCAGTTGAACAGAGTTCTGGTGGTACTTCTGGGAAAAAGAAGAAGTTTAGTAGACCCAGCAAGGGTTGAGGTGGAAGATTTGGTAGGGGCAGATTTTCTAGACAGAGACCCCCTAGGTCTGGTCAGCAGTCGAGCAGGGGTTCACATTCTGCCCACCCCTGTGAGACTTGTGGCAAGATTCATGGGGGGGAATGTTATTGGGCCACTGGAGCCTGCTTTAACTATGGAGGCAAGGGCCATATAGCCAAAGACTGCACTAGTGCTCCGCCCCCGAGATATGGTCCAGCTCCTACTACTACCGAGGGATCTATTCAGAGTCCTGCTCCCAGAGGTTCACAGTCAGTTAGTAGAGGAAGAGGCAGAGGTAGAGGCACTGCTTCAGGCAGTCAAGGCACAGTTGGTCGATCAGCACAAGGAAGTGCTTCAGCCAGAGTCTACATGATGAGACAGCGAGAAGAGGCTGAGACTTCCGATGTGGTAGCCGGTACATTTTATATCACTGATCAAGAAGTATTTGTGTTATTTGATCCTGGTTCAACCCATTCATATGTTACTGCTAGCATAGTCTATTCACTTCCTGTTCCATGTGTGCAAATGGGTTTTGAAGTGCTAGTAACTAATCCGTTAGGACAAGAGGTCTGGGTCAACAGAATCTATAGAGACTGTCCTTTGGTGATCCAAGGACATGTTTTCCTATCAGACTTGATTGAAATGCCCTTCAAATAGTATGATATCATCTTGGGCATGGATTGGTTAGCCAGGCATTACGCTATGATTGACTGTAGACTGAAGACAGTCACTTTTGGTCTCCCTCTGTACGGTGATGTGGTAATACATGGGGAGAGGCATTTACTGCCATCAAACATCATTTCAGCTGCATTAGCCAAAAGAATGATCAGAAAGGGGTGTGAAGCATACTTGGCCCATGTGATAGACACCCAAGTGGGGAGTCCAGCACTAAGGGACATCCCTACTATATGTGACTTTCCGGATGTGATTCCTGATGAATTGCCAGGATTACCTCCAGAAAGAGAGGTGCAGTTTGAAATTGATGTTATGCCTAGTGTGGACCCAATCTCTATAACACCATATAGAATGGCACCTGCAAAATTGAAAGAGTTGAAAGTGCAATTGGAAGAATTGCTTGATAAGGGCTTTATCTGCCCTAGTGTGTCACCTTAGGGAGTGCCAGTGTTGTTTGTAAAGAAGAAGGATGGCAGTCTCCGTTTGTGTATTGATTATCGACAGTTGAATAAGGTGACAATATGTAACACCCCTATGTTCGGTAATGCATTCTACTGTTCTGGTGACCAGTGTTGTTCGGACAGCTAGGATGCCTAGAACTACACTTCGATATGAGTGAGGAGACATAAAATAATGAAATACAAAAAAAGAAAATACAAGAAAAACAAAGGAAAAATATTAGTAAAGAAATGTAACCAAGTTAAGTGAGCCAAGAACCCTAGCGATGGGTGACCGCACCAGGAAGTCATGGCATGGATCGTTGACTAGCCCTGGACCGCAGGGAACCCTGGAAAATATTTTTTAGGACTTAAATAGACCCCTATTGAAGTATAAATACTATTAGAAATATCAAAGAAAAATTAATTAATTAGTACAAAGAAAAGTGAGAAATCGAAAAATGGACAAAACTCGGTGTTATCGAAAAATCGGGAATGCAACCCGAACAGGGGCATTGTGGTCATTTGACACCTCGAGTTGTCTTTTGACCTAAATGACCATTAAAAATAAATAATATTACACTTAGAAAATGTCATGAAAAATTAAATTAGTGGTACCTAATGTAAATAGCAAAAATGAGGAGTTAAATGTGGGAAAATAAAACTTATGAATAAACTAATATTTAATTTAAGCTTAGTGCTCCACTCACCCATCAAAGTGGACCACTAACTCATCATCTTGGGCAAAATACAAATCTTCATCTTCAACCTTAGAACCAACAGAAATTTGCTCCCAACAAATCTCCATTGCAGCATGACTTGGAAGCTCCATGCATGTGAGATTCAAGCTCCTTTCTTGGCACTTTCCTTCATTAAAGATTGTCCATACACCTTGGGCAGTAGATAGGCAACAAGAAGACCAAGTTTTGGAGAGGTTTTGAAGAGTTTCCAAAGTGGTAAGTTTGTGTTTTTGGTTATTGCTTCATTAAAGTTAGTAAGAATGTTATGGGTACTTGAATTATGGAGAGATTTTTGAGGTTCGATGTTTGAAGGGAGAGGTGTATTTTTGGCAGCCATGGAAACTCCTTGAGGACAGTTTATTCTTGCTTGTAAATGGTAGATTAAAGGGTTGATTAAGTGTTATGTGTGTAGGAATTTATTTGGGTGATGTACATTAAGTATATGTAAATGTGTACTTGAATTTGGAAGCCTGGAAATTAATGGAGTGTGATGTATGAATTAGCAGCTTGATTTGGTGAACCATAAAAATGTTATTTCATGTTTGGTTTATGGAATATTAATGTTGAATTGTGGTAGTTGTTATGGCAGCTTGGGTATATGTATGATGGTGTGAGGTTGGACATGTAAATGAGCTAGGTTAGGTAATTGATTTGTTGTAATTTGAGCTTGAAAAATTCTGTACTATATGGTGCATATTGAGTGTGATTATAAGCTGTCAAAATGACCAACAATATGTTGTGAAATGTGTTTAGGTTATGGTGCAAACCAGAATTGGCATGAATGTGTAGTTTGGCAAGTGTTAAAAGTGTCCTTTGATGAGTAATGAATAAAATGCAATAGGGCAGTTTATGTTATAGGCCTAGAACCTTAAGTGTGTGGCTCCAATTGGTATGAGACCAATTGGAGGTGAAACTAGGCACAAAATGTGCCAACTTTTATGAAGGAAGCTTACCAAAATTCTGCTTGTAAGGTAACTTGAAAAATGACCAAATCCGGATTAGTGCAATTAAGGCCTGAAAATTGACCATTTGGGCAGCAGTTAGTGTTTTGGCCATAACTCACTCAAAACAGGTCCAATTGACCTGAAAGTTTTACCATTAATAGTTAAGACGTATATCTACAAGTGTTATGAAGACACCAAAGCCCAGAAATGATAATAAGCAAGTCAAACAGCTTGCACAAGTTCGGGTCCAAAAACTGGCCAAACCTAAAATGACCTAAAATGACCTTAAGTGACCAATTTTGATGCATTTTGACCAGCAATAGTAAAATGACCATAACTTGGTCTACTAAACTCAGAATGATTGTCACACCTTACCCCTCTGTAAGGCATAACATGATCCCGTAGTATACCTAATGAATTACCAACTCCGTCTACTGATAACCCATTAAATACACTACAAGGGATTTTAAAAACTTTTCTTACTTCTTTTACAGTGGTGAGCACTATTTACAGGTGTTAAAAACTTTGGTGAACTGAGGTGAAACAACTAACTCATTTGATTTATTTAGAATTTCTGTAAAATTTTTGGCAAAGTGCCCTCTGTATTTTGGATAAAACAGTTCTTCAGAAAACCTGTAAAAAAGCACTTCAATAATTTTTTTTCAAATCTCAACTCCAATACATTTCTCAACACAACAATTTATCAACACAATTCCATAGAAATTTTTCAAAGTCTGAGATAAGGAAATATAATACAACTTTTACAATCCAAAACACTCATAATTAATTTACAACTTCAAGGTACAATTTAATTTACAACTGCTCAAAACCAAAACAATATGTACATACAGTGTCATACATTACAGTACAAAAAGCAAAAGCGGTATACTCAATATACCGGTAATCCCTCGCTGGATGTATATGCAGCCTAGTCTGCTGCCCTGTCTATCTCTCTACCTGCGACAGCAATAAAAAGCTATCGCTGAGACAATGTCTCAGTGGTGCACAACATTAACCAAATCCAATTTAAATCACAATTCATAAGTCATGTAAATAGTGGATACTTAAAATCATAATTAAATTCAAGACAATAATTATCAACAAGAATTTAAACTCCATTTCTCAATATCACAATAATTTTCCATAAGTCAGATCAGGTTTGAATTCAAAAGACAGTATATGTCAATGAGAGTTTAAATCCATTTCACAATCTCAATACACATCAATAAATCACACACAGCTTAATCATGATCCATAATTCAATTCATCCCAAAAGCCGATGGCTAATGAGGTATTCAATTCATCCCAAAAGTCGATGACTAATGAGGAATAACATGGCTAGCTAGCAAAAATATGAGTACTCATTCTATTCGTCCTCAACAGTCACCCACCTCAACACTTCACCAGAGAGAATTCAATTCAACCCACTAAACAAACTAAAGAGGAAAACAATCAAAATACATGATATTGTGGTTTCAAACCATTTCTAATGCTTTTTAATCAATAAGTATCCATCAATGTCATTCAAACCATTTTTCACAGTTTCAAACTATTCACAATATTTTTCAATCAATAAATATTCCTCAAACACATTTCCACAATTTAAAATAATGATATACAAATAATCAATATTTATTTCCATTGAAAATAATTCAAATGAAACAGTTGTTGTGCACAAACCTCTGATATTTGTCTCCTGGTCTTGACTCAGTATTTCTTTCCCTTTTGCTGAGTCCTTGTTAACTGAGAAACACAATTTGAAGTGTTTCAGTACCAAATTAAACTATCTCTATCGATGGGGTTTGGTAAATAATGCACTGAACTCAATTATTCGCTTAATCACCTAATATACCGACCCTCGATGCGTTTTAGGTAAATTAGGTTTTAGTGTCGTTAATATGTCACACTCGATAGGGTTTTAGGTTTGGTATGTTTTACCAAAGTCATTTCCTCGCTTAGTGCATTTTAATGCAAATTGCTGGATTCCGGGACACTGGTTTGACCTAACCGGACGACCTAGTGCCCTCGGTTTTCGGGTCTCGGTCGAAACTACAAACTTGTAGATCTAGGTCTTATTGCACGCGGTGCAAAATTTCAGGTCAATCCGAGTTAAGTAGACCAAGTTATGGTCATTACACTATTGCTGGTCAAGTGGTACCATTTTAGGTCAATTTTAGGTCAAATTGGTCAATTCTGGTTCGGCCAGTTTTTGGACCCGAACTTGTGCAAGTTGTTTGACTTGCTTATGGTCATTTCTGGGCTTTGGTGTCTTCATAAGACTTGTAGGTATGGGTCTTAACTATTCTTGGTCAAAATTGCAGGTCAATTGGACCTGGTTTGAGTGAGTTATGGCCTAAACACTCACTGCTGCCCAATTGGTCATTTTTCAGGTCCTAATTGCACCTAATCCGAATTGGTCATTTTTTTAGGTCACCTTGCAAGCAGAATTTTGGCATGGTTTCTCAATGAAAGTTGGCACATTTTGTGCCTAGTTTCACCTCAAATTGGTCTCATACTAATTAAGGTTACACATTCAAGGTTATAGGCCAAAATATACACTGCCCTTAATATGCATTACACATCCCAACTTCAAACACAGTATTTACCTTGCAAGCTTTACTTCCATACCCTACCAAACTGTTTTGGCACATTACCAACAACATTTACTACATTACATTAGCATTATTTTGGGCAGATTCCAATCACCCTCAACACACCAAATAGCATTCACAATTACAATTTCTAATTACCATTACAAACACACCTAAACATTACAAACCTTACATACACTTTACAACATTAATTTACATACATATCATCAATCCTTTTAGGTCAATATTCTGCCCACACTTCCTTCAATATACACCATCACTCAAGTATCCACAAGCTGCCACAAACCATTCTTCAACATTACATTGCCGTACCAATATACAATTTCCCATCCAAGTGCATAAATCACCATATAAACATAAAGTAAATCACTAGGTTACTAAATCACCATGATCAACATTATTTCTCATCAATTATATGCATATTAAATCATCAAAAACATGACCCCATGGCTGTCCAAAATGGAAACAACAATAACCCTTCAAACTCAAAATTTTCCTTCACCAAACTAACACCCATAACATAAACATGAACTTTAACAAAGGATTTCTCAAAAATGCAAACTTACCTTTATTTGTAACTTGCTAAACCTTCACCAAACTTCCCAAAATTGGTATCAATATCTTCCTTGTGGTGTGTAGACCATTTTTCATGAAAGAAGCTAAGTGAATGGAGTTGAAAATGGAGGGTGGATTAAGCTTGCATGCAAACGCCCATGGAGTTCTTTGTGTTCTTCAATTCGGCCATTTTTGAGAGAATATGAGGAAGATGGATTTCAGATGGTGAGTGGACCATATCAGCCATAATTCAATGATAAATTAATCCCTTAGTGCTCCACTAAGTAAAATAATTCATATTATAAACTTAACTTTCCCATAATCCACATTTAACCCATTATTTCCACTATTTATTTTAGGTACCACCAAATTAATTTTTCATTTCATTTTCTAAGTGTAATACTATTTATTTTTAATGGACATTTAGGTCAAAAGACACTTCGGGATGTCGAATGACCATAATGCACCTGTCGTGGTTTTCCCGATTTTTCGGTAACACCGTATTTTGTCTGTTTTTCGATTTCTCACTTTTCTTTGTACTAATTATTTAATTTTTCTTTGATCTTTCTAATGATATTTACTCTTCAACAATGGTCTATTTAAGTCCTAAAAATGTTTCCCAGGGTTCCCCGCAGTCCAGGGCTAGTCAACGGTCCACGCCGTGACTTCCCGGTGCGGTCACCCATCGCTAGGTTTCCCGGCTCACTTACTCGGTTACATTTCTTTGCTATGATTTTTCCTTTGTTTTTCTTTTCTTGTATTTCATTATTTTATGTCTCCTCACTCATATTGAAGTACGGTTTTAGGCATCCTAGCTATCCGGACAACACTGGTCACCGGAGCAGTAGAACGCACTACCGAACTTAGGGGTGTTACAATTC
The DNA here is from genome assembly GCF_030052815.1 of Hevea brasiliensis. Lineage (NCBI taxonomy): Eukaryota > Viridiplantae > Streptophyta > Magnoliopsida > Malpighiales > Euphorbiaceae > Hevea > Hevea brasiliensis. Next base: position 54,746,499 of record NC_079497.1, on the reverse strand, counting down.
TCCCCCCCTTAAATAAATTTCGTCTCGAAATTTTGCCTGGCATTAGTCTCTGAATAGCTGTTGGTGCTGTCTCCTCATATCCTCTTCACGTTCCCAAGTTGCTTCCTGGCCTGAATGATGGTTCCACAGCACTTTAACCAGGTGTATCTGTTTGTTCCTCAGCTGCTTCACCTCATATGCCAGAATTTTTATGGGTTCTTCCTCATATGAGAGGTCTGGATTTACTTCAATCTCTTCAACTGTTAGTACATGAGATGGGTCTGACCTGTACCTCCTTAACATGGACACATTGATGACACTGTGTTTCCTTGCTAGCTCTGGAGGTAATGACAACCGGTATGATAAATGACCCACTCTTTCCAGAAATTCATATGGTCCGATGAAATGAGGACTCAGTTTCCCGTTTCTGCCAAATCTCAGAATCCTCTTCCAATGAGAAACTTTGAGGAATACCTTATCACCCACTTGCATACTCAATATCTCTTCTCTTGAGATCAACATAGGACTTACGCGGTCGATGCACCTTGAGTCTTTATCTGATCAATCTGATCTTTTCCTCTGTCTGCTGGACAATTTATGGTCCAATCATCTTCCTTTCACCTACTTCATCCCAACATAAGGGAGTTCTACACTTTCTGCCATACAAAGCTTCATATGGAGGCATCCCTATGCTTGATTGGTAGCTGTTGTTATAAGCAAACTCAATCAAAGGCAAGTGTGTATCCCAACTACCTTCAAGTTCAATCACACAAGCCCGTAGCATATCCTCCAATATCTGAATAACCCTCTCGGTGGCCATGCATGCGTGGGTGGAATCTTTGTCTTTGAAGTTCAATCTAGTTCCTAGGGCTCTCTGAAGACTACCCGAGAATCTAGAAGTGAACCTAGGATCTCTGTCGGACACAATTGATCTGGCACTCCATGCAATTTTACAATCTCATATATGTACAATCGGCCAATCTTTCCGTGCTATAGTCCATCCAAACTGGCAAAAAGTGAGCAGACTTAGTCAATCTGTCAACTATAACCCATACTGCATCATGACTACTCTGTGCCCTTGGAAGTCCTGTAACAAAATCCATAGTTATCCGTTCCCATTTCCACTGCATCGACAAAGGATGTAACAAACCATTTGGAACTTGATGTTACGCCTTTACTTGCGACAAGTTAGGCATTTGGAAAGCAATTCAGCTATATCTCTTTTCATGCCCATCCACCAAGAATGCTCTTTGACCCTCTGTACATTTTAGTTCCACCAGGGTGCATAGCAAATTGAGACTCATGTGCTAACAACAAAATGGTTATTCTCAATTCCACATCACTAGTAATGCAAACTCTTCCCTGATGAAGCAAAAAACCATCATCTCTCACAGAGAATTCGGGTTTCTTGCCTGCTGAACTTCTTTCGACTTACGATATTTTCATCACTCTGTGCGACCATTACGATCGATCAATCAACACCGTGTACATGCCATGCAACTACATCTCCCTCTCATCATCAACCTCTAAACCGGCATCTTTGTGCTTTCAATTCATATACCATGGACAAAGGAGAAACTCGAGACTTGCCATAGTCTTGCGACTTAAGCGTCGGCCACCACATTTGCTTTCCCGGTGATAGTCTATTAAGCAATCATAATCTTTAATGAGTTCTAACCATCTCCTCTGCCTCAAATTCAATTCCTTCTGGGTACCTAAGTACTTCAAGCTCTTGTGATCTGTGAAAATGTAGCATTTCTCTCCATACAGATAGTGTCTCCAGATCTTTAGAGCAAAAACAATAGTGCTAACTCGGATCATGTGTTGGGTAGTTCCTCTCATGCGGTTTCGGTGGCGTGATGCATAAGCAATGACATTCCGATCTTGCATCGATACAGCCTAACCCATTGTGAGAAGCATCACTATAAACTGTGTATTCTTTACCCGGAGTAGGTAAAGTGAGAACTGGAGCTTCAGTTAAGCACCTCTTCAACTCATCAAAACTCTGCTGACATTTATCAGTCCACTGAAATTTTACATCTTTCCGAAGCAGCTTGGTCAGTGGAGAAGATAACATAGAGAATCCCTTCACAAACCGACGGTAATATCCGGCTAAGCCTAAGCTGCGAATTTACGTGATGTTCTGGCGGCTTCCAATTAAGGATAGCTTCTACCTTCTTGGAATCTACCTTGATCCCTTGGTGACACAACATGTCCCAAAGGAGATTTCCTTCAACCAAAATTCACATTTCGACAATTTGGCGTACTGCTTTCTCCCTTAAAGTCTGCAGATACAATCCGCGATGTCTATCATGCTCCTCTGCACTCCTCGAGTATATCAAAATGTCATCAATAAACACCACCACAAATTGATCAAGATATGGTATGAAGATATTTTTCATCAGATCCATAAGCGGTGGAGCATTTGTTAACCCGAATGGCATTACTAGAAACTCATAGTGGCCATACCGAGTTCAAAGCGCTTTTGGGATACTCGCTCTTGCACCTTCAACCGATGATAACGGATCGCAAATCAATTTTGGAGAATCTTTTGCACCCTTCAATCGATCGAGCAGGATAATCAATGCGAGGCAATGGATATCTATTCTTTATTGTCACCCTATTCAACCGCTCGTAGTCAATGCATAGCGGAGAGTACCATCCTTCATCTTAACAAACAATACTGGTGCTCCCCAAGGTGAAACACTAGGGCGGATGAAGCCCTTTTCAAGTAATTCTTTTAACTGTATCTTCAGCTCCTTCAACTCATCTGGTGCCATTCTGTATGGCGTTATGGAGATTGGATCCACACCAGCGAACATTAATTTCAAATCGCACTTCTCTTTCGGAGGTAATCCGGCAATTCATCGAAACACATCCGAAAGTCATATCTGTAGGGATGTCCTTCAATCTGGACTCCCCACTTGGGTGTCTACCACATGTGCCAAGTATGCTTCACACCCTTTTACGATCATTTTTACGGCTAGTGCGGCGAAATGATGTTTGATGGCATTAGCTGCCTCTCCCTTGTATCACCACATCAGCATCGAGGAGACCAAAAGTGTATCTTGATCTCTGATCAATCATGGCATGATGCCTAGCTAACCAATCCATGCCCAAGATGATATCATAATCTCTGAAGGGCATTTCAATGAGATCGACAGAAAGTGTGCCCTTGGATCACCAAAGGACAATCTCTATACATTTTATTAACCACGACCTCTGTCCTAGCGGACTTGTTACTAGCACCTCAAAGTCCATTTTTGTACATGGAACGAATGCAATCAATGATGCTAGCACTCACATAAGAATGGGTAGAACCGGATCAAATAGCACAAATACCTTCTGGTTAATAGTTGAGTAGGTTCCAGCCACAACATCAGATGTCTCTGCCTCTTCTCTCTGTCTCATGGCTTAGACTCTGAATGGAGCACCGTCTTGTTACATTTCTTGTGCCTTGGCTACTCTTTGGGTTACCTCTACCCTGCCTCTACCTCCGCTAGGTGGTTGTGAGCTTCGGTGACGGGGCTCAGGCGACCCTTCTGCAGTAGTAGGAGGTGGTCCTACTCTGCGACTACTGGTGCAGTCCTTGGCAAAGTGTCCGGTGCCTCCACAGTTATAACAGGCTCCAATAGCCTTGTAACAGATTCCACCATGATTCTTTCCACAAGTTTCACATTGGCGGGGAGGGTAGGAACTTCTGGTACTCTGCTGGCCAGATAGGGGAGGTCTCTGTCCTGAATATCTTCCCCTACCAGATTTCTTGCCACCTCTGCCATGTCCCCCATAGTTCTTCCTCTTTCCAGTATGACCACTGGAACTCGATCTCTTGATTTTCCCTCTTTCTCTGTCTTCTCTGACCTCTTCTTCTCAGGAGCAGTCTCAAACTCAACTCTTTCCAACTCTAGGGCTTGAGAAACAAGTTCAGAGAAGTTAGTGTGTTTGAAGCCGAGTACTTGTACTCTGATACTAGGCTTCAAGCCAGTTTCAAACCTCTTGCATCTTTCCCTGCTGGTAGCAAGCAAACTTACTGCATAGTGGCTAAGGCGGGAGAATTCTCTTTCATACTCAGCCACTGATCTGCCCCTCTGTTTCAAACTTAAGAATTCTTGTAGCTTCTGGTCTACATAGGCATCGAGGATGTATTTATGCGAATTCCGAGGAAGTCATTCAGTCAAGATCTGCAGTTCTACGGTGTGGGGAATGGTTTTCCACGATCATAAGCATCCCTTGTAGTAAGGATCTTGAGTATTCAAGTCGAGCTCCTCTGTACAATGAAGTTTCTTGAACACCCTATCCATCCTCTCTAACCCTTTGTTAAACTTCTATAGGATCTCTGTCCTTGAACTCTGTAGCCCCATACTTCATCAATTTATCATCTTGTCTCGTAGGAGGCTGTGGTTGTACCACTGTGTCCGAATTGGGACTTGAGTAGGTGCATTACCAGCCATTTGTTGGAATATTGCGAGCCATCTGTGGCGAAGCGAGCAGAAAGCTGCATGCTTGCATGGGCTGGTCTTCTTTGAACCACTAACATTTTGTACAGTGGGCATCCTTGCACCTCGGCCTCAATAGTGATCATTGAGCGATCACCCTCTTCCATATTCAATGCGAGGATCTTAGCTTTCTGAACAATAACACAAGAATATTCACTCGTTAGTGCATATTTATCTTGTAATGTCTTGTATGTATCAAACAATGATATTGAGCAGTTGTACTATGAAGAAAGGACATTCAAATAACAGGTGAAAACAGGATTTAAAACTTTGCTCTGATACCACTAAAACATGTCACACCTTACCCCTCTGTAAGGCATAACATGATCCCGTAGTATACCTAATGAATTACCAACTCCGTCTATTGATAACCCATTAAATACACTACAAGGATTTTAAAAACTTTTCTTACTTCTTTTACGATGGTGAGCACTATTTACAGTGTTAAAAACTTTGGTGAACGAGGTGAAACAACTAACTCATTTGATTTATTTGGAATTTCAGAAAATTTTTGGCAAAGTGCCCTCTGTATTTTGGATAAAGCAGTTCTTGTAAAACACAGAAAAAGCACTTCAATAATTTTTTTTCAAATCTCAACTCCAATACATTTCTCAACACAACAATTTATCAACACAATTCCATAGAAATTTTTCAAAGTCTGAGATAAGGAAATATAATACAACTTTTACAATCCAAAACACTCATAATTAATTTACAACTTCAAGGTACAATTTAATTTACAACTGCTCAAAACCAAAACAATATGTACATACAGTGTCATACATTACAAGACAAAAGCAAAAGCGGTATACTCAATATACCGTAATCCCTCATTGGATGTATATGCGGCCTAGTCTCGCCTGTCTATCTCTCTACTGCGATAAAGAATAAAGCTATCATTTGAGACAATGTCTCGCAGGTGCACAACATTAACCAAATCCAATTTAAATCACAATTCATAAGTCATGTAAATAGTGGATACTTAAAATCATAATTAAATTCAAGACAATAATTATCAACAAGAATTTAATCTCCATTTCTCAATATCACAATAATTTTCCATAAGTCGATCAGTTTGAATTCAAAAGACGATATGTCAATGAGAGTTTAAATCCATTTCACAATCTCAATACACATCAATAAATCACACACGACTTAATCATGATCCATAATTCAATTCATCCCAAAAGCCGATGGCTAATGAGGTATTCAATTCATCCCAAAAGTCGATGACTAATGAGGAATAACATGGCTAGCTAGCAAAAATATGAGTACTCATTCTATTCGTCCTCAACAGGCACACACCTCAACACTTCAGCCAGAGAGGGAATTCAATTCATCCCACTAGACAAGCTAGAGAGGAATACAATCAATATACATGATAGCTGTGGTTTCAAACCATTTCTAATGCTTTTAATCAATAAGTATCCATCAATGTCATTCAAACCATTTTTCACAGTTTCAAACTATTCACAATATTTTTCAATCAATAAATATTCCTCAAACACATTTCCACAATTTAAAATAATGATATACAAATAATCAATATTTATTTCCATTGAAAATAATTCAAATGAAATAGTTGTTGTGCACAAACCTCGATATTTGTCTCTGGTCTTGACTCGATTTCTTTCCCTTTTCTTTGAGTCCTTGTTAATCGAGAAACACAATTTGAAGTGTTTCAGACCAAATTAAACTATCTCTATCGATGGGGTTTGGTAAATAATGCACCGAACTCAATTATTCGCTTAATCACCTAATATACCGACCCTCGATGCGTTTTAGGTAAATTAGGTTTTAGTGTCGTTAATATGTCACACTCGATAGGGTTTTAGGTTTGGTATGTTTTACCAAAGTCATTTCCTCGCTTAGTGCATTTTAATGCAAATTGGTTGATTACGGGACACTGGTTTGACCTAACGGACGACCTAGTGCCCTCGGTTTTCGGGTCTCGGTCGAAACTACAAACTTGTAGATCTAGGTCTTATTGCACGCGGTGCAAAATTTCAGGTCAATCCGAGTTAAGTAGACCAAGTTATGGTCATTACACTATTGCTGGTCAAGTGGTACCATTTTAGGTCAATTTTAGGTCAAATTGGTCAATTCTGGTTCGGCCAGTTTTTGGACCCGAACTTGTGCAAGTTGTTTGACTTGCTTATGGTCATTTCTGGGCTTTGGTGTCTTCATAAGACTTGTAGGTATGGGTCTTAACTATTCTTGGTCAAAATTACAGGTCAATTGGACCTGGTTTGAGTGAGTTATGGCCTAAACACTCACTGCTGCCCAATTGGTCATTTTTCAGGTCCTAATTGCACCTAATCCGAATTGGTCATTTTTTTAGGTCACCTTGCAAGCAGAATTTTGGCATGGTTTCTCAATGAAAGTTGGCACATTTTGTGCCTAGTTTCACCTCAAATTGGTCTCATACTAATTAAGGTTACATATTCAAGGTTATAGGCCAAAATATACACTGCCCTTAATATGCATTACACATCCCAACTTCAAACACAGTATTTACCTTGCAAGCTTTACTTCCATACCCTACCAAACTGTTTTGGCACATTACCAACAACATTTACTACATTACATTAGCATTATTTTGGGCAGATTCCAATCACCCTCAACACACCAAATAGCATTCACAATTACAATTTCTAATTACCATTACAAACACACCTAAACATTACAAACCTTACATACACTTTACAACATTAATTTACATACATATCATCAATCCTTTTAGGTCAATATTCTGCCCACACTTCCTTCAATATACACCATCACTCAAGTATCCACAAGCTGCCACAAACCATTCTTCAACATTACATTGCCGTACCAATATACAATTTCCCATCCAAGTGCATAAATCACCATATAAACATAAAGTAAATCACTAGGTTACTAAATCACCATGATCAACATTATTTCTCATCAATTATATGCATATTAAATCATCAAAAACGTGACCCCATGGCTGTCCAAAATGGAAACAACAATAACCCTTCAAACTCAAAATTTTCCTTCACCAAACTAACACCCATAACATAAACATGAACTTTAACAAAGGATTTCTCAAAAATGCAAACTTACCTTTATTTGTAACTTGCTAAACCTTCACCAAACTTCCCAAAATTGGTATCAATATCTTCCTTGTGGTGTGTAGACCATTTTTCATGAAAGAAGCTAAGTGAATGGAGTTGAAAATGGAGGGTGGATTAAGCTTGCATGCAAACGCCCATGGAGTTCTTTGTGTTCTTCAATTCGGCCATTTTTGAGAGAATATGAGGAAGATGGATTTCAGATGGTGAGTGGACCATATCAGCCATAATTCAATGATAAATTAATCCCTTAGTGCTCCACTAAGTAAAATAATTCATATTATAAACTTAACTTTCCCATAATCCACATTTAACCCATTATTTCCACTATTTATTTTAGGTACCACCAAATTAATTTTTCATTTCATTTTCTAAGTGTAATACTATTTATTTTTAATGGACATTTAGGTCAAATGACACTTCGGGATGTCGAATGACCATAATGCCCCTGTTCGGGTGGTTTTCCCGATTTTTCGGTAACACCGTATTTTGTCTGTTTTTCGATTTCTCACTTTTCTTTGTACTAATTATTTAATTTTTCTTTGATCTTTCTAATGATATTTACTCTTCAACAATGGTCTATTTAAGTCCTAAAAATGTTTCCCAGGGTTCCCCGCAGTCCAGGGCTAGTCAACGGTCCACGCCGTGACTTCCCGGTGCAGTCACCCATCGCTAGGTTTCCCGGCTCACTTACTCGGTTACATTTCTTTGCTATGATTTTTCCTTTGTTTTTCTTTTCTTGTATTTCATTATTTTATGTCTCCTCACTCATATTGAAGTACGATTCTAGGCATCCTAGCTATCCGGACAACACTGGTCACCGGAGCAGTAGAACGCACTACCGAACTTAGGGGTGTTACAATGATCTGAAATTTAGCCCCACGTGCAATAAGACATAGATCTACAAGTTTGTAGTTTTGATCGAAACCCGAAAATCGAGGGAACTAGGTATCCAGTAAATTGCAATAAAACGCAAAATACATGGAAATGAATTGGATAACATGTACCAACCCTATGAAGGAACAGAAGCGTGAAAAACACAAGTTTATACCATTGAATTCAAAAATTTTCACCTAGGGTCACATGCATCATGCAAGATTTATTTTTATCTATTTGATTTTAATGATAAACAACATATTAAAACTCTTTTAATATGTTTTTGGATCTGTATTTGCCATTTAAGATTTTAAAATTAATCAGATTAATTTTAGAACCCTAGATTAAATCAAGAATGATTACACTAACGTCTTGATGCACTGCAGCATGTCTGCGCCTTTGAGATTCATTTTCAGGACACCAGATGTTGTCCCTCTAGCTTGTCCACACCAAGAACACCTATGGCAGCCCTTGAACAGCTTCTAAAGCTTTTTCTATTAATTAGAAATTCAAGTTCTACCTTTGAAGAGATTAGAGATGTAAACAGGACACTAGAAACAATTTCTAATGTTCTTAATTCAAGAGATTGATGGCTAATCTCTTTGAATTGATGAGAGATGAAGAAGAATAGATGAAAAGCCTCAAAGTGGCATGACAAAGGAGAGGAGTGGCTGCTGGTTATTTTTTCTTTTCATAACCACACTTAAATAGCTAGGTTAACACATTAAACCCTTGCCACATGTCACCCTTTGATTAGCTCTAGGTTTAAGTGACCCAATCACATTGTGCCAAGTGTCAAACCTATATTTAATCTTGATTTTAAACATCTTACATGATTAAAAAAAAAAACATTTGGCAAGCTTATGTGTAATCCCATGTGTCACCATCTCATGGTGCCACGTGTCACACTGTGAAATGACCAAAATGCCCCTGTGTCTTAATTTTGAGTTCTTAACCCAAAATAATTATTTTTCTTCTTCTAATTAATTTATATCAAATATAAATTAATTAATTAATTAATCTCTGTTAATTAATTTCTCATTAATTAAATTCATATTTAAACACTTTAAATATAAATTTAATTTATACTACACGTCCAATAATCTAGATTTGGTTTCAAGTCATGCTAGGGACTTTGCAATTTAATTGCAAACCAAACCTATTTAATTAATCAATTAAACTCTTTAATTAATTAATTAAATCATATTTAAATAGGTAATAACTTGTAACACCCTCCCTGTAGCAACTCCGTACATTCTACTCTTCCGGTGACCAGTGTCAGACTGGACAGCTAGAACGTTCGGAAAAATATTTAAATTAATGTGCGGAACCATAATTAACTCAAATATTAATAAGAAAAATTTAGAAAAAATTTTACAAATAAAATACAACCAAGTTAAATGAGCCGATGCGCTAGCGATGGGTAACCTAGTGGGAAGTTGCGGTTCTCGCAACTAGGAGCCCTAGACCCAGGGAAAAATTCATAAAATAATTTTTGGGACTCCAGAGAAGGGTCATTGAGGTTTCTATGGCATTAGAATGCCAAGAAAATACTTAGGAAAATTTTTCAATTGGTACAGACAATTTTGACCCGTTAAGCCAAACGGAGGGCATTTTGGTCATTTCGCCTTCAGAGACGATTTTTGACCGACTTGTCCAGTTAAGTAAAGAATTATTATGATCTAAAATATGAATAAACATTACTAAAAATTAAATTGAAAATGAGTAGAGATGAAAAGAAAAGAAAATGAAAGAAAATACCTAATAATGACATCATATGATGTCATTAAAAACCTATCCACCAATCACAATTTGTTAAACTCATTAAAAGAGATAAAAGAGACCAAAAAATTGAAAAACCAATCTGCATCTTCAACCTTTGGGCCGCCAAAAACGTTGAGAGAGAGAGAGAGAAGAGGTTCCACCATTAAAGCTCCCTTAACCTTCATTTCCCACTTCAATTCACCTTAAAAACTTATCCTCCCTTCACTAAAAATTTCCCTTAGTAGAGCAAGACTTGGGCAGCAATTAGAAGAAGAGAAAGTGGAAGAAAGTGAGGTGTGAACAAGCTTAGAAAATCACCAAAGAGGTTAGTGCCATCTTTCTCTTTCTTTCTTTGGATATCCATGTTAAGACACTAAGTTAGGCTAGGAATTTGTGAGAATTGAAGAGAATTATGCATGCTAGGGTATATGGTCAATTTCAGCAGCCTATAGGGGGTGGTGATTTTGATTGTTTTGATGGGTTTAGAGTGGACTAGAGATGGTGTTTAAAGTATATATATATATTGATAATGAATTAGTGTGTTTAACTAAGGTATGTTGTGAGAATGGGAATGGAGGATTAGGGTTTTGGAGAGAAATTTGGACTTTGCTTATGTAATGGTGAATGAACATTCTAATGGTCAATTAGTGACCATTTGAGGTAAATTGACCACAACTTGGAGTGAATTGTAGTATTAGAAAACTTATTTGGTATGCTGCCTAGTGAAACCAGCAGGTTTGGATGTGAGTCCATCCTGTTTGGACAGCCATCACTTGGGCTGTGTAGGTTCAATTGGTGTTTGGCCAATTGGACATGAAACTAGACACATAATGGCACAACTTTGGTGAAGAAACCATGCCCATAAGACCAAACCAAGTGGACCAAAAACTTGCCCCAATCTGGGTGTCCTGCAACCAGTTTCTGCAGAATGACCAAATGAACAGTGATTGGCCATAACTCAGTGTAGAATGGCCCAATTGACCTGAAATTTTACCAGCAACAAGCTTAGATATAGACCACCAACTTTCATGAAGAAACCTATCCCAAATTATTACCAGAACCTATCTAACAAGGGAGTTGCAGTCACTGTTCACTGCACTGTAGATATGGTCAGTCCAGAAAAATTCCAATCCGGCCAGTTGTGGTTTTTGGACCATAACTTGAGCTACAAAACTCCAAATAGAGTGTTTCAAAAAAATAAATTCAACTAGACAAAATAAGGAACAACTTTCATGTTTATCATTTTCTCAAATTCCCACTGCAACAGTAACTAATAAAACAGTAAAGATAGGGTATGAAAACTGAAAATTCTGCTCCATTAATTTTAAGCTTAGAAATGGTATTGGTAACCAATACCAACAAATTTTGAATGCAAAATGTGGTATGTTGGGAGTGTTAAAACTCTATGCAAAAGTCAAAATTTTTGTTGACTAATGAAGGGAATAGTAACACCAAAACTTGAAATTCAAAAATTGAAAAATTCAATAGTGTCAAATGGCCTAGTATACCTAACAAGATTGGTTTGGATTGTTTGGCATGCCAATAGGGTTCAATTAGCAGTACTGCACATGGCATTATGCCATTCTGTGATTTCATGGCTTTTAGCCATTCTGACATTATGTTGATACTTGGCCTTGTGCCTAATGTTATTACAGCTTATTAGCTGTTCTGTTGCACACCGGGAGACACATATGTGAGCGATGGTGTGACTGCCTGAGGTACTTGATACCCAGTGCCAGTTTACCCGTTTATCCAGTCCAATCATCTTGTATAGGTTACTTGGGCAACCAAAAATGGAAGTGGATAAATTTAATGAAATAATGAAAGTAACAAGTACAAAATAAGTAAGACTACAAATACTCATAGAAAATTTATTTGCAATAAGACATCGATACATTCACTGCATATTTATTTTCTGTTATTTCTTTTTATTTTATTATTGGCACCACTAGGCATTATTGCTTAGCGCATTGCTTTTGCCACGCGTAGGTTCTGGAGATACTGACCGAGAGCCCAGTAGACCACAGACTGGGTGAGACCTCCTGCAGCTCTGCATAGTGTCTGTGTCACCTCACCATCTTCAGTGCATTGGTAGGACACTAGGTTTCATTTTGGTATTTTGTGACTATCTTTTATTTTCTCTTGTATAAATGAGACTTATATAATGTATTTTGATGTTAATGTATATAGTGGAAATTGTGTTTGTGAATGAAAAAGTGAATATTTATTTACGACTTTTACATGATTATCATATGAGATGAATGATTGAGAAATGGAAATGTTGTTCAAAAACATATTGAGATTTTGTTGATGAAATGGAGTTGGGATTGATTGGAAATGATTATTAGAAGTGCTTTTTCACAGGTTCCGAAGAACTGTTTTCTCCATTTTTAGCCGGTACTCTGTCGGATTTTCTATAAAATTTTGGGAACCTCAAATAAATTATAATTTCAATAAATGACTTAAATGAATTATATTTCACAAGTTATATTCAAAACTATGATAAAAATAAATTAAGGAAGAATAAAAATGATTAAGATAAAATAGAGTGTTCCGGTACACCGGGTGACATATCTTACTTGGATATACTGTAAACGGGCAAGGGGTGTCACATGTAGTGGTATCAGAGCACAGTTTAGGCGTTTCTGGGCCTAGATTGAGTCCATACCATGCATTGCATTTGTAAGAGTTGAGGCGACACTAATGCAGATCTGTTTGTCTTTGTTATTTTGAATAGGATATGGACCCTACATCTTAGAGAGCAGTTGAGGAAGAAGTGGAGAGTCATGCTCCACCTGCAGCAGCTGAGACTGGGGGTAGGGGAGAACCTACTCTGCCAGCTCAAGCAGAGCCTGCTCAGCCTCCACAGGCCATGTTCCAGCAAATGGCCGAATTGTTCAAACAAATGGCTTAGGTAATGCCAGCACCACCACCAGCACCACCTCCACAACAGAAATCACACTTGGAAAGACTAATAAAATTTGGAGCAGTGGACTTCTTTGGCAAGAGAGAAGATGATTCTGTTGCAGCCGAAAATTGGTTGAACAGAACAGGCAGAGTTTTAAAACAACTCCACTGCACTCCAGAGCAAAATCTAGAAGCTGCTGTATCTCTGTTGCAAGATGATGCATATGAATGGTGGGATACGGTGTCCAGTGAAGTACAGCCAGAAGTAATAACTTGGGACTTTTTCCTCTCCGAATTTAAGAAGAAATATGTGGGTAGTGTATACCTGGAAGAGAGAAGAAGAGAGTTCATTAATCTGAGGCAGAGACAGCTGTCAGTGGCCGAGTATGAAAAGGAATTTGTCAGATTGAGCCGCTACGGAAGGGAGATAGTCCCTAATGAGGCCGAAAGGTGTAAGAGATTTGAAGAGGGATTAAATGACAATATAAAGATCATGATCACTGCCTTGGGAATCACCGACTTCACCAAGTTAGTGGAAGCTGCAATAAAAGTTGAAAAAGTAAGAATAAGTGAGCAGACCAGAAGAGAGAGACAGCAGAAGAGGGGCCCAGGTCAGTTTAGTTCATCTCCTGCATCTGGGGAGAAGTTCAAGGGTCCACCTGCACAGAGTTCAGGTCAATCACAAGGTCAGGGTCACTCTCAGGGGCCCAGGCCACAGTTTACCCCTAGGAGAGGTCAGTCCACACCATCAGTGGGCAGCTCTATAGGGATGGGGTTCAGGGGACCAGCCCCAGCAACTTCTGCATGTCCACATTGCCTGAAGTGGCATAAGGGGAAGTGTTGGAGAGTGACAGGTGCCTGCTTAAGGTGTGGGTCAACAGAGCATTAGTTGAGGAACTGTCCACGCAGAACTACTACAGCTGCTCCAACACAAGTAGACAGACCTGCTCCTGCACCACAAAGGGGAAGGAAATCTGGCAAATCTGAGGCAGTGGGACCATCACAGAGGCCTGCATCTGAGCCAGCAGAGAGGCCTGAGGCGTACTCACCTGTCGAGCCTATGCCATGAGAGCCTGTGAGGAGCAAGATGCCCTGCACGCCATCGTGGGTACGTTCTCCCTCTGCAATACATCTGTGCATGCATTGGTGGATCCAGGATCCACTCATTCATACATCTGCATCAACTTACCTATAGAAAGGGGGATATTAGTAGGGGAGAGTGACCAAGACATTCTGGTCACTAATCCATTGGGCTACAGTGTAGTGGTGAACAAAGTATACAAGGGTCGCCGGTTAAGGATTCAGGGGTATGAATTCTCGACAGATCTAATTGAGTTGCCCTTCCACGAGTTTGACGTGAATTTGGGAATGGATTGGTTGTCACGTCATCAGGTAATAGTTGATTGTAAACTGAAGAAGATTTCTTTGAAAACTCCTGAGGGTAATGAGATCAACTGTAGGGTGAAAGGATGATTTCTGTCCAATGTTATCTCACCACGATTGCAAGAAGAATGATGAGAAAAGGCTGTGAAGCTTACCTAGCACACGTGGTTGATACTAGGCAAGTTAAGCCAAACCTGAGTGATATACCCACAGTAAGAGACTTCCCAGAGGTATTTCCTGAAGAGTTGCCTGGTTTGCCACCAGAAAGGGAAGTTGAATTTGCTATTGAGACACTGACGGGTACAGCACCCATTTCCATTGCTCCTTATAGGATGGCACCCACTGAATTGAGAGAGTTGAAAACTCAGTTGCAAGAGTTGCTTGATAAGGGGTTCATACGCCCTAGTGTGTCACCATGGGGAGCTCCAGTGCTGTTTGTGAAAAAAAAGGATGGGACTTTGAGGCTATGCCGATTACCGGCAGTTGAATAAAGTGACTGTGAAGAACAAATATCCGTTGCCTATAATTGATGATCTGTTTGATCAGTTGAAGGGAGCAGGAGTATTTTCTAAAATTGATCTCAGATCAGGGTATCATCAGTTAAGGGTGAAGGATGTAGATGTGCCAAAGACTGCATTCAGGACCCGATATGGGCATTATGAGTTCCTAGTGATGCCCTTTGGCCTAACAAATGCACCAGCAGCATTCATGGATATTATGAACCGTATCTTCCATCCATACCTAGATCGGTTCATAGTGGTCTTTATTGATGATATTTTGGTGTATTCCAAGACCAGGGAAGAACATGATGAGCATTTGAGAATTGTTCTGCAAACCCTGAGAGAAAAGATGTAACACCCCTAAGTTCAATAGTGCGTTCTGCTGCTCCAGTGACGAGCGTTGTCCGGACAGCTAGGATGCCTAGAACTACACTTCAATATGAGTGAGGAGACATAAAATAATGAAATACAAGAAAAGAAAATACAAGAAAAACAAAAGAAAAATAATAGCAAAGAAATGTGATCAAGTTAAACGAGCTGGGAAACCTAACGATGGGTGACCGCACTGGGAAGCCACGGCGTGGACCGTTGACTAGCCATGGACTGCGGGGAACCCTGGAAAACATTTTTAGGACTTAAATAGAACCTTATTGAAGAATAAATATCATTAGAAAGATCAAAGAAAAATTAAATAATTAGTACAAAGAAAAGTGAGAAATCGAAAAACAGACAAAACCCGGTGTTACCGAAAAATCGGGAACGTAACCCGAACAGGGACATTATGGTCATTTGACACCCCGAATTATCTTTTGACCTAAATGTCTATTAAAAATAAATAATATTACACTTAGAAAATGAAATGAAAAATTAAAAGAGGGGTACCTAATACAAATAGCCAAAAGTGGGGTGAAAAATGTGTAAATAACACATTTAAGCTTATTTTATTATATAATTTAAATGAGTGGACCACTAAGGAATAAAATAAACACAGAGGGGCAGGTGTACATCAAATAAACAATCTACAAAACCCATTTTCTCTAAGTTTCTCATCCATGCCGAATTGAAGGAAAAGGAAGACTCCATTGCCGTTTTCTTTGAGCTTCAACCTCTCCCTCCATTTCAACTCCATTCACTTAGGTTCCTTCATGAAACTTTGTCTACTCATCACAAGGAAGAGTTTGATACTAAATTTGAGAAGTTTAAGCAAGGTTTAACAAGCTCCTACCATAAGGTAAGTTAGTGTTTTTGAAGATAGCTTTGTTAAGTTTTGTGTACATGTTATGGGTGTTGGGTTTGTGAAGAAAATTTTTGAGTTTGAAGAGTTATTGTTGTGTTCATTTTGGACAGCCATGGAGTCATGTATTTGATGAAATAATTGTGCATATATTTGATGAGAAATGATGTTGATCATGATGATTTAATAACCTAGTGAATTACTTCACATGTATAAGGTGATTTTTGCACTAGGAATGGGATTTAATGAATTGTAGGACACTTGGTGTTGAAGGACAATTTTTGGCAGCTTGGGGACACTTGAATAAATGTATGTATTCATGGAAGTGTTGGCAGAATTTTGACTTAGAAGGATTGATGGATATGTGTATGAAATTATTTTGTAAAGTGTATGTGAGAATTAGTGATGTTTAGGTGTGTATGTGATTGTATTTAGACTTTGTAAATGTGAACTTTAATTGTTGTATTGAAGATAATTGTAATCTGCCCAAAGTGAGGATAATGTAAAGTGGGATGTGGTTTTGGTAATGTACCAAAACAGATTTGGTAGGGAAGTAAACATATTGCAAGGTAAATGTGTGTGATTGAAGTGTGTTGAGCAAAGTAACCAAGGGCAGTGTATATTTTAGCCAATAAGTTTAAATGTGTAACCTCAATTGGTATGAGACCAATTGGAAGTGGAACTAGGCACAAAATGTGCCAACTTTCATTGAGAAAACATACCAAAATTCTGCTTGCAAGGTGACCTAAGAAAATGACCAATTCGGATTAGGTACAATTAGGACCTGAAAAATGACCAATTGGGCAGCAGTGAGTGTTTAGGCCATAACTCACTCAAAACAGGTCCAATTGACCTGAAATTTTAACCATGGATAGCTAAGACCCATACCTACAAGTCTTATGAAGACACCAAAACCCAGAAATGACCAGAAGCAAGTCAAAAAGCTTGCACAAGTTCGGGTCCAAAAACTGGCCGAACCAAAGTTGACCAAATTGACCTAAAATTGACCTAATTTGATACCAATTGACCAGCAATAGTATAATGACCATAACTTGGTCTACTTAACTCGGATTGACCTAAAATTTTGCACCGCGGTCCATAAGACATAGATCTACAAGTTTGTAGTTTTGACCAAAACCCGAAAACCAAGGGAACTAGATCGTCCGGCTAGGTCAAACTAGTATCCCGAAATCCAGCAATTTGCAATAAAATGCAAGAAAACGCAATATACATAGAATTGAGTTTGGTAACACGTACCAAACCTAAAACCCTATCGAATGTGACATATTATTGACACTAAGACCTAATTTACCTAAAACGCATCGAGGGTCGGTATATTAGGTGATTAAGCAAATAAAAGTATTCAGTGAATTGTTTATCGAACATTATCGTTAGAGGCAAATTAATTTAGCACTGAAACACTTCAAATTGTGTTTCTCAGTTAACAAGGACTCAGCAAAAGGGAAAGAAATACTGAGTCAAGACCAGGAGACAAATATCAGAGGTTTGTGTACAACAACTATTTCTTTTGAATTATTTTCAATTGAAATAAATATTGACTATTTGTATATTATTGTTTTAAATTGTGGAAATGTATTTGAATGAATATTTATTGCTTGAAAAGCATTGTAAATGATTTGAAACTATGAGAAATTGTTTGAATGACATTGATGGATACTTATTGATTTAAAAGCATTGGAAATGGTTTGAAACTACAGCTATCATGTATATTGATTGTATTCCTCATTAGCTTGTCTAGTGGGACGAATTGAATTCCCTCTCCGCTGAAGTGTTGAGGTGTGTGCCTGTTGAGGACGAATTGGATGAGTACTCATATTTTTGCTAGCTAGCTATGTTATTCCTCATTAGTCATCGACTTTTGGGATGAATTGAATACCTCATTAGCCATTGGCTTTTGGGACGAATTGAACTATGGATCATGATTAAGCTGTGTGTGATTTATTGATATGTATTGTGAGATTGTGAAATGGATTTAAACTCTCATTGACATGTACTGTCTTTTGAATTCAAACATGATCTAACTTATGAAAATTATTGTGATATTGACAAATGGAGTTTAAATTCTTGTTGACAATTACTGTCTTGAATTTAACTATGATTTTAAGTATCCACTATTTACATGACTTATGAATTGTGATTTAAATTGTATTTGGTTAATGTTGTGCACCATCGAGACATTGTCTCAAATGATAGCTTTATTATTGCCGCAGTAGAGAGACAGCATGTATACAGACTAGGCTGCATATACATCCAGCGAGGGATTACCTAGTATAAAGAGTATACCAATATTTTGTATTTTGTACTGTAATGTATGACACTGTATGTACATTTTGTTTTTGGTTTTGAGCAGTTGTAAATTCAAATTGTACCTTGAAGTTGTAAATTAATTATGAGTTATTTGACTTGTGAAAATTGTATTATATTTCCTTATCCCAGACTTTGAAAAATTTCTATGGAATTGAGTTGATAAATTGTTGTGTTGAGAAATGTATTGGAGTTGAGATTTGGAAAATTATTGAAGTGTCTTTTTACAGGTTTTCTGAAGAACTGTTTTATCCAAAATACTGATGCCACTCTGCCAAAATTTTTACAGAAATTCCAAATAAACCAAATGAGTTAGTTATTTCACTCAGTTTACCAAAGTCTTTAACACCTGTAAATAGTGCTCACCACTGTAAAAGAAGTAAGAAAAATTTTTAAAATCCCTTGTAGTGTATTTAATGGGTTATCAGTAGACGGAGTTGGTAATTCATTAGGTATACTACGGGATCATGTTATGCCTTACAGAGGGGTAGGGTGTGACAAAAGAAGCTGTATGCTAAGTTGTCCAAGTGTGACTTCTGGTTGAATGAGATTGCATTCCTTGGACACATAGTGTCAGCTGATGGGATTAGAGTGGATCCCAAGAAAATAGAAGCAGTGATGGAATGGAAGCCTCCTAGAAATACAACTGAGGTCAGAAGCTTCTTGGGGCTAGCTGGGTATTACAGGAGATTTGTGAAGGGATTTTCCTTAATAGCTGCTCCAATGGCCAAGTTGTTACACAAGAATGTCAGATTTGATTGGAATGACAAGTGTCAAACTAGTTTTGAGAAGTTGAAGGCTATGTTGACAGAGGCACCAGTATTAACACAGCCAGTGTCAGGAAAGGACTTTGTGGTCTACAGTGATGCCTCTCATAATGGGTTAGGGTGTGTATTGATGCAAGAGGGAAAGGTAATCGCTTATGCTTCCAGGCAGCTAAGGCCACATGAACAGAATTACCCTACCCCTGATCTAGAGCTTGCAGCAATTATCTTCACACTGAAGATATGGAGGCATTACTTGTATGGTGAAAAGTGCTACATTTACACATACCACAAAAGCCTGAAATACTTGCCAACTCAGAAGGAGCTCAACCTTAGACAGAGGCGATGGATTGAGTTCCTGAAGGACTATGATTGTGTAATTGACTACAATCCTAGGAAGGCAAATGTAGTTGCTGATGCTTTGAGCAGAAAATCCATCACAGCTTTGAGATCATTGAATGCCCGTCTATCTTTGGTTCGAGATGGAGCTATTTTGGCTAAGTTGCAAGTGAGGCCAAACCTGTTACAGCAGACTTTAGATGGGCAGAAGGTAGATGAGAAGCTAAAGGCTATTATGAGAAAAATCCTAGAAGGGAAAGAAACTGACTATGAAGTGAAAGCAGATGGGTGTCTATACTACAAAGGAAGAGTATGTGTACCAGATAATGGGGAGTTAAAAGCCAATATTCTGAAAGAGGCACATGCCAGTGTTTATGCTATGCACCCAGAAAGTACAAAAATGTATCATGATCTGAAACTTCAGTATTGGTGGCCTGGTATGAAGAAGGACATAGCTGACTATGTGACTAAATGCTTGACATGTCAGCAAGTCAAGGCAGAACATCAATTTCCATCAGGTTTGCTACAGCCTATATGCATACCTGAATGAAAATGGGATCGGGTCACCATGGATTTTGTAAGTGGTCTACCTCTCACCCAGAAGAAACATGATGCAGTATGGGTGATAGTGGATAGATTGACGAAGTCAGCACACTTTCTGCCAGTTAGGACTGACTACTCATTGGAGAAGTTAGCAGAATTGTATATCAGTGAGATAGTTAGACTGCATGGAATTCCACTTTCCATCATATCTGATCGAGACCCAAGGTTTACATCGAGATTTTGGAAGAAGTTGCATGAGTCCTTGGGTACACAACTCCACTTCAGCACAGCTTTCCATCCTCAGACGGATGGGCAATCAGAAAGAGTAATCCAGGTAAATAATTGAAACCAATTGAATTAATACAAATATTAAACTAAAATGATAATAATAACATGAAATATATGTCAGGTCCTTGAGGATATGCTGAGGAGTTGTGTTATTGAGTTTGAGTGAAGTTGGGATAGATACCTCCCACTGGCAGAATTTGCATACAACAATAGCTACCAAGCTAGCATCCAAATGGCCCCGTATGAAGCACTATATGGGAGGAAATGTAGAGCTCCAGTGTGCTGGACTGAATTGGACGAAGACAACCGGTAGGGCTGCACTGTGAAACAGACTGAGGAGAAAGTAAAACTAATCAAAGCCAATCTGAAGGTTGCCTCAGATAGACAGAAATCCTATGCCGACTTGAAGAGAAAAGAAATAGAATATACGGTTGGCGACAAAGTGTTCCTCAAGGTGTCACCGTGGAAGAAGGTATTAAGGTTTGGAAGAAAAGGTAAGTTAAGCCCTAGGTTCATTGGCCCATATGAAGTCATTGAACGTGTGGGTCCAGTGGCCTATAGGCTAGCTTTACCACCAGAGCTGGACAAGATCCACAATGTGTTCCATGTATCTATGCTAAGAAGATACCGCTCAGATCCTTCACATGTCATCTCCATGGAAGAAATTGAAGTACAACCGGATTTGACATATGAAGAAGAACCCATACGGATCCTGGCTCGGGAAGTGAAAGAGTTGAGGAATAAGCAGATTCCACTAGTGAAAGTGCTTTGGAGGCACCACAACACCGAAGAGGCAACTTGGGAAAGTGAAGAGATGATGAGGCAACAGTTCCCTCAACTGTTTGCATCAGGTAAATTTCGAGGATGAAATTTAAAGTAGAGGGGAAGAGTTGTAACACCCTCCCTGTAGCAACTCAGACATTCTCATCGTTCTGTGTCGGTGATCGGCTAGAACATTCGGAAAAATATTTAAACTAAAGTGAGGAACCATAATTAACTCAAATATTAATAAGAAAAATTTAGAAAAAATTTTAGAAATAAAATACAACCAAGTTAAATGAGCCGGTGCCCTAGCGATGGGTAACCTAGTGGGAAGTTGCGGTTCTCGCAACTAGGAGCCCTAGACCGGGGGAAAAATTCATAAAATAATTTTTGGGACTCCAGAGAAGGGTCATTGAGGTTTATATAGCATTAGAATGCCAAGAAAATACTTAGGAAAATTTTTCAATCGGTACAGACAATTTTGACCCGTTAAGCCAAACGGAGGGCATTTTGGTCATTTCGCCTTCAGAGACGATTTTTGACCGACTTTTCCAGTTAAGTAAATAATTATTATGATCTAAAATATGAATAAACATTACTAAAAATTAAATTGAAAATGAGTAGAGATGAAAAGAAAAGAAAATGAAAGAAAATACCTAATAATGACATCATATGATGTCATTAAAAATCTATCCACCAATCACAATTTGTTAAACTCATTAAAAGAGATAAAAGAGACAAAAAAAATTGAAAAACCAATATGCATCTTCAACCTTTGGGCAGCCAAAAACGTTGAGAGAGAGAGAGAGAAGAGGTTCCACCATTAAAGCTCCCTTAACCTTCATTTCCCACTTCAATTCACCTTAAAAACTTATCCTCCCTTCACTAAAAATTTCCCTTAGTAGAGCAAGAATTGGGCAGCAATTAGAAGAAGAGAAAGTGGAAGAAAGTGAGGTGTGAACAAGCTTAGAAAATCACCAAAGAGGTTAGTGCCATCTTTCTCTTTCTTTCTTTGGATATCCATGTTAAGACACTAAGTTAGGCTAGGAATTTGTGAGAATTGAAGAGAATTATGCATGCTAGGGTATATGGTAAATTTCAGCAGCCTATAGGGGGTGGTGATTTTGATTGTTTTGATGGGTTTAGAGTGGACTAGAGATGGTGTTTAAAGTATATATATATATTGATAATGAATTATTGTGTTTAATTAAGGTATGTTGTGAGAATGGGAATGGAGAATTAGGGTTTTGGAGAGAAATTTGGACTTTGCTTATGTAATGGTGAATGAATATTCTAATGGTCAATTAATGACCATTTGAGGTAAATTGACCACAACTTGGAGTGAATTGAAGTATTGGAAAACTAATTTGGTATGCTGCCTAGTGAAACCAGCAGGTTTGGATGTGAGTCCAGCCTGTTTGGACAGCCATAACTTGGGCTGTGTAGGTTTAATTGGTGTTTGGCCAATTGGACATGAAACTAAACACATAATGGCACAACTTTGGTGAAGAAATCATGCCCATAAGACCAAACCAAGTGGACCAAAAACTTTCCCCAATCCGGGTGTCCTGCAACCAGTTTCTGCAGAATGACCAAATTAAAAGTGATTATTCATTTGGCCATAACTCAGTGTAGAATGGCCCAATTGACCTGAAATTTTACCAGCAACAAGCTTAGATATAGACCAACAACTTTCATGAAGAAACCTACCCCAAATTATGACCAGAACCTATCCAACAAGGGAGTTGCAGTCACTATTCACTGTACTGTAGATATGGTCAGTCCAGAAAAATTCCAATCCGGCCAGTTGTGGTTTTTGGACCATAACTTGAGCTACAAAACTCCAAATGGAGTGACTTAAAAAAATAAATTCAACTAGACAAAATAAGGAACAACTTTCATGTTTATCATTTTCTCAAATTCCCACTGCAACAGTAACTAATAAAACAGTAAAGATAGGGTATGAAAACTGAAAATTCTGCTCCATTAATTTTAAGCTTAGAAATGGTATTGGTAACCAATACCAACAAATTTTGAATGCAAAATGTGGTATGTTGGGAGTGTTAAAACTAATGTACCTATTTTCTATGCAAAAGTCAACATTTTTGTTGACTAATGAAGGGAATAGTAACACCAAAACTTGAAATTCAAAAATTGAAAAATTCAATAGTGTCAAATGCCCTAGTATACCTAACAAGATTGGTTTGGATTGTTTGGCATGCCAATAGGGTTCAGTTAGCAGTACTGCACATGGCATTATGCCATTCTGTGATTTCATGGCTTTTAGCCATTCTGACATTATGTTGATACTTGGCTTTGTGCCTAATGTTATTATAGCTTATTAGCTGTTCTGTTGCACACCGGGAGACACATATGTGACCGATGGTGTGACGGCCCGAGATACTTGATACCCAGTGCCAGTTTAGCCGTTTATCCAGTCCAATCGTCCAGTATAGGTTACTTGGGCAACCAAAAATGAAAGTGGATAAATTTAATGAAATAATGAATGTAACAAGTACAAAATAAGTAAGACTACAAATACTCATAGAAAATTTATTTGCAATAAGACATCGATACATTCACTGCATATTTATTTTCTGTTATTTCTTTTTATTTTATTATTGGCACCACTAAGCATTATTGCTTAGCGCGTTGCTTTTGCCACGCGTAGGTTCTGGAGATACTGACCGAGAGCCTAGTAGACCACAGACTGGATGAGACCTCCTGCAGCTCTGCATAGTGTCCGTGTCACCTCACCATCTTCAGTGCATTGGTAGGACACTAGGTTTCATTTTGGTATTTTGTAACTATCTTTTATTTTTTCTTGTGTAAATGAGACTTATATAATGTATTTTGATGTTAATGTATATAGTGGAAATTGTGTTTGTGAATGAAAAAATGAATATTTATTTATGACTTTTACATGATTATCATATGAGATGAATGATTGAGAAATGGAAATGTTGTTCAAAAACATATTGAGATTTTGTTGATGAAATGGAGTTGGGATTGATTGGAAATGATTATTGGAAGTGCTTTTTCACAGGTTCCGAAGAACTGTTTTCTCCATTTTTAGCCAGTACTCTGCCGGATTTTCTATAAAATTTTCGGAACCTCAAATAAATTATAATTTCAATAAATGACTTAAATGAATTATATTTCACAAGTTATATTCAAAACTATGATAAAAATAAATTAAGGAAGAATAAAAATGATTAAGATAAAATAGAGTGTTCCGGTACACCGGGTGACATATCTTACTCGGATATACTGTAGACGGGCAAGGGGTGTCACATAACTTGTGTATGTGTGTGACTTACTAGGCTCATCACTAATTGGCAATGAGACATGATATCAACTCTTAATATCATCAGAACTCTTTCTTACCATAAATGATTTCTCTAAATCATTTTACGAACCTCATAGACCATGGTTAACACCTAGCATAGCATGCCATGGCCACCCAATTAGTAATAAGGTTTACCTTAAATGAACCTATAATCATATATTACCATGCACTAGAATCTCTCTGTTACAAAATCCCAACTCAAGCTGGAGTCATGGTTTATGTCAAACTCCATTTGCTATGAATATTATGTTCTCTTTTAATTCCAGTTCTTGATTAAAGATTTTCTCATCAGAAACTCTTTTCTGAATAAATCTATCTGTCCTGGCCAGGAACTTGAAACATCAAGAACAATTAAATGAACATAAGATTTTATCTCTATTTACTTAGAGGAACAGATTCCATCTTGATCAACACCTACCTCCATATATAACTAGTAGGAGCCAACACATGCCCATATACCCATACATAGTACAAGTATGAAAGCAGTATCAAACTCAAACTACTTATATACAAGATAACTGTGCTATCTCAGGTCTAAAGATTATATGCACTGATATGATTTATGACAAAACATTGACAAGAGTAAACTCCATGTGCTTGTCATAAGTGTCACTAGTTCGGCCTACTTATCATTTATAAGTGCCTATCATGTTTGTTATATGGCATGAGACTCACCATTCCATCTTATTTATATCTCATATAAATAACTTGGGAATAAACATGAATACAATCTTTCTGGATAAGTCATGTCCTTATTATGAAGTATCCTCGATTGTGAACCTATTTATGATACTTTGTGCTAGAAATATTGTCACTCATATTCTTAACAACTTAAGAATAATATTTCTAACAAAATATCAATGGACCTTTTCTATTAAACATAAATATATTATGTAAACGGAAAAGTGGAAATGCCTTTTATTAATAAAAATATGTACAAGATACATACTAAATGATATGCTCTAGGGCATACTACTAACACCCTAAAAGGCTACAAATGTGACATATTAGTAACATTAAAACCTAATTTACCTAGAATGCATCGAGGGTCGACATATTAGGTTGACTAAGCAAATAATAGAGTTCAGTGAATTAATTATCAAGCATTATCATTAGAGACAGTTTAAATGAGTACTGAAACACTTCAAATTTGTGTTTCTCAGTTAGCAAAGACTCAGGGAAAGGGAAGGAAACACTAAGTCAAGGCCAGGAGACAGTTATCAGAGGTTTGCACAATAGTTATTTCTTTTGAAATTTTCAATTGAAATAAATTATGATTATTTGTATGTTATTGTTTAAAATTGTGTTTGTGCACAATATTTATTTCTTTTGAATTTTTCAATTGAAATAAATTATGATTATTTATATGTTATTGTTTTAAATTGTGTTTGTGCACAATAGTTATTTCTTTTGAATTTTTCAATTGAAATAAATTATGATTATTTGTATGTTATTGTTTTAAATTGTGTTTGTGCACAATATTTATTTCTTTTGAATTTTTCAATTGAAATAAATTATAATTATTTATATGTTATTGTTTTAAATTGTGTTTGTGCACAGTATTTATTTTGACTTCTCATTTTCTACTTAAAAGGTTAATTGAACATTATAGTTTTAAATTGTGTCCGTGCACAATACTTTTATATTCACTGCTTTTACTAGCAAATTTATTTGGAGAAATGAGTTATGAATAACTTTTTATTGTTTTGGCTTTGAGAATCTTATTTGGAAATTATTGTGTTGCCTACTTGCAAATGGAAATTTTGAGATAAAATATGATTTGTGGTTTGTATAAAATATTTAAATATTGTGATTTGAAAATGTTTTGATTCACACTTGGCATGACACTGTTACTATGTTCCTCCTTTATTTATGGGGTGAGTGTGATTATATTCCTCCCTCTTTGACTTATCAGTCTGGGGTGAGTGTGATTATTTTCCTCCCTCTCTAATTTACCAGTTGAGGTTGTAGATCGGATGAGTACACATTAGCTAGCTAGCCACCTCCCTCATTGATTTCGATTAGTGGGGTTGTAGATTGCTTTGTCGTGGTGTATAACATGGCATTGATTGAAAATTTGGTGTCATGGCTTAAGTTGTGTATGAATTGGCAACACTGTGTTTATTAAATTATTTGACTCAAAATTTTTCTATAATGAGCTTTGATAATTTGTGAAATGTAATTGTGCAGTATTGAAATTGTGTTATTGATTTGCAAAACTGTATTATTCAGTTATTTGATCAAATGGTATTATTGATTGGCAAAACTGTATTATTCAGTTATTTGATCAAATTTGTGTTATATGAACTTTGTAAATTGTGAAATGGAGTTTAAATTCTTATTGACATTCACTATCTTTTGAATTTAACCATGTTTTGACTTATTGGGATTTATTGTGATATTGTGAAATGGAGTTCAAATTCTTTATGACATTCATTGTCTTGAATTTAACTATGGTTTAAGTATCCATTATTTATATGACTTATGATTTGTGATTTAAAGTTGTATTTGGTTAATGTTGTGCACCACTGAGACATTGTCTCAGCGATAGCTTTTCTGTCACACCTTACCCCTCTGTAAGGCATAACATGATCCCGTAGTATACCTAATGAATTACCAACTCTGTCTACTGATAACCCATTAAATACACTACAAGGGATTTTAAAAACTTTTCTTACTTCTTTTACAGTGGTGAGCACTATTTACAGGTGTTAAAAACCTTTTTGAACTGAAGTGATAGAACTAATATATTTGAATTATTTGGAATTTCTGTAAAAATTTTGGCAGAGTGCCATCTGTATTTTGGATAAAACAGTTCTTCAGAAAACCTGTAAAAAGCACTTCAATATATTTCCAAATCTCAACTCCAACATATTTTTCAACACAACATATTTCTCAATTCAAATTCACAGTAATTTTTCAAAGTCTGAGATGCAAGAAATATAATACAATTTTTTTACAAGTCAGAATATCTCATAATTTACTTTACAACTTCAATGTACAATTTTAATTTGCAATTGCTCAAAACCAAAAACAATAAGTACATACAGTGGTCATACATTACAGTACAAAATGCAAAATGTTGGTATACTCATTATACCCGGTAGTCTCTCACTGGAGGTACTAGCAGCCTAGTCTGCTGCCCTGTCTGTCTGTCTACCTGCGACAACAATAAAAAGCTATCGCTAAGACGATGTCTCAGTGGTGCATAACATTAACCAAATACAATTTAAATCATAATTCATAAATCAATATAAATAGTGGATACTTAAAACCATAGTTAATTTCAAGACAGTAATTGTCAACAAGAATTTAAACTCCATTTCTCAATATCACAATAAATTTCAATAAGTCAGATCATGGTTGAATTCAAAAGACAGTATATGAATGGGTAGAACCCGGGTCAAATAACACAAACACATCTTGATTAAAAGTTGAGAAGGTACCAGCCACAACATCAGATGTCTCAGCCTCTTCCCTTTGTCTCATTGCATACATTCTGACTGGAGCACTGTCTTGCTCTGATTGTTTCACTTTGCCTTGGCTGCCTGCTGGGCTACCTCTACCCCTGCCTCTACCTCTGCTGGGTGGTTGTGAACTTCTAGTGACAGGGCTCTGAACTGACCCTTCTGCAGTAATAGGAGGTGGTCCAACTCTACGACTACTGGCGCAGTCCTTGGCAAAGTGTCCTGTGCCTCCACAGTTATAACAGGCTCCAATAGCCTTGTAGCAGATCCCACCATGATTTTTCCACATGTCTCACATTGGCGGGGAGGGTAAGAACCTCTGGTACTCTGCTGAGCAGATAGGGGAGGCTTCTGTCCTGAATATCTTCCCCTACCAGATTTCTTGCCACCTCTGCTGTGTCCCCCATAGTTCTTCCTTTTTCCAATAGGACCACTGGAACTCTGTTCTGCAGATTTTCCCTCTTTCTCTGTCTTCTCTGATTTCTTTTTCTCAGGAGCAGCTTCAGACTCAATTCTTTCTAACTCTAGAGCTTGAGAAATAAGTTCAGAGAAGTTAGTGTGTTTGAATCCGACTACTTGTAATCTAATACTGGGCTTCAAGCCAGTTTCAAATCTCTTGCATCTCTCCCTGCTGGTAGAAAGTAAACTCACTGCATAATGGCTCAGGCAGGAAAATTCTCTTTCATACTCACCTTTGATCGCCCCTGCTTTGAGACTTAGGAATTCTTGTAGCTTCTGGTCTACATAAGCATCAGGGACATACTTTTGCCTGAATTCCTTGAGAAAGTCATTCCATATTAGCACTGCAGGTTCTACAAGACTGTGGGGAATGGTTTTCCACCGGTCATAAGCATCCCCCTGTAGCAAAGATACAGAGTATTCAAATCTGAGCTCCTCTGTGCAATGCAGTTTCTTGAATACCCTATCCATCCTTTCTAACCATTGTTCAGCTTCTAGAGGATCTACTGTCCCCTTAAACTCTGTAGCCCCATACTTCATCAATTTGTCATACTGCCTTGTAGGAGATTGTGGTTGTACCACTGGTGTCTGTATTGGGACTTGAGTAAGCACATTACCAGCCATTTGTTGGAATATTGCAGCCATCACGAGCGAATCGAGTAGGAAATCGTGGTGCTGCAGGCCGGTCTTCTTGAACCATTGAGTAGGCCTGGGGCATCCCCTTGCACCTCAGCCTCAATAGATTGATCGACTGAACGATCACCCTCTTCCATAGTTAATGCGAGGATTTTAGATCTCCTGAAGCAATAACACAAGGAGATTTCCTCCCGTTAGTGCATATTTATAATGTAATGTACTGTATGTATCAAACAATGATATTGAGCAGTTGTACTATGAAGAAAGAATATTCAAATAACAGGTGAAAACAGAGTTTAAAAACTTTGTTCTGATACCACTAAAACATGTCACACCCTCCCCCTCTGTAAGGCATAACATGATCCCGTAGTATACCTAATGAATTACCAACTCCGTCTACTAATAAGCCATTAAATACACTACAAGGGATTTTAAAAACTTTTCTTACTTCTTTTACAGTGGTGAGCACTATTTACAGGTGTTAAAAAACTTTTTGAACTGAAGTGATAGAACTAACATATTTGACTTATTTGGAATTTCTGTAAAAATTTTGGTAGAGTGCCATCTGTATTTTGGATAAAACAGTTCTTCAAAAAACCTGTAAAAAGCACTTCAATATATTTCCAAATCTCAACTCCAACATATTTTTCAACACAACATATTTCTCAATTCAAATTCACAGTAATTTTTCAAAGTCTGAGATACAAGAAATATAATACAATTTTTTTACAAGTCAAAATATCTCATAATTTATTTTTCAACTTCAATGTACAATTTTAATTTATAACTGCTCAAAACCAAAAACAATATGTACATACAGTGGTCATACATTACAGTACAAAATGCAAAATGTTGGTATACTCATTATACCCGGTAGTCTCTCGCTGGAGGTACTAGCAGCCTAGTCTGCTGCCCTGTCTGTCTGTCTACCTGCGATAGCAATAAAAAGCTGTCGCTGAGACGATGTCTCAGTGGTGCACAACATTAACCAAATACAATTTAAATCATAATTCATAAATCAATATAAATAGTGGATACTTAAAACCATAGTTAATTTCAAGACAGTAATTGTCAACAAGAATTTAAACTCCATTTCTCAATATCACAATAAATTTCAATAAGTCAGATCATGGTTGAATTCAAAAGATAGTATATGACAATAAGAGTTTAAATTCATTTCACAATCTCACAATACATATCAATAAATCACACACAGCTTAATCATGTTCAAAAGTTCAATTCGTCCCAAAAGTCGATGGCTAATGAGGTATTCAATTCGTCCCAAAAGTCGATGACTAATGAGGAATAAAATAGCTAGCTAGCAAAAATATGAGTACTCATCCAATTCATCCTCAACAAGCACACACCTCAACACTTCAGCCAGAGAGGGAATTCAATTCATCCCACTAGACAAGCTAGCGAGGAATACAATCAATATACATGATAGCTGTGGTTTTAAACAATTTCCAATACTTTTCAATCAATAAGTATCCATCAATATCATTCAAACAATTTCTCACAGTTTCAAACCATTTATAGTGCTTTTCAAGCAATAAATATCCATTCAAAAACATTTCCACAATTTAAAACAATAATGTACAAATAGTCATAATTTATTTCAATTGAAAATAATTCAAAAGAAATAGTTGTTGTGCACAAACCTCTGATAACTGTCTCTTGGTCTGGACTCAGTGTTTCCTTCCCTTTTCCTAAGTCTGTGGTAGCTAAGAAACACAATTTGAAGTGTTTCAGTACTAAATTAAACTGTCTCTATCGATAATGTTTGACAAATAGTTCACTGAAAGCTATTATTTGCTTAATCACCTAATATATCGACCCTCGATGCGTTCTAGGTAATTTAGGTTTTAGTGTCACTAATATGTCACATTCGATAAGGTTTTAGGGTTGGTATGTTTTACCAAACTCATTTCCTTGTTTAGTGCATTTTAATGCAACTTGCTGGATTCTGGTATACTAATTTGACCTAGTCGGACGACCTAGTTCCCTCGGTTTTCGGGTTTTGGTCAAAACTACAAACTTGTATATCTATGTCTTACGGAACGCGGGGCAAAATTTTAGGTCATTCTGAGTTATATAGACCAAGTTATGGTCATTTTACTATTGCTGGTCAAATGGCATCAAATTAGGTCATTTTAGGTCAAATTTGGTCAACTTTGGTTCGGCCAGTTTTTGGACCCGAACTTGTGCAAGCTGTTTGACTTGCTTATGGTCATTTCTGTGCTTTGTTGTCTTCATAAGACTTGTAGGTATGGATCTTAACTCTTCATGGTTAAAATTTCAGGTCAATTGGACCTGTTTTGAGTGAGTTATGGCCTATACACTAACTGCTGCCCAATTGGTCAGTTTTCAGGTTTCACTTGCACTTAATCCGAATTGGTCATTTTTCATGTCACCTTGCAAGCAGAATTTTGGTATGCTTTCTTAATGAAAGTTGGCACATTTTGTGCCTATTTTCACTTCCAATTGGTCTCATACCAATTGAAGTTACACATTTAAAGTTATAGGCTAAAATGCATACTGCCCTTAATTACCTTGCTTAAACATACATCAATGACACATTTACCTTACTATATGTCCACTTCCCTTACCAATTCTGTTTTGGTACATTCCCAAAACCATATACCACCTTACCTTAAAGTCATTTTGGGCAGATTACAAACATCCTTAACACACCAAAGAAAACTCTAATTCATAAAGTCCAATTACAACCACAAATACACATAAACACTACTCATTATTTCATACAATTTCCACCACTAATTTGTATACATATCCATCAATCCTCAATGTCATAATTCTGCCAATATCTTCATGAATTCATACATTCATCAAAGTGTCCCAAGGCTGCCGAATTGTTCCACAATGCCAAAGTGTCCTACAATTCATCAATTTCCATTCCAAGTGCACAATCACCATATACATACATGGAATTAACTTACTAGGACATTAATCACCCTATTCAACATAATTTCCCATCAAATAAATGTAAGAATAAATCATCAAATATACATTTCCATGGCTGTCCAAACTGGATATATCAATAACTCCTCAAACTTGAAAATTTTCTTCACAAATCAAACACCCATAACATGTATACAAACTTTATCAAAGAATTATTCAAAAATACAAACTTACCTTTGGTTGGGACTTGTTAAACCTTGACTAAACTTCTTGATTTTAGTATCAAACTCTTCCTTGTGATGTGGGGATAAAACTTAATGGAGAAACCTAAGTAATTGGAAGTGAAATGAGGACGTTAAGGGAGCTTCATGCAAAATGGCTATGGAGTTTTCCCTAGCTCTCCATTTCGGCAAGGTTGAGAAAATGAAGGAGATGATGCTTGAGTGGGAGTAATCTGCCCACTTATGCTTATTTTTAATCCATATTAAAATCCTTAGTGGTCCACTTACTTAATTTAAATCATATAATATGTTTAACTTCCTTTTATTCCACATTAAACCCTTAATTCTTGCTATTTACATTAGGTACCACCAAATTAATTTTTCATTATATTTTCCAAGTGTAATATTATTTATTTTTAATGGACATTTAGGTCAAAAGACAATTCGGGATGTCAAATGACCATAATGCCCCTGTTCGGGTTACATTCCCGATTCTTCGGTAACACCGGGTTTTGTCTGTTTTTCGATTTCTCACTTTTCTTTGTACTAATTATTTAATTTTTCTTTGATATTTCTAATGATATTTCTACTTCAATAGGGGTCTTTTTAAGTCCTAAAAATATTTTTCAGGGTTCCCCGCAGTCCAGGGCTAGTCAACGGTCCACGCCGTGACTTCCCGGTGCGGTCACCCATCGCTAGGGTTCTCGGCTCGCTTAACTTGGTTACATTTCTTTGCTATTATTTTTTCTTTGTTTTTCTTGTATTTTCTTTTCTTGTATTTCATTATTTAATGTCTCCTCCCATATATCAAGTGTAGTTCTAGGCATCCTAGCTGTCCGGGCAACACTGGTAACCGGAACAGTAAAACGCACTACCGAACATAGGGGTGTTACATTTTCATTGCTGTCACAGGTAGACAGACGGATAGGGCAGCAGACTAGGCTGCTAGTGCATTCAGCGAGAGATCATCGGGTATATTGAGTATACCACATTTTGCATTTTGTACTGTAATGTATGTTCACTGTATGTATATATTATTCTTGGTTTTGAGCAGTTGTAAATTAAAATTGTACATTGAAGTTGTAAAATAAATTATGAGTTATTTTGACTTGTAAAGTTTGTACTATATTTCTTTTATCTCATCCTTTGAAAATATTGAAAAAAAATTATTATGGATTTGAGTTGAGAAATATATTGTGTTGCTTAACTGTTGGAGTTGAGATTGAGAAATATGTTTGAAGTGCTTTTTACAGGTTTTTGAAGAACTGTTTTATTCAAAATACAGAGGGCACTCCGCCAAAATTTTTACAGAAATTCCTAATAATTCAAATGTGTTAGCTATTTCACTTAAGTTCAAAAATTTTTTTAACACCTATAAATAGTGCTCACCACTGTAAAAAGAAGTAAGAAAAGTTTTAAAATTCCTTGTAGTGTATTTAATGGGTTATCAGTAGACGAAGTTGGTAATTCCTTAGGTATACTACGGGATCATGTTATGCCTTACAGAGGGGTAGGGTGTGACACAATAAAGAATAGATATCCATTGCCCCACATTGATGACTTGTTTGATCAGTTGAGGGGTGCAGTTGTGTTTTCTAAAATTGACCTGAGATCAAGTTATTATCAGCTCAAAGTACAAGAGCAGAGTATTCCTAAAACTGCCTTCAGTACCCGTTATGGCCATTATGAGTTTTTGGTTATACCATTCGGGTTAACTAATGCTCCAGCTGCTTTTATGGATCTGATGAACACTATCTTCAGACCATACCTCGACCAGTTTGTTGTGGTTTTCATAGATGATATATTAGTCTATTCGAGGAATGCAGAAGAGCATGATAGACATCTGCGGATTGTACTGTAGACTTTGAGGGAGAAACAGCTATATGCCAAATTGTCGAAGTGTGAATTTTGGCTGAAGGAAATATCTTTCTTAGGGCATGTAGTATCAGAAGAGGGTATCAAGGTAGATCTAAGTAAGATTGAAGCTATCCTTAATTGGAGGCCACCTAGGAATGTCACAGATATTCGCAGTTTTCTAGGTTTAGCTAGATAATACCGTCGATTTGTGAAGGGATTATCCATGTTGGCATCTCCATTGACTAAGCTACTCCGAAAGATGTAAAATTTCAGTGGATGGATAAATGCCAACAGAGTTTTGATGAATTGAAAAGATGTTTGACTGAAGCTTGTGTCCTGACTTTACCTACACCGGGTAAAGAATACACCATTTACAGTGATGCTTCTCATAATGGGTTAGGCTGTGTATTGATGCAAGATTGAAATGTCATTGCCTATGCATCACGCCAGCTGAAACCGCATGAGAGGAACTATCCAACACATGATTTGGAACTTGCAGCTATTGTGTTTGCTCTTAAGATCTGGAGAAACTATTTGTATGGGGAGAAATGTTACATCTACACAGACCATAAGAGTTTGAAGTATTTGGGCACCCAGAAAGAGTTGAATTTGAGACAGAGGAGATAGTTAGAGTTGACAAAAGACTATGACTGTCTGATAGACTATCTGTAACACCCTCCCGGTAACTATTCCGTACATTCTACTGTTCCGGTGACCGGTGTCGGTCCGGACAGCTAGAATGTCCGGAAAAATATTTAAACTAAAGTGAGGAACCATAATTAACTCAAATATTGATAAGAAAAATTTAGTAAAAATTTTAGAAATAAAATAAAAACAAGTTAAACGAGCAGGTGCCCTAGCGATGGGTAACCAGAGGAAAGTTGCGGTTCTCGCAACGAGGAGCCCTAGGACCAGGGAAAAATTCATAAAATAATTTTTGAGACTCCAGAGAAGGGTTATTGAGGTTCCCATGGCATTAGAATGCCAAGAAAATACCTAGAAAAATTTTTCAATCGGTACAGACAATTTTGACCCGTTAAGCCAAACGGAGGGCATTTTGGTCATTTCGCCTTCAGAGGTGATTTTTGGCCGACTTGTCCAGTCGAGTAAATAATTATTATGACATAAAATATGAATAAACATTACTAGAAATTAAATTGAAAATGAGTAGTGGAGGAAAGAAAAGAAAAATACAATATATGCAATTTATGACATCATTGTGATGTCATTTAAAATTACCAACCAATCACAATTAAGCAACCATTTGACTAACTAATTAAAGAGATAAACAAAGACTAAGGAAGACCAAAAACCAGCAGCCATCCCTCTTTCCTCAAATGCAGCCGAAACCTTTGATTGCCCTAAACCTCCATTAATCCTTCAACCAAAGCTCAATTTCCTCCTTCATTTCACCCTAAAACCCTAGAGACCTTTCACTAAAATTTGTTCTTACACCTTGCAAAACCTTTTGGCAGCCAAGAAGAAGAGAAGAAAGTGAAGAATTTGAGCTTTTGAAAAGCTCCTAAGTGAGGTTAGTGCTATACTTTCACTCTCACTCTTTTAATCCTTGTTAGAGTATCACTTTAAGTTAAGAAATTGTAAGAATTTGAAGTAAATCATATATGTTAGAGTATCTTCAATTTTCGGCAGCCCTAAGGAAGGATGAGTTTGATTGTTTTAATGAATTTAGAGTGGCTAGAAATGATGTTTAAGGTATGAATATGCATGGATGTTGAACTAGTGTGCTAATTGAGGTTTATGGGTAAATTGAATTTGACATTAGGGTTTTGAGTAGTAAAAATTGATTTGGCTTATGAAACTGTTAAAGAACACTCTAATGGTCAATTAGTGACCATTTGAGGTATGTTGACCATAAATTGGACTGAAAAATGGCATGGCAAAGTGGAATGGTAGGCTGCCTAAAGACAGCAGAATGGTGACTGAGATTTCAGTCCAATTACACAGCCATAACTTTGGCTGTGTTGGTCCAATTGGTGTTTGGCCAATTGGACATGAAACTAGGCTTATAATGGCACATTTTTGCTGAAGAAACCATGCCCAAAAGACCAAATCAAGAGGACCAAAAGTTGGCCCCAATCCGGACACCCTGCAATTGATTCTGCAGAATGACCAAATGAACAGTAACTGTTCATTTGGCCATAACTCACTATAGATTTGGTCAATTGACCTGAAATTTTTACAGAAACAAGTTAAGACATAGACAAACAACTTTCATGAAGAAATCTACCCCAAATTATGGCCAGAACCAATTCAAAAATGCAATCACAGTCACTGTTCATGTTAGCAGTACTGCACATGGCAATATGCCATTCCGTGATTTTATGGCTTTTAGCCATTCTGACCTTGCATTGAGACTTGGCCTTGTGCCTGATATTGTTTACAGCTTGTTAGCTGTTCTGTTGCACACCGGGAGATGCATATGTGACCGATGGTGTGACGGCCCGAGGTACTTGATACCCAGTGCCAGTTTACCCGTTATCCAGTCCAGTCGTCTAGTGTAGGTTACTTGGGGCAACCAAATGAATGAAAATGGGCAAAGTAAAAGAAATAAATGAATGGAT
Source organism: Hevea brasiliensis (assembly GCF_030052815.1). Lineage (NCBI taxonomy): Eukaryota > Viridiplantae > Streptophyta > Magnoliopsida > Malpighiales > Euphorbiaceae > Hevea > Hevea brasiliensis. The sequence continues at coordinate 54,709,748 of NC_079497.1, read as the reverse complement.
ATACAAATACAAGACAAACAAAACATGCACATGCAATACATATTTATTTTCTGTTATTTCATGTTATTTTATTATTGCACCACTAAGCATTATTGCTTAGCGTGTTGCTTTTGCCACGCATAGGTACTGGAGATACTGATCGTGAGCCCAGTAGACCGCAGACTGGGTGAGTCCATCCTGCAGTTCTGCACAGTGTCCGTGTCACCTCACTACCTTCAGTGCATTGGTAGGGCACTAGGTGTCATTTTGTCATTTTGTAACTAAATTTTTATTTTCTCATATGTATTTGGATCTATGTAATGCATTTTGATGTTCATGTAAATAATGAAGATTTATGGTTATGTATGGAAGTAATTTGAGTATTTATTTGTTGTTTATACATATGAGTACCTTGAAAAATGATGATTGAGAACTGAAATTAAAATGTTGTTAAGATCTTGATATTGAGACTTTGTTGATGAATTGAAGTTGGGATTGTTTGGAAAATTATTTGGAAGTGTTTTAACAGGCTCCGAAGAACTGTTTTCTCCATTTTTAGCCGGTACTCTGCCGGATTTTCTTTAAAATTTTCGGAACCTCAAATAAATGACAATTTTGATAAATGGCTTAAATAAATTATCTTTCATAAAATATATTCAAAGGCATGATATAAATTAATTAAGGTATATTAGAGTGTGCCGGTACATCGTGTGACATTACTTACTCGGGTATACTGTACACGGGTAAGGGGTGTCACATTTAGTGGTATCAGAGCACGGTTTAGGCGTTTCTGGGCCTAGATTGAGTCCATACCATGCATTGCATTTGTAAGAGTCGAGGTGACACTAATGCAGATCTGTTTGTCTTTCTTATTTTGAATAGGATATGGACCCTTCATCTTAAAGAGCAGTCGAGGAGGAAGTGGAGAGTCATGCTCCACCTGCAAATGAGACTGGGGCATGGGAGAACTCGCCCGCCACTCAAGCCGAGCTCGGCCTCCACGAGCCATGTTCCAAAGAAATGGCCGATTTCTTTAGACAAATGGCCGGGGTAATGCCAGCACCACCACCACCACCAGTTCCACAGCAGAAATAACAGCTGGAAAGGCTAAGAAAGTTTGGAGCAATGGACTTTTTCGGCAAGAGAGAAGATGATTCTGTTGCAGCCGAGAATTGGTTGAACAGAACAGGCAGAGTTCTAAAACAACTCCACTGCACCCCGGAGCAAAACCTAGAGGCTGCCATATCCCTGTTGCAAGATGATGCCTACGAATGGTGGGATACTGTGTCCAGTGAAGTGCAGCCAGAAGCTATAACTTGGGACTTCTTTCTCTCAGAATTCAAGAAGAAATATGTGGGTACTGTATACCTGGAAGAGAGAAGAAGAGAGTTCATTAACCTGAGGCAGAGACAGCTATCAGTGGCCGAGTATGAGAAGGAATTTGTCTGATTAAGCCGCTACGGAAGGGAGATTGTCCCTAATGAAGCTGAAATATGTAAGAGATTTGAAGAGGGACTAAATGACAACATCAAGATCCAGCTCACTGCCTTGGGAATCACAGAATTTAGCAAGTTGGTGGAAGCTGCAATAAGGGTTGAAAAAGTGAGAATTAGTGAGCAGACGAGAAGGGAGAGATAGCAAAAGAGGGGACCAGGTCAGTCTAGCTCATCTCCTGCACCTGGGAAGAAGTTCAGAGGTCCACCTGCACAGAGTTCAGGTCAGCCACATGGTCAGGGTCAGTCTTAGGGGCCCAGGCCATAGTTCACTCCTAGGAGAGGTCAGTCCACACCATCAGTGGGCAGCTCTCTAGGGATGGGGTTCAGGGGACCAGCCCCAACATCTTCTGCATGTCCACACTGTTTGAAATGGCACAAGGGGGAGTGTTGGAGAGTGACTGGTGCCTGTTTGAGATGTGGGTCAACAGAGCATCAGTTGAAGAACTGCCCACGTAGAACTACTACAGCTACTCCAACACAAGCAGACAGACCTGCTCCTGCACCACAGAGAGGTAGAAAATCTAGTAAATCTGACGCTGTGGGACCATCACAGAGGCCTGCATCTGAGCCAGCAGAGAGACCAGATAACAGACCACCTGCCATAAATTATGCCCTGAGAGCTTAGGAGGAGCAAGATGTCCCGGACGTCATTAGGGGTACGTTCTCCCTCTACACTACACCTATGCATGCATTGGTGGATCCAGGATCCACTCATTCATATATCTGCATCAACCTACCCGTAGAAAGGGGGATACTGGTAGGGGAGAGTGACCAAAACATTCTGGTCACTAATCCATTGGGCCATAGTGTAGTGGTGAACAAAGTATACAAGGGTTGCCCGTTAAGGATTCAGGGGTATGAATTCTTGGCAGACCTGATTGAGTTGCCCTTCCACGAGTTTGACGTGATTTTGGGAATGGACTGGTTATCACGTCATCAGGCAATAGTTGATTGCAAATTGAAGAGAAATTTCTCTTAAAACTTCAGAGGGTAATGAGATCATAGTTGTGGGGGAAAGGACAGATTTCTTGTCCAATGTCATATCAGCCACAGTTGCAAGAAGAATGATGTGAAAAGGCTGTGAAGCCTACCTAGCACATGTGGTGGATACTAGGTAGGCTAAGCCAAACCTGAGTGACATACCCACAGTAAGAGACTTCCCAGAGGTATTTCCTGAAGAGTTGCCTGGTTTGCCACCAGAAAGGGAAGTTGAATTTGTAACACCCCTCACCCGACTACAGTGTAGCCGAGCAAAGTGTGCTACATTCGGTGCCAGAGCACCCTATCTTTTCTTACTTTATTCCTTTCATAATTTAATCTCATTATATTTTAATATTAATTATTTTTTGTACGGAGAAACCAGCAGAGTTTCCCCTATTTTATTACCAGTTGACGTGTTTTACTATTTACCTATTTGAAAGTTTCAACAATATTTTCAGAATAAAGTCTTATCCATGCTAATCATAATTATCTCATCAATCATTCTCATAATTTTCTCATATTTCAAATCTCATACATACATTTCAATTTCATAATCATTTCCATGCATACTCAATTCGTATGTAAACATTCTCAAATTACATAAGCAAAATTTTCAAATTTCCTTAATTTACATAATTTACAAAATAATTACAAAATTTCATAATTTACATGATATACAAATTAATTACAATTTGCTAATTTATATTACAATATAAGAAATAATTAACATACACAAAATACATGATATGCTTAATGTGAGCCCTATCTACATGCATTGCTGAGGAGGTGACAACCTTTGACACTCTGCAGATCTGAACTCTCAAAATTTCCACCAAACGTCCGGTGGGTTCTAGCTTGATTACTGCGCGAGGAAACAATTCCATCGCGCTAAGCATTCTCGCTTAGTGGTGCAATAATATAACAAGGAAATAATATACAAATAAAGATAGACATAAAACATAATTCAAATAATCAAGATTTATTTATACTTCACATGCGGTTTCTAAAATTCAATGTGTTATATCCTAATTTAGTCTTCTTTGAAAGTGTTTATTTGCCAATGTACAGTAATAATGTACAAAGAAAAATGATTTGAAAATAATAAATTTATGCTTATATTGTTATATAAGCACATTTGCAATATTTATTTATGTTATAATTTTCTTTGCTAATCTTTTAGCATTTTCTCTATACTTGCTAGGTTGTTTCAGATTATTTCATAATAAGTAAATTTTGATATCTCATTCAGTTCATTTCGATTCTTTCTAATAAATAACTATCCTAATTTATTTTAGGTCATCTTACTCATTTATTTTATTTAATTTCTAATATTTTTAATTGCTAATATTCTTAACTTATCTCAATAAATTACACTGCCCAAGTAACCTACGACAGGCTGACTAAACTGGATAACGGGTCGTTGGCACTGGACACCGCGGTGCCTCGGGCCGTCATACCATGGGACGCAGAACATCAACCACGTATGCAGTCAGTATGGCTAAAAAGCCATGATAACACATAATCGGGCATAAAAGCCATGAATGTTGGCATAAAGCCATGAATACGGGCATAAAGCCATGAATACAGGCATAAAGCCTTTCGCGATCGCTAAAACAATACCCTATTGGCATGCCAATCTATCCAATCTGACACACGTGTCTAGGCAATACAAGGGCACATAATATCATTAAATATTAATATATTGTGTTTTATGAATTCATTATTTCATGAGAAATTTCAATTATAATTCATACATTCATTTGATCATTTATATGTTCACAATTCACATCAATTATCCTTTTATACCATTATACTCAAAATACTTCTCCTTTCTATGATAATGAGAACTAATGTCTCATTCATACATTAATATAGTTCATTTATTCATTCATTATGTTATTCATATTGATCACAATTCTAAACAATGGTTCACCTGTACCATTGTATTCAAAACATTTTCCTTTCTCATTTATACATTTAAGAATCTACTTATGTAATTACAAATTTTATATTTCAAGTTGAGTTACTAATATTTTATGAATTCCACTTGTGATGGGCATATAAGCCCTAACTATCTATTCACATCAATTAGGTGACTTATTTATCATGTTTCAAGTAATCCATGAAAATTTCATGGATTTCAAATTTATGCTTTTAATTTCCTTTTAACAGTTTTGACTAAGATGCATAGTCCACATTTGTCATACAATTCTAAGCATTTAAGCTTAGAATTGGTTCTAGGTCTTCATCTTAGTTTGTTACTCATTTTGATTACTATTCACCTTACTAGTCAACCAAAATGTTGACTTTTTCATACTTTAGGGATATGTTAATTCTAATTACATCAAGATCCCACATTTTGAGTTTTAAATTTGCTAGTATTAATTGCCAATTGCAATTTAAAGTCCCCTAGATGCATTTCTAATTTCAAATTTTGAAATTTCAAGTTTTGGTGTCACTATTCACCTCATTGGTCAACAAAAATGTTGACTTTTGGATAGAAAATAGGTGTATTGGTTTAACACCCCAAACATACCACATTTTGTATTTAAAACTTGTTGGAATTGATTGCCATTACCATTTCTATGCTTAAAACCAAAAGGGCAGAATTTTCAATTTTTGAAGCCTAACTTTACTGTTCTATTAAGCCCTGTTGTAGTGGGAATTTGAGGAAATGGTAAACATGAAAGTTGTTCCTTATTTTGTCTGGTTGAATTTCCTTTTTTGAATCACTCCATTTGGAGTTTTGTAGCTCCAGATATGGTCCAAAAACCATAGCTGGCCGGATTGCCAAAACTGCAGAATTACCAAATCTACAGTAACATGAACAGTGACTGTGACTGCCATTTGGGTTAGGTTCTGGCCATAATTTGGGGTAGGTTTCTGCATGAAAGTTGTTTTTCTATGTCTTAACTTGTTGCTGTAAAAATTTCAGGTCAATTGACCATTTCTACAGTGAGTTATGGCTTACTGTTCATTTGGTCATTTCTGCAGGTGCTGTTGCAGGGTATCCGGATTGGGGCCAACTTTTGGTCCACTTGCTTTGGTCTTTTGGGCATGGTTTCTTCAGCAAAAATGTGTCATTATAAGCCTAGTTTCATGTCCAATTGGCCAAATACCAATCGGACCAACACAGCCAAATTTATGGCTGTGTAATTGGACTGAAATCTCAGTCCATTGCTGCTGTCCCTAGGCAGCATAGTCATTCACTTTGCCATGCTATTTTTCAATCCATATTATGGTCAACTTACCTAAAATGGTGACTAATTGACCCTTATAATGTTCTTTCACAATTTCATAAGCTAAATCCAAGTTCCACACCTCAAAACCCTAATTTCCATTATAAATTTTCACAACTACCATAATTAATCACTTTCATTCCTTACATATATATATATATATATATCTTTTAAACATACTCTCTAGTTCACTCTAAGTCCATCAAGACACTCAATCATGTTCCTTCTTTAGGGCTGCCAAAAATCATGGTGGACATACACATAACTTTTATTCATTTAAGTTACAAATTCATACTTGTTTCAAGTCTCTAGCATGGGATTAAAGAGTTTTAAGTATATATGTGCACTAACCTCTTGTAGGGCAGAATTTTCCCAAGTTAATCTTCACTTTCTTTCCCTTTCTAGGCTTCCAAACACTTCCCAAGAGGTAGAGACAAGTTTTTAGTGAAGGGACTTAGGGTTTTGGGGTGAGGAAAGCATGGAAATTGAAGCTTTAGAAAGTTTGTTAATGGAGGAGTGAGGGAGGAGGTGAAAAACGTTTTTGAAGGAGAAGAAGGGCTGCTGTTTGCTTTTTAATTCTTTGGTCTCTTTTGACTCTTTTTATTAGTTAATTTGATGGTTACTTAATTGTGATTGGTGGACAATTTTAAATGACCTCATAATATGTCATAATTGGCATTTTATTATATTTTCTTTTCTCTTCTTCTCTACTCACTTTCAATTAATTTTTTATCAATATTAATTCATATTTTATGTCATAATAATTATTTACTTAACTGGACAAGTCGGCCAAAAATCACCTCTGAAGGCGAAATGACCAAAATGCCCTCCGTTTGGCTTAACGGGTCAAAATTATTTGTACCGATTGAAAAATTTTTCTAAATATTTTCTTGGCATTCTAATGTCATAGGAACCTCAATGACCCTTCTCTGGAGTCCCAAAAATTATTTTATGAATTTTTCCTCGGGTCTAGGGCTCCTCGTTGCGAGAACCGCAACTTCCCTCTGAGTTACCCATCGCTTGGGCACCGGCTCATTTGACTTGTTTGTATTTTATTTCTAAAATTTTTACTAAATTTTTCTTATCAATATTTGAGTTATTTATGGTTCCTCACTTTAGTTTAAATAATTTTTCGAACGTTCTAGCTGTCCGGACCGACACTGGTCACCGGAACAGTAGAATGTACGAAGTTACTACCGGGAGGGTGTTACAGAATTTGCTATTGAGACACTGCCGGGTACAACACCCATTTCTATTGCTCCTTATAGGATGGCACCCACTGAATTGAGGGAGTTGAAAACTCAGTTGCAAGAGTTGCTTGATAAGGGGTTCATACGCCCCAGTGTGTCACCATGGGGAGTTCCAGTGCTGTTTGTGAAAAAGAATGATGGGACTTTGAGGCTATGCATTGATTACCGGCAGTTGAATAAAGTGACAGTGAAGAACAAATATCCGTTGCCTAGAATTGATGATCTGTTTTGATCAGTTGAAGGAGCAGGAGTATTTTCTAAAATTGATCTCAGGTCAGGGTATCATCAGTTGAGGGTGAAGGATGCAGATGTGCCAAAGACTGCATTCAGGACCCGATATGGGCATTATGAGTTTCTAGTGATGCCCTTTGGCCTAACAAATGCACCAGCGGCATTCATGGACCTTATGAACCGTATCTTCCATCCATACCTAGATCGGTTCGTAGTGGTCTTTATTGATGATATTTTGGTGTATTCCAAGACCAATGAAGAACATGATGAGCATTTGAGAATTGTTCTGCAAACCCTGAGAGAAAAGAAGCTGTATGCTAAGTTGTCCAAGTGTGACTTCTGGTTAAATGAGATTGCATTCCTTGGACACATAGTGTCAGCCGATGGGATTAGGGTGGATCCCAAGAAAATAGAAGCAATGATGGAATGGAAGCCTCCCAGAAATACAACTGAGGTCAAAAGCTTATTAGAGCTAGCTGGGTATTACAGAAGATTTGTAAAGGGATTTTCCTTAATAGCTGCTCCAATGACCAAGTTGTTACACAAGAATGTCAGATTTGACTGGAATGACAAGTGTCAGACCAGTTTTGAGAAGTTGAAGGCTATGTTGACAGAGGCACCAGTGTTAACAAAGCCAGTGTCAGGAAAAGACTTCGTGGTCGACAGTGATGCCTCTCATAATGGGCTAGGGTGTGTATTGATGCAAGAGGGAAAGGTGGTCGCTTATGCTTCCAGACAGCTAAGGCCACATGAACAGAACTACCCTACCCATGATCTAGAGCTTGCAGCAATTATCTTCGCACTGACGATATGGAGGCATTACTTGTATGGTGAAAAGTGCTACATTTACACAGACCACAAGAGTCTAAAATATTTGCCAACCTGAAGGAGCTCAACCTTAGGCGAGGCGATGGATTGAGTTCTGAAGGATTATGATTGTGTGATTGACTACCATCCCGGGAAGGCAAATGTAGTTCTTGATGCTTTGAGTAGAAAGTCCATATGACTTTGAGATCATTGAATTCCCGTCTATCTTTGTTTCGAGTTGGAGCTATTTTGGCTGAGTTGCTATTGAGGCCATACCTTCTACAGATTTTAGATGGGCAAAAAGTAGATGAAAAGTTCTTGGCTATTATGAGCAAAATCCCGGAGGAAAAGCAAGCGACCATGAGGTGAAAGCGGATGGGTGTGCGTATTACAAAGTAAGACTGTGTGTACGGATAATGGGGAATTGAAGGCGAGATTCTAAAAGAGGCACACACCAGTGTATATGCTATGCACCCAGGAAGTACAAAGATGTATCATGATCTGAAGCTTCAGTGTTGGTGGCCTGGTATGAAGAAGGACATAGCTGACTATGTGACTAAGTGCTTGACATGTCAGCAAGTCAAGGCAGAACATCAAGTTCCATCAGGTTTGCTACAGCCTATATGCATACCTGAATGGAAATGGGATCGGGTCACCATGGATTTTGTAAGTGGTCTACCTCTCACCCGGAAGAAACATGATACAGCATGGGTAATAGTGGATAGATTGACCAAGTCAGCACACTTTCTGCCAGTTAGGACTGACTACTCACTGGAGAAGTTAGCAGAATTGTATATCAGTGAGATAATTAGACTGCATGGAATTCCACTTTCCATCATATCTGATCGAGACCCAAGGTTCACATCGAGATTTTGGAAGAAGTTGCATGAATCCTTGGGTACACAACTCCACTTCAGCATAGCTTTCTATCTTTAGACGGATGGGCAATCCGAAAGAGTAATCCAGGTAAACAATTGAAACCAATGGAATTGATACAAATATTGAATTAAAATGATAACAATAACGTGAAATACTTGTCAGGTCCTTGAGGGTATGCTGAGAAGTTGTGTCATTGAATTTGAGGGAAGTTGGGATAGATACCTCCCACTGGCAGAATTTGCATACAACAATAGCTACTAAGCTAGTATCCAAATGGCCCCATATGAAGCACTGTATGGGAGGAAATGTAGAACTCAGGTGTCTTTGGACTGAATTGGCGAAGACAAGCGGTAGGGCTGGACACTGTGAAACAGACTGAGGAGAAAGTGAAACTAATCAAAGCCAATCTGAAGGTTGCCTTAGACAGACAGAAATCTTATGCCGACCTGAAGAGAAAAGAAATAGAATATGTGGTTGGCGACAAAGTGTTCCTCAAGGTGTCACCGTGGAAGAAGGTATTGAGGTTTGGAAGGAAAGGTAAGTTGAGCCCTAGGTTCATTGGCCCATATGAAGTCATTGAACGTGTGGGTCCAGTGGCCTATAGGCTAGCTTTACCTCCAGAGCTGGACAAGATTCACAATGTGTTTCACGTATCCATGCTCAGAAGATACCGCTCAGATCCTTCACATGTCATCTCCAGGGAAGAAATTGAAATACAATCGGATTTGACGTATGAAGAAGAACCTCTACGGATCCTGGCTCGGGAAGTGAAAGAGTTGAGGAACAAGCAGATTCCACTGGTGAAAATGCTATGGAGGCACCACAACACCGAAGAGGCAACTTGGGAAAGTGAAGAGACGATGAGGCAACAGTTCCCTCAACTGTTTGCATCAGGTAAATTTCGAGGACGAAATTTAAATTAGAGAGGAAGAGTTGTAACACCCTCCCGGTAACTATTCCGTACATTCTACTGTTCTGGCGACCGGTGTCGGTCCGGACAGCTAGAACGTCCGGAAAAATATTTAAACTAAAGTGAGGAACCATAATTAACTCAAATATTGATAAGAAAAATTTAGTAAAAATTTTAGAAATAAAATACAAACAAGTTAAACGAGCCGGTGCCCTAGCGATGGGTAACCAGAGGGAAGTTGCGGTTCTATCAAAGAGGAGCCCTAGACCCGGGGAAAAATTCATAAATTAATTTTTGGGACTCCAAAGAAGGGTTATTGAGGTTCCCATGGCATTAGAATGCCAAGAAAATACCTAGAAAAATTTTTCAATCGGTACAGACAATTTTGACCCGTTAAGCCAAACGGAGGGCATTTTGGTTATTTCGCCTTCAGAGGTGATTTTTGGCCAACTTGTCCAGTCGAGTAAATAATTATTATGACATAAAATATGAATAAACATTACTAGAAATTAAATTGAAAATGAGTAGTGGAGGAAAGAAAAGAAAAATACAATATATGCAATTTATGACATCATTGTGATGTCATTTAAAATTACCAACCAATCACAATTAAGCAACCATTTGACTAACTAATTAAAGAGATAAATAAAGACTAAGGAAGACCAAAAACCAGCAGCCATCCCTCTTTCCTCAAGTGCAGCCGAAACCTTTGATTGCCCTAAACCTCCATTAATCCTTTAACCAAAGCTCAATTTCCTCCTTCATTTCACCCTAAAACCCTAGAGACCTTTCACTAAAATTTGTTCTTACACCTTGCAAAACCTTTTGGCAGCCAAGAAGAAGAGAAGAAAGTGAAGAATTTGAGCTTTTGAAAAGCTCCTAAGTGAGGTTAGTGCTATACTTTCACTCTCACTCTTTTAATCCTTGTTAGAGCATCACTTTAAGTTAAGAAATTGTAAGAATTTGAAGTAAATCATATATGTTAGAGTATCTTCAATTTTCGGCAGCCCTAAGGAAGGATGAGTTTGATTGTTTTAATGAATTTAGAGTGGCTAGAAATGATGTTTAAGGTATGAATATGCATGGATGTTGAACTAGTGTGCTAATTGAGATTTATGGGTAAATTGAATTGGACATTAGGGTTTTGAGAAGTAAAAATTGATTTGGCTTATGAAACTGTTAAAGAACACTCTAATGGTCAATTAGTGACCATTTGAGGTATGTTGACCATAAATTGGACTGAAAAATGGCATGGCAAAGTGGAATGGTAGGCTGCCTAAAGACAGCAGAATGGTGACTAAGATTTCAGTCCAATTACACAGCCATAACTTTGCTGTGTTGGTCCAATTGGTGTTTGGCCAATTGGACATGAAACTAGGCTTATAATGGCACATTTTTGCTGAAGAAACCATGCCCAAAAGACCAAATCAAGAGGACCAAAAGTTGGCCCCAATCCGGACACCCTGCAACTGATTCTGTAAAATGACCAAATGAACATAACTGTTCATTTGGCCATATCTCACTGTAGATTTGGTCAATTGACCTGAAATTTTTACAGAAGTAAGTTAAGACATAGACAAACAACTTTCATGAAGAATCCTACCCCAAATTATGGCCAGAACCAATTCAAAAATGCAATCACAGTCACTGTTCATGTTACTGTAGATATGGTCAATTCTGCAGATTGGCAATCCGGCCAGCTGTGGTTTTTGAGCCATATCTGGAGCTACAAAACTCCAAATGGAGTGATTCAAAAAATGAAATTCAACTAGACAAAATAAGGAACAACTTTCATGTTTGTCATTTCTTCAAATTCCCACTGCAACAGTGTTTAATGGAACAGTAAACATATGCTTCAAAAACTAAAATTTTCTGCCCTCTTGGTTTTAAGTTAGAAATGGTAATGGTGACCAATTCCAACAAGTTTTAAAGGCAAAATGTGGTATGTTGGGAGTGCCAAAACCAATGTACCTAATTTCTACCTAAAAGTCAACATATTAGTTGACCAAAGAGGTGAATAGTAACACCAAAACTTGAAATTCACAAATTGAAGAATTTAAAAGTTTCAAATGCCCTAGTATACCTAACAAGATTGGTTTGGATAGTTTGGCATGCCAGTAGGGTTCAGTTAGCAGTACTGCACATGGCAATATGCCATTCCGTGATTTTATGGCTTTTAGCCATTCTAACCTTGCATTGAGACTTGGCCTTGTGCTCGATGTATTCTGACTTATTAGTACATTTGCCTGGGAGATGCATATGTGACCGATGGTGTGACGGCCCGAGGTACTTGATACCCAGTGCCAGTTTACCCGTTATCCAGTGCAGTCGTCTAGTGTAGGTTACTTGGGGCAACCAAATGAATGAAAATGGGCAAAGTAAAAGAAATAAATGAATGGATATACAATACAAGACAAACAAAACATGCACATGCAATACATATTTATTTTCTGTTATTTCATGTTATTTTATTATTGCACCACTAAGCATTATTGCTTAGCGCGTTGCTTTTGCCACGCGTAGGTACTGGAGATACTGATCGTGAGCCCAGTAGACCGCAGACTGGGTTAGTCCATCCTGTAGTTCTGCACAGTGTTCGTGTCACCTCACTACCTTCAGTGCATTGGTAGGGCACTAGGTGTCATTTTGTCATTTTGTAACTAAATTTTTATTTTCTCATATGTATTTGGATCTATGTAATGCATTTTGATGTTCATGTAAATAATGAAGATTTATGGTTATGTATGGAAGTAATTTGAGTATTTATTTGTTGTTTATACATATGAGTACCTTGAGAAATGATGATTGAGAACTGAAATTGAAATGTTGTTGAGATCTTGATATTGAGACTTTGTTGATGAATTGAAGTTGGGATTGTTTGGAAAATTATTTGGAAGTGTTTTAACAGGTTCCGAAGAACTGTTTTCTCCATTTTTAGCCGGTACTCTGCCGGATTTTCTTTAAAATTTTCGGAACCTCAAATAAATGACAATTTCGATAAATGGCTTAAATAAATTATCTTTCATAAATTATATTCAAAGGCATGATATAAATTAATTAAGGTATATTAGAGTGTGCCGGTACACCGTGTGGCATTACTTACTCGGGTATACTGTACACGGGTAAGGGGTGTCACACTATCAGCCAGGGAAAGCTAATGTTGTGGCCGACACCTTAAGTCGCAAGACTATGGCAAGTTTACGGGTTACTCCTTTGTCTATGGTACATGAGTTGAGATCATTACATGCCAGCTTAGAGATTAATAATGATGGGCAGATAGCAGTTGCATGGCATGTACAGCCAGTGTTGATTGATCATATCAGAATCGCTCCTTAGAATGATCAGAAGCTATTGGAAGAAGTCAGACAGGGCAAGAAACTAGAATTCTCTGTAATAGATGATGGTCTACTCCTACACCAGGGTAGAATATGTGTTCCTAATGATATTGATTTGAGGCAGATCATTTTGAAGGAAGCATATGAGTCTCCTTTTACCATGCACCCTGGTGGCACAAAAATATATAGAGGGCTAAAGGAGCATTACTGGTGGATGGGTATGAAAAGAGATGTGGCAGAGTTTGTATCCAAATGCCTAACTTGTCAGCAAGTGAAGGCAGAGCATCAAGTACACGCTGGGTTGTTACATCCTCTACCAGTACCAGAGTGGAAATGGGAGAGAATAACGATGGATTTTGTGATGGGACTTCTGAGGACACAGAAGAGTCACGATGCAGTATGGGTCATTGTTGACAGACTGACCAAGTCTGCTCATTTTCTGCCAGTTCGGATGGACTATAGTTTAGAAAGATTGGCCAAGTTGTACATTGATGAGATTGTGAGACTGCATGGAGTGCCAGTATCCATTATATCAGACAGAGATCCTAGGTTCACTTCTAGATTCTAGGATAGTCTTCAGAGAGCCCTAGGAGCTAGATTAAACTTCAGTATTGCATTCCACCCACAGATAGATGGCCAGTCTGAGAGGGTAATTCAGATCTTGAAGGATATGCTACGGGCTTGTGTGATTGAGTTTGAAGGCAGTTGGGACACACACTTGCCTTTAATTGAGTTTGCTTACAACAATAGCTACCAATCAAGCATTGGGATGTCTCCATATGAAGCTTTGTATGGCAAAAAATGCAAAACCCCGTTGTGTTGGGATGACGTGGGTGAAAGAAAGATGATTAGACCCAAAATTGTTCAGCAAACTGAAGAGAAGATCAGGGTGATCAAAGATCGACTTAAGACTGCATCAGACCGCCTACATTGATTTGAAAAGTAGGGATATTGAGTATGCAGTGGGTGAGAAAGTATTCCTCAAGGTTTCCCTTGGAAGAGAATTATAAGATTCGACAGAAAGGGGAAACTGAGTCCTCGCTTCATTGGGCCATATGAGGTTCTAGAAAGAGTGGGTCCTTTAGCATATCGTTTGGCACTACCTCCAGAGTTGGAGAAGATACATAATGTCTTCCATGTGTCTATGTTGAGGAGGTATCGATGTAACACCCCTATGTTCGGTAGTGCGTTCTACTATTCCAGTGACCAGTGTTGTCCGGACAGCTAGGATGCCTAGAACTTCACTTCGATATGAGTGAGGAGACATAAAATAATGAAATACAAGAAAAGAAAATACAAGAAAAACAAAGGAAAAATAATAGCAAAGAAATGTAACCAAGTTAAGCGAGCTGAGAACCCTAGCGATGAGTGACCGCACTGGGAAGTCGCGGCGTGGACCGTTGACTAGCCCTAGACCGCGGGGAACCTGGAAAATATTTTTAGGACTTAAATAAATGTCTATTGAAGTATAAATGCCATTAGAAATATCGAAGAAAAATTAATTAATTAGTACAAAGAAAAGTGAGAAATCGAAAAACGGACAAAACCCGGTGTTACCGAAAAATTGGGAATACAACCCGAACAGGGGCATTGTGGTTATTTGACACCCCGAGTTGTCTTTTGACCTGAATGTCCCTTAAAAATACATGATATTATATTTGTAAAATGTCATGAAAAATTAAATTAGTAGTACCTAATTTAATTAGCAAAAATTAGGGACTTAATGTGGGAATATGGAAAGTTTAACAATTATTTATTATTAAACTATGTTAGTGGACCATTATACAACATATTATATCATATGTGGACAGAAATATCCACTAACAAATCTGCAATTCATCTTCTTCAATTGAAAATTTCCATTAGCCGCATGAAAGCTCTCAAACCTCTCCCATGGCCGCCCACCTTCAAGCCATTACAACTACATGATCAAGCCATCTTTTCCCACATTTGTCTTCATTAAAGTTCATCCTCACCTTGCAAGGAAGAGTTTGATAGCAATTTTAAGAAGTTTTGGTGGGGTTTTGAAGAATTTCCAAAGTGGTAAGTTTGTGTTTTTTATTATTGTTTTATTAAAGTTTGTAAGGATGTTATGGGTATTTGAATTATGGAGAGATTTTTGAGGTTTGATATTTAAAGGGGGATGTGTACTTTTGGCAGCCATGGAAACTCCTTGAAGACAGTTTATTTTTGCTTGTAAATGGTAGATTAAAAGGATGATTGAATGTTTATGTGTGTAGGAATTAATTTGGGTGATGTATGGGTGATGTATACTTAGTATATGTGAATGTGTATTTGAAACTGGATGCTTAGAAATTAATGGAATGTAAATGCATGAATCGGAAACTTGGTTTGATGAACCATAAGGATGTTATTTCATGTTTGGTTTATGGAATATTAATGATGAATTGTAATAGTTGTTATGGCAGCTTGGTTATATGTGTGATGGTGTGAGGTTGGACCTGTAAATAAGCATGAATACGTGGTTAAGTTGTTGTAATTGAGTTTGACAAATTCTGCACTTTATGGTGTATGTTGAGTGTGATTATAAGCTGCCAAAATGATCAACAATATGTGGTAAAATATGTTTAGGTTATGGTACAAACCAAAGTTGACATGAATGTGGAGTTTGGTAAGTGTTAAAAGTGATCCTTGATGAGTATGAACAAAATACAATAGGGCAGTTTGTGTTTTGGGCTTAGAACCTTAAGTTTGTGGCTCCAATTGGTATAAGACCAATTGGAGGTGAAACTAGGCACAAAATATGCCAACTTTCATGAAGGAAGCTTGCCAAAATTCTGCTTGTAAGGTAACTTGAAAAATAACCAAATCCGGATTAGTGCAATTAAGGCCTAAAAATTGACCATTTGGGCAGCAGTTGGTATTTTGGCCATAACTCACTCAAAACAGGTCCAATTGACCTGAAATTTTGACCATGAATAGCTAAGACATATATATATAAGTCTTATGAAGATACCAAAGCCCAGAAATGACCATAAGCAAGTCAAACAGCTTGCACAAGTTCGGGTCCAAAAACTGGCCGAACCAAAATTGACCTAAAATAACATAAAGTGACCAATTTTGGTACATTCTGACCAGCAATAGTAAAATGACCATAACTTGGTCTAGTAAACTCAGAATGACCTGAAATTTTGCCCCGCGTGCAATAAGACATAGATTTACAAGTTTGTAGTTTTGACCGAAACCCGAAAATTGAGGAAACTAGGTCGTCCGGCTAGGTCAAACTAGTATCCCAGAATCCAGCAAGTTGCAATAAAACGCAAATGGAAATGAATTTGGTAATATGTACCAACCCTAAAAGACTATTGAATGTGACATATTAGTAACATTAAAACCTAATTTACCTAGAATGCATCGAGGGTCTACATATTAGGTTGACTAAGCAAATAATAGAATTCAGTGAATTAATTATCAAGCATTATCGTTAGAGACAGTTTAAATGAGTAATGAAACACTTCAAAATTGTGTTTCTCAGTTAGCGAAGACTCAGGGAAGGTGAAGGAAACACTGAGTTAGAGCCAAGAGACAGTTATCAGAGGTTTGTGCACAGCTAGTTTTTAACTGATTTTGTTTTGAATATTTCATATGATTAAATGACATATTTTTCTTACGTATTATGTTTGACAAGCATTGGATTTAATTCAATGATTATTGAAATTGTTATAGTATGTATGAATTTAGCTTTGTGAAATGGTATTTCCACAAGTATTAAGCATTGTTATGGATTGAATAAATTATGTTTTGGGAAATTGTGATAGAACATGTTTTGAATTGTGATGGTAATTTTCATGGAAAAATGCAAATTTATAATTTGAATTGTGATGAGCATAAAAATTATTGGATATTGGAACTGACTTTGAATCGAATTATATTGTGATTTATGCTCACTAAAAGGATTGTGATATTGTTTTATATCTCACTATAGATGCTTGACTAGGTTATTACCCGTCTCTCTCATTTGTTGAGAAGACAATGAAGTTAGTTGTGTTTTGATTACCATGGTACGTGCACAGGCTTAGATTTTCCTCTGATTTGAGGTTAGATCTAAGTTTTTTTTTATTGTTATGGCCCTTGCAGAAGATTCATTATTGTGGTGTGTACTGTGCACGATGATTCGACCTCCCCAACCATAGTGAGTTAGAATCTGATTCGACCTACCCGACCATAGGGAGTTAGAATCACTTCGAATATGGCCCTTTCACATTAGTCTTGCATAGTTAGTGAGATAAAGAAAGATTTTTGAGATAAAGAATGATTTTTGAGATATAGCATTGGTTTTTGAGATACAGAATGGTTTTTGAGATACAAAATGTTTTTGAATAGTAAAGAATTGTGATTTCAATTATGATTTGTGTATAATTTATTTTGTTGGAATTACCTTAAATGGTTAGTTATGATTTGATAAATTTAATTTCGTGATCAAAGTCATTTTATACAAATGATTTACATTATTGGCAATGAATATTTTGAGTTTTGGAATTTGTTGAGTATTCAGATTTCCAAATTATTTGCTGTAAATTTTGTCAATGTATATTGTACTATGTTTTAAATTGTAGTTGTGCACCACTGAGTTCACCACTCAGCGATAGCTTTGTATGCTGTCGCAGGTAAGAAGAGCATAGAGCAGTGAGTAAGTTTCTTTGAAGACACATTCAGATCAGCTCCAGGTATATCATAGGTATACCCATGCACATAGGTTTTGATGTATGCATGTAATAATATGTATGTAAATTATTTAAGCAGTTGTATAAAAACTCTTGTAAAATATTTTTGTAACACCCCAAAGTTCGGTAGTTCGTTCTGCTGCTCTTGTGACCAGTGTTGTCCGGACAGCTAGGATGCCTAGAACGACACTTCAATAATGAGTGAGGAGACATAAAATAATGAAATACAAGAAAAGAAAATACAAGAAAAACAAAGGAAAAATAATAGCAAAGAAATGTAGCCAAGTTAAGCGAGCCGGGAATCCTAGCGATGGGTGACCGCACCGGGAAGTCACGGCGTGGACCGTTGACTAACCCTGGATTGCGGGGAACCCTGGAAAACATTTTTAGGACTTAAATAGACCCTTATTGAAGAATAAATATCATTAGAAAGATCAAAGAAAAATTAAATAATTAGTACAAAGAAAAGTGAGAAATCGAAAAACAGACAAAACCCGGTGTTACCGAAAAATCGGGAATGCAACCCGAACAGGGGCATTATGGTCATTTGACACCCCGAATTGTCTTTTGACCTAAATGTCTACTAAAAATAAATAATATTACACTTAGAAAATAAAATAAAAAATTAAATTGAGGGTACCTAATACAAATAGCCAAAATGGAGTGAAAAATGTGTAAATAACACATGTAAGCTTATTATATAGTTAAATTAGTGTGAGTGGGCCACTAATGATTTGATTAAACAATAAAATGTGCTGATGTAAGTCCACTATACCCAGTAGAAACTTCATCTTCCCCATTTTCCCAACCTAGCCGAATTGAAGAGAAAGAAAATCTCCATGGGCGTTTTGCATGAGCTCTCTTAACTCCTCCATTTAAACTCCAATCACTTAGGGTTCTTCATGAAAGTTTGTCTACACATCATAAGGAAGAGCTTGATACCAAATTTAAGAAGTTTAATCAAGGTTTAATAAGTTCCAACTATAAGGTAAGTTAGCATTTTTGAAGATAGCTTTGTTAAACTTTGTGTTCATGTTATGGGTGTTGGTTTTGTGAAGAAAATTTTTAGGTTTGAAGAGTTATTGAGATGTTCATTTTGGATAGCCATGGAGTTATGTATTTGATGAAATAATTGTGCATATATTTGATGAGAAATGATGTTGGTTATGGTGATTTAATATCCTAGTAAATTACTTCATATGTATATGGTGATTTTTGCACTTGGATGGAAATTGATGAATTGTAGGATATTTTGGTGTTGAGGAAGTTTACGGCAGCCTTGAGATTCTTGGATAAATGTATATGTTCATGAAAGTATTGGCAGAATATTGACCTTGAGAATTGATGGATATGTGTATAGATTGATTGTGTAAGTGTATGTAAAAATTTGTAATGTTTAGGGTATATGTGATTGTACATAGAACTTGTAAAGGTGAGTTTAATTAGTGTATTGAGGATAATTGCAATCTGCCCAAAGTGACATTTAAGTGAAGTGGAATATGGTTTTTGGTAATGTACCAAAACAGAAATTGTAAGAGGAGTGGACATATAGCAATTAAATGTGTAATGGATACATGTATAAGCAAAGTAATTAAAGGCAGTATGCAATTTAGTCAATAACTTAAAATGTGTAACCTCAATTGGTATGAGACCAATTGGAGATGAAACTAGGCACAAAATGTGCCAACTTTCATTGAGAAAGCATACCAAAATTCTGCTTGCAAGGTGATATGAAAAATGACCAATTCGGATTGAGTACATTTGAGGCCTGAAATTTGACCAATTGGGCAGCAGTTAGTGTTTAGGCCATAACTCACTCAAAACAGGTCCAATTGACATGAAATTTTAACCATGAATAGTTAAGACCCATACCTACAAATCTTATGAAGACACCAAAGCCCAGAAATGACCAGAAGTAAGTCAAAAAGCTTGCACAAGTTCGGGTCCAAAAACTGGCCGAACCAAAGTTGACCAAATTGACCTAAAATTGACCTAATTTGATGCCATTTGACCAGCAATAGTATAATGACCATAACTTGGTCTACATAACTCAGAATGACCTGTAATTTTGCCCCGCGTTCCATAAGACATAGATCTACAAGTTTGTAGTTTTGACCAAAACCCGAAAACCGAGGGAACTAGGTCGTCCGGCTAGGTCAAACTAGTATCCTGGAATCCAGCAATTTGCAATAAAATGCAAGGAAACGCAGTATACATAGAAATGAGTTTGGTAAAATGTACCAACCCTAAAACCCTATCGAATGTGACATATTAACGACACTAAAACCTAATTTACCTAAAAGGCATCGAGGGTCGGTATATTAGGTGATTGAGCAAATAATAGACTTCAGTGAATTACTTATCGAACATTATCGTTAGAGACAGTTTAATTTAGTACTGAAACACTTCAAATTGTGTTTCTCAATTACCAAAGACTCGGGAAAAGGGAAGGAAATACTGAGTCCAGACCCGGAGACAGTTATCAGAGGTTTGTGCACAACTAGTTTTCAACTGATTTTGCTCTGAATAATATTTCATATGATTAATTGTATGTTATTGTTTTAAATTGTGTTTGTACACAACAACTATTTCTTTGAATTTTTCAATTGAAATGAATTATGATTATTTGTACATTACTGTTTTAAATTGTGGAAATGTGTTTGAATGGATATTTATTTCTTGAAAAGCATTGTAAATGATTTGAAATTGTGAGAAATTGTTTGAATGATATTGATGGATACTTATTGATTGAAAAGCATTGGAAATGGTTTGAAACCACAGCTATCATGTATATTGATTGTATTCCTCGCTAGCTTGTCTAGTGGGACGAATTGAATTCCCTCTCTGGCTGAAGTGTTGAGGTGTGTGCCTGTTGAGGACGAATTAGATGAGTACTCATATTTTTGCTAGCTAGCTATGTTATTCCTCATTAGTCATCGACTTCTGGGATGAATTGAATACCTCATTAGCTATTGGCTTTTGGGATGAATTGACTTGGGAACATGATTAAAGCTGTGTGTGATTTATTGATATGTATTGTGAGATTGTGAAATGAATTTAAACTCTTATTGAAATATACTGTCTTTTGAATTCAACCATGATCTGACTTATTGAAATTTATTGTGATATTGAGAAAAGGAGTTTAAATTCTGGTTGACAATTATTGTCTTGAAATTAACTATAGTTTTAAGTATCCACTATTTACATGACTTATGAATTGTGATTTAAATTATATTTGGTTAATGTTGTGCACCACTGAGACATTGTCTCAGTGATAGCTTTTTATTCCGCCGCAGTAGACAGATGCATGTAAACAGACTAGGCTGCTAGTACCTCCAGCGAGAGACTACAGGGTATATTGAGTATACCAATATTTTGTATTTTGTAATGTAATGTATGTTCACTGTATGTACATATTATTGTTGGTTTTGAGCAGTTGTAAATAAAAATTGTACATTGAAGTTGTAAAATAATTATGAGTTATTTTGGCTTGTAAAAATTGTATTATATTTCTTTTATCTCAGTCTTTGAAAAATTACTGTGAATTTGACTTGAGAAATGTGTTGAGTTGAGAAAAATGTTGAAGTTGAGATTTGGAAATTTATTGAAGTGCTTTTTACAGGTTTCCTGAAGAACTATTTCATCCAAAATACAGATGGCACTCTACCAAAATTTTTACAGAAACTCTAATTAATTCAAATGTGCTAGTTCTATCACTCCAATTCAAAAAGATTTTAACACCTGTAAATAGTGCTCACCACTATAAAAGAAGTAAGAAAAGTTTTTAAAATCCCTTGTAGTGTAATTAATGGTTATCAGTAGACGGAGTTGGTAATTCATTAGGTATACTACGGGATCATGTTATGCCTTACAGAGGGGTAGGGTGTGACATGTTTTAGTGGTATCAGAGCAAAGTTTTTAAATTCTGTTTTCACCTGTTATTTGAATATTCTTTCTTCATTGTACAACTGCTCAATATCATTGTTTGATACGTACAGTACATTACATTATAAATATGCACTAACGGGAGGAAATCTCCTTGTATTATTTGTTCAAGAGGTTTGAGATCCTCGCATTGACTATGGAAGAGGGTGATCGTTCAGTCGATCAATCTATTGAGGCTGAAGTGCAAGGGGATGCCCCAGGCCTACACAACGTCAGTGGTTCAAGAAGACCACCGCAGCATCGTAGTTTCTGCTCGATTCGCCAAACAGATGGCTGCAATGTTCCAACAAATGGCTGGCAATGTACCTACTCAAGTCCCAATACAGACACCAGTGGTACAACCACAGTCTCCTACTAGGCAGTATGATAAATTGATGAAATATGGGGCTACAGAGTTCAAGGGGACAGTAGATCCTCTAGAAGCTGAACAATGGTTAGAAAGGATGGACAGGGTATTCAAGAAATTGCATTGCACGGAAGAGCTCAGATTTGAATACTCAGTGTCTTTGCTACAGGGGGATGCTTATGATTGGTGGAAAACCATTCCCCACAACTGTAGAACTGCAAGGTCGACTGGAATGACTTTCTCAGGAATTCGCATGAAATATGTCCCCGATGCTTATGTAGACCGAAGTTACAAGAATTCCTAAGTCCAAACAGGGGCGATCGGTGGTGAGTATGAAAGAGAATTTTCCCGCCTTAGCCATTATGCAGTTGAGTCTACTCTACCACAGGAGAGATGCAAGAGGTTTGAAACTGGCTTGAAGCCTAGTATCAGAGTACAAGTAATCGGCTTCAAACACACTAACTTCTCTGAACTTATTTCTCAAGCCTTAGAGTTGGAAAGAATTGAGATTGAGACTGCTCCTGAGAGAAAGAAATCAGAGAAGACAGAAAAAGAGGGAAAATCAGAGAATGCAGTTCCAGTGGTCCTACTAGAAAGAGGAAGAACTATGGGGGACATGGCAGAGGTGGCAAGAAATCGGGTAGGGGAAGATATTCAGGACAGAGACCTCCCCTATCTGGTCAGCAGAGTACCAGAAGTTCCTACCCTCCCTGCCAATGTGAAACTTGTGGAAAAAATCATGGTGGGATATGCTATAAGGCTATTGGAGCCTGTTATAACTGTGGAGGCACAGGACACTTTGCCAAGGATTGCACCAGTAGTCGCAGAGTTGGACTACCTCCTACTATCGCAGAATGGTCGCCTGAGCCCTGTCACCAGAAGTTCACAACCACCCAGCAGAGGTAGAGGCAGGGGTAGAGGTAGCCCAGCAGGCAGCCAAGGCACAGTGAAACAATCAGAGCAAGACAGTGCTCCGGTCAGAATGTATGCAATGAGACAGAGGGAAGAGGCCGAGACATCTGATTTTATGGCTGGTACCTTCTCAACTTTTAATCACAACGTATTTGTGTTATTTGATCCGGGCTCTACCCATTCTTATGTGAGTGCTAGCATCATTGATTGCATTGTTGTTCCATGTACAAAAATGGACTTTGAGGTGCTAGTAACAAGTCCGTTAGGACAGGAGGTCAGGGTTAATAGAATGTATAGAGATTGTCCTTTGGTGATCCAAGGACACACTTTCCTGTCTGATCTCATTGAAATGCCCTTCAGAGATTATGATATCATCTTGGGCATGGATTGGTTAGCTAGGCATCATGCCATGATTGACTGTAGGCTGAAGACAGTCACTTTTGGCCTTCCTCAGTATAGTGATGTGGTAATACAAGGGGAGAGGCAGTTATTGCCATCAAACATCATTTCGGCTGCACTAGCCAGAAAAATGATTAGAAAGCGGTGTGAAGCCTACTTGGCACATGTGGTAGACACCCAAGTGGGGAGTCCAGCATTAAAGGACATTCCTATAGTATATGACTTTCCAGATGTGTTTCCTGATGAATTGCCAGGATTACCTCCGGAAAGAGAAGTGCAGTTTGAAATTAATGTTATGCCTTGTGTGGATCCAATCTCCATAACGCCATACAGAATGGCACCAGCAGAGTTGAAGGAGTTGAAGATACAATTGCAAGAACTACTTAAAAAGGGCTTCATCCGCCCTAGTGTGTCACCTTGGGGAGCACCAGTGTTGTTTGTTAAGAAGAAGGATGGTACTCTCCGCTTATGCATTGACTACCGACAGTTGAATAAGGTGACAATAATGAATAGATATCCATTGCCTCGCATTGATGATCTGTTTGATCAGTTGAAGGGTGCAGCTGTATTCTCCAAAATTGATTTGCGATCTGGTTATTATCAGTTGAAGGTACAAGAGCAGAGTATTTCAAAAACTGCTTTCAGAACTCGGTATGGCCACTATGAGTTTCTAGTAATGCCATTCGTGTTAACAAACGCTCCAGCTGCTTTCATGGATTTGATGAACACTATCTTCAGACCATATCTTGATCAATTTGTGGTGGTGTTTATTGATGACATTTTGATATATTCAAGGAATGCAGAGGAGCATGACAGACATCTGCGGATTGTACTGCAGACTTTAAGGGAGAAACAGCTATACGCCAAGTTGTCGAAATGTGAATTTTGGCTGAAAGAAATCTCCTTTTTAGGACATGTTGTGTCAACTGAAGGGATCAAGGTAGATTCCAGCAAGGTAGAAGCTATCCTTAATTGGAAGCCGCCCAGGAACATCACAGAAGTTCGCAGTTTTCTGGGTTTAGCTGGATATTACCGTCGGTTTGTGAAGGGATTTTCTATGTTATCTTCTGCACTGACTAAACTGCTTCGGAAAGATGTAAAATTTCAGTGGACAGATAAATGTCAACAAAGTTTTGATGAGTTGAAGAGGTGTTTAACTGAAGCTCCAGTCCTCACTTTACCTACTCCGTGTAAAGAATACACAGTTTATAGTGATGCTTCTCACAATGGGTTAGGCTGTGTACTGATGCAAGATCGGAATGTCATTGCTTATGCATCACGCTAGCTGAAACCGCATGAGAGGAATACCCAACACATGATCTGGAGCTAGCAGCTATTGTTTTTGCTCTGAAGATCTGGAGACACTATTTGTATGGGGAGAAATGCTATATTTACACAGATAACAAGAGCTTAAAGTACTTAGGTACCCAGAAAGAATTGAATTTGAGGCAGAGGAGATGGTTAGAACTCATCAAATATTATGATTGCTTAATAGACTATCAGCCAGGGAAAGCAAATGTGGTGGCTGACGCCTTAAGTCGCAAGACTATGGCAAGTCTCAAAGTTTCTCCTTTGTCCATGGTATATGAGTTGAAAGCACAGCATGCCAGTTTAGAGATTGATTGCATGGCATGTAACCCAGTGTTGATTGATCAGATCAGAATGGCTGCTCAGAGTGATGAAAAGTATCAGAAGCTACTAGTCCAGCAGGGCAAGAAACCTGAATTCTCTGTGAGAGATGATGGTTTATTGCTACATCAGGGCAGAATGTGCGTTCCTAGTGATGTGGAATTGAAACAAATCATTATGAAGGAAGCACATGAGTCTCCATTTGCTATGCACCCTGGTGGAACTAAAATGTACAGAGGGCTGAAAGAGCATTACTGGTGGATGGGTATGAAGAGAGATATAGCTGAATTTGTTTCCAAATGCCTAACTTGTCAGCAAGTAAAGGCAGAACATCAAGTTCCAGCTGGTTTGTTACATCCTTTGTCAGTACCAGAGTGGAAATGGGAACGAATAACTATGGATTTTGTTACAGGACTTCCAAGGACACAGAGTAGTCATGATGCAGTATGGGTTATAGTTGACAGATTGACCAAGTCTGCTCACTTTTTGCCAGTTCGGATGGACTATAGCCTGGAAAGATTGGCCAGATTGTACATATATGAGATTGTAAAACTGCATGGAGTGCCAGTGTGACACCCCTTACCCGTGTACCGTATACCCGAGTAAGTAATGCCACACGGTGTACCGGCACACTCTAATATTCCTCACTTAATTTATATCATGCTTTTGCATATAATTTATGAAATACAATTTATTTAAACCATTTATCAAAAGTATCATTCATTTAAGGTTCCGAAAATTTTAAAGAAAATCCGGCGGAGTACCGGTTAAAAATGGAGAAAACCGTTCTTCGGAACCTGTTAAAAACACTTCCAATATTTTTATTCCATCATCTCAAACTCCAATATCCAAAATCTCAACAATATTTCTCAATAGCAAATTCTCAATAATCTTTTCATTTCACAAACATCCATTTCTCATATACAAGCGATAAATACATGCTCAAATTTTGCATTCATAGTCATAACTTTCATTATTTACATGGACATCAAAATATATTACATGAGTTTAAATACATATGAAAAAGTAAAAATCTGATACTAAATATCAAACTGACAAAATGACACCTAGTGCCCTACCAATGCACGCAGTAGTGAGGTGACACGGACCTCGCATTAATCGCAGGATGGACTCACCCACCGTGGTCTACTGGGCTCACGATCGATCTCCAGTACCTACGGCGTGGCAAAGCAACGCGCTAAACAATAATGCTTAGTGGTGCAATAATAAAATAACAAGAAATAACAGATATAAATATGTATTGCATGTACATGTTTTGTTTGTCATGTATTTGTATATCCATTCATTTATTTCTTCTACATTGCTCATTTTCATTCATTTGGTTGCCCAAGTAACCTACACTAGACGATCGGATCGATAACGGTAACCGCACTTGGGTATCTAGTACCTCCGGCCACACCATCGATCGCATATGCATCACCCGATGTAATGTACGACTACCAAGTCAGTAAATAATCTCCGGCACAAGGCCAAGTCTCAATGCAAAGTCAGAATGGCTAAAAGCCATGAAATCACAGAATGGCATTTTTGCCATGTGCAGTACTGCTAACTGAACCCTATTGGCATGCCAAACTATCCAAACCAATCTTGTTAGGTATACTAGGGCATTTGAAACTTTTAAATTCTTCAATTTGTGAATTTCAATTTTTTTTTTTGGTGTCACTATTCATCATTGGTCAACAAAAATGTTGACTTTTAGAATAAAAATGTATACATTGACTTTGGCACTCCCAACATACCACATTTGGTGTTTAAAACTTGTTGGCATTAAGTGTTAATACCATTCTAAAGTGTAACTCAACACAAGCAGAATTTTCAGTTTTGGTGAGTCAAATTCACTGTTCCATTGGACACTGTTACTGTAGGAATTTGAAGAAATGTAAAACATGAAAGTTGTTCCTTATTTTGTCTAGTTGAATTTCATTTTTTGAATCACTCCATTTGGAGTTTTGTAGCTCTAGATATGGTCCAAAGACCCAAGCTGGCCGAATGTGCATTCTGCAGAAAATTACCATATCTACAGTGCATGAACAGTAACTAGAGTCACTTGGTTGGATGGGTTCTGTCAATAATTTGGGGTAGGTTACTTCATAAAAGTTGTTTGTCTATGTCTTAGCTTGTTGCTGTAAAACTTTCAGGTCAATTGACCAAATCTACAGTGAGTTATGGCCAAATGAACAGTTACTGTTCATTTGGCCAATTCTGCAGAATCAGTTTCAGGGTTCCGGATTGGGGCCAAGTTTTGGTCCTCTTGCTTTGGTCTTTTGGGCATGGTTTCTTCAGCAAAAATGTTCCATTATAAGCCTAGTTTCATGTTCAATTGGCCAAACTTCAATTGGACTAACACAGCCCAAGCTATGGCAGTGGAAAGGGACTGAATTTTCAGTCCCTATGCTGCTGTCCTAGGGCAGTTTATACCTTGACTTTGCCATACCATTTTTCAGTTCTAATTATAGTCAACATACCTAAAATGGTCACTAATTGACCATTAAAATGTGCTCTAACAATTTCCTAAGCCAAATCAATTTTTCACTCCCCAAAACCCTAATTCAAATTCGTAATTTATGCCATTTACCTTAGCTAGCTACTAAGGCATTACTCATATGTTTATAACTTTAAATATGGTGTCTAATTCACTTCAAGCTCATCAAAAACATTCCTACATATTCTTTTACTAGGGCAGCCGAAATTCAAGTGTTCATACCCATAGGTTTTTGTTCATTTAAACTACAAATCTTACTAAGTTCAAGTCCAAAATCATGGAAATAAAGAGTTTAATTGGTATAAGTGCACTAACCTCAAGTGGCAGAATTTTCCAAGCCCTTAAACCTCACTTTCTTTCTCCTTCTTGGCTGCCTAGAGCTTTAGCAAGGTGCTAGGGCAAATTTTAGTGAAGCTAGGTTATGATTTTATGGTGGAAACAAAGGAGAAATTAAGCTTTTGATGGCACATCAATGGAGGAAGGAGGGAAGGGATTTCGGCTGCTTGAGGAAAGGGGTGGCTACTGCAAATTTTGGTGGATTTAGTCTTCATTTAGTCTTTTATTTACTTAGTCAAAGGATGGCTAAATTGTGATTGGTCCAAATTTCCTTAATGACATCACCATGATGCCATAATAAATCTTTTTTCCTCATTTTCTTTCCTTTCCTCCACTACTCATTTTCAATTTGATTTCTAGTAATGTTTCTTCATATTTTATGTCATATTAATTACTCAACTGGACAAGTCGGCCAAAAATCACCTCTGAAGGCGAAATGACCAAAATGCCCTCCGTTTGGCTCAACGGGTCAAAATTGTCTGTACCGATTGAAAAATTTTTCTAGGTATTTTCTTGGCATTCTAATGCCATGGGAACCTCAATAACCCTTCTCTGGAGTCCCAAAAATTATTTTATAATTTTTCTCCCCAGTTTAGGACTCCTCGTTTCGAGAACCGCAACTTCCCCCCGGTTACCCATCGCTAGGGCACTGGCTCATTTAACTCGGTTGTATTTTATTTCTAAAATTTTTACTAAATTTTTCTTATTAATATTTGTGTTAATTATGGTTCCTGACTTTAGTTTAAATATTTTTCCGGACATTCTAGCTGTCCGGACCGACACCGGTCACCGGAACAGTAGGATGTACAGAGTGGTTATGGGGAGGGTGTTACAACTCTTCCCCTCTAATTTAAATTTCGTCCTCAAAATTTACCTGATGCAAACAGTTGAGGGAACTGTTGCCTCATCGTTTCTTCACTTTCCCAAGTTGCCTCCTCGGTGTTGTGGTGCCTCCAAAGCACTTTCACCAATGGAATCTGTTTGTTCCTCAACTCTTTCACTTCCCGAGCTAGGATCCGTAGAGGTTCTTCTTCATATGTCAAATCCGGCTGTATTTCAATTTCTTCTCTGGAGATGACATGCGAAGGATCTGAGCGGTATCTTCTGAGCATGGACACGTGGAACACATTGTGGATCTTGTCCAGCTCTGGTGGTAAAGCTAGCCTATAGGCCACTGGACCCACACGTTCAATAACTTCATATGGGCCAATGAACCTAGGGCTTAACTTACCTTTCCTTCCAAACCTCAATACTTTCTTCCATGGTGACACCTTGAGGAATACCTTATCGCCAACCACATATTCTATTTCTTTTCTCTTCAGGTCGGTATAAGATTTCTGTCTGTCTGAGGCAACCTTCAGATTTGCTTTGATTAGTTTCACTTTCTCCTCAGTCTGTTTCACCAGGTCTGGTCCTACCAGCTTATCTTCGCCCAATTCAGTCCAGCACACTGGAGTTCTACATTTTCTCCCATATAGTGCTTCATATGGGGCCATTTGAATGCTAGCTTGGTAGCTATTGTTGTATGCAAACTCTGCCAATGGGAGGTATCTATCCCAACTTCCCTCAAACTCAATGACACAACTCCTCAGCATATCCTCAAGGACCTGACAAATATTTCACGTTATTGTTATCATTTCAATTCAATATTTGTATCAATTTCATTGGTTTCAATTATTTACCTGGATTACTCTTTCAGATTGCCCATCCGTCTGAGGATGGAAAGCTGTGCTGAAATGGAGTTGTGTACCCAAGAATTCATGCAACTTCTTCTAAAATCTCGATGTAAACCTTGGGTCTCTATCAGATATGATGGAAAGTGGAATTCCATGCAGTCTAACTATCTCACTGATATACAATTCTGCTAACCTCTCTAGTGAGTAGTCGGTCTAATCGGCGAGAAAGTGTCTTGACCGTCAATCTATCAACTATCACCCATCTTGCATCATGTTTCTTAGGGTGAGAGGTAGCCCACTTACAAAATCCTTGGTGACCGATCCCTTTTCCATTCGGTATGCGTATAGGTCAGTAGCAAACCGATGGAACTTGATGTTCTGCCTTGACTTCGACATGTCAAGCATTTAGTCACGTAGTCGGCTATGTCCTTCTTCATACCGTGCCACCAATATTGGAGCTTGGATCATGATACATCTTTGTACTTCACGGTGCATAGCATATGCACTAGTGTGTTCCTCTTTTAGAATCTGGCTTTCAATTCCCGTTATCCGTACACAGTCTTCCTTTGTAGTCTGAGACACGATGCGCTTTC
The DNA here is from genome assembly GCF_030052815.1 of Hevea brasiliensis. Taxonomy (NCBI): domain Eukaryota; kingdom Viridiplantae; phylum Streptophyta; class Magnoliopsida; order Malpighiales; family Euphorbiaceae; genus Hevea; species Hevea brasiliensis. Next base: position 54,679,617 of record NC_079497.1, on the reverse strand, counting down.
ACCTCATAGTCAGCTGCTTTTCCCTCTGGGATTTTGCTCATAATAGCCATTAGCTTCTCATCTACCTTCTGCCCATCTAGTATCTGCTGTAGCAGGTTTGGCCTCACTTGCAACTCAGCCAAAATAGCTCCATCTCGAATCAAGGTTAGACGGGCATTCAATGATCTCAAAGCTGTGATGGACTTTCTGCTCAAAGCATCAGCAACTACATTTGCCTTCCCAGGATGGTAGTCAATTACACAGTCATAATCCTTCAGGAACTCAATCCATCGCCTCTGTCTAAGGTTGAGCTCCTTCTGGGTTGGCAAATATTTCAGGCTTTTGTGGTCAGTGTAAATATAGCACTTTTCACCATACAAGTAGTGCCTCCATATCTTCAGTACGAAGATAATTGCTGCAAGCTCTAGATCATGGGTAGGGTAATTCTGTTCATGTGGCCTTAGCTGCCTAGAAGCATAGGCGATCACTTTCCCTTCTTGCATCAATACACACCCTAGCCCATTATGTGAAGCATCACTGTAGACCACAAAGTCCTTTCTCGACCTTTGGTGTGCTGCTGGTGCCTCTGTTAACATAGCCTTCAACTTCTCAAAACTGGTCTGACACTTGTCATTCCAGTCAAATTTGACATTCTTGTGTAACAACTTGGTTATTGGAGCAGCTATTAAGGAAAATCCCTTCACAAATCTCCTGTAATACCTAGCTAGCCCCAAGAAGCTTCTGACCTCAGTTGTGTTTCTGGGAGGCTTCCATTCCATCACTGCTTCTATTTTCTTGGGATCCACCCTAATCCCATCTGCTGACACTATGTGTCCAAGGAATGCAATTTCATTCAGTCAAAAGTCACACTTGGACAACTTAGCATACAGCTCCTTTTCTCTCAGGGTTTGCAGAACAATCCTCAAATGCTCATCATCTTCTTCCCTGGTCTTGGAATACACCAAAATATCATCAATAAAGACCACTACGAACCGATCTAAGTGTGGATGGAAGATACGGTTCATAAGGTCCATGAATGCCGCTGGTGCATTTGTTAAGCCAAAGGGCATCACCAGAAACTCATAATGCCCATACCGGGTCCTGAATGCAGTCTTGGGCACATTTACATCCTTCACCCTCAGCTGATGATACTCTGATCTGAGATCAATCTTAGAAAATACTCCTGCCCCCTTCAACTGATCAAACAGATCATCAATTCTAGGCAACGGATATTTGTTCTTCACAGTCACTTTATTCAACTGCCGGTAGTCAATACAAAGTCTCAAAGTCCCATCCTTCTTTTTCACGAACAGCACTGGAGCTCCCCATGGTGACACACTGGGGCGTATGAACCCCTTATCCAGCAACTCTTGCAACTGAGTTTTCAACTCCCTCAATTCAGTAGGTGCCATCCTATAAGGAGCAATGGAAATGGGTGCTGTACCCGGCAGTGTCTCAATAGCAAATTCGACTTCCCTTTCTGGTGGCAAACCAGGCAACTCTTCAGGAAATACTTCTGGGAAGTCTCTCACTGTGGGTATGTCACTCAAGTTTGGCTTAGCCTGCCTAGTATCCACCACATGTGCTAGGTAGGCTTCACAGCCTTTTCTCATCATTCTTCTTGCGACTGTGGCTGAGATGACATTGGACAAGAAATCTGTCCTTTCACCCACAACTGTAATCTCATTACCCTCAGGAGTTTTCAGAGAAATTCTCTTCAATTTGCAATCAACTATTGCCTGATGACGTGACAACCAGTCCATTCCCAAAATCACGTCAAACTCATGGAAGGGCAACTCAATCAGGTCTGCCAAGAATTCATACCCCTGAATCCTTAAAGGGCAACCCTTGTATACTTTGTTCACTACCACACTGTGGCCCAATGGATTAGTGACCAGAATATCTTGGTCACTCTCCCCTACCAATATCCCCCTTTCTACGGGTAGGTTGATGCAAATGTAGGAATGAGTGGATCCTGGATCCACCAATGCATGCACAGGAGTATTGTAGAGGGAGAACGTACCCCTGATGACGTCCGGGGCATCTTGCTCCTCCTGAGCTCTCAAGGCATAATTTCTGGCAGGTGGTGCATTATCGGCCTCTCTGCGGCTCGGATCTGAGCCTGCGAGATGGTCCCACGCCTTGGATTTACGGACCTTCTACCCCTTGGTGTTGCGGAGGCAGTGCATGCGCTTGTGTTGGAGCAGCTGTAGTAGTTCTGCATGGACAGCTCTTCAGTTGATGTTCTGTCGACCCACACCTCAAGCAAGCACCAGTTACTCTCCAACATTCCCCCTTGTGCCATTTTCTGATAGTGTGGACACGCAGAAGATGCTGGGGCTGGTCCCCTGAACCCCATCCCTGGAGAGCTGCCCACTGATGGTGTGGACTGACCTCTCCTAGGGGTGAACTGTGGCCTGGGCCCCTGAGACTGACCCTGACCTTGTGGTTGACCCGAACTCTGTGCAGGAGGACCCTTAAACTTCTTCCCAAATCCAGGAGCGGAACTAGACTGACCTGGTCCCCTCTTCTGCTGTCTATCCCTTCTGGTCTGTTCACTGATTCTGACCTTTTCAACCTTTATTGCCGCTTCCACTAACTTGGTGAATTCTGTGATTCCCAAGGCAGTGAGCTGGATCTTGATGTTATCATTTAGTCCCTCTTCAAATCTCTTGCATCTTTCAGCTTCATTAGGGACTATCTCCCTTCTATAACGGCTCAATCGGACAAATTCCTTCTCATATTCGATCATCGACAACATCTCTGCCTCAAGTTAATAAACTCTCTTCTTCTCTCTTCCGGTATACAGTACCCACATATTTCTTCTTGAATTCAGAGAGGAAGAAGTCCTGATTCTGACTTCTGCACTTCACTTCCACACGTGTGTCCCACCACTCATAAGCATCGTCTTGCGGTAAAGAGATGGCACTTCGGGTTTTGCTCGGAGTGCGGTGAAGTTGTTTTATTACTCTGCACATTACATTCGACCAATTCTCGAGTCATCTTCTCTCTTGCCATAGAAGTCCACAGCTCCAAACTTCCTTAGCCTTTCCAGGTGTGATTTCTGCTGTGGAGCTGGTGGTGGTGGTGGTGCTAGCATTACCCCGGCCATTTGTCTAAAGAAGTCGGCCATTTGCTGAAACATGGCCTGTGGAGGCTGAGCAGGCTCTGCTTGAGTGAGCGCATTCTCTCATGCCCCGGTCTCATTCTGCGGTGGAGCATGACTCTCCACTTCCTCCTCAACGGCTCTTTGAGATGAAGGATCCATATCCTATTCAAAATAAGAAGGATAAACAGATCCGCGTTAGTGTCACCTCGACTCTTACAAATGCAATGCATGGTATGGACTCAATCTAGGCCCAGAAACGCCTAAACCGTGCTCTGATACCACTAAATGCGACACCCCTTACCCATGTACCGTATACCCGAGTAAGTAATGCCACACGGTATACCGGCACACTCTAATATTCCTCACTTAATTTATATCATGCTTTTGCATATAATTTATGAAATACAATTTATTTAAACCATTTATCAAAAGTATCATTCATTTAAGGTTCCGAAAATTTTAAAGAAAATCCGGCGGAGTACCGGCTAAAAATGGAGAAAACCGTTCTTCGGAACCTGTTAAAAACACTTCCAATATTTTTATTCCATCATCTCAAACTCCAATATCCAAAATCTCAACAATATTTCTCAATAGCAAATTCTTAATAATCTTTTCATTTCACAAACATCCATTTCTCATATACAAGCGATAAATACATGCTCAAATTTTTCATTCATAGTCATAACTTTCATTATTTACATGGACATCAAAATATATTACATGAGTTTAAATACATATGAAAAAGTAAAAATCTGATACAAAATATCAAAATGACAAAATGACACCTAGTGCCCTACCAATGCACTGCAGGTAGTGAGGTGACACGGACAACTGCAGAAGCTGCGCAGGATGGACTCGGCCGATCACGTGGTCTCTGGGCTCACGATCGGGATCTCCGGTACCTACGTGGCAAAGCAACGCGCTAAGCAATAATGCTTAGTGGTGCAATAATAAAATAACAAGAAATAACAGATATAAATATGTATTGCATGTACATGTTTTGTTTGTCATGTATTTGTATATCCATTCATTTATTTCTTCTACATTGCTCATTTTCATTCATTTGGTTGCCCAAATAACCTACACTAGACGACTGGACTGGATAACGGGTAAACTGGCACTAGGTATCTAGTACCTCCGGCCGTCACACCATCGGTCGCATATGCATCACCCGGTGTGCAACAGCGACTACCAAGTCAGAAATAATCTCAGGCACAAGGCCAAGTCTCAATGCAAAGTCAGAATGGCTAAAAGCCATGAAATCACAGAATGGCATTTTTGCCATATGCAGTACTACTAACTGAACCCTATTGGCATGCCAAACTATCCAAACCAATCTTGTTAGGTATACTAGGGCATTTGAAACTTTTAAATTCTTCAATTTGTGAATTTTAAATTTTTTTTTGGTGTCACTATTCATCATTGGTCAACAAAAATGTTGACTTTTAGAATAAAAATGTGTACATTGACTTTGGCACTCCCAACATACCACATTTGGTGTTTAAAACTTGTTGGCATTAAGTGTTAATACCATTCCAAAGTGTAACTCAACACAAGCAGAATTTTCAGTTTTGGTGAGTCAACTTCACTGTTCCATTGGACACTGTTACTGTAGGAATTTGAAGAAATGTAAAACATGAAAGTTGTTCCTTATTTTGTCTAGTTGAATTTCCTTTTTTGAATCACTCCATTTGGAGTCTTGTAGCTCTAGATATGGTCCAAAGACCCAAGCTGGCCGAATGTGCATTCTGCAGAAAATTACCATATCTACAGTGCATGAACAGTAACTAGAGTCACTTGGTTGGATGGGTTCTGGCCATAATTTAGGGTAGGTTCCTTCATGAAAGTTGTTTGGCTATGTCTTAACTTGTTGCTGTAAAAATTTCAGGTCAATTGACCAAATCTACAGTGAGTTATGGCCAAATGAACAGTTACTATTCATTTGGCCAATTCTGCAGAATCAGTTTCAGGGTTCCGGATTGGGGCCAAGTTTTGGTCCTCTTGCTTTGGTCTTTTGGGCATGGTTTCTTCCGCAAAAATGTGCCATTATAAGCCTAGTTTCATGTCCAATTGGCCAAACTTCAATTGGACTAACACAGCCCAAGTTATGGCAGTGCAAAGGGACTGAATTTTCAGTCCCTATGCTGCTGTCCTAGGGCAGTTTATACCTTGACTTTGCCATACCATTTTTCAGTTCTAATTATAGTCAACATACCTAAAATGGTCACTAATTGACCATTAAAATGTGCTTTAAAAATTTCCTAAGCCAAATCAATTTTTCACTCCCCAAAACCCTAATTCAAATTCATAATTTATGCCATTTACCTTAGCTAGCTACTAAGGCATTACTCATATGCTTATAACTTTAAATATGGTGTCTAATTCACTTCAAGCTCATCAAAAACATTCCTACATATTCTTTTACTAGGGCAGCCGAAATTCAAGTGTTCATACCCATAGGTTTTTGTTCATTTAAACTACAAATCTTACTAAGTTCAAGTCCAAAATCATGGAAATAAAGAGTTTAATGGGTATAAGTGCACTAACCTCAAGTGGCAGAATTTTCCAAGCCCTTAAACCTCACTTTCTTTCTCCTTCTTGGCTGCCTAGAGCTTTAGCAAGGTGCTAGGGCAAATTTTAGTGAAGCTAGGTTATGATTTTATGGTGGAAACAAAGGAGAAATTAAGCTTTTGATGGCACATCAATGGAGGAAGGAGGGAAGGGATTTCGGCTGCTTGAGGAAAGGGGTGGCTGCTGCAAATTTTGGTGGATTTAGTCTTCATTTAGTCTTTTATTTACTTAGTCAAAGGATGGCTAAATTGTGATTGGTCCAAATTTCCTTAATGACATCACCATGATGCCATAATAAATCTTTTTTCCTCATTTTCTTTCCTTTCCTCCACTACTCATTTTCAATTTGATTTCTAGTAATGTTTCTTCATATTTTATGTCATATTAATTACTCAACTGGACAAGTCGGCCAAAAATCACCTCTGAAGGCGAAATGACCAAAATGCCCTCCGTTTGGCTCAACGGGTCAAAATTGTCTGTACCGATTGAAAAAATTTTCTAGGTATTTTCTTGGCATTCTAATGCCATGGGAACCTCAATAACCCTTCTCTGGAGTCCCAAAAATTATTTTATAATTTTTCTCCCGGGTCTAGGGCTCCTCGTTGCGAGAACCGCAACTTCCCTCCGGTTACCCATCGCTAGGGCACCGGCTCATTTAACTCGGTTGTATTTTATTTTTAAAATTTTTACTAAATTTTTCTTATTAATATTTGTGTTAATTATGGTTCCTGACTTTAGTTTAAATATTTTTCCGGACATTCTAGCTGTCCGGACCGACACCGGTCACCGGAACAGTAGGATGTACGGAGTGGTTACGGGGAGGGTGTTACAGCCAGTATCAATTGTGTCTGACAGAGATCCTAGGTTCACTTCTAGATTCTGGGGTAGTCTTCAGAGAGCCCTAGGAACTAGATTGAACTTCAGCACAGCATTCCACCCACAGACAGATGGCCAGTCTGAGAGGGTTATTCAGATATTGGAGGATATGCTACGGGCTTGTGTGATTGAATTTGAAGGTAGTTGGGATACACACTTGCCTTTGATTGAGTTGGCTTATAACAACAGCTACCAAACAAGCACTGGGATGCTTCCATATAAAGCTTTGTATGGTAAAAAGTGCAGAACTCCCTTATGTTGGGATGAGGTAGGTGAAAGGAAGATGATTGGGCCAGAAATTGTCCCGCAGACAGAGGAAAAGATTAGATTGATTAGAGATAGACTCAAAGCTGCATCAGACCGTCAGAAGTCCTATGTTGATCTGAAAAGAAAAGATATTGAGTACGCAGTGGGTGATAAGGTATTCCTCAAAGTTTCTCCTTGGAAGAGGATTATGAGATTTGGCAGAAAGGGAAAACTGAGTCCTCGTTTCATCGGACCATATCAAGTTCTGGAAAGAGTGGGTCCTTTGGCATATCGATTGGCATTACCTCCAGAGCTACCAAGGATACACAGTGTCTTCCATGTGTCCATGTTAAGGAGGTACAGATCTGACCCATCTCATGTACTATCAGTTGAAGAGATTGAGGTAAATCCAGACCTCTCATATGAAGAAGAACCCATAAAAATTCTGGCATATGAGGTGAAGCGGTGAGAATAAGCAGATACACACGGTTAAAGTCTTTGTGGAACCATCATTCAGGCCAGGAAGCTACTTGGGAACGTGAAGAGGATATGAGGAGACAGCACCCACAGTTGTTCAGAGACTAATGCCAGGTAAAATTTCGAGATGAAATTTATTTAAGGGGGGAGAATTGTAACACCCCAAAGTTCAGTAGTGCGTTCTGCTGCTCCGGTGACCAGTGTTGTCCGGACAGCTAGGATGCCTAGAACTACACTTCAATAATGAGTGAAGAGACATAAAATAATGAAATACAAGAAAAGAAAATACAAGAGAAACAAAGGAAAAATAATAGCAAAGAAATGTAGCCAAGTTAAGCGAGCCGGGAATCCTAGCGATGGGTGACGGCACCAGGAAGTCACGGCGTGGACCGTTGACTAACCCTAGACTGCGGGGAACCCTGGAAAACATTTTTAAGACTTAAATAGACCCTTATTGAAGAATAAATATCATTACAAAGATCAAAGAAAAATTAAATAATTAGTACAAAGAAAAGTGAGAAATCGAAAAACAGACAAAACCCGGTTATTCTGAAAAATCTGAATGCAACCGACAGGGCATTATGGTCATTTGACACCCCGAATTGTCTTTTGACCTAAATGTCTACTAAAAATAAATAATATTACACTTAGAAAATAAAATGAAAAATTAAATTGAGGGTACCTAATACAAATAGCCAAAATGGAGTGAAAAATGTGTAAATAACACATGTAAGCTTATTATATAGTTAAATTAGTGTGAGTGGGCCACTAATGATTTAATTAAACAATAAAATGTGCTGATGTAAGTCTACTATACCCAGCAGAAACTTCATCTTCCCCATTTTCCCAACCTAGCCGAATTGAAGAGAAAGAAAATCTCCATGGGCGTTTTGCATGAGCTCTCTTAACTCCTCCATTTAAACTCCAATCACTTAGGGTTCTTCATGAAAGTTTGTCTACACATCATAAGGAAGAGCTTGATACCAAATTTAAGAAGTTTAATCAAGGTTTAACAAGTTCCAACTATAAGGTAAGTTAGCATTTTTGAAGATAGCTTTGTTAAACTTTGTGTTCATGTTATGGGTGTTGGTTTTGTGAAGAAAATTTTTAGGTTTGAAGAGTTATTGAGATGTTCATTTTGGACAGCCATGGAGTTATGTATTTGATGAAATAATTGTGCATATATTTGATGAGAAATGATGTTGGTTATGGTGATTTAATATCCTAGTATATTACTTCATATGTATATGGTGATTTTTGCACTTGGATGGAAATTGATGAATTGTAGGATATTTTGGTGTTGAGGAAGTTTTCGGCAGCCTTGAGATTCTTGGATAAATGTATATGTTCATGAAAGTATTGGCAGAATATTGACCTTGAGAATGGATGGATATGTGTATAGATTGATTGTGTAAGTGTATGTAAAAATTTGTGATGTTTAGGGTATATGTGATTGTACTTAGAATTTGTAAAGGTGAGTTTAATTGGTGTATTGAGGATAATTGCAATCTGCCCAAAGTGACATTTAAGTGAAGTGGAATATGGTTTTTGGTAATGTACCAAAACAGAAATTGTAAGGGGAGTGGACATATAGCAATTAAATGTGTAATGGATACATGTATAAGCAAAGTAATTAAAGGCAGTATGCAATTTAGTCAATAACTTTAAATGTGTAACCTCAATTGGTATGAGACCAATTGGAGATGAAACTAGGCACAAAATGTGCCAACTTTCATTGAGAAAGCATACCAAAATTCTGCTTGCAAGGTGATATGAAAAATGACCAATTCGGATTGAGTACATTTGAGGCCTGAAATTTGACCAATTGGGCAGCAGTTAGTGTTTAGGCCATAACTCACTCAAAACAGGTCCAATTGACATGAAATTTTAACCATGAATAGTTAAGACCCATACCTACAAATCTTATGAAGACACCAAAACCCAGAAATGACCAGAAGTAAGTCAAAAAGCTTGCACAAGTTCGGGTCCAAAAACTGGCCGAACCAAAGTTGACCAAATTGACCTAAAATTGACCTAATTTGATGCCATTTGACCAGCAATAGTATAATGACCATAACTTGGTCTACATAACTCAGAATGACCTGTAATTTTGCCCCGCGTTCCATAAGACATAGATCTACAAGTTTGTAGTTTTTACCGAAAACCAAAAACTAAGGGAACTATGTCGTCCAGCTAGGTCAAACTAGTATCCCGGAATCCAGCAATTTGCAATAAAATGCAAGGAAACGCAATATACATAGAAATGAGTTTGGTAAAATGTACCAACCCTAAAACCCTATCGAATGTGACATATTAACGACACTAAAACCTAATTTACATAAAACGCATCGAGGGTCGGTATATTGGGTGATTGAGCAAATAATAGACTTCAGTGAATTACTTATCGAACATTATCGTTAGAGACAGTTTAATTTAGTACTGAAACACTTCAAATTGTGTTTCTCAGTTACCAAAGACTCGGGAAAAGGGAAGGAAATACTGAGTCGGACAGGAGACAGTTATCAGAGGTTTGTGCACAACTAGTTTTCAACTGATTTTGCTCTGAATAATATTTCATATGATTAATTGTATGTTATTGTTTTAAATTGTGTTTGTGCACAACAGCCATTTCTTTGAATTTTTCAATTGAAATGAATTATGATTATTTGTACATTATTGTTTTAAATTGTGGAAATGTGTTTGAATGGATATTTATTTCTTGAAAAGCATTGTAAATGATTTGAAATTGTGAGAAATTGTTTGAATGATATTGATGGATACTTATTGATTGAAAAGCATTGGAAATGGTTTGAAACCACAGCTATCATGTATATTGATTGTATTCCTTGCTATTTTGTCTAGTGGGACGAATTGAATTCCCTCTCTGGCTGAAGTGTTGAGGTGTGTGCCTGTTGAGGACGAATTGGATGAGTACTCATATTTTTGCTAGCTAGCTATGTTATTCCTCATTAGTCATCGACTTTTGGGATGAATTGAATACCTCATTAGCTATTGGCTTTTGGGATGAATTGACTTGGGAACATGATTAAAGCTGTGTGTGATTTATTGATATGTATTATGAGATTGTGAAATGAATTTAAACTCTTATTGACATATACTGTCTTTTGAATTCAACCATGATCTGACTTATTGAAATTTATTGTGATATTGAGAAATGGAGTTTAAATTTTGGTTGACAATTATTGTCTTGAAATTAACTATGGTTTTAAGTATCCACTATTTACATGACTTATGAATTGTGATTTAAATTATATTTGGTTAATGTTGTGCACCACTGAGACATTGTCTCAGCGATAGCTTTTTATTCTTATCGCGGTAGTAGAAAGACAGAGCAGGCGTGAGACTAGGCTACTAGTACCTCCAGCGAGAGACTACCGGGTATATTGAGTATACCAATATTTTGTATTTTGTAATGTAATGTATGTTCACTGTACGTACATATTGTTGTTGGTTTTGAGCAGTTGTAAATAAAAATTGTACATTGAAGTTGTAAAATAATTATGAGTTATTTTAGCTTATAAAAATTGTATTATATTTCTTTTATCTCAGTCTTTGAAAAATTACTGTGAATTTGACTTGAGAAATGTGTTGAGTTGAGAAAAATGTTGAAGTTGAGATTTGGAAATTTATTGAAGTGCTTTTTACAGGTTTCCTGAAGAACTGTTTCATCCAAAATACAGATGGCACTCTGCCAAAATTTTTACAGAAACTCTAATTTATTCAAATGTGCTAGTTCTATCACTTCAATTCAAAAAGATTTTAACACCTGTAAATAGTGCTCACCACTGTAAAAGAAGTAAGAAAAGTTTTTAAAATCCCTTGTAGTGTAATTAATGGTTATCAGTAGACGGAGTTGGTAATTCATTAGGTATACTACGGGATCATGTTATGCCTTACAGAGGGGTAGGGTGTGGCAATTTTGGTACGTAATTATTATAAATGTAAATTTGGAATTTCACTTATCTGAATAGTTTTGAAATATTAATTTTGAGTCTTGTAATCAATGAAATGTTTCTTTTATGAGGAGATTGATTTGATTATTGAGATTTGAATTATGGGTTCAAATGAAGTTATTGAAGTTGTATTTGAGAAAACCTTTTGGGAGTGTGTTCTTTGCAGGTTTTGAAGAACTGTTTTCTCAAAATACAATCGGCACTTTGCCAAAATTAAAAAAAAAAAAAAAGATTATAACACCAGATTTTAATCGATGATTTAAATTTCATGAAAATTGTTTTAAAATCCCTTGTATTATATTTAATGGATTATCGGTAGGCGAAGTATGGTAATTCATTAGGTATACTACGGGATCATGTTACATCTTACAGGGGAGTAGGGTGTGACAATCGATTAGACCCATCTCATATACTACCAGTGGAAGAAATTGAAGTGAATCCAGACCTCACATATGAAGAAGAACCCATAGTGATTCTGGCTTATAAGGTGAAGCAGCTACGGAACAAGCAGATACCGTTGGTAAAAGTGCTGTGGAACCATTATTCTGGCCAAGAAGCTACTTGGGAATGAGAGGAGGACATGAGGAGACAGCACCCACAGCTGTTCATAGATTAATACCAGGTAAAATTTCGAGACGAAATTTATTTTAGGGGGGGGGGAGAATTGTAACACCCCTATTTGTATAGCCTGGTATATTTCACTGTTCCGGTGACCGGTGGCGGTCCGGACAATTAAGGGGATTAGAACCAAACTTAAGACAACTAGATAAGCCTTAAACCCAAATAATTAGTAATTGCCAATTAGTTAAGTATAAATAAGAAAAACTGAACATAAGAAGTTAAATGAGCCGAGAGTCACAACGTTGGGTGACCTTCTCGGGAACGACTACGAAGTCGATTTAAACTCAAATTTTGAACCATAAAATATGACGCTGCGGTCCTTAGGACCATTACGAACACAGTGGAAAAGAAAAAAATCATGAAAAAGAACTGTTAAGCCAGTCAAATAATTAGGTCAGGGAGCCGGAAGAAATATTGAATTATTTGCAAACCGGATTGAACCGGCGAGGGGCAATTTGGTCAATTGACCCCGAGAGTTGACTCCTGACCTAACTGTCAAATAAAATTAGAGAAAAGAAAATTTCGAAATCGAGAATTAAATTAAAGAACTAATAGAAAAATAAATAGAAAAAAAAAGAAAAAGAAAAGTAAAAAAGGTAATGACATCACATAGATGACATCATGCATACCTCATAAATATTTTCCTATTTAAGTTATTTTTTACTAAGTCAAAAAGGAGAGAAATAAACATAAAATAAATAAGAAAAAAACAAAGTGGTCATCTTCTCCTTCCAAATTGCCGTTCACCTCTTCTCTCTCTCTTTTCACTCTAATTCCTCCATTTGAGCTCAAATTCAAGCTTTGGTAACTCTAAAATTTGTAGAAACCTTTAAATTGAACCTCAACAAGAAGTTGGGAGGAAGAAAATTGAAGAAAAGTGAAGGAAAATCAAGATTGGCAATTCAAGAAAATTGACAAGTGAGGTTAGTACTTGTTTCCCTTTCTTTTCTTCTTTAAGCTTTGAAATTAAGTTGAGATGAGTGTAAATTGCATGAAAAGTTAAAGAAAATGATAAGTTATAAAGGGACAAACAATTTGGAAGCCATGAGGGTTAGGGGAAAATGATATGTTTCACTTCAATAAATCATGAATGCAAGTCAATCTAAGTGGGTAGGTGTTAGTGCTACACTTTAAATTCATGAATGGAGCAAATATGTAAATTAGGGTTTTGGACATTAGGGTTTAGAGACAAAAAATATGAGAAACTTGTAAATGGTGTCTTTGACCTAATGTGAAGTGAGAAATGGTCATTTGTGACCTAATTAAGTGTGTTAGAAGTGTTTGAAAGAAAGCCAAATTCGGACGGACTGTGGTCATGCTGCTGATAGCATGACCAAGTCAACTTTGAAGGACCAAAAATGAAATTTTACAGGTCCAATTGGTATGGGACCAATTGGGAATGAAAATAGACACTAAATGACACAATTTTCGTTTCGGAAGCATGCCCAAAAAGTGACCAAAACCTAGTGATCAAATTGACCAAAGTTAGAAAATTGCAGGCTGCCCTGTATAAACTGACCAAATGAACAGTATTTGTTCATTTCGTCATAACTTGAGCTAGGCAAGTCTAAATGACCTGAAATTTTACCAGTGGTTAGATGCGATATAGACCTAAAACTTTTATGAAGAACACAAACCCAAATTATGCCATTAACCAAGTCATTTGGCCACCCCAAGTTGGTGACCCAAATCTGCTAGCACCAAAAATTGCCCAAAATTCTGGGTTGAATCCAATCCGGCAGCCATGGTTCAAATGCCCATAACTTGAGCTAAAAAACTCCAATTGGGGTGATTCAAAGAGGAGAATAAACTTAAGACATTAGGGAACATTTTCTATGAAGAAGGTTTTGCCAAATTCCAACAGTAAAGTGACCAATGAAACAGTGCAACTTAGGACTCCAAAACTGAAAATTGGCAATTTTGCCTAAAAGACTTAAGTTTTGAGAAAACAACCAAAACCAACAAATTTAGAGACCAAAATATGGCATGTGGGTGAACTTGGAATTTCCATACCTATTAAGCCTTAGAAAGTCAACAATTTGACTTGAATAGTGTAGTGAATAGTAATCCCAAAACACAAAATTTCAAGAACATCGAGTTTAGCACGTTAGAGCTGGGTAAAAGTGAAGTTAAATTCATTTTTGGATTTATGCTAAGTTATGGTACTGAAACACTGTAAAATTGTATGTTTCAGTTGAAAAAAATACCGGAAAAGAACCCGAGGAACCGAGTCAAGGCCAAGAGGCGACTCGCTTGAGGTTTGTGCACAACATCACTATGCTTTAAAATTCATTGATAAAGTGAATGAAATATGCATTTTGCTTTTGCATTGAATTGTTGAAAGTTTATTGTGACCTTATTTATGATGTTTTGATTTAAATTGTGAAAGTTATTGTGTATATTTGAAATGACAATGTTTAGCAAATTGTTAAGATAAGTTTTGAAACCACAGTGTCATGACCATATATTTGAACACCTCACTAGCACGACTAGTGGGGGTAATTAGTTTCGAATTTTGATTCCTTCTCTGGAGAAGTGTTGAGGTGTGCCAGTAGAAGAGGATGTGAATGGATATCCATATATTTGAGCTAGCTAGCCTTGTGATGTGATTTCTCTTTAGCCTCTGGCTATTGAGATTCTATTTGTTTCGAATGGCATGATCTAACTGTGTGTTTTATGAAATGTGATTTGATACTTCAAAATGAAATTGTTTGGGATTAAAATCTCATAATGCATGATTTGTATTTAATTCTCATGTTCAGTCAAATTTTTGAATAAATGTGATTTAAGTTCTGCATAAAGATTATTTTAGTATGTTGTGTACCAATGAGTCCTAGTACTCAGCGATAACTTTTATTTCTATCGCAGATTTAGAGACTAGAGGAGCAGCAGACTGAGCTGCTAAGGTGTGAGGATCTATCAGCTTAAAGTTATCGGGTATAATTTATACCCTGACTGTAAATATTTCTTTTGATGTATGTATTGCACATAAATGTATGGAAATGTAAATTCGGTCTTGAGCAGCTTTTACAAAGTTTGTATAAAATTGTAAAAAAATTTAGTTTGGATTTTCCCAATGTAGATTTTAGTATGATGTATATATAGATTGTTTGTCTTTAAAGAATGGAAATGTTTTATTTTAATTTGAATGAGATTGATAGATATTATTTTACTGATGATTGAATTTTGGAAATTGAGAAATGTTGACTGTTGAATTTTGAGATTTGAGAAATTATTGAGATTGATTGTGAAATTGAAGTAGTGGTTGAGAAAATTTTTGGAAGTGCTTTTTTTCTGGTATTCGAAGAACTGTTCTCTCAAAATACAGACGAAACTCTGGAAAATTTTTTATAAAATTTGCGGAGAAATAAAATGGATCAATAAAAAAATATTAACTAGTTTTAATATTAATTAAATGCTCTTATTACCTATTAGAAAATGCTCACCACTTAACAAAAGTAAGAAAATTGTTTTAAAATCCCTTGTAGGGTACTTAATGAGTTATCGGTAGGTGAAGTGCGGTAGTTCATTAGGTATTCTACGGGATTATGTTATGCCTTACAGAGGGGTAAGGTGTGACATAACACATTTGAATAATTAACAATTTCTACAAAAATTTTGGCAGAGTGCCATCTGTATTTTGAATAAAACAGTTCTTCAAAAACCTGTAAAAAAGCACTTCCTATATTTTGTTCAATCCCCAAACTCCAATATTCAATCAACACAATATGTTTCTCAACATTTGCCAACTCAAATCTATAATAATTTTTCTAGTGTTTTCAAAAGCTAAAACAAAAGAAATATATCACAAATTTTACAAGCCAAAATAATTTACAATTTATTTTACAACTTCAATGTACAATTTTAATTTACAACTGCTCAAAACCAAGAACAATATATACATATAGTGAACATACATTACAATACAAAATGCAAAATATGGTATACTCAATATACCCGATGAACTCTCACTGAAGCACTAGCAGCCTAGTCTGCTGCCTTGTCAATCTGTCTACCTGTGATAGCAATGAAAAGCTATCGCTGAGCCAATGTCTCAGTGATGCACAACATTAACAAAATACAACTTTAAATCACAAATCATAAGTCATATAAATAATGGATACTTAAAACCATAGTTAAATTCAAAGACAGTGAATGTCAATAAGAATTTAAACTATATTTCACAATATCATAATAAATATCAATAAATCATACACACACAGCTTAATCATGTTGCCAATGTTCAATTCATCCCAAAAGCCGATGGCTAGTGAGGAATTCAATTCATCCCAAAAGCTAATGGCTAGTGAGGAATAACATAGCTAGATAGCAAAAATATGAGTACTCATTCTATTCGTCCTCAACAGGCACACACCTTAACACTTCAGCCATAGAGGGAATTCAAAGTCAATTCGTCCCACTAGACAAGCTAGCAAGGAATTCAATCAATACACATGATAGCTGTGGTTTCACACCATTAACAATGCTTTTCAATCAATAAGTATCCATCAAATATCATTCAAATAATTTTTCACAATTTAAAACAATAATATACAAATAGTCATAATTTATTTCAATTGAAAAATTCAAAAGAAATAACTATTGTGCACAAACCTTTGATAACTGTCTCTTGGCCCTGACTTAGTGTTTCCTTCCCCTTCCCTGAGTCTTTGCTAACTGAAACACACAATTTGAAGTGTTTCAGTACTCATTTAAACTGTCTTTAAGAATAAGGCTTAATAATTAACTTATTGAATTCTATTATTTCCTTAGTCAACCTAAGATGTTGACCCTCGATGCACTCTAGGAGAATTAGGTTTTAATGTTACCAATATGTCACATTTGTAGCCTTTTAGTATTAATACATGTTACCAAATTCATTTCCAAGTATGTTGCATTTTATTATAATTTGCCGGATTTCAGTATACTAATTTGACCTATCCGGATAACCTAGTTTCCTCGGTTTTCGGGTTTCGATTGAAACTACAAACTTGTAGGTCTATGTCTTATTGCACGCGGGGCAAAATTTCAGGTCATTCTAAGCTGTGTAGACCAAGTTATGGTTAATTTACCAATACTAGACAGAATGCACCAAAAAGGTAACTTTAGGTTATTTTTAGGTCAGTTTTGGTTTGGCCAGTTTTTGGACCTGAACTTGTGCAAGTTATTTGGCTTGGTTCTGGCCATTTCTGGGCTTTGGTGTCTTCATAAGAATTGTAGATATATTCCTAAACTATTCATGGTAAAAATTTCATCTCAATTGGACCTGTTTTGAGTAAGTTGTGGCCAAAACACTAATTACTGCCCAAATGGTCAATTTTCAGGCTTTCAAGCCACTAATCCATATTTGGTTATTTTTATAGTAAAGGTAGAATTTTGGTAAGCTTCCTTCATGAAAGTTGGCACATTTTGTGCCTAGTTTCACCTCCAATTGGTCTCATATTGTGACGCCCCTTACCAATCTACCATATAGCCGAGCAAGAAGTGTCACATTCGGTGCCGGAGCACCCTATCTTGTTTTATCATATCTATTGTAAACTTTTGATGTCATTTAAAACATGTATTCTATGTGTAGAATTTTTTTTTTTTTTATGTCTTATTTCTGCGGAGACCCGGATAGAGCCTCCCTTATTTTATTAGCATCTGGCGGGTTCCACTAATCACCTATTAACATGTCCATATTCATTTCACACATTTCCATATCATATTCTCATGTATCATATCATTTACAATTATTTATAAGATCTCAAAATGAAGTATTATCTATTGTATTCATATAGAAATTCAAAGATAATAAATTACAAGTTTTCATTTCAATCTCAAAGTTTAATTACAAGTCCAAAATGAAATACATCATAAACTAAACATAATAAACCAAAATACTAGTCTATACATGGGCCCTACCAAAATACAAAAGACTGGTGAGGTGACTCTGATCGGTGGCGATCCGGTGAAACTCATCCAAATACTCTTGTGGCGATCACGATCTTCGGTACCTACGCGATGGAAAACCAACGCGCTAAGCATAACGCTTAGTGGTGCATAATTTATAATAACAATAATTAAACAATTGAATTAATATTTACAAATCATAAATTATGGGTCTTTTACATTTTTTTTATTACAATTTGGT
Source organism: Hevea brasiliensis (assembly GCF_030052815.1). Classification (NCBI taxonomy): domain Eukaryota; kingdom Viridiplantae; phylum Streptophyta; class Magnoliopsida; order Malpighiales; family Euphorbiaceae; genus Hevea; species Hevea brasiliensis. The sequence continues at coordinate 54,661,631 of NC_079497.1, read as the reverse complement.
ATTAGAGCTGGACTCCCTCTAGTACGGTGTGTGGTGCGAGGACGCACCAGGCGGAAGCTGGTGGGCTTGTCACAACCCAGGGATGGGTTGGGACGTGCTTGTTCAACCAGCTACGCACTGGGGTGGAAACTTCGTGTCCCACATCGGAAACGGGAAGAAAAAGATTTGGGCCATATATGTGGGAGCCTTCCTCACCTAGTTAGCGCGCTTTTGGGAATGAAACCTCCTAAGGGTCAAATCCGTGAGGCCCACGGGCCAAAGCGGACAATACTAACTAGAGATGGATTGGGCTATTACACATACCAATTGGAGCCACACACTTAAGGTTCTAAGCCAAAACATACACTGCCCTATTGTACATTGTTCACCCTTTACCAATTACACATCCTATGCTTACCAAGTCACTCTTCCATGCCAATTCTGGTTTGTACCATAACAATAACACATTTAGCAACTCATTTTTGGTCATTTTGGCAGCTTATAACCATTCTCAATATGCACACCATAACCCAAAATTTTTCAAGTCCAATTACAACAGTTAAACGCATGAATGCACCTCATTTACATGTCCAAATTCAAACCTTAATACACACATACATGCTGCCATCTATAACAACATAATTCAATAATATAATTCCATAAACCAAACCATTAAACAATACATTTTGATCTTCTTCATAAGGCTGCTACAAGTTTATACATACCCATCAATTTCCACTTTCACTTTTCAAGCTTATAATTCAAACCTTACACATAGAATTCAACTTCAATACAATTAAATATTTAAATCATCATCCAAACCACTATTTACATACAAGAAAAAGTTGTTCATGGTGAGTCCTCATGGCTGCCAAAATGTACCCCTCCATTAATTTATCAAACATAAAAAATTCCTCCACAAAACAACTACCCACCACAACCATTCAAAGTTTAATGAAGTAAGATTTGAAAGCACTCACTTACCACTTTTGAAGCTTGATCAAAACCTCACTAAACCTCTTAAAATTGTTATCATACTCTTCCTTATAAGGTGAGGAGCAAGGTTAATGAAGAAACTTAGGGGAAAAATGGCTTAAACAAGCTTGCATGGAGCTTGGTAGATTCGGCCATGGAGGATTTCTTTCAAGGGAGTTTTCTCTGGTTTTGGGAGGTTAAAGAAGATGAGTGATCTGCTGTCATATGATGTTTAATGGTCCACTTTAGTGGTGTTAGTGGAGCACTAATAGGATTAAAAACATTTTTTTTTATGTTAAACTTTCATAATTTAGTTTTTACCCCCCATTTCTTTCACTATTCTTATAATGTGTCACAATTAAATTTTTCATGACATTTCTAAATTGTAATATCATTTATTTTTAATGGAAATTTAGGTTAAAAGACAACTCGGGGTGTCAAATGGCCACAATACCCCTATTCGGGTTGCATTCCCGATTTTTCGATAACACTGAGTTTTGTCGTTTTCTCGATTTCTCGTCTTTCTTTGTACTAATTAATTAATTTTTTTTTGATATTTCTAATGACATTTATACTTCAATAAGTCTTTAATTATGTCTTAAAAATATTTTCCAAGGTTCCCCGCAGTCCAGGACTAGTCAACGGTCCACGAAGCAACTTCCCGATGCGGTAATCCATCGCTAGGGTTCTCGGCTCGTTTAACTTGGTTATATTACATTGCTATTATTTTTCCTTTGTTTTTCTTATATTTTCTTTTCTTGTATTTCATTATTTTATGTCTCCTCACCAATATTTAAGTGTAGTTCTAGGCATCCTAGCTGTCCGGACCGACACTAGTCACCGGAACAGTAGAATGCACTACCGAACATAGGGGTGTTACAATTCTCCCCCCCTTAAAATAAATTTCGTCTCGAAATTTTATCTGGCATTAGTCTCTGAACAGCTGTGGGTGCTGTTTCCTCATATCTTCTTCACGTTCCCAAGTAGCTTCCTAGCTTGAATAATGGTTCCACATCACTTTAACCAGGTGTATCTGTTTATTCCTCAGCTGCTTCACCTCATATGCCAGAATTTATATGGGTTCTTCATCATATGAGAGGTATGGATTTACCTCAATCTTCTCAACTGATAGTCCATGACATGGGTCAGATCTGTACCTCCTTAACATGGACACATGGAAGACACTGTGTATCCTTTCTAGCTCTGGAGGTAATGCTAGCCGATATGCTAAAGGACCCACTCTTTCCAGGACCTCATAGGGTCCAATGAAACGAGGACTCAGTTTCCCCTTTCTGCCAAATCTCATAATCCTTTTCCAAGGAGAAACTTTGAGGAACACCTTATCACCCACTGCATATTCAATGTCTCTTCTCTTCATATCAACATAGGACTTCTGACGGTCTGATGCAGCCTTGAGTCTATCTCTGATCAATCTAATCCTTTTCTCTGTTTGCTAAACAATTTCTGGCCCAATCATCTTTCTTTCACCTACTTCATCCCAACATAGGGGAGTTCTGCACTTTCTACCATACAAAGCTTCATATAGAGGCATCCCAATGCTTGATTGGTAGCTGTTGTTATAAGCAAACTCAATCAAAGCAAAGTGTGTATCCCAACTACCTTCAAACTCAATCACACAAGCCCGTAGCATATCCTCCAATATTTGAATTACCCTTTCAGACTGGCCATCTTGCTGTGGGTGGAATGTTGTGCTGAAGTTCAATCTAGTTCCTAGGGCTCTGTGAAGACTACCCCAAAATCTAGAAGTGAACCTAGGATCTCTGTTTGATACAATTGATACTGGCACTCCATGCAGTCTTATAATCTCATTTATGTACAATCTACGCAATCTCTCCAGGCTATAGTCCATCCGGACTGGCAAAAAGTGAGCAGACTTGGTCAGTTTATCAACTATAACCCATACTGCATCATGACTATTCTGTGTCCTTGGAAGTCCCGTAAGAAAATCCATAGTTATCCGTTCCCATTTCCACTCTGGTACTGGCAATGGATGTAACAAACCTGTTGGTACTTGATGTTCTACCTTTACTTGCTGACAAGTTAGGCATTTGGAAACAAATTCATCTATATCCCTCTTCATACCCATCCACCAGTAATTCTCTTTCAGCCCTCTGTACATGTGCTTCCTTCATAAGGATCTGTCTCAATTCAACATCACTAGGAACGCATATTCTGCCCTGATGTAGCAATAAACCATTATCTCTCATAGAGAATTCAGGTTTCTTGCCTTGCTAGACTTCTTTCAGTAGCTTCTAATATTTAACATCATTCTGAGCAGCCATTCTGATCTGATCAATCAACACTAGCTAGACATGCCATGCAACTACTGTTTGTCCCTCATCATCAATCTCCAAACTAGCATGCTGTGCTTTCAACTAATGCACCATGGACAAAGGAGAAACTCTGAGACTTGCCATAGTCTTGTGACTTAAGGCGTCAGCCACCACATTTACTTTCCCTGGCTGATAGTCTATTAAGCAATCATAATCTTTAATCAGTTCTAACCATCTCCTCTGCCTCAAATTCAATTCCTTTTGAGTGCCCAAATACTTCAAGCTCTTGTGATCTGTGTAAATGTACCATTTCTCCGCATACAAATAGTGTCTCCAGATCTTCAGAGTAAAAACAATAGTTGCAAGCTCCAAATCATGTGTTGGGTAGTTCCTCTCATGCGGTTTCAGCTGGCATGATGCTTAAGCAATGACATTCCAATCTTGCATCAGTACATAGCCTAACCCATTGTGAGAAGCATCACTATAAACTATGTATTCTTTACCCGGGGTAGGTAAAGTAAGGACTGGAGCTTCAGTCAAACAACTCTTCAACTCATCAAGACTCAGCAGGCATTTATCTATCCACTGAAATTTTACATCTTTCCGAAGCAGCTTGGTCAGTGGAGAGGCTAACATAGAAAATCCTTTCACAAATCGACGGTAATATCTAGCTAAACCCAAAAAACTGTGAATTTCTGTGATATTTCTGGGCGGTTTCCAATTTAGGATAGCTTCTACCTTGCTGGAATCTACCTTGATCCCTTCAGCTGACACAACATGTCCCAAGAAGGAGATTTCTTTCAGCCAAAATTCACATTTTGACAATTTGGCGTATAGTTGTTTCTCCCTTAAAGTTTGTAGTACAATCCGCAGATGTCTGTCATGTTCCTCTGCTTTCCTCAAATATATCAAAATATCATCAATAAACACCACCACAAACTGGTTGAGATATGGTCTGAAGATAGTGTTCATCAGATCCATAAAAGCAGCTGCAGCATTTGTTAACCCGAATGGCATTACCAGAAACTCATAGTGGCCATATCGAGTTCTGAAAGCAGTCTTTGGAATACTTTGCTCTTACACTTTCAACTGATAATAACCAGATCGCAAATCAATTTTGGAGAATATAGCTGCACCCTTCAACTTATCAAACAGATCATTAATGCGAGGCAATGGATATCTATTCTTTATTGTCACCTTTTTCAACTGCCAGTAGTTAATACATAAGCGGAGGGTGCCATCTTTCTTCTTAATAAACAATATTAGCGCTCCCCAAGGTGACACACTAGGGCGGATGAAGCCCTTTTCAAGTAGTTCTTGCAACTGTACCTTTAACTCCTTCAACTCTGCTGGTGCTATTCTGTATTGTGTTATGGAGATTGGATCCACACCAGGCCTAACATTAATTTCAAATTGCACCTCTCTTTCAGGAGGTAATCCTGGCAATTCATCAGGAAACATATATGGAAAGTCGTATACTATAGGGATGTCCCTCAATGCTGCACTCCCCACTAGGGTGTCTACCACATGTGCTAAGTATGCTTCACACCCCTTTCTGATCATTTTTATAGCTAGTGTAGCCGAAATGATATTTGATGGCAATAGCTGCCTCTCCCCATGTATTATCACATCACTGTACTGAGGGAGACCAAAAGTGACTGTCTTCAGTCTACAGTCAATCATGGTGTGATGCCTGGCTAACAAATCTATGCCCAAGATGATGTCATAATCTCTGAAGGGCATTTCAATGAGATCAAACAGAAAAACATGTCCTTGGATCACCAAAGGACAATCCCTATACATTCTATTAACCCTGACCTCTTGTCCTAGCGGACTTGTTACTAGCACCTCAAAGTCCATTTTGTGCATGGAACAGCAATGCAATCAATAATGCTAGCACTCACATAAGAATGGGTAGAACCCGGATCAAATAACACAAACACATCTTGATTAAAAGTTGAGAAGGTACCAGCCACAATATCAGATGTCTCGGCCTCTTCTTTCTATCTCATTGCATAGACTCTGACTAGAGCACTGCCTTGCTCTGATTGATTCACTGTGCCTTGGCTGCCTGTTGGGTTACCTCTACCCCTGCCTCTACCTCTGCTAGGTGGTTGTGCTAGTAGTATGCCCTAGAGCATATCATTTAGTATGTATCTTGTACATGTTTTATTAATAAAAGGCATTTCCACTTTTCCGTTTACATAATATATTTATGTGTAATAGAAAAGGTCCATTGATATTTTGTTAAAAATTCTATTCTTAAGTTGTTAAGAATATAAGTGGCAGTATTTCTAGTACAAAGTATCATAAATAGGTTCACAATCGAGCATACTTCATAATAAGGACATGACTTATCTAGAAAGATTGTATTCATGTTTGTTCCCAAGTTATTTATATGAGATATAAATACGATGGAATGGTGAGTCTCATGCCATATAACAAACATGATAGGGACTTATAAATGATAAGTAGGCCGAACCAGTGACACTTATGACAAGCACATGGAGTTTACTCTTGTCAATGCATTGTCATAAATCATATCAGTGCATATAATCTTTAGACCTGAGATAGCACAGTTATCTTGTATATAGGTGGTTCAAGTTTGATACTGCTTTCATACTTGTACTGTGTATGGGTATATGGGCATGTGTTGGCTCCTACAAGTTATATATGGAGGTAGGTGTTGATCATGTAACACCACGAACCTCCGAGTTATGAATAGTACCATTTTTTGTCCGTGAGTGATACTATTCAAAGACACTTTGAGGACCAAAAATAAATAGAAAATTAATTGAGATAGACACAATAAAAATTTTAGTGAACAAAAAAGCTAAGGACTCATCGGGTATTATAAAAAGAAGGATTATGACCCGATGAGAGGCATTTTGGTCAATTCACCTCAAGAGTTGACTTTTGACCAAAATGTCAATTAAATTAAATGAAATTAATGAATTGAATTATGGGGTAAAAATTGAAGAAAAATTCAAGTAAAAAAAATATATAAGGGAAAATTTAAGAAATGAAAACTTAAACTTTCATTTCCATTATGACAAAATTAAAATGAAAGACTTATGGGCTTTTGATAGTTAAATTTAATTATTTAATTAAAAGAAAAAAAATTAAGTGTAAAAAAAAAAGGGAATAAAAATTTAAGTTTAATTATCCTTATGACACAATTAAAATTTATAATTTTAATAAGCTAATTTTGGGGATAAATATATATATATATATATATATATATAAGAAGACAAATGTCTTCTTCATTTCTTTTTTTTCATAAGAGGCCACCACCCTCTCCTCTCTATTTCTCTCTCTCTCTCTCTTTTTCTCTTCTTCTTCCACTTCTTCCCCTCATTGATTTCCCCTCCCAAGTTTTAATTCCCTTAAATTCCCTTCATAAATTCCATAGCCCACTAAAAGAAAACATCAAAGAGATGTTTGATTGAGAGATTAAAAGCAAGGAGAACAAGAATTGGAAGAAAAGTGAAGTTGGAAAGAAATCAACAAGAGGTAATTTTCTTTTCATGTTAGATTAGTTTTATAAGCTTGGAATGAAGTTAATTTATGATGAAATTTCATAAGAAAATGAAAGAAAACATATATGGAACCTAAACTAGGGTTTTGGCCAAATGGGAGAAAAATTAGGGTTTTGAACATTAGGGTTTAGAGACCAAAAATGTGAAGAAGTGCTAAATGATGTCTCTGACATAGTTTAAGGAAAGAAATGGCCATTTGTGACCTAATTAACTGTGTTAGAAGTGTTTGAATCAAAGCCAAATTCGGATTGGGTATGAAACATGACCAAAAGTCAACTTTGAGGGACCAAAAATGAAATTTTACAAGTCCAATTGGTATGGGACCAATTGGGACTGAAAAAAGGCACTAAATGACACAATTTTCATTTAGGAAGCATGTCCAAAAAGTGACCAAAACCTAGTGAACAAACTGACCAAACTTGAAAAACTGCAGTATGAACAGTACAATTAACAGTAATCATGTTTGGGTCATAACTCGAGCTAAGTAGGTCAAAATGACCTGAAATTTTACCAGTGGTTAGATGAGACATAGACCTAAAACTTTCATGAAGAAAACAAACCCAAATTATGCCATTAACCCAATCAAATTACTGAGCAAAATTGGTGACCTGAATCTGCAGAACTGTAGAATTGCCAAATGAACAGTAAATTTTGCAAGGCTATAAATCTCTCTAGAAAACTGTGATTTAGGAGATTCTTGAACCGATGTAAACCTAAGATATAGTAGAACATTTCATATGAAGAATGTTAGGCCAAATTATGAACTTAAGTCAATCAAATTGCAGAACAAATTCAGGTCACCTAATCTGCCAGAATCTGGGCACCTAAAATTGACCAAATGAACAGTAAACTTTGCAAGGCTATAACTCTCTCTAGAAAACTCTGATTTAGGCGGTTCTTAAACCGATGGAAACCTAAGACATAGTAGAACATTTCATATGAAGAACATTAGACCAAATTATGGACTTAACTTGGTCATATTGCTGAACGAAGTTAGATTGATAAATTTGCCAAAACAAAATCTGCAGCATGAACAGTGACGTAAACAGTAATGGTGTTTTAGGCATAACTTGAGCTACACAGCTCTGAATTAGGCGATTCAAAAAGAAAAATAAATTTAAGACCTAAATGAACAATTTTCATGAAGAACATCTCATCAAATTATGATCGAAACTAGGTAAAAATTGGGTTCAAAGATTGGGGCACCAAGTTGTCCCAATACCAACATATTCTAAAATTTTCAAAGCTAACTTGGGATGCATTAGACATGCATATAATGAGTTCTTGGTAGCAATTGAGATTGGTATTGAGGTATTCTATTTGTGTATTTTCAGTAGAAAAAGAAGTTGTAACGAACAAGGAGAAGTAGGTAACAATAAAGGAGAGCATTGAAGGTTTGTGTACAACTAACATTTTCTTCGTTTTTAAATTTGTAAATTGCTTGGAATGTGTTAAATTGAATGAGTTTGCTTTGAACAAGTTTACTTTGACTGAAATATGGTTTTTCTCTTGCATTTAAGAAATTTAGGTGTTGCTACCTTTATTTGGATATTATGATGAATTTAAATGTGTTTATTGGCTTATAAATGTGATTGTTGAATGAAAAATTTTTGGAAACTCTTTTGAAACCACAATTAGCATGACAGTCCTTTTCGGAACTCTCCAGTAGTAACGGCTACTTGGGGTTGGTAATTGATATTGATTATGTCTCCCATTAATAACGGCTAGTGGGGTAAGACTATATGAGTACTCATTAGCTAGCTAGCCCTTCCCTCATTAATAACGGTTAGTGAGGTTGAGATTGCTTTATCGTGGTGTACAACACGGCACTGATCGTGAAATTTTGTGTCATGGCCTGAACTGTGTGTTGGTGTTGGCAACACTAATGCTTTGTGAATTGTGATTTATGAAGTATGATTTCTCATTTGAAATGTTATTCCAATAAATGGTTCTTATGAACTTAGAACTATTGTGATGTTTTCATGCTTAAGAAGGATGTGATTTGTTATGCTTTGACAAATTGTGTTTTTACCTTAAGTTTCGAAATTTTAGTTGTGCACCACTGAGTGATATACTCAGCGATAGCTTCTTTATGCTGTCGCAGGAAAGGGAAAGGAGAAGGCTACTGAGTGAGAGACTTGGAAGCAACATTTTGGTTTTGATTGTGGGCATATATAGTAGGTATACCTCTGTAATTTCCTTTTGATGTATTTTGTACCTATATGTATGGATGTACGGACATTGAGCAGTTTGTATTTAAAAGCACTGCATTACTATCACATTTTGAGTTTGTAACTATTTTGTATTTCACTTTGAGACTTATGAAAATGTAACTTTTTGCAATATTTATTCTATTACTATTTCCAATGAATGTTTACATGGAATTTTAACTATTCTCATGCAATTTTTCGTAACAGAATTGATAAGACAAAAAGCTATGATTTGTTTTAAAATCCCTTGTAGCATAACTAATGGGTTATCGGTAGGTGTAGTTCGGTAATTCATTAGGTATGCTACGGGAACATGTCATGCCTTACCAGGGATAAGGTGTGACAGATCAAGATGGAATCTGTTCCTCTAAGTAAATAGAGATAAAATCCTATGTTCATTTAATTATTCTTGATGTTTTAAGTTCCTGGCCAGGACAGATAGATTTAATCAGAAAAGAGTTTCTGATGAGAAAATCTTTTTAATCAAGAACTAGAATTAAAAGAGAACATAATATTCATAGCAAATGGAGTTTGACATAAACCATGACTCCAGCTTGAGTTGAGATTTTGTAATAGAGATATTCCAGTGCATTGTAACATATGATTATAGGTTCATTTAAGGTAAACCTTATTACTAATTAGGTGGCCATGGCATGCTATGCTAGGTGTTAACCATGGTCTATGAGGTGCATAAAATGATTTAAAGAAATCATTTATGGTAAGAAAGAGTTGTGATGATATTAAGAGTTGATATCATATCTCATTGCTAATTAGTGATGAGCCTAGTAAGTCACACACATACACAATTTATCACATAATTAGATATGATTTAATTAATTAATTAATTAAAGATTTTAATTGATTAATTAAATAGGTTTGGTTTGCAATTAGATTGCAAAGTCCCTAGCATGACTTGAAACCAAATCTAGATTATTGGATGTATAGTATAAGTTAAATTTATATGTAAAGTGTTTAAATATGAATTTAATTAATGAGAAATTAATTAATAGAGATTAATTAATTAATTATATTTGATATAAATTGATTAGAAGAAGAGAAATAATTATTTTGGGTTAAGAACTCAAAATTAAGACACAGGGGCATTTTGGTCATTTCACAGGGAGACATGTGGCACCATGAGATGGTGACACATGGCATTAAATATAAGCTTGCCAAATGTTTTTTAATCATGTAAGATAATTAAAATTAAGATTAAATATAGGTTTGACACTTGGCACAATGTGATTGGATCAATTAAACCTAGAACCAATCAAAGGGTGGCATGTGGCAAGGGTTTAAGTGGTGACCTAGCTATATAAGTGTTGTTATGAAAAATTAAAACACACAAGCTGTTGCCTCCCATTGTGTGCCGCCACCCTTGAGTCTCATATTCTCTCTTCCTCTTCATGTAACATCCTCACTTTAGCTAGTCCGTACAGTCTACTATTCCGGTGACCAATGTCGGTCCGGACAGATAGAACGTCTGGAAAAATATTTAAACTAAAGTGAGGAACCATAATTAACTCAAATATTAATAAGAAAAATTTAGAAAAAATTTTAGAAATAAAATATAACCAAGTTAAATGAGCCGGTGCCCTAACGATGGGTAACCTAGTGAGAAGTTGCCGTTCTCGTAACTAGGAGCCATTGACCTGAGGGAAAAATTATAAAATAATTATTGGGACTCCAGAAAAGTGTCATTGAGGTTCTTATGGCATTAGAGTTCCAAGGAAATGCTTAGAAAAAATTTTCAATTGGTACAGATAATTTTGGACTGTTAAGCCAAACGGGGGGCATTTTGGTCATTTCGTCTTCAGAGATCATTTTTGGCCAACTTGTCCAGTTAAATAAATAATTTATATAACATAAAATATGAATAAATATTGTTAAAAATTTAATTGAAATTAAATAGACAAGAAATTGAGAGAAAATGAAAGAAAATGGACTTATGACATCATAATGATGTCATTAAGATTCTCCTAACCTATCCAAAGTTAACACATGGCATAAACTTAATTAAAAGAGACAAATGGGCTGAAAAATGAAAGAAAAATCAGAACGTCTTCTTCTTCTTTCTTCTTTGCCGTGAACCTCCACCATAGTTACCCATTTGCAAGCTTTTTAAAGCTTGATTTTCCCTAGCTTCCACACCAAAAAACCCTAACCTAGCAACACAAAAAAGTATTCTTACACCTTGGAGATTCTTTTGGGAGCAAAAAGAAAAGGAAAGAAAGAAATATAGCAAGTGTAGAAAATTCACTCCCTAAAGGTTAGTGACCTAACCTTAATTTTTACTTTGAATATATGTTTAAGGACTTGAATGAGTGTAAATTACAAAGGAAATTTGTTAAATACAACTTGTATGCCATCCCTTATTTTAGGCAGCCATGGTTAGGGTTTGATTGTGATGAGTTTAATGAAGTTAAAAGGTTATTATGGCTGCCCTTAATATGCATCTTGTAAGTGGATTGAAGAAATGCAATGATAATGCATGAATTGTAATGTGTGAGTTAGGGTTTGGGGTGGAAAATGAGACTTTGACCATGTGATGATGAAAGTAGGTTTTAATGGTCAATTAGTGACCATTTGGTTTGGTTTGAATAAAAAATGAAGTGAATTGTGTGGTGGGATTTGGGTTTGGTGTGACTACCCTTAGTGACCTGTAGGATTAGACAAGAGTCCAGCAGGTTTGGGCAGCAATAACTTGCATTGTAGAGGTTTAATTGGTGTAAGGCCAATTGGACATGAAACTAGACACATAATGGCACAAATTTGGTGAAGAAACCATGCCCAGAAAACCAAACCAAGTGGACCAAAAGTTTGCCCTAATCCGGGTGATCTGCAGTCTGCCTGGGCAAAATAACCAAATAAACAGTGTTTGGTCATTTGGCCATAACTCAGTGTAGAAAGGTTCAATTGACCTGAAATTTTACCAGCAATATGCTAAGATATATACCAACAACTTTCATGAAGAAACCTAACCCAAATTATGAGCAGAACATATTCAAAAAGTGAGTTGCAATCACTGTTCCTAACACTGTAGATTTGGTCAGTCCAGAAATTCTGGACAAAATTTCAATCTGGCCAGTTGTGGTTTTTGAGCCATAACTAGAGCTACAAAACTCCAAATGGAGTGATTCAACAAAATAAATTCAACTAGACAAAATAAGGAACAACTTTCATGTTGATCATTTTGCCAAATTCCAACTACAAAAATGACCAATGGAGTAGTAAAGACAAAGCATGAAAACTGAAAATTCTGCCCAATTAACATTATGCTTAGAAATGGTATTGGCAACCAATACCAACAAATTTTGAATGTAAAATGTGTTATGTTGGGAGTATTAAAACCAATGTACCTATTGTCTATGTAAAAGTCAACATTTTAGTTGACTAATGAAATGAATAGTAACATTCAAACTTGAAATTCAAAAATTGTGAAATTTAAAAGTGTAATATGACCTAGTATACCTAACAAGATTGGTTTGGATAGCTTGGCATGCCAATAGGGTTCTGTTAGCAGTACTGCATATGGCTTCATGCCATTCTGTGTTTCATGGCTTTCCATGCCATTCTGTGACATAATAGCCTTTGGCTATGTTATTTGAGTTGTTATACTCGGGTTGTAACCCTGATGATTATCACAGCTTATTAGTACCCAGTGCCAGTTTACCCGTTTATCTAGTCCAGTCGACTAGTATGGGTTACTCGGGCAATGATAATAAACCTTACCAAATTTTAATTGAATACTACTATAAATAATACCAGAAATTAAGTCTACCCAAAAATGAAATCATACATTCTACACAATTATTTTATTTTATTTTATTTTATCTTATATTGTTACCACTAAGCAGAATTGCTTAACGCGTCGCTTTTGCCACACGCAGGTACTGGAGACCTAGCTGGGGAGCCCAGCAGACATCAGACAGGGTGAGCCTGCAGAGTGCATCCGGGGTCCAGAGTCACCTCACATCTGCATTGCATATGGTAGGACATTAGGACTATGGGTGGCCCTTTTGTATTTTGCATTTTGTATTAGTTTGGATTGTAACTATAAACTCCTGTAATTATGTATTAATGAAAATATATGAAATTTCATATTATTGAATTTTTCTGCATAATGTATGTTGATAACTGAAATGTTGAGAATTATTTATGAATATGCTTCAAGTGATGAAGTGAACAGAAAAGTTTTGAAAATAGTATTGTGATTTGAGATTGAGATTTTGAGATTGACTTGAAATATGTATAATGGAGTTTGGATCTAGAAATTATATTGGAAGTGTTTTTAAACAGGTTCAGAAGAACTGTTTTTCCAATTTACAGCTAGCACTCTGTCAGATTTTCTATAAAATTTGCGAAAAAATTCAGATTTATCAAAATTGAAAATAAATGAATAAAAAGGGATAAATTGTAATAGAAACATAAATTGGTGCTCTGGCACACTGAGTGGTAACTTGCTCGGCTACACTGTAGACGGGTAAGGGGTGTCACACTTCATCTCCCATCTATTCCAGGAGATTAGCGAACAATCTCTTGAATTAAAAATACTAGAAATTGTTTCTAGTGTCCTGTTTACATCTTTAATCTCTTAAAAGGCAAAACTTGATTTTCTAAATAACAGAAAAAAACTTTAGAAGCTGTTCAAGGGCTGCCATAGGTGTTCTTGGTGTGGACAAGCTAGAGGGACAACATCTGGTATCCTGAAGACGAATCTCAAAGGCACAAATACACTGTAGTGCATCAAGAGGTTAGTGTGTTTGTTTTTTTTTATTTAATCTAGGGTTCTAAAATTAATCTGATTAATTTTAAAATCTTAAATGGCAAATATAGATCCAAAAACATATTAAAAGAGTTTTAATATGTTGTTTATCATTGAAATCAAATAGATAAAAATAAATCTTGCATGATGCATGTAACCCTAGGTGAATATTTTTGAATTCAATGGTATAAACTTGTGTTTTTCACGCTTTCACTCCTTTAGGTTGTGAACCTCTGGTGACAGGGCTCTGAATTGACCCTTCAGTAGTAGTAGGAGGTGGTCCAACTTTGTTAGTACTGGTGCAGTCCTTGGTAAAGTGTCCTGTGCCTCCATAGTTATAATAGGCTCCTATGGCCTTGTAGCACACCCCACCATGATTTCTTGCACAAGTTTCACATTGGCGGGGAGGGTAGGAACTTCTGGTACTCTGCTGACCAGCTAGAGGAGGTTTTTATCCCGAATATCTTCCCCTACCGGACTTTTTACCACCTCTGTTGTGTACCCCAAAGTTTTTCCTCTTTCCAGTAGGACCACTGGAACTCTGTTCTACTGACTTTCCCTCTTTTTCAGTCTTCTCTGATTTCTTTTTCTCTGGGGTCACTTCTAACTCAATTCTTTCTAATTCCAGTGCTTGAGAAATAAGTTCAGAGAAGTTAGTATGTTTGAATCTAACCACTTATAATCTGATACTGGGCTTCAAGCCGGTTTCAAACCTCTTACATCTCTCCCTGCTGGTAGCAAGTAGACTTACTGCATAATGGCTTAGGCGAGAAAATTCCCTTTCATATTCAGCCACCGATCTACTCCCCTGTTTCAGACTTAGGAACTTTTACAGCTTCTAGTCCACATAAGCCTTAGCGACATATTTTTGTCTGAACTCCCATAGAAAATCATTCCATGTTAGCATTGAAGGTTCTACTAGACTATGGGGAATGGTTTTCCACCAGTCATATGCATCCCCCTGTAGCAGAGATACTGAATATTCAAACCTGAGCTCCTCTGCAGAATGTAGCTTATTGAACACCCTATCAATTCTCTCTAACCACTGTTCTACCTCTAGAGGATCTACTGTCCCCTTGAACTCAGTAGCCCCATATTTCATTAATTTGTCATACTGCCTAGCAGAAGACTGTGGTTGTACCACTGGTGTCTGTAGTGGCACTTGAGTAGGCATATTACCAGCCATCTGCTGAGCGAACTGAGCAAGAAACTGCATTACTAAGGGGGATGGTGCTACTGATCCACTGACATTGTGTAGGTCTGGGGCATCCCCTTGTACCTTAACCTCTATAGATTGATCGACTGAATGATCACCCTCTTCCATAGTCAGTGTGAGGATCTTAAACCTCCTGAAAAAATAACACAAGGAGATTTGCTCCCGTTAGTGCATATTTATAATGTAATGTACTGTATGTATCAAACAATGACATTGAGCAGTTGCACTATGAAGAAAGAATAGTCAAATTACAGGTGAAAATAGAATTTAAAAACTAGCTCTAATACCACTAAAACATGTCACACCCTACCCCTCGGTAAGGCATAACATAATCCCGTAGTAACCTAATGAATTACCAACTTCGTCTCCTGATAATCCATTAAATACACTACAAGGGATTTTAAAACTTTTTTAACTTCTTTTTACAGTGGTGAGCACTATTTACAGGTGTTAAAAACTTTTTTGAACTGAACTTAAACAGCTAACACATTTGAATAATTAACAATTTCTGCAAAAATTTTGGCAGAGTGCCCCCTATATTTTGAATAAAACAGTTCTTCAAAAACCTGTAAAAAAGCACTTTCTATATTTTGTTCAATCCCCAAACTCCAATATTCAATCAACACAAAATGTTTCTCAACATTTGCAAACTCAAATCCACAATAATTTTTCCAGTGTTTTCAAAAGCTAAAATAAAAGAAATATATCACAAATTTTACAAGCCAAAATAATTTACAATTTATTTTACAACTTTAATGTATAATTTTAATTTACAACTGTTCAAAACCAAGAACAATATATACATACAGTGAACATATATTACAATACAAAATGCAAAATATGGTATACTCAATATACCCGATGAACTCTCACTGAAGCACTAGCAGCCTAGTCTGCTGCCCTATCAGTTTGTCTACCTGCGATAGCAATGAAAAGCTATCACTGAGCCAATGTCTCAGTGGTGCACAACATTAACAAAATACAACTTTAAATCACAAATCATAAGTCATACAAATAATGGATACTTAAAACCATAGTTAAATTCAAAGACAGTGAATGTCAATAAGAATTTAAACTCTATTTCACAATATCACAATAAATATCAATAAATCATACACACACAGCTTAATCATGTTGCCAAAGTTCAATTCATCCCAAAAGCCGATGGCTAGTGAGGAATTCAATTCATCCCAAAAGCTTAATAATTAACTTATTAAATTCTATTATTTCCTTAGTCAACCTAAGATGTTGGCCCTCGATGCACTCTAGGTGAATCAGGTCTCAATGATACCAATATGTCACATTTGTAGCCTTTTAGTATTGGTACATGTTACCAAATTCATTTCCAAGTATGTTGCATTTTATTGCAATTTGCCAGATTTCGGTATACTAATTTGACCTAGCCGAATGACCTAGTTCCCTCGATTTTCGGGTTTTGGTCAAAACTACAAACTTGTAGGTCTATGTCTTATTGCACACGGGGCAAAATTTTAGGTCATTATGAGTTATGTAGACCAAGTTATGGTCAATTTACCAATGCTAGACAGAATGCACCAAAAAGATAACTTTAGGTCATTTTTAAGTCACTTTTAGTTCGGCCAGTTTTTGGACCTGAACTTTTGCAAGCTATTTGGCTTGGTTCTGGCCATTTATGGGCTTTGGTGTAGCCATAAGAATTGTATATATATGTCTAAACTATTCATGGTAAAAATTTTAGATCAATTGGACCTGTTTTGAGTGAGTTATGGCCAAAACACCAATTACTGCCCAAATGGTCGATTTTCAGGCTTTCAAGCCACTAATCCATATTTGGTCATTTTTCAAGTCACCTTCTGGGCAGAATTTTGGTAAGCTTCCTTCATGAAAGTTGGCATATTTTGTGCCTAGTTTCACCTCCAATTGGTCTCATACCAATTGGAGCCACACATTTAAGGTTCTAAGCCAAAACATACACTGCCCTATTGTACATTGTTCACCCTTTACCAATTACACATCCTACGCTTACCAAGTCACTTTTCCATGCCAATTCTGGTTTGTACCATAACATTAACACATTTAGCAACTCATTTTTGGTCATTTTGGTAGCTTATAACCATTCTCAATATGCACACTATAACCCAGAATTTTTCAAGTCCAATTACAATAATTAAACACATGAATCCACCACATTTACATGTCCAAATTCAAACCTTAATACACACATACATGCTGCCATCCATAAAAACATAATTCAACAACATAATTTCATAAACCAAACCATGAAACAACAAATTTTGATCTTCTTCATAAGGCTGCCACAAGTTTATACATACCCATCAATTTCCACTTTCACTTTTCAAGCTTACAATTCAAACCTTATGTGACACCCCTTACCCGTCTACAGTATATCCGAGTAAGTTATGTCACACGGTGTACCGAAACACTTTATTTTATCTTAAATAATTTTCATCATAATTTTGAATATATCTTGTGAAATATAATCTATTTAAGTCATTTGTTGAAATTTTAATTTATTTGAGGTTCCGAAAATTTTATAGAAAATCCGGCAGAGTACCGGCTAAAAATGGAGAAAACAGTTCTTCGGAACCTGTGAAAAACACTTCCTATAATCATATTCAATCACCTCAAACTCCAATATAAAAATCTCAGCATTTTTCAATTTCATTTCTCAATCATTCATCTCATGTGATAATCATGTATAAATCACAGATAAACATTCACTTTTCCATTCACAAACACAATTCTCATTATTTACATGAACATCAAAATACATTTCATAAGTTCAATTACATATGAGAAAATAAAAATTAGTTACAAAATATCAAAATGAAACCTAGTGTCCTACTAATGCACTGAAGATGGTGAGGTGACACGGAAACTATGCAGAGCTGCAGGATGGTCTCACCCAGTCTGCGGTCTACTGGGCTCTCGATCAGTGTCTCCAGAACCTATGCGTGGCAAAAGCAACGCACTAAGCAATAATGCTTAGTGGTGCAATAATAAAATAAAAGGAAATAATAGAAAATAAATATATACTGAATGTATCGATGTTTTACTGGTTTTATACTTGTTATAATCATTTATGTCGTTAACTTTATCCACTTTCATTCTTTTGGTTGCCCAAGTAACCTATACTGGACGACTGGACTGGATAAATGGGTATACTGGCGCTGGGTATCTAGTACCTCGGGCCGTCACACCATCGGTCACGTATGCATCTCCCGGTGTGCAACAGAACAGCTAATAAGCTGTAATGACAATAGGCACAAGGCCAAATATCAACACAAGGTCAGAATGGCTAAAAGCCATAAAATCACAGAATGGCATAATGCCATGTGAAGTACTGCTAACTGAACCCTATTGGCATGCCAAACTATCCAAACCAATCTTGTTAGGTATACTAGGGCATTTGATACTTTTGAATTCTTCAATTTTTGAATTTCAAGTTTTGGTGTCACTATTTACCTCATTGGTCAACAAAAATGTTGACTTTTGGATAGAAAATAGGTACATTGGTTTTAACACCCCCAATGTACCACATTTTGTATTCAAAACTTGTTGGAATTAATCACCAATACCATTTTTAAGCTTAGAACTAAGGGAGCAGAATTTTTAGTTTTTGTACCCCAAATTTACTGTTCCATTTGTGACTGTTACAGTGGGAATTTGAGGAAATGGTAAGCATGAAAGTTGTTCCTTATTTTGTCTAGTTGAATTTCTTTTTTTGAATCACTCCATTTGGAGTTTTGTAGCTCTAGATATGGTCCAAAAACCATAGCTGGCCGGATTGCAAAACTGCAGAATTGACCATATCTACAGTGCAGTGAACAGTGACTGAAATTGCCTTATTGGATATGTTCTGGCCATAATTTGGGGTAGGTTTCTACATGAAAGTTGTTTTTCTATATCTTAACTTGTTTCTGTAAAAATTTCAGGTCAATTGGCCCATTCTACAATGAGTTATGGCCAAATGAACAATTACTGTTCATTTGGTCATTCTGCAGATTCTGGTTGCAAGACATCCGGGTTGGGGCCAGTTTTTGGTCCACTTGATTTGGTCTTTTGGGCATGGTTTCTTCACCAAAATTGTGCCATTATGTGTCTAGTTTCATGTCCAATTGGCCAAACACCAATTGAACCTACACAGCCAGAGTTATGGCAGTCCAAACAGGCTGGACTCACAGCCTCCCCTGCTGCCCTCACTAGGCAGCATACCATTTCAGTTTGTAATACTCTAATTCACTTCAATTTATGGTCAACTTACCTCACATGGTCACTAATTGACTATTAGAATGTTCGCTCATCATTTCATAAGCTAAGTCCAAATTTCACTCCCAAAACCCTAGCTCAAATTCAAGGTTCACACAAGTTACCTTAGTTAAACTAACTAATTCATTATCCTTATATATATATACTTAAACATGATCTCTAGTTCACTCCAAGTCCATCAAAAACACTCAATCTTATTCCTTCCTTAGGGCTTCCGAAATCCATGGTGAACATACACATAAATTTTATTCATTTAATTTACAAATTCTTACTTATTTCAAGTCTCTAACATGGAATAAAAGAGGTATATGTATAAATATGCACTAACCTCTTGTAGGGTAGAATTTTCCCAAGCTTGACTTCACTTTCTTTCTTTTTCTTGGCTGCCAAACACTCTAGCAAGGTTGGGTGGCTAATTTTAGTGAAGGAACCTAAGGGTTTTGGGTTAAAGTTAGAGAGATTTTTAAGCTTGAATGAAGAAGAAGATGAAGACTTCCATGGCCATGGTGGTGTGGCTGAAATGAGGGAGAAGATGACTGATAGGTTTTTGATTTTCTTTAGTCTCAATTGTCTCTTTTATTAGTTACTTAAATGGTTGTTTAAATGTAATTGGTGAGAACTTTTTAATTGACATCATAATGATGTCTTAATTTGCATTATATTGATTTTTCTTTTCTTTTCTTTTCTACTAGCTTTAAATTAATTTTTCATCTACCTTAATTCATATTTTATGTTATAATAATTATTTACTTAACTGGACAAGTCGGCCAAAAATCGCCTCTGAAGGCGAAATGACCAAAATGCCCTCCGTTTGGCTTAACGGGTCAAAATTGTCTGTACCGATTGAAAAATTTTTCTAAATATTTTCTTGGCATTCTAATGCCATAGGAACCTCAATGACCCTTCTCTGGAGTCCCAAAAATTATTTTATGAATTTTTCCCTGGGTCTAGGGCTCCTAGTTGCGAAAACCGGAACTTCTCTCTGGGTTACCCATCGCTTGGGCACTGGCTCATTTGACTTAGTTGTATTTTATTTCTAAAATTTTTACTAAATTTTTCTTATTAATATTTGAGTTAATTATGGTTCCTTACTTTAGTTTAAATATTTTTCCGAATGTTCAAGCTGTCCGAACCGACACCGGTCACCGAAACAGTAGAATGTACGGAGTTGCTACCGGGAGGGTGTTACAACTCTTCCCCTCTAATTTAAATTTCGTCCTCGAAATTTACCTGATGCAAACAGTTGAGGGAACTGTTGCCTCATCGTTTCTTCACTTTCCCAAGTTGCCTCCTCGGTGTTGTGGTTCCTCCAAAGCACTTTCACCAGTGGAATCTGCTTATTCCTCAACTCTTTCATTTCCCGAGCCAGGATCCGTAGAGGTTCTTCTTCATATGTCAAATCCGGTTGTATTTCAATTTCTTCCCTGAAGATGACATGTGAAGGATCTGAGCGGTATCTTCTGAGCATGGACACGTGGAACACATTGTGGATCTTGTCCAGCTCTGGTGGTAAAGCTAGCCTATAGGCCACTGGACCCACACGTTCAATGACTTCATATGGGCCAATGAACCTAGGGCTTAACTTACCTTTCCTTCCAAACCTCAATACCTTTTTCCACGATGATACCTTGAGGAACACTTTGTCGCCAACCACATATTCTATTTCTTTTCTCTTCAGGTCGGCATAAGATTTACATCATGCGAGGCAACCTTGATTGGCTTTGATTAGTTTCACTTTCTCCTCGATCTGTTTCACGGATCTGGCCCCACCGCTTGTCTTCGCCCAATTCGGGCCAAAGACACCGGAGTTCTACATTTCCTCCCATACAGTGCTTCATATGGGGCCATTTGGATACTAGCTTGGTAGCTATTGTTGTATGCAAATTCTGCCAGTGGGAGGTATCTATCCCAACTTCCCTCAAACTTAATGACACAACTCCTCAGCATATCTTCAAGGACCTGACATATATTTCATGTTATTGTTATCATTTTAGTTCAATAGTTGTATTAATCCAATTGATTCAATTGTTTACCTGGATTACTCTTTCGGATTGCCCATCCGTCTGAGGATGGAATCTTTGTCTTTGAAGTGGAGTTGTGTACCCAAGGACTCATGCAACTTCTTCCAAAATCTCGATGTAAACCTTGGGTCTCGATCAGATATGATGGAAAGTGGAATTCCATGCAGTCTAACTATCTCACTGATATACAATTCTGCTAACTTCTCCAGTGAGTAGTCAGTCCTAACTGGCAGAAAGTGTGCTGACTTTGTCAATCTATCAACTATCACCCATACTGCATCATGTTTCTTCTGGGTGAGAGGTAGACCACTTACAAAATCCATGGTGACCCGATCCCATTTCTATTCAGGTATGCGTATAGGCTGTAGCAAATCTGATGGAACTTGATGTTCTGCCTTGACTTGCTGACATGTCAAGCATTTAGTCACATAGTCAGCTATGTCCTTCTTCATCCCTGTCACACCCTACCCCTCTGTAAGGCATAACATGATCCCGTAGTATACCTAATGAATTACCAACTCCGTCTACTGATAACCCATTAAATACACTACAAGGGATTTTAAAAAAACTTTTCTTACTTCTTTACAGTGGTGAGCACTATTTACAGTGTTAAAGACTTTGGTGAATCAAGTGAAATAACTAACTCATTTGATTTATTTAGAATTTCAGAAAATTTTTTGGCAAAGTGCCCTCTGTATTTTGGATAAAGCAGTTCTTGTAAAACTGTAAAAGCACTTCTATAATATTCCAAATCTCAACTTCAATACATTTCTCAACACAACAATTCATCAACTCAATTCCATAGAAATTTTTCAAAGTCTGAGATAAGGAAATATAATACAACTTTTACAATCCAAAACACTCATAATTAATTTACAACTTCAAGTACAATTTAATTTACAATCGCTCAAAACCAAATACAATATGTACATACAATGTCATACATTACAAGACAAAACAAAAGCGGTATACTCAATATACTGTAATCCTCATTGGATGTATATGCAGCCTAGTCTGCTACTCCTGTCTATCTCTCTACTGCGATAAAGAATAAAGCTATTCTTTGAGACAATGTCTCAGTGGTGCACAACATTAACCAATCCAATTTAAATCACAATTCATAAGTCATGTAAATAGTGGATACTTAAAATCATAATTAAATTCAAGACAATAATTGTCAACAAGAATTTAAACTCCATTTCTCAATATCACAATAATTTTCCATAAGTCGATCAGTTTGAATTCAAAAGACAAGATATGTCAATGAGAGTTTAAATCCATTTCACAATCTCACAATACACATCAATAAATCACACACAGCTTAATCATGATCCATAATTCAATTCATCCCAAAAGCCGATGGCTAATGAGGTATTCAATTCATCCCAAAAGTCGATGACTAATGAGGAATAACATGGCTAGCTAGCAAAAATATGAGTACTCATTCTATTCGTCCTCAACAGCACACACCTCAACACTTGACGGAGAGAATTCAATTCATCCCACTAGACAAGCTAGAGAGGAATACAATCAATATACATGATAGCTGTGGTTTCAAACCATTTCTAATGCTTTTTAATTAATAAGTATCCATCAAAGTCATTCAAACCATTTTTCACAGTTTCAAACTATTCACAATATTTTTCAATCAATAAATATTCCTCAAACACATTTCCACAATTTAAAATAATGATATACAAATAATCAATATTTATTTCCATTGAAAATAATTCAAAAGAAAGCTTGTTGTGCACAAACCTCGATATTTGTCTCTGGTCTTGACTCAGTATTTCTTTCCCTTTTCTTTGAGTCCTTGTTAACTGAGAAACACAATTTGAAGTGTTTCAGTACCAAATTAAACTGTCTCTATCGATGGGGTTTGGTAAATAATGCACTGAACTCAATTATTCACTAAGTCACCTAATATACCGACCCTCGTTGCGTTTTAGGTAAATTAGGTTTTAGTGTCGTTAATATGTCACATTTGATAGGGTTTTAGGTTTGGTATGTTTTACCAAAGTCATTTCCTCGCTTAGTGCATTTTAATGCAAATTGCTGGATTCCGGGACACTGGTTTGACCTAACCGGACGATCTAGTTCCCTCGGTTTTCGGGTCTCGGTCAAAACTACAAACTTGTAGATCTAGGTCTTATTGCACGCGGTACAAAATTTCAGGTCAATCCGAGTTAAGTAGACCGAGTTATGGTCATTACACTCTTGCTGGTCAAATGGTACCATTTTAGGTCAATTTTAGGTCAAAGTGGTCAATTCTGGTTCGGCCAGTTTTTGGACCCGAACTTGTGCAAGTTGTTTGACTTGCTTATGGTCATTTCTGGGCTTTGGTGTCTTCATAAGACTTGTAGGTATGGGTCTTAACTATTCTTGGTCAAAATTTCAGGTCAATTGGACCTGGTTTGAGTGAGTTATGGCCTAAACACTCACTGCTGCCCAATTGGTCATTTTTCAGGTCCTAATTGCACCTAATCCGAATTGGTCATTTTTAGGTCACCTTGCAAGCAGAATTTTGGCATGGTTTCTCAATGAAAGTTGGCACATTTTGTGCCTAGTTTCACCTCAAATTGGTCTCATACCAATTGAGGTTACACATTCAAGGTTATAGGCTAAAATATACACTGCCCTCAATATGCAATTCACACCCCAACTTCAAACACATTATTTACCTTGCAAGGTTTACTTCCATACACTATCAAACTGTTTTGGCACATTACCAAAAACATTTTCTACATTACATAAGCATTATTTTGGGCAGATTCCAATCACCCTCAACACACCAAATAGCATTCACAATTACAATTTCTAATTACCATTACAAACACACCTAAACATTACAAACTTTACATACACTTTACAATGTAAATTGACATACATATCATCAATCCTTCTAGGTCAATATGCTGCCCACACTCCCTTCAATATACACCATTATTCAAGTGTCCACAAGCTGCCACAATTCATTCATCAACATCACATTTCCGTACCATATGCCAATTCCCATCCAAGTGCATAAATCACCATATAAACATGAAGTAAATCACTAGGTTACTAAATCACCATGATCAACATTATTTCTCATCAATTATATGCATATTAAATCATCAAAAACGTGACCCCATGGCTGTCCAAAATGGCAACAACAATAACCCTTCAAACTCAAAATTTTCCTTCACCAAACCAATACCCATAACATGCATAAAAACTTTAACAAAGGATTTCTCAAAAATGCAAACTTACCTTTATTTGTAACTTGCTAAACCTTCACCAAACTTCTCAAAATTAGTATCAATATCTTCCTTGTGGTGTGTAGACCATTTTTCATGAAAGAACCTAAGAGAATGGAGTTGAAATGGTGAGAGGAAATGAAGCTCAAAGAAAAACGTCAATGGAGTTTCAAGGTTTCTTCAATTCGGCCATTTGAGAGAATTTTGAGGAAGATGGAATTTCAGATGGTGAGTGGACCATATCAGCCATATTTCAATGATAAATTAATCCTATAGTGGTCCACTAACTAAAATTAAAACATATTATAAGTTAACTTTCAATTAATCCACATTTAACCCATTATTTCCACTATTTATTTTAGGTACCATCAAATTAATTTTTCATTTCATTTTCTAAGTGTAATACTATTTATTTTTAATGGACATTTAGGTCAAAAGACACTTCGGGATGTCAAATGACCATAATGCCCTGTTCGTGGCTTTCCCAATTTTTCGGTAACACCGTATTTTGTCTGTTTTTCGATTTCTCACTTTTCTTTGTACTAATTATTTAATTTTTCTTTGATCTTTCTAATGATATTTACTCTTCAACAATGGTCTATTTAAGTCCTAAAAATGTTTCCCAGGGTTCCCCGCAGTCTAGGGCTAGTCAACGGTCCACGCCGTGACTTCCCGGTGCGGTCACCCATCACTAGGTTTCCCGGCTCACTTACTCGGTTACATTTCTTTACTATGATTTTTCCTTTGTTTTTCTTTTCTTGTATTTCATTATTTTATGTCTCCTCACTCATATTGAGGTACGGTTCTAGGCATCCTATTTGTCCAGGACAACACCGGTCACCGAGCGATGAGACGCACTCTAGAACTTAGGGTGTTACAATTCTCCCCCTTAAATAAATTTCGTCTCGAAATTTTACTCGCATTAGTCTCTCGAGCAGTGTGGGTGCTGTCTCCTCATATCCTCTTCACGTTCCCAAGTTGCTTCTGGCACGAATGATGGTTCCACAAAGACTTTAACAGTGTATCTGTTTGTTCCTCACTTGTTTCACCTCATAAGCGAATTTTTATGGGTTCTTCCTCATATGAGAGGTGGATTTACTTCAATCTCTTCAATCGATAGTACATGAGATGGGTCGACTGCTGTACCTCCTTAACATGGACACATGGAAGACACGTGTATCCTTGCTAGCTCTGGAGGTAATGCCAACCGGTATGCCAAAGGACCCACTCTTTCCGAACTTCATATGGTCCGATGAAACGAGGACTTAGTTTCCTTTACGCCAAATCTCATAATCCTCTTCCAAGGAGAAACATTGAGGAATACCTTATCACCCACTTTGCATACTCAATATCTCTTCTCTTGAGATCAACATAGGACTTATGGCGATGCGATGCACTTGAGTCTATCTCTCGATCAATCGATCTTTTCCTCTGTCTGCTGGACAATTTACGGTCCAATAATCTTACTTACACCTACTTCATCCCAACATAAGGCAGTTCTACACTTTACGCCACACAAAGCTTCATATGGAGGCATCCCTATGCTTGATTGGTAGCTGTTGTTATAAGCAAACTCAATCAAAGGCAAGTGTGTATCCCAACTACCTTCAAATTCAATCACACAAGCCCGTAGCATATCCTCCAATATCTGAATAACCCTCTCGGTGGCCATGCATGCGTGGGTGGAATCTTTGTCTTTGAAGTTCAATCTAGTTCCTAGGGCTCTCTGAAGACTACCCCAGAATCTAGAAGTGAACCTAGGATCTCTGTCAGACACAATTGATACTGGCACTCCATGCAATTTTACAATCTCATATATGTACAATCTGGCCAATCTTTCCAGGCTATAGTCCATCCAAACTGGCAAAAAGTGAGCAGACTTAGTCAATCTGTCAACTATAACCCATACTGCATCATGACTACTCTGTGTCCTTGGAAGTCCTGTAACAAAATCCATAGTTATTCTTTCCATTTCCACTCTGGTACTGACAAAGGATGTAACAAACCAGCTGGAACTTGATGTTCTGCCTTTACTTGCTGACAAGTTAGGCATTTGGAAACGAATTCAGCTATATCTCTTTTCATGCCCATCCACCAGTAATGCTCTTTCAAATTTCTCTGACATTTTAGTTCCACCAGGGTGCATAGCAAATGGAGACTCATGTGCTTCCTTCAAAATGGTTTGTCTCAATTCCACATCACTAGGGACGCACATTCTACCCTGATGTAGCAATAAACCATCATCTCTCACAGAGAATTCAGGTTTCTTGCCCTGTTGGACTTCTTTCAGTAGCTTCTGATATTTTTCATCACTCTGTGCAGCCATTCTGATCTGATCAATCAACACTGGCTGTACATGCCATGCAACTACTGTCTGTCCCACATCATCAACCTCTAAACTGGCATGTTGTGCTTTCAATTCATATACCATGGACAAAGGAGAAACTCTGAGACTTGCCATAGTCTTGCGACTTAAGGCGTCAGCCACCACATTTGCTTTCCCTGGCTGATAGTCTATTAAGCAATCATAATCTTTAATGAGTTCTAACCATCTCCTCTGCCTCAAATTCAATTCCTTCTGGGTACCTAAGTACTTCAAGCTCTTGTGATCTGTATAAATGTAGCATTTCTCTCCATACAAATAGTGTCTCCAGATCTTCAGAGCAAAAACAATAGCTGCTAACTCCAGATCATGTGTTGGGTAGTTCCTCTCATGCGGTTTCAGCTGGCGTGATGCATAAGCAATGACATTCGATCTTGCATCAAGACACCCTAACCCATTGTGAGAAGCATCACTATAAATTGTGTATTCTTTACGGAGTAGGTAAAGTGAGAACTGAGCTTGATTAAGCACCTCTTCAACTCATCAAAACTCACTGACATTTATCACCCACTGAAATTTTACATCTTTCCAAGCGGCTTGGTCAGTGGAGAAGATAACATAGAGAATCCTTCACAAACCGACGGTAATATCCAAATAAGCCTAAAATGCGAATTTACGTGATGTTCTGGCGGCTTCCAATTAAGGATAGCTTCTACCTTGCTGGAATCTACCTTGATCCCTTCAACTGACACAACATGTCCCAAAAAGGAGATTTCCTTCAGCCAAAATTCACATTTCGACAATTTGGCGTACAACTGTTTCTCCCTTAAAGTCTGCAGTACAATCCGCATCTATCATGCTCCTCTGCACTCCTCGAGTATATCAAAATATCATCAATAAACACCACCACAAATTGATCAAGATATGGTCTGAAGATAGTGTTCATTAGATCCATAAAAGCAGCTGGAG
The DNA here is from genome assembly GCF_030052815.1 of Hevea brasiliensis. Taxonomy (NCBI): domain Eukaryota; kingdom Viridiplantae; phylum Streptophyta; class Magnoliopsida; order Malpighiales; family Euphorbiaceae; genus Hevea; species Hevea brasiliensis. The sequence continues at coordinate 54,633,832 of NC_079497.1, read as the reverse complement.
CATTTGTTAACCCGAATGGCATTACTAGAAACTCATAGTGGCCATACCGAGTTCTGAAAGCAGTTTTTGGAATACTCTGCTCTTGACCTTCAACTGATGATAACCAGATCGCAAATCAATTTTGGAGAATACTGCTGCACCCTTCAACTGATCGAACAGATCATCAATGCGAGGCAATGGATATCTGTTCTTTATTGTCACCCTATTCAACTGCCTGTAGTCTATACATAAGCGGAGAGTACCATCCTTCTTCTTAACAAACAACACTGGTGCTCCCCAAGGTGACACACTAGGGCGGATGAAGCCCTTTTCAAGTAATTCTTGTAATCGTATCTTCACTCCTTCAACTCTGCTGGTGCCATTACGTATGGCGTTATGGAGATTGGATCCACACCGCAGAACATTAATTTCAAATCGCACTTCTCTTCCGAGGTAATCCGGCAATTCATCAGAAACACGCGGAAAGTCATGTAATCGTAGGGATGTCCTTCAATGCCGACTCCCTACTTGGGTGTCTACCACATGTGCCAAGTATGCTTCACACCCTTTTCTGATCATTTTTCTGGCTAGTGCAGCCGAAATGATGTTGGATGGCAATAGCTGCCTCTCCCCTTGTATCACCACATTACTGTACTGAGGGAGACCAAAGGTGACTGTCTTCAGCCTACAGTCAATCATGGCATGATGCCTCGCTAACCAATCCATGCCCAAGATGATATCATAATCTCAAGGGCATTTCAATGAGATCGACAGAAAGTGTGTCCTTGGTTCACCAAATGACAATCTCTATTCATTATATTAACCTCGACCTCTGTCCTAGCGGACTTGTTACTAGCACCTCAAAGTCCATTCTTGTACATGGAACAAAGAATGCAATCAATGATGCTAGCACTCACATAAGAATGGGTAGAACCGGATCAAATAGCACAAATACATTCTCGTTAAAAGTTGAGAAGGTACCAGCCACAACATCGATGTCTCTGTCTCTTCTCTGCCTCTCATGGCATAGACTCGATCGGAGCACCGTCTTGTTCGACTGCTTTATCGTGCCTTGGCTGCTTTGGGTTACCTCTACCCCTGCCTCTACCTCTGCTAGGTGGTTGTGAGCTTCGTGACAGTGGCTCGAATCGACCCTTCTGCAGAGTAGGAGGTGGTCCACCTGCGACCATCGTGCGTCCTTGGCAAGTGTCCGGTGCCTCCACAGCTTATAACAGCTCCAATAGCCTTGTAACAGATTCCACCATGATTCTTTCCACAAGTTTCACATTGGCGGGAGGGTAGGAACTTCTGCATCACGACTGATAGGGGAGGTCTCTGCCCCGAATGTCTTCCCCTACAGATTTCTTGCCACCTCCGCCATGTCCCCATAGTTCTTCCTCTTTCCAAAGATGACCACCGGAACTCGATCTCTTGATTTTCCCTCTTTCTCTGTCTTCTCCGACCTCTTCTTCTCAGGAGCGTCTCAAACTCAACTCTTTCAAACTATAGGGCTTGAGAAACAAGTTCAGAGAAGTTAGTGTGTTTGAAGCCGAGTACTTGTACTCTAATACTGGGCTTCAAGCCAGTTTCAAACCTCTTGAATCTCTCCCTGCTGGTAGAGAGTAGACTCATTGCATAACGGCTAAGGCGGGAAAATTCTCTTTCATACTCACCACCGATCCGCCTCTGCTTTCAAACTTAAGAATTCTTGTAGCTTCGGTCTACATAAGCATCGAGGATGTATTTCATCGAATTCCCGAGGAAGTCATTCCAGTCAAGATCTGCAGTTCTACTGCATCGTGGGGAATGGTTTTCCACCACCATAAGCATCCCCTTGTAGTAAGGATACCGAGTATTCAAGTCCGAGCTCCTCTGTACAATGAAGTTTCTTGAACACCCTATCCATCCTCTCTAACCACTGCTCACTTCTATAGGATCTATCTGTCCTTAAACTCTGTAGCCCCATACTTCAACAATTTATCATACTGCCTTGTAGGAGAATGTCGTTGTACCACGGGTGTCTGAATTGGGACTTGAATAGGCGCATTACAACCCATTTGTTGGAATATTGCAGACATCTGAGCGAATCGAGCAGGAACTGCAGTCTGTGCGCAGGGTGTCTTTGAACCATCGACATTTTGTACAATGGGCATCCCCTTGCACCTCACCTCAATAGACTGACGATCAATGATCACCCTCTTCCATATTCAATGCGAGGATCTTAGCTTTCTGAACAATAACACAAGAATATTCACTCTCGTTAGTGCATATTTATACTGTAATGTACTGTATGTATCAAACAATGATATTGAGCAGTTGTACTATGCAAAAAGAACATTCAAATAACAGGTGAAAACGGAATTTAAAAACTTTGCTCTGATACCACTAAAACATGTCACACCCTACCCCTCTGTAAGGCATAACATGATCCCGTAGTATACCTAATGAATTACCAACTCCGTCTACTGATAACCCATTAAATACACTACAAGGGATTTTAAAAAACTTTTCTTACTTCTTTTTACAATGGTGAGCACTATTTACAGTGTTAAAGACTTTGGTGAATCAAGTGAAATAACTAACTCATTTGATTTATTTAGAATTTCAGAAATTTTTGGCAAAGTGCCCTCTGTATTTTGGATAAAACAGTTCTTGAAAACTCAGAAAAGCACTTCTATAATTTTCCAAATCTCAACTTCAATACATTTCTCAACACAACAATTCATCAACTCAATTCCATAGAAATTTTTCAAAGTCTGAGATAAGGAAATATAATACAACTTTTACAATCCAAAACACTCATAATTAATTTACAACTTCAAGTACAATTTAATTTACAACTGCTCAAAACCAAATACAATATGTACATACAAAGGTCATACATTACAAGATAAAAAGCAAAAGCGGTATACTCAATATACTGTAATCCTCATTTGGATGTATATGCGGCCTAGTCTGCTACCTGTCTATCTCTCTACTGCGATAAAGAATAAAGCTATTCTTTGAGACAATGTCTCAGTGGTGCACAACATTAACCAAGCCAATTTAAATCAAAATTCATAAGTAATGTAAATAGTGGATACTTAAAATCATAATTAAATTCAAGACAATAATTGTCAACAAGAATTTAAACTCCATTTCTCAATATCACAATAATTTTCCATAAGTCGATCAGTTTGAATTCAAAAGACAAGATATGTCAATGAGAGTTTAAATCCATTTCACAATCTCACAATACACATCAATAAATCACACACACTTAATCATGATCCATAATTCAATTCATCCCAAAAGCCGATGGCTAATGAGGTATTCAATTCATCCCAAAAGTCGATGACTAATGAGGAATAACATGGCTAGCTAGCAAAAATATGAGTACTCATTCTATTCGTCCCTCAACAGGCACACACCTCAACACTTCACCAGAGAGGGAATTCAATTCATCCCACTAGACAAGCTAGAGAGGAATACAATCAATATACATGATAGTTGTGGTTTCAAACCATTTCTAATGATTTTTAATTAATAATATCCATCAAAGTCATACAAAACCATTTTCACAGTTTCAAACTATTCACAATATTTTTCAATCAATAAATATTCCTCAAACACATTTCCACAATTTAAAATAATGATATACAAATAATCAATATTTATTTCTATTGAAAATAATTCAAAAGAAACAGTTGTTGTGCACAAACCTCGATATTTGTCTCTGGTCTTGACTCGATTTCTTTCCCTTTTCCGAGTCCTTGTTAACTGAGAAACACAATTTGAAGTGTTTAAGTAACAAATAAAAAATTCACTATCGATGGGGTTTCGTAAAAAATCAACTGAACTCAAATAATCACTAAGTAACCTAATATACCGACCCTCATTGAGATATAGTTAAATTAGGTTTTAGTGACGTAAATATGTAACATTTGATACGGAATTAGGTTAGGTATGTTTTACCAAAGTCATTTCTCGCTTAGTGCATTTTAATGCAAATTCTCGATTCAGGGACATCGGTTTGACCTAACCGGACAATCTAGTTCCCTCGGTTTTCGTTCTCGGTCAAAACTACAAACTTGTAGATCTAGGTCTTATTGCACGCGGTGCAAAATTTCAGGTCAATCCGAGTTAAGTAGACCGAGTTATGGTCATTACACTCTTGCTGGTCAAATGGTACCATTTTAGGTCAATTTTAGGTCAAAGTGGTCAATTCTGGTTCGGCCAGTTTTTGGACCCGAACTTGTGCAAGTTGTTTGACTTGCTTATGGTCATTTATGGGCTTTGGTGTCTTCATAAGACTTGTAGGTATGGGTCTTAACTATTCTTGGTCAAAATTTCAGGTCAATTGGACCTGGTTTGAGTGAGTTATGGCCTAAACACTCACTGCTGCCCAATTGGTCATTTTTCAGGTCCTAATTGCACCTAATCCGAATTGGTCATTTTTTTTAGGTCACCTTGCAAGCAGAATTTTGGCATGGTTTCTCAATGAAAGTTGGCACATTTTGTGCCTAGTTTCACCTCAAATTGGTCTCATACCAATTGAGGTTACACATTCAAGGTTATAGGCTAAAATATACACTGCCCTCAATATGCAATTCACACCCCAACTTCAAACACTTTATTTACCTTGCAAGGTTTACTTCCATACCCTATCAAACTGTTTTGGCACATTACCAAAAACATTTTCTACATTACATAAGCATTATTTTGGGCAGATTCCAATCACCCTCAACACACCAAATAGCATTCACAATTACAATTTCTAATTACCATTACAAACACACCTAAACATTACAAACTTTACATACACTTTACAATGTAAATTGACATACATATCATCAATCCTTCTAGGTCAATATGCTGCCCACACTCCCTTCAATATACACCATTATTCAAGTGTCCACAAGCTGCCACAATTCATTCATCAACATCACATTTCCGTACCATATGCCAATTCCCATCCAAGTGCATAAATCACCATATAAACATGAAGTAAATCACTAGGTTACTAAATCACCATGATCAACATTATTTCTCATCAATTATATGCATATTAAATCATCAAAAACGTGACCCCATGGCTGTCCAAAATGGCAACAACAATAACCCTTCAAACTCAAAATTTTCCTTCACCAAACCAATACCCATAACATGCATAAAAACTTTAACAAAGGATTTCTCAAAAATGCAAACTTACCTTTATTTGTAACTTGCTAAACCTTCACCAAACTTCTCAAAATTAGTATCAATATCTTCCTTGTGGTGTGTAGACCATTTTTCATGAAAGAACCTAAGAGAATGGAGTTGAAATGGAGAGAGGAAATGAAGCTCAAAGAAAAACGTCAATGGAGTTTCAAGGTTTCTTCAATTCGGCCATTTGAGAGAATTTTGAGGAAGATGGAATTTCAGATGGTGAGTGGACCATATCAGCCATATTTCAATGATAAATTAATCCTATAGTGGTCCACTAACTAAAATTAAAACATATTATAAGTTAACTTTCAATTAATCCACATTTAACCCATTATTTCCACTATTTATTTTAGGTACCATCAAATTAATTTTTCATTTCATTTTCTAAGTGTAATACTATTTATTTTTAATGGACATTTAGGTCAAAAGACACTTCGGGATGTCAAATGACCATAATGCCCTGCTCGTGGCTTTCCGATTTTTCAGAACACCGTATTTTGTCTGTTTTTCGATTTCTCACTTTTCTTTGTACTAATTATTTAATTTTTCTTTGATCTTTCTAATGATATTTACTCTTCAACAATGGTCTATTTAAGTCCTAAAAATGTTTCCCAGGGTTCCCCGCAGCGTATTAGTCAACGGTCCACGCCAGTGACTTTCCTGCATGATCACCCATCACTAGGTTTCCCGGCTCACTTACTCGGTTACATTTCTTTACTATGATTTTTCCTTTGTTTTTCTTTTCTTGTATTTCATTATTTTATGTCTCCTCACTCATATTGAGGTACGGTTCTAGGCATCCTAGCTGTCCGGACAACACTGGTCACCGGAGCAGTAGAACGCACTACCGAACTTAGGGGTGTTACAATCCCAGGCCACCAATATTGAAGCTTCAGATCATGATACATCTTTGTACTTCCTGGGTGCATAGCATATACACTGGTGTGTGCCTCTTTTAGAATACTGGCCTTCAATTCCCCATCATCTGGTACACACAGTCTTCCTTTGTAGTACAGACACCCATCTGCTTTCACCTCATAGTCAGTTGCTTTTCCCTCTGAGATTTTACTCATAATAGCCATTAACTTTTCATCTACTTTCTGCCCATCTAAAATCTGCTGTAACAGGTTTGGCTTCACTTGCAACACAGCCAAAATAGCTCCATCTCGAACCAAAGATAGACCGGCATTCAATGATCTCAAAGCTGTGATGGATTTTCTACTCAAAGCATCAGCAACTACATTTGTCTTCCCAGGATGGTAGTCAATTACATAGTCATAGTCCTTCAGGAACTCAATCCATCGTCTCTATCTAAGGTTGAGCTCCTTCTGGGTTGGCAAATATTTTAGGCTTTTGTGGTCCGTGTAAATGTAGCACTTTTCACCATATAAGTAATGCCTCCATATCTTCAGTGCGAAGATAATTGTTGCAAGCTCTAGATCATGGGTAGGGTAATTCTGTTCATATGGCCTTAGCTGCCTGGAAGCATAAGCGACCACCTTCCCCTCTTGCATTAATCCACACCCTAACCCATTATGAGAGGCATCACTGTAGACCACAAAGTCCTTTCCTGACACTGGCTGTGTTAACACTGGTCCTCTATCAACATAGCCTTTAACTTCTCAAAACTGGTCTGACACTTGTCATTCCAGTCAAATCTGACGTTCTTGTGTAACAACTTGGTCATTGGAGCGGCTATTAAGGAAAATCCCTTCACAAATCTTCTGTAATACTCAGCTAGCCTCAAGAAGCTTCTGACCTCAGTTGTATTCTTGGGAGGTTTCCATTCCATCACTGCTTCTATTTTCTTGGGATCCACTCTAATCCCATCAGCTGACACTATGTGTCCAAGGAATGCAATCTCATTCAACCAGAAGTCACACTTGGACAACTTAGCATACAGCTTCTTTTCTCTCAGGGTTTGTAGAACAATCCTCAAATGTTCATCATGTTTTTCCCTGTTCTTGGAATACACCAAAATATCATCAATAAAGACCACTACGAACCGATCTAAATATGGATGGAAGATACGGTTCATAAGGTCCATAAATATCGCTGGTGCATTTGTTAGGCCAAAGAGCATCACCAGAAACTCATAATTCCCATACGGGGTCCTAAATGCAGTCTTTGGCACATCTGCATCCTTCACCCTCAATTGATGATACCCTAATCTAAGATCAATCTTAGAAAATACTCCTGCTCCCTTCAATTGATCAAACAGATCATCAATTCTAGGCAACGGATATTTGTTCTTCACAGTCACTTTATTCAACTACCGGTAATCAATACATAGCCTCAAAGTCCCATCCTTCTTCTTTACAAACAGCACTGGAGCTCCCCACGGTGACACACTGGGGCGTATGAACCCCTTATCAAGCAACTCTTGCAACTGAGTTTTAAACTCCCTCAATTCAGTGGGTGCCATCCTATAAGGAGCAATGGAAATGGGTGCTATACCCGGCAGTGCCTCAATAGCAAATTCAACTTGGTGGCAAACCAGGCAACTCTTCAGGAAATACCTCTGGGAAGTCTCTTACTGTGGGTATATCACTCAGGTTTGGCTTAGCCTGCCTAGTATCCACCACATGTGCTAGGTAGGCTTCACAGCCTTTTCTCATCATTCTTCTTGCAACTGTGGCTGAGATAACATTGGACAGGAAATCTGTCCTTTCACCCACAACAGTGATCTCATTACCCTCTGAAGTTTTCAGAGAAATTCTCTTCAATTTACAATCAACCATTACCTGATGATGTGACAACCAGTCTATTCCCAAAATCACGTCAAACTCATGAAAGGGCAACTCAATCAGGTCTGCCAAGAATTCATACCCCTGAATCCTTAACGGGCAACCCTTGTATACTTTGTTCACCACTACACTGTGGCCCAATGGATTAGTGACCAGAATGTCTTGGTCACTCTCCCCTACTAGTATCCCCCTTTCTACGGGTAGGTTGATGCAGATGTATGAATGAATGGATCCTGGATCCACCAATGCATGCACAGATGTATTGTAGAGGGAGAACATACCCCTGATGACGTCTGGGGCATCTTGCTCCTCCTGAGCTCTAATGGCATAAGCTCTTGCAGGTGGTCTGCTCTCAGGCCTTTCTGCTGGATCAGATGCAGGCCTCTCTGATGGTCCCACTGCATCAGATTTGCCAGATTTCCTACCCCTTTGTGGTGCAGGAGCAGGTCTGTCTGCTTGTGTTGGAGCAGCTGTAGTAATTCTGCGGGGACAGTTCTTCAACTGATGCTCTATTGACCCACACCTTAAGCAGGCACCAGTCACTCTCCAACACTCCCCCTTATGCCATTTCAAACAATGTGGACATACAGAAGATGCTGGGGCTGGTCCCCTGAACCCCATCCCTGGAGAGCTACCCACTGATGGTGTGGACTGACCTCTCCTAGGGGTAAACTGTGGCCTGGGCCCCTGAGACTGACCCTGACCTTGTGGCTGACCTGAACTCTGTGCAGGTGGACCCTTGAACCTCTTCCCAGGTGCAGGAGATGAACTAGACTGACCCGGGCCCCTCTTCTGCTATCTTTCCCTTTTAGTCTGCTCACTGATTCTTACTTTTTCAACCTTTATTGCAGCTTCCACTAACTTGGTGAAGTCTGTGATTCCCAAGGCAGTGATCATGATCTTTATATTGTCATTTAATCTCTTAAACCTTTCAGCCTCATTAGGGACTATCTCCCTTCCGTAGCGGCTCAATCTGACGAATTCCTTTTCATACTCGGCCACTGACAGCTGTCTCTGCCTTAGATTAATGAACTCTCTTCTTCTCTCTTCCAGGTATACACTACCCACATATTTCTTCTTAAATTCGGAGAGGGAGAAGTCCCAAGTTATTACTTCTGGCTGTACTTCACTGTACACTGTATCCCACCAATCATATGCATCATCTTGCAACAAAGATACAATAGCTTCTAGATTTTGCTCTGGAGTGCAGTGGAGTTGTTTTAAAACTCTGCCTGTTCTGTTCAACCAATTTTCGGCTGCCACAGAATCATCTTCTCTCTTGCCAAAGAAGTCCACTGCTCTAAACTTTCTCAATTTTTCCAGATGTGATTTTGGTTGTGGAGGTGGTGGTGGTGGTGGTGCTGGCATTACCCCAGCCATTTGTCTGAAGAATTCGGCCATTTGCTGGAACATGGCTTGTGGAGGCTGAGCAGGCTCTGCTTAAGCTGGTGGAGCAGGTTCTCCCATACCCCTAGTCTTAGCTGCTGCAGGTGGAGCATGACTCTCCACTTCCTCCTCAACTGCCCTCTGAGATGTAGGGTCCATATCCTATTCAAAATAAGAAAGACAAACAGATCTGCATTAGTGTCATCTCGACTCTTACAAATGCAATGCATGGTATGGACTCAATCTAGGCCTAGAAACGCCTAAACCATGCTCTGATACTACTAAATGTGACACCCATTACCCGTCTACAGTATATCCGAGTAAGTTATGTCACACAGTGTACCGGAACACTTTATTTATCTTAATTAATTTTCATCATAATTTTGAATATATCTTGTGAAATATAATCTATTTAAGTCATTTGTTGAAATTTTAATTTATTTGAGGTTCCGAAAATTTTATAGAAAATCCGGCAGAGTACCGGCTAAAAATGGAGAAAACAGTTCTTCGGAACCTGTGAAAAACACTTCCTATAATCATATTCAATCACCTCAAACTCCAATATCAAAATCTCAACATTTTTCAATTTCATTTCTCAATCATTCATCTCATGTGATAATCATGTATAAATCACAGATAAACATTCACTTTTCCATTCACAAACACAATTCTCATTATTTACATGAACATCAAAATACATTTCATAAGTTCAATTACATATGAGAAAATAAAAATTAGTTACAAAATATCAAAATGAAACCTAGTGTCCTACCAATGCACTGAAGATGGTGAGGTGACACGGACACTATGCAGAGCTGCAGGATGGTCTTACCCAGTTTGCGGTCTACTGGGCTCTCGATCAGTATCTCCAGAACCTACGCGTGGCAAAAGCAACGCGCTAAGCAATAATGCTTAGTGGTGCAACAATAAAATAAAAGGAAATAACAGAAAATAAATATGTACTGAATGTATCGATGTTTTACTGGTTTTATACTTGATATAATCATTTATGTCGTTAACTTTATCCACTTTCATTCTTTTGGTTGCCCAAGTAACCTATCTTTGGATCGGAATTTGGATAAACGGGTATCTTGTATTTGGGTATCTAGTACCTCGGGCCGTCACACCATCGGTCACGTATGCATCTCCCGGTGTGCAACAGAACAGCTAATAAGCTGTAATGACAATAGGCACAAGGCCAAATATCAACACAAGGTCTGAATGGCTAAAAGCCATAAAATCACAGAATGGCATAATGCCATGTGCAGTATTGCTAACTGAACCCTATTGGCATGCCAAACTATCCAAACCAATCTTGTTAGGTATACTAGGGCATTTGATACTTTTGAATTCTTCAATTTTTGAATTTCAAGTTTTGGTGTCACTATTCACCTCATTGGTTAACAAAAATGTTGACTTTTGGATAGAAAACAGGTACATTGGTTTTAACACCCCCAATGTACCACATTTTGTATTCAAAACTTGTTGGAATTAATCACCAATACCATTTTTAAACTTAGAACTAAGGGAGCAGAATTTTCAGTTTTTGTATCCCAAATTTACTGTTCCATTTGTGACTGTTACAGTGGGAATTTGAGGAAATGGTAAGCATGAAAGTTGTTCCTTATTTTGTCTAGTTGAATTTCTTTTTTTGAATCACTCCATTTGGCGTTTTGTAGCTCTAGATATGGTCCAAAAACCACAGCTGGCCGGATTGCAAAACTGCAGAATTGACCATATCTACAGTGCAGTGAACAGTGACTGCAACTGCCATATTGGATATGTTTTGGCCATAATTTGGGGTAGGTTTCTTCATGAAAGTTGTTTTTCTATATCTTAGCTTGTTGCTGTAAAAATTTCAGGTCCATTGGCCCATTCTACAACGAGTTATGGCCAAATGAACAATTACTGTTCATTTGGTCATTCTGCAGATTCTGGTTGCAGGACATCCGGGTTGGGGCCAGTTTTTGGTCCACTTGCTTTGGTCTTTTGGGCATGGTTTCTTCACCAAAATCGTGCCATTATGTGTCTAGTTTCATGTAAAATTGGCCAAACACCAATTAAACCTACACAGCCAGAGTTATGGCAGTCAAAACAGGCTGGACTCACAGCCTCCCCTGCTGCCCTCACTAGGCAGCATACCATTTCAGTTTGTAATACTCTAATTCACTTCAATTTATGGTCAACTTACCTCAAATGGTCACTAATTGACCATTAGAATGTTCACTCATCATTTCATAAGCTAAGTCCAAATTTCACTCCCAAAACCATAGCTCAAATTCAAGGTTCACACAAGTTACCTTAGTTAAACTAACTAATTCATTATCCTTATATATATATATATATACTTTAAACATGATCTCTAGTTCACTCTAAGTCCATCAAAAACACTCAATCTTATTCCTTCCTTAGGGCTGCCGAAATCCATGGTGAACATACACATAAATTTTATTCATTTAATTTACAAATTCTTACTTATTTCAAGTCTCTAACATGGAATAAAAGAGGTATATGTATAAATATGCACTAACCTCTTGTAGGGCAGAATTTTCCCAAGCTTGACTTCACTTTCTTTCTTTTTCTTGGCTGCCAAACACTCTAGCAAGGTTGGGTGACTAATTTTAGTGAAGGAACCTAAGGGTTTTGGGTTAAAGTTAGAGAGATTTTTAAGCTTGAATGAAGAAGAAGATGAAGACTTCCATGGCCATGGTGGTGCGGCTAAAATGAGGGAGAAGATGGCTGATAGGTTTTTGATTTTCTTTAGTCTCAATTGTCTCTTTTATTAGTTACTTAAATGGTTGTTTAAATGTAATTGGTGGGAACTTTTTAATTGACATCATAATGATGTCATAATTTGCATTATATTGATTTTTCTTTTCTTTTCTTTTCTACTAGCTTTAAATTAATTTTTCATCTACCTTAATTCATATTTTATATTATAATAATTATTTACTTAATTGGACAAGTCGGCCAAAAATCGCCTCTGAAGGCAAAATGACCAAAATGCCCTCCGTTTGGCTTAACGGGTCAAAATTGTCTGTACCGATTGAAAAATTTTTCTAAATATTTTCTTGGCATTCTAATGCCATAGGAACCTCAATGACCTTTCTCTGGAGTCCCAAAAATTATTTTATGAATTTTTCCCCAGGTCTAGGGCTCCTAGTTGCGAGAACCGCAACTTCCCTCTGGGTTACCCATCGCTTGGGCACCGGCTCATTTGACTTGGATGTATTTTATTTCTAAAATTTTTACTAAATTTTTCTTATTAATATTTGAGTTAATTATGGTTCCTTACTTTAGTTTAAATATTTTTCCGAACGTTTTAGCTGTCCGGACCGACACCGGTCACCGGAACAGTAGAATGTACGGAGTTGCTACAGGGAGGGTGTTACACCTTACACATAGAATTCAACTTCAATACAATTAAACATTTAAATCATTATCCAAACCACTATTTACATACAAGAAAATGTTGTTCATGGTGAGTCCTCATGGCTGCCGAAATATACCCCTCCATTAATTTATCAAGCATCAAAAATTCCTCCACAAAACAACTACCCACCACAACCATTCAAAGTTTAATGAAGTAAGATTTGAAAACACTCACTTACCACTTTTGAAGCTTGATCAAAACCTCACTAAACCTCATAAAATTGTTATGGCTTAAACAAGCTTGCATGGAGCTTGGTAGATTCGGCAATGGAGGATTTCTTTCAAGGGAGTTTCAGCTGGTTTTGGGAGGTTGAAGAAGATGAGTGATCTACTGTCATATGATGTTTAATGGTCCACTTCAGTGGTGTTAGTGGAGCACTAATAGGATTAAAAACATTTTTTTTTATGCTAAACTTCCATAATTTAGTTTTTACCCCCCATTTCTTTCACTATTCTTATAATGTGTCATAATTAAATTTTTCATGACAATTCTAAATTGTAATATCATTTATTTTTAATGGACATTTAGGTCAAAAGACAACTCGGGGTGTCAAATGACCACAATACCCCTGTTCGGGTTGTATTCCTGATTTTTCGGTAACACCGAGTTCTGTCGTTTTCTCGATTTCTCGTCTTTCTTTGTACTAATTAATTATTTTTTCTTTGATGTTTCTAATGACATTTATACTTCAATAAGTCTTTAATTATGTCTTAAAAATATTTTCTAGGGCTCCTCACGGTCCAGGGCTAGTCAACGGTCCACGCCGCAACTTCCCGGTGCGGTCACCCATCGCTAGGGTTCTTAGCTCGTTTAACTTGGTTACATTTCATTGCTATTATTTTTCCTTTGTTTTTCTTGTATTTTCTTTTCTTGTATTTCATTATTTTATGTCTCCTCACCAATATTTAAGTGTAGTTCTAGGCATCCTAGCTTTCGGACAGACACTGGTCACCGGAACAGTAGAACGCACTACCGAACATGGGGGTATTACATGAATGATGGTTCCACAGCACTTTAACCAGGTGTATCTATTTATTCCTCAGCTGCTTCACCTCATATGCCAAAATTTCCATGGGTTCTTCCTCATATGAGAGATCTGGATTTACCTCAATCTCTTCAACTGATAGTACATGAGATGGATCAAATCTGTACCTCCTTAACATGGACACATGGAAGACACTGTGTATCCTTTCTAGCTCTGGAGGTAATGCCAACCGATATGCCAAAGAACCAACTCTTTCCAGAACCTCATATGGTTCAATGAAACGAGGACTTAGTTTCCCCTTTCTCCCAAATCTCATAATCCTCTTCCAAGAAGAAACTTTAAGGAATACCTTATCACCCACTGCATATTCAATATCTCTTCTCTTCAGATCAACATAGGACTTCTGATGGTCTGATGCAGCCTTGAGTCGATCTCTGATCAATATGATCTCTTCCGCTGTCTGCTAAACAATTTCTGGCCCAATCATCTTTCTTTCACCTACTTCATCCCAACATAAGGGAGTTCTACACTTTCTGCCATACAAAGCTTCATATGGAGGCATCCCAATGCTTGATTGGTAGCTGTTGTTATAAGCAAACTCAATCAAAGGCAAGTGTGTATCCCAACTACCTTCAAACTTAATCACACAAGCCGGTAGCATATCCTCCAATATCTGAATTACCTTCTTAGACTGGCCATCTGTCTGTGGGTAGAATGTTGTGCTAAAGTTCAATCTAGTTCCTAGGGCTCTCTGTAGACTACCCTAGAATCTAGAAGTGAACCTAGGATCTCTGTCAGATACAATCGATACTGGCACTCCATGTAGTTTTACAATTTCATATATGTACAATCTGGCCTATCTTTCTAGGCTGTATAGTCCATCCGAACTGGCAAAAAGTGAGTAGACTTGGTCAGTCTATCAACTATAACCCATACTGTATCATGACTATTCTGTGTCCTCGGAAGTCCCGTAACAAAATCCATAGTTATCTGTTCCCATTTCCACTATGGTACTAGCAATGGATGTAACAAACTAGCTGGAACTTTATGTTCTGCCTTTACTTGCTGACAAGTTAGGCATTTGGAAACAAATTCAGCTATATCCCTCTTCATACCCATCCACCAGTAATGTTCTTTCAGCCCTCTATACATTTTAGTTCCACCAGGGTGCATAGCAAAAGGAAATTTTGATTCGTTTCAATTCAACATCACTAGGAATGCACATTCTGCCCTGATGTAGCAATAAACCATTATCTCTCATAGAGAAATCAGGTTTCTTACCTTGCTGGACTTTTTTCAGTAGCTTCTGATATTTATCATCATTCTGAGCAGCCATTCTGATCTGATCAATCAACACTGACTGCACATGCCATGCAACTACTGTCTGTCCCTCATCATCAATCTCCAAACTGGCATGCTGTGCTTTCAACTCATGTACCATGGACAAAGGAGAAACTCTGAGACTTGCCATAGTCTTGCGACTTAAGGCGTTAGCCACCACATTTGCTTTCCCTGGCTGATAGTCTATTAAGCAATCATAATCTTTAATTAGTTCTAACCATATCCTCTGCCTCAAATTCAATTCCTTCTGGGTGCCTAAGCACTTCAAGCTCTTGTGATCTATGTAGATGTAGCATTTCTCCCCATACAAATAGTGTCTCCAGATCTTTAAAGCGAAAACAATAGCTACTAGCTCCAAATTATGTGTTGGGTAGTCTCTCTCATGCAGTTTTAGCTAGTGTGATGCATAAGCAATGACATTCCGATCTTGCAACAGTACACAGCCTAACCCATTATGAGAAGCATCACTATAAACTGTGTATTCTTTACCCAGAGTAGGTAAAGTAAAGACTAGAGCTTCAGTCAAACACCTCTTCAACTTATCAAAACTTGGCTGGCATTTATCTGTCCACTGAAATTTTACATCTTTCCGAAGTAGCTTGGTCAGTGGAGAAGCTAACATAGAAAACCCTTTCACAAACCGATGGTAATATCTAGCTAAACCCAGAAAACTACGAATTTCTGTGATATTCCTGGGTGGCTTCCAATTAAGGATAGCTTCTACCTTGCTGGAATCTACCTTGATCCCTTCAGCTGACACAACATGTCCCAAGAAAGAGATTTATTTTAGCCAAAATTCACATTTCGACAATTTAGCATATAGTTGTTTCTCCCTTAAAGTCTGCAGTACAATCTGCAGATGTCTGTCATGCTCCTCTGCATTCCTTGAATATATCAAAATATCATCAATAAACACCACCACAAACTGGTCGAGATATGGTCTGAAGATAGTGTTCATCAGATACATAAAAGTAGCTGGAGCATTAGTTAACCCGAATGGCATTACAAGAAACTCATAATGGCCATATCGAGTTCAGAAAGCAGTTTTTGGAATACTCTGCTCTTGTACTTTCAATTGATAATAACTAGATCGCAAATCAATTTTGGAGAATAAAGCTGCACCCTTTAACTGATCAAACAGATCATCAATGCGAGGCAATGGATATCTGTTCTTTATTGTCACCTTATTCAACTGTCGGTAGTCAATACATAAGCGAAGAGTGCCATCCTTCTTCTTAACAAACAATACTGGCGCTCCCCAAGGTGACACACTAGGGCGGATGAAGCCCTTTTCAAGTTGTTCTTGCAACTGTACCTTCAACTCCTTCAACTCTGCTGGTGCCATTCTGTATGGTGTTATGGAGATTGGTTCCCACCAGGCATAATATTAATTTCAAACTGCACCTCCCTTTCTGGTGGTAATCCTGGCAATTCATCAGGAAACACATCTGAAAAGTCATATACTGTAGAGATGTCCCTCAATGCTGGACTCCCCACTAGGGTGTCTACCACATGTGCCAAGTATGCTTCACACCCCTTTCTGATCATTTTTCTAGCTAGTGTAGCCGAAATGATGTTTGATGGCAATAGCTGCCTCTCCCCATGTATTACCACATCACTGTACTGAGGAAGACCAAAAGTGACTGTCTTCAGTCTACAATCAATCATGGCATGATGCCTGGCTAACCGATCCATGCCCAAGATGATATCATAATCTCTAAAGCGCATTTCAATGAGATCAGACAGAAAAATATGTCCTTGGATCATCCCTATACATTCTATTAACCTTGACCTCTTATCCTAACGGACTTGTTACTAGCACCTCAAAGTCCATTTTTGTACATGGAACAGCAATGCAATCAATGATGCTAGTACTCACATAAGAATGGGTAGAACCTGAATCAAATAACACAAACACATCTTGATTGAAAGTTGAGAAGGTACCAGCCACAACATCAGATGTCTCGGCCTTTTCTCTCTGTCTCATTGCGTAGACTCTGACTAGAGCACTACCTTGCTCTGATTGATTCATAGTGCCTTGGCTGCCTGCTGGACTACCTCTACCCTTGCCTCTACCTTTGTTAGATGGTTGTGAACCTCTGGTTGCAGGATTCTGAACTGGCCCTTCAGCTGTAGTAGGAGGTGGTCCAACTCTACGAGTACTGGTGCAGTCTTTGGCAAAGTGCCCTGTGCCTCCACAGTTATAACAGGCTCCTATGGCCTTGTAGCACACCCCACTATGATTTCTTCCACAAGTTTCACATTGGCGGGGAGGGTAGGAACTTCTGGTACTCTGCTCACCAGATGGAGGAGGTTTCTGTTCTGAATATGTTCCCCTACCGGACTTCTTACCACCCCTGCTGTGTCCCCCATGGTTCTTCCTCTTTCCAGTAGGACCACTGGAACTCTGTTCTACTGACTTTCCCTCTTTCTCTTTTTCTGTCTTCTCTGACTTCTTTTTCTCTGGCGCTGCTTTTGATTCAATTCTTTCTAATTCCAGTGCTTGACAAATAAGTTTAGAGAAGTTGTTATGTTTGAATCCGACCACTTGTAATCTGATACTGGGCTTCAAGCCGGTTTCAAACCTCTTACATCTCTCCCTACTGGCAAAAGTAGACTCACTGCATAATGGCTCAGGTGGGAAAATTCCCTTTCATATTCAGCCACTGATCTACTCCCCTGTTTCAGACTTAGGAACTCTTGCAGCTTCTGGTCCACATAAGCATCAGGGACATATTTTTGTCTGTACTCCCATAGAAAATCATTCCATGTTAGCACTGAAGGTTCTACCAGACTATGGGGAATGGTTTTCCACCAGTCATATGCATCCCCCTATAGCAGAGACACTGAATATTCAAATCTGAGCTCCTCTGTACAAAGTAGCTTCTTGAATACCCTATCCATTCTCTCTAACCACTGTTCTACCTCTAGAGGATCTACTATCCCCTTGAACTCAGTAGCCCCATATTTCATCAGCTTATCATACTACCTAGCTGAAGCTTGTGGTTGTACCACTGGTGTTTGTAGTGGGACTTGTAGTGGGGCTTGAGTAGGCATGTTACCAACCATCTGTTGGAACATTACAGCCATCTACTGAGCGAACTGAGCAGGAAACTGCGGTACTGAGGGGGCTATCGCGGCTGATCCACTGACATTGTGTAGGGCTGGGGCATCCCCTTGTACCTCAGCCTCTATAGATTGATCGACTGAACGATCACCCTCTTCCATAGTCAATTCAAGGATCCTAGACCTCTTGAACAAACAACACAAGGGGATTTCCTCCCGTTATTGCATATTTATAATGTAATGTACTGTATGTATCAAACAATGACATTGAGTAGTTGTACTATGAAGAAAGAATATTCAAATTACAGGTGAAAACAGAATTTAAAAACCAGCTCTGATACCATTAGAACATGTCACGCCCTACCCCTCCATAAGGCATAACATGATCCCATAGTATACCTAATGAATTACCAACTTCGTCTACTGATAACCCATTAAACACACTACAAGGGATTTTAAAACTTTTCTTACTTCTTTTTATAGTGGTGGGCACTATTTACAGGTGTTAAAAAAAAATTTTAACTGAAGTGGAACAGCTAACACATTTGAACAATTAATAATTTCTGTAAGAATTTTGGCAGAGTGCCATCTGTATTTTGAATAAAATAGTTCTTCAAAAACCTGTAAAAAGCACTTCCAATATTTTTCTTCAATCTCAAACTTCAATACTCAATCAACATAATATGTTTCTCAACATTTGCCAACTCAAATCCACAATAATTTTTCCAGTATTTTCAAAAGCTAAGATAAAAGATATATCTCACAAATTTTACAAGCCAAAATAATTTACAAATTTAGGTTACAACTTTAATATACAATTTTAAGTTACAACTGCTCAAAGCCAAGAACACTATATACATACAGTGAACATACATTACAATACAAAATGCAAAATATGGTATACTCATTATACCCGATAATCTCTCAGTGTAGTACTAGCATCCTAGTTTACTGCCCTGTCAGTCTATCTACCTGCGACAGTAATGAAAAGCTATTGCTGAGCCAATGTCTTAATGGTGCACAACATTAACACAATGCAACTTTTAATCACAAATCATAAGTCATATAAATAGTGGATACTTAAAACCATAATTAAATTCAAAGACAGTGAATGTCATAAAAAATTTAAACTCCATTTCACAATATCACAATAAATATCAATAAATCACACACACAGCTTAATCATGTTCCAAAGTCCAATTCATCCCAAGAGCCGATGGCTAATGAGGAATAACATAGCTAGCTAGCAATAATATGAGTACTCATTCCATTCGTCCTCAACAGGCACACACCTCAACACTTCAGCCAGAGAGGGAATTCAAAGTCAATTCATCCCACTAGACAAGCTAGCGAGGAATTCAATCAATATACATGATAGCTATGGTTTCAAACTATTTACAATGTTTTTCAATCAATAAGTATCCATCAAATATCATTAAGACAATTTTTCACAATTTAAACAATAATAGACAAATTGTCATAATTTATTTCAATTGAAATAAATTCAAAAGAAATAACTGTTGTGCACAAACCTCTGATAACTATCTCTTGGCCCTAAATCAGTGTTTCCTTCCCTTTCCCTGAGTCTTTGCTAACTGAAACACACAATTTGAAGTGTTTTAGTACTCATTTAAACTGTCTCTAAGAATAAAGCTTAATAATTAACTTATTGAATTCTATTATTTCCTTAGTCAACCTAAGATGTTGACCCTCGATGCACTCTAGGTGAATTAGGTTTTAATATTACCAATGTGTCATATTTAATAGCCTTTTAGTGTTGATACATGTTACCAAATTCATTTGCAAGTATATTGCATTTTATTGCAATTTGCCAGATTTCGGTATACTAATTTGACCTAGCCGGATGACCTAGTTCCCTCGGTTTTCTGATTTCGGTCAAAACTACAAACTTGTAGGTCTATGTCTTATTGAGCGCGAGACAAAATTTTAGGTAATTCTGAGTTGTGTAGACAAATATATGGTCTATTTACCAATGCTGGACAGAATGTACCAAAATGGTAGCTTTAGGTCATTTTTAGGTCACTTTTAGTTCGGCCAGTTTTTGGACCTAAACTTGTGCAAGCTATTTGGCTTGGTTCTGGCCATTTATGGGCTTTGGTATCTTCATAATAATTGTAGATATATGTCTCCAATATTCATTGTAAAAATTTCAGGTCAATTGGAGCAGTTTTGAGTGAGTTATGGCCAAAACACTAACTGCTGCCTAAATGGTCAATTTTTCAGGTTTTCAAAGCACTAATCCGGATTTTGTCATTTTTCAAGTTACCTTCTAGGCAGAATTTTGGTAAGCTTCCTTCATGAAAGTTGGCACATTTTGTGCCTAGTTTCACCTTCAGTTGGTCTCATACCAATTGGAGCCACACACTTAAGTTTCTAAGCTAAAACATACACTGGCCTATTACAATTTGTTCATCCTTTACCAATTACACATCCTATGCTTGCCAAGTTCACTCTTCCATGCCAATTCTGGGTTGTACCATAATATTAACACATTTAGCAACACATTTTTGGTCATTTTGGCAGCTTGTAACCACTCTCAACATACACACTATAATACAGAATTTTCCAAAGTCCCATTTACAACAATTAAAGTCCCATTTACCACAATTCAACCACATGAACATACCTCATTTCCATGTCCAAATTCTAACAATTAAACACACACACATGCTGCCATCCATGAAAACATAATTCAACAATATTTCATGAACTCAAACACTTCAATCTTCTTCATGAGGCTACCACAAGTTTACACATACCCATAAACCTCCATTTGAAATTTTCAAGCTTACAAATCAAACCTTACTCATGGAATTCAACTACAATACAATCAAACATTTAAATCATTATTCAAACCAATATTTACATGCAAGAATAAGCTGTATTGAGGTTTCATGGCTGCCAAAAGGTATATCTCCATTAAAACATCAAACTTCAAAACTTCTTTCACAAATTAACTCACCACAACACCCATTCAAAGTTCAATGAAACAAGAATTAAAAATACATACTTACCACTTTTGAAATTCTTCAAAACCTCACCAAAACTTAACTTTCTTGCTGCCTATCTACTGCCCATGGTGTGAGGAAAAAGTTTAGTGAAGAAAGCTAATGGAAAAGTGGCTAAAACATGCTTGCATGGAGCTAGGAATGTTGACGTCCATGGAGGCTTTCTCCTAAGGTTTCGGCTGGTTTTTCTTCCTAAGGTTGAAGATGAATTCTGCACTTCCCATGTGTCCCTTTAGGTGTCCATTTGTTGGAGTTAGTGGAGCACTAGTAAAGGTTTTAATGATTATTTATTTAATTTCCAATTTTTGCACATTTTTCTCTTATCTTTTGCTATTTTGATTATGTACCACCATTTTAATTTTTCATGACATTTTCAAGTGTAATATCATTTATTTTTAATGGACATTTAGGTCAAAAGACAACTCGGGGTGTCAAATGACCACAATGCCCCTGTTCGGGTTGCATTCCTAATTTTTTGGTAACACTGAGTTTTATCGTTTTCTCGATTTCTCGTTTTTCTTTATACTAATTAATTAATTTTTCTTTGATATTTCTAATAATATTTATGCTTCAATAAGTCTTTAATTATGTCTTAAAAATATTTTTCAGGGTTCCCCGTTGTCCAGGGCTAGTCAACAGCCCACGTCGCAACTTCTCGGTGTGGTCACCCATCGCTAGGGTTCTTAGCTCGTTTAACTTGGTTACGTTTCATTGCTATTATTTTTCCTTTATTTTTCTTGTATTTTCTTTTCTTCTATTTCATTATTTTATGTCTCCTCATCAATATTTAAGTGTAGTTCTAGGCATTCTAGCTGTCCAAATGGACACTGGTCACTGGAACAGTAGAATGCACTACCGAACATAGGGCTATTATAAAGAACCTATAGAAATTCTGGCATATGAGGTGAAGCAGCTGAGGAATAAACAGATACACCTGGTTAAAGTGCTGTGGAACCATCATTCAGGCCAAGAAGCTACTTGGGAATGTGAAGAGGATATGAGGAAACAACACCCACAGCTATTCAGAAACTGATGCCAGGTAAAATTTTAAGATGAAATTTATTTTAAGGGGGGGGGGGGGGGGAGAATTGTAACACCCCTATGTTCGTTAGTGCGTTCTACTGTTTCGATGACCAGTGTTGTCCGGACAACTAGGATGCCTAGAACTACACTTAAATATTGATGAGGAGACATAAAATAATAAAATACAAGAAAAACAAAGGAAAAATACTAGCAATGAAATGTAACCAAGTTAAACGAGCTGAGAACCATAGCGATGGGTGATAGCACCGGGAAGTTGTGGCGTGGACCATTGACTAGCCCTAGACTACGGGAAACCTTGGAAAATATTTTTAGGACTTAAATAAACATCTATTGAAGTATAAATATCATTAGAAATATCAAAGAAAAAATTAATTAATTAGTACAAAGAAAAATGAGAAATCGAGAAAACGACAAAACTCGGTGTTACTGAAAAATCGGGAATGCAACCCGAATAGGGGCATTGTGGTCATTTGACACCCCGAGATGCCTTTTAACCTAAATGTCCATTAAAAATAAATGATATTTCACGTAGGAAATGTCATGAAAAATTAAAGTGGTGGTACATAATCTAAATAGTAAAGGAAAAGAGGTTAAATGTGGGAAATTGGAAAACTTGGATTAAATAAGTAATAATCTTCATTAGTGCTCCACTAACTTCAGCATTTGGACACCTAAAGGGACACTTGGGAGGTTCAGCACTCATCTTCAACCTTAGGAAGAGAACCAGCAGAACTAAACCTTGGGAGAAAACTCCATGGCCGTCCACACTCTAAGCTCAAGTTCACCATGTTCTAGCCACTTTTTCCATTAGGTTCCTTTACTAAACTTCACCACCATACCTTAGGCAGCATACTAGGAGCAAGAAAGTTAAGTTTTTGTAAGGTTTTGAAGAACTTCAAAAGTAGTAAGTGAGTGTTTTCAATTCTTGTTTCATTAAAAGTGTAACCAAGGTTATGGGTAGTTGATTTATGAAAAAAATTTTGAAGTTTGATATTTTAATGGGGATGTACATTTTGGCAGCCATGGAAATTCAGTATATGTAGCTTTTTTTTACTTGTTTATGGTTGTTTAAGATGTTGTTATTGTAACACCCCAAAGTTCGGTAGTGCGTTCTGCTGCTCCGGTGACTAGTGTTGTCCGGACAGCTAGGATGCCAAGAACCGTACTTCGATATGAGTGAGGAGACATAAAATAATGAAATACAAGAAAAGAAAGTACAAGAAAAACAAAGGAAAAATGATAGCAAAGAAATGTGATCAAGTTAAACGAGCCGGGAAACCTAACGATGGGTGACCGCACCGGGAAGTCACGGCGTGGACCGTTGACTAGCCCTGGACTGCGGGAAACCCTGGAAAATATTTTTAGGACTTAAATAGACCCTTGTTGAAGAATAAATATCATTAGAAAGATCAAAGAAAAATTAAATAATTAGTACAAAGAAAAGTGAGAAATCGAAAAACAAACAAAACCTGGTAATACCAAAAAATCGGGAACGTAACCCAAACAGGGGCATTATGGTCATTTGACATCCCGAAGTGTCTTTTGACCTAAATGTCCATTAAAACTAAATAGTATTACACTTAGAAAATAAAAGGAAAAATTAATTTAGTGGTACCTAAAGTAAATAGCTAAAATCAAGGTTAAATGTGGGATTAAGTGAAAGTTAGCTTAAAATATGATTTAAATTTAGTTAGTGGACCACTAGGGATTTAATTAAACATAAATATGGCTGAAGTAAGTCCACTAACCAGCTGAAATATCATCTTCCTCATGTCCTCTCAATATTGCCGAATTGAAGAACACAAAAACCTCCATGGCCGTTTTGGGTAAAGCTTGATCCATCCCCTCATTTCAACCCCAAATCACCTAGGGTTCTTCATTAAACTTTGTCTACACATCACAAGGAAGATATTGATACCAAATTTGAGATGTTTGGTGAAGGTTTAGCAAGTTACAATCAAAGGTAAGTTTACACTTTTGAGAATTTCTTTGTTAAACTTTATGTTCATGTTATTGGTGTTAATTTTTTTGAAGGAAATTTTAAAGTTTAAGTAGTTATTGAGATAGCCATTTTTGGACAGCCATGGGGTCACGCATTTAGTGATTTATTATGCATATAATTGATGAGAAATAATGTTGATCATGGTGAGTTAGTAACCTAGTGAATTACTTCATGTTTATATGGTGATTTATGCACTTGGATGGGAATTGGTAAGTTGGACGGCACTTTGATGTTGAAGAAGGTTTGCGGCAGCTTGGGAACACTTGAGTAAATGTATATATTGAAGGAAGTGTAGGCAGAATATTGACCTAGAAGGATTGATGATATGTATGTAGATCGATATTGTAAAGTGTATGTAAAATTTGTAATGGTTAGGTGTGTATGTAATGGTACTTAGAAATTGTAAATGTGAATTATAATTGGTGTGTTGAGGGTAATGGTAATCTGCCCAAAGCAATGTTGATGTAATGTAGAAAATGGTTTTGGTAATGTACCAAAACAGATTGGTAGATAAGTAAACAAATTGCAAAGGTAAATGTGTGTTTGAAGTGGGGTGTGAAAGGCATATTGAGGGCAGTGTACATTTTAGCCTATAACCTTAAATGTGTAACCTCAATTGGTATGAGACCAATTTGAGGTGAAACTAGGCACAAAATGTGCCAACTTTCATTGAGAAACCATACCAAAATTCTGCTTGCAAGGTGACCTAAGAAAATGACCTATTCGGATTAGGTGCAATTAGGACCTGAAAAATGACCAATTGGGCAGCAGTGAGTGTTTAGGCCATAACTCACTCAAACCAGGTCCAATTGACCTGAAATATTAACCAAGAATAGTTAAGACCCATACCTACAAGTCTTATGAAGACACCAAAGCCCAGAAATGACCATAAGCAAGTCAAAAAGCTTGCACAAGTTCGGGTCCAAAAACTGGCCGAACCAGAGTTGACCAAATTGACCAAAAATTGACCTAATTTGGTACCATTTAACCAGCAATAGTGTAATGACCATAACTTGGTCTACTTAACTCGGATTGACCTGAAATTTTGCCCCGCGTGCAATAAGACATAGATCTACAAGTTTGTAGTTTCGACCGAGACCCGAAAACCGAGGAAACTAGATCGTCCAGTTAGGTCAAACCAGTGTCCCGGAATTCAGCAATTTGCATTAAAATGCACTAAGCAAGGAAACGACTTTGGTAAAACATACCAAACCTAAAACCCTATCGAATGTGACATATTAACAACACTAAAACCTAATGTACCTAAAACGCAACGAAGGTCGATATATTAGGTGATTAAGTGAACAATTGAATTCAGTGTATTATTTACCAAACACCATCGATAGAGACAATTTAATTTAGTACTGAAACACTTCAAATTGTGTTTCTCAGTTAACAAGGACTCAGCAAAAGGGAAAGAAATACTGAGTCAAGACCAGGAGACAAATATCAGAGGTTTGTGCACAACAACTGTTTCTTTTGAATTATTTTCAATTGAAATAAATATTGACTATTTGTATATTATTGTTTTAAATTGTGTAAATGAGTTTGATGGACACTTATTGATTGAAAAATATTGTGAATGGTTTGCAACTGTGAAAAATTGTTTGAATGTCATTGATGGATACTTATTGATTGAAAAGCATTGGAAATGGTTTGAAACCACAGCTATCATGTATATTGATTGTATTCCTCATTAGCTTGTCTAGTGGGACGAATTGAATTCCCTCTCTGGCTGAAGTGTTGAGGTGTGTGCCTGTTGAGGACGAATTGGATGAGTACTCATATTTTTGCTAGCTAGCCATGTTATTCCTCATTAGTCATCGACTTTTGGGACGAATTGAATACCTCATTAGCCATCGGCTTTTGGGACGAATTGAACTATGGATCATGATTAAGCTGTGTGTGATTTATTGATGTGTATTGTGAGATTGTGAAATGGATTTAAACTCTCATTGACATATGCTGTCTTTTGAATTCAAACATGATCTGACTTATGGAAAATTATTGTGATATTGAGAAATGGAGTTTAAATTCTTGTTGACATTTATTGTCTTGAATTTAACTATGGTTTTAAGTATCCACTATTTACATGATTTATGAATTGTGATTTAAATTTGTATTTGGTTAATGTTGTGCACCACTGAGACATTGTCTCAGTGATAGCTTTTTATTGTCGCAGTAGAGAGGCAGGCAGACTAGGCCGCATATACATCCAAATGAGGATTACCTGGTATAATGAGTATACCAGTGTTTTGCATTTTGTACTGTAATGTATGACACTGTATGTACATTTTGTTTTTGGTTTTGAGCAGTTGTAAATTCAAATTGTACCTTGAAGTTGTAAATTAATTATGAGTTATTTGACTTGTGAAAATTGTATTATATTTCCTTATCTCAGACTTTGAAAAATTTCTATGGAATTGAGTTAATAAATTGTTGTGTTGAGAAATATATTGGAGTTGAGATTTGGAACATTATTGAAGTGCTTTTTACAGGTTTTCTGAAGAACTGTTTTATCCAAAATACAAATGGCACTTTGCCAAAATTTTTACAGAAATTCCAAATAAACCAAATGAGTTAGTGGTTTCACTTCAGTTCACCAAAGTTTTTAACACCTGTAAATAGTGCTCACCACTATAAAAGAAGTAAGAAAAGTTTTTAAAATCCCTTGTAGTGTATTTAATGGGTTATCAGCAAACGGAGTTGGTAATTCATTAGGTATACTACAGGATCATGTTATGCCTTACAGAGGGGTAGGGTGTGACATGTTTTGGTGGTATCAGAGCAAAGTTTTTTTTTTTAATTCTATTTTCACCTGTTATTTGAATATTCTTTCTTCATAGTACAACTGCTCAATATCATTATTGATACATACAGTACATTACAGTATAAATATGCACTAACGAGAGTAAATATCCTTGTGTTGTTTGTTCAGGAGATCTAAAATCCTCGCATTGAATATGGAAGAGGGTGATCGTTCAGTCGATCAATCTATTGAGGCTGAGGTGCAAGGGGATGCCCCAGCTGTACAAAATGTCAGTGGTTCAAGAAGACCACCGCAGCGATCGCAGTTTCCTGCTCAGTTCGCTCAGCAGATGGCTGCAATGTTCCAACAAATGGCTGGTAATGCGCCTACTCAAGTCCCAATACAGACACCAGTGGTACAACCACAGTCTCCTACGAGGCAGTATGATAAATTGATGAAGTATGGGGCTACAGAGTTCAAGGGGACAGTAGATCCTCTAGAAGCTGAACAGTGGTTAGAGAGGATGGATAGGGTGTTCAAGAAACTTCATTGTACAGAGGAGCTCAGACTTGAATACTCAGTATCCTTACTACAGGGGGATGCTTATGACTGGTGGAAAACCATTCCCCACAGTCTGGTAGAACCTGCAGTGCTAACATGGAATGACTTCCTCAGGGAATTCAGACAGAAATACATCCCTGATGCTTATGTAGACCAGAAGCTACAAGAATTCTTAAGTTTGAAACAGAGGGGCAGATCAGTGGCTGAGTATGAAAGAGAATTTTCCCGCCTTAGCCATTATGCAGTGAGTCTACTCTCTACCAGCAGGGAGAGATGCAAGAGGTTTGAAACTGGCTTGAAGCCCGATGTCAGTACAAGTGCTCGGCTTCAAACACACTAACTTCTCTGAACTTGTTTCTCAAGCCCTAGAGTTGGAAAGAGTTGAGTTTGAGACTGCTCCAGAGAAAAAGAGATCAGAGAAGACAGAGAAAGAGGGAAAATCTGTAGAACAGAGTTCCAGTGGTCATACTGGAAAGAGGAAGAACTATGGGGGACATGGCAGAGGTGGCAAGAAATCTGGTAGGGGAAGATATTCAGGACAGAGACCTCCCTTATCTGGTCAGCAGAGTACCAGAGGTTCCTATCCTCCCCGCCAATGTGAAACATGTGGAAGAAATCATGGTGGGATCTGCTACAAGGCTATTGGAGCCTGTTATAACTGTGGAGGCACAGGACACTTTGCCAAGGACTGCACCAGTAGTCACAGAGTTGGACCACCTCCTACTACTGCAGAAGGATCAGTTGAGCCACGTCACGAAGCTCACAACCACCTAGCAGAGGTAGAGGCGGGGTAGAGGTAACCCAAAGAGCAGCCAAGGCACAGTAAAACAATCAGAGCAAGATAGTGCTCCAGTCAGAGTCTATGCCATGAGACAGAGGGAAGAGGCAGAGACATCTGATGTTGTGGCTGGTACCTTCTCAACTTTTAATCAGGATGTGTTTGTACTATTTGATCCGGGTTCTACCCATTCTTATGTGAGTGCTAGCATCATTGATTGCATTGTTGTTCCATGTACAAAAATGGACTTTGAGGTGCTAGTAACAAGTCCGCTAGGACAGGAGGTCAGGGTTAATAGAATGTATAGAGATTGTCCTTTGGTGATCCAAGGACACACTTTCCTGTCTGATCTCATTGAAATGCCCTTCAGAGATTATGATATTATCTTGGGCATGGATTGGTTAGCTAGGCATCATGCCATGATTGACTATAGGCTGAAGTGAAGGAACGGAAGCGTGAAAAACACAAGATTATACCATTGAATTCAAAAATTTTCACCTAGGGTCACAAGCACCATGCAAGATTTATTTTTATCTATTTGATTTCAATGATAAACAACATATTAAAACTCTTTTAATATGTTTTTGGATCTGTATTTGCCATTTAAGATTTTAAAATTAATCAGATTAATTTTAGAACCCTAGATTAAATCAAGAACGATTACACTAACCTCTTGATGTGCTTCAGCGTGTCTGCGCCTTTGAGATTCGTCTTCAGGACACCAGATGTTGTCCCTCTAGCTTGTCCACACCAAGAACACCTATGGCAGCCCTTGAACAGCTTCTAAAGCCTTTTCTATTAATTAGAAATTCAAGTTCTGCCTTTTAAGAGATTAGAGATGCAAACAGGACACTAGAAACAATTTCTAGTGTTCTTAATTCAAGAGATTGATGGCTAATCTCTTTGAATTGATGAGAGATGAAGAGAAATAGCTGGAGAGGCTCAAAGTGGCGTGACATATGAGAGGAGAGGCTGCTGGTTATGTTTTCCATTCATAACCACACTTAAATAGCTAGGTTAACACATTAAACCCTAGCCACATGTCACCTTTTGATTAGCTCTAGGTTTAAGTGACCCAATCACATTGTGCCAAGTGTCAAACCTATATTTAATCTTTATTTTAATCATCTTACATGATTAAAAAATATTTGGCAAGCTTATGTGTTAAGCCATGTGTCACCATCTCATGGTGCCACGTGTCACACTGTGAAATGACCAAAATGCCCCTGTGTCTTAATTTTGAGTTCTTAACCCAAAATAATTATTTTCTTCTTCTAATTAATTATATCAAATATAAATTAATTAATTAATCTCTATTAATTAATTTCTCATCAATTAAATTCATATTTAAACACTTTAAATATAAATTTAATTTATACTACACATCCAATAATCTAGATTTGGTTTCAAGTCATGCTAGGGACTTTGCAATTTTATTGCAAACCAAATCTATTTAATTAATCAATTAAACTCTTTAATTAATTAATTAAATCATATTTAAATAGGTGATAACTTGTGTATGTGTGTGACTTACTAGGCTCATCACTAATTGGCAATGAGACATGATATCAACTCTTAATATCATCAGAACTCTTTCTTACCATAAATGATTTCTCTAAATCATTTTATGAATCTCATAGACCATGGTTAACACCTAGCATAGCATGCCATGGCCACCCAATTAGTAATAAGATTTACCTTAAATGAACCTATAATCATATGTTACCATGCACTAGAATCTCTCTGTTACAAAATCCCAACTCAAGCTGGAGTCATGGTTTATGTCAAACTCCATTTGCTATGAATATTATGTTCTCTTTTAATTCCAGTTCTTGATTAAAAGATTTTTCTCATCAGAAACTCTTTTCTGAATAAATCTATCTGTCCTGGCCAGGAACTTGAAACATCAAGAACAATTAAATGAACATAGGATTTTATCTCTATTTACTTAGAGGAACAGATTCCATCTTGATCAACACCTACCTCCATATATAACTAGCAGGAGCCAACACATGCCCATATACCCATACATAGTACAAGTATGAAAGCGAAGATCAAACTCAAACTACCTATATACAAGATAACTGTGCTATCTCAGTCTAAAGATTATATGCACTGATATGATTTATGATAAAACATTGACAAGAGTAAACTCCATGTGCTTGTCATAAGTGTCACCGGTTCGCCTACTTATCATTTATAAGTGCCTATCATGTTTGTTATATGGCATGAGACTCACCATTCCATCTTATTTATATCTCATATAAATAACTTGGGAACAAACATGAATACAATCTTTACGGATAAGTCATGTCCTTATTATGAAGTATCCTCGATTGTGAACCTATTTATGATACTTTGTGCTAGAAATATTGTCACTCATATTCTTAACAACTTAAGAATAATATTTCTAACAAAATATCAATGGACCTTTTCTATTACACATAAATATATTATGTAAACGGAAAAGTGGAAATGCCTTTTATTATTAAAAATATGTACAAGATACATACTAAATGATATGCTCTAGGGCATACTACTAA
Organism: Hevea brasiliensis; assembly: GCF_030052815.1. Taxonomy (NCBI): domain Eukaryota; kingdom Viridiplantae; phylum Streptophyta; class Magnoliopsida; order Malpighiales; family Euphorbiaceae; genus Hevea; species Hevea brasiliensis. Next base: position 54,603,002 of record NC_079497.1, on the reverse strand, counting down.
CAATCTACCACGACGACTAGAGCCATTCATTAAAATATCTTAGACATATCTACTAAAGAAGTCGGTCTAACGAGTCTGTGACATAGGCTTAGTGAATGGATCACCGGATTTTCACCGATGCTATTTTCTGCACGGCTACATCGCCTCGCCCAACTATTTCTCCGATAATGTGGTAGCGCTTTCTATGTGTTTGGATTTCGGTGAGACCTTGGTTCCTTAGCTCAGTATGATCGCTCCATTGTTGTCACGGTGTAATGGAACCGCTGACTCAATGGAAGGAACTACTGTAAGTTCTCATCACGAACTTCTTTATCCAAGCGACTTCCTTTGCAAAGATCTCGATGCAAAGAATATACTCGACCTCGAGTGGAATCTGCAATCGTGCTCTGTTTGGAACTCTTCCAACCGATCGCACCTCCATTACAAATGAACACATATCCGAGGTAGACTTTCTATCATCGATATCCGATTGGAAATCGAATCGTATAACCATCCAATTGCAAGTCTCCACCTCCATAAATCAAGAATAAATCCTTAGTTCTTCTCAAGTACTTAAGGATATTCTTGTGACTATCGATGTTCCAAACACGATTGGATTGATACCGCTAGTCAAACTAACAAAGATATGCGATATCCGCCTAGTACACAACATTGCATACATTAAACTTCCAATAGCCAAGCATATGGAATCTGGCCATCTTATCTCTTTCTTGGTGTCTTTGGAGACATCTCTTTAGAAAGGTGGATACCATGTCTCACTTGGTAACAATCCTCTCTTGGAATCCAGCATGTTAAACCTTTTTAACACCTTTTCCAAGTATAGACTTTGGGATAAACCAATTATTCTTTCGCTCTATCTCTATAGATGCGAATCCCAAGAATATAGGTTGCCTCCCTAAGTCTTTCATGGAGAATGTATTTGACAACCATACCTTTATAGTCGTCAACATACCTGTATCATTACCCATCAACGATGTCATCCACATATAAGACAAGGAAAGTGATAGCACGTCACTAACCTTCTTATATACACATTGCTCATCCTCAATTTTGATAAAACCAAAAGATTTAATGGCTTCATCAAAACGGATGTTCCAACTCCTCGAAGCTTGTTTCAACCCATAAATGGATCGATTTAGCTTACATACTTTGGAACCATCTTGGGATTCAAATCCACTAGGTTGTTACATGAAAATGTTTTCTTCAATGTATCCATTGAGAAAAGTCGCTTTGACATCCATCCGCCAAATCTCATAATCATAGTATGCACTATTGCTAATAAAATCCTAATTGATTTAAGCATGGCAACAAAGCAGATAGTCTCCTCATAGTCTATTCCTTTCCTTTGGCGAAACCCTTTCGCTACTAGCCTTGAATTATAGGTCTCTACCTTTCCATTAGAACCAATTTTCTTCTTGAAAAACCATTTGTTCCCTATAGGTACAATACCTTCAGGTGGGTCAACAAGATCACAAACTTGATTCTTATACATGGAATCAATCTCAGATTTCATAGCATCAATCCATTTTGATGAGTCTATATCTGATATAGATTCTTCATAGTTAAGTGGATCATCTCCATGATCTACTTCTTCATGAGTAGACAACTCTTGTACTTCTTCATGAAGAAAACCATATCTCACCGTGGGTGAGATACCACGGTTGTTCTACGAGGAACAGTGTAGATGTTTCATCAATGGGTATAGGTTGACTAGATGGATCTATATCCATCGATCTGTTGGTTGGTCGAATTCCCAATTCTAACTCTATTTGCCTTCCTTTGCCTCCTTCTTGAACAAACCGTTGTTCAAGAAAAGTGGCATCTCTACTTATCACAACCTTATGTGAAGTAGGCAAATAAAAATAATATCCAAAACTATCTTTTGGATATCCAACAAATCGACCTTTTACGATCCGGTCTCCAATTTATCGTGTTGACTTTTGATATAAGTGGACAACCCCAAATCTTAACATGCTTAAGACTTGGTTTTCTTCCATGCCATATCTCATAAGGTGTGGAAGAAACGATTTTGATGGAATCCTATTCAGAATATATAAAGCTGATTCTAATGCAAATCCCCAAAAGGAGATTGGCATATCAGTATAGCTCATCATACTACGTACCATATCCAATAGGGTACGATTTCTCCTTTCAGATACACCATTCAGCTGTGGTGTTCCTGGAGGAGTCAGCTGAGAAACAATGCCATGCTCTCTCAAGTATTCATCAAATTCAGTACTCAAATATTCACCTCCACGATCTGATCGAAGAGCTTTAATATTTTTCTGTTTGATTTTCTACTACAGATTTAAATTCTTTGAACTTTTCAAAGGATTCATGTTTGTATTTCATCAAATACAAATACCCAAACCTTGATTTATCATCAGAAAAGGTAATAAAATAATGAAAGCCCCCTCTAGCCATTTCTTTAAACGGACCACATACATCACTATGTATTAGTTCCAAAATATTTTCAGCTCTTAGCCCTTGTCCAACAAAGGGTGATCTAGTCATTTTGCCTTGAAGGCAAGATTCACAAGTTGGAGTAGGCTCGAGCCCAATGAGGATAGAATCCCCATTTTCTCCAATTTTGCAATCCTATCTTACGCAACATGACATAACCTTAAGTGCCTATTATTTTTTGAACTTGAGTTGGTTTTCACCATGGCATTGTATTCTTTTAGATCACTTGCATTCAATTTGTGTTTGTCATTATTATCCAAATAATAAAGACCATCATTCATATAACAGAACCAACATATTTATTTCCAAAATAAATATTGCAAACATCATCTGTGAACTGAAATTCATAGCCATTTCTAGTCAAACTAGATATAGAAATGATGTTCTTAAAAGCATCAGTACATATAAAATATTATCCAAACACAAAACATGTCCAAACATGTAAAAGATTTAGATCCTATGGCTAAAGCTTCAATGTTGAGCCATTGCCAATCAGGACTCTAATATCTTGAGAATGCAAGTCTCTTGTTTGCTAGTTCTGCATATCATTAGAAATGTGAAGCGCACGATATCTAAAACCCAAGCTGTAGATGAACTATAAGTATCATCGAATCTAAATAACAAGATATGGACATACCTTAGAAGGTGTATCCTTCTTGTCCTTCAGAGAAGCAAGATACTGCAGGCGGTTCCTTTTCCGGTGCCCATCCTTTTGGCGATGGAAACACTTTCCTTTGCCTTCATCGACTTTAGTCTTCCTTTTCTGTTTAGCTATTTTCTTGGAAGGACCAGAATCTGAGGTTTCTTTTTCTTATTGCCCTTCTTCTTGTTGGACTTTCCACAGAAGAAGATGCAACAAAGCTACCTCTTTTCCTTTATTACAGGCATATTCTTTTGGGCAATAACCAGCATGTTGAGTAATTCGGCTAAGGTGCATTCTGTTTAGTCATATGGAAATTTGTCACAAAATTACCAAAAGACTCAGGACGGGACTGAAGGATCAAATCAGTTAGTAGTTGGAAATCCAGGTTGAATTAAAGATGTTCCAAGCGCTCAATCACCGAATCATCTTGTGGACATGATCCCCAACATTCTCCCTCGGACATCCTCATACGGAATAAGCTCTAGATATCTCATACCTAGCATTCTGTTTGCTCACCATACAACTCTTGTAGGTGAAGGAGGATCTCTCTAGCACTCTGCATGTTCTCATGTTGCTACTGTAACTCATTACTCATGGAAGCTAGCATGTAACACTTAGCTCTCATATCTTGCTCCTTCCACTTGTCCAACGTTTCATGTTCCTCTTGTGTGGCCTCTGGAGGTAAGGGACCAGAACATTTGAATCTAGAACATATCCTATATGTTCAAGGTTGAGACAAGTTTCAAATTTCTTAGCCAATCAGTGATTAGGTCCTGTCAACTGTTGTGATCAAGTATGCTTGCAAGGATATTGGATGGTGGTGGTTGTTTTGTGCTCATTTTTATCGAGAAAAGTAGCTGCAGAAAATAACAGATTAATTAGTAAATGTATCATGTAATTAACCAAAATGATTATGGTCTTTTAATCAAATTGGTCCTCCCACTAACTTAGCGAATCCTACACTTCCAAAGTAGAAAGCAAATCCTAGTTGGATGGATTTCTAGTGGGTGATTGAATTCTTATAATTCTATTGATCATCCTCGGTACATCCATTATTGGAATTACAATAAACTATAAGTGAGCAACTCCTTGCCCATCACATCTCATGTGAGGTTCAATCCTTTTACTAGCCCCTAATGCTCAAAATCTCGGTACATCCAATATTGACTTATCTTGCATTAGTTAAGTTGATCCCATTGAGCGATAATTATGCAAATAATTTTAATGTCCTCAGTACATCCAATATTGGCCACCAAACCATTTACATATTTACAACATCTCATGCTTAACAATTATTCTTAAGAAAATCTCTTAAATTAATTGCATCTCATGCAACTATTTAAAATTTCTTAAAATAATTGCCCCAATGGAGGGCTTATGTTATAATTACTTTAATTATAGCATTTCCAACTTAATCATTTGTTTGGAAGATTTTATAGCCATCCTAATTACTATTAAGGTCTCACTTTGCACATTATCCATTTAGCATGCATATATCATATAATTGCATACATTCCCATACATCTCATGCATTCATGGATAAGCGATAAATATGGTATGATCATGGACTTTCTAAGGGATTCAATTCGAGCCACCAAGAATTGAATCAGGGCATTCCTAGGTGCATTTCATTCATTCATTTTACAAGAGTTGCTGAAGGAGTACATAATCAACACTTGATATTGAATTCCTCCCACTGGTCCCACCAATGCTCTTGACCTCCTTGAACTTCTTGCAATCCAATATTACATAGTAATCCTTGGCATACCAAGGCGAATTTACAAGAACTTAAATAAATGAAATTACAACCCAAAAATATTACAAACTTAATAATACATGCCCAAAATAAATTAAAATAAATTAATTAATTTACAATCCCAAAGAACATAAAAGAAATAAATCCAATCACATTGGTCTTTTATAGTCCATGATCATCCATCATGCATATCACTATTTAACAATTAAATAAAACATACATTCTTAAATTAAATTGAATATCTCATATTCAACTTAAAATTCCAGATTTGAATATGATTCAAATAAATTTAAAAATTCAGATTTGAATCTCATTCAAACAAATTTAAAAATTCAGATTTGAATCACATTCAAACAACTTCAAAAATTCAGATTTGAATCACATTCAAACATATTTAAAAAAATCAGATATGAATAACATTCAAATATATTATAAAAAATCAGATCTGAATTTTATTGAATCAATTTTAAAAAATCAGATTTAAATATGATTCAAACAACTTTAAAAATTCAGATTTGAATCTCATTCAAACAACTTTTAAAATTCAGATTTGAATCACATTCAAACATTTTCTAAAATTCTGATTTGAATCATAATTTAATTATGTGATTAAAACAACTAATTAAACACTTTAATTAGTCAAAGAATAGGCCTTAGATCATACAACAATTGCAGAATTAAAAGCCAAACCTTGAATCACCCATGGAACCATTGTTGCCGCCACCAATGGTGGCTTCTCCATGTGTGACGCCACATCTCATGATCCAACCAGCAATGAATCTCTTGATCTCATGATCAAACACACAATTAAATTATATAATCAACAATCTAAATGGCAAATATAGTGGCTCTGATACCAATTGAAGGCAGGCGTGAAAAACACAAGATTATACCATTGAATTCAAAAATTTTCACCTAGGGTCACAAGCACCATGCAAGATTTATTTTTATCTATTTGATTTCAATGATAAACAACATATTAAAACTCTTTTAATATGTTTTTGGATCTGTATTTGCCATTTAAGATTTTAAAATTAATCAGATTAATTTTAGAACCCTAGATTAAATCAAGAACGATTACACTAACCTCTTGATGTGCTGCAGCGTATCTGCGCCTTTGAGATTCGTCTTCAGGACACCAGATGTTGTCCCTCTAGCTTGTCCACACCAAGAACACCTATGGCAGCCCTTGAACAGCTTCTAAAGCCTTTTCTATTAATTAGAAATTCAAGTTCTGCCTTTTAAGAGATTAGAGATGCAAACAGGACACTAGAAACAATTTCTAGTGTTCTTAATTCAAGAGATTGATGGCTAATCTCTTTGAATTGATGAGAGATGAAGAGAAATAGCTGGAGAGGCTCAAAGTGGCGTGACATATGAGAGGAGAGGCTGCTGGTTATGTTTTCCATTCATAACCACACTTAAATAGCTAGGTTAACACATTAAACCCTAGCCACATGTCACCTTTTGATTAGCTCTAGGTTTAAGTGACCCAATCACATTGTGCCAAGTGTCAAACCTATATTTAATCTTTATTTTAATCATCTTACATGATTAAAAATATTTGGCAAGCTTATGTGTTATTCCATGTGTCACCATCTTATGGTGACACGTGTCACAATCGTGAAATGAAATGACCAAAATGCCCCTGTGTCTTAATTTTGAGTTCTTAACCCAAAATAATTATTTTCTTCTTCTAATTAATTATATCAAATATAAATTAATTAATTAATCTCTATTAATTAATTTCTCATCAATTAAATTCATATTTAAACACTTTAAATATAAATTTAATTTATACTACACATCCAATAATCTAGATTTGGTTTCAAGTCATGCTAGGGACTTTGCAATTTTATTGCAAACCAAATCTATTTAATTAATCAATTAAACTCTTTAATTAATTAATTAAATCATATTTAAATAGGTGATAACTTGTGTATGTGTGTGACTTACTAGGCTCATCACTAATTGGCAATGAGACATGATATCAACTCTTAATATCATCAGAACTCTTTCTTACCATAAATGATTTCTCTAAATCATTTTATGAATCTCATAGACCATGGTTAACACCTAGCATAGCATGCCATGGCCACCCAATTAGTAATAAGATTTACCTTAAATGAACCTATAATCATATGTTACCATGCACTAGAATCTCTCTGTTACAAAATCCCAACTAAATCTGGAGTCATGGTTTATGTCAAACTCCATTTGCTATGAATATTATGTTCTCTTTTAATTCCAGTTCTTGATTAAAAAGATTTTTCTCATCAGAAACTCTTTTATGAATAAATCTATCTGTCCTGGCCAAGAACTTGAAACATCAAGAACAATTAAATGAACATAGGATTTTATCTCTATTTACTTAGAGGAACAGATTCCATCTTGATCAACACCTACCTCCATATATAACTAGCAGGAGCCAACACATGCCCATATACCCATACATAGTACAAGTATGAAAGCAGTATCAAACTCAAACTACCTATATACAAGATAACTGTGCTATCTCGGGTCTAAAGATTATATGCACTGATATGATTTATGACAAAATATTGACAAGAGTAAACTCCATGTGCTTGTCATAAGTGTCACTGGTTCGGCCTACTTATCATTTATAAGTGCCTATCATGTTTGTTATATGGCATGAGACTCACCATTCCATCTTATTTATATCTCATATAAATAACTTGGGAACAAACATGAATACAATCTTTCTGGATAAGTCATGTCCTTATTATGAAGTATCCTCGATTGTGAACCTATTTATGATACTTTGTGCTAGAAATATTGTCACTCATATTCTTAACAACTTAAGAATAATATTTCTAACAAAATATCAATGGACCTTTTCTATTACACATAAATATATTATGTAAACGGAAAAGTGGAAATGCCTTTTATTATTAAAAATATGTACAAGATACATACTAAATGATATGCTCTAGGGCATACTACTAACATGAAGACAGTCACTTTTGGTCTCCCTCAGTACAGTGATGTGGTGATACAAGGGGAGAGGCAGCTATTGCCATCAAACATCATTTCGGCTGCACTAGCCAGAAAAATGATCAGAAAGGGGTGTGAAGCATACTTGGCACATGTGGTAGACACCCAAGTGGGGAGTCTAGCATTGAAGGACATCCCTACAGTATATGACTTTCCAGATGTGTTTCCTGATGAATTGCCAGGATTACCTCCGGAAAGAGAAGTGCAGTTTGAAATTAATGTTATGCCTGGTGTGGATCCAATTTCCATAACGCCATACAGAATGGCACCAGCAGAGTTGAAGGAGCTGAAGATACAATTGCAAGAACTACTTGAAAAGGGCTTCATCCGCCCTAGTGTGTCACCTTGGGGAGCACCAGTGTTGTTTGTTAAGAAGAAGGATGGTACTCTCCGCTTATGTATAGACTACCGGCAGTTGAATAAGGTGACAATAAAGAAACGAATATCCATTGCATCGCATTGATGATCTGTTTGATCGATTGAAGGTGCGACTATATTCTCCAAAATTGATTTGCGATCTGGTTATTATCAGTTGAAGGTGCAAGAGCAGAGTATTCCAAAAACTGCTTTCAGAACTCGATATGGCCACTATGAGTTTCTAGTAATGCCATTCGGGTTGACAAATGCTCCAGCTGCTTTTATGGATCTGATGAACACTATTTTCAGACCATATCTTGATCAATTTGTGGTGGTGTTTATTGACGACATTTTGATATATTCAAGGAGTGCAGAGGAGCATGATAGACATCTGCGGATTGTACTGCAGACCTTAAGGGAGAAACAGCTGTACGCCAAATTGTCGAAATGTGAATTTTGGCTGAAGGAAATCTCCTTTTTGGGACATGTTGTGTCAGCTGAAGGGATCAAGGTAGATTCCAGCAAGGTAGAAGCTATCCTTAATTGGAAACCGCCCAGGAACATCACAGAAATTCACAGTTTTCTGGGTTTAGCTGGATATTACCGTCGGTTTGTAAAAGGATTCTCTATGTTATCTTCTCCACTGACCAAGCTGCTTTGGAAAGATGTAAAATTTCAGTGGACTGATAAATGTCAGCAGAGTTTTGATGAGTTGAAGAGGTGTTTAACTGAAGCTCCAGTTCTCACTTTACCTACTCCGGGTAAAGAATACACAGTTTATAGTGATGCTTCTCACAATGGGTTAGGCTGTGTACTGATGCAAGATCGGAATGTCATTGCTTATGCATCACGCCAGCTGAAACCGCATGAGAGGAACTACCCAACACATGATCTGGAGTTAGCAGCTATTGTTTTGCTCAAGATCCGGAGACACTATTTGTATGGGGAGAAATGCTACATTTACAGATCACAAGAGCTTGAAGTACTTAGGCACCCGTAAGGAATTGAATTTGAGGCGAGAGGAGATGGTTAGAACTCATTAAAGATTATGATTGCTTAATAGACTATCGGCCAGGAAAGCAAATGTGGTGGTCGACGCCTTAAGTCGCAAGACTATGGCAAGTCTCGAGTTTCTCCTTTGTCCATGGTGTATGAATTGAAAGCACTGACATGCCGGTTTAGAGGTTGATGATGAGGCGGATAGTAGTTGCATGGCATGTACGGCGGTGTTGATTGATCGGATCGAGAATGGTCGCGCAGTGATGGAAAATATCGAAGCTCCGAAAGAAGTTCAGCAGGGCAAGAAACACGAATTCTCCGTGAGAAATGATGGTTTATTGCTACATCGAGCGAATGTGCGTTCTAGTGATGTGGAATTGAGACAAATCATTATGAAGGAAGCACATGAGTCTCCATTTGCTATGCACCACGGTGGAACTAAAATGTACAGAGGGTGAAAGAACATTCTTGGTGGATGGGTATGAAGAGAGATATAGTGAATTCGTTTCCAAATGCCTAACTTGTCAAGTAAAGGCGAACATCAAGTTCAGTGGTTTGTTACATCCTTTGTCGATGCAGTGGAAATGGGAGCGGATAACTATGGATTTTGTTACAGGACTTCCAAGGACACGAGTAGTCATGATGCGGTATGGGTTATAGTTGATGATTAACCAAGTCGCTCACTTTTTACCGATTCGGATGGACTATAGCCTAGAAAGATTGGCGGATTGTACATATATGAGATTGTAAACCGCATGGAGTGCGGTATCAATTGTGTCTAACAGAGATCCTAGGTTCACTTCTAGATTAGGGTAGTCTTGAGAGCCCTAGGAACTAGGCGAACTTCAAAGACAAAGATTCCACCCACAGACAGATGGCCAGTCTGAGAGGGTTATTCAGATATTGGAGGATATGCTATGGGCTTGTGTGATTGAATTTGAAGGTAGTTGGGATACACACTTGCCTTTGATTGAGTTTGCTTATAACAATAGCTATCAATCAAGCATTGGGATGCCTCCATATGAAGCTTTGTATGGCAGGAAGTGCAGAACTCCTTTATGTTGGGATGAAGTAGGTGAAAGGAAGATGATTGGGCCAGAAATTGTCCAGCAGACAGAGGAAAAGATCAGATTGATCAGAGATAGACTCAAGGCTGCATCAGACCGTCAGAAGTCCTATGTTGATATGAAAAGAAGAGATATTGAGTACGCAGTGGATGATAAGGTATTCCTCAAAGTTTCTCCTTGGAAAAGGATTATGAGATTTGGCAGAAAGGGAAAACTGAGTCCTCGTTTCATCGGACCATATGAAGTTCTGGAAAGAGTGGGTCCTTTGGCATATCGGTTGGCATTACTTCCAGAGCTAGCAAGGATACACAGTGTCTTCCATGTGTCCATATTAAGGAGGTACAGATCTGACCCATCTCATGTACTATCAGTTGAAGAGATTGAAGTAAATCCAGACCTTTCATATGAGGAAGAACCCATAAAAATTCTGGCATATGAGGTGAAGCAGCTGAAGAACAAACAGATACACCTGGTTAAAGTGCTATGGAACCATCATTCAGGCCAGGAAGCTACTTGGGAACGTGAAGAGGATATGAGGAGACAGCACCCACAGCTATTCAGAGACTAATGCCAGGTAAAATTTCGAGACGAAATTTATTTTAAGGGGGAGAGAATTGTAACACCCCAAAGTTCGGTAGTGCGTTCTGCTGCTCCGGTGACTAGTGTTTTCCGGACAGCTAGGATGCCAAGAACCGTACTTCGATATGAGTGAGGAGACATAAAATAATGAAATACAAGAAAAGAAAGTACAAGAAAAACAAAGGAAAAATGATAGCAAAGAAATGTGATCAAGTTAAACGAGCCGAGAAACCTAACGATGGGTGACCGCACCGGGAAGTCACGGCGTGGACCGTTGACTAGCCCTGGAATGCGGGGAACCCTGGAAAATATTTTTAGGACTTAAATAGACCCTTGTTGAAGAATAAATATCATTAGAAAGATCAAAGAAAAATTAAATAATTAGTATAAAGAAAAGTGAGAAATCAAAAAACAGACAAAACCCGATAATACCGAAAAATCGGGAACGTAACCCGAACAGGGGCATTATGGTCATTTGACATCCCGAAGTGTCTTTTGACCTAAATGTCCATTAAAAATAAATAGTATTACACTTAGAAAATAAAAGGAAAAAATAATTTAGTGGTACCTAAAGTAAATAGCTAAAATCAAGGTTAAATGTGGGATTAAGTGAAAGTTAGCTTAAAATATGATTTAAATTTAGTTAGTGGACGACTAGGGATTTAATTAAACATAAATATGGCTGAAGTAAGTCCACTAACCAGCTGAAATCTCATCTTTCTCATGTCCTCTCAATGTTGCCGAATTGAAGAACACAAAAACCTCCATGGCCGTTTTGGGTAAAGCTTGATCCATCCCCTCATTTCAACCCCAAATCACCTAGGGTTCTTCATTAAACTTTGTCTACACATCACAAGGAAGATATTGATACCAAATTTGAGAAGTTTGGTGAAGGTTTAGCACGTTACAATCAAAGGTAAGTTTACACTTTTGAGAATTTCTTTGTTAAACTTTATGTTCATGTTATGGGTGTTAATTTTTTTGAAGGAAATTTTAAAGTTTAAGTAGTTATTGAGATAGCCATTTTTGGATAGCCATGGGGTCACGCATTTAGTGATTTATTATGCATATAATTGATGAGAAATAATGTTGATCATGGTGAGTTAGTAACCTAGTGAATTACTTCATGTTTATATGGTGATTTATGCACTTGGATGGGAATTGGTAAGTTGGACAGCACTTTGATGTTGAAGAAGGTTTGCGGCAGCTTGGGAACACTTGAGTAAATGTATATATTGAAGGAAGTGTAGGCAGAATATTGACCTAGAAGGACTCAGCAAAAGGGAATGAAATACTGAGTCAAGACCAGGAGACAAATATCAGAGGTTTGTGCACAACAACTGTTTCTTTTGAGTTATTTTCAATTGAAATAAATATTGACTATTTGTATATTATTGTTTTAAATTGTGTAAATGAGTTTGATGGACACTTATTGATTGAAAAATATTGTGAATGGTTTGCAACTGTGAAAAATTGTTTGAATGACATTGATGGATACTTATTGATTGAAAAGCATTGGAAATGGTTTGAAACCACAGCTATCATGTATATTGATTGTATTCCTCATTAGCTTGTCTAGTGGGACGAATTGAATTCCCTCTCTGGCTGAAGTGTTGAGGTGTGTGCCTGTTGAGGACGAATTGGATGAGTACTCATATTTTTGCTAGCTAGCCATGTTATTCCTCATTAGTCATCGACTTTTGGGACGAATTGAATACCTCATTAGCCATCGACTTTTGGGACGAATTGAACTATGGATCATGATTAAGCTGTGTGTGATTTATTGATGTGTATTGTGAGATTGTGAAATGGATTTAAACTCTCATTGACATATGCTGTCTTTTGAATTCAAACATGATCTGACTTATGGAAAATTATTGTGATATTGAGAAATGGAGTTTAAATTCTTGTTGACATTTATTGTCTTGAATTTAACTATGGTTTTAAGTATCCACTATTTACATGATTTATGAATTGTGATTTAAATTTGTATTTGGTTAATGTTGTGCACCATTGAGACATTGTCTCAGCGATAGCTTTTTATTGCTGTCGCAGGTAGAGAGACAGACAGGGCAGCAGACTAGACTGCATATACATCCAGCGAGGGATTACCTGGTATAATGAGTATACCAATATTTTGCATTTTGTACTGTAATGTATGACACTGTATGTACATTTTGTTTTTTGTTTTGAGCAGTTGTAAATTCAAATTGTACCTTGAAGTTGTAAATTAATTATGAGTTATTTGACTTGTGAAAATTGTATTATATTTCCTTATCTCAGACTTTGAAAAATTTTTATGGAATTGAGTTGATAAATTGTTGTGTTGAGAAATATATTGGAGTTGAGATTTGGAACATTATTGAAGTGCTTTTTACAGGTTTTCTGAAGAACTGTTTTATCCAAAATACAGATGGCACTTTGCCAAAATTTTTACAGAAATTCCAAATAAACCAAATGAGTTAGTGGTTTCACTTCAGTTCACCAAAGTTTTTAACACCTGTAAATAGTGCTCACCACTATAAAAGAAGTAAGAAAAGTTTTTAAAATCCCTTGTAGTGTATTTAATGGGTTATCAGTAGACGGAGTTGGTAATTCATTAGGTATACTACGGGATCATGTTATGCCTTACAGAGGGGTAGGGTGTGACAGTTATTGATGGCAGCATGGATATGTGTATAATGGTTTGGAATTGGGTATGTTCATGTGGTTAAATGATGTAAATGGACTTTGAAAAATTCTGTATTATAGTGTGCTTATTGAGAATGGTTACAAGCTGTCCAAAATGACCAAAAATGTGTTGTTAAAGGTGTTAATGGTAAGGTACAAACTAGAATTGGCATGAATGAAGTAATTTGGTAAGTGTTAAATATGTAATTGGTAAGTGATGAGAAGTGTGTAGCAGGGCAGTGTATGTTTTGGCTTAGAACCTTAAGTGTGTGACTCCAATTAGTATGAGACCAATTGGAGGTGAAACTAAGCACAAATATGCCAACTTTCATGAAGGAATCTTACCAAAATTCTGCCTAGAAGGTGACTTGAAAAATGACCAAATCTGGATTAGTGACTTGAAAGCCTGAAAATTCACCATTTGGGCAGTAGTTAGTTTTTTTGCCATAACTCACTCAAAACAGGTCTAAATGACCTAAAACTTTTACTATGAATATTTTAGACATATATCTACAATTCTTATTAAGACACCAAAGCCCAGAAATAGCCAGAACCAAGCCAAATAGCTTCCACAAGTTCAGGTACCAAAACTGGCCGAACCAAAAGTGACCTAAAGTTACCATTTTGGTGCATTCTGTCCAGCATTGGTAAACTGACTATAACTTGGTCTACACAACTCAGAATGACCTAAAAATTTGCCCCGCGTGTAATAAGACAAAGACCTACAAGTTTGTAGTTTGGACCGAAACCCGAAAACCGAGGGAACTAGGTCATCCGGCTAGGTTAAATTAGTATACCGAAATCCGGCAAATTGCAATAAAATGCAATATACTTGAAAATAAAATTGGTAACATATACCAACACTAAAGGGCTATAAAATGTGACATATTGGTAACATTAAACCTAATTCACCTAGAATACATCGAGGGTCAACATCTTAGGTTGACTAAGGAAATAATAAAATTCAATAAATTAATTATTAAGCCTTATTATTAGAGATGGTTTAAATGAGTGCTGAAACACTTCAAATTGTGTGTTTCAGTTAGCAAAAACTCAGGAAAAGGGAAGGAAATACTGAGTCAGAGCCAAGAGGCATTTATCAGAGGTTTGTGCACAACAGTTATTTCTTTTGAATTTTCAATTGAAATAAATTATGATAAATTGTTTGTTATCGTTTAAATTGTGAAATTTTGTCTTAATGATATTTGATGGATACTTATTGTTTGAAAAACATTGTAAATGGTTTGAAACCACAGCTATCATGTATATCGATTGAATTCCTCGCTAGCTTGTCTAGTGGGACGAATTGACTTTGAATTCCCTCTCTGGCTAAAGTGTTTAGGTGTGTGCCTGTTGAGGATGAATAGAATGAGTACTCATATTATTGCTAGCTAGCTATGTTATTCCTCACTAGCCATTGGCTTTTGGGACGAATTTGACTTTGGAATATGATTATGCTGTGTGTGTGTGATTTATTGATATTTATTGTAATATTATGAAATGGAGTTTAAATTCTTTATGACATTCACTATCTTTTTAATTTAGCTATGGTTTTAAGTATCCACTATTTATATGACTTATGATTTATGATTTAAAGTTGCATTTTATTAATGTTATGCACCACTGAGACATTGGCTCAGCGATAGCTTTTCATTGCTGTCGCAGGTAGACAGACTGACAGGGCAGCAGACTAGGCTGCTAGTGCTACATTGAGAGTTCATCGAGTATATTAAGTATACCATACTTTGCATTTTGTATTGAAATGTATGTTCACTGTATGTATATATTGCTCTTGGTATTGAGCAGTTGTAAATTAAAATTGTACATTAAAATTATACATTAAAGTTGTAAACTAAATTTGTAAATTATTTTGGCTTGTAAAATTTGTGATATATTTCTTTTATCTCAGCTTTTGAAAACACTGGAAAATTATTGTGGATTTGAGTTGGCAAATGTTGAGAAACTGATTGTGTTAATTGAATATTAGAGTTTGGGGATTGAACAAAATATAGGATGTGTTTTTTTACAGGTTTTTGAAGAACTGTTTTATTCAAAACACAGATGGCACTCTGCCAAAATTTTTACAGAAATTATGAATACTTCAAATGTGTTATCTGGTTTCACTTCAGTTAAAAATTTTTTTAACACCTGTAAATAGTGCTCACCACTATAAAAAGAAGTAAGAAAAGGTTTAAAATCCCTTGTAGTGTATTTAATGGGTTATCAGTAGACGAAGTTGGTAATTCATTAGGTATACTACGGGATCATGTTATGCCTTACGGAGGGGTAGGGTGTGACATTCAATTTAATTTAAGTATGTATGTTTTATTTAATTGTTAAATAGTGATATGCATGATGGATGATCATGGACAATAAAAGACCAATGTGATTGGATTTATTTCTTTTATGTTTCTTTGAGATTGTAAATTAATTAATTTATTTTAATTTATTTTGGGCATGTATTATTAAGGATGTAATAATTTTTGGGTTGTAATTTCATTTATTTAAGTTCTTGTAAATTCGCCTTGGTATGCTAAGGATTACTATGTAATATTGGATTGCAAGAAGTTCGAGGAGCTCAAGAGCATTGGTGGGACCAGTGGGAGGAATTCAAGATCAAGTGTTGATTATGTACTCCTTCAGCAATTCTTGCAACATGAATGAATGAAATACACCTAGGAATGCCCTGATTCAATTCTTGGTGGCTCAGAATTGAATCCCTTAGAAAGTCCATGATCATACCATATTTATTTATTATCCATGAATGTATGAGATGTATGTGAATGTATGCAATATATGATGTATGTATGCTAAATGTGTAACATCCTCACTTTAGCTAGTCCGTACAGCTTACTGTTACGGTGACCAGTGTCGGCCCGGACAGCTAGAACGTCCGGAAAAATATTTAAACTAAAGTGAGGAACCATAATTAACTAAAATATTAATAAGAAAAATTTAGGAAAAATTTTAGAAATAAAATACAGCCAAGTTAAATGAGCCGGTGCCCAAGTGATGGGTAACCTAGTAGGAAGTTGCGGTTCTCACAACTAGGAGCCCTATACCTAGGGGAAAATTCATAAAATAATTTTTGGGACTCCAGAGAAGGGTCATTGAGGTTTCTATGGCATTAGAATGCCAAAAAAATACTTAGAAAAAGTTTTCAATCGGTACAGACAATTTTGGCCCGTTAAGCCAAATGGAGGGCATTTTGGTCATTTCGCCTTCAGAGGTGATTTTTGGCCAACTTGTCCAGTTAAGTAAATAATTATTATAACATAAAATGTGAATAAATATTACTAAAAATTTAATTGAAAATGAGTAGAAAAGAAAAGAAAAAAAATGAATTAAATGGGAATTTATGACATCACATGATATCATTAGTGTGCCTTCACCCAACCCAATGTTGACACATGGCATAACTATATTTAAAAGAGAAAAATGGGCTGAAAAATGAGAGAAAAACCAGATTTCTATTTCTTCTTTCTTCCTTGCCGTAAACCATTCCTTCCCTAACCTCTATGGACAAGCTTTTTCAAGCTTGATTTTCCCTAGCTTCCACACCATAAAAGCCCTAGTTGTCTTCACAAAAAATTCACCCCACACCTTTAGGAATCTTTGGGCAGCAAAATTTTGAAGAAAAATTAAAGTTTTGGTTGGCTTGGATTTGAGCTAAAAGAGGTTAGTGACTTAAACTTATGTTTCTCTTCAAATTTATGTTAAGTATAAATAAGTGTAAATTACAAAGAAAATTTGTTGAATACCAATTGTATGTAAACCTTAAATTTTTGGCAGCCATGGTTAGGGTTTGTTTATAATGATTTAATGAAGTTAAAAGGTTATTATGGCTGCCCTTAATGTGCATTTTGTAAGTGGATTGAAGAAATGCAATGAAAATGCATGAATGGTAATGTTTACGTTAGGGTTTGGGGTGGAGAAATGGGACTTTGACCATGTGATGATGAAAATGGGTATTAATGGTCAATTAGTGACCATTTAGTTCTGTTTAAACCAAAAATGAAGTGTGTTGAGTGATGGGTTTAGGTTTAGTGTGGCTGCCCTAGGTGACCTGCAGAATTGGACATGAGTCCAGCAGGTTTGGACAGCCATAACTTGAATTGTAGAGGTTCAATTGGTGTTTGGCCAATTGTACATGAAACTAGACACATAATGGCACAACTTTGGTGACGAAACCATGCCCATAAGACCAAACCAAGTGGACCAAAAGCTTGCCCCAATCCGGGTGACCTGCAATCTGTTTCTGCAGAATGACCAAATGAACAGTGTTTGGTCATTTGGCCATAACTCAGTGTAGTATGGTCCAATTGACCTGAAATTTTACCCACAACAAGCTGAGATATAGACCAACAACTTTAATGAAGAAACCTAACCCAAATTATGACCAGAACCTATCCAACAAGTGAGTTGAAGTCACTATTCACTGCACTGTAGATATGGTCAGTCCAGAAAAATTTCAATCCGGCCAGTTGTGGTTTTTGGACCACAACTTGAGCTACAAGGCTCCAAATGGAGTGATTCAAAAAAGGAAATTCAACTAGACAAAATAAGAAACAACTTTCATGTTTATCATTTTTCCAAATTCCCACTGTAACAGTCACTAATGGAACAGTAAACCCAAAGCTTAAAAACTGAAAATTCTGTCCAATTCACATTAAGCTTAGAGATGGTATTGGCAACCAATACCAGCAAGTTTGAAAAGCAAAATGTGGTCTGTTGATGATATTTAAACTAATTTACCTATTGCCAATGCAAAATTCAACATTTTGGTTGACCAATAAAATGAATAGTAATCATAAAATTCAATTTCAAAGAATTACATAAATGAAAAGTGTTAAATGCCCTAGTAGGCCTAATGTGATTGGTTTAGATAGGTTGGCATGCCAATAGGGTTCTGTTAGTAGTACTGTATATGGCTTCATGCCATTCTGTATTTCATGGCTTTCCATGCCATTCTGTGACATAATAGCCTTTGGCTATGATATTGAGTTGTTATGCTCGGTTTTAATCCCCGATAATTATTACAGCTTATTAGGCTCATTACTGCACGGGAGACACTATGTGACCGATGGTGTGATGGTCCGAGTACTTAGTACCCGATGCGGTTACCCGTTTATCCAGTCCAGTCAACTAGTATAGGTTACTCGGGCAATATTAATAAATCTTACCAAACTTTAATCGAATAATATTGCAATAAATATTTGAGATTAAGTCTACAAAAAATGTAAACATACATTCTGCATACATGTTATTATTTTATTTTATTTTATATTGTCACCACTAAGCAGAATTGCTTAGCGCATTACTTTTGCCACGCGCAGGTACTGGAGACATAGCTGGGGAGTCCAGCAGACTCATACAGGGTGAGTTTTCAGATCTGCACTCAGAGTTCAAAGTCACCTCACAAATTGCAGTGCATTGGTAGGACATTAGGCTACCTAAGTTTTTTGTATTTGTAAATTTTTGTTATGTATATTATAAACTCATATAATCATATTTTTGCTGTAATTACCTATGAGCTGTGTTTAGAAATAAAAATGAGTATTTCTCATTGAATTGGGTGTGATATGAGATGAATGTGAATTTTGAGATACTGAATTGATTTGAGAAATTGTTGAAAAATGTTGGTGGTTGACTGAGATTGAGATTATAATTATATTGGAAGTGTTTTTAAACAGGTTCAGGAGAACTGTTTTCAAATTTATAGCCGGCACTCTGCCGGATTTTCTATAAAATTTGCGGAAAAATTTAGATTTATCAAAAATTATAAATAAATGAATAAAAAGAGATTAATTGAAATTGAAATATGAATTGGTGTTCCGACACACTGAGTAGCATAACTTGCTCGGCTACACTATATACGGGTAAGGGGTGTCACAAAATGGATAATGTGCAAAGTGAGACCTTAATAGTAATTAGGATGACCATAAAATCTTCCAAACAAATGATTAAGTTGGAAATGCTATAATTAAAGTAATTATAACATGGGCCCTCCATTGATGCAATTATTTTAAGAAATTTTAAATAGTTGCATAAGATGTAATTAATTTAAGAGAATTTCTTAAGAATAATTGTTAAGCATGAGATGTTGTAAATATGTAAATGGTTTGGTCACCAATATTGGATGTACCTGAGGACATTAAAATTATTTTCATAATTACTGGCTCAATGGGATCAACTTAACTAATGTAAGATAAGTCAATAATGGATGTACCTAAGATTTTGAGCATTAGGGGCTAAGTAAAGATTGAACCTCACATGAGATGTGATGGGCAAGGAGTTGCTCCCTTATAGTTTATTGTAATTCCAATAATGGATGTACCTGAGGATGATCAATAGAATTATAAGAATTCAATCACCGACTAGAAATCCATCCAACTAGGATTTCTGTTTTCTACTTTGGAAGTGTAGGATTCACTAAGTTAGTGGGAGGACCAATTTGATTAAAAGACCATAATCATTTTGGTTAATTACATGATACATTTACTAATTAATCTGGTTATTTTCTGCAGTTAATTTTCTGATAATAATGAGCACAGAACAACCACCACCATCCAATATCCTTGCAAGCATACTTGATCGCAATAGGTTGACAGGGCCTAATCTCTCTGATTGGCTAAGAAATTTGAAACTTGTCCTGGACCTTGAACATATAGGATATGTTCTAGACTCAAATGTTCCTGGTCCCTTACCTCCAAAGGCCACTGAAGAGGAATATGAAACTTTGAACAAGTGGAAGGAGCATGATATGAGAGCTAAGTGTTACATGCTTGCTTCCATGAGTAATGAGTTGCAAAAGCAGCATGAAAACATGCAGAGTGCAAGTGAGATCCTCCTTCACCTATAAGAGTTGTATGGTGAGCATAGCAGGAATGCTAGGTATGAGATATCTAGGCAGCTGTTCCGCATGACGATGTCTGAGGGACAGAATGTTGGGCATCATATCCACAAGATAATTCGTCTAATTGAGTAGTTGGAACATCTCGACTTCAACATCGATTTCTAACTACAAACGGATTTGATCCTTCAGTCCCTTCCTGATTCTTTTGGGAATTTTGTGACAAATTCCATATGACTAAACAGGAATGCACCTTAGCTAGTTTACTCAACATGCTGGTTATTGCCCAAAAGAATATGCCAGGCAATAAAGGAAAAAAGGTTGCTTTGATTGCATCTTCTTCTACTGGAAAGTCCAACAAGAAGAAGGGCAATAAGAAAAAGAAACCTCAGATTCCTGGTCCTTCTAAGAAAATAGCTAAACAGAAAGGGAAGACTAAAACTGATGGAGGCAAAGGAAAGTGTTTCCACTGCCAGAAGGATGGGCACTGGAAAAGGAACTGCCCGGAGTATCTTGCTTCTCTAAAGGACAAGAAGGATAAACCTTTGGAAGGTATGTCCATATCTTGTTATTTAGATTCTGATGATACTCATAGTTCATCTACAGCTTGGTTTTTAGATACTGGTGCCAGTTTTCACATTTCTAATGATATGCAGGAACTAGCAAATAGTAGCAACTTGCATTCTTGAGATCTTAGACTCTGGATTGGCAATGGCTCAACTGTTGAAGCTTTAGCCATAGGATCTAAATCTTTTTACATGTCTGGACATGTTTTGTGTTTGGATAATATTTTATATGTACCTAATGCTTTTAAAAACATCATTTCTATATCTAGTTTGACTAGAAATGGCTATGAATTTCAGTTCACAGATGATGTTTGCAATATTTATTTTGAAAATAAATATGTTAGTTCGATTTATATGAATGATGGTCTTTATTATTTGGATAATAATGACAAACACAAAATAAATGCAAGTGATCTAAATAACTGCAATGCCATGGTAAAAACCAACTCAAGTTCCAAATATATTTGGCACTTAAGGTTATGTCATGTTGCAAAAGATAGGATTGCAAAATTGGAGAAAATGGGGATTCTATCATCATTGGGCTTTGAGCCTACTCTAACTTGTGAATCTTACCTTCAGGGCAAAATGACTAGATCACCCTTTGTTGGACAAGGGCTAAGGGCAGAAAATATTTTAGAGCTAATACATAGTGATGTATGTGGCCCATTTAAGGAAATGGCTAGAGGCAGTTTTCATTATTTTATTACCTTTACTGATGATAAATCAAGGTTTGGGTATTTGTATTTGATGAAATACAAACATGATTCCTTTGAAAAGTTCAAGGAATTTAAATCTGAAGTAGAAAATCAAACAAGAAAGAGTATTAAAGCTCTTCGATCAGATCGTGGAGGTGAATATTTGAGTACTAAATTTGATGAATACTTGAGAGAGCACGGCATTGTTTCCCAGCTCACTCCTCCAGGAACGCCACAATTGAATGGTGTATATGAAAGGAGAAATCGTACACTATTGGATATGATACGTTGTATGATGAGCTATACTGATATGCCAATCTCCTTTTGGGGATTTGCATTAGAATCAGCTTTGTATATTCTGAATAGGATTCCATCAAAATCAGTTTCTTCCACACCTTATGAGATATGGCATGGAAGAAAACCAAGTCTTAAGCATGTTAAGATTTGAAGTTATCCAGCTTATGTCAAAAAGCTGAACACTGATAAATTGGAAACCAGATCAGAAAAAGGTCGATTTGTTGGATATCCAAAAGATAGTTTTGGGTATTATTTTTATTTGCCTTTATCACAAAAGGTTGGGATGAGTAGAGATGTTACATTTCTTGAATAACAGTTTGTTCAAGAAGGAGGCAAAGGAAGGCAAATAGAGTTGGAATTGGAGAATTCTGATCAACCAACAGATCAGATGGATATAGATTCATCTAGTCAACCTACACCCATTGATGAAACATCTATAGCTATTCCTCGTAGAACAACTAGGGTATCTCACCCACTAGTGAGATATGGTTTCCTTCATGAAGAAGAATAAGAGTTGTTTACTCATGAAGAAGTAGATCATGGAGATGATCCACTTACCTATGAAGAAGCTATATCAAATATAGACTCTTCAAAATGGATTGATGCTATGAAATTCGAGATTAATTTCATGTATAAGAATCAAGTTTGGGATCTTGTTGACCCACCTGAAGGTATTGTACCAATAGGGAACAAATGGGTTTTCAAGAAGAAAATTAGTTCTGATGGAAAGGTAGAGACCTATAAGGCAAGGCTAGTAGCGAAAGGGTTTCGCCAAAGGCAAGGAATCAACTATGAGGAGAATTTATCGCCTGTTGCCATGCTTAAATCAATTAGGATTCTATTAGCAATAGCTGCATACTATGATTATGAGATTTGGCAGATGGATGTCAAAACAGCTTTTCTCAATGGATACATTGAACAAAACATTTTTATGGAACAACCTAGAGGTTTTGAATCCCAAGATGGTTCCAAGGTATGCAAGCTAAAGCGATCCATTTATAGGTTGAAGGAAGCTTCGAGGAGTTGGAACATTCGTTTTGATGAAGCCATTAAATCATTTGGTTTTATTAAAAATGAGGATTAGCCATGTGTATATAAGAGGGTTGGTGACAGTGCTATCACTTTCCTTGTCTTATATGTGGATGACATACTATTAATGGGTAATGACACAGGTATGTTGACAACTGTAAAGATATGTTTGTCAAATACATTCTCCATGAAAGACTTAGGGGAGGCAACCTATATTCTTGGGATTCGCATCTATAGAGATAGATCAAAAAGAATAATTGGTTTATCCCAAAGTCTATACTTGGAAAAGGTGTCAAAGAGGTTTAACATGCTTGATTCCAAGAGAGGATTGTTACCAGTGAGACATGGTGTCCATCTTTCTAAAGAGATGTCACCAAAGACACCTAAAGAAAGAGATAAAATGACCGAGATTCCATATGCTTTGGCTATTGGAAGTTTAATGTATGCAATATTGTGTACTAGGCCGGATATCGCATATGCTGTTAGTTTGACAGAATTTTCAGTTTTCAAGCTTTGGGTTTACTATTCCATTAGTCATTTTTGCAGTTGGAATTTAGCAAAATGATCAACATGAAAGTTGTTTCTTATTTTGTGTAGTTGCATTTCCTTTATTGAATCACTCCATTTGGAGTTTTGTAGCTCAAGTTATGGCTCAAAAACCACAACTGGCCGGACTGAAAGTTTTCTAGAATTTTTGGACTGACCAAATCTATAGTGTTAGGAACAGTGACTGCAACTCACTGTTATGTTCTGGTCATAATTTGGGTTAGGTTTCTTCATGAAAGTTATTGGTCTATATCTCATCTTATTTCTGGTAAAATTTCAGGTCAATTGGACCTTTCCAAACTGAGTTATGGCCAAATGACTAAACACTGTTCATTTGGTCATTTTGCCCACGCAGACTGCAGGGCACCCAGATTAGGGCAAACTTTTGGTCAACTTCGTTTGGTTTTCTGGGCATGGTTTCTTCACCAAAGTTGTGCCATTTTGTGTCTAGTTTCATGTCCAATTAGCCTTGCACCAATTGAACCTCTACAATTCAAGTTATTGCTGCCCAAACCTGTTGGTCTCATGTCTAATTCTGTAGGTCACAAAGGGCAGCCACACCAAACCCAAATCCCACTACTCAACACACTTCATTTTTTATTTAAACAGAAGCAAATGGTCACTAATTGACTATTAAAACCTATTTTCATCATCACATGGTCAAAGTCCCATTTTCCCACCCCAAACGCTAACTCAAACATTACAACCCATGCATTTTCATTTCATTTCATCAATCCACTTAGTAGATACATATTGTGGGCAGCCATACAAGCATGTTAACTCCATAGAACTCATCACAATCATACCCTACCAAGGCTGCCAAAATTTAAGGGATGGCATACAAATGGTATTCAATAAATTTTCTTTGTAATTTACACTCATTCAAAGTCCTTAACATGAATTTAAAGTGAAATTCATGGTTAGGTCACTAACCTCTATGGAGTGAGAATTTCCTACTTGCTAAAGCTCTTCCTTTTCCTTTCTTTTTGCTCCCAAAAGACTCTCCAAGGTGTAAGAACACTTTTTTGTATTGCTAGGTTAGGGTTTTGTTGGGTAGAAGCTAGGAAAATTCAAGCTTTCAAAAGGTTGAAAATAGCGGCTATGGTGGAGGCTCACGGCAAAGAAGAAAGAAGAAATGAGAAGTCTAATTTTTTATTAATTTTCCAGCCCATTTTATCTCTTTTAAATAAGTTTATGCCATGTGTCCATATTAGATAGGTTGGGAGAACTTTAATGACATCATTATGATGTCATAATACCATTTTCTCTCATTTTCTCTCCATTTCTTGTCTAATTAATTTCAATTAAATTTTTAACAACATTTATTCATATTTATGTTATATAAATTATTTATTTAACTGGACAAGTTGGCAAAAAATCATCTCTGAAGACGAAATAACCAAAATGCCCTCCGTTTGGCTTAACGAGCCAAAATTGTCTGTACCGATTGAAAATTTTTTCTAAGCATTTCCTTGGCATTATAATGCCATAAGAACCACAATGACCCTTCTCTAGAGTCCCAAAAATTATTTTATAATTTTTCTCCCCGGTCTAGGGCTCCTAATTATGAGAACCGCAACTTCTCACTAGGTTACCCATCGCTAGGGCACCGGCTCATTTAACTTGATTGTATTTTATTTCTAAAATTTTTTCTAAATTTTTCTTATTAATATTTGAGTTAATTATGGTTCCTCACTTTAGTTTAGATATTTTTCTGCACATTCTAGCTGTCCGGACTGACACAGGTCACCGGAACAGTAGACTGTACGGACTAGCTAAAGTGAGGATGTTACAACTCTTTCCCTCTAATAAAAATTTCGTCCTCAAAATTTACTTGACTTAAGTAATCGTGGAATTGCTACCTCCTTGTTTCTTCACCTCCTTGTATCGCCTCATCAGTGTCTGGGTTTGGCTCTTCCTGAGCTTCCATAGTATATACTTGTGGTGCCACCCTGACTTCGGGCTTTTCAACTGTCTCAGAAACAATCTTCTGTGAAATGTCAGCCGTTTCTGCTCTACTCGATCTTTTACCCCATTGAACTGTAGGGGAAAGTCTATCAACTTGTACCGGAGCTATTGATCATCTCCTTTGAGGGCAATCTCTTATGAAATGATCTGTAGCCTCACACTTGAAACACTCTCCAGTTAACAGTCGACACCTCCCTCTGTGTCTCCTATCACAATGCATACATTCAGGTGCTGGGGCTGATCCCCTTGTTATTGTGCCCGGGGAGCTAGCTATAGATATTCCAATCTGGCCTCTGTGGCCCTGTGTCTGATCTTGTGAACCAGAACCCTTAAACTTCTTACTATCAGTCGGTATACTTGACTGTCCTGGTCCAAATTCCCTCTTACGCTGCCTATCTTTCCTATTTTGTTCATTTATTCGGACCCTTTCCACTTTTGATGCAGCATCAACTAGTTTAGCAAAATCTATGATCTCCAATGCTGTTATCATAAATTTGATATTATCATTGAGTCCTTCTTCAAACCTTCTGCACCTCTTTGCCTCTGTAGGGACTATCTCCCTCCCATATCTACTCAGTCTGACAAACTCATGCTCATATTCTATCACTGATAATTGCCTCTGTCTCAGACTGATAAATTCTCTTCTTCACTCTTCTAAATACACCTTGCTAATATATTTCTTCCTAAACTCTGTGAGGAAGAATTCCCAAGTGATTCATTCCGGTTGCACCTCACTGGTTACTGTGTCCCACCACTGATATGCATCATCCTGAAGTAGGGACACAACACCCACCAGGTTCTGCTCGGGGGTGCAGTTAAGCTATTTCAGCACTCTGATGGTTCTATCCAACCAGTTTTATGCGGTCATGGGATCACCCTCCCTCTTCCCAAAGAAGTCTACAGCCCCATGTTTACACAGTTTCTCCAGATGGACTTTTGTGGTATTGGTGGAGGTTGTGGTTGTGGTTGTGGTGGTGGAATTGCCCCCATCATTTGTCGATAGAATTCGGTCATTTGCTGAAATAGCGCAAACTGAGGTTGAGCAGGTGCCTCAGCTGCTGGTGGAGCAGATTCTCCCCTGCCCCCAGATTCAGCCCTTGGTGGAGCACGACTCTCTACCTCTTCATCAACTGCTCTTTGAGAAGCAGGTTCCATATCCTATTCAAAATAAGAAAACAAATAGATTTGCATCAGTGTCACCTCAACACTTACAAATGCAATGCAATGGTATGCACTCTATCTAGGCCCAGAAATTCCTAAACTGATGCTCTGATACCACTAAATGTGACACCCCTTACCCGTCTACAATGTGGCTGAGCAAGTTATGCCACTCAGAGTGCCGAAGCACCAATTCATGTTTCTATTACAATTTATCCCTTTTAATTCATTTATTTTCAATTTTTGATAAATTTGAATTTTTCTGCAAATTTTATAGAAAATCCGGCAGAGTACCGGCTATAAATTGGAAAAACAATTCTTCTAAACCTGTTTAAAAACACTTCCAATATAATTTTCAAATCCAAACTCCATTATACACATTTCAAGTCAATCTCAAAATCTCAATCTCAATCACAACACTATTTTCAGAAATTTTTCTTTTCACTTCATTACTGGAAGCACATTCTGTGACACACCTTACCCGTGTACAGTATATCCGAGTAAGCAATGTCACACGGTGTATCGGAACCCTCTATTTTAACTTAGTCAATTTTTGTCATAGTTTTGAATATAGTTTATGAAATATAATTTATTTAAGCCATTTATCGAAATTATTAGTTATTTGAGGTTCCAAAAATTTTAAAGAAAATCCGGCAGAGTACCGGCTGAAAATGGAGAAAATAGTTCTTCGAAACTTGTTAAAAACACTTCCAACATTCATATCTCATCACTCTCAAACTCCAATATCAAAATCTCAATATTTTTCAATTTCGTTTCTCAATCTTTCAGCTCATGTAATAATCATGTACAAGTCACACATAGATATTCTTTTTTTTTTTTCATTCACCAACACCATTTTCATTATTTACATGAACATCAAAATACATTACATAAATCCAAATACATATGAGAAAATAAAAATTTAGTTACAAAACACCAAAATGAAACCTAGTGTCCTACCAATGCACTGTAGAAGGTGAGGTGACACGGACACTGTGCAGAGCTGCAAGATGGACTCACCCAGTCTGCGGTCTACTGGGCTCACGACCAGTATCTCCAGAACCTATGCGTGGCAAAAGCAACGCGCTAAGCAATGATGCTTACTGGTGCAATAATAAAATAGAAAGAAATAACAGAAATAAATATGCATTGAATGTATATGTCTTATTTGTTTTGTATTTGTATATCCATTTATTTCGTTAACTTTGTCCACTTTCATTCATTTGGTTGCCCAAGTAACCTATACTGAACGACTGGACTGGATAAACAGATAAACTGGCACTGGGTATCAAGTACCTCGGGCCGTCACACCATCGGTCACATATGTATCTCGGCAGGCAAATGTACTAACAAGTCAGTAAATAATATTAGGCACGAGGCCAAGTCTCAACACAATATCAAAATGGCTAAAAGCCATAAAATCACAGAATGGCATAATGCCATGTGCAGTACTGCTAACCGAACCCTATTGGCATGCCAAACTATCCAAACAAATCTTGTTAGGTATACTAGGGCATTTGATACTTTAAAATTTTTCAATTTATGAATTTCAAGTTTTGGTGTCACTATTCACTTCATTAGTCAACAAAAATGTTGACTTTTAGATAGAAAATAGGTGTATTGGTTTTAACACTCCCAATGTACCACATTTTGCATTTAAAACTTGTTGGAATTAATCACCAAATCCATTTCCAAGCTCAGCACTAAGGGGCAGAATTTTCAGATTTCGTACCATAACTTTACTGTTCTATTGGGGACTGTTACAGTGGAAATTTGAGGAAATGGTAAACATGAAAGTTGTTCCTTATTTTGTCTAGTTGAATTTCTTTTTTTGAATCACTCCATTTGGAGTTTTGTAGCTCCAGATATGGTCCAAAAACCACAGCTGGCGGGATTTCCAATCTGAAGAATTTACCAAATCTACAGTACCATGAACTGTGACTGCCACTGCCTTGTTGAATAGGTTCTGGTCATAATTTGGGGTAGGTTTCTTCATGAAAGTTGTTTGTCTATATCTCATCTTGTTGCTGTAAACTTTTCAGGTCAATTGACCATATCTACAGTGAGTTATGGCCAAATGAACAGTTACTGTTAATTTGGTCATTCTGCAGAACCTGTTTGCAGGGTATCCAGATTGGGGCCAATTTTTGGTCTACTTACTTTGGTCTTTTGGACATGGTTTCTTCAGCAAAATTGTGCCATTATAAGTCTAGTTTCATGTCCAATTGGCCAAACACCAATTGGACCTACAGAGCCAATGATATGGCAGTCCAAACAGGCTGGATTCACAGCCTCCTTGCTGCTGTCCCTAGGCAGCCTACCATTTCACTTTGCCATGCTATATTTCAGTCCAAATTATGGTCAACTTACCCCAAATGGTCACTAATTGACCACTAGAATGTTATTTAACAATTTCATAAGACAAGTCCACATTTTACTCCCAAACCCTAGCTTCCCATTATGATTCACACAAGATGCCTTAATTTGCTAACTCATTCACTAACCACATACATACATGCTTTAAACCTGATCTCTAGTCCACTTTAAATCCATCAAAACAGTCAACCCTATCCCTTCCTTAGGGCTGCCCAAATTCATGGTGGACATACACATAATTTTTATTCAAATTCTTACTTAATTCAAGTCACTAGCATGGAAATAAAGAATTTAAGGTATATATGTGCACTAATCTCTTATAGGGCAGAATTTTCCAAGCTTAACTTCACTTCTTTTCCTTTTTCTTGGCTGCCAAAAGATTATGCAAGGTGCAAGGATAAATTTTAGTGAAAGGAATAGGAGGAATTATGGTGAAATAAGGAGAGAAATGAAGCTTGTTGAATATTTTAATGGTGGTTTGGTGCTAGGGCATGGTTCGGCTGGTTTTGGGGAGGATGAAGGTGGCTGTTGGCTTTTTAATTCTTTGGTCTTTATTTGTCTCTTTTATTAGTTAATTAGATAGTTGTTTAAATACAATTGGTGGGGACTTGTAAATGACATCATAAAGATGTCATAATTTGCTTTATTTTGATTTTTCTTTTCTTTTCATCTCTACTCATTTTCAATTTAATTTTTAGTAATGTTTATTCATATTTTATGTTATAATAATTATTTACTCAACTGGACAAGTCAGCCAAAAATCACCTCTGAAGGCAGAATGACCAAAATGCCCTCCGTTTGGCTTAACGGGTCAAAATTTTCTGTACCGATTGAAAATTTTTTCTAAATATTTTCTTGGCATTCTAATGCCATAGGGACCTCAATGACCCTTCTCCGGAGTCTCAAAAATTATTTTATGATTTTTCCCTCGGGTCTAGGGCTCCTAGTTACGAGAACCGCAACTTCCCTCTGGGTTACCCATCGCTATGGCACCGGCTCGTTTAACTTGGTTGTATTTTATTTCTAAAATTTTTCCTAAATTTTTCTTATTAATATTTAACTTAATTATGGTTCCTCACTTTAGTTTAAATATTTTTCCGGACGTTCTAGCTGTCCGGACCGACACTGGTCATCGGAATAGTAGAATATACGGAGTTGCTACCGGGAGGGTGTTACAACTCTTTCCCTCTAATTTAAATTTCATCCTCGAAATTTACCTGATGCAAACAGTTGAGGGAACTGTTGCCTCATCGTCTCTCCACTTTCCCAAGTTGCCTCCTCAGTGTTGTGGTGCCTCCAAAGCACTTTCACCAGTGGAATCTGCTTATTTCTCAACTCTTTCACTTCCCGCGCCAAGATCTGTAGATGTTCTTCTTCATATGTCAAATCCAGCTGTATTTCAATTTCTTCCCTGGAGATGACATGTGAAGGATCTGAGCGGTATCTTCTGAGCATGGACACATGGAACACATTGTGGATCTTGTCCAGCTCTGGTGGTAAAGCTAGCCTATAGGCCACTGGACCCACACGTTCAATGATTTCATATGGGCCAATGAACCTAGGGCTTAACTTACCTTTTCTTCCAAACCTCAGTACCTTCTTCCATGGTGACACCTTGAGGAATACTTTGTCGCCAACCACATATTCTATTTGTTTTCTCTTCAGGTCGGCATAAGATTTCTGTCTGTCTGAGGCAATCTTCAGATTGGCTTTGATTAGTTTTACTTTCTCCTCAGTCTGTTTCACCAGGTCTGGCTCTACCAGTTTATCTTCGCCCAATTCAGTCCAGCACACTGGAGTTCTACATTTTCTCCTATACAGTGCTTCATACGGGGCCATTTGGATGCTAGCTTGGTAGCTATTGTTGTATGCAAATTCTGCCAGTGGGAGGTATCTATCCCAACTCCCCTCAAATTCAATGACACAACTCCTCAGCATATCCTCAAGGACCTGACATATATTTCATGTTATTATTATCATTTTAATTCAATATTTGTATCAATTCCATTGATTTCAATTGTTTACCTGGATTACTCTTTCTGATTACCCATCCGTCTGAGGATGGAAAGCTGTGCTGAAGTGGAGTTGTGTACCCAAGGACTCATGCAACTTCTTCCAAAATCTCGATGTGAACCTTGGGTCTCGATCAGATATGATGGAAAGTGGAATTCCATGCAGTGTAACTATCTTACTGATATACAATTCTGCTAACTTTTCCAAAGGAGTAATCACCCTAATCGGCAGAAGTGTGTCGACTTCAATCTATCTACTATCACCCATACTGCATCATGTTTCTTCTGGGTGAGAGGTAGACCACTTACAAAATCCATGGTGACCCGATCCCATTTCCATTCAAGTATGCGTATAGGCTGTAGCAATCCTGATGGAACTTGATATTCTGCCTTGACTTGCTGACATGTCAAGCATTTAGTCACATAGTCAGCTATGTCCTTCTTCATACCAGGCCACCAATACTGAAGCTTCAGATCATGATACATCTTTGTACTTCCTGGGTGTATAGCATATGCACTGGTGTGTGCTTCTTTTAGAATACTGGCCTTCAAATCCCCATCATCTGGTACACACAGTCTTCCTTTGTAGTACAGACACCTGTCTGCTTTCACCCCATAATCAGTTGCTTTTCCCTCTGAGATTTTGCTCATAATAGCCATTAACTTTTCATCTGCCTTTTGCCCATCTAAAATCTGCTGTAGTAGGTTTGGCCTCACTTGCAACTCAGCCAAAATAGCTCCATCTCGAATCAAAGTTAGACGGGCATTCAATAATCTCAAAGCTGTGATGGACTTTTTGCTCAAAGCATCAGCAACTACATTTGCTTTCCCAGGATGGTAATCAATTACACAATCATAGTCCTTCAGGAACTCAATCCATCGTCTCTGTCTAAGGTTGAGCTCCTTCTGAGTTGGCAAGTATTTCAGGCTTTTGTGGTCTGTGTAAATGTAGCACTTTTCACCATACAAGTAATGCCTCCATATCTTCAGTGCAAAGATAATTGCTGCAAGCTCTAGATCATGGGTAGGGTAATTTTGTTCATGTGGCCTTAGCTGCCTAGAAGCATAAGCGACCACCTTCCCCTCTTGCATCAATACACACCCTAACCCATTATGAGAGGCATCACTGTAAACCACAAAGTCCTTTCCTGACACTGGCTGTGTTAACACTGGTGCCTCTGTCAACATAGCCTTCAACTTCTCAAAACTGGTCTGACACTTGTCATTCCAATCAAATCTGACATTCTTATGTAACATCTTGGCCATTGGAGCAGCTATTAAGGAAAATCCCTTCACAAATCTCCTGTAATACCCAGCTAGCCCCAAGAAGCTTCTGACCTCAGTTGTATTTCTGGGAGGCTTCCATTCCATCACTGCTTCTATTATCTTGGGATCCACCCTAATCCCATCAGCTGACACTATGTGTCCAAGGAATGCAATCTCATTCAACCAAAAGTCACACTTGGACAATTTAGCATACAGCTTCTTTTCTCTCAGGGTTTGCAGAACAATCCTCAAATGCTCATCATGTTCTTCCCTGGTCTTGGAATACACCAAAATATCATCAATAAAGACCACTACGAACCGATCTAGGTATGGATGGAAGATACGGTTCATAAGGTCCATGAATGCTGCTGATGCATTCGTTAGGCCAAAGGGTATCACCAGAAACTCATAATGCCCATATTGGATTCTGAATGCAGTCTTGGGCACATCTACATCCTTCACCCTCAACTGATGGTACCCTGATCTGAGATCAATCTTAGAAAATACTCCTGCTCCCTTCAACTGATCAAACAGATCATCAATTCTAGGCAACGGATATTTGTTCTTCACAGTCACTTTATTCAACTGCCAGTAATCGATACATAGCCTCAAAGTCCCATCCTTTTTCTTTACAAACAGCACTGGAGCTCCCCATGGTGACACACTGGGGCGTATGAACCCCTTATCAAGCAACTCTTGCAACTGAGTTTTCAACTCCCTCAATTCAGTGGGTGCCATCCTATAAGGAGCAATGGAAATGGGTGCTGTACCCGGCAGTGTCTCAATAGCAAATTCAACTTCCCTTTCTGGTGGCAAACCGGGCAACTCTTCGGGAAACACATCTTGGAAGTCTTTTACTGTGGGTATGTCACTCAGGTTTGGCTTAGCCTGCCTAGTATCCACCACATGTGCTAGGTAGGCTTCACAGCCTTTTCTCATCATTCTTCTTGCAACTGTGGCTGAGATGACATTGGACAAGAAATCTGTCCTTTCCCCCACAACTGTGTTCTCATTACCCTCAGAAGTTTTCAAAGAAATCCTCTTCAGTTTACAATCAACTATTGCTTGATGACGTGACAACCAGTCCATTCCCAAAATCACGTCAAACTCGTGGAAGGGCAACTCAATCAGGTCTGCCAAGAATTCATACCCTTGAATCCTTAACGGGCAACCCTTGTATACTTTATTCACCACTACACTGTGGCCCAATGGATTAGTGACCAGAATGTCTTGGTCACTCTCCCCTACTAGTATCCCCTTTTCTACGGGTAAGTTGATGCAGATGTATGAATGAGTGGATCCTGGATCCACCAATGCATGCACAGATGTATTGTAGAGGGAGAACGTACCCCTGATGATGTCCGGGGCATCTTGCTCCTCCTGAGCTCTAATGGCATAAGCTCTTGCAGGTGGTTTGCTGTCAGGCCTCTCTGCTGGCTTAGACGCAGGCCTCTGTGATGGTCCCACAGCCTCAGATTTGCCAAATTTCCTACCCCTTTGTGGTGCAGGAGCAGGTCTGTCTGCTTGTGTTGGAGCAGCTGTAGTAGTTCTGCGTGGACAGTTCTTCAACTGATGCTCTGTTGACCCACACCTTAAGCAGGCACCAGTCACTCTCCAACACTCCCCCTTGTGCCACTTCAGACAGTGTGGACATGCAGAAGATGCTGGGGCTGGTCCCCTGAACCCCATCGCTGGAGAGCTGCCCACTGATGGTGGACTGACCTCTCCTAGGGGTAAACTCGCCCGAGCCCACGAGACCGACCACGACCGTGTGGTCGACTGAACTCGTGCGTGTGGACCCTTGAACCTCTTCCCAGATGCAGGAGCTGAACTAGACTGACCTGGGCCCCTCTTCTGCTGTCTATCCCTTCTGGTTTGCTCACTGATTCTTACTTTTTCAACCTTTATTGTAGCTTCCACTAACTTGGTAAATTCTGTGATTCCCAGGGCAGTGAGCTGGATCTTTATGTTGTCATTTAGTCCCTCTTCAAATCTCTTACACCTTTTAGCTTCACTAGGGACTATCTCCCTTCCGTAGTGACTTAATCTAACGAATTCCTTCTCATACTCAGCCACTGACAGCTGTCTCTGCCTCAGGTTAATGAATTCCCTTCTTCTCTCTTCTAGGTATACAGTACCCACATATTTCTTCTTAAATTCGGAGAGGAAGAAGTCCCAAGTTATAGCTTCTAGCTGTACTTCACTGGACAACTTCTAGGTTTTGTTCTGGGGTGCAGTGGAGTTGTTTTAAGACTCTGCCTGTTCTGTTCAACCAATTCTCGGCTGTAACAGAATCATCTTCTCCCTTGCTAAAGAAGTCCACTGCTCTATACTTTCTCAATTTTTCCAGGTGTGATTTTGGTTGTGGAGGTGGTGGTGGTGCTGCTGCTGGCATTACCCCAGCCATTTGTCTGAAGAATTCGGCCATTTGTTGGAACATGGCCTGTGGAGGCTGAGCAAGCTCTCTTTGAGCTGGCGGAGCAGGTTCTCCCATACCCCCAGTCTCAGCTGCAGCAGGTGGAGCATGACTCTCCACTTCCTCCTTAACTGCCCTCTGAGATGCAGGGTCCATATCCTATTCAAAATAAGAAAGACAAACAGATCTGCATTAGTGTCACCTCGACTCTTACAAATGCAATGCATGGTATGGACTCAATCTAGGCCCAGAAACGCCTAAACCGTGCTCTGATACCACTAAATGTGACACCCCTTACCCGTGTACAGTATATCCGAATAAGCAATGTCACACGGTGTATCGGCACCCTTTATTTTAACTTAATCAATTTTTGTCATAGTTTTGAATATAGTTTATGAAATATAATTTATTTAAGCCATTTATCGAAATTATTATTTATTTGAGGTTCTGAAAATTTTAAAGAAAATCCGGCAGAGTACTGGCTAAAAATGGAGAAAACAGTTCTTCGAAACCTGTTAAAAACACTTCCAATATTCATATCTCATCACTCTCAAACTCCAATATCAAAATCTCAATATTTTTCAATTTCGTTTCTCAATCATTCAGCTCATGTAATAATCATGTACAAGTCACACATAGATATTCATTTTTTTTTCATTCACCAACACCATTTTCATTATTTACATGAACATCAAAATACATTACATAAATCCAAATATATATGAGAAAATAAAAATTTAGTTACAAAACACCAAAATGAAACCTAGTGTCCTACCAATGCACTGCAGAAGGTGAGGTGACACGGACACTGTGCAGAGCTGCAGGATGGACTCACCCAGTCTGCGGTCTACTGGGCTCATAATCAGTATCTCCAGAACCTACGCGTGGCAAAAGCAACGCGCTAAGCAATGATGCTTAGTGGTGCAATAATAAAATAGAAAGAAATAACAGAAATAAATATGCATTGAATGTACATGTCTTATTTGTTTTGTATTTGTATATCCATTTATTTTGTTAACTTTGTCCACTTTCATTCATTTGGTTGCCCAAGTAACCTATACTGAATGACTGGACTGTATAAACGGGTAAACTGGCACTGGGTATCAAGTACCTCGGGCCGTCACACCATCGATCACATATGTATCTCCCGGTGTGCAACAGAACAGCTAACAAGCTGTAAATAATATTAGGCACGAGGCCAAGTCTCAACACAATATCAAAATGGCTAAAAACCATAAAATCACAGAATGGCATAATGCCATGTGCAGTACTGCTAACCAAACCCTATTGGCATGCCAAACTATCCAAACCAATCTTGTTAGGTATACTAGGGCATTTGATACTTTAAAATTCTTCAATTTATGAATTTCAAGTTTTGGTGTCACTATTCACTTCATTAGTCAACAAAAATGTTGACTTTTGGATAAAAAATAGGTGTATTGGCTTTAACACTCCCAATGTACCACATTTTGCATTTAAAACTTGTTGGAATTAATCACCAAATCCATTTCCAAGCTCAGCACTAAGGGGCACAATTTTCAGATTTCGTACCATAAATTTACTATTCTATTGGGGACTGTTACAGTGGAAATTTGAGGAAATGGCAAACATGAAAGTTGTTCCTTATTTTGTCTAGTTGAATTTTTTTTTTTGAATCACTCCATTTGGAGTTTTGTAGCTCCAGATATGGTCCAAAAACCACAGCTGGCCGGATTTCCAATCTGCAGAATTTACCAAATCTACAGTATCATGAACTGTGATTGCCACTGCCTTGTTAAATAGGTTCTGGTCATAATTTGGGGTAGGTTTCTTCATGAAAGTTGTTTGTCTATATCTAATCTTGTTGCTGTAAAAATTTCAGGTCAATTGACCATATCTACAGTGAGTTATGGCTAAATGAACAGTTACTGTTAATTTGGTCATTCTGCAGAACCTGTTTGCAGGGTATCCGGATTGGGGCCAATTTTTGGTCCACTTACTTTGGTCTTTTGGACATGGTTTCTTCAGCAAAATTGTGCCATTATAAGTCTAGTTTCATGTACAATTGGCCAAACACCAATTGGACCTACACATCCAAAGATATGTCAGTCCAAATAGGCTGGATTCACAGCCTCCTTGCTGCTGTCCCTAGGCAGCCTACCATTTCACTTTTCCATGCTATATTTCAGTCCAAATTACGGTCAACTTACCCCAAATGGTCACTAATTGACCACTAGAATGTTCTTTAATAATTTCATAAGCCAAGTCCACATTTTACTCCCAAACCCTAGCTTCCCATTATGATTCACACAAGATGCCTTAATTTGCTAACTCATTCACTAACCACATACATACATGCTTTAAACCTGATCTCTAGTCCACTTTAAATCCATCAAAACAGTCAACCCTATCCCTTCCTTAGGGCTGCTGAAATTCATGGTGGACATACACATAATTTTTATTCACTTAAGTTACAAATTCTTACTTAATTCAAGTCACTAGCATGGAAATAAAGAATTTAAGGTATATATGTGCACTAACCTCTTGTAGGGCAGAATTTTCCAAGCTTAACTTCACTTCTTTTCCTTTTTCTTGGCTTCCAAAAGATTATGCAAGGTGCAAGGATAAATTTTAGTGAAAGGAATAGGAGGAATTATGGTGAAATAAGGAGAGAAATGAAGCTTGTTGAATATTTTAATGGTGGTTTGGTGCTAGGGCATGGTTCGGCTGGTTTTGGGAAGGATGAAGGTGGTTGTTGGCTTTTTAATTCTTTGGTCTTTATTTGTCTCTTTTATTAGTTAATTAGATAGTTGTTTAAATACAATTGGTGGGGACTTGTAAATGACATCATAAAGATGTCATAATTTGCTTTATTTTGATTTTTCTTTTCTTTTCATCTCTACTCACTTTCAATTTAATTTTTAGTAATGTTTATTCATATTTTATGTTATAATAATTATTTACTCAACTGCACAAGTCGGCCAAAAATCAGCTCTGAAGGCGAAATGACCAAAATGCCCTCCGTTTGGCTTAACGGGTCAAAATTGTCTGTACCGATTGAAAAATTTTTCTAAATATTTTCTTGGCATTCTAATGCCATAAGGACCTCAATGACCCTTCTCTGGAGTCTCAAAAATTATTTTATGATTTTTCTCCCGGGTCTAGGGCTCCTAGTTGCGAGAACCGCAACTTCCCTCTGGGTTACCCATCGCTAGGGCACCGGCTCGTTTAACTTGGTTGTATTTTATTTCTAAAATTTTTCCTAAATTTTTCTTATTAATATTTAAGTTAATTATGGTTCCTCATTTTAGTTTAAATATTTTTCCGGACGTTCTAGCTGTCCGGACCGATACTGGTCACCGGAACAGTAGAATGTACGGAGTTGCTACCGGGAGGGTGTTACACATTCATAAATATTTCTCAACATTTTATTTATCAACATACATTGTACAGAAAATTTTAATAACATAAAATTTCATATATTTACATTATTACATAATTACAAGCGTTTATAGTTACAACCCAAAATTAATATAAAATGCAAAATACAAAGTGCTACCCTGAAATCCTAATGTCCTACCATATGCACTGCAGATGTGAGGTGACTCTGGACTCTGGATGCAGGTCTGAAAGTTCACCCGGTCTGATGTCTGCTAGGCTCCCCAGCTAGGTCTCCAGTACCTGTGCGTGGCAAAAGCGACGCGCTAAGCAATTCTGCTTAGTGGTGACAATATAAAATAAAATGAAATAAAATAAAATAATTATTCATAATGTATGATTTCATTTTTGGGTAGACTTAATTTCTGGTATTTATTACAGTATTATTCGATTAAAATTTGATAAAAATTTATTATCATTGCCCGAGTACACTATACTAGTTGATTGGACTGGATAAACGGGTAAACTGGCACTGGGTACTAATTACCTCGGACCATCACACCATTGGTCACATTGTGTCTTCCGGTGTGCAACAGAACAGCTAATAAGTTGTAATAATTATCAAGGTTAAAACCCAAGTATATCAACTCAAATAACATAGCCAAAGGCTATTATGTCACAGAATAGCATGAGAAGCCATGAAACACAGAATGGCATGAAGCCATATGCAGTACTGCTAACAGAACCCTATTGGCATGCCAACCTATCCAAACCTGTCACACCTTACCCCTTTGTAAGGCATAACATGATCCCATAGAATACCTAATGAACTACCGAACTTCACCTACCGATAACTCATTAAGTACCCTACAAGGGATTTTAAAACAATTTTCTTATTTTTGATAAGTGGTAAGCATTTTCTAATAGGTATTAATCATTTATTTCAAGTTGAAAACTAGTTAAAATCTTTGGCCCATTTTATTTTTTCGCAAATTTTATAAAAATTTTGACAGAGTTCCATTTGTATTTTGAGAAAACAGTTCTTCAAATACCTGAAAAAAGGCACTTCCAATAATTTTTCAACCACTGCTTCAAATTCATACTCAATCTCAATCAATTTCTCAACACATTTATCAACTTTCAAATTTCAAATCCACTATCTAATGATCATCAAAATACTAGCAATCCATTTCATTCAAATTAAATAAAATAGTTCCATTCATATTTCATTAAGGATAAAACAATTTATATATACATCATACTAAAATCTACATTGGGAAAATCCAAACTAAATTTTATTACAACTTTATACAAACTTTGTACAAGCTACTCAGGACCGAATTTATATGTCCATGCATTTATGTGCAATGCATACATCAAAAGAAATATTTACAGTCAGGGTATAAATTATACCCGATAACTTCAAGCTGATAGATCCTCACACCTCAGCAGCTCAGTCTGCTGCTCCTCTAGTCTCTAAATCTGCGACAACAATAAAAGCTATCGCTGAGTATTAAGACTCAGTGGTGCACAACATACTAAAATAATCTTTATGCAGAATTTAAATCACATTTATTCAAAAATTAAACTGAGCATGCGAGTTAAACACAAAACATGAATTATGAGATTTTATTCCAAACAATTTCATTTTGAAGTATCAAACACATTTCATAAAACCCACAGTTAGATCATGCCATTCGAAACAAATATAATCTCAATAGCCAGAGGCTAAGGAGAAGTCACATCACAAGGCTAGCTAGCTCAAATATATGGATATCCATTCAAATCCTCTTCTACTGGCACACCTCAACACTTCTCCAGAGAAGGAATCAAAATTCGAAACTAATTAACCCCACTAGTCATTCTAGTGAGGTGTTCAAATATATGGTAATGACACTGTGGTTTTAAAACTTATCTTAACAATTTGCTAAACATTGCTATTTCAAATATACACAATAACTTTCACAATTTAAATCAAAACATCATAAATAATGTCACAAATAAACTTTCAGCAATTCAAAGCAAAAGTAAAATACATATTTCATTCACTTTATCAATGAATTTTAAAGCATAGTGATGTTGTGCACAAACCTCAAGCGAGTCGTCTCTTGGCCTTGACTCGGCTCCTCGAGTTCTTTCCCGGTATTGTTTTCAACTGAAACACACAATTTTACAGTGTTTCAGTATCATAACTGAGGATCAATCCAAAAATAAATTTAACTTCACTTTTACCTAGCTCTAACGTGCTAAACTCGACGTTCTTGAAATTTTGTGTTTCGGGGTTACTATTCACTACACTATTCAAGTCAAATTGTTGACTTTCTAAGGC
Organism: Hevea brasiliensis; assembly: GCF_030052815.1. Taxonomy (NCBI): domain Eukaryota; kingdom Viridiplantae; phylum Streptophyta; class Magnoliopsida; order Malpighiales; family Euphorbiaceae; genus Hevea; species Hevea brasiliensis. The sequence continues at coordinate 54,562,585 of NC_079497.1, read as the reverse complement.
TGAATAGGTATGGGAATTCCAACTTCACCCACCTACCACATTTTGGTCACTAAATTTGTTGGTTTTGGTTGTTTACTCAAATTCTAAGTCTTTTAGGCAAATTTGATAAATTTTCAGTTTTGGTGTCTAAGGTTGCATTGTTTCATTGGTCATTTTACTATTGGAATTTGGCAAAATTTCTTCATAGAAAATGTTCCCTATTGTCTTAAGTTTATTCTCCTTTTTGAATCACTACAATTGGAGTTTTGTAGCTCAAGTTATGGCCATTTGAACCATGGTTGCTAGATTGGACCTAACCTGAAATTCTGGGCAAATTTTGGTTCTGGCAGTTTTAGGTCACCAACTTTGGGTGGCAAATGACTTGGTTAATGGAATAATTTGGATTTGTGTTCTTCATAAAAGTTTTAGGTCTATATCTAAACTGTCCACTGGTAAAATTTCAGGTCATTTTGACCTGCCTAGCTCAAGTTATGACCAAATGAACAAACACTGCTCATTTGGTTAGTTTGTACAGGGCAGACTGTGATTTTTCAAGTTTGGTCAATTTGTTCACTAGGTTTTGGTCACCTTTTGGGCATGCTTCCGAAATGAAAATTGTGTCATTTAGTGTCTATTTTCATTCCCAATTGGTCTCATACCAATTGGACTTGTAAATTTTCATTTTTGGTCCCTTAAAGGTAACTTGGTCATGCTACCAGTAGCATGACCATACTCAATCCGAATTTGCTTTTGATTCAAACACTCCTAACACACCTCATTAGGTCACAATTGACCATTTCTTTCCTTAAACTAGGTCCAAGACATCATTTACCAATTTTTCACTTTTTTGGTCTCTAAACCCTAAGTGTCCAACCTAGTTCACAATTTCCTTTTATGTAGCTAATTCAATGCCTTTAATTATAATTATTCAACTAATTAAGGTTCATATACCCATTCAAACCAATCAAACCATGCAATAAAACCCCCATACACATGCTGGCCGAATTTCAGTCATGGTCCCTCAATAAATTTTTCTTTTCATTTTAAGTTATTTCTAAGTAAATCAAGCTATAAACACAACTACTAAATCTCAAACTTTCAAATTGGTGTGCTTACCTCACTTGAATTTGAAGTCTCTAATATCCCTTTTCTTTTCTTCTTTCTTTGATGATCAATCTTCTTCTCAGGTGACTAAAACAACTTTTTATGGGAGAATTTGGGGTAAGATAGGATCAAATGGGTGTTTAAAAGCTTGTATTCAAGCTTCCATGGAGGAATCAATGGTGGGGTTTGGGAAAGCTATGGCTGCCGATTTCTTTGAGGTAGGAGAAGGGTGATATTTTTTTTGTTTTTATGTATTTTAAGTCTTGTTTTATGTATTTGAATGGGTCAAAAATTGTGGGAATTAAAATAATTAATTTTGACATCATTTTGATGTCATAAAGTGATGTAATTAGCTTTTTCTTTTCTTTTTCTTTTTTTTAATTTATTTTTCTATTAGTTCTTTAATTTAATTCTTGACTTTGAAATTTTCTTTTCTCCGATTTTATTTGACAGTTAGGTCAGAAGTCAGCTCTCGGGGTCAATTTACCAAATTGCCCCTCGCTGGTTCAACCCGGTTTGCAAATAATTCAATACTTATTCTGGCTCCCTGACCTAATTATTTGACTAACTTAACAGTTCATTTTCATGATTTTCTCTTTTCCACTGTGTTCGTAATGGTCCTAAGGACCGCAGCGTCACATTTTACGGTTCGAAATTTGAGTTTAAATCGACTTCGTAGTCATTCCCGAGAAGGTCACCCATCGCTGTGACTCTCGGCTCGTTTAACTTATCTGTTTTTCTTGTTTATACTTAACCAATTGAAAATTACTAATTATTTGTGTTTATGGCTTATCTAGTTGTCTTAAGTGTGGTTCTAATCCCCTTAATTGTTCGGACCGATACCGGCCACCAGAACAGTGAAATATACCAGGCTATAAAAATAGGGTGTTACAAAACCAATCACGTTAGGCCTACTAGGGCATTTAACACTTTTAATTTATGTAATTCTTTGAAATTGAAATTTTATGGCTACTATTCATTTTATTAGTCAACTAAAATGTTGATTTTTGCATTGACAATAGGTATATTGGTTTAAATATCATCAACATACCACATTTTGCATTTTAAATTTATTGGTATTGGTTGCCAATACCATTTCTAGGCTTAATGTTATTTAGATAGAATTTTCAGTTTTCAAGCTTTGGGTTTACTATTCTATTAGTCATTTTTGCAGTGGGAATTAAGCAAAATGATCAACATGAAAGTTGTTCCTCATTTTGTCTAGTTGCATTTCTTTTTTTGAATCACTCCATTTGGATTTTTGTAGCTCAAGTTATGGCTCAAAAACCACAACTGGCCGGACTGAAAGTTTTCAGAATTTACGGGTGACCAAATCTGATGTTAGGAGCAGTGTTGCAACTCACTTTTTGAATATGTTCTGGTCGTAATTTGGGTAAGGTTTCTTCATGAAAGTTGTTGGTCTATATCTCAGCCTACTGTTGGTAAACTTTCAGGTCAATTGGACCTTTCTACACTGAGTTATGGCCAAATGACTAAACGCTATTCATTTAGTCATTTTGCCAAGGCAGACTGCAGGTCACCCGGATTAGGGAAAACTTTTGGTCAACTTGGTTTGGTTTTCTGGGCATGGTTTCTTCACAAAAGTTGTGTCATTATGTGTCTAGTTTCATGTACAATTGGCCTTGCACTTATTAAACCTCTACAATTCAAGTTATTACTGCCCAAACCTGCTAGACTCATGTCCAATTTTGTAGGTCACTAAGGGCAGCCACACCAAACCCAAATCCCACTACTCAACACACTTCATTTTTTATTTAAACAGAACCAAATGGTCAGTAATTGACCATTAAAACTTATTTTCATCATCACATGGTCAAAGTCCCATTTTTTCACCCCAAACCCTAACTCAAACACTTAGTAGATACATATTATGGGCAGCCATACAAGCATGTTAACTCCATAAAACTCATCACAATCATACCCTACCAAGGCTGCCAAAATTTAAGGGATGGCATACAAATGGTATTCAATAAAATTTCTTTGTAATTTACACTTATTCAAAGTCCTTAACATGAATTTAAAGTGAAATTCATGGTTAGGTCTCTAACCTCTATAGAGTGAGAATTTCCCACTTGCTAAAGCTCTTCCTTTTCCTTTCTTTTTGCTCCCAAAAGACTCTCCAAGGTGTAAGAACACTTTTTTGTGTTGCTTGGTTAGGGTTTTGTTGGGTAGAAGCTAGGAAAAATCAAGTTTGAAAAAGCTTGAAAATGGTGGCTATGGTGGAGGCTCACAGCAAAGAAGTAAGAAGAAATGAGAAGTCTGATTTTTTGTTCATTTTCCAGCCCATTTTATCTCTTTTAAATAAGTTTATACCTTGTGTCCATATTAGATAGGTTGGGAGAACTTTAATGACATCAATATGATGTCATAATGCCATTTTCTTTCATTTTCTCTCCATTTTTTGTCTAATTAATTTCAATTAAATTTTTAACAATATTTATTCATATTTTATGTTATATAAATTATTTATTTAATTGGACAAGTTGGCCAAAAATCATCTCTGAAGACGAAATGACCGAAATGCCCTCCATTTGGCTTAACGAGCCAAAATTGTCTATATCGATTGAAAAATTTTTCTAAGCATTTCCTTGGCATTCTAATGTCATAAGAACCTCAATGACCCTTCTCTGGAGTCCCAAAAAATATTTTATAATTTTTCCCCCGGGTGTAGGGCTCCTAGTTGTGAGAACCGCAACTTCTCACTAGGTTACCCATTACTAGGGCACCGGCTCATTTAACTTGGTTGTATTTTATTTCTAAAATTTTTTCTAAATTTTTCTTATTAATATTTGAGTTAATTATGGTTCCTCACTTTAGTTTAGATGTTTTTCTGGACGTTCTAACTGTCCGGATCGACACTAGTCACCGGAACAGTAGACTGTACGGACTAGCTAAAGTGAGGATGTTACAAGAAAGGTCCCTTAGGCAAATCCCACATTGATAAAGCATGGAGATGGTCTTGGGTTCAAAAAGTAATGATATATTAAATGAGGAAACTAATTATAGAGGCGCCTTTTGGTGGAATGGCCTGGAGAGTTGGAAGAACTCCAGGGTTAAGCGTGCTCGCTTGAAAGAAATCCTAGGATGGGTGACCTCCTGGGAAGTTCTCCATTCCACCTATGGGACAAAACCGCGAGGCTTATGGCCAAAGAGGACAATTCCTCTAGTGGTTAGAGCCCGACCATTACAATTGGTATCAGAGCCGCTGGCGTGTCCTCTTGGGCAATGGTGGGGCAAACCTCAGCGAGGACGCTGAGTCCCGAAAGGGGGGGAGAAAGGTCCCTTAGGCAAATCCCACATCGACAAAGCACGGAGATGGTCTTGGGTTCAAAAAGTAATGATATATTAAATAAGGGAACTAATCACAGAGGCGCCTTTTGGTGGAATGGCCTGGAGAATTGGAAGAACTCCAAGGTTAAGCGTGCTTACTTGAGAGAAATCCTAGGATGGGTGACCTCCTTTGAAGTTCTCCATTCCACCTAGAGGACAAAACCGTGAGGCTTACGGCCAAAGCGGACAATTCCTCTAGTGGTTAGAGCCTGACCATTACATGTGCACAACTAGTTTTTAATTGATTTTGTTTTGAAAATTTCATATGACTAAATGACGTATTTTCTTATGTATTATGTTTATCAAGTATTGGATTCAATTCAATGATTATTGAAATTATTATAGTATGTATGAATTTAGCTTTGTGAAATGATATTTCAATAAGTATTAAGCATTGTAGTGGATTGAATAAATTATGTTTTGAAAAATTGTGATAGAATATGTTTTGAATTGCGATGGGCAATTTGCATAGAAAATTACAAATTTATGTTTTGAATTGTAATAAGCATAAAAATTATTAGATATTGGAATTGACTTTGAATCGAATTGTATTGTGATTTATGCTCACAAAAAGGACGAAGGGATTTATGATATTATTTTATATCTCACTATAGATGCTTGACTAGGTTATTACCCGTCTCTCTCATTTGATGAGGAGACAATGGAGTTAGCTTTGTTTTGATTACCATGGTACGTGCACAGGCTTAGATTCTCCTCTTATTAGAGGTTAGATCTAAGTTTTTTTTGTTAGGGCCCTTTTGAAAGTTTTATTATTGTGGTGTTTACTATGCACGATGATTCGACCTCTCCGACCATAGGGAGTTAAAATCTCGATTCGACCTCCCTGACCATAGGGAGTTAGAATCACCCCAGAGATGGCCCTTTCGGATTAGTCTTGCATAGTTAGTGAGATAAAGAATGGTTTTTGAATAGTAAAGAATTTTGATTTCAAATGGGATTTACGCATAATTGATTTTATTGGAATTAATCTTTATTTCCATAAATTGCTGCAATTACCTTAAATGTTTAGTTGTGATTTGATAAATTAAATTTCATTATCAAAGTCATTTTATACAAATGATTTATATTATTGGTAATGAATATTTTGATTTTTGGAATTTGATGAGTATCCAGATTTCCCAAATTATTTGCTATAATTTTACCAAGATATATTGCACTATGTCTTAAGTTATAGTTGTGCACCACTGAGTTCACCACTCAGCGATAGCTTTGTATGCTATCACAGGTGAAAGTAAGGATAGAGAAACTGAGATAGAATTCCTGTAGCTGCGCCTTGAAGACACATTCAGATCAGCTCCAGGTATATCATAGGTATACCCATGTACGTAGGTTTGATGTATGCATGTAATAATATGTATGCAAATTATTTGAGCAGTTGTATAAAAACTCTTATAAAATATTTTGGTATGTAATTAAATGTAAATCATTGTAATGTAAATTTGAGATTTCATTTACCTGTATAGTTTTGTAATATTAATTTTTGAGTTTTATACTCAATGAAATGTTTCTTTTATGATGAGGTTGGTTTGAAAATGAATTGATTTGATTATTGAGATTGAACTGTGAGATGAAATGAAGTTTATTGTAGTTGTATTTGAGAAAACATATTGGGAATGTTTTCCTTTTCAGGTTCAAAGAACTATTTTCTCAAAATACAGTCAGCACTCTGTTGAAATTTTGAAAAAAAAAATTTGTAACACCAGATTTTAATCGATGATTTTATCCATGAACAAAATTTCATTTAAAGGCTTTTTAAGAAATATTCAATGTCTCCACCACTATTTTATTTCACGAAAATTGTTTTAAAATCCCTTGTAGTATATTTAATGGATTACCGATAGGCGAAGTACGATAATTCATTAGGTATACTACGAGATTATGTTACATCTTACAGAGGAGTGGGTGTGACATTCCGTTTTGTTTCATATCATAGGCTAAGTTATTTTATGAACCTTTCTTAAGGTACAGAATTTGGCAAATTCTAGAGTCTGTTTTTGTCTAATTAATTGATCATGTTATAGTCATTTTTAGGCCTACGATTCTTCATAAAAGTTGTTACTCTATTGTCTTATAGTTATTCAAAAGTTTTTATTACAATTTTTCATGTTTTGTAGAATTAATTATGGCAAAATCACTGTCCTGGACTCATGCACCCTGCTCTACCAGGACTCATGTTTAGATTAGAAAATTTGACTCTCATTTTAGGGTTCTTATGTTCATAATTTGAGGAGCAAATATAAAACAAAGTTGAAGTCATGTTTCTTAGGGTTCCAGATCAGTATGGCTCAACCTAATTGGAGTTTTCTAGTAAGAGATATAGCTAAATGAGTGTTCTGGGGTCAAATGGTTCTTTTGAAAATTTCCAAAATTTATATGTTAACTTTACCTAGTCAATCAACCTATTTCCATTGCTTTATGGGGTTGGGTCAAAAGACCAATTTTGTAGATCTATGTCTTATAGAAATTTTGCCATTGGTTTCATTGAATTTGAGTTTTTGCAGACCAAGTTATGGCTATTTTTCCAAAACTGGTCGGGTAAGCTTTAGTCCAGGAAATTCTGGGCAGAATGGTACAGGTCAGTTTGGTATCCTAAATTGATTCAACAATTTCATTTGGTTAGAGGTATCTCTGGGCTTTGTGTTCTCAATGAAAGTTGTAGTCCTAGGTCTAATCTTTCCAATGGTAAAAAAATTCAGGTCATTTGGACCTTTCTAGAGGAAGTTATGGCCATATGAACCTTTACTGTTCATTTGGTCATTTTTCCAGGTCCAGAATAGGGTTACCCGGATTCAAGCCAATTTTAGACCAAGTTAGGGACAGTTTTTGGGCATAGTTCCTCCATGAAAAATGTGACAAATTGTCATAGGTTTCATCTCCAATTGGCCTCACACCAATTGGAGCAACATAACTCTACTTATGACTATTTAATCTTGCTGAACTCATAGGTCCAGAATTCCTGCACATGAAACATCACATCCAATACTTCATCCTCCTTACTCCCAACTACAATTTATCACTCATAACACTTTAAATGATTGGCAAACGGTCTCAATGAGATCAATCTCAAGCCATATCACCCAGGTAACAAAATTAACTTAAACCGTAACTCAACGTCTCAATTTATGCACACCACATGTAAATCAACATTGCTAATCACATTTACTTATTAATCAACACTTATAACCACAAGTATTACCTTCATGTCATCAAAATCCTATCAATTCTCATAGCTGCTAAAAATTTAATTCTACACAAAGTTATCATTTTCCTTTTTTTTCAAGTAATTTAAACTCTTCTTAAGTCTAAATCAAACTTTAAACAAAAGAGACAATGATATTAGGCACTAACCTCTTGTAATTCAATTTTTTACTTATGTAAACCTTGGAATTTCTTCACTTTATACTAATCAAAAGCTTCCTCTTGATGTGGGGATTAATTTTTGTTAAGGGTGTTTAGGGTTTTATGGGGAGAAAAGGGAGGAACTCAAGCTTGAGAAAGGAAAAATAATGGAGGAAAGGACTTTGAAGGGTGTCAGCCATGAAAGAAATGAGAGGAAAAAGGTGAGTTTTTAATTAATTTATCCCACTTTAATTTCTTTCTCATCCCTTACCATTAGTTTGTAAATTTCCTATTAGTTAGTTTTTGTTTTAATGATGTCATTATGACATCATAAAAGCTTTATCATAATATTTTTTTTCTTTTCTTCTCTTTTCTCCTTTTCCATATTATAATTTCATGATTCTAATATATTTTATGTGTTTTAATCTCTCTCATTTTAAATGACACTTAGATCAAAATTCAACTCTGGGGTTAAAATGACCAAAATGCCCTTCTTTAGGCTCATCGGATTGTTTTTTGTCTGTACCGATAAATAAATTTTTCTGAATTTTATTTGACATTTTTAATGTCTTTTAAACCTCAATAACTATTCATTGGAGTCCCAAAAATTATTTCACAGGGTTCCTCGCGGGTCTGAGGTCGAAAACTATCTTTGCAGTGGCTTCCCCTTGAGGTCACCCATCGGTATAACTCTGGCTCATTTAACTCATTTGCAATTCATTTCTTGTATTTTACCTTTATTTTATTTGGTCTTGATTCAGTCAATTTATGTCTCTTCACTCTAGTTGGAGTGTAGTTCCAGTCATCCTGGCTGTACGGACTACTTAAAGTGAGGGCGTTACAATTCTTCCCCTCTAATAAAAATTTCATCCTCGAAATTTACTCAGTGTAAATAGTCGAGGAACTGCACCTATCCTCTTTCATCTCGTATACAGGGTCTATCATTACATATACTAAAGTATTATAAAGAGAAATATACCTCGAACAACATCTGCTGGCTCTGGCTCCTCCTGTGCCCTCATAGCATATACAAGGGGTACTACTCGGGCCTTGGGTCGCTCAATGGTCTCACAAGCTAGTTTCTATGATATACCCATTGCCTCTGGCCTTATAAGTCGTCTACCCCTCTAATTTGCAGGGGCAGATCTCTCAGTCAGTGGTGGGGCAGTGGGAACGCTCTGGTGGGGACAATCCTGTAGGAAATGATCAGTAGCTCCACAACGGAAGCATCCCCCGGTCAACAATCGGCACTCTCCTCGGTGCCTCTGCTCACAGTAGGTGCATAATGGTATGGAGGTAAATCCTTCTGCTGCGGTGCCTAGAGAACACCCCACTGGCGCTCTGGACTGTCCTCCTTTTTGAGTAAATTGAGACCACTTGTAACACCCTCACTGTAGCAATTCCATACATTCTACTGTTTCGATGACCGGTGTAGGTCCGGACAGCTAGAACGTCTGGAAAAATAATTAGACTAGAGTAAGGAGTCATAAATAACTCAAATATTAATAACAAAAATTTAGGAAAAATTTTAGAAATAAAATACAACCAAGTTAAACGAGCCTGTGCCCTAGCGATGGGTAACCCAGTGGGAAGTTGCGGTTCTCGCAACTAGGAGTCCTAGACCAGGGAAAAAATTCATAAAATAATTTTTGGGACTCCAAAGAAGGGTCATTGAGGTTCCTATTGCATTAGAATGCCAAGAAAATACTTAAAAAAATATTTCAATCGGTACAGACAATTTTAGTCTGTTAAGCCAAACGGAGGGCATTTTGGTCATTTCGTCTTCGGAGATTATTTTGACCGACTTGTCCAATTAAGTAAATAATTATTATGACATAAAATAGGAATAAATATTGATGAAAATTAAATTAAAAATGAGTAAAAGAAAAAAGAAAGAAAGATAAACCGACAACTCGGTAAGAGCAAAATTTGATCAATTAAATTTGAGGGTCCAATATTGACCAAAAATAATAATTATTAATTTAATGAAGCTAAATTAATTTAATTAATTGAAATTATGAAAATTAAAAATAATTATTGAAAAGTCAAATTACAATGATTATAAACTTCAAAATAATTTCAAATTTGCCATTCTACTTATTTACCATATTGCCATTAAATATTTAATTATTATATAGGCTAATTATTGAACAAAAAAATCTGCATTTTTTCCCTTCTACTTCCCGTCCATTTGCTTTCTTCTCTTCTTCTCTAAAACTCTCCATTAAAAACCCAAAATCCAAAGCTTAAAACCCTAAGTCACAACCAAATTTTTTTCTTGGAAAAATTATAGCCCACCCTAAACTAAAGCCTAATTAGTAGAAAGCACTCAAGAAAACCAAAAAAAAAATTGAGTTTGGGGCAAGAGGAATTTCAGCCAAGGCGGACCAAGAAGGAGCTTCAAGTTTTTGATTGATTAGAAGGTTGAATTGAAGTTGAGTGAAGCTAAGGAATAAGGTTAGTGCTAGAAATTCTCTTGGAATTTAAAATAATTGCAAGTTGATTTAGGGTTTGCTCAAATATGGAATTTTGTGTTGTGACTTGAATTTGATGATGTTGAGGTTGATTATTGACTATTAGAAGTATTATAAATGTGAATTGAAGTTTGGAAGTTGGGTGAAATTGAAAATTGGGAATGCTTCTCTTATGCAGGAAATTTCGACCTAGGAGTCCAGGGTATTGTTTGACCTATAACTGAGGTTGTGTGACTCCAATTGGAATGAGGCCAATTGGAGGTGAAACTAGACACATAATGGCACAACTTTGGTGAAGAAACCATGCCTAGAAAACCAAACCAACTTGACCAAAAGTTTGCCCTAATTCGGGTGACCTGCAATCTGCCTGGGCAAAATGACCAAATGAACAGTATTTGGTCATTTGGCCATAACTCAATGTAGCAAGTTCCAATTGACCTGAACTTTTACCAGCAATAAGTTGAGATATAGACCAAAAACTTTCATGAAGAAATCTGACCCAAATTATGACCATAACCTAGTCAAATTGCCAACCAAACTTGAGTTACCAAATCTGGCAGAAACAATTTTACCCAAAATTTTGAGTTCTGTCCAATCCGGCCAGTCATGGTTTTTAGGCCATAACTTGAGCTACAAAACTCCAAATGGAGTGATTTAAAAAATGAAATTCAACTAGACAAAATAAGAAACAACTTTCATGTTGAACATTTTTCCAAATTCCCACTGGAAAAGTGACAAATGGAACAGTAAACTCAGGTTGTAAAAACTGAAAATTTAGAAATGCATCTAGGGGACTTTAAATTGCAATTGGCAATTAATACTAGCAAATGTAAAACTCAAAATGTGGGATCTTGGTGTAATTAGAATTAATATATCCATTAAGTATAAAAAAATTCAACATTTTGGTTGACTAGTAAGGTGAATGGTAATCAAAATGATTAGTAAATTAAGATGAAGACCTAGAACCAATTCTAAGCTTAAATGCTTAGAATTGTATGACAAATGTGGATTATGCAACCTAGTCAAAATTGTTAAAAAGAAATTAAGGCCATAAATTTGAAATCCATGAAATATTCATAGATTACTTGAAACATGAAAAATAAGTAACCTAATTGATGTGAATAGATAGTTAGGGCCTATATGCCCATCACAAATGGAATTCATAAAATATTAGTAACTCAACTTGTAATATAAAATTTGTAATTACATAAGTAGATTCTTGAATGTATAAATGAGAAAGAAAAAAAATATTTTGAATACAATGGTACATGTGAACCATTGTTTAGAATTGTGATCAATATGAATAACATAATGAGTGAATAAATGAACCATATTAATGTATGAATGAGACATTAGTTCTCATTATTGTAGAGAGGAGAAGTATTTTGAGTACAATTGTATAAAAGGATAATTGATGTGAATTGTGATCATATAAATGATAAAATGAATGTATGAATTATAATTGAAATTTATCATGAAATAATGAAGTCATAAAACACAATATATTAATATTTAATTATATTATGTGCCCTTGTACTGCCTAGACATGTGTGTCAGATTGGATAGTTTGGCATGCCAATAGGGTATTGTTTTAGCAGTACTGCGAAAGGCTTTATGCCTGTATTCATGGCTTTTATGCCCGTATTCATGGCTTTTATGCCCGATTATGTGTTATCATGGCTTTCTAGCCATACTGACTGCATATGTGGTTGACGTTCTGCGTCCCATGGTATGACGGCTCAAGGCACCACGGTGTCAAGTGCCAATGACCCGTTATCCAGTTCAGTCAGCCTGTCATAGGTTACTTGGGCAGTGAAATTTATTGAAATAAGTTAAGAATATTAGTAATTAAAAATATTAGAAATTAAATAAATGAGTAAGATGACCTAAAATAAATTAGAATAGTTATTTATTAGAAAGAATCGAAATGAACTGGACCGATATCAAAATTTACTTCTTATGAAATAATCTGAGACGACTTGGCAAGTATAGAGAAAATGCTAAAAGATTAGCAAAGAAAATTATAACATAAATAAATATTGCAAATGTGACTTATATAATAATATAAGAATAAATTTATTATTTTTAGATCATTTTTCTATGTACATTATTACTGTACATTGACGAAATAAACACTTCAAAAGAAGACTAAATTAGGATAAAACTTATTAAATTTTAGAAACCGCATGTGAAGTATAAACAAATCTTAATTATTTGAATTATGTTTTATTTCTATCTTTATTTGTATATTATTTCCTTATTATATTATTGCACCACTAAGCAGCAATGCTTAGCGCGATGGAATTATTTCCTTCGCGTAGGTACTGAAGCTAGAACCCAATGGACGTTTGACTGGGAATTTTGGGAGTTTTGATCTGCAGAAGTATCTAAAGTATTCAAAGTTGTCACCTCCTCAGCAATGCATGTAGATAGGGCCCATATAGATCATATTTTGTATTTTGTATAAAATGCTAGATATTATATTACAATGTAGATTATGAACAGGTAATTAATAGGAATGCGATGTAAATTAATTAATTAGCTTTTTCATATGTAATTAATTTATATATCATGTAAATTATGAAATTTTGTAATTATTTTGTAAATTATGTAAATCAAGGAAATTTGAAAATTTTGCTTCTGTAATTTGAGAATGTTTACATATGAATTGAGTATGAATGGAAATGCATGGATGAGATTTGAAATATGAGAAAATTATGAGAATGATTGATGAGATAATTATGATTAGCATGGATAAGATTTTATTTTGAAAATATTATTGAATTTCAAATAGGTGAATATTGAAATATGTCAAACAATAATAAAATAGGAGAAACTCCGCTGGTTTCTCTGTCGAAAAATAATTGATGTTAAATTAAACGAATTCAAAATTATTAAAAAAATAAAGTAAGATAAGTTAGGGTGCTCCGGCACCGATTGTAGCACGCCTTGCTCAGCTACACTGTAGTCGGGTGAGGGGTGTTACATTTATTGGTATCAGAGCGCGGTTTAGGCGTTCCTAGGCATAGATAGATAGAATAAGATTGTGTACATGACATGCATTGCATACATATGAATCGAGGTGACACTAATACAGATTTATTTTCTTGGTTATTTTAGGTGAAGGTATGGACTCAGAATCACAGAGGGCCGTAGAAGAAGAAGTAGTAAGCCGTATTCTGACTGGGAGTGATATTGGAAATCGGGGAGATCCTGCTCCACCAGTGCAAGAGGTGCCTGTACAACCCCAACATACCTTGTTTGAGCAGATGACTGGATTCTTTCGACAGATGACTGGGGTTATTCCACCACTGTCTCAGCAGAAATCACCTCTAGGAAAAATTAGGAAGTATGGAGCTGTAGATTTCAATGGTAGAAAGGAAGATGATTCTTCAGTGGCTGAGTATTGGTTAGAAAGGACTGAAAGAGTCCTGCAGCAGCTCCATTGCACACCAGAACAGAGTTTGGAGTGTGCAGTTTCATTATTACAAGAAGCTGCATATCGGTGGTGGGATGTCGTAACCAAGGTAGTGCCACCAGCTGACGTAACTTGGGAATTCTTTCTGATAGAGTTTAGAAAGAAATATATTAATTGTGTTCATGAAGAGGAACAAAAGAGGAGGGGTGATCAGCAAAAGAGGAAATTTGGACAGTCTAGTAATAAGAGGCTGAGAGAACAGTTAAGTCAGACATCTGATCAAAGTAGGAGATCTAGACCCAGGCCTATACCTAGAAGAGATCAACCAGAAACACTAGTAGTGAGTGCGTCAGGATTAGCAAGAAAATGTGGCCATTGTAACAAGTGGCATAAAGGTGAATGTAGGGGATTGACTGGAGCCTGTTATAGATGTGGGGCCATAGACCATCGTCTGAAAGATTGTCCTAAGAGGAATTTACCAAGGACCCAGACAGAGGTCGTAGAAGGACCAAGTACAATAGTAACACCACTTCCAAATGTTACCCAAGTCGGAGAGGAACAAGAAGCCCCATATGTGAATTTGAGGTAAAGTATTTCCTTTATGATATGCCTAAGTGTATAATAATAGATTCAAAAAAAAAAAAACTAAATAGTACCATATATATAAAAGAAGTAGACAGATGGAGTAATAGAAAGGTAAAAGAATTATCTCAGAACCTAAAACACCCAGTAAATTTCGAGGACGAAATTTAAATTAGAGGGGAAGATTTGTAACACCCTCACTGTAGCAATTCCATACATTCTACTGTTTCGATGACCGGTGTCGGTCCGGACAGCTAGAACGTCTAGAAAAATAATTAGACTAAATTGAGGAGTCATAAATAACTCAAATATTAATAAGAAAAATTTAGGAAAAATTTTAGAAATAAAATACAACCAAGTTAAACGAGCCGGTGCCCTAGCGATGGGTAACCCAGTGGGAAGTTGCAGTTCTCGCAACTAGGAGCCTTAGACCCAGGAAAAAATTCATAAAATAATTTTTGGGACTCCAGAGAAGGGTCATTGAGGTTCCTATGGCATTAGAATGCCAAGAAAATACTTAGAAAAATTTTTCAATCGGTACAGACAATTTTAGTCTGTTTAGCCAAACGGAGGGCATTTTGGTCATTTCGTTTTCGGAGATGATTTTTGAACGACTTGTCCAATTAAGTAAATAATTATTATGATATAAAATAGGAATAAATATTGATGAAAATTAAATTAAAAATGAGTAAAAGAAAGAAGAAAGAAAGATAAACCGACAACTCGGTAAGAGCAAAATTTGATCAATTAAATTTGAGGGTCCAATATTGACCAAAAATAATAATTATTAATTTAATGAAGCTAAATTAATTTAATTAATTGAAATTATGAAAATTAAAAATAATTATTGAAAAGTCAAATTATAATGATTATAAACTTCAAAATAATTTCAAATTTGCCATTCTACTTATTTACCATATTGCCATTAAATATTTAATTATTATATAGGCTAATTATTGAATAAAAAAATCTGCATTTTTTCCCTTCTTCTTCCCGTCCATTTGCTTTCTTCTCTTCTTCTCTAAAACTCTCCATTAAAAACCCAAAATCCAAAGCTTAAAACCCTAAGTCACAACCAAATTTTTTTCTTGGAAAAATTATAGCCCACCCTAAACTAAAGCCTAATTAGTAGAAAGCACTCAAGAAAACCAAAAAAAAAAATTGAGTTTGGGGCAAGAGGAATTTCAGCCAAGGCGGACCAAGAAGGAGCTTCAAGTTTTTGATTGATTAGAAGGTTGAATTGAAGTTGAGTGAAGCTAAGGAATAAGGTTAGTGCTAGAAATTCTCTTGGAATTTAAAATAATTGCAAGTTGATTTAGGGTTTGCTCAAATATGGAATTTTGTGTTGTGACTTGAATTTGATGATGTTGAGGTTGATTATTGACTATTAGAAGTATTATAAATGTGAATTGAAGTTTGGAAGTTGGGTGAAATTGAAAATTGGGAATGCTTCTCTTATGCAGGAAATTTGGACCTAGGAGTCCAGGGTATTGTTTGACCTATAACTGATGTTGTGTGACTCCAATTGGTATGAGGCCAATTGGAGGTGAAACTAGACACATAATGGCACAACTTTGGTGAAGAAACCATGCCTAGAAAACCAAACCAACTTGACCAAAAGTTTGCCCTAATTCGGGTAACCTGCAATCTGCTTGGGCAAAATGACCAAATGAACAGTATTTGGTCATTTGGCCATAACTCAATGTAGCAAGGTCCAATTGACCTGAACTTTTACCAGCAATAAGTTGAGATATATACCAACAACTTTCATGAAGTAATCTGACCCAAATTATGACCATAACCTAGTCAAATTGCCAACCAAACTTGAGTTACCAAATCTGGCAGAAACAATTTTACCCAGAATTTTGGGTTCTGTCCAATCCGGCCAGTCATGGTTTTTAGGCCATAAATTGAGCTACAAAACTCCAAATGGAGTGATTTAAAAAAGGAAATTCAACTAGACAAAATAAGGAACAACTTTCATGTTGAACATTTTTCCAAATTCCCACTGTAAAAGTGACAAATGGAACAGTAAACTTAGGTAGTAAAAACTGAAAATTTAGAAATGCATCTAGGGGACTTTAAATTACAATTGGCAATTAATACTAGCAAATGTAAAACTCAAAATGTGGGATCTTGGTGTAATTAGAATTAATATATCCATTAAGTATAAAAAAATTCAACATTTTGGTTGACTAGTAAGGTGAATGGTAATCAAAATGATTAGTAAATTAAGATGAAGACCTAGAACCAATTCTAAGCTTCAATGCTTAGAATTGTATGACAAATGTGGATTATGCAACCTAGTCAAAATTGTTAAAAAGAAATTAAGGCCATAAATTTGAAATCCATGAAATATTCATGGATTACTTGAAACATGAAAAATAAGTAACCTAATTGATGTGAATAGATAGTTAGGGCCTATATGCCCATCACAAATAGAATTCATAAAATATTAGTAACTCAACTTGAAATATAAAATTTGTAATTACATAAGTAGATTCTTGAATGTATAAATGAGAAAGAAAAAAAATATTTTGAATACAATGGTACATGTGAACCATTGTTTAGAATTGTGATCAATATGAATAACATAATGAGTGAATAAATGAACCATATTAATGTATGAATGAGACATTAGTTCTCATTATTGTAGAGAGGAGAAGTATTTTGAGTACAATGATATAAAAGGATAATTGATGTGAATTGTGATCATATAAATGATCAAATGAATGTATGAATTATAATTGAAATTTATCATGAAATAATGAAGTCATAAAAAATAATATATTAATATTTAATTATATTATGTGCCCTTGTATTGCCTAGACATGTGTGTCAGATTGGATAGTTTGGCATGCCAATAGGGTATTGTTTTAGCAGTACTGCGAAAGGCTTTATGCCTGTATTAATGGCTTTTATGCCCGTATTCATGGCTTTTATGCCCGATTATGTGTTATCATGGCTTTCTAGCCATACTGACTGCATACGTGGTTGACGTTCTGCGTCCCATGGTATGACGGCCCGAGGCACCACGGTGTCAAGTGCCAATGACCCGTTATCCAGTTCAGTCAGCCTGTCATAGGTTACTTGGGCAGTGAAATTTATTGAAATAAGTTAAGAATATTAGTAATTAAAAATATTAGAAATTAAATAAAATGAGTAAGATGACCTAAAATAAATTAGAATAGTTATTTATTAGAAAGAATCGAAATGAACTGGACCGATATCAAAATTTACTTCTTATGAAATAATCTGAGACGACTTGGCAAGTATAGAGAAAATGCTAAAAGATTAGCAAAGAAAATTATAACATAAATAAATATTGCAAATGTGACTTATATAATAATATAAGAATAAATTTATTATTTTTAGATCATTTTTCTATGTACATTATTACTGTACATTGGCGAAATAAACACTTCCAAAGAAGACTAAATTAGGATAAAACTTATTAAATTTTAGAAACCGCATGTGAAGTATAAACAAATCTTAATTATTTGAATTATGTTTTATTTCTATCTTTATTTGTATATTATTTCCTTGTTATATTATTGCACCACTAAGCAGCAATGCTTAGCGCGATGGAATTATTTCCTTCGCGCAGGTACTGAAGCTAGAACCCAATGGACGTTTGACTGGGAATTTTGGGAGTTTTGATTTGCAGAAGTATCTGAAGTATTCAAAGTTGTCACCTCCTCAGCAATGCATATAGATAGGGCCCATATAGATCATATTTTGTATTTTGTATAAAATGCTAGATATTGTATTATAATGTAGATTATGAACAGGTAATTAATAGGAATGCGATGTAAATTAATTAATTAGCTTTTTCATATGTAATTAATTTATATATCATGTAAATTATGAAATTTTGTAATTATTTTGTAAATTATGTAAATCAAGGAAATTTGAAAATTTTTCTTCTGTAATTTGAGAATGTTTACATATGAATTGAGTATGAATGGAAATGCATGGATGAGATTTGAAATATGAGAAAATTATGAGAATGATTGATGAGATAATTATGATTAGCATGGATAAGATTTTATTTTGAAAATATTATTGAATTTCAAACAGGTGAATATTGAAATATGTCAAACGATAATAAAATAGGAGAAACTCCGCTGGTTTCTCTGTCGAAAAATAATTGATGTTAAATAAAACGAATTCAAAATTATTAAAAAAATAAAGTAAGATAAGTTAGGGTGCTCCGGCACCGATTGTAGCACGCCTTGCTCGGCTACACTGTAGTCGGGTGAGGGGTGTTACACCACTGTCTTTGGCCCTGGCCCTGGGAAACCTTGGGCCTCATACCCTCAGAAATTGGTGTACTGCAATGACCTTGTCCAGAACTCCTCTTTTGCTGTCTATCTCTCCTAGACTGCTCCTCATTCCATACTCTCTCTACACTAAGTGATGCAGCCACTAGCCGGGAGAAATCCGTATACCCATGTGCCGTTACTATAATTCTGATATTATCATTCAGTCCATCCTCGAACCTACGGCACCTCTCTGTCTCTGTAGGCATTACCTCTCGTGCATATCTACCCAACCTCACAAACTCCCTCTCATACTCAGAGAACGTTAACTGTCTTTGCCTCAAGGTCAGAAACTCTCTCTGTAACACCCCTATTTGCATAGCCTGGTATATTTCACAATTTCGGTGATCGATGTCGGTCTGAACTATTAAGGGGATTAGAACCACATTTAAGATAACTAAATAAGCCATAAATACAAATAATTAGTAATTGTCAATTAGTTAAGTATAAATAAAAAAACAGAACATAAGAAGTTAAACGAGCCGAGAGTTATAGTGATAGGTGACCTCCTAGGGAAGGATTGCGAGGTCGATTTAAACTCGAATTTCGAACCGTAAAATGTGACATCGCGGTCCTTAGGACCATTACAAACACAGTGGAAAAGAGAAAATCATAAAAAAGAATTGTTAAGTAGGTCAAATAATTAGGTCAGGGATCCGGAAGAAATATTAAATTAATTGCAAATCGGATCGAACTGGAGGGGGGCAATTTGGTCGATTGACCTCGAGAGCTGACTCCTGACCTAACTGTCAAATAAAATCGGAGAAAAGAAAATTTCGGAGTCGAGAATTAAATTAAAGAACTAATGGAAAAATAAATGAAAAAAAAAGAAAAAGAAAAGTTGAAAAAGTTATGACATCATGCATGACATAAGCATGATGTAATAAATTTTTATTTTTAAAATTTGAAATTTTGGGATAATTTTTAACAATTAAAAGACAAATTAAGAAAAGAAAAAAAAAATTGGTCTTCTTTTCCGTTCAACCCGTCTACCCTCTCTCTCTCTCCTATCTCTTTCATTTCTCTCATAAAGCCTCCATTGAAACCCACCTAAAGCTCTCTTAAACCCTAAATTTTGCCATGAAATCCCTACATCCCTTAAATAAAATTTATGTTTGAACTTTGATAAGAAGATAGGGAGTAAGTAAATCAAGCCAAGTTTGAAGAATTGGAGATATAAATTATGCTCACTTAAGGTAAGCTAATCCAACCTTTCTTTTTAGTATACATGATTGATTTAGGGTAGAAATGGATGAGATTATATGAAGAGAGGAAATTTTGGCCAGCCATGGTACCTTGAAGTTTTGATATGCTCAATTTAAATTAGACATGAATTTGACATTGATTAAGGTTGAATATGTGATTAGTGTAGTAAATTGGGCATGAATTAATCAATTGCATGACTTAGGGTTTTGGGCACCTAGGGTTTTAAAGACAAAAATGTGAGAATTGGTCAAATGGTGTGTTTGACCTTGTTTGAGATGAAAAATGGACATTTGTGACCAAATGAAAGGTGTTGGAAGTGTTGGAATTGAGTTTAAATTCGGATTGAATGTGGTCATTCTGCAGGCAGCAAGACCAAGGTCCCTTTCAGGGACCAAAACTGAAAATTTACAAGTCCAATTGGTATGAGACCAATTGGGAATGAAAAAAGACACAAAATGACACAATTTTCATTTAGGAATCATGCCCAAAAAATGACCAAAACCTAGTGAACAAATTGACCGAATCCGGATTTCTGCAGTCTAACCTGTAGAAAAATTACCAAATGAACAGTATTTGTTCATTTGGCCATAACTTGGGCTAGGCAGGTCTAAATGACCTGAAATTTTACCAGTGGACAGTTGAGATATAGACCTAAAACTTTCATGAAGAATACAAATCCAAATTATGCCCTTATCCAAGTCATTTGGCCACCCAAAATTGGTGACCTAAAACTACCAGAACCAGTTTGGTGCCCAGAAATTTGGGTTAAGTCCAATCCGGCAGCCATGATTCAAATGGCTATAACTTGATCTACAAAACTCCAAATAGAGTGATTCAAAAAGGAGAATAAATTTAAGACAATAGGGAACATTTTCTATGAATAAAGTTTTGCCAAATTCTAACAGAAAAATGACCAATGAAACAGTGCAACATAAGACACCAAAACTGAAAATTTGCAAATTTGCCTAAAAGACTTAGAATTTTAGTAAACAACCAAAACCAACAAATTCAGTTACCAAAATGTGATATGTGGGTGAAGTTGGAATTCCCATACCTATTAAGCCTTAGAAAGTCAACAAATTGACTTGAATAGTGTCGTGAATAGTAACCCCAAAACACAAATTTTAAAGAACGTCAAGTTTAGTACATTAGAGCTAGGTAAAAGTGAATTTAAATTTACTTTTGGATTTATGCTAAGTTATTATACTGAAACACTATGAAACTGTATGTTTCAGTGGAAAAGAATACCGGGAAGGAACCTGAGGTGTCGAGTCTAGGCCAAAAGGCGACTCATATAAGGTTTGTGCACAATGTATAATTTCTGTAAATTATCTTCTGCATATTATTTTGAATAATTTGAAATATCAAATTGTGACATTATTATGATGAAGTATTTATGATGCTTTTGATTTAAATTGTTGGAAGTTATTTATGTATATTTGAAATGGCATAAATGTTTAGTAAATTGTTAAGATAAGTTTTGAAACCACAGTGTCATGACCATATATTTGAACACCTCACTACCATGACTAGTGGGGGTAATCAGTTTCGAATTTTGATTCCTTCTTTGGCTAAAGTGTTGAGGTGTGTGCCAGTAGAAGAAGAAATTGAATGGATATCCATATATTTGAGCTAGCTAGCCTTATGATGTGACTTCTCCTTAGCCTCTGGCTATTGAGATTATATTTGTTTCGAATGGCATGATATAACTGTGGGTTTTATGAAATTGGTTTTGACACTTCGAAATGAACTTGTTTGGATTAAAATCTCATAATTCATATTTTGTATTTAATTCTCATGTGCAATCCAATTTTTGAATAAATGTGATTTAAATTCTGCATAAAGATTATTTTAGTATGTTGTGCACCACTGAGTCCTAGTACTCAGTGATGGCTGTTATTGCTGTTGCAGATTTAGAGACTAGAGGAGCAGCAGTGTAACACCCTCACTGTAGCAATTCCGCACAGTCTACTGTTCCGGTGACCAGTGTCGGTCCGGACAGCTAGAACGTCCAGAAAAATATTTAAACTAAGGTAAAGAACCATAATTAACTCAAATATTAATAAGAAAAATTTAGGAAAAATTTTAGAAATAAAATACAACCAAGTTAAACGAGCCGGTGCCCAAGCGATGGGTAACCAGAGGGAAGTTGCGGTTCTCGCAACGAGGAGCCCTAGACCCGGGGAAAAATTCATAAAATAATTATTGGGACTCCAGAGAAGGGTCATTGAGGTTCCTATGGCATTAGAATGCCAAGAAAATATTTAGAAAAATTTTTCAATCGATACAGACAATTTTGACCCGTTAAGCCAAACGGAGGGCATTTTGGTCATTTCGCTTTCCGAGGTGATTTTTGGCCGACTTGTCCAGTTGAGTAAATAATTAATATAACATAAAATATGAATAAACTTTACTAGAAATCAAATTAAAAATGAGTAGTGGAGGAAAGAAAAGAAAATGAAGAAAAAGGCTTAATAATGACATAAGGTGATGTCATTAAAAAGCCACCACCAATCACCATTAAGCTACCATTTGACTAAACCATTAAAAGACATAAAATGAAGACTAAATGGACCAAAAACCAGCAGCCAAAAACGTAGAGAGAGGAAGGAGAGGGTTTCCACCATAGCCACCTCCATGAAAGCTCTTTCAAGCTTTAATTCCATGCTTCCTCACCCTAAAACCCATAAGTCCCTTCATCAAAAATTAATCCCACACCTTACACAAGCTCTTGGCAGCCAAGAATAAGAAGGAAAGTGAAGTTCTCTCAAGCTTGGATTGGCATACAACAAGGTTAGTGCTCTATATACTTAAAACTCTTTCATTTCATAAATAGCAACTTGAATTTAGTGAGAAAATGTAAATTAAATGAACAAAAATTCTTGTGAAGGTGAACATGAATTTCTACTGCCCAAATTATGGAATAGGAGGGAGTGTTTTTATGAGCTTGAAGTGAATTAGAGTTATGTTGGAAGTTTGTAAATACAAGAACAATGATTAAAAAGCTAACTAAGACATATTGTATAAAAACATGAATTTGAGTTAGGGTTTTGTGAGAAAAATGTAACTTGGTTTAGGAAATTATAAGAGAGCATTTTAATGGTCAATTAGTGACCATTTTAGGTAATTTGACCAACAAATGGACTGAAGAATAAGGTTGCAAAGAGGGGTTGCAGGCTGCCCTAGGACAGCAGCATAGGGACTGAAAATTCAGTCCCTTTGCACTGCCATAACTTGGGCTGTGCTAGTCCAATTGGTGTTTGGCCAATTGGACATGAAACTAGGCTTATAATGGCACATTTTTGCTGAAGAAACCATGCCCAAAAGACCAAAGCAAGAGGACCAAAACTTGGCCCCAATCCGGAACCCTGAAACTGCCTCTGCAGAATTGAGTAACTGTTCATTTGGCCATAACTCACTGTATATTTGGTCAATTGACCTGAAATTTTTACAGCAACAACTTAAGACATAGACAAACAACTTTCATGAAGGAACCTACCCCAAATTATGGCCAGAACCCATCCAACCAAGTGACTCTAGTTACTATTCATGCACTGTAGATATGGTAAATCTGCAGATTTGGCAATCCGGCCAGCTTGGGTCTTTGGACCATATCTAGAGCTACAAAACTCCAAATGGAGTGATTCAAAAAAGGAAATTTAACTAGACAAAATAAGGAACAACTTTCATGTTTTACATTTCTTCAAATTCCAACAGTAACAGTGTCCAATGGAACAGTGAAGTTGACTCACCAAAACTGAAAAATCTGCTCCTTTGGTTTAATGCTTGGAAATGGTATTAACACTTAATGCCAACAAGTTTTAAACACCAAATGTGGTATGTTGGGAGTGCCAAAGTCAATGTACACATTTTTATTCTAAAAGTCAACATTTTTGTTGACCAATGAGGTGAATAGTGACACCAAAACCAAAAAAATTGGTAATTTTGCCAAAATGACCTAAACTTTGAGAAAGTGACCAAAACTAACAAGTTTTGAATACAAAATGTGGTATGTTGGGAGTATTAAAACCAATGTACCTATTGTTTATGCAAAAGTCAACATTTTAATTGACTAATGAAATGAATAGTGACATGAAAACTTGAAATCCAAAAATTGTGAAACTTAAATATGCAAAATGCCCTAGTAGGCCTAATGTGATTGGTTTGGATAGTTTGGCATGCCAATAGGGTATTGTTTTAGCGATCGCGAAAGGAAAGGCTTTATGCCTGTATTCATGGCTTTATGCCCGTATTCATGGCTTTTATGCCCGTATTCATGGCTTTTATGCCAATTATGTGATATCATGGCTTTTTAGCCATACTGACTGCATACGTGGTTGACGTTCTGCGTCCCATGGTATGACGGCCCGAGGCATCGCGGTGTCCAGTGCCAACGACCCGTTATCGATCGATCGTCAAAGATAGGTTACTTGGGCATGGAAAAGTATAATCAGAATCGAACTGATTGTTAAAGAAAATACGAAAATCAAATATCAGGAATGATTACAATAGAATACAAAGAAATTCAAGATCAGGAAGAAAATAAATAAACAAAATGCATGAAGAAGTTAATATCATAAAACGTAATTAGCCCTCGACTAAACATTAAGTTGGTAATTATTCAGTTCTTATGAACACAATGGCTAAGAAATTATGATTTTTATTTGCATATTATTTCTTTCTATATTATTATTTGCACCACTAAGCTTTATGCTTAGCGCGTCGCTTTTGCAACGCGTAGGTACTGAAGATTGGACAGAGGGCCAAGTAGACCACAGATTCAGTATGGCAGTTCACAGTTCTACATAGTGTCTGTGTCACCTCACTGTCTGCAGTGCATTGGTAGGACGCTAGATGTCATTTTGGTATTTTGTAATTGATTTTATTTTCTCATATGTATTTGAAACTTATGTAATGTATTTTGATATTCATGTAAATAATGAAAAGTGTGGTTGTAAATGGAAAAGTGAATGTTTATATATGAATTATGCATGGTATCATATGAGATGGATGAATGAGAACTGAGATTGAACATTGTTGAGAATTTGATAAATGGAGTTGAGATGATGGAAAATGAATATAGGAAGTGTTTTTCACAGGTTCCGAAGAACTGTTTTCTCCATTTTTAGCCGGTATTCTGCCGGATTTTCTTTAAAATTTCCGGAACCTCAAAGAAATAATAATTTCGATAAATGGCTTAAAATGAATTATATTTCACAAGTTATATTCAAAATTACGATAAAAATTAATTAAGATAAAATCGGTGCTCCGGCACCGAGTGTGACACACTTTGCTCGGCTACACTGTAGTCGGGTGAGGGGTGTCACAAGCAGAGTGAGCTACTGAGGATTATGGAGCGACTTACCTTGAAGTTATATCGAGTATATTTTATACCCTGACTATAGAAATTTATTTTGATGTATGTAATGTATGTAAAGGTATGGACATGTAAAACTGGTCTTGAGCAGTTTGTATAAAGTTTGTATAAAGTTTGTAATAAATTTTAGTTTGGATTTTCCTAATGTAAATTTTTAGTATGATGTATTTAAATTGTTTTATCTTTAATGAAATATGAATGGAAATATTTTATTTTAATTTGAATGAAATTGATTAATAGTATTTTGATAATTACTAAATTTTTGGAAATTGAGAAATGATGATTTTTGAATTTTGAAACTTGAGAAATTGGTTGGGATTGTTGTGGAGTTGTTGAAATTGTTGAGATAAATTATTAGAAGTGCTTTTTATAGGTATTTGAAGAACTGTTTTCTCAAAATACAGACGACACTCTGCCGAAATTTTTATAAAATTTACGAAAACATAAAATGGGCCAAAAATTTTAACTAGTTTTTAACTTTGAATAAATGATTTTAATACCTATTAGAAAATGCTCACCACTTATAAAAGTAAGAAAATTGTTGTAAAATCCCTTGTAGGGTACTTAATGAGTTGTTGGTAGGTGAAGTTCGGTAGTTCATTAGGTATTCTAAGGGATCATGTTATGCCTTCCAGAGGGGTAAGGTGTGACACTGTCCTTTGGGCCTCTAAGTATATATGACTAATATACTTCTTTCTGAACTCAGTCAGAAAGAAATCCTAAGTAAGCTCCGTCAGTTGTACTGCTCTAGACACTGTATCCCACCACTAGTTGGCTTCCCCTTGTAGTAACAACAGAGCGCACTCTAGCTGCTGCTCTAGCGTGCAGTGTGTCACACCCTACTCCTCCGTAAGATGTAACATGATCCCATAGTACACCTAATGAATTACCGTACTTTGCCTATAGGTAAACCATTAAATATGCTACAAGGGATTTTAAAACAATTCTTGTGAAATTTAAATCATCGATTAAAATCTGGTGTTATAAAAATTTTTTAAAATTTCAGCAGAGTGCCGGCTGCATTTTGAGAAAACAGTTCTTCAAACTTGAAAAGGAAAACACTCCCAATATGATTTCTCAAATACAACCCCAATAAACTTCATTTCATCTCACAATTCAAATCTCAATAATCAAATCAATTCATTTTCAAACCAACCTCATCATAAAAGAAACATTTCATTGATTACAAGACTAAAAAATTAATATTATAAAACTTTACAGGTAAATGAAATCTCAAATTTACATTACAATAATTTGCACTTAATTACATACCAAAATATTTTATAAGAGTTTTTATACAACTGCTCAAATAATTTACATACATATTATTACATGCGTACATCAAAACCTATGTACATGGGTATACCTATGATATACCTGGAGCTGATCTGAATGTGTCTTCAAAGAAGCTTACTCAACTGCTCTATGCTCTTTTCACCTGTGACAACATACAATGCTATCGCTGAGTGGTGAACTCAGTGGTGCACAACTATAACTTAAAATATAGTACAATATACCTTAGCAAAATTATAGCAAATAATTTGGAAATTTGGATACTCATCAAATTCCAAAAATCAAAATATTCATTACCAATAATATAAATCATTTGTACAAAATGACTTTGATCATGAAATTCAATTTATCAAATCACACTAAACATTTAAGGTAATTTCAACAATTTATGGAAATAAAGATTAATTCCAATAAAATCAATTATACATAAATCATAATTGAAATCTCAATTATCTAATATTCAAAAACCATTCTTTATCTCACAAACTCTGCAAGACTAACCTGAAAGGGCCATCTCCGGGTTGATTCTAACTCCCTATGGTCGGGGAGCTCGAATCAAATTCTAACTCCCTATGGTCGGGGCATCGTGCACAGTACACATCACAATAATGAAACTTCCGAAAGGGCCATAGCAAAAAAAACTTAGATCTAACTTCTAATAAGAGGAGAATCTAAGCCTGTGCACGAATCAAAACAAAGCTAACTCCATTATCTCCTCAACAAATGAGAGAGACGGGTAATAAACTAGTCAAGTATCTATAGTGAGATATAAAACAATGTCATGAATCTCTTTGTCCTTTTTGTGAGCATAAATCACAACATAATTGGATTCAAAGTCAATTCCAACATAACCAAAAATTTTATGCACATCACAATTCAAAACATAATTTATCACAATTTTTCCAAAACTAATTCCAATCCACAACAATGCTCAATAATTATTGAAATACCATTTCACAAAGCTAAATTCATACATACTATAACAATTTCAAAAATTAGTGAAATAAATTCAATACTTGATAAACATAATACATAGGGAAAATAACGTCATTTAATCATATGAAATTTTCAGAACAAAATCAATAAAAAACTAGTTGTGTACAAACCTCTGATGAGTCACCTCTTGGCCTTGACTCAGTGGGTCTTTTCCCTTCCTAGTGTCTTTTCTAACTGAAATACACAATTTAAAGTGTTTCAGTACTCATTTAAATTGTTTCAGTACTCATTTAAATTGTTTCTAATAATAAGGTTCAATAATTAAATTTTATTAATACTATTCCTTTCATTAATCAACCTATAATGTTGACCTTTATTGTACACTAGGTGAATTAGTTTTAATGACACTAATATGTTCCATTTTTCATTCCTCACATGTTGACATATGTTGCTAATATCATTTCAAAGCTTATTGCATTTTATTGTAATTTTCGTATTTCATGGCCAATGTTTACTGTCTATTGACCCAAGCTATAGTGTAAATTTAATAGATTTCTCTTCATTAAATTGTTTCTCATTGTGTCTTCTTTAATTTCCTTTTTGAATTATGTCATTTGGATTTGTATAACTCAAGTTATGGTCAATTGACCATAACTAGGTCAATTTTAAATTTTGGTTCCCTTACTAGGCAGTTTTAGTATTACACATTGCCAATTTTATTTGAGTAGGTTGCTGCCATACTTAGGTCTATTACTCTTCATAGGATATGTTACCCTATGTCTTATGGTCACTAAGAATTTTTTTATTGTAATTTTTCAAGTCTTGTAGAGTTACTTATGGTCAAGTTATTGGACTGGACTTAATGGTCTTGTAGTGACAGGATGTTCAACTAGGGTAGTAGCTTTGACCCAACATTTGAGCTTCTTACATTCATAATGCGAGGGAGAGGTCTAAAACAAAGTTGAAGGTCTATTTCTTAGCTTTCCAGAATGGTATGGCTCATTTTGTTTGAAGACTTCTAGTGGGAGTTATACTTAAAACACTTTGCAAGAGTTAATGGTCATTTGAACCATTTCCAGATTTGGTATGCCAAATTAATCAAGTTCATTGACCTAGTTCCCTAAGTTTCTGGGTTTTGGTCAAAATATCATTACTGTAGGCCTATGTCTTAGTGAAAATTTGGCACTGGTTTCAGGGCATTTGGTGTCACACCCTACCCCTCTGTAAGGCATAACATGATCCCGTAGTATACCTAATGAATTACCAAACCTCACCTACTGATAACCCATTAAATACACTACAAGGGATTTTAAACATTTTCTTACTTCTTTTTACAGTGGTGAGCACTATTTACAAGTATTAAATTTTTTTTTGAACTAAAGTGAAACAGCTAGCACATTTGAAGAATTAATAATTTCTGTAACAATTTTGGCAGAGTGCCATCTGTATTTTGAATAAAATAGTTCTTCAAAAACCTTTAAAAAGCACTTCAATTATTTTGTTCAATCCCCAAACTCCAATATTCAATCAACACAATAAGTTTCTCAACAATTGTCAACTCAAGTCCACAATAAATTTTCAGTGTTTTCAAAAGCTGAGACAAAAGAATATATCACAATATTTACAAACCAAAATAATTTATAAATTTAGTTTACAACTTTAATGTACAATTTTAATTTACAACTGCTCAAAACCAAGAACAATATACACATATAGCGAACATATATTACAATACAAAATGCAAAATATGTTGTACTCAATATACCCGATGAACTCTCAATGAAGCACTAGCAGCCTAGTTTGTTGCCTTGTCAGTCTGTCTATCTACGACAGCAATGAAAAGCTATCGCTGAGCCAATGTCTCAGTGGTGTGCAACATTAACAAAATACAACTTTAAATCACAAATCATAAGTCATTTAAATAGTGGATACTTAAAACCATAATTAAATTCAAAGACAGTGAATGTCATAAAGAATTTAAACTCCATTTCACAATATCACAATAAATATCAATAAATCACACACACAGCTAAATCATGTTCCAAAGTCCAATTCATCCCAAGAGCCGATGGCTAATGAGGAATAACATAGCTAGCTAGCAATAATATGAGTACTCATTTTATTCGTCCTCAACAGGCACACACCTCAACACTTTAGCCAGAGAGGGAATTCAAAGTCAATTCATCCCACTAGATAACCTAGCGAGGAATTCAATCAATATACATGATAGCTGTGGTTTCAAACTATTTACAATGTTTTTCAAGCAATAAGTATCCATCAAATATGATTAAAAAAATTTTTCACAATTAAAACAATAAAAGACAATTTGTCATAATTCATTTCAATTGAAAATTCAAAAGAAGTAACTGTTGTGCACAAACCTCTGATAAATGTCTCTTGGCTCTGACTCAGTGTTTCCTTCCCTTTCCCTGAGTCTTTGCTAACTGAAACACACAATTTGAAGTGTTTCAGTACTCATTTAAACTGTCTCTAACAATAAGGCTTAATAATTAATTTATTGAATTTTATTACTTTCCTTAGTCAACCTAAAATGTTGACTCTCGATGCACTCTAGGTGAATTAGGTTTAATGTTACCAATATGTCACATTTTATGACCTTTTAGTGTTGGTACATGTTACCAAATTCACTTTCAAGTATATTGCATTTTATTGCAATTTGCTTAATTTCGGTATACTAATTTGACCTAGCCGGATGACCTAGTTTCCTCGGTTTTCGGGTTTTGGTCCAAACTACAAACTTGTAGGTCTATGTCTTATTGCACACAGGGCAAAATTTTAGATCATTCTAAGTTGTGTAGACCAAGTTATGGTCAATTTACCAATACTGGACAGAATGTATCAAAATGGTAGGTTTAGGTCATTTTTAGGTCACTTTTGGTTTGGCCAGTTTTTATACCTGAAATTGTGCAAGCTATTCGGCTTGGTTCTGGCCATTTCTGGGCTTTTGTGTCTTCATAAGAATTGTATATATATGTCTCAACTATTCATGGAAAATATTTCAGGTCAATTGAACCTGTTTTGAGTAAGTTATGGTCAAAACACTAACTACTGCCCAAATGGTCAATTTTCAGGCTTTCAAAGCACTAATCCGGATTTGGTCATTTTTCAAGTCACCTTCTAGGCAGAATTTTGGTAAGCTTCCTTCATGAAAGTTGGCACATTTTGTGCCTAGTTTCACTTCCAATTGGTCTCATACCAATTGGAGTCACACACTTAAGGTTCTAAGCCAAAACATACACTGCCCTACTACACATTGTTCATCATTTACCAATTACACATTCAACACTTACCAAGTTAACTCTTCCATGCCAATTCTGGTTGTACCATACCATTAACACATTTTACTTCACATTTTTTTTCATTTAGGTAGCTTGTAACTACTCTCAACATACACACTATAATACAGAATTTTCCAAAGTCCCATTTACAACAATTAAAGTCCCATTTATAGCAATTCAACCACATGAACATACCTCATTTCCATGTCCAAATTCAAACAATTATTTATATACACATGCTGCCATGAATGACAACATAATTCAATAATATTTTATGAACTCAAACACTTCAATCTTCTTCATGAGGCTGCCATAAGTTTACACATACCCATCAACCTCCATTTGAAATTTTCAAGCTTACAAATCAAACTTTACTCATAGAATTCAACTACAATACAATCAAACATTTAAATCATCATTCAAATCACTATTTACATGCAAGAACAAGCTATTCAGATTGAGGTTTCATGGCTGCCAAAATGTACATCTCCATTAATTCATCTAACTTCAGAAATTCTTCCATAAATCAATTACCCACAACCTTGGTTACACTTTTAATGAAACAAGAATTGAAAACACTCACTTACCACTTTTGAACTTCTTCAAAACCTCACCAAAACTTAACTTTCTTGTTGCCTATCTACTGCCCATGGTGTGAGGATCACTTTTAAGGAAGGGACTTACAAGAATTTATGGCTTGAAGGTGGTGAAATGGGAGCTTGCATGCAATTTGGCCATGGAGGTTTCTCTCCCTTGTTTCGACTGGTTTTTCCCAAGGTTGAAGATGATAGAATTTTTTCTGTCCAAGGGTTGATTAGTGGTCCACTTAAGTGGTGTTAGTGGAGCACTAATTGAATAAAAGGATATTTTAATGTTAAACTTTCCAATTTTCCACATTTTTCTCTTATCTTTTGCTATTTAGATTATGTACCACTATTTTAATTTTTCATGACATTTTCCAAGTGTAATATTATTTATTTTTAATGGACATTTAGGTCAAAAGGCAACTCGGGGTGTCAAATGACCACAATGCCCCTGTTCGGGTTATATTCCCAATTTTTCGATAACACAGAGTTTTGTCATTTTCTTGATTTCTCGTTTTTCTTTGTACTAATTATTTAATTTTTATTTGATAATTCTAATGATATTTATACTTCAATAGATGTTCATTTAAGTCTTAAAAAATATTTTTCAGGCTTCCCCGTGGTCTAGGGCTAGTCAACGGTCCACGCCGCAACTTCCCGGTGCAGTCACCCATCGCTATGGTTTTCGGCTCGTTTAACTTGGTTAGATTTCATTGCTATTATTTTTATTTTGTTTTTCTTGTATTTTCTTTTCTTGTATTTCATTATTTTATGTCTCCTCACCAATATTTAAGTGTAGTTCTAGGCATCCTAGATGTCCGGACAACACTGGTCACCAGAACAGTAGAAAGCACTACCGAACATTGTGGTGTTATAATTCTCCCCCCCTTAAAATAAATGTCGTCCCGAAATTTTACTTGGCATCAGTCTCTGAACAGTTGTGGGTGTTGTCTCCTCATATCCTCTTCACATTCCTAAGTAGCTTCCTAGCCTGAATGATGGTTCCACAGCACTTTAACCAGGTGTTTCTATTTATTCCTCAGCTGCTTCACCTCATATGCCAGAATTTCTATGGGTTCTTCCTCATATGAGAGGTCTGGATTTACCTCAATTTCTTCAACTGATAATACATGAGATGGGTCAGATCTGTACCTCTTTAACATGGACACATGGAAGACACTGTGTATCCTTTCTAGCTCTGGAGGTAATGCTAACAGATATGCCAAAGGACCCACTCTTTTCAGAACCTCATATGGTCCGATGAAACAAGGACTCAGTTTCCCTTTTTTGCCAAATCTCATAATCCTCTTCCAAGGAGAAACTTTGAGGAATCCCTTATCACCCACTGCATATTCAATGTCTCTTCTCTTCATATCAACATAGGACTTCTGACGATCTGATGCAGCCTTGAGTCGATCTCTGATCAATCTGATCTTTTCCTTTGTCTGCTGAACAATTTCTGGCCCAATCATCTTTCTTTCACCTACTTCATCCCAACATAGGGGAGTTTTGCACTTCCTGCCATACAAAGTTTCATATGGAGGCATTCCAATGCTTGATTGGTAGCTGTTGGTATAAGCAAACTCAATCAAAGGCAGGTGTGTATCCCAACTACCTTCAAACTCAATCACACAAGCCCATAGCATATCCTCCAATATCTAAATTACCCTCTCAGACTGGCCATCTGTCTATGGGTGGAATGCTGTGCTGAAGTTCAATCTATTTCCTAGGGCTCTCTGAAGACTACCCCATAATCTAAAAGTGAACCTAGGATCTCTGTCAGATACAATTGCTACTGGCACTCCATGCAGTCTTACAATCTCATTTATGTACAATCTAGCCAATCTCTACAAACTATAGTCCATCCAGACTGGCAAAAAGTGAGCAGACTTGGTTAGTCTATCAACTATAACCCATACTGCATCATGACTATTCTGTGTCCTCGGAAGTCCCATCACAAAATCCATAGTTATTCGTTCCCATTTCTACTCTTGTACTGGCAATGGATGTAACAAACCAGCTGGAACTTGATGTTCTGCCTTCACTTGCTGACAAGTTAGGCATTTGGAAACAAATTCAGCTATATCGCTCTTCATACCCCTCCACCAATAATGTTCTTTTAGCCCTCTGTACATTTTAGTTTCACCAGGGTGCATAGCAAAAGGGGACTCATGTGCTTCCTTCATAATGATCTGTCTCAATTCCACATCATTAGGAACGTACATTCTACCCTGATGTAGTAGTAAACCATCATCTCTCACAAAGAATTCAGGTTTCTTGCCCTGCTAGACCTCCTTCAGTAGATTCTAATATTTTTCATCACTCTGAGTAGCCATTCTAATCTGATCAATCAACACTGGCTGTACATGCCATGCAACTACTGTCTGTCCTACATCATCAATCTCCAAACTGGCATGCTGTGCTTTCAACTCATGTACCATGGACAAAGTAGAAACTCTGAGACTTGCCATAGTCTTGCGACTTAAGGCGTCAGCCACCACATTTGCTTTCCCTGACTGATAGTCTATTAAGCAATCATAGTCTTTAATCAATTCTAACCATCTCCACTGCCTCAAGTTCAATTCCTTCTGGGTGCCCAAGTACTTCAAGCTCTTGTGATCTGTGTAAATGTAGCATTTCTCTCCATACAAATAATGTCTCCAGATCTTCAGAGCAAAAACAATAGCTGCAAGCTCCAAATCATGTGTTGGGTAGTTCCTCTCATGCGGTTTCAGCTGGCGTGATGCATAAGCAATGACATTCCGATCTTGCATCAGTACACAGCCTAACCCATTGTGAGAAGCATCACTATAAACTGTGTATTCTTTACCCGGTGTAGGTAAAGTAAGGACTGGAGCTTCAGTCAAACACCTCTTCAACTCATCAAAACTCTGCTGGCATTTATCTGTCCATTGAAATTTTACATCTTTCCTAAGCAGCTTGGTCAGTGGAGATGCTAACATAGAAAACACTTTCACAAGCCGGCGGTAATATCCAGTAAACCCAGAAAACTGCGAATTTCTATGATATCGGCTTCCAATTAAGGATAACATCTACCTTGCTGGAATCTACCTTGATCCCTTCAGCTGACACAACATGTCCCCAGAAGGAGATTTCTTTTAGCCAAAATTCACATTTCGATAATTTGGCGTACAGCTATTTCTCCCTTAAGGTCTGCAGTATAATCCACAGATGTCTGTCATGCTCCTATGCATTCCTCGAATATATCAAAATGTCATCAATAAACACCACCACAAATTGGTCGAGATATGGTCTGAAGATAGTGTTCATCAGATCCATAAAAGCAGCTGGAGCATTAGTTAACCCGAATGGCATTACTAGAAACTCATAGTGGCCATATCGAGTTTTGAAAGCAGTCTTTGGAATACTCTGCTCTTACACCTTCAATTGATAATAACCAGATCGCAAATCAATTTTGGAGAATACAGCTGCACCCTTCAACTGATCAAATAGATCATCAATGCGAGGCAATGGATATCTGTTTTTTATTGTCACCTTATTCAACTGTCGGTAATCAATACATAAGCGAAGAGTGCCATCTTTCCTCTTAACAAACAATACTGGCACTCCCCAAGGTGACACACTAAGGCGGATGAAGCCCTTTTCAAGTAGTTCTTGCAACTGTACCTTCAACTCCTTCAACTCTGCTGGCGCCATTCTATATGGTGTTATGGAGAATGGATCCACACTAGGCATAACATTAATTTTAAACTGCATCTCTCTTTCTGGAGGTAATCCTGGCAATTCATCAGGAAACACATCTAGAAAGTCATATATTGTAGGAATGTCCCTCAATGCTGGACTCCCCACTTGGGTGTCTACCACATGTGCCAAGTATGCTTCACACCCCTTTCTGATCATTTTTCTGGCTAATGCAGCTGAAATGATGTTTGATGCCAATAGCTGCCTCTCCCCATGTATTACCACATCAGCATCTTGAGGAGATCAAAAGTGCGATCTTTCACCTACAAATCAATCATGGCGTGATGCCTGGCTAACCAATCCATGCCCAAGATGATATCATAATCTCTGAAGGGCATTTCAATGAGATCAGATAGAAAAGTATGTCCTTGGATCACCAAAGGACAATCCCTATACATTCTATTAACCCTGACCTCTTATCCTAACGGACTTGTTACTAGCACCTTAAAGTCCATTTTTGTACATGGAACAGCAATGCAATCAATGATGCTAGCACTCACATAGGAATGGGTAGAACCTGGATCAAATAATACAAACACATCTTGATTAAAAGTTGAGAAGGTACCAGCCACAATATCAGATGTCTCAGCCTCTTCTCTCTATCTCATTGCATAGACTCTGACTGGAGCACTACCTTGTTCTGATTGATTCACTGTGCCTTGGCTACCTGCTGGACTACCTCTACCCCTGCCTCTAACTCTGCTAGGTTGTTGTGAACCTCTAGTGGTAGGACTCTGAACTGACCTTTCTGTAGTAGTAGGAGGTGGTCCAACTCTACGGGCACAAGTGTAGTCCTTAGCAAAATGTCCTGTGGCTCCACAGTTATAACAGGCTCCTATGGCCTTATAGCATACCCCACCATGAGTTCTTCCACAAGTTTCACAATGGCGGGGAGGGTAGGAACTTTTGGTACTCTGGTGACCAGATAGAGGAGGTTTCTGTCCCGAATATCTTCCCCTACCGGACTTCTTACCACCTCTGTTGTGTCCCCCAAAGTTTTTCCTCTTTCCAGTAGGACCACTAGAACTCTGTTCTACTAACTTTCCCTCTTTTTCTGTCTTCTCTGATTTCTTTTTCTCAGGAGCCACTTCAGATTCAATCTTTCTAATTCTAGTGCTTGAGAAATAAGCTGAGAGAAGTTGTTATGTTTGAATCCAACCACTTGTAATCTGATACTGGGCTTCAAGTCAGTTTCAAACCTCTTACATCTCTTCCTGTTGGTAGAAAGTAGACTTACTGTATAATGACTCAGGCGGGAAAATTCCCTTTCATATTAAGCTACCGACCTACTCCCCTATTTCAGACTTAGTAACTCTTGCAGCTTCTAGTCCACATAAGCATCAGGGACATATTTTTGTCTGAACTCCTGTAGAAAATCATTCCATGTTAGCACTGAAGGTTCTACTAGACTATGGGGAATGATTTTCCATCAGTCATATGCATCCCCCTGTAGCAGAGACACTGAATATTCAAATCTGAGCTCCTCTGTACAATGTAGCTTCTTGAGCACCCTATCCATTCTTTCTAACCACTGTTCTGCCTCTAGAGCATCTACTGTTCCCTTGAACTCAGTAGCCCCATATTTCATCAATTTGTCATACTGCCTAGAGGAAGATTGGGGTTGTACCACTAGTGTCTGTAGTGGGACTTGAGTATGCATGTTACCAACCATCTGTTGGAACATTGCAGCCATCTGCAGAGCGAACTGAGCAGGAAACTGCAGTACCGAGGGGGCTGGTGCTGCTGATCCACTGACATTGTGTAGGGCTGGGGCATCCCCTTGTACCTCAGCCTCTATAGATTAATCGACTGAACGATCCCCCTCTTCCATAGTCAATTTGAGGATCTTAGACCTCCTGAACAAATAACACAAGGTGATTTCCTCTTGTTAGTGCATCTTTATAATGTAATGTAATGTATGTATCAAATAATGACATTGAGCAGTTGTACTATAAAGAAAGAATATTCAAATTACAGGTGAAAACAAAATTTAAAAACTAGCTCTGATACCACTAAAACAAGTCATACCCTATCCCTCTATAAGGCATAACATGATCCCGTAGTATACCTAATGAATTATCAAACTTCGCCTACTGATAACCCATTAAATACACTACAAGGGATTTTAAACCTTTTCTTACTTCTTTTTAGAGTGGTGAGCACTATTTACAAGTGTGGAAAATTTTTTTGAACTGAAGTGAAACAGCTAACACATTTGAAGAATTAATAATTTCTGTAAGAATTTTGGTAGAGTGCCATCTGTATTTTGAATAAAACAGTTCTTCAAAAACCTGTAAAAAGCACTTCAATTATTTTGTTCAATCCCCAAACTAAAATATTCAATCAACACAATAAGTTTATCAATAATTGTCAACTCAAATCCATAATAATTTTCCAGTGTTTTCAAAAGCTGAGACAAAAGAATATATCACAATATTTACAAACCAAAATAATTTACAAATTTAGTTTACAACTTTAATGTACAATTTTAATTTACAACTGCTCAAAACCAAGAACAATATATACATACAGTGAACATACATTACAATACAAAATGCAAAATATGGTATACTCAATATACCCGATGAACTCTCAATGAAGCACTAGCAGCCTAGTCTGCTGCCCTGTCAGTCTGTCTACCTGCGACAGCAATGAAAAGCTATCGCTGAGCCAATGTCTCAGTGGTGCACAACATTAACAAAATGCAACTTTAAATCACAAATCATAAGTCATATATATAGTGGATACTTAAAACCATAATTAAATTCAAAGACAGTGAATGTCATAAAGAATTTAAACTCCATTTCACAATATCACAATAGATATCAATAAATCACACACACAGCTTAATCATGTTCCAAAGTCCAATTCATCCCAAGAGCCGATGGCTAATGAGGAATAACATAGCTAGCTAGCAATAATATGAGTACTCATTCTATTTGTCCTCAATAGGCACACACCTCAACACTTTAGCTAGAGAGGGAATTCAAAGTCAATTCATCCCACTAGACAAGCTAGCGAGGAATTCAATCAATATACATGATGGCTGTGGTTTTAAACCATTTACAATGTTTTTCAAGCAATAAGTATCCATCAAATATCATTAAGACAATTTTTCACAATTAAAACAATAATAGAAAATTTATCATAATTCATTTTAATTGAAAATTCAAAAGAAGTAACTGTTGTGCACAAACCTCTGATAAATGTCTCTTGGCTCTGACTCAGTGTTTCCTTCCCTTTCCCTAAGTCTTTGCTAACTGAAACACACAATTTAAAGTGTTTCAGTACTCATTTAAACTGTCTCTAACAATAAGGCTTAATAATTAATTTATTGAATTCTATTACTTTCTTTAGTCAACTTAAATTGTTGACTCTCGGTGCACTCTAGGTAAATTAGGTTTAATGTTACCAATATGTCACATTTTATGGCCTCTTAGTGTTGGTACATGTTACCAAATTCACTTTCAAGTATATTGCATTTTATTGCAATTTGCTTGATTTCGGTATACTAATTTGACCTAGGCGGACGACCTAGTTCCCTCGGTTTTCGGGTTTTGGTCCAAACTACAAACTTGTAGGTTTATGTCTTATTGCATGTGGGGTAAAATTTCAGGTCATTCTGAGTTATGTAGACCATGTTATGGTCAATTTACCAATGCTGGACAAAATATATCAAAATGATAGGTTTAGGTCACTTTTGGTTCGTCCAGTTTTTATATCCGAACTTGTGCAAGCTATTTGGCTTGGTTCTGGCCATTTCTAGGCTTTGGTGTCTTCATAATAATTGTAGAAATATGTCTCAACTATTCATGATAAAAATTTCAGGTCAATTGGACCTGTTTTGAGTAAGTTATGGTCAAAACACTAACTACTACCCAAATGGTCAATTTTCAGGCTTTTAAAGCACTAATCCGGATTTGGTCATTTTTCAAGTCACCTTCTAGGCAGAATTTTGGTAAGCTTCCTTCAATGAAAGTTGGCACATTTTGTGCCTAGTTTTACCTCCAATTGGTCTCATACCAATTGGAGTCACACACTTAAGGTTCTAAGCCAAAACATACACTGCCCTACTACACATTGTTCATCCTTTACTAATTACACATTCAACACTTACCAAGTTAACTCTTCCATGCCAATTCTGGTTGTACCATACCATTAACACATTTTACTTCACATTTTTGGTCATTTTGGAAGCTTTTAACTACTCTCAACATACACACTATAATACAAAATTTTCCAAAGTCCCATTTCCAACAATTAAAGTCCCATTTATAGCAATTCAACCACATGAACATACCTCATTTCCATGTCCAAATTCAAATAATTACTTATATACACATGCTGCCATGAATGACAACATAATTCAACAATATTTCATGAACTCAAACACTTCAATCTTCTTCATGAGGCTACCACAAGTTTACACATACCCATCAACCTCCATTTGAAATTTTCAAGCTTACAAATCAAACCTTACACATGGAATTCAACTACAATACAATCGAACATTTAAATCATCATTCAAATCACTATTTACATGCAAGAACAAGCTGTTCATATTGAGTTTTCATGGCTGCCAAAATGTACATCTCCATCAATTCATCAAACTTCAAAAATTCTTCCATAAATCAATTACCCACAACCTTGGTTACACTTTTAATGAAACAAGAATTGAAAACACTCACTTACCACTTTTGAAGTTCTTCAAAATCTCACCAAAACTTAACTTTTTTGCTGCCTATCTACTACCCATGGTGTAACACCCCTAAGTTCGGTAGTGCGTTCTACTGCTCTGGTGACCAGTGCTGTCTGGACGGCTAGGAAGCCTAGAACTACACTTCAATATGAATGAGGAGACATAAATAATGAAATACAAGAAAAGAAAGTATAAGAAAAACAAAGGAAAAATGATAGCAAAGAAATGTGATCAAGTTAAACGAGCCGGGAAACCTAGCGATGGGTGATCAGACCGAAGTCACGGCGTGGACCGTTGGCTGGATCACTGTAAAACATTTATGGTACATAAATATACCTTTGTTGAAGAATAAATATCATTAGAAATCTCATAGAAAAATTAAATAATTAGTACAAAGAATAGTTAAAAAACGAAAAACAGACAAAACCGTATCTGAAAAATCGAAATTCCACGAGCAGGGCATTATGGTCATTTGACATCCCGAAGTGTCTTTTGACCTAAATGTCCATTAAAAATAAATAGTATTACACTTAGAAAATAAAATGAAAAATTAAATTGGTGGTACCTAAAATAAATAGTGGAAATTATGGGTTAAATGTGGAATAAATGAATAATTACTTTATTATATGATTAAGTGACTAAGTGGACCACTAAGGGGATTAATTAAATACATAGTGGGACATGTGTACACTTAAAATGCAGCTGAATAAGTCATCTTCCTCATTTGCATTCAAATTGCCGAATTGAAGAGTGAAGGAAACTCCATAGCCATTTTTCATGCAAGCTTTCTTAACTCTCCATTTTCAACTCCAACCTCTTAGTGTTCTTCATTAAACTTTGTCTACACATCACAAAGAAGATATTGATACTAATTTTGAGAAGTTTGATGAAGGTTTAGCAAGTTACAATTAAAGGTAAGTTTACATTTTTGAGAATTTCTTTGTTAAAGTTTATGTTCATGTTATGGGTGTTAGTTTGGTGAAAGAAAATCTTGAGTTTGAAGGGTTATTGTTGTTTTCATTTTGGACAGCCATGAGTCACGTTTTTGATGAGATATTTGTGCATATAATTGATGAGAAATGGTGTTGATCATGATGAATTAGTAACCTAGTGAATTATTTCATGTTTATGTGGTGATTTATGCACTTGGATGGGAAATTGCAAAATGGACGGCACTTTGATGTTGAAGAATGGTTTGTGGCAGCTTGGGGACACTTGAGTAATGGTATATATTGAAGGAAATGTATGTAGAATATTAACCTAGAAGGATTGATGATATGTATGTAGATTGATCTTGTAAAGTGTGTGTAAAATTTGTAATGGTTAGGTGTGTTTGTAATAGTACTTAGAAATTGTAATTGTGAATGATATTGGTGTGTTGAGGCTGATTGGAATCTGCCCAAAATAATGTTAATGTAAAGTAGAAAGTGCTTTTGGTAATGTACCAAAACTGATTTGGTAGGGTATGGAAGTAAACTTTGCAAGGTAAATATGTGTTTTGAATGGGGTGTGAAAAGCATATTGAGGGCAGTACACATTTTAGCCTATAACCTTAAATGTGTAACCTCAATTGGTATGAGACCAATTTGAGGTGAAACTAGGCACAAAATGTGCCAACTTTCATTGAGAAACCATGCCAAAATTCTGCTTGCAAGGTGACCTAAAAAAATGACCAATTCGGATTAGGTGCAATTAGGACCTGAAAAATGACCAATTGGGCAGCAGTGAGTGTTTAGGCCATAACTCACTCAAACCAGGTCCAATTGACCTGAAATTTTAACCAAGAACAGTTAAGACCCATACCTACAAGTCTTATGAAGACACCAAAGCCCAGAAATGACCATAAGCAAGTCAAACAACTTGCACAAGTTCGGGTCCAAAAACTGGCCGAACCAGAATTGACCAATTTGACCTAAAATTGACCTAAAATGGTACCATTTGACCAGCAAGAGTGTAATGACCATAACTCGGTCTACTTAACTCGGATTGACCTGAAATTTTGCACCGCGGTCCATAAGACCTAAATCTACAAGTTTGTAGTTTTGACCGAGACCCGAAAACCGAGGGAACTAGATCGTCCGGTTAGGTCAAACCAGTGTCCCGGAATCCAGCAATTTGCATTAAAATGCACTAAGCAAGGAAATGACTTTGGTAAAACATACCAAACCTAAAACCCTATCAAATGTGACATATTAACGCTAAAACCTAATTTACCTAAAAGCAACGAGGGTCGGTATATTAGGTGATTAAGTGAATAATTGAGTTCATGCATTATTTACCAAACACCATCGATAGAGACAGTTTAATTTGGTGCTGAAACACTTCAAATTGTGTTTCTCGATTAACAAGGACTCGGCAAAGGAAAGAAATCCGAGTCGGGACCGGAGACAAATATCGAGGTTTGTGCACAACAACTGTTTCTTTTGAATTATTTTCAATGGAAATAAATATTGACTATTTGCATATCATTGTTTTAAATTGTGGAAATGTGTTTGGTGGACACTTATTGATTGAAAAACATTGTGAATGGTTTGAAACTGTGAAAAATTGTTTGAATGGTATTTGATGGATACTTATTGATTGAAAAGCAACGTAAATGGTTTTGTGGAAATTGAAGTGAATTACGAATTGTGTTGCCATTTTGTGAATGAAATTATAACTTTGGAAATTTATTGGATTCTTACGGATCATTTGAATAAAATGTTTGGAATTGTTTTGACTCACAATTGGCATGACACTGATAATATGTTCCTCCTCCATTAATGGGGTGAGTGTGATTATTCCTCCCTCTTTGACTTATTAGTCTGGGGTGAGTATGATTATGTTCCTCCCTCTTTGACTTCCCAGTCTGAGGTGAGTATGGATGAGTTCTCATTATATAGCTAGCTTCCTCCCTCATTGATTTCGATTATTGGGGTGAGCATGTCTTGTCGTGGTGTACAACACGGCATATATGGAAAATTTGTGTCATGACTTAAATTGTGATATTGATTGGCAACACTGTATTCTTCAGTTATTTGATCGAATTGTGTTATTGATTTGCAAAACGGTATTATTCAGTTATTTAATCAAATTGTGTCATTGATTGGAAAAACTGTGTTATTCAGTAATTTGATCAAATTGTGTATGAATTGGCAATACGGTATTCTTAAGCTATTTGACTAAATTGTGTTATTATGAATTTTGATAATTTGTGAATTGGAGTTTAAATTTCTTATGACATTCATTGTCTTGAAATCAACTATGGTTTTAAGTATCCACTAATGATATGATTTATGAATTGTGATTTAAAATTGTATTTGGTTAATGTTGTGCACCACTGAGACATTGTCTCGTGATAGCTTTATTCTTTATCGCAGTAGAGAGACAGAGCAGAGTTAGGTCGCTAGTATCGCCAGCGAGAGATTTTTGGGTATAGTGAGTATACCACATGTGGCATTTTGTATTGTAATGTATATTCACTGTATGTATATTTTGTTCTTGGTTTTGAGCAGTTGTAAATTTAAGTTGTACAGTAAAGTTGTAAAATAATTATGAGTTATTTGGCTTGTAAAAATTGTGTTATATCTTTGTATCTTAGTCTTTGAAAATCACTGTGGATTTGACTTGAGAAATGTGTTGTGTTGATAAAAATGTTGGAGTTGAGATTTGAAAATATATTGAAGTGCTTTTTACAGGTTTTCTGAAGAACTGTTTTGTCCAAAATACAAATGGCACCTTGCCAAAATTTTTACAGATATTCCAAATAAATCAAATGAGTTAGTTATTTCACTTCAGCTCACCAAAGTCTTTCACACCTGTAAATAGTGCTCACCACTGTAAAAGAAGTAAGAAAAGTTTTTAAAATCCCTTGTAGTGTATTTAATGGATTATCAGTAGACGGAGTTGGTAATTCATTAGGTATACTACGGGATCATGTTATGCCTTACAGAGGGGTAGGGTGTGACACATGGTGTGAGGAACACTTTTAAGGAAGGGACTTACAAGAATTTATGGCTTGAAGGTGGTGAAATGGGAGCTTGCATGCAATTTGGCCATGGAGGTTTCTCTCCCTTGTTTTGGCTGGTTTTTCCCAAGGTTGAAGATGACAGAATTTTTTTTGTCCAAGGGTTAATTAGTGGTCCACTTAAGTGGTTTTAGTGGAGCACTAATTGAATAAAAGGATATTTTAATGTTAAACTTTCCAATTTTCCACATTTTTCTCTTATCTTTTGCTATTTAGATTATGTACCACTATTTTAATTTTTCATGACATTTTCCAAGTGTAATATCATTTATTTTTTATGGAAATTTAGGTCAAAAGGCAACTTAGGGTGTCAAATGACCACAATGCCCCTGTTCGGGTTGTATTCCCAATTTTTCGGTAACACCGAGTTTTATCGTTTTCTTGATTTCTCATTTTTCTTTGTACTAATTATTTAATTTTTCTTTGATATTTCTAATGATATTTATACTTCAATAGATGTTCATTTAAGTCTTAAAAAATATTTTCCAGGGTTCCCCGCAGTCCAGGGCTAGTCAACGGTCCACGTCGCAACTTCCCTGTGCGGTCACTCATCGCTATGGTTTTTGGCTCATTTAACT
Source organism: Hevea brasiliensis (assembly GCF_030052815.1). Classification (NCBI taxonomy): domain Eukaryota; kingdom Viridiplantae; phylum Streptophyta; class Magnoliopsida; order Malpighiales; family Euphorbiaceae; genus Hevea; species Hevea brasiliensis. The sequence continues at coordinate 54,518,294 of NC_079497.1, read as the reverse complement.
TGGTTACATTTCATTGCTATTATTTTTTTTTTTGGTTTTTCTTGTATTTTCTTTTCTTTTATTTCATTATTTTATGTCTCCTCACCAATATTTAAGCGTAGTTCTAGGCATCCTAACTGTCCGGACAACACTGATCACCAGAACAGTAGAACGCACTACCGAACATAAGGGTGTTACATTTGGAGTTATATGGACCAAGTTACGGTCATTTTACTATTGCTGGTCAAGTTGCACTTTTATTGCAAAGTTTAGGTCATTTTTAGGTCAAAGTCAATTTGGCCAGTTTTTGTAACCCAACTTGTGCAAGCATTTTGACTTGGTTCTGGTCATTTTTGGGCTTTGGTGTCTTCATAAGAGTTGTAGCTCTATGTCTAAGCTTTCAATGGTATATATTTCAGGTCATTTGGACCTGTTTTGTAACATCCTCACTTTAGCTAGTCCGTACAGTCTACTATTCTGGTGACCAATGTCGGTTCGGACAGCTAGAACGTCCGGAAAAATATTTAAACTAAAGTGAGGAACCATAATTAACTCAAATATTAATTAGAAAAATTTAGGAAAAATTTTAGAAATAAAATACAGCCAAGTTAAATGAGCCGGTGCCCTAGCGATGGGTAACCTAGTGAGAAGTTGCGGTTCTCGCAACTAAGAGCCCTAGACCTGGGGGAAAAATTATAAAATAATTATTGGGACTCCAGAGAAGGGTCATTGAGGGTTTTATGGCATTAGAATGCCAAGGAAATGCTTTGAAAAAATTTTTCAATCGGTACAGACAATTTTGGCTCGTTAAGCTAAACGGAGGGCATTTTGGTCATTTCGTCTTTAGAGATGATTTTTGGCTAACTTGTCCAGTTAAATAAATAATTTTTATAACATAAAAGATGAATAAATATTGTTAAAAATTTAATTGCAATTAAATAGGCAAGAAAAGATGAGAAAATGAAAGAAAATGGATGTATGACATCATAATGATGTCATTAAGATTCTCCCAACCAACCCAATGTAGACACATGGTATAAACTTATTTAAAAGAGATAAAATGGGCCGGAAAATGAACAAAAAATCAGACTTCTCATTTCTTCTTTCTTCTTTGCCGTGAGCCTCCACCATAGCCACCATTTTCAAGCTTTTTCAAGCTTGATTTCACTAGCTTCTACCCCACTAAACCTTATACTCCCAACACAAAAAAGTGTTCTTGCATCTTGGTAATTCTTTTGGGAGCAAAAAGAAAGCAAAAGGAAGAGCTTTAGCAAGTGAGAAAATCTCACCTCATAGAGGTTAGTGACCTAACCATGAATTTCACTTTAAATTCATGTTAAGGACTTTGAATGAGTGTAAATTACAAGGAAAAATTATTAAATACTATGTGTATGCCATTCCATAAATTTCAGCAGCCTTGGTTGGGTATGATTATGATGAGTTTTATGGAGTTAAAATGATAGTTTGGCTGCCCTCAATATGCATGAATTGAATGGATTGATGAAATGCAATGATAATGCATGTTTTTGTAATGTTGAGTTAGGGTTTGGGGTGGAAAAAATGAGACTTTGATCATGTGATGATGGAAGTAGATTTTAATGGTCAATTAGTGACCATTTGGTTTGGTTTGAATAAAAAATGAAGTGAATGGTGTAGTGGGATTGGAGTTGGGTGTGGCTGCCCTTGGTGACCTGCAGAATTGGACATGAGTCCAGCATGTTTGGACAGCAATAACTTGAACTATATAGGTCCAATTGGAGCAAGGCCAATTGGACATGAAAATAGACACATAATGGCACAAATTTGGTGAAGAAACTATGCCCAGAAAACCAAACCAAGTGGACCAAAAGATTGCCCTAATCCGGGTGACTTGCATTCTGCCTGGGCAAAATGACCAAATGAACAGTATTTGGTCATTTGGCCATAACTCAGTCTAAAAAGGTCCAATTGACCTGAAATTTTACCAGTAACAAGCTGAGATATAGATATACAACTTTCATGAAGAAACCTAACCCAAATTATGATCAGAACATAATCAAAAAGTGAGTTTCATTCACTGTTCCTAACACTATAGATTTGGTCAGTCCAGAAATTCTGGAAAAACTTTCAATCCGGCCAGTTGTGGTTTTTGGGCCATAACTTGACCTACAAAACTCCAAATGGAGTGATTCAAAAAAGGAAATGTAACTAGACAAAATAAGGAACAACTTTCATGTTGATCATTTTACCAAATTCCCACTGCAAAAATGACTAATGGAACAGTAAATGCAAAGCATGAAAACTGAAAATTCTGCCCAATTAACATTAAGCTTAGAAATGGTATTGGCAACCAATACCAACAAATTTTGAATGCAAAATGTGGTATGTTAGGAGTATTAAAACCAATGTACCTATTGTCTATGCAAAAGTCAACATTTAGTTGACTAATGAAATGAATAGTAACATTCAAACTTGAAATTCAAAAATTGTGAAATTTAAAAGTGTAATTTAAAAGTGTAATATGCCCTAGTATACCTAACAAGATTGGTTTGGATAGCTTGGCATGCCAATAGGGTTCTGTTAGCAGTACAGCACATGGCATTTTGCCATTCTGTGATTTCATGGCTTTTAGCCATTCTGACATTATGTTGAGACTTGGCCTTGTGCCTAATGTTATTACAGCTTATTAGCTGTTCTGTTGCACACCGGGAGACACAATGTGACTGATGGTGTGATGGTCCGAGGTACTTAGTACCCAGTGCCAGTTTATCCATTTATCCAATCCAGTTGACTAATATGGGTTACTCGGGCAATGATAATAAACCTTACCAAATATTATTTGAATAACACTGCAAATAATATCAGAAATTAAGTCTACTAAAAAATGTAAACATACATTCTGCATACCTATTTTTATTATATTTTATTTTATTTTATATTGTCACCACTAAGCAGAATTGCTTAGCCCGTCGCTTTTGCCATGCGCAGGTACTGGAGACCTAGCTAGGGAGCCCAGCAGACATCAGACAGGGTGAGCCTACAGAGCTGCATCCGGAGTCCAGAGTCACCTCGCCTTTGCAGTGCGTATGGTAGGACATTAGGATTTTGGGTAGCATTTTGTATTTTGTACTTTGTATTAGTTTTGGGATTGTAACTATAAACTCTTGAAATTATTTGATGATGTAAATATATGAAATTTCATATTATTGAAATTTTCTGTATATTATGTTGAGAAATATTTATGAATGTGCTTCCAGTAATAAAGTGAAAAGAAAAATTTCTGAAAATAGTGTTGTAATTTGAGATTGAGATTTTGAGATTAACTTGAAATGTGTATAATGGAGTTTGGATTTGGAAATTATATTGGAAGTGTTTTTAAGCAAGTTCAGAAGAACTGTTTTTCCAATTTACAGCCGGTACTCTACCAGATTTTCTATAAAATTTGTGAAAAAATTCAGATTTATAAAAAATTGTAAATAAATGAATTAAAAGGGATAAATTGTAATTGAAACATGAATTGGTGCTCCAGCACACTGAGTGACATAACTTGCTCTGCTACACTGTAAACGGGTAAGGGGTGTCACATGTTTTGAGTGAGTTATGGCCAAAATACTGACTAGTGTTCATATGGTCAAAATTCTGGGTTTTCATGTCATCCAATTCCGGATTTAAGCAATCTTTTAGGTCACTTCTAGGCAGAATTTAGGCATGACTTATGCATGAAAATTGGTCTACTATAAGTCACATTTTACCTCCAATTGGCCTCATACCAATTGGGGTCACTCAAATTCAATAATGGCTTAAAATGTATACTGCCCTTAACACAATTCTCAAACACCAACCAATGCTCATTCAACTTGCTATAACTTAATTTCTCATACCCAATTCTGAATTGGTATCATACTATAACCATTCATCACATCACCTTTTGGTCACTTTGGGCAGTTTATACAAGTCCTCAATTGTACATTACACAACCTCAATTCACAAAAAGTCCAAATTAACATAATGTATATGAAATAACTAACTAATACATAGGAATTCAATTACCAATTTTTGCTATATACTTCCACTAATGTATCAACACCCAAAATCAATATTTACATTCATAAATCAACACTCTCCAATGGAACTCAAGGCTGCCAAAAATAACAATTTTCCAAAGCCTTCAATTTTTTTTTTTCAAACCCCAATTCTAAAGCTTAATTCACAACTTACACATGAAATTGAATTCCTAACCTTACAATTTACTTTAATCCCCACTAATTCTTATCAACTAACATCAATTGTAAGTGAGAATAATCTACTCACCCTTCCTTTCCATGGCTGCCAAAAGTTACACCCAACAATTACTCAAGTAATTCTTTCAATTTTTCAACCAAAATACTACTCACAACCTCAACACAAGTTTTTATTAAGCAAAGGAAGAAAATGGACATTTACCTCTTATTGGAGCTTGCTAAAACTTTACCAAAACCTCTCTTTCTTGCTCCCTGTCTCTTCTCCGAGGTGTATGGACAACTTTTAATGAAGGGGGCTTGAGGTTTCCATGGTTAGATCATGGGTGGATGAAGTTTCACTTATAGACGACAATGGAGGTTTTTGTTTGAGAATGAATTCGGCTTGAAGATGGAAATGAGGAAGAAGAAGATGGACCTTTCTTGTTCATTAGCACCATTTTATACTCCACTTAGTGCTCCACTAATCTAAATTAATATTAAAATAATCCTAAGTTTTCCATAATTATAATTAACACCCTAATTTCTCACTATTTAATTTTATGTCAAATTTTCTATTTTCATGATATTTTCTAAATTTAATACTACTAATTTTTTATGGACATTTAGGTCAAAAGTTAAGTCTAGGTATTAATTGACCAAAATGCCCCTCTTCGGGTTGTATTTCGGATTTTTTGGTACTACCGATTAATTCTTTGACCCGCTAATTTCTTTAATTTTCGTTTTTCTTTGTACTAATTAATTAAATTTTCTTTGACATTTTTAAGTCAATTATATTTCAATAAGTCTTTAATTATGTCTCAAAACTCAATTCTGGGGGTTCCCCGCGGTCCCGGGGTCAGCTATTGCTTGCGCTGTAACTTCCCAGTGCGGTCACCCATCGCTTCGATGTTGGCTCGTTTAACTTAGTTTCACTTTCTCTCTTTTATTTTTCTTTAAATTTTCTTTTTATTTATTTCATCATTTTATGCCTGTTTATTATCACTGAAGTATAGTTCTAGACATCCTGACTTGTCCGGACCGACATTAGGTCACCAGAATAATTGAATCTACGGACTACGTAAAGTGAAGGCGTTACACAATGTAACTGCCTCAGCACTCTCTCAGTCCGCTCTAGCCAATGCTCAGCAGCGGATGGGTCGTCCTCCCTCTTACCCATAAAGTCAACAACCCCATACTTTCTTAACTTCTCTAGTGGGGACCATTGTGTAGGCTGTGGGGTGGCTCTGATAAACTGGCAGAGCATCTGAGTCATTTGCTCCAAAAACGCCTGCTGCGTTCTACCCGCTGTACCTTGGGATGACTCTTTTCTCCTGTCTCGCCCCTGACTATGGACAGGTGCATGACTACCAATGTCCTCCTCCTCCACTAGTTTGTAAGACCCTTCCTCTGAAGGATCAGACTCCATCAATCCTATGAAACAAACAAAGAACATATCTGCACTCGACTCCTAAATAAGGGTTCATGCATCTTATGCACACTATATCTTTCTATCTATCTATGCCTTGGAACGCCTAAACCTTTGCTCTGATAATAATAAATGTAACACCCCTCACCCGACTACAGTGTAGCCGAGGAAGGCGTGCTACATTCGGTGTCAGAGCACCATATCCTGTCTTATTGTCTACAATATTAATTTAATTTCCATTTAATTTTATTATCTCACTTGTAGAATTTTTTTTTATCGCATTTCATTTGCTTTTATGGAGACCCAGACAGAGTCCCCTTTGTTCTATTAGTGCATGGTGGGTTTCATGTTACCTATTAAAACAATTTATATCCATTTCATCACGTCACTTCTCATGCTCATATCAATTTCAAGAAAATAAATTACATTTCATTCATATAAAGTTTACATATACAATAATTTATAATTTATATACAATTCAAAATTATTTACATCATTTACTTATGTACAGTGATCCAAAATGCAAAATTTAAATACACATAAGCCCTACCCTATCACACCTTACCCCTCTGTAAGGCATAACATGATCCCGTAGAATACCTAATGAACTACCGAACTTCATCTACTGATAACTCACTAAGTACACTACAAGGGATTTTAAAACCATTTTCTTACATTTTGGAAGAAGTGAGCATTTTGGTAGGAATTTAAAATATTTAATTGAAGTTTCAAAACTAGTTAAAATTTTTGTCCATTTTTATTTTTTCACAATTTAGTAAAAATTTCGGCAGAGTGTCATCTGTATTTTGAGAAAATAGTTTTTCAAAAACCTATAAAAACACTTCCAATATTTGTTTTCACAACTTCCAACCACCAAAATAACTTAGTTCATCATAATGCAATTCAAGTCCACAATTCAATTAAAATTTGTCATTTCAAAATATCTCATCAATTCATTCACATTGCATTTAATATTTAATTTACAAATATATATCTTAATTTACAAAAAGAAAATCCAAAATACTATATTACAATTTACTGTACAACTGCTCAACTTTACATTAATACATATGACATTACAATATTTACATCAAAATAACTACAAGGGTATAAATAAATACCCGTACCAAAAAGGTCAATGTAGTCCTCTATCTCAATAGCAACTCACTCTACTGCTTTTTCCTTGCCCTTATCTGCGACAGTAAAATAAGCTATCGCTGAGTATAAAAAATACTCTGTGGTGCACAATAAAAATTCAAAATAGAGTACATAAAACATTTATTGATAAATCACAATTTAAATATTTCACAATAACATTTCACAAATTATCAAAACTCATTATAGCACAATTTTGGTCAAATAATTTAATAAACACGGTGTTGCTAATTCATACACAATTTAAGCCACGACACAAAATTTCTGATCAATGCCACGTTGTACACCACGACAAAGCAATCTACAACCTCACTAATCGAAATCAATGACGGAGGTGGCTAGCTAGCTAATGAGTACTCATCTGATCTACACCCTCAATTGGTAAGCCAGAGAGGGAGGAACATAAACGACATTCAAATAATTTTTAAAATTCAAATTTGAATCAAAATTTAATTGTGAGATTAAAATTCTAATTAAAAAGTTTAATTAGACATAGGATAAGCTTTTAGATCATACAACAATTACAAATTAAAAAGCCAAACCTTGAGGCACCCATGGAAGCCAAAATTGGAGCACCAAAGATGGTTTTCTTCAAGCATGCCACTACACATCCATTGCAACCAGCAATGGATAAATCATCTCATGATCAAAACTCACAATTCGTCCCACTAGATAAGCTAGCGAGGAATTCAATCAATATACATGATAGCTATGGTTTCAAACCATTTACAATATTTTTCAAGCAATAAGTATCCATCAAATATCATTAAGATAAATTTTCACAATTTAAACGATAACAAACAATTTATCATAATTTATTTCAATTGAAAATTCAAAAGAAATAACTGTTGTGCACAAACCTCTGATAAATGCCTCTTGGCTCTGACTTAGTGTTTCCTTTCCCTTCCCTAAGTTTTTGCTAAGTGAAACACATAATTTGAAGTGTTTCAGTACTCATTTAAACAGTCTCTAACAATAAGGCTTAATAATTAATTTATTGAATTCTATTATTTACTTAGTCAACCTAAGATGTTGACCCTCGATGCATTCTAGGTGAATTAGGTTTAATGTTACCAATATATCACATTTTATAGCCCTTTAGTGTTGGTATATGTTACCAATTTTATTTTCAAGTATATTGTATTTTATTGCAATTTGTCAGATTTCGGTATACTAATTTGACCTAGCCAGATGACCTAGTTCCCTCGGTTTTCGGGTTTCGGTCCAAACTACAAACTTGTAGGTCTATGTCTTATTGCACGCAGGGTAAAATTTCAGGTCAGTCTGAGTTGTTTAGACCAATTTATGATCAATTTACCAATACTGGACAGAATGCAAAAAAATGGTAACTTTAGGTCATTTTTAGGTCACTTTTGGTTCGGCCAGTTTTGGTACCTAAACTTATGCAAGCTACTTAGCTTCGTTCTGGCCATTTCTGGGCTTTGGTGTCTTCATAAGAATTGTAGATATATGTCTAAACTATTCATGGTAAAAATTTCAGGTCAGCTGGATCTGTTTTGGGTGAGTTATGGCCAAAAAACTAACTACTGCCCAAATGGTTAATTTTCAGGCTTTCAAGTCACTAATCCGGATTTGGTCATTTTTCAAGTCACCTTCTAGGCAGAATTTTGGTAACTTCATGAAAGTTGGCACATTTTAAGCCTATTTTCACCTCCAATTGGTCTCATACCAATTGGATTCACACACTTAAGGTTCTAAGCCAAACATACACTGCCCTACTACACACTTCTCAGCACTTATCAATTACATATTCAACACTTATCAAATTACTTCTCCATTCCAATTCTGGCTTATACCTTACCATTAACACCTTTAACAACACATTTTTGGTCATTTTGGATAGCTTGTAATCATTCTCAATGTGCACACTATAATACAGAATTTTCCAAAGTCCATTTACATCATTTAACCACATGAACATACCCAATTCCAAACCATTATTCACATATCCATGCTGCCATCAATAACAACATTTTAAACAACCATAAACAAGTAAAAATAAGCTACATATACTGAATTTCCATGGCTGCCAAAATGTACATCTCCATTAAAACATCAAACTTTAAAAATTCTTCCATAAATCAACTACCCACAACCTTGGTTACACTTTTAATGAAACAAGAGTTGAAAACACTCACTTACCACTTTTGGAGTTCTTCAAAGCCTCACAAAAACTTAACTTTCTTGCTCCTAGTATGCTACCCAAGGTATGGTGGTCAAGTTTAGTGAAGGAACCTAATGGAAAAAGTGGCTAGAACATGGTGAACTTGAGCTTGGAGTGTGGACGGCCATGGAGTTTTCTCCCAAGGTTTGGTTTGGCTGGTTCTCTTCCTAAGGTTGAAGATGAGTGCTGCACCTCCCAAGTGTCCCTTTAGGTGTTCAAATGCTGAAGTTAGTGGAGCACTAATGAAGATTATTACTTATTTAATCCAAGTTTTCCAATTTCCCACATTTAACCTATTTTCTTTTACTATTTAGATTATGTACCACCACTTTAATTTTTCATGACATTTTCCAAGTGTAATATCATATATTTTTAATAGAAATTTAGGTCAAAAGGCATCTTGGGGTGTCAAATGACCACAATGCCCCTATTCGGGTTGCATTCCTGATTTTTCAGTAACACCGAGTTTTGTTGTTTTCTCGATTTCTCGTTTTTCTTTGTAATAATTAATTAATTTTTCTTTGATATTTCTAATGATATTTATACTTTAATAGATGTTTACTTAAGTCCTAAAAATATTTTCCAAGGTTTCCTGTAGTCCAAGGCTAGTTAACGGTCCACGCCGCAACTTCCTGGTGCGGTCACCCTATCTATGGTTCTCCGCTCGTTTAACTTGGTTACATTTCATTGCTATTATTTTTCCTTTATTTTTCTTGTATTTCATTCTTTTATGTCTCCTCATCAATATTTAAGTGTAGTTCTAGGCATCCTAGCTGTCCGGACAGCACTAGTCACCGAAACAGTAGAACGCACTACCGAACATAGGGGTGTTACATTGAATATCTCATATTCAACTTAAAAATCCAGATTTGAATATGATTCAAATAAATTTAAAAATTCAGATTTGAATCTCATTCAAACAAATTTAAAAATTCAGATTTGAATTACATTCAAACAACCTTAAAAATTCAGATTTGAACCACATTCAAACAATTTTTAAAAATCAGATTTGAATCACATTCAAACAATTTTTAAAAATTTAGATCTGAATATTATTCAAACAACTTTAAAAAAATCATATTTAAATATGATTCAAACAACTTTAAAAATTCAGATTTGAATCACATTCAAACAAATTTTAAAATTCAGATTTGAATCACATTCAAATAATTTTTAAAATTCAAATTTGAATCGAAATTTAATTGTGAGATTAAAATTCTAATTAAACAATTTAATTAGACATAGGATAAGCTTTTAGATCATACAACAATTACAAATTAAAAAGCCAAACCTTGAGGCACCCATGGAAGCCAAAATTGGCGCACCAAAGATGCTTTTCTTCAAGCATGCCGCCACACATCCATTGCAACCAGCAATGGATAAATCATCTCATGATCAAAACTCACAATTCGTCCCACTAGACAAGCTAGCGAGGAATTCAATCAATATACATGATAGCTGTGGTTTCAAACCATTTACAATGTTTTTCAAGCAATAAGTATCCATCAAATATCATTAAGACAAATTTTCACAATTTAAACGATAACAAACAATTTATCATAATTTATTTCAATTGAAAATTCAAAAGAAATAACTGTTGTGCACAAACCTCTGATAAATTCCTCTTGGCTCTGACTCAGTTTCCTTGCCCTTCCCTAAGTTTTTGCTAAGTGAAATACATAATTTGAAGTATTTCAGTACTCATTTAAACAGTCTCTAACAATAAGGCTTAATAATTAATTTATTGAATTCTGTTATTTCCTTAGTCAACCTAAGATGTTGACCCTTGATGCATTCTAGGTGAATTAGGTTTATTATTACCAATATGTCACATTTTATAGCCCTTTAGTGTTGGTATATGTTACCAATTTTATTTTCAAGTATATTGCATTTTATTGCAATTTGTCGGATTTCGGTATACTAATTTGACCTAGCCAGATGACCTAGTTTCCTCAGTTTTTGGGTTTCGGTCCAAACTACAAACTTGTAGGTCTATGTCTTATTACACGCGGGGCAAAATTTCAGGTCAGTCTGACTTTTTAAGACCAAGTTATGGTCAATTTGCCAATGCTGGACAGAATGCACCAAAATGGTAACTTAAGGAAATTTTTAGGTCACTTTTGGTTTGGCTAGTTTTGGAACCTAAACTTGTGCAAGCTACTTGGCTTTGTTCTGGCCATTTTTGGGCTTTGGTGTCTTCATAAGAATTCTAGATATATGTCTAAACTATTCATGGTAAAAATTTCAGGTTATTTGGATCTGTTTTAAGTGAGTTATGGCCAAAAAATTAACTACTGCCCAAATGGTCAATTTTCAGGCTTTCAAGTCACTAATATGGATTTGGCCATTTTTCAAGTCACCTTCTAGGTAGAATTTTGGTAACTTCATAAAAGTTGGCACATTTTGTGTCTAAACCAATTAGAGTCACACACTTAAGGTTCTAAGCCAAAACATACACTGCCCTACTACACACTTCTCAGCACTTATCAATTACATATTCAACACTTATCAAATTACTTCCTTCATGCCAATTCTGGTTTGTACGTTACCATTAACACCTTTAACAACACATTTTTGGTCATTTTGGACAGCTTGTAATCATTCTCAATATGCACACTATAATACAAAATTTTCCAAAGTCCATTTACATCATTTAACCACATGAACATACCCAATTCCAAACCATTATTCACATATCCATGCTGCCATCAATAACAACATCTTAAACAACCATAAACAAGTAAAAACAAGCTACATATAATGAATTTCCATGGCTGCCAAAATGTACATCTCCATTAAAATATCAAACTTTAAAAATTCTTCCAAAAATCAACTACCCACAACATTGGTTACACTTCTAATGAAACAAGAATTGAAAACACTGACTTACCACTTTTGAAGTTCTTTAAAACCTCATCAAAACTTAACTTTCTTGCTCCTAGTATGCTGCCCAAGGTATGGTGGTCAAGTTTAGTGAAGGAACCTAATGGAAAAAGTGGCTAGAACATAGTGAACTTGAGCTTGGAGTGTGGAAGGCCATGGAGTTTTCTCCCAAGGTTTGGTTCGGCTGGTTCTCTTCCTAAGGTTGAAGATGAGTGCTGCACCTCCCAAGTGTCCCTTTAGGTGTTCAAATGCTGAAGTTAGTGGAGCACTAATGAAGATTATTACTTAGTTAATCCAAGTTTTCCATTTTCCCACATTTAACCTCTTTTCTTTTACTATTTAGATTATGTACCACCACTTTAATTTTTCATGACATTTCCCAAGTGTAATTGTAACACCCCTATTTGTATGGCCTGGTATATTTCACTATTCTGGTGACCGGTGACGGTCCGGACAGTTAAGGGGATTAGAACCCCACTTAAGACAACTAGAGAAACCATAAACACCAATAATTAGTGATTGCCAATTAGTTAAGTATAAATAAGAAAAATAGAACATAAGAAGTTAAACGAGCCGAGAGTCACAGCGATGGGTGACCTCCTCGGGAACGACTGCGAAGTTGTTTTAAACTCAAATTTCGAACTGTAAAATGTGACGCTGCGGTCCTTAGGACCATTATGAACACAGTGGAAAAGATAAAATCACAAAAAGGAACTGTTAAGCCAGTCAAATAATTAGGTCAAGGAGCCGAAAGAAATATGAAATTATTTGCAAACCGGGATGAACCGGTGAGGGGCAATTTGGTCAATTGACCCCGAGAGCTGACTCCTGACCTAACTGTCAAATAAAATCGGAGAAAAGAAAATTTCGGGATCGAGAATTAAATTAAAGAACTAATAGAAAAATAGAAAAAAAAAAGAGAAAAATGAAAAAGTAAAAAGGTGATGACATCATGCATGACCTCATGCATGATGTCATAAAAGAATTAATTAAATTATTTATTAAATGGGATTTTGTGGTCTTCCATCAACTAAAATAAATAAAGAAAAGAAATGAAAAAAAATCAATTTTGGCCTTCTTTTTCCTATTGTGCCGCCCACCTTTCCCTCACCTCTCCATTGAAGAACTCCATTAAAGCTTGAGTTAAGCTTTCTTCCAACTACTTCAATCCACTTTGACCTCAAAATAAACCATAAAAACTTGTTAGTTCAACTTGAGGAAGCTTTATAAGAAGGAAAGAAAGAGAATAAGGGAGTGAAATTGAAGAATTGAAATTCAAGTGGAGGTAAGCAATTTACTTTGAAAATTTTAGTTTCTTATTTATGTGTTTAGCTCAAGTAACTTAGATATTAACTTAAAATTTAAAAGAAAGAGATTGTGAGGGACCAAACTGAAATTTTGACCTGTTGAAGGGAGTATGAATTGCATGAATTTAATGAGCTTGAATGAGTTTAAAAGCTTTGATTAGTTGAATGGTTAAGGTTAAGTGCACTAATTGTGATTAAATGCACGAGATGGATGAGTTAGGGTTTGAATGTTAGGGTTTGTGAACCAAATTTTGGAGAAATGCATAAATGATGACTTTGATCTATTGTGAGCTGAAAAATGGTCAATAATGACCAAAGGAGATGTGTGGGAATTATTGGAATGGAGGTCAAATTCGTAGGGTAAATGGTCATGCTGCTGGCAGCATGACCAAGCCAACTTTGAAGGACCAAAACAGAAATTTTACAAGTCCAATTGATATGTCATCAATTGGAGATGAAAATAGACATAAAATGCCACAACTTTCATTAAGGAACCATGGCCAAAAACTGACTAAAAATTAGTGAACCAATTGACCAAAGTGAAATGAGAGCAGGCTGCCACTGTATAAACTGACCAAATGAACAGTATTTGTTCATTTGGTCATAACTCGAGTTAGGCAGGTCAAAATGACCTGAAATTTTACCAGTAATTAGATAAGATATAGATCTAACACTTTTATGAAGAACACCAACCCAAATTATGCCATTAACCTAATCAAATTATTGGGCAAAGTTGAGTTACTGAACCTGCAAAACTGCAGATTTCCATTTGAACAGTAAAGTTCCAATGGTTATAACTCTCTCTAGAAAACTCCGATTTAGGCGATTCTTGAATCGATGGAAACCTAAGACATAGTAGAAAATTTCGTATGAAGGAAATTAGACCAAATTATGGACTTAACTTGATCAAATTACTGAACGAAGTTGGATCAAAAATCTGCCAGAACCGAAATAGCAGTATGAACAGTACACGTGAACAGTAATTGTATTTTAGCTATAACTTGAGCTACAAAACTCCAATTGGGGTGATCCAAAAATGAGAATACACTTAAGACAATAAGGAACATTTTCTATGAAGGAAGGTTTGCCAAATTCTAACAGTAGATTGACCAATGGAATAGTGCAACTAGGAGCACCAAAACTAAAATTTGACAATTTTGCAAAAAGAACTTAAGCTTTGAGAAAATGACCAAAACCAACAAGTTTGGTGACCAAAATGTGGTATGTGGGTGAAGTTGGAGTTCCCATACCTATTAAGCCTTAAAAAGTCAACAATTTGACTTGAATAGTGTAATGAATAGTAACCCGAAACACAAAAACTTCGAGAACGTCGAAATTAGTACATTAAAGCTAGGTAAAAAATGAAGTGAAATTTATTTTGGGATTTATGCTAAGTTATGGTATCAAACATCATAAACTGTGTTTCAGCTGAAAAAGACTTGGAAATTCGAAGAGACTGAGTCAAGGCTTCAAGGCGACTCTAGTCAGGTTTGTGCACAATAAGAATTGTTTAAATATTTTAATCTCAAAAATTTGACTTCTTTGATTAGTTATTACTGTGTTGCCATTTTATAATCGTAAATGTGACTTTGAAAATTGATCAAATTTCTCATAAATTGTTGTATAAATTGTTTTGAATTGGTTTTATGTTCACACTTAGCATGACAGTACCACATTATTCCTCCTCCATTTATGGGGTTGAGATCGTTTATTTTCCTCCCTCTCTGGCTTGCCAGTTGAGGTTGTAGATCGGATGAGTACTCATTAGCTAGCTAGCCACCTCCCTCATTGATTTCAATTAATGGGGTTGAGATTGCTTTGTCGTGGTGTACAACGCGGCATTGATCGAAAATTTTGTGTCATGGATTAAGTTGTGTATGACTTTGGCAACACTGTGTTTATGAAATTGTTTGACTAAACTGTGTTTAATAGATTATTTGACAAAATGGTGTTATTATGAACTTTGATATTTGTGAAATGTGATTGAGAAATATTTAAATTGTGTTTGGCAATGAATGATTTATTTATTATATTTTAAATTTTTATTGTGCACCACTGAGTATTTTTATACTCAACGAAAGCTTATTTTGCTGTCGCAGATAAAAGCAAGGAGAAAGCAGCAGAGTGAGCTGCTGTTAAATCGAAGACTACTCTGACCATTTTATACGGGTATTATTTTATACCCTTGTAGATAATCTTGATGTAAATATAAAAATATTGTATATATCAATGTAGTTGAGCAGTTGTAAATAAATTGTAATAATATTTTTTCGGATTTCCTTCTGTAAATTAATATTTGTACATATGAATTTCATGTTTTATGCCTAGTGAATGAAGTAATAAATATTTTGAGATGATGAAATCTTGATTTGTATTGTGAAATTATTTTGAAGCGCATTGAATTGAGATGATTGAGTTATTGAAGGTTGGGAGTTGTGAAATATTTTTGGAAGTGTTTTTTTTAGGTATTTGAAGAACTGTTTTTTCCAGTTTCAAACGGAACTCTCTCAAAATTTTTATAAAATTTGCGGCAAAATTTAAATGGACAAAAATTTTTACTAGTCTTTAAGCTTTGAATAAATGGTTTTTAATTCTCACTAAAATGCTCACCACTTCCAAAATGTAAGAAAATCGTTTTAAAATCCCTTTCTCGATTTCTCGTTTTTCTTTGTACTAATTAATTAATTTTTCTTTGATATTTCTAATGATATTTATACTTCAATAGATATTTACTGAAGTCCTAAAAATATTTTCCAGGGTTTCCCGCGGTCCAAGGCTAGTCAACGGTCCACGCCGCAACTTCATTGCTATTATTTTTTCTTTATTTTTCTTATATTTTCTTTTCTTGTATTTCATTATTTTATGTCTCCTCATCAATATTTAAGTGTAGTTCTAGGCATCCTAGCTGTTCGGATAACACTGGTCACCGGAACAGTAGAACGCACTACCGAACATAGGGGTGTTACATTGAATATCTCATATTCAACTTAAAAATCAAGATTTGAATATGATTCAAATAAATTTAAAAATTCAGATTTGAATCTCATTCAAACAAATTTAAAAATTCAGATTTGAATCTCATTCAAACAAATTTAAAAATTCAGATTTGAATCACATTCAAACAACCTTAAAAATTCAGATTTGAATCACATTCAAACAATTTTTAAAAATCAGATTTGAATCACATTCAAACAATTTTTAAAATTCAGATCTGAATATTATTCAAACAACTTTAAAAAAATCATATTTAAATATGATTCAAACAACTTTAAAAATTCAGATTTGAATCACATTCAAACAACTTTTAAAATTCAGATTTGAATCACATTCAAATAATTTTTAAATTTCAAATTTGAATCAAAATTTAATTGTGAGATTAAAATTCTAATTAAACAATGTAATTAGACATAGGATAAGCTTTTAGATCATACAACAATTACAAATTAAAAAGCCAAACCTTGAGGCACCCATGGAAGCCAAAATTTGCGCACCAAAGAAGGTTTTCTTCAAGCATGCCGCCACACATCCATTGCAACCAGCAATGGATAAATCATCTCATGATCAAAACTCACAATTCGTCCCACTAGACAAGCTAGTGAGGAATTCAACCAATATACATGATAGCTATGGTTTCAAACCATTTACAATATTTTTCAAGTAATAAGTATCCATCAAATATCATTAAGATAAATTTTCACAATTTAAACGATAACAAACAATTTATCATAATTTATTTCAATTGAAAATTCAAAAGAAATAACTGTTGTGCACAAACCTCTGATAAATGCCTCTTGGCTCTGACTCAGTGTTTCCTTTCCCTTCCCCAAGTCTTTGCTAAGTGAAACACATAATTTGAAGTGTTTCAGTACTCATTTAAACAGTCTCTAACAATAAGGCTTAATAATTAATTTATTGAATTCTATTATTTACTTAGTCAACCTAAGATGTTAACCCTCGATGCATTCTAGGTGAATTAGGTTTAATGTTACCAATATATCACATTTTATAGCCCTTTAGTTTTGGTATATGTTACCAATTTTATTTTCAAGTATATTGCATTTTATTGCAATTTGCTGGATTTCAGTATACTAATTTGACCTAGCCGGATGACCTAGTTCCCTCGGTTTTCGGGTTTCGGTCCAAACTACAAACTTGTAGGTCTATGTCTTATTGCACGCGGAGCAAAATTTCAGGTTTGTTTGAGTTGTTTAGACCAACTTTTGGTTAATTTACCAATGCTAGATAGAATGCACCAAAATGGTAACTTTAGGTCATTTTTAGGTCACTTTTGGTTCGGCAAGTTTTGGAACCTGAACTTATGCAAGCTACTTGGCTTCGTTCTGGCCATTTCTGGGCTTTGGTGTCTTCATAAGAATTGTAGATATATGAAAAAACTATTCGTGGTAAAAATTTCAGGTCAGTTGGATCTGTTTTGAGTGAGTTATGGCAAAAAAACTAACTACTGTCGAAATGGTTAATTTTCAGGCTTTCAAGTCACTAATCCGGATTTGGTCATTTTTCAAGTCACCTTCTAGGCAGAATTTTAGTAACTTCATGAAAGTTGGCATATTTTGTGCCTATTTTCACCTCCAATTGGTCTCATACCAGTTGGAGTCACACACTTAAGGTTCTAAACCAAAACATACACTGCCCTACTACACACTTCTTAGCACTTATCAATTACATATTCAACACTTATCAAATTACTTCCTTCATGCCAATTCTGGTTTGTACCTTACCATTAACACCTTTAACAACACATTTTTGGTCATTTTGGACAGCTTGTAATCATTCTCACTATGCACACTATAATACAGAATTTTCCAAAGTCCATTTACATCATCTAACCACATGAATATACCCAATTCCAAACCATTATTCACATATCCATGCTGCCATCAATAACAACATCTTAAACAACCATAAACAAGTAAAAATAAGCTACATATACTGAATTTCCATGGCTGCCAAAATGTACATCTCCATTAAAACATCAAACTTTAAAAATTCTTTCATAAATCAACTACCCACAACCTTGGTTACACTTTTAATGAAACAAGGGTTGAAAACACTGACTTACCACTTTTGAAGTTCTTCAAAACCTCACCAAAACTTAACTTTCTTGCTCCTAGTATGCTGCCCAAGGTATGGTGGTCAAGTTTAGTGAAGGAACCTAATGGAAAAAGTGGCTAGAACATGGTGAACTTGAGCTTGGAGTGTGGACGGCCATGGAGTTTTCTCCCAAGGTTTGGTTCGGCTGGTTCTCTTCCTAAGGTTGAAGATGAGTGCTGCACCTCCCAAGTGTCCCTTTAGGTGTTCAAATGTTGAAGTTAGTGGTGCACTAATGAAGATTATTACTTATTTAATCCAAGTTTTCCAATTTCCCACATTTAACCTCTTTTCTTTTACTATTTAGATTATGTACCACCACTTTAATTTTTTATGACATTTTCCAAGTGTAATATCATTTATTTTTAATGGACATTTAGGTCAAAATGCATCTCGGGGTGTCAAATGACCACAATGCCCCTATTCGGGTTGCATTCCCGATTTTTCGGCAACCCTGAGTTTTTTTGTTTTCTCAATTTCTCATTTTTCTTTGTACTAATTAATTAATTTTTTCTTAGATATTTCTAATGATATTTATACTTCAATAAATGTTTATTTAAGTCCTAAAAATATTTTCCAGGGTTTCTCGCAGTCCAAGGCTAGTCAACGGTCCATGCCGCAACTTCCTAATGCGGTCACCCATCGCTATGGTTCTCGGCTCGTTTAACTTGGTTACATTTCATTGCATTATTTTTCTTTTATTTTTCTTGTATTTCATTATTTTATGTCTCCTCATCAATATTTAAGTGTAGTTCTAGGCTTTCTAGCTGTCCAGACAACACTGGTCATCGAAACAGTAGAACGCACTACCGAACATAGGGGTGTTACATTGAATATCTCATATTCAACTTAAAAATCCAGATTTGAATATAATTCAAATAAATTTAAAAATTCAGATTTGAATCTCATTCAAAAAAAAAATTTAAAAATTCAGATTTGAATCACATTCAAACAACCTTAAAAATTCAGATTTGAATCACATTCAAACAATTTTTAAAAATCAGATTTGAATCACATTCAAACAATTTTTAAAAATTCAAATCTGAATATTATTCAAACAACTTTAAAAAAATCAGATTTAAATATGATTCAAACAACTTTAAAAATTTAGATTTGAATCACATTCAAACAACTTTTAAAATTCAGATATGAATCACATTCAAACAATTTTTAAAATTCAAATTTGAATCAAAATTTAATTGTGAGATTAAATTTCTAATTAAACAATTTAATTAGACATAGGATAAGCTTTTAGATCATGCAACAATTACAAATTAAAAAGCCAAACCTTGAGGCACCCATGGAAGCCAAAATTGGCGCACCAAAGATGGTTTTCTTCAAGCATACCGCCACACATCCATTGCAACCAGCAATGGATAAATCATCTCATGATCAAAACACACAATTAAATCATATAATCAACAATCTAAGTGGCAAATATAGTGGCTCTGATACCAATTGAAGGTGCGGAAGCGTGAAAAACACAAGTTTATACCATTGAATTCAAAAATTTTTACCTAGGGTCACATGCATCATGCAAGATTTATTTTTATCTATTTGATTTCAATGATAAACAACATATTAAAACACTTTTAACATGTTTTTGGATCTGTATTTGCCATTTAAGATTTTAAAATTAATCAGATTAATTTTAGAACCCTAGATTAGATCAAGAACAAATACACTAACCTCTTGATGCACTGCAGTGTATTTGTGCCTTTCAGATGCGTCTTCAGGACACCAGATGTTGTCCCTCTAGCTTGTCCACACCAAGAACACCTATGGCAGCCCTTGAACAGCTTCTAAAGCTTTTTCTATTAATTAGAAAATCAAGTTCTGCCTTTTAAGAGATTAAAGATGTAAATAGGACACTAGAAACGATTTCTAGCATTTTTAATTCAAGAGATTATTTGCTAATCTCTTGGAATAGATGAGAGATGAAGAAGAAGAGAGGGAGAGCTTCAAAGTGGCGGCACAAAGGAGGAGCAGCTGCTGGTTGTATTTTTTTTTTTCTCTTCATAACAACACTTATATAGCTAGGTTAACACATTAAACCCTTGCCACATGTCACCCTCTAATTGGTTATAGGTTTAATTGACCCAATCACAATGTGTCAAGTGTCAAACCTATATTTAATCTTAATTTTAATCAGCTTACATGATTAAAAAACATTTGGCAAGCTTATGTGTAATGCCATGTGTCACCATCTCATGGTGCCACAGTCACCCTGTGAAATGACGAAAATGCCCCTGTGTCTTAATTTTGAGTTCTCAATCCAAAATAATTATTTCTCTTCTTCTAATCAATTTATATCAAATATTAATTAATTAATTAATCTCTATTAATCAACTTCTCATCAAGTAAATTCATATTTAAACACTTTAAATATAAATTTAACTTATACTGTACATCCAATAACCTAGATTTGGTTTCAAGTCATGCTAGGGACTTTGCAATCTAATTGCAAACCAAACCTATTTAATTAATCAATTTAACTCTTTAATTAATTAATTAAATCATATTTAATTAGGTGATTACTTGTGTATGTGTGTGACTTACTTGGCTCATTACTAATTGGCAATGAGACATGATATCAACTCTTAATATCATCAAAACTCTTTCTTACCATAAATGATTTCTCTAAATCATTTTATACACCTCATAGACCATGGTTAACACCTAGCATAGCATGCCATGGTCACCCAATCAGTGATAAGGTTAGCTATTGCCTACACCGTAACTTCCCGGTGCAGTCACCCATCACTTCGGTGTCGGATTGTTTAACTTAGTTTCACTTTCTCTCTTTTATTTTTCTTTAGTTTTTCTTGTATTTTCTTTTTATTTATTTCATCATTTTATTCCTTTTTATTATCACTGAAGTGTAGTTTCAGAGATCCTGACTTGTCCGGACCAATATTAGGTCACTACAGTAGTCGAATGTACGGACTACGTAAAGTGAGGGCGTTACATGGAATAAGTTGTTAAGCATAAAAATAACATGAATTAATGAAACTATAAGTATGAAATAACACTATTATGCCCAAAGTACACCTAGACTCATTTATATAGCTTGGATCGATTGGTATACCAATTAGGAACTACATATTACAGTACTACCCATAGGAATAATCATTGATAGACAACATATGTCTAAGATGATTATTCTACTGGCTTTATGCTTGCCCGATGGCCATAGTGCCAATTTTCATTATTACTAGCTTATACCTACTCACTGGCCTTGTGCCTAACATGACCGTTGTATGCATGTTAGACATACGGTTATCTAACTAGTATACTCTCGTGTATCCAATCTTTATAGTTTGTCATAGGTTACTTGGGCACAGATAAACATAATAGGACTGAGAATGGAACAAATGAACCAAAAAGACCCTGATTAAGTAATTGCTCCCAAAGTTTTAGAAATATGTAAAAGATTTTAACTTCATGAAATCCTACACATCTTTATAAGATTATATATGAGACAATTATTTAAATTCTTAGTTATTTTATTACAAATTATTGCACCACTAAGTAGAAATGCTTAGTGCGTTGGTTTTTCCATCGCGTAGGTACAGGAGAACACCAACAGGCGCAACAGTAGTAGGAGAGGATCAAATCTACTACAGGGTCGGTGTCACCTCACCAGTTAATTTTGGGTAGGGCTTATGTGTATTTAAATTTTGCATTTTGGATCAAGTAAATGATGTAAATAATTTTGGATTATATATAAATTATAAATTATTGTATATGTAAACTTTATATGAATGAAATGTAATTTATTTTCTTGAAATTGATATGAGCATGAGAAGTGACATGATGAAATGGATATAAATTGTTTTAACAGGTAACATGAAACCCACCATGCACTAATAGAATAGAGGAGACTCTGTCTAGGTCTCCATAAAAACAAATGAAATGGGATAAAAAAAATTTTCTACAAGTGAGATAATAAAATTAAATGGACATTAAATTAATATTGTAAACGTTAAGACAGGATAGGTTGCTTCGGCACTGAATGTAGCACACCTTGCTTGGCTACACTGTAGTTGGGTGAGGGGTGTTACATTCTTTGTTTATAAATTCATCATAACCTTAGCCATCCAAAAGCAAATTTTCATCCCTTACAGCCAACTTAAGCCTATATTTATCCCCTAGAATGATTTTTTTTTTATAACCCATAACTCTATCCTAGCCCTTAGCCCCTAGCCTCAACACGTATCCTACCCTACCTTTTGAGGAAGCTAAAAGCATAAGTAAAAGGTATACTAGATACAAAAGAAAGAAAATATGAAGACAGGGTATAAAACTCAGAAGAAAGTGTAAGTGTGTAATTATAAACATTGAAAAAAGTACCTTTCCAACCCATAAAAAACAATGAGTTTGGGGGAGAGGACAAAAGGGGCACAAATACCAAATAAAAAGAAAGCAAAGAAGTCCCAACATGAATAGCAAGCAAGCATGCTTGGCACTAAAAATCAAAAGCCCCTCCTTTCCATACATAAACAATAAAATAAACTTAGTATATTTGGAAACTATGCATAATAGCAATGCTCACACTTACATTCCCTAAAAACCCTTTATTGGCAGCCAAATTACTACCTTTAGCCCCATTACAATCCTTTTAAAGACCTTTTGGTCTTTTGAAAGGTGTATGCTGCGTTAGTGGAGATAGAGAATTGAAATATGCCTATGGGGTTGGAGATAGATCACTTCATCATAATCATCCATAATAGAGGCAAACTTTAGAATAGTAAGTATCTCTTAAATCTATCTTGATAAAATAGGTTATTTGTGACTTATTAATGGCTTTGCAAGTGGAATAATTAATTAAAGTTCCATGATGGTGATGAGATTCTAACAAGTAATTATTGATATCTCTATGCCTTGAAAGTAGGGAAATTGGCGTGAAGGATTTAGATAGCTCAATTATATGCAAGTTAAGCCTTTGATTATGTTTCTAAGAAAATCCAAGTATCCTAAGGAGTTTTTAAGTTTTATTTTGCTTGGGGAGAAGCAAAAGTTCGAATTTGGGGGGTATTTGATACACTTGTATCATATGGATATTTTAAGGTACAATTGCACTCCATTTCATAGCATGTAGGTAGCTAATTATATGCATTTTAGTTAGGTTCAATAGTTTTTATCAATTTGGTTAGTATCCATTAAATTTCATGTTTTTTATATCTTTTCAGGTGTTCTAAAGGGAGTACAAGGCATAGGAGTCAAATAGACAAGTTTGGGGAGACGGAAAAGTAAGGAAAGCTACTGCATCAAAGTACATGGGTCGCGTAAGAATGAACTTAGACCCGTGTAACCCTTTAGCAAGAGAAGTTTGACGAAAACATAAGAAGCCACATTACACGAGTCATGTAACCAACCCCGTGTACCTCACAATGCCCCCGTGTAACTTTCAGAACATCCAAACCTAAATAGCCAAAGAAAGGAAAATAGTACATGGGCCATGTACTTCACCCTATGTAGACCTAAAGCCCCTGTGTAACCTACTATCTCCTACCTGAATGAAGCTAAATTCCATCCAGAAACTTACATGCCCTAGGGCTGTGTACTATGTAGTAGATGAATTTCTAATGTGACTCTCACTTTTCACATTTCAAAAAGACTTTTAAAGCTCTTGGGACTCTGAAACACCTGATGTAGATATTAGAAGATTGAAACAAAGAGAGGATACACACCTTCGAAAGAAGTCTTTCAATTTAGAATTAGTTTTGGCCGTGCAAACCCTAGTTTTCCAAGCCGTTTGAAGAGAAGCAACATCAACACCAAGGAGAAGAGCTCTTAGTCAAAGTTCCAAAAGTCCAAAGCTATAGAATCTTTTTTTGAGTTTTATTGTTTTATTTCTCTAAATTGCTATATGTTCTTTTATTTTAATTATAATATGTTTGTTAAACTCACCATGAGTGAGTAGCTTGTTTAATTCTGGAATTAGGAGAGTAACAATTTTAATTTCTGTCATGGATACATACTAAGTTTATTTAATGGATTTGAGTTTTATTCTTTGATTTAATATTTTGTGTTCTTAATGCATGTTATGTGTTGGTACGCACCTAGTCATGATATAAGATAGTAGTTGAAGAACTGAAAGGTGAAAATTAGTATTGAAAATCAAGATTTTGAACCTTGAAAATCTAACATGGAGATAAGCTGACATCCTTTGTGTAACACCTCTCACCCGTCTACAGCGTAGCCGAGCAAGGTGTGCCACATTCAGTGCCAGAGCATCCTATCTTATCATGTTGTGTCCATTGTTAATTTTTTTTTAAACTTTGTAGAAAAAATGTGGTAATATTTTTTTTCTATCACAATTTATCTCTGTGGAAACCCGGACAGAGTCTCTTTTGTTTTACTGGCATCTGGTGGGTTCTAATAATTACTTGTCGAAAATAATTTCATATCATATCTATTCTATTCATCTTGTCATATAACATGTCATATTATATATGTTCATTCAATTTCAAGAAAATAATATTTTTCATTCATTCATTCATATGGAAATTATACATAAAAGTTCATAAGCTTATTTTACAGTCTCAAGAATATCAATACAATTTATTAAATCATCAACTATAATTATATGAACCAAAATACTAATCTATACACGAGCCCTATCAAAATATTATAACTGATGAGGTGAACTCTCGACTATATGCAGATCTGGACAACTGAAATCAGAGTACTATTGTAACACCCTCACTGTAGCAATTCCGTACATTCTACTGTTCCGGTGATCGGTGTCGGTCTGGATAGCTAGAACATCTAGAAAAAATATTTAGAATAGAGTGAGGAGTCATAAATAACTCAAATAATGGTAAGAAAAATTTAGGAAAAATTTTAGAAATAAAATACAATCAAGTTAAATGAGCCGGTGCCCTAGCGATAGGTAACCCAGTAGGAAGTTGCGGTCTCGCAGCTAAGAGCCCTAAACCCGGGAGAAAATTCATGAAAAAATTTTTGGGACTCTAGAGAAGATTCATTGAGATTTCAATGGCATTAGAATGCCAAGAAAATGCTTAGATAAATTTTTAAATCGGCACAGACAATTTTGGCTCAATAAGCCAAACGGATGGCATTTTGATCATTTCGTCTTCAGAGATGATTTTTGGCCAACTTGTCCAATTAAATAAATAATCATTATGACATAAAATATGAATAAATATTGCTAAAGTTTAATTGAAAATGAGTAGAAAAGAAAAAAAAAAAGAAAATGAAAGAAAATTTAGAATTATGACATCACATGATGTCATTAGTGTGCTCTCTACCAATCACCATTTAACAACACCATTAAATTCATTTAAAAAGGGGAAAATTAGTCAAAAATGAAACACAAATTCTACTTATTTTCTCTCTCTTTACTCTCTTAACCTCCATTCTTGATTTCCCCCCTTCATCCCACCATAAAACCCTATTATCCCTTCACAAAAATTGATCCTTACCATTAGCACAATATTTGGGCAACAATTTGAAGAGGAAAAAGTGAAGTTATACCTTGGAAAAATTCTGCACTCAAGAGGTTAGTGCCATATCTCTCTCCCCCTCTTATTGTTTCATTCTAAGACATCAAATTCAACTAAAAATTATGGAAAAAGAAAGCAAATTATGCATGTTATAGCCACACTAAATTTCAGCAGCCCTAAGTACTATAGGGTTTCCATGATTCAAGTGAATTATAATTGTGTATTGATCTCATTGAACATGGTTTTGATGATTAGAACACTTGAATGTTTGTTGTTTAAGCAAATTGAAATTGTGGAGTTAAGGTTTGGGGAAAACCTAGGGTTTTGATAAGTGCATAATTTATTAATTTTAGTCCCATCACATTTAGTATTTTTAGTGTGTTTTTATGTTTAATTCAATTGGTTGAAATATATTTATCATTTAGACATATTTTTAGATAGTTGTGGAATAATTGTGTTAAATAGAGAAATTTTCAGCATTTGACCTTTGCTGTATTTTTCAGATGTTTCTAAAGTTATGGGTCTCCAAATTGAGTGCCGTTTAATCCATTGAAAAGCTAAGATAGAGCACTTCAAAAGATAAAGAGGGCCCAAAGCCCAAATCAATCTCCAAGGTTGACAAAATGAGCTATGGATCTATTACAAAATCCTAGACATGATGTGTCACAACCATTTTCGGTATTTATTTTGTATCTAGAGTTTTAGATGTCCAAATGAAGCAAGCTTAAGCCCAATTGAACCTTAAGAGAGACCTCTACAACTTCTATGAAGGGCTGGATGCGAGATGAGGCCATTTTAATTGTCAAAAATGGTAATGTAGTCGTCACTATGGGCTGGACCTTCTATCTGAACCAGTCCTAGTTTTTAGGTCATAACTTGGGCTGTAGACCTCATATTTGGGCAAATGAGTACCCGTTGGAAAGCTAAGAAATAGGGCTCCAACTTTCTTGGAGAGTGCAGAGACAAATTCAGAAAGAAAGTCATTGAAAATAACCCTTGATTCCAGGGACATGAATACAGGTTAAAAATCTGGCTTTTGAATTTCAAAACTTTTCCTAGTTTGGTTCCTATCTTTGGGTTTAGGTTTTTTATTATAAATACGTCTTTGGGTAGCAGCTAAGAGCATCCCAATTCAGACCTTTGTTCTCCATAGAAGACATTCATTCTTCATTCTTTTTAGATTTTTTCTTTAGTTTTCTTTATTTTTCTGTAAGCCATGAACATGAGTGGCTAAGTTCTTAATTCAGCTCAAGGGATTCAAGTTCTTAGGTGTGATTTGTGATACCAGGTTCTTCATTTAATTTATGTCTTTTTGAATATCTATTGTTTTTTGATTTAATTGTTTTTTATCTGTTGAATGATTTGCTAAAAAGGCCTATTAGTTAATTGTTTGATTTGATCAATTGCTAGTTCATCTTCATAATCCGTAATTGTTGTGTAAGATTGAACATGAGTAGCAATTAGGTTTTATTGATTATGATCCAAGTTTTTGATAAAAACCTAAGGAAACAATAGGGTGGACTAAATGATTTATGCTTCATAAATTGTTGTTCAACTTAACTACTTCCTTTTCTTAAAGTAGTTATTAATTTAATGAGGATTGCTTAATACCAATTCAGTTGATAATTAGAGTCAACAAGAGTGCTAGGCTCGAATTAATGAGTATAGGGAAGTCAGGGTTTATCTCACTGTTTGGTAAATCTACGTTAAGTATTCAATAAGATATAATTGTATTTCTTTTGTCTATGATCGAATCAATGCATTGGAATGAGAATTACATTGGACTAAAGTTTGTTTAATTGGAGAGTTTCTTATTTAATTTTAGATTTCAATTTTTTATTTTTGATTTCTTCTTTAGATTGCGAATTACCCCCGCCCCTCCAACCTTTGTTTCTTTTTCCATTACACAAGTGCACGAGATTTAATAATTCAATCTCTAGGGTTCGACCTAGACTTACCACTTATTGCAGAAAATATTTCATAATTGGTAATTTCAGTTAGTTAAATTTCTGGTGGATTTGACAACCATCAAGAATTTTTGGCGCCGTTGCCGAGGACTGAAATACATTGGATTTCATGTTTTTAGTGTTAGGATATTTTGTTATTAATTTTGTTTGTGAAGTGTTGTTATTTTCAGTTTTCTGAAAAAAAAAAATTACAGTGTTACTATTCATCAAGAAGTTTGGTTGAATTTGGAGGGTGGTCTATACTTATTTTGAAGGAAACGACGATCTGATCAAGACCAAAGAACTCTTGAGGCCAAATTCGATTGTTTTCTAGGGTTTTGAGGCATTTTTCTATTTTTACTTTGATTTATCTTTGTTTATGACAAGAACTTCTCAATCTGGTGAGTTGATATTTGATCCAGAAGTAGAAAAAACAGCTAAACGGTTGAGAAAATTGGCTAAGCAAGCTAGGCAGATTTCGAGTACATCTGAAAGAGTCCAATCTCAAAAGGAGCTAAGTTCGGATTCGAATTCGGATTCAGAGTCAAGTTTTGAAAACGAGACCATGGCTGCTAGGACTTTGAAAGAGTTGGCTGCTCCTGATCTAAACCAATAGCCTTTGTGTATTCAATACCCTGCTTTAAATGTTGCTTTCGAGTTAAAATCTAGACTAATCCATTTGTTGCCTAAGTTTCATGGTCTTGCAGGTGAGGATCCACATAAGCATTTAAAAGAATTTCATGTTGTGTGTTCCAGCATGAAACCTCAAGGAGTTTCAGAGGATCAAATCAAGCTTCGAGCTTTTCCCTTCTCACTAGAAGGCACAGCTAAGGATTGGTTGTATTACCTTCCTTCTAGATCTATCAACTCATGGAATAGGATGAAGCAGATATTTCTAGAGAAGTATTTTCTTTCTTCCCGTGCTGCCAACATAAGAAAAGAAATTTGTGGCATCCTCAAGTACAATGGAGAGAGCTTGTATGAGTATTAGGAATGATTTATGAAACTGTGTGCAAGCTGTCCCCATCATCAAATAAGTGAGCAGTAGTTGATTCCGTATTTCTATGAGGGATTTCTACTAATGGACCGCAATATGATAGATGCTGCTAGTGGAGGAGCTTTGGTTGACAAGACACCAGATGAAGCAAGAAGGCTGATTGCTAACATGTCAGCAAACTCTCAGCAGTTTGGAATGAGAATGGATCACACACCCATAAAGGTTAATGAGGTAAGTACATCTAACCTTGAGAAATAAATTTCTGATTTAACTTCTTTGGTGAGGCAACTGGCTATAGGGAAAATGCAAACTATTAAGGTATGTGGCATTTGTTCGGGTTCGGGTCATGCTACTGACATGTGTCCTACATTACAAGAGGATGAATCAATGCAATATGTTAATGCAGTAGGAAATTATGGACAGCCACAACATAGGTATGATCCTTTTTCCAATACTTATAATCCAGGATGGCAAGATCATCCTAATATGAGTTATGGGAATCAACTGGTGCAAAACCGATGCCAGCAGCAGAGACAAGTGAATCAACCATCTCCGCCTCCCTCAAATCAAGGTATGTCACTTGATGAAATTGTTAAGGCTTTGGCTAACAATATACAACAGTCTCAACAGGAGACCAGAAATAGCATTCAAAACATAGAGAGGTAGATTGGTCAATTAGCTTCATCTGTGAGTAAGCTGGAAGCTCAAGGTTCTGGAAAGCTTCCATCATAAACAATCATGAACCCTTGAAAAAAATGCGAGTGCTATACTATTGTAGAGTGGGAAAGAAGTTGATAATCAGACTACACATGAGTCAATGAAAAAGAAGAAGCAAAAAGCAAAAGAGTATGAAGTTCCTGAAGTTGAGGTACATACTGAACCTAAATTGAATATTGTTCTTCCTCAAACATATAGTTGGCCAAGACGAAGAAATAAGAACAAGAGAAAGAAATTTTGAAGACTTTCAGAAAGGTGGAGGTGAATATACCTTTACTTGATGCAATCAAACAAGTTCCCAAGTATGCTAAATTCCTTAAAGAACTATGCATTACAAAACGCAAGTTGAGGAATAATGAGAATATCACTGTGGGGGAAAATGTGTCAGCATTAATTCAGTAAAAATTAGTCCCTAAGTGTAAGGATCCAAGTTCGATTTCTATTCCCTGTAGAATAGGTGATTCTAAATTTGAACGTGCAATGGCAGATTTAGGAGCATCTATTAATGTTATGTCAAATTTAGTTTTTCAAACTTTAAATTTGGGTCCTTTGAAAGAAACCAGTATCATTATTCTGTTAGCTGATCGTTCTAATGCTTACCCATTGGGAGTAGTTGAGGATGTATTGGTGCAAGTTGGAGAATTGATTTTTTTCTGCAGATTTTTACATTTTGGATACGAAGGATAGTGTTCCCACATCAAAGTCAGCTTTGATTTTGTTTGGAAGACCTTTCCTAAAAACTGCCAAGACAAAAATTGATGTGGATGATGGTACCTTAACTATGGAGTTTGATGGAGAGACTGTCAAATTTAATATCTTTGATGCCATGAAGTATCATGCTGATTACCATTCTGTCTTTTCTATTGATGTTGTTGATACATTTGTGCAAGATGTTTTTGAGTTAAGCATGGAGGATGAGTTAGAAAGAAAATCACATTTGCATGAATTAGAGGAAATTTGCCTTAAGACTTATGAGAATTATAGGATCTATAAAAAAAAGACAAAGGCATTCCATGATAAACTAAGGAAGCAGTTTGTGATTAGGCAAAAAGTTTTATTGTATAATTCCATATTGAAACTAATGCCTGGTAAGTTGCGTTTTCGTTGGATTGGACCCTTTTTTGTTACTAATGTGGTTCCTTATGGTGTAGTTGAAATTCAAAGTTTAGGAACTAACAAAGTGTTCAAGGTCAACGGTCATGAACTCAAGCCATTTTATGAGGGGTTTTAGGAGCATTCAGTGGATTAAGGAGCTTTGCCATGTCGAGCTAGTAATGATAAACAAAAGCGCTTATTTGGAGGCAACCCATGGGTAGCTTGTTAGCCACAATCAGATTTGTTTTCTTTCCCTTATCTTATTTTATTTTCTAGCATTTTTTTCTTTTTTTTTGTATTTGGGCTTTACATTGAGGACAATGTAAGTTTTAAGTGTGGGGGAGGAGAAATTTGTTGCTGCAATCTTTTTAATTGTTAAAATAAATAAATAAATAAAAATAAAAATAAAATAAAATTTATTCTCATAAGCTTGATTCATGATTTTATATTAACTCTCAAAGAGAAGTGCTTTCTCCTTGAAATGACTTTTCTATTTTAGATTGAACTTTTGAAATTTTAGGCAAGGTAATAGTAACTTTAATGATGGATTTTTCCCTCTTCTCCATACCATAGAGCAATTTTTTTCCTGCATAAATCATTTAGGCTTGATTTAATGGTGAAATGATTAGTTATGTGTGCTTTAAAGTAGTGTCATGCATATTTCAGAACTTTATTTAACTATCAGGGCACTATAGAATATGTAGATTGATGGGTGTCGAATCCACTAGAAATTTAATTAACTGAAATTACCAGCTGTGAAAATTTTCTGCAATAAGTGGTAAGTCCAGGTCGAACCCTAGAGACTGAATTGTTAAATATCGTGCACTTGAGTAATAGAAAAAGAAATAAAGGTTGGGGGGGGGGGGGTAATTCGCAATCCAAAGAAGAAATTAAAAATAAAAATTAAGATCTAAAATTAAATAAGAAACTTTCAAATTAAACAAACTTTAGTCCAAGGTAATTCTTATTCCAATGTATTGATTTGATCACAGACAAAATAAATACAATTATATCTTATCGAATACTTAACGTAGATTTACCAAATAGCGAGGTAAACCCCTGAATTTCCTATACTCATCAATTTGAGCCCAGCACTCTTATTGACTCTAATTATTAACTGAGTTGGTATTAAGCAATCCTCATCAAATTAATAACTACATTAAGAAAAAAAAGTAGTTAAGCTGACTAATAATTCATGAAGCATAAATCATTTAATCAACCCTATTATTTCCTTAGGTTATTATCGAAAACTTAGATCATAATCAATAAAAACTAATTGCTACTCATGTTCAATCTTACACAATAATTACAGATTATGAAGATGAACTAGCAATTGATCAAATCAAATAATTAACTAACAAGAATTTTTAGCAAATAATTCAACAGATAAAAAATAATTAAATCAGAAAATAATAGATATTCAAAAAGACATAAATTAAATTAAGAAAATGGTCTCACAAATCACACAAAAGAACTTGAATCCCTTGAACTAAATTAAAAACTTAGCCACTCATGTTCATGGCTTACAGAAAAATAAAGGAAAAATAAAGAAGAAATCTAAAAAGAGAATGGAGAGCGAAGGTCTTCTATAGAGAATGAAGATTTGAATTGGGATGCTCTTAGCTGCTGCCCAAAGACGTATTTATAATAAAAAAAACCTAGTCCCAAAGATAGGAACCAAACTAGGAAAAGTTTTGAAATTCAAAAGGCAGATTTTCAGCCTGCATTCATGTCTCTAGAATCAAGGCCGATTTTCAATGACCTTTTTTCTGAATATGCTCTGCCCTCTTTAGGAAAGTTGTAGCCTTATTTTTAGCTTTCCAACGAGTACTCATTTGCCCAAATCCGAGGTCTACAGCCCAAGTTATGGCCCAAGAATGAGGATTGGTTCAGATAGATAGTCCAGCCCATAGTGATGACTTCATTGCCATTTTTGACAATTAAAATGGCCTCATCTCAAATTCAGCCCTTCATAGAAGTTGTAGAGGTGGCTCTTAAGGTTAAATTAGGCTTGGGCTTACTTCATTTGGACATCTTAAACTCCAGATATAAAATAAATACCGAAACTGGTCGTGACACATCAAGTCTAGGCTTTTGCAATAGATCCATAGCTCATTTTGTCAACCTTGGAGACTAATTTGGGCTTTGGTCCCTCTTTATCTTTTGAAGTGCTCTATCTTTGCTTTTCAATGGATTAAACAGCACTCAATTTGGAGACCCACAACTTTAGAAATACTTAAAAAATACAGCAAAGGTCAAATGCTGAAAATTTCTCCATTTAACACAATTATTCCACAACTATATAAAAATATGCTTAAATGATAAATATATTTTAACCAACTGAATTAAACATAAAAACACACTAAAAACACTAAATGTGATGGGAGTAAAATTAATAAATTATGCACTTATCAAATTCCCCCACACTTATTCCATGCTTGTCCTCATGCATGACTTAAACTCTCAATCAAATCCACTTAGAAGTTCCTTAACTTCACCCTATCACAACATTTGCTAACAAAAGATTAAAAGTTTGAAAGAAGAGGCAAGTAAGGTAATAACCTTCACAACAAATTCCATCAACACCATACCAATATATTAACAATTTTCCAATATAAAACAAAAGGCTTGAAATCAATTAAGCTCACACAATTAAAGTTCCATAAAATTTTAAGTCAATACACACCAAAACACAAGGCTAATTTATCAAGGCACAACAATTATAGCACTTTGCAAATCTTAGGGGAGATAGAAATGTATTTTTATATATATATATATATATTTGAAATTGGTACTTCTCTCTTGTCACAGTTACTTTTTTTTTTCAACCGTCACCTTCAGAAAAGTACCTTGCTCATATCCTAGGTAGCTTTTGGCCTGAGAATCGACATGGGGTTCATGAAGACCCCTGGTTAGTTTGCTTAACTAAAATAGCGGAGCAATTTTCAAGTTCAATCTTTTATTTCTCCCAATTTATGCATCTACATATTATAAAGTGCCATGATCGATTAAACAAAGTTCTGAAATATGCATGACACTAGTTTAAAGTACACATAACTAACCATTTCACCATTAAATCAAGCCTAAATAATTTATGCAGGAAAAAAAAATTGCTCTATGGTATGGAGAAGAGAGAAAATCTATCATTAAAGTTACTATTACCTTGCCTAAAATCTCAAATTCAATCTAAAATAGAAAAGTTATTTCAAGGACAAAGCACTTCTCTTCGAGAGTTAATATAGGATCATGAATCAAGCTTATGAGAACAAATTTTATTTATTTTATTTATTTTATTATTATTATTATTATTATTATTATTATTATTATTATTATTATTATATATTTTTTTAACAATTAAAAAGATTGCAGCAACAAATTTCTCCTCCCCCACACTTAAAACTTACATTGTCCCCAATGTAAAGCCCAAATGCAAAAGAAAAGGAAAAAAATGCTAGAAAATAAAATAAGATAAGGGAAAGAAAACAAATCTGATTATAGCTAAGAAGCCACCCATGGGTTGCCTCCCAAGAAGAGCTTTTGTTTATCGTCGTTAACTCGACATGGCAAAGCTCCTTAATCAACTAAATGCTCCTGAAAGCCCTCATAAAATGGCTTGAGTTCATGATCGTTGACCTTGAACAATTTGCTAGTTCCTAAACTTCGAATTTCAACTGCACCATAAGGAATCACATTAGAAACAACAAAGGGTCCAATCCAACGAGAACGCAACTTACTAAGCATCAGCTTCAATCTAGAATTATACAATAAAACTTTTTGCCCAATCACAAACTATTTCCTTATTTTATCATGGAATGCCTTTGTCTTTTCTTTATAGATCCTAGAATTCTCATAAGTCTTAAGGTGAATTTCCTCTAATTCATGCAAATGTGATTTTCTTTCTCACTCATCCTCCATGCTTAACTCAAACACATCCTGCACAAATGCATCAACAACATTAATAAAAAAGACAGAATGATTATTAGCAGGATATTTCATAGCATCAAAGATATTAAATTTAACAGTCTCTCCATCAAACTCCATAGTTAAGGTACCCTCATCGACATCAATTTTTGTCTTGAAAGTTTTTAGGAAAGGTCTTCCAAATAAAATAAAAGCTGAATTTGATAAGAGAGCACTATCATCCTCCATATCCAGAATGTAAAAATCTACAGGAAAAATCAATCCTCCAACCTGCACTAAAACATCCTCAACTACTCCTAATGGGTAAGCATTAGAACGATCAGCTAACTAAATAATGGCACTGGTTTCTTTCAAAGGACCCAAATTCAAAGTCTGGAAAACTGAATATGACATGAAATTAATAGATGCTCCTAAATCTGCCATTGCATTTTCAAATTTAGAATCACCTATTCTACAGGGAATAGAAAAAGAACCTGGATTCTTACATTTAGGGGGTAATTTTCGCTGAATTAATACCGACACATTTTCCCCCACACTGATCTTCTCATTATTTCTCAACTTGCGCTTTAAAGTGCATAATTCCTTAAGGAATTTAGCATACCTGGGAATTTGTTTGATCGCATCAAGTAAAGGTATATTGACCTCTACCTTCCTGAAGGTCTCCAAAATTTCTTTCTCTTGTTCTTCTTTCTTCATCTTAGCCAACCTACAGGGGAATGGAGGAAGAACAGAATTATTAACCTTATTCAGTTTAGGTTCAGTATTTACCTCAACTTCAGGAACTTTAGACTCTTTTGCTCCTTGCTTCTTCTTTTTTATTGACTCATATGGAGTTTGATTATCAACTTCTTTCCCACTCCATAACAGTATCGCACTCGCATTTTCTCTAGAATTCATAACGGTTTGTGATGGGAGCTTTCTAGAACCTTGAGCTTCAAGCTTGCTCACAGATGAAGCTAACTACCCAATCTGTCCCTCTATATTTTGAATGCTATTTCTAGTCTCCTGTTGAAACTGTTGTGTATTGTTAGCCAAAGCCTTAAAAATTTCATCAAATGACATACCTTGATTTGAGGGAGGCAAAGGTGGAGGTGGAGGTGGTTGATACACTTGTGGTCTTTGCTGATGGTATCGGTTTTGCACTAGTTGATTCCCATAACTCAGATTAGGATGATCTCGCCATCCTAGATTATAAGTATTGGAAAAGGGATCGTACCTGTGCTGTGGCTGTCCATAATTTCCTACTGCATTAACATGTTGCATTGATTCATCCTCTTGTAATGCAGGACACATGTCAATAGCATGACCCAAACCCGAACAAATCCCACATACCTTAACAGTTTGAATTTTTCCTACAGCCAATTGCCTCACCAAAGAAGTTAAATCAGAAATCTGTTTCTCAAGGTTAGATATACTTACCTCATTAACTTTCATAAGTGTGTGATCCATTCTCATTCTAAACTGCTGAGAGCTTGCTGCCATGTTAGCAATCAGCATCCTTGCTTCATCTGGTGTTTTGTTAACCAAAGCTCCTCCACTGGTAGCATCTATCATATTGCGGTCCATTGGTAGAAATCCCTCATAGAAATACTGAATCAAAAGTTACTCACTTATTTGATGATGGGGACAACTTGCACACAGCTTCTTAAATCTTTCCCAATACTCATACAAAATCTCTCCATTGTATTGCCAGATGCCACAAATTTCTTTTCTTATGTTGGTAGCACAGGAAGCAGAAAAATACTTCTCCAAAAATATCTGCTTCATCCTATTCCATGAGTTGACAGATCCAGAAGGAAGGTAATACAACCAATCCTTAACTATGCCCTCCAGTGAGAAATGGAAAGCCCGAAGCTTGATCTGATCCTCTGAAACTCCTTGAGGTTTCATACTGGAACACATGTCATGAAATTCCTTTAGATGCTTATGTGGATCCTCACTTGCAAGATAATGAAACTTAGGCAATAAATGGATTAGTCCGGATTTCAACTTAAAAGCAACATTTAAAGCAAGGTATTGGATACACAAAGGCTATTGGTTTAGATCAGGAGCAAACCAACTCTTTCAAAGTCCTAGTAGCCATGGTCTCGTTTTCGGAACTTGAATCTGAATCCGAATCCGAACTTAGCTCCTTTGGAGATTGGACTCCTTCATATGTACTCAGAATCTGCCTAGTTTGCTTAGCCAATTTTCTCAACCGTTTAGCTATTTTTTCTGCTTCTATATCAAAGATCAACTCACCTTATTAAGAAGTTCTTGTCATGAACAAAAAGAAATCAAAGTAAAAACAGAAAAATGCCTCAAAACCCTAGAAAACAATTGAATTTGGCCTTAAGAAGGTGGGGTTGGTCTTGATTAGAGCGTTGTTTCTTTCAAAATAGGTGTAGGCCGCCCTCCAAATTCAACCAAACTTCTAGGTGAATAGTAACACCATAATTTTTTTTTCAAAAACCTGAAAATAGCAACACTTCACAGACAAAATTAATAACAAAATACCCTAACAATAAAAACACGAAATCCAATGAATTTCAGTCCCCAGCAACGGCGCCAAAATTCTTGATGGGTGTCTAATCCACTAGAAATTTAATTAACTGAAATTACTAGTTGTGAAATATTTTCTGCAACAAGTGGTAAGTCCAGGTCGAACCCTATAGACTGAATTGTTAAATCTCGTGCACTTGTGTAATGGAAAAAGAAATAAAGGTTGGGGTGGGGGGGAGGGGGGTAATTCGCAATCCAAAGAAGAAATCAAAAATCAAAAATTAAGATCTAAAATTAAATGAGAAACTCTCAAATTAAACAAACTTTAGTCCAAGGTAATTCTCATTCTAATGCATTGATTCGATCACAGACAAAATAAATACAATTATATCTTATTAAATACTTAACGTAGATTTACCAAACAGCGAGGTAAACCCCTGACTTCCCTATACTCATCAACTCGAGCCCAACACTCTTATTGACTTTAATTACTAACTGAGTTGGTATTAAGCAATCCTCATCAAATTAATAACTGCTTTAAGAAAAGGAAGTAGTTATGCTTAACAACAATTTATGAAGCATAAATCATTTAATCCACCCTATTGTTTCCTTAGGTTATTATCGAAAACTTGGATCATAATCAATAAAATCTAATTCCTACTCATGTTCAATTTTACACAACAATTACGGATTATAAAGATGAACTAGCAATTGATCAAATCAAACAATTAACTAATAGGCCTTTTTAGCAAATCATTCAACAGATCAAAAATAATTAAATCAGAAAACAATAGATATTCAAAAAGACATAAATTAAATTAAGAACTTGGTCTCATAAATTACACAAAAGAACTTGAATCCCTTGAACTGAATTAAAAACTTAGCCACTCATGTTCATGGCTTACAGAAAAATAAAGGAAAAATAAAGAAGAAATCTAAAAAGAGAATGGAGAATAAAGGCCTTCTATGGAGAACAAATATTTGAATTGGGATGCTCTTAGCTGCTACCCAAAGACTTATTTATAATAAAAAACCTAATCCTAAAGATAGGAACCAAACTAGGAAAAGTTTTGAAATTCAAAAGGCAGATTTTTAGCCTATATTCACGTCTCTGAAATCAAGGCTGATTTTCAGTGACTTTTTTCTGAATCTGCCTCTGCCCTCTTCAGGAAAGTTGTAGCCCTATTTCTTAGCTTTCCAATGAGCACTCATTTGCCCAAATCCGAGGTCTACAGCCTAAGTTATGGCAAAAAAACTTGTACTGGTTCAGACAGACAATCCAGCCCATAGTGACGACTTCATTGCCATTTTTGACAATTAAAATGGCCTCATCTCACATTTAGCCCTTCATAAAAGTTGAAGAGGTGGCTCTTAAGGTTCAATTGGGCTTGGGCTTGCTTCATTTGGACATCTAAAACTCTAGATATAAAACAAATACCAAAACTGGTCGTGACACTTCAAGTCTGGGCTTTTGCAATATATCCATAGCTCATTTTGTCAATGTTGGAGACTGATTTGGGCTTTGGTCCCTCTTTATCTTTTGAAGTGCTCTATCTTAGCTTTTCAATGGATTAAATAGCACTCAATTTAGAGATCCACAACTTGAGAAACACCTAAAAAATACAGCAAAGATCAAATGCTGAAAATTTCTACATTTAACACAATTATTTCACAACTATCTAAAAATATGCATAAATGATAAATATATTTTAACCAACTGAACTAAACATAAAAACACATTAAAAAAAATAAATGTCATGGGAGTAAAATTAATAAATTATACACTTATCATAGATGCATAAATTGGGGGAAATAAAAGGTTGAAGTTGAAAATTGCTCCGCTATTTTAGTTAAGCAAACTAACTAGGGGTCTTCAAGAACCCCATGTCGATTCTCAGGCCAAAAGCTAGATAGGATATGAGCAAGGTACTTTTTTATGGTGATGGTATATAAAAAAAAAAGTAACTGTGACGAGAGAAGTACCAATTTCAAATATATATATATATATATATATATATATACATAAAAAAAAAGGCATTTCTATGTACCCTAAGATTTGCAAAGAGCTATAATGGTTGTGCCTTGATAAATTAGCCATGTGTTTTAGTGTGTATTGACTTAAAATTTTATGGAACTTTAATTGTGTGAACTTAATTGATTTCAAGCCTTTTGTTTTGTGTTGGAAAATTATTGATATATAGGTATGGTGTTGATGGAATTTATTATGATGATTACTACCTTACATGCCTCTTATTTCAAACTTTTAATCTTTTGTTAGAAAATGTTGTGATAGGGTGAAGTTAAGGAACTTCTAAGTGGAGTTGATTGAGAGTTTAAGTCATACATGAAGACAAGCATGGAATAAGTATGGGGGAATTTGATAAGTGCATAATTTATTAATTTTACTCCCATCACATTTAGTGTTTTTAGTGTGTTTTTATGTTTAATTCAGTCGGTTAAAATATATTTATCATTTAGACATATTTTTAAATAGTTGTGGAATAATTGTGTTAAATGGACAAATTTTCAGCATTTGACCTTTGTTGTATTTTTCAGGTGTTTCTAAAGTTGTGGTTCTCCAAATTGAGTGCTGCTTAATCCATTGAAAAGCTAAGATAGAGCACTTCAAAAGATAAATAGGGACCAAAGCCCAAATCAGTCTTCAAGGTTGACAAAATGAGCTATGGATCTATTGCAAAAGCTCAGACATTATGTGTCACGACTAGTTTTGGTATTTATTTTGTATCTGGAGTTTTAGATGTCCAAATGAAGCAAGCCCAAGCCCAATTGAACCTCAAGAGCCACCTCTACAACTTTTATGAAGGGCGGGAAGTGAGATGAGGCCATTTTAATTGTCAAAAATGGCAATGAAGTCGTCACTATGGGCTGAACTGTTAGTCTGAGCTAGTCCTAGATTTTGGGCCATAACTTGGGCAGTAGACCTCAGATTTGGGCAAATGAGTACCTGTTGGAAAGCTAAGAAATAGGGCTACAACTTTCCTGAAGAAGGCAGAAGTAGATTCAGAAAGAAAGTCCCTAAAAATCGGCCTTGATTCTAGGGACGTGAATGCAGGTCTACAACCTCAACTGGTAAGCTAGAGAGGGAGGAAAATAAACGATCTCTACCCCATAAATGGAGGAGGAATAATGTGGTACTGTCATGCTAAGTGTGAACATAAAATCAATTCAAAACAAAGTACTCAAATAATTTAGGAAAGATCCCAAAAAATTTCTAAAGTCATTTTTGCAGTCACAAAATAGCAACACAATTTATAAATAATACAGCGTTTCCATAAAGCATAACAAGTCAAATTATTACTTAGAAAATAATTACATAATTTATTGTACACAAACCTGACGTGAGTCGCCTCTAAGCCTTGACTCATTCCCTTAGATTTTCTAGGTCATTTTCAGCTGAAATACACAATTGATAGTGTTTCAGTATCTTGTCTCACAATAAATCCAATAATTAAATTCATATATGCTCAATTATCGCCCCAATGTGCTTAAACTTATGTTCTTGGAAATTTTCATGTCGGGGTTACTATTCATGATACTATTTAAGTCAATTTGTTGACTTTCTAATGCTTAATAGGTATGGAAAATGTAACACACCTATGTTCGGTAGTGCATTCTACTGTTCCTGTGACCAGTGTTGTCCGGACAGCTAGGATGCCTAGAACTACACTTAGATATGGATGAAGAGACATAAAATAATGAAATACAAGAAAATAAAATACAAGAAAAACAAAGAAAAAATAATAGCAATGAAATGTAACCAAGTTAAACGAGCCGAGAACCCTAGCGATGGGTGACTGCACCGGAAAGTTGCGGCGTGGACTTTTGACTAGCCCTGGACTGCGGGGAACCCTAAAAAATATTTTTAAGACTTAAATAGACATCTATTGAAGTATAAATATCATTAGAAATATCAAAGAAAAATTAATTAATTAGTACAAAGAAAAAATGGGAAATCGAGAAAATGACAAAACTCGGTGTTACCGAAAAATCTGGAATGCAACCCGAACAGGGGCATTGTGGTCATTTGAAACCCCGAGTTGTCTTTTGACCTAAATGTCCATTAAAAATACATAATATTACACTTGAAAAATGTCATGAAAAATTAAATTGGTGGTACCTAATTCAAATAGCAAAAGATAGGAGCTTAATGTGAGAATTTGAAAATTTAAGATTAAACAAATATTAAACTTTTATTAGTGCTCCACTAACACCACCTAAGTGGAGTTTTAATCAGCTTTGGACAGAAGATTTCATCATCTTCAACCTTTGAGACAACCAGCCGAAATTAAAGTGAGAGAAACCTCCATAGCCAAAACCTTTCCAAGCTCCATGCAAGCTCCATTCTCCCATCTCCAAGCCAATTTTCTTACCTTTTCCTTCACTAAAATTGTTCTACACAACTTGGGCAGTAGATAGGCAGCAAGAAGATCAAGTTTTGGTGAGGTTTTGAAGAGTTTCAAAAGTGGTAAGTATGTGTATTTTTATTATTGTTTCATTAAACTTTGAATGGGTGTTGTGGGTAGTTGAATTGTGGAAGGATTTTTGAAGTTTGATGAGTTAAGGGAGAGGTATATTTTTGGCAGCCATGGAACTTCAATAAAGGCATTTTATCTTTGCATGTAAATGGTAGATTTAAGTGTTGATTTAAGTGTTTATGTATGTAGAAATAAATTAGATAATGTATACTAAATGTGTGGGTGATTGTACACTTGATTTTGGAAGCTTGGAAGCTAATTGGAGAGATGTACAAATCAGTAACTTGAAGTGTGAACCAAAATATGTTATTTCATGGTTTGGTTTATGGAATTATAAGGTTGAATTATGGTGCTTGTTATGGCAGCTTGTATATGTGTATAAAGGTTTGAGTTTGGACATGTAAATGAGCTAGGTTATGTGGTTAAATTGTTTGTAATTTGAACTTGGAAAATTCTGGACTATAATGTGCATATTGAGTGTGGTTATAAATTGCCAAAATGACAAAAAATGTGTTGTGAAATGTGTTTATGTTATGGTACAAAAGAGAAATGGCATGAAGGAAGTGACTTGGTAAGTGTTGAATGTGTCCTTTGGTATGTAATAAAGAGTATGTTGCAGGGCAGTGTATATTTTGGCTTAGAACCTTAAGTGTGTGGCTCCAATTGGTATGAGACCAATTGAAGGTGAAACTAGGCACAAAAAGTGCCAACTTTCATGAAGGAAGCTTACAAAATTCTGCCTAAAAGGTGACTTGAAAAATGACCAAATCCGGATTAGTGCTTTGAAAACCTGAAAATTGACCATTTGGGCAGTAGTAAGTGTTTTGGCCATAACTCACTCAAAACAGGTCTAATTGACCTGAAATTTTTACCATGAATAGTTAAGACATATATCTACAATTCTTATGAGGACACCAAAGCCCAGAATTGTAACACCCCTGATTTTTTATATATTATTATTGGGCTTCGTGTAGGTATCCTCAATTCGCGGAAATTCGACAGTTGTCCGGATCTGTGAATTTCCGGCCAGACAGACCAGCTATCGGAAAAGTCTCCGAATTGGATCGAGGTTTTGGCTACCCCACCATTGTCAGGCATCCCGAGCGCGTTCCCGAAGTCGGAATCGGCAAAGGTAAACCCGAACCTTGTTTTTTCGTAATTTTCTAGTGCTTAAATAGGATTAAAAATCCATAAAATATTCGTGGTAGCTTAGAAAATTACGATTCTTTTTGCAATAGCTTAGTAATATTTCTAAGGACCGCGGGGCAGAGTTTTATAATTTTTAGAGCTTATTTGAGCAGTTTTTGAAAAAATGATCAATTATAAGGACTAAATTGAAATTTTACATATTGTGATGAATGATTGATTTGATGGGCCCAGGAGGGGCTGTGTGATGTGATTGAGTTGTGGATATATGGATTGTGGATATAGAAGTGTGTTTTGAGCCCTTTTGCAGGTTGGGTAGGTCCTAGGTATAGGGGAGATTCTGCCGGATTTTCGGCACGACTTAGGACGTATTGGGTCTTTTCTTGATTTGTATTGGGTCATTTGTATTAAATAATTGTAATATAATTGTCAGGTGAGCCGGGACAGCCTTCTTCCTTTGCCCAGCCGCCACAGTGATTACCGTCAAGTTTGTGAGTAAAATATTAATTTTAATTGTAATTTCGATATTATTATATGTTCAAGCATGCCCATGCATCACTTATATGCAAATATTTATGTAGTTAAACTCTAGGCACGATTTATGTTGCATTCATAACTGTTAGCGTGCCATGGATGTTGTTGTGGTAATTTGGAGCAGTGTGCGTGCGTTGGCGTGCGTGTGATGTGGTGTGGACTATGGATAGGACGGGTAGACACGGCTTAAGATCTTCGCTGGGACCCGGTCCTTCGGGGTAGACACGGCTTGAGTTCTTCGCTGGGACCCCGATTTGGTTATTAAGTGGAAGTCCGAGCTGAGTTCTTCGCTGGCACCAGGTTGGATTTAAGAGAGCTGTATAGGGGATCAGCTCCCATATATTATGATTGATGTTACAGGGTGCGTGAGTGCTTCAAATTACCTTTTTGTTGTTATGATGTGAAAATATGGTTGTTGTTGCATTTCACTCCACAGGTTGCATTAGTTCTAAATAGTTATAGAGATTATGGTTAAAATTGATATTTTACTCTCTGAGTCGAACGCTCACTCCTGTTCAATATTTTTTCTCAGGCTACAGGAGGATTTTATTGTGGTTAACCTGCTTTTCTCCTTCGCAGGTTGTTTATCAATAGTTTTGTAATTTTATTTACTCCTAGAATTTCCGCATGTGTTAGAAATATTTAAATGATTCGGGTCTGTAATATAAATTGTCATGTGGACCTGTAAAATTATATGCATGTTTGATGGATTGGATGAGGGAGCTGAGCTCCCATTTATTTTTATGCCGATATGAGTATGTGGAGGGTGAGCTGAGCTCCCTAATTGATGATATATTTTGTTTATAGGTCGGGTGAGTCAAAAACTCCCCGTTGAAAGGTTCACTTTATGGCCGGACTCTGTCCGGTTGTTTTCTTGAAATTGGGCCCAAATGGGCCTTAGAGTTGGGTTAATGAACAGTTAGGCTTACTACGGGCCTCGGGGGCTTTAGGCTGGCCTGTGTCCTAGTCTTGGTCCGACCCATAGGTTGGGTCGTGACAAATGCGGTATCAGAGCTTAGGCTCCAGATTCATAGGGAAAAATTATCTAAGTGTTGGGAAGAGTCTACTAGGAGTCACATGCGGAGTATAGGATTCTGTTTCGTCTTTTCCTGTAATTCTTTGTTTCTAGATTCTACGT
This sequence comes from Hevea brasiliensis, assembly GCF_030052815.1. Taxonomy (NCBI): domain Eukaryota; kingdom Viridiplantae; phylum Streptophyta; class Magnoliopsida; order Malpighiales; family Euphorbiaceae; genus Hevea; species Hevea brasiliensis. The sequence goes on along the minus strand of NC_079497.1, from coordinate 54,474,108 downwards.
TATACCTCGGGAAATATAAGATTACCTCAGTTAGTGTCTTGATTTTCGTGGAGTACATAGAAACATGAAATAGATTTAGCAAACTTATTGAGGTCTACGTTGGAAACACGTACTCCAATAAATACTATATTTTCGTCAGTATGGGTTTAAATGGTATGCCCATTTCGTGCAAGGCATGAGTACATAAAAGTGAGTCTTGAAAGTACAGTTGCCCTAGATAAGGATGAGGATACCATTGCCGGTCATCGATGGATGACCCGCATGAATAAGTTTATGATAATAGAAGATTCAAGAGAGATAAGAGATTAAGAGACCTAGTCCGCCAGACGTATCGTAGTAACTATACAATATTCTCGATGTCCTGCCTGTGTCGCAGACACATGCATCGACATGAGATTATTGTGTAGAGTCGCGTACTTCCTGTAGTGCTTATGATAAGGATGTTGCAGTAGTCTGCTTTGGTACAAGAATGCCGCAGCGAGTTCTATATCCGCAAAGGAGTTGGGAACTCTGGTTAGGGATCTAGAGCTAGGATATCGAAGGTCACGGTTGGGTGGTAACTAGAGTCATGGATCTTGATTACCCTAGCATGAGCTAGAGTTACTGAAGAGTTGCCATCGGACTGCAGGTTTGGACTAGTTGCAAAGTAAAGGTGACACCTATAGAGTGAGACCATCTAGTCTTCGGTATGGAATTTTGGATGATTTTTGCAGTATGACAAACATTTTGCTTAGAGCTTAGTGAGAATAGTATACCTTGTGTGTATTAGTATGGAATAAAGTACAACCCTACTACCTAGGGAAGGTCGAAACTATGAATTAATGATTCACAGAGCTATAATATGATAGGAGAGTCATTAATTTGACATGGTTTGGGCAACGTGGTAAATGTAGTACCTTTGTTGCAGCAAGTTAGGGTATAGTCCTATCTTTTCAGAAGGGATCGAAAGTTATTATTAACAATGGGGACCAACAAAATAGTGCCCCAGATGGGACTGTAGAGTGTGGTAGAGAGTAGTTGGCTCGGGTATCCTGGAGAGGATACAAGTCCCATTATAGGAATCATATATAGTCAAGATCATGATGGATGTAAATCCTTTAAATTGGATGGCAGGTTTGGGTGCCCGGAATCTTAAGTATTGGCAAATTGAGTAAATATAGAAAAAAAAATAATAATAATAATAACAAATAAATAAAATTACTGGAGAATCAGTTCTCGAGGTAGTAAGGATATTATGTAAGCTAAAGGATAAGAATAGAGATCCTACAATAAAAGTATGACTGTAATTTCCTGAGTTCCTTTCTAACTTCACATTATTCAAAACAATAGTATAATCTAATTATAATAGTGTTAAGAGAAATAAATTAGCGAAGATAAATTATAGAAGGCCAATGGATAGAGGAAGTGCAGAATGAAGGTTTGGATAATTGATTACAGATGCAATATAATCTAAATGCCAGTGGAAGTACTAGCTAGAGTGGTCAAAGGACCAAATCGAGTATACAGATATGTGATAACGTGGTAGAGACTCTGAAAGATATAGTTAGCAGGTACAGCTGCCATGTTAGGAAGAAGAATGGAACCAGGGATAGAATAGTTAAGTTCTATTTTGGATAAGAAAAAGGAAATAAATGAAAGGACAACCTAAAGGGCGCGTAACAAAAGGAACGAAGTTAAGATATAGGGTAGGCTAAGTGTTATTCTTGGCAAGGAGAATGACAATGATGGAAAACCCAAAATGGGACCACATTAGTAAGAACAGTGATGGAGGTATGGAATACAATAATAATGAGTAAAAGCTAGAAGGTGTGCGATGATATTGTGGACTATCTAATTAGGCAGAGAAGAAGAAGTTAGTAAGTAGTAAGTTTAATAAAAATTAATCTAAGGGATCAAAAAGGTATGATGAGAGGAAAAGAATGATAGATAATGACACAGAGGCTTTAAGTTAGACTTTTGAGATAGTGACAAGGTAGTTAGAGGTTCATTATGAATGTCAGGCAAACATTTTTAGTGTGATCAAAAGAATCACTTTGTAGTGAAGCAATAACGACATGACAACAGTAGGGGTAGAACGAGAAGTGACAAGTCTGGGTGGTTATAAATCACTAGAAAGTTCAAGGATCAAACTAATGACCATAGATAAGATTAGAATTAGTGTTGGAAGAATCTATTAGTAAGAGAAATCTTTCAGGAATCAACAAAAGTTAAGGCACAATATAAACGATGATGATGGATATGAATCAGAGGTCGAGTATAAGTAAAGTTAATAAATTATAAAATATTATGTCAGGAAGGACAATGGTTCGGTAAAGAGTTCATGCAGATGACATCTTATAGGTAGAGCACAATTGTGCTAGGAGATGATGAAATTTTAAGAGAAAGACCAAGAAACATAGGTTAAATGTTGTTATATGGACAATCCGGCGTAGTTGAATATAAGAGGACATTTTTCTTTCTATCCAAGTTTAGCTTGTGCTATTGGTTCTAGAGGGCTGTATAAGGAACAAAAATTGAGGCAAGGAGACCTAGTTATTTGAGATTTTAATAGGCACCAATTCATATACAATTTCCTGATATGAGAATGACAGTAAGTGCATACCTAGTGTTAAGTATGAAAGGACGATCAGAGTAATGACAGGAGTTAAATTGAGTTAGCTACTAAGGTTTGCGACTGTTCTAAACTATGAGCTAGATGAAGTACTATTTATGGATGAGTTTCAATAGATGAAATTGTTACTAATGGGAAAAGTTGAGGCTGGAGTTTGGAAAGCTATGGGCAATATATGTGATTATATTAAGGAGAATGAACATGTGAAGTATCTTGTTTAGAATTAAGGCATGGCACACATTTTCCATAGCCGTGTTAGTTCAGATGGAACTTATAGTTCTGGGGCTCATATCCATCCAGGATAAGCAATTTCCTACTAAGGCTGGTAGGGAATGATAATATTCTGATAGTTAAGTTGGGAAAAGGGGGATACAAGGAAAATTTTCTATGGTTAATTACAAGTGTTACATAAGGTGAAGAATGTGCTGATAGGAGTAAATCGTAAGGTTAGAATTCCTGAAGTAATAGAACTAGTAATCAAGATAAGACTAAGAAACAAAATGAAAGTTAAAGTTGATGATGGGATAGACATCTTTGAAGGAAAATGTGTAAGGATGAGATAGGACTAAAAATTAAGGAATAAGTACAGCAGGTTGAAAAGATATCAACAATACTAAAAAATAGGAAAAGGGAAGTGGATAAGATCCAAAGGACAGGAAGAGAGCTCGATAGAGTCAGTTATAATGATGAGGATAAGGAGTGTCTAACCACTGCCCCTGTGTTAACACTACCTATGAGCGGTGAAGGATACACCGTGTACTGTGACGCCTTCAGAGTTGGCCTAGGGTGTGTTTTGATGCGGAATGGAAAAGTAGTGGCTTATGCTTCAAGGCAGCTGAAGAGGCATGAGCAGAACTATCCCACCCATGATTTGGAAATGGCGGCTGTAGTCTTTGCACTAAAAATCTGGAGACACTACCTATATGGTGAAGTGTGCGAGATATACACCGACTATAAGAGTTTGAAGTACATCTTCCAATAGAGGGATTTAAACTTGAGACAGAGGGATTTAAACTTGAGACAGAGGAGATGGATGGAGCTTCTGGAAGACTATGATTGCACCATCCAGTACCACCCTGGGAAGGCCAATGTAGTAGCAGATGCTTTAAGCAGAAAATCTTCTGGCAGTTTGGCGCACATTTCAGCAGAGAAGAGACCGTTGATTCAGAAAGTACATGAGTTGATGGATCAAGGTTTAATCCTAGATCTTTCAGATGAGGGGGTCTTGTTGGCTCATTTTTCAGTGAGGCCAGACTTGCGAGATAGAGTTAGAGTTTCCCAACACAGAGACCAACAATTAATGAAGATCATAGAAAGAGTACAGCAGGGTGAAGGTGGTGAGTTTGGATTTGCCAATGATGGCGCCCTAGTGCAAGGTTCTAGGATATGTGTGCCCAATGTGGACAACCTCAGGAATGAAATCATGCGAGAGGCACACTATACACTGTACAGTGTCCACCCAGGTTCCACCAAGATGTACCATGATGTGAGAGATAGCTATTGGTGGAATGGCATGAAGAGAGGCATAGCAGACTTTGTGTCCAAGTGCTTGACTTGAACACCAGAGACCGTCAGGGAAGTTGCAAGAGCTCCCTATCCCAGAATGGAAGTGGGAAATGATTTCTATGGATTTTGTGACTGGGTTGCCTCGTACCACGCGAGGATATGATTCGATATGGGTAATTGTAGACCGCTTGACCAAATCAGCTCACTTCTAGCCTGTGAAGACTACATATTCGTGCACAAGATGCCCGGCTCTACATTCAAGAAATAGTCAGTTTACATGGAGTTCCGGCTTCCATAATATCTGACAGAGGGCCCCAGTTCACTTCTCGATTTTGGAGAAAGTTGCAGGAGGCACTTGGCACAAAGTTGAACTTCAGTACGGCTTTCCACCCTCGCATGCACGGACAAATTGAAGGACAATCCAAACATCGAAGACATGCTTCGCATTAGTGTTTTGGATTTTGGAGATCAATGGGATGAGCAGCTAGCTTTGGTGGAGTTTGCCTATAACAACAGTTATCACTCCAGTATAGGGATGCCACCCTATGAGGCACTATATGGAACAAAGTATAGGTCTCCTCTGTGTTGGACGGAAATGGGGGAAGCGAAGGTGCATGATGTAGACCTAGTGCAAGACACTTGAGAGATAGTTCCTTTAATCGTGAAGCATCAGCTTGACTTTAAGAGGCGTAAGAGTTATGCGGACCCAGACGGAGGGATGTGGAGTTTGCGATGGCGACTATGTATTCCTGAAGATTTCTCCAATGAAGGGAGTCATGAGATTTGGAAAGAAGGGCAAGTTGGCACCTCGGTATAGTGGACGTTTTGAGGTTACTGATAGAGTTGGAGCAGTTGCCTACCGGTTGGAGCTACCACCCAACCTTTCTCACGTTCATCCCGTGTTTCACATCTCTATGCTCAGGAAATACATTCCCGATCCTTCTCATGTACTACAGTCGGATGTAATAGAACTAAAGGAGAACTTGACATTTGAGGAGCAACCTGTAGCCATAGTGGACTACCAAGTGAGACAGCTAAGATCAAAACAGATCCCTATGGTTAAGGTTTTGTGGAGGAGCCATCGGTGGAAGAGTGCACTGGAGTCGAACGGACATGCGTAGCAAGTACCCTTATCTGTTCAATGTGTAATCATGTACTTTATTCTGCCTTGTGTAAAATTCGAGGATGAATTTTCTGTAAGGGGGGAAGAATGTAACACCCCTGATTTTTTATATATTATTATTGGGCTTCGTGTAGGTATCCTCAATTCGCGGAAATTCGGCGGTTGTCCGGATCGTGAATTTCCGCCGCATGCACTACCTACGGAACAGTCTCCGAATTGGATCGAGGTTTTGGCTACCCCACCATTGTCAGGCATCCCGAGCGCGTTCCCGAAGTCGGAATCAGCAAAGGTAAACTCGAACCTTGTTTTTTCGTAATTTTCTAGTGCTTAAATAGGATTAAAAATCCATAAAATATTCGTGGTAGCTTAGAAAATTACGATTCTTTTTGCAATAGCTTAGTAATATTTCTAAGGACCATGCAAGTAGTTTTATAATTTTTAGAGCTTATTTGAGCAGTTTTTGCAAAAATGATCAATTATAAGGACTAAATTGAAATTTTACATATTGTGATGAATGATTGATTTGATGGGCCCAGGAGGGACTGTGTGATGTGATTGAGTTGTGGATATATGGATTGTGGATATAGAAGTGTGTTTTGAGCCCTTTTGCAGGTTGGGTAGGTCCTAGGTATAGGGGAGATTCTGCCGGATTTTCGGCACGACTTAGGATGTATTGGGTCTTTTCTTGATTTGTATTGGGTCATTTGTATTAAATAATTGTAATATAATTGTCGTGAGCGATGACCTTCTTCCTCTCGCCACCGCCACGATGATTGCCAAGTCTGTGAGTAAAATATTAATTTTAATTATAATTTCGATATTATTATATGTTCAAGCATGCCCATGCATCACTTATATGCAAATATTTATGTAGTTAAACTCTAGGCACGATTTATGTTGCATTCATAACTGTTAGCATGCCATGGATGTTGTTGTGGTAATTTGGAGCAGTGTGCGTGCGTTGGCGTGCGTGTGATGTGGTGTGGACTACGGATAGGATGGGTAGACACGGCTTGAGATCTTCGCTGGGACCCGGTCCTTCGGGGTAGACACGGCTTGAGTTCTTCGCTGGGACCCCGATTTGGTTATTAAGTGGAAGTCCGAGCTGAGTTCTTCACTGGCACCAGGTTGGATTTAAGAGAGCTGTATAGGGGATCAGCTCCCATATATTATGATTGATGTTACAGGGTGCGTGAGTGCTTCAAATTACCTTTTTGTTGTTATGATGTGAAAATATGGTTGTTGTTGCATTTCACTCCACAGGTTGCATTAGTTCTAAATAGTTATAGAGATTATGGTTAAAATTGATATTTTACTCTCTGAGTCGAACGCTCACTCCTGTTCAATATTTTTTCTCAGGCTACAGGAGGATTTTATTGTGGTTAACCTGCTTTTCTCCTTCGCAGGTTGTTTATCAATAGTTTTGTAATTTTATTTACTCCTAGAATTTCCGCATGTGTTAGAAATATTTAAATGATTCGGGTCTGTAATATAAATTGTCATGTGGACCTGTAAAATTATATGCATGTTTGATGGATTGGATGAGGGAGCTGAGCTCCCATTTATTTTTATGCCGATATGAGTATGTGGAGGGTGAGCTGAGCTCCCCAATTGATGATATATTTTGTTTACAGGTCGGGTGAGTCAAAAACTCCCCGTTGAAAGGTTCACTTTATGGCCGGACTCTGTCCGGTTGTTTTCTTGAAATTGGGCCCAAATGGGCCTTAGAGTTGGGTTAATGAACAGTTAGGCTTACTACGGGCCTCGGGGGCTTTAGGCTGGCCCAGGTCCTAGTGTCGGTCCGACCCATAGGTTGGGTCATGACAAGAATTGACCATAAGCAAGCCAAATAGCTTGCACAAGTTCGGATCCAAAAACTAGCCGAACCAAAAGTGACCAAAAAATGACCTAAAGTGACCATTTTGATGCATTCTGACCAGCATTGGTAAATTGACCATAACTTGGTCTACATAACTTAGAATGACCTGAAATTTTGTCCCGCGTGCAATAAGACATAGACCTACAAGTTTGTAGTTTTGACCAAAACCCGAAAACCGAGGGAACTAAGTCATCCAGCTAGGTTAATTTAGTATACCGGGATCCAAAAAATTGCAATAAAATGCACTATACATGAAAATGAATTGGGTAACATGTACCAACACTAAAAGGCTATTAAATATGACACATTGGTAACATTAAAACCTAATTCACCTAGACTGCATTGAGGGTCAACATCTTAGGTTGATTAAGGAAATAATAGAATTCAATGAATTAATTATTAAGCATTATCGTTAGAGACAGTTTAAATGAGTACTGAAACACTTCAAATTGTATTTCTCAATTAGCAAAGACATAGGGAAAGGGAAGGAAACACTGAGTCAGAGCCAAGAGACAGTTATCAGAGGTTTGTGCGTAATAGTTATTTCTTTTGAATTTTTCAATTGAAATAAATTATGACTATTTGTATATTATTGTTTTGAATTGTGGAAATGTGTTTGAATGGATACTTATTGCTTGAAAAGCATTGTAAATGGTTTGAAAATGTGAAAAATTGTTTAAATGATATTTGATGGATACTTATTGATTGAAAAGCATTGTAAATGGTTTGAAATCACAGCTATCATGTATATTGATTGAATTCCTCGCTAGCTTGTCTAGTGGGACAAATTGAATTCCCTCTCTGACTGAAGTGTTGAGGTGTGTGCCTATTGAGGACGAATAAAATGAGTACTCATATTATTGCTAGCTAGCTAAGTTATTCCTCATTAGCCATTGGCATTTAGGACGAATTGAATTCCTCATTAGCCATCGGCTTTTGGGATGAATTGAACTTTGGAACGTGATTAAGCTGTCTGTGTGATTTATTGATATTCATTGTGATATTGTGAAATGGAGTTTAAATTCTTATTGACATTCACTATCTTTTGAATTTAACTATGTTTTGATTTACTGAGATTTATTGTGATATTGTGAAATGGAGTTTAAATTCTTATTGACATTCACCGTCTTTGAATTTAACTATGGTTTAAAGTATCCACTATTTATATGACTTATGATTTGGGATTTAAAGTTGCATTTTGTTAATGTTGTGCACCACTGAGATATTGGCTCAGTGATAGCTTTTCATTGCTGTCGTAGGTAGACAGACTGACAGGGTAGCAGACTAGGCTACTAGTACTACACTGAGAGATCATCGGGTATATTGAGTATACCGTATTTTGCATTTTGTATTGTAATATTTGTTCACTATATGTATATAGTGTTCTTGGTTTTGAGTAGTTGTAAATTAAAATTGTATATTGAAGTTGTAAAATAAATTATAAATTATTTTGGTTTGTAAATATTGTGATATATTTCTTTTATCTCAGCCTTTGAAAACACTGAAAAATTATTGTGGATTTGAGTTGACAAATGTTGAGAACCATATTGTGTTGATTACATGTTGGAGTTTGAGATTGAGAAATATATTTGAAGTGCTTTTTACAGGTTTTTAAAGAACTGTTTTATTCAAAATACAGATGACACTCCACTAAAATTTTTACAGAAATTGCTAATAATTCAAATGTGTTAGCTGTTTCACTTTAGTTCAAAAAAAAATTTTAACACCTGTAAATAGTACTCACCACTGTAAAAAGAAGTAAGAAAAGTTTTAAAATCCCTTGTAGTGTATTTAATGGGTTATCAGTAGACGAAGTAGGTAATTCATTAAGTATACTACGGGATTATGTTATGCCTTACAGAGGGGTAGGGTGTGACAGGAAATCCAATTATACCCACATACCACATTTTGATTACCAATTTTGTTGGTTTTAGTTGTTCCTTCAAATTTTAGGTCTCCTAAGTACAAATTTCAATTTTTCAGATTTGATGTCCTGTTTTGTACTGTTCCATTGGTCATGTTGCTATGGAAATTTGGCTAAGTTTTCTTCATAGAAGTTGTTCCATATTGTCTTAACTTTATTTCCCTTTTTGAATCACTCCATTTGGAGTTTTGTAGCCTAAGTTATAGCCATTTGGACATGGCTGGCCAGATTTTGTTTTACCCAGTATTCTGGGCAAATTCTGGATAATGGCAGTTTTTGTGGATTGAGTACAGGTGAGTTTTTGGACAGCTTATGGTAAACTTTTGGGTTTGTTTTCTTCATGAAAGTTATAGGGCTATGTCTCAGCTTTCTATCGGTAAAATTTCAGGTCATTTGAACCTTCTTAGACCAAGTTATGATCATTTACGTAACTACTATTCATTTGGTCATTTTTGTACAGGTCAGTTTGCTAATTCCAGATTTGGCCTAATTGTTTACTAAGTTATGGTCACTTTCTGAGCATGATTTCTAAATGAAAAATGTTCCATTTTACGTCTAGTTTCATTCCCAATTGGCCTCACACTAATTGGATTGGTAAATTTTCAGTTTTAGTCCCTGAAAAAGACCTAGGTCATGCTACCTGTAGATCGACCCTCTTTAATCCGAATTTAAACTTGTTTCCAACAATTCATACACACCACAAATGGTCACAATTGACCATTTCTCATCTCAAATAAGGTCAATAACATTATTTGGCCAATTCTAAAATTTTTCTTCAATTTTTCAAATGCTCAAAACCCTAGCTACACACAAAGCTCAATCTAATGCAATATAAAGTGTATATTCATGTTCTACATACCTAATTCACCTTAAATAGCCATTCAAAACTATCAAACTCATTCATAACAAATCCTAACCCTAGCTGGATGAATTTCACATTTGGTCCTCCAATAAATATTTTCTTTTGACTTTAAGTTAAACTCCAAGTTACTTGAGCTAAACACACAAATAAGAAACCAAAACTTCAAAGTAAATTGCTTACCTCCACTTGAACTTCACTCAACCAATTTTGTCACACCCTACTCCCCCGTAAGATGTAATATGATCCCGTAGTACACCTAATGAATTATCGTACTTCGCCTACCGATAACCCATTAGATATACTACAAGGGATTTTAAAATAATTTTCGTGAAATTTAAATCATCGATTAAAATCTGGTGTTATAAATTTTTTTTTCAAAATTTCGTCAAAGTGCCAGTTGTGTTTTGAGAAAAAAATTCTTCAAACCTGAAAAGGAAAACACTCCCAATATGTTTTCTAAAATACAACTCCAATAACTTCATTTCAACTCACACTTCAAATCTCAATAATCAAATCAATTCATTTTCAAACCAATCTCATCATAAAGAACATTTCATTGATTTTGTGACACCCCTTACCCGACTACAATGTAGCCGAGCAAGTTATGCCACTCAGTGTGCCGGAGCACTCTATTTTATCTGATTTCATTATAGTCCTTGATTTATTTATTCAAAAACTTTATTGAAGATTTAGGCTATTTTTACTTTTATCAAAATCTAACTAAGTTGGAAATTTCAAAAATTTTAACGATAATCCGACAAAGTGTCGGCTGTAATTTGGACTAACAGTTCTTCTGAACCTGCCAAAGACAATTTCAATATATACTCAATTTCTCAAACTTAATAGTCTCAAAAATTTTCAAACATAATGTATCTCAATGCAGTATCCAGATTTTTCAGAAATCTCATTAGATTTTCAATATCTCAATATTCACAAGTATAATCTCATTATAACTCAAATTCAATTCACTTACTAAAATACTTGCTTTGAATAGCTTCCATAATTCATAGGTTAATTACATGAGTTTATTTTGTACAAGATATACAAATAATTTACAATGTGCTAGGAATGAACAATATACATAACATATATAAAATGAGCCCTATCTACATGCATTGCTGAGGAGGTGACAATCTTGAACTCTTCTGACACTTCTGCAGATCTGGGCTCCAAAAATCTCACGATACCATCTGGTTTTACCTTGAAGACTGCGAGGAAGCAATTCCATCGCGCTAAGCATTTCTGCTTAGTGGTGCAATAATATAACCAGAAATAATATATACAAGTAAAGAAAGAAATAAATGATAATTCAGATACTCAAGAATCAATTTAATTTGGTATGGTATTTCTAGTATCAACGATCTTATATACTAGTTTGTTCCTCTTTGGAAGTGCTTAGTTTATAACTTTTCAGTAATATTAGCAGGTATATAATTTATTCTATCTGTATTGTATTTCAAGTCTGTACGGTTCTGCAATTTATATTTTTGTTATGTTTCTTTTGCTAATCCCTTTTGCTTATCCCTTTTGCTTATTCATTCAATACTTAATTTAATTGTACTGGATTTTCATTATACTTAACTTTAACTTAGCTGCCTGAATTGAATAATACTTTAATTGACTGCCCAAGTAACCTATACTAGACGACTGGACTGGATAACGGGTCGTTGGCACTGGACACCGCGGTGCCTCGGGCCGTCATACCATGGGACGCAGAACGTCTACCATGTATGCAGTCAGTATGGCTAAAAAGCCATGATATCACATAATCGGGCATAAAAGCCATGAAATCGGGCATAAAAGCCATGGATACGGGCATAAAGCCATGAATACAGGCATAAAGCCTTTCCTTTCGCAATACTGCTAAAACAATACCCTATTGGCATGCCAAACTATCCAAACCAATCTTGTTAGGTATACTAGGGCATTTGATACTTTAAAATATTAACATATTGTGCTTTATGACTTCATTATTTCATGATAAATTTCAATCATAATTCATACATTCATTTGATCATTTATATGATCACAATTCACATCAATTATCCTTTTATACCATTGTACTCAAAATACTTCTCCTCTTTACAATAATGAGAACTAATGTCTCATTCATACATTAATACGGTTTATTTGTCCATTCATTATGTTATTCATATTGATCACATCAATTAGGTGACTTATCTTTCATGTTTCAAGTAATCCATGAACATTTCATGGATTTCAAATTTATGGCCTAAATTTCTTTTTAACAATTTTGACTAGGATGCATAGTCCATATTTGTCATACAATTCTAAGCATTTAAGCTTAGAATTGGTTCTAGGCCTTCATCTTAATTTACTAATCATTTTGCTTACTATTCACCTTACTAGTCAACCAAAATGTTGACCTTTTTATACTTAATGGATATATTAATTCTAATTACACCAAGATCCCACATTTTGAGTTTTACATTTACTAGTATTAATTGCCAATTGCAATTTAAAGTCCCCTAGATGCATTTCTAATTTCAAATTTTGAATTTCAAGTTTTGGTGTCACTATTCACCTCATTGGTCAACAAAAATGTTGACTTTTGCATAGACAATAGGTACATTGGTTTTAACACTCCCGATGTACCACATTTTGCATTTAAAACTTGTTGGAATCAATTACCAAATCCATTTCCAAGCTTATTTCAAGTTTTCATGTCACTATTCACTTTATTAGTCAACTAAAATGTTGAATTTTGCATAGAAAATATGTACATTGACTTTGGCACTTCAAACATACTACATTTTTCATTTAAAACTTGTTGGTTTTGGTCACTTTCTCAAAGCTTAGGTCATTTTGGCGAAATTGCCAATTTTCGGTTTTGGTGCTCCGAAGTTGCACTATTTCATTGGTCAATTTAATGTTGGAATTTGACAAAACTTCCTTCATAAAAAATGTTCCTTATTTTGTCTAGTTGAATTTCTTTTTTTGAATCACTCCATTTGGAGTTTTGTAGCTCAAGTTATGGCCAAAATAAGTTTACTGTTTACGCAATCGCTCATGCTTTGAGATTTTGGGTCTGGCAGATTTTTGGTCCAACTTTGGTCAGTAATTTGATCAAGTTAAGTTCATAATTTGGTCTAACTTTCTTCTTATGAAATGTTCTACCATACCTTAGGTTTCCATCGGTTCAAGAATCGCCTAAATCCGAGTTTTCTAGAGAGAGTTATAGTCCTCCAAACATTGCTGCTCAAATGAAAATCTGCAGAGTTGCAGGTTTGAACAGTAACTGTGACTGCCATTTGGGTTAGGTTCTGGTCATAATTTTGGGTAGGTTTCTTTATGAAAGTTGTTTTTCTATGTCTTAAATTAATGGTGTAAAAATTTCAGGTCAATTGACCAAATCTACAGTGAGTTATGGCCAAATGAACAGTTACTGTTTATTTGGTCATTTCTGCAGGTGCTGTTGCAGGGGATCCGGATTGGGGCCAAGTTTTGGTCCTCTTGCTTTGGTCTTTTGGGCATGGTTTCTTCAGCAAAAATGTGTCATTATAAGCCTAGTTTCATGTACAATTGGCCAAACACCAATTGGACCAACACAGCCCAAGTTATGGCTGTGTAATTAGACTGAATTTTCAGTCCCTCTGCTGCTGTCCTAGGGCAGCCTACATCTTCACTTTGCAATCCTATTTTTTAGTCCAATTCATGGTCAACATACCTAAAATGGTCACTAATTGACCACTAAAATTTCCATTACTCAATTCAAATGCCAAGTCCAATTTTCACCCTTAAAACCCTAATTTCTCATTGCAATTCACCCATACACCTTAGTTACACACTTCCATTCATTATATATGTGTTTATACACTTTAAACATAAGCTCTAATTCATTCTAAGTCCATCATCAACACTCAATCCTATTCCTTCCTTAGGGCAGCTGAAATCCATGGTATGTATACACATGAATTTAGTCCATTTAACTTACAATTTCATACTAAATTCAAGTCCTTAATATGGAAATAAAGGAATATTAGCATAAGTAAGCACTAACCTTTGCATGAGCTTTTTGTCCCTTCACAATCCTTCATTTCCTTAACTTTTCTTAGTAACCAAACACTTCCCCAAAAGAAGTAGACAATTTTTAATGAAGGCAATTTAGGTTTTGATGGTGAGAATTCATGGGAATGAAAGAGAGATGAAAGAAAATTTTTATGGAGGAGAGAAAGACATTTTCGGTTGGTTGGGAGGATGAAGCTGGCTGCTCACGTTTTTTTTCCTTTTCTTTGGTCTTTAATTTGTCTCTTTTAAGTATTTAAGAAAGCTTATTAGCTTGTGATTGGTTGGTAATTTATAAATGACATCATGTGATGTCATTATTTGCATTATTTTGATTTTTATTTGCATTATTTTGATTTTTCTTTGCTTTTCTTTTCTACCACATTTCAATTTAATTTTTAGCAATATTTCTTCATATTTTATGTCATATTAATTATTTACTTAACTGGACAAGTCGGCCAAAAATTACCTCTGAAGGCGAAATGACCAAAATGCCCTCCGTTTGGCTTAACGGGTCTAAATCGTTTGTACCGATTGAAAAATTTTTCTAGGTATTTTCTTGGCATTCTAATGCCATAGAAACCTCAATGACCCTTCTCTGGAGTCCCAAAAATTATTTTATAATTTTTCCCCCGGGTCTAGGGCTCCTCGTTGCGAGAACCGCAACTTCCCTCTGGTTACCCATCGCTTGGGCACCGGCTCATTTAACTTGGTTGTATTTTATTTCTAAAATTTTTACTATATTTTTCTTATTAATATTTGAGTTAATTATGGTTCCTCACTTTAGTTTAAATATTTTTTTCAGAAGTTCTAGCTATGCGACCGACATCGTCACCGTAATAAAGAGATCGTATGGAATTGCTACCGGGAGGATGTTACAGATTTCAAGACTCAACATTTATATCACAATAATTTACACTTAATTACATACCAAAATATTTTACAAGAGTTTTTATACAACTGTTCAAATAATTTACATACATATTATTACATATATACATCAAAACCTGTGTACATGGGTATACTTGGAGCTGATCTGAATGTCTCTTCAAAGAAGCTTACTCAATTGCTCTATGCTCTTTTCACCTGCGATAGCATACAAAGCTATCGCTGAGTGGTGAACTCAGTGGTGCACAACTATAATTTAAAACATAGTACAATATACCTTAACAAAAATTACAGCAATTAATTTAGAAATCTGGATACTCATCAAATTCCAAAACTCAAAATATTCATTGCCAATAATATAAATCATTTGTATAAAATGACTTTGATCACGAAATTCAATTTATCAAATCATAACTAACCATTTAAGGTAATTCGAACAATTTATTGGAAATAAAGATTAATTCCAATAAAATCAATTATACATAAATCCCATTTGAAATTGAAATTCTTTACTATTCAATAACCATTCTTTATCTCGAAAACCATTCTTTATCTAAAAAACCATTCTTTATCTCAAAAGCCATTCTTTATCTCAAAAATCATTCTTTATCTCAAAAACCATTATTTATCTCACTAACAACACAAGACTAATCCGAAAGGGCCATTTTTGGGGTGATTCTAACTCCCTATGGTCGCGGAGGTCGAATCATATTCTAACTCCCTATGGTCGGGGAGGTCGAATCATCGTGCACAGTACACATCACAATAATGAATATTCTGAAAGGGCCATAACATAAAACTTAGATCTAACCTCTAATAAGAGTAGAATCTAAGCCTGTGCACGTACCATGGTAATCAAAACACAACTAACTCCATTGTCTTCTCAACAAATGAGAGAGACGGGTAATAACCTAGTCAAGCATCTATAATGAGATATAAAACAATATCACAATCCTTTTAGTGAGCATAAATCACAATACAATTCGATTCAAAGTCAATTCCAATATCCAATAATTTTTATGCTCATCAAAATTCAAATCATAAATTTACATTTTTCCATGCAAATTGCCCATCATAATTCAAAACATGTTCTATCATAATTTTCCAAAATATAATTTATTCAATCCACAACAATGCTTAATACTTATGGAAATACCATTTCACAAAGCTAAATTCATACATACTGTAACAATTTCAATAATTATTGAATTAAATCCAATGCTTGTTAAATATAATACATAAGAAAAATATATCATTTAATCATATGAAATATTCAAAACAAAATCAGTTAAAAACTAGTTGTGCACAAACCTGATTTGAGTCGCCCCTAGGCCTTGACTCAATGTTCCTTATGCTTCTCAATATCCTTTTCAACTAAAACACACAATTTAAAGTGTTTCAGTACTCAATGAATTTGCTTCCAACCTTAAAATCCAATATCTAAATTTTCTTGGTACTATTCCCTTCAATTCATTTCATTAGTCAACTTATAATGTTGACCCTTGATGCACTCTAAGTGAGTCAATTCCAATGTTACCAATATGCCACATTTTATAGCCCTTTAGTGCTGGTATATGTTGCCAATTTCATTTCCTTTCCATGTGTATTGTATTTTATTGCAATTTACGAAATTTCGGTGTACTATTTTGACCTAGCCGGACGACCTAGTTCCCTCGGTTTTTGGGTTTCGGTCCAAACTACAAACTTGTAGGTCTATGTCTTATTGGATGCGGGGCAAAATGTCAGGTCATTCTGAGTAGTGTAGACCAAGATATGGTCAATTTACCAATGTTGGACAGAAAGCACTAAAATGGTAGGCTTAGGTCATTTTTAGGTCACTTTTGGTTCGGCCAGTTTTGGTACCTGAAATTGTACAAGCTATTTGGCTTGGTTATGACCATTTCTGGGTTTTGGTGTATTCATAAGAATTGTAGATCTATGTCTAAGCTATTAATGGTAAAAATTTCAGATCATTTGGACCTATTTTGTGTAAGTTATGGTAAAAAAAGTAACTGTTGCCCAAATAGATAATTTTCAGGCTTTCAAGTCGTTAATCCAAATTTGGTCATTTTTAAGGTCAGTTTCTAGGCAGAATTTTGGCAACATTTCTACATGAAAGTTGGGCTATTTGGTGTCTAGTTTCACCCCGCATTGGCCTCATACCAATTGGGTTCATAGTTTTGTACTTATGACCTAATTTAGGTGCTGCCAACATACACAACCTGCACAAGACAATTACACTTCCAATTTGACATTCCTCCTCCTCCTCATGACTTCATTATTTATTCATAGTAGTTCTACAAATACTAAACACAATTCCAGTAAGCATATTGGGCAGAACACTGAAGTGCTCAATGCACACAATTCACCATTAAAGTCCAACATTCACATCCACCCAAATTCAATATACATCAACACTTATTTTACACATACACTTCCATGGCAATTATACAAACTGGCTGCAATTCAACACCATCATTTTCATTAATAAATTTTATATTCACACACACAAATTCATGATATTATAGGCTGCCAAACATGGCAGTTTGCCAAAGCATCAAGGTCCCATTTCAAACCCTTAATTCAAGCACTAACATGCACATACTTGGACATTAACCTACTACCACTTCTATTTGAGTTAATCAACCTTAATTCCCATCAAATACATATAAGAATAAGTCACTAACCATGCATTTTCATGGCTGCCAAAACTAAGGTTCACCAATACTCATCATTTCCTCAATTTTTCTTAGCAATTCAATTTACCCAAAGCTCAACACAAGGATTAGTGAAGGTAAATGGAAAGATTAAGCACTAACCTCAACTTGAGCTTCACAAATCCATGGAATTTCCTCTCTTTTTTGCTGCCCACATACTGCCCATGGTGTGAAAATCACTTTTAATGAAGGGAGTTTGAAAAAATATGGCTTGAATCATGGTAGATTTGAGCTTATGCATGAATGGCCATGGAGGAAGCTTGGAAGAACATTTGGCCATGGAAGAACTTGAGAAAGCAATTCGGAAAAGTGAAAAAAATGAGGAAGAAGGTGAATTTGCATGCTGTCCACTTGGTTTTATATTTCCACTAACCCCACTTACTGGAGAACTAACCATAAATTAATGATTTAATTAGTTAAAGTTCCATAATTTGCATATTTGCCTCATTTCTTTCACTATTTAAATAATGTACCACATTTTTATTTTTCATGACATTTTCAAAGTGTACTACCACTTATTTTTAATGGACATTGAGGTCAAAAGTCAACTCTAGGTATCAAATGACCAAAATGCTCCACTTGGGGTTATATTCCCGATTTTTTGATAACACCGATTTTTGTCTGTTTCTTGATTTTTCATTTTTCTTTGTACTAATTTATCATTTTTCCTTTGATATTTCTAGTGTCAATTACGTTTCAATAAACCTTTACTTATGTTTCGAAATTTAATTACGAGGGTTCTCCGCAGTCTTGGGGTCGATAATAGCCTTCCCGGTGTGGTCACCCATCGGTACGGTTGTTGTCTATTTAGCTTAATTCCATTTTCTCTTTTTTGTTTTTTTTTTCTTTATTTTTTTTCTTGTATTTTCCTCTATTGTATTTCACTATCTTATATCTCCACACTAATATTTAAATATAATTCCAAGCATCCTAGCTGTCTGGACAGAAACTATCATCGGAACAGTAGAACGCACTACCGAACATAGGGGTATTACAATTCTCTCCCCCCTTAAAATAAATTTTGTCCGCAAAATTTTACCCAATAGCCATCTTACAATATTCACACGTTATTTCCTCCTTTCTGTATGATCGTATAATCTTCTTTCCTCTGAATTTGTGTAAGACTTTTAACAATCTAATATAACATTTACTTTGTTTATACAGCACTAATCTTTTCTTACTATTGTTCTGTCTAATATTTCGATTCATGTTCCTTTCTTGAATGACCATTATGGTCATACTAGAATTACTTATCTAATCATGGGTCCTTTGACCATTCTAGTCAACAATCATACTCACATTCGTAACATTTCTTTGTTATATCTGAACCAACTGTTCAAATTTTTACTTCTATAGCTCTTTTTATCTATTAATATTCTATAACTTACTTCCTTTTGTACTAAACTACAACCTTTCGATATTCTAATTTTTGAGTTTTAAATCCCTAAATAGGATTTCCAAACTCATTTCTAATAATAAAATTTTGTCCTAACATAACTATACCAATACAAATGCCATTGGCAACTATTCTCATCTTGGTGTACTATTGAGTAGTACGTAGCTCTACACAATAATCTCAAGTCAGTACTGTAATCTGCAGCTTATAGTATAAACATCAAGAACATTGCATAGTTACTACGATACATTCCCATAGATCAAACTTTCCTATATTTTATCCTTTTCGAATTTACTAATATTCAAATCTTATTCTGTTTACAATATCCATTAACAATTACTAACAGTAACATCCTTGCCCTCATCTAGAGCAATTCTATTACTGCAATTTACTTTTACGTCCTCTTGCCTTACATTAAGTAGGCTCGCCAATTAGCTTTATAATTTATGGTGTGTTAGAAAATACTTTTCACTGATAAACTCTTCCAAAACTAATTTCACTTATTATCACAATCTTTATCTTAAAGGACTAATCACTAAGGCATCAAAATTTATTCCCCTGTAAAGGAACAACAACAGAACATATCTAACATACAACTAAGTAGTGCTGGGATCAAACAATAATTTTATATTTTTTTATTAAGAACTTACCAGCAGCTACATCCAAAGTTTCTGTTCTTTCTCCTTGGCGCATAGTGGACGCTCTAACTGATGTGCTACGTACCAACTCTATTTCTATCTCAACCTCTACTGACTGTCTGTGAACTTTCGAGAGCAGATCGAGGTACTCTAGTACAATTTCTAAGAAAGTGTCCAAGCTTTCAACAATTGTAGCAGGCTCTAGAAGCCTTACGACAAATACCTCAATGTAGCTTACCACAAACATGGCAGAAACGGGCAGAATAGGAACTTCTGGTTGTTCGACGACTAGATCTTGGTGTTCTCTGCCCTGATGATCCACCTCTGTCATATCCCTGAGCTCGGGGTTCCTCAAATTCTTTTATCTTCCCCAAATTACTGTTCGAGCTTTGACCTATAGGATTCTCCCTGTTCTCTATTTCACACTGCCCTTGTGGGGGTTGGGTTTGTGCTTGAGCTTGAACTGACAGAGTATCAACCATTTTTTTCCATTTGTGCAGTAATTTGTATTGGTAAAACTGGTACAGTCAGGCCTTTGACTATAACACCCTAGGCAAATCCCACATTGGCAAAACACGGGAGAGATGCTAGGTTTATAAGTTGCTGATTCGTAACCCCTAGTGACGCATTTTAAAACCGTGAGGGCTTTGGCCCAGAGCGGACAATATCACTAGTGGGCCGGGCCATTACATTTATGGTATCAGAGCCGCTCCTCATGCAACCTTGAGCGATGGTGGGGCAAAACTCAGCGAGGATGTTGAGTCCCATAAGGGGGGTGGATTGTAACACCCTAGGCAAATCCCACATCGGTAAAACACGAGAGAGATGCTGGGTTTATAAGTTGGTGGTTCGTAACCCCTAATGATGCGTTTTAAAACCGTGAGGGCTTCGGCCCAGAGCAGACAATATCACTAGTGGGCCAGGCCATTATATTTGAACCTTCAGATTGGCTTTGATTATCTTTACCACCAGAGCTAGACAAGATCCACAATGTGTTCCACGTATCTATGCTAAGAAGATACTGCTTAGATCCTTCACATGTCATCTCCATGGAAGAAATTGAAGTATAATTGGATTTGACATATGAAGAAGAACCCATACGGATCCTGGCTCGAGAAGTGAAAGAGTTGAGGAATAAGCATATTCCACTAGTGAAAGTGCTTTGGAGGCACCACAACACCGAGGAGGCAACTTGGGAAAGTGAAGAGACGATGAGACAACAGTTCCCTCAACTGTTTGCATCAGGTAAATTTCGAGGACGAAATTTAAATTAGAGGGGAAGAGTTGTAACACCCTCCCTATAGCAACTCCGTACATTTTACTGTTCCGGTGACCAGTGTGGGTCCGAATAGGTAGAACGTCCGGAAAAATATTTAAACTAAAGTGAGGAACCATAATTAACTCAAATATTAATAAGAAAAATTTAGGAAAAATTTTAGAAATAAAATACAACTAAGTTAAATGAGCCGGTGCCTTAGCGATGGGTAACCTAGTGGGAAGTTGCGGTTCTCGCAACTAGGAGCCCTCGATCCGAGGGAAAATTCATAAAATAATTTTTAGGACTCCAGAGAAGGGTCATTGAGGTTCCTATGGCATTAGAATGCCAAGAAAATGCTTAGAAAAAATTTTCAATCGGTACAGACAATTTTGGTCTGTTAAGCTAAACGGAGGGCATTTTGATCATTTCGCCTTCAGAGGTGATTTTTGGCCGACTTGTCCAGTTAAGTAAATAATTATCATGACACAAAATGTGAATAAATATTGCTAAAAATTAAATTGAAATTAAGTAGACAAGAAAAGGAAAGAAAATGAAAGAAATTTGAATTATGACATCATTATGATGTCATTAAACATCCTCCCACCTAACCAAAATTTGACACATCATTATAAACTACTTAAAAATGAATAAAAGGAGATAAAAACTAAAGAACTAAACAACTATCTTCAACCTTTGGGGCAGCCAAAAACGTAGAGAGAGAGAGAGAGAGGAAGGAAAACTCCATTAAAGCTTCACCAAGCTTGAGTTCACCACCCAAATCACCCCAAAACCCTAGCTTCCCTTCACAAATATTTACCCTTACACCTAGAACAAGTCTTGGGCAGCAAAAAGAAAGAGAAAAAGAGGAGTTCTCAAGCTTTGGGAATTAGCTAAATCAAGGTTAGTGTCCAAACTTTTGCTATTTTGATTAAATTCATGTTTAATGGCATGAAGTAAGTAGGAAATGTAAAAAAAACAAGATAAAAATGTGTGTGTGTGCACTCTAAAAATTTTGGCAGCTAGGGTTAGCTAGGGTTTGCTCATGTAATGGTTTATTAACCTTGTAATGGTCAATTAGTGACCATTTGAATGTGTGTGAGAAGGAATTGAAGTGAGTAAGGATGTTGGATTTGAGTTTAAGTGAGCTACCTTGGCTGACCTGCAGGACTGAGTATGAGTCTAGCAGGTTTGGGCAGCAATAACTGGAGTTGTAGAGGTTCTATTGGTGCAAGGCCAATTGGACATGAAACTAGACACATAATGGCACAATTTTGGTGAAGAAATCTTTTAGTAGTATGCCCTAGAGCATATCATTTAGTATGTATCTTGTACATATTTTTATTAATAAAAGGCATTTCCACTTTTCCGTTTACATAATATATTTATGTGTAATAGAAAAGGTCCATTGATATTTTATTAGAAATATTATTCTTAAGTTGTTAAGAATATGAGTGACAATATTTCTAGCACGAAGTATCATAAATAGGTTCACAATCGAGGATACTTCATAATAAGGGCATGACTTATCCAGAAAGATTGTATTCATGTTTGTTCCCAAGTTATTTATATGAGATATAAATAAGATGGAATGGTGAGTCTCATGCCATATAACAAACATGATAGGCACTTATAAATGATAAGTAGGTCAACTAGTTGACACTTATGACAAGCACATATAGTTTACTCTTGTCAATGTTTTGTCATAAATCATATCAGTGCATATAATCTTTAGACCTAAGATAGCACAGTTATCTTGTATATAGGTAGTTTGAGTTTGATACTGCTTTCATACTTGCACTGTGTATGGGTATATGGGCATGTGTTGGCTCCTACTAGTTATATATGGAGGTAGGTGTTGATCAAGATGGAATTTTTTCCTCTAAGTAAATAGAGATAAAATCCTATGTTCATTTAATTGTTCTTGATGTTCCAAGTTCCTGGCCAGGACAGATAGATTTATTCAGAAAAGAGTTTCTGATGAGAAAATCTTTTTAATCAAGAACTGGAACTAAAAGAGAACATAATATTCATAGCAAAAGGAGTTTGACATAAACCATGACTCCAGCTTGAGTTGGGATTTTGTAACAGAGAGATTCTAGTGCATGGTAATATATGATTATAGGTTCATTTAAAGTAAAACTTATTACTAATTGGGTGGCCATGGCATGCTATGCTAGGTGTTAACCATGGTCTATGAGGTTCATAAAATGATTTAGAGAAATCATTTATGGTAAGAAAGAGTTCTGATGATATTAAGAGTTGATATCATGTCTCATTGCCAATTAGTGATGAGCCTAGTAAGTCACACACATACACAAGTTATCACCTAATTAAATATGATTTAATTAATTAATTAATTAAAGAGTTTAATTGATTAATTAAATAGGTTTGGTTTGCAATTAGTTTGCAAAGTCCCTAGCATGACTTGAAACCAAATCTAGATTGTTGGATGTATAATATAAGTTAAATTTATATTTAAAGTGTTTAAATATGAATTTAATTAATGAGAAAATAATTAATAGAGATTAATTAATTAATTTATATTTGATATAAATTAATTAGAAGAAGAAAAATAATTATTTTGGGTTGAGAACTCAAAATTAAGACACAGGGGCATTTTGGTCATTTTGCAGTGTGACACGTGGCACCATGAGATGGTGACACATGGCATA
Organism: Hevea brasiliensis; assembly: GCF_030052815.1. Classification (NCBI taxonomy): domain Eukaryota; kingdom Viridiplantae; phylum Streptophyta; class Magnoliopsida; order Malpighiales; family Euphorbiaceae; genus Hevea; species Hevea brasiliensis. The sequence continues at coordinate 54,450,608 of NC_079497.1, read as the reverse complement.
TCACATAAGCTTGCCAAATGTTTTTTAATCATGTAAGATGATTAAAATCAAGATTAAATATAGGTTTGACACTTGGCACTATGTGATTGGGTCACTTAAACCTAGAGCTAATCAAAGGGTGACATGTGGCAAGGGTTTAATGTGTTAACCTAGCTATTTAAGTGTTGTTATGATAAAATAAAATACAACCAGCAGCCACACTCCTTTGTCACGCCAATTTGCAGCCCTCCCTCTATTCTTCTTCAGCTCTCATCAATTCAAAGAGATTAGCCATCAATCTCTTGAATTAAGAACACTAGAAATTGTTTCTAGTGTCCTGTTTACATCTCTAATCTCTTAAAAGGCAGAACTTGAATTTCTAATTAATAGAAAAGGCTTTAGAAGCTGTTCAAGGGCTGCCATAGGTGTTCTTCGTGTGGACAAGCTAGAGGGACAACATCTGGTGTCCTGAAGACGAATCTCAAAGGCGCATACGCTGCGAAGGCATCAAGAGGTTAGTGTAATCGTTCTTGATTTAATCTAGGGTTCTAAAATTAATCTAATTAATTTTAAAATCTTAAATGGCAAATACAGATCCAAAAACATATTAAAAGAGTTTTAATATGTTGTTTATCATTGAAATCAAATAGATAAAAATAAATCTTGCATGATGCATGTGACCCTAGGTGAAAATTTTTGAATTCAATGGTATAAACTTGTATTTTTACGCCTGCCTTCAATTGGTATCAGAGCCACTATATTTGCCATTTAGATTGTTGATTATATGATTTAATTGTGTGTTTCATCATGAGATCAAAAGTTCATTGCTGGTTGCAAAGCAAGGTGGCGGCATACTTGAAAAAACACCATCAATGGTGCGCATGGTTTGGCTTCCATGGGTGGTTTAAGGTTTGGCTTTTAATTCTGCAATTGTTGTATGATCTAAGGCCTATTCTTTGACTAATTAAAGTGTTTAATTAATAGTTTTTATCACACAATTAAATTATGATTCAAATCAGAATTTTAAAAATTGTTTGAATGTGATTCAAATCTAAATTTTAAAAGTTGTTTGAATGTGATTCAAATCTGAATTTTTAAAGTTGTTTGAATCATATTTAAATCTGATTTTTTAAAATTGATTGAATAAAATTCAGATATGATTTCTTAAAAAATGTTTGAATGTGATTCAAATCTGATTTTTTAAAAAATATTTGAATGTGATTCAAATCTGAATTTTTGAAGTTGTTTGAATGTGATTCAAATCTGAATTTTTAAATTTGTTTGAATGAGATTCAAATATGAATTTTTAAATTTATTTGAATCATATTCAAATCTGGATTTTTAAGTTGAATATGAGATATTCAATTTAATTTAAGTATGTATGTTTTATTTAATTGTTAAATAGTGATATGCATGATGGATGATCATGGACTATAAAAGACCAATGTGATTGGATTTATTTCTTTTATGTTTCTTTGGGATTGTAAATTAATTAATTTATTTTAATTTATTTTAGGCATGTATTATTAAGTTTGTAATAATTTTTGGGTTGTAATTTCATTTATTTAAGTTCTTGTAAATTCGCCTTGGTATGCCAAGGATTACTATGTAATATTGGATTGCAAGAAGTTCAAGGAGGTCAAGAGCATTGGTGGGACTAGTGGGAGGAATTCAAGATCAAGTGTTGATTATGTACTCCTTCAGCAACTCTTGTAAAATGAATGAATGAAATGCACCTAGGAATGTCCTGATTCAATTCTTGGTGGCTCAGAATTGAATCCCTTAGAAAGTCCATGGTCATACCATATTTACTGCTTATCCATGAATGCATGAGATGTATGGGACTGTATGCAATTATATGATATATGCATGCTAAATGGATAATGTGCAAAGTGAGACCTTAAAAGTAATTAGAATGACTATAAAATCTTCCAAACAAATAATTAAGTTGGAAATGCTATAATTAAAGTAATTATAACATAGGCCCTCCATTGGGGCAATTATTTTAAGAAATTTTAAATAGTTGCATGAGATGCAATTAATTTAAGAGATTTTCTTAAGAATAATTGTTAAGCATGAGATGTTGTAAATATGTAAATGGTTTGGTGGCCAATATTGGATGTACCTGAGGACATTAAAATTATTTGCATAATTAATGGCTCAATGGGATCAACTTAACTAATGCAAGATAAGTCAATAATGGATATACCTGAGATTTTGAGCATTAGGGGCTAGGTAAAGGATTGAACCTCACATGAGATGTGATGGGCAAGGAGTTGCTCACTTATAGTTTATTGTAATTCCAATAATGGATGTACCTGAGGATAATCAATAGAATTATAAGAATTCAATCACCCACTAGAAATCCATCCAACTAGGATTTTCGTTTCCTACTTTGGAAGTGTAGGATTCTCTAAGTTAGTGGGAGGACCAATTTGATTAAAAGACCATAATCATTTTGGTTAATTACATGATACATTTACTAATTAATCTGGTTATTTTCTCAGATTAATTTTCGATAAAAATGAGCACAAAACAACCACCACCATCCAATATCCTTGCAAGCATACTTGATCACAATAGGTTGACTGACCTAATCATGCGATTGGCTAAGAAATTTGAAACTTGTCCTGAACCTTGAACATATAGGATATGTTCTAGATTCAAATGTTCCTGGTCCCTTACCTCCAGAGGCCACACAAGAGGAACATGATACTTTGGACAAGTGGAAGGAGCATGATATGAGAGCTAAGTGTTACATGCTTGCTTCCATGAGTAATGAGTTACAGAATCAACATGAGAACATGCAGAGTGCGAGTGAGATCCTCCTTCACCTACAAGAGTTGTATGGTGAGCACAACAGGAATGCTAGGTATGAGATATCTAGACAGTTATTCCGTATGAAGATGTCTGAGGGACAGAATGTTGGGGATCATGTCCACAAGATGATTCGGCTGATTGAGCAGTTGGAACATCTTGACTTCAACATGGATTTCCAACTATAGACGGATTTGATCCTTCAGTCCCTTCCTGAGTCTTTTGGGAATTTTGTGACAAATTTCCATATGACTAAACAGGAATGCACCTTAGCTGGTTTACTCAACATGCTGGTTATTGCCCAAAAGAATATGCCAGGCAATAAAGGAAAAGAGGTAGCTTTGGTTGCATCTTCTTCTGCTGGAAAGTCCAACAAGAAGAAGGGCAATAGGAAAAAGAAACCTCTGATTCCTAGTCCTTCCAAGAAAATAGCAAAACAGAAAAGGAAGACTAAAGTTGATGGAGGCAAAGGAAAGTGTTTCCACTGCCAACAGGAAAGTGTTTCCATTGCTAGTAAGAAAGTGTTTCCACTGGCCAGAGTATAGCAATCTAAATGAATGCAATGCCATGGTGAAAACCAACTCAAGTTCAAAATATATTTGGCACTTAAGGTTATGTCATGTTGCAGAAGATAGGATTACAAAATTGGAGAAAATGGGGATTTTATCCTCATTGGGCTCTGAGCCTACTCCAACTTGTGAATCTTGCCTTCAGGGCAAAATGACTAGATCACCCTTTATTGGACAAGGGATAAGAGCTGAAAATATTTTGGAGCTAATACATAGTGATGTATGTGGTCTATTTAAAGAAATGGCTAGAGGGGGTTTTCATTATTTTATTACCTTTACTGATGATAAATCAAGGTTTGGGTATTTGTATTTGATGAAATACAAACATGAATCCTTTGAAAAGTTTAAAGAATTTAAATCTGAAGTAGAAAATCAAACAGGAAAGAGTATTAAAGCTCTTCGATCAGATCGTGGAGGTGAATATTTGAGTACTGAATTTGATGAATACTTGAGAGAGCATGGCATTGTTTCTCAGCTGACTCCTCCAGGAACGCCACAGCTGAATGGTGTATCTGAAAGGAGAAATCGTACCCTATTGGATATGGTACGTAGTATGATGAGCTATACTGATATGCCAATCTTCTTTTGGGGATTTGCATTAGAATCAGCTTTGTATATTCTGAATAGGATTCCATCAAAATCAGTTTCTTCCACACCTTATGAGATATGGCATGGAAGAAAACCAAATCTTAAGCATGTTAAGATTTGGGGTTGTCCAACTTATATCAAAAAGCTGAACACTGATAAATTGGAGACCAGTTCAGAAAAAGGTCGATTTGTTGGATATCTAAAAGATAGTTTTGGATATTATTTTTATTTGCCTACTTCACAAAAGGTTGTGATAAGTAGAGATGCCACATTTCTTGAACAACAGTTTGTTCAAGAAAGAGGCAAAAGAAGGCAAATAGAGTTAGAATTGGAGAATTCTGAACAACCAACAGATCAGATGGATATAGATCCATCTAGTCAACCAATACCCGTTGTTGAAACATCTACAGCTGTTCCTCGTAGAACAACCAGGGTATCTCACCCACCAGTGAGATATGGTTTTCTTCATGAAGAAGAACAAGAGTTGTCTACTCATGAAGAAGTAGATCATGGAGATGATCCACTTACCTATGAAGAAGCTATATCAGATATAGACTCTTCAAAATGGATTGAAGCTATGAAATCCGAGATTGATTCCATGTATAAGAATGAAGTTTGGGATCTTGTTGACCCACCTGAAGGTATTATACCTATAGGGAACAAATGGGTTTTCAAGAAGAAAATTGGTTCTGATGGAAAGGTAGAGACCTATAAGGCAAGGCTAGTAGCGAAAGGGTTTCGCCAAAGGCAAGGAGTCGACTATGAGGAGACTTTCTCGCCTGTTGCCATGCTTAAATCAATTAGGATTTTATTAGCAATAGCTGCATACTATGATTATGAGATTTGGCAGATGGATGTCAAAACAGCTTTTCTCAATGGATACATTGAAGAAAACATTTTCATGGAACAACCTAGGGTATTTGAATCCCAAGATGGTTCCAAGGTATGCAAGCTAAAGCGATCCATTTATGGGTTGAAACAAGCTTCGAGGAGTTGGAACATCCGTTTTGATAAAGCCATTAAATTCTTTGGTTTTATCAAAAATGAGGATGAGCCATGTGTATATAAGAAGGTTAGTGACAGTGCTATCACTTTCCTTGTCTTATATGTGGATGACATACTGTTGATGGGTGATGACACAGGTATGTTGACGACTATAAAGGTATGGTTGTCAAATACATTCTCCATGAAAGACTTAGGGAAGGCAACCTATATTCTTGGAATTCGCATCTATAGAGATAGAGAGAAAAGAATAATTGGTTTATCCCAAAGTCTATACTTGGAAAAGGTGTTAAAGAGGTTTAACATGCTTGATTCCAAGAGAGGATTGCTACCAGTGAGACATGGTATCCATCTTTCTAAAAAGATGTCTCCAAAGACACCTGAAGAAAGAGATAAGATGGCCAGGATCCCATATGCTTCGGATATTGGAAGTTTAATGTATGCAATGTTGTGTACTAGGCCGGATATCGCATATGTTGTTAGTTTGACTAGCAGGTATCAATCCAATCCAGGTTTGGAACACTGGATAGCTGTCAAGAATATCTTTAAGTACTTGAGAATAACTAAGGATTTATTCTTGATTTATGGAGGTGGAGATTTGCAATTGGATGGTTATACTGATTCTGATTTCCAATCAGATATCGATGATAGAAAGTCTACCTCCGGATATTGTTAGTAGTATGCCCTAGAGCATATCATTTAGTATGTATCTTGTACATATTTTTATTAATAAAAGGCATTTCCACTTTTCCGTTTGCATAATTTATTTGTGTGTAATAGAAAAGGTCCATTGATATTTTGTTAGAAATATTATTCTTAAGTTGTTAAGAATATGAGTGACAATATTTCTAGCACGAAGTATCATAAATAGGTTCACAATCGAGGATACTTCATAATAAGGACATGACTTATCCAGAAAGATTGTATTCATGTTTGTTCCCAAGTTATTTATATGAGATATAAATAAGATGGAATGGTGAGTCTCATGCCATATAACAAACATGATAGGCACTTATAATTGATAAGTAGGCCGAACCAGTGACACTTATGACAAGCATAAGGAGTTTACTCTTGTCAATGTTTTGTCATAAATCATATTAGTGCATATAATCTTTAGACCTGAGATAGCACAGTTATCTTGTATATAGGTAGTTTGAGTTTAATACTGCTTTCATACTTGTACTGTGTATGGGTATATGGGCATGTGTTGGCTCCTACTAGTTATATATGGAGGTAGGTGTTAATCAAGATGGAATCTGTTCCTCTAAGTAAATAGAGATAAAATCCTATGTTCATTTAATTATTCTTGATCTTTCAAGTTCCTGGCCAGGACAGATAGATTTATTCAGAAAAGAGTTTCTGATGAGAAAAATCTTTTTAATCAAGAACTGGAATTAAAAGAGAACATAATATTCATAGCAAATGGAGTTTGACATAAACCATGACTCCAGCTTGAGTTGGGATTTTGTAACAGAGAGATTCTAGTGCATGGTAACATATGATTATAGGTTCATTTAAGGTAAACCTTATTACTAATTGGGTGGCCATGGCATGCTATGCTAGGTGTTAACCATGGTCCATGAGGTTTATAAAATGATTTAGAGAAATCATTTATGGTAAGAAAGAGTTCTAATGATATTAAGAGTTGATATCATGTCTCATTGCCAATTAGTGATGAGCCTAGTAAGTCACACACCTACACAAGTTATCACCTAATTAAATATGATTTAATTAATTAATTAAAGAGTTTAATTGATTAATTAAATAGGTTTGGTTTGCAATTAGTTTGCAAAGTCCCTAGCATGACTTAAAACCAAATCTAGATTATTGGATGTATAATATAAGTTAAATTTATATTTAAAGTGTTTAAATATGAATTTAATTAATGAGAAAATAATTAATAGAGATTAATTAATTAATTTATATTTGATATAAATTAATTAGAAGAAAAAAAATAATTATTTTGGGTTGAGAACTCAAAATTAAGACACAGGGGCATTTTGGTCATTTTGCAGTGTGACACGTGGCACCATGAGATGGTGACACATGGCATAACACATAAGCTTGCCAAATGTTTTTTTTTTTAATCATGTAAGATGATTAAAATCAAGATTAAATATAGGTTTGACACTTGGCACTATGTGATTGGGTCACTTAAACCTAGAGCTAATCAAAGGGTGACATGTGGGAAGGGTTTAATGTGTTAACCTAGCTATTTAAGTGTTGTTATGAAAAAATAAAATACAACCAGTAGCCACAATCCTTGGTCACGCCATTTTGCAGCCCTCCCTCTATTCTTCTTCATCTCTCATCAATTCAAAGAGATTAGCCATCAATCTCTTGAATTAAGAACACTAGAAATTGTTTCTTGTGTCCTGTTTATATCTCTAATCTCTTAAAAAGCAGAACTTGAATTTCTAATTAATAGAAAAGGCTTTAGAAGCTGTTCAAGGGCTGCCATAGGTGTTCTTGGTGTGGACAAGCTAGAGGGACAACATCTGGTGTCCTGAAGATGAATCTCAAAGGCACAGACACGCTGCAGTGCATCAAGAGGTTAGTGTAATCGTTCTTGATTTAATTTAGGGTTCTAAAATTAATTTGATTAATTTTATAATTGTCGACACCATATTTTGGTCGATCCCCAGAATCAATAAACCTTGAAACCGATCCCCATAATCAATAAACCTTGAAACCGGTCCCCAGAATCAATAAACTTTGAAATAGATCCCCAATACCAAGTATCCCTTTGACTATTAAATCACTCACCGATCTCTCAAACCCATTGTCGAATCTCCGGACCAGTCAAGTATATTCCTGATCTCTGTTGACAAACGAAATGAACTGACACTAGATCTTTTCTTACCAGTTTTATTGCCGATCTCCCTTTCAAAATTTTAAGAATAATCAAAGGTTCCGTTCTGGTTTAAGGATGATTCCGATCTTAAATGTTCAAGCCAAATTTCTAATTTTAATCAAGTTCCGTTTAGCGTTGGTTCTCTACCGATCTTATGCTCATTGTGTTTTCCGATCTCTCACACTTGGGTTGATAATCACTTTCAGTTATTTCAAGATACTCAAACAATCAAGTGTTTAATAATTTAGAAATTTTCCGATCACAACCATTCATCGAACAAAAGAGGCATTCCATTTCATTTCGTTTCAAAAATTTATACAAGTTATTCAGTTGGAGGATCACCCCCAGCCTGCTCTACATTTTGTCTGTCTTCTCCCTCACCCTCAGCCTCCTCCTCACTATCCTCACCCTCGCCTCCGGGAGCCAGGTCGGCCATCCAAGAGAAGTCCTCCTCTGGGTAACGCTTCTGGAGCTCGGCCAAGAGATCTTTGTGAGCATTCACATAAGCACCGGCTATTCCTGTCACCATCTCTTCATCTTTTGCCTTAAGCTCCTCAGTAAGTTGAGCGACCTAAGCAGCTTCGTTGGCCCAGAGTGCCTGGACTTCTCCAAGAGCATGATCCCTTTCAGCCACAACATGAGCCTGTTCGGCCAGCTTATCCTCATAGTACTTCATACGCCCCTCAATTTGAGATATGTAATCCTGAGCGGATGAGAGTTGGGATCGGAGGGATGCCACTTCTTGACTCTTCTTCTTGACCTCCTTACCCAGGCGGTGAGCCTTTTCCCGGACTATGTGCTGGTTCACCAGGCACTCTACATTCAGACTCATGGATTGGGTCAGGATGTCGTCAAGATTGTCCGGAGACTGTCAGTCCCGATCCTCCCGAAGGCAGATGGAAGAGCCCAAGACTTTGGCAAAACCTGGGTTCTCCCGAACAGTCCGGTTCTTCTCCAGGGAAGTGATCAGCACTTGAGCGCCACGAGGAGGGGGCCTCGCAGAAGGTTGAGAAGGACCCCCTTCTGTGCTTGGAGCAACTGGAGGAAGTGGAGGCGGCTCTTCTCGCCGAGAAGGAGATCGGACAGCTTCTGCGATCGGCGGTCCCGAAGGTCGAGGCGGGCCTTTTTGTATCTCCCTAGGTTCATGGCCGGGTGTTTGAAGTAGTTCCGAACGCTTCATCTTTTTTACCTTCCGGGAAATCTCTCTTTCTTTCTTCTGCTTCTTGGAACCCTCACCACCCGCCATACCTGCACAAAGAAGAGGTCAGTGAGATCGCTAAGGTTCTGAGATCTGAGATGTAGAAAGTATCGATGCCGAGGTCAGAGAGCGAAGCTCGCGATCTTGGCCGGTGATCAGCTGTATAGTCCAATGATGCAGCTCGGTAGTCACTGTATCTAAACAGGAGAACTTTTGAGTGGCCGCCTGATTCTTCAGTTCCATCACTATTAGGCCTTCCTCCTTGTTCAGGGTAATACGCTTTGGAATCAAGGGCCCTTGGTGCCACCAGCTACGGGGGAAGCCCTCAAAGCAGTTTTGATTTTTGCTCCTCAGAATGAAAAAGCGGTTCTTCCAATTCTTAAGAGAGGAGGGTAGATCGGTAAAGAGCCCACAATGGGGCTTCGCCTGAAAGAACCAGTGCTCGTCATCCTTTCGGCGAGTTAGCCTGTGCAGTTCAGCGAACACCTTAGCCGTAGGACTGATTCCCTTAGCTCGGCACAGGCCTCGGAAGGCTACTAAGATCCGCCACGAGTTAGGGTGAACTTGGGCAATGCACACTCGGTGATATTTTAGGACCTCTTTGAAGAAGTCGTCCAGAGGGAACCGAAGACCGGCCTTTAACTGTTCCTCGTATACCATAACCATGTCATTCTCTTCAAAGAAGTGATCGGCTCGGTGATCGCCGTGACACCGGATAAGTTCATACGAATCAGGACGAATATTATACTCCTGGCTGAACGATTGCAGATCGTTTTCTTGCAAGATTGATGGCAGCTCGTCCATAGGAAGATTCTCCCTCCCTAAAGAAGGTACAAACCTCGATGGTGCGGTCCTCCCCCGAGCTGGAACGGAGACCCTAGGAGTTCTGGTCGTGCGCTTGGCCCGACCACCTCTACTTCATCAGACGACCACGAGAACTGAATGGAAGGAGGGCTCGTCGCTCTCTGACCCTCGGCGCCGCTCATTTTCAAAGGAAATAAAGAATTTAAACTAAAAGAAAGATCAAAGCCCTTACCGGAATCTGATCGGCGTCGGAAGAGCTTGAGACAACGAGAGGATTTTGGGGTTGTTCGCGAGAGATTGAAAATGGAATAAGAGAGCAACTGGCTAACCCAGCCCCTATTTATACTCGTCCGAGCATTTAATGCTCACGATGTTCCAGGTACTGCATCGGTTAGCGGGACTTGCCAGCTGTTCTGACACGTCTCATGCATATTCCCAAGATCGATTAATTATAGAGCGGCAGATCCAGGTGTTTCGAATTACGGATCGGATAAGTGTCATTCAGGCAAAGAACCAGATCGGATAATCACATTAGAGATTGGAAAATAATCAATGCAATAATAATAAGATGATAATCGATAAAATAAAGTCTTTATTTTCAAAAGATCGGATTACATCATTTGGGCGATCTCTAGGGATCGGATTACACAAAAATTGGATTACATCATTTCTGTGATCTCTAGAGATCGGATTACATTGAAAACAAAATACATCATTTGGGTGATCTCTAGGGACCGGAATGTCACATTGTGACTGATCCAAAGGGGTGTCACCGACCAGAACCGAGGCGCTGTCAGAACACCCAATGTGGAGGAAAGCCGCTGTCGAAACACCCAATGTGGTGAGAAGCCGAATAAACTTGGAAGAGCAACCGTCAAGGGTCGGCGGAACATCAGCAATTTGCTCGGCCAAAATCGGTTTGCCGATTATGCCAGTTCAACGACTCGAGATCGGCACGATCGAGGTCCGCAATCCAGATCGGTTAATTGATTCAGTTCTCTCACCATCATCAGATAAGGTTATCACTATTATCCGATCACCGGGATCGTAAATTTTCAGTCGAGGAACAAAGAAGTCCATCGGAAAGGGATCAACAGCCACAATCATGGCCGAAACTTCTGCCGGAGCAGCTAGGACTGGAAAGTAAGAAGGAAGAGAGGAAAATCGAATGAGGGAAGTTTTCTTCTGTCAGGGGTATATATAGGGAGAAACCAGGCATTTATTGCTAAGAAGAAAACGAAGTGGACGCTTCGGGAATCGAGGGGAAATTAATGCTTTGACCGGACCGGGCTTGAGTAAGGAAAGGATCGGAATAATAGAGATCGGAAGATGGGAGACCAGCATGAGAGATCAGAAAAGGAGTGTGTAAAGGAGATCAGAAAGAGGGAAGATCGGAAGGCAAAGAGAATAAGACAAATCCCAATAACCATCGTCAGAATCAGAGCCAAGGTAGTTAAAGCATCGCAGACGAAATCTCCACCACATGCCTGAGAATCACCCACAATGCTGACAGGTGCCAGAGTATGTCATGACAGTCCTGTACATCCCAATCTCCACCGTTGGTCTCACTTGCAAGGACGAGTCCGGAGCCTTTGGATCAAAGAGAAGACGACAAGACCGGCGCCTTTTATTCCCAGCCCTCGGATCGCCCAGGTCAACAAAGTTTTGGACCGTCAGATCAGAAGAAGAAAAAAGACAGGTATCCTGAGGATGATCTCGGCCGTTCATTTTGATTCGCTTTAATTCTCAAGCATCTGATCATGTCCTTTGAAATCCTGACCCTCCATCTCCCCCAAGATAGATCCTGACCCTTCAGGGGAACCACCCAGTTCCTATAAATACCTGCATGAAAACTGTTCGAGGGACGATGAAAAAAAATAGAAAAAAGGCAGTGACCATAGTGGAAGAACTCTGAAACTTAATGTAGTTCGTTACTCTGCTATTTTAGCTTTCATAAGAAAACTTTGGAAACCAGTTTTCTGAAGTTTTTTCTTGCAAAGGGATTCTTGAATACTGAAATTCTTCATTTTCAGTCCGTTCATTATCCTGTGACACTCTCACTTTCTGTCTTTGTTATCTTCTATTTCCATTCATATTGTCCAAGCTCAACTCCATTCAAGCTTGGTTATTTTGACCTATTTACATTTTAACAAAGAATCCTTCATTTCGAGGCGAACCTTAGTCCTCCAGCTATCAACCTGCAGTCCTGTTACATTCTATGATTCCATAGTTAGTTTAGTAGATTCGACTCCCTACAGGTGAGTGCTATATCGTTATTTTATCAAATGTTCTTCTTTATTCACGTATTTCATTTATTCTTTTTCTGTTTGTAATTTTCACCAATTTTATACTATGTTTTAAACACGGAGACGGTCATTCTCGAGTTTACTTCTTTGTTAATCAGTCTATTCTTTGATTAATATTCATTACTTCTTAGCACAGGAGTTCTGGTCCCGAATAGCGTAGAAGTAACTAAACAAAATGTAGGTAACGGCAACTTAAAAGTCCTTTTATAATGATAAAAGGTCTAAATAATAAGACAGGGAAATGGTGAAGCCGAATCACCAGGAAAATTCAATAGGTCATTAGGCAAGACGTCATAACACAAAATGAAACCAAACCTTGGATAACTAAATAGAATAGATCGGGCATTAATAGGTATTGGTAAGGTGACCACATGGGAGGTCGGTAAATTCAGTCTAGTATCCCCCGTCTAGTCACAAGGTATCAATTAGTTAAAAGAAGCCTTATCCCCAGCACCTTTGAATGCCAGAATCCTTAGCTTTAGGCTCTTATGACATGTAGCTGAAATTAAAATTCGAGAGATTGGAAAAGTCTCTTTGAGGCTTCTGTTATTTTAAAAGAGATCAGAGGAGAGTTCTTATCCGATTCTTAGCTCAAAATTTTAATAAGTACTTAAAAGAGATCGGAGGAGAGTTCTTATCCATTTCTCGATCTAAAATTTCCATAAACATTTAAAAAGAGATCGGAGGAGAGTTCTTATCCGATCTTCGAGCTAAAATTTTAATAAATACTTAAAAGAGATCGGAGGAGAGTTCTTATCCGATTCTCAATCCTAAATTTTAAATTCTTCAAAAGAGATCGGAGGAGGATTCTTATCGCTCCACTCAGAATTTTAATAAATATTTAAAAGAGATCGGAGGAGAGTTCTTATCCGATTCTCACACCAAATTTTAACCTGTACGCAAAATAATCCCAAAACCAAAAATGATATGCGACGTCAATTCACTGAGGTTGTCTCATTTACTTATGTATCTGGGTAATCCAAATTTAGTGAAAAATCAAATATTCCTTTGGTCAAAAGGATTAACATTTCCATTCAAGCCCTCCTAACTAATGCAAAGTTAAATCTACGTACCCTTATTAAGGGATGAGGTGGGGTGCCTAACACCTTCCCCACCCGTTTACGGACCCCGAACCTAGAATCTCTGCCTTGAAGTGGTTTCATTTCAATTTATCTTCATAAACGGTTTTCTTTAATTTCCCTCAAAATTAAAGTGGCGACTCCTCACTCTTTCCCACTTCGGTGAGGGTTCGTTCAGGCGACCGCAAAACACCTTGCGACAGCTTGGCGACTCCACTGGGGACATTTGAGATTTAACCCTGGTCTAGAGGTCCAAAAGTAGATTTAATTTTTCAATCAAATTATAGTTAGGTGGGCTCACCCGGCAATATTTTATGTGTTAATTTTTGTTTATTCCTACTAACTATTCCGCTTGTTTTGCTTGTTTTATTCCCTACAGTGCCCTTCGTTTCGAAAAAAAAGGAAAAAGGAAAAATGGGAAGAATAAAATCCCCCTGAATTGGGAAGAGGTAAAGGTGTCCCTTCACACACTGAACACTCACACGATGTCCTCACACACTTCGGCCCTATACCCGGGCTTTCTTACCCTTTTAGGAAAGTAGGAGGGGATCATGTAGCTGCATCGTGGGTTTTACCCGTTAGTATCCGTGAAGGCTTCGCTCGATTGAAACTCGTTCTATCCACCGTGATACTCATGGAATTTTCCGATAATATCATGGTTATAGAATGGGGCCTCTCTGCTACAAAGAGGGGCAATTTGGGAACCTGTGGCTTTTAGAAAATTAGACCTTGAGCTAAACTATCACAATAGCTGAAAGTCGTAGTAAGCTACCTTATAAGACAGAACTATCCAATTAGGTAGCACTCATCCGGTATCAGGAATCTCCCTATGCTAGGACAAGAGGGGCATACTTACTCTTACCCTATTCTGTTTATTTTACTTTGTTCTTACTTTTAAGGGTAATCTTGAATCATATTGTTAAGAAAACCTGCACATTTTCCTACTTTAATAAATGTGTAGGTACCACTCTGCCAATAATATAATACAAGATTACCTGAATTTATCCTACTAACGAGTTTTTCCGCAGGCATCACCAAACCAAAAGTCTGTAAAAAGGATAGGCATCATTTTTATCATGGCATCCTCGAGTCAGTCGGCAGAAGAAGTTCAGAATGCTAAACTTTGGTCCAAATCAACTCATACTCCAGTACCCCCGCAAAATGATGTTTCCAAGGCACATGCTAGCTTACTACCTTCATGGGATCTGAATAAAATTGAGGTCAGAATGAACAGCCTCGAGGGTCTGTCTAATGGTTGGAGGTCGCTTCCTGATCAGGTCAAGGAACGATTTAAAAAGAAGTACGGGAGGATTGCAACCCTAATGCGAGTCAAGGTCCAAATCCCAGCATTAAAGGCCATGCTGTCAGTTTGGAGTCCTAAGTACGGGGTATTCTCTTTCAATGACATTGATATAGTTCCCACTATGGAAGAATATCAGGCATTACTAGAGATTCCTTATTCAACACAGAATCGGATCTACCTATACCTTGAGCATAGGCAGACCTGGAAACGATTAACACATTTGTTGGGTATTCCTTCGGAGGAGGCAAAGTCAAAAGAAACTGTCAAAGGGAACACGCATGCATGGTACTGGACCTACCTCGAGAAGCGGTTAGATCAATACCTCCAAGAGAAACGGTGGGATCAAGCTTCAGTAGCACTCGCATTGGGAATCTATGGCCTGATTTTGTTCCCGGGCCCATTAGGAATCATAACTGCAAAGACGGTGGAAGTATTCTGGGCAGTAGAAAGGCAGGAGGTCAATCCGATACCGGCAATTCTTGCGGAGACCTTATTAACCCTTACCTACTGCAGACAACAGGGCAATGGGTCCATTAAGTGTTGTTCTCAATTGTTATATCTCTGGATTATCAGTTACATATGTCCTGTGGAGACAAAGGGATTGACTTGGTACCTTGACTAGCCTCCCATCGAGAAGATGACCCGGTTAGTAATCAGTCCGAAGAATGAACAGCAGTGGCAGGAACAGATTTTGAGTTTCAATAGCCATGATTATTGTTGGAGGAAGCTGTGGGCGTCAGGCCAATCCGTTTTGATCAACACGGGAGGTAATCAGTCGGTGTCCCTAATCAGAGTAACCGGATACACAAGTTACACTCCGGCATTAGTAACGAGGCAGTTTGGCTCAACACAGTCCAGAATCGACATTGAAGAATACCACCAAGGTCATTTCTACCATAAGCTCAAGGAAGAGCAAGGGTTGAAAATGGCTCGCAGATCCTGGGAAAACATCTCTCTGATGGAAAGGTTGCCTAAAGGTCCAAGTGCCACACGCGATTATCTTGAATGGAGGGCTGGCAGGGACCGAGAACACTCAACTGTAGAATTCAAAGACAGCGACCCTCGCCGGAACGTCCTATTAGAAGAAGCTGATAACCGTCTGGCTGACTCACTACAAAAGGCAAATACCGAGAACTCACAACTGTAAGAACAAACAAAACAGTTGGAAGACCAATGGCAGAGCCTTAAAAGAAAGGTGAGAAGACTCAGGGAAGAGGCAAGGGCTGAAAAGATGGGGTTCGAAGAGCAAAAGGTACGGTGGGAAAAGGAAAAAGACTCTCTCCAAGCTGAGGTAAAAGAAGTGGAAGTGCAGAATAGTAAGCTTCAGGAAAAAATGAAATACCAAGAAATACTCGTTGAAGAGTATAAACAAGAAAACAAAAAGAAGAAGCTCGAATTAAAGGAACAAGCACTACTCATCAACGATATTCTGAAAGAGTGTGCTAAGGAAAGGAAAGAGAAGGAAAAACAAGCTGCTCTCTATCAAGAGCTGAAAGAGAACGTTGACCAGCTGGAGAGAACGATAGCACAGGGAAAACAAGAGCTATTACCTGAATCCGAGTATGCTCTGAAAGCATTCAACCCTGCCAAACAAGAAGAAAGGATATATGAGTATCTCAGAAAATGCCATCTCATTATAAAGAACCTCCCAGAGCCTAGGCCGATGTAAAGAATACGGTGTACGAATTATTCAGTTAATGAAATGATTTTTGGACCATTGTTTAGCAAATTTGTGAATGAATAATATGACTCCCGTAGGAACTTCCTCGCTAGGGTTATGTAAAAAATTGAGTGCGCTATATGGACAGGTATCATAAATGCGCATTCAATCCAGTCATTCACGGTCAGACTATCGAACGATGCCATGATAAAGTTAATGCAATCATCCTTTCGCAGATTTCATTCTGGCTCCCAAACGCCACTGTATCCTTTATCCGGACCAGGACTTTTAGTTCTTTTTTACAAAATTCGAAATTCATTAAAAGCCTTTTTTTTTCCCTACAGAAAATCAACATTGCTTCAAACAAGGCAAGTCTGACCAAGCACACGGTACAACCCAAGCGAGTGTACTTAACAAGGTCCCGAACAAAGAAGATAATGGAAGATCAGGAAAAAGTACAGAACCTACAAGGGCAGGTTTCCGAATTGAAAGATTAGGTCTCAGAACTTATGAGACTAATGAGGGAAATGTCCCAGAATAAACATGCTTCAGAACCAAACTTACCATTACCTCCACCACCACCTACAACAAATGATCCGCACCAAGCTTCAACTTCTTTTACCTTTCAGTCACCTATTCCAGATCACTGTCAATCCGGCTACCATGAATAATGACCTACCTTACTCTCATTACCCAACCGTTTCAAACACCGATCCATACCCTTCAATTCTAATCCCTCCAGTTCACTCCACCCTTCATCTCCCAGCTGGGGGAGCATTTCATGCAGTGGGAGGAGAAAATAAGACGAGAGAAAACGAGAAACTATCTGCTCTAGAAGAGAGATTGAGAGCGATAGAGGGGCTGAATATGTATGGCTCAGTTGATGTGGCATCACTTAGATTGGTTCCCGATGTGGTGGTGCCGCCCAAGTTCAAGGTCCCTGATTTCGACAAGTACATTGGGAATTCAGACCCTCGTATTCACTTGGCCACCTATATCGCCAAAATGTCTGCTCTGACAGAGGACGACAGACTGTTGGTCCACTTCTTTCATGAGAGCCTCTCCGGGGTAGCTTTGAGGTGGTGTATTCAGTTGGACAGGAGCAAGCTGTGGTTCTGGAAGGATTTAGCTAATGCCTTCCTAAGACAATACAAATTTAACTGCGATGTGGCCCCCACAAGGAGAGATCTTCAAAACCTGGTGTAGAGGGACAGGGAAGGCTTCAAGGAGTATGCCCAGAGATGGAGAGAAAAGGCGGCAGAAGTACACCCTCCGGTGACTGACAATGAGCTGTGCTCTCTGTTCATCGAGACTTTGAAAGCTCCCTACTTCAACTTGATGATTGGAAACACTTCCAACAGCTTCTCTGACATCATCCAGGCCGGTGAAAGAATAGAGGCCAACTTAAGAATGGGGTGACTGCAGGAGTTGGCTGAGAATCCTGCAAAGAAGACTGCCAATTTTGGCAAGATAAAAGATGGTGATGTGCATTCCGTCATCCGGCAGAATAATTACTCCCCACTTCCTCAAAATAACTACCGGCCATATCCTTTCCCTCATGGCCAAACTATCGCAAACATTCTGCCTCCTTTTCCTAATTATCCACACCAGCGCCCACAATATCCCCCACCTACAAATTACCAACCGAGACCACCACCTCCTCCTGCTCAACCAAGACCACCACAAAACAACCCAAGACCCCCAAGAAACCCTGATCCACCTCTTTCCCTCCCACTCAGTGAAATATACCGATACCTTATCGGTATAAACCAAATTGTACCAGTTTCCCCAGACCCAATTCAGCCTCCATATCCCAGGTGGTATGATGCCACTGCCCATTGTGAATATCATGGAGGAGCACAAGGGCATTCAACTGATAACTGCGGGGCACTCAGAGGGAGAGTGCACGCTTTAATCCGAAATGGGTGGTTGAAGATTGAGGGAAATGGTTCCCTCCCCAATGTTACCTCAAACCCATTGCCCAACCATAATGCGGGTAATGGAGTAAATATGATAGAGCCAGATGGAGAGAGGTTGGCACCAGAGGTGGATGAGTTAGTTCCTCACTTTGAGGAAATTTTTGCCATGGTAATGAGTGAAGGTTATCTTTGCCCTCAGGTATCCGAATCAGGAAAAGGCACGGGATGTCCTTACCATGGAGGGGCAGGTAATCATGAGTTACAAGACTGTGCGGGATTCCATCAAGAGGTATAAAATTTGCTGTCCCTCAAAATTTTAAGATGCCAAAGGAGATCAAAAGTGGAGGGCGAAGTAAATACCGCCAGGTTTGGCCAAAATACCTCTACCCCCAACCCTAGATTAACCTACTCTTTCCCCAATCCCCCAGTAGCCTCGCCGCCAGTAACGGTTATCCAAGCCCCATCTCAGCTCCCTATTAGCAACACCCACGCCATACCTTGGAACTACAATTTCCAAGTCTTCACCCAAGGAGCGTCAAGCAGTACATCAGCTCCTAATCTTGCCTCACCTCCAGCACCACCAAAACCATGTTTTACTCCTCATGAGCATTTTAGAATGACTTATGCCGGACCTACCACTAGTATTACTCCCCGAACTAATCCTCAACCCGTCACTACCACAAAATCCTCCTCGCTTGAGCAAGAAGTCGAGTTCGTAACTCGAAGTGGGAGGTGTTACGGGAACGAAGAGAAAGAAAAGAGGAAAGGGAAAGTAAAAATGGGAGAGTCACTAAAGAATACAGAAGAGGAGGTTGAGAAGGCAGAGGAAGTAGAGCCTGCCAGACATAAAGAAGAGGAAGAATTGCTGCTCCAAATAATGAAACAGAGTGAGTATGATGTAGTGGAGCAGTTGAGAAAGACACCTGCCCAAATTTCACTGTTATCACTGATCCTGAGCTCAGAAGTCCACCGACAAGCCTTGCAAAGAATCCTGGATCAGGCCTTTGTAAACCCCGACATCACACCGGGGCAGTTTGAAAAGATAGTAGGGCAAATCCAAGCATCCAGTTTTGTTACTTTCTCGGAAGACGAGATAGACCCTGCGGGTTTAAGGCACAATAAAGCTCTGCACGTGACAGTGAAATGTAAGGATTGTATAGTAGCCAAGGTACTTATTGACAACGGATCCGCTCTCAATGTACTGCCTAGTGCTACCTTGGCTAGGTTGCCAGTTGACCAATCAGATATACGTCAAAGTGCTATGGTAGTAAGAGCCTTTGACGGTACAAGAAGAGAAGTCCTGGGGGACATTGACTTACCACTTCAAATCGGCGCATGTACCTTCAACGTCACATTCCAGGTGATGAATATTGAGCCAGCCTACACTATGTTGTTGGGGAGGCCGTGGATCCATTTCACAAATGCTGTTTCTTCAACTTTGCATCAGAAAATAAAGTACATCATAGACGGCAAAATCGTCACGGTGAAAGGAGAAGAAGCCATTTAGTCACCAAGCCACAATCACTTCCCTACGTAGAAGCTGCTGAAGAGTCGTTGGAAAGTTCTTTCCAGGCCCTCGAATTACAAGACACCGGGAAAGAGGGGGCTATGGCTATGGTGGCCTAAGTAATGTCAAGGAATGGGTATCAAGAGGGAAAAGGCTTGGGGACCGCTTTGCAAGGAATCGTGGAACCAATATCGGCTATCCAGAAGGTAGGCCGTTACGGATTGGGTTATGAGGAGGACGCCCTTATGGATGGGTGATTCTGGATGAGGAATAGACTTCGGGATCAGAGGTTTGACCGGAAAATGGGAAAAAGGGAGGTAGTCCCGCGGATCACAGACGTCTTCACTAAACCGGTCATCGAAAATCCGACAGAGGTTGAAGAATCACCTGATGACCCATCCATCGATGTCATCCACTTGGATTCCTTGTATGAGGCTCTGGTCTCGCCAGTGACTGAGGGGCAAGAGCTGGACAACAGAGGACATCCCTGTACTCAATTTCGAGTAAAGTACCTTTGGTCATCTACACTTGAACATTTTGTCCATGGTGGCAAGTGTAACACTGTAAATGGACCTTTTCTTATGGCATAAATATTAATGAATTAATAGCGCATTTTAAATCCAATTCTCTTTTCCTTTCCTTTTGAATTCCATCCTTATAATATGTTCTATTTTCATTCATTCAGGACCATTCATCAATTAACACCTAATAACACAATAGACTCAGAAATTCCTCTGGTTAACTTTGAAATCCCCATAACTGCCATTACTTCAAGTGATTCTGAGGAAGAGCTCACAGAAAAAGCAATGGAAGGGATGAACCTTCCCTAGTGCCTTGTGGTAACGAAACACGCACCATAAACTTAGGCACGGAAGAAGTGAAAAGGGAACTTAAGATAGTGGAGAGTGAGGAATTGGGAGATATGATCAGTTTGCTCAGAGAATTCCTGGACGTATTTTCCTGGAGCTATGATGATATGGTTGGTTTGGACCCCCAGATAGTGGCACACAAAATTCCCCTAATTCCAGGGACAATCCCGGTAAAGCAGAAGCTAAGAAGAATGAATCCTGACACACTGCTCAAGGTTAGGGATGAGGTCAAGAAACAGTATGACACTGGGTTCATAGAAGTAGTCAAATATCCCCAATGGATAGCTAACGTTGTCCCGGTAATGAAGAAGGATGGGAGAGTTAGGGTGTGTGTTGATTACAGGGATCTTAATAAAGCAAGTCTAAAAGATGATTTTCCTCTCCCCCACATTGATGTGTTAGTAGACAATGCTGCGGGATTGGGCAGGTGCTCATGCATTGATGGGGCATCTGGGTACAATCAAATCCCAATGGATGAGGAAGACAAAGAGAAAACCGCTTTTATCACTCAATGGGGAGTATTTTGCTATCGGGTCATGCCCTTCGGGCTGAAAATGCTGGTGCCACCTATCAGTGCGCTATGGTCACATTATTCCACGATATGATGCATAAAGAAGTGGAGGTGTACGTAGATGATATGATCATCAAATCCCGAGGAGAAGAAAGCCATGTGCAGGTGCTGAGGAAAGTATTTGAGAGACTCAGGTAATATCAGTTGAAACTAAACCCTGCCAAATGCATATTCGGAGCTAGGTCAGGGAAATTGTTGGGATTCATAGTGAGCGAAAAGGGAATAGAGGTAGATCCAAACAAGGTTCGAGCTATTCAAGAGATGCCATCCCTAAGAACAGAAAGGGAGGTGCGTAGTTTCCTAGGAAAATTGAACTACATATCAAGATTTATTTCCAATCTCACCGCTAAAGCCGAGCCTATTTTTAAACTGCTCTGAAAGAATAACACCACCCAATGGGATTCAGTTTTCAAGAGGCTTTTGAGACAATCAAGCAGTATCTGTCAAACCCACCAATGTTAGTTCCACCCGTGGCGGGGAGGCCTCTGATCTTGTATATGGCAGTCCAACAAAACTCGATGGGATGTGTTTTGGGACAACATGACGATACTGGCCGAAAGGAAAGGGCTATTTATTACCTGAGCAAAAAGTTCAATGATTGTGAGTCAAGGTACTCTTTCTTAGAAAAGACTTGTCGCTGCGTTAGCACGACAAAGAAACCGCCTCAAACACTACATGTTGAATCACAAGACCTGGCTTATCTCCAGGATGGATCCTATCAAATATGTATTCGAAAGCCCATTCGTGCCAGGAAGGATAGCTAAATGGCAGGTCATACTCTCCCAATATGACATAGTCTATATGACCCGGAAAGCGGTGAAAGGTAGTGTGATCGCTGACCTCCTAGCAGAAAATCCTATCCAGGATTATGAAGCTCTGGATTTTGAGTTCCCTGATGAGCACATCAATGAAGTAGACTGCGCGGAAGGGGGGCCAGCCGATGTATGGGAAATGTATTTTGACAGAGCTGTCAATTTGTCCTGTAATGGAATTGGAGCTGTGTTGATATCCCCGAATGGAAAACACTTTCCAATAGCTGTCAAGTTGAGATTTGACTGCACCAACAACGTCACGGAATACGAAGCTTGTGTGATGGGTCTACAGGCTGCCATCGAAATGAAAATCAGGAAGTTGGAAGTATATGGAGACTCAGCCCTGATTATTTATCAAGTCAAAGGAGAATGGCAAACCAAGGATCCGAAGCTAATCCCGTATCAGAAGTACTTATTGGAGCTGATTAAGAAATTCGAAGAAATCTCTTTCACTCACCTTAGTAGAGACAAGAATCAATTTGCTGATGCCTTAGCTACTCTAGCTGTTATGGCTCAAATCGAAGAGGGTCAGATGATTCAGATATTGAAGATTAAAGCAAGAAGTGAGCCAGCATATTGCTTCATGATTGAGGAAGAACCCGACGGTAAACCTTGGTATCATGACATCCTGGTCTACATCAGAACCAGAGAATTCCCTCCAGGGGCCAGCAGAAACGAAAGAAGAATGATCCGAAGATTAGCATTGGGATACTTCCCCAGTGGAGAAACCCTATACAAGAGAAGCTCCAACGGCGAATTGTTGAGATGTGTGGATGCAAAGGAGGCAAAGAAAATCCTTTTTGAGACGCATGAGGGAAACTGTGCAACCCATGCCAATGGGCACATGATGGCTAAGCAAATCATGCGACGGGGATATTTTTGGACTACAATGGAAAAGGATTGCATCGAGTATTTCCGAAAATGCCATAAGTGTCAAATCTATGCAGATCCGATAAATGTGCCGCCTCACAAATTGTTCAACCTCGCCTCACCATGGCCTTTCGCAATGTGGGGCATCGATGTGATTGGTCCCATCAACCCTAAGGCATCCAATGGGCACAGATTTATCCTAGTAGCAATCGACTATTTTTCTAAGTGGGTCGAAGCCACGTCATACGCCCATATCACGCAGAACACGTTTCTCAAATTTTTCAAAAGCAACATCATCTGCCGGCATGGTCTCCCCAATGAAATCGTCACTGACAACGCTAAGAATCTCAATGGTTCGAAGATTCAGAAATTGTGTGATCAATACAAAATCCGACACTTCAATTCCTCCCCATACCGTCCCCAGATGAATGGAGCGGTGCAAGCTGCGAACAAAAATCTCAAGAGGATAATCTAGAAAATGACGGTCACGTATAGGGATTGGCATGATATGCTTCCCTACGCTCTCCACGCATACCGAACTTCTGTAAGAACCTCAACCAGGGCAACTCCATACTCACTGGTTTACGGGATGGAAGCGGTATCACCTATTGAAGTTGAAATTCCTTCCCTAAGGATTCTGAAGGAATCAGGGATTGATGAGTCGGAATGGATCCAGTCAAGGTTGGATCAGTTAAACTTGCTGGATGAGAAAAGGTTAGCAGCAGCATGTCATGGGCAGTTATACCAGATGAGAATGGCTAGAGCATTTGACAAAAGCGTTCGCCCACGCGAATTCCAACCCGAGGACCTAGTTCTGAAGAAAGTGCTGCCAAATCAAAACAATCCCCAGGGCAAATGGTCACCAACCTACGAGGGACCCTATGTGGTTAAAAAGGCATTTTCTGGAGGAGCCTTAATCTTGACCCACATGGACGGTGAAGAGTTTCCGAGACCTGTGAATGCTGACACCGTCAAGAGATACTATGCCTAAAAAAAAAAAAAGAAAGGAGTGAAAACCCGAAAGGGCGCTCCTAGCAAAATGTGTGAAAGAAGGCGAAAACCCCGAAGGGGCGCTTTCTGTAAAACGAGTGAAGGATGAAAACCCGAAAGGGCATCCTGAAAGAGCCAAAAAAAAAAAAAGAAAAAAAAAACAAAAAAAACAAGAAAAAAAAAATCTAGGGGTGAAAACCCGAAAGGGCATCCCAAGAACCAAAAGGGAGAAATAAGGAAAGAAGCATGAGACCGAGAAGGGAAATAAACCGTCGTGACATGAGGCTTCAGAGAACTTGAAATAATGGCAGTTAAGGGATTTCAAAGCCAGCCACAAGGAATATGTGAGATCTATCCTTGTACCCTTCTTCTTTGAAACTCTATCTTTGTTTTTATTAAAACCGTAATAAAGTCATACTTCATTCCCTATGCTTCTATCTTTCCCTTATATTTATTCTTTAACATTATCCTTCTGCAATCTCGTTATCTAATGCGCTATTAATCAGTTAAAATTTTTGCCATAAGATTAGGATTTAACAATTGATAACCTCACATACTTTACTATGAGATTTGCAGGGAATGACCAGGAAAAGGGTACACAAAAGGAAAATAGGGATGAAAACCCAAAGGGGCATCCTATAAGCCCAAAAAAAAAAAAAAAAAAAAAAAAAAACTAGAGGTGAAAACCCGAAAGGGCATTTCTAGTCATATAGACGAAGGGGAAGTGAAAACCCGCAAGGGCGCTTTTCGGGAAAAAGTCGAAAACAGAAGAAGGGCATTTGAAAAGTGGGGTCATAGGTCAAGTCTTGCAACTCGTCCTCAATTAATCTTTGGCCTTCGGGTTTCTGTTAAGTACACTTCATTGGGAAAAACTTCTTGTGTCCGGATTAGGCTTGCTTTGTAAGTGCAATTTACATTTCCAGTTATCAACCTCTGGTTCCTTGATCTAAGTTGATTTTAATTTCCTGCAATTTACATTTCCTGTTATCAACCTCTGGTTCCTTGATCTAAGTTGATTTTAATTTCCTGCAATTTACATTTCCTGTTATCAACCTCTGGTTCCTTGATCTAAGTTGATTTTAATTTCCCGCAATTTACATTTCCTGTTATCAACCTCTGGTTCCTTGATCTAAGTTGATTTTAATTTCCCGCAATTTACATTTCCTGTTATCAACCTCTGGTTCCTTGATTTAAGTTGATTTTAATTTCCTGCAATTTATATTTCCAGTTATCAACCTCTGGTTCCTTGATCTAAGTTGATTTTAATTTCCTGCAATTTACATTTCCAGTTATCAACCTCTGGTTCCTTGATCTAAGTTGATTTTAATTTCCTGCAATTTACATTTCCTGTTATCAACCTCTGGTTCCTTGATCTAAGTTGATTTTAATTTCCTGCAATTTACATTTACCGTTATCAACCTCTGGTTCCTTGATCTATGTTGATTTTAATTTCCTGCAATTTACATTTCCTGTTATCAACCTCTGGTTCCTTGATCTAAGTTGATTTTAATTTCCTGCAATTTACATTTCCTGTTATCAACCTCTGGTTCCTTGATCTAAGTTGATTTTAATTTCCTGCAATTTACATTTCCAGTTATCAACCTCTGGATCCTTGATCTAAGTTGATTTTAATTTCCTGCAATTTACATTTCCTGTTATCAACATCTGGTTCCTTGATCTAAGTTGATTTTAATTACCTGCAATTTAAATTTCCTGTTATCAACCTCTGGTTCCTTGATCTAAGTTGATTTTAATTTCCTGCAATTTACATTTCCTGTTATCAACCTCTGGTTCCTTGATCCAAGTTGATTTTAATTTAACTTCTGATACCGATCCCTAGGTCACTGACTTAGGTATGCTTTAGTTTCGGACACCTAATTGTCCAAAATATGGGTCTGAATCTTTACATAATTCCTACACGGGAAAATTTTTTCCCCTTAATAGAAATTATGTAAAGAGGGGCAGCTGTCGACACCATATTTTGGCCAATCCCTAGAATCAATAAACCTTGAAACCGATCCCCAGAATCAATAAACCTTGAAACCGGTCCCCAGAATCAATAAACTTTGAAACAGATCCCCAATACCAAGTATCCCTTTGACTATTAAATCACTCACCGATCTCTCAAACCCATTGTCGAATCTCCGGACCAGTCAAGTATATTCCTGATCTCTGTTGACAAATGAAATGAACTGACACTAGATCTTTTCTTACCAGTTTTATTGCCGATCTCCCTTTCAAAAGTTTAAGAATAATCAAAGGTTCCGTTCTGGTTTAAGGATGATTCCGATCTTAAATGTTCAACCCAAATTTCTAATTTTAATCAAGTTCCGTTTAGCGTTGGTTCTCTACCGATCTTATACTCATTGTGTTTTTCGATCTCTCACACTTGGGTTGATAATCACTTTCAGTTATTTCAAGATACTCAAACAATCAAGTTTTTAATAATTTAGAAATTTTCCGATCACAACCATTCATCGAACAAAATAGCCATTCCATTTCATTTCATTTCAAAAATTTGTACAAGTTATTCAGCTGGAGGATCACCCCCAGCCTGATCTACATTTTGTCCGTCTTCTCCCTCACCCTCAGCCTCCTCCTCACTATCCTCACCCTCGCCTCCGGGAGCCAGGTCGGCCATCCAAGAGAAGTCCTCCTCTAGGTAACGCTTCTGGAGCTCGGCCAAGAGATCCTTGTGAGCATTCACATAAGCACCGGCTATTCCTGTTACCATCTCTTCATCTTTTGCCTTAAGCTCCTCAGTAAGGTGAGTGACCTGAGCAGCTTCGTTGGCCCGGAGGGCCTGGACTTCTCCAAGAGCATGATCCCTTTCAGCCAGAACATGAGCCTGTTCGGCCAGCTTATCCTCATAGTACTTCATACGCCCCTCAATTTGAGATATGTAATCCTGAGCGGATGAGAGTTGGGATCGGAGGGATGCCACTTCTTGACTCTTCTTCTCGACCTCCTTACCCAGGCGGTGAGCCTTTTCCCGGACTATGTGCTGGTTCACCAGGCACTCTACATTCAGACTCATGGATCGGGTCAGGATGTCGTCAAGATTGTCCGGAGACAGTCGGTCCTGATCCTCTCGAAGGCAGATGGAAGAGCCCAAGACTTTGGCAAAACCTGGGTTCTCCCGAACAGTCCGGTTCTTCTCCAGGGAAGCGATCAGCACTTGAGCGCCACGAGGAGGGGGCCTTGCAGAAGGTTGAGAAGTACCCCCTTCTGTGCTTGGAGCAACTGGAGGAAGTGGAGGCGGCTCTTCTCGCCGAGGAGGAGATCGGACAGCTTCTGCGATCGGCGGTCCCGAAGGTCGAGGTGGGCCTCTTTGTATCTCCCCAGGTTCATGGCCGGGTGTTTGAAGCAGTTCCAAACGCTTCATCTCTTTTACCTTCTGGGAAATCTCTCTTTCTTTCTTCCGCTTCTTAGAACCCTCACCACCCTCCATACCTGCACAAAGAAGAGGTCAGTGAGATCGCTAAGGTCCTGAGATCTGAGATGTAGAAAGTACCGATGCCGAGGTCAGAGAGCGGAAGCTCGCGATCTTGGCCGGTGATCAGCTGTATAGTCCAATGATGCAGCTCGGCAGTCACCGCATCTAAACAGGAGAACTTTTGAGTGGCCGCCTGATTCTTCAGTTCCATCACTATTAGGCCTTCCTCCTTGTTCAGGGTAATACGCTTCGGAATCAAGGGCCCCTGGTGCCACCAGCTACGGGGGAAGCCCTCAAAGCAGTTCGGATTTTTGCTCCTCAGAATGAAGAAGCGGTTCTTCCAATTCTTAAGGGAGGAGGGCAGATCGGTAAAGAGCCCACAATGAGGCTTCGCCTGAAAGAACCAGTGCTCGTCGTCCTTTCGGTGAGTTAGCCTGTGCAGTTCGGCGAACACCTTAGCCGTAGGACTAATTCCCTTAGCTCGGCACAGGCCTCGGAAGGCTACTAAGATCCGCCACGAGTTAGGGTGAACTTGGGCAATGCACACTCGGTGATATTTTAGGACCTCTTTGAAGAAGTCGTCCAGAGGGAACCGAAGACCGGCCTTTAACTGTTCCTCGTATACCATAACCATGTCATTCTCTTCAAAGAAGTGATCGGCTCGGTGATTGCCGTGACACCGGATAAGTTCGTACGAATCAGGACGAATATTGTACTCCTGGCTGAACGATTGCAGATCGGTTTCTTGCAAGATTGATGGCAACTCGTCCATAGGAAGATTCTCCCTCCCTGAAGAAGGTACAAGCCTAGATGGTGCGGTCTGCCCCCGAGCTGGAATGGAGACCCTAGGAGGTTCTGGTCGTGCGCTTGGCCTGACCACCTCTACTTCATCAGACGACCATGAGAACTGAATGGAAGGAGGGCTCGTCGCTCTCTGACCCTCGGCGCCACTCATTTTCAAAGGAAATAAAGAATTTAAACTAAAAGAAAGATCAAAGCCCTTACCGGAATCTGATCGGCGTCAGAAGAACTTGAGAAAACGAGAGGATTTTAGGGTTGTTCGCGAGAGACTGAAAATGGAATAAGAGAGCAACTGGCTAACCCAGCCCCTATTTATACTCATCCGAGCATTTAACGCTCACGATGTTCCAGGCACTGCATCGGTTAGCAGGACTCGCCAGCTGTTCTGATACGTCTCACGCATATTCCCAAGATCGGTTAATTATAGAGCGGCAGATCCAGGTGTTTCGAATTACAGATCGGATAAGTGTCATTCAGGTAAAGAACCAGATCGGATAATCACATTAGAGATCGGAAAATAATCAATGCAATAATAATAAGATGATAATCGATAAAATAAAGTCTTTATTTTCAAAAGATCATATTACATCATTTGGGCGATCTCTAGGGATCAGATTACACTAAAATTGGATTAAATCATTTCTGTGATCTCTAGAGATCGGATTACATTGAAAACAAAATACATCATTTGGGCGATCTCTAGGGACTGGAATGTCACATTGTGACTGATCCAAAGGGGTGTCACTGACCAAAACCGAGGCGCTGTCGGAACACCCAATGTGGAGGAAAGCCGCTGTCGGAACACCCAATGTGGTGAGAAGCCGAATAAACTTGGATGAGCAACCGTCAAGGGTCGGCGGAACATCAGCAATTTGCTCGGCCAAAATCGGTTCGCCGATTATGCCAGTTGAACGACTCGAGATCGGCACGATCGAGGTCCGCAATCCAGATCGGTTAATTGATTCAGTTCTCTCACCATCATCAGATAAGGTTATCGATATTATCCGGTCACTGGGATCGTAAATTTTCAGTCGAGGAACGAAGAAGTCCATCGGAAAGGGATCAACATCCACAATCATGGCCGGAACTTCTGCCGGAGCAGCTACAACTGGAAAGTAAGAAGGAAGAGAGGAAAATCGAATGAGGCAAGTTTTCTTCTGTCAGGGGTATATATAGGGAGAAACCAGGCATTTATTGCTAAGCAGAAAACGAAGCAGACGCTTCAAGAATCGAGGGGAAATTAATGCTTTGACCGGATCGGGCCTGAGTAAGGAAAGGATCAGAATAATAGAGATCGGAAGATGGGAGACCAGCATGAGAGATTGGAAAAGGAGTGTGTAAAGGAGATCAGAAAGAGGGAAGATCGGAAGGCAAAGAGAATAAGACAAATCCCATTAACCGTCGTCAGAATCAGAGCCAAGGTAGTTAAAGCGTCGCAGACAAAATCTCCACCGCACGCCTGAGAATCGCCCACAATGCTGACAAGTGCCAGACAGTCCTGTACATCCCAATCTCCACCATTGGTCTCACTTGTAAGGACGAGTCCGGAGCATTTGGATCAAAGAGGAAGACGACAAGACCGGCGCCTTTTATTCCCAGCCCTCGGATCGCCCAGGTCAACAAAGTTTTGGACCGTCAGATCAAAAGAAGAAAAAGACAAGTATCCTGAGGATGATCTCGGCCGTTCATTTTGATTCGCTTTAATTCTCAAGCATCCGATCATGTCCTTTGAAATCCTGACCCTCCATCTCCCCCAAGATAGATCCTGACCCTTCAGGGGAACCACCCGGTTCCTATAAATACCTGCATGAAAAAAAGGCAGTGACCATGATGGAAGAACTCTAAAACTTAATTCAGTTCGTTACTCTGCTATTTTAGCTTTCATAAGAAAACTTTGGAAACCAGTTTTCTGAAGTGTTTTCTTGTAAAGGGATTCTTGAATACTGAAATTCTTCATTTTCAGTCCGTTCATTATCCTGTGACACTCTCACTTTCTTTCTTTGTTATCTTCTATTTCCATTCATATTGTCCAAGCTCAACTCCATTAAAGCTTGGTTATTTTGACCTGTTTACATTTTAACAAAGAATCCTTCATTTCGAGGCGAACCTTAGTCCTCCAGCTATCAACCTGAAGTCCTGTTACATTTTGTGATTCCATAGTTAGTTTAGTAGATTCGACTCCCTACAGGTGAGTGCTATATCGTTATTTTATCAAATGTTCTTCTTTTTTCACGTATTTCATTTATTCTTTTTCTGTTTGTAATTTTCACCAAGTTTATACTATGTTTTAAACACAGAGACGGTCATTCTCGAGTTTACTTCTTTGTTAATCAGTCTATTCTTTGATTAATCTTCATTACTTCTTAGCACAGGAGTTCTGGTCCCGAATAGCGTAGAAGTAACTAAACAAAATGTAGGTAACGGCAATTTAAAAGTCCTTTTATAATGATAAAAGGTCTAAATAATAAGATAGGGAAATGGTGAAGCCGAATCACTAGGAAAATTCAATAGGTCATTAGGCAAGACGTCATAAGACAAAATGAAACCAAACCTTGGATAACTAAATAGAATAGATCGGGCATTAATAGGTATTGGTAAGGTGACCACATGGGAGGTCGGTAAATTCAGTCTAGTATCCCCCGTCTAGTCACAAGGTATCAATTATTTAAAAGAAGTCTTATCCCCAGCACCTTTGAATGCCAGAATCCTTAGCTTTAGGCTCTTATGACATGTAGCTGAAATTAAAATTCGGGAGATCGGAAAATTCCCTTTCAGGCTCCTGTTAATTTAAAAGAGATCGGAGGAGAGTTCTTATCCGATTCTCAGCTCAAAATTTTAATAATTACTTAAAAGAAATCGGAGGAGAGTTCTTATCCGATTCTCAATCCTAAATTTTAAATACTTCAAAAGAAATCGGAGGAGGGTTCTTATCCGATCTCCACTCAAAATTTTAATAAATATTTAAAAGAGATCGGAGGAGAGTTCTTATCCAATTCTCACACCAAATTTTAACCTGTACGCAAAATAATCCCAAAACCAAAAATGATATGCGACGTCAATTCACTGAGGTTGTCTCATTTACTTATGTATCTGGGTAATCCAAATTTAGTGAAAAATCAAATATTCCTTTGGTCAAAAGGATTAACATTTCCATTCAAGCCCTCCTAACTAATGCAAAGTTAAATCTACTTACCCTTATTAAGGGACGAGGTGGGGTGCCTAACACCTTCCCCACCCGTTTACGGACCCCGAACCTAGAATCTCTGCCTTGAAGTGGTTTCATTTCAATTTATCTTCATAAACGGTTTTCTTTAATTTCCCTCAAAATTAAAGTGGTGACTCCTCACTCTTTCCCACTTCGGTGAGGATTCGTTCAGGCGACCGCAAAACACCTTGCGACAATAATCTTAAATGGCAAATACAGATCCAAAAACATATTAAAAGAGTTTTAATATGTTGTTTATCAATGAAATCAAATAGATAAAAATAAATCTTGCATGATGAAATCAAATAGATAAAATAAATCTTGCATGATTAATTAGGAATTTTAATCACACAATTAAATTATGATTCAAATCAGAATTTTAAAAATTGTTTGAATGAGATTCAAATCTGAATTTTAAAAGTTGTTTGAATCATAATTAAATCTAATTTTTTAAAATTGATTGAATAAAATTCAGATCTAATTTTTTTTAAAAATGTTTGAATGTGATTCAAATCTGATTTTTTTTAAAATGTTTGAATGTGATTCAAATCTGAATTTTTGAAGTTGTTTGAATGTGATTCAAATCTGAATTTTTAAATTTGTTTCAATGAGATTCAAATATGAATTTTTAAATTTATTTGAATCATATTCAAATCTGGATTTTTAAGTTGAATATGAGATATTCAATTTAATTTAAGTATGTATGTTTTATTTAATTGTTAAATAGTTATATGCATGATGGATGATCATGGACTATAAAAGACCAATGTGATTGGATTTATTTCTTTTATGTTTCTTTGGGATTGTAAATTAATTAATTTATTTTAATTTATTTTGGGCATGTATTATTAAGTTTGCAATAATTTTTGGGTTGTAATTTCATTTATTTAAGTTCTTGTAAATTCGCCTTGGTATGCCAAGGATTACAATGTAATATTGGATTGTAAGAAGTTCAAGGAGGTCAAGAGCATTGGTGGGACCAGTGGGAGGAATTCAAGATCAAGTGTTGATTATCTACTCCTTCAGCAACTCTTGTAAAATGAATGAATGAATGAAATGCACCTAGGAATGCCCTGATTCAATTCTTGGTGGCTCAGAATTGAATCCCTTAGAAAGTCCATGATCATACCATATTTACTGCTTATCCATGAATGCATGAGATGTATAGGAATGTATGCAATTATATGATATATGCATGCTAAATGGATAATGTGCAAAGTGAGACCTTAATAGTAATTAGAATGACCATAAAATCTTCCAAACAAATGATTAAGTTGGAAATGCTATAATTAAAGTAATTATAACATAGGCCCTCCATCGGGGCAATTATTTTAAGAAATTTTAAATAGTTGCATGAGATGCAATTAATTTAAGAGATTTTCTTAAGAATAATTGTTAAGCATGAGATGTTGTAAATATGTAAATGGTTTGGTAGCCAATATTGGATGTACCTGAGGACATTAAAATTATTTGCATAATTACTGGCTCAATGGGATCAACTTAACTAATGCAAGATAAGTCAATAATGGATGTACCTGAGATTTTGAGCATTAGGGGCTAGGTAAAGGATTGAACCTCACATGAGATGTGATGGGAAAGGAGTTGCTCACTTATAGTTTATTATAATTCCAATAACGGATGTACCTGAGGATGATCAATAGAATTATAAGAATTCAATCACCTACTAGAAATCCATCCAACTAGGATTTCCGTTTTCTACTTTGGAAGTGTAGGATTCACTAAGTTAGTGGGAGGACCAATTTGATTAAAAGACTATAATCATTTTGGTTAATTACATGATACATTTACTAATTAATCTGGTTATTTTCTGCAATTAATTTTCTGATAAAAATGAGCACAAAACAACCACCACCATCCGATATCCTTGCAAGCATACTTGATCACAATAGGTTGACAGGACCTAATCTGTCTGATT
Source organism: Hevea brasiliensis (assembly GCF_030052815.1). Lineage (NCBI taxonomy): Eukaryota > Viridiplantae > Streptophyta > Magnoliopsida > Malpighiales > Euphorbiaceae > Hevea > Hevea brasiliensis. The sequence goes on along the minus strand of NC_079497.1, from coordinate 54,417,533 downwards.
GGCTAAGAAATTTGAAACTTGTCCTGAACCTTGAACATATAGGATATGTTCTAGATTCAAATGTTCCTGGTCCCTTACATCCAGAGGCCACACAAGAGGAATATGATACTTTGGACAAGTGGAAGGAGCATGATATGAGAGCTAAGTGTTACATGCTTGCTTCTATGAGTAATGAGTTACAGAAGCAACATGAGAACATGCAGAGTGCGAGTGAGATCCTCCTTCACCTACAAGAGTTGTATGGTAAGCACAGCAGGAATGCTAGGTATGAGATATCTAGACAGCTATTCCGTATGAGGATGTTTGAGGGACAGAATGTTGGGGATCATGTCCACAAGATGATTCGTCTGATTAAGCAGTTGGAATATCTTGACTTCAACATGGATTTCCAACTACAAACGGATTTGATCCTTCAGTCCCTTCCTGAGTCTTTTGGGAATTTTGTGACAAATTTCCATATGACTAAACAGGAATGCACCTTAGCTGGTTTACTTAACATGCTGGTTATTGCCCAAAAAATATGCCAGGTAATAAAGGAAAAGAGGAAGCTTTGGTTGCATCTTCTTTTGCTGGAAAGTCCAACAAGAAGAAGGGCAATAAGAAAAAGAAACCTCAGATTCCTGGTCCTTCCAAGAAAATAGCTAAACAGAAAAGGAAAACTAAAGCTGATGGAGGCAAAGGAAAGTGTTTCCATTGCCAATAGGAAAGTGTTTCCATTGCCAGTAAGAAAGTGTTTCCACTGGACAGAGTATAGTAATCTAAATGAATGCATTGCCATGGTGAAAACCAACTCAAGTTCAAAATATTTTTGTCACTTAAGGTTATGTCATGTTGCAGAAGATAGGATTGCAAAACTAGAGAAAATGGGGATTCTATCCTCATTGGGCTCTGAGCCTACTCCAACTTGTGAATCTTGCCTTCGGGGCAAAATGACTAGATCACCCTCTGTTGGACAAGGGCTAAGAGCTGAAAATATTTTGGAGCCAATACATAGTGATGTATGTGGTCCATTTAAAGAAATGGCTAGAAGGGGTTTTCATTATTTTATTACCTTTACTGATGATAAATCAAGGTTTGGGTTTTTGTATTTGATAAATTACAAACATGAATCTTTTGAAAAGTTTAAAGAATTTAAATCTGAAGTAGAAAATCAAGCAGGAAAGAATATTAAAGCTCTTCGATCGGATCGTGGAGGTGAATATTTGAGTACTGAATTTGATGAATACTTGAGAGAGCATGGCATTGTTTCTTAGCTGACTCCTCCAGGAATGCCACAGCTGAATGGTGTATTTGAAAGGAGAAATCGTACCCTATTGGATATGGTACGTAGTATGATGAGCTATACTGATATGCCAATTTTCTTTTGGGGATTTGCATTAGAATCAGCTTTGTATATTCTGAATAGGATTCCATCAAAATTAGTTTCTTCCACACCTTATGAGATATGGCATGGAAGAAAACCAAGTCTTAAGCATGTTAAGATTTTGGGTTGTCCAGCTTATATCAAAAAGCTGAACACTGATAAATTGGAGACTAGATCAGAAAAAGGTCGATTTGTTGGATATCCAAAAGATAGTTTTGGATATTATTTTTATTTGCCTACTTCACAAAAGGTTGTGATAAGTAGAGATGCCACATTTCTTGAACAACAATTTGTTCAAGAAGGAGGCAAAGGAAGGCAAATAGAGTTAGAATTGGACAATTCTGACCAACCAACAGATCAGATGGATATAGATCCATCTAGTCAACCAATACCCATTGATGAAACATCTACAGCTGTTCCTCGTAGAACAACCAGGGTATCTCACCCACTAGTTAGATATTGTTTTCTTCATGAAGAAAAACAAGAGTTGTCTACTCATGAATAAGTAGATCATGGAGATGATCCACTTACCTATGAAGAAGCTATATCAGATATAGACACTTCAAAATGGATTGAAGATATGAAATCCGAGATTGATTCCATGTATAAGAATGAAGTTTGGGATCTTGTTGACCCACCTGAAGGTATTATACCTATAGGGAACAAATGGGTTTTCAAGAAGAAAATTGGTTCTGATGGAAAGGTAGAGACCTATAAGGCAAGGCTAGTAGCGAAAGGGTTTCGCCAAAGGCAAGGAATCAACTATGAGGAGACTTTCTCGCCTGTTGCCATGCTTAAATCAATTAGGATTTTACTAGCAATAGCTGCATACTATGATTATGAGATTTGGCAGATGGATGTCAAAATAGCTTTTCTCAATAGATACATTGAAGAAAACATTTTCATGGAACAACCTAGGGGATTTGAATCCCAAGATTGTTCCAAGGTATGCAAGCTAAAACGGTCCATTTATGGGTTGAAACAAGCTTCGAGGAGTTGGAACATCCATTTTGATGAAGCCATTAATTCCTTTGGTTTTATCAAAAATGAGGATGAGCCATGTGTATATAAGAAGGTTAGTGACAGTGCTATCACTTTCCTTGTCTTATATGTAGATGACATACTATTGATGCGTAATGACACAGGTATGTTGACGACTATAAAGGTATGGTTGTCAAATACATTCTCCATGAAAGACTTAGGGGAGGCAACCTATATTCTTGGGATTCGCATCTATAGAGATAGAGCGAAAAGAATAATTGGTTTATCCCAAAGTCTATACTTGGAAAAGGTGTTAAAGAGGTTTAACATGCTTGATTCCAAGAGAGGATTGTCACCAGTGAGACATGGTATCCACCTTTCTAAAGAGATGTCTCCAAAGACACCAGAAGAAAGAGATAAGATGGCCAGGATTCCATATGCTTCGGCTACTGGAAGTTAATGTATGCAATGTTGTGTACTAGGCCGGATATCGCATATGCTGTTAGTTTGACTAGCAGGAATCAATCCAATCCAGGTTTGGAACACTGGATAGCTGTCAAGAATATCCTTAAGTACTTGAGAAAAACTAAGGATTTATTCTTGATTTATGGAGGTGGAGACTTGCAATTGGATGGTTATACTGATTCTGATTTCCAATCAGATATCGATGATAGAAAGTCTACGTCTGGATATGTGTTCATTTGTAATGGAGGTGCAGTCAGTTGGAAGAGTTCCAACAGAGCACGCATCGCAGATTCCACTACAGAGGTCGAGTATATTCTCGCATCGATGTCGCAAAGGAAGTTGTTTGGATAAAGAAGTTCGTGATGTAACTTACAGAGTTCCTTCCATTGAGTCGCCAGTTCCACTACATCGTGACAATAATGGAGCGATCATACTGAGCTAAGGAACCAAGGTCTCACCAGAAATCCAAACACATAGAAAGGCACTACCACATTATCAGAGATATAGTTGGGCAAGGCGATATAGCCATGCAGAAAAATAACATTAGCTGAAAATCCAGCTGATCCATTCACTAAGACTATGTCACAGACTCAGTTAGACCGACATCTTGAGAAGATAAGTCTAAGATATTGTAATGAATGGCTCTAGTGCTAGTGGGAGATTGTTAGTAGTATGCCCTAGAGCATATCATTTAGTATGTATCTTGTACATATTTTTATTAATAAAAGCCATTTCCACTTTTCCGTTTACATTATATATTTATGTGTAATAGAAAAGGTCCATTGATATTTTGTTAGAAATATTATTCTTAAGTTGTTAAGAATATGAGTGATAATATTTCTAGCACGAAGTATCATAAATAGGTTCACAATCGAGGATACTTCATAATAAGGACATGACTTATCCAGAAAGATTGTATTCATGTTTGTTCCCAAGTTATTTATATGAGATATAAATAAGATGGAATGGTGAGTCTCATGCAATATAACAAACATGATAGGCACTTATAAATGATAAGTAGGCCGAACCAGTGACACTTATGACAAGCACAAGGAGTTTACTCTTGTCAATGTTTTGTCATAAATCATATCAGTGCATATAATCTTTAGACCTGAGATAGCACAGTTATCTTGTATATAGGTAGTTTGAGTTTGATACTGCTTTCATACTTGTACTGTATGGGTATATGGGCATGAGTTGGCTCATATAAGTTATATATGCAGGTAGGTCTTGATCAAAATGGAATCTGTTCCTCTAAGTAAATAGAGATAAAATCCTATGTTCATTTAATTGTTCTTGATGTTTCAAGTTCTGCCAGACAGATAGATTTATTCGTAAAAGAGTTTCGATGAGAAAATCTTTTAATCAAGAACTGGAATTAAAAGAGAACATAATATTCATAGCAAATGGAATTTGACATAAACCATGACTCCAGCTTGAGTTGGGATTTTGTAACAGAGAGATTCTAGTGCATGGTAACATATGATTATAGGTTCATTTAAGGTAAACCTTATTACTAATTGGGTGGCCATGGCATGCTATGCTAGGTGTTAACCATGGTTTATGAGGTTCATAAAATGATTTAGAGAAATCATTTATGGTAAGAAAGAGTTCTGATGATATTAAGAGTTGATATCATGTCTCATTGCCAATTAGTGATGAGCCTAGTAAGTCACACATATACACAAGTTATCACCTAATTAAATATGATTTAATTAATTAATTAAAGAGTTTAATTGATTAATTAAATAGGTTTGGTTTGCAATTAGTTTGCAAAGTCCCTAGCATGACTTGAAACCAAATCTAGATTGTTGGATGTATAATATAAGTTAAATTTATATTTAAAGTGTTTAAATATGAATTTAATTAATGAGAAATTAATTAATAGAGATTAATTAATTAATTTATATTTGATATAAATTAATTAGAAGAAGAAAAATAATTATTTTGGGTTGAGAACTCAAAATTAAGACACAGGGGCATTTTGGTCATTTTGCAGTGTGACACGTGGCAACATGAGATGGTGACACATGGCATAACACATAAGCTTGCCAAATGTTTTTTAATCAAGTAAGATGATTAAAATAAAGATTAAATATAGGTTTGACACTTCGCACAATGTGATTGGGTCACTTAAACCTAGAGCTAATCAAAGGGTGACATGTGGCAAGGGTTTAATGTGTTAACCTAGCTATTTAAGTGTTGTTATGATAAAATAAAATACAACCAGCAGCCACACTCCTTTGTCACGCCATTTTGCATCCCTCCCTCTATTCTTCTTCATCTCTCATCAATTCAAAGAGATTAGCCATCAATCTCTTGAATTAAGAACACTAGAAATTGTTTCTAGTGTCCTGTTTACATCTCTAATCTCTTAAAAGGCAGAACTTGAATTTCTAATTAATAGAAAAGGCTTTAGAAGCTGTTCAAGGGCTGCCATAGGTGTTCTTGGTGTGGACAAGCTAGAGGGACAACATCTGGTGTCCTGAAGACGAATCTCAAAGGCGCAGACACGCTGCAGTGCATCAAGAGGTTAGTGTAATCGTTCTTGATTTAATCTAGGGTTCTAAAATTAATCTAATTAATTTTAAAATCTTAAATGGCAAATACAGATCCAAAAACATATTAAAAGAGTTTTAATATGTTGTTTATCATTGAAATCAAATAGATAAAAATAAATCTTGCATGATGCATGTGACCCTAGGTGAAAATTTTTGAATTCAATGGTATAAACTTGTGTTTTTCACGCTTCCATTCCTTCAAAATCTTGCCCAGAAAACCAAACCAAGTTGACCTAAAAATTGGCCTACTCCGGGTGACTTGCATTCTGCCTGGGCAAAATGACCAAATGAACAGTGCTTATTCATTTGGCCATAACTCTATGTAGAAAGGTCCAATTGACCTGAAATTTTACCAGAAAAAAGCTGAGACATAGACCTATAACTTTCATGAGGAACACAAATCCAAATTATGACCATAACCTAGTCAAATTGCCAACCAAACTTAGGTTACCAAATCTGGCAGAACCAGTTTTGCCCAGAATTTTGGATTCTATCCAATCCAGCTAGTTATGATTTTTAGGCCATAACTTGAGCTACAAAACTCCAAATGCAGTGATTCCAAAAAGGAAATGTAACTAGACAAAATAAGGAACAACTTTCATGAAGACAACTTTGCCAAATTCCTACTGTACAAATAACCAATGGAATAGTAAACATAAGGCTTGAAATGTGGTGTACAAATTCCTACTGTACAAATAACCAATGGCAACCAATACCAACAATTTTAGAATGCAAAATGTGGTATGTTGGGAGTATTAGAACCAATGTACCTATGGTCTATGCAAATGTCAACAGTTTAGTTGACTAATGAAATAAATAGTAACACCTAAACTTAAATTTCAAGAATTGTAAAGTTTAAAAGTGTAACATGCCCTAGTACACCTAGCAAGATTGGTTTGGATAGATTGGCATGCCAATAGGGTTTAGTTAGTAGTACTGCACATGGCATTATGCCATTCTGTGATTTCATGACTTTTAGCCATTCTGACATTATGTTGAGATGTGGCCTTGTGCCTAATGTTATTATAGCTTATTAGCTGTTCTATTGCACACCGGGAGACGCACATGTCACCGATGGTGTGACGGCTGAGGTCCTTGATACCCAGTGCCAGTTTACCCGTTTATCCAGTCCAGTCATCCAGTATAGGTTACTTGGACAACCAAAAAATGAAAGTTAATAAATTTGATGAAATAATGAATATAACAAGTACCAAATAAATAAGATTACCAATAATTATCAAAAATTTATCTGCATGAGACATCAATACACTCACTGCATATTTTTTTTTTATTAGTTCTTTTTATTTTCTCATTGGCACCACTAAGCATTATTACTTAGCATGTCGCTTTTTGCCACGCGTAGGTTCTAGAGAGACAGACAGAGAGCCCAGCAGACCACAGACTGGGTGAGGTCACAGATCTGCCTAGCGTCAGAGTCACCTCTCATCTATAGTGCATCAGTGGTAGGACCTTTAAGTCCCTTTTGAAATTATGTTTTTGCATTTTGTATTATGTAGTAGTTTGTGATTTGTAAATTATAAACTCATGTAAATAGTAAATTTATGTAATCATATGTTAATGTACATATTTTGAAGAATTTTGTTAATTAATATAATTTGAGAATATCTTCATGAAATTTTAGTTGATTTTGAAGTTGAATGAAATTGTGGATTAATATTGAGAACTTGAAATGATTGCTAATGTTAAGACCATGTTGATGGTTATTGGAGTTTGAGAATGATTGGAAATGATTATTGGAAGTGTTTTTTACAGGTTCCGAAGAATTGTTTTCTCCATTTTTATTCGGTACTCTTTCAGATTTTCTATAAAATTTTCGGAACCTCAAATAAATTATAATTTCAATAAATGACTTAAATGAATTATATTTCATAAATTATACTTCATAACTATGAAAAAAATAAATTAGGAAGAATAAAAAAATGATTGAATTAAAATAGGGTGTTCTGGTACACTGCGTGGCATATCTTGCTCGGCTACACTGTAGACGAGTAAGGGGTGTCACATTAACACTTTGTGGAGCTGGGGCCTCAACTTGTACTTCTACGATCACAGACTGTTCTATTATCTCATTCTTCTCTTCCGTATCTTTTCACAGGATTTTCTATTCCTGTACAACCAACACAAGGAGATTCCTCTCAATTAGTTCATATTTATGATGTAAATGTACTATATGTATCAAACATTTGAGCAGTTGTATTTACCGATAAAAAGATTTCAAATTCACAGTTCGAAATTTACTTTAAAACCATTGCTCTAATACCACTAAACATGTCACACCCTACTCCCCCGTAAGATGTAACATGATCCCGTAGTACACCTAATGAATTACTATACTTCACCTACCGATAACCCATTAGATATACAACAAGGGATTTTAAAACAATTTTCGTGAAATTTAAATCATCGATTAAAATCTGGTGCTATAAATTTTTTTTCCAAAATTTCGGCAAAGTGCCGGCTGTGTTTTGAGAAAACAGTTCTTCAAACCTAAAAAGGAAAACACTCCCAATATGTTTTCTCAAATACAACTCCAATAACTTCATTTCAACTCACACTTCAAATCTCAATAATCAAATCAATTTATTTTCAAACCAATCTCATCATAAAGAATATTTCATTGATTAAAAGACTCAATATTTATATCACAATAATTTACATTTAATAACATACCAAAATATTTTATAAGAGTTTTTATACAACTGCTCAAATAATTTACATACATATTATTACATGCATACATCAAAACCCATGTACATGGGTATACCTAGAGCTGATCTGAATGTCTGTTCAAAGAAGCTTACTCAATTGCTCTATGCTCTTTTCACCTGCGACAGCATACAAAGCTGTCACTGAGTGGTGAACTCAGTGGTGCACAACTATAATTCAAAACATAGTACAATATACCTTAACAAAAATTACAACAATTAATTTGGAAATCTGGATACTCATCAAATTCCAAATCTTAAAATATTCATCGCCAATAATATAAATCATTTGTATAAAATGACTTTGATCACGAAATTCAATTTATCAAATCATAACTAACCATTTAAGGCAATTCCAACAATTTATTGGAAATAAAGATTAATTCCAATAAAATTAATTATACATAAATCCCATTTGAAATCGAAATTCTTTACTATTTAATAATCATTCTTTATCTCGAAAACCATTCCTTATCTCAAAAACCATTCTTTATCTCAAAAACCATTCTTTATCTCAAAAGCCATTCTTTATCTCAAAAACCATTCTTTATCTCAAAAATCATTATTTATCTCAAAAGCCATTCTTTATCTCAAAAACCATTCTTTATCTCACTAACTATGCAAGACTAATCCGAAAGGGCCATCTTTGGGGTGATTCTAACTCCCAATGGTCGGGGAGATCGAATCATCGTGCATAGTATACATCACATCCAAAAGGGCCATAACATAAAACTTAGATCTAACCTCTAATAAGAGGAGAATCTAAGCCTGTGCACGTACCATGGTAATCAAAACACAAGTAACTCCATTATCTTCTCAACAAATGAGAGAGACGGGTAATAACCTAGTCAAGCATCTATAGTGAGATATAAAATAATATCACAATCCTTTTAGTGAGCATAAATCACAATGCAATTCGATTCAAAGTCAATTCCAATATCCAATAATTTTTATGCTCATCAAAATTCAAATAATAAATTTGCATTTTTCCATGCAAATTGCCCATCACAACTCAAAACATGTTCTATCACAATTTTTCAAAATATAATTTATTCAATCCACAATAATGCTTAATACTTGTGGAAATACCATTTCACAAAGCTAAATTCATACATATTATAATAATTCCAATAATCATTGAATTAAATCCAATGCTTGTTAAATATAATACATAAGAAAAATATGCCATTTAATCATATGAAATATTCAAAACAAAATCAGTTAAAAACTAGTTGTGCACAAACCTGATTTAAGTCGCCCCTAGGCCTTGACTCAATGTTTCTTCTGATTCTCAATATCCTTTTCAGTTGAAACACACAATTTAAAGTGTTTCAGTACTCAATGAATTTGCTTCCAACCATAAAATCCAATATCTAAATTTTCTTGGTACTATTCCCTTCAATTCATTTCATTAGTCAACTTATAATATTGACCCTTGATGCACTCTAAGTGAGTCAATTCCAATGTTACCAATATGTCACATTTTATAGCTCTTTAGTGTTGGTATATGTTACTAATTTCATTTCCTTTTTAAGTGTATTGCATTTTATTGCAATTTACCTGATTTCGGTGTACTATTTTGACCTAGCCGGACGACCTAGTTCCTTCAGTTTTCGGGTTTCCGTCCAAACTACAAACTTGTAAGTCTATGTCTTATTGCAAGCAGGGCAAAATTTTAGGTCATTCTGAGTTGTGTAGACCAAGATATGGTCAATTTACCAATGCTGGACAGAATGCACTAAAATGGTAGGCTTAGGTCATTTTTAGGTCACTTTTGGTTCAGCCAGTTTTGGTACCTGAATTTGTGCAAGATATTTCGCTTGCTTATGGCCATTTCTGGGCTTTAGTGTCTTCATAAGAATTGTAGATCTATTTCTAAACTATTCATGATAAAAATTTCTGGTCATTTGGACTTGTTTTGAGTAAGTTATGGTCAAAACACTAACAACTGCCCAAATGGTCAATTTTCAGGCTTTCAAGTCACTAATCCGGATTTGGTCATTTTTAAGGTCTGTTTCTAGGCAGAATTTTGGCAACATTTTTACATGAAAGTTGGCCTATTTGGTGTCTAGTTTCACCCCCCATTGGCCTCATACTAATTGGGCTCACAGTTTTGCACTTATGACCTAATTTAGGTGCTGCCAACATATACAACCTGCACATGACAATTACACTTCCAATTTGGCATTCCTCCTCCTCCTCATGACTTCATTATTTATTCATAGCACTTCTACAAATACTAAACAAAATTCCAGCAAGCATATTGGGCAGAACATTCAAGTGCTCAATGCACACAATTCACCATTAAAGTCCAACATTCACATCCACCCAAATTCAATGTACATCAACACTTATTTTACACATACACTTCCATGGCAATTATACAAACTGCCCACAATTCAACACCATCATATTTCATTAATAAACTTTATATTCACATACACAAATTTATGATATTATAGGCTGCCAAACATGGCAGTTTGCCAAAGCATCAAGGTCCCATTTCAAACCCTTAATTCAAGCACTAACATGCACATACTTGGACATTAACCTACTACCACTTCTATTTGAGTTAATCAACCTTAATTCCCATCAAATACATATAAGAATAAGTCACTAACCATGCATTTTCATGGCTGCCAAAACTAAGGTTCACCAATACTTATCATTTCCTCAATTTTTCTTAGCAATTCAACTTACCCAAAGCTCAACACAAGGATTAGTGAAGGTAAATGGAAAGATTAAGCACTAACCTCAACTTGAGCTTCACAAATCCATGGAATTTCCTCTCTTTTTTGCTGCCCACATACTGCCTATGGTGTGAAGACCACTTTTAATGAAGGGAGTTTGAAGAAATATGGCTTGAATCATGGTAGATTTGAGCTTATGCATGAATGGCCATGGAGGAAGCTTGGAAGAACATTTGGCCATGGAAGAACTTGAGAAAGCAATTTGGCAAAGTGAAAAAAATAAGGAAGAAAGTGAATTTGTATGCTATCCACTTGGTTTTATATGTCCACTAATCCCACTTAGTGGAGCATTAACCATAAATTAATGATTTAATTAGTTAAAGTTCCATAATTTGCACATTTGCCTCATTTCTTTCACTATTTAAATAATGTACCACATTTTTATTTTTCATGACATTTTCAAAGTGTAATACCACTTATTTTTAATGGACATTGAGGTCAAAAGTGAACTCTAGTTGTCAAATGACCAAAATGCCCCCCTTGGGTTTATATTCCCGATTTTTCGATAACACCGATTTTTATCTGTTTCTCAATTTTTCGTTTTTCTTTGTACTAATTTATTATTTTTCCTTTGATATTTCTAGTGTCAATTACGTTTCAATAAACCTTTACTTATGTCCCAAAATTTAATTTCAAGGGTTCCTCGTGATCCTAGGGTCGGCAACAGCCTTCCCAGTGCAGTCACCCATCGGTACGGTTTTGTCCGTTTAGCTTAGTTTATTTTCTCTTTTTTATTTTTTTTCTTTATTTTTTTTTCTTGTATTTTCCTCTATTGTATTTCACTATCTTATATCTCCACACTAATACTTAAATATAATTCCAAGCATCCTAGCTGTCCGGACAGACACTGTCATCGGAACAGTAGAACGCACTACGGAACATAGGAGTGTTACAAATTTCTTCTCTTTTTCCTTCTTTCTTTCTTGCTCAAGCTTCTTCTTGAGGTTTAATAACAACTTTTCTTTAAGAGAAGTAAGGGATTTAGGGTTGAATTTAGGGTTTAGAAAGCTTGACATTAAGATTTCATGGTGGAAATTTGAGAGAGAATTAGGAGAGAGAGAGAGCTACGGAAATGGAAGAAGATGGGTCCTTTTATTTTTATTTTTTTTCATTTTATGTGTGTTTATGCAAAATTTGACTTAGTCAAGCTGGTTAATTAAATTAAAATTAATTTTGATGTCATATCTTATGTCATTTGGTGATGTCATTATTCAAATTCTCTTTTCTTTTTCTTTTTCCTTTATTTTTTTATTAGTTCTTTAATTTAATTTTTGATTCCAAAATTTTCTTTTTTCCAATTTTATTGGACAATTAGGTAAGGAGTCAGCTGTCACACTCTACCCCTCTGTAAGGCGTAACATGATCATGTAGTATACCTAATGAATTACCAAACTCCATCTACTGATAACCCATTAAATATACTATAAGGGATTTTAAATCTTTTCTTACTTCTTTTTACAGTGGTGAGCACTATTTACAGGTGTTAAAAAATTTTTTAACTGAAGTGAAATCAGATAACACATTTAAAGTATTAATAATTTCTGTAAAAATTTTGGCAGAGTGTCATCTGTATTTTGAATAAAACAGTTCTGTAAAAAGCACTTCCAATATTTTGTTCAATCCCCAAACTCCAATATCCAATCAACACAATAAGTTTCTCAACATTTGCCAACTCAAATCCACAATAATTTTCTAGTTTTTTCAAAAGCTGAGATAAAAGAAATATATCACAATATTTACAAGCCAAAATAATTTACAAATTTAGTTTACAACTTTAATGTACAATTTTAATTTACAACAGCTCAAAATCAAGAACAATATATACATACAGTGAACATACATTACAACACAAAATACAAAATATGGTATACTCAATATACCCCGGTGAAATCTCAAAATGTAGTACAAGCAGCCTAGTCTGCTACCCTGTCAGTCTGTCTACCTGCGATAGTAATGAAAAGCTATCGCTGAGTAAAATTTACTCAGTGGTGCACAATAACAATTTGAAATGCGATATATAAAATTTTTATTGACAATTTACAAATCAAATAATTCACAATTCCATCTCAAAATTTACAAAGTTCATATAACACAAATTTTATCAAACAATTGAATAACACAGTTTTGCCAATCAATTACACCATTTGATCAAATAACTGAATAACACAGTGTTGCCAATCAATAGCACAATTTGATCAAATAACTGAGTAACACAGTTTTTCCAATCAATAACACAATTTAGGCCATGACACAAATTTTTTTGAACATACCGTGTGTACATCATGACAAGGCGCACTCACCCCACTAATCGAAATCAATGAGGGAGAAAGCTAGCTAGATAATAAGAACTCATCCACACTCACCTCAGACTGACAAGTCAAAGAGGGAGGAATATAATCACACTCACCCCATAAATGGAGGAGGAACATAGTAATTGTCATGCCAAGTGTGAATCAAAACAATTCCAAATCACAATATTTCATACAAACCACAAATCACATTTTATCTCAAAATTTCCATTTGCAAAGTAGGCAACATAATAATTTCCAAATACAATTCCCAAAGTTAAAACAATCAATAATTATTCATAACTCATTTCTCTAATTAAATTTTTTGGTAAAAGTAGTGAATAAAAAAGGTATTGTGCACAGACACAATTTAAAACTATAATGTTCAATTAAATTTTTAAGTAGAAAATGAGAAATCAAAATTATTGTGCACAAACCTTTGATATATGCCTCTTGGCCCTGACTCAGTGTTCCTTACGCTTCTCAATATCCTTTTCAACTGAAACACATAATTTAAAGTGTTTCAGTACTCAATGAATTTGTTTCTAACAATAAAATACAATATTTAAATTTTCTTAGTACTATTCCCTTCAATTCATTTCATTAGTCAACCTATAATGTTGACCTTTGAAGCACTCTAAGTGAATCAATTCTAATGTTACCAATATGTCACATTTTATAGCCTTTTAGTGTTGGTACAAGTGTCCAAATTCATTTTCAAGTATATTGCATTTTATTGTAATTTTTCGGATTTCGGTGTACTACTTTGACCTAGCCGGACGACCTAGTTCCCTCGGTTTTCGGGTTTTGGTCCAAACTACAAACTTGTAGGTCTATGTCTTATTGCATGCGGGAAAACTTTCAGGTCATTCTGAGTTGTGTAGACCAAGTTATGGTCAATTTACCAATGCTGGACAGAAAGCACCAAAATGGTAACCTTAGGTCATTTTTAGGTCACTTTTGGTTCGGCTAGTTTTGGTACCTGAACTTGTGCAAGCTATTTTGCTTGGTTCTAGCCATTTCTGGTCTTTGGTGTCTTCATATGAATTATAGATCTATGTCTAAACTATTCATGGTAAAAAATTCAGGTGAATTGGACTTGTTTTGAGTGAGTTATGGTCAAAACACTAACTACTGCCCAAATAGTCAATTTTCAGGCTTTCAAGTCACTAATCCGGATTTGGTCATTTTTCAAGTCACCTTCTAGGTAGAATTTTGGTAAGCTTCCTTCATGAAAGTTGGCACATTTTGTGCCTAGTTTCACCTCTAATTGGTTTCATACCAATTGGAGCCACACACTTAAGATTCTAAGTCAAAACACACACTGCCCTACTACGCACTTCTCATCACTTACCAATTACATATTCAACACTTACCATCCTTCATGCCAATTCTGGTTGGTATCTTACCATTAACACATTTAACAACACATTTTGGTCATTTTGGACAACTTGTAACCATTCTCAATATGCACACTATAACACAGAATTTTCCAAAGTCCATTTACACCATTTAACCACATGAACATACCCCATTTACATACCCAATTCCAAACCACTATCACAACATATAACTTCACTACTAATTTACATACAAATTTAGCAATCTTTTGTTAGTAGTATGCCCTAGAGCATATCATTTAGTATGTATCTTGTACACATTTTTATTAATAAAAGCCATTTTCACTTTTCCGTTTACATAATATATTTATGTGTAATAGAAAAGGTCCATTGATATTTTTTTAGAAATATTATTCTTAAGTTGTTAAGAATATGAGTGACAATATTTCTAGCACAAAGTATCATAAATAGGTTCACAATCGAGGATACTTCATAATAAGGACATGACTTATCCAGAAAGATTGTATTCATGTTTGTTCCCAAGTTAATTATATGAGATGTAAATAAGATGGAATGGTGAGTCTCATGCCATATGACAAACATGATAGGCACTTATAAATGATAAGTAGGCCGAACCAGTGACACTTATGACAAGCACATGGAGTTTACTCTTGTCAATGTTTTGTCATAAATCATATCAGTGCATATAATCTTTAGACTTGAGATAGCACAGTTATCTTGTATATAGGTAGTTTGAGTTTGATACTGCTTTCATACTTGTACTATGTATGAGTATATGGGCATGTGTTAGCTCCTACTAGTTATATATGGAGGTGGGTTTTGATCAAGATGGAATCTGTTCCTCTAAGTAAATAGAGATAAAATCCTATGTTCATTTAATTGTTCTTGATGTTTCAAGTTCCTGGCCAGGACGGATAGATTTATTCAGAAAAGAGTTTCTGATGAGAAAATCGTTTTAATCAAGAATTGGAATTAAAAGAGAACATAATATTCATAGCAAATGGAGTTTGACATAAACCATGACTTCAGCTTGAGTTGGGATTTTATAACAGAGAGATTCTAGTGCATGGTAAGATATGATTATAGGTCCATTTAAGGTAAACCTTATCACTACTTGGGTTGCCATGGCATGCTATGCTAGGTGTTAACCATGGTCTATGAGGTTCATAAAATGATTTAGAGAAATCACTTATGGTAAGAAAGAGTTCTGATGATATTAAGAGTTGATATCATGTCTCATTTCCAATTAGTGATGAGCCTAGTAAGTCACACACATACACAAGTTATCACCTATTTAAATGTGATTTAATTAATTAATTAAAGATTTTAATTGATTAATTAAATAGTTTTGGTTTGCAATTAAATTGCAAAGTTCCTAGCATGACTTGAAACCAAATCTAGATTATTGGACGTATAGTATAAGTTAAATTTATATTTAAAGTATTTAAATATGAATTTAATTAATGAGAAATTAATTAATAGAGATTAATTAATTAATTTATATTTGATATAAATTAGAAGAAGGAAAAAAATAATTATTTTGGGTTAAGAACTCAAAATTAAGACACAGGGGCATTTTGGTCATTTCATAGTGTGACACGTGGCACCATGAGATGGTGACACATGGGATTACACATAAGCTTGCCAAATGTTTTTTAATCATGTAAGATGATTAAAATCAAGATTAAATATAGGTTTGACACTTGGCACAATGTGATTGGGTCACTTAAACCTAGAGATAATCAAAGGGTGACATGTGGCAAGGGTTTAATGTGTTAACCTAGCTATATAAGTGTTGTTATAAAAAAGAAAAATAACCAGCAGCCACTCCTCTCCTTTGTCACGCCATTTTGAGGCTCTTCATCTATTCTTCTTCATCTCTCATCAATTCAAAGAGATTAGCCATCAATCTCTTGAATTAAGAACACTAGAAATTGTTTCTAGTGTCCTGTTTACCTCTCTAATCTCTTAAAAGGCAGAACTTGAATTTCTAATTAATAGAAAAAGCTTTAGAAGTTGTTCAAGGGCTGCCATAGGTGTTCTTGGTATGGACAAGCTAGAGGGGCAACATCTGGTGTCCTGAAGATGAATCTCAAAGGCGCAGACACGCTGCAGTGCATCAAGAGGTTAGTGTAATCGTTCTTGATTTAATCTAAGGTTCTAAAATTAATCTGATAAATTTTAAAATCTTAAATGGCAAATACAGATCAAAAAACATATTAAAAGAGTTTTAATATGTTTTTTATCATTGAAATCAAATAGATAAAAATAAATCTTGCATGATGCATGTGACCCTAGGTGAAAATTTTTGAATTCAATGGTATAAACTTGTGTTTTTTATGCTTCTGTTCCTTCAATTGGTATCAGAGCCACTATATTTGCCATTTAGATTGATGTTTATATGATTTAATTGTGTGTTTGATCATGAGATCAAAAGTTCTTTGCTAGTTGCAAATCCAAGGTGGCGGCATAAATGATGAACACCATGGTGCACATGGTTGATGCACCGCAATTGTGTGCAAAGGTAAATGGATGGTGAATGTGCAATCGTTGTATGATCTAAGATCCATTTTATGTCTAATTAAATTGTTTAATTAGAATTTTTTATCACACAATTAAATTATGATTCAAATCAGAATTTTAAAAATTGTTTGAATGTGATTCAAATCTGAATTTTAAAAGTTGTTTGAATGTGATTCAAATATGAATTTTTAAAGTTGTTTGAATCATATTTAAATCTGATTTTTTAAAGTTGATTGAATAATATTCAAATCTGATTTTTTTAAAAATGTTTGAATGTGATTCAAATATAATTTAAAAAAAAAATGTTTGAATGTGATTCAAATCTGAATTTTTAAAGTTGTTTGAATGTGATTCAAATCTGAATTTTTAAATTTGTTTGAATGAGATTCAAATCTGAATTTTTAAATTTATTTGAATCACATTCAAATCTGGATTTTTAAGTTGAATATGAGATATTCAATTTAATTTAAATATGTATGTTTTAATTAATTGTTAAATAGTGATATGCATGATGGATGATCATGGACTATAAAAGACCAATGTGATTGGATTTATTTCTTTTATGTTTCTTTGGGATTGTAAATTAATTAATTAATTTTAATTTATTTTGGGCATGTATTATTAAGTTTGTAATAATTTTTGGATTGTAATTTCATTTATTTAAGTTCTTGTAAATTCGCCTTGGTATGCCAAGGATTACTATGTAATATTGGATTGCAAGAAGTTCAAGGAGGTCAAGAGCATTGGTAGGACTAGTGGGAGGAATTCAAGATCAAGTGTTGATTATGTACTCCTTCAGCAACTCTTGTAAAATGAATGAATCAAATGCACCTAGGAATGCTCTGATTCAATTCTTGGTGGCTCAGAATTGAATCCTTTCGAAAGTCCATGATCATACCATATTTATTGCTTATCAATGAATGCATGAGATGTATGGGAATGTATGCTATTATATGATATATGCATGCTAATTGGATAATGTGCAAAGTGAGACCTTAATAGTAATTAGAATGACCATAAAATCTTCCAAATAAATGATTAAGTTGGAAATGCTATAATTAAAGTAATTATAACATAGGCCCTCCATTGGGGCAATTATTTTAACAAATTTTAAATAGTTGCATAAGATGCAATTAATTTAAGAGATTTTCTTAAGAATAATTGTTAAGCATGAGATATTGTAAATATGTAAATGGTTTAGTGGCCAATATTGGATGTTCCTGAGGACATTAAAATTATTTGCATAATTACTGGCTCAATGGGATCAACTTAACTAATGTAAGATAAGTCAATAATGGATGTACCTGAGATTTTGAGCATTAGGGGCTAGGTAAAGGATTGAACCTCACATGAGATGTGATGGGCACGGAGTTACGCACTTATAGTTTATTATAATTCCAATAACGGATGTACCTGAGGATGATCAATAGAATTATAAGAATTCAATCACCCACTAGAAATCCATCCAACTAGGATTTCCATTTTCTACTTTGGAAGTGTAGGATTCGCTAAGTTAGTGGGAGGACCAATTTGATTAAAAAACCATAATCATTTTGGTTAATTACATGATACATTTACTAATTAATGTGGTTATTTTCTGCAGTTAATTTTCTGATAAAAATGAGCACTAAACAACCACCACCATCCAATATCCTTGCAAGCATACTTGATCGCAATAGGTTGACAGGACATAATCTGTCTGATTGGCTAAGAAATTTGAAACTTGTCCTGAACCTTGAACATATAGGATATGTTCTAGATTCAAATGTTCCTGGTCCCTTACCTCCAGAGGCCACACAAGAGGAACATGAAACTTTGGATAAGTGGAAGGAGCATGATATGAGAGCTAAGTGTTACATGCTTGCTACCATGAGTAATGTGTTATAAAAGCAGCATGAGAACATGTTGAGTGCGAGTGAGATCCTCCTTCACCTACAAGAGTTATATGGTGAGCACAGCAGGAATGCTAGGTATGAGATATCTAGACAGCTATTCCGTATGAGGATGTCTGAGGGACAGAATGTTGGGGATCATGTCCACAAGATGATTCGGCTAATTGAGCAGTTGGAACATCTTGACTTCAACATGGATTTCCAACTATAGACGGATTTGATCCTTCAGTCCCTTCCTGAGTCTTTTGGGAATTTTGTGACAAATTTCCATATGACTAAACAGGAATGCACCTTAGCTGGTTTACTCAACATGCTGGTTATTGCCCAAAAGAATATGCCGGGAAATAAAGGAAAAGAGGTAGCTTTGATTGCATCTTCTTCTGCTGGAAAGTCCAACAAGAAGAAGGGCAATAAGAAAAAGAAACCTCAGATTCCTAGTCCTTCCAAGAAAATAGCTAAACAGAAAAGGAAGACTAAAGTTGATGGAGGCAAAGGAAAGTGTTTCCACTGCCAAAAGGATGGGCATTGGAAAAGGAACTGCCCAGAGTATCTTGCTTCTCTGAAGGACAAGAAGGATACACCTTCGGAAGGTATGTCCATATCTTGTTATTTAGATTCTGATGATACTCATAGTTCATCCACAACTTGGGTTTTAGATACTGGTGCCAGTTTTCACATTTCTAATGATATGCAGGAACTAGCAAATAGCAGCAGCTTGCGTTCTCAAGATATTAGAGTCCGGATTGGCAATGGCTCTGCTGTTGAAGCTTTAGCCATAGGATCTAAATCTTTTTACATGTTTAGACATATTTTGTGTTTGGATAATATTTTATATGTACCTGTTGCTTTTAAGAACATCATTTCTATATCTAGTTTGACTAGAAATGGCTATGAATTTCAGTTCATAGATGATGTTTGCAATATTTATTTTGGAAATAAATATGTTGGTGCGGGTTATATGAATGATGGTCTTTATTATTTGGATAATAATGACAAACACAAATTGAACGCAAGTGATCTAAAAGAATGCAATGCCATGGTGAAAACCAACTCAAGTTCAAAATATATTTGGCACTTAAGGTTATGTCATGTTGCAGAAGATAGGATTGCAAAACTGGAGAAAATGGGGATTCTATCCTCATTGGGCTCTGAGCCTACTCCAACTTGTGAATCTTGCCTTCAGGGCAAAATGACTAGATCACCCTTTGTTGGACAAGGGCTAAGAGCTGAAAATATTTTGGAGCTAATACATAGTGATGTATGTGGTCCATTTAAAGAAATGGCTAGAAGGGGTTTTCATTATTTTATTACCTTTACTGATGATAAATCAAGATTTGGGTATTTGTATTTGATGAAATACAAACATGAATCCTTTGAAAAGTTTAAAGAATTTAAATCTGAAGTAGAAAATCAAACAGGAAAGAGTATTAAAGCTCTCCAATCAGATCGTGGAGGTGAATATTTGAGTACTGAATTTGATGAATACTTGAGAGAGCATGGCACTGTTTCTTAGCTGACTCCTCTAAGAACGCCACAGCTGAATGGTGTATCTGAAAGGAGAAATCATACCCTATTGGATATGGTACGTAGTATGATGAGCTATACTGATATGCCAATCTTCTTTTGGGGATTTGCATTAGAATCAGCTTTGTATATTCTGAATAGGATTCCATCAAAATCAGTTTCTTCCACACCTTATGAGATATGGCATGGAAGAAAACCAAGTCTTAAGCATGTTAAGATTTGGGGTTGTCCAGCTTATATAAAAAAGCTGAACACTGATAAATTGGAGACCAGATCAGAAAAAGATCGATTTGTTGGATATGAAGGAACGGAAGCGTGAAAAACACAAGATTATACCATTGAATTCAAAAATTTTCACCTAGGGTCACATGCACCATGCAAGATTTATTTTTATCTATTTGATTTCAATGATAAACAACATATTAAAACTCTTTTAATATGTTTTTGGATCTGTATTTGCCATTTAAGATTTTAAAATTAATCAGATTAATTTTAGAACCCTAGATTAAATCAAGAACGATTACACTAACCTCTTGATGTGCTGCAGCCTGTCTGCGCCTTTGAGATTCGTCTTCAGGACACCAGATGTTGTCCCTCTAGCTTGTCCACACCAAGAACACCTATGGCAGCCCTTGAACAGCTTCTAAAGCCTTTTCTATTAATTAGAAATTCAAGTTCTGCCTTTTAAGATATTAGAGATGTAAACAGGACACTAGAAACAATTTCTAGTGTTCTTAATTCAAGAGATTGATGGCTAATCTCTTTGAATTGATGAGAGATGAAGAGAAATAGCTGGAGAGGCTCAAAGTGGCGTGACAATTGAGAGGAGAGGCTGCTGGTTATGTTTTCTTTTCATAACCACACTTAAATAGCTAGGTTAACACATTAAACCCTAGCCACATGTCACCTTTTGATTAGCTTTAGGTTTAAGTGACCCAATCACATTGTGCCAAGTGTCAAACCTATATTTAATCTTGATTTTAATCATCTTACATGATTAAAAAATATTTGGCAAGCTTATGTGTTATGCCATGTGTCACCATCTCATGGTGCCACGTGTCACAATCGTGAAATGACCAAAATGCCCTCGTGTCTTAATTTTGAGTTCTTAACCCAAAATAATTATTTTCTTCTTCTAATTAATTTATATCAAATATAAATTAATTAATTAATCTCTATTAATTAATTTCTCATCAATTAAATTCATATTTAAACACTTTAAATATAAATTTAATTTATACCTACACATCCAATAATCTAGATTTTGTTTCAAGTCATGCTAGGGACTTTGCAATTTAATTGCAAACCAAATCTATTTAATTAATCAATTAAACTCTTTAATTAATTAATTAAATCATATTTAAATAGGTGATAACTTGTGTATGTGTGTGACTTACTAGGCTCATCACTAATTGGCAATGAGACATGATATCAACTCTTAATATCATCAGAACTCTTTCTTACCATAAATGATTTCTCTAAATCATTTTATGAACCTCATAGACCATGGTTAACACCTAGCATAGCATGCCATGGCCACCCAATTAGTAATAAGGTTTACCTTAAATGAACCTATAATCATATGTTACCATGCACTAGAATCTCTCTGTTACAAAATCCCAACTCAAGCTGGAGTCATGGTTTATGTCAAACTCCATTTGCTATGAATATTATGTTCTCTTTTAATTCCAGTTCTTGATTAAAAGATTTTTCTCATCGAAACTCTTTCTCAATAAATCTATCTGTCTGCCAGAACTTGAAACATCAAGAACAATTAAATGATCATAGGATTTCATCTCTATTTACTTAGAGGAACAGATTCCATCTTGATCAACACCTACCTCCATATATAACTAGCAGGAGCCAACACATGCCCATATACCCATACATAGTACAAGTATGAAAGCAGATCAAACTCAAACTACCTATATACAAGATAACTGTGCTATCTCAGTCTAAAGATTATATGCATCGATATGATTTATGACAAAACATTGACAAGAGTAAACTCCATGTGCTTGTCATAAGTGTCACCGTTCGGCCTACTTATCATTTATAAGTGCCTATCATGTTTGTTATATGGCATGAGACTCACCATTCCATCTTATTTATATCTCATATAAATAACTTGGGAACAAACATGAATACAATCTTTCTGGATAAGTCATGTCCTTATTATGAAGTATCCTCGATTGTGAACCTATTTATGATACTTTGTGCTAGAAATATTGTCACTCATATTCTTAACAACTTAAGAATAATATTTCTAACAAAATATCAATGGACCTTTTCTATTACACATAAATATATTATGTAAACAGAAAAGTGGAAATGCCTTTTATTAATAAAAATATGTACAAGATACATACTAAATGATATGCTATAGGGCATACTACTAACAATCGCCCACTAGCACTAGAGCCATTCATTACAATACCTTAGACCCATCTTCTCAAGATGCCGGTCTAATCGAAATTGTGACAAAAGCTTAGTGAATGGATCAACTGGATTTTTCGGTGATGTTATTTTTACGCATGGCTATATCGCCTTGCCCAACTATATCTCCGATAATGTGGTAGTGCCTTTCTATGTGTTTGGATTTTGGGTGAGACCTTATTTCCTTAGCTCAGTATGTTGCTCCATTATTGTCACGATGTAGTGGGCTGGCGACTCAATGGAAGGAACTCTGTAAGTTCTATCACGAACTTCTTTATCCAAGCGACTTCTTTTGCGATCGATGCGACAATATACTCACCTCGAGAGTGGAATCGTAGTCGTGCTCTGTTTGGAACTCTTCCAACCGATCGCACCTCCATTACAAATGAACACATATCCAGAGGTAGACTTTCTATCATCGATATCGATTGGAAATCGAATCGGTATAACCATCCAATTGCAAGTCTCCACCTCCATAAATCAAGAATAAATCCTTAGTTCTTCTCAAGTACATACGGATATTCTTGTGACTATCGATGTTCCAAACACGGATTGGATTGATACCGCTAGTCAAACTAACGACATATGCGATATCAGGCCTAGTACACAACATTGCATACATTAAACTTCCAATAGCCAGAAGCATATGGAATCGACCATCTTATCTCTTTCTTGGTGTCTTTGGAGACATCTCTTTAGAAAGGTGGATACCATGTCTCACTGGTAACAATCCTCTCTTGGAATCAAGCATGTTAAACCTCTTTAACACCTTTTCCAAGTATAGACTTTGGGATAAACCAATTATTCTTTTCGCTCTATCTCTATAGATGCGAATCCCAAGAATATAGGTTGCCTCCCTAAGTCTTTCATGGAGAATGTATTTGACAACCATACCTTTATAGTCGTCAACATACGTATAATTACCCATCAACGATTATGTCATCCACATATAAGACAAGGAAAGTGATGGCACTGTCACTAACCTTCTTATATACACATGGCTCATCCTCATTTTTGATAAAACCAAAAGATTTAATGGCTTCATCAAAGCGGATGTTCCAACTCCTCGAAGCTTGTTTCAACCCATAAATGGATCGCTTTAGCTTGCATACCTTGGAACCATCTTGGGATTCAAATCCCTAGGTTGTTCCATGAAAATGTTTTCTTCAATGTATCCATTGAGAAAAGCATTTTGACATCCATCCGCCAAATCTCATAATCATAGTATGCACTATTGCTAATAAAATCCTAATTGATTTAAGCATGGCAACAAAGTAGAAAGTCTCCTCATAGTCTATTCCTTGCCTTTGGCGAAACCCTTTCGCTACTAGCCTTGCCTTATAGGTCTCTACCTTTCCATCGTAACCAATTTTCTTCTTGAAAACCCATTTGTTCCCTATAGGTACAATACCTTCAGGTGGGTCAACAAGATCCCAAACTTGATTCTTATACATGGAATCAATCTCGGATTTCATAGCATCAATCCATTTTGAAGATTCTATATCTGATATAGCTTCTTCATAGGTAAGTGGATCATCTCCATGATCTACTTCTTCATGAGTAGACAACTCTTGTTCTTCTTCATGAAGAAAACCATATCTCACTGGGGGGTGAGATACCTGGTTGTTCTACGAGGAACAGTGTAGATGTTTCATCAATGGGTATAGGTTGACTAGATGGATCTATATCCATCCGATCATCGGTTGGTCGAATTCTCCAATTCTAACTCTATTTGCCTTCCTTTGCCTCCTTCTTGAACAAATTTGTTCAAGAAATATGGCATCTCTACTTATCACAACCTTTTGTGAAGTAGGCAAATAAAAATAATATCCAAAACTATCTTTTGGATATCCAACAAATCGACCTTTTTCTGATCTGGTCTCCAATTTATCAGTGTTCATCTTTTTGATATAAGCTGGACAACCCCAAATCTTAACATGCTTAAGACTTGGTTTTCTTCCATGCCAAATCTCATAAGGAGTGGAAGAAACTGATTTTGATGGAATCCTATTCAGAATATACAAAGCTGATTCTAATGCAAATCCCCAAAAGGAGATTGGCATATCAGTATAGCTCATCATACTTCCTACCATATCCAATAGGGTACGATTTCTCCTTTCAGATACACCATTCAGCTGTGGCGTTCCTGGAGGAGTCAGCTGAGAAACAATGCCATGCTCTCTCAAGTATTCATCAAATTCAGTACTCAAATATTCACCTCCACGATCTGATCGAAGAGCTTTAATACTTTTTCCTGTTTGATTTTCTACTTCAGATTTAAATTCCTTAAACTTTTCAAAGGATTCATGTTTGTATTTCATCAAATACAAATACCCAAACCTTGATTTATCATCAGTAAAGGTAATAAAATAATGAAAGCCCCCCCTAACCATTTCTTTAAACGGACCACATACATCACTATGTATTAGTTCCAAAATACTTTCAGCTCTTAGCCCTTGTCCAACAAAGGGTGTTCTAGTCATTTTGCCTTTCAGGCATGATTCTCATTTTGGAGTAGGCTCAGTGCCCAATGACGATAGAATCGCCATTTTATCGATTTTTTCAATCCTATCTTATGCAACATGACATAACCTTAAGTGCCAAATATATTTTGAACTTGAGTTGGTTTTCACCATGGCATTGCATTCATTTAGATTACTATACTGCGGCGGTGGAAACACTTTCTTCACGGCAATGGAAACACTTTCTGTTGGCGGTGGAAACACTTTCCTTTGCCTTTGTCACTTTGGTCTTCCTTTTCTGTTTAGCTATTTTCTTGGAAGGACCAGGAATCGAGGTTTCTTTTTCTTATTGCCCTTCTTCTTGTTGGACTTTCCAGTGAAGAAGATGCAACAAAGCTACCTCTTTCCTTTATTGCACGCATATTCTTTTGGGCAATAACCAGCATGTTGAGTAATTCAACTAAGGTGCATTCTGTTTAGTCATATGGAAATTTGTCACAAAATTCCCAAAAGACTCGGGAAGGGATGAAGGATCAAATCCGTTTGTAGTTGGAAATCCATGTTGAAGTCAAGATGTTCCAACTGCTCAATCAGCCGAATCATCTTGTGGACATGACCCCCAACATTCTGTCCCTCAGACATCCTCATACGGAATAACTGTTTAGATATCTCATACCTAGCATTCTCTTTGTGCTAACCATACAACTCTTGTAGGTGAAGGAGGATCTCACTCGCACTCTGCATGTTCTCATGTTGCTTCTGTAACTCATTACTCATAGAAGCAAGCATGTAACACTTAGCTCTCATATCATGCTCCTTCCACTTGTCCAAAGTTTCATGTTCCTCTTGTGTGGCCTCTGGAGGTAAGGGACCAGGAACATTTGAATCTAGAACATATCCTATATGTTCAAGGTTCAGGACAAGTTACAAATTTCTTAGCCAATCAGACAGATTAGGTCCTGTCAACCTGTTGTGATCAAGTATGCTTGCAAGGATATTGGATGGTGGTGGTTGTTTTGTGCTCATTATTATCAGAAAATTAATTGCAGAAAATAACCAGATTAATTAGTAAATGTATCATGTAATTAACCAAAATGATTATGGTCTTTTAATCAAATTGGTCCTCCCACTAACTTAACGAATCCTACACTTCCAAAGTAGAAAACGGAAATCCTAGTTGGATGGATTTCTAGTGGGTGATTGAATTCTTATAATTCTATTGATCATCCTCAGGTACATCCATTATTGGAATTACAATAAACTATAAGTGAGCAACTCCTTGCCCATCACATCTCATGTGAGGTTCAATCCTTTACCTAGCCCCTAATGCTCAAAATCTCAGGTACATCCATTATTGACTTATCTTGCATTAGTTAAGTTGATCCCATTGAGTCAGTAATTATGCAAATAATTTTAATGTCCTCAGGTACATCCAATATTGGCCACTAAACCATTTACATATTTACAACATTTAATGCTTAACAATTATTCTTAAGAAAATCTCTTAAATAAATTGCATCTTATGCAACTATTTAAAATTTCATAAAATAATTGCCCCAATGGAGGGCTTATGTTATAATTACTTTAATTATACCATTTCCAACTTAATCATTTGTTTGGAAGATTTTATAGCCATCCTAATTACTATTAAGGTCTCACTTTACACATTATCCACTTAGCATGCATATATCATATAATTGCATACATTCCATACATCTCATGCATTCATGGATAAGCAGTAAATATGGTATGATCATGGACTTTCTAAGGGATTCAATTCTGAGCCACCAAGAATTGAATCAGGGCATTCCTAGGTGCATTTCATTCATTCATTTTACAAGAGTTGCTGAAGGAGTACATAATCAACACTTGATATTGAATTCCTCCCACTGGTCCCACCAATGCTCTTGACCTCCTTGAACTTCTTGCAATCCAATATTACATAGTAATCCTTGGCATACCAAGGCGAATTTACAAGAACTTAAATAAATGAAATTACAACCCAAAAATTATTACAAACTTAATAATACATGCCTAAAATAAATTAAAATAAATTAATTAATTTACAATCCCAAAGAAACATAAAAGAAATAAATCCAATCACATTGGTCTTTTATAGTCCATGATCATCCATCATGCATATCACTATTTAACAATTAAATAAAACATACATACTTAAATTAAATTGAATATCTCATATTCAACTTAAAAATCCAGATTTGAATATGATTCAAATAAATTTAAAAATTCAGATTTGAATCTCATTCAAACAAATTTAAAAATTCATATTTGAATCACATTCAAACAACTTCAAAAATTCAGATTTGAATCACATTCAAACATTTTTAAAAAAATCAGATTTGAATCACATTCAAATATTTCTTAAAAAATCAGATCTGAATTTTATTGAATCAATTTTAAAAAATCAGATTTAAATATGATTCAAACAACTTTAAAAATTCAGATTTGAATCACATTCAAACAACTTTTAAAATTCAGATTTGAATCACATTCAAACAATTTTTAAAATTCTGATTTGAATCATAATTTAATTGTGTGATTAAAACAACTAATTAAACACTTTAATTAGTCAAAGAATAGGCCTTAGATCATACAACAATTGCAGAATTAAAAGCCAAACCTTGAACCACCCATGGAACCATTGTTGCCACCACCATTGGTGGCTTCACCATGTGTGACGCCACACCTCTTAATCCAACCAGCTATGAATCAATCATCTCATGATCAAATCACACAATTAAATCATATAATCAACAATCTAAATGGCAAATATAGTGGCTCTGATACCAATTGAAGGCAGGCGTGAAAAACACAAGATTATACCATTGAATTCAAAAATTTTCACCTAGGGTCACATGCACCATGCAAGATTTATTTTTATCTATTTGATTTCAATGATAAACAACATATTAAAACTCTTTTAATATGTTTTTGGATCTGTATTTTCCATTTAAGATTTTAAAATTAATCAGATTAATTTTAGAACCCTAGATTAAATCAAGAACGATTACACTAACCTCTTGATGTCTTTGCAGTGTGCGCCTTTGAGATTCGTCTTCAGGACACCAGATGTTGTCCCTCTAGCTTGTCCACACCAAGAACACCTATGGCAGCCCTTGAACAGCTTCTAAAGCCTTTTCTATTAATTAGAAATTCAAGTTCTGCCTTTTAAGATATTAGAGATGTAAACAGGACACTAGAAACAATTTCTAGTGTTCTTAATTCAAGAGATTGATGGCTAATCTCTTTGAATTGATGAGAGATGAAGAGAAATAGCTGGAGAGGCTCAAAGTGGCGTGACAATTGAGAGGAGAGGCTGCTGGTTATGTTTTCTTTTCATAACCACACTTAAATAGCTAGGTTAACACATTAAACCCTAGCCACATGTCACCTTTTGATTAGCTTTAGGTTTAAGTGACCCAATCACATTGTGCCAAGTGTCAAACCTATATTTAATCTTGATTTTAATCATCTTACATGATTAAAAAATATTTGGCAAGCTTATGTGTTATGCCATGTGTCACCATCTCATGGTGCCACGTGTCACACTGTGAAATGACCAAAATGCCCATTTGTCTTAATTTTGAGTTCTTAACCCAAAATAATTATTTTCTTCTTCTAATTAATTTATATCAAATATAAATTAATTAATTAATCTCTATTAATTAATTTCTCATCAATTAAATTCATATTTAAACACTTTAAATATAAATTTAATTTATACTACACATCCAATAATCTAGATTTTGTTTCAAGTCATGCTAGGGACTTTGCAATTTAATTGCAAATCAAATCTATTTAATTAATCAATTAAACTCTTTAATTAATTAATTAAATCATATTTAAATAGGTGATAACTTGTGTATGTGTGTGACTTACTAGGCTCATCACTAATTGGCAATGAGACATGATATCAACTCTTAATATCATCAGAACTCTTTCTTACCATAAATGATTTCTCTAAATCATTTTATGAACCTCATAGACCATGGTTAACACCTAGCATAGCATGCCATGGCCACCCAATTAGTAATAAGGTTTACCTTAAATGAACCTATAATCATATGTTACCATGCACTAGAATCTCTCTGTTACAAAATCCCAACTCAAGCCGAGTCATGGTTTATGTCAAACTCCATTTGCTATGAATATTATGTTCTCTTTTAATTCCAGTTCTTGATTAAAAGATTTTTCTCATCGAAACTCTTTTACGAATAAATCTATCTGTCTGGCCAGAATTGAAACATCAAGAACAATTAAATGAACATAGGATTTCATCTCTATTTACTTAGAGGAACAGATTCCATCTTGATCAACACCTACCTCCATATATAACTAGCGAGAGCCAACACATGCCCATATACCCATACATAGTACAAGTATGAAAGCGATATCAAACTCAAACTACCTATATACAAGATAACTGTGCTATCTCAGGTCTAAAGATTATATGCACTGATATGATTTATGACAAAACATTGACAAGAGTAAACTCCATGTGCTTGTCATAAGTGTCACTGGTTCAGCCTACTTATCATTTATAAGTGCCTATCATGTTTGTTATATGGCATGAGACTCACCATTCCATCTTATTTATATCTCATATAAATAACTTGGGAACAAACATGAATACAATCTTTCTGGATAAGTCATGTCCTTATTATGAAGTATCCTCGATTGTGAACCTATTTATGATACTTTGTGCTAGAAATATTGTCACTCATATTCTTAACAACTTAAGAATAATATTTCTAACAAAATATCAATGGACCTTT
Source organism: Hevea brasiliensis (assembly GCF_030052815.1). Classification (NCBI taxonomy): domain Eukaryota; kingdom Viridiplantae; phylum Streptophyta; class Magnoliopsida; order Malpighiales; family Euphorbiaceae; genus Hevea; species Hevea brasiliensis. The sequence goes on along the minus strand of NC_079497.1, from coordinate 54,387,405 downwards.
TCTATTACACATAAATATATTATGTAAACAGAAAAGTGGAAATGCCTTTTATTAATAAAAATATGTACAAGATACATACTAAATGATATGCTCTAGGGCATACTACTAACAGGATATCCAAAAGATAGTTTTGGATATTATTTTTATTTGCCTACTTCACAAAAGGTTGTGATAAGTAGAGATGCCACATTTCTTGAACAACAGTTTGTTCAACAAGGAGGCAAAGGAAGGCAAATAGAGTTGGAATTGGAGAATTCTGACCAACCAACAGATCAAATGGATATAGATCCATCTAGTCAGCCTATACCCATTGATGAAACATCTACAGCTGATCCTCGTAGAACAACCAGGGTATCTCACCCACCAGTGAGATATGGCTTTCTTCATGAAGAAGAATAAGAGTTGTCTACTCATGAAGAAGTAGATCATGCAAATGATCCACTTACCTATGAAGAAGCTATATCAGATATAAACTCTTCAAAATGGATTGATGCTATGAATTCCGAGATTGATTCCATGTATAAGAATCAAGTTTGGGATCTTGTTGACCCTCCTGAAGGTATTGTACCTATAGGAAACAAATGGATTTTCAAGAAGAAAATTGGTTCTGATGGAAAGGTAGAGACCTATAAGGCAAGGCTAGTAGCGAAAGGGTTTCGCAAAAGGCAAGGAGTCGACTATGAGGAGACTTTCTCGCCCGTTGCCATGCTTAAATCAATTAGTATTTTATTAGCAATAGCTGCATACTATGATTATGAGATTTGGCAGATGGATGTCAAAACAGCTTTTCTCAATGGATACATTGAAGAAAACATTTTCATGGAACAACCTAGGGGTTTTGAATCCTAAGATGGTTCCAAGGTATGCAAGCTAAAGCGATCCATTTATGGGTTGAAACAAGCTTCGAGGAGTTGGAATATCCGTTTTGATGAAGCCATTAAATCCTTTGGTTTTATCAAAAATGAGGATGAGCCATGTGTATATAAGAAGGTTAGTGACAGTGCTATCACTTTCCTTATCTTATATGTGGATGACATATTGTTGATGGGTAATGACACAGGTATGTTGACAACTATAAAGGTATGGTTGTCAAATACATTCTCCATGAAAGACTTAGGGGAGGCAAACTATATTCTTGGGATTCGCATATATAGAGATAGAGCGAAAAGAATAATTGGTTTATCCCAAAGTCTATACTTGGAAAAGGTGTTAAAGAGGTTTAACATGCTTAATTCCAAGAGAGGATTATTACCAGTGAGACATGGTATCCACCTTTCTAAAGAGATGTCTCCAAAGACACTTGAAGAAAAAGATAAGATGGCCAGGATTCCATATGTATCGGCTATTGGAAGTTTAATGTATGCAATGTTGTGTACTAGGCCGGATATCGCATATGTTGTTAGTTTGACTAGTAGATATCAATCCAATCCAGGTTTGGAACACTGGATAGCTGTCAAGAATATCCTTAAGTACTTGAGAAGAACTAAGGATTTATTCTTAATTTATGGAGGTGGAGACTTGCAATTGGATGGTTATACTGATTCTGATTTCCAATCAGATATCGATGATAGAAAATCTACCTCTGGATATGTGTTCATTTGTAATGGAGGTGCAGTCAGTTGGAAGAGTTCCAAATAGAGCACGACTGCAGATTCCACTACAGAGGCTGAGTATATTACTGTATCATATGTTGCAAAGGAAGCTGTTTGGATAAAGAAGTTCGTGATAGAACTTACAGTAGTTCCTTCTATTGAGTCAGCAGTTCCACTACACTGTGGCAACAATGGAGCATTCATACAGGCTAAGGAACCAAGGTCTCACCAGAAATCCAAACACATAGAAAGGCACTACCACATTATCAGAGATATAGTTGGGCAAGGCAATATAGCCATGCAGAAAAATAACATCAGCTGAAAAATCCAGTTGATCCATTCACTAAGCTTTTGTCACAAGCTCAGTTAGACCGACATCTTGAGAAGATGGGTCTAAGATATTGTAATAAATGGCTCTAGTGCTAGTGGGAGATTGTTAGTAGTATGCCCTAGAGCATATCATTTAGTATGTTTCTTGTACATATTTTTATTAATAAAAGGCATTTCCACTTTTCCGTTTACATAATATATTTATGTATAATAGAAAAGGTCCATTGATATTTTGTTAGAAATATTATTCTTAAGTTGTTAAGAATATGAGTGACAATATTTCTAGCACAAAGTATCATAAATAGGTTCACAATCGAGGTTACTTCATAATAAGGACATGACTTATCCAGAAAGATTTTATTCATGTTTGTTCCCAAGTTATTTATATGAGATATAAATAAGATGAAATGGTGAGTCTCATGCCATATGACAAACATGATAGGCACTTATAAATGATAAGTAGGTCGAACCAGTGACACTTATGACAAGCACATGGAGTTTACTCTTGTCAATGTTTTGTCATAAATCATATCAGTGTAGATAATCTTTAGACCTGAGATAGCACAGTTATCTTGTATATAGGTAGTCTGAGTTTGATACTGCTTTTATACTTGTACTATGTATGAGTCTATGGGCATGTGTTGGCTCCTACTAGTTATATATGGAGGTAGGTGTTGATCAAGATGGAATCTGTTCCTCTAAGTAAATAGAGATAAAATCCTATGTTCATTTAATTGTTCTTGATGTTTCAAGTTCCTGGCCAGGACGGATAGATTTATTCAGAAAAGAGTTTCTGATGAGAAAATCTTTTTAATCAAGAATTGGAATTAAAAGAGAACATAATATTCATAGCAAATGGAGTTTGATATAAACCATGACTCCAGCTTGAGTTGGGATTTTGTAACAGAGAGATTCTAGTGCATGGTAAGATATAATTATAGGTTAATTTAATTTAAACCTTATTACTAATTGGGTGGCCATGGCATGCTATGCTAGGTGTTAACCATGGTCTATGAGTTCATAAAATGATTTAGAGAAATCATTTATGGTAAGAAAGAGTTCTAATGATATTAAGAGTTGATATCATGCCTCATTGCCAATTAGTGATGAGCCTAGTAAGTCACACACATACACAAGTTATCACCTATTTAAATGTGATTTAATTAATTAATTAAAGAGTTTAATTGATTAATTAAATAGGTTTGGTTTGCAATTAAATTACAAAGTCCCTAGCATGACTTGAAACCAAATCTAGATTATTGGATGTATAGTATAAGTTAAAATTATATTTAAAGTGTTTAAATGTGAATTTAATTAATGAGAAAGTAATTAATAGAGATTAATTAATTGATTTATATTTGATATAAATTAGAAGAAGAAAAAAAAATAATTATTTTGGGTTAAGAACTCAAAATTAAGACACAGGGGCATTTTGATCATTTTACAGTGTGACACGTGGCACCAAGAGATGGTAACATGTGGGATTACACATAAGCTTGCCAAATGTTTTTTAATCATGTAAGATGATTAAAATCAAGATTAAATATAGGTTTGACACTTGGCACAATGTGATTGGGTCACTTAAACCTAGAGCTAATCAAAGGGTAACATGTGGCAAGGGTTTAATGTGTTAACCTAGCTATATAAGTGTTGTTATGAAAAAGAAAAATAACCAGCAGCCACTCCTCTCCTTTGTCACGCCATTTTGAGGCTCTTCATCTATTCTTCTTCATCTCTCATCAATTCAAAGAGATTAGCCATCAATCTCTTGAATTAAGAACACTAGAAATTTTTTCTAGTGTCCTGTTTACATCTCTAATCTCTTAAAAGGTAGAACTTGAATTTCTAATTAATAGAAAAAGCTTTAGAAGCTATTCAAGGGCTACCATAGGTGTTCTTGATGTGGACAAGCTAGATGGGCAATATCTGGTGTCCTGAAGAAAATCTCAAAGGCGCAGACACGCTGCAGTGCATCAAGAGGTTAGTGTAATCATTCTTGATTTAATCTAGGGTTCTAAAATTAATCTGATTAATTTTAAAATCTTAAATGGCAAATAAAGATCCAAAAACATATTAAAAGAGTTTTAATATGTTGTTTATCATTGAAATCAAATAGATAAAAATAAATCTTGCATGATGCATGTGACCCTAGGTGAAAATTTTTGAATTCAATGGTATAAACTTGTGTTTTTCATGCTTCCGTTCCTTCATCTTTAAGACCACAATTCATCAAACAACTTCATAAATTCCAGCATTCTTCAAGAAGTTAACAAGCTACCAAATTGTAAGGCCTTCCATAATTGCTTTCAAGCTCCAATTTTCACTTGGTCAATCATCACATATACATAAAGTTAACTTACTAAAATCTTAAATCACATTAATCAACATTAATTCTCCACAATACATGTAGGAATAGTTCATTTAATATACAATTCCATGGCTGTCCATTTAAGCAATACACAGAAAATTTCAAACTCAAAATCAATTTCCAATTCAAGTACTAAACTTTAACATACACCAACAATTAACCTACTAGAACTTTTATTTACTTCAATCAACATCAATACCCATCAAATTCATGTGAAAACAATTCAAAGCTCTTTAATCACCATGGCTGCCAAAATTAGGTTCCTCAAATAATTCATCAACAACAAAAGTTCTTCCATAAATCAACTACCCACAACATCCTTTCAAAGTTTAAGGAAGCAAGAATGGAAAATACACACTTACCACCTTTGAGGCATGACCAAATCTTAACCAAAACCTTTCTCTCTTGCTTTCTACATGCTTCCCATGGTGTGGAGAATAACTTTGGTGAAGGGAGTATTGAAGGATCATGGCTTGATGATGGAAGTCTTGAGCTCCATGCAAGGTACGGCCATGGAGGAAAATGAAAATTCAATTTCGGCAAGGTGATGAGGAGGTTGAAGATGAAGTGAAAAAATGCTGATTCATGTCACTAAGTGGTCTTATATCTGTCCACTAACGTCCCACTAAGTCCCATTAATTATCAATTAACATTATAATAATCCAAAGTTATCATAATTGCCATAATGCCCTCATAATTCCTTTAATTACAATATGTGTTATATTTCTTATTTTCATGGCATTTTCAAAGTTTAATACTACTTATTTTTAATAGACATTTAGGTCAAAAGTCAACTCGGGGTGTCAATTGACCAAAATGCCCCTATTCGGGTTGCATCCCGATTTTTCGGTAACACCAATTTTTGTCGGTCTCTCGATTTTTTGTTTTTCTTTGTACTAATTAATTAATTTTTTTTTAACATTTCTAATGTCATTTATACTTCAATAGATGTTTATTTAAGTCCCAAAAATATTTTTCAGGGTTCCCCGCGGTCCAAGGCTAGTCAACGGTCCACGCTGCAACTTCTCGGTGCAGTCACCCGTCGCTAAGGTTTTCGACTCGTTTAACTTGGTTTCATTTCATTGCTATTACTTTTTCTTTGTTTTTCTTGTATTTTCCTTTCTTGTATTTCATTATTTTATGTCTCCTCGCTACTTTTAAATGTAGCTGTAACACCCCTATTTGTATAGCCTGGTATATGTTATTGTTCCGATGGCCGGTGTCGGTCCGGAAAATTAAGAGAATTAGAACTATGTCTAAGACACCTAGTTAAGCCCTGAACGCAAATAATTAGTAATTGTCAAATAGTTAAGTATAAAGAAGAAAAACAAAAGTATAAAAAGTTAAATGAGCCGAGGTCATAGCAATGGGTGACCTTCTCGGGAACGACTGCAAAGTCGATTTAAACTCAAATTTCAAACAGTAAAATGTGACGTCGCGGCCCTTAGGACTATTATGAACATAGTCGATAAGAGAAAATCATGAAAAAGAATTGTTAAGCCAGTCAAATAATTAGGTCAGGGATCCGGAAGAAATATTGAATTATTTGCAAACCGGGTTGAACCGGCGAGGGGCAATTTGGTCAATTGACCCCGAGAGCTGACTCCTGACCTAACTATAAAATAAAATCGGAGAAAAGAAAATTTCAGAGTCGGGAATTAAATTAAAGAACTAATAGAAAAAAAAGAAAGAGAAAATGAAAAAGGTGTAGGGAGATGACATCATGTATGACATCATGCATGATGCCATAAAGATTATAATTAATAAATTTAATTAATTTGATTTTTGGGTCTTCCATAAGGATAAAAGTCATAAAAGAAAAGAAAAAAAAAATAGCAAAAGTCTTCTTCTTCTTCCCATTTTGCCGCCTTCCCCTCTCCCTCACTTCATCCTCCATGAAAGCTCATCTTTGAGCTTGAAAAACCAAAAATCTCACCATAGAAAATTATTTTACCATGGTTAAAGCTTGTTTTGGCAACTAGAAGAGGATTTGAAGAACAAAGAAAATGAAAAAGGAAGAGAATTGAAGAATTGGACATCAAAGATTGAGGTTAGTGATTTAAGTTGCAAAATTAGTTTATTAGTTGTATTTATAGCTTGATTAACTTAGAAATAAACTTAAAATGAAATGAAATAAATTGTTGAGGGACCATGAGTAAATTTCGGCTAGCATGTTGTGGAGGTGTATTTGCATGGTTTGATTGAATCTAATATGTTAAGCAAGCTTGTATGGATGTGGTAATGAGATTGATATGCATTGAATTAGTTAAATGCAAGAATTTGTGAATTAGGGTTTTGGACCCTTAGGGTTTAGAGACAAAAATGTGAAAAATTGGTAAATGTTGTCTTTGACCTAATTTGAAGTAAGAAAAGGTCAATGGTGACCAAATGAACTGTGTTGAAAGTGTTGGAGTTGAAACCAAATTCAGATTCAGCCAGCAGTATGACCAAGGTCCCTTTGAGGCACCAAAACTGAAAATTTACAAGTCCAATTGGTATGAGACCAACTGGGAATGAAAATAGACACTAAATGACACAATTTTCATTTTGGAAGCATGCCTAAAAAGTGGCCAAAACCTAGTGAACAAATTGACCAAACTTGGAAAATCTCAGTCTGCCCTGTACAAACTGACCAAATGAATAGTTTTTGTTCATTTGGCCATAACTTGAGCTAGGCAGGTTTAAATGACCTAAAATTTTACCAGTAGATAGTTTAGATATAGACCTAAAACTTTCATGAAGAACACAAACCCAAATTATGCCATTAACGAAGTCTTTTGGCCACCCAAATTTGGTGACCTAAAACTGCCAGAACCAAAATTTGTCCAGAAATCTAGGTTAAGTTCAATCCAGCAGCCATGGTTCAAAAGGCTATAACTTGAGCTACAAAACTCCAATTGGAGTGATTGAAAAAGGAGAATAAACTTAAGACAATAGGGAACATTTTCTATGAAGAAAGTTTTTCCAAATTCCAACAGTAAAATGACCAATGGAACAGTGCAACCTTAGACACCAAAACTGAAAATTATCAAATTTGCCTAAAAGACTTAGAATTTGAGTAAACAACCAAAACAAAAAAATTTAGTGACCAAAATGTGGTATGTGGGTGAAGTTGAATTCCCATACCTATTAAGCCTTAGAAAGTCAACAAATTGACTTGAATAGTATCATGAATAGTAACTCTAAAATGAAAATTTCCAAGAATGTTAGTTTAAGCATATTTGGGCTTGAATTAAGTATTTATGAATTAATTATTGGATTTACTGTGAAATAAGATACTGAAATACTATAAATGTTGTGTTTTAGCTGAAAAAGATCCGGAAGGTATAAGAGACTGAGTCAAGGCCTAGTGGCGACTCGCGTCAGGTTTGTGCACAAAAATTTTAAATTATAGTTTTCATAATGGAAATTGATTTGTTATACATTGTGAACGTGTCTGTTCATTATGAATTTCGAGAATGTTGTGTTGCCTATTCGACAATGGAAATTTGGAATGAAAATTATTTATTGATTTGTATAAAATATTTGAACAATATGGTTTTGAATTTAGTTATGGCTTTGAAAATCTTATTTGAAAAATAGTGTGTTGCCTACTTTGTAAATGAAAAGTTTAGAGTGAAATATGATTTGTGAATTGTATAAAATATTTGAATAACTTGATTTAAATTGTTTTTAATTCACACTTGGCATGGCAATACTAATATGTTCCTCCTCCACTTGTGGGGTGAGTTTGATATTTGATCACTTTCCTCCCTCTCTGGCTTTCCAGTATGAGGGGCGAGTTTGGATGAGTACTCATTAGCTAGCTAGCCACCTCCCTCATTGATTTCGATTAGTGGGGTGAGTATGCCTTGTCGTGATGTACACACGACATGTTCGGAAATTTTGTGTCATGGCCTAAGTTGTGTTATTGTTTGGCAACACTATGTTTATTAAATTGTTTGACCAAGTTGTGCTGTATTAAGCTTTGAAAATTGTGATTTGTTAAAAATATGATTTGAAAAAAAAAATTGTGAAATGCGATTATGAGATTTTTGAATGACGATTTGTTCATAAATGTTTTATATTATGCATTTTATGCTTTATTGTGCACCATTGAGTATTTATATGCTCAGCGATAGCTTTAACTTGCTGTCGCAGATAGAGAAAAGGACATAGCAGCAGAGTGAGCTGCTACAGTTAGAGAGGAGCACAATTGAAGAATTTTTGTATGGGTATTTGTCTATACCATGGTAGTTTAGTTTGATGTAAATATGATAGTATGCATATATATCTCTGTAATTTGAGCAGTTTTACAGATAAAATTGTAAAAATATTATTTTTGAGATTTTGCATCTGTAAATTAACCTATGATTGTAAATTAATGATTTAAAATGTAATGTGCATGAGTTATGAAATGTTTTGAGATATTAATTCTTGATTTGAAATTTGTATTTTGAATTGAAGTGTTGCTATTGCTGTTGATTTGAAGTTTGATGGTTGCAAATGGAGTTGTAATTGAGAAATATATTGGGAGTGTTTCTATTTTCAAGTTTTGAAGAACTATTTTCTCAAAATATAGACGACACTCTGCCGAGATTTTTGTAAAAATTGCGGAGATTTTAAATATCTAAGAATTTAATTTATGTTTGGACTCTAAATAAAGGCTTTTAAAATCTGAAAAATTTTTTACCCACCAATTCCAAAAGTAAGAAAAATATTTTAAAATCCCTTGTAGTATATTTAATGGGTTACCAGTAGGTGAAGTACGGTAATTCATTAGGTGTACTACGGGAACATGTTACATCTTACGAGGAGTAGGGTGTGACATGTTTAGTGGTATCAGAGTCCGGTTTTAAAATGAATTTTGAACTGTGAATTTGAAATATTTTGTCGGTAAATACAACTGCTCAAATGTTTGATACATATGACATATTTACATCATGAATATGCACTAAAGGAGGTCAACTTCCTTGTGTTTGTTATCAGAGAGTAGAAAATTTCTGAAAGCGGAATGGAAGAAGGAGATCATTCCGTAGAACAATCTGTCGAGGCTAAGGCCCAAGGAGAAGCCCCAGCACTCCAGAATGTGAGTGGGTCAACCACTCCAGTTCCTACTCCAGCATCGCAGTTTCCTGCTCAGTTTGCACAGTAGATGGCTGCATTTTTCTAACAAATGGTGGGAAATGTGCCACCTCAAGCTCAGATGCAAGCACCTACAGCACAACCACAACCTCCGGCTCGGCAATATGAGAAGTTAATGAAATTTGGGGCCACCGAGTTTAAGGTACTGTGGATCCACTGGAGGCAGAACAGTGGTTAGAGAGGATCGAACGGGTTTTCAGAAAACTACAGTGTGCTGAAGAGTTGAAGTTCAAATATTCAGTATCACTTCTGTAAGGGGATGCGTATGAGTGGTGGAAGACCATCCCCTACAGTCTGGTAGAGCCACCAGTCCTCACATGGGCAGACTTTTTGAGAGAATTTCGGTAAAAGTGGGTCCCCAATACTTATGTAGACATGAAGTTGCAAGAGTTTTTAAGTCTGAAGCAAGGGGACAGAACTATAGCAAAGTATGAGCGGGATTTCTCTCGACTAAGTCACTATGCCGGAAGTTTAGTCACCACCCCTAGAGATAGATGTAAGAGGTTTGAGGCTGGGTTGAGGCCTAGCTTGAGAATGCAAGTGGTAGGGTTCCGACACCAGAATTTTGTCTGACTTAATTTCACAAGCCTTGGAACTGGAAAGGATAGAATCAGAATGGGCAATGAAAAAGAGTACAAAAGAGAAAGAGAAAGAGAAAACTAAAAAGGTTACTGGCCAAGCTACTGAGAGTGGCTATGGAAAAAGAAAACATTTTAAAGGATCTAGTTCGCGCGAATCAGATAGAGGTAGATCTTCTGGACAGAAACCATCCCAATCCGATCAGCAAACTCAACAGACACGTAAAAATACGTTGTCGGACCGACTTTGTGAGACTTATGGTGAACTACATAGTGGAGTATGTTATAGAGCTATAGAGGCATGTTTCAATTATGGAGGGACTGGTCATTTTGCTAAGGATTGTGTAAGTCCACGCTGTTATGGATCATTTACCATGGCAGAAGGATCAGCCCAAGTTTCTACCCTGAAGAATTTACCAACAATTGGTAGAGGCAGAGGTAGAGGCAGATGTAGGGGTAGTACACCTGGAAGTCAGAGTACTATGAATCAACCAGGACAAGGTGATGATCCAGTGAGAGTATACACTATGTGACAGAGGGACGAGGATGAGACTTCTGGTATGGTTGCTGGTATTTTCTCAATTCTTAACTAAGATATGTAAATGTGAGAAAAAAAGAAAAAAATCAATTTTGATATGTTAGTGACTAGTCTTTTTAAAATTAATTTTGGAAGAGTTTGTCAGTAAAAAGTATTTTCTAGCACACAAGAATTTGTAAAGTTAATTAGTAAGCCTAATTAGGTAAGGCAAGAGAACCTAAAAGTAAGTTATAGTAATATAGCTACCTTAGATGCGGGTAAAGGTATTACTGCTGCTAGGTATGTAACATCCTCCCTATACGTGTTCTGTACGTTCTATGGCTCCAGTAGTCAAATAACAGTCCAGGCAAGTCAGGATGTCTGAAACTACACTTCGGTGATAGTGAACAGACATATAATGATGAAATAAATAAAAAGAAAATACAAGAAAAATCAAACAAAAATGAAAGAGAGAAAATAAAGCTAAGTTAAACGAGCCGGCACCACAACGTTGGGTGACCGCACCAGGAAGGCCGTTGTCGACCCCAGGACCGCGGGGAACCCTCTGAATCTAATTTTGAGACATAAATAAAGGTTTGTTGAAATGTAATAGACACTAGAAATGTAACACCCTCCTGGTAGCAACTCCGTACATTCTACTGTTCCGGTGACCGGTGTCGGTCCGGATAGCTAGAACGTCCGGAAAAATATTTAAACTAAAGTGAGGGACCAAAATTAACTCAAATATTAATAAGAAAAATATTGTAAAAATTTTAGAAATAAAATACAACCAAGTTAAATGAGCCGGTGCCCAAGCGATGGGTAACCAGAGGGAAGTTGCGGTTCTCGCAACGAGGAGCCCTAGACCCGGGGGAAAAATTATAAAATAATTTTTGAGACTCCAGAGAAGGGTCATTGAGGTTCCTATGGCATTAGAATGCCAAGAAAATATTTATAAAAATTTTTCAATCGGTACAGACAATTTTGACCCGTTAAGCCAAACGGAGGGCATTTTGGTCATTTCGCCTTCAGAGGTGATTTTTGGCCGACTTGTCCAGTTGAGTAAATAATTAATATGACATAAAATATGAATAAACATTACTAGAAATTAAATTGAAAATGAGTAGTGAAGAAAGGAAAAGAAAATGAGGAAAAAAGGCCCATTATGACATCTTTATGATGTCATTTAAAAGTTCTAACCAATCATATTTAAACAACCTATTAATTAAAACATAAAAGAGATAAACATGGCCAAAGGAATTAAAATACCAGCTGCCTTCTCTTCAGCCAAAAACGTGAGTTTCTCTTCTTCCTCCCTCCATGAAAATTTTCTTTCATTTCCTCCATTTCCCATGTATTTTCACTACTAAACCCTAGACACCTTTCATTAAAACTTGTCCATACCTCTTGCGGAAGTGTTTGGCAGCCTAGAAAGTGAAGGAAAGTGAAGTTTAATCTTGGAAAATTCTACCATTAAAGAGGTTAGTGCTTATTTATGCAAGTGTTTCTTTTATTTCATGTTGGGAACTTGAAAATGCTAAGAAATGATAAATTAAATGGACTAAACTCATGTGTATATACTCCTTGAAATTTTGGCAGCCCTAAGGAAGGGATAAGGGTGACTGTTTTGATGGACTTAGAGTGGACTAAAGATGATATTTAAGGTACATATATACATGTATAATGAATTGGTGTGCTAACTAAGGTAAATGGGAATAAACCTTGAATATGAACTAGGGTTTGGGAGTGAAACTTGGATTTAGCTTATGAAATTGTTAGAGAACATTTTAATGGTCAATTAGTGACCATTTTAGGTAAGTTGACCACAATTTGGACTGAAATATAGCATGGCCAAGTGAATGTGTAGGCTGCCTAAGGACAGAGTGGATGAAATTTCAGTCCACTTGGACTGCCATAACTTTGGCTGTGTAGGTTCAATTGGTGTTTGGCCAATTGGACATGAAACTAGGCTTATAATGGCACATTTTTGCTGAAGAAACCATGCCCAAAAGACCAAAGCAAGAGGACCAAAAGTTGGCCCCAATCCGGATACCCTGCAAACAGCCCCTGCAGGCCATAACTCACTGTATAATGGTCAAATTGACCTGAAATCTTTACAGTAACAAGATATGATATAGACAAACAACTTTCATGAAGAACATCACCCCAAATTATGCCATTAACCTATTCAAATTATTGGGCAAAGTTGAGTTATCAAACCTGCAACTCTGCAGATTTTCATTTGAGCAGTAATGTTCGGAGGACTATAACTCTCTCTAGAAAACTCGGATTTAGGCGATTCTTGAACCGATGGAAACCTAAGGTATGGTAGAACATTTCATAAGAAGAAAGTTAGACCAAATTATGAACTTAACTTGATCAAATTACTGACCAAATTGGACCAAAAATCTGCCAGACCCAAAATCTCAGCATGAGCGATTGCGTGAACAGTAAACTTATTTTGGCCATAACTTGAGCTACAAAACTCCAAATGGAGTGATTCAAAAAAGGAAATTCAACTAGACAAAATAAGGAACAACTTTCATGTTTACCATTTCCTCAAATTCCCACTGAAACAGTGCTAAATGGAATAGTAAAGTTAAGTTTCAAAAACTGAAAATTTTGTTTCCCTTGGTTAAAGCTTAGAAATGGTATTAATGCTTAATGCCAACAAGTTTTAAATGAAAAATGTGGTATGTTTGAAGTGCCAAAGTCAGTGTACATATTCTCTATGCAAAAGTCAACTTTCTTGTTGACCAATGAAATGAATAGTGACACCAAAACTTGAAATTCAAAAATGTGAAACTTAAAAATGCAAAATGCCCTAGTAGGCCTAATGTGATTGGTTTGGATAGTTTGGCATGCCAATAGGGTATTGTTTTAGCAGTACTGCGAAAGGCTTTATGCCCGTATTCATGGCTTTTATGCTCGTATTCATGGCTTTTATGCCGATTATGTGATATCATGGCTTTTTAGCCATACTGACTGCATACGTGGTTGACGTTCTGCGTCTCATGGTATGACGGCCCGAGACACCGCGGTGTCCAGTGCCAACGACTCATTATCCAGTCTAGTCGTTCAGTATAGGTTACTTGGGCATGGAAAAGTATAACTGTAATTGAACTGATTGTTAAAGAAAATACAAAAATTAAATATCAGGAATGATTATGATAGAATACAAAGAAACTCAAGATCATGAAGAAAATAATTAACAAAATGCATGAAGAAGTTAATATCATAAAACGTAATTAGCCCTCGACAAAACATTAAGTTGGTAATTATTCAGTTCTTATGAACACAATGGCTAAGAAATTATGATTTTTATTAGCATATTATATTTTCTTGTATTATTGGCACCACTAAGCTTTATGCTTAGCGCGTCGCTTTTGCAACGCGTAGGTACTGAAGATTTGGACAGAGGGCCCGGTAGACCACATATTGGGTAAGGCCATTCACAATTCTGCATAGCATCCGTGTCACCTCACAGACTACAGTGCATTGGTAGGACACTAGGTCCCATTTTGTATTTTGAGATTTTTGTAAATTTGGTAATTAAACTCTTATTTTATCATATGTATTTGAACAAATGTAATATAATTTTGTATTAATGTAAGTACTTGTAATTTGTGATTATAAATCACATGTGAGAATTTATTTATGATTTGAGTCTAATGATCATGTGAAATGATAAAAAGAGGAATCGTTAAGAAATTGCTGTAACTTGATGTGATACAAAATGTGAATTGTATATGAGTACCATGAGATGAATGATTGAGAAATAAATGAAATTGATGAAATTATTCTGAGACTTTGTTGATAATTGGAGTGGGGATTGATTGAATATGATCATAGGAAGTGTTTTTCACAGGTTCCGAAGAACTGTTTTCTCCATTTTTAGCCGGTACTCTGCCGAATTTTCTTTAAAATTTTCGGAACCTCAAATAAATAATAATTTCGATAAATGATTTAAAATGAATTATATTTCACAAGTTATGTTCAGAACTATGATAAAAATGAATTAAGATAAAATAGAGTGCTCTGGCACACTGAGTGGCATAACTTGCTCGGCTACACTGTAGCCGAGTAAGTGGTGTCATAAGAAATATCAAAGAAAAATTAATAAATTAGTATAAAGAAAAACGAAAAATCGAGAAACAGACAAAAATCGGTGTTATCGAAAATTTGGGAATGTAACCCGAAGTGGGGTGTTTTGGTCATTTGACACATTGTGTTGCCTTTTGACCTCAATCTCCATTAAAAATAAATGATATTACACTTAGAAAATGTCAAAGAAAAATTAGAAAGTTAGTATAAACGAAAAATAAAAATTAAAGAAATCGATGCAGGAGTAAATCGGTGTTACGAAAAGTCGAACTTGACCGAAGTGGGGTATTTTGGTCAATTGACACCTAGAGTTGATTTTTGACCTAAATATCCATGAAAAATAAGTAGTATTAAAATTTGAAAATGTCATGAAAATAAGAAGTTTTATACATAATGTAATTAAAAGAAATTATGGGGACATGATTAAAATAACCATAAGTTTAATTATTCTAATATTAACCTAAAGTGAGTGGTAAATATTATATTCATTAATCTACATTAGTGGAGGGTATAAATACTTAAGTGGACAGAATTCATGACCCAAAAGCCTTCCATTTCTTTATCCAAACACCCATGGCCGAATTCAAGTTCTCCAAGCTTCATCCATGGATGCCCATATACAAGCCTTCATGCACCATTAATCAAGCCATCATTTCTTCAAGAGTCCTTCATTAAACTTGTTCTACACATCATGGGCAGCATGTAGGAAGCAAGAAAGAGGAGTTTTGGTGAAGTTTAATCAAGCCCAAGATGAGGTTAGTGCTTAATCTCCCCATTTTCTTTCATTAGATCTTGTTATGAGCTTTGGGTGAGTTGATTTGTGAAGAAATTGAGTAAATTAATGTATATTTGGTGAGCCCTTCATTTCAGCAGCCAAGACATTCATGGGATTTTGATGTGTTTAAATGATGTAGATGAGTTTAAAGATGATGTTTGATATGGGTATATATATGGGAAGTGATAGGACTTGAATTGATTGAAATTGAGAAATTTAAATTATGGTTTGAAACAATTATTGGAGATTTGTGATGTTGCTTCATTTTGGGCAGCCATGAACCCTTGTTGAGCTTGAGTTATTTTTACTTCTAATGAATGAAAATGAAGGTTGAATTGTCCAAATGAAAGTTGTAGTAAGTTTGTGCACAAGTATGTACATGTAGTGTTTAGATTAAAGGTGTGAAATGGAACCTTGAAGCCTTGAGCAAACTGCCATGTTTGGCAACCCCTAATAGCATGAAATTGTGTGTGAATATATGGTTATTAATGATATATGTGAATGTCAATTTGTGGGCAGCAGGTGTAAGTGATGTTGAAGTATGAATATGTTGAAGTATATGTGTAATATTAACATTGAAGTATGTGGAATTTGGGTGGATGTAAATATTGAAGTTTAATGGTGTATTGTGTGCCTTGTGCACTTGAGTATTCTGCCTAGAATTTTTGCTGGGATTGTGTACAATATATGTATGGTAGTGTTGTTGATTGAATATTGTAGTAATGAGGAGAAGAAGGAACATTAAATTGGGAGTGTATGAGCTTTGTGCAGGTTGTGTATTGAGGGCAGCACCTAAATGAGGCCATAAGTGCCAAAATATAAACCCAATTGGTATGAGGGCAATATGGGGTGAAACTAGACACCAAATAGGCCAACTTTCATGTAGAAAGGTTGCCAAAATTCTGCCTGGAAACTGACCTTAAAAAGCGACCAAATCCCGATTAGTGCATTTAAGGCCTGAAAACTGACCATTTGGGCAGCAGTTAGTGTTTTGGCCATAACTCACTCAAAACAGGTCCAATTGACCTGAAATTTTGACCATAAATAGTTAAGACCTATATCTACAAGTCTTATGAAGACACCCAAGCCCAGAAATGACCATAAGTAAGTCAAAAAGCTTGCACAAGTTCGGGTCCAAAAACTGGCCGAACCTAAAATGACCTAAAATGACCTAAAGTGACCAATTTTGATACATTTTGACCAGCAATAGTAAAATGACCATAACTTGGTCTACATAACTCAGAATGACCTGAAATTTTGCCCCGCGTTCCATAAGTCATACATCTACAAGTTTGTAGTTTGGACCGAAACCCGAAAAATGACGAAACTAGGTCGTCCGGCTAGTTCAAAATAGTACACCAAAATTCGGTAAATTGCAATAAAATGCAATACACTTAGAAATGAAATTGGTAACATGTACCAACACTAAAAGGCTATAAAATGTGACATATTGTTGACATTAGAATTGACTCACATGGAGTGCATCAAGGGTCAACATTATAGGTTGACTAATGAAATGAACTGAAGGGAATAGTACCAAGAGAAATAGGACTTTAAGCTAGACAAATCTAGACACAAAAATTGAGAAATTAACCCAATTTTGCACCAAAGTTGCAATCTGTCCAGCTTAAATTGACTATATCTTGGTCTATACAACTCAGAATGACCTGAAATTTTGCCCCGCGTGCAATAAGACATAGAGCTACAATTTTGCTTCTTTGACCAGAAGCTAAAAACCAAGGGAAATAGGACTTTAAGCTAGATCAATCTAGCTCACTAAAATTAAAAATTGGTAATTACATAAAATAATGCTTGAAGTGATTTGGCAATGAATGCCAACTTGTGAAAAGGGTAAATTGCATTATATTGACAACATATTGAATTGTAAATTGTGACATGTGATGCTAGAATCAACCTATCCATTATGCATAAAAAGGTCAATAATTTTATTGACTAGTGAAAAGCATAAAGATATATAAACCCTATGAATAAAGAATTAAATATGTAATATTGTAATATTGTAACACCCTCCCGATAACCACTCCGTACATCCTACTGTTCCGGTGACCGGTGTCGGTCCGGACAGCTAGAATGTCCGGAAAAATATTCAAACTAAAGTCAGGAACCATAATTAACTCAAATATTAACAAGAAAAATTTAGTAAAAATTTTAGAAATAAAATACAATCAAGTTAAGCAGTAGGTGCCCTAGCGATGGGTAGCAGGAGGGAAGTTGCGGTTCTATAACGAGGAGCCCTAGACAGGGAAAAATTATAAAATAATTTTTGGGACTCCAGAGAAGGGTAATTGAGGTTCCCATGGCATTAGAATGCCAAGAAAATACCTAGAAAAATTTTTCAATCAGTCTGACCAATTTTGACCCGTTAAGCCAAACGGAGGGCATTTTGGTCATTTCGCCTTCAGAGGTGAATTTTGGCCGACTTGTCCAGTTAAGTAAATAATTATTATGACTCAAAATATGAATAAATATTGCTAAAAATTAAATTGAAATGTGGTAGAAAAGAAAAGAAAAGAAAAATGAAATAAAAAGCAAATTATGACAAATTATGATGTCATTTAAAAATTTCCTCAATCACAATAAAATAACCAATTAGTTAACCAATAAAAGAGACTAAAAATGGGCTAAAGGAATTAAAACCAGCTGCTCTTCTTCTCCTTCTTCTCCACCAAAACGTGAACCCTTCCCTTCCACCCTCCATTGGAGCTCAACCAAGCAAGCTTGATTTCCTACCTTGTCTCACCATAAAATCCTAACCTAGCTTCACTAAAACTTGCCCTAGCACCTTGCTAAAGCCTTTGGCAGCCAAGAAAAGCCAAGAAAGTGAAGGAATTGCTTGGGAAAATTCTGTCCAAACAAGGTTAGTGCATATATACATCTAAAGCTTTTTAAATTCTATGTTAGAGACTTGGAATAAGTAGGAATTTGTGACTAAAATGAATGAAATCTATGTCTATCCATGCCCTAGGTTTCAGCAGCCCTATTGAATAAAAAGGAATGAGTGTTTTGATGGACTTAAAGTGGACTAGAGATCAAGATTAAACCATGTATGCATGTGATTATGGAATGAGATAGTTAATTAAAGCATGTTGTAAAAATTCATATGGAAATTAGGGTTTGGAAAGGTGAAAGTGTGACTTGGCTTAGGAAATTGTTAGGGCACATTGTAATGGTCAATTAGTGACCATTTTAGATGTGTTGACCATAAATGGGACAGAAAAATGAGATTGCAAAGTGAGGATTGCAGGCTGCCTAGGACAGCAGCATAGGGACTGAAAATTCAGTCCCTTTGCATTGCCATAACTTGGGCAGTGGTAGTCCAATTGGTGTTTGGCCAATTGGAAATGAAACTAGGCTTATAATGGCACATTTTTGCTGAAGAAACCATGCCCAAAAGACCAAAGCAAAAGGGTCAAAACTCAGCCACAATCCGGATGCCCTGCACTAAATTCTGCAGAATTTGCCAAATGAACAGTAACTGTTCATTTGGCCATAACTCACTGTAGATTTGGTCAATTGGCCTGAAATTTTTACAGAAACAAGTTAAGACATAGACAAACAACTTTCATGAAGGAAACTACCCCAAATTATGGCCAGAACCCATTCAACCAAGTGACTCAAGTTACTGTTCATGCACTGTAGATATGGTAAATTTCTGCAGAATGCATATCCGGACAGCTTGGGTTTTTGAGCCATATCTGGAGCTACAAAACTCCAAATGGAGTGATTCAAAAAAAGGAAATTCAACTAGACAAAATAAGGAACAACTTTCATGTTTTACATTTCCTCAAATTCCAACAGTAACAGTGTTGAATGGAATAGTGAAGTTGACTCTCCAAAATTGAAAAATCTGTTTGTGTTGAGTTACACTTTGGAATGGCAAAAACACTTAATGCCAACAAGTTTTAAACACCAAATGTGGTATGTTGGGAGTGCCAAAGTTGATGTACACATTTTTATTCTAAAAGTCAACATTTTTGTTGACCCATGATGAATAGTAACACCAAAAGAATTGAAATTCACAAATTGACAAATTTAAGAGTTTCAAATGCCCTAGTATACCTAACAAGATTGGTTTGGATAGTTTGGCATGCCAATAGGGTTCAGTTAGCTGTTCTGTTGCACACCGGGAGATACGTATGTGACCGATGGTGTGACGGCCAGAGGTACTAGGTACCCAGTGCCAGTTTACCTGTTATCCAGTCCAGTCATCTAGTGTAGGTTACTTGGGGCAACCAAATGAATAAAAGTGAACAACGTAAATGAAACAATGAATATATCAATACCAAACAAAGAAAGCATACACATTCTATACACATTTATTTTCTTGCTATTTTCTTTTATTATATTATTGCAGCACTAAGCATTATTGCTTAGCGCGTTGCTTTGCACGCAGCGTAGGTACTGGAGATCCCGATCGCGAGCCCAGTAGACCACAGACTGGGTGAGTCCATCCGGCAGTTCTGCTCAGTGTCCGTGTCACCTCATCACCTGCAGTGCATTGGTAGGACACTAGATGTCATTTTGTCATCTTGTAATTAACTTTTTAATTTCTCATATGTATTTGGGATTTATGTAATGTATTTTGAGGTTTATGTAAATAATAAAGATTTATGGTCATGTATGGTATTAATTTGAGTATTTAATGGTTGTTTATATATGAGAACCCTGAGAAAGGGATGTTTTGAGAAATGAAAAGGTTGTTGAGACCTGAAATTGACAAATTATAGAGATATTGATATTGAGTTTTGTTGATAATATTGGAGTTGAGTATGAATAAAATTGTATATTGGAAGTGTTTTTAACAGGTTCCGAAGAACTGTTTTCTCCATTTTTAGCCGGTACTCCGCCGGATTTTCCTTAAAATCTTCGGAACCTCAAATGAATAATACTTTTGATAAATGGTTAAAACAAATCATATTTCATAAATTAACTTCAAAAGCATGACACAAATTAAGTAAGGTATATTAGAGAGTGCCAGTACACCGTGTGGCATTACTTACTCGGGTATACTGTACACGGGTAAGGGGTGTCACATTTAGTGGTATCAGAGCACGGTTTAGGCGTTTCTGGGCCTAGATTGAGTCCATACCATGCATTGCATTTGTAAGAGTCGAGGTGACACTAACGCAGATCTGTTTATCTTTCTTATTTTGAATAGGATATGGACCCTTCATCTCAGAGAGCCGTTGAGGAGGAAGTGGAGAGTCATGCTCCACCTGCGGTGAGGCCCGGGGGCATGAGAGAATCTGCTCCACCAGCTCAAGCAGAGCCTGCTCAGCCTCCACAGGCCATGTTCCAACAAATGGCCGACTTCTTCAGACAAATGGCCGGGGTAATGCCAGCACCACCACCACCACCACCAGCTCCACAGCAGAAATCACACCTGGAAAGGCTAAGGAAGTTTGGAGCTGTGGACTTCTATGGCAAGAGAGAAGATGACTCTGTTGCAGCCGAGAATTGGTTGAACAGAACGGGCAGAGTCTTAAAACAACTCCACTGCACCCCAGAGCAGAACTTAGAAGCTGCTATATCCTTGTTACAAGACGATGCCTACGGATGGTGGGACACTGTGTCCAGTGAAGTGCAGCCCGAAGCTGTAACTTGGGACTTCTTCCTCTCTGAGTTCAAGAAGAAATATGTGGGTACTGTATACCTGGAAGAGAGAAGAAGGGAATTCATTAACCTGAGGCAGACGCTTGTCGGTGCAGAGTATGAGAAGGAGTTTGTTCGGTTAAGCCACTATGGAAGGGAAATAGTCCCTAACGAAGCTGAAAGGTGCAAGAGATTTGAAGAGGGACTGAATGACAATATCAAGATACAGCTCACTGCCTTGGGAATCACAGAATTTAGCAAGCTAGTGGAAGCTGCAATAAGGGTTGAAAAAGTGAGAATCAATGAGCAGACCAGAAGGGAGAGACAGCAGAAGAGGGGACCAGGTCAGTCTAGTTCCACCCCTGGATTTGGGAAGAAGTTTAAGGGTCCTCCTGCACAGAGTTCGGGTCAGCCACAGGGTCAGGGTCAGTCTCAGGGGCCCAGGCCACAGTTCACCCCTAGGAGAGGTCAGTCCACACCATCGGTGGCGCTCTCCGAGGATGGGGTTGAGGACCAGCCCCGGCATCTTCGTGTGTCCACATGCCGAGAAATGGCATAAGGGAATGTTGGAGAGTGACGGTGCTTGCTTGAGATGTGGGTCGACGAACATCAGCGAGGCGCCACGCAAAACTACTACTGTTGCTCAGACACAAGTAGACAGACTGCTCTGCACCACCAAGGGGTAGAAGGTCGGGTAAATCAGCTGTGGGACCATCTCGAGAGGCCTACATCGAGCGGCAGAGAGGCGGATAACGGACCACTGCCGAGAAATTATGCCCCGAGCTCGGGAGGAGCAAGATGCCGGGCGTCATCGAGTGCGTTCTCCTCTCTACACTACACTGTGCATGCATTGGTGGATCCGGATCCACTCATTCATACATCTGCATCAATCTACCCGTAGAAAGGGGATCTGGTAGGGAGAGTGACCAAGACATTCGGTCACTAATCCATTGGGTCAGCGTGGCGGTGAACAAGGTATACAAGGGTTACCCTTTAAGGATTCAGGGTATGAATTCTTGGCGGACTTGATTGAGTTACCCTTCCATGAGTTTGACGTGATTTTGGGAATGGGTGGTTGTCACGTCATCAGGCAATAGTTGATTGCAAATTGAAGAGAATTTCTTTGAAAACCCCTGAGGGTAATGAGATCACAGTTGTAGGGGAAAGGACAGATTTCCTGTCCAATGTCATCTCAGCCACTGTTGCAAGAAGAATGATGAGAAAAGGCTGTGAAGCCTACCTAGCACATGTGGTGGATACTAGGCAGGCTAAGCCAAACTTGAGTGACATACCCACAGTGAGAGACTTCCCAGAAGTATTTCCTGAAGAGTTGCCTGGTTTGCCACCAGAAAGGGAAGTCGAATTTGCTATTGAGACAACTGCCACTGACACCCATTTCCATTGCTCCTTATAGGCTGGCACCTCTTTGAATTGAGGGAGTTGAAAACTCAGTTGCAAGAGTTGCTAGATAAGGGGTTCATACGCCCCAGTGTGTCACCATGGGGAGCTCCAGTGCTGTTCGTGAAAAAGAAGGATGGAACTTTGAGGCTTTGTATTGATTACCGGCAGTTGAATAAAGTGACTGTGAAGAACAAATATCCGTTGCCTAGAATTGATGATCTGTTTGATCAGTTGAAGGGAGCAGGAGTATTTTCTAAGATTGATCTCAGATCAGGGTATCATCAGCTAAGGGTGAAGGATGTAGATGTGCCAAAGACTGCATTCAGGACCCGATATGGGCATTATGAGTTCCTAGTGATGCCCTTTGGCTTAACAAATGCACCAGCGGCATTCATGGACCTTATGAACAATATCTTCCATCCACACTTAGATCGGTTCGTAGTGGTCTTTATTGATGATATTTTGGTGTATTCCAAGACCAGGGAAGAACATGATGAGCATTTGAGGATTGTTCTGCAAACCCTGAGAGAAAAGAAGCTGTATGCTAAGTTGTCCAAGTGTGACTTTTGGTTGAATGAGATTGTATTCCTTGGACACATAGTGTCAGCTGATGGGATTAGGGTGGATCCCAAGAAAATAGAAGCAGTGATGGAATGGAAGCCTCCCAGGAATACAACTGAGGTCAGAAGCTTCTTGGGGCTAGCTGGGTATTACAGAAGATTTGTGAAGGGATTTTCCCTAATAGCTGCTCCAATGACCAAGTTGTTACACAAGAATGTCAGATTTGACTGGAATGACAAGTGTCAGACCAGTTTTGAGAAGTTGAAGGCTATGTTGACAGAGGCACCAGTGTTAACACAGCCAGTGTCAGGAAAGGACTTCGTGGTCTACAGTGATGCTTCACATAATGGGTTAGGGTGTGTGTTGATGCAAGAGGGGAAAGTGATCGCTTATGCTTCCAAACAGCTAAGGCCACATGAACAGAACTACCCTACCCATGATCTAGAGCTTGCAGCAATTAACTTCGCACTGAAGATATGGAGGCATTACTTGTATGGTGAAAAGTGCTACATTTACACAGACCACAAGAGCCTGAAATATTTGCCAACCCAGAAGGAGCTCAACCTTAGACAGAGACGATGGATTGAGTTCCTGAAGGATTATGACTGTGTAATTGATTACCATCCTGGGAAGGCAAATGTAGTTGCTGATGCTTTGAGCAGAAAGTCCATCACAGCTTTGAGATCATTGAATGCCCGTCTATCTTTGGTTCGAGATGGAGCTATTTTGGCTGAGTTGCTAGTGAGGCCAAACCTGCTACAGCAGATTTTAGATGGGCAAAAGGCAGATGAGAAGCTAATGGCTATTATGAAAAAATCTCGGAGGAGAAGCAATTGACTATGGGGTGAAAGCAGATGGGTGTCTGTATTACAAGGGAAGACTGTGTGTACCAGATGATGGGGAATTGAAAGCTAGTATTCTAAAAGAGGCACACACCAGTGTATATGCTATGCACCCAGGAAGTACAAAGATGTATCATGACCTGAAGCTTGATGTATTGGTGGCACAGTATGAAGAGGATATAGGTGACTATGTGACTAAATGCTTGACATGTCGACAAGTCAAGGCGAACATCAAGTTCCATCGGGTTTGCTACACTATACGCATACTGAATGGAAATGGGATCGGGTCACCATGGATTTTGTAAGTGGTCTACCTCTCACCGGAAGAAACATGATGCGATATGGGTGATAGTTGATAGATTGACAAAGTCAAGACACTTTCTGCCGATTAGGGTGACTACTCACTGGAGAAGTTAGCAGAATTGTATATCAGTGAGATAGTTAGACTGCATGGAATCCCACTTTCCATCATATCTGATCGAGACCCAAGGTTTACATCGAGATTTTGGAAGAAGTTGCATGAATCCTTGGGTACACAACTCCATTTCAACCTGACTTTCCATCCTCGACGGATGGGCAATCGAAAGAGTAATCCAGTAAACAATTGAAACCAATGAAATTGATACAAATATTGAATTGAAATGATAACAATAACGGAAATATATGTCGAGTCCTTGAGGATATCCGAGGAGTTGTGTCATTGAGTTTGAGGAAGTTGGGATAAATACCTCCCAATCGCGAATTTGCATACAACAATAGCTACCAAGCTAGCATCCAAATGGCCCCGTATGAAGCCTTCGTATGGGAGAAAATGTAGAACTCGGTGTCTTTGGACTGAATTAGGCGAACAAATCGGTAGGGCGGACACGGTGAAACAGGCTGAGGAGAAGGTGAAACTAATCAAAGCAAATCTGAAGGTTGCCTCAGACAGACAGAAATCTTATGCCGACCTGAAGAGAAAAGAAATAGAATTTGTGGTTGGCGACAAAGTGTTCCTTAAGGTGTCACCGTGGAAGAAAGTGTTGAGGTTTGGAAGAAAAGGTAAGTTGAGCCCTAGGTTCATTGGCCCATATGAAGTCATTGAACGTGTGGGTCCAGTGGCCTATAGGCTAGCTTTACCACCAGAGCTAGACAAGATCCACAATGTGTTCCACGTGTCCATGCTCAGAAGATACCGCTTAGATCCTTCACATGTCATCTCCAGGGAAGAATTTGAAATACAACCGGATTTGACATATGAAGAAGAACCTCTACGGATCCTGGCTCGGGAAGTGAAAGAGTTGAGGAACAAACAGATTCCATTGGTGAAAGTGCTATGGAGGCACCACAACACCGAGGAGGCAACTTGGGAAAGTGAAGAGACGATGAGGCAACAGTTCCCTCAACTGTTTGCATCAGGTAAATTTCGAGGACGAAATTTAAATTAGAGGGGAAGAGTTGTAACACCCTCCCGATAACCACTCCGTACATCCTACTGTTCCGGTGACCGGTGTCGGTCCGGACAGCTAGAATGTCCGGAAAAATATTCAAACTAAAGTCAAGAACCATAATTAACTCAAATATTAACAAGAAAAATTTAGTAAAAATTTTAGAAATAAAATACAATCAAGTTAAGCAGTAGGTGCCCTAGCGATAGGTAGCAGGAGGAAGTTGCGGTTCTATAACGAGGAGCCCTAGACCCGGGGGAAAAATTATAAAATAATTTTTGGGACTCCAGAGAAGGGTAATTGAGGTTCCCATAGCATTAGAATGCCAAGAAAATACCTAGAAAAATTTTTCAATCGGTACAGCCAATTTTGACCCGTTAAGCCAAACGAAGGGCATTTTGGTCATTTCGCCTTCAGAGGTGAATTTTGGCCGACTTGTCCAGTTAAGTAAATAATTATTATGACTCAAAATATGAATAAATATTGCTAAAAATTAAATTGAAATGTGGTAGAAAAGAAAAGAAAAGAAAAATGAAATAAAAAGCAAATTATGACAAATTATGATGTCATTTAAAAATTTCCTCCAATCACAATAAAATAACCAATTAGTTAACCAATAAAAGAGACTAAAAATGGGCTAAAGAAATTAAAAACCAGCTGCTCTTCTTCTCCTTCTTCTCCACCAAAACGTGAACCCTTCCCTTCCACCCTCCATTGGAGCTCAACCAAGCAAGCTTGATTTCCTACCTTGTCTCACCATAAAATCCTAACCTAGCTTCACTAAAACTTGCCCTAGCACCTTGCTAAAGCCTTTGGCAGCCAAGAAAAACCAAGAAAGTGAAGGAATTGCTTGGGAAAATTCTGCCCAAACAAGGTTAGTGCATATATACATCTAAAGCTTTTTAAATTCTATGTTAGAGACTTGGAATAAGTAGGAATTTGTGACTAAAATGAATGAAATCTATGTCTATCCATGCCCTAGGTTTTGGCAGCCCTATTGAATAAAAAGGAATGAGTGTTTTGATGGACTTAAAGTGGACTAGAGATCAAGATTAAACCATGTATGCATGTGATTATGGAATGAGATAGTTAATTAAAGCATGTTGTAAAAATTCATATGGAAATTAGGGTTTGGAAAGGTGAAAGTGTGACTTGGCTTAGGAAATTGTTAGGGCACATTGTAATGGTCAATTAGTGACCATTTTAGATGTGTTGACCATAAATGGGACAGAAAAATGAGATTGCAAAGTGAGGATTGCAGGCTGCCTAGGACAGCAGCATAGGGACTGAAAATTCAGTCCCTTTGCACTGCCATAACTTGGACAGTGGTAGTCCAATTGGTGTTTGGCTAATTGGACATGAAACTAGGCTTATAATGGAACATTTTTGCTGAAGAAACCATGCCCAAAAGACCAAAGCAAAAGGGTCAAAACTCAGCCACAATCCGGATGCCCTGCACTGAATTCTGCAGAATTTGCCAAATGAACAGTAACTGTTCATTTGGCCATAACTCACTGTAGATTTGGTCAATTGGCCTGAACTTTTTACAGAAACAAGTTAAGACATAAACAAACAACTTTCATGAAGGAACCTACCCCAAATTATGGCCAGAACCCATTCGACCAAGTGACTCAAGTTACTGTTCATGCACTGTAGATATGGTAAATTTCTGCAGAATGCATATCCGGACAGTTTGGGTTTTTGAGCCATATCTGGAGCTAAAAAACTCCAAATGGAGTGATTCAAAAAAGGAAATTCAACTAGACAAAATAAGTAACAACTTTCATGTTTTACATTTCCTCAAATTCCAACAGTAACAGTGTTCAATGGAACAGTGAAGTTGACTCACCAAAATTGAAAAATCTGTTTGTGTTGAGTTACACTTTGGAATGGCAAAAACACTTAATGCCAACAAGTTTTAAACACCAAATGTGGTATGTTGGGAGTGCCAAAGTTGATGTACACATTTTTATTCTAAAAGTCAACATTTTTGTTGACCCATGATGAATAGTAACACCAAAAAAATTGAAATTCACAAATTGACAAATTTAAGAGTTTCAAATGCCCTAGTATACCTAACAAGATTGGTTTGGATAATTTGGCATGCCAATAGGGTTCAGTTAGCAGTACTGCACATGGCAAAAATGCCATTCTATGATTTCATGGCTTTTAGCCATTCTGACTTTGTATTGAGACTTGGCCTTGTGCCGGATATTATTCTGACTTGTTAGCTGCTCATTACATTGCCTGGGAGATACGTATGTTACCGATGGTGTGACGGCCCGAGGTACTAGGTACCCAGTGCCAGTTTACCCGTTATCCAGTCCAGTCATCTAGTGTAGGTTACTTGGGGCAACCAAATGAATAAAAGTGAACAACGTAAATGAAACAATGAATATATCAATACCAAACAAAGAAAGCATACACATTCTATACACATTTATTTTCTTGCTATTTTCTTTTATTATATTATTGCACCACTAAGCATTATTGCTTAACGCGTTGCTTTTGCCACGCGTAGGTACTGGAGATCCCGATCGCGAGCCCAGTAGACCACGGTCGGGTGAGTCCATCCGGCGATTCTGCTCGATGTCCGTGTCACCTCGTCACTGCGATTGCATTGGTAGGACACTAGATGTCATTTTGTCATCTTGTAATTAACTTTTTAATTTCTCATATGTATTTGGGATTTATGTAATGTATTTTGAGTTTTATGTAAATAATAAAGATTTATGGTCATGTATGGTATTAATTTGAGTATTTAATGGTTGTTTATATATGAGAACCCTGAGAAAGAGATGTTTTGAGAAATGAAAAGGTTGTTGAGACCTGAAATTGACAAATTATTGAGATATTGATATTGAGTTTTGTTGATAATATTGGAGTTGAGTATGAATGAAATTGTATATTGGAAGTGTTTTTAACAGGTTCCGAAGAACTGTTTTCTCCATTTTTAGCCGGTACTCCGCCGGATTTTCCTTAAAATCTTCGGAACCTCAAATGAATAATACTTTTGATAAATGGTTAAAACAAATCATATTTCATAAATTAACTTCAAAAGCATGACACAAATTAAGTAAGGTATATTAGAGAGTGCCAGTACACCGTGTGGCATTACTTACTCGGGTATACTGTACACGGGTAAGGGGTATCACAAATATGCCCTAATTTGCCTAGTTGACTAGTTTGGAATGGTTGGCATGCCAATAGGATTCTGACAGCTGTTCTGTAAATGACTTTACGTCATACTGTGTTTTATGGCTTATTATGCCATACTATGATCTTAATAGCCTATGGCTATATAGATTGTGTTATTATACTCGGCTTAATGCCTGATTGATTATATGGCTTTTTAGCCACACTATTTGCACACCGGGAGACACTTTGTGACCGATGGTGTGACGGCCCGAGGTACTAGATACCCAGTGCTAGTATATCCGTTTATCCAGTCTGGTCAATGTATAGGCTACACGGGCAGTCAATTAAAATATTATTCAATTCAAGCAATTAAGTTAAGTTAAGCATAATGAAATTTCAGTATAATTAAGTTAAGTATTGAATGAATGAGTAAAAGAGATTAGCAAAAGAAACATAACAAAAATATAAATTGCAAAACCATAGAGACTTGAAATACAATACAGTTAGAATAATTTGTATACTGGGTAGTATTACTGAAAAGTTATAAACTAAGCACTTCCAAAGAGGAACAAACTAGTATATGGGATCATTGATGCTAGAAATACCATACCAAATTAAATTGATTCCTGAGTATCTGAATTATGATTTATTTCTTTCTTTACTTGTATATATTATTTCTTGTTATATTATTGCACCACTAAGCAGAAATGCTTAGCGCGATGGAATTGCTTCCTCGCGTAGGTACTGAAGGTAAAACCAGTGGTATCGATCGAGATTTTGGGAGTCGGACACTGCGAAGTGTCAGAAGAGTTCAAGATTGTCACCTCCTCAGCAATGCATGTAGATAGGGCTCATTTTATACATGTTATGCATATTGTTCATTCCTAGCACATTGTAAATTATTTGTATATCTTGTACAAAATAAACTCATGTAATTAACCTATGAATTATGGAAGCTACTCAAAGTAAGTATTTTAATATGTGAATTGAATTTGAGTTATAATGAGATTGTACTTGTGAATATTGAGATGTTGAAAATCTGATGAGATATCTGAGAAATCTGGACACTGTATTGAGATACATTATGTTCAAAAATTTTTTAGACTATTAAGTTTGAGAAATTGAGTATATATTGAAATTGTTTTTGGCAGGTTCAGAAGAACTGTTAGTCCAAATTACAGTCGGCACGTTGCCGGATTATCGTTAAAATTTTTGAAATTTCCAAATTAGTTAGATTTTGATAAAAGTAAAAATAGCCTAAACCTTAAATAAAGTTTTTGAACAAGTAAATTAAGAACTGTAATGAAATCAGATAAGATCAGGTGTTTCGGCACGCCGTGTAGCACGCCTTGCTCGGCTACACTGTAGTCGGGTGAGGGGTGTTACAAGGTATCAGTGGGTGCCAAAATCAAAATAAGTTTAAGATATTAGTGAATTTAAAAGAAATAAGATATAGGGAAGTTTGTTCTATTGAGATATATCGTAGTAACTATGCAATATTCTTAATGTTAGTGCTGTAAGCTGCAGATTACAGTACTGACTTGGGATTTATTGTGTAGAGCTACGTACTACCCAATAATACACAAGAATAAGAATAGTACGGCATCTGTTTTGGTACAGTTATGATAAGATAAAGTTTTCTTATTGGAAAGGAGTTTGAAAATCCTAACCTGGGATTTAAAACTCTAAAGTTAGAATATTGAAAGGTTATAGTTCAGTACAAAAGAAAATAATGACTACACATCAGTGCAAAATAAGCTATAGAATATTGATAGATAAAAATAAATAGAACAGTAAGAAATGAGAAAAATACTAGATGAGGAATTGCCACCAAGGCATGCAATTTACTTAAGATGCGTAACGATATTCCGAATTATTTTATCAAGAAAGAAATAAGTTAAACCAAAGCAAACAAGATAGTGCAAAATGGCACATAGGCCTTGGTCATAAATGGAGATGGTAAGATAATGGTTATGGACCTATGGCCAAGAAAGAAATGACCACAAAAGAAAATAATTGCTAAAACAACAACAAGAAAAGACTAAAATATTCTAAACTAAACTTAAGGTTACATCAAATGATTAAGAGATTTGATAAGAAAAGAGAAAAACTAAGTTCTCACTCATAGGATCACATGAGGTCCTAGAAAAGCGGATCCACTAGCACACGGATTTGCTTACCTCTAAAATTGAAATGAATTTGAATCTAACTTATAATAGAAGCTCATAAGAAACTTGGCACACGAGGTAAGCAATCGATGAGTAAATAATATTGGTTAAAGTACTAAGGAACCATCATTCAGGCCATGAAGCTACTTAGGAGCATGAATAGGATATGAGGAGACAGCACCCACAACTGTTCAGAGACTGATACCAGGTAAAATTTCGAGGACAAAATTATTTTAAGGGGAGGAGAATTGTAACACACCTATTTGTATAGCCTGGTATATGTTACTGTTCCGGTGACCGGTGTCGGTCCGGACAATTAAGAGAATTAGAACCATGTCTAAGACACCTAGTTAAGCCCTGAACGCAAATAATTAGTAATTGTCAAATAGTTAAGTATGAAGAAGAGAAACAAAGTATAAAAAGTTAAATGAGCCGGGCGTCACAGCGATGGGTGACCTTCTCGGGAATAACTGCGAAGTCGATCTAACTCAAATTTTGAACTGTAAAATGTGACGCCGCGGCCCTTAGGACCATTACGAACACAGTGGATAAGAGAAAATCACGAAAAAGAATTGTTAAGCCAGTCAAATAATTAGGTCAGGAATCGGAAAGAAATATTGAATTATTTGCAAACCGGGTTGAACCGACAAGGGGCAATTTGGTCAATTGACCCCGAGAGCTGACTCCTGACCTAACTGTCAAATAAAATCGGAGAAAAGAAAATTTTTGAGTCGGGAATTAAATTAAAGAACTAATAGAAAAAAAAAGAGAAAATGAAAAAGGTGTAGAGAGATGACATCATGCATGACATCATGCATGATGCTATAAAGATTATAATTAATAAATTTAATTAATTTGATTTTTGGGTCTTCCATAAGGATAAAAGTCATAAAAGAAAAGAAAAAAAAATAGCAAAAGCCTTCTTCTTCTTCTCATTTTGCCGCCTCACCCTCTCCCTCACTTCATCCTCCATGAAAGCTCATCTTTGAGCTTGAAAAAATAAAAAATCTCACCATAGAAAATTATTTTACCATGGTTAAAGCTTGTTTTGGCAACTAGAAGAGGAGATTGAAGAACAAAGAAAAAGAAAAAGGAAGAGAATTGAAGAATTGGACATCAAAGATTGAGGTTAGTGATTTAAGTTGCAAAATTAGTTTATTAGTTATATTTATAGCTTGATTAACTTAGAAATAAACTTAGAATGAAATGAAAAAAATTGTTGAGGGACCATGAGTAAATTTCGGCCAGCATGTTGTGGAGGTGTATTTGCATGGTTTGATTGAATTTAATATGTTAAGCAAGCATTTATGGATGTGGTAATGAGATTGATATGCATTGAATTGGTTAAATGCAAGAATTTGTGAATTAGGGTTTTGGACCCTTAGGGTTTAGAGACAAAAATGTGAAAAATTGGTAAATGTTATCTTTGACCTAATTTGAAGTATGAAATGGTCAATGGTGACCAAATGAAGTGTGTTGAAAGTGTTGGAGTTGAAACCAAATTCGGATTCAGTGTGGTCAAGCTGCTGGCAGCATGACCAAGGTCCCTTTGAGGGACCAAAACTGAAAATTTACAAGTCCAATTGGCACGAGACCAATTGGGAATGAAAATAGACACTAAATGACACAATTTTCATTTAAGAAGCATGCCCAAAAAGTGATCAAAACCTAATAAAAAAATTGACCAAACTTGGAAAATCTCAGTCTGCTCTGTACAAATTGACCAAATGAACAGTATTTGTTCATTTGGCCATAACTTGAGCTATGCAAGTCTAAATGACCTGAAATTTTACCAGTGGATAGTTTAGATATAGACCTAAAACTTTCATGAAGAACACAAACTCAAATTATTCCATTAACCCAGTCATTTGGCCACCCAAAGTTGGTAACCTAAAACTGCCAGAACCAAAATTTGCCCAGAAATCTGGGTTAAGTCCAATCCGGTAGCCATGGTTAAAATGGCTATAACTTGAGCTTCAAACCTCCAAATGGAGTGATTCAAAAAGAAGAATAAACTTAAGACAATAGGGAACATTTTATATGAAGAAAGTTTCGCCAAATTCCAACAGTAAAATGACCAATGGAACAGTGCAACCTTAGATACCAAAACTGAAAATTATCAAATTTGCCTAAAAGACTTAGAATTTGAGTAAACAACCAAAACCAAAAAATTTAGTGACCAAAATGTGGTATGTGGGTGAACTTGGAATTCCCATACCTTTTAAGCCTTAGAAAGTCAACAAATTAACTTGAATAGTACCATGAATAGTAACTCTAAAATGAAATTTTCCAAGAATGTTCGTTTAAGCATATTTGGGCTTGAATTAAGTATTTATGAATTAATTATTGGATTGACTATGAAATAAGATACTGAAACACTATAAATGTTGTGTTTCAGCTGAAAAAGACTCGGAAGGTATAAGAGACTGAGTCAAGGCCTAGTGGCGACTCACGTCAGGTTTGTGCACAAAAATTTTAAATTATAGTTTTCATAATAGAAATTGATTTTTTATACATTGTGAATGTGTTTGTTCATTATGAATTTCGAGAATATTGTATTGCCTATTCTACAATGGAAATTTGGAATGAAAATTATTTATTGATTTGTATAAAATATTTGAACAATATGGTTTTGAATTTAGTTATGGCTTTAAAAATCTTATTTGAAAAATAGTGTGTTGCCTACTTTGTAAATGAAAAGTTTAGAGTGGAATATGATTTGTGAATTGTATAAAATATTTGAATGAATTGATTTAAATTGTTTTTAATTCACACTTGGCATGGCAATACTAATATGTTCCTCCTCCACTTGTAGGGTGAGTTTGATATTTGATCACTTTCCTCCCTCTCTGGCTTTCCAGTCTGAGGGGCGAGTTTGGATGAGTACTCATTAGCTAGCTAGCCACCTCCCTCAGTGATTTCGATTAGTGAGGTAAGTATCACTTGTCATGATGTACACACGACATGTTCGAAAATTTTGTGTCATGGCCTAAGTTGTGTTATTGTTTGGCAACTCTATGTTTATTAAATTGTTTGATCAAGTTGTGCTGTATTAAGCTTTGAAAATTATGATTTGTTATAAATGTGATTTGAAAAAAAAAAATTGTGAAATGCAATTATGAGATTTTTGAATGACGATTTATTTATAAATGTTTTATATTATGCATTTTATGCTTTATTGTGCACCACTGAGTATTTATATACTCAGCGATAGCTTTAACTTGCTGTTGCAGATAGAGAAAAGGACATAGCAGTAGAGTGAGCTACTACAGTTAGAGAGGAGCACAATTGAAGAATTTTTGTACGGGTATTTGTCTATACCATGGTAGTTTAGTTTGATGTAAATATGATAATATGCATATGTATCTCTGTAATTTGAGGAGTTGTACAGATAAAATTGTAATAATATTATATTTGAGATTTTACATCAGTAAATTAACCTATGATTGTAAATTAATGATTTAAAATGTAATGTGCATGAGTTATGAAATATTTTGAGATATTAATTCTTGTTTTTGGATTTTGAATTGAAGTGTTGTTATTGCTGTTGATTTAAAGTTTGATGGTTGCAAATGGAGTTGTAATTGAGAAATATATTGAGAGTGTTTCTATTTTCAGGTTTTGAAGAACTGTTTTCTCAAAATATAGACGGCACTCTACCAAAATATTTGTAAAAATTGCGGAGATTTTAAATATCTAAGAATTTAATTTATGTTTGGACTCTAAATAAAGGTTTTTAAAATCTGAAAAAAAAAATTTTACCCACCAATTCCAAAAGTAAAAAAATTGTTTTAAAATCTCTTGTAGTATATTTAATGGGTTACCGGTAGGTGATGTATGGTAATTCATTAGGTGTACTACGGGAACATGTTACATCTTACGAGGAGTAGGGTGTGACAGTAGTTCTAGGCATCCTAGCTGTCCGGACAATACTGGTCACCGGAACAGTAGAATGCACTACCGAACATAGGGGTGTTACATCAACTCTAGGAGTGAATTGACCAAATCGCCACTCGCTGGTTTGATCCGGTTTGCAAGTTATTTGATATTTCTTCCGGATCCCTGACCTAATTATTTGACCTGCTTAACAATTCTTTTTCGTGATTTTCTCTTTTCCACTGTGTTTACAATAGTCCTAAGGACCACAGCATCACATTTTACAGTTCGAAATTTGAGTTTAGATTAACCT
Source organism: Hevea brasiliensis (assembly GCF_030052815.1). Lineage (NCBI taxonomy): Eukaryota > Viridiplantae > Streptophyta > Magnoliopsida > Malpighiales > Euphorbiaceae > Hevea > Hevea brasiliensis. The sequence continues at coordinate 54,352,678 of NC_079497.1, read as the reverse complement.
CGTTGTCCTTCCCGAGAAGGTCACCCATCATTGTGACTGCCGGCTCATTTAACTTCTTGTGTTCTGTTTTTCTTCTTTGTAGTTAAATATTTGGCAATTACTAATTATTTGTGTTCAGGGCTTATCTAAGTGTCTTAGACGTGATTCTGCTTCTCTTAATTGTCCGAACAGACACTGGTCATCGGAACAGTGAAATATACCAGGCTATGCAAATAGAGGTGTTACAATTCTCCCCCCCCCCCCTAAAATAAATTTCCTCTTAAAATTTTACCTGATAATCTGTCTCTGAACAACTGTGGGTGCTGTTTCCTCATGTCCTCCTCTTGTTCCCAAGTAGCCTCCTGGCCCAAATGATGGTTCCACAGCACTTTTACTAACGGTATTTGCTTATTCCGTAGCTACTTCAACTCATAAGCCAGAATCTCTATGGGTTCTTCCTCATATGTGAGGTCTGGATTCACTTCAATTTCTTCCATTGGTAGTACATTAAATGGGTCAGATCTATACCTCCTCAACATCGATACATGGAATACATTATGTATCTTTTCCCAACTCTGGAGGTAGTGCCAAACGGTATGCCAAAGGACCCACTCTCTCCAGAACCTCATATGGCCCGATGAAACGAGGACTCAGTTTCCCCTTTCTGCCAAATCTCATAATTCTCTTCCACGGGGAAACCTTGAGGAAAACTTTCTCACCCACTACATACTCAATATCCCTTCTCTTCATATCAATATAGGACTTTTGACGATCTGATGCAGCCTTGAGTCGGTCTCTGATTAATCTGATTTTCTCTTCAGTTTGCTAAACAATTTCGGGCCCAATCATCTTTCTTTCACCTACCTCATCCCAACATAATGGGGTCCTACATTTCCTACCATACAAAGCTTCATATGGAGGCATCCCAATGCTTGATTGGAAGTTATTTTTGTAAGCAAACTCAATCAAAGGCAAGTGTGTGTCCCAACTGCCCTCAAACTCAATCACACAAGCCCGTAGCATGTCCTCCAAAATCTGAATTATCCTTTCAGACTGGCCATTTATCTGTGGTTGGAATGCCTTGCTGAAGTTCAATCTAGTTCCTAGGGCTCTCTGAAGACTACCCCAGAATCTAGAAGTAAACCTAGGATCTCTGTCTGATATGATAGATACTGGCACTCCATGCAACTTTACTATCTCATCAATATACAACTTGGCCAATCGTTCTAGGCTACAGTCCATCTGTACTGGCAGAAAATGAGCAGACTTGGTCAGTCTGTCAACTATAACCCATACTGTATCATGACTCTTCTGTGTCCTCGGAAGGCCCATTACAAAATCCATAGTTATTCTCTCCCATTTTCATTCCGGTACTGGTAGTAGATGTAACAAACCAGCTGGTACTTGATGCTCTACCTTTACTTGCTGATAAGTTAGGCATTTGGAAATAAATTTTGCCACATCTCTCTTTATACCCATCCACCATAATGCTCCTTTAGCTCTCTATACATTTTTGTGCCACTAGGATGCATAGCAAAAGGAGACTCATGTGCTTCCTTCAAAATGATCTGTCTCAAGTCAACGTTATTAGGAATGCACATTCTGCCCTGGTGAAGCAGTAGGCCGTCATCTCTCATTGAGAGTTCAGATTTCTTGCCCTGTCTGACTTCTTCTAACAGTTTCTGATACTTTTGATCATTATGTGCAGCCATTCTGATCTGATCAATCAACACTGGCTGTACATGTCATGCAACTGCTATTTGCCCCTTATCATTAATTTCTAAGCTGGCATGTAATACTCTAAACTTATGTACCATAGACAAAGGAGTAACCCGTAGACTTGTCATAGTCTTGTGACTTAAGGCGTCAGCCACCACATTAGCTTTTCCTAGCTGATAGTCTATCAGACAATCATAGTCTTTTATCAATTCTAACCATCTCCTCTGTCTCAAATTCAACTCCTTTTGAGTGCCCAGATACTTCAAACTCTTATGATCTGTGTAGATGTAGCACTTCTCCCCATACAAATAGTGTCTCCAGATCTTAAGAGCAAATACAATAGTTCCAAGCTCCAAGTTATGTGTCGGATAGTTCCTCTCATGCAGTTTTAGCTGGCGTGATGCATAGGCAATGACATTCCTCTCTTGCATCAATACACAGCCTAACCCATTATGAGAAGCATCGCTGTAAACAATACACTCTTTACTCGGGGTAGGTAAAGTAAGGACTGGAGCCTCAGATAAACACTTTTTCAATTCATCAAAACTCTGTTGGCATTTATCCATCCACTGAAATTTCACATCTTTCCTAAGCAGCTTGGTCAGCGGAGATGCCAACATGGAGAACCCTTTCACAAAACGGTGATAGTATCCAGCTAACCCCAGGAAACTATGAATCTCTGTGATATTTCTAGGTGGCTTCCAATTAAGGACAGTTTCTATCTTGCTGGGATCTACCTTAATACCTTCTGCTGATACTATGTACCCAAGAAGGATATTTCCTTCAGCCAAAATTCACATTTTGATAGTTTTGCATATAGCTGTTTCTCTCTCAAAGTCTGTAGTACAATGCGCAGGTGTCTATCATGCTCCTTTGCACTCCTCGAGTAAACCAATATATCATCTATGAACATCACTACAAACTGGTTGAGGTATGGTCTGAAGATAGTGTTCATTGGATCCATAAAAGTAGCCGGAGCATTAGTTAACCCGAATGGCATAACCAAAAACTCATAATGGCCATAGTGGGTTCTAAAGGTAGTTTTAGGAATACTTTGCTCTTGTACTTTCAGCTGATAATAACCTGATCTCAGGTCAATTTTGGAGAACACAGCTGCACCCCTCAACTGATCAAACAAATCATCAATACGGGGCAATGGGTATCTATTCTTTATTGTCACCTTATTCAACTGCCGGTAGTCAATACATAAGCGGAGAGTGCCATCCTTCTTCTTAACAAATAACACTGGTGCTCCCCAAGGTGACACACTAGGGTGGATAAAGCCCTTGTCAAGCAGCTCTTGCAACTACACTTTCAACTCTTTCAATTCTGCTGGTGCCATTCTATATGGTGTTATAGAGATTGGGTCCACACCAAGCATAACATCAATTTCAAACTGCACCTCTCTTTCTGGAGGTAATCCTGGTAATTCATCAGGAAACACATCCGAAAAGTTACATACTGTAGGGATGTCCCTCAGTGCTGGACTCCCCACTTGGGTGTCTATCACATGTGCCAAATATGCTTCACACCCCTTTCTGATCATTCTTCTGGCTAGTGCAGCCAAAATGATGTTTGATGGCAGTAACTACCTCTCCCCATGTATTACCACATCACAGTATAGAGGGAGACCAAAAGTGACTGTATTCAGTCTACAGTCAATCATCGCGTGATGCCTGGCTAACCAATCCATGCCCAAGATAATATCATAATCTATGAAGGGCATTTCAATCAAATCTGACAGAAAAACATATCCTTTGATCACCAAAGGACAGTCTCTATAGATTCTATTGACCCTAACCTCCTGACCTAATGGACTAGTTACTAGCACATCATAGTCCATTTGTACACACTAGATAGCAGTAGAACACATCACACTATCACTGACATATGAATGTGTGGAGCCAGGATCAAACAACACATACGCATCTTGGTCAAGGATAGAGAAAATACCAGCTACTACATCTGATGTTTCAGCCTCCTCCCTCTGACGCATTGTATAAATCCTTAGTTCTGCTCAAGTACTTAAGGATATTCTTGACAACTATCCAATGTTTCAAACCTGGATTGGATTGAAACCTGCTAGTCAAACTAATACCATGTGCAATATCCGGCCTAGTACACAACATTGCATACATTAAACTTCCAATAGCTGAAGCATATGGAATCCTGGCCATTTTATCTCTTTCTTCTGGTGTCTTTGGAGACATCTCTTTAAAAAGATGGATACTATGTCTCACTGGTAACAATCCTCTCTTGGAATCAAACATGTTAAACCTCTTTAACACCATTTCCAAGTATAAACTTTGGGATAAACCAATTATTCTTTTCGCTCTATCTCTATAGATGCGAATTCCAAAAATATAGTTTGCCTCCCCTAAGTCTTTCATGGAGAATGTATTTGACAATCATACCTTGACAGTTGTTAACCTACCTATGTCATTACCTATTAACAGAATGTCATCTACATATAAGAAAAGGAAAGTGATAGCACTATCACTAACCTTCTTATATACACATGGTTCATCCACATTTTTTATAAAACCAAATGACTTAATGGCTTCATCAAAATGGATGTTCCAACTCCTCGAAGCTTGTTTTAACTCATAAATGGATCACTTTAGCTTGCACACCTTGGAACTATCTTGGGATTAAAAACCCTTAGGTTGTTCCATGAAAATTTTTTTATCAATGTATCCATTGAGAAAAGTTGTTTTGACATCCATTTGCCAAATCTCATAATCATAGTATGCACCTATTGCTAATAAAATCCTAATTGATTTAAGCATGGCAACAGGTGAGAAAGTCTCCTCATAGTCGATCCCTTGCCTTTGATGAAACCCTTTCGCTACTAGCCTTGATTTATAGGTCTCTACCTTTCCATCAGAACCAATTTTCTTCTTGAAAACCCATTTATTCCCTATAGGTACAATACCTTTAGGTGGGTCAACAAGGTCCCAAACTCGGTTCTTATGCATGGAATCAATTTTGGATTTCATAGCTTCAATCCATTTTGAAGAATCTATATCTGATATAGCTTCTTTATAGGTAAGAGGATCATCTCCATGATCTATTTCTTCAAGAGTAAACAACTCTTGTTCATCTTCATGAAGAAAACCATATCTCATAGGTGGGTGAGATATCCTGGTCGATCTACAAGAAATTACTATAGATGTTTCATCAATAGGTGTAGGTTGACTAGATGGATCTATATCTATTTGATATGTTCGTTGGTCAGAATTCCCCAATTCCAACTCTATTTGCCTTCCTTTTCCATCTTCTTGAATAAATTATTGTTCAAGAAATATGGCATCTCTGCTTACCATAACTTTTTTTAATGTAGGCAAATAAAATTATTATCCAAAACTTTCTTTTGGATATCCAACAAATCGATCTTTTTCTGATCTGGTTTCCAATTTATCAGTGTTCAATTTTTTAATGTAAGTTGGACAACCCCAAATCTTAACATGCTTAAGACTTGGTTTTCTTCCATGCCATATCTCATAAGGTGTGGAAGAAACTGATTTTGATGGAATCCTATTCAGAATATGCAAAGCTGATTCTAATGCAAATTCTCAAAAGGAGATTGGCATATCAATACAGCTCATCATACTGCGTACCATATCTAATAGGGTACGATTTCTCCTTTTAGATATACCATTCAGTTTTGGCGTTCCTGGAGGAGTTAGTTAGGAGACAATGCCATGCTCTTTCAATTATTCATCAAATTCAGTACTTAAGTATTCACCTCCATGATCTAATCGAAGAGTTTTACTACTTTTTCCTATTTGATTTTCTACTTCACATTTAAATTCTTTGAACTTTTCAAAGGATTCATGTTTGTATTTCATCAAATACAAATACGCAAATCTTGATTTGTCATTAGTAAAGGTAATAAAGTAATGAAAACCGCCTCTAGCCATTTCCTTAAATGGACCACATACATCACTATGTATCGATTTCAAAATATTTTCAGCTCTTGACCCTTGTCCAACAAAAGGTGATCTAGTCATTTTGCCTTGAAATTCACAAGTTGGAGTAGGTTCAAAGCCCAATGAGGATAAAATCCCTATTTTCTCTAGTTTTGCAATCCTATCTTCTGCAACATGACCTATGTGACACCCCTCACCCGTCTACACTGTAGCCGAGCAAGACATGTCACACTCGATGCCGGAGCACCCTATCTTATCTTACTTTATTTTTTTAATAATTTGTTCACATTATACTTTAATATCAGTTATTTTTCTAAAGAGAAACCAGCGGAGTTTCCCCTATTTTAATTCCAATTGGAATATTTCACTATTCACCTACTTGAAATTTTCAATAAAAAATATCATTCATATTCTCATAATCATCTCATGTTTCAAATATCATCCATATATTTCATTTTCATATTCATTTCCATGCATTTCCATTCATACTCAATTCATATATAAAAATTCTCAAATTACATAAATTTACATGATTTATAAACTAATTACACAAGTTCATAATTTACATAATATACAATTTAATTTTAGATGAAATAACCAATTTATTAATTTACAACATATGCACATTAATTACAATTTCCTAGTTTACATTACAACATAAGAAATATTTATAATATACATAATACATAAAATGACTTATAGAGGCCCTATCTACATGTATTGCTGGGGAGGTGAAAACCTTGAACACTCTGCAGATCAGGACTCCAAAATCTCAGTCTAATATCCACTGGGCTTTATCTTCAGTACCTGCGCGAGGAAACAAATCCATCGCGCTAAGCATTGCTACTTAGTGGTGCGATAATATAACAAAGAAAATAATATACAATAAAGATAAAATCAAAGCAATATTTGGATGGTCAAGAATTAATTTAATTTCGTGTGAGATTGCTAATATTAATTTTCGGTTATCCTAATTTGTCCTTCTTTGAAAATATTTAATGTATAAACTTTATAGTAATAATATATACAACATTCAATTATTTAACAATATTAAATTTAGTCTTAATTTATTATGAGAGACGCATTTGTAATATTTATTTAGGTTCTACTTCTTTTGCAAATCTTCTTATCATTTCACTAATTTATTTCTAGGTATTTTGAATCATTGCATAATAAATAAAATTTTTAAAACTAATTCTAGTTTCTTTCTTATTCATTCATTTAATTCACATTATTCTTAACAAATTTCACTGCCTAAGTAACCTATGATAGGCTGACTAAACTGGATAAGCGGGTCGTTGGCGCTGAACACCGCGGTGCCTTAGGTCGACATACCATGAGACATGAAATGCGAAACGTTAACTACGTATGCAAGCAGTATGGCTAAAAGCCATGATAACATATCAGTATGGCTAAAAGCCATGATAACAAGTAATCGGGCATAAAAGTCATGAGTGCGGGCAAAAAACCTTACGCAGTACTGCTAAAATAATACGCTATTGGCATGCTATCTATCCAATCTGACACACGTGTCTAGGCAATACATGGGCACATTAGTACCTTTAAGGGTTCATAAGTATCATTATTTCCTTATATGTTCCAATTATAATTTATAACGTTTTAATTTTTATTACTAGCAGAAGTATAAATTTCTAAAATACAATTCTACCTAAATTATGCATTCATCATTTTATTCATTCATTATGTCATTCATATTGATCACAATTTATAACAATTATTTTCATGTGTAATTGTACTCAAAGCATTTTTCCTTATCCTTTCTCCAATAATGAGAACTAAAGTATCATTGATATATTCATTTATTCATTACACTATGTATATAAATTATCATTCATATTCCAAGTAATCCATGAACATTTCATGGATTTCAAATTTAACTAAAATTTCCTTAAATCCTAGAGTCACTCAACTTCAAGAATTTAAATTCATTAATCACATTATCTATTAACCATCCTAATAGTTTTTCTAATTTAGTATACCATTTCCTATATCATTGGGGTTATTATTTACTTGACCATTTCCCTTCAAAGGTTGACTTTTAATTCATAATAGATTTGTTAAGCCTAAGTTCACCAAGATACCACATTTTGCATTTTATTTTTGTTGGCATTGATTGCCAAACTCAATTCCTAGCCTCCTAGGTTTTATTTCAAATTTTTAGAACTTGAGGTCTAAATTCAGTGTTCCATTAGATCTGGCTACAGTAAAAATTTGATAAAACTTTCTTCTTGAAAGTTGTTCCATTGTAAAAATTTGATAAAAGCATGAGAAATTGAAGCTAAATTGCAAGGAAAATGGTGGAAGCAAAACTCCCATGGAGTTCGGCCATGAAGAGGAAGAAAGTGGAAGATAGCTATTCTAATTTTTAACTCAATTATCTCTTATTTGTCCGTTTTATAATTGCTTGTTTAATTTTTATTCGTGGGGAAATTTTTAATTACATCATTATTATGTCATAATTTAGGTTTTAATTTTTATTAGATTTTCTTTTCTTTTACTCATTTTTAATTAAATTTTTAACAATATTTATTCATATTTTATGTCATAAATCTAATTTACTCGACTGGACAAGTTGGACAAAAATCATCTCTAAAGGCGAAATGACCAAAATGCCCTCTATTTGGCTTAAGGAGCCAAAACTGTTTGTACCGATCTTAAAAATTCTCCTAACCTTTTCTTGGCATTCTAATACTACCTAGGGCACCGTAACTCTTCTCTGGCATCCCAGAAATTATTTCACAGGGTTCACCTTGGGTTTAGGGTCGACAACTGTCTTTACAGTCGCTTCCCATTGGGTCACCAATCGCCGGGGCACCGGCTCATTTAACTTTGTTGTATTTCATTTCTAAAATTTTTCCTTAATTTTTCTTACTATTATTTGGTCTATTTATGACTCCTCACTCTAGTTTAATTGTGAAACCCCTTACCCGTCTACAGTGTAGCTGAGCAAGATATACCACTCAGTGTACCGGAGCACCAATTTATGTTTCAATTACAATTTATCGCTTTTAATTCCTTTATTTACAATTTTTGATAAATTCGAATTTTTTCGCAAATTTTATAGAAAATCCGGCAGAGTGCCAGCTATATATTGAAAAAGACAGTTCTTCTGAATCTGTTTAAAAGCACTTCCAATATAATTTCTAAATCCAAACTCCATTATACACATTTCAAGTCAATCTCAAAATCTCAATCTCAAATCACAACACTACTTTCAGAAATTTTTCTTTTTACCTCATCACTTGAAGCACATTTGTACATATTTCTCAACATTTCATTTATTTACATACATTATATAGAAAATTTTAATAACATGAAATTTTATATATTTACATCATCAAATAATTTCAAGAGTTTATAGTTACAATCCAAAACTAATACAAAATACAAAATACAAAATGCTACCCCACAGTCCTAATATCCTACCATATGCACTGCAGATGTGAGGTGACTCTGGACTCCGGATGCAAATCTGATGGCTCACCCGGTTTGATGTCTGCTGGGCTCCCCAGCTAAGTCTCCAGTACCTACGTATGGTAAAAGTGACGTGCTAAGCAATTCTGCTTAGTGGTGATAATATAAAATAAAATAAAATAAAGTAATTATGCAGAATGATTGATTTCATTTTTGGGTAGACTTAATTTCTGGTATTTATTGCAGTATTATTCAATTAAAATTTGGTAAAAATTTATTATCATTGCCTGAGTAAACCATACTAGTTGACTGGACTGGATAAACGGGTAAACTAGCACTGGGTACTAAGTACCTCGGACCATCACACCATCGGTCACATTGTGTCTCCCGGTGTGCAACAGAATAGCTAATAAGTTGTAATAATTATCAGGGTTAAAACCCAAGTATATTAACTCGAATAACATAGCCAAAGGCTATTATGTCACAAAATGGCATGGGAAGCCATGAAACACAGAATGACATGAAGCCATATGCAGTACTGCTAACAGAACCCTATTGGCATGCCAAGCTATCCAAACCAATGTTGTTAGGTATACTAGGGCATATTACACTTTTAAATTTCACAATTCTTGAAATTTAAGTTTTAGTGTTACTATTCATTTCATTAGTCAACTAAAATGTTGACTTTTGCATAGACAATAGGTATATTGGTTTAAGTATCATCAACATACCACATTTTGCATTTTAAATTTGTTGGTATTGGTTGCCAATACCATTTCTAAACTTAATGTTAATTAGACAGAATTTTCAGTTTTTAAGCTTTGGGTTTACTGTTCCATTAGTCATTTTTGCAGTGGGAATTTGGCAAAATGATAAACATGAAAGTTGTTCATTATTTTTTCTAGTTGAATTTCCTTTTTTGAATCACTCCATTTGGAGTTTTGTAGCTCAAGTTATGGCCCAAAAACCACAACTGGCCGGATTGAAATTTTGTCCAGAATTTCTGGACTGACCAAATCTACATTACTTGGAACAGTGACTGCAACTCACTTTTTGAATATGTTATGGTCATAATTTGGGTTAGGTTTCTTCATGAAAGTTGTTGGTCTATATCTCAGCTTGTTGCTGGTAAAAGTTCAGGTCAATTGGACCTTTCTACGCTGAGTTATGGCTAAATGACCAAATACTATTCATTTGGTCATTTTGCCCAGGCAGAATGTAGGTCACCCAGATTAGGGCAATCTTTTGGTCATCTTGGTTTGGTTTTCTGGGCATGGTTTCTTTACCGAAGTTGTGCCATTATGTGTCTAGTTTCATGTGCAATTGGACTTGCATCAATTGAACCTCTACAATTCAAGTTATTGCTTCCCAAACCTGCTGGACTCATGTCCAGTCCTGTTAGTCACCAAGGGCAGCCACACCAAAGCCAAATCCCACTGCACAATCCACTTCATTTTTTATTCAAACCAAACCAAATGGTCACTAATTGACCATTAAAACCTACTTCCATCATCACATAATCAAAGTCTCATTTTCCACCCCAAACCCTAACTCAAACATTACAATTCATGCATTATCATTGTATTTCTCCAATCCACTTACAAGATGTATATTAAGGGCAGCCATACTAGCATGTTAGCTCTATAAAATTCATCACAAGCATACCCTAACCAAGGCTACTGAAATTTAGGGTTTACATACAAATGGTATTCCATCAATTTCCTTATCATTTGCACTCATTCATGGTTATTAAACATGAATTTAAAGTGAAATTCAAGGTTAGGTACTAACCTTTATGGAGTGAAGTTTCCCCACTTGCTAGGGTTCTTCTTTTCCTTGCCTTTTTTCTCCCGAAAGAATCACCAAGATGCAAGAACACTTTTTTGTATTGTTAGGTTAGGGTTTTGTTGGGTAGAAGTTAGTAAAATCAAGCTTTGAAAAAGCTTGAAAATGGTGGTTATGGAGGAGGGTCACGGCAAGGAAGAAGAAAGGTAGAGAGATATCTGATTTTTTGTTCATTTTCAACCCATTTTGTCTCTTTAAGATAAGTTTATGCCATGTGTCCATATTGGATAGGTTAGGAGAATCTTAATAACATCATTATGATGTCATGAGCCCATTTTCTTTCATTTTCTCATCTTTTCTTGTCTATTTAATTACAATTAAATTTTTAACAACATTTATTCATATTTTATGTTATATAAATTATTTATTTAACTGAAAAAGTTGGCGAAAAATCATCTCTGAAGATGAAATGATCAAAATGCCCTCCGTTTGGCTTAACGAGCCAAAATTGTCTGTACCGATTGAAAATTTTTCCTAAGCATTTCCTTGGCAATTTAATGCCATAAGAACCTCAATGACCCTTCTCTGGAGTCCCAAAAATTATTTTATAATTTTTCCCTTGGGTCTAGGGCTCCTAGTTGCGAGAACCGCAACTTTTCACTAGGTTACCCATCGCTAGGGCACTGGCTCATTTAACTTGGTTGTATTTTATTTTTAAAATTTTTCCTAAATTTTTCTTATTAATATTTGAGTTAATTATGGTTCCTCACTTTAGTTTAAATATTTTTCCGGACGTTCTAGCTGTCCGAATTGACATTGGTCATCGGAACAATAGAATGTACGGAGTTGCTACAAGGAGGGTGTTACAACTCTTCCCCTCTAATAAAAATTCCGTCCTCAAAATTTACCTAATGCAAACAGTTGAGGGAACTGTTGCCTCATCATCTCTTCACTTTCCCAAGTTGCTTCTTTAGTGTTGTGGTGCCTTCAAAGCACTTTCACCAGTGGAATTTGTTTATTTCTCAGTTCCTTCACTTCCCGAGCTAGGATCTGTATAGGTTCTTCTGTATATGTCATGTCCGGTTGGATTTCAATCTCTTCCATGTAAATGACATATGAAGGGTTTAAGCGATATCTTCTCAGAATAGAAACATGAAATACATTATGTATTTTATCCAGTTCTGGTGGTAAAGCTAGCCAATAGGCCACTGGTCCCACACGTTCAATGACTTCATATGGGCCAATGAACCTAGGGCTTAACTTACCCTTTCTTCCAAACCTCAGTACTTTCTTCCAAACCTCAGTACTTTCTTCCACGGTGAGACTTTGAGAAACACTTTATCACCAACTACATACTCTATCTCTTTTCTCTTTAAGTCGGCATAAGATTTCTGTCTATTTGAGGCAACCTTCAAGTTAGCTTTGATTATCTTTACTTTTTCCTCAGTCTGTTTCGCCAGGTCTGGTCCTACCAGCTTATCTTTGCCCAATTCAATCCAACACACTGGGGTTCTACATTTCCTTCCGTACAGTGCTTCATATGGAGCCATTTGAATGCTAGCTTGGTAGATATTGTTTTATGCGAATTCTGCTAGTGGGAGGTATCTATCCCAACTCCCCTCAAACTCAATGACACAACTCCTCAGCATATCCTCCAGGATCTATCACATAATTCACATTGTTACTATCATTTCAATTTATTAATTGTGAAAATTCAATTACTTCTTAAGTTTACCTGGATTACTCATTCTGACTGTCCATCCGTCTAAGGATGAAAAGCCATGCTAAAACGGAGTTGTATGCCCAAGGCTTCTTGCAACTTTTTCCAGAATCTCGATGTAAACCTTGGGTCTCAGTTAGATATGATGAAAAGTGGGATTCCATGCAGTCTAACTATCTCACTGATATACAATTCTACTAGCCTCTCCAGTGAGTAGTCAGTCCTAACTGGCAGAAAATGTGCTGACTTCGTCAATCTATCCACTATCACCCACACTGCATCATGCTTTTTTTGGGTGAGAGGTAGACCACTAACAAAATCCATAGTGACCCGGTCCCATTTCCATTCAGGTATGCTTATAGGTCAGAGTAACCTCGATGGAACTTGATGTTCTGCTGTAACTTGCTGACATGTTAAACACTTAGTCACATAGTCAGCTATATCCCTCTTCATACCAGGCCACCAATAATGAGGCTTCAAATCATTATACATTTTCATGCTTCCCGGGTGCATAGCATAAACACTAGTGTGTGCTTTTTTCAGAATAATAGTCTTCAGTTCCCCATCATCTAGTACACACACTCTTCCTTTGTAGTACAGACACCCATCTGTTTTCACCACATAATCAGTTCCTTTCCCTCTGGAATTTTACCCACAATGGTCATTAATTTTTCATATGCCCTTTGCCCATTTTGTATCTGCTGTAGCAGGGTTGGCCTCACTTGCAAGTTAGCTAAAATAGCTCCATCTTGAGCTAAGGACAGACAGGCATTTAGTGATCTTAAAGCTATGATGGACTTCTTGCTTAAAGCATCAGCAACTACATTTGCCTTCCCAGGATGATAATCTATCACACAATCATAGTCCTTTAGGAACTCAATCCATCACCTCTATCTAAGATTGAGCTCCTTCTAGGTTGGCAAATATTTTAGACTCTTGTGATCTGTGTAGATGTAGCATTTTTCACCATACAAATAATGCCTCCATATCTTCAATGCTAAGATAATTGCTGCTAACTCCAGGTCATGAGTAGGGTAGTTTTGTTCATGTGGCCTTAACTGCCTGTAAGCATAGGCGACCACTTTCCCCTCTTGCATCAATACACACCCTAGCCCATTATGTGAGGCATCACTGTAGACCACAAAGTCTTTTCCCAACACTGGTTGTGTTAACACTGGTGCTTCTATCAACATAGCCTTTAGCCTCTCAAAACTGGCTTGGCACTTGTCGTTCCAGCCAAATTTCACATTCTTGTGCAACAACTTGGTCATTGGAGCAGCTATAAGAGAAAACCCCTTCACAAATCTTCTATAATACCTAGCTAGCCCTAAGAAACTTCTGACCTCAGTTGTATTTCTGGGAGGCTTCCATTCCAACAATGCTTTTATCTTTTTAGGATCCACTCTAATCCCCTCAACAGATACTATGTGTCCAAGGAAAGAGATTTCACTCATCCAGAAGTCACACTTAGACAACTTAGCATACAGCTTCTTTTCTCACAGGGTTTGCAGAACAATCCTCAAATGTTCATCATGTTCTTCCCTAGTCTTAGAATACACCAGAATATCATCAATAAAGACCACTACAAACCGATCTAAATATGGATGGAAGATACGGTTCATAAGGTCCATAAATGCTGCTGGTGCATTTGTTAACCCAAACGGCATCACTAAAAATTCATAGTGCCCATACCAGGTTCTGAATGCAGTTTTTGACACATCTGCATCCTTTACCTTCAACTGATGATACCTTGATCTGAGATCAATTTTTGAAAATACACCGGCTCCCTTCAACTGACCAAACAAATCGTCAATTCTGGGCAACGGACATTTATTCTTCATAGTTACTTTGTTCAACTGCCGGTAATCAATACACAATCTCAAGGTTCCATCCTTCTTTTTCACAAACAGCACCGGAGCTCCCCATGGTGACACATTGGGGCATATGAACCCCTTATCGAGTAACTCCTACAACTGAGTTTTCAACTCCATCAATTCAGTGGGTGCCATTCTATAAGGAGCAATTGAAATGGGTGCTATACCGGGCATTACCTCAATAGCAAACTCAACTTCCCTTTCTGGTGGTAAACTAGGCAACTCTTCAGGAAATACATCTGTGAAGTCTCTTACTGTGTGTATCTCACACAAGTTTGGCTTAGCTTTCCTAGTATCAACCACATGTGCTAGGTAAGCTTCACAGCCTTTTCTCATCAATCTTCTTGCAACTGTGGCTGAGATAACATTGGACAGGAAATCTGTCCTTTCACCCACAACATTAATCTCATTACCCTCAGAAGTTTTTAGAGAAATCCTCTTCAATTTGCAATCAACCCTTGCCTGATGACGTGACAACCAGTCCATTCCCAAAATCACGTCAAACTCGTGGAAGGGCAATTCAATTAGGTCTGCCAAGAATTCATACCTCTGAATCTTCAACGGACAACCTTTATACACCTTATTCACTACCACACTGTGGCCCAGTGGATTTGTGACCAGAATGTCTTGATCACTCTCCTCTACTGGAACTCCCCTCTCTATGGGTAGTTTGATGCAAATGTAGGAATGAGTGGATCCTGAATCCACCAATGCATGCACAGAAGTGTTGTAGAGGTAAAACGTACCCCTAATGACATCCGGGGGCATCTTGCTCCTCCTGAGCTCTGATGGAATAGGCCCTGGCAGGTACTCTAGTATCTGGTCTCTTAGCTGACTCGGATGCAGGCCTCAGTGATGGACCAGCTGCCTCAGATTTACTAGGTTTCCTACCTCTTTGTGGTGCAGGAGCAGGTCTGTCAGCTTGTGTTGGAGCAACTGTAGTAGTCCTCTTCGGACAATTCTTGATCTGATGTTCTATAGATCCACACCGTAAGCATACACCGGTCACTCTCCAACAATCCCCATTATGCCACTTCTGACAGTACTGACAGGCAGAAGATGCTGGGGCTGGTCCCCTAAACACCGTTCCTGGAGAGCTGCCCACTGATGGTGTGGACTGGCCTCTCCTAGGTGTGAACTGTGGTCTGGGCCCCTGAGATTGACCCTGACCCTATGGTGGTCCTGAACTCTGAGCAGGAGGACCTTTACTCTTCTTACTGGGAGTAGAAAATGCACTGGACTGACCCAGATCCCTCTTCTGCTGTCTTTCCCTTCCATTTTGTTCATTGATTCGGACCCTTTCCACTTTTGATGCAGCATCTACTTGCTTAGCAAAATCTGTGATGTCCAATGCCGTGATCATGACTTTGATATTGTCATTAAGCCCTTCTTTAAACCTTCTGCACCTCTCTACCTCTGTAGGGACTATCTCCCTCCCATATCAGCTCAGTCTGACAAACTCACGCTCATATTCCACCACTGATAATTGCCTCTATCTCAGACTGATAAATTCCCTTCTTCACTCTTTTAGGTACACTTTGCTAACATATTTCTTCCTGAACTCTGCAAGGAAGAATTCCCAGGTAATCCGTTCTGGCTGCACCTCACTGGTTACTATGTCCCACCACTGATATGCATCATCTTGAAGTAGGGACACAACACCCACCGTGTTCTCGCTGGGTGCAGCTTTAGTTGTTTCAAAGACTGATGGTTCTATCCAACCAGTTTTCTGCTGTTATGGGATCATCCTCCCTCTTCCCAAAGAAGTCCACAGCCCCATGCTTTCGCAGTTTCTCCAGATGAGATTTTTATGGTACTAGTGGAGGTTGTGGCTGTGGTTGTGGTGGTGGAATTACCCCCATCATTTGTCGGTAAAATTCAGTTATTCGCTGAAATAGAGCAAACTGAGGTTGGGCAGGTGCCTCAGTTGCTGGTGGAGCAGATTCTCCCTTGGCCCCAGATTCAACCCTTGGTGGAGCACGACTCTCCACCTCTTCATCAACTGCTCTTTGCGAAGCAAGATCCATATCCTATTCAAAATAAGAAAACAAACAGATCTGCATCAGTGTCACCTCGACACTTACAAATGCAATGCAATGGTATGCACTCTATCTAGGCCCAAAAACGCCTAAACCGATGCTCTGATACCACTAAATGTGACACCCCTTACTCGTCTACAATGTAGCTGAGCAAGATATGCCACTCTGTGTGCCGGAGCACCAATTTATGTTTCAATTACAATTTATCCCTTTTAATTCCTTTATTCACAATTTTTGATAAATCTGAATTTTTTCACAAATTTTATAAAAAATCCGGCAGAGTGCCGGCTGTAAATTGGAAAAAAACAGTTCTTCTGAACCTGTTTAAAAACACTTCTAATATAATTTCCAAATCCAAACTCCATTATACACATTTCAAGTCAATCTCAAAATCTCAATCTCAAATCACAACACTATTTTCAGAAATTTTTCTTTTTACTTCATCACTTGAAGCACATTTGTACATATTTCTCAACATTTCATTTATTTACATACATTATACAAAAAATTTCAATAACATGAAATTTTATATATTTACATCATCAAATAATTTCAAGAGTTTATAGTTACAATCCAAAACTAATACAAAATACAAAATACAAAATGCTACCCCACAATCCTAATGTCCTACCATATGCACTGCAGATGTGAGGTGACTCTGGACTCCGGATGCAAATCTAATGGCTCACCTGGTCTGATGTCTGCTGGGCTCCCCAGCTAGGTCTCCAGTACCTGCGCATGGCAAAAGCTGTCACACCCTACCCCTCTGTAAGGCATAACATGATCCCGTAGTATACCTAATGAATTACCAACTCCGTCTACTGATAATCCATTAAATACACTACAAGGGATTTTAAAATCTTTTCTTACTTCTTTTACAGCGGTGAGCACTATTTACAGGCGTTAAAAACTTTTGTGAACTGAAGTGATAGAACTAACACATTTGAATTATTTGGAATTTCTGTAAAAATTTTGGCAGAGTGCGATCTGTATTTTGGATAAAATAGTTCTTTAGAAAACCTGTAAAAAGCACTTCAATATTTTTCCAAATCTCAACTCCAACATATTTCTCAACACAACATATTTCTCAACTCAAATCCATAGTGATTTTTCAAATTCTGTATGGCGTTATGGAGATTGGATCCACACCAGGCATAACATTAATTTCAAACTGCACTTCTCTTCCCGGAGGTAATCCTGGCAATTCATCAGGAAATACATTTGGAAAGTCATATACTGTAGGGATGTCCTTCAATGCTGGACTCCCTACTTGGGTGTCTACCACATGTGCCAAGTATGCTTCACACCTCTTTCTGATCATCTTTCTTGCTAGTGCAGCCGAAATGATGTTTGATGGCAATAACTGCCTCTCCCCATGTATTACCACATCGCTGTACTGAGGGAGACCAAAAGTGACTGTCTTCAGCCTACAGTCAATCATGGCATGATGCCTAGCTAACCAATCCATGCCCAAGATGATATCATAATCTCTGAAGGGCATTTCAATGAGATCATACAGAAAAGTGTGTCCTTGGATCACCAAAGGACAATCTCTATACATTCTATTAACCCTGACCTCCTGTCCTAGCGGACTTGTTACTAGCACCTCAAAGTCCATTTTTGTACATGGAACAGCAATGCAATCAATGATGATAGCACTCACATAAGAATGGGTAGAACCCGGATCAAATAACACAAACACATTCTGATTAAAAGTTGAGAAGGTACCAGCCACAACATCAGATGTCTCGGCCTCTTCCCTCTGTCTCATTGCATACATTCGATCGAGCAATCGTCTTGCTCGATTGTTTCATCGTGCCTTGGCCGTCATTGGCTACCTCTACCCCTGCCTCTACCTCTGCTGGGTGGTTGTGAACTTCTGGTGACAGGGCTCTAAACTGACCCTTCTGCTGTAGTAGGAGGTGGTCCAACTCTGCGACTACTGGTGTAGTCCTTGGCAAAGTGTCCGGTGCCTCCACAGTTATAACAGGCTCCAATAGCCTTATAGCATATCCCACCATGATTTCTTCCACAAGTTTCACATTGGCGGGGAGGGTAGGAACCTCTAGTACTCTGCTGACCAGATAGGGGAGGCTTCTATCCTGAATATCTTCCCCTACCAGATTTCTTGCCATCTCTGCTATGTCCCCCATAGTTCTTCCTCTTTCCAGTAGGACCACTGGAACTCTGTTCTACAGATTTTCCCTCATTCTCTATCTTCTCTGATTTCTTTTTCTCAGAAGCAGCTTCAGACTCAATTCTTTCTAACTCTAGAGCTTGAGAAATAAGTTCAGAGAAGTTAGTGTGTTTGAAGCCAACTACTTGTAATCTGATACTGGGCTTCAAGCCGGTTTCAAACCTCTTGCATCTCTCCCTGCTGGTAGAAAGTAAACTCACTGGCTCAGACGGGAAAATTCTCTTTCATACTCAGCCACTGATATGTTCCCCTATTTCAGACTTAAGAATTCTTGTAACTTCTGGTCTACATAAGCATCAGGGGCATATTTTTGTCTGAATTCCCTGAGAAAGTCATTCCATGTTAGCACTGCAGGTTCTACCAGACTGTGGGGAATGGTTTTTCACCAGTCATAAACATCCCCCTATAGCAAAGATACTGAGTATTCGAATCTGAGCTCCTCTGTGAAATGCAGTTTCTTGAATATCCTATATATCCTTTCTAACCACTGTTTAGCTTCTAGAGGATCTACTATCCCCTTAAACTCTATAGCCCCATACTTCATCAATTTGTCATATTGCCTAGTAGGAGACTGTGGTTGTACCACTGGTGTCTGCATTGGGACTTGAGTAGGCACATTACCAGCCATTTGTTGGAATATTGCAGCCATCTCACGAGCGAATCGAGCAGAAACTACGGTACTACAGTTGGTGCCACAACCACCGACATTATGTAGGCCTGGGCATCCCTTGCACCTCAGCCTCAATAGATTGATCGATCAACGATCACCCTCTTCCATAGTCAATGCGAGGATTTTAGATCTCCTGAACAAATAACACAAGGAGATTTCCTCCCGTTAGTGCATATTTATAATGTAATGTACTGTATGTATCAAACAATGATGTTGAGCAGTTGTACTATGAAGAAAGAATATTCAAATAACAGTTGAAAATAGAATTTAAAAACTTTGCTCTGATACCACTAAAACATGCCACACCCTACCCCTCTGTAAGGCACAACATGATCCCGTAGTATACCTAATGAATTACTAACTCCGTCTACTGATAATCCATTAAATACACTACAAGGGATTTTAAAAACTTTTCTTACTTCTTTTACAGTGGTGAGCACTATTTACAGGCGTTAAAAACTTTTGTGAACTGAAGTGTTAGAACTAACACATTTGAATTATTTGGAATTTCTGTAAAAATTTTGGCAGAGTGCCATCTGTATTTTGGATAAAACAGTTCTTCAGAAAACCTGTAAAAAGCACTTCAATATTTTTCCAAATCTCAACTCCAACATATTTCTCAACACAACATATTTCTCAACTCAAATCCACAGTGATTTTTCAAAGTCTGAGATACAAGAAATATAATACAATTTTTACAAGCCAAAATAACTCATAATTATTTTACAACTTCAATGTACAATTTTAATTTACAACTGCTCAAAACCAAAAACAATATATACATACAGTTGTCATACATTACAGTACAAAATGCAAAATGTTGGTATACTCATTATACCCGGTAATCTCTCGCTGGAGGTACTAGCAACTTAGTCTGCTGCCCTGTCTGTCTGTCTACCTGTGACAGTAATAAAAAGCTATCGCTGAGACGATGTCTCAGTGGTGCACAACATTAACCAAATACAATTTAAATCACAATTCATAAATCATTTAAATGATGGATATGTAAAATCATAGTTAAATTCAAGACAACGAGTGTCAGAAGGAATTTAACACAATATCACAATAAATCTCAGAGATCAAAGCATAGTTAGCTTCAAAAGACGGTGAATGTCAATAAGGATTTAATTCCATTTCACAATCTCATAATACAATTCAATAAATCACACACATAGCTTAATCATGTTCCAAAGTTCAATTCGTCCCAAAAGCCGATGGCTAATGAGGTATTCAATTCGTCCCAAAAGTCAATGACTAATGAGGAATAACATAGCTAGCTAGCAAAAATATGAGTACTCATCCAATTCGTCCTCAACAGGCACACACCTCAACACTTCAGCCAGAGAGGGAATTCAATTCGTCCCACTAGACAAGCTAGCGAGGAATACAATCAATATACATGATAGCTGTGGTTTCAAACCATTTACAGTGCCTTTCAATCAATAAGTATCCATCAAATATCATTCAAACAATTTTTCATAGTTTCACAATTTAAAACAATAATATACAAATAGTCAAAATTTATTTCAATTGAAAATAATTCAAAAGAAATAGCTGTTGTGCACAAACCTCTGATAATTGTCTCCTGGTCTGGACTCAGTGTTTCCTTTCCTTTCCCTGAGTCTTTGGTAACTGAGAAACACAATTTGAAGTGTTTCAGTACTAAATTAAACTATCTCTATCGATGATGCTTGATAAGAAATTCACTGAAAGCTATTATTTGCTTAATCACCTAATATACCGACCCTCGATGCGTTCTAGGTAAATTAGGTTTTAGTGTCACTAATATGTCACATTCGATAGTGTTTTAGGGTTGGTACACGTTACCAACTACACTTCCTTGTTTAGTGCATTTTATTGCAACTTGCTGGATTCCGGGATACTAGTTTGACCTAGCCGGACAACCTAGTTCCCTCAGTTTTCGGGTTTCGGTCAAAACTATAAACTTGTAGATCTATGTCTTATGGAACTCGGGGCAAAATTTTAGGTCATTATGAGTTATGTAGACCAAGTTATGGTCTTTTTACTATTGCTGGTCAAATGGCATCAAATTAGGTCATTTTAGGTCAAATTTGGTCAACTTTGGTTCGGCCAGTTTTTGGACCCGAACTTGTGCAAGCTGTTTGACTTGCTTATGGTCATTTATGGGCTTTGGTGTCTTCATAATACTTGTAGGTATGGGTATTAACTATTCATGGTTAAAATTTCAGGTCAATTGGACCTGTTTTGAGTGAGTTATGGCCTAAACACCAACTGCTGCCCAATTGGTCAATTTTCAGGTCTCAATTGTACTTAATCCGAATTGGTCATTTTTCATGCTACCTTGCAAGCAGAATTTTGGTATGCTTTCTCAATGAAAGTTGGCACATTTTGTGCCTAGTTTCACCTCCAATTAGTCTCATACCAATTTGAGTTACACATTTAGTTTTATAGGTTAAAATGCACACTGCCCTTCATTACATTGCTTAAACATCTATTCATTACACACTTACCATGCTACAAATCCACCTCTCAACCCCATTCTGTTTTGGTACATTACCAAAACCATTTACCACTTCTCATTAAAATCATTTTGGGCAGAATACAAACATCCTCAACACACCAAATGAAACTCTAATTCACAAAGTCCAAATACAACCACATATACACATAAACATTTCTAATTCTTACATACACTTTACACAACCAATTTACATACATATTCATCAATCCTCAATATCACAATTTATCCAATATCTCCATGAATTCAACATTCATTAAGGAGTCCCAAAGCTGCCGAAATGCTCCATAATGCCAAATTGTCCATAATTTCGTCAACTTCATTTCAAGTGCACAATCACCATATACATGTGGGATTAACTTACTAGGACATTAAATCACCCTACTCAACATGAATCCACATCAAATATATATAAGAATACTTCATCAAATATAGAACTCCATGGCTGTCCAAAATTGGACATATCAAGAACTCAAAACTTAAAAATTCGTTCACAAAGCAAACACCCATAACATGTATACAAACTTTATCAAAGAAATATTCAAAAACTCAAACTTACCTATTGTTGGCACTTGCTTAATCTTCACTAAAACTTCTTAATATTGGTATCTACTTCTTCCTTGTGATGCGGAGGTAATCTTTAATGAAGAAATCTAGATGATTGGAGGCAAATTGAAGGAGTTATTGGAGCTTCATGCAAACGGCAATGGAGGATTCCCATTCTTCATTTCGGCATGGATGGAGGACTTGAATAAGATGATGTTTGAGTGGGAGTATTCTGCCCACTTATGATTATATTTAATCCATATTATAATTATTAGTGGTCCACTCACATAATTTAAATCATTTTATAAGTTTAATGTGCTAATTACAAAATTTTCACTCCACTTTTGGCTATTTGCATTAGGTACCACCAAACTAATTTTTCATTTTATTTTCTAAGTGTAATATTATTTATTTTTAATGGAAATTTAGGTCAAAAGAAAATTCGGGGTGTCAAATGACCATAATGCCCCTGTTCGGGTTATATTCCCGATTTTTCGGTAACACCGGGTTTTGTCTGTTTTTCGATTTCTCACTTTTCCTTGTACTAATACTTTAATTTTTCTTTGATATTTCTAACGATATTTATACTTCAATTGATGTCTCTTTAAGTCCTAAAAATATTTTCCAGGGTTCCTCGCTGTCCAGGGCTAGTCAATGGTCCACGCCGTGACTTCCCGGTGCGGTCATCCATCGCTAGGGTTCTCGGCTCGCTTAACTAGGTTACCTTTCTTTGCTATTATTTTTCCTTTGTTTTTCTTGTGTTTTCTCTACTTGTATTTCATTATTTTATGTCTCCTCACTCATGACGAAGTGTAGTTCTAGGCATCCTAGCTGTCCGGGCAACACTGGTCACCGGAATAGTATAACGCACTACCGAACATAGGGGTGTTACAAAAGCGACGCGCTAAGCAATTCTGCATAGTGGTGACAATATAAATTAAAATAAAATAATTATGCAGAATATATGATTTCATTTTTTGGTAGACTTAATTTCTGGTATTTATTGCAGTATTATTCGATTAAAATTTGGTAAAAATTTATTATCATTACCCGAGTAAACCATACTAGTTGACTGGACTGGATAAATGGGTAAACTGGCACTGGGTACTAAGTACCTCGGACCATCACACCATCGATCACATTGTGTCTCTTGGTGTGCAACAGAACAGCTAAAAAGCTGTAATAATTATCAGGGTTAAAATCCAAGTATATCAGCTCAAATAACATAGCCAAAGGCTATTATGTCACAGAATGGCATGGGAAGCCATGAAACACAGAATGACATGAAGCCATATGTAGTACTGCTAAAAGAACCCTATTGGTATGCCAAGCTATCCAAACCAATGTTGTTAGGTATACTTGGGCATATTACACTTTTAAATTTCACAATTCTTGAAATTCAAGTTTTAGTGTTACTATTCATTTCATTAGTCAACTAAAATATTGACTTTTGTATAGACAATAGGTATATTGATTTAAATATCATCAACATACCACATTTTGCATATTAAATTTGTTGGTATTGGTTGCCAATACCATTTCTAAGCTTAAGGTTAATTGGACAGAATTTTCAGTTTCTAAGCTTTGGGTTTATTGTTCCATTAGTCATTGTTGCAGTGGGAATTTAGCAAAATGATAAACATGAAAGTTGTTCCCTATTTTGTCTAGTTGAATTTCCTTTTTTGAATTACTCCATTTGGAGTTTTGTAGCTCAAGTTATGGCCCAAAAACCACAACTGGCCGGATTGAAATTTTGTCCAGAATTTCTGGACTGACCAAATCTACAGTACTTGGAATAGTGACTGAAACTCACTTTTTGAATATGTTATGGTCATAATTTGGGTTAGGTTTCTTCATGAAAGTTGTTGGTATATATCTCAGCTTGCTGCTGGTAAAATTTTAGGTCAATTGGATCTTTATACGCTGAGTTATGGCCAAATGGCCAAATACTGTTCCTTTGGTCATTTTGCCTAGGCAGAATGCAGGTCACCCGGATTAGGGCAATCTTTTGGTCATCTTGGTTTGGTTTCCTGGGCATGGTTTCTTCACCAAAGTTGTGCCATTATGTGTTTAGCTTCATGTCCAATTGGCCTTGCACCAATTGAACCTCTACAATTCAAGTTATTGCTGCCCAAACCTGCTGGACTCATGTCCAGTCGTGCAGGTCACCAAGGGCAGCCACACCAAACCCAAATCCCACTACACAATCCACTTCATTTTTCATTCAAACAAAACCAAATGGTCACTAATTGACCATTAAAACCTACTTCCATCATCACATGATCAAAGTCTCATTTTCCACCCCAAACCCTAACTCAAACATTACAATTCATGCATTTTCATTGCATTTCTCCAATCCACTTACAAGATGTATATTAAGGGCAGCCATATTAGCATGTTAGCTCCATAAAATTCATCACAAGAATACCCTAACCAAGGCTGCCAAAATTTAGGATTTACATGCAAATGGTATTCCATCAATTTCCTTATCATTTGCACTCATTCATGGTTATTAAACATGAATTTAAAGTGAAATTCAAGGTTAGGTCACTAACCTTTATGTAGTGAAGTTTCCCCACTTGCTAGGGTTCTTGTTTTCCTTGTCTTTTTGCTCCCAAAAGAATCACCAAGATGCAAGAATACTTTTTTGTGTTGCTAGGTTAGGGTTTTTTTGGGAAGAAGTTAGTAAAATCAAGCTTTGAAAAAGCTTGAAAATGGTGGTCATGGAGGAGGGTCCAGGCAAGGAAGAAGAAAGGGAGAGAGAGATCTGATTTTTTGTTCATTTTTAGCCCATTTTGTCTCTTTAGGATAAGTTTATGCCATGTGTCCATATTGGATAGGTTGGGAGAATCTTAATGACATCATTATGATGTCATAAGTCCATTTTCTTTCATTTTCTCATCTTTTCTTGTCTATTTAATTGCATTTAAATTTTTAACAATATTTATTCATATTTTATGTTATACAAATTATTTATTTAACTGGACAAGTTGGCCAAAAATCATCTCTGAAGATGAAATCACCAAAATGCCCTCCGTTTGGCTTAACGAGTCAAAATTGTCTGTACTGATTGAAAATTTTTCCTAAGCATTTCCTTGGCATTCTAATGCCATAAGAACTTCAATGACCTTTCTCTGGAGTCCCAAAAATTATTTTATAATTTTTCCCTCGGGTCCAGGGCTCCTAGTTGCGAGAACCGCAACTTCTCATTAGGTTACCCATCGCTAGGGCATCGCCTCATTTAACTTGGTTGTATTTTATTTCTAAAATTTTTCCTAAATTTTTCTTATTAATATTTGAGTTAATTATGGTTCCTCACTTTAGTTTAAATATTTTTTCCACACGTTCTAGTTATCCGGACCCATATTGGTCACTGGAATAGTAGAATGTACGGAGTTGCTACAAGGAGGGTGTTACATTAATTATAGTTCCAAACATTCTAGCTGTCTGGTCAAACATTAATCACTGAAACAGTCGAATGCATAGACCAGCTAAAGTGAGGGTGTTGCAACCTAATCTTAGGTGCCAAATATATTTTGAACTTGAGTTGATTTTCATCATGGCATTACATTCATTTAGATTGCTTGCATTAGATTTGTATTTAACAATAATAAAGTCCATCATGCATATAACCCGAGCCAACATATTTATTTCTAAAATAAATATTGCAAATATCATTTTTGAACTAAAATTTATAACTATTTCTAGTCAAACTAGATATAGAAATGATGTTCTTAAAAGCATCAGGTACATGCAAAACATTATTTAAATACAAAACATGTCCACACATGTATGAAGATTTAGATCCTATGGCTAAAGCTTCAACAGTTAAGCCATTTCAAACCCAGAGTCTAATATCTCGTGGATCAAGTTACTACTATTTGCTAGTTCCTGCATATTATAAGTAATATGAGAACTAGCACCAGTATCTAAAACCCAAGCTGTAGATAAACTATGAGTATCATCAGAATCTAAATAACAAGACATAGACATACCTTCTGAAGGTTTATCCTTCTTGTCCTTCAGAGAAGCAAAATATTCTGGGCAGTTCCTTTTCCAGTGCCCATCCTTCTGGTAGTGGAAACATTTTCCCTTGCCTTTGTCAGCTTTGGTCTTATCCTTCTGTTTGGCTATCTTCTTGGAAGGTTCAGGAATTTGAGGTTTCTTATTCTTATTGCCCTTCTTCTTTTTAGACTTTTCAACATAAGAAGAAGATGCAATCAAAGCCATCTCTTTTTCTTTATTGCCTAGCATATTCTTTTGGGCAATAACCAGCATGTTAAGCAACCCAGCCAAAGTACACTCTTGCTTTGTCATAGGGAAATTTGTCACAAAATTCTCAAATGACTCAGGTAGGGACTGAAGGATCAAATCCGTCTGCAGTTGGAAATCCATGTGAAAATCAAGATGTTCCAGCTGCTCAATAAGCTGAATCATCTTGTGGACATGATCTCCTACATTCTATCCCTCAAACATCCTCATACGAAATAGTTGTCTAGATATCTCATACCTAGCATTCCTGCTGTGATCAACATACAACTCTTAGAGGTGAAGGAGGATCTTGAAGGAACGGAAGCGTGAAAAACACAAGTTTATACCATTGAATTCAAAAATTTCACCTAGGGTCCATGCATCATGCAAGATTTATTTTTATCTATTTGATTTCAATGATAAACAACATATTAAAACTCTTTTAATATGTTTTTTGGATCTGTATTTGCCATTTAAGATTTTAAAATTAGTCAGATTAATTTTAGAACCCTAGATTAAATCAAGAACGATTACACTAACCTCTTGATGCAATCGCAATGTCCGCGCTTTGAGATTCGTCTTCGTGACACGGATGTTATCCTCTAGCTTGTCCACACCAAGAACACCTATGGCAGCCCTTGAACAGCTTCTAAAGCTTTTTCTATTAATTAAAAATTCAACTTTTTCCGTTTAAGAGATTAGAGATGTAAACAGGACACTAGAAACAATTTCTAGTGTTCTTAATTCAAGAGATTGATGGCTAATCTCTTTGAATTGATGAGAGATGAAGAAGAATAGATGAAAAGCCTCAAAGTGGCATGACAAAGGAGAGGAGTGGCTGCTGGTTATTTTTTTTCTTTTCATAACAACACTTAAATAGCTAGGTTAACACATTAAACCCTTGCCACATGTCACCCTTTGATTAGCTCTAGGTTTAAGTGACCCAATCACATTGTGCCAAGTGTCAAACCTATATTTAATCTTGATTTTAATCATCTTACATGATTAAAAAAACATTTGGCAAGCTTATGTGTAATTGCATGTGTCACCATCTCATGGTGCCACGTGTCACACTGTGAAATGACCAAAATGCCCCTGTGTCTTAATTTTGAGTTCTTAACCCAAAATAATTATTTTTCTTCTTCTAATCAATTTATATCAAATATAAATTAATTAATTAATCTCTATTAATTAATTTCTCATTAATTAAATTCATATTTAAACACTTTAAATATAAATTTAACTTATACTATACATCCAATAATCTAGATTTGGTTTCAAGTCATGCTAGGGACTTTGCAATTTAATTGCAAACCAAACTTATCTAATTAATCAATTAAACTCTTTAATTAAATCATATTTAAATAGGTGATAACTTGTGTATGTGTGTGACTTACTAGGCTCATCACTAATTGGCAATGAGACATGATATCAACTCTTAATATCATCAGAACTCTTTCTTACCATAAATGATTTCTCTAAACCATTTTATGAACCTCATAGACCATGGTTAACACTTAGCATAGCATGCCATGGCCACCCAATTAGTAATAAGGTTTACCTTAAATGAACCTATAATCATATGTTACCATGCATTAGAATCTCTCTGTTACAAAATCCCAACTCAAGCTGGAGTCATGGTTTATGTCAAACTCCATTTACTATGAATATTATATTCTCTTTTAATTCCAGTCCTTGATTAAAAAGATTTTCTCATCAGAAACTCTTTTCTGAATAAATCTATCTGTCCTGGCTAGGAACTTGAAACATCAAGAACAATTAAATGAATATAGGATTTTATCTCTATTTACTTAGAGGAACAGATTCCATCTTGATCAACACCTACCTCCATATATAACTAGTAGGAGCCAACAGATGCCCATATACCCATACACAGTACAAGTATAAAAGCAGTATCAAACTTAAACTATCTATATACAAGATAACTGTGCTATCTCAGGTCTAAAGATTATATGCACTGATATGATTTATGACAAAACATTGACAAGAGTAAACTCCATGTGCTTGTCATAAGTGTCTCTAGTTCGGCCTACTTATCATTTATAAGTGCCTATCATGTTTGTTATATGGCATGAGACTCAGCATTCCATCTTATTTATATCTCATATAAATAACTTGAGAACAAACATGAATACAATCTTTCTGGATAAGTCATGTCCTTATTATGAAGTATCCTCGATTGTGAACCTATTTATGATACTTTGTGCTAGAAATATTGTCACTCATATTCTTAACAACTTAAGAATAATATTTCTAACAAAATATCAATGGACCTTTTCTATTACACATAAATATATTATGTAAACAGAAAAGTGAAAATGCCTTTTATTAATAAAAATATGTACAAGATACATACTAAATGATATGCTCTAGGGCATACTACTAACAGATCTCCCACTAGCACTAGAGCCATTCATTACAATATTTTCAGCTCTTAGCCCTTATCCAACAAAGGGTGATCTAGTCATTTTGCCCTGAAGGCAAGATTCACAAGTTGGAGTAGGCTCAGAGCCCAATGAGGATAGAATCCCCATTTTCTCCAGTTTTGCAATCCTATCTTCTGCAACATGACATAACCTTAAGTGCCAAATATATTTTGAACTTGAGTTTGTTTTCACCATGGCATTGCATTCTTTTAGATCATTTGCATTCAATTTGTGTTTGACATTATTATCCAAATAATTAAGACCATCACCGTCCTTGGAGAGCTGCCTACTGATGGTGTGGACTGGCCTCTCCTAGGTGTGAGCGTGGTCCGGCCCCGAGATTGACCACGACTCGTGGTGGTCCTGAACTCTGAGCAGGAGGACCTTTACTCTTCTTACTGGGAGTAGAAAATGCACTGGACTGACCCGAATCCCTCTTCTGCTGTCTTTCCCTTCCATTTTGTTCATTGATTCGGACCCTTTCCACTTTTGATGCAGCATCTACTTGCTTAGCAAAATCTGTGATGTCCAATGTCGTGATCATGACTTTGATATTGTCATTAAGCCCTTCTTCAAACCTTCTGCACCTCTCTACCTCTGTAGGGACTATCTCCCTCCCATATCAGCTCAGTCTGACAAACTCACGCTCATATTCCACCACTGATAATTGCCTCTGTCTCAGACTGATAAATTCCCTTCTTCACTCTTTTAGGTACACTTTGCTAACATATTTCTTCCTGAACTCTGCAAGGAAGAATTCCCAGGTAATCCGTTCTGGCTGCACCTCACTGGTTGCTATGTCCCACCACTGATATGCATCATCTTGAAGTAGGGACACAACACCCACCAGGTTCTGCTCGGGGTGCGCTTTAGCTTTCAAAGACTCGATGGTTCTATCCAACCGTTTTCTCATCACATGGGATCATCCTCCCTCTTCCCAAAGAAGTCCACAGCCCCATGCTTTCGCAGTTTCTCCAGATGAGATTTCTATGGTACTAGTGGAGGTTGTGGCTGTGGTTGTGGTGGTGGAATTACCCCCATCATTTGTCGGTAAAATTCAGTTATTCGCTGAAATAGAGCAAACTGAGGTTGGGTAGGTGCCTCAGTTGCTGGTGGAGCAGATTCTCCCTTGGCCCCAGATTCAACCCTTGGTGGAGCACGACTCTCCACCTCTTCATCAACTGCTCTTTGCGAAGCAAGATCCATATCCTATTCAAAATAAGAAAACAAACAGATCTGCATCAGTATCAACTCGACACTTACAAATGCAATGCAATGGTATGCACTCTATCTAGGCCCAAAAACGCCTAAACCGATGCTCTGATATCACTAAATGTGACACCCCTTACTCGTCTACAATGTAGCTGAGCAAGATATGCCACTCAGTGTGCCGGAGCACCAATTTATGTTTCAATTACAATTTATCCCTTTTAATTCCTTTATTCATAATTTTTGATAAATCTGAATTTTTTCGCAAATTTTATAAAAAATCCGGCAGAGTGCCAGCTGTAAATTGGAAAAAATAGTTCTTCTGAACCTATTTAAAAACACTTCCAATATAATTTCCAAATCCAAACTCCATTATACACATTTCAAGTCAATCTCAAAATCTCAATCTCAAATCACAACACTATTTTCAGAAATTTTTCTTTTTACTTCATCACTTGAAGCACATTTGTACATATTTCTCAACATTTCATTTATTTACTTACATTATACAAAAAATTTCAATACATGAAATTTTATATATTTACATCATCAAATAATTTCAAGAGTTTATAGTTACAATCCAGAACTAATACAAAATACAAAATACAAAATGCTACCCCACAATCCTAATGTCCTACCATATGCACTGCAGATGTGAGGTGACTCTGGACTCCGGATGCAAATCTAATGGCTCACCTGGTCTGATGTCTGCTGGGCTCCCCAGCTAGGTCTCCAGTACGTGCGCATGGCAAAAGCTGCCACACCCTACCCTTCTGTAAGGCATAACATTATCCCGTAGTATACCTAATGAATTACCAACTCCGTCTACTGATAATCCATTAAATACACTACAAGGGATTTTAAAAACTTTTCTTACTTCTTTTACAATGGTGAGCACTATTTACAGGCGTTAAAAACTTTTGTGAACTGAAGTGATAGAACTAACACATTTGAATTATTTGGAATTTCTGTAAAAATTTTGGCAGAGTGCCATCTGTATTTTGGATAAAACAGTTCTTCAGAAAACCTGTAAAAAGCACTTCAATATTTTTCCAAATCTCAACTCCAACATACTTCTCAACACAATATATTTCTCAACTCAAATCCACAGTGATTTTTCAAATTCTGTATGGCGTTATGGAGATTGGATCCACACCAGGCATAATATTAATTTCAAACTGCACTTCTCTTCCCGGAGGTAATCCTGGCAATTCATCAGGAAATACATCTGGAAAGTCATATACTGTAGGGATGTCCTTCAATGCTGGACTCCCCACTTGGGTGTCTACCACATGTGCCAAGTATGCTTCACATCTCTTTCTGATCATCTTTCTGGCTAGTGCAGCCGAAATGATGTTTGATGGCAATAACTGCCTCTCCCCATGTATTACCACATCATTGCATCGAGGAGACCAAAAGTGACTGTCTTTCACCTACACCAATCATGGCATGATGCCTAGCTAACCAATCCATGCCCAAGATGATATCATAATCTCTGAAGGGCATTTCAATGAGATCATACAGAAAAGTGTGTCCTTGGATCACCAAAGGACAATCTCTATACATTCTATTAACCCTGACCTCCTGTCCTAGCGGACATGTTACTAGCACCTCAAAGTCCATTTTTTTACATGGAACAGCAATGCAATCAATGATGATAGCACTCACATAAGAATGGGTAGAACCCAGATCAAATAACGCAAACACATTCTGATTAAAAGTTGAGAAGGTACCAGCCACAACATCAGATGTCTCGGCCTCTTCCCTCTGTCTCATTGCATACATTCTGATTGGAGCACTGTCTTGCTCTGATTGTTTCACTGTGCCTTGGCTGCCTGCTGGGCTACCTCTACCCCTGCCTCTACCTCTACTGGGTGGTTGTGAACTTCTGGTGACAGGGCTCTGAACTGACCCTTCTGTAGTAGTAGGAGGTGGTCCAACTCTGCGACTACTGGTGTAGTCCTTGGCAAAGTGTCCGGTGCCTCCACAGTTATAACAGGCTCCAATAGCCTTATAGCATATCCCACCATGATTTCTTCCACAAGTTTCACATTGGCGGGGAGGGTAGGAACCTCTGGTACTCTGCTGACCAGATAGAGGAGGCTTGTCCTGAATATCTTCCCCTACCAGATTTCTTGCCATCTCTACTATGTCCCCCATAGTTCTTCCTCTTTCCAGTAGGACCACTGGAACTCTATTCTACAGATTTTCCCTCTTTCTCTATCTTCTCTGATTTCTTTTTCTCAGGAGCAGCTTCAGACTCAATTCTTTCTAACTCTAGAGCTTGAGAAATAAGTTCAAAGAAGTTAGTGTGTTTGAAGCCGACTACTTGTAATCTGATACTGGGCTTCAAGCCGGTTTCAAACCTCTTGCATCTCTCCCAGCTGGTAGAAAGTAAACTCACTGGCTCAGACGAGAAAATTCTCTTTCATACTCAGCCACTGATCTGTTCCCCTATTTCAGACTTAAGAATTCTTGTAACTTCTGGTCTACATAAGCATCAGGGGCATATTTTTGTCTGAATTCCCTGAGAAAGTCATTCCATGTTAGCACTGCAGGTTCTATCAGACTGTGGGGAATGGTTTTCCACCAGTCATAAGCATCCCCCTGTAGCAAAGATACTGAGTATTCGAATCTGAGCTCCTCTGTGAAATGCAGTTTCTTGAATACCCTATCCATCCTTTCTAACCACTGTTTAGCTTCTAGAGGATCTACTGTCCCCTTAAACTCTATAGCCCCATACATCATCAATTTGTCATATTTCCTAGTAGGAGACTGTGGTTGTACCACTGGTGTCTGCATTGGGACTTGAGTAGGCACATTACCAGCCATTTGTTGGAATATTGCAGCCATCTGCTGAGTGGCGAGCAGAAACTACGGTACTACAGTGGTCTTCTTTGAACCACTAACATTATGTAGGCACAGGGCATCCTTGCACCTCAGCCGCAATAGATTGATCGACTGAACGATCACCCTCTTCCATAGTCAATGCGAGGATTTTAGATCTCCTGAACAAATAACACAAGGAGATTTCCTCCCGTTAGTGCATATTTATAATGTAATGTACTGTATGTATCAAACAATGATGTTGAGCAGTTGTACTATGAAGAAAGAATATTCAAATAACAGTGAAAGCAGAATTTAAAAACTTTGCTCGATACCACTAAAACATGTCACACCTACCCCTCTGTAAGGCACAACATGATCCGTAGTGTACCTAATGAATTACTAACTCCGTCATCGATAATCCATTAAATACACTACAGGGATTTTAAAAACTTTTCTTACTTCTTTTACGATGGTGAGCACTATTTCTGAGCGTTAAAAACTTTTGTGAACTGAAGTGTTAGAACTAACACATTTGAATTATTTGAAATTTCTGTAAAAATTTTGGCAGAGTGCCATCTGTATTTTGGATAAAACAGTTCTTCAGAAAACCTGTAAAAAGCACTTCAATATTTTTCCAAATCTCAACTCCAACATATTTCTCAACACAACATATTTCTCAACTCAAATCCACAGTGATTTTTCAAAGTCTGAGATACAAGAAATATAATACAATTTTTACAAGCCAAAATAACTCATAATTATTTTACAACTTCAATGTACAATTTTAATTTACAACTGCTCAAAACCAAAAACAATATATACATACAGTTGTCATACATTACAGTACAAAATGCAAAATGTTGGTATACTCATTAAACCCGGTAATCTCTCGCTGGAGGTACTAGCAACTTAGTCTGCCACATGCATCTGTCTACTGTGTGACAGTAATAAAAAGCTATCGCTGAGACGATGTCTCAGTGGTGCACAACATTAACCAAATACAATTTAAATCACAATTCATAAATCATTTAAATGATGGATATGTAAAATCATAGTTAAATTCAAGACAACGAGTGTCAGAAGGAATTTAACACAATATCACAATAAATCTCAGAGATCAAAGCATAGTTAGCTTCAAAAGACGGTGAATGTCAATAAGGATTTAATTCCATTTCACAATCTCATAATACAATTCAATAAATCACACACACAGCTTAATCATGTTCCAAAGTTCAATTCGTCCCAAAAGCCGATGGCTAATGAGGTATTCAATTCGTCCCAAAAGTCGATGACTAATGAGGAATAACATAGCTAGCTAGCAAAAATATGAGTACTCATCCAATTCGTCCTCAACAGGCACACACCTCAACACTTCAGCCAGAGAGGGAATTCAATTCGTCCCACTAGACAAGCTAGCGAGGAATACAATCAATATACATGATAGCTATGGTTTCAAACCATTTACAGTGCCTTTCAATCAATAAGTATCCATCAAATATCATTCAAACAATTTTTCACAGTTTCACAATTTAAAACAATAATATACAAATAGTCAAAATTTATTTCAATTGAAAATAATTCAAAAGAAATAGCTGTTGTGCACAAACCTCTGATAATTGTCTCCTGGTCTGGACTCAGTGTTTCCTTTCCTTTCCCTGAGTCTTTGGTAACTGAGAAACACAATTTGAAGTGTTTCAGTACTAAATTAAACTATCTCTATCGATGATGCTTGATAAGAAATTCACTGAAAGCTATTATTTGCTTAATCACCTAATATACCGACCCTCGATGCGTTCTAGGTAAATTAGGTTTTAGTGTCACTAATATGTCACATTCGATAGTATTTTAGGGTTGGTACACGTTACCAACTTCACTTCCTTGTTTAGTGCATTTTATTGCAACTTGCTGGATTCCGGGATACTAGTTTGACCTAGCCGGACAACCTAGTTCTCTCAGTTTTCGGGTTTCGGTCAAAACTATAAACTTGTAGATCTATGTCTTATGAAACTCGGGGCAAAATTTTAGGTCATTCTGAGTTATGTAGACCAAGTTATGGTCTTTTTACTATTGCTGGTCAAATGGCATCAAATTAGGTCATTTTAGGTCAAATTTGGTCAACTTTGGTTCGGCCAGTTTTTGGACCCGAACTTGTGCAAGCTGTTTGACTTGCTTATGGTCATTTATGGGCTTTGGTGTCTTCATAAGACTTGTAGGTATGGGTATTAACTATTCATGGTTAAAATTTCAGGTCAATTGGACCTGTTTTGAGTGAGTTATGGCCTAAACACCAACTGCTGCCCAATTGGTCAATTTTCAGGTCTCAATTGTACTTAATCCGAATTGGTCATTTTTCATGCTACCTTGCAAGCAGAATTTTGGTATGCTTTCTCAATGAAAGTTGGCACATTTTGTGCCTAGTTTCACCTCCAATTGGTCTCATACCAATTGGAGTTACACATCTAGTTTTATAGGTTAAAATGCACACTGCCCTTCATTACATTGCTTAAACATCTATTCATTACACACTTATCATGCTACAAATCCACCTCTCAACCCCATTCTGTTTTGGTACATTACCAAAACCATTTACCACTTCTCATTAAAATCATTTTGGGCAGAATACAAACATCCTCAACACACCAAATGAAACTCTAATTCACAAAGTCCAAATACAACCACATATACACATAAACATTTCTAATTCTTACATACACTTTACACAACCAATTTACATACATATTCATCAATCCTCAATATCACAATTTATCCAATATCTCCATGAATTCAACATTCATTAAGGAGTCCCAAAGCTGCCGAAATGCTCCACAATGCCAAATTGTCCATAATTTCGTCAACTTCATTTCAAGTGCACAATCACCATATACATGTGGGATTAACTTACTAGGACATTAAATCACCCTACTCAACATGAATCCACATCAAATATATATAAGAATACTTCATCAAATATAGAACTCCATGGCTGTCCAAAATTGGACATATCAAGAACTCCTCAAAACTTAAAAATTCGTTCACAAAGCAAACACCCATAACATGTATACAAACTTTATCAAAGAAATATTCAAAAACTCAAACTTACCTATTGTTGGCACTTGCTTAATCTTCACTAAAACTTCTTAATATTGGTATCTACTTCTTCCTTGTGATGTGGAGGTAATCTTTAATGAAGAAACCTAGATGATTGGAGGCAAATTGAAGGAGTTATTGGAGCTTCATGCAAACGGCAATGGAGGATTCCCATTCTTCATTTCGGCATGGATGGAGGACTTGAATAAGATGATGTTTGAGTGGGAGTAATCTGCCCACTTATGATTATATTTAATCCATATTATAATTCTTAGTGGACCACTCACATAATTTAAATCATTTTATAAGTTTAATGTGCTAATTACAAAATTTTCACTCCACTTTTGGCTATTTGCATTAGGTACCACCAAACTAATTTTTCATTTTATTTTCTAAGTGTAATATTATTTATTTTTAATGGAAATTTAGGTCAAAAGAAAATTCGGGGTGTCAAATGACCATAATGCCCCTGTTCGGGTTACATTCCCGGTTTTTCGGTAACACCGGGTTTTGTCTGTTTTTCGATTTCTCACTTTTCCTTGTACTAATACTTTAATTTTTCTTTGATATTTCTAATGATATTTATACTTTAATTGATGTCTCTTTAAGTCCTAAAAATATTTTCCAGGGTTTCTCGTAGTCCAGGGCTAGTCAACGGTCCACGCCGTGACTTCCCGGTGCTGTCATCCATCGCTAGGGTTCTCGGCTCGCTTAACTTGGTTACCTTTCTTTGCTATTATTTTTCTTTTGTTTTTCTTGTGTTTTCTCTTCTTGTATTTCATTATTTTATGTCTCCTTACTCATGACGAAGTGTAGTTCTAGGCATCCTAGCTGTCTGGGCAACACTGGTCACCGGAATAGTAGAACGCACTACCGAACATAGGGGTGTTACAAAAGCGACGCGCTAAGCAATTCTGCATAGTGGTGACAATATAAAATAAAATAAAATAATTATGCAGAATGTATGATTTCATTTTTTGGTAGACTTAATTTCTGGTATTTATTGCAGTATTATTCGATTAAAATTTGGTAAAAATTTAGTATCATTACCCGAGTAAACCATACTAGTTGACTGGACTGGATAAATGGGTAAACTGGCACTGGGTACTAAGTACCTCGGACCATCACACCATCGGTCACATTGTGTCTCTTGGTGTGCAACAGAACAGCTAATAAGCTGTAATAATTATCAGGGTTAAAATCCAAGTATATCATCTCAAATAACATAGCCAAAGGCTATTATGTCACAGAATGGCATGGGAAGCCATGAAACACAGAATGACATGAAGCCATATGTAGTACTGCTAACAGAACCCTATTGGTATGCCAAGCTATCCAAACCAATGTTGTTAGGTATACTTGGGCATATTACACTTTTAAATTTCACAATTCTTGAAATTCAAGTTTTAGTGTTACTATTCATTTCATTAGTCAACTAAAATATTGACTTTTGTATAGACAATAGGTATATTGATTTAAATATCATCAACATACCACATTTTGCATTTTAAATTTGTTGGTATTGGTTGACAAACCATTTCTAAGCTTAAGGTTAATTGGACAAAATTTTCAGTTTCTAAGCTTTGGGTTTATTGTTCCATTAGTCATTGTTGCAGTGGGAATTTAGCAAAATGATAAACATGAAAGTTGTTCCCTATTTTGTCTAGTTGAATTTCCTTTTTTGAATCACTCCATTTGGAGTTTTGTAGCTCAAGTTATGGCCCAAAAACCACAACTGGCCGGATTGAAATTTTGTCCAGAATTTCTGGACTGACCAAATCTACAGTACTTGGAACAGTGACTGAAACTCACTTTTTGAATATGTTATGGTGATAATTTGGGTTAGGTTTCTTCATGAAAGTTGTTGGTATATATCTCAGCTTGCTGCTGGTAAAATTTTAGGGCAATTGGATCTTTATACGCTGAGTTATGGCCAAATGACCAAATACTGTTCATTTAGTCATTTTGCCTAGGCAGAATGCAGGTCACCCGGATTAGGGCAATCTTTTGGTCATCTTGGTTTGGTTTCCTGGGCATGGTTTCTTCACCAAAGTTGTGCCATTATGTGTTTAGTTTCATGTCCAATTGGCCTTGCACCAATTGAACCTCTACAATTCAAGTTATTGCTGCCCAAACCTGCTGGACTCATGTCCAGTCGTGCAGGTCACCAAGGGCAGCCACACCAAACCCAAATCCCACTACACAATCCACTTCATTTTTCATTCAAACCAAACCAAATGGTCACTAATTCACCATTAAAACCTACTTCCATCATCACATGATCAAAGTCTCATTTTCCACCCCAAACCCTAACTCAAACATTACAATTCATGCATTTTCATTGCATTTCTCCAATCCACTTACAAGATGTATATTAAGGGCAGCCATATTAGCATGTTAGCTCCATAAAATTCATCACAAGAATACCCTAACCAAGGCTACCAAAATTTAGGATTTACATGCAAATGGTATTCCATCAATTTCCTTATCATTTGCACTCATTCATGGTTATTAAACATGAATTTAAAGTGAAATTCAAGGTTAGGTCACTAACCTTTATGTAGTGAAGTTTCCCCACTTGCTAGGGTTCTTATTTTCCTTGTCTTTTTGCTCCCAAAAGAATCACCAAGATGCAAGAATACTTTTTTGTGTTGCTAGATTAGGGTTTTGTTGGGAAGAAGTTAGTAAAATCAAGCTTTGAAAAAGCTTGAAAATGGTGGTCATGGAGGAGGGTCCAGGCAAGGAAGAAGAAAGGGAGAGAGAGATCTGATTTTTTGTTCATTTTCAGCCCATT
The DNA here is from genome assembly GCF_030052815.1 of Hevea brasiliensis. Lineage (NCBI taxonomy): Eukaryota > Viridiplantae > Streptophyta > Magnoliopsida > Malpighiales > Euphorbiaceae > Hevea > Hevea brasiliensis. The sequence continues at coordinate 54,313,665 of NC_079497.1, read as the reverse complement.
TTGTCTCTTTAAGATAAGTTTATGCCATGTGTCCATATTGGATAGGTTGGGAGAATCTTAATGACATCATTATGATGTCATAAGTCCATTTTCTTTCATTTTCTCATCTTTTCTTGTCTATTTAATTGCATTTAAATTTTTAACAATATTTATTCATATTTTATGTTATACAAATTATTTATTTAACTGGACAAGTTGGCCAAAAATCATCTCTGAAGATGAAATCACCAAAATGCCCTCCGTTTGGCTTAACGAGTCAAAATTGTCTGTACTGATTGAAAATTTTTCCTAAGCATTTCCTTGGCATTCTAATGCCATAAGAACTTCAATGACCTTTCTCTGGAGTCCCAAAAATTATTTTATAATTTTTCCCTTGGGTCCAAGGCTCCTAGTTGCGAGAACCGCAACTTCTCATTAGGTTACCCATCGCTAGGGCACCGCCTCATTTAACTTAGTTGTATTTTATTTCTAAAATTTTTCCTAAATTTTTCTTATTAATATTTGAGTTAATTATGGTTCCTCACTTTAGTTTAAATATTTTTTCCACACGTTCTAGTTATCCGGACTGATATTGGTCACTGGAATAGTAGAATGTACGGAGTTGCTACAAGGAGGGTGTTACATTAATTATAGTTCCAAACATTCTAGCTGTCTGGTCAAACATTAATCACTGAAACAGTCGAATGCATAGACCAGCTAAAGTGAGGGTGTTGCAACCTAATCTTAGATGCCAAATATATTTTGAACTTGAGTTGATTTTCATCATGGCATTACATTCATTTAGATTGCTTGCATTAGATTTGTATTTAACAATAATAAAGTCCATCATGCATATAACCCGAGCCAACATATTTATTTCTAAAATAAATATTGCAAATATCATTTGTGAACTAAATTTTATAACTATTTCTAGTCAAACTAGATATAGAAATGATGTTCTTAAAAGCATCAGGTACATGCAAAACATTATTTAAATACAAAACATGTCCACACATGTATGAAGATTTAGATCCTATGGCTAAAGCTTCAACAGTTAAGCCATTGCCAACCCAGAGTCTAATATCTCGTGACTGCAAGCTACTACTATTTGCTAGTTCCTGCATATTATAAGTAATATGAGAACTAGCACCAGTATCTAAAACCCAAGCTGTAGATAAACTATGAGTATCATCAGAATCTAAATAACAAGACATAGACATACCTTCTGAAGGTTTATCCTTCTTGTCCTTCAGAGAAGCAAAATATTCTGGGCAGTTCCTTTTCCAGTGCCCATCCTTCTGGTAGTGGAAACATTTTCCCTTGCCTTTGTCAGCTTTGGTCTTATCCTTCTGTTTGGCTATCTTCTTGGAAGGTTCAGGAATTTGAGGTTTCTTATTCTTATTGCCCTTCTTCTTTTTAGACTTTTCAACATAAGAAGAAGATGCAATCAAAGCCATCTCTTTTTCTTTATTGCCTAGCATATTCTTTTGGGCAATAACCAGCATGTTAAGCAACCCAGCCAAAGTACACTCTTGCTTTGTCATAGGGAAATTTGTCACAAAATTCTCAAATGACTCAGGCAGGGACTGAAGGATCAAATCCGTCTGCAGTTGGAAATCCATGTGAAAATCAAGATGTTCCAGCTGCTCAATAAGCTGAATCATCTTGTGGACATGATCTCCTACATTCTATCCCTCAAACATCCTCATGCGAAATAGTTGTCTAGATATCTCATACCTAGCATTCCTGCTGTGATCAACATACAACTCTTAGAGGTGAAGGAGGATCTTGAAGGAACGGAAGCGTGAAAAACACAAGTTTATACCATTGAATTCAAAAATTTCACCTAGGGTCCATGCATCATGCAAGATTTATTTTTATCTATTTGATTTCAATGATAAACAACATATTAAAACTCTTTTAATATCTTTTTTGGATCTGTATTTGCCATTTAAGATTTTAAAATTAGTCAGATTAATTTTAGAACCCTAGATTAAATCAAGAACGATTACACTAACCTCTTGATGCACTGCAGCGTGTCTGCGCCTTTGAGATTCGTCTTCAGGACACCAGATGTTATCCCTCTAGCTTGTCCACACCAAGAACACCTATGGCAGCCCTTGAACAGCTTCTAAAGCTTTTTCTATTAATTAAAAATTCAACTTTTTCCGTTTAAGAGATTAGAGATGTAAACAGGACACTAGAAACAATTTCTAGTGTTCTTAATTCAAGAGATTGATGGCTAATCTCTTTGAATTGATGAGAGATGAAGAAGAATAGATGAAAAGCCTCAAAGTGGCATGACAAAGGAGAGGAGTGGCTGCTGGTTATTTTTTTTCTTTTCATAACAACACTTAAATAGCTAGGTTAACACATTAAACCCTTGCCACATGTCACCCTTTGATTAGCTCTAGGTTTAAGTGACCCAATCACATTGTGCCAAGTGTCAAACCTATATTTAATCTTGATTTTAATCATCTTACATGATTAAAAAAACATTTGGCAAGCTTATGTGTAATTTCATGTGTCACCATCTCATGGTGCCACGTGTCACACTGTGAAATGACCAAAATGCCCCTGTGTCTTAATTTTGAGTTCTTAACCCAAAATAATTATTTTTCTTCTTCTAATCAATTTATATCAAATATAAATTAATTAATTAATCTCTATTAATTAATTTCTCATTAATTAAATTCATATTTAAACACTTTAAATATAAATTTAACTTATACTATACATCCAATAATCTAGATTGGTTTCAAGTCATGCTAGGGACTTTGCAATTTAATTGCAAACCAAACTTATCTAATTAATCAATTAAACTCTTTAATTAAATCATATTTAAATAGGTGATAACTTGTGTATGTGTGTGACTTACTAGGCTCATCACTAATTGGCAATGAGACATGATATCAACTCTTAATATCATAAGAACTCTTTCTTACCATAAATGATTTCTCTAAACCATTTTATGAACCTCATAGACCATGGTTAACACTTAGCATAGCATGCCATGGCCACCCAATTAGTAATAAGGTTTACCTTAAATGAACCTATAATCATATGTTACCATGCATTAGAATCTCTCTGTTACAAAATCCCAACTCAAGCTAGAGTCATGGTTTATGTCAAACTCTATTTACTATGAATATTATGTTCTCTTTTAATTTCAGTTCTTGATTAAAAAGATTTTCTCATCAGAAACTCTTTTCTGAATAAATTTATTTGTCCTGGCCAGGAACTTGAAACGTCAAGAACAATTAAATGAACATAGGATTTTATCTCTATTTACTTAGAGGAACAGATTCCATCTTGATCAACACCTACCTCCATATATAACTAGTAGGAGCCAATAGATGCCCATATACCCATACACAGTACAATTATAAAATCAGTATCAAACTCAAACTATCTATATACAAGATAACTGTGCTATCTTAGGTCTAAAGATTATATGCACTGATATGATTTATGACAAAACATTGACAAGAGTAAACTCCATGTGCTTGTCATAAGTGTCTCTAGTTCGGCCTACTTATCATTTATAAGTGCCTATCATGTTTGTTATATGGCATGAGACTCACCATTCCATCTTATTTATATCTCATATAAATAACTTGAGAACAAACATGAATACAATCTTTCTGGATAAGTCATGTCCTTATTATGAAGTATCCTCGATTGTGAACCTATTTATGATACTTTGTGCTAGAAATATTATCACTCATATTCTTAACAACTTAAGAATAATATTTCTAACAAAATATCAATGGACCTTTTCTATTACACATAAATATATTATGTAAACGGAAAAGTGAAAATGCCTTTTATTAATAAAAATATGTACAAGATACATACTAAATGATATGCTCTAGGGCATACTACTAACAGATCTCCCACTAGCACTAGAGACATTCATTACAATATCTTAGACCTATCTTCTCAAGATGTTGGTCTAACTGAGTCTGTGACATAGGCTTAGTGAATGGATCAGCTGGATTTTCAACTGATGCTATTTTTTCCATGGCTGCATCGCCTCGCCCAACTATTTCTCTGATAATGTGGTAACGCCTTTCTATGTGTTTGGATTTCTGGTGAGACCTTGGTTCCTTACCCTGTATGACTGCTCCATTATTGTCACAGTGTAGTGGAACTGCTGACTCAATGGAAGGAACTACTGTAAGTTCTGTCACGAACTTTTTTATCCAAATAGCTTCCTTTGCAGCATTTGATGCAGCAATATACTCAGCCTCTGTAGTGGAATCCGCAGTCGTGCTCTGTTTGGAACTCTTCCAACTGACTGCACCTCCATTACAAATAAACACATATCCAAAGGTAGACTTTCTATAATCGATATCTGATTGGAAATCAGAATCAGTATAACCATCCAATTGCAAGTCTCCACCTCCATAAATCAAGAATAAATCCTTAGTTCTTCTCAAGTACTTAAGGATATTCTTGTGACTATCGATGTTCCAAACCTGGATTGGATTGATACCTACTAGTTAAACTAACAGCATATGCGATATCCGGCCTAGTACACAACATTGCATACATTAAACTTCCAATAGCCGAAGAATATGGAATCTTGGCCATCTTATCTCTTTCTTCAGGTGTCTTTGGAGACATCTCTTTAGAAAGATGGATACCTTGTCTAACTGGTAACAATCCTCTCTTGGAATCAAGCATGTTAAACCTCTTTAACACCTTTTCCAAGTATAGACTTTGGGATAAACCAATTATTCTTTTCTCTCTATCTCTATAGATGTGAATCCCAAGAATATAGGTTGCCTCCCCTAAGTCTTTCATGGAGAATGTATTTGACAATCATACCTTTATAGTTGTCAACATACCTGTGTCATTACCCATCAACAATATGTCATCCATATATAAGATAAGGAAAGTGATAGCACTGTCACTAACCTTCTTATATACACATGGCTCATCCTCATTTTTGATAAAACCAAAGGATTTAATGGCTTCATCAAAACGGATGTTCCAACTCCTTAAAGCTTGTTTCAACCCATAAATGGATCGCTTTAGCTTGCATACCTTGGAACCATCTTGGGATTCAAAACCCCTAGGTTGTTCCATGAAAATGTTTTCTTCAATGTATCCATTGAGAAAAGCTGTTTTGACATCCATCTGCCAAATCTCATAATCATAGTATGCAGCTATTGCTAATAAAATCCTAATTGATTTAAACATGGCAACAGGCGAGAAAGTCTCCTTATAGTCGATTCCTTGGCTTTGGCGAAACCCTTTCGCTACTAACCTTGCCTTATAGGTCTCTACCTTTCCATCAGAACCAATTTTCTTCTTGACAACCCATTTGTTCCCTATAGGTACAATACCTTTAGGTGGGTCAACAAGATCCCAAACTTGATTCTTATACATGGAATCAATCTCGGATTTCATAGCATCAATCCATTTTGAAGAGTCGATATCTGATATAGCTTCTTTATAAGTAAGTGGATCATCTCCATAATCTACTTCTTCATAAGTAGACAACTCTTGTTCTTCTTCATGAAGAAAACCATATCTCACTGGTGGGTGAGATACCCTGGTTGCTCTATAAGGAATAGCTGTAGATGTTTCATCAACGGGTATAGGTTGACTAGATGGATCTATATCCATCTGATCTATTGGTTGGTCAGAATTCTCCAATTCTAACTCTATTTGCCTTCCTTTGCCTCCTTCTTGAACAAACTGTTGTTTAAGAAATGTAGCATCTCTACTTATCACAACCTTTTGTGAAGTAGGCAAATAAAAATAATATCCAAAACTATCTTTTGGATATCCAACAAATCGACCTTTTTCTGATCTGGTCTCCAATTTATCAGTGTTTAGCTTTTTGATATAAGCTGGACAACCCCAAATCTTAACATGCTTCTTCCATGCCATATCTCATAAGGTGTGGAAGAAACTAATTTTGATGGAATCCTATTCAGAATATACAAAGCTGATTCTAACGCAAATCCCCAAAAGAAGATTGGCATATCAGTATAGCTCATCATACTACTTACCATATCCAATAGGGTACGATTTCTCCTTTCAGATACACCATTCAGCTGTGGCGTTCCTGGAGGAGTCAGCTGAGAAACAATGCCATGCTCTCTCAACTATTCATCAAATTCAGTACTCAAATATTCACCTCCACGATCTGATCGAAGAGCTTTAATACTCTTTCCCATTTGATTTTCTACTTCAGATTTAAATTCCTTAAACTTTTCAAAGGATTCATGTTTGTATTTCATCAAATACAAATACCCAAACCTTGATTTATCATCAGTAAAGGTAATAAAATAATGAAAACCCCCTCTAGCCATTTCTTTAAATAGACCACATACATCACTATGTATTACCTCCAAAATATTTTCAGCTCTTAGCCTTTATCCAACAAAGGGTGATCTAGTCATTTTGCCCTGAAGGCAAGATTCACAAGTTGGAGTAGGCTCAGAGCCCAATGAGGATAAAATCCCCATTTTCTCCAGTTTTGCAATCCTATCTTCTGAAACATGACATAACCTTAAGTGCCAAATATATTTTGAACTTGAGTTGGTTTTCACCATGGCATTGCATTCTTTTAGATCATTTGCATTCAATTTGTGTTTGACATTATTATCCAAATAATAAAGACCATCACCGTCCTTGGAGAGCTGCCTACTGATGGTGTGGACTGGCCTCTCCTAGGTGTGAACTGTGGTCTGGGCCCCTGAGATTGACCCTGACCCTGTGGTGGTCCTGAACTCTGAGCAGGAGGACCTTTACTCTTCTTACTGGGAGTAGAAAATGCACTGGACTGACCCGAATCCCTCTTCTGCTGCCTTTCCCTTCCATTTTGTTCATTGATTCGGACCCTTTCCACTTTTGATGCAGCATCTACTTGCTTAGCAAAATCTGTGATGTCCAATGTCGTGATCATGACTTTGATATTGTCATTAAGCCCTTCTTCAAACCTTCTGCACCTCTCTACCTCTGTAGGGACTATCTCCCTCCCATATCAGCTCAGTCTGACAAACTCACGCTCATATTCCACCACTGATAATTGCCTCTGTCTCAGACTGATAAATTCCCTTCTTCACTCTTTTAGGTACACTTTGCTAACATATTTCTTCCTGAACTCTGCAAGGAAAAATTCCCAGGTAATCCGTTCTGGCTGCACCTCACTGGTTACTATGTCCCACCACTGATATGCATCATCTTGAAGTAGGGACACAACACCCACCAGGTTCTGCTCGGGGGTGCAGTTTAGCTGTTTCAGCACTCTGATGGTTCTATCCAACCAGTTTTCTACTGTCATGGGATCATCCTCCCTCTTCCCAAAGAAGTCCACAGCCCCATGCTTTCGCAGTTTCTCCAGATGAGATTTCTATGGTACTAGTGGAGGTTGTGGCTGTGGTTGTGGTGGTGGAATTACCCCCATCATTTGTCGGTAAAATTCAGTTATTCGCTGAAATAGAGCAAACTGAGGTTGGGTAGGTGCCTCAGTTGCTGGTGGAGCAGATTCTCCCTTGGCCCCAGATTCAACCCTTGGTGGAGCACGACTCTCCACCTCTTCATCAACTGCTCTTTGCGAAGCAAGATCCATATCCTATTCAAAATAAGAAAACAAACAGATCTGCATCAGTGTCACCTCGACACTTACAAATCCAATGCAATGGTATGCACTCTATCTAGGCCCAAAAATGCCTAAACCGATGCTCTGATACCACTAAATGTGACACCCCTTACTCGTCTACAATGTAGCTGAGCAAGATATGCCACTCTGTGTGTCGGAGCACCAATTTATGTTTCAATTACAATTTATCCCTTTTAATTCCTTTATTCATAATTTTTTATATATCTGAATTTTTTCGCAAATTTTATAAAAAATCCGGCAGAGTGCCGGCTGTAAATTGGAAAAAACAGTTCTTCTGAACCTGTTTAAAAACACTTCCAATATAATTTCCAAATCCAAACTCCATTATACACATTTCAAGTCAATCTCAAAATCTCAATCTCAAATCATAACACTATTTTCAGAAATTTTTCTTTTTACTTCATCACTTGAAGCACATTTGTACATATTTCTCAACATTTCATTTATTTACATACATTATACAAAAAATTTCAATAACATGAAATTTTATATATTTACATCATCAAATAATTTCAAGAGTTTATAGTTACAATCCAAAACTAATACAAAATACAAAATACAAAATGCTACCCCACAATCCTAATGTCCTACCATATGCACTGCAGATGTGAGGTGACTCTGGACTCCGGATGCAAATCTAATGGCTCACCTGGTCTGATGTCTGCTGGGCTCCCCAGCTAGGTCTCCAGTACGTGCGCATGGCAAAAGCTGTCACACCCTACCCCTCTGTAAGGCATAACATGATCCCGTAGTATACCTAATGAATTACCAACTCCGTCTACTGATAATCCATTAAATACACTACAAGGGATTTTAAAAACTTTTCTTACTTCTTTTACAATGGTGAGCACTATTTACAGGCATTAAAAACTTTTGTGAACTGAAGTGATAGAACTAACACATTTGAATTATTTGGAATTTCTGTAAAAATTTTGGCAGAGTGCCATCTGTATTTTGGATAAAATAGTTCTTTAGAAAACCTGTAAAAAGCACTTCAATATTTTTCCAAATCTCAACTCCAACATATTTCTCAACACAACATATTTCTCAACTCAAATCCACAGTGATTTTTCAAATTCTGTATGGCGTTATGGAGATTGGATCCACACCAGGCATAACATTAATTTCAAACTGCACTTCTCTTCCCGGAGGTAATCCTGGCAATTCATCAGGAAATACATTTGGAAAGTCATATACTGTAGGGATGTCCTTCAATGCTGGACTCCCTACTTGGGTGTCTACCACATGTGCCAAGTATGCTTCACACCTCTTTCTGATCATCTTTCTTGCTAGTGCAGCCGAAATGATGTTTGATGGCAATAACTGCCTCTCCCCATGTATTACCACATCATTTGTCTTGAGGAGACCAAAGTGGTATCTTGACCTCTGATCAATCATGGCATGATGCCTAGCTAACCAATCCATGCCCAAGATGATATCATAATCTCTGAAGGGCATTTCAATGAGATCATACAGAAAAGTGTGTCCTTGGATCACCAAAGGACAATCTCTATACATTCTATTAACCCTAACCTCCTGTCCTAGCGGACTTGTTACTAGCACCTCAAAGTCCATTTTTGTACATGGAACAGCAATGCAATCAATGATGATAGCACTCACATAAGAATGGGTAGAACCCGGATCAAATAACACAAACACATTCTGATTAAAAGTTGAGAAGGTACCAGCCACAACATCAGATGTCTCGGCCTCTTCCCTCTGTCTCATTGCATACATTCTGACCGGAGACCTTGTCTTGCTCTGATTGTTTCACTGTGCCTTGGCTGCCTGCTGGGCTACCTCTACCCCTGCCTCTACCTCTGCTGGGTGGTTGTGAACTTCTGGTGACAGGGCTCTGAACTGACCCTTCTGCAGTAGTAGGAGGTGGTCCAACTCTGCGACTACTGGTGTAGTGAAGGAACGGAAGCGTGAAAAACACAAGATTATACCATTAAATTCAAAAATTTTCACCTAGGGTCACATGCACCATGCAAGATTTATTTTTATCTATTTGATTTCAATGATAAACAACATATTAAAACTCTTTTAATATGTTTTTGGATCTGTATTTGCCATTTAAGATTTTAAAATTAATCAGATTAATTTTAGAACCCTAGATTAAATCAAGAACGATTACACTAACCTCTTGATGTCTTGCAGCGTGTCTGCGCCTTTGAGATTCGTCTTGAGGACACGGATGTTGTCCCTCTAGCTTGTCCACACCAAGAACACCTATGGCAGCCCTTGAACAGCTTCTAAAGCCTTTTCTATTAATTAGAAATTCAAGTTCTGCCTTTTAAGAGATTAGAGATGTAAACAGGACACTAGAAACAATTTCTAGCGTTCTTAATTCAAGAGATTGATGGCTAATCTCTTTGAATTGATGAGAGATGAAGAGAAATAGCTGGAGAGGCTCAAAGTGGCGTGAAAATTGAGAGGAGAGGCTGCTGGTTATGTTTTCTTTTCATAACCACACTTAAATAGCTAGGTTAACACATTAAACCCTTGCCACATGTCACCCTTTGATTAGCTCTAGGTTTAAGTGACCCAATCACATTGTGCCAAGTGTCAAACCTATATTTAATCTTGATTTTAATCATCTTACATGATTAAAAAATATTTGGCAAGCTTATGTGTTATGCCATCTCATGGTGCCACGTGTCACACTGTGAAATGACCAAAATGCCCCTGTGTCTTAATTTTGAGTTCTCAACCCAAAATAATTATTTTTCTTCTTCTAATTAATTTATATCAAATATAAATTAATTAATTAATCTCTATTAATTGATTTCTCATTAATTAAATTCATATCTAAATACTTTAAATATAAATTTAACTTATATTATACATCCAATAATCTAGATTTGGTTTCAAGTCATGCTAGGGACTTTGCAATTTAATTGCAAACCAAATCTATTTAATTAATCAATTAAACTCTTTAATTAATTAATTAAATCATATTTAATTAGGTGATAACTTGTGTATGTCTGTGACTTACTAGGCTCATCACTAATTGGCAATGAGACATGATATCAACTCTTAATATCATCAGAACTCTTTCTTACCATAAATGATTTCTCTAAATCATTTTATGAACCTCATAGACCATGGTTAACACCTAGCATAGCATGCCATGGCCACCCAATTAGTAATAAGGTTTACCTTAAATGAACCTATAATCATATGTTACCATGCACTAGAATCTCTCTGTTACAAAATCCCAAATCAAGCCGAGTCATGGTTTATGTCAAACTCCATTTGCTATGAATATTATGTTCTCTTTTAATTCCAGTTCTTGATTAAAAGATTTTCTCATCGAAACTCTTTTACGAATAAATCTATCTGTCCTGGCCACGAACTTGAAACATCACGAACAATTAAATGAACATAGGATTTTATCTCTATTTACTTAGAGGCAGATTCCATCTTGATCAACACCTACCTCCATATATAACTAGTAGGAGCCAACACATGCCCATATACCCATACATAGTACAAGTATGAAAGCAGTTATCAAACTCAAACTACCTATATACAAGATAAGCTGTGCTATCTCGGTCTAAAGATTATATGCCTTGATATGATTTATGACAAAACATTGACAAGAGTAAACTCCATGTGCTTGTCATAAGTGTCACTGTTCGACCTACTTATCATTTATAAGTGCCTATCATGTTTGTTATATGGCATGAGACTCACCATTCCATCTTATTTATATCTCATATAAATAACTTGGGAACAAACATGAATACAATCTTTACGGATAAGTCATGTCCTTATTATGAAGTATCCTCGATTGTGAACCTATTTATGATACTTTGTGCTAGAAATATTGTCACTCATATTCTTAACAACTTAAGAATAATATTTCTAACAAAATATCAATGGACCTTTTCTATTACACATAAATATATTATGTAAACGGAAAAGTGGAAATGCCTTTTATTATTAAAAATATGTACAAGATACATACTAAATGATATGCTCTAGGGCATACTACTAACAATCTCCCACTAGCACTAGAGCCATTCATTACAATATCTTAGACCTATCTTCTCAAGATGTCGGTCTAACTGAGCTTGTGACAAATGCTTAGTGAATGGATCAGCGGGTTTTTCAGCTGATGTTATTTTTCTGCATGGCTATATCGCCTTGCCTAACTATATCTCTGATAATATGGTAGTGCCTTTCTATGTGTTTGGATTTTGGGTGAGACCTTAGTTCCTTAGCCTGTATGACTGTTCCATTATTGTCACAGTGTAATGGGCTTTGACTCAATGGAAGGAACTCTGTAAGTTACATCACGAACTTCTTTATCCAAGCGACTTCTTTTGCGACATCGATGCGACAATATACTCGACCTCGAGAGTGGAATTTGCGATCGTGCTCTGTTTGGAACTCTTCCAACCGATGCACCTCCATTACAAATGAACACATATCCAGAGGTAGACTTTCTATCATCGATATCGATTGGAAATCGAGAATCGGTATAACCATCCAATTGCAAGTCTCCACCTCCATAAATCAAGAATAAATCCTTAGTTCTTCTCAAGTACTTAAGGATATTCTTGTGACTATCGATGTTCCAAACTGGATTGGATTGATACCGCTAGTCAAACTAACGACATATGCGATATCAGGCCTAGTACACAACATTGCATACATTAAACTTCCAATAGCCAAGCATATGGAATCTGGCCATCTTATCTCTTTCTTGGTGTCTTTGGAGACATCTCTTTAGAAAGGTGGATACCATGTCTCACTGGTAACAATCCTCTCTTGGAATCAAGCATGTTAAACCTCTTTAACACCTTTTTCCAAGTATAGACTTTGGGATAAACCAATTATTCTTTCGCTCTATCTCTATAGATGCGAATCCCAAGAATATAGGTTGCCTCCCTAAGTCTTTCATGGAGAATGTATTTGATAACCATACCTTTATAGTCGTCAACATACTGTATCATTACCCATCAACGGTATGTCATCCACATATAAGACAAGGAAAGTGATAGCACTGTCACTAACCTTCTTATATACACATGGCTCATCCTCATTTTTGATAAAACCAAAAGATTTAATAGCTTCATCAAAACGGATGTTCCAACTCCTCGAAGCTTGTTTCAACCCATAAATGGATCGCTTTAGCTTGCATACCTTGGAACCATCTTGGGATTCAAATCCCTTAGGCTGTTCCATGAAAATGTTTTCTTCAATGTATCCATTGATAAAAGCTGTTTTGACATCCATCTGCCAAATCTCATAATCATAGTATGCACCTATTGCTAGTAAAATCCCAATTGATTTAAGCATGGCAACAGGCGAGAAAGTCTCCTCATAGTCGATTCCTTGCCTTTGGCGAAACCCTTTCGCTACTAGCCTTGCCTTATAGGTCTCTACCTTTCCATCAGAACCAATTTTCTTCTTGAAAACCCATTTGTTCCCTATAGGTACAATACCTTCAGGTGGGTCAACAAGATCCCAAACTTGATTCTTATACATGGAATCAATCTCGGATTTCATAGCATCAATCCATTTTGAAGAGTCTATATCTGATATAGCTTCTTCATAGGTAAGTGGATCATCTCCATGATCTACTTCTTCATGAGTAGACAACTCTTGTTCTTCTTCATGAAGAAAACCATATCTCACTGGTGGGTGAGATACCCTGGTTGTTCTACGAGGAGCAGCTGTAGATGTTTCATCAATGGGTATAGGTTGACTAGATGGATCTATATCCATCTTATCACATTGGTTGGTCGAATTCTCCAATTCTAACTCTATTTGCCTTCCTTTGCCTCCTTCTTGAACAATCTGTTGTTCAAGAAATGTGGCATCTCTACTTATCACAACCTTTTGTGAAGTAGGCAAATAAAAATAATATCCAAAATTATCTTTTGGATATCCAACAAATTGACCTCTTTCTGATCTGGTCTCCAATTTATCAGTGTTCAGCTTTTTGATATAAGCTGGACAACCCCAAATCTTAACATGCTTAAGACTTGGTTTTCTTCCATGCCATATCTCATAAGGTGTGGAAGAAACTGATTTTGATGGAATCCTATTCAGAATATATAAAGTGATTCTAATGCAAATCCCCAAAAAGATTGGCATATAAGTATAGCTCATCATACTACGTACCATATCCAATAGGGTACGATTTCTCCTTTCAGATACACCATTTAGCTGTGGCGTTCCTGGATGAGTCAGCTGAGAAACAATGCCATGCTCTCTCCTGGATGAGTCAGCTGAGAAACAATGCCATGCTCTCTCAAGTATTCATCAAATTCAGTACTCAAATATTCACCTCCGCGATCTGATCGAAGAGCTTTAATATTCTTTCCTGTTTGATTTTCTACTTCAGATTTAAATTCTTTGAACTTTTCAAAAGATTCATGTTTGTATTTCATCAAATACAAATACCCAAACCTTGATTTATCATCAGTAAAGGTAATAAAATAATGAAAGCCCCCTCTAGCCATTTCTTTAAACGGACCACATACATCACTATGTATTAGTTCCAAAATATTTTCAGCTCTTAGCCCTTGTCCAACAAAGGGTGATCTAGTCATTTTGCCTTGAAGGCAAGATTCACAAGTTGGAGTAGGCTCAGAGCCCAATGAGGATAGAATCCCCATTTTCTCCAATTTTGCAATCCTATCTTCTGCAACATGACATAACCTTAAGTGCCAAATATATTTTGAACTTGAGTTGGTTTTCACCATGGCATTGCATTCATTGATTGCTATACTGCGGCGATGGAAACTCTTTCTTCTTGGCAATGGAAACACTTTCCTATTGGCAATGGAAACACTTTCTGTTGGCGGTGGAAACACTTTCCTTTGCCTTCATCACTTTAGTCTTCCTTTTCTGTTTAGCTATTTTCTTAGAAGGACCGAGAATCGAGGTTTCTTTTTCTTATTGCCCTTCTTCTTGTTGGACTTTCCAGTGAAGAAGATGCAACAAAGCTACCTCTTTTCCTTTATTGCTGCATATTCTCTTGGGCAATAACCAGCATGTTGAGTAAACCAGCTAAGGTGCATTCCTGTCTAGTCATATGGAAATTTGTCACAAAATTCCCAAAAGACTCAGGAAGGGACTGAAGGATCAAATCCGTTAGTAGTTGGAAATCCATGTGGAAGTCGGGATGTTCCAAGCGCTCAATCACCGAATCATCTTGTAGACATGATCTCCAACATTACGTCCCTCGGACATTCTCATGCGGAATAGTGCCTAGATATCTCATACCTAGCATTTCTGTGCTCACCATACAACTCTTGTAGGTGAAGGAGGATCTCTCTTGCACTCTGTATGTTTCCATCTTTATACGTAACTCATTACTCATGGAAGCAAGCATGTAACACTTAGCTCTCATATTATGCTCCTTCCACTTGTCCAAAGTTTCATGTTCCTCTTGTGTGGCCTCTGGAGGTAAGGGACCAGGAACATTTGAATCTAGAACATATCCTATATGTTCAAGGTTCAGACAAGTTTCAAATTTCTTAGCCAATCAGATGATTAGGTCCTGTCAACTGTTGTGATCAAGTATGCTTGCAAGGATATTGGATGGTGGTGGTTGTTACGTGCTCATTATTATCAGAAAATTAATTGCAGAAAATAACCAGATTAATTAGTAAATGTATCATGAAATTAACCAAAATGATTATGGTCTTTTAATCAAATTGGTCCTCCCACTAACTTAGCGAATCCTACACTTCCAAAGTAGAAAACGGAAATCCTAGTTGGATGGATTTCTAGTGGGTGATTGAATTCTTATAATTCTATTGATCATCCTCGGTACATCTATTATTGGAATTACAATAAACTATAAGTGAGCAACTCCTTGCCCATCACATCTCATGTGAGGTTCAATCCTTTACCTAGCCCCTAATGCTCAAAATCTCAGGTACATCCATTATTGACTTATCTTGTATTAGTTAAGTTGATCCCATTGAGCGATAATTATGCAAATAATTTTATTGTACTCAGGTACATCCAATATTGGCCACCAAACCATTTACATATTTACAACATCTCATGCTTAACAATTATTCTTAAGAAAATCTCTTAAATTAATTGCATCTCATGCAACTATTTAAAATTTCTTAAAATAATTGCCCCAATGGAGGGCTTATGTTATAATTACTTTAATTATAGCATTTCCAACTTAATCATTTGTTTGGAAGATTTTATAGCCATCCTAATTACTATTAAGGTCTCACTTTGCACATTATCCATTTAGCATGCATATATCATATAATTGCATACATTCCCATACATCTCATGCATTCATGGATAAGCGATAAATATGGTATGATCATGGACTTTTAAGGGATTCAATTCGAGCCACCAAGAATTGAATCGGGGCATTCCTAGGTGCATTTCATTCATTCATTTTACAAGAGTTGCTGAAGGAGTACATAATCAACACTTGATATTGAATTCCTCCCCTTTGGTCCCACCAATGCTCTTGACCTCCTTGAACTTCTTGCAATCCAATATTACATAGTAATCCTTGGCATACCAAGGCGAATTTACAAGAACTTAAATAAATGAAATTACAACCCAAAAATTATTACAAACTTAATAATACATGCCCAAAATAAATTAAAATAAATTAATTAATTTACAATCCCAAAGAAACATAAAAGAAATAAATCCAATCACATTGGTCTTTTATAGTCCATGATCATCCATCATGCATATCACTATTTAACAATTAAATAAAACATACATACTTAAATTAAATTGAATATCTCATATTCAACTTAAAAATCCAGACTTGAATATGATTCAAATAAATTTAAAAATTCAGATTTGAATCTCATTCAAACAAATTTAAAAATTCATATTTGAATCACATTCAAACAACTTCAAAAATTCAGATTTGAATCACATTCAAACATTTTTTAAAAAATCAGATTTGAATCACATTCAAATATTTCTTAAAAAATCAGATCTGAATTTTATTGAATCAATTTTAAAAAATCAGATTTAAATATGATTCAAACAACTTTAAAAATTCAGATTTGAATCACATTCAAATAACTTTTAAAATTCAGATTTGAATCACATTCAAACAATTTTTAAAATTCTGATTTGAATCATAATTTAATTGTGTGATTAAAACAACTAATTAAACACTTTAATTAGTCAAAGAATAGGCCTTAGATCATACAACAATTGCAGAATTAAAAGCCAAACCTTGAACCACCCAAGGAACCATTGTTGCCGCCACCAATGGTGGCTTCACCATGTGTGACCCCACATCTCATGATCCAACCAGCAATGAATCTCTTGATCTCATGATCAAACACACAATTAAATTATATAATCAACAATCTAAATGGCAAATATAGTGGCTCGATACCAATTGAAGAGGCAGGCGTGAAAAACACAAGATTATACCATTAAATTCAAAAATTTTCACCTAGGGTCACATGCACCATGCAAGATTTATTTTTATCTATTTGATTTCAATGATAAACAACATATTAAAACTCTTTTAATATGTTTTGGATCTGTATTTGCCATTTAAGATTTTAAAATTAATCAGATTAATTTTAGAACCCTAGATTAAATCAAGAACGATTATACTAACCTCTTGATGTCTTTGCGCGTGTCTGCGCCTTTGAGATTCGTCTTGAGGACACGGATGTTGTCCCTCTAGCTTGTCCACACCAAGAACACCTATGGCAGCCCTTGAACAGCTTCTAAAGCCTTTTCTATTAATTAGAAATTCAAGTTCTGCCTTTTAAGAGATTAGAGATGTAAACAGGACACTAGAAACAATTTCTAGCGTTCTTAATTCAAGAGATTGATGGCTAATCTCTTTGAATTGATGAGAGATGAAGAGAAATAGCTGGAGAGGCTCAAAGTGGCGTGACAATTGAGAGGAGAGGCTGCTGGTTATGTTTTCTTTTCATAACCACACTTAAATAGCTAGGTTAACACATTAAACCCTTGCCACATGTCACCCTTTGATTAGCTCTAGGTTTAAGTGACCCAATCACATTGTGCCAAGTGTCAAACCTATATTTAATCTTGATTTTAATCATCTTACATGATTAAAAAATATTTGGCAAGCTTATGTGTTATGCCATGTGTCACCATCTCATGGTGCCACGTGTCACAATGAAATGACCAAAATGCCCTGTGTCTTAATTTTGAGTTCTCAACCCAAAATAATTATTTTTCTTCTTCTAATTAATTTATATCAAATATAAATTAATTAATTAATCTCTATTAATTGATTTCTCATTAATTAAATTCATATCTAAACACTTTAAATATAAATTTAACTTATATTATACATCCAATAATCTAGATTTGGTTTCAAGTCATGCTAGGGACTTTGCAATTTAATTGCAAACCAAATCTATTTAATTAATCAATTAAACTCTTTAATTAATTAATTAAATCATATTTAATTAGGTGATAACTTGTGTATGTGTGTGACTTACTAGGCTCATCACTAATTGGCAATGAGACATGATATCAACTCTTAATATCATCGAACTCTTTCTTACCATAAATGATTTCTCTAAATCATTTTATGAACCTCATAGACCATGGTTAACACCTAGCATAGCATGCCATGGCCACCCAATTAGTAATAAGGTTTACCTTAAATGAACCTATAATCATATGTTACCATGCACTAGAATCTCTCTGTTACAAAATCCCAACTCAAGCTGGAGTCATGGTTTATGTCAAACTCCATTTGCTATGAATATTATGTTCTCTTTTAATTCCAGTTCTTGATTAAAAGATTTTCTCATCAGAAACTCTTTTACGAATAAATCTATCTGTCTGGCCAGGAACTTGAAACATCAAGAACAATTAAATGAACATAGGATTTTATCTCTATTTACTTAGAGAGCAGATTCCATCTTGATCAACACCTACCTCCATATATAACTAGTAGAGCCAACACATGCCCATATACCCATACATAGTACAAGTATGAAAGCGATATCAAACTCAAACTACCTATATACAAGATAAGCTGCTATCTCAGGTCTAAAGATTATATGCACTGATATGATTTATGACAAAACATTGACAAGAGTAAACTCCATGTGCTTGTCATAAGTGTCGCTGGTTCGGCCTACTTATCATTTATAAGTGCCTATCATGTTTGTTATATGGCATGAGACTCACCATTCCATCTTATTTATATCTCATATAAATAACTTGGGAACAAACATGAATACAATCTTTCTAGATAAGTCATGTCCTTATTATGAAGTATCCTCGATTGTGAACCTATTTATGATACTTTGTGCTAGAAATATTGTCACTCATATTCTTAACAACTTAAGAATAATATTTCTAACAAAATATCAATGGACCTTTTCTATTACACATAAATATATTATGTAAACGGAAAAGTGGAAATGCCTTTTATTATTAAAAATATGTACAAGATACATACTAAATGATATGCTCTAGGGCATACTACTAACATGTAGTCCTTGGCAAAGTGTCCGGTGCCTCCACAGTTATAACAGGCTCCAATAGCCTTATAGCATATCCCACCATGATTTCTTCCACAAGTTTCACATTGGCGGGGAGGGTAGGAACCTGCAGTACTCTGTGACGACCGGATAGGGAGGCTTGTCACGAATATCTTCCCCTACAGTTTCTTGCCATCTCTGCTATGTCCCCATAGTTCTTCCTCTTTCAGTGGGACCACTGGAACTCATTCTCTGATTTTCCCTCTTTCTCTATCTTCTCGATTTCTTTTCTCGGGAGCGACTTGGACTCAATTCTTTCTAACTCTAGAGCTTGAGAAATAAGTTCAGAGAAGTTAGTGTGTTTGAAGCCGACTACTTGTAATCTGATACTGGGCTTCAAGCCGGTTTCAAACCTTTTGCATCTCTCCCTGCTGGTAGAAAGTAAACTCACTGGCTCAGACGGGAAAATTCTCTTTCATACTCAGCCACTGATCTGTTCCCCTATTTCAAACTTAAGAATTCTTGTAACTTCTGGTCTACATAAGCATCAGGGGCATATTTTTGTCTGAATTCCCTGAGAAAGTCATTCCATGTTAGCACTGCAGGTTCTACCAGACTGTGGGGAATGGTTTTCCACCAGTCATAAGCATCCCCCTGTAGCAAAGATACTGAGTATTCGAATCTGAGCTCCTCTGTGAAATGCAGTTTCTTGAATACCCTATCCATCCTTTCTAACCACTGTTTAGCTTCTAGAGGATCTACTGTCCCCTTAAACTCTATAGCCCCATACTTCATCAATTTGTCATATTGCCTAGTAGGAGACTGTGGTTGTACCACTGGTGTCTGCATTGGGACTTGAGTAGGCACATTACCAGCCATTTGTTGGAATATTGCAGCCATCTGCTGAGCGAACTGAGCAGGAAACTACGGTACTACAGGGGCTGGTGCTGCTGAACCACTGACATTATGTAGGCCTGGGGCATCCCCTTGCACCTCAGCCTCAATAGATTGATCGACTGAACGATCACCCTCTTCCATAGTCAATGCGAGGATTTTAGATCTCCTGAACAAATAACACAAGGAGATTTCCTCCCGTTAGTGCATATTTATAATGTAATGTACTGTATGTATCAAACAATGATGTTGAGCAGTTGTACTATGAAGAAAGAATATTCAAATAACAGGTGAAAACAGAATTTAAAAACTTTGCTCTGATACCACTAAAACATGTCACACCCTACCCCTCTGTAAGGCACAACATGATCCCGTAGTATACCTAATGAATTACTAACTCCGTCTACTGATAATCCATTAAATACACTACACGGGATTTTAAAAACTTTTCTTACTTCTTTTACAGTGGTGAGCACTATTTACAGGCGTTAAAAACTTTTGTGAACTGAAGTGTTAGAACTAACACATTTGAATTATTTGGAATTTCTGTAAAAATTTTGGCAGAGTGCCATCTGTATTTTGGATAAAACAGTTCTTCAGAAAACCTGTAAAAAGCACTTCAATATTTTTCTAAATCTCAACTCCAACATATTTCTCAACACAACATATTTCTCAACTCAAATCCACAGTGATTTTTCAAAGTCTGAGATACAAGAAATATAATACAATTTTTACAAGCAAAAATAACTCATAATTATTTTACAACTTCAATGTACAATTTTAATTTACAACCTCCTGAAAACCAAAAACAATATATACATACAGTTGTCATACATTACAGTACAAAATGCAAAATGTTGGTATACTCATTATACCAACAGGCACACACCTCAACACTTCAGCCAGAGAGGGAATTCAATTCGTCCCACTAGACAAGCTAGCGAGGAATACAATCAATATACATGATAGCTGTGGTTTCAAACCATTTACAGTGCCTTTCAATCAATAAGTATCCATCAAATATCATTCAAACAATTTTTCACAGTTTCACAATTTAAAACAATAATATACAAATAGTCAAAATTTATTTCAATTGAAAATAATTCAAAAGAAATAGCTGTTGTGCACAAACCTCTGATAATTGTCTCCTGGTCTGGACTCAGTGTTTCCTTTCCTTTCCCTGAATCTTTGGTAACTGAGAAACACAATTTGAAGTGTTTCAGTACTAAATTAAACTATCTCTATCGATGATGCTTGATAAGAAATTCACTAAAAGCTATTATTTGCTTAATCACCTAATATACCGACCCTCGATGCGTTCTAGGTAAATTAGGTTTTAGTGCCACTAATATGTCACATTCGATAGTGTTTTAGGGTTGGTACACGTTACCAACTTCACTTCCTTGTTTAGTGCATTTTATTGCAACTTGCTGGATTCCGGGATACTAGTTTGACCTAGCCGGACAACCTAGTTCCCTCAGTTTTTGGGTTTCGGTCAAAACTATAAACTTGTAGATCTATGTCTTATGGAACTCGGGGCAAAATTTTAGGTCATTATGAGTTATGTAGACCAAGTTATGGTCTTTTTACTATTGCTGGTCAAATGGCATCAAATTATGTCATTTTCGGTCAAATTTGGTCAACTTTGGTTCGGCCAGTTTTTGGACCCGAACTTGTGCAAGCTTTTTGACTTGCTTATGGTCATTTATTGGCTTTGGTGTCTTCATAAGACTTGTAGGTATGGGTCTTAACTATTCATGGTTAAAATTTCAGGTCAATTGGACCTATTTTGAGTGAGTTATGGCCTAAACACCAACTGCTGCCCAATTGGTCAATTTTCAGGTCTCAATTGTACTTAATCCGAATTGGTCATTTTTCATGCTACCTTGCAAGCAGAATTTTGGTATGCTTTCTCAATGAAAGTTGGCACATTTTGTGCCTAGTTTCACCTCCAATTGATCTCATGCCAATTGGAGTTACACATTTAGTTTTATAGGTTAAAATGCACACTGCCCTTCATTACATTGCTTAAACATCTATTCATTACACACTTACCATGCTACAAATCCACCTCTCAACCCCATTCTGTTTTGGTACATTACCAAAACCATTTACCACTTCTCATTAAAATCATTTTGGGCAGAATACAAACATCCTCAACACACCAAATGAAACTCTAATTCACAAAGTCCAAATACAACCACATATACACATAAACATTTCTAATTCTTACATACACTTTACACAACCAATTTACATACATATTCATCAATCCTCAATATCACAATTTATCCAATATCTCCATGAATTCAACATTCATTAAGGAGTCCCAAAGCTGCCGAAATGCTCCACAATGCCAAATTGTCCATAATTTCGTCAACTTCATTTCAAGTGCACAATCACCATATACATGTGGGATTAACTTACTAGGACATTAAATCACCCTACTCAACATGAATCCACATCAAATATATGTAAGAATACTTCATCAAATATAGAACTCCATGGCTGTCCAAAATTGGACATATCAAGAACTCCTCAAAACTTAAAAATTCGTTCACAAAGCAAACACCCATAACATGTATACAAACTTTATCAAAGAAATATTCAAAAACTCAAAATTACCTATTGTTGGCACTTGCTTAATCTTCACTAAAACTTCTTAATATTGGTATCTACTTCTTCCTTGTGATGTGGAGGTAATCTTTAATGAAGAAACCTAGATGATTGGAGGCAAATTGAAGGAGTTATTGGAGCTTCATGCAAACGGCAATGGAGGATTCCCATTCTTCATTTCGGCATGGATGGAGGACTTGAATAAGATGATGTTTGAGTGGGAGTAATCTGCCCACTTATGATTATATTTAATCCATATTATAATTCTTAGTGGTCCACTCACATAATTTAAATCATTTTATAAGTTTAATGTGCTAATTACAAAATTTTCACTCCACTTTTGGCTATTTGCATTAGGTACCACCAAACTAATTTTTCATTTTATTTTCTAAGTGTAATATTATTTATTTTTAATGGACATTTAGGTCAAAAGAAAATTCGGGGTGTTAAATGACCATAATGCCCCTGTTCAGGTTACATTCCCGGTTTTTCGGTAACACCGGGTTTTGTCTGTTTTTCGATTTCTCACATTTCCTTGTACTAATACTTTAATTTTTCTTTGATATTTCTAATGATATTTATACTTCAATTGATGTCTCTTTAAGTCCTAAAAATATTTTCCAGGGTTCCTCGCAGTCCAGGGCTAGTCAACGGTCCACGCCGTGACTTCCTGGTGCGGTCATCCATCGCTAGGGTTCTCGGCTCGCTTAACTTGGTTACCTTTCTTTGCTATTATTTTTCCTTTGTTTTTCTTGTGTTTTCTCTTCTTGTATTTCATTATTTTATGTCTCCTCACTCATGACGAAGTGTAGTTCTAGGCATCCTAGCTGTCCGGGCAACACTGGTCACCGGAATAGTAGAACGCACTACCGAACATAGGGGTGTTACAAAAGCGACGCGCTAAGCAATTCTGCATAGTGGTGACAATATAAAATAAAATAAAATAATTATGTAGAATGTATGATTTCATTTTTTGGTAGACTTAATTTCTGGTATTTATTGCAGTATTATTCGATTAAAATTTGGCAAAAATTTAGTATCATTACCCGAGTAAACCATACTAGTTGACTGGACTGGATAAATGGGTAAACTGGCACTGGGTACTAAGTACCTCGGACCATCACACCATCGGTCACATTGTGTCTCTTGGTGTGCAACAGAACAGCTAATAAGCTGTAATAATTATCAGGGTTAAAATCCAAGTATATCAGCTCAAATAACATAGCCAAAGGCTATTATGTCACAGAATGGCATGGGAAGCCATGAAACACAGAATGACATGAAGCCATATGTAATCGCTATGAGAACCTATTGGTATGCCAAGCTATCCAAACCAATGTTGTTAGGTATACTTGGGCATATTACACTTTTAAATTTCACAATTCTTGAAATTCAAGTTTTAGTGTTACTATTCATTTCATTAGTCAACTAAAATATTGACTTTTGTATAGACAATAGGTATATTGATTTAAATATCATCAACATACCACATTTTGCATTTTAAATTTGTTGGCATTGGTTGCCAATACCATTTCTAAGCTTAAGGTTAATTGGACAGAATTTTTAGTTTCTAAGCTTTGGGTTTATTGTTCCATTAGTCATTGTTGCAGTGGGAATTTAGCAAAATGATAAACATGAAAGTTGTTCCCTATTTTGTCTAGTTGAATTTCCTTTTTTGAATCACTCCATTTGGAGTTTTGTAGCTCAAGTTATGGCCCAAAAACCACAACTGGCTGGATTGAAATTTTGTCCAGAATTTCTGGACTGACCAAATCTACAAGATTGGAGCAGTGGATGAAACTCACTTTTTGAATATGTTATGGTCATAATTTGGGTTAGGTTTCTTCATGAAAGTTGTTGGTATATATCTCAGCTTGCTGCTAGTAAAATTTTAGGTCAATTGGATCTTTATATGCTGAGTTATGGCCAAATGACCAAATACTGTTCATTTGGTCATTTTGCCTAGGCAGAATGCAGGTCACCCGGATTAGGGCAATCTTTTGGTCATCTTGGTTTGGTTTCCTGGGCATGGTTTCTTCACCAAAGTTGTGCCATTATGTGTTTGGTTTCATGTCCAATTGGCCTTGCACCAATTGAACCTCTACAATTCAAGTTATTGCTGCCCAAACCTGCTGGACTTATGTCCAGTCGTGCAGGTCACCAAGGGCAGCCACACCAAACCCAAATCCCACTACACAATCCACTTCATTTTTCATTCAAACCAAACCAAATGGTCACTAATTGACCATTAAAACCTACTTCCATCATCACATGATCAAAGTCTCATTTTCCACCCCAAACCCTAACTCAAACATTACAATTCATTGCATTTCTCCAATCCACTTACAAGATGTATATTAAGGGCAGCCATATTAGCATGTTAGCTCCATAAAATTCATCACAAGAATACCCTAACCAAGGCTGCCAAAATTTAGGATTTACATGCAAATGGTATTCCATCAATTTCCTTATCATTTGCACTCATTCATGGTTATTAAACATGAATTTAAAGTGAAATTCAAGGTTAGGTCACTAACCTTTATGTAGTGAAGTTTCCCCACTTGCTAGGGTTCTTGTTTTCCTTGTCTTTTTGCTCCCAAAAGAATCACCAAGATGCAAGAATACTTTTTTGTGTTGCTAGGTTAGGGTTTTATTGGGAAGAAGTTAGTAAAATCAAGCTTTGAAAAAGCTTGAAAATGGTGGTCATGGAGGAGGGTCCAGGCAAGGAAGAAGAAAGGGAGAGAGAGATCTGATTTTTTGTTCATTTTCAGCCCATTTTGTCTCTTTAAGATAAGTTTATGCCATGTGTCCATATTGGATAGGTTGGGAGAATCTTAATGACATCATTATGATGTCATAAGTCCATTTTCTTTCATTTTCTCATCTTTTCTTGTCTATTTAATTGCATTTAAATTTTTAACAATATTTATTCATATTTTATGTTATACAAATTATTTATTTAACTAGACAAGTTGGCCAAAAATCATCTCTGAAGATGAAATCACCAAAATGCCCTCCGTTTGGCTTAACGAGTCAAAATTGTCTGTACTGATTGAAAATTTTTCCTAAGCATTTCCTTGGCATTCTAATGCTATAAAAACTTCAATGACCTTTCTCTGGAGTCCCAAAAATTATTTTATAATTTTTCCCTCGGGTCTAGGGCTCCTAGTTGCGAGAACCGCAACTTCTCATTAGGTTACCCATCGCTAGGGCACCGCCTCATTTAACTTGGTTGTATTTTATTTCTAAAATTTTCCTAAATTTTTCTTATTAATATTTGAGTTAATTATGGTTCCTCACTTTAGTTTAAATATTTTTTCCACACGTTCTAGTTATCCGGACCGATATTGGTCACTGGAATAGTAGAATGTACGGAGTTGCTACAAGGAGGGTGTTACATTAATTATAGTTCCAAACATTCTAGCTGTCTGGTCAAACATTAATCACTGAAACAGTTGAATGCATAGACCAGCTAAAGTGCGGGTGTTGCAACCTAATCTTAGGTGCCAAATATATTTTGAACTTGAGTTGATTTTCATCATGGCATTACATTCATTTAGATTGCTTGCATTAGATTTGTATTTAACAATAATAAAGTCCATCATGCATATAACCCGAGCCAACATATTTATTTCTAAAATAAATATTGCAAATATCATTTGTGAACTAAAATTTATAACTATTTCTAGTCAAACTAGATATAGAAATGATGTTCTTAAAAGCATCAGGTACATGCAAAACATTATTTAAATACAAAACATGTCCACACATGTATGAAGATTTAGATCCTATGGCTAAAGCTTCAACAGTTAAGCCATTGCCAACCCAGAGTCTAATATCTCGTGACTACAAGCTACTACTATTTGCTAGTTCCTGCATATTATAAGTAATATGAGAACTAGCACCAGTATCTAAAACCCAAGCTGTAGATAAACTATGAGTATCATCAGAATCTAAATAACAAGACATAGACATACCTTTTGAAGGTTTATCCTTCTTGTCCTTCAGAGAAGCAAAATATTCTGGGCAGTTCCTTTTACAGTGCCCATCCTTCTGGTAGTGGAAACACTTTCCCTTGCCTTTGTCAGCTTTGGTCTTATCCTTCTGTTTGGCTATCTTCTTGGAAGGTTCAGGAATTTGAGATTTCTTATTCTTATTGCCCTTCTTCTTTTTAGACTTTTCAACATAAGAAGAAGATGCAATCAAAGCCATCTCTTTTTCTTTATTGCCTAGCATAATCTTTTGGGCAATAACCAGCATGTTAAGCAACCCAGCCAAAGTACACTCTTGCTTTGTCATAGGGAAATTTGTCACAAAATTCTCAAATGACTCAGGCAGGGGCTGAAGGATCAAATCCGTCTGCAGTTGGAAATCCATGTGAAAATCAAGATGTTCCAGCTGCTCAATAAGCTGAATCATCTTGTGGACATGATCTCCTACATTCTATCCCTCAAACATCCTCATGCGAAATAGTTGTCTAGATATCTCATACCTAGCATTCCTGCTGTGATCAACATATAACTCTTAGAGGTGAAGGAGGATCTTGAAGGAACGGAAGCGTGAAAAACACAAGTTTATACCATTGAATTCAAAATTTTCACCTAGGGTCCATGCATCATGCAAGATTTATTTTTATCTATTTGATTTCAATGATAAACAACATATTAAAACTCTTTTAATATGTTTTTTGGATCTGTATTTGCCATTTAAGATTTTAAAATTAGTCAGATTAATTTTAGAACCCTAGATTAAATCAAGAACGATTACACTAACCTCTTGATGCACTGCAGTATGTTCGCCTTTGAGATTCGTCTTCAGGACACCAGATGTTGTCCCTCTAGCTTGTCCACACCAAGAACACCTATGGCAGCCCTTGAACAGCTTCTAAAGCTTTTTCTATTAATTAGAAATTCAAGTTTTTCCGTTTAAGAGATTAGAGATGTAAACAGGACACTAGAAACAATTTCTAGTGTTCTTAATTCAAGAGATTGATGGCTAATCTCTTTGAATTGATGAGAGATGAAGAAGAATAGATGAAAAGCCTCAAAGTGGCGTGAAAAAGGAGAGGAGTGGCTGCTGGTTATTTTTTTTCTTTTCATAACAACACTTAAATAGCTAGGTTAACACATTAAACCCTTGCCACATGTCACCCTTTGATTTGCTCTAGGTTTAAGTGACCCAATCAAATTGTGCCAAGTGTCAAACCTATATTTAATCTTGATTTTAATCATCTTACATGATTAAAAAAACATTTGGCAAGCTTATTTGTAATTGCATGTGTCACCATCTCATGGTGCCACGTATCACACTGTGAAATGACCAAAATGCCCCTGTGTCTTAATTTTGAGTTCTTAACCCAAAATAATTATTTTTCTTCTTCTAATAAATTTATATCAAATATAAATTAATTAATTAATCTCTATTAATTAATTTCTCATTAATTAAATTCATATTTAAACACTTTAAATATAAATTTAACTTATACTATACATCCAATAATCTAGATTTGGTTTCAAGTCATGCTAGGGACTTTGCAATTTAATTGCAAACCAAACATATCTAATTAATCAATTAAACTCTTTAATTAAATCATATTTAAATAGGTGATAACTTGTGTATGTGTGTGACTTACTAGGCTCATCACTAATTGGCAATGAGACATGATATCAACTCTTAATATCATAAGAACTCTTTCTTACCATAAATGATTTCTCTAAACCATTTTATGAACCTCATAGACCATGGTTAACACTTAGCATAGCATGCCATGGCCACCCAATTAGTAATAAGGTTTACCTTAAATGAACCTATAATCATATGTTACCATGCATTAGAATCTCTCTGTTACAAAATCCCAACTCAAGCTAGAGTCATGGTTTATGTCAAACTCCATTTACTATGAATATTATATTCTCTTTTAATTCCAGTTCTTGATTAAAAAGATTTTCTCATCAGAAACTCTTTTCTGAATAAATCTATCTGTCCTGGCCAGGAACTTGAAACATCAAAAACAATTAAATGAACATAGGATTTTATCTCTATTTACTTAGAGGAACAGATTCCATCTTGATCAACACCTACCTCCATATATAACTAGTAGGAGCCAACAGATGCCCATATACCCATACACAGTACAAGTATAAATGCAGTATCAAACTCAAACTATCTATATACAAGATAACTGTGCTATCTCAGGTCTAAAGATTATATGCACTGATATGATTTATGACAAAACATTGACAAGAGTAAACTCCATGTGCTTGTCATAAGTGTCTCTAGTTCGGCCTACTTATCATTTATAAGTGCCTATCATGTTTGTTATATGGCATGAGACTCACCATTCCATCTTATTTGTATCTCATATAAATAACTTGAGAACAAACATGAATACAATCTTTCTGGATAAGTCATGTCCTTATTATGAAGTATCCTCGATTGTGAACCTATTTATGATACTTTGTGCTAGAAATATTGTCACTCATATTCTTAACAACTTAAGAATAATATTTCTAACAAAATATCAATGGACCTTTTCTATTACACATAAATATATTATGTAAACGGAAAAGTGAAAATGCCTTTTATTAATAAAAATATGACCAAGATACATACTAAATGATATGCTCTAGGGCATACTACTAACAGATCTCCCACTAGCACTAGAGCCATTCATTACAATATCTTAGACCTATCTTCTCAAGATGTTGGTCTAACTGAGTCTGTGACATAGGCTTAGTGAATGGATCAGCTGGATTTTCAACTGATGCTATCTTTTCCATGGCTGCATCGCCTCGCCCAACTATTTCTCTGATAATGTGGTAGCGCCTTTCTATGTGTTTGGATTTCTGGTGAGACCTTGGTTCCTTACCCTGTATGACTGCTCCATTATTGTCACAGTGTAGTGGAACTGCTGACTCAATGGAAGGAACTACTGTAAGTTCTGTCACGAACTTTTTTATCCAAATAGCTTCCTTTGCAGCATTTGATGCAAAGAATATACTCACCTACGTAGTGGAATCCATGATCGTGCTCGCTTGGAACTCTTCCAACTGACTGCACCTCCATTACAAATAAACACATATCCAAAGGTAGACTTTTTATAATCGATATCTGATTGGAAATCAGAATCAGTATAACCATCCAATTGCAAGTCTCCACCTCCATAAATCAAGAATAAATCCTTAGCTCTTCTCAAGTACTTAAGGATATTCTTGACAGCTATCCAGTGTTCCAAACTTGGATTGGATTGATACCTATTAGTTAAACTAACAACATATGCGATATCCGGCCTAGTACACAACATTGCATACATTAAACTTGCAATAGCCGAAGAATATGGAATCCTGGCCATCTTATCTCTTTCTTCAAGTGTCTTTGGAGACATCTCTTTAGAAAGATGGATACCATGTCTAACTGGTAACAATCCTCTCTTGGAATCAAGCATGTTAAACCTCTTTAACACCTTTTCCAAGTATAGACTTTGGGATAAACCAATTATTCTTTTCTCTCTATCTCTATAGATGTGAATCCCAAGAATATAGGTTGCCTCCCCTAAGTCTTTCATGGAGAATGTATTTGACAATCATACCTTTATAGTTGTCAACATACCTGTGTCATTACCCATCAACAATATGTCATCCACTTATAAGACAAGGAAAGTGATAGCACTGTCACTAACCTTCTTATACACACATGGCTCATCCTCATTTTTGATAAAACCAAAGGATTTAATGGCTTCATCAAAACGGATGTTCCAACTCCTTAAAGCTTGTTTCAACCCATAAATGGATCGCTTTAGCTTGCATACCTTGGAACCATCTTGGGATTCAAAACCCCTAGGTTATTCCATGAAAATGTTTTCTTCAATGTATCCATTGAGAAAAGCTGTTTTGACATCCATCTGCCAAATCTCATAATCATAGTATGCAGCTATTGCTAATAAAATCCTAATTGATTTAAACATGGCAACAGGCGAGAAAGTCTCCTTATAGTCGATTCCTTGCCTTTGGCGAAACCCTTTCGCTACTAACCTTGCCTTATAGGTCTCTACCTTTCCATCAGAACCAATTTTCTTCTTGACAACCCATTTGTTCCCTATAGGTACAATACCTTCAGGTGGGTCAACAAGATCCCAAACTTGATTCTTATACATAGAATCAATCTCGGATTTCATAGCATCAATCCATTTTGAAGAGTCTATATCTGATATAGCTTCTTTATAAGTAAGTGGATCATCTCCATAATCTACTTCTTCATAAGTAGACAACTCTTGTTCTTCTTCATGAAGAAAACCATATCTCACTGGTGGGTGAGATACCCTGGTTGCTCTATAAGGAATAGCTGTAGATGTTTCATCAACGGGTATAGGTTGACTAGATGGATCTATATCCATCTGATCTATTGGTTGGTCAGAATTCTCCAATTCTAACTCTATTTGCCTTCCTTTGCCTCCTTCTTGAACAAACTGTTGTTCAAGAAATGTGGCATCTCTACTTATCACAACCTTTTGTGAAGTAGGCAAATAAAAATAATATCCAAAACTATCTTTTGGATATCCAACAAATCGACCTTTTTCTGATCTGGTCTCCAATTTATCAGTGTTTAGCTTTTTGATATAAGCTGGACAACCCCAAATCTTAACATGCTTAAGACTTGGTTTTCTTCCATGCCATATCTCATAAGGTGTGGAAGAAACTGATTTTGATGGAATCCTATTCAGAATATACAAAGCTGATTCTAACGCAAATCCCCAAAAGAAGATTGGCATATCAGTATAGCTCATCATACTACTTACCATATCCAATAGGGTACGATTTCTCCTTTCAGATACACCATTCAGCTGTGGCGTTCCTTGAGGAGTCAGCTGAGAAACAATGCCATGCTCTCTCAAGTATTCATCAAATTCAGTACTCAAATATTCACCTCCACGATCTGATCGAAGAGCTTTAATACTCTTTCCCATTTGATTTTCTACTTCAGATTTAAATTCCTTAAACTTTTCAAAGGATTCATGTTTGTATTTCATCAAATACAAATACCCAAACCTTGATTTATCATCAGTAAAGGTAATAAAATAATGAAAACCCCCTCTAGCCATTTCTTTAAATAGACCACATACATCACTATGTATTACCTCCAAAATATTTTCAGCTCTTAGCCCTTATCCAACAAAGGGTGATCTAGTCATTTTGCCCTAAAGGCAAGATTCACAAGTTGGAGTAGGCTCAGAGCCCAATGAGGATAGAATCCCCATTTTCTCCAGTTTTGCAATCCTATCTTCTGCAACATGACATAACCTTAAGTGCCAAATATATTTTGAACTTGAGTTGGTTTTCACCATGGCATTGCATTCTTTTAGATCATTTGCATTCAATTTGTGTTTGACATTATTATCCAAATAATAAAGACCATCATTCATATAACCCGAACCGACATATTTATTTCCAAAATAAATATTGCAAACATCATCTATGAACTGAAATTCATAGCCATTTCTAGTCAAACTAGATATAGAAATGATGTTCTTAAAAGCATCAGGTACATATAAAATATTATCCAAACACAAAACATGTCCAAACATGTAAAAAGATTTAGATCCTATGGCTAAAGCTTCAATAGTTGAGCCATTGCCAATCCGGACTCTAATATCTTGAGAACGCAAGCTGCTGCTGTTTGCTAGTTCTTTCATATCATTAGAAATGTGAGAACTGACACCAGTATCTAAAACCCAAGCTATAGATGAACTATGAGTATCATCAGAATCTAAATAACAAGATATGGACATACCTTCCGAAGGTGTATCCTTCTTGTCCTTCAGAGAAGCAAGATACTCTGGGCAGTTCCTTTTCCAGTGCCCATCCTTTTGGCAGTGGAAATACTTTCCTTTGCCTCTATCAGCTTTAGTCTTCCTTTTCTGTTTAGCTATTTTCTTGTAAGGACCAGGAATCTGAGGTTTCTTTTTCTTATTGCCCTTCTTCTTATTGGACTTTCCAGCAGAAGAAGATGCAACCAAAGCTACCCCTTTTCCTTTATTGCCTGGCATATTCTTTTGGGCAATAACCAGCATGTTGAGTAAACCAGCTAAGGTGCATTCCTGTTTAGTCATATAGAAATTTGTCACAAAATTCCCAAAAGAATCAGGAAGGGACTGAAGGATCAAATCCGTCTGTAGTTGGAAATCCATGTTGAAGTCAAGATGTTCCAACTACTCAATCAGCCGAATCATCTTGTGGACATGATCCCCAACATTCAGTCCCTCAGACATCCTCATATGGAATAGCTGTCTAGATATCTCATACCTAGCATTCCTGTTGTGCTCACCATACAACTCTTGTAGGTGAAGAAGGATCTCACTCGCACTCTGCATGTTCTCATGTTGCTTCTGTAACTCATTACTCATGGAAGTAAGCATGTAACACTTAGCTCTCATATCATGCTCGTTCCACTTGTCCAAAGTTTCATGTTCCTCTTGTGTGGCCTCTAGAGGTAAGGGACCAGGAACATTTGAATCTAAAATATATCCTATATGTTCAAGGTTCAGGACAAGTTTCAAATTTCTTAGCCAATCAGACAGATTAGGTCCTGTCAACCTATTGTGATCAAGTATACTTGTAAGGATATTGGATGGTGGTGGTTGTTTTGTGCTCATTTTTATCAGAAGATTAACTGCAGAAAATAACCAGATTAATTAGTAAATGTATCAAGTAATTAACCAAAATGATTATGGTCTTTTAATCAAATTGGTCCTCCCACTAACTTAGCAAATCCTACACTTCCAAAGTAGAAAACGGAAATCCTAGTTGGATAGATTTCTAGTGGGTGATTGAATTCTTATAATTCTATCGATCATCCTCAGGTACATCCATTATTCGAATTACAATAAACTATAAGTGAGCAACTCCTTGCCCATCACATCTCATGTGAGGTTCAATCCTTTACCTAGCCCCTAATGCTCAAAATCTCAGGTACATCCATTATTGACTTATCTTGCATTAGTTAAGTTGATCCCATTGAGCCAGTAATTATGCAAATAATTTTAATGTCCTCAGGTACATCCAATATTGGCCACTAAACCATTTACATATTTACAACATCTCATGCTTAATAATTATTCTTAAGAAAATCTCTTAAATTAATTGCATCTCATGCAACTATTTAAAATTTCTTAAAATAATTACCCCATTGGAGGGCCTATGTTATAATTACTTTAATTATAGTATTTCCAACTTAATCATTTGTTTGGAAGATTTTATGGTCATTCTAATTACTATTAAGGTCTCACTTTGCATATTATCCAATTAGCATGCATATATCATATAATAGCATACATTCCCATACATCTCATGCATTCATGGATAAGCGATAAATATGGTATGATCATGAACTTTCTAAGGGATTCAATTCTGAGCCACCAAGAATTGAATCAGGGCATTCCTAGGTGCATTTCATTCATTCATTCATTTTACAAGAGTTGCTGAAGGAGTACATAATCAACACTTGATCTTGAATTCCTCCCACTGGTCCCACCAATGCTCTTGACCTCCTTGAACTTCTTGCAATCCAATATTACATAGTAATCCTTGGCATACCAAGGCGAATTTACAAGAACTTAAATAATGAAATTACAACCCAAATATTATTACAAACTTAATAATACATGCCCAAAATAAATTAAAATAAATTAATTAATTTACAATCCCAAAGAAACATAAAAGAAATAAATCCAATCATATTGGTCTTTTATAGTCCATGATCATCCATCATGCATATCACTATTTAACAATTAAATAAAACATACATACTTAAATTAAATTGAATATCTCATATTCAACTTAAAAATCCAGATTTGAATATGATTCAAACAAATTTAAAAATTTGGATTTGAATCACATTCAAACAACTTTAAAAATTCAGATTTGAATCTCATTCAAACATTTTTTAAAAAATCAGATTTGAATCACATTCAAACATTTTTTAAAAAATCAGATCTGAATTTTATTCAATCAATTTTAAAAAATCAGATTTAAATATGATTCAAACAACTTTAAAAATTTAGATTTGAATCACATTAAAACAACTTTTAAAATTCAGATTTGAATCACATTCAAACAATTTTTAAAATTCTGATTTGAATCATAATTTAATTGTGTGATTAAAAATCCTAATTAAACATTTTAATTAGTCATATGATGAACCTTTCATCATGCAACAATTGTAGAATTTAATAACAACCATGCGCACCATGATCTTCCCAAGCCATGCGCACCATGATCTTCCCAAGCCATGCGCACCATGTTGGAGTTCATCAAGCATACCGCCACACCTCTTGATCCAACCAGCAATGGATCAATCATCTCATGATCAAATCACACAATAAAATCATATAATCAACAATCTAAATGGAAAATATAGTGGCTCTGATACCAATTGAAGGAACGGAAGCGTGAAAAACACAAGTTTATACCATTGAATTCAAAAATTTCACCTAGGGTCACATGCATCGTGCAAGATTTATTTTTATCTATTTGATTTCAATGATAAACAACATATTAAAACTCTTTTAATATGTTTTTTGGATCTGCATTTTCCATTTAAGATTTTAAAATTAATCAGATTAATTTTAGAACCCTAGATTAAATCAAGAACGATTACACTAACCTCTTGATGCACTACAGCGTGTCTGCACCTTTGAGATTCGTCTTCAGGACACCAGATGTTGTCCCTCTAGCTTGTCCAAACCAAGAACACCTATGACAGCCCTTGAACAGCTTCTAAAGCTTTTTCTATTAATTAGAAATTCAAGTTCTGCCTTTTAAGAGATTAGAGATGTAAACAGGACACTAGAAACAATTTCTAGTGTTCTTAATTCAAGAGATTGATGGCTAATCTCTTTGAATTGATGAGAGATGAAGAAGAATAGATGAAAAGCCTCAAAGTGGCGTGAAAAAGGAGAGGAGTGGCTGCTGGTTATTTTTTTTTTCTTTTCATAACAACACTTAAATAGCTAGGTTAACACATTAAACCCTTGCCACATGTCACCCTTTGATTAGCTCTAGGTTTAAGTGACCCAATCACAGTGTGCCAAGTGTCAAACCTATATTTAATCTTGATTTTAATCATCTTACATGATTAAAAAAACATTTGGCAAGCTTATGTGTAATCCCATGTGTCACCATCTCATGGTGCCACATGTCATACTGTGAAATGACCAAAATGCCCCTGTGTCTTAATTTTGAGTTTTTAATCCAAAATAATTATTTTTCTTCTTCTAATCAATTTATATCAAATATAAATTAATTAATTAATCTGTATTAATTAATTTCTCATTAATTAAATTCATATTTAAACACTTTAAATATAAATTTAACTTATACTATACATCCAATAATCTAGATTTGGTTTCAAGTCATACTAGGGACTTTGCAATTTAATTGCAAACCAAACCTATTGAATTAATCAATTAAATTCTTTAATTAAATCATATTTAAATAGGTGATAACTTGTGTATGTGCATGACTTACTAGGCTCATCACTAATTGGCAATGAGACATGATATCAACTCTTAATATCATCAGAACTCTTTCTTACCATAAATGATTTCTCTAAACCATTTTATGAACCTCATAGACCATGGTTAACACCTAGCATAGCATGCCATGGCCACCCAATTAGTAATAAGGTTTACCTTAAATGAACCTATAATCATAAGTTACCATGCACTAGAATCTCTCTGTTACAAAATCCCAACTCAAGCTGGAGTCATGGTTTATGTCAAACTCCATTTGCTATGAATATTATGTTCTCTTTTAATTCCAGTTCTTGATTAAAAAGATTTTCTCATCAGAAACTCTTTTCTGAATAAATCTATCTGTCCTGGCCAGGAACTTGAAACATCAAGAACAATTAAATGAACATAGGATTTTATCTCTATTTACTTAGAGGAACAGATTCCATCTTGATCAACACTTACCTCAATATATAACTAGTAGGAGCCAACAGATGCCCATATACCCATACACAGTATAAGTATGAAAGCAGTATCAAACTCAAACTACCTATATACAAGATAACTGTGCTATCTCAGGTCTAAAGATTATATGCACTGATATGATTTATGACAAAACATTGACAAGAGTAAACTCCATGTGCTTGTCATAAGTGTCACTAGTTCGGCCTACTTATCATTTATAAGTGCCTATCATGTTTGTTATATGGCATGAGACTCACCATTCCATCTTATTTATATCTCATATAAATAACTTGGGAACAAACATGAATACAATCTTTTTGGATAAGTTATGTCCTTATTATGAAGTATCCTCGATTGTGAACCTATTTATGATACTTTGTGCTAGAAATATTGTCACTCATATTCTTAACAACTTAAGAATAATATTTCTAACAAAATATCAATGGACCTTTTCTATTACACATAAATATATTATGTAAACGGAAAAGTGGAAATGCCTTTTATTGATAAAAATATGTACAAGATACATACTAAATGATATGCTCTAGGGCATACTACTAACAGATCTCATTTGCACTTTGCATATTTTCATGCTGCTTCTGTAACTTATTACTCATAGAAGCAAGCATGTAACATTTAGCTCTCATATCACGCTCCTTCCACTTGTCCAAAGTATCTAGTTCCTCTTGAGTAGCCTCTGGTGGTAAGGGGCCAAGAACCTTTAAGTCTAAAACAATCCAATACGTTCTAGGTTCAGGACAAGTTTTAAATTTCTGAGCCAATCAAAAAGATTAGATCACGTTAACCTATTGTGATCAAATATGCTCGCAAGGATATTGGATGGTAGTGGTTGTTGTGTGCTCATTATTATCAGAAAATCTCATTTTCACTTTGCATATTTCCATGCTGTTTCTGTAACTCATTACTCATAGAAGCAAGCATGTATCATTTGGCTCTCATATCACGCTCCTTCCACTTGTCCAAAGTATCTAGTTCCTCTTGAGTAGCCTCTGGTGGTAAGGGATCAAAAACCTTTGAGTTTAAAACATATTCAATACGTTCTAGTTTCAGGACAAGTTTTAAATTTCTGAGCCAATCAGAAAGATTAGATCACGTCAACCTATTGTGATCAAGTATGCTCGCAAGGATATTGAATGGTGGTGGTTGTTGTGTGCTCATTATTATCAGAAAATTAACTACAGAAATAACTAGATTAATTAGTAAATGTATCAAGTAATTAACCAAAATGATTATGGTCTTTTAATCAAATTGGTCCTCCTATTAACTTGGCGAATCCTACACTTCCAAAGTAGGAAAGCAGAAATCCTGTTGGATGGATTTCTAGTGGGTGATTGAATTCTTATAGTCTTATTGAGCATCCTCAGGCACATCCATTATTGGAATTACAATAAACTATAAGTGAGCAACTCCTTGCCCATCACATCTCATGTGAAGTTCAATCATTTATTTAGCCCTTAATGCTCAAAATCTTAGGCATATTCATTATTGATTTATCTTGCATTAGTTAAGTTGATCCCATTGAGCCAGTAAATATGCAAATAATTTTAATGTCCTCAGGCACATCCATTATTGGCCACCAACTATTTACATATTTACAACATCTCATGCTTAACAATTATTCTTAAGAAAATCTCTTAAATAAATGCATCGCATGCAAGTATTTAAAATTTCTTAAAATAATTGTCTTAATGGAGGGCCATGATATAATTAATTTAATTATACCATTTCCAACTTAATCATTTATTTGGAAGATTTAGTAGTCGACTTAATTACTATTATGGTCTCACTTTGCACATTATCCAATTGGCATGCATATATCATATACTTGCATACATTCACATACATCTCATGCATACATGGATAAACAAATAATATGGTATGATCATGGACTTTCTAAGAGATTCAATTCTCAGCCACCAAGAATTAAATCAGGGCAATCCTAGGTGTATTTCATTCATTCATTTTACAAGAGTTGCTGAAGGAGTACATAATCAACACTTGATCTTGATTTCCTCCCACTAGTCCCACCAATGCTCTTGACCTCCTTGATCTTCTTGCAATCCAATTACATTGTAATCCTTGGCATACCAAGGCGAATTTACAAGAATATGGACTTTAAAGTCCTCAAATAAATGAAATTACAACCCAAATTATTACAACATTTATAATACATGCCTCTAAAATAAAATTAATTATTTTACATCCCAAAGAAGAATAAAAGAAATAAATCCAATCACATTGGTATTTTATTGTCCATGATCATGCATCATGCATATTAAAATTTAACCATTAAATAAAATATACATACTAAAAATTAAATTGAATATCGCATATTTAACCAAAATTTAGATTTGAATCTCATTCAAATAAATTAAAATTCAAAAACCCTTTTCAATTTTAATATCTTTAAAAAAAATTTCAAAAATTAATTGTGTAATTAAAATTCCTAATTAAACAATTTAATTAAGTATGGGCCTTAAGGTATACAACAATTGCATGATTGGCCCATAAACCAAGCGCATAATTCAAACACTCCCTAGGGGTGTTCTTCACATTCATGCCGCCACCATGGTGAGATCCAAACAGCTTTAGATCAATCCAAATTTGATCAAATCACACAATTAAACCTCATAAATAATCTTAATGGCAAATATAATTGCTCTGATACCAATTGAAGGAGTGGAAGCGTGATTATTGAACATTAGAGCCTTAAATTTCAAAATTTATTTCTAAGGTTACATGCACGATACCAAGTTTTTTATGAACCTAATCAATTTCCAATGCCCAATTGCATACCAAAACATATTTTAGCATGCATTAAAATTTCATTTGCCATTAAAGATTATGAATTAACATTTAATTCAATTAAACCCTAACTAAAAGAGGGATTTTTAGGTATTAACCTCTTAATGCACAATTGATGCAATCATAGGATGTTCTTAGGATCGCAAATATTGTCCCTCTAGTTTGTCCACCACAAGCACACACCAAAGTAGCAATGGCAGCCCCTAGATTTTCTTCTCAAGCCTTGTCAACCAATTATGAGATGGGGATAATACTTTGTGAAGGTTGTATGAATGTATTGAGTGTTAGAAACACTTTCTAATAATTTAATTCAAGAGAAAATCTAAGTTTTTCTCTTTGAATCAATTGAGAAATTGAAGAGCAGAGGGAGATTTCTTGTCGCCATCACATATGAGAGAAAAGAGAGGTGGGCTGAATTTTTCTTTATAACTTCTCTTTATATACTTAGGTCAAACCCTAACTCCCTTACCACATGTCATCACAAGATCCCATCTTGTTATTATTTGATTTAATCCTATGGAGCCAAGTGTCAAGCTCCATTTAAATCATGATATGTGGTCTTCCATCATAGGAAGACAAGTGGCAAGATCATATGGTGCCATGTGTCACCATCTCATGGTGCCACATGTCACCATGTGAAAAGACCTGTAACATCCTCACTTTAGCTAGTCCGTACAGTCTACTGTTCTGGTGATCGGTGTCGGTCCGGACAGCTAGAATATATGGAAAAATATTTAAACTAAAGTGAGGGACTATAATTAACTCAAATATTAATAAGAAAAATTTAGCAAAAATTTTAGAAATAAAATACAACCAAGTTAAATGAGCCGGTGCCCTAGCGATGGGTAACCTAGTGAGAAGTTGCGGTTCTCGCAACTAGGAGCCCTAGACCCAGGGGAAAAATTATAAAATAATTTTTGGAACTCCAGAGAAGGGTTATTGAGGTTCTTATGGCATTAGAATGCCAAGAAAATACTTAGAAAAATTTTTCAATTGGTACAGACAATTTTGGCCCGTTAAGCCAAACGGAGGGCATTTTAGTCATTTCGCCTTCAGAGGTGATTTTTGGCCGACTTGTCCAGTTAAGTAAATAATTATTATGACATAAAATGTGAATAAATATTACTAAAAGTTGAATTCAAAATGAGTAGAAAAGAAAAGAAAAAAAAAAGAATAAAATGGGAATTTATGACATCACATGATGTCATTAGTGTGCCTTCACCCACTCAAGTGTTGACACATGGCATAAATATGTTTAAAAAGACAAAATGGGCTGAGAAATGAGAGAAAGAAATCAGATTTCCATTTCCTCTTCTTCCTTGCCGTAAACCAATTTTCCCTAACCTCCATGGACAAGCTTTTTCAAGCATGATTTTCCCTAGCTTCCACACCATAAAAGCCCTAGTTGTCTTCACAAAAAATTCACCCCACACCTTGAGGAAGCTTTGGGCAGAAAAATCTTGAAGAAAAATTAAAGTTTTGGTTGGCTTGGATTTGAGCTAAAAGAGGTTAGTGACCAAAACCTTAAATTTAAATTCAATTCCATGTTTAAGCATTATATTGGTGATTAAATGACAAAGAAACTTGATGAAAGACATTGGTATGCCATCCCTTATTTTTGGCAGCCATGGTTAGGGTTTGATGGTGTTGAGTTTAATGAAGTTAAAAGGGTATTGGGGCTGCCCACAATGTGTATTTGCTAAGTAGATTGAAGAAATAAAGTGAAAATGCAAGTTTGATAATGTTGAGTTAGGGTTTGGAGGGGGGAAAAATGAGACTTTGATCTTGTGATGATAGAAGTAGGTTTTAATGGTCAATTAGTGACCATTTGGTTTGGTTTGAACCAGAAATGAAGTGAATTGGGTTGTGGGATTTGAGGTTGGAGTGGCTGCCTTGGGTGACCTACAGGTGTGGCTGTGAGTCCAGCCTGTTTGGACAGCCATAACTTGAATTGTAGAGGTTCAATTGGTGTTTGGCCAATTGGACATAAAACTAGACACATAATGGCACAACTTTGATGAAGAAACCATGCCCAGAAAACCAAACCAACTTGACCAAAAGCTTGCCCTAATTCGGGTGACCTGCACTCTGCCTGGGCAAAATGACCAAATGAACAGTGTTTGGTCATTTGGCCATAACTCAATGTAGAAAGGTCTAATTGACCTGAAATTTTACCATCAACAAGGTGGCATATAGACCAACAACTTTCATGAAGAAACCTGACCCAAATTATGATCATAACCTAATCAAATTGCCAACCAAACTTGAGACACCAAATCTGGCAGAATCAGTTTTGCCCAGAATTTTGGAATCTGCCCAATCCGGCCAGTTATGGTATTTAGGCCATA
Organism: Hevea brasiliensis; assembly: GCF_030052815.1. Classification (NCBI taxonomy): domain Eukaryota; kingdom Viridiplantae; phylum Streptophyta; class Magnoliopsida; order Malpighiales; family Euphorbiaceae; genus Hevea; species Hevea brasiliensis. Next base: position 54,271,935 of record NC_079497.1, on the reverse strand, counting down.
ACTTGAGCTACAAAACTCCAAATAGAGTGATTCAAAAAAATAAATTCATCTAGATAAATAAGGAACAACTTTCATGTTGATCACTTTTCCAAAATACCACTGCAAAGGTGACTAATAGAACAGTAAAGTTAAAGCATTAAAACTGAAAATTTTGTCTAATTATCATTAAGCTTAGAGATGGTGTTGGCAACCAATACCAACAAGTTTAAAATGTAAAATGTGGTATGTTGATGATATTTAGCCTAATTTACCTATTGTTGTAACACCCTCACTATAGCAATTCCGCACAGTCTACTGTTCCGGTGACCAGTGTCGATCCGGACAGCTAGAACATCCGAAAAAAATATTTAAACTAAGGTAAAGAACCATAATTAACTCAAATATTAATAAGAAAAATTTAGGAAAAATTTTAGAAATAAAATACAACCAAGTCGAATGAGCCGGTGCCCAAGCGATGGGCAACCAGAGGGAAGTTGCGGTTCTCGCAACGAGGAGCCCTAGACCCGGAGGAAAAATTATAAAATAATTTTTGGGACTCCAGAGAAGGGTTATTGAGGTTCCCATGGCATTAGAATGCCAAGAAAATACCTAGAAAAATTTTTCAATCGGTACAGACAATTTTGACCCGTTAAGCCAAACGGAGGGCATTTTGGTCATTTCGCCTTTAGAGGTGATTTTTGGCCGACTTGTCCAGTTGAGTAAATAATTAATATGATATAAAATATGAATAAATATTACTAGAAATTAAATTGAAAATAAGTAGAGAAGAAAAGAATAGAAAATGAGAAAAATACCCATTTATGACATATGATGATGTCATTTTAAAGCTTCCACCAATCACATATAAACAACCATCTAATTAACTAATGAAAGAGACCAAGAAGACCAAAATAAATTCTGCTGCTCTTCTTCTTCTTCCTCAAGACGTTTTTCTCTTCTCCATAGCCCTCCATAGAAATTTCTTTCATTACTCCCATTTCCCATGAATTTCCACTACTAAACCCTAAGTCCCTTCACTAAAAACTTGTCTCTACCTCTTGGGAAGTGATTGGCAGCCAAGAAGAGGAAAGAAAGTGAAGTTTTGAGTTGGGAAAAATCTACCTACAAGAGGTTAGTGCACTAAAACCTTTTCTTTCAACTTTAGGTGTAGTATGCATGCCAAATTAAGTGGGAAATTCAAGAAATTGAAAGAATTAGTTAAGGAATTAAACATCCCTAATTCAGCAACCTTGGGAACCTTATGGGGTTTGATGAATTCCTGCATATATATACATGATTAGTGATGATGATTGATGAGGTTATATGCATGAGAAGTGATAGAAATTTAATTGATTAAGTTTTGAAATTTGAAATTAGGGTTTTGAGAGTGAAGAATTGGACTTGGTTTATGAAGTGATTAATGGACATTTTAGTGGTCAATTAGCGACCATTTAAGGCAAGTTAATCATAATTTGAAGTGAGTTAATGCATGGCAAAGTGAAGTTGCAGGCTGCCCTAGGACAGACGGAGAGGGTGAAATTCAGTCCACTTGCACTGCCATAACTTGGGCTGTGTTGGTCCAATTGGTGTTTGGCCAATTGGACATGAAACTAGGCTTATAATGGCATATTTTTACTGAAGAAACCATGCCCAAAAGACCAAAGCAAGAGGACCAAAACTTGGCCCCAATCCGGATACCACCAAGCGGCCCTGCAGAAATGACCAAATGAACTGTTCATTTGGCCATAACTCACTGTAGATATGGTCAATTGACCTGAAATTTTTACAGCAACTAAGACATAGACAAAAAACTTTCATGAAGAAACCTACCCCAAATTATGACCATAACCTAATCAAATCATTGAGCAAAGTGAAGTTTCTCATCTTGAGATTTCGAATTTTCATTTGAGCAGCAATGTTTGGAGGACTATAACTCTCTCTAGAAAACTCGGATTTAGGCGATTCTTGAACCGATGGAAACCTAAGGCATAGTAGAACATTTCATATGAAGAAAGTTAGACCAAATTATGAACTTAACTTGATCAAATTACTGACCAAAGTTGGACAAAAAATGCGGACCAAAATCTCGGCATGAGCGATTGCGTGAGCGATGAAACTTATTTTGGCCATAACTTGAGCTACAAAACTCCAAATGGAGTGAGTCAAAAAAGGAAATTCAACTAGATAAAATAAGGAACAACTTTCATGTTTACCATTTCCTCAAATTCCCACTGTAAAAATATCAAATGGAACAATAAAGATGAAGCACCAAATCTGAAAATTTTGTTCAAATAGCATTAAGCTTAGAAATGGTATTGGCAACCAATACCAACAAGTTTTAAATACAAAATGTGGTATGTTTGGGGTGTTAAAACCAATACACCTATTTTCTATCCAAAAGTCAACATTTTAGTTGACCAATGAGGTGAATAGTGACACCAAAACCAAAAATTGGCAATTTTGCCAAAATGACCTAAGCTTTGAGAAAGTGACCAAAACTAACAAGTTTTGAATACAAAATATGGTATGTTGGGAGTACTAAAACCAATGTACCTATTATTTATGCAAAAGTCAACATTTTAGTTGACTAATGAAATGAATAGTGACATGAAAACTTGAAATTCAAAAATTGTGAAACTTAAAAGTGCAAAATGCCCTAGTAGGCCTAATGTGATTGGTTTGGATAGGTTGGCATGCCAATAGGGTATTGTTTTAGCAGTACTGCGAAAGGAAAGGCTTTATGCCTGTATTCATGGCTTTATGCCCGTATTCATGGCTTTTATGCCCGTATTCATGGCTTTTATGCCAATTATGTGATATCATGGCTTTTTAGCCATCTTGATCACGTGGTTGGCGTCTGCGTCCCATGGTATGATGACCCAAGGCACGCGGTGTCGGTACCAACGACGTTATCGATCCGATCATCGGTATAGGTTACTTGGGCATGGAAAAGTATAACTGTAATTGAACTGATTGTTAAAGAAAATACGAAAATTAAATATCAGGAATGATTATGATAGAATACAAAGAAACTCAAGATCATGAAGAAAATAATTAACAAAATGCATGAAGAAGCTAATATCATAAAACGTAATTAGCCCTCGACTAAACATTAAATTGGTAATTATTTAGTTCTTATGAACACAATGGCTAAGAAATTATGATTTTTATTTGCATATTATATTTTCTTGTATTATTGGCACCACTAAGCTTTATGCTTAGCGCGTCGCTTTTGCAACGCGTAGGTACTGAAGATTTGGACAGAGGGCCCAGTAGACCACAGATTCGGTAAGGCAGTTCACAGTTTTGCATAGTGTCCGTGTCACCTCACCATCCACAGTGCATTGGTAGGATACTAGGTCCCATTTTGTATTTTGAGATTTTTTGTAAATTTTGTAATTAAACTCTTATTTTATCATGTGTATTTGAAACAAATGTAATATAAATTTGTATTAATGTAAGTACTTGTAATTTATGATTATAAATCACATGTGAGAATTTATTTATGATTTGAGTCTAATGATGATGTGAAATGAATGAATGACAAATAGAGAAATTGTTAAGAAAATTGTGTTTGTGAAAGGAAAAGTGAATGTGTATCTGTAATTTATATATGATTATCACATGTGATGAATGATTGAGAAATGAATGGTTGAAAAATGTTGAGATGTTGATAAATGGAATTGAGATGATTGAATATGAATATAGAAAGTGTTTTTCACAGGTTCCGAAGAACGGTTTTCTCCATTTTTAGCCGGTATTCTGCCGGATTTTCTTTAAAATTTTCGGAACCTCAAATAAATTACAATTTCAATAAATGAATTATATTTCGCAAGTTATATTCAAACTACGATAAAAAAATGAATTAAGATAAAATAGAGTGCTCCAGCACACTGAGTGACAGAACTTGCTCGGCTACACTGTAGTCGGGTAAGGGGTGTCACATTTATTGGTATCAGAGCGCGGTTTAGGCGTTTCTAGACCTAGATAGACTGCATATCATGCATTGCATTCATAAGAGTCGAGGTGACACTATTGCAGATCTGTATTTCCTGGTTATTTTAGGTTAAGGTATGGAATAAGAGAGTGAAGAGACAATGAGGTAGCGAATGGAGATGAGAAGCAGACTGTATTTAAGATGAAAAAGGATGAGTACACTGTAGACGGGTAAGGGGTGTCACATTTAGTGGTATCTACTCTAATCCCCTCAGCTGACACTATGTGTCCAAGAAAGGAGATCTCACTCATCCAAAAATCACACTTGGACAACTTAGCATACAGCTTCTTTTCTCGCAGGGTTTGCAGAACAATCCTCAAATGTTCATCATGTTCTTCCCTGGTCTTGGAATACACCAGAATATCATCAATAAAGACCACTACAAACCGATCTAAGTATGGATGGAAGATACGGTTCATAAGGTCCATAAATGCTGCTGGTGCATTTGTTAACCCAAACGGCATCACTAGAAATTCATAGTGCCCATACCGAGTTCTGAATGCAGTTTTTGACACATCTGTATCCTTTACCCTCAGCTGATGATATCCTGATCTGAGATCAATTTTTGAAAATACACCGGCTCCTTTCAACTGATCAAACAGATCATCGATTCTGGGCAATGGATATTTATTCTTCACAGTTACTTTATTCAACTGCCGGTAATCAACACACAATCTCAAGGTTCCATCCTTCTTCTTCACAAATAGCACCGGAGCTCCCCACGGTGACACACTGGGGCGTATGAACCCCTTATCAAGCAACTCTTGCAACTAAGTTTTCAACTCCCTCAATTTAGTGGGTGCCTATGCTTCCAGGCAGTTAAGGCCACATGAACAGAACTACCCTACTCATGACCTGGAATTAGCAGCAATCATCTTCGCACTGAAGATATGGAGGCGTTATTTATATGGTGAAAAATGCTACATTTATACAGACCACAAGAGTCTAAAATATTTGCCAACCCAGAAGGAGCTCAACCTTAGACAAAGGCGATGGATTGAGTTCCTGAAGGACTATGATTGTGTGATAGATTATCATCCTGGGAAGGCAAATGTAGTGGCTGATGCTTTGACTAGGAAGTCCATCACAGCTTTAAGATCACTAAATGCCTATCTGTCCTTAGCTCAAGATGGAGCTATTTTGGCTGAGTTGCAAGTGAGGCCAACTCTGCTACAGCAGATACAAGATGGGCAGAAGGCAGATGAAAAACTAATGGCCATTATGGCTAAAATTCCTGAGGGGAAGGAAACTGAATATGAGGTGAAAGCAGATGGATGTTTATACTACAGAGGGAGAGTGTGTGTACCAGATGATGGGGAAACGAGGACTAATATTCTGAATGAAGCACACACTAGTGTTTATGCTATGCACCCGGGGAGCACAAAAATGTATAATGATTTGAAGCCTCATTATTGGTGGCACAGTATGAAGAGGATATAGTGACTATGTGACTAAATGCTTGACATGTCGACAAGTTAAGGCGAACATCAAGTTCCATCGGGTTTGTTACTGACCTATAAACATACAGAATGTAAATGGGACCGGTCACTATGGATTTTGTTAGTGGTCTACCTCTCACCCAAAGGAAGCATGATGCGGTGTGGGTGATAGTGGGCCAGTTGTGAAGTCGGCACATTTCTGCCGATTAGGGTGACTACTCACTAGAGAAGCTAGCGAGTGTATATCAGTGAGATAGTTAGGCTGCATGGAATCCCACTTTCTATCATATCTGATCGAGACCCAAGGTTTACATCATGATTCTGGAAGAAGTTGCATGAATCCTTGGGTACACAACTCCGTTTCAGCACAGCTTTCCATCCTCAGACGGATGGGCAATCAGAAAGAGTAATCCAGGTCCTTGAGGATATGCTGAGGAGTTGTGTCATTGAGTTTGAGAGAAGTTGGGATAGATATCTTCCACTGGCAGAATTTGCATACAACAATAGCTATCAAGCTAGCATCCAAATGGCCCCGTATGAAGCACTGTATGGGAGGAAATGTAGAACTCCTTTGTCTTTGGGTGAATTGGGCGAAGATAATTTGGTAGGGCCGGACACGGTGAAACAGTCGAGGAAAAAGTGAAAATAATCAAAGCTAACCTAAGATTGCCTCAGATGACGAGAAGTCTTATGCCGATCTGAAGAGAAAAGAGATAGAGTATACCGTTGGTGATAAAGTGTTTCTCAAAGTCTCACCATGGAAGAAAATATTGAGGTTCGGAAGAAAAGGTAAGTTAAGCCCTAGGTTTATTGGCCCATATGAAGTCATTGAACGTGTGGGACCAGTAGCCTACAGGCTAGCTTTACCACCAAAGCTGGATAAGATCCACAATGTGTTCCACGTGTCTATGCTAAGACGATACCGCTCAGATCCTTCACATGTCATCTCCATGGAAGAAATTGAAGTACAACCGGATTTGACATATGAAGAGGAACCCATACGAATCCTGGCTCGGGAAGTAAAAGAGTTGAGGCATAAGCAGATTCCACTGGTGAAAGTGCTTTGGAAGCACCACAACACCGAGGAGGCAACTTGGGAAAGTGAAGAGATGATGAGGCAACAGTTCCCTCAACTGTTTGCATCAGGTAAATTTCGAGGACGAAATTTTTATTAGAGGGGAAGAGTTGTAACATCCTCACTTTAGCTAGTCCGTACAGTCTACTGTTCTGGTGATCGGTGTCGGTCCGGACAGCTAGAATATATGGAAAAATATTTAAACTAAAGTGAGGGACTATAATTAACTCAAATATTAATAAGAAAAATTTAGCAAAAATTTTAGAAATAAAATACAACCAAGTTAAATGAGCCGATGCCCTAGCGATGGGTAACCTAGTGAGAAGTTGCGGTTCTCGCAACTAGAAGCCCTAGACACGGGGGAAAAATTATAAAATAATTTTTGGGACTCCAGAGAAGGGTTATTGAGGTTCTTATGGCATTAGAATGCCAATAAAATACTTAGAAAAATTTTTCAATCGGTACAGACAATTTTGGCCCGTTAAGCCAAACGGAGGGCATTTTAGTCATTTCGCCTTCAGAGATGATTTTTGGCCGACTTGTCCAGTTAAGTAAATAATTATTATGACATAAAATGTGAATAAATATTACTAAAATTTGAATTCAAAATGAGTAGAAAAGAAAAGAAAAAAAAATGAATTAAATGGGAATTTATGACATCACATGATGTCATTAGTGTGCCTTCACCCACTCAAGTGTTGACACATGGCATAAATATGTTTAAAAAGACAAAATGGGCTGAAAAATGAGAGAAAGAAATCAGATTTCCATTTCCTCTTCTTCCTTGCCGTAAACCAATTTTCCCTAACCTCCATGGACAAGCTTTTTCAAGCATGATTTTCCCTAGCTTCCACACCATAAAAGCCCTAGTTGTCTTCACAAAAAATTCACCCCACACCTTGAGGAAGCTTTGGGCAGCAAAATCTTGAAGAAAAATTAAAGTTTTGGTTGGCTTGGATTTGAGCTAAAAGAGGTTAGTGACCAAAACCTTAAATTTAAATTCAATTCCATGTTTAAGCATTATATTGGTGATTAAATGACAAAGAAACTTGATGAAAGACATTGGTATGCCATCCCTTATTTTTGGCAGCCATGGTTAGGGTTTGATGGTGTTGAGTTTAATGAAGTTAAAAGGGTATTGGGGCTGCCCACAATGTGTATTTGCTAAGTAGATTGAAGAAATAAAGTGAAAATGCAAGTTTGATAATGTTGAGTTAGGGTTTGGAGGGGGGAAAAATGAGACTTTGATCTTGTGATGATAGAAGTAGGTTTTAATGGTCAATTAGTGACCATTTGGTTTGGTTTGAGCCAGAAATGAAGTGAATTGGGTTGTGGGATTTGAGGTTGGAGTGGCTGCCTTGGGTGACCTGCAGGTGTGGCTGTGAGTCCAGCCTGTTTGGACAGCCATAACTTGAATTGTAGAGGTTCAATTGGTGTTTGGCCAATTGGACATAAAACTAGACACATAATGGCACAACTTTGATGAAGAAACCATGCCCAGAAAACCAAACCAACTTGACCAGAAGCTTGCCCTAATTCGGGTGACCTGCACTCTACCTGGGCAAAATGACCAAATGAATAGTGTTTGGTCATTTGGCCATAACTCAATGTAGAAAGGTCTAATTGACCTGAAATTTTACCAGAAACAAGGTGACATATAGACTAACAACTTTCATGAAGAAACCTGACCCAAATTATGACCATAACCTAGTCAAATTGCTAACCAAACTTGAGACACCAAATCTGGCAGAATCAGTTTTGCCCATAATTTTGGAATCTGCCCAATCCGGCCAGTTATGGTGTTTAGGCCATAACTTGAGCTACAAAACTCCAAATGGAGTGATTCAAAAAAAGAAATTCATCTAGATAAATAAGGAACAACTTTCATGTTGATCACTTTTCCAAAATACCACTGCAAAGGTGACTAATGGAACAGTAAAGTTAAAGCATGAAAACTGAAAATTTTGTCTAATTATCATTAAGCTTAGAGATGGTGTTGGCAACCAATACCAACAAGTTTAAAATGTAAAATGTGGTATGTTGATGATATTTAACCTAATTTACCTATTGTGAATGCAAAAGTCCACATTTTGGTTGACTAATGAAATGAATAGTAATCATTAAAATTTCAATTTCAAAGAATTACACAAATTAAAAGTGTTAAATGCCCTAGTAGTCCTAATGTGATTGGTTTGGATAGGTTGGCATGCCAATAGGGTTCTGTTAGCAGTACTGCATATGGCTTCATGCCGTTCTGTATTTCATGGCATCCCATGCCATTCTGTAACATAATAGCATTTGGCTATGATAGTGAGTTGTTATACTTGGGTTTAACACCCGATAATTATTACAGCTTATTAGCTGTTCTGTTGCACACCGGGAGATACAATGTGACCGGGAGATACAACGAGGACGCTGAGTCCCGAAAGGGGGGGAGAAAGGTCCCTTAGGCAAATCCCACATCGGCAAAGCACGGAGATGGTCTTGGGCTCAAAAGTAATGATATATAAGATGGGGGAACTAATCACTAGAGGCGCCTTTTGGTGGAATGGCCTGGAGAGTTGGAAGAACTCCAGGGTTAAACGTGCTCGTTTGAGAGAAATCCTAGGATGGGTTACCTCCTGGGAAGTTCTCCATTCCACCTATGGGACAAAACCGTGAGGCTGATGGCCAAAGCGGACAATTCCTCTAGTGGCTGGTTCCCGATCGTTACAAGACCAATTTGCCCTTACTCTTTAATTTGAGTTCTCAACCCAAAATTAAAATTTTTCCTCTTTAAATCAAATTATATCAAATATAAATTAATTAATTAATTAATTAATTAATCTCTATTAATTAATTTCTCATAATTAAATTCATATTTAATCAAATTAAATATAAATTTAATTTATATTATACATTCAATAATCTAGATTTGGTTTCAAGTCATGCTAAGGACTTTGCAATCTTATTGTAAACCAAACCTCTTTAATTAATTAATTAAACTCTTTAATTAATCAATTAAATCACATTTTAAATGGTGATAAACTTGTGTAGATGTCTGACTTACTAAGCTCATTACTTATTGGTAATGAGAAATGATATTAACTCTTAATATCATTAGAACTCTTTCTTATCGTAAATGATTTCTCTAAATCATTATAGGCATCTCATAGACCATGGTTGACACTTACCATAGTATGCCATGGCCACCCAATCAGTAATAAGGAATACCTTAAATGAACCTTTAATCATATGTTACCATGCACTAGAATCTCTCCGTTACAAAATCCCAATTTGAGTTGGAGTCATGGTTAATGTCAAACCCCATTTGCTATGAATATTATGTTCCCTTTTAATTCCAGTTCTGGGTTAATTAGATTTTCTTGTGAGAAACTCTTTTCTGACTAAATCTGTCTGTCCTGGCCAGGAACTTGAAACATCAAGAATAATTAAATGAACATAGGATTTTATCCCTATTTACTTAGGGTAACGGATTCCATCTTGATCAACACCTATCTCTATATATAACTAGTAGGAGCCAACACATGCCCATATACCCATACACAGTACAAGTATGAAAGCTGTATCAAACTCAAACCACCTATATACAAGATAACTGTGTTATCTCAAGTCTAAAGATTATATGCACTGATATGATATATGACAATGCATTGATAAGAGTAAACTCCATGTGCTTGTCATAAGCATCACTGGTTCGGCCTACTTATCATGTATAAGTGCCTATCATGTTTGTTATGTGGCATGAGACTCACCACTCCATCTTTGTTATATCTCATATAAATACGTTGGGAACAAACATGATTACAATCTTTCTGGATAAATCATGTCCTTTGTGAAGTATCCTCAATTGTGAACCAATTTATGATACTTTATACTAGAAATATTGTAACACCCTCCCTGTAGCAATTCAGTACATTCTACTATTTCGGTGACCGGTGTCGATTTGAACAACTAGAACATCCGAAAAAATATTTAAACTAAAGTGAGGAACCATAAATAACTCAAATATTAATAAGAAAAATTTAGGAAAAATTTTAGAAATAAAATACAACAAAGTTAAATGAGCCGATGCCCTAGCAATGGGTAACCCAGTGGGAAGTTACGGTTCTCGCAACTAGGAGACCTAAACTTGGGAGAAAATTCATAAAATAAATTTTGGGACTCCAGAGAAGAGTCATTGAGGGTTCTATGATATTAGAATGCCAAGAAAATGCTTAAAATTTTTTTTCAATGGGTACAGACAATTTTAGTCTGTTAAGCCAAACGGAGGGCATTTTGGTCATTTTGTGTTCAGAGATGATTTTTGGCCGACTTGGCCAGTTAAGTAAATAATTATTATGAAATAAAATGTGAATAAATATTGCTAAAAATTAAATTGAAAATGAGTAGAAAAGAAAAGAAAAGAAAAATGAAAGAAATTGAGAATTATGACATCACATGATGTCATTAAAGCACTCCCACCCAATCACAATTTAACAAATTAACTAAAGATATAAAAAGGAAATAAAGATGAGATAAAAACAAAAGAAATCAGCAGCCTCTTCTTCCATAACAGCCACACCAAAAGAAAGAGAGAGAGAAAGAAAGAGAGACCTCCATTGATGCACTCACCCAAGCTCCAAAACCTAGCCAACTACACCATAAAACCCCTATATGCCTTCATAAAACTTGGTCCTTACACCTAGAGCAAGCTTTGGACAGCAAAAAGAAAGGAAGAAAGTGAAGTTTTGAAGTCTTAGAAGTGACTCTATTCAAGGTTAGTGCTAAATCTCTTACTTTTCTCCTTATATTTTTTATTTGAATTTTGAGTTAAGTTAGAAAATGGAGAAAATTTGAAGAAAATATGCATGTTAGGAACATTCTAATTTTTGGAAGCCATGGGGGAAGGTTGAGAATTGTTGATTTGATTGAATTAAGTTGCTTGGGAATGATGTTTGATAACCATATTAGAGTTAGATGTTGATGTGTGTATGTTAGATGATGTGATGGATTGTTAAGGTTAGGGTTTGTGATGAATTGAGGGTTATAGTATTTAAAGTTAAGTGGAGTTTTAATGGTCAATTAGTGACCATCTGGCTAAGTATAATGAGGAATTGAAGTGAATTGTGCCATTAGAATTGAGGTTGGGTGTGCTGCCTTGAGTGGCCCTGCAAGTCTGGATGTGAGTCCAGCATGTTTAGGCAGCTATAACTTGAGTTGTATAGGTTCAATTGGTACAAGGTCAATTAGACATGAAACTAGACACATAATGGAACAACTTTGGTGAAGAAACCCTACCCAGAAAACCAAACCAAGTTGACCTAAAAATTACCCTAATCCGGGTGACCAACAGGCTGTCCCTGAAAAATGACCAAATAAATAGTGTTTATTCAAATGGTCATAACTCAGTGTAGGCAAGTTCAATTGATCTAAACTTTTACCATCATAAATCTGATACATAGCCCTAAAACTTTTATGATGAACACAAATCTAAATTCTGACCATAACCTAGTCAAATTGCCAACCAAACTTAGGTCACCAAATCTGGCAGAACCAACTTGCCCAGAAATTCTGGGTACAGGTCAATCTGGCCAGTTATGGTAAAATGACCATAATTTGAGCTACAAAACTCCAAATGGAGTGATTCAAAAAAAGAAATGTAACTAGACACAATAAGGAACAACTATCATGAAGACAAATTTGTCAAATTCCTGCTGTACAAATAACCAATGGAATAGTAAACTTAGGGTATGAAATCTGAAAATTTTGAATAACATAAGATAAGCTTTGAAATGGTATTGGAAATCAATACCAAAAACTTTAATGAAAAATGTGGTATCTTGGTGAACTTAGGTTCAATAAATTTATTATGTATTAAAAAGTCAATAATTTGAGTGAATAGTAATGTGAATAGTAATAAAAAGACACAAAGTGTAAGAACTAAATTGGTAGAGGAAATTAAGGCATGAAATTTAGAATCCATGAAATGTTCATAGATTACTTGGAATAGGTAATTGAGATTTATACTCCCAACACCAATGGAGTTCATAATATATTAGCAATACAACTTGAAGTATGAAATGTAATTTACATGAATAGATTGTTAAATGTATAAATGAGATAAAAGTGGCATTTGGGATTTAGGTTCCCATCAAAAGAGAAAGGAAAAGTACTTTGAGTACAATGGTATAAAAGGATAATTGGTGTGAATTGTGATAATATAAAGGATCAAATGAATGTATAAATTATAATTGAAATTTATCATGAAATAATGAAGTTATAGAATACAATATATTAATATTTAATGATATTATGTGCCCTTGTATTGCCTAGACATGTGTGTCAGATTGGATAGTTTGGCATGCCAATAGGGTATTGTTATAGCAGTACTGCGAAAGGCTTTATGCCTGTATTTATGGTTTTATGCCCGTAATTATGGCTTTATACCCGCATTCATGGCTTTATGTCCGCACTCATGGCTTTATGCCAGCACTCTCGGCTTTTATGCTCGATTATGTGTTATCATGGCTTTTTAGCCATACTGACTGCATATGTGGTTGACGTTCCGCGTCCCATGGTATGACGGCCCGAGGCACCGCGGGGTCCAGTGCCAACAACCCATTATCCAGTTTAGTCAGCCTGTCATAGGTTACTTGGGCAGTTTAATTTATTAAAATAAATTATGAATATTAGCAATTAAAAATGCTAGAAAGTAAATAAATGAGAAAAAGTTCTGAAATAAATTAGATTAGCTCCAAAAATTTATTCCTTAGAATGATCTGAAGTAAATTAAACTAGTTCTAAAAAATTTAAATATTACGAAATGATTGTAAACAACTTAGAAAGTATCAAGGAAGTGATAAAAAGACTAGTAGAAGAATTATAACCTAATATAACATTACAAATGTGACTTTCATAAGAATATAAGTATAAGTATAAATTTTAGATTTATTTGTACATGATATAAATGATTATTGTAAACTTATGAAAGAAGTGATTCTAGAGAGCAACATAAATAACAAAAGATATATTGTATGAAAAAATTTCATATGAACCCAGTAAAATTCTTAAGTATAGAAAATATTCTCCAATTATTTTTACTTGTTATATTATTTCCTTGTTATATTATTGCACCACTAAGCAGTAATGCTTAGCGCGATGGATTTGTTTCCTCGCGCAGGTACTGAAGTTAAAGCCCAGCGAATACCAAACAGAGATTTTGGAGTTCTGATCTACAGAGTGTTCAAGGTTGTCACCTCCTCAGCAATGCATGTAGATAGGGCCCATATTGTGACACCCCTTACCCGTCTACAGTGTAGCCGAGCAAGTTATGCCACTCAGTGTGTCGGAACACCAATTCATATTTCAATTTCAATTAATCCTTTTTAATTTATTTATTTATAATTTTTGATAAATCTAAATTTTCCTTAAATTTTATAGAAAATGCGGCAGAGTGCAGACTATAAATTGGAAAAACTGTTCTTCTAAACCTGTGGAGGTTGTGGTTGTGGTTGTGGTGGTGGAATTGCCACCATCATTTGCCGGTAGAACTCGGTCATTTGCTGGAATAGAGCAAACTGAGGTTGAGCAGGTGCCTCAGCTGCTGGTGGAGCACATTCTCCCCTGGCCCCAGACTCAGCCCTTGGTGAAGCATGACTCTCTACCTCTTCATCAACTGCTCTTTGCGAAGCAGGATCCATAACCTATTCAAAATAAGAAAATAACAAATCTGCATCAGTGTCACCTCAACACTTACAAATGCAATGCAATGGAATGTACTCTATCTAGACCCATAAACGCCTAAACCGATGCTCTGATACGACTAAATGTGACACCCCTTACCCGTCTACAGTGTAGTCGAGCAAGTTATGCCACCCAGTGTGTCGGAACACCAATTCATGTTTCAATTTCAATTAATCCTTTTTAATTTATTTATTTATAATTTTTTATAAATCTAAATTTTTTCTCAAATTTTATAGAAAATCCGACAGAGTGCCGGCTATAAATTGGAAAAACAGTTCTTTTGAACCTGTTAAAAACACTTCCAATAATATCGTCACATTATTCTCAATCAACCTCCAATATATTCTCAACAATTTCTCAATTCACTTCAGTATCTCAAAAATTCAATTCAATTCAAAACACAATCAACTCAATGAAAAAAATGCTCAATTTATTACTGAACATATTCCATAGATACTTACATCAAAAGCATAATTACATGAATTTATAATATACATTACAGAAGGTTACAAAATACAAAATATCAAAATGGCCTAATGTCCTACCAAATGCACTGCAATGTGAGGTGACTCTGAACTCTGAGTGCAGATATGAAGGCTCACCCTATATGAGGCATGCTGGACTCCCCAGCTATGTCTCCAGTACCTGCGCATGGCAAAAGCGACGCGCTAAGCAATTCTGCTTAGTGGTGACAATATGAAATAAAATATAATAAAATAAAATAAAATAAAATAAAAACATGTGTACAGAATGTATATTTACATTTTTGGGTGAACTAAGTCTCAAATGTTTATTGCAATATTATTCAATTGAAGTTTGGTAAGATTTATTAATACTGCTCGAGTAACCTATACTAGTTGACTGGACTAGATAAACGGGTAAACTGGTACTGGGCACTAAGTACCTCGGACCATCACACCATCGGTCACATTGTGTCTCTCGGTGTGCAACAGAATAGCTAATAAGCTGTGATAATTATCAGGGATTAAACTCGAGTATAACAACTCAATATCATAGCCAAAGGCTATTATGTCACAGAATGGCATGGGAAACCATGAAAAATAGAATGGCATGAAGCCATATGCAGTACTACTAACAGAACCCTATTGGCATGCCAACCTATCCAAACCAATCACATTAGGCCTACTAGGGCATTTAACACTTTTTACTTATGTAATTTTTTGAAATTGAATTTTTTTATGATTACTATTCATTTCATTAGTCAACCAAAATGTGACACCCCTTACCCGTGTACAGTATACCCGAGTAAGTAATGCCACACGGTGTACCGGCACACTCTAATATCCCTCAATTAATTTATATCATGCTTTTGCATATAATTTATGAAATACAATTTATTTAAGCTATTTATCAAAAGTATTATTCATTTAAGGTTGCGAAAATTTTAAAGAAAATCCGGCGGAGTACCGGCTAAAAATGGAGAAAACCGTTCTTCGGAACCTGTGAAAACACTTCCTATATTCATATTCCATCATCTCAACTCCATTTATCAAATTCTCAACATTTTTCAATCATTCATTCCTCATATACAAACAATAAATAAATGCTCAAATTTTTCATTTATAACCATAACTTTCATTATTTACATAAACATCAAAATACATTACATAGATCCAAATACATATGAGAAAATCAAAATTAATTACAGAATGCCAAAATGACACCTAGTGTCCTACCAATGCACTGCAGAAGTTGAGGTGACAAGGACACTGAGCAGAACTGCAGGACGGACTCACCCAGTCTGTGGTCTACTGGCTCACGATCGGGATCTCCAGTACCTACGCGTGGCAAAAGCAACGCGCTAAGCAATAATGCTTAGTGGTGCAATAATATAATAAAAGAAAATAGCAAGAAATAAATGTGTATAGAATGTGTATGCTTTCTTTGTTTGGTATTGGTATATTCATTATTTCATTAACTTTGTTCACTTTTATTCATTTGGTTGCCCCAAGTAACCTACACTAGGCATTTGGATGGATAACGGTAACCGCCTTTGGGTACCTAGTACCTCGGGCCGTCACACCATCGGTCACATATGCATCTCCCGGTGTGCAACAGAACAACTAACAAGCTGTAAATAATATCAGGCAGAAGGCCAAGTCTCAATACAAAGTCAGAATGGCTAAAAGCCATGAAATCACAGAATGGCATATTGCCATGTGCAGTACTGCTAACTGAACCCTATTGGCATGCCAAACTATCCAAACCAATCTTGTTAGATATACTAGGGCATTTGGAACTTTTAAATTCTTCAATTTGTAAATTTCATGTTTTGGTGTTACTATTCACCTCATTGGTCAACAAAAATGTTGACTTTTGGATAGAAAATATGTTCATTGACTTTGGCACTCTCAACATACCACATTTGGTGTTTAAAACTTGTTGGCATTAAGTGTTAATACCATTTCAAAGTGTAACCCAACACAAACAGAATTTTCAGTTTTGGTGAGTCAAATTCACTGTTCCATTGGATACTGTTACTGTGGGAATTTGAAGAAATGTAAAACATGAAATTTGTTCCTTATTTTGTCTAGTTGAATTTCTTTTTTTGAATCACTCCATTTGGAGTTTTGTAGCTCCAGATATGGTCCACAAACCACAACTGGCTGGATTCCCATTCTGCAGAAAATGCCATATCTACAGTAACAGGAATAGTAACTTCCACTACCATTTGGGTTAGGTTCTGGCCATAATTTGGGGTAGGTTCCTTCATGAAAGTTGTTTGTCTATGTCTTAACTTGTTGCTGTAAAAATTTCAGGTCAATTGACCATATCTACTGTGAGTTATGGCCAAATGAACAGTTACTGTTCATTTGGTCAATTCTGCAGAATCAGTGCAGGGTGTCCGGATTGGGGCCAAGTTTTGGTCCTCTTGCTTTGGTCTTTTGGGCATGGTTTCTTCAGCAAAAATGTGCTATTATAAGCCTAGTTTCATGTCCAATTGGCCAAACACCAATTGGACTAACACAGCCAAAGTTATGGCTGTGTAATTGGACTGAAATTTCAGTCCATTTCTGCTGTCCTAGGGTAGCTTACTCCTTCTCTTTGCAATCCCATTTTTCAGTCCAAATTGTGCTCAACATACCTAAAATAGTCACTAATTGACCATTAACAAGTTCTCTAACAATTTCCTAAGCCAAGTCACATTTTTACCTTTCCAAACCCTAATGTCCAAATCAATTTACTCATCAACCTTAATTAACATACTTAGTTCAATATCCATGCATTTTAATACCTTAACCCTCATTTCCAGCCACTCTAAGTTTATTAAACAATCAAACTCAATCTTCCATAGGGCTGCCGAAAATTGAAGGTACCCTTAACACATGTAATTTACTTCAATTTCTTAAAAACTCTTAGCTCAAAATGATGTTCTAACTAAGATTACAAGAGTGAGAATAAAAGTGTAGCACTAACCTTGATTGGGCAGAATTTCCAAAGCCCTAAACTTCACTTTCTTTCCTCTTGTTGGCTGCCAAAAGGTTTAGCAAGGTGCTAGGGCAAAGTTTAATGAAAGGTCTCTAGGGTTTTAGGGTAAAATGAAGAGAAGATTGAAGGTTTGGATTGTTCATCAATGGAGGGTGTATGGGAGAGGTTTCGGCTGCACTAAGGAGAGAAGGATGGCTGCTACAAATTTTGGTGAATTTAGTCTTCATTTAGTCTTTTATTTAGTTAGTCAAAGGATGGCTAAATTGTGATTGGTTGGTAATTATAAATGACATCACCATGATGTCATAAATAGCATTTTTCCTCAATTTCATTTCTTTTCTCCACTACTCATTTTCAATTTAATTTCTAGTAATATTTCTTCATATTTTATGTCATATTAATTATTTACTTAAATGGACAAGTCGGCCAAAAATCACCTCTGAAGGCGAAATGACCAAAATGCCCTCCGTTTGGCTTAACGGGTCAAAATTGTCTGTACCGATTGAAAAATTTTTCTAGGTATTTTCTTGGCATTCTAATGCCATGGGAACCTCAATAACCCTTCTCTGGAGTCCCAAAAATTATTTTATAATTTTTCCCCCGGGTCTAGGGCTCCTCGTTGCGAGAACCGCAACTTCCCTCTGGTTACCCATCGCTAGGGCACCGGCTCGTTTAACTTGGTTGTATTTTATTTCTAAAATTTTTACTAAATTTTTCTTATTAATATTTGAGTTAATTATGGTTCCTGACTTTAGTTTAAATATTTTTCCGGACATTCTAGCTGTCCGGACCGACACCGGTCACCGGAACAGTAGGATGTACGGAGTGGTTATCGGGAGGGTGTTACAACTCTTCCCCTCTAATTTAAATTCCGTCCTCGAAATTTACCTGATGCAAACAGTTGAGGGAACTGTTGCCTCATCGTCTCTTCACTTTCCCAAGTTGCCTCCTCGGTGTTGTGGTGCCTCCATAGCACTTTCACCAATGGAATTTGCTTGTTTCTCAACTCTTTCACTTCCCGAGCCAAGATCCGTAGAGGTTCTTCTTCGTATGTCAAATCTGGCTGTATTTCAATTTCTTCTCTGGAGATGACATGTGAAGGATCTGAGCGATATCTTCTGAGCATAGACACGTGGAACACATTGTGGTTCTTGTCCAGCTCTGGTGGTAAAGCTAGCCTATAGGCCACTGGACCCACACGTTCAATGATTTCATATGGGCCAATGAACCTAGGGCTCAACTTACCTTTTCTTCCAAACCTCAACACTTTCTTCCATGGTGACACCTTGAGGAACACTTTGTCGCCAACCACATATTCTATTTCTTTTCTCTTCAGGTCGGCATAGGATTTCTGTCTGTCTGAGGCAACCTTCAAGTTGGCTTTGATTAGTTTTACCTTCTCCTCAGCCTGTTTCACAGTGCAGCCCTACCGATTTTCGTCGCCCAATTCAGTCTAGCACACTGGAGTTCTACATTTTCTCCCATACAGTGCTTCATACGGGGCCATTTGGATACTAGCTTGGTAGCTATTATTGTATGCAAATTCTGCCAGTGGGAGGTATCTATCCCAACTTCCCTCAAACTCAATGACACAACTCCTCAGCATATCCTCAAGGACCTGACATATATTTCACGTTATTGTTATCATTTTAACTCAATATTTGTATCAATTTCATTGGTTTCAATTGTTTACCTGGATTACTCTTTCTGATTGCCCATCCGTCTGAGGATGGAAAGTCATCTTTGAAATGGAGTTGTGTACCCAAGGACTCATGCAACTTCTTCCAAAATCTTGATGTAAACCTTGGGTCTCGATCAGATATGATGGAAAGTGGAATTCCATGCAGTCTAACTATCTCACTGATATACAATTCTGCTAACTTCTCCAGTGAGTAGTCAGTCCTAATCGCGAGAAAGTGTGCTGACTTTGTCAATCTATCAACTATCACCCATGCTGCATCATGTTTCTTCCGGGTGAGAGGTAGCCCACTTACAAAATCCATGGTGACCCAATCCCATTTCCATTCAGGTATGCGTATAGGCTGTAGCAAACCTGATGGAACTTGATGTTCTGCTTTGACTTGCTGACATGTCAAGCATTTAGTCACATAGTCAGCTATGTCCTTCTTCATACTAGGCCACCAATACTGGAGCTTCAGATCATGATACATCTTTGTACTTCTTGGGTGCATAGCATATACACTGGTGTGTGCCTCTTTTAGAATACTGGCTTTCAATTCCCCATTATCTGGTACACACAGTCTTCCTTTGTAGTGCAGACACCCATCTGCTTTCACCTCATAGTCAGCTGCTTTTCCCTCTGGGAGTTTGCTCATAATAGCCAGTAACTTTTCATCTACTTTTTGCCCATCTAAAATCTGTTGTAGCAGGTTTGGCCTCACTTGCAACTCAGCCAAAATAGCTCCATCTCGAATCAAAGATAGATGAGCATTCAATGATCTCAAAGCTGTGATGGATTTTCTGCTCAAAGCATCAGCAACTACATTTGCCTTCCCAGGATGGTAGTCGATTATACAGTCATAATCCTTCAGGAACTCAATCCATCGCCTCTGTCTAAGGTTGAGCTCCTTCTGGGTTGGCAAGTATTTCAGGCTTTTGTGGTCTGTGTAAATGTAGCACTTTTCCCCATACAAGTAATGCCTCCATATCTTCAGTGCGAAGACAATTGCTGCAAGCTCTAAATCATGGGTAGGGTAGTTCTGTTCATGTGGCCTTAGCTGTCTGGAAGCATAGGCGATCACTTTCCCCTCTTGCATCAATACACACCCTAACCCATTATGAGAGGCATCACTATAGACCACAAAGTCCTTTCACGACACCGTGTGCTGTTACACTGGTGCCTCTGTCAACATAGCCTTCAACTTCTCAAAACTGGTCTGACACTTGTCATTCCAGTCAAATCTGACATTCTTGTGTAATAACTTAGTCATTGGAGCAGCTATTAGGGAAAATCCCTTCACAAATCTTCTGTAATACCCAGCTAGCCCCAAGAAGCTTCTGACCTCAGTTGTGTTTTTGGGAGGCTTCCATTCCATCACTGCTTCTATCTTCTTGGGATTCACCCTAATCCCATCAGCTGACACTATGTGTCCAAGGACTGCAATCTCATTCATCCAAAAGTCACACTTGGACAACTTAGCATACAGCTTCTTTTCTCGCAGGGTTTGCAGAACAATCCTCAAATGCTCATCATGTTCTTCCTTGGTCCTGGAATACACCAGAATATCATCAATAAAGACCACTACGAACCGATCTAGGTATGGATGGAAGATACGGTTCATAAGGTCCATAAATGCCGCTGGTGCATTTGTTAGGCCAAAGGGCATCACCAGAAACTCATAATGCCCGTATCGGGTCCTGAATGCAGTCTTGGGCACATCTACATCCTTCACCCTCAACTGATGATACCCTGATCTGAGATCAATCTTAGAAAATACTCCTGCTCCCTTCAACTGATCAAACAGATCATCAATTCTAGGCAACGGATATTTGTTCTTAACTGTCACTTTATTCAACTGTCGGTAATCAATGCATAGCCTCAAAGTCCCATCCTTCTTTTTCACAAACAGACCGAGCTCCCCATGGTGACACATTTGGGCGTATGCACCCTTATCCAGCAACTCTTGTAATCGAGTTTTCAACTCCTCAATTCGATGGGTGCCATCCTATAAGGAGCAATGGAAATGGGTCTTTGATCCGCAGTGTCTCAATAGCAAATTCAACTTCCCTTTACGATGGCAAACTGTGCAACTCTTCAGAAACACATCCGGGAAGTCTTTTCTGTGGGTATGTCACTCGGTTGGCTTAGCTCGCCTAGTATCCACCACATGTGCTAGGTAGGCTTCATGCCTTTTCTCATCATTCTTCTTGCAATCGTGGTGAGATGACATTGGACAAGAAATCATCCTTTCCCCACAACTGTGATTTCATTACCCTCTGGAGTTTTCAGAGAAATCCTCTTCAATTTGCAATCAACTATTGCCTGATGACGTGACAACCAATCCATTCCCAAAATCACGTCAAACTCGTGGAAGGGCAACTCAATCAGGTCTGCCAAGAATTCATACCCTTGAATCCTTAACGGGCAACCTTTGTATACCTTATTCACCACTACACTGTGGCCCAATGGATTAGTGACCAGAATGTCTTGGTCACTCTCCCCTACTAGTATCCCCCTTTCTACGGGTAAGTTGATGCAAATGTAGGAATGAGTGGATCCTGGATCCACCAATGCATGCACAGGTGTAGTGTAGAGGGAGAACGTACCCCTGATGACGTCCGGGGCATCTTGCTCCTCCTGAGCTCTCAGGGCATAATTTCTTGCTGGTGGTCTACTGTCAGGCCTCTCTGCTGGCTCAGATGCAGGCCTCTGTGATGGTCCAACAGCCTCAGATTTACCAGATTTTCTACCTCTACGTAGTGCGGGAGGCGGTGCATGCGCTTGTGTTGGAGCAGTTGTAGTGGTTCTGCGTGGACAATTTCTCAGCTGATGCTCTATCGACCCACATCTCAAGCAGGCACCAATTACTCTCCAACACTCCCCCTTGTGCCATTTAAGGCAGTGTGGACATGCAGAAGATGTTGGGGCTGGTCCCGTGAACCCCATCCCTGGAGAGCTGCCCACTGATGGTGTGTACTGACCTCTCCTAGGGGTGAACTGTGGCCTGGGCCCCTGAGACTGACCCTGACCATGTGGCTGAGCTGAACTCTGTGCAGGTGGACCCTTGAACTTCTTTCCGAATGCAGGAGCTGAGCTAGACTGACCGGGTCCCCTCTTCTGCTGTCTCTCCCTTCTGGTCTGCTCACTGATTCTCACTTTTTCAACTCTTATTGCAGCTTCCACTAGCTTGCTAAATTCTGTGATTCCCAAGGCAGTGAGCTGTATCTTGATATTGTCATTCAGTCCCTCTTCAAATCTCTTGCACCTTTCAGCTTCATTAGGGACTATCTCCCTTCCGTAGCGGCTTAATCGGACAAATTCCTTCTCGTATTCGGCCACTGACCACTGCCTCTGCCTCAGATTAATGAACTCTCTCCTTCTCTCTTCCAGGTATACAGTACCCACATACTTCTTCTTGAATTCGGAGAGGAAAAAGTCCCAAGTTACAGCTTCTGACTGCACTTCACTGGACACAGTGTCCCACCACTCATATGCATCGTCTTGCAGCAAAGATATGGCAGCTTCTAAGTTCTGCTCTGGGGTGCAGTGGAGTTGTTTTAGGACTCTGCCTGTTCTGTTCAACCAATTCTCGGCTGCAACAGAGTCATCTTCCCTCTTGCCGAAGAAATCCACCGCCCCAAACTTTCTTAATCTTTCTAGGTGTGATTTTGGTTGTGGAGCTGGTGGTGGTGGTGCTGGCATTACTCCGGCCATTTGTCTGAAGAAGTCGGCCATTTGTCTGAAGAAGTCGGCCATTTGTTGGAACATGGCCTGTGGAGGCTGAGCAGGCTCTGCTTGAGCTGGCGGAGTAGGTTCTCCCCTACCCCGGTCTCACTCTGGTGGAGCATGACTCTCCACTTTCTCCTCAACGGCCCTCTGAGATGAAGGGTCCATATCCTATTCAAAATAAGAAAAACAAACAGATCTGCATTAGTGTCACCTCGACTCTTACAAATGCAATGCATGGTATGGACTCGATCTAGGACCAGAAACGCCTAAACCATGCTCTGATACCACTAAATGTGACACCCCTTACCCGTGTACAGTATACCTGAGTAAGTAATGCCACACGGTGTACCGGCACACTCTAATATCCCTCAATTAAATTATATCATGCTTTTGCATATAATTTATGAAATACAATTTATTTAAGCCATTTATCAAAAGTATTATTCATTTAAGGTTCCGAAAATTTTAAAGAAAATCCAGCGGAGTACCGGCTAAAAATGGAGAAAACCGTTCTTCGGAACCTGTGAAAACAATTCCTATATTCATATTCCATCATCTCAACTCCATTTATCAAATTCTCAACATTTTTCAATCATTCATTCCTCATATACAAACAGTAAATAAATGCTCAAATTTTGCATTTATAACCATAACTTTCATTATTTACATAAATATCAAAATACATTACATAGATCCAAATACATATGAGAAAATCAAAATTAATTACAGAATGCCAAAATGACACCTAGTGTCCTACCAATGTACTGCAGAAGTTGAGGTGACAAGGACACTGAGCAGAATCGGGGCGGACTCACCCGATCGTGGTCTACTGGGCTCACGATCGGGATCTCCAGTACCTACGCGTGGCAAAAGCAACGAGCTAAGCAATAATGCTTAGTGGTGCAATAATATAATAAAAGAAAATAGCAAGAAATAAATGTGTATAGAATGTGTATGCTTTCTTTGTTTGGTATTGGTATATTCATTATTTCATTAACTTTGTTCACTTTTATTCATTTGGTTGCCCCAAGTAACCTACACTAGGCGACTGGACTGGATAACGGGTAAACTGGCACTGGGTACCTAGTACCTCGGGCCGTCACACCATCGGTCACAAATGCATCTCCCGGTGTGCAGAGCTAACAAGTCAGTAAATAATATCGTGCACAAGGCCAAGTCTCAATACAAAGTCGAAATGGCTAAAAGCCATGAAATCACAGAATGGCATATTGCCATGTGCGATCGCTAATCGAACCCTATTGGCATGCCAAACTATCCAAACCAATCTTGTTAGGTATACTAGGGCATTTGGAACTTTTAAATTCTTCAATTTGTAAATTTCATGTTTTGGTGTTACTATTCACCTCATTGGTCAACAAAAATGTTGACTTTTGGATAGAAAATATGTTCATTGACTTTGGCACTCCCAACATACCACATTTGGTGTTTAAAACTTGTTGGCATTAAGTGTTAATACCATTTCAAAGTGTAACCCAACACAAACAGAATTTTCAGTTTTGGTGAGTCAACTTCACTGTTCCATTGGACACTGTTACTGTGGGAATTTGAAGAAATGTAAAACATGAAAGTTGTTCCTTATTTTGTCTAGTTGAATTTCTTTTTTTGAATCACTCCATTTGGTGTGACACCCCTTACCCGACTACAGTGTAGCCGAGCAAGTTATGCCACTCAGTGTGCCGAGCACTCTATTTTATCTTAATTCATTTTTATTCTTCCTTTTGAATATAACTTGTGAAATATAATTTATTTAAGCCATTTATCGAAATTATAATTTATTTAAGGTTCCGAAAATTTAAAAGAAAATCCGGCGGAGTACCGGCTAAAAATGGAGAAAACAGTTCTTCGGAACCTGTGAAAAACACTTCCTATATTCTTATTCATTCATCTCAACTCCATTTATCAAAATCTCAATATTTTTCAGTTCACATTCATTTCTCATTCATTCACCTCATTTGATAATCATGTACCAGTTACAGATCAATATTCACTTTTCCATTTACAAACACAAATTTGCATTATTTACATGAAAATCAAAATACATTACATAAGTTTCATTACATATGAAAAAAATCAAAATTTATTACAGAATGCCAAAATGACACCTAGTGTCCTACCAATGCACTGTAGTCTGTGAGGTGACACGGACGCTATGCGTAATCGTGAACCGCCTTACGAATGCGTGGTCTCATGGGCCCTCTGTCCAAATCTTCAATACCTATGCGTTGCAAAAGCGACGCGCTAAGCATAAAGATTAGTGGTGCCAATAATACAAGAAAATATAATATGCAAATAAAAATAATAATTTCCTTGCTATTGTGTTCATAAGAGATGAATAATTACTAACTTATTGTTTAGTCGAGGGCTAATCATGTTTTATGATATTAACTTCTTCATGCATTTCGTTAATTATTTTCTTCATGATCTTGAGCTTCTTTGTATTTTTGTAATCATTCCTGATACTTGATTTTCGTATTTTCTTTAATAATCAGTTCAATCACAGTTATACTTTTCCATTCATTTGGTTGCCCAAGTAACCTATACTGGATGACTGGACTGGATAACGGGTCGGTGGCACTGGACACCGCGGTGCCTCGGGCCGTCATACCATGGGATGCAGAACGTCAACCACGTATCACGATCGATGGCTAAAAAGCCATGATATCACATAATCGGCATAAAAGCCATGAATACGGGCATAAAAGCCATGAATACGGGCATAAAGCCATGAATACAGGCATAAAGCCTTTCCTTTCGCAGTACTACTAAAACAATACCCTATTGGCATGCCAAACTATCCAAACCAATCACATTAGGCCTACTAGGGCATTTTGCATTTTTAAGTTTAACAATTTTTGAATTTCAATTTTTCATGTCACTATTCATTTCATTAGTCAACTAAAATATTGACTTTTGCATAAACAATAGGTACATTGGTTTTAGTACTCCCAACATACCACATGTTGTATTCAAAACTTGTTGGTTTTGGTCACTTTCTCAAAGTTTAGGTCATTTTGGCAAAATTGCCAATTTTTGGTTTTGGTGTCACTATTCACCTCATTGGTCAACAAAAATGTTGACTTTTGGATAGAAAATAGGTGTATTGGTCTTAACACCTCAAACATACCACATTTTTTATTTCAAACTTGTTGGTATTAGTTGCCAATACCATTTTTAAGCTTAATGCTAATTGAGCAAAATTTTCGGTTTTCATGCTTCATTTTTACTGTTTCATTTGTTATTTTTACAGTGGGAATTTGAGGAAATGGTAAACATTAAAGTTGTTCCTTATTTTGTCTAGTTGAATTTCCTTTTTTGAATCACTCCATTTGGAGTTTTGTAGCTCAAGTTATGGCCAAAATAAGTTTACTGTTCACGTGCACTGTTCATGCTTAGATTTTGGGTCTGGCAGATTTTTGGTCCAACTTTGGTCAGTAATTTGATCAAGTTAAGTTCATAATTTGGTCTAACTTTCTTCATATGAAATGTTCTACTATGCCTTAGGTTTCCATCGGTTCAAGAATTGCCTAAATCCGAGTTTTCTAGAGAGAGTTATAGTCCTCCAAACATTGCTGCTCAAATGAAAATTTTGGAAATCTCAGTACAGTAAACTTCACTTTGCTCAATGATTTGATTAGGTTATTGTCATAATTTGGGGTAGGTTTCTTCATGAAAGTTGTTTGTCTATGTCTTAACTTGTTTCTGTAAAAATTTCAGGTCAATTGACCATATCTACAGTGAGTTATGGCCAAATGAACAGTTACTGTTCATTTGGTCATTTCTGCAGGGGCTGTTTGCAGGGTATCCGGATTGGGGCCAAGTTTTGGTCCTCTTGCTTTGGTCTTTTGGGCATGTTTTTTTCAGCAAAAATGTGCCATTATAAGCCTAGTTTCATGTCCAATTAGCCAAACATCAATTGTACATACACAGCCAAAGTTATGGCAGTGCAAGTGGACTGAATTTTCAGTCCCTCTGCTGCTGTCCTAGGGCAGCCTACAACTTCACTTTGCAATCCTATTTTTCAGTCCATAATATGGTCAACTTACCTAAAATAGTCACTAATTGACCATTAAAATGTGCTCTAACAATTTCATAAGCCAAATCAATTTTTCACTTCTCAAAACCCTAATGTCCAATTCAATTTGCCCATAAACCTCAATTAGCACACTAGTTCAACATCCATGCATATTCATACCTTAAACATCATTTCTATCCACTCTAAATTCATTAAAACAATCAAACTCATCCTTCCTTAGGGCTGCCAAAAATTCAAGGGATGCATACAATTAACTTTTATTCATTTAATTTACAATTTCTCACTTATTTCAAGCTTCTAACATGGAATCAAAGAAGTATATATATAAGTAGGCACTAACCTCACTTTAACCTCTTGTAGGGCAGATTTCTCCAAGTTAAATCTTCATTTTCTTGTACTCTCTTGGCTGCCAAACACTTCTTCTAGGTCCAAGGATTCATTTTAGTATTGGGGTCTTGAGGAAATATGGTGAGGAAGCATGAGAAATGAAGCTTTTGTTTGAAAATCAATGGAGGGAGAAGAGGGAGAGATTCATGTTTTGGCTGAAGAAGAAGAAGGAAACAGCAGAATTTTGGGTCCATTTGTCTCTTTTAATTGTTTAAAAAAAGACTTATTGAATGGTGATTGGTAGAGGGTATGTAAATGACATCATGTGATGTCATTATCCCTAATTTCCTTCATTTTTCTGTTCTTTTCTTTTCTACCACATTTCAATTTAATTTTTAGCAATATTTCTTCATATTTTATGTCATATTAATTATTTACTTAACTGGACAAGTCGGCCAAAAATCACCTCTGAAGGCGAAATGACCAAAATGCCCTCCGTTTGGCTTAACGGGTCAAAATTGTCTGTACCGATTGAAAAATTTTTCTAAATATTTTCTTGGCATTCTAATGCCATAGGAACCTCAATGACCCTTCTCTGGAGTCCCAAAAATTATTTTATAATTTTTCCCCCGGGTCTAGGGCTCCTCGTTGCGAGAACCGCAACTTACCTCTGGTTACCCATCGCTTGGGCACCGGCTCATTTGACTTAACTGTATTTTATTTCTAAAATTTTTACTAAATTTTTCTCATTAATATTTGAGTTAATTATGGTTCCTGACTTTAGTTTAAATATTTTTCCGGACGTTCTAGCTGTCCGGACCAACACCGGTCACCGGAACAGTAGAATGTACGGAGTTGCTACCGGGAGGATGTTACATTTGGAGTTTTGTAGCTCCAGATATGGTCCACAAACCACAGCTGGCCGGATTCCCATTCTGCAGAAAATACCATATCTACAGAATTGAACGAGAACTTCCACTACCATTTGGGTTAGGTTCTGGCCATAATTTGGGGTATGTTCCTTCATGAAAGTTGTTTGTCTATGTCTTAACTTGTTGCTGTAAAACTTTCAGGTCAATTGAGCATATCTACAGTGAGTTATGGCCAAATGAACAGTTACTGTTCATTTGGTCAATTCTGCAGAATCAGTGCAGGGTGTCCGGATTGGGGCCAAGTTTTGGTCCTCTTGCTTTGGTCTTTTGGGCATGGTTTCTTCAGCAAAAATGTGCTATTATAAGCCTAGTTTCATGTCCAATTGGCCAAACACCAATTAGACTAACACAGCCAAAGTTATGGCTGTGTAATTGGACTGAAATTTCAGTCCATTTCTGCTGTCCTAGGGCAGCTTACTCCTTCTCTTTGCAATCCCATTTTTCAGTCCAAATTGTGCTCAACATACCTAAAATAGTCACTAATTGACCATTAACAAGTTCTCTAACAATTTCCTAAGCCAAGTCACATTTTCACCTTTCCAAACCCTAATGTCCAAATCAATTTACTCATCAACCTTAATTAACATACTTAGTTCAATATCCATGCATTTTAATACCTTAACCCTCATTTCCAGCCACTCTAAGTTTATTAAACAATCAAACTCAATCTTCCATAGGGCTACCGAAAATTGAAGGTACCCTTAACACATGTAATTTACTTCAATTTCTTAAAAACTCTTAGCTCAAAATGATGTTCTAACTAAGATTACAAGAGTGAGAATAAAAGTGTAGCACTAACCTTGATTGGGTAGAATTTCCAAAGCCCTAAACTTCACTTTCTTTCCTCTTGTTGGCTGCCAAAAGGTTTAGCAAGGTGCTAGGGCAAAGTTTAATGAAAGGTCTCTAGGGGTTTTAGGGTAAAATGAAGAGAAGATTGAAGGTTTGGATTGTTCATCAATGGAGGGTGTATGGGAGAGGTTTCGGCTGCACTAAGGAGAGAAGGATGGCTGCTGCAAATTTTGGTGAATTTAGTCTTCATTTAGTCTTTTGTTTAGTTAGTCAAAGGATGGCTAAATTGTGATTGGTTGGTAATTATAAATGATATCACCATGATGTCATAAATAGCCTTTTTCCTCAATTTCTTTTCTTTCCTCCACTACTCATTTTCAATTTAATTTCTAGTAATATTTCTTCATATTTTATGTCATATTAATTATTTACTTAACTGGACAAGTCGGCCAAAAATCACCTCTGAAGGCGAAATGACCAAAATGCCCTCCGTTTGGCTTAACGGGTCAAAATTGTCTGTACCGATTGAAAAATTTTTCTAGGTATTTTCTTGGCATTCTAATGCCATGGGAACCTCAATAACCCTTCTCTGGAGTCCTAAAAATTATTTTATAATTTTTCCCCCGGGTCTAGGGCTCCACGTTGCGAGAACCGCAACTTCCCTCTGGTTACCCATCGCTAGGGCACCGGCTCGTTTAACTTGGTTGTATTTTATTTCTAAAATTTTTACTAAATTTTTCTTATTAATATTTGAGTTAATTATGATTCCTAACTTTAGTTTAAATATTTTTTCGGACATTCTAGCTGTCCAGACCGACACCGGTCACCGGAACAGTAGGATGTACGGAGTGGTTATCGGGAGGGTGTTACACAAAATGTTGACTTTTGCATTGGCAATAGGTAAATTAGTTTAAATATCATCAACATACCACATTTTGCATTTCAAACTTGTTGGTATTGGTTGCCAATACCATCTCTAAGCTTAATGTGAATTGGACAGAATTTTCAGTTTTCAAGCTTTGGGTTTATTATTTCATTAGTTACTGTTGCAGTAGGAATTTGGGAAAATGCTCAACATGAAAGTTGTTCCTCATTTTGTCTAATTGAATTTCCTTTTTTGAATCACTCCATTTGAAGTTTTGTAGCTCAAGTTATGGCCTAAAAACCATAACTGGCCGGATTGGGCAGAACCCAAAATTCTGGGTAAAATTGTTTCTGCCAGATTTTGTAACTCAAGTTTGGTTGACAATTTGACTAGGTTATGGTCATAATTTGGGTCAGGTTTCTTCATGAAAGTTGTTTGTCTATATCTCAACTTGTTGCTGGTAAACTTTCAGGTCAATTGGACCTTGCTACATTGAGTTATGGCCAAATGACCAAATACTGTTCATTTGATCATTTTGCCCAGGCAGATTGCAGGTCACCCGGATTGGAGCAAGGTTTTGGTCCACTTAGTTTGGTCTTATGGGCATGGTTTCTTCACCAAAGTTGTGCCATTTTGTGTCTAGTTTCATGTCCAATTGGCCAAACACCAAATGAACCTCTACAATTCAAGTTATGGCTGTCCAAACAGGCTGGACTCACATCCAAACCTACAAGTCACACAAGGTAGCCACTCCAACCTCAAATCCCACAACCCAATTCACTTCATTTTTGATTCAAACCAAACCAAATGGTCACTAATTGACCATTTAAACCTTCTCCCATCATCACAAGATCAAAGTCTCATTCTTCAATCCAAACCCTAACTCAACATTTCAAAACCATGCATTATCATTGCATTTATCAATTCACTTATAAGAAACACATTAAGGGCAGCCACACTAGCATGTTAACTTCCCAAAAATCATCACCATATTACCCTAACCATGGCTGCCAAAATTTAGGGTTAGCATACCAATGGTGTTTCATCAAATTTCTTTGTCATTTACACATATTTATAGTTCTTAAACATGAAATTAAAGTGAAATTTAAGGTTTAGGTCACTAACCTCTTAGGGAGTGAATTTCCCACTTGCTCAAAGTCTTGGTTTCCTTTTCTTTTTGCTCCCACAAGAATCACCAAGATGATAGAATGAACTTTTGTGTTGGTAATTAGGGTTTTTAGTGGAAGAAAGCTAGGGAAATGGAGGTTTAGAAGTTTGTTAATGGTGGTTATGGTGAAATGGTTCACGGCAAGAGGAAGAAAAAAGAAAGAGAAGTCTGATTTTCTCCATTTTTCAGCCCATTTGACCTCTTTTAAGTTAGTTTATGCCATGTGTCAACATTGGGTTGGGTGAAGGCACACTAATGACATCATGTGATGTCATAAATTCCCATTTAATTCATTTTTTTTCTTTTCTTTTCTACTCATTTTCAATTCAATTTTTAGTAATATTTATTCAAATTTTATGTCATAATAATTATTTACTTAACTGGACAAGTCAGCCAAAAATCACCTCTGAAGGCGAAATGACCAAAATGCCCTCCGTTTGGCTTAACGGGCCAAAATTGTCTGTACCGATTGAAAATTTTTTCTAAGTATTTTCTTGGCATTCTAATGCCATAAGAACCTCAATAACCCTTCTCTGGAGTCCCAAAAATTATTTTATAATTTTTCCCCCGGGTCTAGGGCTCCTAATTGCGAGAACCGCAACTTCTCACTAGGTTACCCATCGTTAGGGCACCGGCTCATTTAACTTGGTTGTATTTTATTTTTAAAATTTTTCTTAAACTTTTCTTATTAATATTTGAGTTAATTTTGGTTCCTCACTTTAGTTTAAATATTTTTCTGGACGTTCTAGCTGTCCGGACTGACACTGGTCACCGGAACAGTAGAATGTACGGAGTTGCTACAGGGAGGGTGTTACAACTCTTCCCCTTTAATTTAAATTTAGTCCTCGAAATTTACCTGATACAAACAGTTGAGGGAACTGTTGCCTTATCGTCTCTTCACTTTCCCAAGTTGCCTCTTCAATGTTGTGGTGCCTCCAAAGCACTTTCACCATTGGAATTTGTTTATTTCTCAGTTCCTTCACTTCTCGAGCTAGGATCCGTATAGGTTCCTCTTCATATGTCAAATCAGGTTGTACTTCAATATCTTCCATGGAGATGACATGTGAAGGATCTAAGCGGTATCTTCTGAGCATGGACACGTGGAGCACATTGTGGATCTTGTCCAGCTCTGGTGGTAAAGCTAGCCTGTAGGCTACTGGTCCCACACGTTCAATGACTTCATATGGGCTAATAAACCTAGGGCTCAACTTACCTTTTCTTCCGAACCTCAATATTTTCTTCCATGGTGAGACTTTGAGAAACACTTTATCACCAACTGCATACTCTATCTCTTTTCTCTTCAGGTCGGCATAAGACT
The DNA here is from genome assembly GCF_030052815.1 of Hevea brasiliensis. Classification (NCBI taxonomy): domain Eukaryota; kingdom Viridiplantae; phylum Streptophyta; class Magnoliopsida; order Malpighiales; family Euphorbiaceae; genus Hevea; species Hevea brasiliensis. Next base: position 54,239,407 of record NC_079497.1, on the reverse strand, counting down.
TCTGTCTATCGGAGGCAATCTTCAGGTTAGCTTTGATTATTTTCACTTTTTCCTCAGTCTGTTTCACCAGGTCTGGCCCTACCAGTTTGTCTTCGCCCAATTCAGTCCAGCACACTGGAGTTCTACATTTCCTCCCATATAGTGCTTCATACGGAGCCATTTGAATGCTAGCTTGGTAGCTATTGTTGTATGCGAATTCTGCCAGTGGGAGATATCTATCCCAACTCCCCTTAAACTCAATGACACAACTCCTTATCATATCCTCCAGGATCTGAAATATATTTCATGTTATTATTATCATTTCAGTTTAATATTTGCATTAGTTCAATTAGTTTCAATTATTTACCTGGATTACTCTTTCTGATTGCCCATCTGTCTGAGGATGGAAAGCCATGCTAAAGCGGAGTTGTCTGCCCAAGGCTTCTTGCAACTTTTTCCAAAATCTCGATGTAAACCTTGGGTCTCGGTCAGATATGATGGAAAGTGGGATTCCATGCAGCCTAACTATCTCACTGATATACAATTCTGCTAGCTTCTCCAGTGAGTAGTCAGTCCTAACTGGCAGAAAATGTGCTGACTTCGTCAATCTGTCCACTATCACCCACATTGCATCATGCTTCCTTTGGGTGAGAGGTAGACCACTAACAAAATCCATAGTGACCCGGTCCCATTTTCATTCAGGTATGTTTATAGGTTGTAGCAATCCTGATGGAACTTGATGTTCTGCTTTAACTTGCTGACATGTCAAACACTTAGTCATATAGTCAGCTATATCCCTCTTCATACCAGGCCACCAATAATGAGGCTTCAAATCATTATACATTTTTGTGCTCCCCGGGTGCATAGCATAAACACTCGTGTGTGCTTCTTTCAGAATACTAGTCTTCAGTTCCCCATCATCTGGTACACACACTCTTCCTCTGTAGTATAGACACCCATCTGTTTTCACCTCATATTCAGTTTCCTTCCCCTCAAGAATTTTAGCCATAATTGCCATTAGTTTTTCATCTGCCTTCTGCCCATCTTGTATTTGCTTTAATAGGGTTGGCCTCACTTGCAACTCAGCCAAAATAGCTCCATCTTGAGCTAAGGACAGACAGGCATTGAGTGATCTTAAAGCTGTGATGGACTTCCTGCTCAAAGCATCAGCAACTACATTTTCCTTCCCAGGATGATAATCTATTACACAATCATAGTCCTTTAGGAACTCAATCCATCCCCTCTGTCTAAGATTGAGCTCCTTCTGGGTTGGCAAATATTTTAGACTCTTGTGGTCTGTATAGATGTAGCATTTTCACCATATAAATAATGCCTCCATATCTTCAGTGCGAAGATAATCGCTGCTAACTCCAGGTCATGAGTAAGGTAGTTCTGTTCATGTGGCCTTAACTGCCTGGAAGCATAGGCGACCACTTTCCCCTCTTGCAACAATACACACCCTAGCCCATTATGTGAGGCATCACTATAGACCACAAAGTCCTTTCCCGACACTGGCTGTGTTAACACTGGTGCCTCTGTCAACATAGCTTTTAACCTCTCAAAACTAGCCTGACATTTGTCATTCCAGTTAAATCTAACATTCTTGTGTAACAACTTGGTCATTGGAGCAGCTATTAAGGAAAATCCCTTCACAAATCTTCTGTAATACCCAGCTAGCCCCAAAAAACTTCTGACCTCAGTTGTATTTCTGGGAGGCTTCCATTCCATCACTGCTTCTATCTTTTTGGGATCCACTCTAATCCCCTCTGCTGATACTATGTGTCCAAGGAAAGAGATTTCACTCATCTAGAAGTCACAGTTGGACAACTTAGCATACAGCTTCTTTTCTCGCAGGGTTTGCAGAACAATCCTCAAATGTTCATCATGTTCTTCCCTGGTCTTGGAATACACTAGAATATCATCAATAAATACCACTACAAACCAATCTAAGTATGGATGAAAGATACGGTTCATAAGGTCCATAAATGCTGCTGGTGCATTTGTTAACCCAAACGGCATCACTAGAAATTCATAGTGCCCATACCAAGTTCTGAATGCAGTTTTTGACACATCTGCATCCTTTACCCTCAACTGATGATACCCTGATCTGAGGTCAATTTTTGAAAATACACTGGCTCCCTTCAACTGATCAAACAGATGGTCAATTATGGGCAATGGATATTTATTCTTCACAGTTACTTTATTCAACTACCGGTAATCAATACACAATCTCAAAGTTCCATCCTTTTTCTTCACAAACAGCACCGGAGCTCCCCATGGTGACACACTTGGGCATATGAACCCCTTATCAAGCAACTCTTGCAACTGAGTTTTGAACTCCCTCAAGTCAGTGGGTGCCATCCTATAAGGAGCAATGGAAATGGGTGTCAGATCTGTAACACCCCAAAGTTCTAGAGTGCTGCACGCTCGGTGACCGGTGTTGTCCTGGACAGCTAGGATGCCTAGAACTGCACCTCAATATGAGTGAGGAGACATAAAATAATGAAATACAAGAAAAGAAAAACAAAGGAAAAATCATAGCAAAGAAATGTAACCGAGTAAGTGAGCTGAAACCTAGCGATGGTGATCAGACCGAAGTCACAAGGTGGACCGTTGACTAGCCCTAGACTGCGGGGAACCCTGGAAAACATTTTTAGGACATAAATAGACCCTTATTGAAGTATAAATATCATTAGAAAGATCAAAGAAAAATTAAATAATTAGTACAAAGAAAAGTGAGAAATCGAAAAACAGACAAAATACGATTATCAAAAATCGGAAAGCCACCCGAACAGGGGCATTATGGTCATTTGACATCCCGAAGTGTCTTTTGACCTAAATGTCCATTAAAAATAAATAGTATTACACTTAGAAAATGAAATGAAAAATTAATTTGGTGGTACCTAAAATAAATAGTGGAAATCATGGGTTAAATGTGGATTATGGGAAAGTTAACTTAATATATGATTTAATTCTTGTTAGTGGACCACTATAGGATTAATTTATCATTGAAATATGGCTGATATGGTCCACTCACCATCTGAAATTCCATCTTCCTCAAAATTCTCTCAAATGGCCGAATTGAAGAAACCTTGAAACTCCATTGACGTTTTCTTTGAGCTTCATTTCCTCTCCATTTCAACTCCATTCTCTTAGGTTCTTTCATGAAAAATGGTCTACACACCACAAGGAAGATATTGATACTAATTTTGAGAAGTTTGGTGAAGGTTTAGCAAGTTACAAATAAAGGTAAGTTTGCATTTTTGAGAAATCCTTTGTTAAAGTTTTTATGCATGTTATGGGTATTGGTTTGGTGAAGGAAAATTTTGAGTTTGAAGGGTTATTGTTGTTGCCATTTTGGACAGCCATGGGTCACGTTTTTGATGAGGTATTTGTGTATATAATTGATGAGAAATAATGTTAATCATGGTGATTTAGTAACCTAGTGATTTAATGCATGTATATATGGTGAATGATGCACTTTGATGGGAATTGGCATATGGTACGGCAATGTGATGTTGATGAATGAATTGTGGCAGCTTGTGGACACTTGAATAATGGTGTATATTGAAGGGAGTGTGGGCAGCATATTGACCTAGAAGGATTGATGATATGTATGTCAATTTACATTGTAAAGTGTATGTAAAGTTTGTAATGTTTAGGTGTGTTTGTAATGGTACTTAGAAATTGTGATTGTGAATGATATTTGGTGTGTTGAGGGTGATTGGAATCTGCCCAAAATAATGCTAATGTTATGTAGAAAATGTTGTTGGTAATGTGCCAAAACAGTTTGGTAGGGTATGGAAGTAAACCTTGCAAAGGTAAGTGTGTGTTTGAAGTTGGGATGTGAATTGCATATTGAGGGCAGTGTATATTTTAGCCTATAACCTTGAATGTGTAACCTCAATTGGTATGAGACCAATTTGAGGTGAAACTAGGCACAAAATGTGCCAACTTTCATTGAGAAACCATGCCAAAATTCTGCTTGCAAGGTGACCTAAAAAAAATGACCAATTCGGATTAGGTGCAATTAGGACCTGAAAAATGACCAATTGGGCAGCAGTGAGTGTTTAGGCCATAACTCACTCAAACCAGGTCCAATTGACCTGAAATTTTAACCATGAATAGTTAAGACCCATACCTACAAGTCTTATGAAGACACCAAAGCCCAGAAATGACCATAAGCAAGTCAAACAACTTGCACAAGTTCGGGTCCAAAAACTGGCCGAACCAGAATTGACCAATTTGACCTAAAATTGACCTAAAATGGTACCACTTGACCAGCAATAGTGTAATGACCATAACTTGGTCTACTTAACTCGGATTGACCTGAAATTTTGCACCGCGTGCAATAAGACCTAGATCTACAAGTTTTTAGTTTCGACCGAGACCCGAAAATCGAGGGAACTAGATCGTCCGGTTAGGTCAAACCAGTGTTCCGGAATCCAGCAATTTGCATTAAAATGCACTAAGCGAGGAAATGACTTTGGTAAAACATACCAAACCTAAAACCCTATCAAATGTGACATATTAACGACACTAAAACCTAATTTACCTAAAACGCAATGAGGGTCGGTATATTAGGTGACTTAGTGAATAATTGAGTTCAGTGCATTATTTACCAAACCCCATCGATAGAGACAGTTTAATTTGGTACTGAAACACTTCAAATTGTGTTTCTCAGTTAACAAGGACTCAGCAAAAGGGAAAGAAATACTGAGTCAAGACCAGGAGACAAATATCAGAGGTTTGTGCACAACAACTGTTTCTTTTGAATTATTTTCAATGGAAATAAATATTGATTATTTGTATATCATTATTTTAAATTGTGGAAATGTGTTTGAGGAATATTTATTGATTGAAAAATATTGTGAATAGTTTGAAACTGTGAAAAATGGTTTGAATGACATTGATGGATACTTATTGATTAAAAAGCATTAGAAATGGTTTGAAACCACAGCTATCATGTATATTGATTGTATTTCTCTCTAGCTTGTCTAGTGGGATGAATTGAATTCCCTCTCTGGCTGAAGTGTTGAGGTGTGTGCCTGTTGAGGACGAATAGAATGAGTACTCATATTTTTGCTAGCTAGCCATGTTATTCCTCATTAGTCATCGACTTTTGGGATGAATTGAATACCTCATTAGCCATCGGCTTTTGGGATGAATTGAATTATGGATCATGATTAAGCTGTGTGTGATTTATTGATGTGTATTGTGAGATTGTGAAATGGATTTTAAACTCTCATTGACATATACTGTCTTTTGAATTCAAACCTGATCTGACTTATGGAAAATTATTGTGATATTGAGAAATGGAGTTTAAATTCTTGTTGACAATTATTGTCTTGAATTTAATTATGATTTTAAGTATCCACTATTTACATGACTTATGAATTATGATTTAAATTGGATTTGGTTAATGTTGTGCACCACTGAGACATTGTCTCAGCGATAGCTTTTTATTGCTGTCGCAGGTAGAGAGATTGACAGGGCAGCAGACTAGGCTACATATACATCCAATGAGGATTACAGGTATATTGAGTATACCGCTTTTGCTTTTTGTCTTGTAATGTATGACACTGTATGTACATATTGTATTTGGTTTTGAGCAGTTGTAAATTAAATTGTACTTGAAGTTGTAAATTAATTATGAGTGTTTTGGATTGTAAAAGTTGTATTATATTTCCTTATCTCAGACTTTGAAAAATTTCTATGGAATTGAGTTGATGAATTGTTGTGTTGAGAAATGTATTGAAGTTGAGATTTGGAAAATTATAAAAGTGCTTTTACAGGTTTTCTGAAGAACTGTTTTATCCAAAATACAGATGGCACCTTGCCAAAATTTTCTGTAAATTCCAAATAAATCAAATGAGTTAGTTGTTTCACCTCAGTTCACCAAAGTTTTTAACACCTGTAAATAGTGCTCACCACTGTAAAAGAAGTAAGAAAAGTTTTTAAAATCCCTTGTAGTGTATTTAATGGGTTATCAGTAGACGGAGTTGGTAATTCATTAGGTATACTACGGGATCATGTTATGCCTTACAGAGGGGTAAGGTGTGACACCCGGCATTATCTCAATAGCAAACTCGACTTCCCTTTCTGGTGGTAAACCAGGCAACTCTTCAGGAAATACATATGGGAAGTCTCTTACTGTGGGTATATCATTCAGGTTTGGCTTAGCTTGCCTAGTATCAACCACGTGTGCTAGGTAAGCTTCACAGCCTTTTCTCATCATTCTTCTTGCAATTGTAGCTGAGATAAAATTGGATAGGAAATCTGTCCTTTCACCCACAATAGTGATCTCATTACCCTCAAAAGTTTTCAGAGAAATTCTCTTCAATTTACAATCAACTATTGCCTGATTACGTGACAACCAGTCCATTCCCAAAATCACGTTAAACTCGTGGAAGGGCAATTCAATTAGGTCTGTCGAGAATTCATACCCCTGAATCCTCAAGGGGCAACCTTTATACACCTTATTCACTATCACACTGTGGCCTAGTGGATTTGTTACCAGAATGTCTTGATCACTCTCCTCTACTGGAACTCCCCTCTCTATGGGTAGTTTGATGCAAATGTAGGAATGAGTGGATCCTGGATCCACCAATGCATGTACAGAAGTGTTGTAGAGGGAAAACGTACCCCTGATGACATTCGGGGCATCTTGCTCCTCTTGAGCTCTAATGGCATAAGCCCTGGCTGGTATTCTAGTGTATGGCCTCTCAGTTGACTCGGATGTAGGCCTCAGTGATGGACCAGCTGCCTCAGGTTTACCAGGCTTCCTACCTCTTTGTGGTGCAGGAGTAGGTCTGTCAGTTTGTGTTGGAGCAACAGTAGTAGTCCTTTTTGGAAAATTCTTGATCTAGTGATCTGTCGATCCACACCGTAAGCATGCACCGTTCACTTGCCAACACTCCCCTTTATGCCACTTCTGACAGTACTGACAGGCAGAAGATGCAGGGGCTGGTCCCCTAAACACCGTCCCTAGAGAGCTGCCCATTGATGGTGTGGACTGGCCTCTCCTAGGTGTAAACTGTGATCTGGGCCCCTGAGAGTGACTCTGACCCTGTGGTGGTCCTGAACTCTGAGCAGGAGGACCCTTACTATTCTTGCTGGGAGCAGAGAATGCACTGGACTGACCTGGACCTCTCTTCTGCTGTCTTTCCCTTCTATTTTGTTCATTGATTCTAACCCTTTCCACTTTTGATGCAGCATCCACCAGTTTAGAAAAATCCATGATCTCCAGTGCTGTGATCATGACTTTGATGTTGTCATTGAGCCCTTCCTCAAACCGTCTGCACCTCTTTGCCTCGGTAAGGACTATCTCCCTCCCATACCGGCTCAGTCTAACAAACTCACGCTCATACTCAGCCACTGACAACTGTCTCTGTCTCAAACTGATGAATTCCCTTCTTCGCTCTTCTAAATACACTTTACTAATATATTTCTTCCTGAACTCTGTGAGGAAGAATTCCCAGGTGATCCATTCAGGTTGCACCTCACTGGTTACTGTGTCCCACCACTGATATGCATCATCCTGAAGTAGGGACACACCACCCACCAGGTTCTGCTCGGGGGTGCCGTTTAGCTGTTTCAATACTCTGATGGTTATGTCCAACCAATTTTCTGCAGCCATGGGATCATCCTCCCTCTTTCCAAAGAAGTCTACAGCCCCATCTTTTCATAATTTCTCCAAATGGGACTTCTGTGGGGCTGGTGGAGGTTGTGGTTGTGGTTGTGGCGGTGGAATTGCCCCCATCATTTACCGGTAGAACTCGGTCATTTGCTGGAATAGAGCAAACTGAGGTTGAGCAGGTGCTTCAGCTACTGGTGGTGCAGATTATCCCCTAGCCCCAGACTCAGCCCTTGGTGGAGCATGACTTTCCACCTCTTCATCAACTGCTCTTTGCGAAGCAGGATCCATAACCTATTCAAAATAAGAAAATAACAGATCTGCATCAGTGTCACCTCAACACTTACAAATGCAATGCAATGCAATGGAATGTACTCTATCTAGACCCAGAAACGCCTAAACCGATGCTCTGATACCACTAAATGCGACACCCCTTACCCGTCTACAGTGTAGCCGAGCACGTTATGCCACTCAGTGTGTCGGAACACCAATTCATGTTTCAAATTCAATTAATCCTTTTTAATTTATTTATTTATAATTTTTGATAAATCTAAATTTTTTCGCAAATTTTATAGAAAATCCGGCAGAGTGCCGGCCATAAATTGGAAAAACAGTTCTTCTGAACCTGTTAAAAACACTTTCAATAATATCATTACATTATTCTCAATCAACCTCCAATATATTCTCAATAATTTCTCAATTCACTTCAGTATCTCAAAAATTCAATTCAATTCAAAACACAATCAACTCAATGAAAAAAATGCTCAATTTATTATTGAACATATTCCATAGATATTTACATCAAAAGCATAATTACATGAATTTACAATATACATTACAAAAGGTTACAAAATACAAAATATCAAAATATCAAAATATCAAAATGGCCTAATGTCCTACCAAATGCACTGCAATGTGAGGTGACTCTGAACTCTGAGTGCAGATATGAAGGCTCACCCTATATGAGGCCTGCTGGACTCCCCAGCTATGTCTCCAGTACCTGCGCGTGGCAAAAGCGACGCGCTAAGCAATTCTGCTTAGTGGTGACAATATGAAATAAAATAAAATAAAATAAAATAAAATAAAATAAAAACATGTGTACATAATGTATATTTACATTTTTGGGTGAACTAAGTCTCAAATGTTTATTGCAATATTATTCAATTGAAGTTTGGTAAGATTTATTAATACTGCCCGAGTAACCTATACTAGTTGATTGGACAGGATAAATGGGTAAACTGGTACTGGATACTAAGTACCTCAGACCATCACACCATCGGTCACATTGTGTCTCCCGGTGTGCAACAGAACAACTAATAAGCTGTGATAATTATCGGGGATTAAACTCGAGTATAACAACTCAATATCATAGCCAAAGGCTATTATGTCACAGAATGGCATGGGAAGCCATGAAAAACAGAATGGCATGAAGCCATATGCAGTACTGCTAACAGAACCCTATTGGCATGCCAACCTATCCAAACCAATCACATTAGGCCTACTAGGGCATTTAACACTTTTTATTTATGTAATTCTTTGAAATTGAATTTTTTTATGATTACTATTCATTTTATTGGTCAACCAAAATGTTGAATTTTGCATTGGCAATAGGTAAATTAGTTTAAATATCATCAACATACCACATTTGGCATTTTAAACTTATTGGTATTGGTTGCCAATACCATTTCTAAGCTTAATGTGAATTGGACAGAATTTTCAGTTTTCAAGCTTTGGGTTTACTATTCCATTAGTTACTGTTGCAGTGGGAATTTGGAAAAATGCTCAACAAGAAAGTTGTTCCTCATTTTGTCTAATTGAATTTCCTTTTTTGAATCACTCCATTTGGAGTTTTGTAGCTCAAGTTATGGCCTAAAAACCATAACTGGCCGGATTGGGCAGAACCCAAAATTCTGGGTAAAATTGTTTCTGCCAGATTTTGTAACTCACGTTTGGTTGACAATTTGACTAGGTTATGGTCATAATTTGGGTCAGGTTTCTTCATGAAAGTTGTTGTTCTATATCTCAACTTGTTGCTGGTAAAATTTCAGGTCAATTGGACCTTGCTACATTGAGTTATGGCCAAATGACCAAATATTGTTCATTTGGTCATTTTGCCTAGGCAGATTGCAGGTCACCCGGATTGGAGCAAGGTTTAGTCCACTTAGTTTGGTCTTATGGGTATAGTTTCTTCACCAAATTTGTGCCATTTTGTGTCTATTTTCATGTCCAATTGGCCAAACACCAAATGAACCTCTACAATTCAAGTTATGGCTGTCCAAACAGGCTGGACATGAAAATTTAGACACAATAGCATGTTAACTTCCCAAAAATCATCACCATATTACCCTAACCATGGCTGCCAAAATTTAGGGTTAGCATACAAATGGTGTTTCATCAAATTTCTTTGTCATTTACACATATTTATAGTTCTTAAACATGAAATTAAAGTGAAATTCAAGGTTTAGGTCACTAACCTCTTAGGGAGTGAATTTCCCACTTGCTCAAAGTCTTGGTTTCCTTTTCTTTTTGCTCCCACAAGAATCACCAAGATGATAGAATGAATTTTTGTGTTGGTAATTAGGGTTTTTAGTGGAAGAAAGCTAGGGAAATGGAGGTTTAGAAGTTTGTTAATGGTGGTTATGGTGAAATGGTTCACGGCAAGAGGAAGAAAAAAGAAAGAGAAGTCTGATTTTCTCCATTTTCCAGCCCATTTGACCTCTTTTAAGTTAGTTTATGCCATGTGTCAACATTGGGTTGGGTGAAGGCACACTAATGACATCATGTGATGTCATAAATTCTCATTTAATTCATTTTTTTTCTTTTCTTTTCTACTCATTTTCAATTCAATTTTTTGTAATATTTATTCACATTTTATGTCATAATAATTATTTACTTAACTGGAAAAGTCGGCCAAAAATCACCTCTGAAGGCGAAATAACAAAAATGCCCTCCGTTTGGCTTAACGGGCCAAAATTATCTGTATCGATTAAAAATTTTTTCTAAGTATTTTCTAGGCATTCTAATGCCATAAGAACCTCAATAACCCTTCTCTGGTGTCCAAGAAATTATTTTATAATTTTTTCCCCTGGTCTAGGGCTCCTAGTTGCGAGAACCGCAACTTCTCACTAGGTTACCCATCGTTAGGGCACCGGCTCATTTAACTTGGTTGTATTTTATTTTTAAAATTTTTCCTAAATTTTTCTTATTGATATTTGATTTAATTTTGGTTCCTCACTTTAGTTTAAATATTTTTCCGGACATTCTAGCTGTCCGGACCGACACTGGTCACCAGAACAGTAGAATGTACGGAGTTGCTATAGGGAGGGTGTTACACATATAGATCATATTATGTATTTTGTGCATTATAATTAGTTATTTTTTGTAATGTAAACTATGAATTGTATGTTGAAATATAGATTATGGAACTGTAATTAATTTGTAAATCATGTAAATTATGAATTTATGTAATCAGTCTGTAAATCATGTAAATTAATGAAACTTAAGAACTTATATATATAAATTGTGCATGAATGGAAATGCATGGAAATGAATATGAAATTGAGATAAATGAATGAGATGTGAATTATGAGATGATTATGAGAATAATTGATGAGATTTTTATTGTAAAATATTTTTGAAATTTTCAAACAGGTGAATAGTAAAACACGTCAAACGATAATAAAATAGGGGAAACTCTGTTAGTTTCTCTGTCAAAAAATAATTGATATTAAATATAACGAGAACAAAATTTTTAAAGAAATAAAGTAAGATAAGTAAGGGTGCTCCGGCACCGAATGTAGCACGCCTTGCTCGGCTACACTGTAGTCGAGTGAGGGGTGTTACAAATATTGTTACTCATATTCTTAACAACTTAAAAATAGAATTTCTAACAAAATATCAATGGGCCTTTTCTATTACACATGAATATATTATATAAACGGAAAAGTGAAATTACCTTTTAATAATAAAATATGTACAAGATATATAGAAAATGATAAGCTCTAGGGCATACTACTAACATATCTTACTTAATCTAGCTGTACATGTTTATCTTTAACCTTTTCCTTTTGCTCCCTCTGTCCCATGGTTTGCTATCGTATTTTCAAACTCATTTCTAGTAATAGAACTCTATTCTGACATAACTATACCAAAGCAGAGATCATATGCAAATATTCTCATCTCGATGTACTATCGGAAATACGTAGCTCTACACAATAGTCTCACATCGGTACTGTAATCTGCAGCTTATAGCACAAATATCGAGAACATTGCGTAGTTACTGTGGTATATCCTAATAGATCAAATTTTTCCTATACTTATCCTTTTCGAATTTATGATTTTCTATGGACTGGGATCCATACCTTAACCTAAAATAACTAGAGAAAACAAATCTGTATTAGTGTCACCTCGACTCCTAATTAAAGGCTTATGCAGGTTATACACACTACATCTTTCTATCTACCTATGCCTAGGAATGCCTAAACCTTTGCTCTGATACCAATAAATGTAACGGTCAGGCTCCAACCACTAGAGAAATTGTCCGCTTTGGCCATAAGCCTCACGGTTTTGTCCCATAGGTGGAATTGAGAACTTCCCAGGAGGTCAACCATCGCTATGACTCCGGCTCATTTAACTCATTTGAAATTCATTTCTTTTATTTTTTTCGTAATTTTTCTTGGTCTTTATTCAGCCAATTTATGCCTCCTCACTCTAGTTTGAATGTAGTTCTAGACATCCTAGCTGTCCGAACAGACGTTAGTCATCGGAACAGTAGAATGTACGGACTACCTAAAGTGAAGGCGTTACAGGTCGAGACACACTTAACTGGAATCCTCAAATTGTAGGAGCTATATAGTCCTTCAGAGGTCAATTTGCAGAGTTGTTAGCCATCCTTGAAGTTTTATCTTCTTGTTACTTTTTTCCCTTTTTTGATGGCTCTTGGAGTTTTATCTATTTTCGAATCCAATTCAAGTAGTTCTTCTTCTAATTTAGTTATGGTCATAAACTAAACAAAGAGTCTTGAGAAGTGACAAAGCAAAACAAAATAAGGTATATAGATAAAGACTAAATAAAATAAAATGTCTAAATTAGTTAAATTGCTTATTGCCTAATATCAATGAGTCGATCCCAAGTAATGGCGCTAAAAACTTGTTATACAAAATCTTGCAAGTCCATGGATTGTAATAAGTAATAAAGTGATAAGTGAGTATCATTCTCAAGATGATTATGTTTGAGTACCAAGCTACAAATCAATTGCAGTTATCTAGACCATCGAATTTAAAAGGGATATTTAAACTAAATAATTATCGCTAAAAGGTAAATGTGGGCTAATTAACTAAACTAAAATATCAGTGCATAAAAGCATTCCAGAGTTAAGGATTCACACTTCAATCAAATATAAACTCAATCTGATCTAGTTAATAATTTGGAAATTATTATTTTGAAGGAAATTAATCCTAAGTTGTCTTAAGTTCTCTCTTAAGGCACTCAAGTTATATCTTATCAACTCAAAACCTACTTTCATGGTAATTAAATTAATTAAGACCCATTAAATTATTTGACTAATTGTTAGTTCCATATAAAATTCTAGCCTATCTCTAGGTGAAGAAACCTAAGTTCAAAATCTTATCCTTCCAATATTAATCTTTACTTTTCAGTCCTTCAATTAATATCTAAAATCAATACTAAATGGAGCTCAACACAAAGCATGTATTAAGAATACAAGAGATTGAATTAAAGAACAAAATCCAAATTTATTAAAATAGAATCAAATAGAATCCATAACTGAATTGAAAGTGCTACATCCCTAACCCTAGAATAAGAAAACTACTCATACATGGTGAGTTTTACAATCAAGTTTGAATAAAAATAAAGATATGACATGAGAAGAGAATACAATAAAAGAACCCAGAATGAGAATTGCAGCTTTGAAATTTTGAAACTTCAATTGGAAATCCCTTATAGAAATCTTGTTAAACCGATCTCTTCTTTGGCCTTCTCAAAGGTAAAGTGCCTATTTGAATGTAAAAAGTCCATCCCCTTTCAAGTCTTGACTTAATATATTTATATCTAGTGTAAAAATCCTTGTTTTAGAGTCTTAAAGCCTTAGAAGTCCTCCCAGAATGAGTGAGAAGGAAGAAAAGTTAGGTTAGAATTTCATTCTGTAGTCACTGCACGGCCCATGTAATTGCTTTCCTCTACATGAGTCTGGACTGTGTAAGGTTCTATTCCTCTTGCTTCTTTAATTTTTTTTGTACAGAAAGTTACACAAATCTCTACCAATTGCACAGGTTGTGCACCTCAATGCTCTACAATACCATTCTATATGGGCCGTGTAATATGATTACATGCCCAGTGCAGTTACTTTCACCTTTAAAACTTGACTTTTGTCCTTTGGATATCTTTTAAATGTGTTCTTGGTTTTCAGGATTCATCAACATACTTTATATAATATAAAAATCAAAGTGCAACACCCCTATTTACATAGCCTTGTATATTTCACTATTTCAGCGATCGGTGTCGGTTCGAACAATTAAGAAAAGTAGAATCATGTCTAAGACAACTAGATAAGCCCTGAACACAAATAACTAGTAATTGTCAATTAGTTAAGTATAAATAAGAAAACATAACACAAGAAGTTAAATGAGCCGAGAGTCACAGCGATGGGTGACCTTCTCGGGAAGGACTGCGAGGTCGATTTAAACTCAAATTTCGAACCGTAAAATGTGACGCTGCAGTCCTTAGGACCATTGCGAACACAGTGGAAAAGAGAATATCACAGAAAAAAATTGTTAAGCAGGTCAAATAATTAGGTCAGGGATCAGAAAGAAATATCAAATAACTAGCAAACCGGATCGAACCGGCGAGGGGCAATTTGGTCAATTGACCCCTAGAGCTGACTCCTGACTTAACTATCAAATAAAATCAGAGAAAAGAAAATTTTGGAGTCGGGAATTAAATTAAAGAACTAAAGAAAAATAAATGAAAAAAAAAAGAGGAAAAAGAAAAAGTGAAAAAGTGATTACATCATGCATGACATCATGCATGATGCAATAAATCTTATAATTAAAAACTTAATTTTTTTTGGATAATTTTTGGTCTTACTAAAGGATAAAAATTTATAAAAGAAAAAGAAAAAAAAAGAGTTGTCTTCTTCAAACTGCCGTGAGCTCTCTCTCTCTTCTATCCCTCTCAAAACCTCCATGGAAGCTCATATGTGAGCTTGAAGAAAACAAAATCCTACCATAGAAAATTCAATTACCCTAACTAAACTTTGTTTGGGAAACTAGAAAAGAAGATTAAAGGATAAAGAAAGAAGAAAAAAATTGAAGGAAGTGAAGATTGGAAAGCTACACCAAGGTTAGTTAGCTAAACATGAATTTCTAGTTGAATTAATTGTGTTTATAGTTGGATAAACATAGAAATACACTTAAAATGAAATGAAAACAACTTTGGAGGACTATATGTGAATTTCGGCCAGCCATGGATGTATGAGAATATAATGTGTTTTGAATGAATTAAAAGTGTATGTAGGCTTGAATGAGTTGAGAAATGGTGTTGGTATGCTTGGAATCAATTAAATGTAACAAATCAAGTGAATTATGGTTTAAACCTAGGGTTTTGGAAGACAAAAATTGGAGAATTGGTTAATTAGTGTGTTTGATCTAGTTTGAGCTGAAAAATGATCATGTATGACCAATTGTGATATGTTGGAAGTATTGGAATCAAATGGAGATTCGGATTGGATATGGTCATTATGCAGGCAGCATGACCAAGGTCCCTTTCAGGGATCAAAACTGAAAATTTACCAACCCAATTGGTGTGAGGCCAATTGGGAATGAAACTATACACAAAATGGCACATTTTTCATTTAGGAATCATGCCCAGAAAGTGACCATAGCATAGTGAACAAATTGGCCAAATCCGGATTAGGCAATCTGACCAGTACAAAAATGACTAAATGAACAGTGTCATTTGACCATAACTGGGGCTAGGTAGGTCCAAATGACCTGAAATTTTACCAGTGGAAATTTGAGACATATCCCTACAACTTTCATGGAGAACACAAGTCCAAATTATGCCCTTAACCAAGTCATTTAACCACCCAAATTTAGTGACCTAATACTGCTAGAACCAAGTTGGTGCCCAGAAAATCTGGGTTAGGCCAATCCGGCCAGCCATGTTCAAATGGCTATAACTTTAGCTCAAAAACTCCAAATGGAGTGATTCAAAAAGGGAAATAAAGTTAAGACAATAAGAAACATTTTCTATAAAGAAAACTTAGCCAAATTCTAACAGCAACATGACCAATGGAATAGTGCAAAACAGGACACCAAAACTGAAAATTTGCAATTTTGCCTAAAGGACATAAAATTTGAGAAAACAACCAAAGCCAACAAATTGGAATTCCCATACCTATTAAGCATTAGAAAGTCAACAAATTGACTTGAATAGTGTCTTGAATAATTGTGACACCCCTTACCCGTCTACAGTGCAGCCGAGCAAGTTATGCAACTCAGTGTGCCAGAGCACCAATTTATATTTCTATTACAATTTATCCCTTTATAATTTATTTATCCTCAAATTTTGATAAATCTGAATTTATCCTCAAATTTTATAGAAAATCCGGCAGAGTGCCGACTGTAAATTGGAAAAACAGTTCTTCTGAACCTGTTTAAAAACACTTCTAAAATAATTTCCAAATCCAAACTCCATTAACCACATTCAAGTCAATCTCAAGGTCTTAACATTTCATTTTTCAACATACATAATGCAGAAAATCTCAATAATATGAAATTTCATATATTTACATTATTACATAATTACAGGAGTTTAGAGCTACAAACCAAACAAATACAAAATGCAAAATACAAAAGGGCCACCTATAGTCCTAATGTCCTACCATATGCAGTGCAGATGTGAGGTGACTCCGGACCCCGGATGTAGCTCTGAAGACTCACCCCGTCTGATGTCTGCTGGGCTCCCCAGCTAGGTCTCCAGTACCTGCGCGTGGCAAAAGCGATGCGCTAAGCAATTCTACTTAGTGGTGACAATATAAAATAAAATAAAATAAAATAAAATAAAATAGATTAAAATAATTATACAGAATGTATGATTTCATTTTTTTTTGGTAGACTTAATTTCTGGTATTATTTGTAATATTATTCACTTAAAATTTGATAAGGTTTATTATCATTGCCCGAGTAACCCATACTAGTTGACTGGACTGGATAAACGGGTAAACTGACACTGGGTTCTAAGTACCTTGGACCATCACACCATCGGTCACACTGTGTCTCCCAGTGTGCAACAGAACAGCTAAGAAGCTGTAATAATTATCAGGGTTAAAACCCAAGTATATCAACTCAAATAACATAGCCAAAGGCTATTATGTCACAAAATGGCATAGGGGCCATGAAACACAGAATAGCATGAAGCCATATGCAGTACTACTAACAGAACCCTATTGGCATACCAAGCTATCCAAACCAATCTTGTTAGGTATACTAGGGCATTTTACACCTTTGAGTTTTACAATTTTTGAATTTCAAGTTTTAGTGTTACTATTCACTTCATTAGTCAACCAAAATGTTGACTTTTGCATAGACAATAGGTATATTGGTTTTAATACACCCAACATACCACATTTTGCATTCAAAATTTGTTCGTATTGGTTGTCCATACCATTTCTAAGCTTAATACTAATTGAGCAGAATTTTCAGTTTTCATGCTTCATATTTACTATTCCATTAGTCATTTTTTAGTGGGAATTTGGCAAAATGATTAACATGAAAGTTGTTCCTTATTTTGTATATTTGAATTTCCTTTTTTGATTCACTCCATTTGAAGTTTTGTAGCTCAAGTTATGGTCTAAAAACCACAACTGGCTGGATTGAAATTTTTCTGGACTGACCATATCTACAGTGCAATGAACAGTGACTGCAAACTCACTTGTTGGATAGGTTCTGGTCATAATTTGGGTTAGGTTTCTTCATGAAAGTTGTGGGCCTATATCTCATCTTGTTGCTGGTAAAATTTCAGGTCAATTGGACCATTCTACACTGAGTTATGGCCAAATGACCAAACACTATTTATTTGGTCATTCTGCAGAAATAGACTGCAGGTCACCCGTATTAGGGCAAGCTTTTGGTCCACTTGGTTTGGTTTTATGGGCATGGTTTCTTCACCAAAGTTGTGCCATTATGTGTCTAGTTTCATGTCTAATTTCCTTGCACCAATGGAACCTCTACAATTCAAGTTATGGCTGCCCAAACCTGCTAGACTCATGTCCAATTCTGCAAGTCACCATGGGCAGCCACACCAACTGCAATTCCCACTAATCAAACCACCTCATTTCTTGTTTACGTATAACCAAATGGTCACTAATTGACCATTAAAGCTCACTTTCATCATTACATGATCAAAGTCTCTATTTTATACCCAAACCCTAACCCTAACATCTCAAATCATGCATTTTAACTTGCATTTCATCAATCCACTTAGTGGGTACATATTGTGGGCTGCCATGATGGTCTTTTAACTTCATTAAGCTCAACACAATCAAACCTTAACCATGGTTGCCAAAAAATATGGGATAACATACAAGTGGTTTTTAACAAATTTCCTTTGAAATTTACACTCATTCAAAGTCCTTAGCATGAATTTAAAATAAAATCCATGGTTAGGTCACTAACCTCAAAGGAGTGAGATTTTCCCACTTGCTAAAGTTCTTGTTTTCCTCTTCTTTTTGCTCCTAAAAGAATCACCAAGGTATAAGAGCAAGTTTTTGTGTTGAGAAGTTTAAGTTTTAATGGATGGAAACCTTAGAAATCAAGCTTGGTAAAGCTTTGGTTATGGAGGGCAAAGGGGGTAGCAAGGAAGGAGAGAAGAAGATAAGAGAGTTATGATTTTTTTTGTTTTCCTTTTCCAGCCCATTTTACCTCTTTTATATATGTTTATGCCATGTGTCAAGATTAGGTTGGTTGGGTATGTTTTAATGACATCATGATGATGTCATAAATCCATTTTCTTTCATTCTCTCCATTTCTTGTCTATTTAATTGCAATTTAATTTTTAACAATATTTATTCATATTTTATGTTATATAAATTATTTATTTTAACTAAACAAGTTGGTTCAAAAATCATCTCTGAAGACGAAATGACCAAAATGCCCTCCGTTTGGCTTAACAGGCCAAAATTGTCTATACCGATTGAAAAATTTTTCTAAGTATTTTCTTGGCTTTCTAATGCCATAAGAAGCTCAATGACCCTTCTCTGGAGTCCCACTAATTTTTTTTTTCTTATTAATGTTTGAGTTAATTTTTGGTTCCTTACTTTAGTTTAAATATTTTTCTGAACGTTCTAGCTATCCGGACCGATACTGGTCACCGGAACAGTAGCCTGTACGGACTAGCTAAAATGAGGATGTTATAACTCTTCCCCTCTAAGAAAAACTTCATTCTCAAAATTTACCTGATGCAAATAGTTGAGGGAACTATTGCCTCGTTATCTCTTCACTTTCCCAAGTTGCCTCTTCAATGTTGTGGTGCCTCCAAAGCACTTTTACCAGTGGAATTTGTTTATTTCTCAGTTCCTTCACTTCCCGAGCTAGGATTTGTATAGGTTCCTCTGTATATGTCAAGTCTGGTTGGATTTCAATCTCTTCCATGGAAATGACATGTGAAGGGTCTGAGTGATATCTTGTCGGCATGACAACATGGAATACATTATGAATTTTATCCAGTTTTTGTGGTAAAGCTAGCCGATAGGCCACTGGTCCCACACGTTCAATGACTTCATATGGGCCAATGAACCTAGGGCTTAACTTACCCTTTCTCCCAAACCTCAGTATTTTCTTCCACGGTGAGACTTTGAGAAACACTTTATCGCCAACTACATACTCTATCTCTTTTCTCTTTAAGTCGGCATATGATTTTTGTCTATCTGAGGCAACCTTCAGGTTAGCTTTGATTATTTTCACTTTCTCCTCAGTCTATTTCACTAAGTTTGGTCCTACCAGTTTATCTTCACCCAATTCAGTCCAACACACTGGGGTTCTACATTTCCTCCCATACAGTGCTTCATACGGAGCCATTTGAATGCTAGCTTGATAGTTATTATTGTATGCAAATTCTGCTAGTGGGAGGTATCTATCCCAACTCCCCTCAAACTCAATGACACAACTCCTTAGCATATCCTCTAGGATCCATCACATAATTCACATTGTTACTATCATTTCAATTTATTAATTGCGAAACTTGAATTATTTCTTGGGTTTACCTGGATTACTTGTTCTGATTGTCCATTCGTCTGGGGATGAAAAGCCGTGCTAAAGTGGAGTTGTGTGTCCAAGGCTTCTTGCAATGTTTTCCAGAATCTCGATGTAAACCTTGGGTCTCGGTCAGATATGATGGAAAGTGGGATTCCATGCAGTCTAACTATCTCACTGATATACAATTCTGCTAGCTTCTCCAGTGAGTAGTCAGTCCTAACTGGCAAAAAATGTGCTAATTTCGTCAATCTATCCACTATCACCCATACTGCATCATGCCTCCTTTGGGTGAGAGGTAGACCACAAACAAAATCCATAGTGACCTGGTCCCATTTTCATTCAGGTATGTTTATAGGTTATAGCAATCCTGATGGAACTTGATGTTCTGCTTTAACTTGCTGACATGTCAAACACTTAGTCACATAGTCAGCTATATCCCCCTTCATACCAAGCCACCAATAATGAAGCTTCAAATCATTATACATTTTTTGTGCTCCCCGGGTGAATAGCATAAACACTAGTATGTGCTTCTTTCAGAATAATAGTCTTCAGTTCCCCATCATCTGGTACACACACTCTTCCTCTGTAGTACAGACACCCATCTGCTTTCACCTCATATTCAGTTTCCTTCCCCTCAGGAATTTTACCCATAATGGCCATTAGTTTTTCATCTGCCCTCTGCCCATCTTGTATCTACAGTAGCAGGGTTGGCCTCACTTGCAACTCAGTCAAAATAGCTCCATCTTGAGCTAAGGACAGACAGGCATTTAGTGATCTTAAAGTTGTGATGTTCTTCCTGCTTAAAGCATCAGCAATTACATTTGCCTTTCTAGGATGATAATCTATCAGACAATCATAGTCCTTGAGGAACTCAATCCATCACCTCTGTCTAAGATTTAGCTCCTTCTGGGTTGGCAAATATTTTAGACTCTTGTGTTCTATATAGATGTAGCATTTTTCACCATATAAATAATGCCTCCATATCTTCAGTGCGAAGATAATTGCTGCTAACTCTAGGTCATGAGTAGGGTAGTTCTGTTCATGTGGCCTTAATTGCCTGGAAGCATAGGTGACCACTTCCCCTCTTACATCAATACACACCCTAGCCCATTATGTGAGGCATCACTGTAGAACGCAAAGTCTTTTCCCTACACTGGTTGTGTTAACACTGGTGCTTCTATCAACATATCCTTCAGCCTCTCAAAACTGGCTTGGCACTTGTCGTTCCAGCCAAATTTCACATTCTTGTGTAATAACTTGGTCATTGGAGCAGCTACAAGAGAGAACCCCTTTACAAATCTTCTGTAATACCCAACTAGCCCCAAGAATCTTCTAACCTCAGTTGTATTTCTGGGAGGCTTCCATTCTATCACTGCTTCTATCTTTTTGGCATCCACTCTAATCCCCTCAGCTGATACTATGTGTCCAAGAAAAGAGTTCTCACTCATCCAAAAGTCACACTTGGACAACTTAGCATACAGCTTCTTTTCTCGCAGGGTTTGCAGAATAATCCTCAAATGTTCATCATGTTCTTCCCTGGTCTTGGAATACACCAGAATATCATCAATGAAGACCACTATAAACCGATCTAAGTATGGACGGAAGATACAGTTCATAAGGTCCATAAATGCTGCTGGTGCATTTGTCAAACCAAACGGCATCACTAAAAATTCATAGTGTCCATACCGGGTTCTGAATGCTGTTTTTAACACATCTGCATCCTTTACCCTCAATTGATGATACCCTGATCTGAGATTAATTTTTAAAAATACACTGGCTCCTTTCAACTGATCAAACATATCGTCGATTCTAAGCAATGGATATTTGTTCTTCACAGTTACTTTGTTCAACTGCCAGTAATATATACACAATCTCAAAGTTCCATCTTTCTTTTTCACAAACAGCACCGGAGCTCCCCATGGTGACACACTGGGGCGTATGAACACCTTATCAAGTAACTCTTGCAACTGAGTTTTCAACTCCCTCAATTCAATGGGTGCCATCCGATAAGGAGCAATAGAAATGGGTGCTGTACCTGGCATTACCTTAATAGCAAACTCGACTTCTCTTTCTGGTGGTAAACCAGGCAACTCTTTAGGAAACATATCTGGGAAATCTTTAACTGTGGGTATATCACACAGGTTCGGCTTAGCATGCCTAGTATCAACTACGTGTGCTAGGTAAGCTTCACAGCCTTTTCTCATCAATCTTCTTGCTACTGTGGCTGAGATAACATTGGACAGGAAATCAGTCCTTTCACCCACAACAGTGATCTCATTACCCTCAGAAGTTTTCAGATAAATCCTCTTCAATTTGCAATCAACTATTGCCTGATGACGTGACAACTAGTCCATTTCCAAAATCACATTAAACTCGTGAAAGGGCAACTCAATTAGGTCTACCGAGAATTCATACCCTTGATTCCTCAATGGGCAACCTTTATACACCTTATTCACTACCACATTGTGGCCTAGTGGATTTGTGACCAGAATGTCTTGATCACTCTGCTCTACTGGAACTCCCCTCTCTATGGGTAGTTTGATGCAAATGTAGGAATAAGTGGATCCTAGATCCACCAATGCATGCACAGAAGTGTTGTAGAGGGAAAACGTACCCCTGATGACATCCGGGGCATCTTGCTCCTCCTGAGCTCTGATGGCATAGGCCCTGGCTGGTATTCTAGTGTCTGGCCTCTCAGCTGACTCGGATGCAGGCCTCAATGATGGACCAGCTGCCTCAGGTTTACCGGGCTTCCTACCCCTTTGTGGTGTAGGAGCAGGTCTATCTGATTGTGTTAGAGCAACTGTAGTAGTCCTCTTTGGACAATTCTTGATCTGATGTTCTATCGATCCACACTATAAGCTTGCACCGGTCACTCGCTAACATTCCCCCTTATGCCACTTCTGACAGTACTGACAAGAGAAGATGCAGGGGCTAGTCCCCTAAACACCGTCCCTAGAGAGCTGCCCATTAATGGTGTGGACTGGCCTCTCCTAGGTGTGAATCGTGGTCCAGGCCTCGAGACCGACCACGACCTGTGGTGGTCCTGAACTCTGAGCAGGAGGACCCTTACTCTTCTTACTGGGAGCAGAAAATGTACTGGACTGACTCGAACCCCTCTTCTGCTGTCTTTCCCTTCTATTTTGTTCATTGATTCTGACCCTTTACACTTTTGATGCTGCATCTACCAGTTTAGCAAAATCCGTAATCTCCAGTGCTGTGATCATGACTTTGATGTTGTCATTGAGCCCTTCCTCAAACCGTCTGCACCTCTTTGCCTCTGTAGGGACTATCTCCCTCCCATATCTGCTCAGTCTGACAAATTCACGCTCATACTCAGCCACTGACAACTGTCTCTGTCTCAAACTGATAAATTCCCTTCTTCGCTATTCTAAATACACTTTGCTAATATATTTCTTCCTGAACTCTATGAGAAAGAATTCCCAGGTGATCCGTTCAGGTTGCACCTCACTGGTTACTGTGTCCCACCACTGATATGCATCATCTTGAAGTAGGGACACAACACCCACCAGGTTCTGCTTGGGGGTGCAATTTAGTTGTTTCAGTACTCTGATGGTTCTATCCAAACAATTTTCTGTGGCCATGGGATCATCCTCCCTCTTCCCGAAGAAGTCCACAGCCCCATGCTTTCTCAATTTCTCCAGATGAGATTTCTGTGGTGCTGGTGGAGGTTGTGGCTGTGGCTGTAGTGGTGGAATTGCCCCCATCATTTGCCGGTAGAATTCAGTCATTTGCTAAAATAATGCAAACTGAGGTTGGACAGGTGCCTCAGCTACTGGTGGGGCAGGTTCTCCCCTGCCCCTAGACTCAGCCCTTGGTGGAGCATGACTCTCCACCTCTTCATCAACTGCTCTTTGCGAAGCACGATCCATATCCTGTTCAAAATAAGAAAACAAACAGATCTGCATCAGTATCACCTCAACACTTACAAATGCAATACAATGGTATGCACTCTATCCAGGCCCAAAAATGCATAAACCGATGCTCTGATACCACTAAATGTCACACCCCTTACCCGTCTATAGTGTAGCCGAGCAAGTTATGCCACTCAGTGTGCCGGAGCACCAATTTATATTTCTATTACAATTTATCCCTTTATAATTCATTTATTTTCAATTTTGATAAATCTGAATTTATCCGTAAATTTATAGAAAATCCAGCAGAGTGTCGGCTGTAAATTGGAAAAATAGTTCTTCTGAACCTGTTTAAAAATACTTCTAAAATAATTTCCAAATCCAAAACTCCATTATACACATTCAAGTCAATCTCAAAGTCTCAACATTTCATTTTTCAACATACATAATGCAGAAAACCTCAATAATATGAAATTTCATATATTTACATTAATACATAATTACAAACCAAACTAATACAAAATGCAAAATACAAAATGGCCACCTATAGTCCTAATGTCCTACCATATGTAGTGCAGATGTGAGGTGACTCCGGACCCCGGATGCAGCTCTGAAGACTCACCCCGTCTAATGTCTGTTGGGCTCCCCAGCTAGGTCTCCAGTACCAACGTGTGGCAAAAGCGACGCGCTAAGCAATTCTGCTTAGTGGTGACAATATAAAATAAAATAAAATAAAATAGAATAAAATAAATATGCAGAATGTATGATTTCATTTTTTTGGGTAGATTTAATTTCTGGTATTATTTGTAGTATTATTCACTTAAAATTTGATAAGGTTTATTATCATTGCCCGAGTAACCCATACTAGTTGACTGGACTGGATAAATGGGTAAACAGGCACTGGGTACTAAGTACCTTGGACCATCACACCATCGATCACACTGTGTCTCCCGGTGTGCAACAGAACAGCTAATAAGCTGTAATAATTATCAGGGTTAAAACCCAAGTATATCAACTCAAATAACATAGCCAAAGGCTATTATGTCACAAAATGGCATAGGGGCCATGAAACACATAATGGCATGAAGCCATATGCAGTACTGCTAACAGAACCCTATTGGCATGCCAAGCTATCCAAACCAATCTTGTTAGGTATACTAAGGCATTTTAAACTTTTGAGTTTTACCATTTTTGAATTTCAAGTTTTGGTGTTACTATTCACTTCATTAGTCAACCAAAATGTTGACTTTTGCATAGACAATAGGTATATTGGTTTTAATACTCCCAACATACCACATTTTGCATTCAAAATTTGTTGGTATTGGTTGTCCATACCATTTCTTAGCTTAATACTAATTAAGCAGAATTTTCAGTTTTCATGCTTCATATTTACTATTCCATTAGTCATTTTTGCAGTAGGAATTTGGCAAAATGATCAACATGAAAGTTGTTCCTTATTTTGTCTAGTTAAATTTCCTTTTTTGATTCACTCCATTTGGAGTTTTGTAACTCAAGTTATGGTCCAAAAACCACAACTGGCCGGATTGAAATTTTTCTGGATTGACCATATCTATAGTGCAATGAATAGTGACTGAAACTCACTTGTTGGATAGGTTCTACTGATAATTTGGGTTATATTTCTTCATGAAAGTTGTTGGTCTATATCTCAGCTTGTTGCTGGTAAAATTTCAGGTCAATTGGACCATTCTACACTGAGTAATGGCCAAATGACCAAACATTGTTCTTTTGGTCATTCTGCAGAAACAGACTGCAGGTCACTCGGATTAGGGAAAGCTTTTGGTCCACTTGGTTTGGTTTTATGGGCATGGTTTCTTCACCAAAGTTGTGCCATTATGTGTCTAGTTTCATGTCCAATTGGTCTTGCAGCAATTGAACCTCTACAATTCAAGTTATGGCTGCCTAAACCTGCTGGACTCATGTCCAATTCTGCAGGTCACCATGGGCAGCCACACCAACTGCAATTCCCACTAATTAAACCGCCTCATCTCTTGTTTACACATAACCAAATGGTCACTAATTGACCATTAAAACTCACTTTTATCATTACATGATCAAAGTCTCCATTTTATACCCAAACCCTAACCCTAACATCTCAAATCATGCATTTAACTTGCATTTCATCAATCCACTTAGTGGGTACATATTGTGGGCTGCCATGAGGGTCTTTTAACTTCATTAAGCTCAACACAATCAAACCCTAACCATGGCTGCCAAAAAATATGGGATAGCATACAAGTGGTTTTTAACAAATTTCCTTTGAAATTTACACTCATTCAAAGTCCTTAGCATGAATTTAAAATAAAATCCATGGTTAGGTCACTAACCTCAAAGGAGTGAGATTTTCTCACTTGCTAAAGCTCTTGTTTTCCTCTTCTTTTTACTCCCAAAAGAATCACCAAGGTGTAAGAGCAAGTTTTTGTGTTGAGAAGTTTAAGTTTTAATGGATGGAAACCCTATAAATCAAGCTTGGTAAAGCTTTGGTTATGGAGGGCAAAGGGGGCGGCAAGGAATGAGAGAAGAAGATAAGAGAGTTATGATTTTTTTTGTTTCCTTTTCCAGCCCATTTTACCTCTTTTATATATGTTTATGCCATGTATCAAGATTGGGTTGGTTGGGTAAGTTTTAATGACATCATGACGATGTCATAAATCCATTTTCTTTCATTTGCTCTCCATTTCTTGCCTATTTAATTGCAATTTAATTTTTAGCTATATTTATTCATATTTTATGTTATATAAATTATTTATTTAACTGGACAAGTTGGCCCAAAAATCATCTCTGAAGACAAAATGATTGAAATGCCCTCCGTTTGGCTTAACAGGCCAAAATTGTCTGTACCGATTGAAAAAGTTTTCTAAGTATTTTCTAGGCATTCTAATGCCATAAGAACCTCAATGACCCTTCTCTGGAGTGCCAAAAATTATTTTATAATTTTTCCTAATTTTTTTTTCTTATTAATATCTGAGTTAATTTTTGGTTCCTTACTTTAGTTTAAATATTTTTCCGAACGTTCTAGCTGTCCAGACCGACACTGGTCACCAGAACAGTAAACTGTACGGACTAGCTAAAATGAGGATGTTACAATAATAACCCCGAAACACAAATTTTAAAGAACGTCAAGTTTAGCATATTAAAGCTAGGTATAAGTAGATTTGAATTTATTTTTGGAGTTATGATAAATTGTGGTACTGAAACACTGTGAAACTGTGTGTTTCAGTGGAAAGGAATACTGGGAAAGAACCCGAGGTGTCGAGTGAAGGCTAAGAGGTGACTCGTATAAGGTTTGTGCACAACATAGAATTTTCTGTAAATTTTCTTCTGTAAATTGTTTTGAATGAATTGTAACTTAAATTTTTGAAAGTTTACTTGTATGTGTTTGAAATGGCAATAAATGTTTGATAAATTGTTAAGATAGTTTTGAAACCACAGTGTCATGACCATATATTTGAATACCTCACTAGCACGACTAGTGGGAGAAATCAGTTTCGAATTTTGATTCCTTCTCTGGCTGAAGTGTTGAGGTGTGTGCTAGTAGAAGAAAAAAAAGAATGGGTTCCCATATATTTGAGCTAGCTATCCTTGTGATGTGACTTTTCATAAGCCTCTGGCTATTGAGATTAATATGTTTCGAATGGCATGATATAACTATGTGTTTTTATGAATTTGTTTTGAGGCTTTCGAAATGAAATTGTTTGGATTAAAATCTTATAAATCATGTTTTGAATTTATATCTCATGTTCAGTTTAATTTTTGAATAAATATGATTTTAATTATGCATAAAGATTAATTTAGTATGTTGTGTACCACTGAGTCCTAGTACTCAGCGATGGCTGTTATTGCTGTCGCAGATATAGAGACTAGAGTAGCAGCAGAGTGAGCTGCTGAGGATTGTGGAGCCACTGAAGTTTATTAGGTATATTTTATACCCTTATTGAAAAAAATTATTTTGATGTATGTAATATATGTAAATGTAGGAAATGGTCATGAGCAGTTGTATAAAGCTCGTAATAAATTTTGGTTTGGATTTTTCCTAATGTAAATTTTTTGAATGATGTATATAAATTGTTTTATCTTTAATGAAATATGAATGGAAATATTTTATTTTAATTTGAATGAAAATTAATTAGTAGTATTTTGATGATGTTGAAGTTTGGAATTTGAGAAATGATGTTGAAATTGGTTGGGATGGATGTTGAATTGATGAAGTTGTTGAGATAAATTATTGGAAGTGCTTTTTACAGGTATTTGAAGAACTGTTTTCCCAAAATACAGACGGCACTCTGCCGAAATTTTTATAAAATTTACGGAAAAATAAAATGGGATAAAAATCTTAACTAGTTTTCAAACTCTAATTAAATGTTTTAATACATATTAGAAAATGCTCACCACTTATTAAAAGTAAGAAAATAATTTTAAAATCCCTTGTAGGGGACTTAATAAGTTATCGGTAGGTGAAGTTCGGTAGTTCATTAGGTATTCTACAAGATCATATTATGCCTTATAGAGGGGTAAGGTGTGACATGTTTTAGTGGTATCAGAGAAAATTTTTGGAAGTATGTTTTAACTTGTGAACTTGTGTCTTTTATTTTATAAGTACAACTGCTCAATGTCCTTATTTGTTACATACAGTGCATTACATCATAAATATAAACTAACAGAGGGAATCTCCTTGTGTTATTTATTCAGGAGATATCCTATTCCAGACTGATATGGAAGAAGGGGATCGCTCTGTTGAGCAATCTGTTGAAGCTGAGGCACAAGGGGAAGTCCCAGCTTTACAGAATGTTAGTGGGTTTGTGGCACCAGCCCCACAAATGCTGCAGTTTCCTGCATAGTTGGCATAACAGATGGCAATAATGTTTCAACAAATGGCTAGGGGTATGCCTACTCAAGCTCCACCCCAGATTTCTATGGTGCAACCTTAAGCTCTAGTTAGACAGTATGACAAACTGTTGAAGTATGGGGAGACAGAATTCAAGGGTACAGTAGACCCTTTAGAGGCAGAGCAGTGGCTAGAGAGGATGGATCAAGTGTTTAAGAAGCTGCACTGCCTAGATGAGTTGAAATTTGAATACTCCGTGTCATTACTGCAAAGGGATGCATATGATTGGTGGAAGACCATCACCCACAGCTTGGCTGAACCACCAGTACTGACCTAGGATGATTTCATCAAAGAATTTAGATAGAAATACGTCCCAGATGCATATGTGGATCAGAAACTACAAGAATTTCTGAGTCTAAAATAAGGCAATAGAACAGTGGCAGAATATGAGAGGGAGTTCTCCCGCTTAAGCCACTATGCTGGGAGTCTCCTTTCTACCAGTAAGGAAAGGTGCAAGAGATTTGAGACGGATTTGAAGCCCAGCCTATAGATGCAAGTAATGGGATTCAAATATAGTAATTTTTCAGAGCTCATTTCTCAAGCACTTGAGTTGAAAAAAATTGAATCAGAAGCGACACCAGCAAAAGAAAAATCAGGGAAAGCTGAGAAATCAGAGAAACATAAAGGGGAAAGTCAGTAGAGCCAAGTCCTAGTTGTACTTCTGGGAAGAGGAAGAAATTTGGTGGACCTAGCAGAGGTCGAGGTGGAAGGTTTGGAAGGGGCAGATTCTCTGGACAGAGACCCCCTTGGTCTGGTCAGCAGTAGAGCAAGGGTTCACAACCTCCCCACCCCTGTGAGACTTGTGGCAAGATTCTCGGGCGAGAATGCTATTGGGCAACAAGAGCCTGCTTTAACTGTGGAGGCAAGGGCCATCTTGCTAAAGACTGCACTAGTGCTCCTAGATTCGGTCCAGCTCCTACTACTGCAGAAGGATCTATTCAGAGTCCTACTATAGAGGTTCACAACTGGTTGGCTGAGGAAGAGGCAGAGGTAGAGGCAATGTTTCGGGCAGTCAAGGTACTGTTGGTCAGTCAGCACAAGGAAGTGCTTCAGCAAGGGTTTATACGATGAGACAGCGAGAAAAGGCTGAGACTTTCGATGTTGTAGCTGGTACATTCTATATCTCTGATCAAGATGTATTTGTACTGTTTGATCTAGGTTCAACCCACTCGTATGTTAGTGCTAGCATAGTCAGTTCACTTGCTATTCCGTGTGTCCAAATGGATTTTGAAGTGCTAGTAACTAGTTCGTTAGGACAAGAGGTTCGGGTCAACAAAATCTATAGAGACTATCCTTTGGTGATCCAAGGACATGTTTTTCTATCAGATTTGATTGAAATGCCCTTCAAAGACTATGATATTATCTTGGGCATGGATTGGTTAGCCAGGCATCATGCCATGATTGACTGTAGACTAAAGACAGTTACTTTTGGTCTCCCTCTATACGGTGATGTGGTAATACATGGGGAGAGGCATTTACTGCCATCAAACATTATTTTGGCTGCACTAGCCAGAAGGATGATCAGAAAGGGGCGTGAAGCATACTTGGTACATGTGAAAGACACCCAAGTGGGGAGTCCAGCACTGAGGGACATCCCTACAGTATGTGACTTTTCGAATGTGTTTCCTGATGAATTGCTAGGATTACCTCCAGAAAGAGAAGTGCAGTTTGAGGTTGATGTCATGCTTGGTCTGGATCCAATCTTCATAACACCATATAGAATGGCACCAGCAGAATTGAAAGAGTTGAAAGTGCAGTTGCAAGAGCTACTTTACAAGGGCTTTATCTGCCCTAGTGTGTCACCTTGGGGAGTGCCAGTGTTGTTTGTTAAGAAGAAGGATGGCACTTTCCACTTATGTATCGACTATCGACAGTTGAATAAGGTGAAAATAAAGAATAGATACTCATTACCCCGCATTGATGACTTGTTTGATTAGTTGAGGGGTGCAGCTATGTTCTCCAAAATTGACCTGAGATCAGGTTATTATCAACTGAAAGTACAAGAGCAGAGTATTCCTAAAACTGCCTTCAGAACCCGTTATGGCCATTATAAGTTCTTAGTCATGCCATTCGGGTTAACTAATGCTCCGGCTGCTTTTATGGATATGATGAACACTGTCTTCAGACCATACCTTGATCAGTTTGTTGTGGTATTCATAGATGATATATTGGTCTATTCGAGGAGTGCAAAAGAGCATGATAGACATCTACGGATTGTACTGCAGACTTTGAGGGAGAAACAGCTATATGCCAAATTATCAAAATGTGAATTTTGACTGAAAGAAATATCTTTCTTGGGGCATGTAGTATCGGTAGAGGGCATCAAGGTAGATCCAAGTAAGATAGAAGCTGTCCTTAATTGGAGGCCACCCAGAAAAATCACAGAGATTTGTAGTTTTTTGGGTTTAACCGGATACTACCGTCGATTTGTGAAGGGATTTTCAATGTTGGCATCTCCATTGACTAAGTTACTTCGAAAAGATGTGAAATTTCAGTGGACGGATAAATATCAATAGAATTTTGATGAATTAAAGAGGTGTTTGACTGAGGCTCCAGTCCTGACTTTACCTACTCTGGTTAAAGAATACACAGTTTACAGTGATGCTTCTCATAATGGGTTAGGCTGTGTATTGATGCAAGATCGAAATGTCATTGCCTATGCATCACGCCAGTTGAAATCGCATGAGAGGAATTATCCAACACATGATTTGGATCTTGCAACTATAGTGTTTGCTCTTAAGAACTGGAGACATTATTTGTATAGGGAGAAGTGCTACATCTACACAGATCATAAGAGTTTGAAGTATCTGGGTACTCAAAAGGAGTTGAATTTGAGACAGAGGAGATGGTTAGAGTCAATAAAAGACTATGATTGTCTGATAGACTATCAGCCAGGAAAAGCTAATGTTATGGCTGATGCCTTAAGTCGTAAGACTATGGAAAGTCTACGGGTTACTCCTTTGTCTATGGTACACGAGTTGAGATCATTACATGCCAGCTTAGAGATTAATGATGAGGGGCAGACAGTAGTTGTATGGCATGTACAGCCAGTGTTGATTGATCAGATCAAAATGGCTGCTCAGAATGATCAGAAGTATCAAAAGTTGTTGGAAGAAGTCTGGCAGGGCAAGAAACCAGTATTCTCAATTATAGATGATGGTTTACTACTATACCAGGGCAGAATGTGTCTTCCTAATGACGTTGATTTGAGGCAGATCATTTTGAAGGAAGCACATGAGTCTTCTTTTGCTATGCACCCTAGTGGTATAAAAATGTATAGAGGGCTGAAAGAACATTACCAGTGGATGGGTATGAAGAGAAATGTAGCATAATTTGTTTCTAAATGCCTAACTTGTCAGCAAGTAAAGGCAGAGCATTAAGTACCAGCTGGTTTGCTACATTCACTACCAGTATCGGAATGGAAATGGGAGAGAATAACTATGGATTTTGTGATGGGACTTCCGAGGACACAGAAGAGTCATGATGCAGTATGAGTCATTGTTCACAGACTGACCAAGTCTGCTCATTTTCTACCAGTTCGGATGGACTACAGTTTAGAAAGATTGGCCAAGTTGTACATTGATGCCACACCCTACCACTCCGTAAGGCATAATATGATCCCGTAGTATACCTAATGAATTACCAAACTTCATCTACTGATAACCCATTAAATACACTACAAGGGATTTAAAACTTTTCTTACTTCTTTTTACAGTGGTGAGCACTATTTACAGGTGTTAAAATTTTTTTGAACTGAAGTGAACAGTTAACACATTTGAATTATTAGTAATTTCTGTAAAAATTTTGGCGGAGTGCCATCTGTATTTTGAATAAAACAGTTCTTCAAAAACCTGTAAAAAGCACTTCAAATATATTTCTCAATCTCAAACTCCAACATTTAATCAACACAATATGTTTCTCAACTCAAATCTACAATAATTTTTTTCAGTATATTCAAAGGCTGAGATAAAAGAAATATATCACAATATTTACAAACAAAAATAATTTACAATTTATTTTACAACTTCAATGTACAATTTTCATTTGCAACTGCTCAAAACCAAGAACACTATATACATACAGTGAACATACATTACAATACAAAATGCAAAATATGGTATACTCGATATACCCGATGATCTCTCAGTATAGTACTAGCAGCTTAGTCTGCTGCCCTGTCAGTCTGTCTACCTGCGACAACAATGAAAAGCTACCGCTGAGCCAATGTCTCAGTGGTGCACAACATTAACCAAATACAACTTTAAATCACAAATCATAAGTCATATAAATAATGGATACTAAAAACTATAGTTAAATTCAAAGACAGTGAGTGTCAATAAGAATTTAAACTCCATTTCACAATATCACAATAAATCTCAATAAATCAAAACATAGTTAAATTCAAAAGACAATGAATGTCAATAAGAATTTAAACTCCATTTCACAATATCACAATGAATATCAATAAATCACACACACAGCTTAATCATGTTCCAAAGTTCAATTCATCCCAAAAGTCGATGGCTAATGAGGAATTCAATTCGTCCCAATAGCCGATGGCTAATGAGGAATAACATAGCTAGCTAGCAATAATATGAGTACTCATTCTGTTCGTCCTCAACAGGCACACACCTCAACACTTCAGCCAGAGAGGGAATTCAATTCTTCCCACTAGGCAAGCTAGCGAGGAATTCAATCAATATACATGAGTAGCTGTGGTTTCAAACCATTTGCAATGCTTTTCAATCAATAAGTACCATCAAATATCAATCAGACAATTTTTCACATTTTCAAACCATTTACAATGTTTTTCAAGCAATAAGTATCCATTCAAAGACATTTCCACAATTTAAAACAATAATATACAAATAGTCGTAATTTATTTCAATTGAAAAATTCAAAAGAAATAACTGTTGTGCACAAACCTCTGATAACTGTCTCTTGGCTCTGACTCAGTGTTTCCTTCCCTTTCCCTGAGCCTTTGCTAACTGAAACACACAATTTGAAGTGTTTCAATACTCATTTAAACTGTTTCTAACAATAAGGCTTAATACTTAATTTATTGAATTCTATTATTTTCTTAGTCAACCTAAGATGTTGACCCTCGATGCAGTCTAGGTGAATTAGGTTTTAATGTTACCAATGTATCATATTTAATAGCCTTTTAGTGTTGGTACATGTTACCTAATTCATTTTCATGTATAGTAGATTTTATTGCAATTTACTGGATTCCGGTATATTAATTTGACCTAGCCGGATGACCTAGTTCCCTTAGTTTTTGGGTTTCGGTCAAAACTACAAACTTGTAGATCTATGTCTTATTGCACGCGGGACAAAATTTCAAGTCATTCTGAGTTATGTAGACCAAGTTATCGTCAATGAACCAATGCTGGTCAAAATGCATCAAAATGGTCACTTTAGTTCCTTTTTAGGTCACTTTTGGTTCAGCCAGTTTTTGGACATGAATTTGTACAAGATATTTGGCTTGGTTCTGGCCATTTCTGGGCTTTGGTGTCTTCATAAGACTTGTATATATATGTCTCAACTATTCATGGTAAACATTTCAGGTCAATTGGACCTGTTTTGAGTGAGTTATGGCCAAAACACTAACTGCTGCCCAAGTGGTCAATTTTCAGGCTTTCAATGCACTAATACGGATTTGGTCATTTTTCAAGTCACCTTTTAGGCAGAATTTTGGTAAGCTTCCTTCATGAAAGTTGGCACTTTTTGTGCCTAGTTTCACCTCCAATTGGTCTCATGCCAATTGGAGCCACACACTTAAGGTTCTAAGCCAAAATATACACTGCCTTGCAACATACTCTTCATTACATACCAAAGGAGACATTCAACACTCACCAAGTCACTTCCTTGATGCCATTTATGTTTTGTACCATAACATAAACACATTTTACAATACATTTTTGGTCATTTTGGCAGCGTATAACCACACTCAATATGCACATTATAGTCCAGAATTTTCCAAGTTCAAATTACAAACAATTTAACTACATAACCTAGCTTATTTACATGTCCAAACTCAAACCTTTATACACAAATACATGCTGCCATAACAAGCACCATAATTCAACAATATAATTCCATAAACCAACCCATGAAACAACATATTTTGATTTACACTTCAAGTTGCCGACTGTAATCTTCTTCAATTAGCTTTCCAAACTTCCAAAATCAAGTTTACTATCACACATACAATATCCAATTTATTCCTACACATATAAACACTTACATCAACACTTTAATCTACCATTTACATGCAAGGATAAACTGCTCTCATTGAAGTTCCATGGCTGCCAAAAATATACCTCTCCTTTAACTCATCAAACTTCAAAAATCCTTCCACAAGTCAACTACCCATAAATTCCATACAAAGTTTAATGAAACAAGCATAAAAAATACATACTTACCACTTTTGAAACTCTTCAAACCCTCACCAAAACTTGATTTTCTTGCTGCCTATCTACTGCCCAAGTTGTGTAGAATAATTTTAGTGAAGGAATCAAGTGGAAAAATGGCTTGGATCATGGGAAATGGAAGCTTGGCCATGGACGACCATGGAGGATTTTCTCAAGAAAATTTTCGGCTGGTTTTTTGGGAGGGTTGAAGAAGATGAAGTTTCTATCCAAATGAAGGTGTAGTGGTCCACTTAAGTGGAGTAAGTGGAGCACTAAGTGAGGGTTAAATATTTATTTATTCTAAAGTTTCAAATTCTCACATTAAGCTCCTATCTTTTGCTATTTGAAGTACCACCAATTTAATTTTTCATGACATTTTCCAAGCATAATATCATTTATTTTTAATGGACATTTAGGTCAAAAGATAACACGGGGTGTCAAATGACCACACAATGTCCCTGTTCGGGTTGCATTCCCAATTTTTCGGTAACACCGAGATTTGTCATTTTCTCGATTTCCCGTTTTTCTTTGTACTAATTAATTAATTTTTCTTTGATATTTCTAATGATATTTATACTTCAATAGGTCTTTAATTATGTCTTAAAAATATTTTCCAGGGTTCCCCGCGGTCCAGGGCTAGTCAACGGTTCATGCCGTAACTTCCCGGTGCGGTCACCCATCGCTAGAGTTCTCGGCTCATTTAACTTGGTTACATTTCATTGCTATTATTTTTCCTTTGTTTTTCGTGCATTTTCTTTTCTTGTATTTCGTTATTTTATGTCTTCTCATCCATATCTAAGTGTAGTTCTAGGCATCCTAGCTGTCCGAACAACACTGGTCACCAGAACAGTAGAACGCACTACCGAACATATGGGTGTTACAATTCTCCCCCCCTCAAAATAAATTTCGTCTCGAAATTTTACCTAGCATTAGTCTCTGAATAGCTGTGGGTGCTGTCTGCTCATATCCTCTTCACGTTCCCAAGTAGCTTCCTAGCCTGAATGATGGTTCCACAATACTTTAACCAGGTGTATCTGTTTATTCCTCAGCTACTTCACCTCATAAGCCAGAATTTCTATGGGTTCTTCCTCATATGAGAGGTCTGAATTTACCTCAATCTCTTCAACTAATAGTACATGACATGGGTCAGATCTGTACCTCCTTAACATGGACACATGGAATACACTATGTATCCTTTCTACCTCTGGAGGTAATGCTAGCCGATATGCCAAGGGACCCACTCTTTTCAGAACCTCATATGGTCCGATGAAACGAGGACTTAGTTTCCCCTTTCTGCCAAATCTCATAATCCTCTTTCAAGGAGAAACTTTGAGGAATACTTTATCACCCACTGTATATTCAATATCTCTTCTCTTCAAATCAATATAGGACTTTTGACGGTCTGATGCAGCCTTGAGTCCATCTCTGATCAATCTGATCTTTTCCTCTGTCAACTGAATAATTTCTGGCCCAATCATTTTCCTTTCACCTACTTCATCCCAACATTGTGGAGCTCTGCACTTCCTGCCCTACAAAGCTTCATATGGAGGCGTCCCAATGCTTGATTGGTAGCTGTTGTTATAAGCAAACTCAATCAAAGGCAAGTGTGTATCCCAACTACCTTCAAACTCAATCACACAAGCCCGTAGCATATCCTCTAATATCTGAATTACCCTTTCAGATTGGCCATCTCTCTGTGAGTGGAATGCTGTGTTAAAGTTCAATCTAGTTCCTAGGGCTCTCTGAAGACTACCCCAAAATCTAGTAGTGAACCTAGGATCTCTGCCAGATACAATTGATATTGGCACTCCATGTAATTTTACAATCTCATATATGTACAATCTGGCCAATCTCTCCAGGCTATAGTCCATCCGGACTGGCAAAAAGTGAGCAAACTTGGTTAGTCTATCAACTATAACCCATACTGCATCATGACTATTCTGTGTCCTTGGAAGTCCCGTAACAAAATCCATAGTTATCCGTTCCCATTTCCACTCTGGTACTGGCAAAGGATGTAACAAACTAGCTGGAACTTGATGTTCTGCCTTTACTTGCTGACAAGTTAGGCATTTAGAAACAATGTATGCTATATCCCTCTTCATACCCATCCACCAGTAATGCTCTTTCAGCCCTCTGTACATTTTAGTTCCACCAGGATGCATAGCAAAAGGAGACTCATGTGCTTCCTTCATAATGATCTGTCTCAATTCAACATCACTAGGAACGCACATTCTGCCCTGATGTAGCAATAAACCATCATCTCTCACAGAGAATTCAAGTTTCTTGCCCTGCTGGACTTCTTTCAGTAGCTTCTGATATTTTTCATCACTCTGAGCAGTCATTCTGATATGATCAATCAACACTGGCTGTATATGCCATGCAACTACTGTCTATCCCTCATCATCAATCTCTAAAATGGCATGTTGTGCTTTCAACTCATGTACCATGGACAAAGGAGAAACTCTGAGACTTGCCATAGTCTTACGACTTAAGGCGTCAGCCACCACATTTGCTTTCCCTGGCTGATAGTCTATTAAGCAATCATAGTCTTTAATCAATTCTAACCATCTCCTTTGCCTTAAATTCAATTCCTTTTGGGTGCCTAAGTACTTCAAGCTCTTGTGATCTGTGTAAATGTAGCATTTCTCCCCATACAAATAGTGTCTCCAGATCTTCAAAGCAAAAACAATAGCTGCTAGCTCCATATCATGTGTTGGGTAGTTCCTCTCATGCGGTTTCAGCTGGCATGATAAATAAGCAATAATATTCCGATCTTGCATCAGTACACAGCCTAACCCATTGTGAGAAGCATTACTATAAACTGTATACTCTTTACCCGGGGTACGTAAAGTAAGGACTGAAGCTTCAGTCAAACACCTCTTCAGCTCGTCAAAACTCTGCTGGCATTTATCTGTCCACTGAAATTTTACATATTTCCGAAGCAGCTTGGTTAGTGGAGAAGATAACATAGAAAACCCTTTCACAAATCAAAGGTAATATCCAGCTAAACCCAGAAAACTGCGAATTTCTATGATATTCCTAGGTGGCTTCCAATTAAGGATAGCTTTTACCTTGCTGGAATCTACCTTGATCCCTTCAGTTGACACAACATGTCCCAAAAAGGAGATTTCTTTCAGCTAAAATTTACATTTCGATAATTTGGCATATGTCTGCAATACAATCCGCAGATGTCTATTATGCTCCTCTGCATTCCTCAAATATATCAAAATTTCATCAATAAACACCACCACAAACTGATCGAAATATGGTCTGAAGTAGTGTTCATCAGATCCATAAAAGTAGCTGGAGCATTTGTTAACCCGAATGGCATTACCAGAAACTCATAATGGCCATACCGAGTTCTAAAAGCAGTTGTTGGAATACTCTGCTCTTGCACTTTCAACTGATAATAACCAGATCGCAAATCAATTTCGGAGAATATAGCTGCACCCTTCAACTGATCAAACAGATCATCAATGCGAGGCAATGGATATCTGTTCTTTATTGTCACCTTATTCAACTGCCGGTAGTCAATACATAAGCGAAGAGTGCCATCTTTCTTCTTAACAAACAATACTGGCGCTCCCCAAGGAGACACACTAGGGCGGATGAAGCCCTTTTCAAGTAGTTTTTGCAATTGTGTCTTTAACTCCTTCAACTCTGCTGGTGCCATTCTGTATGGTGTTATAGAGATTAGATCCACACCAGGCAGAACATTAATTTCAAACTGCACTTCTCTTTCCGGAGGTAATCCAGGCAATTCATCAGGAAACACATCTGGAAAGTCATATACTGTAAGGATGTCTCTCAATGCTGGACTCCCCACTTGGGTGTCTACCACATGTGCCAAGTATGCTTCACACCCCTTTCTGATCATTTTTCTGGCTAGTGCAGCTGAAATGATGTCTAATGGCAATAGCTGCCTCTCCTTGTGTATTGCCACATCATTGTACTGAGGGAGACCAAAAGTGACTGTCTTCAATCTACAGTCAATCATGGTGTGATGCCTGGCTAACCAATCCATGCCCAAGATGATATCATAATCTCTGAAGGGCATTTCAATGAGATCAGACAGAAAAGTGTGTCCTTGGATCACCAAAGGACAATCCCTATACATTCTATTAACCCTGACCTCTTGTCCTAGCAAACTTGTTACTAGCACCTCAAAGTCCATTTTTGTACATAGAACAGTAATGCAATCAATGATGCTAGCACTCACATAAGAATGGGTAGAAACTGAATCAAATAACACAAACACATCTTAATTAAAAGTTGAGAAGGTACCAGCCACAACATCAGATGTCTCAGCCTCTTCTCTCTGTCTCATTGCATAGACTCTGACTGGAGCACTACCTTGCTCTGATTGATTCACTATGCCTTGGTTGCCTACTGGGTTACCTCTACCCCTGCCTCTACCTCTACTGGGTGGTTGTGAACCTTTGGTGACAGGACTTTGAACTGACCCTTCTGCAGTAATAGGAGGTGGTCCAACTCTGCGAGTACTGGTGCAGTCCTTGGCAAAGTGCTCTATCCCTCCACAGTTATAACAGGCTCCAATAGCCTTGTAGCATACCCCACCATGATTTCTTCCACAAGTTTCACATTGGTGGGGAGGGTAGAAACTTCTAGTACTCTGCTGACCAGATAGAGGAGGTTTCGGTCCTGAATATCTTCCCCTACTAGACTTTTTACCACCTCTGTTGTGTCCCCCATGGTTCTTCCTCTTTCCAGTAGGACCACTGGAACTCTGTTCTACTGACTTTCCCTCTTTTTCTATCTTCTCTGATTTCTTTTTCTCAGGGGCCGCTTCAGATTCAATTCTTTCTCACTCTAGTGCTTGAGAAATAAGCTCAGAGAAGTTGTTATGTTTGAATCCGACCACTTGTAATCTGATACTAGGCTTTAAGCCGGTTTCAAACCTCTTACATCTCTCCCTGCTAGTAGCAAGTAGACTTACTGCATAATGGCTCAGGCGGGAGAATTCCCTTTCATATTCATCCACTGATCTACTCCCCTATTTCAGACTTAGGAACTCTTACAGCTTCTGGTCCACATAAGCATCAAGGACATATTTTTATCTGAACTCTCGTAGAAAATCATTCCATGTTAGCACTGAAGGTTCTACCAGACTATGGGGAATGGTTTTCCACCAGTCATATGCATCCCCCTGTAACAGAGATACTGAATATTCAAACCTGAGCTCCTCTGTATAATGTAGCTTCTTAAACACCCTATCCATTCTCTCTAACCACTGTTCTGCCTCCAGAGGATCTACTATCCCCTTGAACTCAGTAGACCCATATTTCATTAATTTGCCATACTGCCTAGCAGAAGACTATGGTTGTACCACTGGTGTCTGTAGTGGAACTTGAGTAGGCACGTTACCAGCCATCTATTGAAACATTGTAGCCATCTGCTGAGCGAACTGAGCAGGAAACTGTAGTACTGAAGGGGCTGGTGCGGCTGATCCACCGACATTATGTAGGGCTGGGGCATCCCCTTGTACCTCAGCCTCTATAGATTGATCGACTGAACGATCACCCTCTTTCATAGTCGATTTGAGGATCTTAGACCTCCTGAACAAATAACACGAGGAGATTTCCTCCTGTTAGTGCATATTTATAATGTAATGTACTGTATGTATCAAACAATGACATTGAGCAGTTGTACTATGAAGAAAGAATATTCAAATTACAGGTGAAAACAGAATTTAAAAACTAGCTCTAATACCACTTAAACATGTCATACCCTACCCCTTCGTAAGGCATAACATGATCCCGTAGTATACCTAATGAATTACCAACTTCATCTACTGATAACCCATTAAATACACTACAAGGGATTTAAAACTTTTCTTACTTCTTTTTACAGTGGTGAGCACTATTTACAGGTGTTAAAATTTTTTTGAACTGAAGTGAAACAGTTAACACATTTGAATTATTAGTAATTTCTGTAAAAATTTTGGCAGAGTGTCATCTGTATTTTGAATAAAACAGTTCTTCAAAAACCTGTAAAAAGCACTTCAAATATATTTCTCAATCTCAAACTCCAACATTTAATTAACACAATATGTTTCTCAACTCAAATCCACAATAATTTTTTTCAGCATATTCAAAGGCTGAGATAAAAGAAATATATCACAATATTTACAAACCAAAATAATTTACAATTTATTTTACAACTTCAATGTACAATTTTAATTTACAACTGCTCAAAACCAAGAACACTATATACATACAGTGAACATACATTACAATACAAAATGCAAAATATGGTATACTCAATATACCCGATGATCTCTCAGTGTAGTACTAGCAGCTTAGTCTGCTGCCCTGTCAGTCTGTCTACCTGTAACAACAATGAAAAGCTACCGCTGAGCCAATGTCTCAGTGGTGCACAACATTAACCAAATACAACTTTAAATCACAAATCATAAGTCATATAAATAATGGATACTAAAAACCATAGTTAAATTCAAAGACAGTGAGTGTCAATAAGAATTTAAACTCCATTTCACAATATCACAATAAATCTCAATAAATCAAAATATAGTTAAATTCAAAAGACAATGAATGTCAATAAGAATTTAAACTCCATTTCACAATATCACAATGAATATCAATAAATCACACACACAGCTTAATCATGTTCCAAAGTTCAATTCGTCCCAAAAGCCGATGGCTAATGAGGAATTCAATTCGTCCCAATAGCCGATGGCTAATGAGGAATAACATAGCTAGCTAGCAATAATATGAGTACTCATTCTGTTCGTCCTCAACAGGCACACACCTCAACACTTCAACCAGAGAGGGAATTCAATTCTTCCCACTAGGCAAGCTAGCGAGGAATTCAATCAATATACATGAGTAGCTGTGGTTTCAAACCATTTGCAATGCTTTTCAATCAATAAGTATCCATCAAATATCAATCAAACAATTTTTAACAGTTTCAAACCATTTACAATGTTTTTCAAGCAATAAGTATCCATTCAAACACATTTTCACAATTTAAAACAATAATATACAAATAGTCGTAATTTATTTCAATTGAAAAATTCAAAAGAAATAACTGTTGTGCACAAACCTCTGATAACTGTCTCTTGGCTCTGACTCAGTGTTTCCTTCCCTTTCCCTGAGCCTTTGCTAACTGAAACACACAATTTGAAGTGTTTCAATACTCATTTAAACTGTTTCTAACAATAAGGCTTAATACTTAATTTATTGAATTCTATTATTTCCTTAGTCAACCTAAGATGTTGACCCTCGATGCAGTCTAGGTGAATTAGGTTTTAATGTTACCAATGTGTCATATTTAA
Organism: Hevea brasiliensis; assembly: GCF_030052815.1. Classification (NCBI taxonomy): domain Eukaryota; kingdom Viridiplantae; phylum Streptophyta; class Magnoliopsida; order Malpighiales; family Euphorbiaceae; genus Hevea; species Hevea brasiliensis. Next base: position 54,197,014 of record NC_079497.1, on the reverse strand, counting down.
TAGCCTTTTAGTGTTGGTACATGTTACCCAATTCATTTTCATGTATAGTAGATTTTATTGCAATTTACTGGATTCCGGTATATTAATTTGACCTAGCCGGATGACCTAGTTCCCTTGGTTTTTGGGTTTCGGTCAAAACTACAAACTTGTAGATGTATGTCTTATTGCACGCGGGGCAAAATTTCAAGTCATTCTGAGTTATGTAGACCAAGTTATCGTCAATGAACCAATGCTGGTCAGAATGCATCAAAATGGTCACTTTAGGTCATTTTTAGGTCACTTTTGGTTCAGCCAGTTTTTGGACCTGAATTTGTGCAAGATATTTGGCTTGGTTCTGGCCATTTCTGGGATTTGGTGTCTTCATAAGACTTGTATATATATGTCTCAACTATTCATGGTAAACATTTCAGGTTAATTGGACATGTTTTGAGTGAGTTATGGCCAAAACACTAACTGCTGCCCAAGTGGTCAATTTTCAGGCTTTCAATGCACTAATCCGGATTTGGTCATTCTTCAAGTCACCTTTTAGGCAGAATTTTGGTAAGCTTCCTTCATGAAAGTTGGCACTTTTTGTGCCTAGTTTCACCTCCAATTGGTCTCATGCCAATTGGAGCCACACACTTAAGGTTCTAAGCCAAAATATACACTGCCCTGCAACATACTCTTCATTACATACCAAAGGACACATTCAACACTCACCAAGTCACTTCCTTGATGCCATTTCTGTTTTGTACCATAACATAAACACATTTTACAACACATTTTTTGTCATTTTGGCAGCGTATAACCACACTTAATATGCACATTATAGTCCAGAATTTTCCAAGTTCAAATTACAAACAATTTAACTACATAACCTAGCTTATTTACATGTCCAAACTCAAACCTTTATACACAAATACATGCTGCCATAACAAGCACCATAATTCAACAATATAATTCCATAAACCAACCCATGAAACAGCATATTTTGATTTACACTTCAAGTTGCCGACTGTAATCTTCTTCAATTAGCTTTCCAAACTTTCAAAATCAAGTGTACTATCACACATACAATATCCAATTTATTCCTACACATATAAACACTTACATCAACACTTTAATCTACCATTTACATGCAAGGATAAACTGGTCTCATTGAAGTTCCATGGCTGCCAAAAATATACCTCTCCTTTAACTCATCAAACTTTAAAAATCCTTCCACAATTCAACTACACATAAATTCCATACAAAGTTTAATGAAACAAGCATAAAAAATACATACTTACCACTTTTGAAACTCTTCAAACCCTCACCAAAACTTGATTTTCTTGCTGCCTATCTACTACCCAAGTTGTGTAGAATAATTTTAGTGAAGGAATCAAGTGGAAAAATGGCTTGGATCATGGGAAATGGAAGCTTGGCCATGGACGACCATGGAGGATTTTCTCAAGAAAATTTTCGGCTGGTTTTTTGGGAGGGTTGAAGAAGATGAAGTTTCTATCCAAATGAAGGTGTAGTGGTCCACTTAAGTGGAGTAAGTGGAGCACTAAGTGAGGGTTAAATATTTATTTATTCTAAAGTTTCAAATTCTCACATTAAGCTCCTATCTTTTGCTATTTGAATTAGGTACCACCAATTTAATTTTTCATGACATTTTCCAAGCGTAATATCATTTATTTTTAATGGAAATTTAGGTCAAAAGATAACTCGGGGTGTCAAATGACCACACAATGTCCCTGTTTGGGTTGCATTCCCAATTTTTCAGTAACACCGAGTTTTGTCATTTTCTCGATTTCCTGTTTTTCTTTGTACTAATTAATTAATTTTTCTTTGATATTTCTAATGATATTTATACTTCAATAGGTCTTTAATTATGTCTTCAAAATATTTTCCAGGGTTCCCCGCGGTCCAGGGCTAGTCAACGGTTCATGCCGTAACTTCCCGGTGTGGTCACCCATCGCTAGGGTTCTCGGCTCGTTTAACTTAGTTACATTTCATTGCTATTATTTTTTCTTTGTTTTTCGTGCATTTTCTTTTCTTCTATTTCGTTATTTTAAGTCTTCTCATCCATATCTAAGTGTAGTTCTAGGCATCCTAGCTGTCCGAACAACACTGGTCACCAGAACAGTAGAACGCACTACCGAACATATGGGTGTTACAATTCTCCCCCCCTTAAAATAAATTTCGTCTCGAAATTTTACCTAGCATTAGTCTCTGAACATCTGTGGGTGCTGTCTGCTCATATCCTCTTCACGTTCCCAAGTAGCTTCCTGGCCTGAATGATGGTTCCACAGCACTTTAACCAGGTGTATCTGTTTATTCCTCAACTGCTTCACCTCATAAGCAAGAATTTCTATGGGTTCTTCCTCATATGAGAGGTCTGGATTTAACTCAATCTCTTCAACTGATAGTACATGAGATGGGTCAGATCTGTACCTCCTTAACATGGACACATGGAATACACTATGTATCCTTTCTACCTCTGGAGGTAATGCTAGCCAATATGCCAAGGGACCCACTCTTTTCAGAACCTCATATGGTCCGATGAAACGAGGACTTAGTTTCCCCTTTCTACCAAATCTCATAATCCTCTTTCAAGGAGAAACTTTGAGGAATACTTTATCACCCACTGCATATTCAATATCTCTTCTCTTCAAATCAATATAGGACTTTTGATGGTCTGATGCAGCCTTGAGTCCATCTCTGATCAATCTGATCTTTTCCTCTGTCAGCTGAATAATTTCTGGCCCAATCATTTTCCTTTCACCTACTTCATCCCAACATTGGGGAGCTCTGCACTTCCTGCCATACAAAGCTTCATATGGAGGCGTCCCAATGCTTGATTGGTAGCTGTTGTTATAAGAAAACTCAATCAAAGGCAAGTGTGTATCCCAACTACCTTCAAACTCAATCACACAAGCCCGTAGCATATCCTCTAATATCTGAATTACCCTTTCAGATTGGCCATCTCTCTGTGAGTGGAATGCTGTGTTAAAGTTCAATCTAGTTCCTAGGGCTCTCTAAAGACTACCACAAAATCTAGTAGTGAACCTAGGATCTCTGCCAGATACAATTGATATTGGCACTCCATGTAATTTTACAATCTCATATATGTACAATCTGGCCAATCTCTCCAGGCTATAGTCCATCCGAACTGGCAAAAAGTGAGCAGACTTGGTTATTCTATCAACTATAACCCATACTGCATCATGACTATTCTGTGTCCTTGGAAGTCCCGTAACAAAATCTATAGTTATCCGTTCCCATTTCCACTCTGGTACTGGTAAAGGATGTAACAAACTAGCTGGAACTTGATGTTCTGCCTTTACTTGCTGACAAGTTAGGCATTTAGAAACAAAGTTTGCTATATTTACAATATTTACAAACCAAAATAATTTACAATTTATTTTATAACTTCAATGTACAATTTTCATTTGCAACTGCTCAAAACCAAGAACACTATATACATACAGTGATCATACATTACAATACAAAATGCAAAATATGGTATACTCAATATACCCGATGATCTCTCAGTGTAGTACTAGCAGCTTAGTCTGCTGCCCTGTCAGTCTGTCTACCTGCGACAACAATGAAAAGCTACCACTGAGCCAATGTCTCAGTGTTGCACAACATTAACCAAATACAACTTTAAATCACAAATCATAAGTCATATAAATAATGGATACTAAAAACCATAGTTAAATTCAAAGACAGTGAATGTCAATAAGAATTTAAACTCTATTTCACAATATCACAATAAATCTCAATAAATCAAAATATAGTTAAATTCAAAAGACATTGAATGTCAATAAGAATTTAAACTCCATTTCACAATATCACAATGAATATCAATAAATCACACACACAGCTTAATCATGTTCCAAAGTTCAATTCATCCCAAAAGCCGATGGCTAATGAGGAATTCAATTTGTCCCAAAAATCGATGGCTAATGAGGAATAACATAGCTAGCTAGCAATAATATGAGTACTCATTCTATTCATCCTTAACAGGCACACACCTCAACACTTCAGCCAGAGAAGGAATTCAATTCGTCCCACTAGACAAGCTAGCGAGGAATTTAATCAATATACATGATAGTTGTGGTTTCAAACAATTTGCAATGCTTTTCAATCAATAAGTATCCATCAAATATCAATCAAACAATTTTTGACAGTTTCAAACCATTTACAATTCTTTTCAAGCAATAAGTATCCATTCAAACACATTTCCACAATTTAAAACAATAATATACAAATAGTCGTAATTTATTTCAATTGAAAAATTCAAAAGAAATAACTGTTGTGTACAAACCTCTGATAACTGTCTCTTGGCTCTGACTCAGTGCTTCCTTCCCTTTCCCTGAGTCTTTGCTAACTGAAACACACAATTTGAAGTGTTTCAGTACTCATTTAAACTGTTTCTAACAATAAGGCTTAATACTTAATTTATTGAATTCTATTATTTCCTTAGTCAACCTAAGATGTTGACCCTCGATGCAGTCTAGGTGAATTAGGTTTTAATGTTACCAATGTGTCATATTTAATAGCCTTTTAGTGTTGGTACATGTTACCCAATTCATTTTCATGTCTAGTGCATTTTATTGCAATTTGCCAGATTCCAGTATATTAATTTGACCTAGCCAGATGACCTAGTTCCCTCAGTTTTCGGGTTTCGGTCAAAACTACAAACTTGTAGTCTATGTCTTATTGCACGTGGGGCAAAATTTCAGGTCATTTTGAGTTATGTAGACCAAATTATGGTCAATTTACCAAATGCTGGTCAGAATGCATCAAAATGGTCACTTTAGGTCATTTTTAGGTCACTTTTGGTTCGGCCAGTTTTTGGACCTGAAGTTGTGCAAGCTATTTGGCTTAGTTCTGGCTATTTCTGGGATTTTGTGTCTTCATAAGACTTGTAGATATATGTCTCAGCTATTCATGGTGAAAATTTTAGGTCAATTGGACCTGTTTTGAGTCAGTTATGAGCAAAACACTTACTGCTACCCAAATGGTCAATTTTCAGGCTTTCAATGCACTAATTCTGATTTGGTCATTTTTCAAGTCACCTTTTAGGCAGAATTTTGGTAAGCTTCCTTCATGAAAGTTGGCACTTTTTGTGCCTAGTTTCACCTCCAATTGGTCTTATACCAATTGGAGCCACACACTTAAGGTTCTAAGCTAAAAAATACACTGCCCTGCAACATACTCTTCATTACATACCAAAGGACACATTCAACACTTACCAAGTCACTTCCTTCATGCCATTTCTGTTTTGTACCATAACATAAACACATTTCACAACACATTTTTGGTCATTTTGGCAGCTTATAACCACACTCAATATGCACATTATAGTCCAAAATTTTCCAAGTTCAAATTACAAACAATTTAACTACATAACCTAGCTCATTTACATGTCCAAACTCAAACCTTTATACACAAATACATGCTGTCACACCCTATCCCTTATAAGGCATGACATGTTCCCGTAGCATACCTAATGAATTACCAAACTCCACCTACAGATAACCCATTAGTTATGCTACAAAGGATTTTAAAACAAACCATAACTTTTTATCTTATCAATTCTTTTGCGGAAAACTGCATGAGAATAGTTAAAATTCCATGTAAACATTCATTGGAAATAATGATAGACTAAATATAACAAAAGTTACATTTTCATAAGTCTCAAAGTAAAATACAAAATAGTTACAAACTCAAAATGAGATAGCAATGCAATGTTTTTAAATACAAACTGCTCAATATCCGTACATCCATACATATAGGTACAAAATACATCCAAAGAAATCACAAGGGTATGCCTAACGTAAATACCCACAAACAATACTAAAATACTGCTTTCAAGTCTCTCACTCGGCAGCCTTCTCCTTTCCCTTACCTGCGACAGCATAAAGAAGCTATCGCTGAGTATATCACTCAGTGGTGCACAACTAATAACTTTAAAACTTAAGGTAAAACACAATTTGTCAAAGCATAATAAATCACATTTTTCTTAAACATGAAAACTTCACAAGAGTTCTAAGTTCATAAGAGCCATTTAATTGAATAACATTGCAAATGAGAAATCATACTTCATAAATCACAATTCACAAAGCATTAGTTGTGCCAACATCAACACACAGTTCAGGCCATGACACAAAATTTCACGATCAGTGCCGTGTTGTACACCACGACAAAGCAATCTCAACCTCACTAACCGTTATTAATGAGGGAAGGGCTAGCTAGCTAATGAGTACTCATATGGTCTTACCCCACTAACCGTTATTAATGGGAGACATAATCAATTTCAATTACCAACCCCAAGTAGCCGTTACTCGGGGAGTTCGAAAGGATCACATGCTAACTGTGGTTTCAAAACAGTTTCCAAAAATTTTCCATTCAACAATCACATTTAAAAACCAATAAACACATTTAAATTCATCATAATATCCAAATAAAGGTAGCAACACCTAAATTTCTTAAATGCAAGAGAAAAACCATATTTCAGTCAAAGTAAACTTGTTTAAAGCAAACTCATTCAATTTAACACATTCCAAGCAATTTACAAATTTAAAAAATGAAGAAAATGTTAGTTGTGCACAAACCTCCAATGCTCTCCTTTATTGTTACCTACTTCTCCTTGTCCGTTCCAACTTCTTTTTCTACTGAAAATACACAAATAGAATACCTCAATACCAATCTCAATTGCTGCCAAGAACTCATTATATGCATGTCTAATGCATCCCAAGTTAGCTTTGAAAATTTTAGAATATTTTGGCTTTGGGACAACTTGGTGCCCCAATCTTTGAACCCAATTTTTACCTAGTTTCAATCATAATTTGGTGAGGTGTTCTCCATGAAAATTGTTCATTTAGGTCTTAACTTTATTTTCCTTTTTGAATCGCCTAATTCGGAGCTGTGTAGGTCAAGTTATGCTCAAAACACCATTACTGTTCACGTCACTGTTCATGCTACAGATTTTGTTCTGGTAGATTTATTGATCCAACTTCGTTTAGCAATTTCACCAAGTTAAGTCCATAATTTGGTCTATTGTTCTTCATATGAAATGTTCTACTATGTCTTAGGTTTCCATCGGTTTAAGAATCGCCTAAATCGGAGTTTTCTAGAGAGAGTTATAGCCTTGCAAGGTTTACTGTTCATTTGGTCAATTTTAGAAGCCCAAATTCTGCCAGATTCGGTGACCCAAATTCGTTTCGCAATTTGATTGAGTTAAGTTCATAATTTGGCCTAACATTCTTCATATGAAATATTCTACTATGTCTTAGGTTTCCATCGGTTCAAGAATCACATCGGAGTTTTCTAGAGAGAGTTATAGCCATTGAAACTTTATTGCTCATATGGCAATTCTGCAGTTTTGCAGATTCAGTAACTCAACTTTGCTCAATAATTTGATTGGGTTAATGGCATAATTTGGGTTTGTGCTCCTCATGAAAGTTTTAGGTCTATATCTCATCTAACTACTGGTAAAATTTCAGGTCATTTTGACTTGCCTAGCTCGAGTTATGACCCAAACACGATTACTGTTCGTGTGTACTGTTCATACTGTAGTTTTTCAAGTTTGGTCAGTTTGTTCACTAGGTTTTGGTCACTTTTTGGGCATACTTCCTAAATAAAAATTGTGTCATTTAGTGCCTATTTTCAGTTTCAATTGGTCCCATACCAATTGGACTTGTAAAATTTCATTTTTGGTCCCTCAAAGTTGACTTTTGGTCATGCTTCATACCCAATCCGAATTTGGCTTTGAATTAAACACTTCTAACACACTTAATTAGGTCACAAATGGCCATTTCTTTCCTTAAACTATGTCAAAGACATCATTTAGCACTTCTTCACATTTTTGGTGTGACACCCCTTACCCATCTACAGTCTAGCCGAGCAAGTTATGCCACTTAGTATGTCGAAACACCAATTCATGTTTCAATTTCAATTAATCCCTTTTAATTCATTTATTTATAATTTCTGATAAAACTAAATTTTTTCGAAAATTTTATAGAAAATCCGACAGAGTGCCGGCTATAAATTGGAAAAACAGTTCTTCTGAACCTGTTAAAAACACTCCCAATAATATCATCACATTATTCTCAATCAACCTCCAATATATACTCAACAATTTCTCAATTCACTTCAGTATCTCAAAATTCAATTCAATTCAAAACACAGTCAACTCAATGAAAAATGCTCAATTTATTAGTGAACATATTTCATAGATACTTACATCAAAAGCTTGATTACATGAATTTATAATATACATTACAGAAGGTTACAAAATACAAAATATCAAAATATCAAAATATCAAAAGTGGCCTAATGTCCTACCAAATGCACTGCAATGTGAGGTGACTCTGAACTCTGAGTGCAGATATGAAGGCTCACCCTGTATGAGGCCTGCTGGACTCTCCAGCTATGTCTCTAGTACCTGCGCGTGGCAAAAGCGATGCGCTAAGCAATTCTGCTTAGTGGTGACAATATAAAATAAAATAAAATAAAATAAAAACATGTGTACAGAATGTATATTTACATTTTTGGGTGAACTAAGTCTCAAATGTTTATTGCAATATTATTCAATTGAAGTTTGGTAAGATTTATTAATACTGCCCGAGTAACCTATACTAGTTGACTGGACTGGATAAACGGGTAAACTGGTACTGGGTACTAAGTACCTCGGACCATCACACTATCGGTCACATTGTGTCTCCCGGTGTGCAACAGAACAACTAATAATTATCGGGGATTAAACCCTAGTATAACAACTCAATATCATAGCCAAAGGCTATTATGTCATAGAATGGCATGGGAAGCCATGAAATACCGAATGGCATGAAGCCATATGCAGTACTGCTAACAGAACCCTATTGGCATGCCAACCTATCCAAACCAATCACATTAGGCCTACTAGGGCATTTAACACTTTTTATTTATGTAATTCTTTGAAATTGAATTTTTTATGATTACTATTCATTTCATTGGTCAACCAAAATGTTGAATTTTGTATTGGAAATAGGTAAATTAGTTTAAATATCATCAACATACCACATTTTGCATTTTAAACTTGTTGGTATTGGTTGCCAATACCATCTCTAAGCTTAATGTGAATTGGACAGAATTTTCAGCTTTCAAGCTTTGGGTTTACTGTTCCATTAGTTACTGTTGCAGTGGGAATTTGGAAAAATGCTCAACATGAAAGTTGTTCCTGATTTTGTCTAGTTGAATTTCCTTTTTTGAATCACTCCATTTGGAGTTTTTTAGCTCAAGTTATGGCCTAAAAACCATAACTGGCCGGATTGGGCAGAACCCAAAATTCTGGGTAAATTTGTTTCTGCCAGATTTTGTAACTCAAGTTTGGTTGGAAATTTGACTAGGTTATGGTCATAACTTGGGTCAGGTTTCTTCATGAAAGTTGTTGGTCTATATCTCAGCTTATTGCTGGTAAAATTTCAGGTCAATTGGACCTTTCTACATTGAGTTATGGCCAAATAACCAAGTACTATTTATTTAGTCATTTTGCCCAGGCAGATTACAGGTTACTCGGATTAGGGCAAACTTTTGGTCAAGTTGGTTTGGTTTTCTGGGCAGGGTTTCTTCACCAAAGTTGTGTCATTATGTGTCTAGTTTCATGTCCAATTGGCCTTACACCAATTGGACCTCTATATTTCAAGTTATGGCTGCCCAAACCTGCTGGATTCATATCTAATTCTGCAGGTCACCTAGGGCAGCCACACTAATCTCAATTCCCACAACCCAATTCACTTCATTTTTCGTTCAAACCAAACCAAATGGTCACTAATTGACCATTAAAGCCTACTTCCATCATCACAAGATCAAATTCTCATTCTTCAACCCAATCCCTAACTCAACATTTCAAATCCATGCATTATCATTGCATTTATCAATTCACTTATGGGATACACATTAAGGGCAGCCATACTAGCATGTTAGCTCCCCAAAAATCATCACCATATTACCCTAACCATGGCTGCCAAAATTTAAGGTTAGTATACCAATGGTGTTTCATCAAATTTCTTTGTCATTTACACATATTTATAGTTCTTAAACATGAAATTAAAGTGAAATTCAAGGTTTAGGTCACTAACCTCTTTTAGCTCAAATCCAAGCCAACCAAAACTTTAATTTTTCTTCAAAATTTTGCTTCCCAAAGCTTCCTCAAGGTGTGGGGTGAATTTTTTGTGAAGACAACTAGGGCTTTTATGGTGTGGAAGCTAGGGAAAATCAAGCTTGAAAAAGCTTGTCCATGGAGGTTAGGGAAGAATGGTTAACGGCAAGGAAGAAGAAGAAATGGAAATCTGGCTTTTTTCTCTCTTTTTTCAGCCCATTTGTCTCTTTTAAACACATTTATGCCATGTGTCAACACTTGAGTGGGTGAAGGCACACTAATGACATCATGTGATGTCATAAATTCCCATTTAAATCATTTTTTTTCTTTTCTTTTCTACTCATTTTCAATTCAATTTTTAGTAATATTTATTCACACTTTATGTCATAATAATTATTTACTTAACTGGACAAGTCAGCCAAAAATCACCTCTGAAGGCAAAATGACCAAAATGCCCTCTGTTTGGCTTAACGGTCCAAAATTGTCTGTACCGATTGAAAAATTTTTCTAAGTATTTTCTTGGCATTCTAATGCCATAAAAACCTCAATAACCCTTCTCTGAAGTCCCAAAAATTATTTTATAATTTTTCCCCCGGGTCTAGGGCTCCTAGTTGAGAGAACCGCAACTTCTCACTAGGTTACCCATCGCTAGGGCACCGGCTCATTTAACTTGGTTGTATTTTATTTCTAAAATTTTTCCTAAATTTTTCTTATTAATATTTGAGTTAATTATAGTTCCTCACTTTAGTTTAAATATTTTTCCAGACATTCTAGCTGTCCGGACCGACACCGATCACCGAAACAGTAGAATGTACGAAATTGCTACAGGTGTTACATTTGGTCTCTAAACCCTAATGTTCAAAACTCTAATTTTTCTCCCATTTGGTCAAAACCCTAGTTTAGGTTCCATATATGTTTTCTTTCATTTTCTTATGAAATTTCATCATAAATTAACTTCATTCCAAGCTTATACAACTAATCTAACATGAAAAGAAAATTACCTCTTTTTGATTTCTTTCTAACTTCAATTTTCTTCCAATTCTTGTTCTCCTTGCTTTTAATCTCTCAATCAAAGATCTCTTTGATATTTTCTTTTAGTGGGCTATGGAATTTATGAAGGGAATTTAAGAAAATTAAAATTTGGGAGGGGAAATCAATGAGGGGAAGAAGTGGAAGAAGAAGAGAAAAAGAGAGAGAGAGAGAGGAAGAGAGCGGAAAGGGTGGTGGCCTCTTATGAAAACAAAGAAATGAACAAGACATTTGTCTTCTTATATATATATATATATGTATGTATATATTTATCTCCAAAATTAGCTTATTAAAATTATAAATTTTAATTGTATCATAAGGATAATTAAACTTAGATTTTTATTCTCTTTTTTTTTTTTTTTTACGTTTACACTTAATTTTTCCTTTTAATTAAATAATTAAATTAAACTATCAAAATCCCATAAGTCTTTCATTTTAATTTTTTTATAATGAAAATGAAAGTTTAAGTTTTCATTTCTTTAATTTTCCCTTACATATTTTTACTTGAATTTTTCTTCAATTTTTACCCCATAATTCAATTCATTAATTTCATTTAATTTAGTTGACATTTTGGTCAAAAGTCAACTCTTGAGGTGAATTGACCAAAATGACCCTCATCGGGTCATAATCCTTCTTTTTATAATACTCGATGAGTCCTTAGCTTTTTTGTTCACTAGAATTTTTATTGTGTCTATCTTAATTAATTTTCTATTTATTTTTGGTCCTCAATGTGTCTTTGAATAGTATTAGTCACGGACCAAAAATGGTACTATTCATAACTCGGAGGTTCGAGGTGTTACACATGCTGTCATAACAAGCACCATAATTCAACAATATAATTCCATAAACCAACCCATGAAACAACATATTTTGATTTACACTTCAAGTTGCCAATTGTAATCTTCTTCAATTAGCTTTCCAAACTTCCAAAATCAAGTGTACTATCACACATACAATATCCAATTTATTCCTACACATATAAACACTTACATCAACACTTTAATCTACCATTTACATACAAGGATAAACTGCTCTCATTGAAGTTCCATGGCTGCCAAAAATATACCTCTCCCTTAACTCATCAAACTTCAAAAATCCTTCCACAATTTAACTACCCATAACATCCATACAAAGTTTAATGAAACAAGCATCAAAAAATACATACTTACCACTTTTGAAACTCTTCAAAACCTCACCAAAACTTGATTTTCTTACTACCTATCTACTGCCCAAGTTGTGTAGAATAATTTTAGTGAAGGAATCAAGTGGAAAAATGGCTTGGATCATGGGAAATGGAAGCTTGGCCATGGACGTCCATGGAAGATTTTCTCAAGAAAATTTTCAGCTAGTTTTTTGGGAGGGTTGAAGAAGAAGAAGTTTCTGTCCAAATGAAGGTGTAGTGGTCCACTTACGTGGAGTAAGTGGAGCACTAAGTGAGGGTTAAATATTTATTTATTCTAAAGTTCCAAATTCTCACATTAAGCTCCTATCTTTTGCTATTTGAATTAGGTACCACCAATTTAATTTTTCATGACATTTTCCAAGTGTAATATCATTTATTTTTAATGGACATTTAGGTCAAAAGACAACTCAGATTGTCAAATGACCACAATGTCCCTGTTCGGGTTGCATTCCTGATTTTTCGGTAACATCGAGTTTTGTCATTTTCTCTATTTTTCGTTTTTCTTTATACTAATTAATTAATTTTTCTTTGATATTTCTAATGATATTTATACTTCAATAGGTCTTTAATTATGTCTTAAAAATATTTTCCAGGGTTTTCCACGGTCCAGGGCTAGTCAATGGTCCACGCCGCAACTTCTCGGTGCGGTCACCCATTGCTAGGGTTCTCGGCTCGTTTAACTTGGTTACATTTCATTGCTATTATTTTTCCTTTGTTTTTCTTGTATTTTCTTTTCTTCTATTTCATTATTTTATGTCTCCTCATCTATATCTAAGTGTAGTTCTAGGTATCCTAGCTGTCCGGACAACACTGGTCAGCGGAACAGTATAACGCACTACCAAACATAGGGGTGTTACATACCCGGTGTAGGTAAAGTAAGGATTGGAGCTTCAGTCAAACTGTTAGTAGTATGCCCTAGAGCATATCATTTAGTATGTATCTTGTACATGTTTTTATTAATAAAAGGCATTTCCACTTTTCTATTTACATAATATATTTATGTGTAATAGAAAAGGTCCATTGATATTTTGTTAGAAATTCTATTCTTAAGTTGTTAAGAATATGAGTGACAGTATTTCTAGTACAAAGTATCATAAATAGGTTCACAATTGAGGATACTTCATAATAAAGACATGACTTATCCAGAAAGATTGTATTTATGTTTGTTCCCAAGTTATTTATATGAGATATAAATAAGATGGAATGGTAAGTCTCATGCCATATAACAAACATGATAGGCACTTATACATGATAAGTAGGCCGAACCAGTGACACTTATGACAAGCACATGGAGTTTACTCTTATTAATGTTTTGTCATAAATCATATCAGTGCATATAATCTTTAGACTTGAGATAGCACAATTATCTTGTATATAGGTAGTTTGAGTTTGATACTGCTTTCATACTTGTACTGTGTATGGGTATATGAGCATGTGTTGGCTCCTACTAGTTATATATGGAGGTAGGTGTTGATCAAGATGGAATCTGTTCCTCTAAGTAAATAGAGATAAAATCCTATGTTCATTTAATTTTTCTTGATGTTTCAAGTTCCTGGCCAGGACAGATAGATTTATTCAGAAAATAGTTTCTGATGAGAAAATCCTTTTAATCAAGAACTGGAATTAAAAAAGAACATAATATTCATAGCAAATGGGTTTTGACATAAACCATGATTCCAGCTTGAGTTGGGATTTTGTAACAGAGAGATTCTAGTGCATGGTAACATATGATTATAGGTTCATTTAAGGTAAACCTTATTACTAATTGGGTGACTATGGCATGCTATGCTAGGTGTTAACCATGGTCTATGAGGTGCATAAAATGATTTAGAGAAATCATTTATAGTAAGAAAGAGTTCTGATGATATTAAGAGTTGATATCATGTCTCATTGCCAATTAGTGGTGAGCCTAGTAAGTCACACACATATACAAGTTATCACCTATTTAAATATGATTTAATTAATTAATTAAAGAGTTTAATTGATTAATTAAATAGGTTTGGTTTGCAATTAAATTACAAAGTCCCTAGCATGACTTGAAACCAAATCTTGATTATTGGATGTATAGTATAAGTTAAATTTATATTTAAAGTGTTTAAATATGAATTTAATTAATGAGATATTAATTAATAGAGATTAATTAATTAATTTATATTTGATATAAATTAATTAGAAGAAGAGAAATAATTATTTTGGGTTAAGAACTCAAAATTAAGACACAGAGGCATTTTGGTCATTTCACAGTATGACACGTGGCACCATGAGATGGTGACACATGGGATTACACATAAGCTTGCCAAATGTTTTTTAATCATGTAAGATGATTAAAATCAAGATTAAATATAGGTTTGACACTTGGCACAATGTGATTGGTCACTTAAACCTAGAGCTAATCAAATGATGACATGTGGCAAGGGTTTAATGTGTTAACCTAGCTATATAAGTGTTGTTATAAAAAAAAAAAAAATAGAACCAGCAGCCACTCCTCCTTTGTCACGCCATTTTGAGGCTCTCCATCTATTCTTCTCCATCTCTCATCAATTCAAAGAGATTAGCCATCAATCTCTTGAATTAAGAACACTAGAAATTATTTCTAGTGTCCTGTTTACATCTCTAATCTCTTAAAAGGCAGAACTTGAATTTCTAATTAATAGAAAAATCTTTAGAAGCGGTTCAAAGGTTGCCATAGGTGTTTTTGGTGTGGACAAGCTAGAGGGACAACATCTGGTGTCCTGAAGATGAATCTCAAAGGCACAGACACGCTGCAGTGCAACAAGAGGTTAGTGTAATCGTTCTTGATTTAATATAGGGTTCTAAAAGAGTTTTAATATGTTGTTTATCATTGAAATCAAATAGATAAAATAAATCTTGCATGATGCATGTGACCCTAGGTAAAAAATTTTGAATTCAATGGTATAAACTTGTGTTTTTCACGCTTCCGTTCCTTCACAAACATCTCTTCAACTCATCAAAACTCTGCTGTCATTTATCCGTCCACTGAAATTTCACATCCTTTCGAAGCAGCTTGGTCTGTGATATTCTTGGGTGGCTTCCAATTAAGGATAGCTTCTACCTTGCTGGAATCTACCTTGATCCCTTTAGCTGACACAACATGTCCCAAGAAAGAGATTTTTTTCAGCCAAAATTCACATTTCAATAATTTGGCATATAGCTATTTCTCCCTTAAAGTCTGTAGTACAATCCGTAAATGTCTGTCATGCTCCTCTACATTCCTCGAATATATCAAAATATCATCAATAAACACCACCACAAGTTGGTCGAGATATGGTCTGAAGATAGTGTTCATCAGATCCATAAAAGCAGTTGGAGCATTAGTTAACCCGAATGGCATTACCAGAAGTTCATAGTGGCCATATCGAGTTTTGAAAGCAGTTTTTGGAATACTCTAGTCTTGCACTTTTAACTGATAATAACCAGATCGTAAATCAATTTTGGAGAACATAGCTGCACCTTTCAACTGATCAAACAGATCATCAATGCGAGGCAATGGATATCTATTCTTTATTGTCACCTTATTCAACTGCCGGTAGTCAGTACATAAGCGGAGAGTGCCATCTTTCTTCTTAACAAACAATACTGGCACTCCCCAAGGTGACACACTAGGGCGAATGAAGCCCTTTTCAAGTTGTTCTTGAAACTGTACCTTCAACTCCTTCAATTCTGCTGGTGCCATTCTATATGGTGTTATGGAGATTGGATCCACACCAGGCCTAACATTAATCTCAAACTGCACCTCTCTTTCTCGATGTAATCCTAGCAATTCATCAGGAAACACATCTGGAAAGTCATATACTGTAGGGATGTCCCTCAATGCTGGACTCCCTATGACACCCCTTACCCGTCTACAGTGTAGCTGAGTAAGATATGCCAAACAGTGTGCCAGAGCATCAAATCATATTTCATTTCAATTTACCCTTTTTACTTGTTTATTTACAATTTTTTATTAATTTAAATTTTTTCACAAATTTTATAAAAAATCCGGCAGAGTGCCGACTGTAAATTGGAAAAATAGTTCTGCTAAATCTATTAAAAACACTTCCAATAAAATAATCACATCATTCTCAGTCAACCACTAATATATTCTCAGCAATTTCTCAATTGACTTCAGTATCTCAAAATTTAATTCAATTCATATTACAGTCAACTCAATGAGAAATGCTCACATTTATTGCTGAACATAGTTCATAGATAGTTACATCAAAAACATAATTACATGAGTTTATAATATACAATACAGAAGTTTACAAAATACAAAATACCAAAATACCAAAAGTGGCCTAATGTCCTACCAAATGCACTGTAATGTGAGGTGACTCTGAACCTGTATGCAGCTCTGAAAGTTTGCCCTGTCTGATGTTTGCTGAGCTCCCCAGCTATGTCTTCAGTACCTGCGTGTGGCAAAAGCGACGCGCTAAGCAACTCTGCTTAATGGTGACAATATAAAATAAAATAACTAAAATAAAGTAAATATGCAGAATGTATTTTTACATTTTTGGTAGACTAAATTTCTAATATTTATTGCATTATTATTCAATTAAAATTTGGTAAAATTTATTATCATTGCCCGAGTAACCCATACTAGTCGACTAGACTAGATAAACGGGTCAACTGGCACTGGGTACTAAGTACCTCGGACCATCACACCATCGGTCACATTTTGTCTCCCGGTGTGCAACAGAACAGCTAATAAGCTCTAATAATTATCAAGGATGAAACCCAGGTATAATATCTCAATCAACATAGCCAAAGGCTATTTTATCACAAAATGGCACGTGAGGCCATAAAACTCAGAATGGCATGAAGCCATATGCAGTACTGCTAACAGAACCCTATTGGCATGCCAACCTATCCAAACCAATCTTGCTAGGTATATTAGGGCATATTACACTTTTAAGTTTCACAATTCTTGAAATTCAAGTTTTGGTGTTACTATTCAATTCATTAGTCAACAAAATGTTCACTTTTACATGGACAATAGGTACATTGGTTTTAATACTCCCAACATACCACATTTTGCATCCTAAAATTGTTGGTATTGGTTTCCAATACCATTTTTAAGCTTAATGTTAATTGTTTAAAACTTTCAGTTTTCAAGCTTTGTGTTTACTATTCCATTAGTCATTTTTGCAGTGGGAATTTGGCAAAATGATCAACATGAAAGTTGTTCCTTATTTTGTCTAGTTATATTTCCTTTTTTGAATCACTCCATTTAGAGTTTTGTAGCTCAAGGTATGGCCCATAAACCACAACTGGCCGGATTATAATTTTTCCTGAATTTCTGGACTGACTAAATCTACAGTATTTTGAGCAGTGAATGTAGGTCACTTTTTGAATATGTTATGGTCATAATTTGGGTTATGTTTATGAAAGTTGTAGGTATATATCTCAGCTTGTTTCTGGTAAAATTTCAGGTCAATTGGACCTTTCTACACTGAGTTATGACCAAATGACTAAACACTGTTCATTTAGTCATTTTGCCCAGGCAGAATGCAAGTCACTCAGATTAGGGCAATCTTTAAGTCAACTTGCTTTAATTTTCTGGGCATGGTTTCTTCACCAAAGTTGTGTCATTATGTGTCTAGTTTCATGTCCAATTGGCTTTGCACCGATTGAACCTTTACAACTCCAGTTATTGCTGCCCACACCTACTGGACTCATGCCTAGTCTTGCAGGTCACCAAGGGCAGCCACACCAAACTCAATTCCCACTGCACAACCCACTTCATTTTTTATTCAAGCAAAACCAAATGGTCACTAATTAACCATTAAAACCTACTTTCATCATCACATGATCAAAGTCTCATTTTCATCCCAAACCCTAACTCAACTATGTCAAACCATGCATTATAACTTGCATTTCATCACTCCACTTAAGAGATTAATACCAAGGGCAGCGATACAACCATTTTAGCTCCATGAAAGCCATCAAAATCTTGCCCCAACCAAGGCTGCCAAAAATATGGGATAAGCATACACATGGTATTTATTAAATTCTTTGTAATTTTTGCACTCAATCATACTCCTTTAACATGAATTTAAAGAGAAAATCATGTTTAGGTCACTAACCTCTAATGGAGTGAAATTCCAACTTTCTAGGGTTCTTCTTTTTCTTTTCTTTTTGCTCTCAAAAGACTCACCAAGATATAAGAACAAGTTTTTGTGTTGGGAATATAGGGTTTAGTTGGGTAGAAACTATGGAAATCAAGCTTTAAAAAGCTTGATAATGGTGGCCATGAAGGGAGAGTGAAACAGCAAGAAGAAGGATAAGAAGCTTTTGGATTTTTTTTCTTTTGTTTTCTACCCATTAAGTCTTTTTAAACATATTAGTGCCATGTGTCAACATGTGATTGGGTGGGAGATTAGTAATGACATCATAATGATGTCAAAATCCTCTTTTTTTTTTCATTTTCTATCCTTTTCTTGTCTATTTAATTTCAATTAAATTTTTAACAATATTTATTCACATTTTATGTCATATAAATTATTTAAATAAATGAAAAAGTTGGTCAAAAATCATCTCTGAAGACGAAATGACCAAAATGCCCTCCGTTTGGCTTAACGAGCCAAAATTATGTGTACCGATAGAAAAATTTTTCTAAGTATTTTCTTGGCATTCTAATGCCATAAAAACCTCAATGACCCTTCTTTGGAGTCCTAAAAATTATTTTATAATTTTTCCTCTGGGTCTAGGGTTATTAACAGCCTTCACCGTCACTTCCCCTTCGGGTTACTCATCACTGGGGTTTCGGCTTGTTTAACCTTAGTGTATTTGGTTTCTAAAGATTTTTTCTTGATTTTTATGAGCATTATTTAGTTTCTTTATAACTCCCCACTTTAGTCTAATTATAATTTCAAACATTCTAACTGCCCGGATCGACATTGGTCACCGGAACAGTAGACTGTACGGACTAGCTAAAGTGAGGATGTCATAACTCTTCCCCTCTAATAAAAATTTCGTCCACAAAATTTACCTGATGCAAAAAGTTGAGGAAACTGTTGCCTCATCGTCTCTTCACTTTCCCAAGTTGCCTCTTCAGTGTTGTGGTGCCTCCAAAGCACTTTCACTAATGGAATTTGTTTATTTCTCAGTTCCTTCACTTCCCGAGCCAAGATCCGTATAGGTTCTTCTGTATAAGCCAAGTCCGGTTGGATTTTAATCTTCTCCATGGAGATGACATGTGAAGGGTCTGAGCGATATCTTCTCAGCATAGAAACATGGAATACATTATGGATTTTATCCAGTTCTAGTGGTAAAGCTAGCCGATAGGCCACTGGTCCCACACGTTCAATGACTTCATATGGGCCAATGAACCTAGGGCTTAACTTACCCTTTCTTCCAAACCTTAGCACTTTCTTTCACGGTGAGACTTTGAGAAATACTTTATCGCCAACTGCATACTCTATCTCTTTTCTCTTCAAGTCGGCATAAGATTTCTGTCTATCTGAGGCAACCTTTAAGTTAGCATTGGTTATCTTCACTTTCTCCTTAGTCTGTTTCACCAAGTCTGGTCCTACCAGCTTATCTTCACCCAATTCAGTCCAACACACTGGGGTTCTACATTTCCTCCCATATAGTGCTTCATACGGAGCCATTTGAATGCTAGCTTGGTAGCTATTATTATATGCAAATTCTGCCAGTGAGAGATATCTATCCCAACTCTCCTCAAATTCAATGACACAACTCCTTAGCATATCCTCCAGAATCTATCACATAATTCACATTGTTACTATCATTTCAATTTATTAACCATGAAAATTCAATTAGTTCTTAGGTTTACCTGGATTACTCATCCTGACTGTCCATCCGTCTGAGGATCAAAAGCCATGCTAAAGCGGAGTTGTGTGCCCAAGGCTTCTTGCAACTTTTTCTAGAATCTCGATGTAAACCTTGGGTCTCGATCAGATATGATGGAAAGTGGGATTCCATGCAGTCTAACTATCTCACTGATATACAATTCTGCTAAGAAGTTAGTCCTAACTTCTCCAAAGGAGTAGTCATCCTAATCGGGCAGAAATGTGTCGACTTCACAATCTATCCACTATCACCACACCGCATCATGCTTCTTTGGGTGAGAGGTAGACCACTAACAAAATCCATAGTGACCAGTCCATTTCCATTCGGGTATGCTTATAGGTCAGAGCAATCGATGGAACTTGATGTTCTACTTTAACTTGCTGACATGTCAAACACTTAGTCACATAATCAGCTATATCCCTCTTCATACCAGGCCACCAATAATGAGGCTTCAAATCATTATACATTTTTGTGCTTCCCGGGTGCATAACATAAACACTAGTGTGTGCTTTTTTCAGAAGACTAGTCTTTAGTTCCCCATCATTTGGTACACACACTCTTCCTCTGTAGTATAGACACCCATCTGCTTTCACCTCATAATCAGTTTCCTTTTCCTTTGGAATTTTACCCACAATAGCCATTAATTTTTCATCTGCCTTCTGCCCATCTTGTATCTGCTGTAGCAGGTTTAGCCTCACTTGTAACTCAGCCAAAATAGCTCCATTTTGAGCTAAGGACAGACGAGCATTTAGTGATTTTAAAGCTATGATGGATTTTTCGCTTAAAGCATCAGCAACTACATTTGCCTTCCCAGGATGATAATCTATCACACAATCATAGTCATTTAGGAACTCAATCCATCGCCTTTGTCTAAGATTAAGCTCCTTCAGGGTTGGCAAATATTTTAGACTCTTGTGGTCTGTATAAATGTAACATTTTTCACCATATAAATAATGCCTCCATATCTTCAGTGCAAAGATAATTGTTGCTAACTCCAGGTCATGAGTAGGGCAGTTCTGTTCATGTGGCCTTAACTACCTGGAAGCATAGGCGACCACTTTCCCCTCTTGCATCAATACACACCCTAACCCATTATGTGAGGCATCACTGTAGACCACAAAGTCTTTTCCTGACACTGGCTATGTTAACACTGGTGCTTCTGTCAACATAGCCTTTAGCCTCTCAAAACTGGCTTGCCACTTGTCGTTCCAGCCAAATTTCACATTCTTGTGCAACAACTTGGTCATTGGAGCAGCTATAAGAGAGAACCCCTTCACAAATCTTCTGTAATACCCAGCTAGCCCCAAGAAACTTCTGACCTCAGTTGTATTTCTGGGAGGCTTCCATTCCATCACTGCTTCTATCCTTTTGGGATCCACTCTAATCCCCTCAGCTGATACTATGTGTCCAAGAAAGGAGATTTCACTCATCTAGAAGTCACACTTGGAAAACTTATTATACAGCTTCTTTTCTCATAGGGTTTGCAGAACAATCCTCAAATGTTCATCATGTTCTTCCCTGGCCTTAGAATACACCAGAATATCATCAATAAAGACCACTACAAACCGATCTAAGTATGGATGGAAGATATGATTCATAAGGTTCATAAATGCGGCTGGTGCATTTGTTAACCCAAACGGCATCACTACAAATTCATAATGCCCATACTGGGTTCTGAATGCAGTTTTTGACACATCTGCATCCTTTACCCTCAACTGATGATACCCTGATATGAGATCAATTTTTGAAAATACACCGGCTCCCTTCAACTGATCAAACAGATCGTCAGTTCTGGGCAATGGATATTTATTCTTCACAGTTACCTTGTTCAACTGCTGGTAATCAATACACAATCTCAAAGTTCCATCCTTTTTCTTCACAAACAGCACCAGAGCTCCCCATGGTGACACATCAGCGCATTTAACCCTTTATCGAGCAACTCGCAGAATCGAATTTTCAACTCCTTCAATTCAGTGGGTGCCATCCTATAAGGGGCAATAGAAATTGGTGCTATACCCAGCATTACCTCAATAGCAAACTAGACTTCCCTTTCTGATGGTAAACTAGGCAATTCTTCAGGAAATACATCCGAGAAGTCTCTTACTATGGGTATATCACACAAGTTTGACTTAGCCTGCCTAGTATCAACCACGTGTGCTAGGTAAGCTTCACAGCCTTTACTCATCAATCTTCTTGCAACTGTGGCTAAGATAACATTGGACAGGAAATCTGTCCTTTCACCCACAATAGAAAACTCATTACCCTTAGAAGTTTTTAGAGAAATCCTCTTCAATTGGCAATCAACTATTGTCTGATGACATGACAACTAGTCCATTCCCAAAATCACGTCAAACTCGTGGAAAGGCAATTTAATTAGGTCTACTGAGAATTCATACCCCTGAATCCTCAATGGGCAACCTTTATACACCTTATTCACTACCACATTGTGGCCTAGTGGATTTGTGACCAGAATGTCTTGATCACTCTCCTCTACTGGAACTCCCCTCTCTACGAGTAGTTTGATGCAGATGTATGAATAAGTGGATCCTGGATCCACCATTGCATGCACAAAAGTGTTGCAGAGGGAGAACGTACCCCTGATGACATCCGGGGCATCTTGTTCCTCCTGAGCTCTGATGGCATAGGCCCTGGCAGGTACTCTAGTCTCTGGCCTCTCAGCTGACTCGGTGACCAGTTGCCTCAGATTTACCAGGTTTCCTACCCCTTTGTGGTGCAGGAGTAGGTCTGTCAGCTTGTGTTGGAGCAACTGTAGTAGTCCTCTTCGGACAATTCTTGATCTAATGTTCTGTAGATCCACACCGTAAGCATGCGCCGGTCACTCGCCAATAGTCCCCCCTTATGCCACTTGTGGTAGAACAGACAGGCAAAAGATGCTGGGGCTGGTCCCCTAAACACTGTCCCTTGAGAGCTGCCCACTGATGATGTGGACTGGCCTCTCCTAGGTGTGAACTGTGGTTGTCCTGAACCCTGAGCTGGAGGACTTTTACTCTTCTTACTGGGAGCAAAAAATGTACTAGACTGACCTGGACCCCTCTTCTGCTGTCTTTCCCTTCTAGTTTGCTCATTTATTTGGACTCTTTCTACTTTTGATGCAGCATCTACTAATTTAGCAAAATCTATGATCTCCCATGCTGTTATCATGACTTTGATATTGTCATTGAGCCCTTCTTCGAACCTTCTGCACCTCTCTGCCTCTGTAGGGACTATCTCCCTCCCATACCGGCTCAGTTTGATAAACTCACGATCATACTCTACCACTGATAATTGTCTCTGTCTCAGACTGATAAATTCTCTTCTTTGCTCTTCTAAATACACTTTGCTAACATATTTCTTCCTGAACTCTGTGAGAAAGAATTCCCAGGTGATCCGTTCTAGTTGCACCTCACTGGTTACTGTGTCCCACCACTGATATGCATCATCCTGAAGTAGGGACACATCACCCTCTAGGTTCAGCTCGGGGGTGCAATTAAGCTATTTCAGCACTCTGATTGTTCTATCCAACTAGTTTTCTACTGTCATGGGATCATCCTCCCTCTTCCCAAAGAAATCCACAGCCTCATGTTTTCTCAGTTTCACCAGATGGCACTTCTGTGGTGCTGGTGGAGGTTATGGCTATGGTTGTGGTGGTGGAATTACCCCCATCATTTGCCAGTAAAAGTCAATCATTTGCTAAAATAGTGCAAACTGAGGTTGGGCAGGTGCCTCAGCTACTAGTGGAGCAGATTCTCCCCTGCCCCCAGATTCAGCCCTTGGTGGAGCACGACTCTTCACCTCTTCATCAACTGCTTTTTGAGAAGCATGATCCATATCCTATTCAAAATAAAAAAACAAACAGATCTGCATCAGTGTCACCTCAACACTTACAAATGCAATGCAATGGTATGCACTCTATCTAGGCCCAGAAATGCCTAAACCGATGCTCTGATACCACTAAATGTGACACCCCTTACCTGTCTACAGTGTAGCCGAGTAAGATATGCCACACAGTGTGCCGGAGCACCAAATCATATTTCAATTCAATTTACCCTTTTTACTTGTTTATTTACAATTTTTTATTAATCTAAATTTTTCTGCAATTTTTATAGAAAATCCGGCAGAGTGCCGGCTGTAAATTGGAAAAATAGTTCTTCTGAATATGTTAAAAACACTTCCAATAAAATCATTACATCATTCTCAGTCAACCACCAATATATTCTCAGCAATTTTTCAATTGACTTCAGTATCTCAAAATTTAATTCAATTCATATTACAGTCAACTCAATGTGAAATGCTCACATTTATTACTGAACATAGTTCATAGATAGTTACATAAAAAACATAATTACATGAGTTTATAATATACATTATAGAAGTTTACATAATACAAAATACCAAAATACCAAAAGTGGCCTAATATCCTACCAAATGCACTGCAATGTGAGGTGACTCTGAACTTTGTATGCAGCTCTGAAAGTTTACCCTGTCTGATGTCTGCTGGGCTCCCCAGCTATGTCTCCAGTACCTGCGCATGGCAAAAGTGACGCGCTAAGCAATTCTGCTTAGTGGTGAAAATATAAAATAAAATAATTAAAATAAAGTAAATATGCAGAATGTATGTTTACATTTTTTGTAGACTAAATTTCTGATATTTATTGCAGTATTATTCGATTAAAATTTAGTAAAATTTATTGTCATTGCTCAAGTAACCCATACTAGTCGACTGGACTGAACAAATGGGTAAACTGGCACTGGGTACTAAGTACCTCATGTAACACCCTCTCGGTAGCAACTTCGTACATTCTACTGTTACGGTGACCGGTGTCGGTCCGGACAGCTAGAACGTCCAGAAAAATATTTAAACTAAAGTCAGGAACCATAATTAACTCAAATATTAATAAGAAAAATTTAGGAAAAATTTTTGAAATAAAATACAACCAAGTTAAATGAGCCGGTGCCCAAGCGATGGGTAACCAGAAGGAAGTTGCGGTTCTCGCAACGAGGAGCCCTAGACCCAGGGAAAAATTCATAAAATAATTTTTGGGACTCCAGAGAAGGGTCATTGAGGTTCCTATGGCATTAGAATGCCAAGAAAATATTTAGAAAAATTTTTCAATCGGTACAGACAATTTTGACCCGTTAAGCCAAACGGAGGGCATTTTGGTCATTTTGCCTTCAGAGACGATTTTTGGCTGACTTGTCCAGTTAAGTAAATAATTATTATGACACAAAATGTGAATAAACATTACTAAAAATTAAATTGAAATTGAGTAGAGATGAAAAGAAAAGAAAATGAAAGAAAATACCTAATAATGACATCATATGATGTCATTAAAAACCTATCCACCAATCACAATTTGTTAAACTCATTAAAAGAGATAAAAGTGACCAAAAATTTGAAAAACCAATCTGCATCTTCAACCTTTTGGAAGCCTAAAAAACGTTGAGAGAGAGAGAGAGAAGAGGTTCCACCATTAAAGCTCCCTTAAGCTTTATTTCCCACTTCAAACCACCTCAAAACCTTATCCTTCCTTCACTAAAAATTTCCCTTATCACTAGAGCAAGACTTGGGCAGCAATTAGAAGAAGAGAAAGTGGAATAAAGTGAGGTGTGAACAAGCTTAGAAAATCACCAAAGAGGTTAGTGCCATAACCTTTGCTTTTACATCTTTCTAATCATGAATTTGAGCTAAGTTAAGTTAAAATTTTGACAAAAATTGAATTAATGAAGCATGGTTATATTCCATGAAGTTTTGGCAGCCTTGACATGAGTTAGGGTTAGGAGAAATATTTGGTTTAAAGTGACTTATTGCTGCCCCTCTTATAAATTATATGATTAGTATAGCAAATTAGGAGTGGGATGCATGAATTGGAGGCTTGGTCAATTAGGGTTAGGGTTTTGGAGAGAAACTTGGACCTTGCTTAGGTAATGGTGAATGAACATTTTAATGGTCAATTAGTGACCATTTGAGGTAAATTGACCATGACTTAGAGTGAATTATAACATTGCAAACTGGTTTGGTATGCTGCCTAGGGTAACCAGCAGGGTGGCTGTGATTCCAGCCCACTTAGACAGCCATAACTTTGGCTGTGTAGGTCCAATTGGTGTTTGGCCAATTGGACATGAAACTAGACTTATAATGGCACATTTTTGCTGCAGAAACCATGCCCAAAAGAGCAAAGCAAGAGGACCAAAAGTTGGCCCCAATCCGGATACCCTGCACCCAGAAACTGCAAAATGACCAAATGAACAGTAACTGTTCATTTGGCCATAACTCACTGTAGAAATGGTCAATTGACCTGAAATTTTTACGGCAACAAGTTAAGACATATAAAAACAACTTTCATGAAGAAACCTATCCCAAATTATGACCAAAACCTATCCAACAAGGCAGTGGAAGTCACTGTTCATGAAACTGTAGATTTGGTAAATTCTGCAGAATTGAAATCCGGCCAGCTGTGGTTTTGGACCATATCTGGAGCTACAAAACTCCAAATTGAGTGATTCAAAAAAGGAAATTCAACTAAACAAAATAAGGAACAACTTTCATGTTTACCATTTCCTCAAATTCCTACTGCAACAGGACCCAATGGAACAGTAAAGTTGGGTCACAAAAACTGAAAATTCTGCTCTCTTGGTTTTAGGTTTGGAAATGGATTTGGTGGTTAATTCCAACAAGTTTTAAATGTAAAATGTGGTACATTGGGGGTGCTAAAACCAATGTACCTATTTCCTATCCAAAAGTCAACATTTTTGTTGACCAATGAGGTGAATAGTGACACCAAAACTTGAAATTCAAAATTTGAAATTAGAAATGCATCTAGGGGACTTTAAATTGCAATTGGCAATTAATACTAGCAAATGTAAAACTCAAAATGTGGGATCTTGGTGTAATTAGAATTAATATATCCACTAAGTATGAAAAAGTCAACATTTTGGTTGACTAGTAAGGTGAATAGTAATCAAAATGATTAGTAAATTAAGATGAAAACCTAGAATCAATTCTAAGCTTAAATGCTTAGAATTGTATGACAAATGTGGACTATGCATCCTAGTCAAAAATTGTTAAAAAGGAATTAAGGCCATAAATTTGAAATCCATGAAATGTTTATGGATTACTTGAAACATGAAAAATAAGTCACCTAATTGATGTGAATTGTGATCATATAAATGATCAAATGAATGTATGAATTATAATTGAAATTTATCATGAAATAATGAAGTCATAAAATACAATATATAAATATTTAATGTTATTATGTGCCCATGTATTGCCTAGACATGTGTGTCAGATTAGATAGTTTGGCATGCCAATAGGGTATTGTTTTAGCAGTACTGCGAAAGGCTTTATGCCTGTATTCATGGCTTTGTGCCCGTATTCATGGCTATATGCCCGCATTCATGGCATTATACCAACATTCATGGCTTTTACGCCCGATTATGTGTTATCATGGCTCTTTAGCTATACTGACTGCATACGTGGTTGACGTTCTGCGTCCCATGGTATGACGGCCCGAGGCACCGCGGTGTCCAGTGCCAACGACCCGTTATCCAGTTTAGTCAGCCTGTCTTAGGTTACTTGGGCAGTGTAATTTATTGAAATAAATTAAGACTATTAGTAATTAAAAATATTAGAAATCAATTAAATGAGTTAATAAGACTTCAAAAGAATTAGTTAGAATTATGAAATGATCCAAACCACAAAAAAAAAAATTATTAAGTAAATGATAAAAGAGTTGCAAAAATAGGTATAACTTAACTAAATATTTTAAATGTGCCTTCTATTGCCATATGAATATAAACTGAGTATTTTTATTAATTCTGTATATTGTACATTATCACTGTGAATTTAGGAATTAAATGCTTCCAAAGCGGAACAAATTAGAACAAAAGATAATTAATATTAGACACATTGTATTAAATTAAATTGATTCTTAAATATTCAAATTATGCTTCGTTCTTTCTTTATTTGTATATTATTTCCTTGTTATATTATTGCACCACTAAGCAGCAATGCTTAGCGCGATGGAATTGTTTCCTTGCGCAGGTACTGAAGTTAAAGCCCAGCAAATACTAAACAGAGATTTTGGAGTTCTGATCTGCAGAGCGTTCAAGGTTGTCACCTCCTCAGCAATGCATGTAGATAGGGCTCACATTAAGCATATCATGTATTTTGTGTATGTTATTTATTTCTTATATTGTAATATAAATTAGCAAATTGTAATTAGTTTGTATATCATGTAAATTAAGGATCTATTTAATTATTGCATATGATGTAAATTAATGCAAATTTGAGAATTTTGCTATAAGAATGGAGCATGAATGAATTTGTACAAATGAGTATAGATTTGAATTACATAATGATTTTTCAAATGATGATATGAGTGTGGAAATGATTATGAAATTGAAATGTATGGATGAGATTTGAAATATGAGAAAATTATGAGAATGATTGATGAGATAATTATGATTAGTATGGATAAGATTTTATTTTGGAAATATTGTTGAATTTCAATCAGGTGAATATTGAAATACGCCAAATGATAATAAAATTGGGGAAACTCCGCTGGTTTCTTCGTCAAAAAATAATTGATATTAAATTAAATGAATTCAAAATTATTTAAATAAAAATAAAGTAAGATAAGTTAGGGTGCTCTAGCACCGATTGTAGCATGCCTTGCTCGGCTACACTGTAGTCGGGTGAGGGGTGTTACATTTATTGGTATCAGAGCGCGGTTTAGGCGTTCCTAGGCATAGATAGATAAAATAAGATTGTGTGCATGACATGCATTGCATTCACATGAGTCGAGGTGACACTAATGCAGATCTATTTTCATGGTTATTTTAGGTTAAGGTATGGACTCAAAATCGCAGAGGGCAATAGAGGAAGAAGTAGTAAGCCGTATCCCGACTGTGAGTGATATTAGAAATCGGGGAAATCCTGCTCCACCAGTGCAAGAGGTGCCTGTACAACCACAACAGGCCTTGTTTGAGCAGATGACTGAATTCTTTCAACAGATGATTGGGGTTATTCCACCACTGCCTCAGCAAAAATCACCTCTAGGAAAAATTAGGAAGTATGGAGCTATAGATTTTAATGGTAGAAAGGAAGACGATTCTTCAGATGTTGAGTATTGGTTAGAAAGAACTAGAAGAGTCTTGCAGCAGCTCCATTGCACACCAGAACAACGTTTGGAGTGTGCAGTTTCATTGTTATAAGAAGATGCATATCGGTGGTGGGATGTTGTAACCAAGGCAGTGCAACCAGCCGATGTAACTTGGGAATTCTTTCTGATAGAGTTCAGAAAGAAATATATTAGCTGTGTTCATGAAGAGGAACAGAAGAGGAGTGGTGATCAGCAAAAGAGGAAATTTTGACAGTCTTGTAATAAGAGGCCGAGAGAACAGTTAAGTCAGACATCTGATCAAAGTAGGAGATCCAAACCCAGGCCTATACCCAGAAGAGATCAACCAGAAACACTAGTAGTGAGTGCGCCAGGATTAGCAAGAAAATGTGGCCATTGTAACAAGTGGCATAAAGGTGAATGTAGGAGATTGACTGGAACCTGTTATAGATGTGGGGCCATAGACCATCGTCTGAAAGATTGTCCTAAGAAGAATTTACCACGGACCCAGACAGAGGTCGTGGAAGGACCAAGTACAACAGTAACACCACTTCCAAATGTTACCCAAGTCGGAGAGGAACAAGAAGCCCCAGATGTGAATTTGAGGTAAAGTATTTCCCTTCTGATATGCCTAAGTGTATAATGATAGATACGAAAAAAACTAAATAGTACCATATATATGAAAGAAATAGACAGAGGGAGTAATAGAAAGGTAAAAGAGTTATCTCAGAACCTAAAACACCCAGTAAATTTCGAGGACAAAATTTAAATTAGAGGGGAAGAGTTGTAACACCCTCTCGGTAGCAACTTCGTACATTCTACTGTTCCGGTGACCGGTGTCGGTCCGGACAGCTAGAACATCCGGAAAAATATTTAAACTAAAGTCAGGAACCATAATTAACTCAAATATTAATAAGAAAAATTTAGGAAAAATTTTTGAAATAAAATACAACCAAGTTAAACGAGCCGGTGCCCAAGCGATGGGTAACCAGAGGGAAGTTGCGGTTCTCGCAACGAGGAGCTCTAGACCCGGGGAAAAATTCATAAAATAATTTTTTGCACTCCAGAGAAGGGTCATTGAGGTTCCTATGGCATTAGAATGCCAAGAAAATATTTAGAAAAATTTTTCAATCGGTACAGACAATTTTGACCCGTTAAGCCAAACGGAGGGCATTTTGGTCATTTCGCCTTCAGAGACGATTTTTGGCCGACTTTTCCAGTTAAGTAAATAATTATTATGACACAAAATGTGAATAAACATTACTAAAAATTAAATTGAAATTGAGTAGAGATGAAAAGAAAAGAAAATGAAAGAAAATGAAAGAAAATACCTAATAATGACATCATATGATGTCATTAAAAACCTATCCACCAATCACAATTTGTTAAACTCATTAAAAGAGATAAAAGTGACCAAAAATTTGAAAAACCAATCTGCATCTTCAACCTTTGGGCAGCCTAAAAAACGTTGAGAGAGAGAGAGAAGAGGTTCCACCATTAAAGCTCCCTTAAGCTTCATTTCCCACTTCAAACCACCTCAAAACCTTGTCCTCCCTTCACTAAAAATTTCCCTTACCACTAGAGCAAGACTTGGGCAGCAATTATAAGAAGAGAAAGTGGAAGAAAGTGAGGTGTGAACAAGCTTAGAAAATCACCAAAGAGGTTAGTGCCATAACCTTTGCTTTTACATCTTTCTAATCATGAATTTGAGCTAAGTTAAGTTAAAAATTTGACAAAAATTGAATTAATGAAGCATGGTTATATTCCATGAAGTTTTGGCAGCCTTGACATGAGTTAGGGTTAGGAGAAATCTTTGGTTTAAAGTGACATATTGCTGCCCCTCTTATAAATTATATGATTAGTATAGCAAATTAGGAGTGGGATGCATGAATTGGAGGCTTGGTCAATTAGGGTTAGGGTTTTGGAGAGAAACTTGGACCTTGCTTAGGTAATGGTGAATGAACATTTTAATGGTCAATTAGTGACCATTTGAGGTAAATTGACCATGACTTAGAGTGAATTATAGCATTGCAAACTGGTTTGGTATGCTGCCTAGGGTAACCAGCAGGGTGGCTATGATTCCAGCCCACTTAGACAGCCATAACTTTGGCTGTGTAGGTCCAATTGGTGTTTGGACAATTGGACATGAAACTAGACTTATAATGGCACATTTTTGCTGAAGAAACCATGCCCAAAAGACCAAAGCAAGAGGACCAAAAGTTGGTTCCAATCCGGATACCCTGCACCTAAAAACTGCAAAATGACCAAATGAACAGTAACTGTTCATTTGGCCATAAATCACTGTAGAAATGGTCAATTGACCTGAAATATTTACGGCAACAAGTTAAGACATAGAAAAACAACTTTCATGAAGAAACCTATCCCAAATTATGACCAAAACCTATCCAACAAGGCAGTGGAAGTCACTGTTCATGAAACTGTAGATTTGGTAAATTCTGCAGAATTGAAATCCGGCCAGCTGTGGTTTTGGACCATATCTGGAGCTACAAAACTCCAAATTGAGTGATTCAAAAAAGGAAATTCAACTAAACAAAATAAGGAACAACTTTCATGTTTACCATTTCCTCAAATTCCTACTGCAACAGGACCCAATGGAACAGTAAATTTGGGTCACAAAAACTGAAAATTCTGCTCTCTTGGTTTTAGGTTTGGAAATGGATTTGGTGGTTAATTCCAACAAGTTTTAAATGTAAAATGTGGTACATTGGGGGTGCTAAAACCAATGTACCTATTTTCTATCTAAAAGTCAACATTTTTGTTGACCAATGAGGTGAATAGTGACACCAAAACTTGAAATTCAAAATTTGAAATTAGAAATGCATCTAGGGGACTTTAAATTGCAATTGGCAATTAATACTAGCAAATGTAAAACTCAAAATGTGGGATCTTAGTGTAATTAGAATTAATATATCCACTAAGTATGAAAAGTCAACATTTTGGTTGATTAGTAAGGTGAATAGTAATGAAAATGATTAGTAAATTAAGATGAAAACCTAGAACCAATTCTAAGCTTAAATGCGTAGAATTGTATGACAAATGTAGACTATGCATCCTAGTCAAAAATTGTTAAAAAGGAATTAAGGCCATAAATTTGAAATCCATGAAATGTTTATGGATTACTTGAAACATGAAAAATAAGTCACCTAATTGATGTGAATTGTGATCATATAAATGATCAAATGAATGTATGAATTATAATTGAAATTTATCATGAAATAATGAAGTTATAAAATACAATATATAAATATTTAATGTTATTATGTGCCAATGTATTGCATAGACATGTGTGTCAGATTGGATAGTTTGGCATGCCAATAGGGTATTGTTTTAGCAGTACTGCGAAAGGCTTTATGCCTGTATTCATGGCTTTGTGCCCATATTCATGGCTATATGCCCGCATTCATGGCATTATACCAACATTCATGGCTTTTACGCCCGATTATGTGTTATCATGGCTCTTTAGCCATACTGACTGCATACGTGGTTGACGTTCTGCGTCCCATGGTATGACGGCCCGAGGCACCGCGGTGTCCAGTGCCAACGACCCGTTATCCAGTTTAGTCAGCCTGTCGTAGGTTACTTGAGCAGTGTAATTTATTGAAATAAATTAAGACTATTAGTAATTAAAAATATTAGAAATCAATTAAATGAGTTAATAAGACTTCAAAAGAATTAGTTAGAATTATGAAATGATCCAAACCACAAAAAAAAAAAAAAAAATATTAAGTAAAATGATAAAAGAGTTGCAAAAATAGGTATAACTTAACTAAATATTTTAAATGTGCCTTCTATTGCCATATGAATATAAAATGAGTATTTTTATTAATTATGTATATTGTACATTATCACTGTGAATTTAGGAATTAAACGCTTCCAAAGCGGAACAAATTAGAACAAAAGATAATTAATATTAGACACATTGTATTAAATTAAATTGATTCTTAAATATTCAAATTATGCTTCGTTCTTTCTTTATTTGTATATTATTTCCTTGTTATATTATTGCACCACTAAGCAGCAATGCTTAGCGTGATGGAATTGTTTCCTTGCGCAGGTACTGAAGTTAAAGCCCAGCAAATACTAAACAGAGATTTTGGAGTTCTGATCTGCAGAGCGTTCAAGGTTGTCACCTCCTCAGCAATGCATGTAGATAGGGCTCACATTAAGCATATCATGTATTTTGTGTATGTTATTTATTTCTTATATTGTAATATAAATTAGCAAATTGTAATTAGTTTGTATATCATGTAAATTAAGGATCTATTTAATTATTGCATATGATGTAAATTAATGCAAATTTGAGAATTTTGCTATAAGAATGGAGCATGAATGAATTTGTACAAATGAGTATAGATTTAAATTACATAATGATTTTTCAAATGATGATATGAGTGTGGAAATGATTATGAAATTGAAATGTATGGATGAGATTTCAAATATGAGAAAATTATGAGAATGATTGATGAGATAATTATGATTAGCATGGATAAGATTTTATTTTGGAAATATTGTTGAATTTCAAACAGGTGAATATTGAAATACGCCAAACGATAATAAAATAGGGGAAACTCCGCTGGTTTCTCCGTCGAAAAATAATTGATATTAAATTAAATGAATTCAAAATTATTTAAATAAAAATAAAGTAAGATAAGTTAGGGTGCTCTGGCACCGATTGTAGCATGCCTTGCTCGGCTACACTGTAGTCGGGTGAGGGGTGTTACACCTCAGACCATCACACCATCAGTCACATTGTGTCTCCCGGTGTGCAACAGAACAACTAATAAGCTCTAATAATTATCAGGGATGAAACCCAAGTATAATATCTCAATCAACATAGCCAAAGGCTATTTTATCACAAAATGGCACGTGAGGCCATAAAACTCATAATGGCATGAAGCCATATGCAGTACTACTGATAGAACCCTATTGGTATGCCAACCTATCCAAACCAATCTTGCTAGGTATACTAGGGCATATTACACTTTTAAGTTTCACAATTCTTGAAATTCAAGTTTTAGTGTTACTATTCATTTCATTAGTCGACTAAAATATTGACTTTTGCATAGACAATAAGTATATTGATTTAAGTATCATCAACATACCATATTTTGCATTTTAAATTTGTTAGTATTGGTTGTCAATACCATTTCTAAGCTTAATGTTAATTATTCAAAATTTTCAATTTCAAGCTTTGTGTTTACTATTCCATTAGTCAATTTTGCAGTGGGAATTTGGCAAAATAATCAACATGACAGTTGTTTCTGATTTTGTCTAGTTATATTTCCTTTTTTGAAACACTCCATTTGGAGTTTTGTAGCTCAAGTTATGGCCCATAAACCACAACTGGCCAGATTATAATTTTTCCAAAATTTCTAGACTGACCAAATCTACAGTATTTTGAGCAGTGATTGCAGGTCACTTTTTGAATATGTTATGATCATAATTTGGGTTGGGTTTCTTCATGAAAGTTGTAGGTCTATATCTCAGCTTATATCTGGTAAAATTTCAGGTCAATTGGACCTTTCTACACTAAGTTATGACCAAATGACTGAACACTATTTATTTGGTCATTTTGCCCAGGCAGAATGCAGGTCACCCGGATTAGGGCAATCTTTAGGTCAACTTGGTTTAATTTTCTGGGCATGGTTTCTACCAAAGTTGTGCCATTATGTGTCTAGTTTCATATCTAATTGGCCTTGCACCTATTAAACCTCTACAACTCCAGTTATTGCTGCCCAAACCTGCTGGACTCATGCCCAGTCTTACAGGTCACCAAGGGTGGCCACACCAAACTCAATTCCCACTACACAACCCACTTCATTTTTTATTCAAATAAAACCAAATGATCACTAATTGACCATTAAAACCTACTTTCATCATCACATGATCAAAGTCTCATTTTCAACCCAAACCCTAACTCAACTATGTCAAACCATGCATTATAACTTGCATTTCATCACTCCACTTAAGAGATTAATACCAAGGGCAGCCATACTACCATTTTAGCTCCATGAAAACTATCAAAATCTTGCCCCAACCAAGGCTGCCAAAAACATGGGATGAGCATACACATGGTATTTATTAAATTCTTTGTAATTTTTGCACTCAATCATACTCCTTTAACATGAATTTAAAGAGAAAATCATGTTTAGGTCACTAACCTCTAATGGAGTGAAATTCCAACTTGCTAGGGTTCTTCTTTTTTTTTTCTTTTTGCTCCCAAAAGACTCACCAAGATGTAAGAACAAGTTTTTGTGTTGGGAACATAGGGTTTAGTTGGGTAAAAATTATGGAAATCAAGCTTTAAAAAGCTTGATAATGGTGGCCATGGAGGGAGACTGAAACAGCAAGAAGAAGGATAAGAAGCTTTTGGATTTTTTTTTCTTTTGTTTTCTACCCATTAAGTCTTTTTAAACATATTAGTTCCATGTGTCAACATGTGATTGGGTGGGAGAATAGTAATGACATCATAATGATGTCATAATCCTTTTTTTTTCATTTTCTATCCTTTTCATGTCTATTTAATTTCAATTAAATTTTTAACAATATTTATTCACATTTTATGTCATATAAATTATTTACATAATTGGACAA
This sequence comes from Hevea brasiliensis, assembly GCF_030052815.1. Lineage (NCBI taxonomy): Eukaryota > Viridiplantae > Streptophyta > Magnoliopsida > Malpighiales > Euphorbiaceae > Hevea > Hevea brasiliensis. The sequence continues at coordinate 54,161,133 of NC_079497.1, read as the reverse complement.
GTTAGTCAAAAATTATCTTTGAAGACGAAATGACCAAAATGCCCTCCGTTTGGCTTAAAGAGCCAAAATTGTGTACCGATAGAAAAATTTTTCTAAGCATTTTCTTGGCATTCTAATGCCATAAGAACCTCAATGACCCTTCTTTGGAGTCCTAAAAATTATTTTATAATTTTTCCTCTGGGTCTAGGGTTATTAACGGCCTTCACTGTCACTTCCCCTTCGGGTTACTCATCACTGGGGTTTCGGCTCATTTAACCTTAGTGTATTTGGTTTCTAAAAATTTTTCCTTGATTTTTATGAGCATTATTTAGTTTTTTTTATAACTCCCCACTTTAGTCTAATTATAATTTCAAACATTCTAACTGCCCGGACCGACATTGGTCACCGGAACAGTAGACTCTATGGACTAGCTAAAGTGAAAATGTTGCACTCCCCACTTTGGTGTCTACCACATGTGCCAACTATGCTTCACACCCCTTTCTGATCATTTTTCTGGCTAGTGAAGCCGAAATGATGTTTGATGGCAATAGCTGCCTCTTCCTGTATATTACCACATCACTGTACTGAGGGAGACCAAAAATGACTATCTTCAGTCTACAGTTAATCATGGCGTGATGCCTGGATAACCAATCCATGCCCAAGATGATATCATAATCTCTGAAGGGCATTTCAATAAGATCAGATAGAAAAGTATGTCCTTGGATCATCAAAGGACAATCCCTATACATTCTATTAATCCTGACCTCCCGTCCTAGTGGACTTGTTACTAGCACCTCAAAGTTCATTTTTGTACACGGAACAGCAATGTAATCAATGATGCTAGCACTCACATAGGAGTGGGTAGAACCTGGATCAAATAACACAAACACATCTTGATTAAAAGTTGAGAAGGTACCAGCCACAATATCAGATGTCTCAGCCTCTTCTCTCTGTCTTATTGTGTTGACTCTGACTAAAGCACTGCCTTGCTCTGACTGATTCACTGTGCCTTGGCTGCCTGTTGGACTACCTCTACCCTTGCCTCTACCTCTGCTAGGTGGTTGTGAACCTCTGGTGGCAGGATTCTGAACTGACCCTTCTGCAGCAATAGGAGGTGGCCCAATTCTACGGGCATTGGTGCAGTCTTTAGCAAAATGTCCTGTGCCTTCGCAGTTATAACAGGCTCCTGTGGCCTTGTAGCATACCCCACCATGATTTCTTCCACAAGTTTCACATTGACGGGGAGGGTAAGAACTTCTGGTAGTCTACTGACCAGATGAAGGAGGTCTCTGTCTTGAAAATCTTCCCCTACCGGACTTTTTACCACCCCTGTTGTGTCCCCCAAAGTTCTTTCTCTTCCCAGTAGGACCACTAGAACTCTGATCTACAGACTTCCCCTCCTTCTCTTTTTCTGTCTTCTCTGATTTCTTTTTCTCTGGAGCCATTTCTGACTCAATTCTTTCTAATTCAAGTGCTTGAGAAATGAGCTCAGAGAAGTTATTATGTTTGGATCCGACCACTTGTAGTCTGAGACTAGGCTTCAAGCCGGTTTCAAACCTCTTACATCTTTCCCTACTGAAAGAAAGGAGACTTCTTGCATAGTGGCTCAAGCGGAAAAACTTCCTTTCATATTCTACCATTGACCTACTTCCCTATTTTAGACTTAAGAACTCTTATAGCTTCTGGTCCACATAGGCATCTGGGACATATTTTTGTCTAAACTCCTGAAGAAAGTCATCCCAGGTTAGCACTGGAGGTTCCACCAAACTATGAGGAATGGTTTTTCACCAGTCATATGCATCCCCCTGTAGTAGTGACACCGAATATTCAAATCTTAGCTCTTCTGTGCAGTGCAGTTTCTTGAACACCCTATCCATTCTCTCTAACCATTGTTCTGTCTCTAGTGGATCTACTATCTCCTTAAACTCAGAAGCCCCATATTTAATCAGCTTGTCATACTGCCTAGCTGAAGGCTGTGGTTGTACCACTAGTATCTGTAGTGGAGCTTGGGTAGGCATGTTATCAACCATTTGTTGGAACATTGCAGCCAACTGCTGAGCAAACTGAGCAGGGAACTGCGATACAGAGGGGGCTGGTTAGGCTGATCCACTCACATTGTGTAGGGCTGGCGCTTCCCCTTACATCTCAGCCTCTATTAATTGATCGACTGAACGGTCCCCTTCTTCCAAAGTCAATTAGAGGATATTACACCTCCTGGACAAATAACACAAGGAGATTTCATCCCGTTAGTGCATATTTATAATGTAATGTACTGTATGTATCAAACAATAACATTGAGCAGTTGTACTATGAAGAAAGAAAAAAAAATATTCAAATTACAGGTCAAAACAGAATTTAAAAACTAGCACTGATACCACTAAAACATGTCACACCCTACCCCTCCATAAGGCATAATATGATCCCGTAGTATACCTAATGAATTACCAAACTTCGTCTACTGATAACCCATTAAATACAATACAAGATATTTTAAACATTTTCTTATTTCTTTTTACAGTGGTGAGCACTTTTGACAGGTGTTAAAATATTTTTAACTGAAGAGAAACCAAATAACAAATTTGAGTATCAATAATTTTTGTAAAAATTTTGACTGAGTGCCATCTGTATTTTAAATGAAACAGTTCTTCAAAAACCAGTAAAAAGCACTTCCAATATATTTGTTCAATCCCAAACTCCAGTATGGTTCAACACAAATCAATTTCTCAATATTTGTCAAACTCAATTCAACATCAATTTCCAGTATTTCCAAAGATAGACTACAAAATGACTGAGTAGTTTAAAAGCTGAGATAAGAGAAATATATTACAACTTTAGTTTATAACTGCTCAAGACCAAGTACAATATATACATACAGTGCACATACATTATAACAAAAATTACAAAAAGGTGGTATACTTAATATACCCGATAGAATCCCAAAATGTAGCACAAGCAGCCTACTCTGCTGCTCTGTCTGTCTGTCTATCTGTGACAGCAATAAAAAAAAAAAAGCTATCGCTGAGCCAATGTCTCAGTGGTGCACAACATTAAGAAAATACAATTTAAAACCATAAACCATAAATCATATAAACTGTGGATACCTAAAATCATAGTTAAATTCAAAAGACAGTGAATGTCATAAAGAATTAAACTCCATTTCACAATATCTCAATAAATGTAACATCCTCATTTTAGCTAGTCCGTACAATCTACTGTCCCGGTGACCAGTGTCGGTCTGGACAGTTAGAATTCGGAAAAATATTTAAACTAAAGTGAGGAACCAAAAATTAACTCAAATAATTAATAAAAAAAATTTAAATTAAATTTTAAAAAAAATTAGGAAAAATTATAAAATAAATCTTGGAACCCCAGAGAAGGGTCATTGAGGTTCTTATGGCATTAGAATGCCAAGAAAATACTTAGAAAAATTTTTCAATCGATAAAGACAATTTTGGCCCGTTAAGCCAAACGGAGGGCATTTTGGTCATTTCGTCTTCAGAGATGATTTTTGGGCCAACTTGTCCAGTTAAATAAATAATTTATATAACATAAAATATGATTAAATGTTGTTAAAAATTTAATTGCAATTAAATAGACAAGAAATGGAGTAAAAATGAAAGAAAATAGATTTATGACATCACCATGAGGTCATTTAAAATTCTCCCAATCAACCCAATGTTGACACATGGCATAAGCTCACTTAAAAGAGACAAATAGGCTGGAAATGGAACAAAAAAATCAGACTTCTTCAACCTTTGGGGCAGCTAAAAACGTGGAGAGAGAGAGAGAGAGGAAGGAAAAACTCCATTAAAGCTCACCCAAGCTCCCAACCTCACCAAATCTCACTCCGAAACCCTAGCCTTCTTCACAAAAAAAATTAACCTAGCACCTTGAGGAAACTTTGGGCAGCAAAAAGAAAGAAAAATCAAGAAGTTTTCTAAGCTAGGGAAACTCTCCAACAAAGGTTAGTGACTTAACCCTAAATTTTTACTTTGAATACATGTTTAGGGACTTGAATAAGTGTGAGTTTCAAAGAAAAAAAAAATTATTGAATACCATTTGGATGGAAACCCTAGATTTTGGACAGCCATGGTTAGGGTTTGATTGGGTTGAGTTTAATGAAATTAAAAGACTATTATAGCTGCCCACAACATGTATTTACTAAGTGGATTGATGAAAAGCAAGTTAAATGCATGATTTGAGATGTTAGGGTTAGGGTTTGGGATGGAAAAATGGGACTTTGAGCATGTAATGATGAAAGTGAGTTTTAATGGTCAATTAGTGACCATTTAGTTCTGTTTAAATTAAAAATGAAGTGTGTTGAGTGATGGGATTGGGTTTGGTGTGGCTGCCATTAAAGGGACCTGCAAAATGGAGTGACCTGCAGAATTGGACTTGAGTCCAGCAGGTTTGGGCAGCCATAACTTGAATTTTAGAGGTTCAATTTGTGCAAGGCCAATTGAACATGAAACTAGACACATAACGGCACAACTTTTATGAAGAAATCATGCCATAAAACCAAACCAAGTGGACCAAAAGCTTTCTCAAATCCGGGTGACCTGCAGGCTGTTTCTGCAGAATGACCAAATGACTGTTAATTTGGCCATAACTCAATGTAGAAAGGTCCAATTGACCTGAAATTTTACCAGCAACAAGATGAGATATAAGCCAACAACTTTCATGAAGAAATCTACCCCAAATTATGAACAGAACCTATCCAATAAGTGAGTTACAGTTAGTGACCTGCAGAATGACCAAATGAACAGTGATTATTCATTTGGCCATAACTCAATGTAGAAAGGTCCAATTGACCTGCAATTTTACCAGCAACAAGCTAAGATATAGGCCAACAACTTTCATGAAGAAACCTACCCCAAATTATGACCAGAATCTATCCAACAAGTGAGTTTCAGTCACTGTTCACTGCACTGTAGATATGGTCAGCCTAGAAAAATTTCAATCCGGCCAGTTGTGGTTTTTAGACCATAACTTGAGCTACAAAACTCCAAATGGAGTGGTTCAAAAAGAGAAATTCAACTAGACAAAATAAGGAACAACTTTCATGTTGATCATTTTGCCAAATTCCCACCGCAAAAATGACTAATAGAACAGTAAAAATGAAGCAAGAAAACTGAAATTTCTGCTCAATTAGCATTAAGCTTAGAAATGGTGTGGGCAACCAATACCAACAAATTTTGAATGCAAAATGTGGTATGTTGGGAGTATTAAAACCAATGTACCTATTGTCTATGCAAAAGTCAACATTTTGGTTGACTAATGAAGTGAATAGTAACACCAAAACTTGAAATTCAAAAATTGTAAAACTCAAAAGTGTAAAATGCTCTAGTATACCTAATAAGATTGGTTTGGATAGCTTGGCATGCCAATAGGGTTCTGTTAGCAGTACTGCATATGGCTTTATGCCATTCTGTGTTTCATGGCTTTCCCATGCCATTCTGTGAAATAATAGCCTTTGGCTATGTTATTTGAGTTGATATACTTGGGTTTTAACCCTGATCATTATTACAGCTTATTAGTTATTCTGTTGCACACCGGGAGACACAATGTGACCGATGGTGTGATGGTCCGAGGTACTTAGTACCCAGTGCCAGTTTACCCGTTTATCCAGTCCAGTCAATTAGTATGGTTTACTCGGGCAATGTTAAAGAACCTTACCAAAATTTTAATTGAATAATAATGCAAATAGTATCAGAAGTTAAGTCTACCAAAAATTGTAAACACACATTCTGCATCTTTGTTTTATTTTATTTTATTTCATTTTATTTTATTTTATATTGTCACCACTAAGCAGAATTGCTTAGCGCGTCGCTTTTGCCACGCGCAGGTACTGGAGACCTAGCTGGTGAGCCCAGCAGACATCAGACCGGGTGAGCCTTCTGATTTGCATCCGGAGTCCCGAGTCACCTCACACCTGCAGTGCATATGGTAGGACATAGGATTTTGGGAGTATTTTGTATTTTGGCATTTTGTATTAGTTTGGATTATAACTATAAACTCCTGTAATTATGTATTAATGTAAATATATGAAATTTATATTTTTGAGATTTTCTGCATTATATATATTGATAAATGAAATATTGAGAATTATTTGTGAATATGTTTCAAGTGATGAAGTGAACAGAAAAGTTTTGAAAATAATATTGTGTGATTGAGATTGAGATTTTGAGATTGACTTGAATATATATAAGGGAGTTTGGATTTGGAAATTTTTTTGGAAGTGTTTTTAAACAGGTTCAGAAGAACTGTTTTTCCAATTTACAGCCGGCACCCTGCCGAATTTTCTATAAATTTGCGGTTAAATTCAGATTTATCAAAATTGAAAATAAATGAATTATAAAGGGATAAATTGTAATAGAAACATAAATTGGTGCTCCGGCACACTGAGTGGCATAACTTGCTTGGCTACACTGTAGACGAGTAAGGGGTGTCACATTTAGTGGTATCAGAGCATCGGTTTAGGCGTTTCTGGGCCTAGATAGAGTACATACCATTGCATTGCATTTGTAAGTGTTGAGGTGACACTGATGCAGATCTGTTTGTTTTCTTATTTTGAATAAGATATGGATCCTGCTTCACAAAGAGCAGTTGATGAAGAGTTGGAGAGTCATGCTCCACCAAGGGCTGAGTCTGGAGGCAGGAGAGAATCTGCTCCACCAGCAGCTGAGGCACATGCCCAACCTCAGTTTGCACTATTTCAACAAATGACTAAATTCTACCGGAAAATGATGAGGGCAATTCCACCAGCACAACCACAGCCACAACCTCCACCAGCACCACAGAAATCTCATCTGGAGAAATTGAGGAAGCATGGGGCTGTGGACTTCTTTGGGAAGAGGGAAGATGATCCCATGGCTGCAGAAAATTGGTTGGATAGAACCATCAGAGTGCTGAAACAGTTAAATTGCACCCCCGAGCAAAACCTGGTGGGTGCTGTGTCCCTACTTCAGGATGATGCATATCAGTGGTGGGACACAGTAACCAGTGAGGTGCAACCTGAACGGATCACCTGGGAATTCTTCCTCACAGAGTTCAGGAAGAAATATATTAGCAAAGTGTATTTAGAAGAGCGAAGAAGGGAATTTATCTGTCTGAGACAGAGACAGTTGTCAGTGGCTGAGTATGAGCGTGAATTTGTCAGACTGAGCAGATATGGGAGGGAGATAGTCCCTACAGAGGCAGAGAGGTGCAGACAGTTTAAAAAAGGGCTCAATGACAACATCAAATTCATGATCACAGCATTGGAGATCACAGATTTTGCTAAGCTAGTGGATGCTGCATCAAAAGTGGAAAGGGTCAGAATCAATGAACAAAACAGAAGGGAAAGACAGTAGAAGAGGGGTCCGGGTCACCAAAGGCATTTTCTCGCTCCCAAGAAGAAGAGTAAGGGTCCTCCCGCTCGAGTTCAGACCACCACATGGTCGTGGCCGCCTCGAGGGCCTGCACCACAGTTCACACCTAGGAGAGGCCAATCCACACCATCAATGGGCAGCTCTCCAGGGACGGTGTTTAGGGGATCAGCCCCAGCATCTTCTGCTTGTCAGTACTGTCAGAAGTGGCATAAGGGGGATTGTTGGCGAGTGACCGGTGCATGCTTACGGTGTGGATCGACAGAACACCAGATCAAGAATTGTCCAAAGAGGACTACTACTGTTGCTCCAACACAAACTGACAGACCTGCTCCTGCACCACAAAGGGGTAGGAAACCTGGTAAACCTGAGGCAGCTGGTCCATCACTGAGGCCTGCATCCGAGTCAGCTGAGAGGCCAGACACTAGAATACCAGCTAGGGCCTATGCCATTAGAGCTTAGGAGGAGCAAGATGCCCCGGATGTCATTAGGGGTACGTTTTCCCTCTACAACACTTTTGTACATGCATTGGTGGATCCAGGATCCATTCATTCCTACATTTGCATCAAACTACCCATAGAGAGGGGAGTTCCAGTAGAGGAGTGTGATCAAGACATTTTGGTCACAAATCCACTAGGCCACAGTGTGGTAGTGAATAAGGTGTATAAAGGTTGCCCATTGAGGATTCAGGGGTATGAATTCTCGACAGACCTAATTGAGTTGCCCTTCCACGAGTTTGACGTGATTTTGGGAATGGATTGGTTGTCACGTCATTAGGCAATTGTTGATTGCAAATTGAAGAGGATTTCTCTAAAAACTTCTGAGGGTAATGAGATTACTATTGTGGGTGAAAGGACAGATTTCCTGTCCAATGTTATCTCAGCCACGGTTGCAAGAAGATTTATGAGAAAAGGCTGTGAAGCTTACCTAGCACACGTGGTTGATACTAGGCAGGCTAAGCCAAACTTGGGTGACATACCCATAGTAAGAGACAGCCCAGATGTGTTTCCTGAAGAGTTGCCTGGTTTACCACCAGAAAGGGAAGTCGAGTTCGCTATTGAGGTAATGCCGGGTACAGCACCCATTTCTATTGCTCCTTATAGGATGGCACCCACTGAATTGAGGGAGTTGAAAACTCAGTTGCAAGAGTTGCTGGATAAGGGGTTCATATGCCCCAGTGTGTCACCATGGGGAGCTCCGGTGCTGTTTGTGAAGAAGAAAGATGGAACTTTGAGATTGTGTATTGATTACTGGCAGTTGAACAAAGTAACTGTGAAGAATAAATATTCGTTGCCCAAAATTGACGATCTGTTTGATCAGTTGAAAGGAGCCGGTGTATTTTCAAAAATTGATCTCAGATCAGGGTATCATCAGTTGAGGGTAAAGGATGCAGATGTGTCAAAAACGCATTCGTAACTCAAGATGGACACTATGAATTTTTAGTGATGCCGTTTGGTTTGACAAATGCACCAGCAGCATTTATGGACTTTATGAACCGTATCTTCCATCCATACTTAGATCGATTTGTAGTGGTCTTTATAGATGATATTCTGGTGTATTCCAAGACCAAGGAAGAACATGATGAACATTTGAGGATTATTCTGCAAACCCTACGAGAAAAGAAGCTGTATGCTAAGTTGTCCAAGTGTGACTTCTGGATGAGTGAGATCTCTTTTCTTGGACACATAGTATCAGCTAAGGGGATTAGAGTGGATCCCAAAAAGATAGAAGCAGTGATGGAATGGAAACCTCCCAGAAATACAACTGAGGTCAGAAGTTTCTTGGGGCTAGCTGGGTATTACAGAAGATTTGTGAAGGGGTTCTCTCTTATAGCTGCTCCAATGATTAAGTTGTTACACAAGAATGTGAAATGTGGCTGGAATGACAAGTGCCAAGCCAGTTTTGAGAGGCTAAAGGCTATGTTGACAGAAGCACCAGTGTTAACACAGCCAGTGTCGGGAAAAGACTTTGTGGTCTACAGTGATGCCTCACATAATGGGCTAGGGTGTGTATTGATGCAAGAGGGGAAAGTGGTTGCCTATGCTTCCAGGCAGTTAAGGCCATATGAACAGAACTACCCTACTCATGACTTGGAGTTAGCAACAATTATTTTTGCACTGAAGATATGGAGGCATTATTTATATGGTGAAAAATGCTACATCTATACGGACCACAAGAGCCTAAAATACTTGCCAACCCAGAAGGAGCTCAACCTCAGGTAGAGGCGATGGATTGAGTTCCTGAAGGACTATGATTGTGTGATTGATTACCATCCTGGGAAGGCAAATGTAGTTGCTGATGCTTTAAGCAGGAAGTCCATCACAGCTTTAAGATCACTCAATGCCTATCTGTCCTTAGCTCAAGATGGAGCTATTTTGGCTGAGTTGCAAGTGAGGCCAACCCTGCTACAGCAGATACAAGATGGGCAGAGGGCAGATGAAAAACTAATGGCCATTATGGGTAAAATTCCTGAGGGGAAGGAAACTGAATATGAGGTGAAAGCAGATGGTTATTTGTACTACAGAGGAAGAGTGTGTGTACCAGATGATGGGGAACTGAAGACTAGTATTCTGAAAGAAGCACACACTAGTGTTTATGCTATGCACCCAGGAAGCACAAAAATGTATAATGATTTGAAGCCTCATTATTGGTGGCCTAGTATGAAGAGGGATATAGCTGACTATGTGACTAAGTGTCTGACATGTCAGCAAGTTAAAGCAGAACATCAAGTTCCATCAGGATTGCTACAGCATATAAGCATACCTGAATGGAAATGGGATCGGGTCACTATGGATTTTGTTAGTGGTCTACCTCTCACCCAAAGGAAGCACGATGCAGTGTGGGTGGTAGTGGATAGATTGACAAAGTCAGCACATTTTCTGCCAGTTAGGACTGACTACTCACTGGAGAAGTTAGCAGAATTGTATATCAGTGAGATAGTTAGACTGCATGGAATCCCACTTTCCATCATATCTGACCGAGACCCAAGGCTTACATCGAGATTCTGGAAAAAGTTGCAAGAAGCCTTGGGCACACAACTCCATTTTAGCACGGATTTTCATCCTTAGACGGATGGACAGTCAGAACGAGTAATTCAGGTAAACCTAAGAACTAATTGAATTTTTGCAATTAATAAATTGAAATGATAGTAACAATGTGAATTATGTGATAGATCCTAGAGGATATGCTAAGGAGTTGTGTCATTGAGTTGGAGGGGAGTTGGGATAGATACCTCCCACCGCGCACTGTGATACAACAATAGCTACCAAGCTAGCATCCAAATGGCCCCGTATGAAGCACTGTATGAGAGGAAATGTAGAACCCCAGTATGTTGGACTGAATTGGGCGAAGATAAGCTGGTAGGACCAGACCTGGTGAAACAAACTGAGGAGAAAGTAAAGATAATCAAAGCTAACCTGAAGGTTGCCTCAGATAGACAGAAATCTTATGCCGACTTAAAGAGAAAAGAGATAGAATATGCAGTTGGCAATAAAGTGTTTCTCAAAGTCTCACCGTGGAAGAAAGTACTGAGGTTTGGGAGAAAGGGTAAGTTAAGCCCTAGGTTCATTGGCCCATATGAAGTCATTGAACGTGTGGGACCAGTGGCCTATCGGCTAGCTTTACCACCAGAACTGGATAAAATACACAATGTATTCCATGTTTCTATGCTGAGAAGATATCGCTCAGATCCTTCACATGTCATTTCCATGGAAGAGATTGAAATCCAACCGGACTTGACATATACAGAAGAACCTATACAAATCCTAGCTCGGGAAGTGAAGGAACTGAGAAATAAACAAATTCCACTGGTGAAAGTGCTTTGGAGGCACCACAACACTGAAGAGGCAACTTGGGAAAGTGAAGAGATAATGAGGCAACAGTTCCCTCAACTGTTTGCATCAGGTAAATTTCGAGGACGAAATTTTTATTAGAGGGGAAGAGTTGTAACATCCTCATTTTAGCTAGTCCGTACAGTCTACTGTCCCGGTGACCAGTGTCGGTCCGGACAGTTAGAATTCGGAAAAATATTTAAACTAAAGTGAGGAACCAAAAATTAACTCAAATAATTAATTAAAAAAATTTAAATTAAATTAAAAAAAATTTAGGAAAAATTATAAAATAAATCTTGGGACCCCAGAGAAGGGTCATTGAGGTTCTTATGGCATTAGAATGCCAAGAAAATACTTAGAAAAATTTTTCAATCGATAAAGACAATTTTGGCCCGTTAAGCCAAACGGAGGGCATTTTGGTCATTTCGTCTTCAGAGATGATTTTCGGGCCAACTTGTCCAGTTAAATAAATAATTTATATAACATAAAATATGATTAAATGTTGTTAAAAATTTAATTGCAATTAAATAGACAAGAAATGGAGTAAAAATGAAAGAAAATAGATTTATGACATCACCATGAGGTCATTTAAAATTCTCCCAATCAACCCAATGTTGACACATGGCATAAGCTCACTTAAAAGAGACAAATGGGCTGGAAATGGAACAAAAAAATCAGACTTCTTCAACCTTTGGGGCAGCCAAAAACGTGGAGAGAGAGAGAGAGGAAGGAAAAACTCCATTAAAGCTCACCTAAGCTCCCAACCTCACCAAATCTCACTCCAAAACCCTGGCCTTCTTCACAAAAAAAATTAACCTAGCACCTTGAGGAAACTTTGGGCAGCAAAAAGAAAGAAAATCAAGAAGTTTTCTAAGCTAGGGAAACTCTCCAACAAAGGTTAGTGACTTAACCCTAAATTTTTACTTTGAATACATGTTTAGGGACTTGAATAAGTGTGAGTTGCAAAGAAAAAAAAAATTATTGAATACCATTTGGATGGAAACCCTAGATTTTGGACAGCCATGGTTAGGGTTTGATTGGGTTGAGTTTAATGAAATTAAAAGACTATTTTGGCTGCCCACAACATGTATTTACTAAGTGGATTGATGAAAAGCAAGTTAAATGCATGATTTGAGATGTTAGGGTTAGGGTTTAGGGTGGAAAAATGGAAATTTGAGCATGTAATGATGAAAGTGAGTTTTAATGGTCAATTAGTGACCATTTAGTTCTGTTTAAATTAAAAATGAAGTGTGTTGAGTGATGGGATTGGGTTTGGTGTGGTTGCCATTAAAGGGACCTGCAGAATGGAGTGACCTACAGAATTGGACTTGAGTCCAGCAGGTTTGGGCAGCCATAACTTGAATTGTAGAGGTTCAATTGGTGCAAGGCCAATTGGAAATGAAACTAGACACATAATGGCACAACTTTCATGAAGAAATCATGCCCATAAAACCAAACCAAGTGGACCAAAAGCTTGCTCAAATCCGGGTGACTTGCAGGCTGTTTCTGCAGAATGACCAAATGACTGTTCATTTGGCCATAAGTCAATGTAGAAAGGTCCAATTGACCTGAAATTTTACCAAAAAGAATATGAGATATAGACCAACAATTTTCATGAAGAAACCTACCCCAAATTATGAACAGAACCTATCCAATAAGTGAGTTGCAGTCAGTGACCTGCAGTCTGATTCTGTAGAATGACCAAATGAATAGTGATTGTTCATTTGGCCATAACTCAATGTAGAAAGGTCCAATTGACCTGAAAGTTTACCAGAAATAAGCTAAGATATAGACCAACAACTTTTATGAAGAAACCTACTCCAAATTATGACCAGAACCTATCCAACAAGTGAGTTGCAATCACTGTTCACTGCATTGTAGATATGGTTAGCCCAGAAAAATTTCAATCCGGCCAGTTGTGGTTTTTGGATCATAACTTGAGCTAAAAAACTCCAAATGGAGTGGTTCAAAAAGGGAAATTCAACTAGACAAAAGAAGGAACAACTTTTATGTTGATCATTTTGCTAAATTCCTACTGCAAAAATGACTAATTGAACAGTAAAAATGAAGCAAGAAAACTGAAATTTCTACTCAATTAGCATTAAGCTTAGAAATGGTAAGGGCAACCAATACCAACAAATTTTGAATGCAAAATGTGGTATGTTGGAAGTATTAAAACTAATGTACCTATTGTCTATGCAAAAGTCAACATTTTGGTTGACTAATGAAGTGAATAGTAACACCAAAACTTGAAATTCAAAAATTGGAAAACTCAAAAGTGTAAAATGCCCTAGTATACCTAACAAGATTGGTTTGGATAGCTTGGCATGCCAATAGGGTTCTGTTAGCAGTACTGCATATGGCTTTATGCCATTCTGTGTTTCATGGCTTTCCCATGCCATTCTGTGAAATAATAGCCTTTGGCTATGTTATTTGAGTTGATATACTTGGGTTTTAACCCTGATCATTATTACAGCTTATTAGTTATTCTGTTGCACACCGGGAGACACAATGTGACCGATGGTGTGATGGTCCGAGGTACTTAGTACCCAATGCCGCTTTACGCTTATCCAGTCCAGTCAATTAGTATGGTTTACTCGGGCAATGTTAAAGAACCTTACCAAAATTTTAATTGAATAATAATGCAAATAATATCAGAAGTTAAGCCTACCAAAAATTGTAAACACACATTTTGCATCTTTGTTTTATTTTATTTTATTTCATTTTATTTTATTTTATATTGTCACCACTAAGCAGAATTGCTTAGCGCGTCGCTTTTGCCACGCGCAGGTACTGGAGACCTAGCTGGTGAGCCCAGCAGACATCAGACCTGGTGAGCCTTCTGATTTGCATCCGGAGTCCCGAGTCACCTCACACCTGCAGTGCATATGGTAGGACATAGGATTTTGGGAGTATTTTGTATTTTGGCATTTTGTATTAATTTGGATTGTAACTATAAACTCCTGTAATTATGTATTAATGTAAATATATGAAATTTATATTATTGAAATTTTCTGCATTATATATATTGATAAATGAAATGTTGAGAATTATTTGTGAATATGCTTCAAGTGATGAAGTGAACAGAAAAGTTTTGAAAATAATATTGTGTGATTGAGATTGAGATTTTGAGATTGACTTGAATATATATAAGGGAGTTTGGATTTGGAAATTTTTTTGGAAGTGTTTTTAAACAGTTCGTAAGAACTGCTTTTTCCAATTTACACAAGACTCACGGATTTTCTATAAATTTGCGGTTAAATTCAGATTTATCAAAATTGAAAATAAATGAATTATAAAGGGATAAATTGTAATAGAAACATAAATTGGTGCTCCGGCACACTGAGTGGCATAACTTGCTTGGCTACACTGTAGACGGGTAAGGGGTGTCACAATAAATATTAATAAATCGCACACATAGCTTAATCATGATTCCATAGTCCAATTCGTCCCAAAAGCCGATGGCTAGTGAGGAATAACATAGCTAGCTAGCAATTATATAAGTACTCATCCTATTCGTCCTCAACTGACACACACATCAACACTTCAGTCAGAGAGGGAATTGAAAGCCAATTCGTCCCACTAGACAAGCTGGTGAGGAATTCAATCAAATATACATGATAGCTGTGGTTTCAAACCATTTGCAATATTTTTCAAGTAATAAGTATCCATCAAATTCCATTTAAATAAGTTTTCCACAATTTAAGCAATAACATACAAATTGTCAATATTTATTTCAATTAAAAATTCAAAAGAAATAACTGTTGTGCACAAACCTCTGATAAATGCCTCTTGTCCTTGACTCAGTGGTTCCTTCTCCTTCTTTGAGTCTTTGCTAACTGAAACATATAATTTGAAATGTTTCAGAACTCTTTTAAATTGTTTCTAATAATAAAGTTCAATAATTAAATTTATTTAATACTATTGCTTTCCTTAGTCAACCTATAATGTTGACCTTTGATGCACTCTATGTGAGTTAATTTTAATGTTATCAATATGTCATATTTTATAGTCCTTTAGTGATGGTACATGTTACCAAATTCATTTTTAAGTGTATTACATTTTATTGCAATTTACCAAATTTCGGTATGCTATTTTGACCTAGCCGGATGACCTAGTTCCCTCGGTTTTTGGGTTCTGGTCCGAATTACAAACTTGTAGGTCTATGTCTTATTGAACTTTTGCCACAAATTTTAGGTCATTTGGAGTTTAATAGACCAAGTTAAAGTCATTTTACTATTGCTGGATGGATTGCACTAAAATGGCAAACTTAGGTCATTTTTAGGTCATTTCCGATTCTACTAGTTTTTATACCTAAACTTGTGCAAGCATTTTGACTTGCTAATGGTCATTTTTGGGTTTTGGTGTCTTCATAAGAGTTGTATCTCTATGTTTAAGCTATCCATGGTATAAATTTCAGGTCATTTGGACCTGTTTTGAGTAAGTTATGGCCAAAATACTGACTGCTATTCAAATGGTCAATTTTCAGGTTTGGTCAATTCTCATGTCACTTTTTGGACAGAATTTAGGCAAGCTTTCTTCGTAAAAGTTGGCAAATTTTATGCCTAGTTTCACCTCCAATTGGCCTCATACCAATTGGAGTCACACAATTCCATTTATAGCCTAAAACACATACTGCCCTTAACACATTTTTAAGGCACCAAACCAAATGCACATTCAACTTACCAAATTTAAACCTTTCATACCAATTCTGATTTGGTATGGTACCAAATCCATTCCTCATTTCACATTATAATTAATTTGGGCAGTAATAAACCAATTGTCAATACACCAATTACAATTCCAATTCACCCGATCCAATTCTAACAATATATACACATAATCACTCCTAACCATAACATATAATTTCACTAATAAATTACATACATACTTAGCAACTTTAAAATCACATTTCATCAAATAATCTTCATGAATTCAGGCATTCCTCATGACCTTCTCAAGGCTGCCGAAATGCTCCAATTTACCAAAGTTTCCCATACTTTCTTCAACTTCAAGATCAATTGCTCAATCACCACATACACTTAATACATATTGGCTACAACATCTTATAAAATTAATCAACATACTTTCCCATCATTTACATGTAAAAACAAGCTAAACATTTTACCTTTCATGGCTGCTAAAATGGTACATCACCAATAATTCATCAAACCTCAAAACTTCTTCCATAAATCAACTCGCCACAACATGAACTTAAAGTTTAACAAAGAAAGGATAAAGAAATGGCCACTTACCTCTTATGGACTTCCTCAAAACTCCACCAAATTCCTTCATTCTTGTTCCCTAAGTGCTGCCCAAGGTGTGGTGGTCAAGTTTAATGAAGAAACCATAACCATTGAGAGCTTGGATCATGGATGCATGGAGGTTGGAGCTTGGATGACCATGGGAGAGTTTGGGAGCTTTTTGGTTCGACCAAGGGAGAGTTTGAGGAAGAAGATGGCTTTGCAGAAGTTAGTGGAAGATGACAGATTTTTAATTGATTTACAAAGTGCTTAGTGGTCCACTAATGTAGAAATAACATTAGTTTAATTCAACTTTCAATTATTCCAATTCTTACCCCCTAATTTTCCTTATTTATATATTTCATTTACAATTTCATTTTTCATGAAGTTTTCTGTAACACCCCTCACCCGGCTACAGTGTAGCCTAGCAAGGCGTGCAACATTCGGTGCTGGAGCACCTTAACTTACCTTACTTTATTTCTTTAAAAATTTTGTTCTCGTTATATTTAATATCGATTATTTTTCGACGAAGAAACTAATGGAGTTTCCCCTATTTTATTTTCGTTTGACGTGTTTTACTATTCATCTATTTGAAAATTCACCAATATTTTCTAAGTATAATCTCATCAATACTCATATCATCATTTGAAAAATCATTATGTAATTCAAATCTATACTCATTTGTACAAATTCATTCATGCTCCATTCTTATAGCAAAATTCTCAAATTTGCATTAATTTACGTTATTTGCAATAATTAAATAAATCCTTAATTTACATGATATACAAATTAATTACAATTTGCTAATTTACATTGCAATATAAGAAATAAATAACATACACAAAATACATGATATGCTTAATGTGAGCCCTATCTACATGCATTATTGAGGAGGTGACAACCTTGAACGCTCTACAAATCAGAACTCCAAAACCTCTATTTAGTATTCGCTGGGCTTTAACTTCAGTACCTGTGCGAGGAAACAATTCCATCGCGCTAAGCATTGCTGCTTAGCGGTGCAATAATATAACAAGGAAATAATATACAAATAAAGATAGAAATTGTCACACCTTACCCATCAGTAAGGCATAACATGATCCCGTAGAATACTTAATGAACTACCGAACTTCATCTACCGATAACTCATTAAGCACCCTACAAGGGATTTTAAAACAATTTCTTACTTTTGCTAAGTGGTGAGCATTTCTAATAAGTATTTAAAACATGTACTTAAGTGAAAAGCTAGTTGGAAATTTTGGCCCATTTTATTTTTCCGCAAATTTTATAAAAATTTTGACAGAGTTTCCTCTGTATTTTGAGAAAACCGTTCTTCAAATACCTGTAAAAAGCACTTCTAAAAATTTTTCTCAACCACAACTTCAATTTCACAATCAAAATCTATCAATTTCAACAATTCCACAATCATTTCATTTGAGACAAAACAATTTATATACATCCTTACAAAATTCACATCAAAAGAAATACAAACTAAATTTTATTACAAACTTCATACAAATTTTGTACAAGCTGCTCAAGACCCATTTACATGTCCATACCTTTATATGCAATACATACATCAAAATAAATATTTACAGGCAGGGTATAAATTATACCCGAAGACTTCAAGATGATAGCTCCTCACACCTCAAGACTCGATCACGCTTCTTCTAGTCTCTCAGATTCTGCGACAGCAATAGAAGCTATCGCTGAGTAGTAGGACTCAGTGGTACACAACATACTAAAATAATCTTTATGCAAAAATAAAATCACATTTATTCAAAAATTTGACTAAACATGAACATTAAACACAAAACATGAATTATGAGATTTTAATGCAAACCAAGTTCATTTCAAAGTATCAAAACACATTTCATAAAACCCACAGTTAGATCATGCCATTCGAAACAAATAGAATCTCAATAGCCAGAGGCTAAAGAGAAATCATATCACAAGGCTAGCTAGCTCAAATATATGGATATCCATTCACATCCTCTTCTACTGGCACACCTCAACACTTCTCCAGAGAAGGAATCAAAATTCGAAACTAATTACCCCCACTAGTCGTGCTAGTGAGGTGTTCAAATATATGGTCATGACACTGTGGTTTCAAAACTTATCTTAACAATTTGCTAAACATTGCTATTTCAAATATACACAATAACTTTCACAGTTTAATCAAAACATCATAAATAATGTCACAAATAAACTTTCAACAATTCCAAATCACAAGTAAAATACATATTTCGTTCACTTTATTAATGAATTTTAAAGCATGAAGATGTTGTGCACAAACCTCAAATGAGTCACCTTTTGGCCTTAACTCGACTCCTCGGGTTCTGTTCCGGTATTCTTTTCCACTGAAACACACAATTTTATAGTGTTTCAGTACCATAATTTAACATAAATCTAAAAATAAATTTAACTTCACTTATACCTAGCTCTAATGTGCTAATTTCGACGTTCTTGAAATTTTGTGTTTCAGGTTACTATTCACTGCACTATTCAAGTCAAATAGTTGACTTTCTAAGGCTTAATAGGTATGGGAACTCCAACTTCACCCACATACCACATTTTGGTCATTAAACTTGTTGGTTTTGGTCGTTTTCTCAAAGCTTAGGTCATTTTGGCAAAATTGCCAATTTTCGGTTTTGTAGTTCTAAGTTTCACTATTCCATTGGTCAATCTACTGTTAGAATTTGACAAAACTTCCTTCATAGAAAATGTTCCTTATTGTCTTAAGTGTATTGTCATTTTTGGATTACCTCAATCGTAGTTTTGTAGCTCAAGTTATGGCCAAAATAAAATTACTGTTCACGTGCACTGTTCATGCTGAGATTTTGGGTTCTAGTAGATTTTGATCCAAATTTGGTCAGTAATTTGATTAAGTTAAGTTCATAATTTGGTCTAAATTTCTTCATATGAAATGTTCTACTATGTCTTAGGTTTCCATCGGTTCAAGAATCGCCTAAATCGGAGTTTTTTAGAGAGAGTTATAACCCTTCAAACATTACTGCTCAATAGAAATTCTGCAGAGTTGCAGGTTTGGTAACTCAACTTTGCTCTTTAATTTGAATGGGGTAATGGCATAATTTGGGGTGGTGTTCTTCATAACAGTTTTAGATCTATACCTTATCTAATTTCTGGTAAAATTTCGGGTCAATTTGACCTGTCTAGCTCGAGTTATGACCAAATGAACAGTTATTATTCATTTGGTCAGTTTGGTGCAGTGGCAGCCTGCTCTCATTTCACTTTGGTCAATTTGTTCACCCAGTTTTGGTCAGTTTTTGGGCATGGTTCCTTAATGAAAATTGTGCTCTTTTATGTCTATTTTCATCCCCAATTTGTGGCATCTCAATTGGACTTGTAAAATTTGAGTTTTAGTCCTTCAAAGTGGGTTTGGTCATGCTGCCAGCAGCATGACCATTGGACTTACGAATTTGGTTTTCATTCCAACAATTCCCACACATTTCCTTTGGTCATTATTGACCATTTTTCAGTTCACAAGTGGTCAAAGATATCATTTATGCATTTCTTTAAAATTTGGTTCACAAACCCTAAGTCCCAAAACCCTAACTTACTAAATTATTGTATTTAACTACATTTATGCATCTCTATCCTTCTACCATACTCATACAAACTTAGTACACCTTTAATTCATTCAAAATACATCAAACTTTCCTACATCCATGGCTGACCGAAATTTCAGTTTGTCCTTCCCCATATTTTTATTTCATTTTAACACATTACAAGCTAATTCAACAACTAATGATGCATTAAAAATGGAAAGTAACAAGTTAACATGCTCACCTCTCTTAAATCCTCAAAACCCTATCTTTAGCTCCTCTTTCTTCTTGAAATTCTCTTCTCAAGTTGCAACTACAAGCTTTAATGAAGTTCTTATGAGAGTTATTAAGGTTGGGTAATGAAAAATTAAGCGTAAAGGTAAGCTTAAATGAAAAGCTTTCATGGAGGATTTATGGAAGAGGGGAGGCGGCAACAAGAGAGAAGAAGAAGGGTTTTTCTAATTTTTTTTTTCTTTTGTTTCCTTTATTTATTTAGGCTTAGGGAAGACCATAAAAAATCTAATTTAATAAATATTTAATTAATTCTTTTATGACATCATTCATGATGTCATCACCTTTGACTTTTTTAACTTCTTTCTTTTTTTTTATTTATTTTTTTCTATTAGTTCTTTAATTTAATTCTCGATTCTGAAATTTTCTTTTCTCCATTTTTATTTGACAGTTAGGTCAGGAGTCAGCTCTCGGGGTCAATTGACCAAATTGCCCCTCGCCGGTTCATCCCAGTTTGCAAATAATTCCATATTTCTTCCGGCTCCCTGACCTAATTATTTGACTGGCTTAACAGTTCTTTTTTGTGATTTTCTCTTTTCCACTGTGTCCATAAGGGTCTTAAGGACCACAGCGTCACTTTTTACGGTTCGAAATTTGAGTTTAAAACGACTTCGCAGTCGTTCCCGATGAGGTCACTCATCGCTGTGACTCTCGGCTCGTTTAACTTCTTATGTTCTGTTTTTCTTATTTATAGTTAACTAATTAAACATTACTAATTATTTGTGTTTATGGCTTCTCAAGTTGTCTTAAGTGTGGCTCTAATCTCCTTAATTGTCCGGACCAACACCGGTCATCGGAACAATGAAGTATACCAGGCTATACCAATAGGGGTGTTACAGTTCTCCCCCCCTTAAAATAAATTTCGTCTCGAAATTTTACCTGGTATCAATCTCTGAACAGCTGTGGGTGCTGTCTCTTCATGTCCTCCTCTCATTCCCAAATAGCCTCCTGGCCCGAATGATGGTTCCACAGCACTTTTACCAACGGTATCTGCTTGTTTCGTAGCTGCTTCACCTCATAAGCCAGAATCTCTATGGGTTCTTCTTCATATGTGAGGTCTGGATTTACTTCAATTTCCTCTACTGGTAATACATGAGATGGGTCTGATCGATAACTCCTCAACATAGACACATGGAAGACATTATGTATCTTTTCCATCTCTGGGGGTAGTGCCAACCGATATGCCAAAGGACCCACTCTTTCCAGAACCTCATATGGCCCAATGAAACGAGGACTTAGTTTCCCCTTTCTGCCGAATCTCATAATTCTCTTCCAAGGAGAAACCTTGAGGAAAACTTTCTCACCCACTACATACTGAATATCCCTTCTTTTCAAATCAATGTAGGACTTCTGATGGTCTGATGCAGTCTTAAGTCGACCTCTAATCACCCTGATTTTCTCTTCAGTTTGTTGAACGATTTCGGGTCCAATCATCTTTCTTTCACCCACGTCATCCCAACATAACGGGGTTCTACATTTTCTGCCATACAAAGCTTCATATGGAGGCATCCCAATGCTTGATTGGTAGCTGTTGTTATAAGCAAACTCAATCAAAGGCAAGTGTGTATCCCAACTACCCTCAAACTCAATCACACAAGCCCGTAGCATGTCCTCCAAGATCTGAATTACCCTCTCAGACTGGCCATCTTTCTGTGGGTGGAATGCCGTACTGAAGTTCACTCTAGTTCCTAGGGATCTCTGAAGACTACCCCAGAATCTAGAAGTGAACCTAGGATCTCTGTCTGACACGATGGACACTGGCACTCCATTCAGTCTCACAATCTCATCGATGTATAAGTTGGCCAATCTTTCTAAACTGTAATCCATCCGAACTGGCAGAAAATGAGCAGATTTAGTCAGTCTGTCAACAATGACCCAAACTGCATCATGACTCTTCTGTGTCCTCGGAAGTCCCATCACAAAATCCATCGTTATTCTCTCCCATTTCCACTCTGGTACTGGTAGTGGATGTAACAACCCAGTGGGTACTTGATGCTCTGCCTTTACTTATTGACAAGTTAGGCATTTGGATACAAACTCTGCCACATCTCGTTTCATACCCATCCACCAGTAATGCTCCTTTAGCCCCCTATACATTTTTGTGCCACCAGGGTGCATGGCAAAAGGAGACTCATGTGCTTCCTTCAAAATGATCTTCCTCGATTCAACATCATTGGGAACACATATTCTGCCCTGGTGTAGCAGTAGACTGCCATCTCTGATTGAGAATTCTGGTTTCTTGCCCTGCCTGACTTCTTCCATCAACTTCTAATACTTCTGATCATTCTGAGCAGCCATTCTAATCTGATCAATCAACACTGGCTGTACATGCCATGCAACTGCTGTCTGCCCATCATCATTAATCTCTAAGCTGGCATGCAATGATCTTAACTCATGTACCAAAGACAAAGGAGTAACCCGTAGACTTGCCATAGTCTTGCGACTTAGGGCGTCAGCCACAATATTAGCTTTCCCTGGCTGATAGTCTATCAGACAATCGTAGTCTTTTATCAACTCTAACCATCTCCTCTGTCTCAAATTCAGCTCTTTCTGGGTGCCCAAATACTTCAAACTCTTATGATCTGTGTAGATGTAACACTTTTCCCTATACAAATAGTGTCTCCAGATCTTAAGAGCAAACACAATAGCTGTAAGCTCCAAATCATGTGTTGGATAATTCCTCTCATGCGGTTTTAGTTGGCGTGATACATAGGCAATGACATTTCGATCTTGCATCAACACACAACCTAACCCGTTGTGAGAAGCATCGCTGTAAACTGTATATTCTTTACCCAGTGTGGGTAAAGTCAAGACTGGAGCCTCTGTCAAACATCTCTTCAATTCATCAAAACTCTGTTGGCATTTATCCGTCCACTGAAATTTTACATCTTTTCTAAGCAGCTTGGTCAATGGAGATGCCAACATGGAGAATCCCTTCACAAATCTACGGTAGTATCGGTTAAACCAGCTGCGAATCTCTGTGACATTTCGGGTGCCTCCAATGGGAGACTTTAATCTTACTTGGATCTACCTTAATACCCTCTTACGATACTACATGCCCCAAAAAGGATATCTCCTTCACCAAAATTCACACTTCGACAATTTAGCATATAGTTGTTTTCTCTCTCAAAGTCCGTAGTACAATCCATGAGATGTCTATCATGCTCTTCTGCATTCCTCAAATAGACCAATATATCATCTATGAATACCACAACAAACTGGTCGAGGTATGGTCTAAAGATAGTGTTCATCAGATCCATAAAAGCAGCCGGAGCATTAGTTAACCCGAATGGCATGACTAGGAATTCATAATTGCCATAGCGGGTTTTGAAGGCAGTTTAAGGAATACTCTGCTCTTGTACTTTCAACTGATAATAACCTGATCTCAGGTCAATTTTGGAGAACACAGCTGCACCCCTCAACTGATCAAACAAGTCATCAATGCGGGGCAATGGATATCTATTCTTTATTGTCACCTTATTTAACTGCCGATAATCAATGCATAACCGGAGAGTGCCATCCTTCTTCTTTACAAACAATACTGGCGCTCCCCAAGGTGACACACTAGGGCGGATAAAGCCCTTGTCAAGCAGTTCTTGCAACTGCACTTTCAACTCTTTCAATTCTGCAGGTGCCATTCTATATGGCGTTATGGAGATTGGATCCACACCAAGCATAACATCAATCTCAAACTGCACCTCTCTTTCTGGAGGTAATCCTGGCAATTCATCAGGAAACACATCCGGAAAATCACATACAGTAGGGATGTCCCTTAGTGCTGGACTCCCCACTTGGGTGTCTATCACATGTGCCAAGTATGCTTCACACCCCTTTCTCGATCATTCTTACGCTAGTGCAAATTAAATAATGTTTGATGGCAGTAAATGCCTCTCCCCGTGTATTACCACATCACCGTACAAAGGGAGACCAAAATGACTGTTTTCAGTCTATAGTCAATCATAGCATGATGCCTAGCTAACCAATCCTTGCCCAAGATGATATCATACTCTCTAAAGGGCATTTCAATCAAGTCTGACAGGAAAACATGTCCTTGGATCACCAAAGGACAGTCTCTATAAATTCTGTTAACCCGGATCTCTTGTCCTAACGGACTAGTTACTAGCACTTCAAAATCCATTTGCACACATGGAACAGCAAGTGAACTAACTATGCTAGCACTAACATATGAATGGGTTGAACCCGGATCAAACAATACAAATACTTCTTGATCAGAGATAGAGAATGCACCAGCTACCACATCAGAAGTCTCAGCCTCTTCTCGCTGTCTCATTGTGTAGATTCTGGTTGCAGCACTTCCTTGTCCTGACTGACCAACTGTGCTCGATCGCTCAAGTAGTGCCTCTACCTCTACCTCTTCCTCTGCCAACTGACTGTGAACCTCTGAGAGCAGGACTCATAATAGATCCCTCGGCAGTAGTAGGAGCTGGACTATATCTCGGAGCACTAGTATAGTCTTTAGCTATATGGCCCTTGCCACCACAGTTAAAGCAGGCTCCAGTGGCACTCCCCATGAATCTTGCCACAAGTCTCACGGCGGGCGAGAATGTGAACCCACTGCCGATTGCGACTGGACCTAGGGGGTCTCTGTCCGGAGAATCGGCCATACCAAATCTTCCACCTCGACCCCTGCTGGGTCCACTAAACTTCTTTCTCTTTCCAGAGGTAGCACCAGAACTCTGCTCAACTGATTTTTCCCCCTTGTCTTTTTCTGATTTCTCAGCTTTTTCTGATTTTTCTTTCACTGGGGTTGCTTCTAATTCAATTCTCTCTAGTTCAAGTGCTTGAGACATAAGCTCTAAGAAGTTGCTGTGTCGAAATTCCACAACTTGCATCCTTATGCTGGGCTTCAAACCCGTCTCAAATCTCTTGCATCTTGCCTTACTAGTAGTAAGGAGACTCCCCGCATAATGACTCAGGCAGGAGAACTCCCTCTCATACTCTGCCTCTGATCGATTTCCTTATTTTAGACTCAAAAATTCTTGTAGTTTCTGATCAACATATGCATCTGGGATGTATTTCTGTCTGAACTCTCTGATGAAGTCATCCCAGGTCAGCACTGGCGGTTCAGCTAAGCTATGGGGAATGGTCTTCCACCAATCATACACAGAGTATTCAAACTTCAATTCATCTTGGCAGTGCAGCTTCTTAAATACTCTGTCCATTCTTTCAAGCCATTGCTCTGCCTCTAAAGGGTCCACTGTACCCTTGAATTCTGTAGCCCCATACTTCAATAACTTGTCATATTGTCTGGCTGGAGGCAATGGTTGTGCCACAGGTGGTTGGGGTGGAGCTTGAGCAGGCATACCCCCAGCCATTTGTTGAAACATCGCAGCCATCTGCTGTGCAAACTGTGCAGGGAACTGCGGCATTTGTGGGGCTGGTGCTGCTGACCCACTAACATTCAGTAAATCTGGGGCTTCCCCTTGTGCCTCAACTTCAACAGACTGCTCAACTGAGCGATCCCCTTCTTTCATTTCAGACTGAAGTTAGGGTATCTCCTGAACAAGTAACACAAGGAGATTTCCCTCCGTTAGTTCACATTCATGATGTAATGCACTGTATGTAACAATTATGGACATTGAGCAGTTGTACTTAACAAAGAAAAACACAAATTCACAAGTTAAAACATACTTAAAAAATTTGCTCTGATACCACTAAAACATGTCACACCTTACCCCTCTGTAAGGCATAACATGATCCCGTAGAATACTTAATGAACTACCGAACTTCATCTACCGATAACTCATTAAGCACCCTACAAGGGATTTTAAAATAATTTCTTACTTTTGGTAAGTGGTGAGCATTTCTAATAAGTATTTAAAACAAGTACTTAAGTGAAAAGCTAGTTGGAAATTTTGGCCCATTTTATTTTTCCGCAAATTTTATAAAAATTTTGACAGAGTTTCCTCTGTATTTTGAGAAAACCGTTCTTCAAATACCTGTAAAAAGCACTTCTAAAAATTTTTCTCAACCACAACTTCAATTTCACAATCAAACTCTATCAATTTCAACAATTCCACAATCATTTCATTTGAGACAAAACAATTTATATACATCCTTACAAAATTCACATCAAAAGAAATACAAACTAAATTTTATTACAAACTTCATACAAATTTTGTACAAGCTGCTCAAGACCCATTTACATGTCCATACCTTTATATGCAATACATACATCAAAATAAATATTCTGAGCAGGGTATAAATTATACCCGAAGACTTCAAGATGATAGCTCCTCACACCTCAGCAGCTCAGTCTGCTGCTCTTCTAGTCTCTGTATCTGCGACAGTAATAGAAGCTATCGCTGAGTAGTAGGACTCAGTGGTACACAACATACTAAAATAATCTTTATGCAAAAATAAAATCACATTTATTCAAAAATTTGACTAAACATGAACATTAAACACAAAACATGAATTATGAGATTTTAATGCAAACCAAGTTCATTTCAAAGTATCAAAACACATTTCATAAAACCCACAGTTAGATCATGCCATTCGAAACAAATAGAATCTCAATAGCCAGAGGCTAAAGAGAAATCATATCACAAGGCTAGCTAGCTCAAATATATGGATATCCATTCACATCCTCTTCTACTGGCACACCTCAACACTTCTCCAGAGAAGGAATCAAAATTCGAAACTAATTACCCCCATTAGTCGTGCTAGTGAGGTGTTCAAATATATGGTCATGACACTGTGGTTTCAAAACTTATCTTAACAATTTGCTAAACATTGCTATTTCAAATATACACAATAACTTTCACAGTTTAATCAAAACATCATAAATAATGTCACAAATAAACTTTCAACAATTCCAAATCACAAGTAAAATACATATTTCGTTCACTTTATCAATGAATTTTAAAGCATGAAGATGTTGTGCACAAACCTCAAATGAGTCGCCTTTTGGTCTTAACTCGACTCCTCGGGTTCTGTCTCAGTGTTCTTTTCCACTGAAACACACAATTTTATAGTGTTTCAGTACCATAATTTAACATAAATCCAAAAATAAATTTAACTTCACTTATACCTAGCTCTAACGTGCTAATTTCGACGTTCTTGAAATTTTGTGTTTTGGGTTACTATTCACTGCACTATTCAAGTCAAATAGTTGACTTTCTAAGGCTTAATAGGTATGGGAACTCCAACTTCACCCACATACCACATTTTGGTAATTAAACTTGTTGGTTTTGGTCGTTTTCTCAAAGCGTAGGTCATTTTGGCAAAATTGCCAATTTTCGGTTTTGGAGTTCTAAGTTGCACTATTCCATTGGTCAATCTACTGATGGAATTTGACAAAACTTCCTTCATAGAAAATGTTCCTTATTGTCTTAAGTGTATTCTCATTTTTGGATCACCTCAATCGGAGTTTTGTAGCTCAAGTTATGGCCAAAATAAAATTACTATTCACGTGCACTGTTCATGCTGAGATTTTGGGTTCTAGCAGATTTTGATCCAAATTTGGTCAGTAATTTGATTAAGTTAAGTTCATAATTTGGTCTAACTTTCTTCATATGAAATGTTCTACTATGTCTTAAGTTTCCATCGGTTCAAGAATCGCCTAAATCGGAGTTTTGTAGAGAGAGTTATAACCCTTCAAACATTACTGCTCAATAGAAATTCTGCAGAGTTGCAGGTTTGGTAACTTAAATTTGCTCTTTAATTTGAATGGGGTAATCGCATAATTTGGGGTTGTGTTCTTCATAACAATTTTAGATCTATACCTTATCTAATTTTTGGTAAAATTTCAGGTCAGTTTGACCTGTCTAGCTCGAGTTATGACCAAATTAACAGTTACTGTTCATTTGGTCAGTTTGGTGCAGTGGCAGCCTGCTCTCATTTCACTTTGGTCAATTTGTTCACCCAGTTTTGGTCAGTTTTTGGGCATGGTTCCTTAATGAAAATTGTGCTCTTTTATGTCTATTTTCATCCCCAATTTGTGGCATCTCAATTGGACTTGTAAAATTTGAGTTTTGGTCCTTCAAAGTGGGTTTGGTCATGCTGCCAGCAGCATTACCATTGGACCTACGAATTTGGTTTTCATTCCAACAATTCCCACACATTTCCTTTGGTCATTATTGACCATTTTTCAGTTCAAAAGTGGTCAAAGATATCATTTATGCATTTCTTTAAAATTTGGTTCACAAACCCTAAGTCCCAAAATCCTAACTTACTAAATTATTATATTTAACTACATTTATGCATCTCTATCCTACTACCATAGTCATACAAACTTACTACACCTTTAATTCATTCAAAATACATCAAACTTTCCTACATCCATGGCTGACCGAAATTTCAGTTTGTCCTTCCCCATATTTTTATTTTATTTTAACACATTACAAGCTAATTCAACAACTAATGATGCATTAAAAATGGAAAGTAACAAGTTAACATGCTCACCTCTCTTAAATCCTCAAAACCCTATCTTTAGCTCCTCTTTCTTTTTGAAATTCTCTTCTCAAGTTGCAACTACAAGCTTTAATGAAGTTCTTATGAGAGTTATTAAGGTTGGGTAATGAAAAATTAAGGTTAAAGGTAAGCTTAAATGAAAAGCTTTCATGGAGGATTTATGGAAGAGGGGAGGCGGCAACAAGAGAGAAGAAGAAGGGTTTTTCTAATTTTTTTTTTCTTTTGTTTCCTTTATTTATTTGGGCTTAGGGAAGACCATAAAAAATCTAATTTAATAAATATTTAATTAATTCTTTTATGACATCATTCATGATGTCATCACCTTTGACTTTTCTAACTTCTTTCTTTTTTTTTTCTATTTATTTTTTTTATTAGTTCTTTAATTTAATTCTCGATTCTGAAATTTTTTTTGTCTATTTTTATTTGATAGTTAGGTCAGGAGTCAGCTCTCGGGGTCAATTGACCAAATTGCCCCTCGTCGGTTCATCCCAGTTTGCAAATAATTCCATATTTCTTCAGGCTCCCTGACCTAATTATTTGACTGGCTTAACAGTTCTTTTTCGTGATTTTCTCTTTTCCACTGTGTCCATAAGGGTCTTAAGGACCGCAGCGTCACTTTTTACAGTTCGAAATTTGAGTTTAAAACGACTTCGCAGTCGTTTCTGAGGAGGTCACTCATCGCTGTGAATCTCGACTCGTTTAACTTCTTATGTTCTGTTTTTCTTATTTATAGTTAACTAATTAAACATTACTAATTATTTGTGTTTATGGCTTCTCAAGTTGTCTTAAGTGTGGCTCTAATCTCCTTAATTGTCCGGACCGACACCGGTCACTGGAACAATGAAATATACCAGGCTATACCAATAGGGGTGTTACAGAAATAAAACATAATTTAAATAATTAAGATTTATTTGTACTTCACATGCGGTTCTAAAATTTAATATATTTTATCCTAATTTAGTCTTCTTTGGAAGTGTTTATTTCGTCAATGTGCAATAATAATGTACAAAGAAAAATGATCTAAAAATAATAAATTTATCCTTATATTATCATGTAAGTCATATTTGCAATATTTATGTATGTTATAATTTTCTTTGCTAATCTTTTAGCATTTTCTCAATACTTTCTAGGTTGTCTTAGATTATTTCATAATAAGTAAATTTTGATATCGCTCCAGTTCATTTCGATTCTTTCTAATAAATAACTATTCTAATTTATTTTAGCTCATCTTACTCATTTATTTTATTTAATTTCTAATATTTTTAATTGCTAATATTTTTAACTTATTTCAATAAATTTCACTGCCCAAGTAACCTATGTGGTGACTAAATCTGGATAACAGTCGTTGTACTTTGGACACCGCGATGCCTTGGGCCGTCATACCATGGGGCCTTGAGCGTCAACCACGTATCACGATCGGTATGGCTAAAAAGCCATGATAACACATAATCGGGCATTAAGCCATGAGTGCGGGCATAAAGCCATGAATGCAGGCATAAAGCCATGAATGCGGGCATAAAGCCTTTCACAGTACTGCTAAAACAATACCCTATTGGAATGCCAAATGATCCAATCTGACACACATGTCTAGGCAATACAAGGGCACATAATATCATTAAATATTAATATATTGTGTTTTATGACTTTATTATTTCATGATAAATTTCATAATTTATACATTCATCATAATATTCATACATTCCTTAGATCATTCATATTGATCTCAATTCACAACAATGGTGTTAATATACCATTGTACTCAAAAAAATTTTCCTTTCTCTTATAAAGAAAACTAATGTTCCATTCATATTTTCATGTGATTCATTTATTTATTACAATATTTATATGAATTCATAACTCATACAAGGTGTTATTATCTTATTTGTAATGGAAACATAAATCCTAATGTAAACCTCATCCCATTTATACTCAACAATCCATCTAGGTTAATGTCATTTCATATTCAAGTGGTATTACTTATGTTTTATTAGACCTACTAGTAATGCAAATAAATCTTAACTATATACTCACTGTGACACCCCTTACCCGTGTACAGTATACCCGAGTAAGTAATGCCACACGGTGTACCGGCACACTCTAATATACCTTAATTAATTTGTGTCATGCTTTTGAAGTTAATTTATGAAATATGATTTATTTTAACCATTTATCAAAAGTATTATTCATTTGAGGTTCCGAAGATTTTAAAGAAAATTCGGCGGAGTACCGGCTAAAAATGGAGAAAACAGTTCTTCGGAACCTGTTAAAAACACTTCCAATATACAAATTCATTCATTCTCAACTCCAATATCATCACAAAACTCAATATCAAGATCTCAACAATTTTTCAATTTCAGGTCTCAACAACCTTTTCATTTCTCAAACATCCCTTTCTTAGGGTTCTCAAATATAAACAACAATTAAATACTCAAATTACTTCCATACATAACCATAAATCTTTATTATTTATATGAACCTCAAAATACATTACATAAATCCCAAATACATATGAGAAAATAAAAAGTTAATTACAAAATGACAAAATGACATCTAGTGTCCTACCAATGCACTGCAGGTGACGAGGTGACACGGACGCTGTGCAGAACTGCAGGATGGACTCACCCAGTCTGTGGTCTATTGGGCTCACGATCGGGATCTCCAGTACCTACGCGTGGCAAAAGCAACGCGCTAAGCAATAATGCTTAGTGGTGCAATAATATAATAAAAGAAAATAGCAAGAAAATAAATGTGTATAGAATGTGTATGCTTTCTTTGTTTGGTGTTGGTATATTTCTTATTTCATTAACTTTGTTCACTTTTATTCATTTGGTTGCCCCAAGTAACCTACACTAGACGACTGCACTGGATAACGGGTAAACTGGCACTGGGTACCTAGTACCTCGGGCCGTCACACCATCGGTCACATATGCATCTCCCGGTGTGCATGAGCGGCTAACAAATGTAAATAATATCGAGCACAAGGCCAAGTCTCAATACAAAGTCGAATGGCTAAAAGCCATGAAATCGAGAATGGCATATCGCCATGTGCGATCGCTAACTGAACCCTATTGGCATCCCAAACTATCCAAACCAATCTTGTTAGGTATACTAGGGCATTTGAAACTTTTAAATTCTTCAATTTGTGAATTTCATGTTTTGGTGTTACTATTCACCTTATTAGTCAACAAAAATGTTGACTTTTGGATAGAAAATATGTACATTGACTTTGGCACTTCCAACATACCACATTTAGTGTTTAAAACTTGTTGGCATTAAGTGTTAATACCATTTCAAAGTGTAAACCAACACAAGCAGAATTTTCAGTTTTGGTGAGTCAACTTCACTGTTCCATTGGACACTGTTACTGTGGGAATTTGAAGAAATGTAAAACATGAAAGTTGTTCCTTATTTTGTCTAGTTGAATTTCTTTTTTTGAATCACTCCATTTGGAGTTTTGCAGCTCCAGATATGGTCCAAAAACTATAGCTGGCCGGATTTGCATTCTGCAGAAATTACCATATCTACAGTAGCATGAACAGTGACTGCCATTGCCATTTGGGTTAGGTTCTGGCCATAATTTGGGGTAGATTCCGTCACGAAAGTTGTTTCTCTATGTCTTAACTTGTTTCTGTAAAAATTTCAGGTCAATTGACCAAATCTACAGTGAGTTATGGCCAAATGAACAGTTACTGTTCATTTGGTCAATTCTACAGAATCAGTGCAGGGTATCCGGATTGGGGCCAAGTTTTGGTCCTCTTGCTTTGGTCTTTTGGGCATGGTTTCTTCAGCAAAAATGTGCCATTATAAGCCTAGTTTCATGTCCAATTGGCCAAACACCAATTGGACTAACACAGCCCAAGTTATGGTAGTGCAAATGGACTGAATTTTAGGTCCTATCTTTCTTGTCTAGGGCGACTGCAACCTCACTTTGCAATCTCATTTTTCAGTCCATTTGTTGGTCAATTTACCTAAAATGGTCACTAATTGACCATTAAAATGTTCTCTAACCATTTCCTAAGCCAAGTCACATTTTCACCTTTCCAAACCCTAATTCAAATTCATGGTTTATGCCATGTATCTTAGTAACTACCAATGCATTGCTTATATGTTTATAACTTCAACATGGTTTCTATTTCACTCTAAGCTCATCAAATACACTTCCCCCTATTCCATAGCTAGGGCAGCCGAAATTCAAGATGTTATACACATAAGTTTTTGTTAATTTAAATCACAATCCTTACTAGTTTCAAGTCCCAAACCATGAAAATAAAGAGTTTAATGGATATAGGTGCACTAACCTCAAGTGGCAGAATTTTCCAAGCCCCTAAACCTCACTTTCTTTCTCCTTCTTGGCTGCCAAAAGGTTTAGCAAGGTGCTAGGGCAAAGTTTAGTGAAAGGTCTCTAGGGTTTTAGGGTAAAATGAAGAGGAAATTGAAGGTTTGGATTGTTCATCAATGGAGGGGGTTCTAGGTGTGTTTCGGCTGGTTTCCTTGAAAGGGAGATGGCTGTTGCATTTTGTTAATTTGGTCTTCTCTTATCTCTTCTAATAGTTAGTCAAATAATGGCTTAAGTGTGATTGGTCAAAATTTTCTTAATGACATCACCATGATGTCATAAATGCCCCTTTTCCTCATTTTCTTTTCTTTCCTCCACTACTCAAGTTCAATTTAATTTCTAGTAATGTTTCTTCATATTTTATATCATATTAATTATTTACTCAACTGGTCAAGTCGGCCAAAAATCACCTCGGAAGGCGAAATGACCAAAATGCCCTTCGTTTGGCTCAACGAGCCAAAATTGTCTATACCGATTGAAAAATTTTTCTAAGTATTTTCTTGGCATTCTAATGCCATGGGAACCTCAATAACCCTTCTCTGGAGTCCCAAAAATTATTTTATAATTTTTCTCCCGGGTCTAGGGCTCCTCGTTGCGAGAACCGCAACTTCCCTCAGTTACCCATCGCTAGAACAGGCTCGTTTAACTTGTTTGTATTTTATTTCTAAAATTTTTACTAAATTTTTCTTATCAATATTTGAGTTAATTATGGTTCCTCACTTTAATTTAAATATTTTTCCGGACGTTCTAGCTGTCCGGACGGACACCGGTCACCGGAACAGTAGAATGTACGGAATTGTTATCGGGAGGGTGTTACAACTCTTCCCCTCTGATTTAAATTTCGTCCTCGAAATTTACCTGATGCAAACAGTTGAGGGAACTATTGCCTCATCATCTCTTCACTTTCCCAAGTTGCCTCCTCGGTGTTGTGGTGCCTCCAAAGCACTTTCACCAGTGGAATCTGCTTGTTCCTCAATTCTTTTACTTCCCGAGCCAGGATCCGTAGAGGTTCTTCTTCATATGTCAAATCCGGTTGTATTTCAATTTCTTCTCTGGAAATGACATGTGAAGGGTCTGAACGGTATCTTCTAAGCATAGACACGTGGAACACATTGTGGATCTTGTCCAGCTCTGGTGGTAAAGCTAGCCTATAGGCCACTGGACCCACACGTTCAATGACTTCATATGGGCCAATGAACCTAGGGCTCAACTTACCTTTCCTTCCAAACCTCAATAACTTTTTCCATGGTGACACCTTGAGGAACACTTTGTCGCCAACCACATATTCTATTTCTTTCCTCTTCAGGTCGGCATAAGATTTCTGTCTGTCTGAGGCAACCTTTAAGTTGGCTTTGATTGATTTTACCTTCTCCTCAGTCTGTTTCACCAGGTCTAGCCCTACCAGTTTGTCTTTGCCCAATTCAGTCCAGTACACTGGAGTTCTACATTTTCTCCCATACAGTGCTTCATATGGGGCCATTTGGATGCTAGCTTGATAGCTATTGTTGTATGCGAATTCTGCCAGTGGGAGATATCTATCCCAACTTCCCTCAAACTCAATGACACAACTCCTCAGCATATCCTCAAGGACCTGACATATATTTCACGTTATTGTTATCATTTCAATTCAATATTTGTATCAATTTCATTGGTTTCAATTATTTACCTGGATTACTCTTTCAGATTGCCCATCCGTCTGAGGATGGAAAGCTGTGCTGAAATGGAGTTGTGTACCCAAGGATTCATGCAACTTCTTCCAGAATCTCGATGTAAACCTTGGGTCTCGATCAGATATGATGGAAAGTGGAATTCCATGCAGTCTAACTATCTCACTGATATACAATTCTGCTAACCTCTCTAGTGAGTAGTCAGTCCTAACTGGCAGAAAGTGTGCTGACTTTGTCAATCTATCCACTATTACCCATGCTGCATCATGCTTCTTCCGGATGAGAGGTAGATCACTTACAAAATCCATGGTGACCCGATCCCATTTCCATTCAGGTATGCGTATAGGCTGTAGCAAACCCGATGGAACTTGATGTTCTGCCTTGACTTGCTGACATGTCAAGCATTTAGTCACATAGTAAGCTATGTCTCTCTTCATACCAGGCCACCAATACTGAAGCTTCAGATCATGATACATCTTTGTACTTCCTGGGTGCATAGCATATACACTGGTGTGTGCCTCTTTTAGAATACTGGTCTTCAATTCCCCATCATCTGGTACACATAGTCTTCCTTTGTAGTACAGACACCCATCTGCTTTCACCTCATAGTCAGTTGCTTTTCCCTCTGAGATTTTGCTCATAATAGCCATTAACTTTTCATCTGCCTTTTGCCCATCTAAAATCTGCATGTGAGTTTGGCCTCACTTGCAACTCAGCCAAAATAGCTCCATCTCGAGCCAAAGATAGACGAGCATTCAATGATCTCAAAGCTGTCATGGATTTTCTGCTCAAAGCATCAGCAACTACATTTGCCTTCCCAGGATGGTAGTCAATTATACAGTCATAATCCTTCAGGAACTCAATCCATCGCCTCTGTCTAAGGTTGAGCTCCTTCTGGGTTGGCAAATATTTCAGGCTTTTGTGGTCTGTGTAAATGTAGCACTTTTCACCATACAAGTAATGCCTCCATATCTTCAGTGCGAGGATAATTGCTGCAAGCTCTAAATCATGGGTAGGGTAATTCTGTTCATGTGGCCTCAGCTGCCTGGAAGCATAAGCGACCACCTTCCCCTCTTGCGTCAATACACACCCTAGCCCATTATGTGAGGCATCACTGTAGACCACAAAGTCCTTTCCTGACACTGGCTATGTTAACACTGGTGCCTCTGTGAACATAGCCTTCAACTTCTCAAAACTGGTCTGACACTTGTCATTCCAGTCAAATCTGACATTCTTGTGTAACAACTTGGTCATTGGAGCAGCTATTAGGGAAAATCCCTTCACAAATCTCCTGTAATACCCAACTAGCCCCAAGAAGCTTCTGACCTCAGTTGTATTCCTGGGAGGCTTCCATTCCATCACTTCTTCTATTTTCTTGGGATCCACCCTAATCCCATCAGCTGACACTATGTGTCCAAGGAATGCAATCTCATTCAACCAAAAGTCACACTTGGACAACTTAGCATACAGCTTCTTTTCTTTCAGGGTTTGCAGAACAATCCTCAAATGCTCATCATGTCCTTCCCTGGTCTTGGAATACACCAAAATATCATCAATAAAGACCACTACGAACCGATCTAGGTATGGATGGAAGATACGGTTCATAAGGTCCATGAATGCCGCTGGTGCATTTGTTAGGCCAAAGGGCATCACCAGAAACTCATAATGCCCGTATCGGGTCCTGAATGCAGTCTTGGGCACATCTACATCCTTCACCCTCAACTGATGATACCCTGATCTGAGATCAATCTTAGAAAATACTCCTGCTCCCTTCAACTGATCAAACAAATCATCAATTCTAGGCAACGGATATTTGTTCTTCACAGTCACTTTATTCAACTGCCGGTAATCGATGCATTGCCTCAAAGTCCCATCCTTCTTTTTCACAAACAGCACTGGAGCTCCCCATGGTGATACACTGGGGCGTATGAACCCCTTATCTAACAACTCTTGCAACTGAGTTTTCAACTCCCTCAATTCAGTGGGTGCCATCCTATAAGCAGCAATGGAAATGGGTCTTTGTACGGCGATGTCTCAATAGCAAATTCAACTTCCCTTTCTGGTGGCAAACCAGGCAATTCTTCAGGAAATACCTCTGGGAAGTCTCTTACTGTGGGTATATTACTCAGGTTTGGCTTAGCCTGCCTAGTATCCACCACATGTGCTAGGTAGGCTTCACAGCCTTTTCTCATCATTCTTCTTGCAATCGTGGTGAGATGACATTGGACAAGAAATCTGTCCTTTCCCCACAACCGTGATCTCATTACCCTCTGAAGTTTTTAGAAATTCTCTTAAATTTGCAATCAACTATTGCACGATGGCGTGACAACCGTCCATTCCCAAAATCACGTCAAACTCGTGGAAGGGTAACTCAATCAGTCGACCAAGAATTCATACCCTGAATCCTTAACGGGCAACCATTGTATACTTTGTTCACCACTACATTGTGGCCTAATGGATTAGTGACCGAATGTCTTGGTCACTCTCCCTACCGATATCCCCTTTCTACGGGTAGGTTGATGCAGATGTATGAATGAGTGGATCCTGGATCCACCAATGCATGCACAGGTGTAGTGTAGAGGAAGAACATACCCCTGATGACGTCCGGGGCATCTTGCTCCTCCTGAGCTCTCAGGGCATAATTTCTGGTAGGTGGTGCATTATCCGGCCTCTCTGGCTCGGATGCGAGCCCTGCGATGGTCCAACGACCTCAGTTTGCAGATTTTCTACCTCTGCGTAGTGCGGGAGCAGTGCATGCGCTTGTGTTGGAGCAGCTGTAGTAGTTCTACGTGGACAGTTCCTTAACTGATGCTCTGTTGACCCACACCTCAAGCAGGCACCAGTCACTCTCCAACACTCCCCCTTGTGCCATTTCAGACAGTGTGGACATGCAGAAGATGTTGGGGCTGGTCCCCTGAACCCCATCCACGGAGGCGCCCACCGATGGTGTGGTGACCTCTCCTAGGGGTGAGCGTGGCACTGGGCCTCGAGGTGACCACGACCACAGGTTGAACTCTGTGCAGGAGGACCCTTGAACTTCTTTCCAAATGCAGGGGCTGAGCTAGACTGACCGGGTCCCCTCTTCTGCTGTCTCTCCCTTCTGGTCTGCTCACTGATTCTTACTTTTTCCACCTTTATTGCCGCTTCCACTTACTTGGTAAAT
The DNA here is from genome assembly GCF_030052815.1 of Hevea brasiliensis. Taxonomy (NCBI): domain Eukaryota; kingdom Viridiplantae; phylum Streptophyta; class Magnoliopsida; order Malpighiales; family Euphorbiaceae; genus Hevea; species Hevea brasiliensis. The sequence continues at coordinate 54,123,258 of NC_079497.1, read as the reverse complement.
TCTGTGATTCCCAAGGCCGTGAGCTGGATCTTGATGTTGTCATTTAGTCCATCTTCAAATCTCTTGCATCTTTCAGCTTCATTAGGGACTATCTCCCTTCCATAGCGGCTTAATCGGACGAATTCTTTCTCATACTCAGCCATTGACAACTGTCTCTGCCTCAGGTTAATAAACTCTCTTCTTCTCTCTTCCAGGTATACGGTACCCACATATTTCTTCTTGAATTCAGAGAGGAAGAAGTCCCAAGTTATAGCTTCTGGCTGCACTTCACTGGACACAGTGTCCCACCACTCATATGCATCGTCTTGCAGCAAAGATATGGCAGCTTCCAGGTTTTGCTCTGAAGTGCAGTGGAGTTGTTTTAGGACTCTGCTTGTTCTGTTCAACCAATTCTCGGCTGCAACAGAGTCATCTTCTCTCTTGCCATAGAAGTCCACAGCTCCAAACTTTCTTAGTCTTTCCAGGTGTGATTTCTGCTGTGGAGCTGGTGGTGGTGGTGGTGCTGCTGGCATTACCCTAGCCATCTGTCTAAAGAAGTCGGCCATTTGTTGGAACATGGCCTGTGGAGGCTGAGCAGGCTCCGCTTGAGCTAGCGGAGCAGATTCTCTCATACCCCCAGTCTCAGCTACTGCAGGTGGAGCATGACTCTCCACTTCCTCCTTAACGGCTCTCTGAGATGAAGGGTCCATATCCTATTCAAAATAAGAAAGATAAACAGATCTGCGTTAGTGTCACCTCGACTCTTACAAATGCAATGCATGGTATGGACTCAATCTAGGCCTAGAAATGCCTAAACCGTGCTCTGATACCACTAAATGTGACACCCTTTACCCGTGTATAGCATACCCGAATAAGTAATGCCACACGGTGTACCGGCACATTCTAATATACCTTAATTAATTTGTGTCATGCTTTTGAAGTTAATTTATGAAATATGATTTATTTTAACCATTTATCAAAAGTATTATTCATTTGAGGTTCCGAAGATTTTAAAGAAAATCCGGCGGAGTACCGGCTAAAAATGGAGAAAACAGTTCTTCGGAACCTGTTAAAAACACTTCCAATATACAAATTAATTCATTCTCAACTCCAATATCATCACAAAACTCAATATCAAGATCTCAACAATTTTTCAATTTCAGGTCTCAACAACCTTTTCATTTCTCAAACATCCCTTTCTCAGGGTTCTCAAATATAAACAATAATTAAATACTCAAATTACTTCCATACATAACCATAAATCTTTATTATTTACATGAACCTCAAAATACATTACATAAATGCCAAATACATATGAGAAAATAAAAAGTTAATTACAAAATGACAAAATGACATCTAGTGTCCTACCAATGCACTGCAGGTGACGAGGTGACACGGACGCTGTGCAGAACTGCAGGATGGACTCACCCAGTCTGTGGTCTACTGGGCTCACGATCGGGATCTCCAGTACCTACGCGTGGCAAAAGCAACGCGCTAAGCAATAATGCTTAGTGGTGCAATAATATAATAAAAGAAAATAGCAAGAAAATAAATGTGTATAGAATGTGTATGCTTTCTTTGTTTGGTGTTGGTATATTTCTTATTTCATTAACTTTGTTCACTTTTATTCATTTGGTTGCCCCAAGTAACCTACACTAGGCATTTGCCCTGGATAACGGTAAGCGGCCTTTGGGTACCTAGTACCTCGGGCGTCACACCATCGGTCACATATGCATCTCCGGTGTGCAGCGAGCGGCTAACAAGCTGTAAATAATATCAGGCACAAGGCCAAGTCTCAATACAAAGTCAGAATGGCTAAAAGCAATGAAATCACAGAATGGCATATCGCCATGTGCAGTACTGCTAACTGAACCCTATTGGCATGCCAAACTATCCAAACCAATCTTGTTAGGTATACTAGGGCATTTGAAACTTTTAAATTCTTCAATTTGTGAATTTCATGTTTTGGTGTTACTATTCACCTTATTAGTCAACAGAAATGTTGACTTTTGGATAGAAAATATGTACATTGACTTTGGCACTCCCAACATACCACATTTAGTGTTTAAAACTTGTTGGCATTAAATGTTAATACCATTTCAAAGTGTAAACCAACACAAGCAGAATTTTCAGTTTTGGTGAGTCAAATTCACTGTTCCATTGGACACTGTTACTGTGGGAATTTGAAGAAATGTAAAACATGAAAGTTGTTCCTTATTTTGTCTAGTTGAATTTCGTTTTTTGAATCACTCCATTTGGAGTTTTGCAGCTCCAGATATGGTCCAAAAACCACAGCTGGCCGGATTTGCATTCTGCAGAAATTACCATATCTACAGTAGCATGAACAGTGACTGCCATTGCCATTTGGGTTAGGTTCTGGCCATAATTTGGGGTAGGTTACTTCATGAAAGTTGTTTTTCTATGTCTTAAATTGTTGCTGTAAAAATTTCAGGTCAATTGACCAAATCTACAGTGAGTTATGGCCAAATGAACAGTTACTGTTTATTTGGTCAATTCTGCAGAATCAGTGCAGGGTATCCGGATTGGGGCCAAGTTTTGGTCCTCTTGCTTTGGTCTTTTGGGCATGGTTTCTTCAGCAAAAATGTGCCATTATAAGCCTAGTTTCATGTCCAATTGGCCAAACACCAATTGGACTAACACAGCCCAAGTTATGGCAGTGCAAATGGACTGAATTTTCAGTCCCTATGCTGTTGTCCTAGGGCAGCCTGCAACCTCACTTTGCAATCTCATTTTTCAGTCCATTTGTTGGTCAATTTACCTAAAATGGTCACTAATTGACCATTAAAATGTTCTCTAACCATTTCCTAAGCCAAGTCACATTTTCACCTTTCCAAACCCTAATTCAAATTCATGGTTTATGCCATGTATCTTAGTAACTACCAATGCATTGCTTATATGTTTATAACTTCAACATGGTTTCTATTTCACTCTAAGCTCATCAAATACACTTCCCCCTATTCCATAGCTATGGTAGCCGAAATTCAAGATGTTATACACATAAGTTTTTGTTAATTTAAATCACAATCCTTACTAGTTTCAAGTCCCAAACCATGAAAATAAAGAGTTTAATGGATATAGGTGCACTAACATCAAGTGGCAGAATTTTCCAAGCCCCTAAACCTCACTTTCTTTCTCCTTCTTGGTTGCCAAAAGGTTTAGCAAGGTGCTAGGGTAAAGTTTAGTGAAAGGTCTCTAGGGTTTTAGGGTAAAATGAAGAGGAAATTGAAGGTTTGGATTGTTCATCAATGGAGGGGGTTCTAGGTGTGTTTCGGCTGGTTTCCTTGAAAGGGAGATGGCTGCTGCATTTTGTTAATTTGGTCTTCTCTTATCTCTTTTAATAGTTAGTCAAATAATGGCTTAAGTGTGATTGGTCAAAATTTTCTTAATGACATCACCATGATGTCATAAATGCCCCTTTTCCTCATTTTCTTTTCTTTCCTCCACTACTCAAGTTCAATTTAATTTCTAGTAATGTTTCTTCATATTTTATATCATATTAATTATTTACCCAACTGGTCAAGTCGGCCAAAAATCACCTGGGAAGGCGAAATGACCAAAATGCCCTCCGTTTGGCTCAACGAGCCAAAATTGCTTGTACCGATTGAAAAATTTTTCTAAGTATTTTCTTGGCATTCTAATGCCATGAGAACCTCAATAACCCTTCTCTGGAGTCCCAAAAATTATTTTATAATTTTTCCCCCGAGTCTAGGGCTCCTCGTTGCGAGAACCGCAACTTCCCTCTGGTTACCCATCGCTAGGGCACCGGCTCGTTTAACTTGTTTGTATTTTATTTCTAAAATTTTTACTAAATTTTTCTTATCAATATTTGAGTTAATTATGGTTCCTCACTTTAGTTTAAATATTTTTCCGGACGTTCTAGCTGTCCGGACCGACACCGATCACCGGAACAGTAGAATGTACGGAATTGCTATCGGGAGGGTGTTACACTCACATAACTTAAATGTTCATTAAGCCATTTAGGTGAATTACTATTTCTATTCCAAGTAATCCATGAATGTTTCATGGATTCCAAATTTCATACCTTAATTTCCTCTACCAATTTAGTTATTATACTTTGTGTCTTTGTATTACTATTCACATTTCTATTCACTCAAATTGTTGACTTTTTAATACATAATAAATTTATTGAACCTAAGTTCTCCAAGATACCACATTTTGCATTCAAAATTTGTTGGTATTGGTTGCCAATAACATTTCCAAGCTTAATGTTAATTGGGCAGAATTTTTAGTTTTCATGCTTTGTCTTTACTGTTCCATTAGTCATTTTTGCAGTGGGAATTTGGCAAACTGATCAACATGAAAGTTGTTCCTTATTTTGTCTAGTTTAATTTCTTTTTTTGAATCACTCTATTTGGAGTTTTGTAACTCAAGTTATAGTCATTTTACCATAACTGGCCGGAGTGACCTGTACCCAGATTTTTTGGGCAATTTGGTTCTGCCAGATTTGGTGACCTAAGTTTGGTTGGAATTTTGACTAGGTTATGGTCAGAATTTGGATTTGTGTTCTTCATAAAAGTTGTTGGTGTATATATCAACTTGTTGCTGGTAAACTTTTAGGTCAATTGGACCTTTCTACACTGAGTTATGGCCAAATGAGCAAACACTGTTCATTTGGTCATTTTGCCCAAGTAGACTAGGTCACCTGGATTAGGGTAAACTTTTTGTCCACTTGGTTTGGTTTTCTGGGCATGGTTTCTTCACCAAATTTGTGCCATTATGTGTCTAGTTTCATGTCCAATTGGCCATGTACCAATTGAACCTATACAACTCCATTTATAGCTGCCCAAACATGCTAGACTCACATCCAGACCTGCAAGGCCACTCAAGGCAGCATACCATTTCAATTCCAATACCACAATGGTCTCCAATTTAAGGTCAAAATTCATCAAATGGTCACTAATTGACCATTAGAACTTCCATTTACCATCAATATGGCCAAACCCTAATATAGCTCAAAACCCAAATTTTCAAATATCCATTCATGCACATACATCAATTCAACATATTTAATGATGTTTAAGTCTCATACTCATGTTCAAGACCACCCATATACAACTTAATTTCATTCAAAACTCATCAACACTTCCATCACTAAGGCTGCCAAAAATTTTAATTGGTCCATACATGGATATGTTCTTTTAATTTCATGAATTTCTAACTAAATCCATATACCTAACTTCAAATTTAAAGAAAAAAAAATGGAGAGATATGGCACTAACCTCACTTGTGTCCAACTTGCCCTTGCCTAAACTTCAATTTCCTTTCACTTCTTGGCTGCCGCTATCTTCCTCAAGGTGTGGGATCAATTTTTATTGAAGTAATCTAGGGTTTTTAAGGTGAAATGGTGGGTGAAGTCAAGCTTGGTGGAGCTTTAATGGTGGTTTCTTTCTTCTCTTTCTCTCTTTTTTCCTTTGTTATGGGTTTTTGGGGAAGACAAGTGCAGATTGTTTTTCATTTTGTCTCTTTTTTATTTAGTTGTTATCCCTTTTAAGAGGCTTGTCAATTTGTGATTGGGTGGAGAGTGTTTAATGACATCATATGATGTCATAATTCCTAATTTCTTTCATTTTTCTTTCCTTTTCTTTTCTACTCATTTCCAATTCAATTTTTAGTAATATTTATTCATATTTTAGATCATAATAATTATTTAATTAACTGGACAAGTCGGGAAAAAATTATCTCTGAAGACAAAATGACTAAAATGCCCTCCGTTTGGCTTAACAGACTAAAATTTTCTGTACCGATTGAAAAATTTTCCTAAACCTTTTCTTGGCATTCTAATGCCATAGAACCCTCAATGACTCTTTTCTGGAGTCTCAAAAATTATTTTATGAATTTTCTCCTGGGTCTAGGGCTCCTAGTTGCGAGAACCACAACTTCCCACTGGGTTACCTATCGCTAGGGCACCGGCTCATTTAACTTGGTTGTATTTTATTTCTAAAATTTTTACTAAATTTTTCTTATTAATATTTGAGTTATTTATAACTCCTCACTCCAGTCTAATTATTTTTCCAGACATTCTAGCTGTCCGGACTGACACCGATCACCGGAACAGTAGAATGTACGTAATTACTACAGTGAGGGTGTTACAATTCTTCCCCTCTAATTTAAATTTCGTCCTCAAAATTTGCTGGGTGTTTTGGATTCTTAGATAATTCTTTTACCTTTCTATTGCTCCCTCTGTCTACTTTTTTATATATATGGTACTATTTAGTCTTTTCAAATCTATCATTATACACTTAGGCATATCATAAAGGAAATACTTTACCTCAAATTCACGTCTGGGGCTTCTTGCTCCTCTCCGGCTTGGGTGACATTTGGAAGTGGTGTTACTATTGTACTTGGTCCTTCCACGACCTCTGTCTGGGTCCGTGGTAAATTCCTCTTAGGACAATCTTTCAGACGATGGTCTATGGCCCCACATTTATAACAGGCTCCAGTCAATCCCCTACATTCACCTTTATGCCACTTGTTACAGTGGCCACATTTTCTTACTAGTCCTGGCGCACTCACTATTAGTGTTTCTGATTGATCTCTTCTGGGTATAGGCCTGGGTCTAGATCTCCTACTTTGAACAGATGTCTAACTTAACTATTCTCTCAGCCTCTTATTACTAGACTGTCCAAATTTCCTCTTTTGCTGATCACCACTCCTCTTCTGTTTCTCTTCATGAACACAGCTAATATATTTCTTTCTAAACTCTATCAGAAAGAATTCCCAAGTTACGTCGACTGGTGGCACTACCTTGGTTACAACATCCCACCACCGATATGTAGCTTCTTGTAACAATGAAACTGCACACTCCAAACTTTGTTCTGGTGTGCAATGGAGCTGCTGCAGGACTCTTTCAGTCCTTTCTAACCAACACTCAGCCGCTGAAGAATCGTCTTCCTTTCTACCATTGAAATCTACAGCTCCATATTTCCTAATTTTTCCTAGAGGTGATTTTCGCTGAGGCGGTGGTGGAATAACCCCAGTCATCTATCGAAAGAATTCGGTCATCTGCTCAAATAAGGCCAGTTTGCGTTGTACAGGCACCTCTTGCACTGGTGAAGCAGGATCTCCCCGATTTTCAATATCACTCCCAGTCGGGATACGGCTTACTACTTCTTCTTCTACTGCCCTCTGCGATTCTGAGTCCATACCTTCACCTAAAATAACCAAGAAAATAGATCTGCATTAGCATCACCTCAACTCATATGAATGCAATGCATGTTATGCACACTATCCCTTTCCATCTATCTATGCCTAGGAACGCCTAAACCGTGCTCTGATACCAATAAATGTAACACCCCTCACCCAACTACAGTGCAGCCGAGCAAGGCGTGCAACATTCGGTGCTGGAGCTCCCTAACTTACCTTACTTTATTTCTTTAAAAATTTTGTTCTCGTTATATTTAATATCAATTATTTTTCGACGAAGAAACTAACGGAGTTTTCCATATTTTATTTTCGTTTGACGTGTTTTACTATTCATCTGTTTGAAAATTCACCAATATTTTCTAAGTATAATCTCATCAATACTCATATCATCATTTGAAAAATCATTATGTAATTCAAATCTATACTCATTTGTACAAATTCATTCATGCTCCATTCTTATGGCAAAATTCTCAAATTTGCATTAATTTACATCATTTGCAATAATTAAATAAATCCTTAATTTACATGATATACAAATTAATTACAATTTGCTAATTTACATTGCAATATAAGAAATAAATAACATACACAAAATACATGATATGCTTAATGTGAGCCCTATCTACATGCATTGCCGAGGAGGTGACAACCTTGAACGCTCTGCAAATCAGAACTCCAAAATCTCTGTTTAGTATTCGCTGGGCTTTAACTTCAGTACCTGCGCGAGGAAACAATTCCATCACGCTAAGCATTGCTGCTTAGTGGTGCAATAATATAACAAGGAAATAATATACAAATAAAGATAGAAATAAAACATAATTTAAATAATTAAGATTTATTTATACTTTACATGCGGTTCTAAAATTTAATATATTTTATCCTAATTTACTCTTCTTTGAAAGTGTTTATTTCGCCAATGTACAATAATAATGTACAAAGAAAAATGATCTAAAAATAATAAATTTATCCTTATATTATCATGTAAGTCACATTTGCAATATTTATGTATGTTATAATTTTCTTTGCTAATATTTTAGAATTTTCTCAATACTTTCTAGGTTGTCTCAGATTATTTCATAATAAGTAAATTTTGATATCGGTCCAGTTCATTTCGATTCTTTCTAATAAATAACTATTCTAATTTATTTTAGGTCATCTTACTCATTTATTTTATTTAATTTCTAATATTTTTAATTGCCAATATTCTTAACTTATTTCAATAAATTTCACTGCCCAAATAACCTATGACAGGCTGACTAAACTGGATAACAGGTCGTTGGCACTGGACACCGCGATGCCTCAGGCCATCATACCATGGGACGCAGAACGTCAACCACATATGCAGTCAGTATGGCTAAAAAGCCATGATAACATATAATCGGGCATTAAGCCATGAGTGCGGGCATAAAGCCATGAATGCGGGCATAAAGCCATGAATACAAGCATAAAGCCTTTCACAGTACTGCTAAAACAATACCCTATTGGCATGCCAAATTATCCAATCTGACACACATAACTAGGCAATATAAGGGCACATAATTAGGGCTTTATTGAAGTGATCTAGGGTTTTTAAGGTGAAATGGTGGGTGAACTCAAGCTTGGTGGAGCTTTAATGGTGGTTTCTTTCTTCTCTTTCTCTCTTTTTTCCTTTGTTACGGATGATTGGGGAAGACAAGTGCAGATTGTTTTTCATTTTGTCTATTTTTTATTTAGTTGTTATCCCTTTTAAGAGGCTTGTCAATTTGTGATTGGGTGGAGAGTGTTTACTAACATCATATGATGTCATAATTCTTAATTTCTTTCATTTTTCTTTTCTACTCATTTCTAATTCAATTTTTAGTAATATTTATTCATATTTTAGATCATAATAATTATTTACTTAACTAGACAAGTCGGGCAAAAATCATCTCTGAAGACGAAATGACCAAAATGCCCTCCGTTTGGCTTAACAGACTAAAATTGTCTATACCGATTGAAAAATTTTCCTAAACCTTTTCTTGGCATTCCAATGCCATAGAACCCTCAATGACTCTTCTCTGGAGTCTCAAAAATTATTTTATGAATTTTCTCCTGGGTCTAGGGCTCCTAGTTGCGAGAACTGCAACTTCCCACTGGGTTACCCATCGCTAGGGCACCGGCTCATTTAACTTGGTTGTATTTTATTTCTAAAATTTTTCCTAAATTTTTCTTATTAATATTTGAGTTATTTATGACTCCTCACTCCAGTCTAATTATTTTTCCAGATATTCTAGCTATTCGGACCGACACCGGTCACTGGAACAGTAGAATGTACGTAATTGCTACAGTGAGGGTGTTACATTTTCAACTTTAATGTCACTTATTTTTAGTGGTCATTTAGGTCAAAAGGTAACTTAGGGTGTCAATTGACCACAATACCCCTATTCGGGTTGTATTTCCTATTTTTCGGTAGCACCGATTTTTGTCGATTTCTCGTTTTTCTTTGTACTAATTAATTTATTTATTTTTGACATTTCTAATGTCTCTTATACTTCAATAAGCCTTTAATTATGTCTCGAAACTAATTTCTAAGGGTTCCCTGCAGTCCTGGGGTCGACTATTGCCTGTGCCGTAACTTCCCCGTGCGGTCACCCATCGCTGCGGTACTGGCTCGTTTAACTTAGTTTCATTTTCTCTCTTTTATTTTTTCTTAATTTTTCTTATATTTTCTTTTTATTGTATTTCATTATTTTATGTCTCCTCACTAACATTTAAATATAGTTCTAGGCATTCTATCTATTCGGACAGACACTGGTCGTCAGAATAGTAAAACGCACTACCGAATATAGGGGTGTTACAATTGATGAGATAGTAAGACTGCATGGAGTGCCAGTATCCATCGTATCAGACAGAGATCCTAGGTTCACTTCTAGATTCTGGGGTAGTCTTCAAAGAGCCCTATGAACTAGATTGAACTTCAGTGCAGCATTCCACCCACAGACAAATGGCCAGTCTGAGAGGGTAATTCAGATCTTGGAGGAAATGCTATGGGCTTGTGTAATTGAATTTGAGGGCAGTTGGGATACACACTTGCCTTTGATTGAGTTTGCTTACAACAACAGCAATCAATCAAGCATTGAGATGCCTTCATATGAAGCTTTGTATGGCAGAAAGTGCAAAACTCCCCTGTGCTGGGATGAAGTAGGTGAAAGGAAGATGATTGGGCCAGAAATTATTCAGCAAACTGAAGAGAAAATCAGATTAATTAGAGACCGACTCAAGGCTACATCAGACCATCAGAAGTCCTATATTGATCTAAAGAGAAGGGATATTGAGTATGCACTGGGTGACAAAGTATTCCTTAAGGTTTCCCCTTGGAAGAAAATTATGAGATTCGGCAGAAAGGGGAAACTGAGTCCTCATTTTACCGGGCTATATGAGGTTCTGGAAAGAGTGGGTCCTTTGGCATATCGTTTTGCACTACCTCCAAAGTTGGAGAAGATACATAACGTCTTCCATGTATCTATGTTGAGGAGGTATCGATCAGACCCATCTCATGTACTACCAGTAGAAGAAATTGAAGTGAATCCAGACCTCACATATGAGGAAGAACCCATAGAGATTCTGACTTATGAGGTGAAGCAGCTACGGAATAAGTAGATACCATTAGTGAAAGTGCTGTGGAACCATCATTCGGGCCAAGAAACTACTTGGGAACGAGAGGAGGACATGAGGAGATAACACCCACAACTGTTCAGAGATTGATACCAGGTAAAATTTCGAGACGAAATTTATTTAAGGGGGGGAGAATTGTAACACCCCTATTTGCATAGCCTAGTATATTTCACTGTTCCAGTGATCGGTGTTGGTTCGGATAATTAAGAGAAGTAGAACCATGTCTAAGATAATTAGATAAGTCCTGAACACAAATAACTAGTAATTGTCAATTAGTTAAGTATAAATAGGAAAAATAGAACACAAGAAATTAAATGAGCCGAGAGTCATAACGATGGGTGACCTTCTCAGAAAGGACTGCGAGGTCAATTTAAACTCAAATTTCAAACTGTAAAATGTGACGTTGCGGTCCTTAGGACCATTGCGAACACAGTGGAAAAGAGAAAATCACAGAAAAGAATTGTTAAACAGGTCAAATAATTAGGTCAGGGATCCGAAAGAAATATCAAATAACTAGCAAACCGGACAGAACCGACGAGGGGCAATTTGGTCAATTGATCCCCAGAGCTCACTCCTGACCTAACTGTCAAATAAAATCGGAGAAAAGAAAATTTTGGAGTCGGAAATTAAATTAAAGAACTAAAGAAAAATAAATGAAAAGAAAAAGAGGAAAAAGAAAATGTGAAAAAGTGATTACATCATGCATGATGCAATAAATCTTATAATTAAAAATTTAATTTTTTTGGATAATTTTTGGTCTTACTAAAGGGTAAAAATTTATAAAAGAAAAATAAAAAAAAAGAGTTGTCTTCTTCAAATTGATGTGACCTCTCTCTCTCTTCTCTCCCTCTCAAAACTTCCATTGAAGCTTATTTGTGAGCTTGAAGAAAACAAAATCCCATCATAGAAAATTCAATTACCCTAACTAAACATTGTTTGGGCAACTAGAAAAGAAGATTAAAGGAGAAAGAAAGAAGAAAAAAATTGAAATAAGTGAAGATTGGAAAGCTACACCAAGGTTAGTAAGCTAAGCATGAATTTCTAGTTGAATTAATTGTGTTTATAGTTGGATAAACATAGAAATATACTTAAAATAAAATGAAAACAACTTTGGAGGACTATATGTGAATTTTGGCCAGCCATGGATGTGTGAGAATATGATGTTTTTTGAATGAATTAAAAGTATATGTAAGCTTAAATGAGTTGAGAAATGGTGTTGGTATGCTTGGAATCAATTAAATGTAACAAATCAAGTGAATTAGGGTTTGAACCTAGGATTTTGGAAGACAAAAATTGGAGAATTGGTCAATTAGTGTGTTTGACCTAGTTTGAGCTGAAAAATAGTCATGTATGACCAATTTGTGGTATGTTGGAAGTGTTGGAATCAAATGGAGATTCAGATTGGATATGGTCATTATGCAGGCAGCATGACAAAGGTCCCTTTCAAGGACCAAAACTGAAAATTTATCAACTCAATTGGTGTGAGGCTAATTGGGAATGAAACTAGACACAAAATGGCACATTTTTCATTCAGGAATCATGTAACACCCTCCCTACAGCAACTCCGTACATTCTACTGTTCCGGTGACCAGTGTCGGTTCGGACAGCTAGAACGTCCAGAAAAATATTTAAACTAAAGTGAAGAACCAAAATTAACTCAAATATTAATAAGAAAAATTTAGGAAAAATTTTAGAAATAAAATACAACCAAGTTAAATGAGCCGGTGCCCTAACGATGGGTAACCTAGTGAAAAGTTGCGGTTCTCGCAACTAGGAGCCCTAGACCTGGGGGAAAAATTATAAAATAATTATTGGGACTCCAGAGAAGGGTCATTGAGGTTCCTATGGCATTAGAATGCCAAGAAAATATTTAGAAAAATTTTTCAATCGGTACAGACAATTTTGACCCGTTAAGCCAAACGGAGGGCATTTTGGTCATTTTGCCTTCAGAGGCGATTTTTGGCCGACTTGTCTAGTTAAGTAAATAATTATTATGATCTAAAATATGAATAAACATTACTAAAAATTAAATTGAAAATGAGTAGAGATGAAAAGAAAAGAAAATGAAAGAAAATACCTAATAATGACATCATATGATGTCATTAAAAACCTATCCACCAATCACAATTTGTTAAACTCATTAAAAGAGATAAAAGAGACCAAAAAATTGAAAAACCAATCTGCATCTTCAACCTTTGGGCAGCCAAAAACGTTGAGAGAGAGAGAGAGAGAGAAGAGGTTCTACCATTAAAGCTCCCTTAAGCATCATTTCCCACTTCAATTCACCTTAAAAACTTATCCTCCCTTCACTAAAAATTTCCCTTACCACTAGAGCAAGACTTGGGCAGCAATTAGAAGAAGAGAAAGTGGAAGAAAGTGAGGGAACAAGCTTAGAAAATCACCAAAGAGGTTAGTGCCATATACTTTGCTTTTATACCTTTCTAATCATGAATTTGAGCTAAGTTAAGTTGAAAATTTGATGAAAATTGAATTAATGAAGCATGGTTATATTCCATGAAATTTTGGCAGCCTTGACATGAGTTAGAGCTAGGAGAATTCTTTGGTTAAAGTGACATATTAGCTGCCCCTCTTATAAATTATATGATTAGTATAGCAAATTAGGAGTAAGATGCATGAATTGGAGGCTTGGTCAATTAGGGTTAGGGTTTTGAAATTTAATTTTGGTGGTGGATGAAAATGGACATAAACTAAAGTTTTAATGGTCAATTAGTAACCATTTGAGAGAAATTGACCATAACTTGGACTGAATTATAGCATTAGAAAACTGATTTGGTATGCTGCCTAGTGAGAGCAGCAGGTTGGGATGTAAGTCCAGCCTGTTTGGATAGCCACAACTTGGGCTGTGTAGGTTCAATTGGTATTTGGCCAATTAGACATGAAACTACCCATAATGGCACAACTTTGGTGAAGAAACCATGCCCAAAAGACCAAACCAAGTGGACCAAAAACTTGCCTCAACTCGGGTGTCCTGCAACCAGTTTCTGCAGAATGACCAAATAAATAGTGATTGTTCATTTGGCCATAACTCAGTGTAGAATGGTCCAATTGACCTGAAATTTTACCAACAACAAGTTGAGATATAGACCAACAATTTTCATGAAGGAACCTACCCCAAATTATGACCAGAACCTATTCAACAAGAGAGTGGAATTTACTGTTTACTGCACTGTAGATATGGTCAGTTCTGAAATTTTTCAATCCGTCCAGTTATGGTTTTTGGACCATAACTTGAGCTACAAAACTCCAAATGGAGTGATTCAAAAAAAAGAAATTCAACTAGACAAAATAAGGAACAACTTTCATGTTTATCATTTTCTCAAATTCCCACTGTAATAGTAACTAATGGAACAGTAAAAATAGGGTATAAAAACTGAAAATTCTGCTCCTTTAATTTTAAACTTAGAAATGGTATTGGTAATCAATGCCAACAATTTTTGAATGCAAAATGTGGTATGTTGGGAGTGTTAAAACCAATGTACCTATTTTCTATACAAAACTCAACATTTTTGTTGACTAATGAAGGGAATAGTAACACCAAAACTTGAAATTCAAAAATTGAAAGATTCCAAAGTGACAAATGCCCTAGTATACCTAACAGATTGGTTTGGATAGTTTGGCATGCCAATAGGGTTCAGTTAGCAGTACTGCACATGGCATTATGCCATTCTGTGATTTCATGGCTTTTAGCCATTCTGACCTTGTATTGAGATTTGGCCTTGTGCCTGATGTTATTACAGCTTATTAGCTGTTACATTTGCTGCCGAGATACATATGTGACCGATGGTGTGACGACCCGAGGTACTTGATACCCAGTGCCAGTTTACCCGTTTATCCAGTCCAGTCGTCCAGTATAGGTTACTTGGGCAACCAAAAATGAAAGTGGATAAATTTAACGAAATAATGAATATAACAAGTATGCAATAAGTAAGACTACAAATACTCATTGAAAATTTATTTGCAATAAGACATCGATACATTCACTGCATGTTTATTTTTTTGTCATTTCTTTGTATTTTATTATTGGCACCGCTAAGCATTATTGCTTAGCGCGTTGCTTTTGCCACGCGTAGGTTCTGGAGATACTGACTGAGAGTCCAGTAGACCACAGACTGGGTGAGACCTCCTGCAGCTCTGCATAGTGTTCGTGTCACCTCACCGTCATCAGTGCATTGGTAGGACACTAGGTTTTATTTTGATATTTTGTAATTAACTTTTACTTCCTCATATGTAATTGAAATTTATGTAATGTATTTTGGCATTAATGTAAATAGTAGATATTGTGTTTGTGAATGAAAAAGTGAATATTTATTTATGACTTTTACATGATGATAATATGAGATGAATGATTGAGAAATAGAAATGTTGTTGAAAAACATATTGAGACTTTGTTGATGAAATGGAGTTGGGATTGCTGGAAATGATTATTGGAAGTGTTTTTCACAAGTTCTGAAGAACTGTTTTCTCCATTTTTAGCCGGTACTCTGCCGGATTTTCTATAAAATTTTCGGAACCTCAAATAAATTAAAATTTCAATAAATGACTTAAATGAATTATATTTCACAAGTTATATTCAAAACTATGATAAAAAAATTAAATAAGGAGGAATAAAAATGATTGAGATAGAATAGAGTGTTCCGGTACACCATGTGACATATCTTACTTGGATATACTGTAGACGAGTAAGGGGTGTCACATTTAGTGGTATCAGAGCACGGTTTAGGTGTTTCTGGGCCTAGATTGAGTCCATACCATGCATTGCATTTGTAAGAGTTGAGGTGACAATAATGCAGATCTGTTTGTCTTTGTTATTTTGAATAGGATATGGACCCTACATCTTAGAGGGCAGTTGAGGAGGAAGTGGAGAGTCATGCTCCACCTGCAGCAGCTTAGACTGGGGGTAGTTGAGAACCTGCTCCGCCAGCTCAAGCAGAGCCTGCTCAGGCTCCATAGGCGATGTTCCAGCAAATGGCCAAATTCTTTAGACAAATGGCTAGGGTAATGCCAGCACCACCACCACCATCACCTCCACAACAGAAATCACACTTGGAAAGACTAAGAAAATTTGGAGCAGTGGACTTCTTTAGCAAGAGAGAAGATGATTCTGTTGCAGCCGAAAATTGGTTGAACAGGACAGGCAGGGTTTTAAAACAACTCCATTGCACTCCTGAACAAAATTTAGAAGCTGTTGTATCTCTGTTGCAAGATGATGCATATGAATGGTGGGATACGGTGTCCAGTGAAGTGCAGCCAGAAGTAATAACTTGGGACTTCTTCCTCTCTAAATTCAAGAAGAAATATGTGGGTAGTGTATACCTAGAAGAGAGAAGAAGAGAGTTCATTAACTCGAGGCGAGGCACAATGATGAGTGAGTATGAAAAGGAATTCGTCAGATTGAGCCACTACGGAAGGGAGATAGTCCCTAATGAGGCTGAAAGGTGTAAGAGATTTGAAGAGGGATTAAATGATAATATAAAGATCATGATCACTGCCTTGGGGATCACCGACTTCACCAAGTTAGTGGAAGCTGCAATAAAAGTTGAAAAAGTAAGAATAAGTGAGCAGACCAGAAGAGAGAGACAGCAGAAGAGGGGCCTAGGTCAGTTTAGTTCATCTCCTGCATCTGGGAAGAAGTTCAAGGGTCCACACGCACGAGTTCGAGACAAGGTCGTGGTCGGTTCAGGCCCAGCCACGGTTTACCCCTAGGAGAGGTCAGTCCACACTATCGGTGGCGGCTCTCGAGGATGGGGTTGAGGACCAGCCCAGCATCTTCTGCATGTCCACATTATGCGAAATGGCATAAGGGTGAGTGTTGGAGAGTGACGGTGCTGCTTAAGGTGTGGGTCGACAGAGCATCGGTGAGAGCCCATCCCACGCAGAACTACTACAGCTGCTCCAACACAAACAAATAGACCTGCTCCTGCACCACAAAAGGGAAGGAAATCTGGCAAATCGGAGGCAGTTGGACCATCACAGAGGCCTGCATCTAAGACAGTAGAGAGGCCTGAGAGTAGACCACCTGCAAGAGCTTATGCCATTAGAGCTCAGGAGGTGCAAGATGCCCCGGACGTCATCAGGGGTACGTTCTCCCTCTACACTACATCTGTGCATGCATTGGTGGATCCAGGATCCACTCATTCATACATCTGCATCAACCTACTCGTAGAAAGGGGGATCCTAGTAGAGGAGAGTGACCAAGACATTCTGGTCACTAATCCATTGGGCCACAGTGTAGTGGTGAACAAAGTCTACAAGGGTTGCCCGTTAAGGATACAGGGGTATGAATTCTTGGCAGACTTGATTGAGTTTCCCTTCCATTAGTTTGACGTGATTTTGGGAATGGACTGGTTGTCACGTCATCAGGCAATAGTTGATTGCAAATTGAAGAGAATTTCTCTGAAAACTTCTGAGGGAAATGAAATCATTGTTGTGGGTGAAAGGACAGATTTCTTGTCCAATGTTATCTCAGCCTCAGTTGCAAGAAAACTGATGAGAAAAGGCTGTAAAGCCTACCTAGCACATGTGGTGGATACTAGGCAGGCTAAGCCAGATCTGTATGACATATCCATAGTAAAAAACTTCCCAGATGTGTTCCCTGAAGAATTGCCTGGTTTGCCACCAGAAAGGGAAGTTGAATTTGCCATTGAGACACTGCTGGGTACAGCACCAATATCTATTACTCCTTATAGGATGGCACCCACTGAATTGAGGGAGTTGAAGACTCAGTTGCAAGAGTTGCTTGATAAGGGGTTCACACGCCCCAGTGTGTCACCATGGGGAGCTCCAATGCTGTTTGTAAAGAAGAAAGATGGGACTTTGAGGTTATGCATCGATTACCGGCAGTTGAATAAAGTGACTGTGAAGAACAAATATCCGTTGCCTAGAATTGATGATCTGTTTGATCAGTTGAAGGGAGCAGGAGTATTTTCTAAAATTGATCTCAGATCAGGGTATCATCAGTTGAGGGTGAAGGATGCAAATGTGCCAAAAACTGCATTCAGGACCCGATATGGGCATTA
Organism: Hevea brasiliensis; assembly: GCF_030052815.1. NCBI lineage: Eukaryota > Viridiplantae > Streptophyta > Magnoliopsida > Malpighiales > Euphorbiaceae > Hevea > Hevea brasiliensis. The sequence continues at coordinate 54,105,424 of NC_079497.1, read as the reverse complement.
TGAGTTCCTAGTGATGCCCTTTGGCCTAACAAATGCACCAGCGGCATTCATGGACCTTATGAACCGTATCTTCCATTCATACCTAGATCAGTTCGTAGTGGTCTTTATTGATGATATTTTGGTGTATTCCAAGACCAGAGAAGAACATGATGAACATTTGAGGATTATTCTGCAAACCCTGAGAGAAAAGAAGCTATATGCTAAGTTGTCAAAGTGTGACTTCTGGTTGAATGAGATTGCATTCCTTGGACACATAGTGTCAGCTGATGGAATTAGAGTAGATCCCAAAAAGATAGAAGCAGTGATGGAATGGAAGCCTCCTACAATTACAACTGAGGTCAGAAGCTTCTTGGGGCTAGCTGGGTATTACAGGAGATTTGTGAAGGGATTTTCCTTGATAACTGCTCCAATGACCAAGTTGTTACATAAAAATGTCAGATTTGACTGGAATGACAAGTGTCAGGCTAGTTTTGAGAAGTTGAAGGCTATGTTGACCGAGGCACCAGTATTAACACAGCCAGCGTCGGGAAAGGACTTTGTGGTCTACAGTGATGCCTCTCATAATGGGTTAGGGTGTGTATTGATGCAAGAGGGGAAGGTGATCGCTTATGCTTCCAGGCAGCTAAGGCCATATGAACAGAATTACCCTACCCATGATCTAGAGCTTGCAGCAATTACCTTCGCACTGAAGATATGGAGTCACTACTTATATGGTGAAAAGTGCTACATTTACACAGACCACAAAAGTCTTAAATATTTGCCAACTCAGAAGGAGCTCAACCTTAGACAGAGGTGATGGATTGAGTTCCTGAAGGACTATGATTGTGTAATTGACTACCATCCTGGGAAGGCAAATGTAGTTGCTGATGCCTTGAGCAGAAAATCCATCACATCTTTGAGATCATTGAATGCCCGTCTATCTTTGGTTCGAGATAGAGCTATTTTGGCTGAGTTGCAAGTGAGGCCAAACCTGCTACAACAGATTTTAGATGGGGCAAAAGGCAGATGAAAAGTTAATGGCTATTATGAGAAAAATCCCAGAAGAGAAAGCAACTGACTCTGAGGTGAAAACAGATGGGTGTCTATACTACAAAGGAAGACTGTGTGTACCAGATGATGGGGAATTAAAAGCCAGTATTCTGAAAGAGGCACATGCCAGTGTTTATGCTATGCACCCAGGAAGTACAAAGATGTATCATGATCTGAAACTTCAGTATTGGTGGCCTGGTATGAAGAAGGACATAGCTGACTATGTGACTAAATGCTTGACATGTCAGCAAATCAAGGCAGAGCATCAAGTTCTATCGGGTTTGTAACACCCTCCCGGTAGCAACTCCGTACATTCTACTGTTCCGGTGACCGGTGTCAGTCCGGACAGCTAGAACGTCCTAAAAAATATTTAAACTAAAGTCAAGAACCAAAATTAACTCAAATATTAATAAGAAAAATTTAGGAAAAATTTTAGAAATAAAATACAACCAAGTCAAATGAGCAGGTGCCCAAGCGATGGGTAACCCAGAGGGAAGTTGCGGTTCTCGCAACGAGGAGCCCTAGACCCGGGAAAAAATTCATAAAATAATTTTTGGGACTCCAGAGAAGGGTCATTGAGGTTCCTATGGCATTAGAATGCCAAGAAAATATTCAGAAAAATTTTACAATCGGTACAAATAATTTTGACCCGTTAAGCCAAACGGAGGGCATTTTGGTAATTTCGCCTTCAGAGACGATTTTTGGCCGGCTTGTCCAGTTGAGTAAATAATTATTATGACATAAAATATGAATTAATATTGATGAAAAATTAATTGAAAGTTAGTAGAAAAGAAAAGAAAAGAAAATGCAATAAAATGCCAAATATGACATATTGTGATGTCATTTAAAAAGCTTCCTCCAATCACAATTAAACAACCCTTTAATTAACTAATAAAAGAGACCAAAGGAGACCAAAAATTCTGGTCATCTTCTTCTTCTTCTTCAGCCAAAACGTGACCTCCCCTTTTCCATAACCCTCCATGAAAGTTTCCTTTAATTTCTTCCATTTCCCATGAAATTCCACTACTAAACCCTAAGTCACCTTCACTAAAACTTGTCCCCACATCACAAGGCAACTCTAGGCAGCCACAAAGAGGATAAATTCTAGAGTTTTCACAAGCTCAATAAGTTGAGCAAAGAGGTTAGTGCTTAATTATGCATGTATATCTCTTGTTCCATGTTAAGGACTTAAAAATGAGTATGAAATTGTGGATTAAATGAATGAAACTTATGGGTATGTATGCCATGGATTTCGGCTGCCCTAAGGAAGGAATAGGATTGAGTGTTTGTGATGGACTTGGAGTGAACTAGAAACCATGTTTAAAGTGTATAAATATAAGGATAATGAACTAGTAGTTAATTAAGGTAAGTTGTGAAAATTCATAATGGGAATTAGGGTTTTAAGGGTGAAAATTGGACTTGGCATTTGAATTGATTAATGGAAATTCTAGTGGTCAATTAGTGACCATTTAAGGCAAGTTAATCATAATTTGAAGTGAGTTAATGCATGGCAAAGTGAATGTGTAGGCTGCCTAAAGACAAAGAAAGAAGGTGATCAAATTTCAGTCCACTTGGACTGCCATATCTTTGGCTGTGTTGGTCCAATTGGTGTTTGGCCAATTGGACATGAAACTAGGCTTATAATGGCACATTTTTGCTGAAGAAACCATGCCCAAAAGACCAAAGAAAGTGGACCAAAAGTTGGCCCCAATCCGGATACCCTGCAACAGCACCTGCAGAAATGACCAAATGAACAGTAACTGTTCATTTGGCCATAACTCACTGTAGATAAGATCAATTGACCTGAAATTTTTACAGAAACAATTTAAGATATAGACAAACAACTTTCATGAAGAAACCTACCCTAAATTATGACCAGAAACTAACCCAAATGGCAGTGGCAGTCACTATTCATGTTACAGTAGATATGGTAATTTCCGCAGAATGGAAATCCGGTCAGCTGTGGTTTTTGGACCATATCTGGAGCTACAAAACTCCAAATGGAGTGATTCAAAAAAGGAAATTCAACTAGAAAAAATAAGGAACAACTTTCATGTATGCCATTTTTTCAAATTCCCACTGCAACAGTGCTTAATGGAATAGTAAAGTTAAGCTTCACAAACTGAAAATTCTGCTTCCCTTGGTTTAAACTTAGAAATGGTAATAGTAATCAATTCCAACAAGTTTTAAATACAAAATGTGGTATGTTTGGGGTGTTAAAACCAATACACCTATTTTCTATCCAAAAGTCAACATTTTTGTTGACCAATGAGGTGAATAGTGACACCAAAACTTGAAATTCAAAATTTGAAAAATTTAAAAGTATCAAATGCCCTAGTATACCTAACTAGATTGGTTTGGATAGTTTGGCATGCCAATAGGGTATTGTTTTAGCAGTACTGCAAAAGGAAAGGCTTTGTGCCTGTATTCATGGCTTTTATGCCCGATTATGTGATATCATAGCTTTTAGCTATATTGACTGCATACGTGGTTGACGTTCTGCGTCCCATGGTATGACGGGCCGAGGCACCGCGGTGCCCAGTGCCAACGACCCGTTATCCAGTCCAGTCATCCAGTATAGGTTACTTGGGCAACCAAATGAATGGAAAAGTATAACTGTGAACTGATTATTAAAGAAAATACGAAAATTAAGTATCAGGAATGATTACAAAAATACAAGGAAGCTCAAGATCATGAAAAAAAAAAATAATTAACGAAATGCATGAAGAAGTTAATATCATAAAACATGATTAGCCCTCGACTAAACAATAAGTTAGTAATTACTCATTTCTTATGAACACAATAGCAAGGAAATTATTATTTTTATTTGCATATTATATTTTCTTGTATTATTGGCACCACTAAGCTTTATGCTTAGCGCGTCGCTTTTGCAACGCTGTAGGTAATCAAGATTTGGACAGAGGGCCCAGAGACCACGATTCGGTAAGGCGGTTCACGATTCAGATAGTGTTCGTGTCACCTCACCGTCTACAGTGCATTGGTAGGACACTAGGCTTCATTTTGGTATTTTGTAATTGATTTTTATTTTCCTTTGTGTAAATGAAACTTATGTAATGTATTTTGATTTTCATGTAAATAATGCAAAATTGTGTTTGTAAATGGAAAAGTGAATATTGATCTGTGACTGTTACATGACTATCAAATGTGATGAATGATTGAGAAACGAATGGTTGAAAAATATTGAGATTTTGATATTGGAGTTTGTGAATAGATGAATATGATTATTAGAAGTGTTTTTCACAGGTTCTGAAGAACTGTTTTCTCCATTTTTAGCCGGTACTCTGCCGGATTTTCTTTAAAATTTTCAGAACCTCAAATAAATTACAATTTCAATAAATGAATTATATTTCACAAGTTATATTCAAAACTACGATAAAAATGAATTAAGATAAAACAGAGTGCTCTGGCACACTGAGTGGCATAACTTGCTCGGCTACACTGTAGTCGGGTAAGGGGTGTCACAGGGTTTTCTACACCCTATACGCATACCTGAATGGAAATGGGATCAAGTCACCATGAATTTTGTAAGTGGTCTACCTCTCACCCCGAAGAAACATGATGTAGTATGGGTGATAGTAGATAGATTAACGAAGTCAGCACACTTTCTGCCATTTAGGACTGACTACTCACTGGAGAAGTTAGCAGAATTGTATATCAGTGAGATAGTTAGACTGTATGGAATTCCACTTTCCATCATATCTGATCGAGACCCAAGGTTTACATCGAGATTCTGGAAGAAGTTGCATGAATCCTTGAGTACACAACTCCACTTCAGCACAGCTTTCCATCCTCGGACGGATGGGCAATCAGAAAAAGTAATCCAGGTAAACAATTGAATCAATTGAATTAATACAAATATTGAACTAAAATGATAACAATAACATGAAATATATGTCAGGTTCTTGAGGATATGCTGAGGAGTTGTGTTATTGAGTTTGAGGGAAGTTGGGATAGATACCTCTCACTGGCAGAATTTGCATACAACAATAGCTACCAAGCTAGTATTCAAATGGCCCCGTATGAAGCATTGTATGGGAGAAAATGTAGAACTCCAGTGTGCTGGACTGAATTGGGCGAAGACAAACTGGTAGGCCCAGACTTAGTGAAACAGACTGAAGAGAAGGTAAAATAAATCAAAGCCAATCTAAAGGTTGCCTCAGACAGACAGAAATCCTATGCCGACTTGAAGAGAAAAGAAATAGTATATGCGGTTGGCGACAAAGTGTTTCTCAAGGTGTCACCATGGAAGAAGGCACTGAGGTTTGGAAGAAAATGTAAGTTAAGCCCTAGGTTCATTGGCCCATATGAAATCATTGAACGTGTGGGTCCAGTGGCCTATAGGCTAGCTTTACCACCAGAGCTGGACAAGATCCACAATGTGTTCCACGTATCTATGCTAAGAAGATACCGCTCAGATCCTTCACATGTCATCTCCATGGAAGAAATTGAAGTACAACCGGATTTGACATATGAAGAAGAACCCATACGGATCCTGGCTCAGGAAGTGAAAGAGTTGAGGAATAAGCAGATTCCACTGGTAAAAGTGCTTTGGAGGCACCCCAACACCGAGGAGGCAACTTAGGAAAATGAAGAGACGATGAGGCAACAGTTCCCTCAACTGTTTGCATCAGGTAAATTTCGAGGACGAAATTTAAATTAGAGGGCAAGAGTTGTAACACCCTCCCTACAGCAACTCCGTACATTCGACTGTTCCGGTGACAAGTGTCGGTTCGGACAGCTAGAATGTCTAGAAAAATATTTAAACTAAAGTGAAGAACCAAAATTAACTCAAATATTAATAAGAAAAATTTAGGAAAAATTTTAGAAATAAAATACAACCAAGTTAAATGAGCCGGTGCCCTAACGATGGGTAACCTAGTGAGAAGTTGCGGTTCTCGCAACTAGGAGCCCTAGACCTGAGGAAAAAATTATAAAATAATTATTGAGACTCCAGAGAAGGGTCATTGAGGTTCCTATGGCATTAGAATGCCAAGAAAATATTTAGAAAAATTTTTCAATCGGTATAGACAATTTTGACCCGTTAAGCCAAACAGAGGGCATTTTGGTCATTTCACCTTCAGAGACGATTTTTGGCTGACTTGTCCAGTTAAGTAAACAATTATTATGATCTAAAATATGAATAAACATTACTAAAAATTAAATTAAAAATGAGTAGAGATGAAAAGAAAAGAAAATGAAAGAAAATACCTAATAATGACATCATGTGATGTCATTAAAAACCTATCAATCAATCACAATTTGTTAAACTCATTAAAAGAGATAAAAGAGACCAAAAAATTGAAAAACCAATCTGCATCTTCAACCTTTGGGCAGCCAAAAACGTTGAGAGAGACAGAGAGAGAAGAGGTTCCACCATTAAAGCTCCCTTAAGCTTCATTTCCCACTTCAATTCACCTTAAAAACTTATCCTCCCTTGACTAAAAATTTCCCTTACCACTAGAGCAAGACTTGGGCAGCAATTAGAAGAAGAGAAAGTGGAAGAAAGTGAGGGAACAAGCTTAGAAAATCACCAAAGAGGTTAGTGAAGGAACGGAAGCGTGAAAAACACAAGATTATACCATTGAATTCAAAAAAATTTAGCCTAGGGTCACATGCACCATGCAAGATTTATTTTTATCTATTTGATTTCAATGATAAACAACATATTAAAACTCTTTTAATATGATTTTGGATCTGTATTTGCCATTTAAGATTTTAAAATTAATCAGATTAATTTTAGAACCCTAGATTAAATCAAGAACGATTACACTAACCTCTTGATGCACTGCAAATGTTCGCGCTTTGAGATTCGTCTTGTGACACCAAATGTTGTCCCTCTAGCTTGTCCACACCAAGAACACCTATGGCAGCCCTTGAACAGCCTCTAAAGCTTTTTCTATTAATTAGAAATTCAAGTTCTGCCTTTTAAGAGATTAGAGATGTAAACAGGACACTAGAAACAATTTCTAGTGTTCTTAATTCAAGAGATTGATGGCTAATCTCTTTGAATTGATGAGAGATGAAGAGAAATAGCTGGAGAGGCTCAAAGTGGCGTGACAAATGAGAGGAGAGGCTGCTGGTTATTTTTTCTTTTCATAACCACACTTAAATAGCTAGGTTAACACATTAAACCCTAGCCACATGTCACCTTTGATTAGCTCTAGGTTTAAGTGACCCAATCACATTGTGCCAAGTGTCAAACCTATATTTAATCTTGATTTTAATCATCTTACATGATTAAAAAAACATTTGGCAAGCTTATGTGTAATCCCATGTGTCACCATCTCATGGTGCCACGTGTCACACTGTGAAATGACCAAAATGCCCTTGTGTCTTAATTTTGAGTTCTTAACCCAAAATAATTATTTTCTTCTTCTAATTAATTTATATCAAATATAAATTAATTAATTAATCTCTATTAATTAATTTCTCATCAATTAAATTCATATTTAAACACTTTAAATATAAATTTAATTTATACTACACATTCAATAATCTAGATTTGGTTTCAAGTCATGCTAGGGACTTTGCAATTTAATTGCAAACCAAACCTATTTAATTAATCAATTAAACTCTTTAATTAATTAATTAAATCATATTTAAATAGGTGATAACTTGTGTATGTGTGTGACTTACTAGGCTCATCACTAATTGGCAATGAGACATGATATCAACTCTTAATATCATCGTAACTCTTTCTTACCATAAATGATTTCTCTAAATTATTTTATGAACCTCATAGACCATGGTTAACACCTAGCATAGCATGCCATGGCCACCCAATTAGTAATAAGATTTACCTTAAATGAACCTATAATCATATGTTACCATGCACTAGAATCTCTCTTATACAAAATCCCAACTAAAGCGGGAGTCATGGTTTATGTCAAAATCCATTTGCTATGAATATTATGTTCTCTTTTAATTCCAGTTCTTGATTAAAAGATTTTTCTCATCGAAACTCTTTCTCAATAAATCTATCTGTCTGCCAGAACTTGAAACATCAAGAACAATTAAATGAACATAGGATTTTATCTCTATTTACTTAGAGGAACAGATTCCATCTTGATCAACACCTACCTCCATATATAACGAGCCTGAGCCAACACATGCCCATATACCCATACATAGTACAAGTATGAAAGCAGTATCAAACTCAAACTACCTATATACAAGATAACTGTGCTATCTCAGGTCTAAAGATTATATGCACTGATATGATTTATGACAAAACATTGACAAGAGTAAATTCCATGTGCTTGTCATAAGTGTCACTGGTTCGGCCTACTTATCATTTATAAGTGCCTATCATATTTGTTATATGGCATGAGACTCACCATTCCATCTTATTTATATCTCATATAAATAACTTGGGAACAAACATGAATACAATCTTTCTGGATAAGTCATGTCCTTATTATGAAGTATCCTCGATTGTGAACCTATTTATGATACTTTGTGCTAGAAATATTGTCACTCATATTCTTAACAACTTAAGAATAATATTTCTAACAAAATATCAATGGACCTTTTCTATTACACATAAATATATTATGTAAACGGAAAAGTGGAAATGCCTTTTATTAATAAAATTATGTACAAGATACATACTAAATGATATGCTCTAAGGCATACTACTAACAATCTCCCACTAGCACTAGAGCCATTCATTACAATATCTTAGACCTATCTTCTCAAGATGTCGGTCTAACTGAGTCTGTGACATAGGCTTAGTGAATGGATCAGCTGGATTTTCAGCTGATGCTATTTTCTGCATGGCTACATCGCCTTGCACAACTATTTCTCTGATAATGTGGTAGCGCCTTTCTATGTGTTTGGATTTCTGGTGAGACCTTGGTTCCTTAGCCTGTATGACTGCTCCATTATTGTCACAGTGTAGTGAAACTACTGTAAGTTCTGTCACGAACTTCTTTATCCAAATGACTTTTTGCAAAGATTCGATGCAAAGAATATACTCACCTCGAGTGGAATCTGCAATGTGCTCGCTTTGGAACTCTTCCAACCGATCGCACCTCCATTACAAATGAACACATATCCAGAGGTAGACTTTCTATCATCGATATCTGATTGGAAGTCAGAATCAGTATAACCATCTAATTGCAAGTCTCCACCTCCATAAATCAAGAATAAATCCTTAGTTCTTCTCAAGTACTTAAGGATATTCTTGACTGCTATCCAATGTTCTAAACCTGGATTGGATTGATACCTGCTAGTCAAACTAACAGCATATGCGATATCTAGCCTAGTACACAACATTGCATACATTAAACTTCCAATAGCCGAAGCATATGGAATCCTGGCCATCTTATCTCTTTCTTCGGGTGTCTTTGGAGACATCTCTTTAGAAAGATGGATACCATGTCTTACTGGTAACAATCCTCTCTTGGAATCAAGCATGTTAAACCTCTTTAACACCTTTTCCAAGTATAGACTTTGGGATAAACCTATTATTCTTTTCGCTCTATCTCTATAGATGCGAATCCCAAGAATATAGGTTGCCTCCCCTAAGTCTTTCATGGAGAATGTATTTGACAACCATACCTTTATAGTTGTCAACATACCTGTGTCATTACCTATCAACAGTATGTTATCCACATATAAGACAAGGAAAGTGATAGCTCTGTCACTAACCTTCTTACATACACATGGCTCATCCTCATTTTTGATAAAACCAAAGGATTTAATGGCTTCATCAAAACAGATGTTCCAACTCCTCGAAGCTTGTTTCAACCCATAAATGGATCGCTTTAGCTTGCATACCTTGGAACCATCTTGGGATTCAAATCCCCTAGGTTGTTCCATGAAAATGTTTTCTTCAATGTATCCATTGAGAAAAGGTGCTTTGACATCCATCTGCCAAATCTCATAATCATAGTATGCAGCTATTGCTAATAAAATCCTAATTGATTTAAGCATGGCAACAGGCGAGAAAGTCTCCTCATAGTCTATTCCTTGCCTTTGGCGAAACCCTTTCGCTACTAGCCTTGCCTTATAGGTCTCGACCTTTCCATCAGAACCAATTTTCTTCTTCAAAACCCATTTGTTCCCTATAGGTACAATACCTTCAGGTGGGTCAACAAGATCCCAAACTTGATTCTTATACATGGAATCAATCTCGGATTTCATAGCATCAATCCATTTTGAAGAGTCTATATCTGATATAGCTTCTTCATAGGTAAGTGGATCATCTCCATGATCTACTTCTTCATGAGTAGACAACTCTTGTTCTTCTTCATGAAGAAAACCATATCTCACTGGTGGGTGAGATACCCTGGTTGTTCTACGAGGAACAGCTGTAGATGTTTCATCAATGGGTATAGGTTGACTAGATGGATTTATATCCATCTGATCTGTTGGTTGGTCAGAATTCTCCAATTCTAACTCTAGTTGCCTTCCTTTGCCTCCTTCTTGAACAAACTGTTGTTCAAGAAATGTGGCATCTCTACTTATCACAACCTTTTGTGAAGTAGGCAAATAAAAATAATATCCAAAACTATCTTTTGGATATCCAACAAATCAACATTTTTACGATCCGGTCTCCAATTTATCGGTGTTGACTTTTGATATAAGTCGGACAACCCCAAATCTTAACATGCTTTAGACTTGGTTTTCTTCCATGCCATATCTCATAAGGTGTGGAAGAAACTGATTTTGATGGAATCCTATTCAGAATATACAAAGCTGATTCTAATGCAAATCCCCAAAAGAAGATTGGCATATCAGTATAGCTCATCATACTACGTACCATATCCAATAGGGTATGATTTCTCCTTTCAGATACACCATTCAGTTGTGGCGTTCCTAGAGGAGTCAGCTGAGAAACAATGCCATGCTCTCTCAAGTATTCATCAAATTCAGTACTCAAATATTCACCTCCACGATCTGATCGAAGAGCTTTAATACTTTTTCCTGTTTGATTTTCTACTTCAGATTTAAATTCCTTAAACTTTTCAAAGGATTCATGTTTGTATTTCATCAAATATAAATACCCAAACCTTGATTTATCATCAGTAAAGGTAATAAAATAATGAAAGCCCCCTCTAGCCATTTCTTTAAACGGACCACATACATCACTATGTATTAATTCCAAAATATTTTCAGCTCTTAGCCCTTGTCCAACAAAGGGTGATCTAGTCAATTTGCCTTGAAGGCAAGATTCACAAGTTGGAGTAGGCTCAGAGCCCAATGAGGATAGAATCCCCATTTTCTCCAATTTTGCAATCCTATCTTCTGCAACATGACATAACCTTAAGTGCCAAATATATTTTGAACTTGAGTTGGTTTTCACCATGGCATTGTATTCTTTTAGATCACTTGCATTCAATTTGTGTTTGTCATTATTATCCAAATAATAAAGACCATCATTCATATAACCCGAACCAACATATTTATTTCCAAAATAAATATTGCAAACATCATCTGTGAACTGAAATTCATAGCCATTTCTAGTCAAACTAGATATAGAAATGATGTTCTTAAAAGCATCAGGTACATATAAAATATTATCCAAACACAAAACATGTCCAAACATGTAAAAAGATTTAGATCCTATGGCTAAAGCTTCAACAGTTGAGCCATTGCCAATCCGGACTCTAATATCTTGAGAACGCAAGCTGCTACTATTTGCTAGTTCCTGCATATCATTAGAAATGTGAGAACTGGCACCAGTATCTAAAACCCAAGCTGTAGATGAACTATGTGTAACACCCTCCCGGTAACCACTCCGTACATTCTACTGTTCCGGTGACCGGTGTCGGTCCGGACAGCTAGAACGTCCGGAAAAATATTAAAATTAAAGTTGGGAACCATAATTAACTCAAATATTAATAAGAAACACTTAGTAAAAATTTTAGAAATAAAATACAACCAAGCAAAACGAGCCGATGCCCAAGCGATGGGTAATTGGAGGGAAGTTGCGGTTCTAGCAACGAGGAGCCCTAGACCCAGGGGAAAAATTATAAAATAATTTTTGGGACTCCAGAGAAGGGTAATTGAGGTTCCCATGGCATTAGAATGCCAAGAAAATACCTAGAAAAATTTTTCAATCGATATAGACAATTTTGACCCGTTAAGCCAAACGGAGGGCATTTTGGTCATTTCGCCTTCAGAGGTGATTTTTGGCCGACTTGTCCAGTTGAGTAAATAATTAATATGACATAAAATATGAATTAATGTTGATGAAAATTTTATAAAAAATGAGAAATGAAAATAAGAAAACAAAAGTAAGAAGAAAAGTAAGTAAATGGGAATTATGATGTCATTAAGAAAAACTATGACCAATCAAAATTTAGCCATTATTTGACTAACTAATAAAGAGATAAAAGAAGACCTAAACAATTAAAAAACCAGCTGCTTTCTTCTTCTTCTTCTTCCTTAAAAACGTGATCCTCTCTTCTTCCTCCCTCCATGAAAATTTTCTTTCATTACCTCCATTTCCCATGAGTTTCCACCACTAAACCCTAACCCCTTTCATTAAACCTTGACCATATCACTTGGAGAAGCTTTTGGCAGCCAAGGAAAGGAAGAAAAGTGAGGTTTAGGGCTTTGGAAATTCTGCCCAAACAAGGTTAGTGCATTTATACCCATTAAACTCTTTATTTCCATGATTTTGGACTTGAACTTAGTAAGATTTATAGTTTAAATGAACAAAAAAACCTATGGGTATGAACACTTCAATTTCGGCATCCCTAAGAAGAAACAATAAGGGAGTGTTTTGAATGTTTTTTTAATGGACTTAGCATGAGTTGGAGATTGTATTTAAGTTATATATTTACATAGATGTTGAACTAGGGTGCTAATGGAGGGTTATGGGTAAATTGCCTTGGATACTAGGGTTTTGAAGCATGAAAAAGTGACTTGGCTGACCAACCTATTAAAGAACACTCTAATGGTCAATAAGTGACCATTTTGGATATGTTGACCATAAATGGGACTGAAAAATGGTGGGGCAAAGTCAAGGTATAAATCGCCCTATGATGACAGCATAGGGACTGAAAATTCAGTCCCTTTGCACTGCCATAACTTGGGCTGTGTTAGTCCAATTGATGTTTGGCCAATTGGACATGAAACTAGGCTTATAATGGCACATTTTTGCTGAAGAAACCATGCCCAAAAGACCAAAGCAAGAGGACCAAAACTTGGCCCCAATCCAGAACCCTGAAACTGCCTCTGCAGAATTGACCAAATGAACAGTTTTTGACCATAACTCACTGTAGATTTGGTCAATTGGCCTGAAATTTTTACAGCAACAATTTAAGACATAGAAAAACAACTTTCATGAAGGAACCTACCCCAAATTATGGCCATAACCCATTCAACCAAGTGACTCAAGTTACTGTTCATGCACTGTAGATATGGTAAAATTTCTGCAGAATGCATATCCGGACAGCTTGGGTTTTTGAGCCATATCTAGAGCTACAAAACTCCAAATGGAGTGATTCAAAAAAGGAAATTCAACTAGACAAAATAAGGAACAACTTTCATGTTTTACATTTCTTCAAATTCCAACAGTAACAGTGTCCAATGGAACAGTAAAGTTGACTCACCAAAACTGAAATTTTCTGCTTGTGTGGGTTACACTTTGAAATGGTATTAACACTTAATGCCAACAAGTTTTAAACACCAAATGTGGTATGTTGGGAGTGCCAAAGGCAATGTACACATTTTTATTCCAAAAGTCAACATTTTTGTTGACCAATGATGAATAGTGACACCAAAAAAGTTGAAATTCACAAATTGACAAATTTAAGAGTTTCAAATGCCCTAGTATACCTAACAAGATTGGTTTGGATAGTTTGGCATGCCAATAGGGTTCAGTTAGCAGTACTGCACATGGCAAAAATGCCATTCTGATTTCATGGCTTTTAGCCATTCTGACTTTGCATTGAGACTTGGCCTTGTGCACGATATTATTCTGACTTGTTAGCCGCATTTGCACCGGAGATGCATATGTGACCGATGGTGTGACGGCCGAGGTACTAGGTACCCAGTGCCAGTTTACCCGTTATCCAGTCCAGTCGTCTAGTGTAGGTTACTTGGGGCAACCAAATGAATAAAAGTGAACAACGTTAATGAAACAATGAATATATCAATACCAAACAAAGAAAGCATACACATTCTATACACATTTATTTTCTTGCTATTTTCTTTTATTATATTATTGCACCACTAAGCATTATTGCTTAGCGCGTTGCTTTTGCCACGCGTAGGTACTGGAGATCCCGATCGGGAGCCCAGTAGACCACAGACTGGGTGAGTCCATCCGGCAGTTCTGCTCAGTGTCCGTGTCACCTCGTCACCTGCAGTGCATTGGTAGGACACTAGTGTCATTTTGTCATTTTGTAATTAACTTTTTATTTTCTCATATGTATTTGGGATTTATGTAATGTATTTTGAGGTTCATGTAAATAATAAAGATTTTTGGTCATGTATGGTATTAAATTGAGCATTTAATGGTTGTTTATATATGAGAACCCTGAGAAAGGGATGTTTTGAGAAATGAAAAGGTTGTTGAGACCTGAAATTGACAAATTATTGAGATATTGATATTGAGTTTTATTGATGATATTGGAGTTGAGAATGAATGAAATTGTATATTAGAAGTGTTTTTAACAGGTTCCGAAGAACTGTTTTCTCCATTTTTAGCCGGTACTCCGCCGGATTTTCTTTAAAATCTTCGGAACCTCAAATGAATAATACTTTTGATAAATGGTTAAAATAAATCAAATTTCATAAATTAACTTCAAAAGCATGACACAAATTAAGTAAGGTATATTAGAGTGTGCCAGTACACCGTGTGGCATTACTTACTCGGGTATACTGTACACGGGTAAGGGGTGTCACATTTAGTGGTATCAGAGCACGGTTTAGGCGTTTCTGGGCCTAGATTGAGTCCATACCATGCATTGCATTTTGTAAGAGTCGAGGTGACACTAACGCAGATCTGCTTATCTTTCTTATTTTGAATAGGATATGGATCCTTCATCTCAGAGAGCCGTTGAGGAGGAAGTGGAGAGTCATGCTCCACCTGCAGTAGCTGAGACTGGGGGCATGAGAGAATCTGCTCCGCCAGCTCAAGCAGAGCCTGCTCAGCCTCCACAGGCCATGTTCCAACAAATGGCCGACTTTTTTAGACAAATGGCCGGGGTAATGCCAGCACCACCACCACCACCACCAGCTCCACAGCAGAAATCACACCTGGAAAGACTAAGGAAGTTTGGAGCTGTGGACTTCTATGGTAAGAGAGAAGATGACTCTGTTGCAGCCGAGAATTGGTTGAACAGAACGGGCAGAGTCTTGAAACAACTCCACTGCACCCCTGAGCAAAATCTAGAAGCTGCTATCTCTTTACTGCAAGACGATGCATATGAGTGGTGGGACACTGTGTCCAGTGAAGTGCACTAAGTCAGAATTTGGGATTTCTTTCTCTCGAATTCAAGAAGAAGTATGTGGGTACTGTATATTTGGAAGAGAGAAGAAGGGAATTCATTAACTCGAGGCAGAGCTTGTTATCGGGCTGAATATGAGAAGGAATTCGTAAGATTAAGCCGTTATGGAAGGGAGATAGTCCCTAATGAAGCTGAAAGGTGCAAGAGATTTGAAGAGGGACTAAATGATAACATCAAGATCCAGCTCACTGCCTTGGGAATCACAGAATTTACCAAATTAGTGGAAGCGGCAATAAAGGTTGAAAAAGTAAGAATTAGTGAGTGGACTAGAAGAGAGAGACAGAAGAGGGACCGGTCACGAGTTCAGCTCTGCATCGTGGAAGAAGTTCAAGGGTCCTCCCGCACAAAGTTCAGCTCACCCACGTGATCGTGGTCACCTCGGGGCCCAGCCACGCTCACCCCTAGGAGAGGTCACCCACACCATCGGTGGCAGCTCTCCAGTGGATGGGGTTCAGGGACCAGCCCTCAAAGATCTTCTCGCGTGTCCACACCGAGTAAAATGGCATAAGGGGGAGTGTTAGAGAGTGACTGGTGCTTGCTTGAGATGTGGGTCGACAGAACATCAACTGAGGAACTGCCCAAGCAGAACTACTACACCGCTCCAACACAAGCGCATGCACCGCTCCCGCACCACCAAGGGGTAGAAGGTCCGTAAATCCAAGCCGTGGGACCATCTCGAGGCCCGCATCGAGCCGCCAGAGAGGCGGATAATGCACCACCTGCCGTAAATTATTCCTTGAGAGCTCGGGAGGAGCAAGATGCCCTGCACGCCATCGTGGGTACGTTCTCCTCTACAATACTCCTGTGCATGCATTGGTGGATCCAGATCCACACATTCCTACATTTGCATCAACTTACCCGTAGAAAGGGGGATACTAGTAGGGAGAGTGACCAAGACATTCGGTCACTAATCCATTGGGCCACGCAGTAGTGGTGAATAAGGTATACAAAGGTTGCCCGTTAAGGATTCAAGGGTATGAATTCTTGGCGACTTGATTGAGTTGCCTTTCCATGAGTTTGACGTGATTTTGGGAATGGACGTTGTCACGTCATCGTGCAATAGTTGATTGCAAATTGAAGAGAATTTCTAAAAACTTCAGAGGGTAATGAGATCACGCTTGTGGGGAAAGGATGATTTCTTGTCCAATGTCATCTCAAATGATTGCAAGAAGAATGATGAGAAAAGGCTGTGAAGCCTACCTAGCACATGTGGTGGATACTAGGCAGGCTAAGCCAAACCTGAGTGACATACCCACAGTGAGAGACTTCCCAGAAGTATTTCCTGAAGAGTTGTCTGGTTTGCCACTAGAAAGGGAAGTCGAATTTGCTATTGAGACACTGCCGGGTACAGCACCCATTTCCATTGCTCCTTATAGGATGGCACCCACGGAATTGAGGGAGTTGAAAACTCAGTTGCAAGAGTTGCTTGATAAGGGGTTCATACGCCCCAGTGTGTCACCATGGGGAGCTCCAGTGCTGTTTGTGAAAAAGAAGGATGGGACATTGAGACTATGCATCGACACGGCAGCTTGAATAAAGTGATCGTGAAGAACAAATATCCGTTGCCAGTGATTGATGATCCGCTTGATCAGTTGAAAGTAGCAGTAGTATTTTCTAAGATTGATCTCAGATCAGGGTATCATCAGCTGAGGGTGAAGGATGTAGATGTGCCAAAGACTGCATTCAGGACCCGATATGGGCATTATGAGTTCTTAGTGATGCCCTTTGGCCTAACAAATGCACCAGCGGCATTCATGGATCTTATGAACTGTATCTTCCATCCATACTTAGATCGGTTCGTAGTGGTCTTTATTGATGATATTTTGGTGTATTCTAAGACCAGGGAAGAACATGATGAGCATTTGAGGATTGTTCTGCAAACCCTGCGGGAAAAGAAGCTGTATGCTAAGTTGTCCAAGTGTGACTTTTGGCTGAATGAGATTGCATTCCTTGGACACATAGTGTCAGCTGATGGGATTAGGGTGGATCCCAAGAAAATAGAAGCAGTGATGGAATGGAAACCTCCCAGAAACACAACTGAGGTCAGAAGCTTCTTGGGGCTAGCTGGGTATTACAGAAGATTTGTGAAGGGATTTTCCCTAATAGCTGCTCCAATGACCAAGTTGTTACACAAGAATGTCAGATTTGACTGGAATGACAAGTGTCAGACCAGTTTTGAGAAATTGAAGGCTATGTTGACAGAGGCACCAGTGTTAACATAGCCAGTGTCCGGAAAGGACTTTGTGGTCTATAGTGATGCCTCACATAATGGGTTAGGGTGTGTATTGATGCAAGAGGGGAAGGTGGTCGCCTATGCCTCCAGGCAGTTGAGGCCACACGAACAGAACTACCCTACCCATGATCTAGAGCTTGCAGCAATTATCTTCGCACTGAAGATATGGAGGCATTACTTGTATGGTGAAAAGTGCTACATTTACACAGACCACAAGAGCCTGAAATATTTGCCAACCCAGAAGGAGCTCAACCTTAGACAGAGGCGATGGATTGAGTTCCTGAAGGACTATGACTGTGTAATTGACTACCATCCTGGGAAGGCAAATGTAGTTGCTGATGCTTTGAGCAGAAAGTCCATCACAGCTTTGAGATCACTGAATGCCCGTCTAACCTTGATTCGAGATGGAGCTATTTTGGCTGAGTTGCAAGTAAGGCCAAACCTGCTACAGCAGATACTAGATGGGCAAAAGGTAGATGAGAAGTTAATGGCTATTATGAGCAAGGTCTCAGAGGGAAAAGCAACTGATTATGTGATGAAAGCAGATGGGTGTCTGTATTACAAAGGAAGACTGTGTGTACCAGATAATGGGGAATTGAAGACCAGTATTCTAAAAGAGGCACACACCAGTGTGTATGCTATGCACCCAGGAAGTACAAAGATGTATCATGATCCAAGCTTGATTGGTGGCTGGTATGAAAAAGGACATAGCCGACTATGTGACTAAATGCTTGACATGTCGCAAAGTCAAGGCAGAACATCAAGTTCCATCGGGTTTGCTACACCTATACGCATACCGAATGGAAATGGGATCGGTCACCATGGATTTTGTAAGTGGCCTACCTCTCACCCTAAGAAGCATGATGCAAAGATGGGTGATAGTTGATAGATTGACAAAGTCAAGACACTTTCTCGCGATTAGGACCGACTACTCACTAGAGAGGTTAGCGTAATTGTATATTAGTGAGATAGTTAGGCGCATGGAATTCCACTTTCCATCATATCCGATCGAGACCCAAGGTTTACATCGAGATTACGGAAGAAGTTGCATGAATCCTTGGGTACACAACTCCATTTCAAGCCTGACTTTCCATCCTCGACGGATGGGCAATCCGAAAGAGTAATCGGGTAAACAATTGAAACCCATGAAATTGATACAAATATTGAACTAAAATGATGACAATAACACGAAATATATGTCAGTCCTTGAGGATATCCGAGGAGTTGTGTCATTGAGTTTGAGGAAGTTGGGATAGATATCTCCCATTGGCGAGTCGCATACAACAATAGCTATCAAGCTAGCATCCAAATGGCCCCATATGAAGTAATCGTATGGGAGAAAATGTAGAACTCAGGTGTCTTTGGACTGAATTGGCGAAGACAAGCGGTAGGGCTGGACACAGTGAAACAGTGAGGAGAAGGTGAAATCAATCAAAGCCAACTTAAAGGTTGCCTCGCATGCATGTAAATCTTATGCCGACCTGAAGAGAAAATAAATAGAATATGTGGTTGGCGACAAGGTGTTCCTCAAGGTGTCACCATGGAAGAAAGTATTGAGGTTTGGAAGGAAAGGTAAGTTAAGCCCTAGGTTCATTGGCCCATATGAAGTCATTGAACGTGTGGGTCCAGTAGCCTATAGGCTAGCTTTACCACCAGAGCTGGACAAGATCCATAATGTGTTTCACGTATCCATGCTCAGGAGATACCGCTCAGATCCTTCACATGTCATCTCCAGAGAAGAAATTGAAATACGGCCGGATTTGACATATGAAGAAGAACCTCTACGGATCTTGGCTCGGGAAGTGAAAGAGTTGAGAAACAAGCAAATTCCATTGGTGAAAGTGCTTTGGAGGCACCACAACACCGAGGAGGCAACTTGGGAAAGTGAAGAGTCGATGAGGCAACAGTTCCCTCAACTGTTTGCATCAGGTAAATTTCGAGAACGAAATTTAAATTAGAGGGGAAGAGTTGTAACACCCTCCCGGTAACCACTCCGTATATTCTACTGTTCCGGTGACCGGTGTCGGTCCGGACAGCTGGAACGTCCGGAAAAATATTAAAATTAAAGTCGGGAACCATAATTAACTCAAATATTAATAAGAAACACTTAGTAAAAATTTTAGAAATAAAATACAACCAAGCAAAACGAGCCGGTGCCCAAGCGATGGGTAATCGGAGGGAAGTTGCGGTTCTCGCAACGAGGAGCCCTAGACCCGGGGGAAAAATTATAAAATAATTTTTGGGACTCCATAGAAGGGTAATTGAGGTTCCCATGGCATTAGAATGCCAAGAAAATACCTAGAAAAATTTTTCAATCGGTACAGACAATTTTGACCCGTTAAGCCAAACGGAGGGCATTTTGGTCATTTCGTCTTCAGAGGTGATTTTTGGCCGACTTGTCCAGTTGAGTAAATAATTAATATGACATAAAATATGAATTAATTTTGATGAAAAATTTATTAAAAATGAGAAATGAAAATAAGAAAACAAAAGTAAGAAGAAAAGTAAGTAAATGGGAATTATGATGTCATTAAGAAAAACTATGACCAATCAAAATTTAGCCATTATTTGACTAACTAATAAAGAGATAAAAGAAGACCTAAACAATTAAAAAACCAGCTATTTTCTTCTTCTTCTTCTTCCTTAAAAACGTGATCCTCTCTTCTTCCTCCCTCCATGAAAATTTTCTTTCATTACCTCCATTTCCCATGAGTTTCCACCACTAAACCCTAACCCCTTTCATTAAATCTTGACCATATCACATGGAGAAGCTTTTGGCAGCCAAGGAAAGGAAGAAAAGTGAGGTTTAGGGCTTTGGAAATTCTGCCCAAACAAGGTTAGTGCATTTATACCCATTAAACTCTTTATTTCCATGATTTTGGACTTGAACTTAGTAAGATTTGTAGTTTAAATGAACAAAAAACCTATGGGTATGAACACTTCAATTTCGGCAGCCCTAAGAAGAAACAATAAGGGAGTGTTTTGAATGTTTTTTAATGGACTTAGCATGAGTTGGAGATTGTATTTAAGTTATATATTTACATAGATGTTGAACTAGGGTGCTAATGGAGGGTTATGGGTAAATTGCCTTGGATACTAGGGTTTTGAAGCATGAAAAAGTGACTTGGCTGACCAACCTATTAAAGAACACTCTAATGGTCAATAAGTGACCATTTTGGATATGTTGACCATAAATGGGACTGAAAAATGGTGGGGCAAAGTCAAGGTATAAACTGCCCTATGACAGCAGCATAGGGACTGAAAATTCAGTCCCTTTGCACTGCCATAACTTGGGCTGTGTTAGTCCAATTGATGTTTGGCCAATTGGACATGAAACTAGGCTTATAATGGCACATTTTTGCTGAAGAAACCATGCCCAAAAGACCAAAGCAAGAGGACCAAAACTTGGCCCCAATCCGGAACCCTGAAACTGCCTCTGCAGAATTGACCAAATGAACAGTAACTGTTCATTTGGCCATAACTCACTGTAGATTTGGTCAATTGGCCTGAAATTTTTACAGCAACAAGTTAAGACATAGAAAAACAACTTTCATGAAGGAACCTACCCCAAATTATGGCCATAACCCATTCAACCAAGTGACTCAAGTTACTGTTCATGCACTGTAGATATGGTAAATTTCTACAGAATGCATATCCGGACAGCTTGGGTTTTTGAGCCATATCTGGAGCTACAAAACTCCAAATGGATTGATTCAAAAAAGGAAATTCAACTAGACAAAATAAGGAACAACTTTCATGTTTTACATTTCTTCAAATTCCAACAGTAATAGTGTCCAATGGAACAGTAAAGTTGACTCACCAAAACTGAAATTTTCTGCTTGTGTGGGTTACACTTTGAAATGGTATTAACACTTAATGCCAACAAGTTTTAAACACCAAATGTGGTATGTTGGGAGTGCCAAAGGCAATGTACACATTTTTATTCCAAAAGTCAACATTTTTGTTGACCAATGATGAATAGTGACACTAAAAAAGTTGAAATTCACAAATTGACAAATTTAAGAGTTTCAAATGCCCTAGTATACCTAACAAGATTGGTTTGGATAGTTTGGCATGCCAATAGGGTTGATTAGCAAGATCGCACATGGCAAAAATGCCATTACGTGATTTCATGGCTTTTAGCCATTCGACTTTGCATTGAGACTTGGCCTTGTGCACGATATTATTCTGACTTGTTAGCATTACATTTGCCTGCCGGGAGATGCATATGTGACCGATGGTGTGGCCCGAGGTACTAGGTACCCGGTGCGGTTACCCGTTATCCATCGATCGTCTAGTGTAGGTTACTTGGGGCAACCAAATGAATAAAAGTGAACAACGTTAATGAAACAATGAATATATCAATACCAAACAAAGAAAGCATACACATTCTATACACATTTATTTTCTTGCTATTTTCTTTTATTATATTATTGCACCACTAAGCATTATTGCTTAGCGCGTTGCTTTTGCCACGCGTAGGTACTGGAGATCCCGATTGCGAGCCCAGTAGACCACAGACTGGGTGAGTCCATCCGGCAGTTCTTCTCAGTGTCCGTGTCACCTCGTCACCTGCAGTGCATTGGTAGGACACTAGATGTCATTTTGTCATTTTGTAATTAACTTTTTATTTTCTCATATGTATTTGGGATTTATGTAATGTATTTTGAGGTTCATGTAAATAATAAAGATTTTTGGTCATGTATGGTATTAAATTGAGCATTTAATGGTTGTTTATATATGAGAACCCTGAGAAAGGGATGTTTTGAGAAATGAAAAGGTTGTTGAGACCTGAAATTGACAAATTATTGAGATATTGATATTGAGTTTTATTGATGATATTGGAGTTGAGAATGAATGAAATTGTATATTGGAAGTGTTTTTAACAGGTTCCGAAGAACTATTTTCTCCATTTTTAGCTGGTACTCCGCCGGATTTTCTTTAAAATCTTCGGAACCTCAAATGAATAATACTTTTGATAAATGGTTAAAATAAATCAAATTTCATAAATTAACTTCAAAAGCATGACACAAATTAAGTAAGGTATATTAGAGTGTGCCAGTACACCGTGTGGCATTACTTACTCGGGTATACTGTACACGGGTAAGGGGTGTCACACTATGAGTATCATCATAATCTAAATAACAAGATATGGACATACCTTCCGAAGGTGTATCCTTCTTGTCCTTCAGAGAAGCAAGATACTCTGGGCAGTTCCTTTTCCAGTGCCCATCCTTTTGGCAGTGGAAACACTTTCCTTTGCCTCCATCAGCTTTAGTCTTCCTTTTCTGTTTAGCTATTTTCTTGGAAGGACCAGGAATCTGAGGTTTCTTTTTCTTATTGCCCTTCTTCTTGTTGGACTTTCCAGCAGAAGAAGATGCAACCAAAGCTACCTTTTTTCCTTTATTGCCTGGCATATTCTTTTGGGCAATAACCAGCATGTTGAGTAAACCAGCTAAGGTGCATTCCTGTTTAGTCATATGGAAATTTGTCACAAAATTCCCGAAAGACTCAGGAAGGGACTGAAGGATCAAATCCGCTTGTAGTTGGAAATCCATGTTGAAGTCAAGATGTTCCAACTGCTCAATCAGCCGAATCATCTTGTGGACATGATCCCCAACATTCTGTCCCTCAGACATCCTCATACGGAATAGCTGTCTAGATATCTCATACCTAGCATTCCTGCTGTGCTCACCATACAACTCTTGTAGGTGAAGGAGGATCTCACTCGCACTCTGCATGTTCTCATGTTGCTTCTGTAACTCATTACTCATGAAAGCAAGCATGTAACACTTAGCTCTCATATCATGCTCCTTCCACTTGTCCAAAGTTTCATGTTCCTCTTGTGTGGCCTCTGGAGGTAAGGGACCAGGAACATTTAAATCTAGAACATATCCTATATGCTCAAGGTTCAGGACAAGTCTCAAATTTCTTAGCCAATCAGACAGATTAGGTCCTGTCAACATTTGTGATCAAGTATGCTTGCAAGGATATTGGATGGTGGTAGTTGTTTTGTGCTCATTTTTATCAGAAAATTAACTGCAGAAAATAACCAGATTAATTAGTAAATGTATCATGTAATTAACCAAAATGATTATGGTCTTTTAATCAAATTGGTTCTCCCACTAACTTAGCGAATCCTACACTTCCAGAGTAGAAAACGGAAATCCTAGTTGGATGGATTTCTAGTGGGTGATTGAATTCTTATAATTCTATTGTTCATCCTCAGGTACATCCATTATTGGAATTACAATAAACTATAAGTGAGCAACTCCTTGCCCATCACATCTCATGTGAGGTTCAATCCTTTACCTAGCCCCTAATGCTCAAAATCTCAGGTACATCCATTATTGACTTATCTTGCATTAGTTAAGTTGATCCCATTGAGTCAGTAATTATGCAAATAATTTTAATGTCCTCAGGTACATCCAATATTGGCCACCAAACCATTTACATATTTACAACATCTCATGCTTAACAATTATTCTTAAGAAAATCTCTTAAATTAATTGCATCTCATGCAACTATTTAAAATTTCTTAAAATAATTGCCCCAATGGAGGGCTTATGTTATAATTACTTTAATTATAGCATTTCCAACTTAATCATTTGTTTGGAAGATTTTATAGCCATCCTTATTACTATTAAGGTCTCACTTTGCACATTATCCATTTAGCATGCATATATCATATAATTGCATACATTCCCATACATCTCATGCATTCATGGATAAGCAGTAAATATGGTATGAGCATGGACTTTCTAAGGGATTCAATTCTGAGCCACCAAGAATTAAATCAGGGCATTCCTAGGTGCATTTCATTCATTCATTTTACAAGAGTTGCTGAAGGAGTACATAATCAACACTTGATATTGAATTCCTCCCACTGGTCCCACCAATGCTCTTGACCTCCTTGAACTTCTTGCAATCCAATATTACATAGTAATCCTTGGCATACCAAGGCGAATTTACAAG
This sequence comes from Hevea brasiliensis, assembly GCF_030052815.1. NCBI lineage: Eukaryota > Viridiplantae > Streptophyta > Magnoliopsida > Malpighiales > Euphorbiaceae > Hevea > Hevea brasiliensis. The sequence continues at coordinate 54,080,698 of NC_079497.1, read as the reverse complement.
AACTTAAGTAAATGAAATTACAACCCAAAAATATTACAAACTTAATAATACATGCCCAAAATAAATTAAAATTAATTAATTAATTAATTTACAATCCCAAAGAAACATAAAAGAAATAAATCCAATCACATTGGTCTTTTATAGTCCATGATCATCCATCATGCATATCACTATTTAACAATTAAATAAAACATACATACTTAAATTAAATTGAATATCTCATATTCAACTTAAAAATCCATATTTGAATATGATTCAAATAAATTTAAAAATTCAGATTTGAATCTCATTCAAACAAATTTAAAAATTCAGATTTGAATCACATTCAAACAACTTCAAAAATTCAGATTTGAATCACATTCAAACATTTTTAAAAAATCAGATTTGAATCACATTCAAATATTTTTTAAAAAATCAGATCTGAATTTTATTGAATCAATTTTAAAAAATCAGATTTAAATATGATTCAAACAACTTTAAAAATTCAGATTTGAATCACATTCAAACAACTTTTAAAATTCAGATTTGAATCACATTCAAACAATTTTTAAAATTCTGATTTGAATCATAATTTAATTGTGTGATTAAAACTACTAATTAAACACTTTAATTAGTCAAAGAATAGGCCTTAGATCATACAACAATTGCAGAATTAAAAGCCAAACCTTGAACAACCCATGGAACCAATGTTGCCGCCACCAATGGTGGCTTCACCATTTGTGCCGCCACACCTCTTGATCCAACCAGCAATGAATCAATCATCTCATGATCATATCACACAATTAAATCATATAATCAACAATCTAAATGGCAAATATAGTGGCTCTGATACCAATTGAAGGAACGGAAGCGTGAAAAACACAAGATTATACCATTGAATTCAAAAAAATTTCGCCTAGGGTCACATGTACCATGCAAAATTTATTTTTATCTATTTGATTTCAATGATAAACAACATATTAAAAATCTTTTAATATGTTTTTGGATCTGTATTTGCCATTTAAGGTTTTAAAATTAATCAGATTAATTTTAGAACCCTAGATTAAATCAAGAACGATTACACTAACCTCTTGATGCACTGCAGCGTGTCTGCGCCTTTGAGATTCGTCTTCAGGACACCAAATGTTGTCCCTCTAGCTTGTCCACACCAAGAACACCTATGGCAGCCCTTGAACAGCCTCTAAAGCTTTTTCTATTAATTAGAAATTCAAGTTCTACCGTTTAAGAGATTAGAGATGTAAACAGGACGCTAGAAACAATTTCTAGTGTTCTTAATTCAAGAGATTGATGGCTAATCTCTTTGAATTGATGAGAGATGAAGAGAAATAGCTGGAGAGGCTCAAAGTGGCGTGACAAATGAGAGGAGAGGCTGCTGGTTATTTTTTCTTTTCATAACCACACTTAAATAGCTAGGTTAACACATTAAACCCTAGCCACATGTCACCTTTTGATTAGCTTTAGGTTTAAGTGACCCAATCACATTGTGCCAAGTGTCAAACCTATATTTAATCTTGATTTTAATCATCTTACATGATTAAAAAAAACATTTGGCAAGCTTATGTGTAATCCCATGTGTCACCATCTCATGGTGCCACGTGTCACACTGTGAAATGACCAAAATGCCCCTGTGTCTTAATTTTGAGTTCTTAACCCAAAATAATTATTTTCTTCTTCTAATTAATTTATATCAAATATAAATTAATTAATTAATCTCTATTAATTAATTTCTCATCAATTAAATTCATATTTAAACACTTTAAATATAAATTTAATTTATACTACACATCCAATAATCTAGATTTGGTTTCAAGTCATGCTAGGGACTTTGCAATTTAAGTGCAAACCAAACCTATTTAATTAATCAATTAAACTCTTTAATTAATTAGTTAAATCATATTTAAATAGGTGATAACTTGTGTATGTGTGTGACTTACTAGGCTCATCACTAATTGGCAATGAGACATGATATCAACTCTTAATATCATCAGAACTCTTTCTTACCATAAATGATTTCTCTAAATCATTTTATGAACCTCATAGACCATGGTTAACACCTAGCATAGCATGCCATGGCCACCCAATTAGTAATAAGATTTACCTTAAATGAACCTATAATCATATGTTACCATGCACTAGAATCTCTCTGTTACAAAATCCCAACTCAAGCTGGAGTCATGGTTTATGTCAAAATCCATTTGCTATGAATATTATGTTCTCTTTTAATTCCAGTTCTTGATTAAAAGATTTTTATCATCAGAAACTCTTTTCTGAATAAATCTATCTGTCATTGCCATGAAATTGAAACATCAAGAACAATTAAATGAACATAGGATTTTATCTCTATTTACTTAGAGGAACAGATTCCATCTTGATCAACACCTACCTCCATATATAACTAGCAGGAGCCAACACATGCCCATATACCCATACATAGTACAAGTATGAAAGCAGTATCAAACTCAAACTACCTATATACAAGATAACTGTGCTATCTCAGGTCTAAAGATTATATGCACTGATATGATTTATGACAAAACATTGACAAGAGTAAACTCCATGTGCTTGTCATAAGTGTCACTGGTTCGACCTACTTATCATTTATAAGTGCCTATCATATTTGTTATATGGCATGAGACTCACCATTCCATCTTATTTATATCTCATATAAATAACTTGGGAACAAACATGAATACAATCTTTCTGGATAAGTCATGTCCTTATTATGAAGTATCCTCGATTGTGAACCTATTTATGATACTTTGTGCTAGAAATATTGTCACTCATATTCTTAACAACTTAAGAATAATATTTCTAACAAAATATCAATGGACCTTTTCTATTACACATAAATATATTATGTAAACGGAAAAGTGGAAATGCCTTTTATTAATAAAATTATGTACAAGATACATACTAAATGATATGCTCTAGGGCATACTACTAACAGTTAGTGCCATATACTTTGCTTTTATACCTTTCTAATCTTGAATTTGAGCTAAGTTAAGTTGAAAATTTGATGAAAATTGAATTGATGAAGCATGGTTATATTCTATGAAATTTTGGCAGCCTTGACATGAGTTAGAGTTAGGAGAATTCTTTGGTTAAAGTGACATATTAGCTGCTCCTCTTATAAATTATATGATTAGTATAGCAAATTAGGAGTAAGATGCATGAATTGGAGGCTTGGTCAATTAGGGTTAGGGTTTTGAAATTTAATTTTAGTGGTGGATGAAAATGGACATAAACTAAAGTTTTAATGGTCAATTAGTGACCATTTGAGGGAAATTGACCATAACTTGGAGTGAATTATAGCATTAGAAAACTGATTTGGTATGCTGCCTAGTGAGAGCAGCAGGTTGGGATGTAAGTCCAGCCTGTTTGGATAGCCACAACTTGGGCTGTGTAGGTTCAATTGCTATTTGGCCAATTGGAAATGAAACTAGACCCATAATGGTACAACTTTGGTGAAGAAACCATGCCCAAAAGACCAAACCAAGTGGACCAAAAACTTGCCTCAACCCGGGTGTCCTGCTACCAGTTTCTGCAGAATGACCAAATAAACAGTGAACAGTGATTGTTCATTTGGCCATAACTCAGTGTATAATGGTCCAATTGATCTAAAATTTTACCAGCAACAAGTTGAGATATAGACCAACAACTTTCATGAAGGAACCTACCCCAAATTATGAGCAGAACCTATTCAACAAGAGAGTGGAAGTTCTCATTTCTTGCTTGTAGATATGGTCAGTTCTGAAATTTTTCAATCCGGCCAGTTGTGGTTTTTGGACCATAACTTGAGCTACAAAACTCCAAATGGAGTGATTCAAAAAAATAAATTCAATTAGACAAAATAAGGAACAACTTTCATGTTTATCATTTTCTCAAATTCCCACTGCAACAGTAACTAATAGAACAGTAAAAATAGGGTATAAAAACTGAAAATTCTGCTCCTTTAATTTTAAACTTAGAAATGGTATTGGTAATCAACGCCAACAAATTTTGAATGCAAAATGTGGTATGTTGGGAGTGTTAAAACCAATGTACCTATTTTCTATACAAAAGTCAACATTTTTGTTGACTAATGAAGGGAATAGTAATACCAAAACTTGAAATTCAAAAATTGAAAGATTCCAAAGTGACAAATGCCCTAGTATACCTAACAGATTGGTTTGGATAGTTTGGCATGCCAATAGGGTTCAGTTAGTAGTACTGCACATGGCATTATGCCATTTTATAATTTCATGGCTTTTAGCCATTCTGACCTTGTATTGAGATTTGGCCTTGTGCCTGATGTTATCTGACTTATTAGGCTGTTACATTTGCCTGGGAGATAAATATGTGACCGATGGTGTGATGACCCGAGGTACTTGATACCTAGTGCCATTTTACCCGTTTATCCAGTCCAGTCGTCCAGTATAGGTTACTTGGGCAACCAAAAATGAAAGTGGATAAATTTAACGAAATAATGAATATAACAAGTATACAATAAGTAAGACTACAAATACTCATTGAAAATTTATTTGCAATAAGACATCGATACATTCACTGCATGTTTATTTTTTTGTTATTTCTTTGTATTTTATTATTGGCACCACTAAGCATTATTGCTTAGCGCGTTGCTTTTGCCACGCGTAGGTTCTGGAGATACTGACCGAGAGCCTAGTAGACCACAGACTGGGTGAGACCTCCTGCAGCTCTGCATAGTATCCGTGTCACCTCACCGTCATCAGTGCATTGGTAGGACACTAGGTTTTATTTTGATATTTTGTAATTAACTTTTACTTCCTCATATGTAATTAAAACTTATGTAATGTATTTTGGCTTTAATGTAAATAGTAGATATTGTGTTTGTGAATGAAAAAGTGAATATTTATTTATGACTTTTACATGATGATAATATGAGATGAATGATTGAGAAATGGAAATGTTGTTGAAAAACATATTGAGACTTTGTTGATGAAATGGAGTTGGGATTGCTGGAAATGATTATTGGAAGTGTTTTTCACAGGTTCCGAAGAACTGTTTTCTCCATTTTTAGCCGGTACTCTGCCGGATTTTCTATAAAATTTTCGGAACCTCAAATAAATTAAAATTTCAATAAATGACTTAAATGAATTATATTTCACAAGTTATATTCAAAACTATGATAAAAAAATTAAATAAGGAGGAATAAAAATGATTGAGATAGAATAGAGTGTTCCGGTACACCGTGTGACATATCTTACTCGGATATACTGTAGACGGGTAAGGGGTGTCGCAAATCATGCCCAGAAAGTGACCATAGCATAGTGAACAAATTGGCCAAATCCGAATTAGGCAATCTGACCTGTACAAAAATAACCAAATGAATTGTTTGTTCATTTGGCCATAACTGGGGTTAGGCAGGTCCAAATGACCTAAAATTTTACCACTGGAAAGTTGAGACATAGCCCTACAACTTTTATGAAGAACACAAGTCCAAATTATGCTCTTGACCAAGTCATTTAGCCACCCAAAATCAGTGACCTAAAACTGCCAGAACCAAGTTGGTGCTCAGAAAATCTGGGTTAGGCCAATCCGGCCAGCCATGTTCAAATGGCTATAACTTGAGCTACAAAACTCCAAATGGAGTGATTTAAAAATGGAAATAAAGTTAAGACAATAAGGAACAATTTCTATGAAGAAAACTTAGCCAAATTCTAACAGCAACATGGCCAATGGAACAGTGCAAAACAGGACACCAAAACTGAAAATTTGCAATTTTGCCTAAAGGACTTAAAATTTGAGAAAACAACCAAAACCAATAAATTGGAATTCCCATACCTATTAAGCATTATAAAGTCAACAAATTGACTTGAATAGTGTCATGAATAGTAATCCCAAAACACAAATTTTAAAGAACGTCAAGTTTAGCATATTAAAGCTAGGTATAAGTAGATTTGAATTTATTTTTGGAGTTATGATAAATTGCGGTACTGAAATACCGTGAAACTGTGTATTTCAGTGGAAAGGAATACCAGGAAAGAACCCGAGGTATCGAGTCAAGGCCAAGAGGTGACTCGTATAAGGTTTATGCACAACATAGAATTTTCTATAAATTTTCTTCTGTAAATTGTTTTGAATGAATTGTAACTTAAATTGTTGAAGGTTTACTTGTATGTGTTTGAAATGGCAATAAATATTTGATAAATTGTTAAGATAGTTTTGAAACCACAGTGTCATGACCATATATTTGAATACCTCACTAGAATGACTAGAGGGGAAAATCAGTTTCGAATTTTGATTCCTTATCTAGCTGAAGTGTTAAGGTGTGTGCCATTAGAAGAAGAAAAAGAATGGGTTCCCATATACTTGAGCTAGCTAGCCTTGTGATGTGACTTCTCATAAGCCTCTGGCTAGTGAGATTAATATGTTTCGAATGGCATGATATAACTTTGTTTTTATGAAATTTGTTTTGAGGCTTTTCGGAATGAAATTGTTTGGATTAAAATCTTATAAATCATGTTTTAAATTTATATCTCATGTTCAATTTAATTTTTGAATAAATATGATTTAAATTCTATATAAAGATTATTTTAGTATGTTGTGCACCACTGAGTCCTAGTACTCAGCGATGGCTGTTATTGCTATCGCAGATATAGAGACTAGAGGAGCAGCAGAGTAAGCTGCTGAGGATTGTGGAGCCACTTTCCCTGAAGTTTATCGGGTATATTTTATAGCCTGATTGAAAAAAATTATTTTGATATATGTAATGTATGTAAATGTAGGAAATGGTCATGAGCAGTTGTATAAAGCTTGTAATAAATTTTGGTTTGGATTTTTCCTAATGTAAATTTTTGGAATGATGTATATAAATTGTTTTATCTTTAATGAAATATGAATTGAAATATTTTTTTTTAATTTAAATGAAATTAATTAGTAGTATTTTGATGATGTTGAAGTTTGGAATTTGAGAAATGATGTTGAAATTGGTTGGGATGGATATTGAATTAATGAAGTTGTTGAGATAAATCATTGGAAGTGCTTTTTACAGGTATTTGAAGAATTGTTTTCTCAAAATACAGACGGCACTCTGCCGAAATTGTTTTATCTTTAATCAAAAAATTGTTTTATCTTTAATCAAAAAATGATGTATATAAATTGTTTTGTCTTTAATCAAAAAATTTGCGAAAAAATAAAATGAGATAAAAAGCTTAACTAGTTTTCAAACTCTAATTAAATGTTTTAATACCTATTAGAAAATGCTCACCACTTATAAAAAGTAAGAAAATGATTTTAAAATCCCTTGTAGGGGACTTAATGAGTAATCAGTAGGTAAAGTTCAGTAGTTCATTAGTTATTCTATGAGATTATGTTATGCCTTACAGAGGGATAAGGTATGACACAAAAGATTAGATTAGATTAACAAGTTTTCCAAAATGTAATTAAAAATGCTTAAAACCATGCAATAAACTAGATAAATATGAAAAAAAAATGTAACAAATGTTATGACACCCCTTACCGATTTACAGTGTAGCCGAGCAAGATATGCCACACAGTGTGTCGGAGCACCAATTCATATTTCTATTACAATTTACCCTTTTTAATTCATTTATTCACAATTTTTTGATTAATCTGAATTTTTTGCAAATTTTATAGAAAATTCGGCAGAGTGCCGGCTGTAAATTGAAAAAATAGTTCTTCTGAATCTGTTAAAAATACTTCCAATATAATCATAATTTTAATCTCAGTCAACCACCAACATTTTTCCACAATTTCTCAAATGACATCAACATTTCAAAAATTCAATTCATTCATATCATACTCAACTCCATAAGAAAAACTCAAATTATTACTGAACATGGTTCATAAATAATTACATCAAAAGTATAATTACATGAGTTTATAATATACATTACAAAAGTTTACAAAATAAAAAAGACCAAAAGTAGCCTAATGTCCTACCAATGCACTGAAAATGTGAGATGACTCTAGACTCTGTGTGCAGATCTGAAAGCTCACCCGGTATGAGGTCTGCTAGACTCCCCAGCTATGTCTCTAGTACCTGTGTGTGGCAAAAGCGATGCACTAAGCAATTCTGCTTAGTGGTGACAATATAAAATAAAATAACTAAAATAAAATAAATATGCAGAATGTATGTTTACATCTTTGGTAGACTTAATATCTGGCATTTATTGTAGTATTATTATATTAAAATTTGAAAAGATTTATTATCATTGCCCGAGTAACCCATAATAGTCGACTGGACTGGATAAATGGGTAAATTGGCACTGGGTACTAAGTATCTCGGACCATCACACAATCGGTCACATTGTGTCTCTCGATGTGCAACAGAACAACTAATAAGCTGTAATAATTATCAGGGATAAAACCCAAGTATAACAACTCAATCAACATAGCCAATGGCTATTATAACACAGAATGGCACGTGAGGCCATAAAACACATAATGGCATGAAGCCATATGCAGTACTGCTAACAGAACCCTATTGTCATGCCAACCTATCCAAACCAATCTTGTTAGGTGTACTAGGGCATGTTACACTCTTAAATTGTACAATTCTTAAAATTTAAGTTTAGGTGTTACTATTCATTTCATTAGTCAACATAAATGTTGACTTTTGCATAGACAATAGGTACATTGGTTTTAATACTCCCAACATACCACATTTTTCATTCTAAAATTGTTAGTATTGCTTGCCAATACCATTTCTAATCTTAATGTTAGTTGTTCAAAATTTTCAAATTTCAAGCCTTGTATTTAGTATTCCATTAGTTATTTTTGCAGTGGGAATTTGGCAAAGTTGTCAACATAAAAGTTGTTCCTTATTGTGTCTAGTTATATTTATTTTTTTGAATCACTCCATTTGGAGTTTTGTAGACTAAGTTATGGCCTAAAGACCATGACTGGCCGAATTCCCAACTTCCCAGATTTTCTGGACTGACCAAATCTATAGTGTTTTGTGCAGTGACTGCAGATCACATTTTGAACATGTTATGGTCAAAATTTGGGTTAGATTTCTTCATGAAAGTTGTAGTTCTATGTCACAGCTATTTGTTGGTAAAATTTCAGGTTAATTGGAACTTTCTACACTGAGTTATGACCAAATGAATAAACATTGTTGATTTGGTTATTTTGACCAGGCAGAATGCAGGTCACTTGGATTAGGGCAATCTTTAGGTTAACTTGGTTTGGTTTTCTGAGCATGGTTTCTTCACCAAAGTTGTGCCATTTTGTGTGTAGTTTCATGTCCAATTGTCCTTGTACCAATTGAACCTCTACAACTCCAGTTATTGCTGCCCAAACCTACTGGACTCATGCCTAGTCTTGTAGGTCACCAAGGGCAGCAATACTAACTTTAATTCCCACTAAACAAACCACTTCAATTATCATTCACACATAACCAAATGGTCACTAATGGACCATTAAAACTTACTTTCACCATTGCATGATCAAAGTCTCAATTTCATACCCAAACCCTAGCTCAACCATCTCAAAACTTGCATTCACTTACCTTTCACTATCCTAAACAATAGATTAATGTTAAGGGCAGTCACAATACCATTTTAATTCTAAGAAATCTTCAAAACCCTACCAAGTTCAAGGCTGCTGAAATTTTAAGCAAGACATACACATGATGTTTGCTTAATTTTCTTGCAAATTTGCATTAAATACCACTCCTCAAACATGAATTGAAAGAGACAAAACAAGTTTGGTCACTAACCTTTAATGGAGCTAATCTTAAGCTTGTAAGAACTCTTCTTTTACACTTTCTTTTTCTCCCAAAAGCTTCATTATGAGGAAAGAACAAGATTTTATATTGACAACTTAGGGTTTAGTGGGTGAAAAACTAAGAAAATCAAGCTTTGGTAAGCTTGGCCATGGTGAGGCTATGGTGCGGATTGGAAGGAGGAAGATGGCTGGTGTTTATTTCAGATTTTTTTGACTTCTTTTCTGCTCCTTTTATGTATTTTAATTATGTTTCATTAATTTGATTGGCCAAAGAAATTAATTACCTCATGCTTACATAAGCATTAGGTAATAAATCCAATTTACTTTATTTTTCTTTCCTTTCCTTTCCTATTCATTTTTAAATAATTTTTCATCAATATTTGTTCATATTTTATGTCATATAATTCACTTACATAAATGGACAAGTTGGTCAAAAATCATCTCTGAAGACAAAATGACCAAAATGCCCTCCGTTTGGCTTAACGAGCCAAAATTTTGTGTACCGATTGATTAAATTTTCCTTGTGTTTTTTTTTTAACATTCTATTGTCATGGGAACCACAATAATCCTTCCCTAAGGTCCCAAAAATTATTTTATGAAATTTTCCTCGGGTTTAGGGTTGCTAACGACCTTCACCGTCACTTTTCCTTCAGGTTACTCATCACTGGGGTTTCGGCTCTTTTAACCTTAGTGTATTTCGTTCCTAAAAATTTTTCTTGATTTTTATGAGTATTATTTGGTTTATTTATAACTCGTCACTCTAGTCTATTTATAATTTCAAATATTCTAGCTGCTCGAACCGACATCAGTCGCCTGAATAGTAGACTGTACGGACTAGCTAAAGTGAGGATGTTACAAATGTTATCCTTAAATGCCTATATAATGCAAATGTGATAGTTCGAGGGTTAGATCTTCATCATTACTAAGTTCATTAAATGGACTAGAAGGTTGACATTTGAAGCCTTAGTACCCATATTAAGGCGGAATATGCGATTATGTGCCTTCTGGTAAAGTTATTAAATCATAGTTTAAGATGTTGTTCTTTTAAGTTTCCTAAAATGAAAAGTGAGATTGATGACTTGTTGTGGTTACAATGGTTGTACCCTTATTGTTTTGATTAAAATAGCTTTAAATGGTTTATATATGAGATGCATGCAATCTAGGCAAAATCAAACATTTAAAATTTTCGTTGCACAAGTTTAACCTTCAGATCAGTGATACAATGTTGGTTATTGGTAAATATGCATGATCTAAAATGGTTAGGGCCAGATTAAATTTTCTAACACCTTCCTTTTAACTAATGTCATAAGCATCGCTTCGATGACATATAATTTCTCCAACCTCTTTCTGGTTTGTAACATTTCCACCCACAACCAATTAAACTTCCTATCTTGTTCATCCCTATTAGTGTTTAGTTTAAAAAGGCCTTCCTCTACTACTTCTAGGTTCCTCTCTATTGCTTCAATTCTAGAATTCATTCTTATCATTGGCTTCATTGGTTTTGTAAGGATCCAGCTAGTAGAACTAATTTGATAGAGTTAGCAACTATAAAGAATAGAAATGAGAGATTGAATTGTAATTGTATTATAATTCTCAAAACTAAAGCTTAATTGAATGACAGTAATTATCTTTCCCTACTCTTAACTTCCCAATACAACAATATCTCAATTACAATGCTCAAAGAAACAATAGAAAGGAAAGATAACTCCAAGAAATTCTTGGTGCAACAAATACGTCATTCAAGAGAAAATTCTTAAAAGAGCATGCCTCCCTCCTTTCACCAATTGGTTTATATAAGTTTCCTTGTAAATGCCTTCCCATCTTGCTACCTATCGCATTTCCTCTCCTAATCCTTGCTTCCCATAATTCCTTATGACTGTTTTCCCCTTCTAGAAGCTTTTGTCAGCTGTTTAGAAACTTCAAGCTACTCCCCTATTTTTACCATCTCATGCATTGCATTTCCTTTGAACCTCTTTTTGGTACACACCTTTAAAGCTTTAGGCCTTCTCTCAATCTTGCCCATCCTTCTTATTTGATCCATAACATTCTCCCTTCATTTTTCTTTCAATTACTTTAAACAACTCTTACTCTAAATAATTAAATCTTCACTCATAACCCCTTTAATATGGGCCAATAAATAGATTGTAAAAACTACAATCAATTTTGGTGTTGGAGATGATGGAGGACAGAAAGAGTTACTTGGCAAAGAGGGTAACGGAAGTTAAGATGATCGTGGTTATATATTTGTTGGTGTCTTAGTAGCACAATCAAGGCTAGGTAAAGAAAGAAACATTAAAGAACTAATTTTAAGTGGGTTAAGAGAAAGAGATAGTAGTTAGGGGAGCAGGCAACACAATAGCAAATTAGTCAAAGGAAGAGTGGTAAGGTAAAAGACATTAGAAAACTGATTTAGGGTTGGTTAAAAGAAAAAGATAGTGGTCGAGGAGTAGGCAATGCAATAACAAACAAGTCATGGGAGAAACAAAACAAGTTAGGGTTGGTGGTTATTTGGGGGCACAGTGGATTTATAGTGCAGTATAGAGCATAATTATCCAACTTAACCCAGAGCTTGACTTGGATAAGGGGTTGGGTCAATAAGTTACTAATTTAATCAATGGGCCATTGATAAATAATTAATCATATACTAATTAAATATTACGTTTATTAATATAAATGAATAAGTTTATCAAACTATTTAATAAAGCTTAATCAACTAATTTTTATTTTTAGAATGAAGCTTTTAATATTTATTTAATTACATTTGTATATATGTTAATAATATTTTTATATTTTGTATGACAATATTAAAAAAAATTTGTTATTATTAACTTTTTTTTTTAATTTTCAACATTTATAAGCAATACATGAAATAAAAATATTTTTTCATAAATGAGTAAATACTAATTGTATATTAAAAATAAAAAATGAACATATCATTTTATAAATTTTATTATACTCATAGATAAATAACATCTTATTCATTGCTCAATATATGTTTAAATTTTTAAACATTAAAATATTAATATCATTGATATTTTTAAAATTATAAATTGGTCGGGTCAATAGGTCATATGTCACATGGATCACCGAATCAATTGTTGAGCCACTTGATTTTTTTTTTTTTTTTCTAAATTATCCCTTTATCTGATCCAATTAAAGAATCGACCCAATTTAATGTTCAGGTTATCTGTTAATAAAATAAACTCGCTGGACCAACCTAGTTTTTATAATAGTGGCGAAGGGACAAATGCAGGGAAAGCGGAAAGAGGTGGGAGCATGGAATGTGAATAAGCGGTATCAAAGTATTTTCACTCTTGATTAATGAAAAAAAAAAAAAATTATAGAAGGACCTATTATTGGTAAAAATAATATAAGGGATTAATTATTACAATTTTTAAAATAAAAAGACTGAATCATTAATAATGATTAGCTTCAAAGAACAAATAACGATTCTCCTTAATTCTAATTACAAATGATGTCTCTCTCTGTTGAAGGAAGAGAACTTATCTGGAACCTCAAGCAAAGCTTTAAAAGCAAGGTAGAAAACACCTTATTCGGCTTATCCAAATGGAAGGCTGAATGCAGATAAGCATAAAAAAAAACAAGCGTTCGAAAAAAGAAAGCAAAATGTCTCTGCTGCTCTTCTCTAATCCTCTCCCCTCTTTTTCCCCTCTTTCTTCGTCATCATGTTCATCTTCCATCATCCTCACAGCTGCTCCTGGTATTTATCTTCCTCTCTTTCTCTCTCTCTCTCTCTCTCTCTTTAATTTCTGCTAGTTTAGTTGTATCTGAATGTTCATTTTCTCCTCTTAAATGACGGAAATTTTTCGTTTTTTCATAGTTGATTCTCAGTTGGGCATTTCATCAAACATTTATCTGCTCTAACCATATATTGTCAAGAATGAATTTGCCCAACGCTTCGACTTTCTCAATACTAATTTTGTTTTCCTCTTGTAAATATCTTATAGTGTTTGCTTTTGTTTTCGACCTATATTTTTATCTGAGTTTTGTCAAAAAATTCTGTATCTTACTTCTTTGACTCGAATTTTGTCTTGAACCCATATCTGAATTTTTTTTTTTTTTCAGTATCTAGGTTGCATTTCAAACCCATTGATCTGCACCCAAAATCTTTGAATAGATTTCAATTTCAGATTCCTATTCTCCGAAGCAAATGGGATGTAGTGCTTGTGAATGCTTCTTCTGACATTGATGGAATGGATCCAACAGACAATAGCGAGCCCTCTACAGAAAGCAAAGAGGAGATTATTCCAGTTGACAAGCTACCATTAGAGTCGAAGCTTCAGGAGAGGATGGAACAGAAGATGAAGATGAAACTGGCCAAGAAGATTAGGCTTCGTAGAAAGAGGCTTCTTCGGAAAAGGAGAATGAGAAAGAAGGGTAGATGGCCTCCCTCCAGGATGAAGAAGTTAAAGAACGTCTGATTTTTGCCTCAAGTTTTCTTGCAGGTTCTAATCTGTTGCTGACCCTTTGCTTCTCATCCACTGCCAAAGTCTTCTAGCAAGTTTGAATGTGTTTTTTAATGTTAATTTTTTTACTGTTTATCTGAAACATAAGATCATGAAGATTACGTCCAATTATTTCTGAATTTGAATTTTAAAAGGTATAAGAATTGCATTTCTTCGTCTGGTTGATATGTTATCAGTGCCTGATTTATTGATCCTAGTGATTTATTACATTTTTGCCCATTTGACCGTGTTGCAATTATTCTTTAAGGTCCTAAGTGAACAAGAATTGGCGTAGTCACCAAATGTTAATATTTTAGTTCTAACTTGTTTACCTGATATTTAATTAATTGATATCCTCCGGACACATTTGTCTCATGATGAAGATACAAAAACATAAAAACACGATCTAAAATGCTTTATTGTGTTGACAGGCGATTAGGAGTACTTTTAGTTTATCACTGAGTGTGAGATAGCAGAGTTTCAGCGTGAGACTCAAATCAAAGCTCTGAATTTGTTGCTCCTTGATGCTGTGAATTTAATAGGAGATGAAAATCCTCATTTTCTGTTAGTCAAGATTTGAGGACAAGTCTTTTAATGGCTTGGTGAGAATTTTATATGGCTTCAGTAGTTAGCTGGTGAAATAAGGTAGGGCAAGGCAGACCTGGGCAAGCGCCAGCTCAAAACTTGAATTGGACCAGAACAAGACTGATTTAAACTGGACCATAACGGAACCAGTTAAACCCATTTTTGACTTGAACTGAAATTGAATTGGAAACTTCCAGGCCGAACTGTCTTTTTTTATTTAAAAAAAAATCCAAAAAAATTAGACCATTGAATTTGAACCAAATCGAACCCGATCTAGGACCTGAACTAGATTGAAACCTTGGAGGGTTCATGGTTTTGATTCCAGTTCACCCTTTAGATGAACAAAAACTAGTGGTTCTGGGCCGCTTCAAACTAGAACCGGACTGGTGGCTGGGCTTTGGGCTAGGCATATGTGGTTTGCAAACAAACTAATGGTAAAAAAATAAAAATAAAAAAATAAAAAAAAAGATACTAAAAGAGTGAAAAGTAGGGAAGGGGGGAATCTTCGGAATTGCTCTAAATATAGACTGCTAATAATTGTTTAGTCCATTATGTTTCTTTCCATCTCTTATGCTTTTTCATACATGTAATATTGTGGATCAACAAATTTGTGATTCATTTGGATAAATTTCACCCATGGTACCTAAACTTAGGGCATTATAAGTAGTTCTTTGGAGAAGTTGTTATCATATAACTGAAACACCTTCAAATTATTCAATTTCTAATTCCCTCAAGTAGTTTCCCTTATATTTGATTCAAAGATATATCAACTTCCAGTAAGAAAGTGAGGTTTGCAAGCTCTGGTAGGATCTCCCTAGTCAAATTGTTGACTAAGAGCTCAATCTTCAAAGCTTTTGCAATTTGGAAACTAATTTTGGGAATTTCCCAAAGATCTTGTTTCTCATAATATCAAGTGTTTCAAGCTTTTGTAGTCCAAATATAAATTCTAAAATTTCTCCCCTCAAATGGCTATGTCACACCTTATCTCTCTGTAAGGCATAACATGATCCCGTAGAATACCTAATGAACTACCGAATTTCACCTACTGATAACTCATTAAGTACCCTATAAGGGATTTTAAAACAATTTTCTTACTTTTTATAAGTGATGAGCATTTTCTAATAGGTATCAAAACATTTAATTAGAGTTTGAAAACTAGTTCAGATTTTTGTCCCATTTTATTTTTCCACAAATTTTATAAAAATTTCAGTAGAGTGCTCTGTATTTTGAGAAAACAGTTCTTCAAATACTCGTAAAAAGCACTTCCAATGATGTATCTCATCAACTTCCTCAATTCCACATCCATCCCAACCAATTTCAATATCATTTCTCAAATTCCAAAATTCAACATCATCAAAATACTACTAAGTAATATCATTCAATTTAAAACAAAATACTTCCATTCATATTTCATTAAAGATAAAAACAATTTACATACTTCATTCTAAAAATTTACATTAGAAAAATCCAAACTAAAATTTATTACAAGCTTTATACAACTACTCACGACCATTTTCTATATTTACATACATTTGCATACATCAAAATAATTTTTACAATAAGGGTATAAAATATACCCGATAAAACTTCAGGGAAGATGGCTCCACAATCCTTAGCAGCTCACTCTGCTGCTCCTCTAGTCTCTATATCTGCGACAACAATAATAGTCATCGCTGAGTACTATGACTCAGTGGTGCACAACATACTAAAATAATCTTTATGCGGAATTTAAATCATACTTATTCACAAATTTAGCTGAACATGAGATATAAATTCAAAACATGATTTATAAAATTTTAATCCAAATAATTTCATTTCGAATGTCTCAAAACAAATTTCATAAAAACACACAGTTATTTTATGCCATTCGAAACAATAATCATCTCAATAGCCAGAGGCTTATGAGAAGTCACATCACAAGGCTAGCTAGCTCAAATATATGGGAACCCATTCTTTTTCTTCTTCTACTGGCACACACCTCAACACTTCAGCCAGAGAAGGAATCAAAATTCGAAACTGATTTTCCCCACTAGTAGTGCTAGTGAGGTATTCAAATATATGGTCATGATACTGTGGTTTCAAAACTATCTTAACAATTTACTAAACATTTATTGTCATTTCAAACACAAACAATTAGTCTTTCAATAATTTAAATCAAAAGCATAATAAACATTTCAATCCAATTGTGTCACAATTTAATATCTCAATTCATTCAAAAATAATTTGCATAAGAAAATTTACAGAAATTCTATGTTGTGCACAAACCTTATACGAGTTGCTTCTTGGCCTTGACTCGACACCTCGGGTTCTTTCCCTGTATTCCTTTCCACTGAAACACACAGTTTCACAGTGTTTCAGTATTATAATTTATCATAACTCCAAAAATAAATTCAAATTTACTTATACCTAGCTTTAATATGCTAAACTTGACGTTCTTTAAAATTTGTATTTCGGAGTTACTATTCACGATACTATTCAAGTCAATTTATTGACTTTCCAATGCTTAATAGGTATGGAAATTTCAATTTTACTCACATACCACATTTTGGTTATCTAATTTGTTGGTTTTAATTGTTTTCTCAAATTTTAAGTCTTTTAGACAAAATTACAAATTTTCAGTTTTGGTGTCCTGTTTTGCATCGTTCCAATGGTCATGTTGCTGTTAGAATTTGCCTAAGTTTTCCTCATAGAAATTGATTCTTATTGTCTTAACTTTATTTCCCTTTTTGAATCACTCCATTTGGAGTTTTGTAGCTTAAGTTATAGCCATTTGAACATGGCTGGCCAGATTGGCCTAACCCAGATTTTCTGGCCACCAACTTGATTCTGGCAGTTTTAGGTCACTAACTTTGGGTGACTAAATGACTTGGTTAAGGGCATAATTTAGACTAGTATTCTCAATAAAAGGTGTAGAGCTATGTCTCAACTTTTCACTGGTAAAATTCCAGGTCATTTGGACCTGCCTAGCCCCAATTATGGCCAAATGAACTATTCATTTAGTCATTTTTGTACAGGTCAGATTGCCTAATTTGGATTTAGCCAATTTGTTTACTATGCTATGGACACTTTCTAGGCATGATTCCTAAATGAAAAATGTGCCATTTTGTGTCTATTTTCATTCCCAATTGGCCTCACACCAATTGGGTTTGTAAATTTTCAGTTTTGATCCCTGAAAGGGACCTTGGTCATGCTGCCTACAGAATGTCCATAACCAATCCGAATTTCCATTTGGTTCCAACACTTCCAACACACCACAATTGGTCATACATGACCATTTTTCAGCCCAAACAAAGTCAAACACACCATTTGATCAATTCTCAAAATTTTGTCTCCTAAACCTTAGGTGCCAAAACCCTAACCTTGTAATTCATTCACTTATTGCAAATAAAGTATCTCACTATGTTCTACACACTTAATTACACTTCTATATCATTTTAACTTCATCAAACTCAACCAATTTCAACTCCCATATAGGCTAGCTGAAATTCACAATTAGTCCCACAAATTTGTTTTGTTTTCATTGTCACACTTTACCCCTTTGTAAGGCATAACATGATCCCTTAGAATACCTAATGAACTACCGAACTTCACCTACCGATAACTCATTAAATACCCTACAAAGGATTTTAAAATCATTTTCTTACTTTTTAGAAGTAGTGAGCATTTTCTAATAGGTATTAAAACATTTAATTAAAGTTTGTAAACTAGTTAAAATTTTTGTCCCATTTTATTTTTCCGCAAATTTTATAAAAATTTCAGCAGAGTGCTGTCTATATTTTGAGAAAACAGTTCTTCAAATACCTGTAAAAAGCACTTCCAATGATTTATCTCATCAACTTCATCAATTCAACATCCATCCCAACCAATTTCAACATCATTTCTCAAATTTCAAAATTCAACATCATCAAAATACCACTAATTAATTTCATTCAAATTAAAACAAAATACTTCCATTCATATGTAATTAAAGATAAAACAATTTATATACATCATTCCAAAAATTTACATTAAGAAAGATTCGAACAAAAATTTATTACAGACTTTATACAACTGCTCATGATCATTTTTTACATTTACATACATTTACATACATCAAAATAATTACAATCAGGGTTTAAAATAGACTCGATAAAACTTCAGAGAAGATGGCTCCACAATCCTTAGCAGTGTTAGTAGTATGCGCTAGAGTATATCATTTAGTATGTATCTTGTACATATTTTATTAATAAAAGGCATTTTTACTTTTTCGTTTACATAATATATTTATGTGTAATAGAAAAGGTCCATTGATATTTTGTTAGAAATTATATTCTTAAGTTGTTAAGAATATGAGTGACAGTATTTCTAGCATAAATTATCATAAATAGGTTTATAATCGAGGATACTTCACAATAAAGACATGACTTATCTAGAAGGATTGTAATCATGTTTGTTCCCAAGTTATTTATATGAGATATAAGTAAGATGGAATAGTGAGTCTCATGCCATATAACAAACATGATAGGCACTTATACATGATAAGTAAGCCGAACCAGTGACATTTATAACAAGCACATGGAGTTTACTCTTGTCAATGTATTGTCATAAATCATATTAGTGCATATAATCTTTAGACCTGAGATAACATAGTTATCTTGTATATAGGTGGTTTGAGTTTGATACTGCTTTCATACTTGTACTGTGTATGGGTATATAGGCATGTGTTGGCTCCTACTAGTTATATATGGAGGTAGGTGTTGATCAAGATGAAATCTGTTCCTCTAAGTAAATAGGGATAAAATTCTATGTTCATTTAATTGTTCTTAATGTTTTAAGTTCCTGGCCAGGACAAATAGATTTAATCAGAAAAGAGTTTCTGATGAGAAAATCTTTTAATCAAGAACTGGAATTAAAAGAGAACATAATATTCATAGTAAATGGGGTTTGACATAAACCATGACTCCAACTTGAGTTGAGATTTTGTAACAGAGAGATTCTAGTGCATTGTAACATATGATTATAGGTTCATTTAAGGTAAATCTTATTACTAATTGGGTGGCTATGACATGTTATGCTAGGTATTAACCATAGTCTATGAGGTGCATAAAATGATTTAGAGAAATCATTTATGGTAAGAAAGAATTCTGATGATATTAAGAGTTGATATCATGTCTCATTACCCATTAGTGATGAGCCTAGTAAGTCACACACATACACAAGTAATCACCAAATGAAATATGATTTAATTAATTAATTAAAGAGTTTAATTGATTATTTAAATAAGTTTGGTTTGCAATTAGATTGCAAAGTCCCTAGCATGACTTGAAACCAAATCTAGGTTATTGGATGTATAGTATAAGTTAAATTTATATTTAAAGTGTTTAAATATGAATTTAATTAATAAAAAATTAATTAATAGAGATTAATTAATTAATTTATATTTGATATAAATTGATTAGAAAAAGAGAAATAATTATTTTGGGTTGAGAACTCAAAATTAAGACACGGGGGTATTTTGGTCATTTCACAGAGTGACATGTGGTACCATGAGATGGTGACTCATGGCACTACACATAAGCTTGTTATATGTCTTTTAATCATGTAAAATAATCAAAGTCAAGATTAAATATAGGTTTGACACTTGGCACAATGTAATTGGGTCAATTAAACCTAGAGCTAATGAAAAGGTGACATGTGGCAAGGGTTTTAAGTGGTGATCTAGCTATATAAGTGTTGTTATGAAAAGAAAGAAAAATAAACTGCTCATTCTCTCTTTGTGCCGCCACCCTTGGCTGGCCTCTCCCCTCTTCTTCTTCATCTCTCATCAATTCAAAGAGATTAGCAAACAATCTCTTGAATTAAAAATACTAGAAATTATTTCTAGTGTCCTGTTTACATCTGTAATCTCTCAAAAGGCAAAACTTGATTTTCTAATTCATAGAAAAAGCTTTAGAAGTTGTTTAAGGGCTGCCATAGGTGATCTTGGTGTGAACAAATTAGAGGGACAACATCTGGTGTCCTAAAGACGCATCCCAAAGTGCTAAACACACTGCAGTGCATCAAAAGGTTAGTGCACTTGTTCTTGATCTAATCTAGGGTTCTAATGGATTAATCTGTTAATTCTAAAATCTTAAATGACAAATGTAGATAAAAAAAAATATATTAAAAGAGTTTTAATATGCTATTTACCATTGAAATCAAATAGATAAAAATAAATCTTGCATGATGCATGTGACCCTAGATGAAAAATTTTAAATTTCAATGATCTAAACTTGTATTTTTCATGCTTCCGCTCTTTCACTTGGTATCAGAGCCACTATATTTGCCATTTAGATTGTTGATTATATGATTTAATTATGTGGTATAACCATGAGATGAAAGATCCATTGCTGGTTGCAGTGAAAAAGGTGGCGGTTTGGATGGGACACCATGTGTGCGCAAGGTTTGTTCATCCCTTATGGTGCGCATGGTTTTGGGCAATATTTGTGCAATTGTTGTATAATCTAATGCTCATAATTATGTCCATTTTATGTCTAATTAAATTATTTAATTAGAGTTTTATTCACACAATTAAATTTTGATTCAAATCTGAATTTTAAACATTGTTTGAATGTGATTCAAATCTGAATTTTAAAAGTTGTTTGAATTTGATTCAAATAAGAATTTTTAAAGTTGTTTAAATGTAATTCAAATCTGAATTTTAAAAGTTGTTTGAATGTGATTCAAATATAAAATTTTAAAGTTGTTTGAATGTGATTCAAATCTGAATTTTTGAATTTGTTTGAATGTGATTCAAATATGAATTTTTAAATTTGTTTGAATCATATTCAAATTTGGATTTTTAAGTTGAATATGAGATATTCAATTTAATTTAAGTATGTATATTTTATTTAATTATTAAATAGTGATATGCACGATGGATGATCATGGACTATGAAAGACCAATGTGATTGGATTTATTTCTTTTATGTTTCTTTAGGTTGTAATTTAATTTATTTAGTTCTTGTAAATTTACCTTGGTATGCCAAGGATTACTATGTAATATTGGATTACAAGAAGATCAAGGAGGTCAAGAGCATTGGTGGGACCAGTGGGAGGAATTCAAGATCAAGTGTTGATTATGTACTCCTTTAACAACTCTTGTAATATGAATGAATGAAATGCGCTGTAACATCCCCACTGTACGTGTTCTGTACATTCAATTACTCCAGTAGTCAAATAACAGTCCAGGAAAGTTAGGATGTCTGGAACTACACTTCGGTGATAGTGAACAGACATATAATGATGAAATAAATAAAAAGAAAATATAAGAAAAATCAAACAAAAATGAAAGAGAGAAAATGATGCAAAGTTAAACAATGCCAACCTTTGCTGATGGGTGATCAGACTGGAAGGCCGTTGTCGACCCAGGACATGAGGAACCCTCTGAATTTAATTTTGAGACATAAATAGAAGTTTATTGAAATGTAATTGACACTAGAAATATCAAAGAAAAATTAATAGATTAGTACAAAGAAAAATGAAAAATCGAGAAACAGACAAAAATCGGTGTTACCGAAAAATCGGGAATATAACCCGAAGTGGGGTATTTTAGTCATTTGACACATAGTGTTGCCTTTTGACCTCAATCTCCATTAAAAATAAATGATATTACACTTAGAAAATTTCAAAGAAAAATTAGAAAGTTAGTATAAACGAAAAATAAAAATTAAAGAAATCGGTGGTACAAGGAGTAAATCGGTGTTACCGAAAAAGTCTGAACTTGACCCGAAGAGGGGCATTTTGGTCAATTGACATCTAGAGTTGACTTTTGACTTAAATGTCCATGAAAAATAAGTGGTATTATATTTTAAAAATTCCATGAAAAATGAAATTATAAATGAAATGCAATTAAAGGATATATGGGGCTATAATTAGAATTATGAAAGTTTAATTATTTTAACTATTATTTAAATGTTTAGTGGGGTATAAAACCATAAGTGGACAGCATTTTCCACTAAACCATTTCATCTTCTTCACTCCTTCATCACCATTGCCGAATTTGATTTTCTCTCCAAAGCTCATCCATGGATGTCCATGAAGCAAGCTTCATCAACCCATGATCAAGCCATTTTTTCCTATAAGTTTCTTTATTAAAATTGTTCTACACATCATGGGTAACACATAGAGAGGAAAAAGGGCAGCTTTTGATGAAGTTTGATCAAGCTCCATAAAAGGTTAGTGCTAGTTTTCCTTACCTCACTTAATTAAAATTTGTACTAAGGTTGAGATGAGTTGAATTATTGAAAAATTAGAAGGATTGGATGAATATTTAATGGTGATTGAATTTGGCAGCCATGGAACCTAAAGAGGTTTGAATTATTTTTACATGTATTTGATGGGAAATGATATTGATTAAGGTAATTAGAGGTCCTAGCTAATTAACTTTATGTATATGTTGAGATTGAGTGATTGAATTAGGAGTTTGAAAGAATTGTTGAAGACCTTGGATAATTGTTGAATTGGGGCAGCCTTGAGAAGCATGAAAATGGTTAATTTATGCATATTATTGTTGATTAATGATGCTCAATTTATGTGATTATAAGTGTTAGAATTTAATTATAAGAGTACATGTGAGGTTGACAATGTGAAAGTGGGTTTTGAACAAAATTTTGAAGACTTGGACACTTGAGCTTGAAATTGGCAGCCTATTAAATCATGAATTTGTGTGTGTGAATATGTAGTTTATTAATGAAATGTAATGGTGTTAAATTGTGGGCAGTATGTATAGTTAAAATAGAAGTGTTTGTGTGTAACATAAGTGTTGATGCACATTGAATTTGGGTGGATGTAAATGTTGAAGTTTAATGGTGTATTGTGTGCCTTGTGCACTTGAGTATTCTGCCTAGAATTGTTGCTAGAATTGTGTACAAAATATGTATGGAAGTGTTGTTGATTGAATATTATAGTAATGAGGAGGAGAAGGAACATTAAATTGGGAGTGTATGAGCTTTGTGCAGGTTGTGTATTGAAAGCAGTCCTTAAATTAGGCCATAAGTGCCAAACTGTGAACCCAATTGGTATGAGGCTAATATGGGGTGAAACTAGACACCAAATAGGCCAACTTTCATGTAGAAATGTTGCAAAAATTCTTCCTAGAAACTGACTTTAAAAAGTGACCAAATCCGGATTAGTGCATTTGAGGCCTAAAAACTGACTATTTGGCAGCAGTTAGTTTTTAGGCCATAACTCACTCAAAACAGGTCCAATTGACCTGAAATTTTGACCATGAACAGTTAAGACCTATATCTACAAGTCTCATGAAGACACCCAAGCCCAGAAATGACCATAAGCAAGTCAAAAAGCTTGCACAAGTTCGGGTCCAAAAACTGGCCGAACCTAAAATGACCTAAAATGACCTAAAGTGACCAATTTTGATACATTTTGACCAGCAATAGTAAAATGACCATAACTTGGTCTACATAACTCAGAATGACCTGAAATTTTGCCTCGTGTTCCATAAGACATAGACCTACAAGTTTGTAGTTTGGACCGAAACCCAAAAACCGAGGGAAGTAGGTCGTCCGGCTAGGTCAAAATAGTAGACCGAAATCCGGTAAATTGCAATAAAATGCAATACACTTGGAAATGAAATTAGTAACATATACCAACACTAAAGGGCTATAAAATGTGACATATTTGTAACATTAGAATTGACTCACGTAGAGTGCATCAAGGGTCAACATTATAGGTTGACTAATGAAATGAATTGAAGGGAATAGTACCAAGAGAAATAGGACTTTAAGCTAGACAAATCTAGCAAACAAAAATTGAGAAATTGACCAAATTTTGCACTAAAGGTGCAATCTGTCCAACTTTAGTAAATTGACCATATCTTGGTCTATACAACTCGAAATGACCTGAAATTTTACCCTGCGTGCAATAAGACATAGAGCTACAATTTTGCTTCTTTGATCAGAAGCTAAAAACCAAGAGAAATAGGACTTTAAGCTAGACCAATCTAGCACACTAAAATTGAATGTTGGTAATTACATAAAATGATGCTTGAAGTGATTTGGCAATGAATGCCAACTTGTGAAAAGGGTAAATTGCATTATATTGACAACATATTGAATTGTAAATTGTGACATGTTGATGCTAGAATCAACCTATCCATGATGCATAAAAAGGTCAATAATTTTATTGACCAGTGAAAGGCATAAAGATGTATAAACCCTATGAATAAAGAATTAAATATGTAACATTGTAATATGCCCTAATTTGCCTAGTTGACTAGTTTGGATAGGTTGGCATGCCAATAGGATTCTGACAGCTGTTCTGTAAATGACTTTACGTCATACTGTGTTTTATGGCTTATTATGCCATACTATGATTTTAATAGCCTATGGCTATACAGTTTGTGTTATTATACTCGGCTTAATGCCTGATTGATTATATGGCTTTTTAGCCACACTGTTTGCACACCGGGAGATACTTTGTGACCGATGGTGTGACGGCCCGAGGTACTAGGTACCCAGTGCTAGTATATCCATTTATCCAGTCTGATCAATGTATAGGCTATATGGGCAGTCATTTAAAACATTATTAAATTCAGGAAGCTAAGTTAAGTTAAGTATAATGAAATTTCAGTATAATTAAATTAAGTATTGAATGAATAAGTAAAAGAAATTAGCAAAAGCAACATAACAAAAATATAAATTGCAGAATCGTAGAGACTTGAAATAAAATACAGTTAGAATAATTTGTATACTGGGTAGTATTACTGAAAAGTTATAAACTAAGCACTTCCAAAGAGGAACAAACTAGTATATAAGATCGTTGATACTAGAAATATCATACCAAATTAAATTGATTCTCGAGTATCCGAATTATGATTTATTTCTTTCTTTATTTGTATATATTATTTCTTGCTATACTATTGCACCACTAAGCAGAAATGCTTAGCGCGATGGAATTGCTTCCTCACGCAGGTACTGAAGGTAAAACCAGTAGATTGTCAACTGAGATTTTTGGAGTCCAGATCTGCAGAAGTGTCAGAAGAGTTCAAGATTGTCACCTCCTCAGCAATGTATGTAGATAGGGCTCATTTTATACATGTTATGTATATGGTTCATTCCTAGCACATTGTAAATTATTTGTATATCTTGTACAAAATAAACTCATGTAATTAACCTATGAATTATGGAAGCTACTCAAAGTAAGTATTTTAATATGTGAATTGAATTTGAGTTATAATGAGATTGTACTTGTGAATATTAAGATGTTGAAAATCTGATGAGATTTCAAAGAAATCTGGATACTGTATTGAGATACATTATTTTCAAAAATTTTTGAGACTATTAAGTTTGAGAAATTGAATATATATTGAAATTATTTTTGGCAGGTTCAGAAGAACTGTTAGTTCAAATTACAGTCGGCACGTTGCCAGATTATCATTAAAATTTTTGAAATTTCCAAATTAGTTAAATTTTGATAAAAGTAAAAATAGCCTAAACCTTAAATAAAGTTTTTGAACAAGTAAATTAAGAACTGTAATGAAATCAGATAAGATCAGGTGCTCCGACACGCCGTGTAGCACGCCTTGCTCGGCTACACTGTAGTCGGGTGAGGGGTGTTACATTTAGTGGTATCAGAGCACAGTTTAAGCGTTCCTAGGCCAAGATAAGTAGAAAGAACTAGTATG
Organism: Hevea brasiliensis; assembly: GCF_030052815.1. Classification (NCBI taxonomy): domain Eukaryota; kingdom Viridiplantae; phylum Streptophyta; class Magnoliopsida; order Malpighiales; family Euphorbiaceae; genus Hevea; species Hevea brasiliensis. The sequence goes on along the minus strand of NC_079497.1, from coordinate 54,054,274 downwards.
CATACATGCATTGCATTCATAAGAGTCGAGGTGACACTATGCAGATCTGTTTACTTTTGATTATTCAAAGTTAAGATATTGACTCAGAGTCACAGAGGGCATTAGAAAAAGAAGTAGAAAACCTAGATCATGAGGTTATAATGTAGTGACTATGTAATGTTCTCGATGTTTGTATTGTAAGTTGCAGATTACAGTACCGACATGGGATTATTATGTAGAGCTACGTGTGACACCCTTTATCAGTCTACAGTATATCCGAGTAAGATATGTCACACGGTGTATCGGAACACTCCATTTTATCTTAATTAATTTTTATCATAATTTTAAATATAACTTATGAAATATAATCTATTTAAGTCATTTGTTGAAATTTTAATTTATTTGAGGTTCCGAAAATTTTATAAAAAATCTGGCAGAGTACCGGCTAAAAATGGAGAAAACAGTTCTTCGGAACCTGTGAAAAGCACTTCCTATAATCATATTCAATCATCTCAAACTCCAATATCAAAATCTCAATATTTTTCAATTTCATTTCTTAATCATTCATCTCATGTGATAATCATGTACAAGTCACAGATAGATATTCACTTTTCCATTCACAAATACAATTCTCATTATTTACATGAACATCAAAATACATTACATAAGTTCAATTACATATGAGAAAATAAAAGTTAGTTACAAAATACCAAAATGAAATCTAGTGTCCTACCAATGCACTGTGGATGGTGAGGTGACACGGACACTATGCAGAGCTGCAGGATGGACTCACCCTGTCTGCAGTCTACTGGGCTCTCGATCAGTGTCTCCAGAACCTACGCGTGGCAAAAGCAACGCGCTAAGCAATAATGCTTAATGGTGCAATAATAAAATAAAAGGAAATAGCAGAAAATAAATATGTATTGAATGTATCTGTAACACCCCTGACCAGACTACAGTGTAGCCGAGCAAAGTGTGCTACATTCGGTGCCGGAGCACCCTATCTTATCTTACTTTATTCCTTTCATAATTTGATCTCGTTATATTTTAATATTAATTATTTTTTTTTTCGACGGAGAAACCAGTGGAGTTTCCCCTATTTTATTACCAGTTGACGTATTTTACTATTTACCTGTTTCAAAATTTCAATAATATTTTACAAATAAAATCTCATCAATTATTTTCATAACCATCTCATAATTCACATCTCATTCATACATCTCAATTTCATATTCATTTCCATGCATTATCTATATATTTCAAATCTGTCTTCGAATCCATACAATCTCATTCATGCTGAAATCACATAAGTAAAATTTTCAAACTTCTTTAATTTACATATTAAAATACTTACTTTGAGTAGCTCCCATAATTCATAGGTTAATTACATGAGTTTATTTTGTACAAGATATACAAATAATTTACAATGTGCTAGGAATGAACAATATACATAACATGTATAAAATGAGCCCTATCTACATGTATTGCTGAGGAGGTGACAATCTTGAACTCTTCTAACACTTCTGCAGATCTGGACTCCAAAAATCTCAATGATACCCATCGGTTTTTTTTTTTTTCCTTCAGTACCTGCGCGAGGAAGCAATTCCATCGCGCTAAGCATTTCTGCTTAGTGGTGCAATAATATAACAAGAAATAATATATACGAATAAAGAAAGAACAAAGCATAATTTGAATACTTAAGAATCAATTTAATTTAATACAATGCGTCTAATGTTAATTATCTTTTGTTTTCATTTGTTTCGCTTTGGAAGCGTTTAATTCCAAAATTCACAGTGATAATGTATGTTATACAGAATTAATAAAAATACTCAATTTATATTCATATGACAATAGAAGGTACATTTAAAATATTTAGTTAAGTTATACCTATTTTTGCAACTCTTTTATCATTTTACTTAACAATTTTTTTATGTGGTTTGGACCATTTCATAATTGTAACTAATTCTTTTGAAGTCTTATTAACTCATTTATTTGATCTGTAATATTTTTGATTTCTAATAGTCTTAATTTATTTCAATAATTTACACTGCCCAAGTAACCTACGACAGGCTGACTGAACTGGATAACGGGTCGTTGGCACTGGACATCGCGGTGCCTCGGGCCGTCATATCATGGGACGCAGAACGTCAACCACGTATGCAGTCAGTATGGCTAAAAAGCCATGACCTCACATAATCGGGCATAAAAGCCATGAATACGGGCATAAATGTAACATCCTCCCGGTAGCAATTCCGCACAGTCTACTGTTCCGGTGATCGATGTCGGTCCGGACAGCTAGAACTTCTGGAAAAAAAAATATTTAAACTAACGTGAAGAACCATAATTAACTCAAATATTAATAAGAAAAATTTAGTAAAAATTTTAGAAATAAAATACAACCAAGTTAAATGAGCCGGTGCCCAAGCGAAGGGTAACCAGAGGGAAGTTGCGGTTCTCGCAACGAGAAGCCCTAGACCCAGGGGAAAAATTTTAAAATAATTTTTGGGACTCCAGAGAAGGGTTATTGAGGTTCCTATGGCATTAGAATGCCAAGAAAATACCTAGAAAAATTTTTCAATCGGTACAGACAATTTTGACCCGTTAAGCCAAACAGAGGGCATTTTGGTCATTTCACCTTCAGAGATGATTTTTGGCCGACTTGTCCAGTTAAGTAAATAATTATTATGACATAAAATATGAATTAATATTGATGAAAATTTAATTTGAAGTTAGTAGAAGAGAAAAGAAAAGAAAATACAATAAAATGCCAATTATGACATATTATGAGGTCATTTAAAATTGTCCACCAATCACAATTAAGTAACCATCAAATTAACTAATAAAAAGAGTCAAAAAAGACCAAAGAATTAAAAAGCAAACAGCAGCCCTTCTTCTCCTTCAAAAAACGTTTTTCACCTCCTCCCTCACTCCTCCATTAACAAACTTTCTAAAGCTTCAATTTCCATGCTTTCCTCACCCCAAAACCCTAAGTCCCTTCACTAAAAACTTGTCTCTACCTTTTGGGAAGTGTTTGGCAGCCTAGAAAGGGAAAGAAAGTGAAGATCAACTTGGGAAAATTCTGCCCTACAAGAGGTTAGTGCACATATATACTTAAAACTCTTTAATCCCATGCTAGAGACTTGAAACAAGTATGAATTTGTAACTTAAATGAATAAAAGTTATGTGTATGTCCACCATGATTTTTGGCAGCCCTAAAGAAGGAACATGATTGAGTGTCTTGATGGACTTAGAGTGAACTAGAGAGTATGTTTAAAATATATATATATATATATATATATATATGTACATATATGTATATATGTATATATGTATATATGTATATATACATATATACATATATATGTATATATACATATATACATATATACATATATATGTATATGTAAATATATGTATATATACATATATATGTATATATGTATATATGTATATATAAAATTAGGGTTTTGAGGTTAGGGTTTTGAGGTGTGAAACTTGGATTTAGCTTATGAAATTGTGAAAGAACATTATAAGGGTCAATTAGTGACCATTTTAGGTAAGTTGACCATAATTTGGACTGAAATGTAGCATGGCAAAGGGAATGAGTAGGCTGCCTTGTAAGTGCAGCAGGGTGACTGAAATTTCAGTCCACTTAGACAGCCATAACTTTGGCTGTGTAGGTCCAATTGGTGTTTGGCCAATTGGACATGAAACTAGGCTTATAATGGCACATTTTTTCTGAAGAAACCATGCCCAAAAGACCAAAGCAAGAGGACCAAAAGTTGGCCCCAATCCGGATACCCTGCAACAGCACCTGCAGAAATGACCAAATGAACAGTAACTGTTCATTTGGCCATAACTCACTGTAGATATGGTCAATTGACCTGAAATTTTTACAGTAACAAGATATGATATAGACAAACAACTTTCATGAAGAAACCTACCCCAAATTATGCCATTAACCCATTCAAATTATTGAACAAAGTTGAGTTATCAAACCTGCAACTCTGCAGATTTACATTTGAACAGTAATGTTTGGATGGCTATAACTCTCTCTAGAAAACTCGGATTTAGGCGATTCTTGAACCGATGGAAACCTAAGGCATGGTAGAACATTTCATATGAAGAAAGTTAGACCAAATTATGAACTTAACTTGGTCAAATTACTGACCAAAGTTGGACCAAAATCTGCCAAAACCCAAAATTTCAGCAGGAACAGTACCCGTGAATAGTAAACTTATTTTGGCCATAACTTGAGCTACAAAACTCCAAATGGAGTGATTCAAAAAAAGAAATTCAACTAGACAAAATAAGGAACAACTTTCATGTTTACCATTTCCTCAAATTCCCACTATAACAGTGCTTAATGGAATAGTAAAGTTAAGCTTCAAAAACTGAAAATTTTGTTTCTCTTGGTTTAAGCCTAGAAATGGTAATGGTGATCACTTCCAACAAGTTTTAAATGAAAAATGTGGTATGTTTGAAGTGCCAAAGTCAATGTACCTACTTTCTATGCAAAAGTCAACTTTCTTGTTGACCAATGAAATGAATAGTGACACCAAAAGTTGAAATTCAAAGATTGAAGAATTTTAAAGTATCAAATGCCCTAGTATACCTAACAAGATTGGTTTAGATAGTTTGGCATGCGAATAGGGTATTGTTTTAGCAGTACTGCGAAAAGGCTTTATGCCTGTATTCATGGCTTTATGCCCGTATTCATGGCTTTTATGCCCGTATTCATGGCTTTTATGCCTGATTATGTGATATCATGGCTTTTTAGCCATATTGACTGCATACGTGGTAGACGTTCTGCGTCACATGGTATGACGGCCCGAGGCACCGCGGTGTCCAGTGCCAACGACCCGTTATCGATCGATCGTCCAAGTATAGGTTACTTGGGCATGGAAAAGTATAACTGTGATTGAACTGATTATTAAAGAAAATACGAAAATTAAGAATCAGGAATGATTACAAAAATACAAAGAAGCTCAAGATAATGAAGAAAATAATTAACGAAATGCATGAAGAAGTTAATATCATAAAACATGATTAGCCCTTGACTAAACAATAAGTTAGTAATTATTCATTTCTTATGAACACAATAGCAAGGAAATTATTATTTTTATTTGCATATTATATTTTCTAGTATTATTTGCACCACTAAGCTTTATGCTTAGCGCGTCGCTTTTGCAACGCGTAGGTACTGAAGATTTGGACAGAGGGCCCAGTAGACCACAGATTCGGTACGACAGTTCACAGTTCTGCATAGTGTCTGTGTCACCTCACCATCCACAGTGCATTGGTAGGACACTAGGTTTCATTTTAACATTTTGTAACTAATTTCTATTTTCTCATATGTATTTGAACTTATGGAATGTATTTTGAGGTTCATGTAAATAATGAAAAATCGTATTAATGAATGTAAAAGTGAATGTTTATCTGTGATTTATACGTGATATCACATGAGATGAATGATTGAGAGATGAATGGTGAAAAATGTTGAGATTTTGATATTGAAGTTTGAGAGTGATGAGATGATTGAATATGATCATAGGAAGTGTTTTTCACAGGTTCCGAAGAACTGTTTTCTCCATTTTTAGCCAGTACTTTGCCGGATTTTCTATAAAATTCTCGGAACCTCAAATAAATTATAATTTCGATAAATGGCTTAAATAAATTATATTTCACAAGTTATATTCAAAAGGAAGAATAAAAATGAATTAAGATAAAATAGAGTGCTCGGCACACTAAGTGGCATAACTTGCTCGGCTACACTGTAGTCGGGTAAGGGGTGTCACAATAAAAGCCATGAATGCGGGCATAAAGCCATGAATACAGGCATAAAGCCTTTCGCAGTACTGCTAAAACAATACCCTATTGGCATGCCAAACTATCCAATCTGACACATATGTCTAGGCAATACAAGGGCACTTTAGTACCATTAAATGTTCATAAGTTTTATTATTTCATTATATGTTCCAATTATCGTTCATAGTATTTTAATTTTATTTATAGTAGAAGCATAAATCTCCAAATCTCATTTTTATATAATTTATGCATTCATCATACCATTCACGTTAATTGCAATTTACATCAATCGATTTTCATGTACCATTTGTACATCGAAATATTTTCATTTCTCTCATGATGAGAGCAATTAACCCATTTACACATCCATGTGATTCATCTAATCGTTACAATATTTATATGAATTAGTGTTCACATTATTACCCCTCATGTACCAATTTTTGTACAAGGTATTATAATCCTATTTGAAATAAAGACGTAAATCCTAATGATAACTTTATCTCATTTATACTCTAAACAATCCATTTGTGTTAATTGCATTTTATATTTCAAGTTGTATTACTTATGTATTATGTGTCATTTTGTTTACTATTCACCTCATTGGTCAATAAAAATGTTGACTTTTGGATAGAAAATAGGTGTATTGGTTTTAACACCCCAAACATACCACATTTTGTATTTAAAACTTGTTGGAATTGATTGCCATTACTATTTCTAAGCTTAAAACCAAAAGGGTAGAATTTTCAGTTTGTAAAGCCTAACTTTACTGTTCCATTAGACACTGTTGCAGTGGGAATTTGAGGAAATGGTAAACATAAAAGTTGTTCCTTATTTTGTCTAGTTGAATTTCCTTTTTTGAATCACTCCATTTGGAGTTTTGTAGCTCCAGATATGCTCCAAAAACCACAGCTGGCTGGATTGCCAAACTGCAGAATTGACCATATCTACAGTAACATGAACAGTGACTGCCACTGCCACTGCCATTTGGGTTAGGTTCTGGTCATAATTTGGGGTAAGTTTCTTCATGAAAGTTGTTTTTCTATGTCTTAACTTGTTGCTGTAAAAATTTCAGGTCAATTGACCATATCTACAGTGAATTATGGCCAAATGAACAGTTACTGTTCATTTGGTCATTTTTGCAGGTGCTGTTGCAGGGTATCCGGATTGGGGCCAACTTTTGGTCCTCTTGCTTTGGTCTTTTGGGCATGGTTTCTTCAGCAAAAATGTGCCATTATAAGCCTAGTTTCATGTCCAATTGGCCAAACACCAATTGGACCAACACAGCCAAAGATATGGCAGTCCAAGTGGACTGAAATTTCAGTCACCCTGCTGCACTCACAAGGCAGCATACTCATTCACTTTGCCATGCTGTATTTCAGACCAATTTATGGTTAACTTACCTAAAATGGTCACTAATTGACCATTAACATGTTCTCTAATAATTTCCTAAGCCAAGTCAAATTTTCACTTCTCAAAACCCTAATTTCCAATTCAATTCCCCCATACACCTAGTTAAACACTTTCATTCATTATATATGTGTATATACACCTTAAACATAATCTCTAATTAATTCTAAGTCCATTAAAATCATCAAAAACACTCCATCAATGTTCCTTCCTTAGGGCTGCCGAAAATCATAGTAGGCATACACATAATTTTTATTCATTTAAGTTATAAATTCATACTTGTTTCAAGTCTCTAGCATGGAAATAAAAAGTTTTAAGTATATATGTGCACTAACCTCTTGTAGGTAGATTTTTCCAAGCTCCAAACTTCACTTTCTTTCTTCTTCTTGGCTGCCAAAAGGTTTTGCAAGGTGCAAGGACAAATTTTAGTGAAAGGTCTCTAGGGTTTTAGGGTGAAATGAAGAGGAAATGGAGCTTGATTGAAGTTGTCAATGGAGGTTTGAGCTAAGCAAGGTTTTGGCTGGTTTTTGGGGAGGAAGAAGGCTGCTCACGTTTTTGTTTCCTTTGGTCTCTAGGGTTTTAGGGTGAAATGAAGAGGAAATGGAGCTTGATTGAAGTTGTCAATGGAGGTTTGAGCTAAGCAAGGTTTTGGCTGGTTTTTGGGGAGGAAGAAGGCTGCTCACGTTTTTGTTTCCTTTGGTCTTTATTTGGACTTGTTTATCTCTTTTATTTGTTGGTTAATTGTTTGTTTAATTGTGATTGGTTATGGCTTTTAAATGACATCATCATGGTGTCATAAATAAGCCTTTTTCCTCATTTTCTTTTCTTTTCTTCACTACTCATTTTCAATTTAATTTCTAGTAATGTTTATTCATATTTTGAGTCATAATAATTATTTACTCAACTGGAAAAGTCGGTCAAAAATCACCTCCGAAGGCGAAATGACCAAAATGCCCTCCGTTTGGCTTAACGGGTCAAAATTGTCTCTACTGATTGACAAATTTTTCTAAATATTTTCTTGGCATTCTAATGCCATAGGAACCTCAATAACCCTTCTCTGGAGTCCCAAAAATTATTTTATAATTTTTTCCCCGGGTCTAGGGCTCCTCGTTGCGAGAACCGCAACTTACCTCTGGTTACCCATCGCTTGGGCACCGGCTCATTTGACTCGGTTGTATTTTATTTCTAAAATTTTTCCTAAATTTTTCTTATTAATATTTGAGTTAATTATGGTTCTTTACTTTAGTTTAAATATTTTTCCGGACGTTCTAACTGTCCAGACCGACACGGTCACCGGAACAGTAGAATGTACGGAGTTGCTACAGTGAGGGTGTTACAGTATCGATGTTTTACTGGTTTTGTACTTGTTATAATCATTTATTTCGTTAACTTTATCCACTTTCATTCTTTTGGTTGCCCAAGTAACCTATACTGGACGACTGGACTGGATAAACGGGTAAACTGGCACTGGGTATCTAGTACCTCGGGCCGTCACACCATCGGTCACATATGCATCTCCCGGTGTGCAACAGAACAGCTAATAAGCTGTAATGACAATAGGCACAAGGCCAAATATCAACACAATGTCAGAATGGCTAAAAGCCATGAAATCACAGAATGGCATAATGCCATGTGTAGTACTGCTAACTGAACCCTATTGGCATGCCAAACTATCCAAACCAATCTTGTTAGGTATACTAGGGCATTTGATACTTTTGAATTCTTCAATTTTTGAATTTCAAGTTTTGGTGTCACTATTCACTTCATTGGTCAACAAAAATGTTGACTTTTGGATAGAAAATAGGTGTATTGGTTTTAACACTCCCAATGTACCACATTTTGCATTTAAAACTTGTTGGAATTAATCACCAATACCATTTCTAAGCTTAAACCAAGTGAGCAGAATTTTTTCAGTTTTCATACCTAAACTTCACTGTTCCATTAGTGACTGTTACAGTGGAAAGTTGAGGAAATGGTAAACATGAAAGTTGTTCCTTATTTTGTCTAGTTGAATTTCCTTTTTTGAATCACTCCATTTGGAGTTTTGTAGCTCCAGATATGGTCCAAAAACCACAGCTGGCCAGATTACAAAACTGCAGAATTGACCATATCTATATTGCAGTGAACAGTGACTGCCACTGCCTTGTTGGATAGGTTCTGGTCATAATTTGGGATAGGTTTCTTCATGAAAGTTGTTTTTCTATATCTTATCTTGTTGCTGTAAAAATTTCAGATCAATTGGGCCATTCTACAGTGAGTTATGGCCAAATGAATAGTTACTGTTCATTTGGTCATTCTTCAGAATCTGATTTCAGGGTATCCGGATTGGGGCCAATTTTTGGTCCACTTGCTTTGGTCTTTTGGGCATGGTTTCTTCAGCAAAATTGTGTCATTTTATGTATAGTTTCATGTACAATTGGCCAAAAACCAATTGAACCTACACAGCCAAAGATATGGCAGTCCAAATAGGCTGGACTCACAGCCTCCCTGCTGCTGTCACTAGGCAGCCTACCAAATCAGTGTGTAACACTCTAATGCACTTCAAATTATGGTCAACTTACCTCAAATGGTCACTAATTGACCATTAGAATGTTCACTCATCATTTCATAAGCCAAGTCCAAATTTCACTCCCAAAACCCTAACCCTAATTGACCAAGCCTCCAATTCATGCATCCCACTCCTAATTTGCTATACTAATCATATAATTTATAAGAGGGGCAGCAATATGTCACTTTAAACCAAGATTTCTCCTAACCCTAACTCATTTCAAGGCTGCCAAAACTTCATGGAATATAAACATGCTTCATTAATTCAATTTTTGTCAAATTTTTAACTTAACTTAGCTCAAATTCATGATTAGAAAGATGTAAAAGCAAAGGTTATGGCACTAACCTCTTTGGTGATTTTCTAAGCTTGTTCACACCTCACTTTCTTCCACTTTCTTTTATTTTCTTGGCTGCCAAACACTTCTCCTTGATGTGGGTATAATTTTTTGTGAAGGGAGGATAAGGTTTTGAGGTGAATTGAAGTGGGAAATGAAGGTTAAGGGAGCTTTAATGGTGGTTTGGGTGGAAGGGAAAATGGGTTACGGGAAATGGAAGAGAATTGCAGAAATTGTGTTTATTTTTTTACTTCATTTTAGTTATATTTATCTCATTTTAATTGGCTTGTCAATTTCTAATTGGTGGGAAGCTTTTTAATGATGTCATCCTATGTCATAAATCTAATTTAATTCCATTTTCTTTTTCTTTTCTTTTCTACTAACTTTAAATTAATTTTTCATCAACATTAATTCATATTTTATGTTATAATAATTATTTACTCAACTGGACAAGTCGGCCAAAAATCGTCTCTGAAGGCGAATTGACCAAAATGCCCTCCGTTTGACTTAACGGGTCAAAATTATCTGTACCGATTGAAAAATTTTTGTAATTATTTTCTTGGCATTCTAATGCCATAGGAACCTTAATGACCCTTCTCTGGAGTCCCAAAAATTATTTTATGAATTTTTACCCGGGTCTAGGGCTCCTAGTTGTGAGAACCGCAACTTCCCTCTAGGTTACCCATCGCTTAAGCACCGGCTCATTTAACTTGGTTGTATTTTATTTCTAAAATTTTTACTAAATTTTTCTTATTAATATTTGAGTTAATTATGGTTCCTCACTTTAGTTTAAATATTTTTCCGAACGTTCTAGCTGTCCGAACTGACACCGATCACCGAAACAGTAGAATGTACGGAGTTGCTACCGGGAGGGTGTTACAACTCTTCCCCTCTAATTTAAATTTCGTCCTCGAAATTTACTTGATGCAAACAGTTGAGGGAACTATTGCCTCATCGTCTCTTCACTTTCCCAAGTTGCCTCCTCAGTGTTGTGGTGCCTCCAAAGCACTTTCACCAGTGGAATCTGCTTATTTCTCAACTCTTTCACTTCCCGAGCCAGGATTCGTATAGGTTCTTCTTCATATGTCAAATCCGGTTGTACTTCAATTTTTTTCATGGAGATGACATGTGAAGGATCTGAGCGGTATCTTCTTAGCATAGACACGTGGAACACATTGTGAATCTTGTCCAGCTCTAGTGGTAAAGCTAGCCTATAGGCCACTGGACCCACACGTTCAATGATTTCATATGGGCCAATGAACCTAGGGCTCAACTTACCTTTTTCTTCCAAACCTCAGTACTTTCTTCCACGGTGACACCTTGAGGAACACTTTGTCGCCAACCACATATTCTATTTCTTTTCTCTTCAGGTCGGCATAAGATTTACATGCATGCGAGGCAACCTTGATTGGCTTTGATTAGTTTCACTTTCTCCTCGATCTGTTTCACCAGATCCGCCCCACCGCTTTGTCTTCGCCAATTCAGTCCCAAAGACACCTGAGTTCTACATTTCCTCCCATACAATGCTTCATACGGGGCCATTTGGATACTAGCTTGGTAGCTATTGTTGTATGCAAATTACTGCTGGGAGGTATCTATCCCAACTTCCTCAAACTCAATGACACAACTCCTCAAAGATATCCTCAAGAACTCGACATATATTTCATGTTATTATTATCATTTTAGTTCAATAGTTGTATTAATTCAATTGGTTCAATTGTTTACAGGATTACTCTTTCGGATTGCCCATCCGTCTCGAGGATGGAATCTTTGGTCTTGAAGTGGAGTTGTGTACCCAAGGACTCATGCAACTTCTTCCAAAATCTCAATGTAAACCTTGGGTCTCTATCAGATATGATGGAAAGTGGAATTCCATGCAGTCTAACTATCTCACTTATATACAATTCTGCTAACTTCTCCAGTGAGTAGTCAGTCCTAACTGGCAGAAAGTGTGCTGACTTTGTCAATCTATCCACTATCACCCATACTGCATCATGTTTCTTCTGGGTGAGAGGTATACCACTTACAAAATCCATGGTGACCCGATCCCATTTCCATTCAGGTATGCGTATAGGCTGTAGCAAACCCAATGGAACTTGATGTTCTGCCTTGACTTGCTGACATGTCAAACATTTAGTCACATAGTCAGCTATGTCTTTCTTCATACCAGGCCACCAATACTGAAGCTTTAGATCATGATACATTTTTGTACTTCCTGGGTGCATAGCATAAACACTGGCATGTGCCTCTTTCAGAATATTGGCTTTTAATTCCCCATCATCTGGTACACACAGTCTTCCTTTGTAGTATAGACACCCATCTGTCTTCACCTCAGAGTCAGTTGCTTTCCCTTCTGGGATTTTGCTCATAATAGCCATTACTTCTCATCTACTTTCTGTCCATCTAAAATCTGCTGTAACAGGTTTGGCCTCACTTGCAACTCAGCCAAAATAGCTCCATCTCGAACCAAAGATAGACGGGCATTCAATGATCTTAAAGCTGTGATGGATTTTCTGCTCAAAGCATCAGCAACTACATTTGCCTTCCCAGGATGGTAGTCAATTACACAATCATAGTCCTTCAGGAACTCAATCCATCGCCTCTGTCTAAGGTTGAGCTCCTTCTGAGTTGGCAAGTATTTTAGACTTTTGTGGTCTGTATAAATGTAGCACTTTTCACCATATAAGTAGTGCCTCCATATCTTCAATGTGAAGATAATTGCTGTAAGCTCTAGATCATGGGTAGGGTAATTTTGTTCATGTGGCCTTAGCTGCCTGGAAGCATAAGCGACCACCTTCCCCTCTTGCATCAATACACACCCTAACCCATTATGAGAGGCATCACTGTAGACCACGAAGTCCATTCCTGACATTGGCTGTGTTAACATTGGTGCCTCTGTCAACATAGCCTTCAACTTCTCAAAACTGGTCTGACACTTGTCATTCCAGTCAAATCTGACATTCTTGTGTAACAACTTGGTCATTGGAGCAGCTATTAGGGAAAATCCTTTCACAAATCTTCTGTAATACCCAGCTAGCCCCAAGAAGCTTCTGACCTCAGTTGTATTCCTGGGAGGCTTCCATTCCATCACTGCTTCTATTTTCTTGGGATCCACTCTAATCCCATCAGCTGACACTATGTGTCCAAGGAATGCAATCTCATTCAACCAAAAGTCACACTTGGACAACTTAGCATACAGCTTCCTTTCTCTCAGGGTTTGCAGAACAATCCTCAAATGTTCATCATGTTCTTCCCTGGTCTTGGAATACACCAGAATATCATCAATAAACACTACGAACCGATCTAGGTATGGATGGAAGATACGGTTCATAAAGTCCATAAATGCCGCTGGTGCATTTGTTAGGCCAAAGGGCATCACCAGAAACTCATAATGCCCATACCGGGTCCTGAATGTAGTCTTTGGCACATCTACATCCTTCACCCTCAACTGATGATACCCTTATCTGAGATCAATCTTAGAAAATACTCCTGCTCCCTTCAACTGATCAAACAGATCATCAATTCTAGGCAACGGATATTTGTTCTTCACAGTCACTTTATTCAATCACGGTGAATCGATGCATAGCCTCAAAGTCCCATCCTTCTTTTTCACAAAAAGACCTTGGAGCTCCCCATAGTGACACATCTGGGCGTATGAACCCCTTATCAAGCAACTCTTGCAACCGAAGTTTTCAACTCCTCAATTTAGTGGGTGCCATCCTATAAGGAGCAATGGAAATGGGTGTCATGTGCAGTTGTCTCAATAGCAAATTCAACTTCCCTTTTGGTGGTAAACTGTGCAACTCTTCAGAAATACATCTGGGAAGTCTCTTACTGTGGGTATGTCACACAGATCTGGCTTAGCCTGCCTAGTATCCACCACATGTGCTAGGTAGGCTTCACAGCCTTTTCTCATCATTCTTCTTGCAACTATGGCTGAGATGACATTGGACAAGAAATCTGTCCTTTCCCCCACCACAGTGATCTCATTACCCTCAGAAGTTTTCAGAGAAATTCTCTTCAATTTGCAATCAACTGTTGCCTGATGACGTGACAACCAGTCCATTCCCAAAATCACGTCAAACTCATGGAAAGGCAACTCAATCAGGTCTGCCAAGAATTTATACCCCTGAATCCTTAACGGGCAACCCTTGTATACTTTGTTCACCATTACATTGTGGCCCAATGGATTAGTGACCAGAATGTCTTGGTCACTCTCCCCTACTAGTATCCCCCTTTCTACGGGTAGGTTGATGTAGATGTATGAATGAGTGGATCCTGGATCCACTAATGCATGCACAGATGTAGTGTAGAGGGAAAACGTACCCCTGATGACGTCCGGGGCATCTTGCTCCTCCTGAGCTCTAATGGCATAAGCTCTGGCAGGTGGTCTGTTATCAGGCCTCTCTGTTGGCTCAGATGCAGGCCTCTGTGATGGTCCCACTGCGTCAGATTTGCCAAATTTCCTACCCCTTTGTGGTGCAGTAGCAGGTCTGTCTGCTTGTGTTGGAGCAGCTGTAGTAGTTCTGCGTGGACAGTTCTTCAACTGATGCTCTGTTGACCCACATCTTAAGCAGGCACCAGTCACTCTCCAACACTCTCCCTTATGCCATTTCTAACAATGTGGACACGCAGAAGATGCTGGGGCTAGTCCCCTGAACCCCATCCCTGGAGAGCTACCCACTGATGGTGTGGACTGACCTCTCCTAGGGGTAAACTATGGCCTGGGCCCCTGAGATTGACCCTGACCTTGTGGTTCACCTGAACTCTGTGCAGGTGGACCCTTGAACTTCTTCCCAAATGCAGGAGATGAACTAGACTGACCTGGGCCCCTCTTCTGCTGTCTTTCCCTTCTAGTCTGCTCACTGATTCTTACTTTTTCAACCTTTATTGCAGCTTCCACTAACTTAGTGAAGTCGGTAATTCCCAAGGCAGTGATCATGATCTTTATGTTGTCATTTAGTCCCTCTTCAAATCTTTTACACCTTTCAGCCTCATTAGGGACTATCTCCCTTCTGTAGCGGCTCAATCTGACAAATTCCTTTTCATACTCGGCCACTGACAGCTGTCTCTGCCTCAGATTAATGAACTCTCTTCTTCTCTCTTCCAGGTATACACTACCCACATATTTCTTCTTAAATTCGGAGAGGAAGAAGTCCCAATTTACTATTTCTGGCTGTACTTCACTGGACACAGTATCCCACCATTCATATGCATCGTCTTGCAGCAGAGATACGGCAGCTTCCAAATTTTGCTCTGGGGTGCAGTGGAGTTGTTTTAAAACTCTGCCTGTTCTGTTCAACTAATTTTCGGCTGTAACAGAATCATCTTCTCTCTTGCCAAAGAAGTCCACTGCTCCAAACTTCCTCAAATTTTCTAAGTGTGATTTTGGTTGTGGAGGTGGTGGTGGTGGTGGTGCTGGCATTACCCCGGCCATTTGTCTGAAGAATTCGGTCATTTGCTGGAACATGGCCTGTGGAGGCCGAAAGGTGCTCGCTGAGTGGCGGAGCAGGTTCTCCCATACCCCCAGTCTTAGCTGCTGCAGGTGGAGCATGACTCTCCACTTCCTCCTCGACTGCCCTCTGAGATGTAGGGTCCATATCTTATTCAAAATAAGAAAGACAAACAGATCTGCATTAGTGTCACCTCGACTCTTACAAATGCAATGCATGGTATGGACTCAATCTAGGCCCAGAAACGCCTAAACCGTGCTCTGATACCACTAAATGTGACACCCCTTACCCGTCTACAGTATATCCGAGTAAGATATGTCACACGGTGTATCGGAACACTCCATTTTATCTTAATTAATTTTCATCATAATTTTAAATATAACTTATGAAATATAATCTATTTAAGTCATTTGTTGAAATTTTAATTTATTTGAAGTTCCGAAAATTTTATAGAAAATCCGGCAGAGTACCGGCTAAAAATGGAGAAAACAGTTCTTCGGAACCTATGAAAAGCACTTCCTATAATCATATTCAATCATCTCAAACTCCAATATCAAAATCTCAATATTTTTCAATTTCATTTCTTAATCATTCATCTCATGTGATAATCATGTACAAGTCACAGATAGATATTCACTTTTCCATTCACAAATACAATTCTCATTATTTACATGAACATCAAAATACATTACATAAGTTCAATTACATATGAGAAAATAAAAGTTAGTTACAAAATACCAAAATGAAACCTAGTGTCCTACCAATGCACTATGGATGGTGAGGTGACACGGACACTATGCAGAGCTGCAGGATGGACTCACCCAGTCTGCGGTCTACTGGGCTCTCGATCAGTATCTCCAGAACCTACACGTGGCAAAAGCAACGTGCTAAGCAATAATGCTTAGTGGTGCAATAATAAAATAAAAGGAAATAGCAGAAAATAAATATGTATTGAATGTATCGATGTTTTACTGGTTTTGTACTTGTTATAATAATTTATTTCGTTAACTTTATCCACTTTCATTCTTTTGGTTGCCCAAGTAACCTATCTTTGACGCATCGATCGGATAAATGGGTAACCGCACCGGGTATCTAGTACATCGTGTCACACCATCGGTCACATATGCATCTCCGGTGTGCAGCGGCTAATACTAATAATGACAATAGGCACAAGGCCAAATATCAACACAATGTCAGAATGGCTAAAAGCCATGAAATCACAGAATGGCATAATGCCATGTACAGTACTGCTAACTGAACCCTATTGGCATGCCAAACTATCCAAACCAATCTTGTTAGGTATACTAGGGCATTTGATACTTTTGAATTCTTCAATTTTTGAATTTCAAGTTTTGGTGTCACTATTCACTTCATTGGTCAACAAAAATGTTGACTTCTGGATAGAAAATATGTGCATTGGTTTTAACACTCCCAATGTACCACATTTTGCATTTAAAACTTGTTGGAATTAATCACCAATACTATTTCTAAGCTTAAACCAAGTGAGCAGAATTTTTTCAGTTTTCATACCTAAATTTCACTGTTCCATTAGTGACTGTTACAGTGGAAAGTTGAGGAAATGGTAAACATGAAAGTTGTTCCTTATTTTGTCTAGTTGAATTTCCTTTTTTGAATCACTCCATTTGGAGTTTTGTAGCTCCAGATATGGTCCAAAAACCACAGCTGGCCGGATTACAAAACTGCAGAACAGTGCAGTGAATAGTGACTGCCACTGCCTTGTTGGATAGGTTCTGGTCATAATTTGGGGTAGGTTTCTTCATGAAAGTTGTTTGTCTATATCTTATCTTGTTGCTGTAAAAATTTCAGATCAATTGGGCCATTCTACAGTGCGTTATGGCTACTGTTCATTTGGTCATTCTGCAGAATCTGATTTCAGGGTATCCGGATTGGGGCCAATTTTTGGTCCACTTGCTTTGGTCTTTTGGGCATGGTTTCTTCAGCAAAATTGTGCCATTATATGTCTAGTTTCATGTTCAATTGGCCAAACACCAATTGAACCTACATAGCCAATAATATGGCAGTCCAAACAGGCTGGACTCACAGCCTCCCTGCTGCTGTCACTAGGCAGCCTACCAAATCAGTGTGTAACACTCTAATGCACTTCAAATTATGGTCAACTTACCTCAAATGGTCACTAATTGACCATTAGAATGTTCACTCATCATTTCATAAGCCAAGTCCAAATTTCACTCCCAAAACCCTAACCCTAATTGACTAAGCCTCCAATTCATGCATCCCACTCCTAATTTGCTATACTAATCATATAATTTGTAAGAGGGGCAGCAATATGTCACTTTAAACCAAGATTTCTCCTAACCCTAACTCATGTCAAGGCTGCCAAAACTTCATGGAATATAACCATGCTTCATTAATTCAATTTTTGTCAAATTTTTAACTTAACTTAGCTCAAATTCATGATTAGAAAGATGTAAAAGCAAAGGTTATGGCACTAACCTCTTTGGTGATTTTCTAAGCTTGTTCACACCTCACTTTCTTCCACTTTCTTTTGTTTTCTTGGCTGCCAAACACTTCTCCTTGATGTGGGTATAATTTTTTTGTGAAGGGAGGATAAGGTTTTGAGGTGAATTAAAGTGGGAAACGAAGCTTAAGGGAGCTTTAATGGTGGTTTGGGTGGAAGGGAAAATGGGTTACGGGAAATGGAAGAGAATTGCAGAAATTGTGTTTATTTTTTTACTTCATTTTAGTTATATTTATCTCATTTTAATTGGCTTGTCAATTTCTAATTGGTGGGAAGCTTTTTAATGATGTCATCCTATGTCATAAATCTAATTTAATTCCATTTTCTTTTTCTTTTCTTTTCTACTAACTTTAAATTAATTTTTCATCAACATTTATTCATATTTTATGTCATAATAATTATTTACTCAACTGGACAAGTCGGCCAAAAATCGTCTCTGAAGGCGAAATGACCAAAATGCCCTCCGTTTGACTTAACGGGTCAAAATTGTCTGTACCGATTGAAAAATTTTTCTAATTATTTTCTTGGCATTCTAATGCCATAGGAACCTCAATGACCCTTCTCTGGAGTCCCAAAAATTATTTTATGAATTTTTACCTGAGTCTAGGGCTCCTAGTTGCGAGAACCGCAACTTCCCTCTGGGTTACCTATCGCTTGGGCACCGGCTCATTTAACTTGGTTATATTTTATTTCTAAAATTTTTACTAAATTTTTCTTATTAATATTTGAGTTAATTATGGTTCCTCACTTTAGTTTAAATATTTTTCCGAACGTTCTAGCTGTCCGGACTGACACCGGTCACCAGAACAGTAGAATGTACGGAGTTGCTATCGGGAGGGTGTTACACTACGTGCTTCCTCATGGTACAATAAACTAAGAATATTTGTAAGTAATCTATAATTTTGATACAGTTATGCCCAAATAGAGTACTATTACGGGAAATAAATGTGAAAATTCTAGTCAGAAATTTAAAACTTCATAACTAGCCTATCGAAAGACTACACTTCTAAAACAGCTAGAGTAAGTGACTCGGTTACACTAATGTGGACTACCATTACCACAAAAATTGCTATGAGCTTAGAGAATCTAGTATGGCTATAAATTAGAAAGAACACCTTGAGGATGAAGATATCTGGACATTGATATGGAGTCTTATCAGTATTTTAATATTTTTGACAGGAAGGAATGATGTAGGTATTTGAGAATACATTTAGAAATTGTATTGATGCTCTCTCCGGAAGCAAGAATAGATACCTTCCATTGATGGAGTTATTTTGGCTGAGCTGCAAGTGAAGCCGAATCTGTTACAACAGATACAGGATGGGCAGAAGACAGATGGGAAATTAATGGCTGTTATGGGCAAAATCACTGAGGGGAAGGAAACTGAATATGAAGTGAAAAAAAATTGGTGCCTGTACTATAAAGAAATAGTATGTGTACCAGATGATAAAGAGTTAAAAACCAGTATTCTAAAAGAAGCACATAACAGTGTGTATGCTATGCACCCAGAAAGCACAAAAATGTACCATGACCTGAAACTCTGATACTGGTGGCTAGGTATGAAGAAGGACA
Source organism: Hevea brasiliensis (assembly GCF_030052815.1). Classification (NCBI taxonomy): domain Eukaryota; kingdom Viridiplantae; phylum Streptophyta; class Magnoliopsida; order Malpighiales; family Euphorbiaceae; genus Hevea; species Hevea brasiliensis. The sequence goes on along the minus strand of NC_079497.1, from coordinate 54,034,673 downwards.
TAGTTGACTATGTAACTAGATGCTTCACATGTCAGCAAGTCAAAGCAGAACATCAAGTTCCATCAGGTTTGTTATAGCCCATAAACATACTTGAATGGAAATGGGACCAAGTCACGATGGACTTTGTCAGTGGTCTACCTCTCACTCAGAAGAAGCATGATGCAGTATGGGTGATTGTGGATAGGTTGACCAAATCAGCACATTTTCTGCCAATCAGAACTGACTACTCACTGGAAAAGCTAGTAGAATTGTACATCAGTGAGATAGTTAGACTACATGGAATTCCACTTTCAATTATATCTGATAGAGACCCGAGGTTTACATCTAGATTTTGGAAGAAATTACAAGAATACTTGGGCACACAACTCCATTTTAGTAGGGCTTTTCATCCTCAGACGGATGGACAGTCAGAAAGAATAATCCAGGTCCTCGAGGATATGCTGAGAAGTTGTGCTATTGAGTTTGAGGGAAGTTAGGATAGATACCTTCCACTGGCAGAATTTGCATACAATAATAGCTATCAAGCTAGCATACAAATGGCACCCTATGAAGCACTGTATGGGAGAAAATGCAGAACACCTGTATGTTGGACTGAGTTGGGTGAAGATAAGCTAATGGGGCCAGACCTGATAAAACAGACAGAGGAAAAGGTGAAACTGATAAAGGCCAATTTGAAAGTTGACTCAGACCGACAGAAATCTTATGCTGACTTGAGGAGAAAAGACATTGAGTATAAAGTTGGCGAAAAGGTATTTCTCAAAGTATCACCGTGGAAGAAAGTGTTGAGATTCGGGAAAAAGGGAAAATTAAGCCCTAGGTTTATTGGCCCATATGAAGTTATTGAACGTGTGGGACCAGTAGCCTACAGATTAGCCTTACCACCAGAGCTGGACAAGATACATAATGTGTTCCATGTCTCGATGCTCAGAAGATACAGATCAGATCCTTCACATGTCATCTCAGAAGAAGAAATTGTGGTACAACCTGACCTGACATATGAAGAAGAACCAATTAAAATCTTGGCACGAGAGGTAAAAGAGCTCAGAAATAAGACAATTCCACTAGTGAAAATCCTATGGAGACACCACAACACGGAAGAGGCAACATGGGAGAGTGAGGAGACAATATGACAACAGTTCCCTCAGCTCTTCACATCAGGTGAATTTCAAGGACGAAATTTTTATTTAGAGGGGAAGAGTTGTAACATCCCCACTGTACGTGTTCTGCACATTCAATTGCTCCAGTAGTCAAATAACAGTCCAAGAAAGTTAGGATGTCTGGAACTACACTTCGGTGATAGTGAACAGACATATAATGATGAAATAAATAAAAAGAAAATATAAGAAAAATCAAACAAAAATGAAAGAGAGAAAATGATGCAAAGTTAAACGAGCTGCACAGTTGATGGGTGATCAGACTGGAAGGCCGTTGACCCGAGACCACGGGGAACCCTCTGAATTTAATTTTGAGACATAAATAAAGGTTTATTGAAATGTAATTGACACTAGAAATATCAAAGAAAAATTAATAGATTAGTACAAAGAAAAATGAAAAATCAAGAAACAGACAAAAATCGGTGTTACCGAAAAATCGGGAATATAACCCGAAGTGGGGTATTTTGGCCATTTGACACATAGTGTTGCCTTTTGACCTCAATCTCCATTAAAAATAAATGATATTACACTTAGAAAATTTCAAAGAAAAATGAAATTATAAATGAAATGCAATTAAAGGAAATATGGGGCTATAATTAGAATTATGAAAGTTTAATTATTTTAACTATTATTTAAATGTTTAGTGGGGTATAAAACCATAAGTGGACAGCATTTTCCACTAAACCATTTCATCTTCTTCACTCCTTCATCACCATTGCCGAATTTGATTTTCTCTCCCAAGCTCATCCATGGATGTCCATGAAGCAAACTTCATCAACCCATGATCAAGCCATTTTTTCCTATAAGTTTCTTTATTAAAACTGTTCTACACATCATGGGCAACACATAGAGAGGAAAAAGGGCAGCTTTTGATGAAGTTTGATCAAGCTCCATAAAAGGTTAGTGCTAGTTTTCCTTACCTCAATTAAAATTTGTACTAAGGTTGAGATGAGTTGAATTATTAAAAAATTAGAAGGATTGGATGAATATTTAATGGTGATTGAATTTGGCAGCCATGGAACCTAAAGAGGTTTGAATTATCTTTACATGTATTTGATGGGAAATGATATTGATTAAGGTAATTAGAGGTCCTAGCTAATTAACTTTATGTATATGTTGAGATTGAGTGATTGAATTAGGAGTTTGAAAGAATTGTTGAAGACCTTGGATAATTGTTGAATTGGGGCAGCCTTGAGAAGCATGAAAATGGTTAATTTATGCATATTATTGTTGATTAATGATGCTCAATTTATGTGATTATAAGTGTTAGAATTTAATTATAAGAGTACATGTGAGGTTGACAATGTGAAAGTGGGTTTTGAACAAAATTTTGAAGACTTGGACACTTGAGCTTGAAATTGGCAGCCTATTAAATCATGAATTTGTGTGTGTGAATATGTAGTTTATTAATGAAATGTAATGGTGTTAAATTGTGGGCAGTATGTATAGTTAAAATGGAAGTGTTTGTGTGTAACATAAGTGTTGATGCACATTGAATTTGGGTGGATGTAAATGTAGAAGTTTAATGGTGTATTGTATGCCTTGTGCACTTGAGTATTCTGCCCAGAATTGTTGCTGGAATTGTGTACAAAATATGTATGGAAGTGTTGTTGATTGAATATTGTAGTAATGAGGAGGAGAAGGAACATTAAATTGGGAGTGTATGAGCTTTGTGCAGGTTGTGTATTGAAGGCAGCACCTAAATTAGGCCATAAGTGCCAAACTGTGAACCCAATTGGTATGAGCCCAATATGGGGTGAAACTAGACACCAAATAGGTCAACTTTCATGTAGAAATGTTGCCAAAATTCTGCCTAGAAACTGACCTTAAAAAGTGACCAAATCCGGATTAGTGCATTTGAGGCCTGAAAACTGACCATTTGGGCAGCAGTTAGTGTTTAGGCCATAACTCACTCAAAACAGGTCCAATTGACCTGAAATTTTGACCATGAATAGTTAAGACCTATATCTACAAGTCTGATGAAGACACCCAAGCCCAGAAATGACCATAAGCAAGTCGAAAAGCTTGCACAAGTTCGGGTCCAAAAACTGGCCGAACCTAAAATGACCTAAAATGACCTAAAGTGACCAATTTTGATACATTTTGACCAGCAATAGTAAAATGACCATAACTTGGTCTACATAACTCAGAATGACCTGAAATTTTGCCCCGCGTTCCATAAGACATAGACCTACATGTTTGTAGTTTGGACCGAAACCCAAAAATCGAGGGAACTAGGTCGTCCGGCTAGGTCAAAATAGTAGACCGAAATCCGGTAAATTGCAATAAAATGCAATACACTTGGAAATGAAATTGGTAACATATACCAACACTAAAGGGCTATAAAATGTGACATATTGGTAACATTAGAATTGACTCACGTAGAGTGCATCAAGGGTCAACATTATAGGTTGACTAATGAAATGAATTGAAGGGAATAGTACCAAGAGAAATAGGACTTTAAGCTAGACAAATCTAGCAAACAAAAATTGGGAAATTGACCAAATTTTGCACTAAAGGTGCAATCTGTCCAACTTTAGTAAATTGACCATATCTTGGTCTATACAACTCAAAATGACCTGAAATTTTGCCCTGCGTGCAATAAGACATAGAGCTACAATTTTGCTTCTTTGACCAGAAGCTAAAAACCAAGGGAAATAGGACTTTAAGCTAGACCAATCTAGCACACTAAAATTGAATATTGGTAATTACATAAAATGATGCTTGAAGTGATTTGGCAATGAATGCCAACTTGTGAAAAGGGTAAATTGCATTATATTGACAACATATTGAATTGTAAATTGTGACATGTTGATGCTAGAATCAACCTATCCATGATGCATAAAAAAGGTCAATAATTTTATTGACCAGTGAAAGGCATAAAGATGTATAAACCCTATGAATAAAGAATTAAATATGTAACATTGTAATATGCCCTAATTTTCCTAGTTGACTAGTTTGGATAGGTTGGCATGCCAATAGGATTCTGACAGCTGTTCTGTAAATGACTTTACATCATATTGTGTTTTATGGCTTATTATGCCATACTATGATTTTAATAGCCTATGGCTATACAGTTTGTGTTATTATACTCGGCTTAATGCCTGATTGATTATATGGCTTTTTAGCCACACTGTTTGCACACCGAGAGATACTTTGTGACTGATGGTGTGACGGCCCGAGGTACTAGGTACCCAGTGCTAGTATATCCGTTTATCCAGTCTGGTCAGTGTATAGGCTATATGGGCAGTCATTTAAAACATTATTCAATTTAGGAAGCTAAGTTAAGTTAAGTATAATGAAATTTTAGTACAATTAAATTAATTATTGAATGAATGAGTAAAAGAAATTAGCAAAAGCAACATAACAAAAATTTAAATTGCAGAATCGTAGAGACTTTAAATACAATACAATTAGAATAATTTGTATACTGGGTAGTATTACTGAAAAGTTATAAACTAAGCACTTCCAAAGAGGAACAAACTAGTATATAAGATCGTTCATACTAGAAATGCCATACCAAATTAAATTGATTCTCGAGTATCCGAATTATGATTTATTTCTTTCTTTATTTGTATATATTATTTATTGTTATACTATTGCACCACTAAGCAGAAATGCTTAGCGCGATGGAAATGTTTCCTCGCGCAGGTACTGAAGGTAAAACCAGTAGACTGTCAACTGAGATTTTTGGAGTCCAGATCTACAGAAGTGTCAGAAGAGTTCAAGATTATCACCTCCTCAGCAATGCATGTAGATAGGGCTCATTTTATACATGTTATGTATATGGTTCATTCCTAGCACATTGTAAATTATTTGTATATCTTGTACAAAATAAACTCATGTAATTAACCTATGAATTATGGAAGCTACTCAAAGTAAGTATTTTAATATGTGAATTGAATTTGAGTTATAATGAGATTGTACTTGTGAATATTGAGATGTTGAAAATCTGATGAGATTTCTGAGAAATCTGGATACTGTATTGAGATATATTATGTTCGAAGATTTTTGAGACTATTAAGTTTGAGAAATTGAATATATATTGAAATTGTTTTGGGCAGGTTCAGAAGAATTGTTAGTTCAAATTACAGTCGGCACGTTGCCGGATTATCATTAAAATTTTTGAAATTTCCAAATTAGTTAAATTTTGATAAAAGTAAAAATAGCCTAAACCTTAAATAAAGTTTTTGAACAAGTAAATTAAGAACTGTAATGAAATCAGATAAGATCAGGTGCTCCGGCACGCCGTGTAGCACGCCTTGCTCGGCTACACTGTAGTCGGGTGAGGGGTGTTACATGCGCCTAGGAATGCCCTGATTCAATTCTTTGTGGCTCAGAATTGAATCCCTTAGAAAAGTCCATGATCATACCATATTTATTTATTATCCATGAATGCATGAGATGTATGGGAATGTATACAAGTATATGATATATGCATGCTAATTGGATAATGTGCAAAGTGAGACCTTAATAGTAATTAGGACGACCATAAAATCTTCCAAACAAAAGGTTAAGTTGAAAATGCTATAATTAAAATAATTATAACATAGGCCCTCTATTGAGGCAATTATTTTTAGAAATTTTAAATACTTGCATAAGATGCAATTAATTTAAGAGATTTTCTTAAGAATAATTGTTAAGCATGAGATGTTATGAATATGTAAATGGTTTGGTGGCCAATATTGGATGTACGTGAGGACATTAAAATTATTTGCATAATTACTGGCTCAATGGGATTAACTCAACTAATGCAAGATAAGTCAATAATGGATGTACTTGAGATTTTGAGCATTAGGGGCTAGATAAAGGATTGAACCTCACATGAGATGTGATGGGCGAGGAGTTGCTCACTTATCATTTATTGTAATTCCAATAATGGATGTACCTGAGGATGATCAATAGAATTATAAGAATTCAATCACCCACTAGAAATCCATCCAACTAGGATTTCCGTTTTCTACTTTGGAAGTGTAGAATTCACTAAGTTAGTGGGAGGACCAATTTGATTAAAAGACCATAATAATTTTGGTTAGATAAATGATACATTTACTAATTAATCTGGTTATTTTTTGCAGTTAATTTTCTGATAACAATAAGCACAGAATAAACACCACCATCCAATATCCTTGCAAGCATACTTAATCGAAATAGGTTAACAGGACCAAATCCATCTGATTGGCTAAGAAATTTGAAACTTGTCTTGAACCTTGAACATATAGGATATGTTCTAGACTCAAATGTCCCTAGTCCCTTACCTCCAGAGGCCACTCAAGAGGAACATAAAACTTTGGACAAGTGGAAGGAGCATGATATGAGAGCTAAGTGTTACATGATTGCTTCTATGAGTAATGAGTTGTAGAAGCAGCATGAGAACATGCAGAGTGCGAGTGAGATCCTCCTTCACCTACAAGAGTTGTATGGTGAGCACAGCAGGAATGCTAGGTATGAGATATCTAGATAGCTATTCCGCATGAGGATATCTGAGGGACAGAATGTTGGGGATCATGTCCACAAGATGATTCGGCTGATTGAGCAGCTAGAACATCTTGATTTTAACATGGATTTCCAACTGCAGATGGATTTGATCCTTCAGTCCCTTCTTGAGTCTTTTGGGAATTTTGTGACAAATTTTCATATGATTAAACATGAATGCACCTTGGCTGGTTTACTCAACATGCTAGTTATTGCCCAAAAGAATATGCCGGATAATAAAGTAAAAGAGGTAGCTTTGATTGCATCTTCTTCTGCTGGAAAGTCCAACAAGAAGAAGGGTAATAAGAAAAAGAAATCTCAGATTCCTGGTCCTTCCAAGAAGATAGCTAAACAGAAAGGGAAGACCAAAGTTAATAGAGGCAAAGGAAAGTGTTTCCACTGCCAGAATAATGGGCACTAAAATAGGAACTGCCTAGAGTATAACACATAGTAGCAGCTTGCATTCTCCAGATGTTAGACTCTGGATTGGCGATGGCTCAACTGTTGAAGCTTTAGCCATAGGATCTAAATCTTTTTACATGTCTGGACATGTTTTGTTTTTGGATAATATTTTATATGTACCTGATGCTTTTAAGAACATCATTTCTATATCTAATTTGATTAGAAATAGCTATGAATTTCAGTTCACAGATGATGTTTGCAATATTTATTTTGGAAATAAATATGTTGGCTCGGGTTATATGAATGATGGTCTTTATTATTTGGATAATAATGAAAAACAAAAATTGAATGCAAGTGATCTAAAAGAATGCAATGCCATGATGAAAATCAACTCAAGTTCAAAATATATTTGGCACTTAAGGTTAGGTCATGTTGCAGAATATAGGATTATAAAACTAGAGAAAATGGGGATTCTATCCTCATTAGGTTCTGAACCTACTCCAACCTGTGAATCCTGCCTTCAGGGCAAAATGACTATATCACCCTTTGTTGGACAAGGGCTTAAAGCTGAAAATATTTTGGAGCTAATACATAGTGATGTATGTGGTCCATTCAAAGAAATGGCTTGAGGTGGTTTTCATTATTTTATTATCTTTACTGATGATAAATCAAGGTTTCGGTATTTGTATTTGATGAAATACAAACATGAATCCTTTGAAAAGTTTAAAGAATTTAAATCTGAAGTAGAAAATCAAACAGGAAAGAGTATTAAAGCTCTTTGATCAGATCGTGGAGGTGAATACTTGAGTACTGAATTTGATGAATACTTGAGAGAGCACGGCATTGTTTCCCAGCTGACTCCTCCAGGAACACCATAGCTGAATGGTGTATCTGAAAGGAGAAATCGTACCCTAGTGAATATGGTACGTAGTATAATGAGCTATACTGATATGCCAATCTCTTTTTGGGGATTTGCTTTAGAATCAGCTTTGTATATTCTGAATAGGATTCCATCAAAATCAGTATCTTTCACACCTTATGAGATATGGCATGGAAGAAAACCAAGTCTTAAGCATGTTAAGATTTGGGGTTGTCCAGCTTATGTCAAAAGCTGAACACTGATAAATTGGAAACCAGATCAGAAAATAGTCGATTTGTTGGGTATCCAAAAGATAGTTTTGGATATTATTTTTATTTACCTACATCACAAAAGGTTGTGGTAAATAGAGATGCCACATTTCTTGAACAACAGTTTGTTCAAGAATGAGGCAAAGGAAGGCAAATAGAGTTAGAATTGGAGAATTCTGAACAACCAACAGATCAGATAGATATAGATCCATATAGTCAACCTATACCTATTGATGATACATCTACAGTTGTTCCTCGTAGAACAACCAGGGTATCTCATCCACCAGTGAGATATGGTTTCCTTCATGAAGAAGAACAAGAGTTGTCTACTCATGAAGAAGTAGATCATGGAGATGATCTACTTACCTATGAAGAAGCTATATTAGATATAGACTCTTCAAAATGGATTAATGCTATGAAATCCGAAATTGATTCCATGTATAAGAATCAAGTTTGGGATCTTGTTGACCCACCTGAAGGTATTGTACCTATAAGGAACAAATGGCTTTTTAAGAAGAAAATTGGTTCTGATGGAAAGGTAGAGACCTATAAGACAAGGCTAGTAGCAAAAAGTTTTCGCCAAAGGTAAGGAATTGACCATGAAGAGACTTTCTCGCCTATTGCCATGCTTAAATCAATTAGGATTCTATTAGCAATAGCTGCATACTATGATTATGACATTTGGCAGATGGATGTCAAAATAGATTTTCTCAATGGATACATTGAAGAAAATATTTTCATGGAACAACCTAGGGGTTTTGAATCCCAAGATGGTTCTAAGGTATGCAAGCTAAAGCGAACCATTTATTAGTTGAAACAAGCTTCGAGGAGTTGGAACATCCATTTTAATGAAGCTATTAAGTCATTTGGTTTTATAAAAAATGAGGATGAGCCATGTGTATATAAGAAGGTTAGTGATGTGCTATCACTTTTCTTGTCTTATATGTGGATGACATTTTGTTGATGGGTAATGACATAGGTATGTTGACAACTGTAAAGGTATGGTTGTCAAATACATTCTCCATGAAAGACTTAGGGAAGGCAACCTATATTCTTGGGATTTGCATCTATAGAGATAGAGCGAAAAGAATAATTAGTTTATCCCAAAGTCTATATTTGGAAAAGTTGTTAAAGAGGTTTAACATGCTTGATTCAAGAGAGGATTGTTACCAGTGAGACATGATATCCACCTTTCTAAAGAGATGTCTCCAAAGACATCTGAAGAAAGAGATAAAATGGCTAAGATTCCATATGCTTCGGCTATTGGAAGTTTGATGTATGCCTTGTTGTGTACTAGGCCGGATATTGCATATGCTGTTAGTTTGACTAGCAGGTATCAATCCAATCTAGGTTTGGAACATTGGATAGCTGTAAAAAATATCCTTAAGTACTTGAGAAGAACTAAGGATTTATTCTTGATATATGGAGGTGGTAACTTGCAATTGGATGGTTATACCAATTCTGATTTCCAATCAGATATCGATGATAAAAAGTCTACCTCTAGGTTTGTGTTCATTTGTAATGGAAGTGCAGTTAGTTGGAAGAGTTCCAAACAGAGTACGACTGCTGATTCCACTACAAAGGCCGAGTATAATGCTGCATCAGATGCTGCAAAAGAACCTGATTCGATATAAGGAACCCCGGTCTCACTAGAAATCCAAATACATAGAAAGGCGCTACCACATTATCAAAGAGATAGTTGGGCAAGGTGATATAGCCATGCAGAAAATAGCATCAGCTGAAAAATCCGACTGATCCATTCACTAAGCCTTTGTCACAAGCTCAGTTAGACCGACATCTTGAGAAGTTGGGTCTAAGGTATTGTAATGAATAACTCTAGTGCTAGTGGGAGATTGTTAGTAGTATGCCCTAGAGCATATCATTTAGTATGTATCTTGTACATATTTTATTAATAAAAGGCATTTTCACTTTTCCGTTTACATAATATATTTACATGTAATAGAAAAGGTCCATTGATATTTTGTTAGAAATTCTATTCTTAAGTTGTTAAGAATATGAGTGACAGTATTTCTAGCATAAAGTATCATAAATAGGTTTACAATTGAGGATACTTCACAATAAGGACATGACTTATCCAGAAAGATTGTAATCATGTTTGTTCCCAAGTTATTTATATGAGATGTAAGTAAGATGGAATGGTGAGTCTCATGCCATATAACAAACATGATAGGCACTTATACATGATAAGTAGGCCGAACCAGTGACATTTATGACAAGCACATAGAGTTTACTCTTGTCAATGTATTGTCATAAATCATATTAGTGCATATAATTTTTAGACCTGAGATAGCACAGTTATCTTGTATATAGGTGGTTTGAGTTTGATACTGCTTTCATACTTGTACTGTGTATGTAACACCCCTATTTGTATAGCCTGGTATATTTCACTGTTCCGGTGACCGGTGTCGGTCCGGACAATTAAGGGGATTAGAACCATACTTAAGACAACTAGAGAAGCCATAAACACAAATAATTAGTAATGTTTAATTAGTTAACTATAAATAAGAAAAACAGAACATAAGAGGTTAAACGAGCCGAGAGTCACAGCGATGGGTGACCTCCTGAACGCATCACAAGTCGTTTTAAACTCAAATTTTGAACCGTAAAAAGTGACGCTGCGATCCTTAGGACCCTTATGAACACAGTGGAAAAGAGAAAATCAAGAGAAAGAAATGTTAAGCCAGTCAAATAATTAGGTCAGGGAGCCGGAAGAAATATGGAATTATTTACAAACCGGGTTGAACCGGCGAGGGGCAATTTGGTCAATTGACCTCGAGAGCTGACTCCTGACCTAACTGTCAAATAAAACCGGAGAAAAGAAAATTTTAGAATCAAAAATTAAATTAAAGAACTAATAGAAAAAAATAAATAGAAAAAAAAAGAAGATGGAAAAGTCAAAGGTAATGACATCATGCATGATGTCATAAAGGATTAATTAATTTATTTTATTAAATTGGGATTTTTGGTCTTCTAAAAGGGGATAATTACTAACAATTAAAAAGAAAAAAAAAATCACTTTCTTCCTCCCCATGTCCAACCGTCCCTCTCTCTCACCATTTCTCTCAAAAATCCTCCATTGATGAATATTTGAAGCTCATAAAACCCTAAATTTTCTTCATAATTCCCATAATTCCCAACACCAAATCTTGATATTAGACCTTGGTTAAGAACTTAGAAGCAAAGCAAGGAAGAAAAAGTGAAGAGATTGAAGTTGGGAAAAGCTTCATCAATGGTAAGTCTCCCTCTCCTAACTTAAATTAATTTATACTTATGAAAATGATGTTGAGCAAGTGAAAATTTAATGAAAAAAGACCTGAGATTTTACCAGTAATTAGATAAGACATAGATCTAAAACTATCATGAAGAACACCACCCCAAATTATGCCATTAACCTAGTCAAATTATTGAGCAAAGTTGAGGAGTTTTTGAACCTGCAACTCTGCAGAATTGCCATTGAGCAGTAAAGTTCCAATGGCTATAACTCTCTTTAGAAAACTCCGATTTAGGCGATTCTTAAACCGATGGAAACCTAAAACATAGTAGAACATTTCGTATGAAGGAAATTAGACCAAATTATGGACTTAACTCGATCAAATTACTGAACGAAGTTGGGTAAAAAAAATCTGTCAGAACCAAAATTGCAGCATGAACAGTGCACGTGAATAGTAATTGTATTTTGGCTATAACTTGAGCTTCAAAACTCCAATTGGGGTGATCCAAAAATGAGAATACACTTAAGACAATAAGGAACATTTTCTGTGAAGAAAGTTTTGCCAAATTCTAACAATAAAGTGACCAATGGAATAGTGCAACTTAGGACTCCAAAACCGAAACTTACCAAATTTGCCTAAAAGACTTAGGATTTGAGTAAACAACCAAAACCAACAAGTTTGGTGACCAAAATGTGGTATGTGGGTGAAGTTGGAGTTCCCATACCTATTAATCCTTAAAAAATCAACAATTTGACTTGAATAGTGCAGTGAATAGTAACCCGAAACACAAAATTTAAAGAACGTCGAATGTATCACATTAGAGCTAGGTAATTGTGAAGCTAAATTTATTTTGGATTTATGTTCAGTTCTAGTACTGAAACATTGTAAAATTGTGTGTTTCAGTTGAAAAGAATATCGGGAAGGAACCTGAGGAACCGAGTCGAGGCTAAGGGATGACTCGCTTGAGGTTTGTGCACAATAAACCCTATTTAAGCATTTTATCCTTGAAAAATTAATTTAGTACGCATTATGAATTTATGAACTTTTGTGTTGCCACCTTGTGATCAAATTGTAACTTTGGAAATTGATTTGATTTTTGTATGCAATATTTGAATGAAATGTTTGAAATAGATTTTTGATTCATACTTAGCATTACAGTTACTTATTATTCCTCCTCCATTTATGGGATTGAGATCGTTTATTTTCCTCCCTCTCTGGCTTGCCAGTTGAGGTTGTAGATCGGATGAGTACTCATTAGCTAGCTAGCCACCTCCCTCATTGATTTCGATTAATGGGGTTGAGATTGCTTTGTCGTGGTGTACAACGCGGCATTGATCGGAAATTTTATGTCATGGCTTAAGTTGTGTATGACTTTGATAACACTGTGTTTATGAAATTGTTTGACTAAACTGTGTTTAATAGATTATTTGACAAAATGGTGTTATTATGAACTTTGATATTTGTGAAATGTGATTGAGAAATATTTAAATTGTGTTTGGCAATGAATGATTTAATTATTGTATTTTAAATTTTTATTGTGCACCACTGAGTATTTTTATACTCAGCGATAGCTTATTTTGCTGTCGCAGATAAAAGCAAGGAGAAAGCAGCAGAGTGAGTCAATTAAATCGAGGACTACTCTGACCATTTTGTACGGGTATTATTTTATACCCTTGTAGATAATCTTGATGTAAATATAAAAATATTGTATGTATCAATGTAGTTGAGCAGTTGTAAATAAATTGTAATAATATTATTTTGGGTTTGCTTCTGTAAATTTAATATTTGTAAATATGAATTTTCTGCTTTATGCCTTGTTAATGAAGTATTAAAAATTTTGTGATGGCCAAATTTGATTAAATTGTGGAAATTGCCTTGAAGTGATTTGAATTGGGTTGATTTGAGTTTTATTGGAGATTGGGAGTTGTGGAAAACTTTTGGAAGTGCTTTTTACAGGTCTTTGAAGAACTGGTTTCTCAAAATACAGAGGGAACTCTGTCAAAATTTTTATAAAATTTGAGGGCAAAATTTAAAATGAACAAAAATTTTTACTAGTATTTAAACTTTGAATAAATGGTTTTTAATTCCTACCAAAATGCTCACCACTTCCAAAATGTAAGAAAGTTGTTTTAAAATCCCTTGTAGGGTACTTAATGAGTTATCGGTAGGTGAAGTTCGGTAGTTCATTAAGTATTCTACGGGATCATGTTATGCCTTACGGAGGGGTAAGGTGTGACATGTTTTAGTGGTATCAGAGCATGGTTTTTCAATAAATTTTGACTATGTGTATGAACATTTTATTGATAAGTACAACTGCTCAAGTGTCTTTAAATTGATACATATGACATATTTACATCATGAATATGCACTATCGGAGGTCAACCTCCTTGTGTTTGATCTCAGGAAGTAGAAATTTTGAGAAAATGGAATGGAAGGAGGAGATCACTTCGAAGAACAATTTGTTGAGGCTGAGGTTCAAGAGGAAGCCCCAGCACTCCAAAACGTGAGTGGGTCAGCCACTCCAGCTCCTGCACCAGCATCGCAGTTTCCTGCTCAATTTGTACGGCAGATGGCTGTGTTCTTCCAGCAAATGGCAGGTAATGTGCCACTCCAAGCTCAAATACCAGTACCTGCAGCACAACCACAACCCTCAGCTCGGCAACATGAAAAACTGATGAAATTTGGGGCCATCGAGTTTAAAGGCACTGTGGATCCACTGGAGGCAAAACAGTGGTTGGAAAGAATGGAACGGGTTTACAGAAAGCTACAGTGCACAGAAGAGATGAAGTTCGAATATTCTGTTTCCTTATTACAAGGGGATGCCTATGAATGGTGAAAGACCATCCCCCACAGCCTGGTGGAGCCACCTGTGTTAACCTGGTCAGACTTCTTGAGGGAATTCAGACAGAAATGGGTTCCTTATACATATGTGGACAAGAAATTACAAGAATTCCTGAGTTTGAAATAAGGGGACCGAACTATAGCAGAATATGAAAGAGATTTTTCAAGACTAAGCCACTATGCTGGAAGCTTAGTCTCCACCCCCAGAGACAGATGCAAGAGGTTTGAGTCTGGGCTAAGGCAGAATTTGAGAATGCAAGTAGTGGGTTTCAGACATCAGAATTTTGCTGAATTGATCTCACAAGCCTTAGAATTGGAAAGGATAGAATCAGAAGGGGCAATGAAGAAGGGTGCACAAGAGAAAACTGAAAAGACTACTGGACAAGCATCTGAGAGTGGTTCTGGAAAGAGAAAACAGTTTGGGGGATCCAGCCCCCGTAAATCTGGCAGAGGCAGATTTTCTGGCCAGAGACCACCCCGGTCTGGTCAGCCAACCTAACAAGCTTCTCGAGGATCTTTATCAGTACGACAGTGTGAAACTTGTGGGAAAACTCATGGTGGGGTTTGTTTCAAATCTACTGGCGCATGTTTTAACTGTGGAGGGAGCGGACATTTCGCGAAGGATTGCACTAGTCCGCGCCGGCCTGGATCTTTTGCTACATCGGAAGGATCAGCCCAAGTCTCTGCACCTAGAGGGTCACCATCAGCTGCTAGAGGTAGAGGCAGAGGTAGGGGTCCTGGTAGCACTCCTGGAAGTCATAGCACTGTTAACCAGCCAGTATCCAGTGGTGCACAAGTCAGAGTGTATACTATGCGTCAGAGGGAGGAAACTGAAACATCAGACGTAGTAGCTGGTATTTTCTCCATCCTTAACCAAGATGTGTATGTGTTATTTGATCCTGGCTCCACACATTCATATGTCAGTGCTAGTGTGATGTGTTCTACTGCTATTCATTGTGTACCAATGGACTATGATGTGCTAGTAACTAGTCCATTAGGCCAGGAGGTCAGGGTAAATAGGCTATATAGGGACTGTCCTTTGGTGATCCAAGGACACACTTTCCAGTCTGATTTAATTGAAATGCCCTTCAGAGATTATGACATTATCTTGGGCATGGATTGGTTAGCCAGGCATCATGCGATGATTGATCAGAGACTAAAGATACCACTTTTGGTCTCCTCAAGATGGTGATGTAGTAATACATGGGGAGAGACGATTATTGCCTTCAAACATCATTTCAATTTGACCGGCCGTAAAAATGATTAGAAAAGGGTGTGAGGCGTACTTGGCTCATGTGATAGACACTCAAGTGGGGAGTCCAAAGACCGAGGACATTCCTATCAGATGTGACTTTCCGGATGTATTTCCTGAAGAATTGCCAGGATTACCTCCAGAAAGAGAAGTGCAGTTTAAAATTGATGTTATGCCTGGTGTGGACCCAATCTCCATAACACCATACAGAATGGCACCAGCAGAACTAAAAAAATTGAAAGTGCAGTTGCAAGAGCTGCTTGATAAGGGCTTCATTCGCCCTAGTGTGTCACCTTGGGGAGCGCCGGTGTTGTTTGTAAAGAAGAAAGATGGCACTCTCCGGTTATGCATTGACTATCGGCAGTTGAATAAGGTGACGATAAAGAACATATACCCATTGCCCCGTATTGATGACTTATTTGATCAGTTGAGAAGTGCAGCTGTGTTCTCCAAAATTGACCTGAGATCAGGTTATTATCAGCTGAAAGTACAATAGCAGAGTATACCTAAAACTGCCTTCAGAACACGCTATGGCCATTATGAGTTCTTGGTCATGCCATTCGGGTTAACTAAAGCTCCGGCTGCTTTTATGGATCTGATGAACACTATTTTCAGACCATACCTCGACCAGTTTGTTGTGGTATTTATCGATGATATATTGGTCTATTCGAGGAATGCAGAAGAGCATGATAGACATCTGCGGATTGTACTGCAGATTTTGAGAGAGAAACAGCTATATGCCAAATTGTCAAAATGCGAATTTTGGCTGAAGGAGATATCCTTTTTGGGGCACATAGTATCAGCAGAGGGTATTAAGGTAGATCCCAACAAGATTGAAGCTGTCCTTAATTGGAAGCCACCCAGAAATGTCACGGAGATTTGTAATTTTCTGGGGTTAGCGGGATACTACTGTCGATTTGTGAAGGGATTCTCCATGTTGGCATCTCCATTGACCAAGCTGCTTAGAAAGGATGTGAAATTTCAGTGGACGGACAAATGCCAGCAAAGTTTTGATGAATTAAAAAGATGTTTGACTGAGGCTCCAGTCCTGACTTTACCTACACCTGGTAAAGAATATACAGTTTACAGCAATGCTTCTCACAATGGGTTAGGTTGTGTGTTGATGCAAGATCGAAATGTCATTGCCTATGCATTATGCCAGCTGAAACCGCATGAGAGGAATTATCCGACACATGACTTGGAGCTTGCAGCCATTGTGTTTGCTCTTTAGATCTGGAGGCATTATTTGTATGAGGAGAAGTGTTACATCTACACAGATCATAAGAGTTTGAAGTATTTGGGCACCCAGAAAGAGTTGAATTTGAGACAGAGGAGATGGTTAGAGTTGATAAAAGACTATGATTGTCTGATAGACTATCAGCCAAGGAAAGCTAATGTTGTAGCTGACGCCCTAAGCCGCAAGACTATGGCAAGTCTACGGGTTACTCCTTTGTCTTTGTTGCATGAGTTAAGGTCACTGCATGCCAGCTTAGAGATTAATGATAATGGGCAGACAACAGTTGCATGGCATGTACAGCCAGTGTTAATTGATCAGATCAGAATGGCTGCTCAGAATGATGAAAAGTATCAGAAGCTGTTGGAAGAGGTTCGGCAGGGCAAGAAACCAGAGTTCTCAATCAAAGATGATGGTCTATTGCTACACCAGGGTAGAATATGTGTTCCTAATGATGTTGATTTAAGGCAGATCATTTTGAAGGAAGCACACGAGTCTCCTTTTGCCATGCACCCTGGTGGTACAAAAATGTATAGAGGGCTAAAGGAGCATTACTGGTGGATGGGTTTAAAAAGAGATGTGGCAGAGTTTGTATCCAAATGCCTAACTTGTCAGCAAGTAAAGGCAGAGCATCAAGTACCAACTGGGTTATTACATCCACCGCCGCGCGTAATGGAAATGGTAAAGAATAACGATGGATTTTGTAATGGGAATTCCAAGGACACATAAGAGTCATGATGCAGTATGGGTCATTGTTGTGATCGACTAAGTTCCGCTCATTTTCTGCCAAATCGAATGGACTACGCTTTAAACAGATTGGCCAGGTTGTACATTGATGAGATTGTGAGACTTCATGGAGTGCCAGATCCATTGTATCGCAGAGATCCTAGGTTCACTTCTAGATTCGGGTAGTCCGCAGAGAGCCCTAGGAACTAGATTGAACTTCGATCGCATTCCACCCACGCATGCATGGCCACCCGAGAGAGTAATTCAGATCTTGGAGGACATGCTACGGGCTTGTGTGATTGAGTTTGAGGGTAGTTAGGATGCACACTTGCCTTTGATTGAGTTTGCTTATAACAACAGCTACCAATCAAGCATTGGGATGCCTCCATATGAAGCTTTGTATGGCAGGAAATGTAGAACCCCGTTGTATTGGGATGACGTGGGTGAAAGAAAAATGATTGGACCCGAGATTGTTTAACAGACTGAAGAGAAGATCAGGGTAATCAGAGATCGACTTAAAGCTGCATCAGACCGTCAAAAGTCCTATGTTGATTTGAAAAGAAGGGATATTGAGTATGCAGTGAGTGAGAAAGTTTTCCTCAAGGTTTCTCCTTGGAAGAGAATTATGAGATTCGGCAGGAAGGGGAAACTAAGTCCTCGTTTTATCGGGCCAAATGAGGTATTGGAAAGAGTGGGTCCTTTGGCTTATCGTTTAGCACTACCTCCAGAGTTAGAGAAGATACATAACGTTTTCCATGTGTCGATGTTGAGGAGGTATCGATCAGACCCATCTCATGTACTACCAGCATAAGAAATAGAAGTGAATCCAAACCTCACATATGAAGAAGAACCCATAAATATTCTGGCTTATGAGGTGAAGCAGCTACGGAACAAGCAAATACCGTTGGTAAAAGTGCTGTGGAACCATCATTCGGGCCAAGAAGCTACTTGGGAACAAGAGGAGGACATGAGGAGACAACACCCACAGCTATTCAGAAATTGATACTAGGTAAAATTTCGAGACGAAATTTATTTTAAGGGGGGGAGAATTGTAACACCCCTATTTGTATAGCCTTGTATATTTCACTGTTTCGGTGACCGGTGTCGGTCCGGACAATTAAGGGGATTAGAACCATACTTAAGACAACTAGAGAAGCCATAAACACAAATAATTAGTAATGTTTAATTAGTTAACTATAAATAAGAAAAACAAAACATAAGAGGTTAAATGAGCCGAGAGTCACAGCGATGGGTGACCTCGGGAACGACTGTGAAGTTATTTTAAACTCAAATTTCGAACCGTAAAAAGTGAAGCTGCGATCCTTAGCACCCTTATGAACACAGTGGAAAAGAGAAAATCATGAGAAAGAAATGTTAAGCCAGTCAAATAATTAGGTCAGGGAGCCGGAAGAAATATGGAATTATTTACAAACCGGGTTGAACCGGCGAGGGGCAATTTGGTCAATTGACCTCGAGAGCTGACTCCTGACCTAACTGTCAAATAAAACCGAAGAAAAGAAAATTTTAGAATCAAAAATTAAATTAAAGAACTAATAGAAAAAAATAAATAGAAAAAAAAAAGAAGATGGAAAAGTCAAAGGTAATGACATCATGCATGATGTCATAAAGGATTAATTAATTTATTTTATTAAATTGGGATTTTTGGTCTTCTAAAAGGGGATAATTACTAACAATTAAAAAGAAAAAAAAATCACTTTCTTCCTCCCCATGTCCAATCGTCCCTCTCTCTCACCATTTCTCTCAAAAATCCTCCATTGATGAATATTTGAAGCTCATAAAACCCTAAATTTTCTTCATAATTCCCATAATTCACAACACCAAATCTTGATATTAGACCTTGGTTAAGAACTTAGAAGCAAAGCAAGGAAGAAAAAGGGAAGAGATTGAAGTTGGGAAAAGCTTCATCAAAGGTAAGTCTCCCTCTCCTAACTTAAATTAATTTATACTTATGAAAATGATGTTGAGCAAGTGAAAATTTAATGAAAAAAGACCTGAGATTTTACCAGTAATTAGATAAGACATAGATCTAAAATTGTCATGAAGAACACCACCCCAAATTATTCCATTAACCTAGTCAAATTATTGAGCAAAGTTGAGTTATTGAACTTGCAACTTTGCAGAATTGCCATTGAACAGTAAAGTTCCAATGGCTTTAACTCTCTCTAGAAAACTCCGATTTAGGCGATTCTTGAACCGATGGAAACCTAAAACATAGTAGAACATTTCGTATGAAGGAAATTAGACAAAATTATGGACTTAACTCGATCAAATTACTGAATGAAGTTGGGTAAAAAAATCTGTCAGAACCAAAATTGCAGCATGAACAGTGTAGGTGAACAGTAATTGTATTTTGGCTATAACTTGAGCTACAAAACTCCAATTAGGGTGATCCAAAAATGAGAATACACTTAAGACAATAAGGAACATTTTATGTGAAGAAAGTTTTGCCAAATTCCAACAATAAAGTGACCAATGGAATAGTGCAACTTAGGACTCCAAAATCGAAACTTACCAAATTTGCCTAAAAGACTTAGGATTTAAGTAAACAACCAAAACCAACAAGTTTGGTGACCAAAATGTGGTATGTGGGTGAAGTTGGAGTTCCCATACCTATTAATCCTTAAAAAATCAACAATTTGACTTGAATAGTGCAGTGAATAGTAACCCGAAATACAAAATTTAAAGAACGTCGAATGTATCACATTAGAGCTAGGTAATTGTGAAGCTAAATTTATTTTGGATTTATGTTCAGTTCTAGTACTGAAACATTGTAAAATTGTGTGTTTCAGTTGAAAAGAATATCGGGAAGGAACCTGAGGAACCGAGTCGAGGCTAAG
This sequence comes from Hevea brasiliensis, assembly GCF_030052815.1. Classification (NCBI taxonomy): domain Eukaryota; kingdom Viridiplantae; phylum Streptophyta; class Magnoliopsida; order Malpighiales; family Euphorbiaceae; genus Hevea; species Hevea brasiliensis. The sequence continues at coordinate 54,014,370 of NC_079497.1, read as the reverse complement.
GGACGACTCGCTTGAGGTTTGTGCACAATAAACCCTATTTAAGCATTTTATCCTTGAAAAATTAATTTAGTACACATTATGAATTTATGAACTTTTGTGTTGCCACCTTGTGATCAAATTGTAACTTTGGAAATTGATTTGATTTTTGTATGCAATATTTGAATGAAATGTTTGAAATGGATTTTTGATTCATACTTAGCATGACAGTTACTTATTATTCCTCCTCCATTTATGGGGTTGAGATCGTTTATTTTCCTCCCTCTTTAGCTTGCCAGTTGAGGTTGTAGATCGGATGAGTACTCATTAGCTAGCTAGCCACCTCCTTCATTGATTTCCATTAATGGGGCTGAGATTGCTTTGTCGTGGTGTACAACGCAGCATTGATCTGAAATTTTGTGTAATGGCTTAAGTTGTGTATGACTTTGGTAACACTGTGTTTATGAAATTGTTTGACTAAACTGTGTTTAATAGATTATTTGACAAAATGGTGTTATTATGAACTTTGATATTTGTGAAATGTGATTGAGAAATATTTAAATTGTGTTTGGCAATGAATGATTTAATTATTGTATTTTAAATTTTTATTGTGCACCACTGAGTGTTTTTATACTCAGCGATAGCTTATTTTGCTGTCGCAGATAAGAGCAAGGAGAAAGTAGTAGAGTGAGCTGCTGTTAAATCGAGGACTACTCTGACCATTTTGTACGGGTATTATTTTATACCCTTGTAGATAATCTTGATGTAAATATAAAAATATTGTATGTATCAATGTAGTTGAGCAGTTGTAAATAAATTGTAATAATATTATTTTGGGTTTGCTTCTGTAAATTTAATATTTGTAAATATGAATTTTCTGCTTTATGCCTTGTTAATGAAGTATCAAAAATTTTGTGATGGCCAAATTTGATTAAATTGTGGAAATTGCCTTGAAGTGATTTGAATTGGGTTGATTTGAGTTTTATTGGAGATTGGGAGTTGTGGAAAACTTTTGGAAGTGCTTTTTACAGGTCTTTGAAGAACTGGTTTCTCAAAATACAGAGGGAACTCTGTCAAAATTTTTATAAAATTTGCGGCAAAATTTAAAATGAACGAAAATTTTTACTAGTATTTAAACTTTGAATAAATGGTTTTTAATTCCTACCAAAATGCTCACCACTTCCAAAATGTAAGAAAGTTATTTTAAAATCCCTTGTAGGGTACTTAATGAGTTATCGGTAGGTGAAGTTCGGTAGTTCATTAAGTATTCTACGGCATCATGTTATGCTATACGGAGGGGTAAGGTATGACAGTGTATGGGTATATGGGCATGTGTTGGCTCCTACTAGTTATATATGGAGATAGGTGTTGATCAAGATGGAATCTATTCCTCTAAGTTAATAGGGATAAAATCCTATGTTCATTTAATTGTTCTTAATGTTTCAAGTTCCTGGCCAGGACATATAGATTTAAACAGAAAAGAGTTTCTGATGAGAAAATCTTTTAATCAAGAACTGGAATTAAAAGAGAACATAATATTCATAGCAAATGGGGTTTTACATAAACCATGACTCCAGCTTGAGTTGGGATTTTGTAACAGAGAGATTCTAGTGCATGGTAACATATGATTATAAGTTCGTTTAAGGTAAACCTTATTACTAATTGGGTGGCTATGGCACGCTATGCTAGGTGTTAACCATAGTCTATGAGGTGTATAACATGATTTAGAGAAATCATTTATGGTAAGAAAGAGTTCTGATGATATTAAGAGATGATATCATGTCTCATTGCCAATTAGTGATGAGCCTAGTAAGTCACACACATACACAAGTAATCATCAAATTAAATATGATTTAATTAATTAATTAAAGAGTTTAATTGATTATTTAAATAGGTTTGGTTTGCAATTAGATTGCAAAGTCCCTAGCATGGCTTGAAACCAAATCTAGGTTATTGGATGTATAATATAAGTTAAATTTATATTTAAAGTGTTTAAATATGAATTTAATTAATGAGAAATTAATTAATAGAGATTAATTAATTAATTTTTATTTGATATAAATTGATTAGAAGAGGAGAAATAATTATTTTGGATTGAGAACTCAAAATTAAGACACAGGGGTATTTTGGTCATTTCACAGGGTGACATGTGGCACTATGAGATGGTGACACATTGCACTACATATAAGCTTGCCATATGTCTTTTAATCATGTAAAATGATTAAAGTCAAGATTAAATATAGGTTTGACACTTGGCACAATGTGATTGGGTTAATTAAACCTAGAGCTAATCAAAAGGTGACATTTGGCAAGGGTTTTAAGTGGTGACCTAGCTATATAAGTGTTGTTATGAAAAGAAAAAAAACAAGCTACTCATTATCTCTTTGTGCCACCACCCTTGGCTACCCTCTCCCCTCTTCTTCTTCATCTCTCATCAATTCAAAGAGATTAGCAAACAATCTCTTGAATTAAAAATACTAAAAATTGTTTCTAGTATCCTATTTACATTTGTAATCTCTCAAAAGGCAAAACTTGATTTTCTAATTCATAGAAAAAGCTTTAGAAGCTATTCAGGGGCTGCCATAGGTGATCTTGGTGTGGATAAGCTAGAGGGACAATATCTCGTGTTGTAAAGACGCATCCCAAAGTGCCAAACACACTACAGTGCATCAAAAAGTTAGTGCACTTGTTCTTGATCTAATCTAGGGTTCTAATGGATTAATTTGTTAATTTTAAAATCCTAAATGGCAAATGTAGATCAAAAAATATATTAAAAGAGTTTTAATATGTTGTTTATCATTGAAATCAAATAGATAAAAATAAATCTTGCATGATGCTTGTGACCCTAGATGAAAAATTTTAAATTTCAATGATCTAAACTTTTATTTTTCATGCTTCCGCTCCTTCAAGCAGCTCACTCTGCTGCTCCTCTAGTCTCTATATCTACGATAGCAAAAACAGCCATCGCTGAGTACTATGACTCAGTGGTGCACAACATACTAAAATAATCTTTATGCGGAATTTAAATCATACTTATTCACAAAATTCAGCTGAACATGAGATATAAATTCAAAACATGATTTATAAAATTTTATTCCAAATAATTTTATTTCGAAAGTCTCAAAACAAATTTCATAAAACACACAGTTATTTCATGCCATTCAAAACAATAATCATCTCAATAGCCAGAGGCTTATGAGAAGTCACATCACAAGGCTATCTAGCTCAAATATATGGGAACCCATTCTTTTTCTTCTTCTACTGGCACATACCTCAACACTTCAGTCAGAGAAGGAATCAAAATTCAAAACTGATTTCCTCCACTAGTCGTGCTAGTGAGGTATTCAAATATATGGTCATGACACTGTGGTTTCAAAACTATCTTAATAATTTACTAAACATTTATTGTCATTTCAAACACAAACAATTAATCTTTTAACAATTTAAATCAAAAGCATAATAAACATTTCAATCCAATTGTGTCACATTTTAATATCTCAATTCATTCAAAAATAATTTGCAGAAGAAAATTTACAGAAATTCTATATTGCATATGGCTTCACGCCATTCTGTGTTTCATGGCCTTCCATGCCATTCTGTGATAAAATAGCCTTTGGCTATGTTGATTGAGATAATATACTTGGGTTTTATCCCCAATAATTATTATAGCTTATCAGTTGTTCTGTTGTACACTAGGAGACACAATGTGACCGATGGTGTGATGGTCCGAGGTACTTAGTACCCAGTGCCAGTTTACCCGTTTATCCAGTCCAGTCGATTAATATGGGTTACTCGGGCAATGATAATAAATTTTACCAAATTTTAATCGAATAATACTGTAATAAATATTAGAAATTAAGTCTACCCAAAAAAAATGAAATCATACATTCTGCATATTTATTTTATTTTATTTTATTTTATATTGTCACCACTAAACAGAATTGCTTAGCGCATCGCTTTTGCCACGCACAGGTACTGGAGTCCTAGCTAGGGAGCCCAGCAGACATCAGACCGGGTGAGCCTTCAAATCTGCATCTAGAGTCTAGAGTCACCTCACATCTACAGTGCACATTAGGACTTTGGGGTAGCATTTTTTATTTTGCATTTGTATTAGTTCGTATTGTAACTATAATTATGTGATAATGTAAATATATGAAATTTCATGTTATTGAAATTTTCTGTATATTATGTTAAAAAATGAAATGTTTAGAAATATTTATAAATGTGCTTCAAGTGGTGATGTGAACAGAAAAATTCTGAAAATAGTATTGAGATTTTTAGATTGATTTGAAATGTGTGTAATGGGGTTCTGGATTTGGAAAATTATATTGGAAGTGTCTTTTAATGAGTTCGTAAGAACTGCTTTTTCCAATTTACTGCAGACTGGCCGGATTTTCTATAAAAATTTCGAAAAAATTCAGATTTATCAAAAATTGTAAATAAATGAATTAAAAAGGGATAAATTGTAATTAAAATATCAATTGGTGCTCCGGCACACTGAGTGGCATAACTTGCTCGGCTATACTGTAGACGAGTAAGGGGTATCACAAGTGTTGCCCAAATTATGTCTAAAAAATGACCTAAAAAGTGACCAAATCTGGATTGCCTAAAATGTGAACCCATAATTTGACCATATGTACAGTAATCAGTATTTTGGCCATAACTCACTCAAAACAGGTCCAAATGACCTGAATTTTATACCATGGATATCTTAGACATAGAGCTACAACTCTTATGCAGACACCAAAACCCAGAAATGACCATAAGCAAGTCAAAATGCTTGCACAAGTTCGGGTATAAAAACTGCTAGAATCGGAAATGACCTAAAAATGACCAAAGTTTGCCATTTCAGTGCATTTCATCCAGCAATAGTAAAATGACCATAACTTGGTCTAGTAAACTCAAAATGACCTAAAATTTGTGGCACAAGTTCACTAAGACATAGACCTACAAGTTTGTAATTCTGACCAGAACCCGAAAACTAAGGAAACTAGGTCATCTGGCTAGGTCAAAACAGCATACCGAAATCCGATAAATTGCAATAAAATGCAATACACTTGAAAATGAGATTGGTAACATATACTGTAACACCCCTATGTTCAGTAGTACATTCTACTGTTCCGGTGACCAGTTTCTGTCCGGACAGCTAGGATGCCTAGAACTACACTTAGATATGGATGAGGAGACATAGAATAATGAAATACAAGAAAAGGAAAGACAAGAAAAACAAAGGAAAAATAATAGTAATGAAATGTAACCAAGTTAAACGAGCCGAGAACCCTAGCGATGGGTGACCGCACTGGGAAGTCACGGCGTGGACCATTGACTAGCCCTGGACCACGGGGAACCCTGAAAAATATTTTTAGGACTTAAAGAGACATAAATTGAAGTACAAATACCATTAGAAATATCAAATAAAAATTAATTAATTAGTACAAAGAAAAGTGAGAAATTGAAAAACGGATAAAACCCGGTGTTACCAAAAAATCGGGAATGCAACTTGAACAAGGGCATTGTGGTCATTTGACACCCGAGTTGTCTTTTGACCTAAATGTCCATTAAAAATAAATAATATTACATCTGGAAAATATAATGAAAAATTAATTTAGTGGTACCTAATGTAAATAGCAAAAATGGGGTTCAAATTGGGTAATTAACATTTAAAACATATAATATAGTTAAATTAGGGTGAGTGGAGCACTATGGATTAAAATATTCACTAAGTGGGAAGATGCATACCCATTGTACTTCATCTTCAACCTTTCAAAACCACCATTTCCAAAATGAAGATTTTCTCCCAAAGAAACTCCATGGCCACACCATGCATGGAGCTCAAGTTCTCCATGATCAAACCTTGATTTCTTGTAAGAGTCTTCATGAAAAATGATCCTCACACCATGGGCAGTAGATAGGCAGCAAGAAAGGAAAGTTTTTGTGGAGTTTTGAAGAATTTCCAAAGTGGTAAGTTTGTGTTTTTTATTATTGTTTCATTAAAGTTGGTGAGGAGGTTATGGGTACTTGAATTGTGAAAAGAATTTTGGAGTTTGATGTTTAAATGGGGATGTGTACTTTTTGTAGCCATGGAAACACCTTGAAGACAGTTTATTTTTGCTTGTATATGGTAGATTAAAGGATTGATTAAATGTTTATTTGTGTAGGAAATTATTTGGGTGATGTATACTTAGTATATGTGAATGTGTATTTGCAATTTGAAGCTTGGGAATTAATGGAATGTAAATGCATGAATCGGCAGCCTGGTTTGGTGAACCATAAGGATGTTATTTTATGTTTGGATTATGGTATAATAATGTTGAATTGTGATAGTGGTTATGGCAGTTTGAGTGTATGTATGATGGTGTGAGGTTGGACATGTAAAAGTGTTATGATTAGGTGATTGAATTGTTGTAAATTGGGTTTGAAAAATTCTGTACTAAATGGTGCACATTGAATGTGATTGTAAGCTGCCAAAATGATCAACAATATGTGGTAAAATATGTTTAGGTTATGGTACAAACCAAAGTTGACATGAATGTGGAGTTTGGTAATGCTAAAAGTGACCTTTGATGAGAAATGAAGGAAATGCAATAGGGCAGTTTGTGTTTTGGGCTTAAAACCTTAAGAGTGCGGCTCCAATTGGTATGAGACCAATTGGAGGTGAAACTAGGCACAAAATGTGCCAACTTTCATGAAGGAAGCTTGCCAAAATTCTGCTTGTAAGGTAACTTGAAAAATGACCAAATCCGGATTAGTGCAATTAAGGCCTGAAAATTGAACAATTGGGCAGCAGTTAGTTTTTAGGCCATAACTCACTCAAAACAGGTCCAATTGACCTGAAATTTTGACCATGAATAGTTAGGACCCATATCTACAAGTCTTATGAAGACACCAAAGCCCAAAAATGACCATAAGTAAGTCAAACAGCTTGCACACATTCGGGTCCAAAAACTGGCCGAACCAAAATTGACCTAAAATGACCTAAAGTGACCAATTTTGATGCATTTTGACCAGCAATAGTAAAATGACCATAACTTAGTCTACATAACTCAGAATGACCTGAAAGTTTGCCCCACGTGCAATAAGACATAGATCTACAAGTTTGTAGTTTTGACCAAAACCCGAAAACCGAGGGAACTAGGTCGTCCGGCTAGGTCAAACTAATATCCCAAAATCCAACAAGTGGCAATAAAACGCAAGATACATGGAAATGAATTTGGTAACATGTGCCAACCCTAAAAGACTATTGAATGTGACATATTGGTGACATTAAAACCTAATTCACCAAGAATGCATCGAGGGTCGATATCTTAGGTTGACTAAGGAAATAATAGAACTCAATGAATTAGTTATTAAGCATTATCATTAGAGACAGTTTAAATGAGCACTAAAACACTTCAAATTGTGTTTCTCAGTTAGCAACGACTCAGGGAAAGGGGAGGAAACACTGAATCAGAGCCAAGAGGCATATATCAAAGGTTTGTGCACAATAGTTATTTCTTTTGAATTTTTCCAATTGAAATATGTAACACCCTCCCGGTAGCAACTCCGTACATTCTACTGTTCCGGTGACCGGTGTCGGTCCGGACAGCTAGAACGTTCGGAAAAATATTTAAACTAAAGTGAGGAACCATAATTAACTCAAATATTAATAATAAAAATTTAGTAAAAATTTTAAAAATAAAATACAACTAAGTTAAATGAGCCGGTGCCCAAGCGATGGGTAACTCAGAGGGAAGTTGCGGTTCTCGTAACTAGGAGCCCTAGACCCGAGAGAAAATTCATAAAATAATTTTTGGGACTCCAGAGAAGGGTCATTGAGGTTCCTATGGCATTAGAATGCCAAGAAAATATTTAGAAAAATTTTTCAATCGGTACAGACAATTTTAAACCGTTAAGCCAAATGGAGGGCATTTTGGTGATTTCGCCTTCAGAGGTGATTTTTGGCTGACTTGTCCAGTTAAGTAAATAATTAATATGACATAAAATATGAATAAACATTACTAAAAATTAAATTGAAAATAAGTAGTGAAGAAAAGAAAAGAAAATAAGAAAAAAGGCTCATTTATGACATCATGATGATGTCATTTAAAAGCTACAACCAATCACAATTGAACAACCATTTAACTAACTAATAAAAAGAGATAAACAAGACCAAAAAAAAGACCAAAAGCTAGCAGCCATCTCCTTCCTCCCAAACCAGCCGAAACCCATCCTTAGCCAAACCTCCATTGTTGCTCAAATTGAGCTTGAAATCTCCCAAAAACCAACCTTAAAATCCTAATATCCTTTCACAAAAAGTCATCCCCACATCACAAGGCAACTCTAGGCAGCCATAAGAAGTAGGAATTCTAAGGAGAATACAAGTCCAAGAAGTGCCACTTAAAGGTTAGTGCACCTATCTACTTAAAACCCTTATTTTCCATGTTAGGGACTTGAAATCAACATGAATTTGTGAATTAAATGAACCAAATTTGTGTGTATGTCTACCATGAATTTCGGCAGCCCTAAGGAAGGAACAATGATGGAGTGTTTTGATGGACTTAAAGTGGATTAGAGATCATGTTTAAAGCATGTATGCATGTGGTTAGTGAATGAGTTAGTAATTAAGGTATGTTGTGGAAATTTATAATGGAAACTAGGGTTTTGAGAGTAAAATGTGGACTTGGCTTATGAAATTGTTAAAGAACATTCTAATGGTCAATTAGTGACCATTTGAGGAAATTTGACCATAATTTGGACTGAAATATAGCATGGCAAAGTGAATGAGTATGCTGCCCAGTGAGTGCAGCAGGGTGGCTGTGATTCCAGCCCACTTGGACTACCATATCTTTGGCTGTGTTGGTCCAATTGGTGTTTGGCCAATTGGACATGAAACTAGACTTATAATGGCACATTTTTTCTGAAGAAACCATGCCCAAAAGATCAAAGCAAGAGGACCAAAAGTTGGCCCCAATCCCGGTACCCTGCAAGCCAATTCTGCAGAATGACCAAATGTAACTGTTCATCTGGCCATAACTCACTGTAGAAATTGTCAATTGACCTGAAATTTTTACAGAAACAAGGTCAGATATAGACAAACAACTTTCATGAAGAAACCTACCCTAAATTATGACCAGAACCTATCCAAAAAGACAGTGGCAGTCATTGTTCATGGTACTGTAGATTTGGTAATTCTGCAGTTTTTTTCAATCCGGCCAGTTGTGGTTTTTGGATCATATCTGGAGCTACAAAACTCCAAATGGAGTGATTCAAAAAAAGAAATTCAACTAGACAAAATAAGGAACAACTTTCATGTTTACCATTTCCTCAAATTCCCACTGCAACAGTGCTTAATGGAATAGTAAAATTAGGCTTCAAAAACTGAAAATTCTGCCCTCTTGGTTTTAAGTTTAGAAATGGTATGGGTGCTCAATTCCAACAAGTTTTAAATGTAAAATGTGGTACATTGGGAGTGTTAAAACCAATGTACCTATTTTCTATCTAAAAGTCAACATTTTTGTTGACCAATGAAGTGAATAGTGACACCAAAAACTTGAAATTCAAAAATTGAAGAATTCAAAAGTATCAAATGCCCTAGTATACCTAACAAGATTGGTTTGGATAGTTTGGCATGCCAATAGGGTTCGATTAGCGATCGCACATGGCATTATGCCATTCTGTGATTTTATGGCTTTTAGCCATTTTGACATTGTGTTGAGACTTGGCCTCGTGCCTAATACTATTTACAGCTTGTTAGCTGTTCTGTTGCACACCGGGAGATACATATGTGATCGATGGTGTGACGGCCCGAGGTACTAGATACCCAGTGCCAGTTTACTCATTTATCCAGTCCAGTCGTCCAGTATAGGTTACTTGGGCAACCAAATGAATGAAAGTGGACAAAGTTAATGAAATAAATGGATATACAAATACAAAACAAATAAAACACATACATTCAATGCATATTTATTTATGTTATTTCTTTCTATTTTATTATTGCACCACTAAGCATCATTGCTTAGCGCGTTGCTTTTGCCACGCGTAGGTTCTGGAGATACTGATCGTGAGCCCAGTAGACCGCAGACTGGGTGAGTCCATCCTGCAGCTTTGCACAGTGTCCGTGTCACCTCAACTTCTGCAGTGCATTGGTAGGACACTAGGTGTCATTTTGGTATTTTGTAACTAAATTTTTATTTTCTCATATGTAGTTGAACTTATGAAATGTATTTTGATGATCATGTAAATAATGAGAATTGTATTTGTGAATGGAAAAGAGAATGTTTATTTGTGATTTATACTTGATTATCACATGTGATGGATGATTGAGAACTTAAATTGAAAATTGTTGAGCTTATGATATTGAAGTTTGAGAATGATTGAATATGAATATTGGAAGTGTTTTTCACAGGTTCCGAAGAACTGTTTTCTCCATTTTTAGCCGGTACTCTGTCGGATTTTCTACAAAATTTTCGGAACCTCAAATAAATAATAATTTTGATAAATGGCTTAAATAAATTATATTTCATAAATTATATTCAAAATTACGACAAAAAAATAATTAAGGTAAAATAGAGTGTGCCGGTACACCGTGTGACATATCTTACCCGGATATACGGTAGACGGGTAAGGGGTGTCACATTTAGTGGTATCATAGCACAGTTTAGGCATTTCTGGGCCTAGATTGAGTCCATACCATGCATTGCATTTGTAAGAGTCGAGGTGACACTAATGCAGATCTGTTTGTCTTTCTTATTTTGAATAGGATATGGACCCTACATCTCAGAGGGCAGTTGAGGAGGAAGTGGAGAGTCATGCTCCACCTGCAGCAACTGAGACTGGGGGTATGGGAGAACATGCTCCGCCAGCTCAAGCAGAGCCTGCTCAGCCTCCACAGGCCATGTTCCAGCAAATGGCCGAATTTTTCAGACAAATGGCTCGGGTAATGCCAGCACCACCACCACCACCACCAGCTCCACAGCAGAAATCACACCTAGAAAGGCAAAAAAAGTTTGGAGCAGTGGATTTCTTTGGCAAGAGAGAAGATGATTCTGTTGCAGCCGAAAATTGGTTGAACAGAACATGCAGAGTTTTAAAACAACTCCACTGCACTCCAGAGCAAAATCTAGAAGCTGCTGTATCTCTATTGCAAGACGATGCATATGAATGGTGGGACACGGTATCCAGTGAAGTGCAGCCAGAAGCTATAACTTGGGACTTCTTTCTCTCAGAATTCAAGAAGAAATATGTGGGTACTGTATACCTGGAAGAGAGAAGAAGAGAGTTTATTAATCTGAGGTAGAGGCAGTTGTCAGTGGCCGAGTATGAGAAGGAATTTGTCCGATTGAGCCGCTATGGAAGGGAGATAGTCCCTAATGAAGCTGAAAGGTGTAAGAGATTTGAAGAGGGACTAAATGACAACATAAAGATCCAGCTCACTGCCATGGGAATCACAAAATTTACCAAGTTAGTGGAAGCTGCAATAAAGGTTGAAAAAGTAAGAATCAGTGAGCATACCAGAAGGGATAGACAGCAGAAGAGGGGCCCGGGTCAGTCTAGTTCATCTCCTGCACCTGGGGAGAGGTTCAAGGGTCCATCTGCACAGAGTTCAGGCCAGCTACAAGGTCAGGTTCAGTCTCAGGGGCCCAGGCCATAGTTTACCCCTAGGAGAGGTCAGTCCACACCATCAATGGGCAGCTCTCCAGGGATGGGGTTCACGGGACCAGCCCCAGCAACTTCTGCATGTCCACACTGTCTAAAGTGGCACAAGGGGGAGTGTTGGAGAGTGACCGGTGCCTGCTTAAGGTGTGGGTCAACAGAGCATCAGTTGAAGAACTATCCACGCAGAACTACTACAGCTGCTCCAACACAAGTAGATAGACCTGCTCCTGCACCACAAAGGGGTAGGAAATCTGGCAAATCTGAGGCAGTAGGACTATCACAGAGGCCTGCATCTGAGCCAGCAGAGAGGCAAGATAACAGACCACCTGCCAGAGCCTATGCCATTAGAGCTCAGGAGGAGCAAGATGCCCCGGACGTCATCAGGGGTACGTTCTCCCTCTACAATACACCTGTGCATGCATTAGTTGATCCAGGATCCACCCATTCATATATCTGCATCAACTTACCCGTAGAAAAGGGGATACTAGTAGGGGAGAGTGACCAAGACATTCTGGTCACTAATCCATTGGGCCACAGTGTAGTGGTGAATAAAGTATACAAGGGTTGCCCGTTAATTATTCAGGGGTATGAATTCTTGGCAGACCTTATTGAGTTGCCCTTCCACGAGTTTGATGTGATTTTGGAAATGGACTGGTTGTCACGTCATCAGGCAATAGTTGATTGTAAATTGAAGAGAATTTCTTTGAAAACTTCTGAGGGTAATGAGATCACAGTTGTGGGGAAAAGGACAGATTTTCTGTCCAATGTTATCTCAGCCACAGTTGCAAGAAGAATGATGAGAAAAGGCTGTGAAACCTACCTAGCACATGTGGTGGATACTAGGCAAGCTAAGCCAAACTTGAGTGACATACCCACAGTAAGAGACTTCCCAGAGGTATTTCGTGAAGAGTTGTCTGGTTTACCACCAGAAAGGGAAGTTGAATTTGCTATTGAGACACTGCTGCACAAAGACCCATTTCCATTGCTCCTTATAGGATGGCACCCATCGAATTGAGGGAGTTGAAAACTCGATTGCAAGAGTTACTTGATAAGGGGTTTATACGCCCAAAGGTGTCACCATGGGGAGCTCCAAGGTCGCTTTGTAAAGAAAAAGGATGGGACTTTGAGGCTATGTATCGATTACCGGCAGTTGAATAAAGTGACTGTGAAGAACAAATATCCGTTGCCTAGAATTGATGATCTGTTTGATCAGTTGAAGGGAGCAGGAGTATTTTCTAAAATTGATCTCAGATCAGGGTACCATCAGTTGAGGGTGAAGGATGTAGATGTGCCCAAGACCGCATTCAGAACCCGATATGGGCATTATGAGTTTCTGGTGATGCCCTTTGGCCTAACAAATGCACCAGCAACATTCATGGACCTTATGAACCGTATCTTCCATCCACACTTAGATCGGTTCGTAGTGGTCTTTATTGATGATATCTTGGTGTATTCCAAGACCAGGGAAGAACATGATGAGCACTTGAGGATTGTTTTGCAAACCCTGAGAGAAAAGGAGCTGTATGCTAAGTTATCCAAGTGTGACTTCTGGTTGAATGAGATTGCATTCCTTGGACACATAGTGTCAGCTGATGGGATTAGGGTGGATCCTAAGAAAATAGAAGCAGTGATGGAATGGAAGCCTCCTAAACACAATCGAGGTCGAAGCTTCTGGGGCTAGCTGGGTATTACAGAGATTTGTGAAGGGATTTTCCTTAATAGCCGCTCTCCAATAACCAAGTTGTTACACAAGAATGTCGATTTGACTGAATGACAAGTGTCACCCGCTTTGAGAAGTTGAAGGCTATGTTGACAGAGGCACCAGCAGTTAACACACAAGTGTCAGGAAAGGACTTCGTGGTCTACAGTGATGCCTCTCATAATGGGTTAGGGTGTGTATTGATGCAAGAAGGGAAGGTGGTCGCTTATGCTTCCAGGCAGCTAAGGCCACATGAACAGAACTACCCTACCCATGATCTAGAGCTCGTAGCAATTATCTTCGCACTGAAGATATGGAGGCATTACTTGTATGGTGAAAAGTGCTACATTTACACGGACCACAAAAGCCTAAAATACTTGCCAACCCAGAAGGAGCTCAACCTTAGACAGAGGCGATGGATTGAGTTCCTGAAAGACTATGATTGTGTAATTGACTACCATCCTGGGAAGGCAAATGTAGTTGCTTTGAGCAGAAAATCCATGACAACTTTGAGATCATTGAATGCCCGTCTAACTTTGATTCGTGATGGAGCTATTTTGGCTGAGTTGCAAGTGAGGCCAACCCTGTTACAGCAGATTTTAGATGGGCAGAAGGTAGATGAGAAGCTAATGGCTATTATGAGCAAAATCTCAGAGGGAAAAGCAACTGACTATGAGGTGAAAGCAGATGGGTGTCTGTATTACAAAGGAAGACTGTGTGTACCAGATAATGGGGAATTGAAGGCCAATATTCTAAAAGAGGCACACACCAGTGTATATGCTATGCACCCAGGAAGTACAAAGATGTATCATGATCTGAAGCTTCAGTATTGGTGGCCTGGTATGAAGAAAGACATAGCTGACTACGTGACTAAATGCTTGACATGTCAGCAAGTCAAGGCAGAACATCAAGTTCCATCAGGTTTGCTACAGCCTATACGCATACCTGAATGGAAATGGGATTGGGTCACCATGGATTTTGTAAGCGGTCTACCTCTCACCCAGAAGAAACATGATGCAGTATGGGTGATAGTGGATAGATTGACAAAGTCAGCACACTTTCTGCCAGTTAGGACTGACTACTCACTGGAGAAGTTAGCAGAATTGTATATCAGTTAGATAGTTAGACTGCATGGAATTCCACTTTCCATCATATTTGATCGAGACCCAAGGTTTACATCGAGATTTTGGAAGAAGTTGCATGAGTCCTTGGGTACACAACTCCACTTCAGCACAGCTTTCCATCCTCAGACGGATGGGCAATCCGAAAGAGTAATCCAGGTCCTTGAGGATATGCTAAGGAGTTGTGTCATTGAGTTTGAGGGAAGTTGGGATAGATACCTCCCACCGGCAGAATTTGCATACAACAATAGCTACCAAACTAGCATCCAAATGGCCCCATATGAAGCACTGTATGGGAGAAAATGTAGAACTCTAGTGTGCTGGACTGAATTGGGCGAAGACAAACTGGTAGGGCTGCACTGTGAAACAGACTGAGGAGAAAGTAAAACTAATCAAAGCCAATCTGAAGGTTGCCTCAGATAGACAGAAATCCTATGCCGACTTGAAGAGAAAAGAAATAGAATACACAGTTGGCGACAAAGTGTTCCTCAAGGTGTCACCGTGGAAGAAAGTACTAAGGTTTGGAAGAAAAGGTAAGTTAAGCCCTAGGTTCATTGGCCCATATGAAGTCATTGAACGTGTGGGTCCAGTGGCCTATAGGCTAGCTTTACCACCAGAGCTGGACAAGATCCACAATGTGTTCCACGTATCCATGCTCAGAAGATACCGCTCAGATCCTTCACATGTCATCTCTAGGGAAGAAATTGAAATACAACCGGATTTGACATATGAAGAAGAAACCATACGGATCCTAGCTCGGGAAGTAAAAGAATTGAGGAACAAGCAGATTCCACTGGTGAAAGTGCTTTGGAGGCACCACAACAACGAGGAGGCAACTTGGGAAAGTGAAGAGACGATGAGGCAACACTTCCCTCAACTGTTTGCATCAGGTAAATTTCGAGGACGAAATTTAAATTAGAGGGGAAGAGTTGTAACACCCTCTCGGTAGCAACTCCGTACATTCTACTGCTCCTGACCTGTCGGTCCCATACCTAGAACGTTCGGAAAAATATTTAAACTAAAGTGAGGAACCATAATTAACTCAAATATTAATAAGAAAAATTTAGTAAAAATTTTAGAAATAAAATACAATTAAGTTAAATGAGCCGGTGCCCAAGCGATGGGTAACCCAGAGGGAAGTTGCGGTTCTCGCAACTAGGAGCCCTAGACTCGAGAAAAAATTCATAAAATAATTTTTGGGACTCCAGAGAAGGGTCATTGAGGTTCCTATGGCATTAGAATGCCAAGAAAATATTTAAAATTTTTTTTCAATCGGTACAGACAATTTTGACCCGTTAAGCCAAACGAAGGGCATTTTGGTCATTTCGCCTTCAGAGGTGATTTTTGGCCGACTTGTCCAGTTAAGTAAATAATTAATATGACATAAAATATGAATAAACATTACTAAAAATTAAATTGAAAATGAGTAGTGAAGAAAAGAAAAGAAAATGAGAAAAAATGCTCATTTATGACATCATGATGATGTCATTTAAAAGCTACAACCAATCACAATTGAACAACCATTTAACTAACTAATAAAAAGAGATAAACAAGACCAAAAAAGAAGACCAAAAGCTAGCAGCCATCTCCTTCCTCCCAAACTAGCCGAAACCCATCCTTAGCCAAACCTCCATTGTTGCTCAAATTGAGCTTGAAATCTCCCAAAAACCAACCTTAAAATCCTAATATCCTGTCACAAAAAGTCATCCCCACATCACAAGGAAACTCTAGGCAGCCATAAGAAGTAGGAATTCTAAGGAGAATACAAGTCCAAGAAGTGCCACTTAAAGGTTAGTGCACCTATCTACTTAAAACCCTTATTTTCCATGTTAGGGACTTGAAATCAACATGAATTTGTGAATTAAATGAACTAAATTTGTGTGTATGCCTACCATGAATTTCGGCAGCCCTAAGGAAGGAACAATGATGGAGTGTTTTGATGGACTTAAAGTGGATTAGAGATCATGTTTAAAGCATGTATGCATGTGGTTAGTGAATGAGTTAGTAATTAAGGTATGTTGTGAAAATTTATAATGGAAACTAGGGTTTTGAGAGTAAAATGTGGACTTGGCTTATGAAATTGTTAAAGAACATTCTAATGGTCAATTAGTGACCATTTGAGGAAATTTGACCATAATTTGGACTGAAATATAGCATGGCAAAGTGAATGAGTATGCTGCCCAGTGAGTGCAGCAGGGTGGCTGTGATTCCAGCCCACTTGGACTGTCATATCTTTGGCTGTGTTGGTCCAATTGGTGTTTGGCCAATTGGACATGAAACTAGACTTATAATGGCACATTTTTGCTGAAGAAACCATGCCCAAAAGATCAAAGCAAGGGGACCAAAAGTTGGCCCCAATCTCGATACCCTGCAAGCCAATTCTGCAGAATGACCAAATATAACTGTTCATTTGGTCATAACTCACTGTAGAAATGGTCAATTAACCTGAAATTTTTACAGCAACAAGTTAAGACATAGACAAACAACTTTCATGAAGAAACCTACCCCAAATTATGACCAGAACCTATCCAACAAGATAGTGGCAGTCACTGTTCATGGTACTGTAGATTTGGTAATTCTGCAATTTTTTTCAATCCGGCCAGCTGTGGTTTTTGGACCATATCTGGAGCTACAAAACTCCAAATGGAGTGATTCAAAAAAAGAAATTCAACAAGACAAAATAAGGAACAACTTTCATGCTTACCATTTCCTCAAATTCCCACTGCAACAGTGCTTAATGGAACAGTAAAATTAGGCTTCAAAAACTGAAAATTATGCCCTCTTGGTTTTAAGTTTAGAAATGGTATGGGTGCTCAATTCCAACAAGTTTTAAATGTAAAATGTGGTACATTGGGAGTGTTAAAACCAATGTACCTATTTTCTATCTAAAAGTCAACATTTTTGTTGACCAATGAAGTGAATAGTGACACCAAAAACTTGAAATTCAAAAATTGAAGAATTCAAAAGTATCAAATGCCCTAGTATACCTAACAAGATTGGTTTGGATAGTTTGGCATGCCAATAGGGTTCAGTTAGCAGTACTGCACATGGCATTATGCCATTCTATGATTTTATGGCTTTTAGCCATTTTGACATTGTGTTGAGACTTGGCCTCGTGCCTAATACTATTTACAGCTTGTTAGCTGTTCTGTTGCACACCCGGAAATACATATGTGATCGATGGTGTGACGGCCCGAGGTACTAGATACCCAGTGCCAGTTTACCGATTTATCCAGTCTAGTCGTCCAGTATAGGTTACTTGGGCAACCAAATGAATGAAAGTAGACAAAGTTAACGAAATAAATGGATATACAAATACAAAACAAATAAAACACATACATTCAATGCATATTTATTTCTGTTATTTCTTTCTATTTTATTATTGCACCACTAAGCATCATTGCTTAGCGCGTTGCTTTTGCCACGCGTAGGTTCTGGAGATACTGATCGTGAGCCCAGTAGACCGCAGACTGGGTGAGTCCATCCTGCAGCTCTGCATAGTGTCCGTGTCACCTCAACTTCTGCAGTGCATTGGTAGGACACTAGGTGTCATTTTGGTATTTTGTAACTAAATTTTTACTTTCTCATATGTAGTTGAACTTATGAAATGTATTTTGATGATCATGTAAATAATGAGAATTGTGTTTGTGAATGGAAAAGAGAATGTTTATTTGTGATTTATACTTGATTATCACATGTGATGGATGATTGAGAACTTAAATTGAAAATTGTTGAGATTATGATATTGAAGTTTGAGAATGATTGAATATGAATATTGGAAGTGTTTTTCACAGGTTCCGAAGAACTGTTTTCTCCATTTTTAGCCTAGATTTATCGGATTTTCTACAAAATTTTCGGAACCTCAAATAAATAATAATTTTGATAAATGGCTTAAATAAATTATATTTCATAAATTATATTCAAAATTACGACAAAAAAATAATTAAGGTAAAATAAAGTGTGCCGGTACACCATGTGACATATCTTACCCGGATATACTGTAGACGAGTAAGGGGTGTCACAAAATAAATTACGATTATTTATATGTTATTGTTTTAAATTGTGTTTGTGCACAATAATTAATCCTTTCGAAATTTTCAATTGAAGTAAATTATAATTATTTGTATGTTATTGTTTTAAGTTGTGTCCGTGCACAATATTTTTATATTCACTGCTTTTACTAGCAAATTTATTTGGAGAAATGAGTTATGAATAATTTTTGATTGCTTTGTTTTTGGGAATATTATTTGGAACATATTGTGTTGCCAACTTTGCAAATGGAAATTTTGAGATAAAATGTGATTTATGGTTTGTATGAAGTATTGTGATTTGAAATTGTTTTGGTTCACATTTGGCATGACACTGTTAATATATTCCTCCCTCTTTGACTTATCAGTCCCTCTTTGACTTATCAGTCTGGGGTGAGTGTGATTATGTTCCTCCCTCTTTGACTTCCCAGTATGAGGTGAGTGTGGATGAGTACTCATTATATAGCTAGCTTCCTCCCTCATTGATTTTTATTATTGGGGTGAGTGTGTCTTGTCGTGGTGTACAACACGGCATGTGTGGAAAAATTGTGTCATGGCCTAAATTGTGTTATCGATCTGCAACACTGTATTATTCAGTTATTTGATCAAATTGTGTTAATTCAATTATTTGATCAAATTGTGTTATTGATTGGTAAAACTGTGTTGCTCAGTTATTTGATCAAATTTGTGTTATATGAACTTTATAAATTGTGAAATGAAATTATGAATTATTTGATTTGTAAATTATCAATAAAAGATATATATATCGTATTTCAAATTGTTATTGTGCACCACTGAGTAAATTTTACTAAGTGATAGCTTTTCATTGCTGCCGCAGGTAGACAGACTGACAGGGCAGCAGACTAGGCTGCTAGTACTACACTGAGAGATCATCGGGTATATTGAGTATACCATATTCTGCATTTTATATTGTAATGTATGTTCACTATAAGTATATAGTGTTCTTGGTTTTGAGCAGTTGTAAATTAAAATTGTACATTGAAGTTGTAAAATAAATTATGAGTTATTTTAAATTGTAGAATTTGCATTATATTTCTTTTATCTCATCCTTTGAAAATACTGAAAAATTATTGTGGATTCGAGTTGAAAAACTTATTGTGTTGAATTATGTTGGAGTTTGAGATTGAGAAAAATATTGAAGTGTTTTTTTTACAGGTTTTCTGAAGAACTGTTTTGTTCAAAATACAGATGGCACTCTGCCAAAATTTTTATAGAAATTCCTAATAATTCAAATGTGTTAGCTCTTTCACTTAAGTTCAAAAAAAAAAAAAATTAACACCTGTAAATAGTGCTCACCACTGTAAAAAGAAGTAAGAAAAGTTTTAAAATCCCTTGTAGTGTATTTAATGGGTTATCAGTAGACAAAGTTGGTAATTCATTAGGTATACTACGGGACCATGTCATGCCTTACAGTGGGGTAGGGTATGACATATACCAACACTAAAGGACCATAAAAGGTGACATATTGGTAACATTAAAATTTATTCACCTAGTGTGTATTAATGGTCAACTTTATAGGTTGACAAATGAAATGAATTGAAGGAATAGTACCAAGAAAAATTTAGATATTGGATTTTATTATTGAAACAATTTAATTGAGTACCGAAACACTTTAAATTGTATGATATTGGATTTTATTTTTGAAACAATTTAACTGAGTACTGAAACACTTTAAATTGTATGTTTCAGTTGAAAAGGATATTAAAAAGCACAAGGAACATTGAGTCAAGGCCTAAAGGAGACTCCAATCAGGTTTGTGCACAATACTTTTTATATTCACTGCTTTTACTAAAAAATTTATTTGGAGAATTGAGTTATGAATAATTTTTTATTGTTTTGACTTTGGAAATTTTATTTGAAAATTATTATGTTGCCTACTTTGTAAATGGAAATTTTGAGATAAAATATGATTTGTGGCTTGTATGAAATATTTAAATATGGTGATTTGGAATTGTTTTGATTCATACTTGGCATGACAATATTACTATGTTCCTCCTCCATTTATGGGGTGAGTAAGACTATATTCCTCCCTCTTTGACTTGTTAGTCTGAGGTGAGTATGGATGAGCACTCATTATCTAGCTAGCTACCTCCCTCATTGATTTCGATGATTGGGGTAAGTATGTCTTGTCGTGGAATACAACATGGCATGTTTGAAAATTTTGTGTCATGACCTAAATTATGCTATTGATTGGCAACACTGTGTTATTCAATTGTTTGATCAAATTCGTGTTTTATGAGATTTGAAAATTGTGACATAAAATTGTGAATAATTTGAATTGTAAATTATCAATAAAAGTTTTATATACTGCATTTTAAATTGTTATTGTGCACCACTGAGTAAGTTTTACTCAGCGATAGCTTTTTCATTGTTGTCGTAGGTAGACAAATAGACAGAGCAGCATAGTAGGCTGCTTGTGCTACATTTTAGAATTCTGCCAAGTATATTTAGTATACCATATTTTTGAAATTTTGTTATAATGTATGTGCACTGTATGTATATATTGTACTTGGTCTTGAGCAGTTGTAAAATAAAGTTGTAAATTATTTTGGCCTGTCAAAATGTTGTATTACAATTCTCTTATTTCAGCTTTTGAAATACTCATTTATTTTGCACTTTATCTTTGGAATTGCTGAAAATGATATTGAATTGAGTTTGAACTGTGTTGAGAACACTGATTTGAGTTGAGCCATATTGGAGTTTGGGATTGAACAAATATATTAGAAGTGTTTTTTACAGCTTTTTGAAGAACTATTTTGCTCCAAATATAGACGGCACTCTGTTGAAATTTTTACATAAATTATTGATACTTCATATTTGTTATTTGATTTCATTTCAGTTAAAAAAAAAATTTTAATACCTGTCAAAAGTGCTCACCACTGTAAAAAGAAATAAGAAAAGGTTTAAAATCCCTTGTAGTGTATTTAATGGGTTATCAGTAGATGAAGTTTGGTAATTCATTAGGTATACTATGGGATCATGTTATGCCTTACGGAGGGGTAAGATGTGACATGCCCCTCACCAGTTAGATTCGGTTTGCAAGTTATTCGATATTTCTTCCGGATCCCTGACCTAATTATTTGACTTGCTTAACAATTCTTTTCTGTGATTTTCACTTTTTCACTGTGTTCGTAATAGTCCTAAGGACGGCAGCGTCACATTTTACGGTTCGAAATTTGAGTTTAGACTGACCTCGCAGTCATTCCCAAGAAGGTCACCCATCGCTGTGACTCCCGGCTCATTTAACTTCCTGTGTTCTATTTTTCTTATTTGTACTTAACTATTTGGCAATTACTAATTATTTGCGTTCAGGGCTTATCTAGGTGTCTTAGATGTGGTTCTAATTTTCTTAATTATCCGGACCGATACTGGTCACCACAACAGTGAAATGTACCAGGCTATGTAAATAGAAGTGTTATAAATCGAAATCAATGAGGGAGGTGGCTAGCTAGCTAATGAGTACTCATCCAAACTCACCCCAGACTGGCAAGCCAGAGAGGGAGGAATATAGTCAAACTCACCCCATAAATGGAGAAGGAACATAGTGATATTACCATGCTAAGTGTGAATCGAAAACAATTTAAATTAAGTTATTCAAACATTTTACGCAAAACACAAATCAATTTCCAATTCAAATTTCCATTCATAAAATGGCAGCGTAGCATTTCTCGAAACCCATAATTAGTACAACTTGTAACATCCTCCCGATAGCAATTCCGTACATCCTACTGTTCCGGTGACCGATGTCGGTCCGGACAGCTAGAACGTCCGGAAAAATATTCAAATCAAAGTGAGGGACCATAATTAACTCAAATATTAATGAGAAAAATTTAGTAAAAATTTTAGAAATAAAATACAACCAAGCAAAACGAGCCGGTGCCCAAGCGATGGGTAACCGGAGGGAAGTTGCGGTTCTCGCAACGAGGAGCCCTAGACCCGGGGGAAAAATTATAAAATAATTTTTGGGACTCCAGAGAAGGGTCATTGAGGTTCCTATGGCATTAGAATGCCAAGGAAATATTTAAAAAATTTTTTCAATCGGTACAGACAATTTTGACCCGTTAAGCCAAACGGAGGGCATTTTGGTCATTTCGCCTTCAGAGGTGATTTTTGGCCGACTTGTCCAGTTAAGTAAATAATTATTATGACTCAAAATATGAATAAACATTACTAGAAATTAAATTAAAAATGAGTAGTGGAGGAAAGAAAAGAAAATGAAGAAAAAGGCTTAATAATGACATAAGGTGATGTCATTAAAAAGCCACCACCAATCACCATTAAGCTACCATTTGACTAAACCATTAAAAGACATAAAATGAAGACCAAATGGACCAAAAACCAGCAGCCAAAAACGTAGAGAGAGGAAGGAGAGGGTTTCCACCATAGCCACCTCCATGAAAGCTCTTTCAAGCTTTAAATTCCATGCTTCCTCACCCTAAAACCCATAAGTCCCTTCGTCAAAAATTAATCCCACACCTTAAACAAGCTCTTGGCAGCCAAGAAGAAGAAGGAAAGTGAAGTTCTCTCAAGCTTGGATTGGCATACAACAAGGTTAGTGCTTTATATACTTAAAACTCTTTCATTTCATAAATAGCAACTTGAATTTAGTGAGAAAATGTAAATTAAATGAACAAAAATTCTTGTGAAGGTGTACATGAATTTCGGCTGCCCTAATTATGGAATAGGAGGGAGTGTTTTTATGAGTTTGAAGTGAATTAGAGCTATGTTGAAAGTTTGTAAATACAAGAACAATGATTAAAAAGCTAACTAAGACATATTGTATAAAAACATGAATTTGAGTTAGGGTTTTGTGAGAAAAATGTAACTTGGTTTAGGAAATTATAAGAGAGCATTTTAATGGCCAATTAGTGACTATTTTAGGTAATTTGACTAACAAATGGACTGAAGAACAAGGTTGCAAAGAGGGGTTGCAGGCTGCCCTAGGACAGCAGCATAGGGACTGAAAATTCAGTCCCTTTGCACGGCCATAACTTGGGCTGTGTTAGTCCAATTGATGTTTGGCCAATTGGACATGAAACTAGGCTTATAATGACACATTTTTTCTGAAGAAACCATGCCCAAAAGACCAAAGCAAGAGGATCAAAACTTGGCCCCAATCCGGATACCCTGAAACTGCCTCTGCAGAATTGACCAAATGAACAGTAACTGTTCATTTGGCCATAACTCACTCTAGATTTCGTCAATTGGCCTGAAATTTTTACAGCATCAAGATAAGACATAGACAAACAACTTTCATGAAGGAACCTACCCCAAATTATGGCCAGAACCCATTCAACCAAGTGACTCAAGTTACTGTTCATGCACTGTAGATATGGTAAATTTCTGCAGAATGCATATCCGGACAGCTTGGGTTTTTGAGCCATATCTGGAGCTACAAAACTCCAAATGGAGTGATTCAAAAAATGAAATTCAACTAGACAAAATAAGGAACAACTTTCATGTTTTACATTTCTTTAAATTCCCACAGTAACAGTGTCCAATGGAACAGTGAAGTTGACTCACCAAAACTGAAAATTTTGCTTGTGTTGAGTTACACTTTAGAATGGTATTAACACTTAATACCAACAAGTTTTAAACACAAAATGTGGTATGTTGGGAGTGCCAAAGTCAATGTACATATTTTTATTCTAAAAGTCAACATTTTTGTTGACCAATAAGATGAATAGTGACACCAAAACCAAAAATTGGCAATTTTGCCAAAATGACCTAAGCTTTGAGAAACTGATCAAAATCAACAAGTTTTGAATACAAAATGTGGTATGTTGGGAGTATTAAAACCAATGTACCTATTGTTTATGCAAAAGTCAACATTTTAGTTGACTAATGAAATGAATAGTGACATGAAAACTTGAAATTCAAAAATTGTGAAACTTAAAAATGCAAAATGCCCTAGTAGGCCTAATGTGATTGGTTTGGATTGTTTGGCATGCCAATAGGGTATTGTTTAGCAGTACTGCGAAACGAAAGGCTTTATGCCTGTATTCATGGCTTTTATGCCCGTATTCATGGCTTTATGCCCGTATTCATGGCTTTTATGCCCGTATGCATGGCTTTTATGCCCGATTATGTGATATCATGGCTTTTTAGCCATACTGACTGCATACATGGTTGACGTTCTGCGTCCCATGGTATGACGGCCCGAGGCACCGCGGTGTCCAGTGCCAACGACCCGTTATCCAGTCCAGTCGTTCAGTATAGGTTACTTGGGCATGGAAAAGTATAATCAGAATCGAACTGATTGTTAAAGAAAATACGAAAATCAAATATCAGGAATGATTACGATAGAATACAAAGAAACTCAAGATCAGGAAGAAAATAAATAAACAAAATGCATGAAGAAGTTAATATCATAAAATGTAATTAGCCCTCGACTAAACACTAAGTTGGTAATTATTCAGTTCTTATGAACACAATGGCTAAGAAATTATGATTTTTATTTGCATATTATTTCTTTCTATTTTATTATTTGCACCACTAAGCTTTATGCTTAGCGTCGCTTTGCAACGCTGTAGGTGCGAAAGATTGGACAGAGGGCCCGATAGACCACAGTTCGGTAAGGCGGTTCACGATTCGCATAGTGTCATGTGTCACCTCACCGTCAGCTCATTGGTAGGACGCTAGATGTCATTTTGGTATTTTGTAATTGATTTTATTTTCTCATATGTATTTGAAACTTATGTAATGTATTTTGATATTCATGTAAATAATGAAAAGTGTGGTTGTAAATGGAAAAGTGAATGTTTATATATGAATTATGCATGGTATCATATGAGATGGATGAATGAGAACTGAGAATGAACATTGTTGAGAATTTGATAAATGGAGTTGAGATGATGGAAAATGAATATAGGAAGTGTTTTTCACAGGTTCCGAAGAACTGTTTTCTCCATTTTTAGCCGGTATTCTGCCGGATTTTCTTTAAAATTTTCGGAACCTCAAAGAAATAATAATTTCGATAAATGGCTTAAAATGAATTATATTTCACAAGTTATATTCAAAATTATGATAAAAAAATTAATTAAGATAAAAATAGAGTGCTCGGCACACTGAGTGGCATAACTTGCTCGGCTACACTGTAGTCGGGTAAGGGGTGTCACATTTAGTGGTATCAGAGCACGGTTTAGGCGTTTCTAGGCCTAGATTGAGTCCATACTATGCATTGCATTTGTAAGAGTCGAGGTGACACTAACGCAGATCTGTTTGTCTTTGTTAAATAGGATATGGACCCTTCATCGCAGAGGGTAGTGGAAGAAGAAGTAGTAAGTCATATCCCGACTGGGAGTGATATTGGAAATCGGGGAGATCCTGCTCCACCAGTGCAAGAGGTGCCTGTACAACCCTAACAGGCCTTGTTTGAGCAGATGACTGGATTCTTTCGACAGATGACTGGGGTTGTTCCACCATAGTCTCAGCAGAAATCACCTCTAGGAAAAATTAGGAAGTATGGAGCTGTAGATTTCAATGGTTGAAAGGAAGACGATTCTGTAGCGGCTAAGTATTGGTTAGAAAGGACTGAAAGAGTCCTGCAGCAGCTCCATTGCACACCAGAACAGAGTTTGGAGTGTGCAGTTTCGTTGTTACAAGAAGCTGCATATCGATGGTGGGATGTCGTAACCAAGGTAGTGCCACCAACAGACATAACTTGGAAATTCTTTCTGATAGAGTTCAGAAAGAAATATATTAGCTGTGTTCACGAAGAGGAATAGAAGAGGAGTGGTGATCAGCAAAAGAGGAAATTTGGACAGTCTAGTAATAAGAGGCCGAGAGAACAGTTAAGTCAGACATATGATCAAAGTAGGAGATCTAGACCTAAGCCTATATCCAGGAGAGATCAACCAGAAACACTAATAGTGAGTGCGCCAGGATTTGCAAGAAAATGTGGCCATTGTAACAAGTGGCATAAAGGTGAATGTAGGGGATTGACGGGAGCCTGTTATAGATGTGGGGCCATAGACCATCGTCTGAAATATTGTCCTAAGAGGAATATACCACGGACCCAGACAGAGGCCGTGGAAGGACCAAGTACAATAGTAACACCACTTCCAAATGTCACCAAGCCAGAGAGGAGCAAGAAGCCCCAAATGTGAATTTAAGGTAAAGTATCCTTCCCTTCTGATATGCCTAAGTGTATAATGATAGATTTGAAAAAAAAAAAAAAAAAAACTAAATGGTACCATGTATACAAAAGAAGTAGACAGATGGAGTAATAGAAAGGAAAAAGAATTATCTTAGAACCAAAAAACATCCAGTAAATTTCGAGGACGAAATTTAAATTAGAGGGGAAGAGTTGTAACATCCTCCCGGTAGCAATTCCGTACATCCTACTGTTCCGGTGACCGGTGTCGGTCCGGACAGCTAGAACATCCGAAAAAATATTCAAATCAAAGTGAGGGACCATAATTAACTCAAATATTAATGAGAAAAATTTAGTAAAAATTTTAGAAATAAAATACAACCAAGCAAAACGCCCCGGTGCCCAAGCGATGGGTAACCGGAGGGAAGTTGCGGTTCTCGCAACGAGGAGCCCTAGACCCGGGGGAAAAATTATAAAATAATTTTTGGGACTCCAGAGAAGGGTCATTGAGGTTCCTATGGCATTAGAATGCCAAGGAAATATTTAGAAAAATTTTTCAATCGGTACAGACAATTTTGACCCGTTAAGCCAAACGGAGGGCATTTTGGTCATTTCGCCTTCAGAGGTGATTTTTGGCTGACTTGTCCAGTTAAGTAAATAATTATTATGACTCAAAATATGAATAAACATTACTAGAAATTAAATTAAAAATGAGTAGTGGAGGAAAGAAAAGAAAATGAAGAAAAAGGCTTAATAATGACATAAGGTGATGTCATTAAAAAGCCACCACCAATCACCATTAAGCTACCATTTGACTAAACCATTAAAAGACATAAAATGAAGACCAAATGGACCAAAAACCAGCAGCCAAAAACGTAGAGAGAGGGAGGAGAGGGTTTCCACCATAGCCACCTCCATGAAAGCTCTTTCAAGCTTTAAATTCCATGCTTCCTCACCCTAAAACCCATAAGTCCCTTCATCAAAAATTAATCCCACACCTTAAACAAGCTCTTGGCAGCCAAGAAGAAGAAGGAAAGTGAAGTTCTCTCAAGCTTGGATTGGCATACAACAAGGTTAGTGCTCTATATACTTAAAACTCTTTCATTTCATAAATAGCAACTTGAATTTAGTGAGAAAATGTAAATTAAATGAACAAAAATTCTTGTGAAGGTGTACATGAATTTCGGCTGCCCTAATTATGGAATAGGAGGGAGTGTTTTTATGAGTTTGAAGTGAATTAGAGTTATGTTGGAAGTTTGTAAATACAAGAACAATGATTAAAAAGCTAACTAAGACATATTGTATAAAAACATGAATTTGAGTTAGGGTTTTGTGAGAAAAATGTAACTTGGTTTAGGAAATTATAAGAGAGCATTTTAATGGTCAATTAGTGACTATTTTAGGTAATTTGACCAACAAATGGACTGAAGAACAAGGTTGCAAAGAGGGGTTGCAGCTCGCCCTAGGACAGACATAGGGACTGAAAATTCAGTCCCTTTGCACTGCCATAACTTGGGCTGTGTTAGTCCAATTGATGTTCGGCCAATTGTACATGAAACTAGGCTTATAATGACACATTTTTGCTGAAGAAACCATGCCCAAAAGACCAAAGCAAGAGGACCAAAACTTGGCCCCAATCCGGATACCCTGAAACTGCCTCTGCATAATTGACCAAATGAACAGTAAGCCATAACTCACTGTAGATTTGGTCAATTGGCCTGAAATTTCTACAGCAACAAGTTAAGACATAGACAAACAACTTTCATGAAGGAACCTACCCCAAATTATGGCCAGAACCCATTCAACCAAGTGACTCAAGTTACTGTTCATGCACTGTAGATATGGTAAATTTCTGCAGAATGCATATCCGGACAGCTTGGGTTTTTGAGCCATATCTGGAGCTACAAAACTCCAAATGGAGTGATTCAAAAAAGGAAATTCAACTAGACAAAATAAGGAACAACTTTCATGTTTTACATTTCTTCAAATTCCCACAGTAACAGTGTCCAATGGAACAGTGAAGTTGACTCACCAAAACTGAAAATTTTGCTTGTGTTGAGTTACACTTTGGAATGGTATTAACACTTAATGCCAACAAGTTTTAAACACAAAATGTGGTATGTTGGGAGTGCCAAAGTCAATGTACATATTTTTATTCTAAAAGTCAACATTTTTGTTGACCAATAAGATGAATAGTGACACCAAAACCAAAAATTGGCAATTTTGCCAAAATGACCTAAGCTTTGAGAAAGTGATCAAAATCAACAAGTTTTGAATACAAAATGTGGTATGTTGGGAGTATTAAAACCAATGTACCTATTGTTTATGCAAAAGTCAACATTTTAGTTGACTAATGAAATGAATAGTGACATGAAAACTTGAAATTCAAAAATTGTGACACTTAAAAATGCAAAATGCCCTAGTAGGCCTAATGTGATTGGTTTGGATAGTTTGGCATGCCAATAGGGTATTGTTTAGCAGTACTGCGAAACGAAAGGCTTTATGCCTGTATTCATGGCTTTTATGCCCGTATTCATGGCATTATGCCCGTATTCATGGCTTTTATGCCCGTATGCATGGCTTTTATGCCCGATTATGTGATATCATGGCTTTTTAGCCATACTGACTGCATACATGGTTGACGTTCTGCGTCCCATGGTATGACGGCCCGAGGCACCGCGGTGTCCAGTGCCAACGACCCGTTATCCAGTCTAGTCGTTCAGTATAGGTTACTTGGGCATGGAAAAGTATAATCAGAATCGAACTGATTGTTAAAGAAAATACGAAAATCAAATATCAGGAATGATTACGATAGAATACAAAGAAACTCAAGATCAGGAAGAAAATAAATAAACAAAATGCATGAAGAAGTTAATATCATAAAACGTAATTAGCCCTCGACTAAACACTAAGTTGATAATTATTCAGTTCTTAAGAACACAATGGCTAAGAAATTATGATTTTTATTTGCATATTATTTCTTTCTATTTTATTATTTGCACCACTAAGCTTTATGCTTAGCGCGTCGCTTTTGCAACGCGTAGTGCGAAGATTGGACAGAGGGCCCGGTAGACCACAGTTCGGTAAGGCGGTTCACGATCGCATAGTGTCATGTCACCTCACCGTCTGCGATGCATTGGTAGGACGCTAGATGTCATTTTGGTATTTTGTAATTGATTTTATTTTCTCATATGTATTTGAAACTTATGTAATGTATTTTGATATTCATGTAAATAATGAAAAGTGTGGTTGTAAATGGAAAAGTGAATGTTTATATATGAATTATGCATGGTATCATATGAGATGGATGAATGAGAACTGAGATTGAACATTGTTGAGAATTTGATAAATGGAGTTGAGATGATGGAAAATGAATATAGGAAGTGTTTTTCACAGGTTCCGAAGAACTGTTTTCTCCATTTTTAGTCGGTATTCTGCCGGATTTTCTTTAAAATTTCCGGAACCTCAAAGAAATAATAATTTCGATAAATGGCTTAAAATGAATTATATTTCACAAGTTAATTCAAAATTATGATAAAAAAATTAATTAAGATAAAAATAGAGTGCTCGGCACACTGAGTGGCATAACTTGCTCGGCTACACTGTAGTTGGGTAAGGGGTGTCACACAACTAATCACAATGCATAGCTAAATAAGTTTGCAATTAGAAAACGATAAATTAAAGTTTATTGTGCATAAACCTGAAGTGAGTCGCCTTTAGGCCTTGACTCAGTTTGCCCTATCCTTTTCCGAGTGTTTTTCAGCTGAAACACACAATTTATAGTGTTTCAGTATCTTATTTCATAATAAATCCAATAATTGATTCATATATACTTAATTCTAGCCCCAATATACTTAAACTAACGTTCTTGGAAATTTTCATTTTGGAGTTACTATTCATTATACTATTCAAGTCAATTTATTGACTTTCTAATGCTTAGTAGGCATGGGAATTTTAATTTCACCCACATACCACATTTTGGTTACCAAATTTGTTGGTTTTGGTTGTTTTCCTCTAATCTTAAGTCTCTTAGGTGAAATTCCAAAATTTCAGATTTGGTGTCCTGTATTATACTATTCCATTAGTCAAGTTGCTGTGGTAATTTGACTAAGTTTTCTTCATATAAGTAATTCCTTATTGTCTTAACTTTATTTTCCTCTTTCAATCACTCCATTTGGAGTTTTGTAGCCTAAGTTATGGCCATTTGAATATGGCTGGCCAGACTTGGTGTTACCCAGAAATCTGGGCAATTTCCTAGATTTTGGCAATTTTTGTGGGTTGATTGCAGGTGAGTTTTTGAATAGGTTATGGTCAGAATTTGAGTTTGTTTTCTTCATGAAAGTTGTAGGGCTATTTCTCAGCTTTCTATCGGTATAAAATTCAGGTCATTTGGACCTTCCTACAGTTATGATCATTTATGTAACTATTATTCATTTGATCGTTTTTGTACAGGGCAGTGTGCCCAATTCCAGATTTGGCCTAATTTTTTACTAAGTTATTGTCACTTTGTAGGCATAATTCCTAAATGAAAAATGGTCCATTTTGTGTGTAGTTTCATTCCTAATTGGTCTCACACTAATTGGATTGCTAAATTTTTACTTTTGGTCCCTGAAAGGGACCTAGGTCAAACTTCCTGCAGATTGACCCTAACCAATCCGAATTGGAATTTGGTTCCAATAATTCATACACACCACAAATGGTCACAATTGACCATTTCTCAACTCAAATAAGGTCAACTACATCAATTGACCAATTCTTAACTTTTTCTCTAAATTTTCACAAGCTCCAAACCCTAGTTATCTAAATTTCAACTCTAATGCAAGTTAAAGTGTATATTGATGATCTATACACCTAATTCACTTCAAATAACCATTCAAAACCATCAAATTCATTCATTTCAAACCCTAACCCTAGCTAGCCAAAATTTCTATTTAGTCCCTCAACAATTGTTTTTGTTTGATTTTACACAATTTCTAAGTTAATTAAACTAGAACATACACATTTAACTACAATTTCCAAGTTTTAGATTACTAACCTTGTTTAGACAAAATTTCTTCTTCTCAAATATTTGATTCCTTTCTTATTTTTGCTCCTAAGTTGCTTAGCAAGGTCTAAAGACAAGATTTAATGGAGGAAATTTATGAATTTTGTGATTGGAGTTAGGGATTCTCAAGCTCAAAGAGGGTTTCAATGGAGTTTGAGAGAGAGAAGTGAGAGAGAGATGGGGCGGCTCACATATGAAGAATAAGAAACAAAATTTTTTCTTTTTATTTTTGTCTTTTAATAATTAGGATTTATCCCCAAAATTTCAATTTTTAAATATTAGATTTATTGTATCATGCTTATGTCATGCATGATGTAAATAAACCTTTTTCTTTCTTTTTTTTTCTTTTGTATTTATTTTTCCATTAGTTCTTTAATTTAATTCCCGATTCCAAAATTTTCTTTTCTTCGATTTTATTGGACAGTTAGGTCAGAAGTCAGCTCTAGGGGTGAATTGATCAAATTGCCCCCTCGTCGGTTCGATTCGGTTTGCAATTCGATATTTCTTCCAGATCCCTAACCTAATTATTTGATCTGCTTAACAATTCTTTTCTATGATTTTCTCTTTTCCACTATGTTCGCAATAGTCCTAAGGACCGTAGCGTCAAATTTTACAGTTCAAAATTTGAGTTTAGACTTACCTCGCAGTCATTCCCGATAAGGTCACCCATCGCTCTGACTCCCGGCCCATTTAACTTCTTGTGTTCTGTTTTTCTTATTTATACTTAACTATTTGGCAATTACTAATTATTTGCATTCAGGGCTTATCTAGCTGTCTTAGATGTGGTTCGAATTCTCTTAATTGTCCGGACTGACAACGGTCACCGGAATAGTAAAATGTATCAGGCTATGCAAATAAGGGTGTTACAATTCTTCCCCCCTTAAAATAAATTTCATCCTCGAAATTGTGTCCACTGTCTATCCACAAATAGTTATACGTGTTGTTTTCTCATGTTTTTCTCACATTTCTACGTAGCTTCATAGTCTAAATAATAGTCCATAACACTTTAGCCAATACTATTTACCTAATCATTGGTCTTCTGACCATTCTATTTAATAATCTTGATAATATTCGTAATATTTTTTTTATTATATCTGAACTAACTATTTAACTTTTTACTTCCATAACTCTTTTATCTATCAATATTCTATAGCTTATTTTGCACTGATGTGTAGTCATTACTTCGTTTTGTACTATACTATAACCTTTCGATATTCTAATTTTTGAGTTTTAAATCCTAGGTTAGGATTTTGAAACTCCCTTCCAATAATAAAACTTTGTCCCGACATAATTTTACCAAAATAGATGTCGTTTGCAACTATTCTTATCTTGGTACACTATCGAGTAGTACGTAGCTCTACACAATAAATCCCAAGTCAGTACTGTAATCAGCAGCTTACAGCACAAACATCAAGAATATTGCATAGTTACTACGATACATCCCAATAGATCAAACTTCCTTATATCTTATTTCTTTCAAATCCACTAATATCTTAAACTTATTTTGATTATGGTACCCACTGACATCTATCAGCAGTAATACCCTTACCCACATCTAAGGTAGCTATATTACTATAACTTTCTTTTAAGTCCTCTTGCCTTACCTAATTAGGCTTACTAATTAACTTTATAATTTATCGTAGTCTAGGAGATGTCTCTTACTAGAAACTTTTCCAAAATTAATTCCAATCACGCTTATTATTATAATTTTTATCCTAAAAGACTAATCACTAATAAATCAAAATTGATTTTTATACATACACATATCTTAATTAAGAATTGAGAAAATACCAGCAACAATGTCATAAATCTCTTCCTCGTCCCTCTGTCGCATAGTGTATACTCTAGTTGGAGCATCACCTTGTCCTGGCTGATTCAAAGTACTCTGACTTCCAGGTGTATTACCCCAACCTCTGCCTTTGCCTCTACCAACTACTGGTGAACTCTTTAGGGTATAAACTTGGGCTGATCCTTCTGACGTGGTAAATGATCCATAACGACGTGGAGTTACGAATCCTTAGCAAAATGACCAGTCCCTCCACAATTAAAACATGCTCCTATAGCTCTATAACATACTCCACTATGTGGTTTACCACAAGTCTCACAAAGTCGATCAGATAGCGTATTTCTGTGTGTATGCCGAGTTTGCTGATCAAATCAAGGTGGTTTTTGTCCAGAAGATCTACTTCTACCCGATTCGCGTGAGCTAGATCCTCCAAATTGTTTTCTCTTCCTTGAACTACTTTTTGTAGTTTGACCAGTAGCTTTTTCTGTTTTCTCTTTCTCTTTTGTACTTTTTTTTACTGCCCCTTCTTATTCTATCCTTTCCAGTTCCAGGGCTTGTGAAATCAATTCAGAAAAATTCTGGTATCGGAACCCCACAACTTGCATTCTCAAAGTAGGCCTCAACCCAGCCTCAAACCTCTTACACCGGTCTCTGGGGATGGTGACCAAGCTTTCGGCATAGTGGCTTAGTCGAGAGAAATCCCGCTCATACTCTGCTACAGTTTTATCCCCTTGCTTCAGACTTAAAAACTCTTGCAGCTTCATGTCTGCATAAGTAACGGGGACCCACTTTTACTGAAATTCCCACAAAAAGTCTGCCCATGTGAGGACTGATGGCTCTGCTGGGCTGTGAGGGATGGTCTTCCACCACTCATATGCATCCCCTTGCAGAAGTGATACTAAATATTCGAACATCAACTCTTCAGCACACTGTACTTGTCTAAAAACCCGTTCCATCCTCTCTAACCACTGTTCTGCTTCCAGTGGATCCACTGTTCTTTTGAATTTTGTAGCCCCAAATTTCATTAACTTCTCATATTGTCTTACTGGGGGCTGTGGATGTGCTGCAGGGGCTTGTGTCTGAGCTTGTGTTGACAAGTTTCTCACCATTTATTGAAAGAACGCAGCCATATGCTGTGCAAATTGAGCAGGAAACTGCGGTACTTGAGGAGGAGCTGGAGTGGCTAACCCACTCACATTCTGGAGTGCTAGGGCTTCTCCTTGGGTCTCAACCTTGATAGATTGTTCTACGGAATGATCTCCTTCTTCCATTCCGCTTTCAGAAATTTTCTACTCTTTGATAACAAACACAAGAAGGTTGACCTCCGTTAGTGTATATTCATGATGTAAATATATCATATGTATCAAACATTTGAGCAATTGTATTTACTAACAAAATATTTCAAATTCACAGTTCAAAATTTATTTTAAAACCATTGCTCTGGTATCACTAAACACGTCATACCCTACCCCTCAGTAAGATGTAACATGATTTCATAGTACATCTAATGAATTACCGTACTTCGCCTACTGGTAACCCATTAAATATACTATAAGAGATTTTAAAATAATTGTGACACCCCTTACCCGACTACAGTGTAGCCGAGCAAGTTATGCCACTCAGTGTGCCGAGCACTCTATTTTATCTTAATTCATTTTTATTTTTCCTTTTGAATATAACTTGTGAAATATAATTTATTTAAGCCATTTATCGAAATGATAATTTATTTAAGGTTCCGAAAATTTTAAAGAAAATCCGGCGGAGTACCGGCTAAAAATGGAGAAAATAGTTCTTCGGAACCTGTGAAAAACACTTCCAATATTCATATATTCGTATTCAATTACTCTCAAACTCCAATAATCATCATCTCAACATTTGTCAACCATTCGTTTCTCAATTTCAATTCTCAATCATTCATCTCATTTGATAGTCATGTAACAATCACAGATCAATATTCACTTTTCTATTTACAAACACAAATTTGCATTATTTACATGAAAATCAAAATACATTACATAAGTTTCATTACATATGAGAAAATCAAAATTTATTACAGAATGCCAACATGACACCTAGTGTCCTACCAATGCACTGCAGAAGTTGAGGTGACACAGACACTATGCAGAGCTGCAAGAGGTCTCACCTAGTGTGTGGTCTACTGGGCTCTCTGTCCAAATCTTCAGTACCTACGCGTTGCAAAAGCGACGCGCTAAGCATAAAGCTTAGTGGTGCCAATAATACAAGAAAATATAATATGCAAATAAAAATAATAATTTCCTTGCTATTGTGTTCATGAGAAATGAATAATTACTCACTTATTGTTTTAGTCGAGGGCTAATCATGTTTTATGATATTAACTTCTTCATGCATTTCGTTAATTATTTTCTTCATGATCTTGAGCTTCTTTGTATTTTTGGTAATCATTCCTGATACTTAATTTTCGTATTTCCTTTAATAATCAGTTCAGTCACAGTTACACTTTTCCAAGCCCAAGTAACCTATACTGGACGACTGGACTGGATAACGGGTCGTTGGCACTGCACACCACGGTGCCTCGGGCCGTCATACCATGGGACGCAGAACGTCAACCACGTATGCAATCAGTATTGTAACACCCTCCCGGTAGCAACTCCGTACATTCTACTGTTCCGGTGACCGGTGTCGGTCCGGACAGCTAGAACGTCCGGAAAAATATTTAAACTAAAGTCAGGAACCATAATTAACTTAAATATTAATAAGAAAAATTTAGGAAAAATTTTAGAAATAAAATACAACCAAGTTAAATGAGCCGGTGCCCAAGCGATGGGTAACCAGAGGGAAGTTGCGGTTCTCGCAACGAGGAGCCCTAGACCCGGGGAAAAATTCATAAAATAAATTTTGGGACTCCAGAGAAGGGTCATTGAGGTTCCTGTGGCATTAGAATGCCAAGAAAATATTTAGAAAAATTTTTCAATTGGTACAGACAATTTTGACCCGTTAAGCCAAACGGAGGGCATTTTGGTCATTTCGCCTTCAGAGACGATTTTTGGCCGACTTGTCCAGTTGAGTAAATAATTATTATGATCTAAAATATGAATAAATATTGCTAAAAATTAAATTGAAAATGAGTAGAGAAGAGAAGAAAAGAAAATGAAAGAAAATGCTAATTATGACATCATATGATGTCATTTAAATTTCCTCCACCAATCACAATTTGTTAAACTTATTAAAAGAGATAAAAGAGACCAAAAATATGAAAAACCAATCTGCATCTTCAACCTTGGGCAGCCTAAAAAACGTTGAGAGAGAGAGAGAGAAGAGGTTCCACCATTAAAGCTCCTTTAAGCTTCATTTCTCTCTTGTTTCCACTACTAAACCCTAAACCCCTTTCATTAAAACTTGTCCATAGCTCTTGGGAAAGTGTTTGGCAGCCTAGAAAGTGAAAGAAAGTGAAGTCAAGCTTGGGAAAATTCTGCCCTACAAGAGGTTAGTGCCTATTATGCATACATCTTTCTCTTTCCATGATTAGAGACCTAAAATAAGCAAGAATTTGTGAATTAAATGAATGGAATTTATGTGTATGTATACAATGAATTTTGGCAGCCCTAGGGAGGAACAAGATTAAGTGTTTTTGATGGACTTAGAGTGGACTAAAGATGATGTTTAAGGTATATATATATATGTATGATGAATTGGTGTGCTAACTAAGGTAATTGGTGTAATCCTTGAAAATGAGCTAGGGTTTGTGAGTGAAACTTGGATTTAGCTTATGAAATTATGAAAGAACATTTTAATGGTCAATTAGTGACCATTTGAGGCAAGTTCACCATAATTTGAAGAGATTTAGTGTGATGCAAACTGAATTGGTGGGCTGCCTAATGAGTGCAGTAGGGTGGCTGTGATTCCAGCCCACTTGGACTGCCATATCTTTGGCTGTCTTGGTCCAATTGGTGTTTGGCCAATTGGACATGAAACTAGACTTATAATGGCACATTTTTACTGAAGAAACCATGCCCAAAAGACCAAAGCAAGAGGACCAAAAGTTGGCCCCAATCCGGGTACCCTGCAAGCCAATTCTGCAGAATGACCAAATGAACAGTAAATGTTCATTTGGCCATAACTCACTGTAGAAATGGTCAATTGACCTGAAATTTTTACAGAAACAAGTTAAGACCTAGACAAACAACTTTCGTGAAGAAACCTACCCCAAATTATGGCCAGAACCTAACCCAAATGGCAGTCACAATCACTGTTCATATTACTGTAGATTTGGTAATTCTGCAGTTTTGGCAATCCGGCCAGCTGTGGTTTTTGGACCATATCTGGAGCTACAAAACTCTAAATGGAGTGATTCAAAAAAGGAAATTCAACTAGACAAAATAAGGAACAACTTTCATGTTTACCATTTCCTCAAATTCCCACTGAAACAGGGCTTAATGGAACAGTAAAGTTAGGCTTCAAAAACTGAAAATTCTGCCCTTTTGGTTTTAAGCATAGAAATGGTAATGGAAATCAATTCCAACAAGTTTTAAATATAAAATGTGGTATGTTTGGGGTGTTAAAACCAATACACCTATTTTCTATCCAAAAGTCAACATTTTTGTTGACCAATGAGGTGAATAGTGACACCAAAACTTGAAATTCAAAATTTGAAATTAGAAATGCATCTAGGGGACTTTAAATTGCAATTGGCAATTAATACTAGCAAATGTAAAACTCAAAATGTGGGATCTTGGTGTAATTAGAATTAACATATCCCTTAAGTATGAAAAAGTCAACATTTTGGTTGACTAGTAAGGTGAATAGTAATCAAAATGAGTAACAAACTAAGATAAAGACCTAGAACCAATTCTAAGCTTAAATGCTTAGAATTGTATGACAAATGTGGACTATGTATCTTAGTCAAAATTGTTAAAAGGAAATTAAGACCATAAATTTGAAATCCATGAAATATTCATGGATTACTTGAAATATGAAAAATAAGTCACCTAATTGATGTGAATAGATAGTTAGGGCTTATATGCCCATCACAAATGGAATTCATAAAATATTAATATCTCAACTTGAAATATAAAATTGTGACTACATAAGTAGATTCTTAAATGTATAAATGAGAAAGGAAAATGTTTTGAATACAATGGTACATGTGAACCATTGTTTGGAATTGTGATCAATAAGAATAACATAATGAATGAATAAATGAACTATATTAATGTATGAATGAGACATTAGTTCTCATTATTATAGAAAGGAGAAGTATTTTGAGTACAATGGTATAAAAGGATAATTGATGTGAATTGTGATCATATAAATGATCAAATGAATGTATGAATTATAATTGAAATTTCTCATGAAATAATGAATTCATAAAACACAATATATTAATATTTAATGATATTATGTGCCCTTGTATTGCCTAGACACGTGTGTCAGATTGGATAGATTGGCATGCCAATA
Source organism: Hevea brasiliensis (assembly GCF_030052815.1). Lineage (NCBI taxonomy): Eukaryota > Viridiplantae > Streptophyta > Magnoliopsida > Malpighiales > Euphorbiaceae > Hevea > Hevea brasiliensis. Next base: position 53,975,530 of record NC_079497.1, on the reverse strand, counting down.
GGGTATTGTTTTAGCGATCGCGAAAGGCTTTATGCTGTATTCATGGCTTTATGCCCGTATTCATGGCTTTATGCCAACATTCATGGCTTTTATGCCCGATTATGTGTTATCATGGCTTTTAGCCATACCGATTTATACGTGGTTGACGTTCTACGTCCTATGGTATGACGGCCCGAGGCACCGCGGTGTCCAGTGCCAACGACCCGTTATCCAGTTTAGTCAGCCTGTCGTAGGTTACTTGGGCAGTGTAATTTATTGAGATAAGTTAAGAATATTAGCAATTAAAAATATTAGAAATTAAATAAAATAAATGAGTAAGATGACCTAAAATAAATTAGGATAGTTATTTATTAGAAAGAATCGAAATGAACTGGACAGATATCAAAATTTACTTATTATGAAATAATCTGAGACAACCTAGCAAGTTTAGAGAAAATGCTAAAAGATTAGCAAAGAAAATTATAACATAAATAAATATTGAAAATGTGCTTATATAACAATATAAGCATAAATTTATTATTTTCAAATCATTTTTCTTTGTACATTATTACTGTACATTGGCAAATAAACACTTTCAAAGAAGACTAAATTAGGATATAACACATTAAATTTTAGAAACCGCATGTGGAATATAAATAAATCTTGATTATTTGAATTATGTTTTATTTCTATCTTTATTTGTATATTATTTCCTTGTTATATTATTGCACCACTAAGCAGCAATGCTTAGCGCGATGGAATTGTTTCCTTCGCGCAGGTACTGAAGCTAGAACCCAATGGACGTTTGACTGGGAATTTTGGGAGTTTTGATCTGCGGAAGTATCTGAAGTATTCAAGGTTGTCACCTCCTCAGCAATGCATGTAGATAGGGCCCATATATATCCTATTTTGTATTTTGTATAAAATGCTAGATATTGCATTATGATGTAAATTATGAAATTTTGTAATTATTTTGTAAATTATGTAAATTAAGGAAATTTGAAAATTTTGCTTATGTAATTTGAGAATGTTTACATATGAATTGAGTATGCATGGAAATGATTATGAAATTGAAATGTATGAATGAGATTTGAAATATGAGAAAATTATGAGAATGATTGATGAGATAATTATGATTAGCATGGATAAGACTTTATTCTGAAAATATTGTTGAAACTTTCAAACAGGTAAATAGTAAAACACGTCAACTGGTAATAAAATAGGGGAAACTCCGCTGGTTTCTCCGTCAAAAAATAATTAATATTAAAATATAACGAGATCAAAATATGAAAGGAATAAAGTAAGATAAGATAGGGTGCTCCGGCACCGAATGTAGCACACTTTGCTCGGCTACACTGTAGTCGGGTGAGGGGTGTCACAAGTATGGCTAAAAAGCCATGATATCACATAATTGGCATAAAAGCCATGAATACGGGCATAAAAGCCATGGATACGGGCATAAAGCCATGAATACAGGCATAAAGCCTTTCCTTTCGCAGTACTGCTAAAACAATACCCTATTGGCATGCCAAACTATCCAAACCAATCACATTAGGCCTACTAGGGCATTTTGCATTTTTAAGTTTCACAATTTTTGAATTTCAAGTTTTCATGTCACTATTCATTTCATTAGTCAACTAAAATGTTGACTTTTGCATAAACAATAGGTACATTGGTTTTAGTACTCCCAACATACCACATTTTGTATTCAAAACTTGTTGGTTTTGGTCACTTTCTCAAAGCTTAGGTCATTTTGGCAAAATTGCCAATTTTTGGTTTTGGTGTCACTATTCACCTCATTGGTCAACAAAAATGTTGACTTTTGGATAGAAAAAAGGTGTATTGGTTTTAACACCCCAAACATACCACATTTTGTATTTAAAACTTGTTGGTATTGGTTGCCAATACCATTTCTAAGCTTAATGCTAATTGAACAAAATTTTCAGATTTGGTGCTTCATCTTTATTGTTCCATTTGATATTTCTATAGTGGGAATTTGAGGAAATGGTAAACATGAAAGTTGTTCCTTATTTTGTCTAGTTGAATTTCTTTTTTTGAATCACTCCATTTGGAGTTTTGTAGCTCAAGTTATGGCCAAAATAAGTTTACTGTTCATGTGTACTGTTCATGCTAAAATTTTGGGTTTTGATAGATTTTGGTCCAACTTTGGTCAGTAATTTGACCAAGTGAAGTTCATAATTTGGTCTAACTTTCTTCAAATGACATGTTCTACCATACCTTAGGTTTCCATCGGTTCAAGAGTCGCCTAAATCCGAGTTTTCTAGAGGGAGTTATAGTCATCCAAACATTACTGTTCAAATGTAAATCTGCAGAGTTGCAGGTTTGATAACTTAACTTTGCCCAATCATTTGAATGGGTTAATGGCATTATTTGGGGTAGGTTTCTTCATGAAAGTTGTTTTTCTATATCTTATCTTGTTGCTGTAAAACTTTCAGGTCAATTAACCAAATTTACAGTGAGTTATGGCCAAATGAACAGTTACTGTTCATTTGGTCAATTCTGCAGGGGCTGTTGCAGGGTGTCCGGATTGGGGCCAAGTTGTGGTCCTCTTGCTTTGGTCTTTTGGGCATGGTTTCTTCAGCAAAAATGTTCCATTATAAGCCTAATTTCATGTCCAATTGGCCAAACACCAATTGGACCAACACAGCCCAAGTTATGGTAGTGCAAGTGGACTGAATTTTCAGTCCCTCTGCTGCTGTCCTAAGGCAGCCTGCAACTTCACTTTGCAATCTTATTTTTCAGTCCATTTTATGGTCAAATTACCTAAGATGGTCACTAATTGACCATTAAAATGTGCTCTAACAATTTCCTAAGCCAAGTCAATTTTCACTCCCCAAAACCCTAGCTTCACATTAGGTTTTCTACAAAATGCCTTAGTTAGCATACCAACTTATTATTCTTATGTTTATAAACTTCCTACATGATTCTAGTTCACTTCAAGCTCATCAAAAACACTCCTTCCTATTCCTTCACTAGGGCAGCCAAAACTCATGTACATATACACATGAATTTTGTTCATTTAAATTACATTTTCTTACTAAATTCAAGTTCCATTTCATGAAATTAAAGAATTTTAGGTATATAGTGCACTAACCTTGAATAGGGCAGTTTTTTTCCCAACTCAAACTTCTCTTTCTTTCCCCTTCTTGGCTGCCAAAAGCTTGTTTAAGGTGTAGGGTAAAATTTTAATGAAGTGGGGTTAGGGTTTTATGGTGAAACAAGGTAGGAAATTAAGCTTGCTTGATTGAACATCAATGGAGGGAGGAAGAAGAGAAACTCACGTTTTTGGCCGAAGAGAAGGCAGCTGGTTTTTGGTCTTCCTTGGTCTTTATTTAGCTCTTTTATTAGTTAGTCAAATGGTTACTTAATGGTGATTGGTTGGCAATTTTAAATGACATCACAATGATGTCATAAATAAGCTTTTTCTTCACTTTCTTTTCTTTCCTCCACTACTCATCTTCAATTTAATTTCTAGTAATGTTTATCCATATTTTATGTCATATTAATTATTTACTCAACTGGACAAGTCGGCCAAAAATCACCTCTGAAGGCGAAATGACCAAAATGCCCTCCGTTTGGCTTAACGGGTCAAAATTGTCTGTACCGATTGAAAAATTTTTCTAAATATTTTCTTGGCATTCTAAAGCCATAGGAACCTCAATAACCCTTCTCTGGAGTCCCAAAAATTATTTTATAATTTTTCCCCCAGGTCTAAGGCTCCTCGTTGCGAGAACCGCAACTTCCCTCTGGTTACCCATCGCTTGGGCACCGGCTCATTTGACTTAATTGTATTTTATTTCTAAAATTTTTACTAAAATTTTTCTCATTAATATTTGAGTACATTTTGGTTCCTCACTTTAGTTTAAATATTTTTCCGGACGTTCTAGCTGTCCGGACCGACACCGGTCACCGGAACAGTAGTATGTACGGAGTTGCTACCGGGAGGGTGTTATAACTCTTCCCCTCTAATTTAAATTTCGTCCTCGAAATTTACCTGACTTAAGTAATCGGGGAGTTTCTACCTCCTTGTTTCTTCACTTCTTTGTATCGCCTCATCAGTGTCTGGGTTTGGCTCTTCCTGAGCTTCCATAGCATATACTTGTGGTGCCACCATGACTTCAGGCTTTTCAACTGTCTCAGAAACAATCTTCTATGAAATGTCAGCCGTTTCTGCTCTACCCGATCTTTTACCCCTTTGAACTATAGGGGAAGATCTATCAACTAGTACCGGAGCTATTGAACCACTCCTCTGAGGGCAATCTCTTATGAAATGATCCGTAGCCCCACACTTGAAACATTCTCCAGTTAACAGTCGACACTCCCCTCTGTGTCTTCTACCACAATGCATACATTCAGGCATTAGGGTTGATCCCCTTGTTATTGTGCCCGGGGTACTAGCTATAGATATTCCAATCTGGCCTCTGTGGCCCTGTGTCTGATCTTGTGAACTAGAACCCTTAAACTTCTTACTATCAGTTGGTATATTTGATTATCCTGGTCCAAATTCCCTCTTATGCTGCCTATCTTTCCTATTTTGTTCATTTATTCTCACCTTCTCCACTTTCAATGCAGCTTCCACTAACTTGGTGAAGTCTGTGATTCCCAAGGCAGTGAGCTGGATCTTGATGTTGTCATTTAGTCCCTCTTCAAATCTCTTGCACCTTTCAGCTTCATTAGGGACTATCTCCCTTCCATAGCGGCTCAATCTTACGAATTCCTTCTCATATTCAGCCACTGACAGCTGTCTCTGCCTCAGGTTAATAAACTCTCTTCTTCTCTCTTCCAGGTATACAGTACCCACATATTTCTTCTTGAATTCAGAGAGGAAGAAGTCCCAAGTTACAGCTTCTGGCTGCACTTCACGGGACACAGTGTCCCACCACTCATATGCATCATCTTGCAGCAAAGATATGGCAGCTTCCAAGTTTTGCTCTGGAGTGCAGTGGAGTTGTTTTAGGACTCTGCCTGTTCTGTTCAACCAATTCTCGGCTGCAACAGAGTCATCTTCTCTCTTGCCATAAAAATCCACTGCCCCAAACTTTCTTAGTCTTTCCAGGTGTGATTTCTGCTGTGGAGCTAGTAGTGGTGGTGGTGCTGGCATTACCCTTGCCATTTGTCTAAAGAAGTCGGCCATTTGTTGGAACATGGCCTGTGGAGACTGAGCAGGCTCTGCCTGAGCTGGTGGAGCAGGTTCTCCCATGCCCCCAGTCTTAGCTGCTGCAGGTGGAGCATGACTCTCCACTTCCTCCTCAACAGCTCTCTAAGATGAAGGGTCCATATCCTATTCAAAATAACAAAGACAAACAGATCTGCATTAGTGTCACCTCGACTCTTACAAATGCAATGCATAGTATGGACTCAATCTAGGCCCAGAAACGCCTAAACCGTGCTCTGATACCACTAAATGTGTCACCCCTTACCCGACTACAGTGTAGCCGAGCAAGTTATGCCACTCAGTGTGCCGAGCACTCTATTTTATCTTAATTCATTTTTATTTTTCCTTTTGAATATAACTTGTGAAATATAATTTATTTAAGCCATTTATCGAAATTATAATTTATTTAAGGTTCCGAAAATTTTAAAGAAAATCCAGTGATCTTGGCTAAAAATGGAGAAAACAGTTCTTCGGAACCTGTGAAAAACACTTCCAATATTCATATATTCGTATTCAATTACTCTCAAACTCCAATAATCATCATCTCAACATTTGTCAACCATTCATTTCTCAATTTCAATTCTCAATCATTCATCTCATTTGATAGTCATGTAACAATCACATATCAATATTCACTTTTCTATTTACAAACACAAATTTGCATTATTTACATGAAAATCAAAATACATTACATAAGTTTCATTACATATGAGAAAATCAAAATTTATTACAGAATGCCAAAATGACACCTAGTGTCCTACCAATGCACTGCAGAAGTTGAGGTGACACGGACACTATGCAGAGCTGCAAGAGGTCTCACCCAGTCTGTGGTCTACTGGGCTCTCTGTCCAAATCTTCAGTACCTACGCGTTGCAAAAGCGACGCGCTAAGCATAAAGCTTAGTGGTGCCAATAATACAAGAAAATATAATATGCAAATAAAAATAATAATTTCCTTACTATTGTGTTCATGAGAAATGAATAATTACTCACTTATTGTTTTAGTCGAGGGCTAATCATTTTTTATGATATTAACTTCTTCATGCATTTCGTTAATTATTTTCTTCATGATCTTGAGCTTCTTTGTATTTTTGGTAATCATTCCTGATACTTAATTTTCGTATTTTCTTTAATAATCAGTTCAATCACAGTTACACTTTTCCATGCCCAAGTAACCTATACTGGACGACTGGACTGGATAACGGGTCGTTGGCACTAGACACCGCTGTGCCTCGGGCCGTTATACCATGGGACGCAGAACGTCAACCACGTATGCAGTCAGTATGGCTAAAAAGCCATGATATCACATAATTGGCATAAAAGCCATGAATACGGGCATAAAAGCCATGGATACGGGCATAAAGCCATGAATACAGGCATAAAGCCTTTCCTTTCGCAGTACTGCTAAAACAATACCCTATTGGCATGCCAAACTATCCAAACCAATCACATTAGGCCTACTAGGGCATTTTGCATTTTTAAGTTTCACAATTTTTGAATTTCAAGTTTTCATATCACTATTCATTTCATTAGTCAACTAAAATGTTGACTTTTGCATAAACAATAGGTACATTGGTTTTAGTACTCCCAACATACCACATTTTGTATTCAAAACTTGTTGGTTTTGGTCACTTTCTCAAAGCTTAGGTCATTTTGGCAAAATTGCCAATTTTTGGTTTTGGTGTCACTATTCACCTCATTGGTCAACAAAAATGTTGACTTTTGGATAGAAGAAAGGTGTATTGGTTTTAACACCCCAAACATACCACATTTTGTATTTAAAACTTGTTGGTATTGGTTGCCAATACCATTTCTAAGCTTAATGCTAATTGAACAAAATTTTCAGATTTGGTGCTTCATCTTTATTGTTCCATTTGATATTTCTACAGTGGGAATTTGAGGAAATGGTAAACATGAAAGTTGTTCCTTATTTTGTCTAGTTGAATTTCTTTTTTTGAATCACTCCATTTGGAGTTTTGTAGCTCAAGTTATGGCCAAAATAAGTTTACTGTTCACGTGTACTGTTCATGCTGAAATTTTGGGTTTTCACAGATTTTGGTCCAACTTTGGTCAGTAATTTGACCAAGTTAAGTTCATAATTTGGTCTAACCTTCTTCATATGACATGTTCTACCATACCTTAGGTTTCCATCGGTTCAAGAATCGCCTAAATCCGAGTTTTCTAGAGGGAGTTATTGTCATCCAAACATTACTGTTCAAATGTAAATCTGCAGAGTTGCAGGTTTGATAACTTAACTTTTCCCAATCATTTGAATAGGTTAATGGAATTATTTGGGGTAGGTTTCTTCATGAAAGTTGTTTGTCTATATCTTATATTGTTTCTGTAAAAGTTTCAGATCAATTAACCAAATCTACAGTAGTTATGGCCAAATGAACTGTTCATTTGGTCAATTCTACAGGGGCTGTTGCAGGGTGTCCGGATTGGGGCCAAGTTTTGGTCCTCTTGCTTTGGTCTTTTGACCATGGTTTCTTCAGCAAAAATGTGCCATTATAAGCCTAGTTTCATGTCCAATTGGCCAAACACCAATTGGACCAACACAGCCCATGTTATGGCAGTGCAAGTGGACTGAATTTTCAGTCTCTCTACTGCTGTCCTAGGGTAGCCTGCAACTTCACTTTGCAATCTTATTTTTCAGTCCATTTTATGGTCAAATTACCTAAGATGGTCACTAATTGACCATTAAAATGTGCTCTAACAATTTCCTTAGCCAAGTCAATTTTCACTCCCCAAAACCCTAGCTTCACATTAGGTTTTCTACAAAATGCCTTAGTTAGCATACTAACTATTATTCTTATGTTTATAAACTTCCTACATGATTCTAGTTCACTTCAAGCTCATCAAAAACACTCCTTCCTATTCCTTCACTAGGGCAGCCAAAACTCATGTACACATACACATGAATTTTGTTCATTTAAATTACATTTTCTTACTAAATTCAAGTTCCATTTCATGAAATTAAAGAATTTTAGGTATATAGTGCACTAACCTTGAATAGGGCAGTTTTTTTCCCAACTCAAACTTCTCTTTCTTTCCCCTTCTTGGCTGCCAAAAGCTTGTTTAAGGTGTAGGGTAAAATTTTAATGAAGTGGGGTTAGGGTTTTATGGTGAAACAAGGTAGGAAATTAAGCTTGCTTGATTGAACATCAATGGAGGGAGGAAGAAGAGAAACTCACGTTTTTGGCTGAAGAGAAGGCAGCTGGTTTTTGGTCTTCCTTGGTCTTTATTTAGCTCTTTTATTAGTTAGTCAAATGGTTACTTAATGGTGATTGGTTGGCAATTTTAAATGACATCACAATGATGTCATAAATAAGCTTTTTCTTCACTTTCTTTTCTTTCCTCCACTACTCATCTTCAATTTAATTTCTAGTAATGTTTATCCATATTTTATGTCATATTAATTATTTACTCAACTGGACAAGTCGGCCAAAAATCACCTCTGATGGCGAAATGACCAAAATGCCCTCCGTTTGGCTAAACGGGTCAAAATTGTCTGTACCGATTGAAAATTTTTTCTAAATATTTTCTTGGCATTCTAATGCCATAGGAACCTCAATAACCCTTCTCTGGAGTCCCAAAAATTATTTTATAATTTTTTCCCCGGGTCTAGGGCTCCTCGTTGCGAGAACCGCAACTTCCCTCTGGTTACCCATCGCTTGGGCACCTGCTCATTTGACTTAATTGTATTTTATTTCTAAAATTTTTACTAAATTTTTCTCATTAATATTTGAGTAAATTTTGGTTCCTCACTTTAGTTTAAATATTTTCCGGACGTTCTAGCTGTCCGGACCGACACCGGTCACCGGAACAGTAGAATGTACGGAGTTGCTATCGGGAGGGTGTTACAATAATTTTCTTACTTTTTGAAAATGGTGAGCTTTTACAGTAGGTATTAAAAACATTTACTTAAAGTTTAAAGATGTAACACCCCTATTTGCATAGCCTGGTATATTTCACTATTCCGGTGACCGGTGTCGGTCTGGATAATTAAGGGGATTAGACCACATCTAAGACAACTAGATAAGCCCTGAACACAAAAAATTAATAATTGTCAATTAGTTAAGTATAAATAAGAAAAACAGAACATAAGAGGTTAAATGAGCTGAGAGTCACAATGATGGGTGACCTTCTTGGGAAGGATTGCGAGGTCGATTCAAACTCAAATTTCAAACCGTAAAATGTGATGCTGTGGTCCTTAGGACTATTGCGAACACAGTGAAAAAGAGAAAATCACAAAAAGTAATTGTTAAGCAGGTCAAATAATTAGGTCAAGGATCCGAAAGAAATATTGAATTATTTGCAAACCGGGTCGAACCGGTGAGGGGCAATTTGGTCAATTCACCCCTAGAGCTGACTCCTGACCTAAATGTCAAATAAAATCAGAGAAAAGAAAATTTCGGAATTGGGAATTAAATTAAAGAACTAAAGAAAAATAAATGAAAAAAAAAGGAAAAAGAAAAAGTGAAAAAGTGATTACATCATGCACGATAACATGCATGATGCAATAAACCTTATCATTAAAAATTTAAATTTAGGATAAATTTTGGTCTTACTAAAGGTTATAAATTTATAAAAGATAAAGAAAAAAAAAAAGAGTGGTCTTCATCTTCTTGCCGTAACCTTTCTCTCACCCTCTCCCTCTCCAAAACCTCCATGAAAGCTCATTTGTGAGCATGAAGAAACCAAAATCCCACCATAGAAAATTCACTTACCATGATTAAACTTTGTTTGGGCAACTAGAAAAGAAGATTAAGGGAGAAAGAAGGAAGAAAAGGTTGAAGGAAGTGAAGATTGAAAAGCTATATCAAGGTTAGTAAGCTAAACTTGAATTTCTAGTTGAATTAATTGTGTTTATAGTTGAATAAACCTAGAAATATACTTAAAATGAAATGAAAACAACTTTGGAGGACTAGGTGTGAATTCGGCCAGCTAGGGTTTAAGTTGAGAATGCATGAGTTTGATTGACTTAAACATGTTAGGAAGTTTGAATGAGTTGGGAAATGGTGTTTGTCTGCTTGGAACTAATTAAATGTAACAAATGAAGTGAGTTAGGGTTTTGGACCTAGGGTTTAGGAGATGAAATTTTGAGAATTGGTCAAATGGTGTATTTGACCTTGTTTGAGCTAAAAAATGGTCATGTATGACTAATTGTGGTGTGTTAGAAGTGTTGGAACCAAATGGGAATTCAGATTGGTTATGGACATTCTGCAGGCAGCATGACCAAGGTCCCTTTTAGGGACCAAAACTGAAAATTTACTAGCCCAATTGGTGTGAGGCCAATTGGGAATGATAGTAGACAAAAAATGACACATTTTTCATTCAGGAATCATGTCGAGAAAGTGAGCATAGGATAGTGAACAAATTGGCCAAATTCGGAAATGGGTGTTCTGCCTTGTACAAAAATGACTAAATGAACCATATCTTGGGCTAGGCAGGTCCAAGTGACCTAAACTTTTACCAGTAAAGAGCTGAGACATAGCCCTACAACTTTCATGAAGAACACAAACCTAAATTATACGCTTAACCAAGTCATTTAGCCACCCAAAGTTAGTGACCTAAAACTGCCAGAACCAGGTTTGCTTCCCATAAAATCTGGGTTAGGCCAATCCGGCTAGCCATGTTCAAATGGCTATAACTTGAGCTGAAAAACTCCAATTGGAGTGATTCAAAAAGGGAAATAAAGTTAAGACAATAAGGAACAATTTCTATGAAAAAAACTTAGCCAAATTCTAAGAGCAACATGACCAATGAAACAGTGCAAAACAGGACACCAAAACTGGAAATTTACAATTTTGCCTAAAAGACTTAAAATTTGAGAAATGATGTTGAAATTGGTTGGGATGGATGTTGAATTGATGAAGTTGATAAGATAAATCATTGGAAGTGCTTTTTTACAGGTATTTAAAGAACTGTTTTCTCAAAATACAGACAGCACTCAGCCAAAATTTTTACAAAATTTGCGGAAAAATAAAAAGGGACAAAAATTTTAACTAGTTTATAAACTTTAATTAAATGTTTTAATACCTATTAAAAAATGCTCACCACTTCTAAAAAGTAAGAAAATGATTTAAAATCCTTTGTAGGGTACTTAATGAGTTATCGATAGGTGAAGTTCGGTAGTTCATTAGGTATTCTATGGGATCATGTTATGCCTTACAGAGGGGTAAGGTGTGACATGTTTTAGTGGTATCAGAGCAAAATTTTGAAGTATGTTTTAACCTATGAATTTGTGTCTTTTCTTTGTTAAGTACAATTGCTCAATGTCCTTATTTGTTACATACAGTGCATTACATCATAAATATAAACCAACGGAGGGAAATCTTCTTTTGTTATTTGTTCAGGAGATATCCTACTCCAGATTGATATGGAAGAAGGGGATCGCTCAGTTGAGCAATTTGTTGAAGCTGAGGCACAATGGGAAGCCCCAGCTCTATAGAATGTCAGTGGGTCAGTGGCACCAGCCCCATAAATGCTACAGTTTCCTGCACAGTTCCCACAATAAATGGCGGCAATGTTTCAACAGATGGCTGGGGGTATGCCTGCTTAAGCTCCACCCCAAGCTTCTGTGGTGCAACCTCAAACTCCAGTCAGACAGTATGACAAGCTGTTGAAGTATGGGGCTATGGAATTTAAGGGTACAGTAGACCCTTTGGAGGCAGAGCAGTGGCTAGAGAGGATGGATCGAGTGTTCAAGAAGCTACACTGCCCTGATGAGCTGAAATTTGAATACTCAGTATCGCTACTACAAGGGGATGCATATGATTGGTGGAAGACCATCCCCCATAGCTTGGTTGAACCACCAGTACTGAACTGGGATGACTTCATCAGAGAATTCAGATAGAAATATGTCCCAAATGCATATGTGGATCAGAAACTATAGGAATTTTTTAGTCTAAAATAAGGCAACAGAACAGTGGCAGAATATGAGAGGGAGTTCTGGGAGTCTCCTTTCTACCAGCAAGGAAAGGTGAAAGAGATTTGAGACGGGTTTGAAGCCCAGCCTACGGATGCAAGTAGTGGGATTCAGACACAGTAATTTTTCAGAGCTCATTTCTTAAGCACTTGAGTTGGAAAGAATTGAATCAGAAGCGACCCCAGCAAAAGAAAAACAAGAGAAAGCTAAGAAATCAGAGAAAGATAAGGGGGAAAAGTCAGTAGAGCAAAGTCCTAGTGTTATTTATGGGAAGAGGAAGAAATTTGGTGGACCTAGCAGAGGTCGAGGTGGAAGGTTTGGGAGAGGCAGATTCTCTGGACAGAGACCCCCTAGGTCTGGTCAACAGTCGAGCAGGGGTTCACAACCTCCTCGCCCTTGTGAGACTTGTGGCAAGATTCATGGGAGAGAATGCTATTGGGTAACAGGAGCCTATTTTAACTATGAAGGCAAGGGCCATCATGCTAAAGACTACACTAGTGCTCCTAGATTTGGTCCAGCTCCTACTACTGCAGAAGGATCTATTCAGAGTCTTGCTCCCAGAGGTTCACAACTGGTTGGCAGAGGTAAAGGCAGAGGTAGAGGCAATGCTTCTGGCAGTCAGGGTACTGTTAGTCAGTCAGCACAAGGGAGTGCTCCAACCAGAGTCTACACTATGAGATAGCGGGAAGAAGCTGAAACTTTTGACATTATGGCTGGTACATTCTCTATCTCTGATCAAGAAGTATTTGTGTTGTTTGATCCGAGTTCAACCCACTCATATGTTAGTGCTAGCATAGTCATTTCACTTGCTGTTTCGTGTGTCAAAATGGGTTTTGAAGTGCTAGTAACTAGTTCGTTAGGACAAAAGATTCGGGTCAACAGAATCTATAAAGATTGTCCTTTAGTGATCCAAGGACATGTTTTTCTGTCAGATTTAATTGAAATGCCCTTCAGAGATTATGATATTATCTTGGGCATGGATTGGTTATCCAGGCATCACGCCATGATTGACTGTAGACTGAAGATAGTCATTTTTGGTCTCCCTCTATACGGTGATGTGGTAATACATGGGGAGAGGCATTTACTGCCATCAAACATCATTTTGGCTACACTAGCTAGAAGAATCATCAAAAAGGGGTGTGAAGCATACTTGGCACATGTGATAGACACCCTAGTGGGGAGTCCAGCAATGAGGGACATCCCTAGAGTATGTGACTTTCTGGATGTGTTTCTTGATGAATTGCCAATATTACCTCCAGAAAGAGAGGTGCAGTTTGAGATTGATGTTATGCCTGGTGTGGACCCAATCTCCATAACACCATATAGAATGGCACCTGCAGAATTGAAAGAGTTAAAAGTGCAGTTGCAAGAGCTGCTTAACAAGGGCTTTATTTGCGCTAGTGTGTCACCTTGGGGAGTGCCAGTGTTGTTTGTTAAGAAGAAAGATGGCACTCTCCGTTTATGTATTGACTACCGGTAGTTGAATAACGTGACAATAAAGAATAGATATCCATTACCCCACATCGATGACTTGTTTGACTAGTTGAGGGGTGCAGCTGTGTTCTCTAAAATTGACTTGAGATCAGGTTATTATCAGCTGAAAGTACAAGAGCAGAGTATTCCTAAAATTTCCTTTAGAACCCATTATGGCCATTATGAGTTCTTGGTCATGCCGTTCGGGTTAACTAATGCTCCGGCTGCTTTTATAGATCTGATGAACACTATCTTTAGGCCATACCTCGATCAATTTGTTGTGGTATTCGTAAATGATATATTGGTCTATTCGAGAAGTGCAGAAGAGCATGATAGACATCTGTGGATTGTACTACAGACTTTGAGGGAGAAACAGCTATACGCCAAATTGTCAAAGTGTGAATTTTGGCTGAAAGAAATATCCTTCTTGGGCCACGTAGTATCAATAGAGGGTATCAAGGTAGATCCAAGTAAGATAGAAGCTGTCCTTAATTGGAGGCCACCCAGGAATATCATGGAGATTCGTAGTTTTCTTGGTTTAGCTGGATACTATCAACGATTTGTGAAGGGATTTTCCATGTTGGCATCTCCATTGACTAAATTACTTCGAAAAGATGTGAAATTCAGTGGGCGGATAAATACCAGTAGAGTTTTGATGAATTGAAGAAATGTTTAACTGAGGCTCCAATCCTGACTTTACCTACTCCGGGTAAAGAATATACAGTTTATAGTGATGCTTCTCACATTGGGTTAGGCTGTGTATTGATGTAAGATCGAAATGTCATTGCCTATGCATCACGCCAGCTGAAACCGCATGAGAGGAATTATTTGTATGGGGAGAAGTGCTACATCTACACAGATCATAAGAGTTTGAAGTATCTGGGCACTCAGAAGGAGTTGAATTTGAGACATAGGAGATTGTTAGAGTTGATAAAGGACTATGATTGTCTGATAGACTATCAGCTAGGGAAAGCTAATGTTGTGGCCGACACCTTAAGTCGCAAGACTATGGCAAGTCTACGGGTTACTCCTTTGTCTATGGTACATGAGTTGAGATCATTACATGCTAGCATAGAGATTAATGATGAGGGGCAGACAGCAGTTGCATGGCATGTATAGCCAGTGTTGATTGATTAGATCAAAATGGCTGCTCAGAATGATCAGAAGTATCAGAAGCTTTTGGAAGAAGTCAGACAGGGCAAGAAACCAAAATTCTCTATAAGAGATGACGGTTTACTGCTACACTAGGGCAGAATGTGTGTTCCTAATGATGTTGATTTGAGGCAGATCATTTTGAAGGAAGCACATGAGTCTCCTTTTGCTATGCACCCTAGTGGCACAAAAATGTATAGAGGGCTAAAGGAGCATTACTGGTGGATGGGCATGAAAAGAGATGTGGCAGAATTTGTTTCCAAATGCCTAACATGTCAGCAAGTGAAGGCAGAGCATTAAGTACCAGCTGGTTTGTTACATCCACTACCAGTACCGGAATGGAAATGGGAGAGAATAACTATGGATTTTGTGATGGGACTTCCGAGGACACAGAAGAGTCATGATGCAGTATGGGTTATAGTTGATAGACTAACCAAGTCTTCTCATTTTCTACCAGTTCGGATGGACTACAGTTTAGAAAGGTTGGCCAAGTTGTACATAGATGAGATAGTAAGACTGCATGGAGTGCCAGTATCCATCGTATTAGACAGAGATCCTAGGTTCACTTCTAGATTCTGGGATAGTCTTCAGAGAGCCCTAGGAACTAGATTGAACTTCAGCACGGCATTCCACCCGCAAACAGATGGCCAGTCTGAGAGGGTAATTCAGATCTTGGAGAACATGCTACGAGCTTGTGTGATTGAATTTGAGGGTAGTTAGGATACACACTTGCCTTTGATTGAGTTTGGTTACAACAACAACTACCAATCAAGCATTGGGATGCCTCCATATGAAGCTTTGTATGGCAGAAAATGTAGAACCCCATTGTGTTGGGATGACGTGGGTGAAAGGAAGATGATTGGGCTCGAAATTGTTCAACAGACCGAGGAGAAGATCAGGGTGATTAGAGATTGACTTAAGACTGCATCAGATCATCAGAAGTCCTATATTGATTTGAAGAGAAGGGATATTGAGTATGTAGTGGGTGACAAAGTATTCCTCAAGGTTTCCCCTTGGAAGAAGATTATGAGATTCGACAGAAAGGGGAAACTGAGTCCTCGTTTTATTGGGCCATATCAGGTTCTGGAGAGAGTGGATCCTTTGGCATATCATTTGGCACTAACTCCAGAGTTGGAGAAGATACATAATGTCTTCCATGTGTCTATGTTGAGGAGGTATCGATCAGACCCATCTCATGTACTACTGATAGAAGAAATTGAAGTGAATCTAGACCTCACATATGAAGAAGAACCCATAGAGATTCTGGCTTATGAGGTGAAGTAGCTATGGAACAAGCAGATACTGTTAGTGACAGTGCTGTGGAAACATCATTCAGGTCAAGAGGCCACTTGGAAACGAGAGGAGGACATGAGGAGACAGCACCCACAGCTGTTTAGAGACTGATACCAGGTAAAATTTCGAGATGAAATTTAATTCAATGGGGGGGGGGGGGGAGAATTATAACACCCCTATTTGCATAGCCTGGTATATTTCACTATTCTAGTGATTGGTGTCGGTCCGGATAATTAAGGATTAGAACCACATCTAAGACAACTAGATAAGGTCTGAACACAAATAATTAGTAATTGTCAATTAGTTAAGTATAAATAAGAAAAACAGAACATAAGAGGTTAAATGAGCCGAGAGTCACAGCGATGGGTGACCATCTCGGGAAGGATTGCGAGGTCAATTTAAACTCGAATTTCGAACCGTAAAATGTGACGCCGCGGTCCTTAGGACTATTGCAAACACATTGGAAAAGAGAAAATCATGAAAAAGAATTGTTAAACGGGTCAAATAATTAGGCCAGGGATCTGGAAGAAATATTAAATAATTTGCAAACTGGGTCGAACCGACGAGGGGCAATTTGGTCAATTCACCCCTAGAGCTGACTCCTGACCTAACAGTCAAATGAAATCGGAGAAAATAAAATTTCAAAATTGAGAATTAAATTAAAGAACTAAAGAAAAATAAATAAATAAAAAAAAGAGAAAAATGAAAAACTGAAAAAGTGATTACATCATGCATGACATCATGCATGATGCAATAAACCTTATAATTAAAATTTTAAATTTAGGATAATTTTTGGTCTTACTAAAGGTTAAAAATTTATAAAAGAAAAAGAAAAAAAAAGTGGTCTTCCTCTTCTTGTCGTAACCTTTCTCTCACCGTCTTCCTCTCCGAAACATATATGAAAGCTCATTTATGAACTTAAATAAACCAAAATCCCACCATAGAAAATTCACTTACCATGATTAAACTTTGTTTAGGCAACTAGAAAAGAAGATTAAAGGGGAAAGAAAGAAGAAAAGGTTGAACGAAGTGAAGATTGAAAAGCTATATCAAGGTTAGTAAGCTAAACTTGAATTTCTAGTTGAATTAATTGTGTTTATAGTTGAATAAACCGAGAAATATAATTAAAATGAAATGAAAACAACTTTAGAGGACTAGGGGTGAATTCGGCCAGCTAGGGTTTAAGTTGAGAATGCATGAGTTTGATTGACTTAAACATGTTAGGAAGTTTGAATGAGTTGGGAAATGGTGTTTGTATGCTTAGAACTAATTAAATGTAATAAATCAAGTGAGTTAGGGTTTTGGACCTAGGGTTTGGGAGATGAAATTTTGAGAATTGGTCAAATAGTGTGTTTGACCTTATTTGAGCTGAAAAATGGTCATATATGACCAATTGTGGTGTGTTGGAAGTGTTGGAACCAAATGGAAATTCGGATTGGTTATGGACATTCTGCACGCAGCATGACCAAGGTCCTTTTCAGGGATCAAAACTGAAAATTTACCAACCCAATTGGTGTGAGGCCAATTGAGAATGAAAATAGACACAAAATGTCACATTTTTCTTTTAGGAATCATGCCCATAAAGTTAGCATAGGATAGTGAACAAATTGACCAAATCCGGAAATGAGTGTTCTGCCTTGTACAAAAATAACCAAATGAACAGTGTTTGTTCATTTGGCCATATCATGGGCTAGGGAGGTCCAAGTGACCTAAAATTTTACCGGTAGAAAGCTTAGACATAGCCCTACAACTTTCATGAAGAAACAAACCTAGATTACGCCCTTAACCAAGTCATTTAGCCACCCAAAGTTAGTAACCTAAAACTGCCAAAACCAAGTTTGGTGCCCAGAAAATCTGGGTTAGGCCAATCCGGCCAGCCATGTTCAAATGGCTATAACTTGAGCTAAAAAACTCCAATTGGAGTGATTCAAAAAGGGAAATAAAGTTAAGACAATAAGGAACAATTTCTATGAAGAATACTTAGCCAAATTCTAACAGCAATAAGACCAATTAAATAGTGCAAAACAGGACACCAAAACTGAAAATTTGCAATTTTGCCTAAAAGACTTAAAATTTGAGAAAACAACCAAAACCAACAAATTAGCTAACCAAAATGTGGTATGTGAGTGAAATTGGAATTTCCATACCGATTAAGCATTAGAAAGTCAATAAATTGTCTTGAATACTATCCGAATAGTAACCCCGAAATACAAATTTTAAAGAACGTTAAGTTTAGCATATTAATGCTAGGTATAAGTAGATTTGAATTTATTTTTAGAGTTATGATAAATTATGATACTGAAATACTATGAAACTGTGTGTTTCAATAGAAAGAAATACCGGGAAAGAATCTGAGGTGTCGAGTCAAGGCCAAGAGGCGACTCGTATAAGGTTTGTGCACAACATAGAATTTCTATAAATTTTTTTTCTGCAAATTATTTTTGAATGAATTGAGATATTAAATTGTGACACAATTGGTTTGAAATGTTTATTATGCTTGTGATTTAAATTGTTGAAAGATTAATTGTTTGTGTTTGAAATGATAATAAATGTTTAGTAAATTGTTAAGATAGTTTTGAAACCACAGTGTCATGACCATATATTTGAATACCTCACTAGCACGACTAGTGGGGGAAATCAGTTTCGAATTTTGATTCCTTCTCTAGCTAAACTGTTGATGTGTGTGCCAGTAGAAGAAGAAAAAGAATGGGTTCCCATATATTTGAGCTAGCTAGACTTGTGATGTGACTTCTCATAAGCCTCTGGCTATTGAAATGATTATTGTTTCGAATGGCATGAAATAACTGTGTGTTTTTATGAAATTTATTTTGAGACTTTCGAAATGAAATTATTTGGATTAAAATTTTATGTTTTGAATTTATATTTCATGTTCAGCTAAATTTGTGAATAAGTATGATTTAAATTCCGCATAAAGATTATTTTAGTATGTTGTGCACCACTGAGTCATAGTACTCAGTGATGGCTGTTATTGCTGTTGCGGATATAGAGACTAGAGGAGCAGCAGAGTGAGCTGCTAAGGATTGTGGAGCCATCTTCCCTAAAGTTTTATCAGGTATATTTTATACCCTGATTGTAAAAATTATTTTGATGTATGTAAATGTAGAAAATGGTCATGAGCAGTTGTATAAAGTCTGTAATAAATTTTAGTTTGGATCTTTCCTAATGTAAATTTTTGGAATGATGTATATAAATTGTTTTATCTTTAATTACATATGAACGGAAGTATTTTGTTTTAATTTGAATGAAATTAATTAGTAGTATTTTGATGATGTTGAATTTTGAAATTTGAGAAATGATGTTGAAATTGGTTGGGATGGATGTTGAATTGATGAAGTTGATAAGATAAATCATTGGAAGTGCTTTTTACAGGTATTTGAAGAACCGTTTTCTCAAAATGCAGACAGTACTCTGCCGAAATTTTTACAAAATTTGCAAAAAAATAAAAAGGGACAAAAATTTTAACTAGTTTACAAACTTTAATTAAATATTTTAATACCTATTAGAAAATGCTCACCACTTCTAAAAAGTAAGAAAATTATTTTAAAATCCTTTGTAGGGTACTTAATGAGTTATATGTAGGTGAAATTTGGTAGTTCATTAGGTATTCTAAGGGATCATGTTATGCCTTATAGAGGAGTAAGGTGTGACAAAAGACTAGTTAAAATTTTTGTACATTTTTATTTTACGTAAATTTTGGAAAATTTTTGGTAGAGTGCCGTCTATATTTGGAAAAAATAGTTCTTCAAAACCTGTGAAAAACACTTTCAAATAATTCATTTCATTTCTCAACCCCAATCGCCAATATATCCTAAAATGAATACAATTCAACCAAATTTCATCTCAAATTTCACAACTTAAAAATTGTTCAAAACAATTCGATAATTCATAAACATTACATTAAATTAAATTTACATACACAAATCTTAATTTACAAAAGAAAAATAAAAAATAATATTATTACAACTTTAATGTACAACTGCTCAATTTTACATTAATACATATGAAACTAATCTATTTACATCAAAATAAACTACAAGAGTATAACTAAATAACCATACAAAAGCCTCCGTGTAGTCCCAATAATCAATAGCTCACTCTACTGCTTTTTCCTTGTCTCTATCTACGACAGCAAAGAAAGCTATCACTGAGTATACAAATACTTAGTGGTGCACAATAAAATGAAAAATGCAAAATATAAAACATTTGTTATCAATTCACAGTTCAATTTTTTCACAATCACATTTCACAATTTTTCAAATCACCTTTATAACAAATCACAACTTAAATATTTCATAATTTTAAAAGCTTAATATAACACAATTTAATCAAACAATTTAATAAACACAGTGTTGCCAATCAATAACACAACTTAGGCCATGACACAAAATTTCCAAACATGCCGTGTTGTACAATACGACAAGGCAAACTTACCCCACTAATTGAAATCAATGAGGGAGGCGGTTAGCTAGCTAATGAGTACTCATCCAAACTCACCTCAGACTGGCAAGCCAGAGAGAGAGGAATATAGTCAAACTCACCTTATAAATGGAGGAGGAACATAGTGATATTGCCATGCCAAGTGTGAATCAAAAACAATTTAAATCAAGTTATTCAAACATTTCACGCAAAATACAAATCAATTTCCAATTCAAATTTCCATTCGTAAAATGGCAACACAGCATTTCTCGAAACCCATAGTTAGTACAACTAATTCACAATGCATAGCTAAATAAGTTTTCAATTAGAAAACGATAAATTAAAGTTTATTGTGCACAAATATGATGTGAGTCGCCTCTAGGCCTTGACTCAGTTTGCCCTATCCTTTTCCGGGTCCTTTTCAGCTGAAATGTGCAATTTCTAGTGTTTTAGTATCTTATTTTACAATAAATCCAATAATTGATTCATATATACTTAATTCTAGCCCCAATATACTTAAACTAATGTTCTTGAAAATTTTCATTTCGGAGTTACTATTCACGACGCTATTCAAGTCAATTTGTTGACTTTCTAATGCTTAGTAGGTATGGGAATTTCAATTTCACCCACATACCACATTTTGGTTACCTAATTTGTTGGTTTTGGTTATTTTCCTCAAATCTTAAGTCTTTTAGGTGAAATTCCAAAATTTTAGATTTGGTGTCCTGTTTTTTACTGTTCCATTGGTCAAGTTGCTGTGGTAATTTAACTAAGTTTTCTTTTTAGAAGTTTTTCCTTATTGTTTTAAATTTATTTTCCTTTTTGAATCACTCCATTTGGAGTTTTGTAGCCTAAGTTATGGCCATTTGAACATGGCTAGCTAGACTTGGTGTTACCCAGAATTCTAGGCAATTTCTTGGATTTTGGCAATTTTTGTGGGTTGATTGCAGGTGAGTTTTCGAATAGGTTATGGTCAGAATTTGAGTTTGTTTTCTTCATGAAAGTTGTAGGGCTATGTCTCAGATTTCTATCGATGTAAAATTCAGGTCATTTGGACCTTCCTAGACCAAGTTATGGTCATTTACATAACTACTATTCACTTGGTCATTTTTGTACAGGGCAGTGTACCCAATTCCGGATTTGGCCTAATTTTTCACTAAGTTATGGTCACTTTCTGGGCATGATTCCTAAATGAAAAATGGTCCATTTTGTGTCTAGTTTCATTGTCAATTGGCCTCGGGTTGGTAAATTTTTAGTTTTTGTCCCTGAGAGGGACCTAGATCAAACTGCCTGCAGATTGACCCTAAACAATCCAAATTGGAACTTGGTTCCAACAATTCATACACACCACAAATGGTCACAATTGACCATTTCACAAGTCAAATAAGGTCAACTACATAAATTGACTAATTCTCAACTTTTTCTCTAATTTTTCACAAGCTCCAAACCCTAGTTACCTAAATTTTAACTCTAATGCAAGTTAAAGTGCATATTCATGATCTATACACCTAATTCACTTCAAATAACCATTCAAAACCATTAAATTCATTCATTTCAAACCCTAACCCTAGTTGGCCAAAATTTCGATTTGGTCCCTCAATAATTTTTTTATTTGATTTTACGCAATTTCTAAGTTAATTAAACTAGAACATAAACATTTAACTACAATTTCGAAGTTTTAGATTACTAACCTTGTTTAGACAAAATTTCTTCTTTTCAAATATTTGATTCCTTTCTTCTTTTTGCTCTTAAGTTGCTTAGCAAGATCCAAAGACAAGATTTAATGGAGGAAATTTATGAATTTAGTGATTGGAATTAGGGTTTATCAAGCTCAAAGTGGGTTTCAATGGAGTTTGAGAGAGAGAAGTGAGAGAGAGATGGGGCGGCTCACATATGAGGAAGAAGAAACAAAATTTTTTCTTTTTATTTTTGTCTTTTAATTATTAGGATTTATCCCCAAAATTTTAATTTTTAAATATTAGAGTTATTGCATCATGCTTATGTCATGCATGATGTAAATAAACCTTTTTCTTTCTTTTTTTTTTTTTTTTGCTTTTGTATTTATTTTTCTATTAGTTCATTAATTTAATTCTCGATTCCAAAATTTTCTTTTCTCTGAGTTTATTGGATAGTTAGGTCAGGAGTCAGCTCTAGGGGTGAATTGAACAAATTGCCCCTCACCAGTTCGATCTGGTTTGCAAGTTATTCGATATTTCTTCCAGATCCTTGACCTAATTATTTAATCTGTTTAACAATTCTTTTCTGTGATTTTTTTCTTTCCCACTGTGTTCGCAATAGTCCTAAGGACCGCAGCGTCACATTTTATGGTTCGAAATTTGAGTTTAGACTGACCTCGCAGTCATTCCCGAGAAGGTTACCCATCGCTTTGACTCCCGGCTTATTTAACTTCTTGTGTTCTGTTTTTCTTATTTATACTTAACTATTTGGCAATTACTAATTATTTGTGTTTAGGGCTTATCTAGGTGTCTTAGATGTGTTTCTAATTCTCTTAATTGTCCGGACCGACACTGGTCACCGGAACAGTAAAATATACTAGGCTATGCAAATAGGGGTGTTACAGTGGTAAGTAGAGATGCCACATTTCTTGAACAACAGTTTATTCAGGAAGGAGGCAAAGGAAGGCAAATAGAGTTAGAATTGGAGAATTCTGACTAACTAACAGATCAGATGGATATAGATCCATCTAGTCAACCTACACCTATTGATGAAACATCTGCAGTTATTCCTCACAGATTAACCAGCATATCTCACCCACCAGTGAGATATGGTTTTCTTCATGAAGATGAACAAGAGTTGTTTACACATGAAGAAGTAGATCATGGAGATGATCCACTTACCTATGAAGAAGCTATATCAGATATAGACTCTTCAAAATGGATTAATGCTATAAAATTCGAAATTAATTCCATGTATAAGAATCAAGTTTGGGATCTTGTTAACCCACTTGAAGGTATTATACCTATATGGAATAAATAGGTTTTCAAGAAGAAAATTAGTTCTAATGGAAAGGTAGAAACCTATAAAGCAAGGCTGTAGTGAAAAGGTTTCGCCAAAGGCAAGGAATCGACTATGAGGAGACTTTCTCACCTGTTGCCATGCTTAAATCAATTAGGATTCTATTAGCAATAGCTGCATACTATGATTATGAGATTTGACAGATGGATGTCAAAACAGCTTTTCGTAATGGATACATTGAAGAAAACATTTTCATGGAACAACCTAGGAGTTTTGAATCCCAAGATGGTTCCAAGGTATGCAAGCTAAAGCAATCCATTTATGGGTTGAAACAAGCTTCGAGGAGTTGGAACATCCGTTTTAATGAAGCCATTAAATCATTTGGTTTTATAAAAAATGTGGATGAACCATGTGTATATAAGAAGGTAAGTAATAGTGCTATCATTTTCCTTGTCTTATATGTGGATGATATTCTGTTGATAGGTAATGACATAGGTATGTTGACAGCTGTAAAGGTATGGTTGTCAAATACATTCTACATGAAAGACTTATGGGAGACAACCTATATTTTTGGAATTCGCATCTATAGAGATAGAGCGAAAGGAATAATTGGTTTATCCCAAAGTCTATACTTAGAAAAGGTGTTAAAGAGGTTTAACATGCTTGATTCTAAGAGAGGATTGTTACCAGTGAGACATGGTATCCACCTTTCTAAAGAGATGTCTCCAAAGACACCTGAAGAAAAAGATAAAATGGCCAGGATTCCATATGCTTCGGTTATTGGAAGTTTGATGTATGCAATGATATGTACTAGGCCAGATATTGCACATGTTGTTAGTTTGACTAGCAGGTTTCAATCTAATCTAGGTTTGCAACACTGGATAGCTATCAAGAAGATCCTTAAGTACTTGAGAAGAACTAATGATTTATTCTTGATTTATAGAGGTGGTGACTTGCAATTGGATGGTTATACTGATTCTGATTTCCAATCAGATATCGATGATAGAAAGTCTACCTTTAGGTTTGTATTCATTTGTAATGGAGATGGAGTTAGTTGGAAGAGTTCCAAACAAAGTATGATTGCTGATTCCACTACAGAGGCTAAGTATATTGCTACATCAGAAGCTGCAAAAGAAGCTATTTGGATAAAGAGTTTAGTGACAGAACTTGCAATAGTTCCATCCATTGAGTCAACAGATCCACTATACTGTGACAACAATGGAGCAGTCATACAGGCTAAGGAACCCTAGTCTCATAAGAAATCCAAACACATATAAAGACGCTACCACATTATCTGAGAAATAGTTGGGCGAAGCGATGTAGCCATGCAGAAAATAGCATCAGCTGAAAATCCAACTGATCCATTCATGAAACCTATGTCACAAGCTCAATTAGACCAACATCTTGAGAAAATGGGTCTATGATATTGTAATGAATGGTTCTAGTGCTAGTGGGAGATTATATGCCCTAGAGCATATCATTTAGTATGTATCTTGTACATATTTTATTAATAAAAAGAAATTTCACTTTTCTATTTACAAAATGTATTTATGTGTAATAGAAAAGGTCCATTAATATTTTGTTAGAAATTCTATTCTTAAGTTGTTAAGAATATTAGTGACAGTATGTAACACCCTCCCTGTAGCAACTCTGTACATTTTACTGTTCCGGTGACCAGTGTCAGTCCAGATAGTTAGAACGTCCGAAAAAATATTTAAACTAAAGTGAGGAACCATAATTAATTCAAATATTACTAAGCAAAATTTAGGAAAAATTTTAGAAATAAAATACAATCAAGTTAAATGAGCCGGTGCCCTAGCGATAGGTAACCCAGTGGGAAGTTACGGTTCTCGCAACTAGGAGCCCTAGATTAGGGGAAAATTTCATAAAATAATTTTTGAGACTCCAGAGAAGGGTCATTGAGGTTCCTATGGAATTAGAATGCCAAGAAAATACTTAGAAAAAATTTTCAATCGTTACAGACAATTTTTGTCTATTAAGCCAAACAGAGGGCATTTTGGTCATTTCGCCTTCAGAGGTGATTTTTGGCCAACTTGTCGAGTTAAGTAAATAATTATTATGATACAAAATATGAATAAATATTGCTAAAAATTAATTTGAAAATGAGTAGATAAGAAAAGGAAAGGAAAGAAAATGAGATTAAATGACAATTTTGACATCACATGATGTCATCAACCCTTTCCCCACCAATCACAATTAAGCTAACCTATAAAAAAGGGATAATTGAGACAAAAATAAACAAAAGCAATCAGATTCATCTCCTTCACCCAAACCAGCCGTTTCCTCTCCTACATGCCTAACCGCCATTGAAAGCTTATCAAAGCTTCAATTCCCATCTTAAACCACCTCAAAACCCTAACTTGCCTTCATTAAAAATTATCCCTACCACTAGAGCAAGCTTTGAGCAGTAATTTGAAAGGAAGAAAGTGAAGTTTTTAAGCCTTAAAAAGTGTCTAAGTCAAGGTTAGTGCCAATTTATTCTAAAATTTTATGTATGGCTGCCATTGAACATGATGTCGGTGTTGTAAACCATGGATTGTATGTGTATGAAAATTTTAGTTGTTGGAGTTAGGGTTTGAGGCTTAAAACTTAAATTTTGTTCATGTGTTAGTGAATGAAAGTTTAAATGGTCAATTAGTGACCATTTGGCTGTGTATGATGAGGAAATGAAGAGAGTTGTGGCTTGGTATTTGAGATTGGTAAGCTGCCTTGGCTGACCTGCAGGACTGACCATGAGTCCAGCAGGTTTGGGCAGCCATAAATGGAGTTGTATAGGTTCAATTGGTACAAGGCCAATTGAGCATGAAACTAGACACATAATGGCACAACTTTAGTGAAGAAACCCTGCCCATAAAACCAAACCAAGTTGACCTAAAAATTGCCCTAATCCGGATGACTTGCATTCTACCTGGGCAAAATGACCAAATGAATAGTGTTTATTCATTTAGTCATAACATAGTGTAGAAAGGTCCAATTGACCTAACATTTTACCAGCTAAAAGATGAGATATAGACCTACAACTTTCATGAAGAAACCTAACCCAAATTTTGACCATAACATGTTCAAAAAGTGACCTGTATTCACTGCACAAAACACTGTAGATTTGGTCAGTCCAGAAAAACTGGAAAGTTTTCAATCCTGCTAGTTATGGTTTTTAGGCCATAACTTGAGCTACAAAACTCCAAATGAAGTGATTCAAAAAAGGAAATGTAACTAGACAAAATAAGGAACAACTTTCATGAAGACAACTTTGCCAAATTCCTATTGTAAAAATGACTAATGGAACAGTAAACACAAGGCTTGAAATCTGAAAATTTTGAACAACTAGCACTAAGCTTAGAAATGGTATTGGAAACCAATACCAACAACTTTAGAATGCAAAATGTGGTATGTTGGGAGTATTAGAACCAATGTACCTATTGCTTATGTAAAAGTCAACATTTTAGTTGACTAATGAAATAAATAATAACACCTAAACTTAAATTTGAAGAATTATACAATTTAAAAGTTTAACATGCCCTAGTACACCTAGCAAGATTGGTTTGGATAGGTTGGTATGCCAATAGTGTTCGGTTAGCAGTACTGCACATGGCATTATGCCATTCTGTGATTTCATGGCTTTTAGCCATTCTGACATTATGTTGATACTTGGCCTTGTGCCTAATGTTATTACAGCTTATTAGCTATTCTGTTGTACACCGGGAGATACATATGTGACCAATGGTGTGACGGCCCGAGGTACTAGATACCCAGTGCCAGTTTACCTGTTTATCCAGTCCAGTCATCCAGTATAGGTTACTTGGGCAACAAAAAATGAAAGTGAACAAATTTAATGAAATAATGAATAGAACAGGTACATAATAAATAAGATTACCAATAATGATCGGAAAAAAAATTATCTGCATAAGACATCAAAACATGCACTGCATATTTACTTTCTATTATTTCTTTTTATTTTATTATTGGCACCACTAAGCATTATTGCTTAGCACATTGCTTTTTGTAGCGCGTAGATTTTGGAGAGACCGACTGAGAGCCTAGTAGACCACAGGCTGGGTGAGACCTTCTGTAGCTCTGCATAGTGTCCGTGTCACCTCACCATCATTAGTGCATTGGTAGGACACTAGGTTTTATTTTGGTATTTTGTAATTAACTTTTATTTTCTCATATGTAATTGAAACTTATGTAATGTATTTTAGTATTAATGTAAATAGTGGAAATTGTGTTTATGAATGAAAAAGTGAATATTTATTTATGACTTTTACATGAATATCATATGAGATGAATGAATGAGAAATGAAAATATTGTTGCAAAATATTGAGACTTTGTTGATGAAATGGAGTTTGGGATTGATTGAAAACATATAGGAAGTGTTTTTCACAGGTTCCGAAGAACTGTTTTATCCATTTTTAGCCGGCAGTCTGCCGGATTTTTAATAAAATTTGCGGAACCTCAAATAAATTATAATTTCAATAAATGACTTAAATGAATTATACTTTACTTCATAATTATGAAAGAAATAAATTAGGAAGAATAAAAATGATTAAAATAAAATAGAGAGTTCTAGTACACTGTGTGACATATCTTACTCGGCTATACTATAGACAGGTAAGGGGTGTCACACAGTATTTCTAGCACAAAGTATCATAAATTGGTTCACAATCAAGGATACTTCCCAATAAGGACATGACTTATCCAGAAAGATTGTAATCATGTTTATTCCTAAGATATTTATATGAGATATAAATAAGATGGAATGGTGAGTCTCATACCATATAACAAACATGATAGGCACTTATACATGATAAATAGGCTGAACCAGTGGCGCATATGACAAGCACATGGAGTTTACTCTTGTCAATACATTGTCATATATCATATCAGTGCATATAATCTTTAAACCTGAGATAACACAATTATCTTCTATATAGGTGGTTTGAGTTTGATACTGCTTTCTTACTTGTACTGTGTATGGGTATATGGGCATGTGTTGGCTCCTATTAGTTATATATGGAGGTAGGTGTTGATCAAGATTGAATCTTGTAACACCCTCACTGTAGAAACTCCGTACATTCTACTGTTCTGGTAACCGGTGTCGGTCCGGACAGCTAGAACGTCCGCAAAAATATTTAAACTAAAGTCAGAAACCATGATTAACTAAAATATTAATAAGAAAAATTTAGTAAAAATTTTAGAAATAAAATGCAACTAAGTCAAATGAGCCGGTGCCCAAGCGATGGGTAACCAGAGGTAAGTTGCGGTTCTCGCAACGAGGAGCCCTAGACCCGGGGAAAAATTCATAAAATAATTTTTGGGACTCCAGAGAAGGGTCATTGAGGTTCCTATGGCATTAGAATGCTAAGAAAATATTTATAAAAATTTTTCAATCCAGATGCATAATTTTGACCCGTGAAGCCAAACGGAGGGCATTTTGGTCATTTCGCCTTCAGAGGTGATTTTTGGCCGACTTGTCCAGTTGAGTAAATAATTAATATGACATAAAATATGAATAAATATTACTAAAAATTAATGTAAAAATGAGTAGAGAAAAGAAGAAAAGAAAATGAAAGAAAAACCTAAATATGACATCACATGATGTCATTTGGAGGGCTTCCACCAATCACAACCTAATAAGCCAAATTAAAAAGAGAAAAATGACAAATGAAGACACAAAATTTCTGGTTCTTCTTCTTCTTTTGGACGTGAACCACTTCTTGAGCCTTCCTCCATGGATGCTTTTTGAAGCTCTAATTTCCCATTAAAATCTTCCATATTTTCCCAACCTCCAAACACAAAAACTTGATTTTTGACCTAGCTTGAGAGATTGGAAGCAAAAGGGAGTGACTAGCTGGATTTTCAACCAAGGTTAGTGCTTTAACTTATGTTTATTTCTGTGTTTTATAGAAGAAATTAGTAAATCCTACAACTAGATGCCATAGAAACTTGTAGATGAGTGAAAATCTGGAATCTGTACAGTGTATGCGTGAACAATAAATTTTAAAAATTCATAACTGGAGTTAGAAATCTCAGATCAGGGTGATTTTTATGTAAAAAGAAACCTTAAGGAATGTTCTAAAACTTTGTAGTTTTATGTCAGACTTGATTCTAATGTTAGGTTAGGGTTTGAGGACAAAAAAGTTTATTGCTCAGATGTGGACTCTGTTCTGCTGATTTCCTGCAACATGACAGCCACCTTCAATAAATCATAACTGGAGCTATAAAACTCGAAATGATGTGATTCTTGAGTCCTTGAAACGCTTATTGAATGCTCTAAAACCTTGTAGTTATGGCCAAGAGCTAATTGTGGTAGCTGCTGGGTGATATTTTTACATTTCCTTACTACTATCCTGCATGTACTAGATTCTCGACAGGTTGCACCTTTTTAATTAGTTCTGCAATTTCCGATCTGATTTTGATGTGATTCCAATTGGAGATTGAGTTAAACATATGAAGGTTGAGTTCTGGAAAATATGGTCTTCAAATCTTGTTTCTATAAATTATAGTGATTATTTTTGCACCCTGTTTCTGCATGCTGATTGTGCACTGAGTGCACTATTCGTTCTAGTAACATGTATATTGCATGAGCTGGAAATTTTAGAGAGAAACTTGGACCTTGCTTAGTTAATGGTGAAAGAACATTTTAAGGGTCAATTAGTGACCATTTGAGGTAAGTTCACCATAATTTGAAGAGATTTAGAGTGATGCAAACTTAATTGGTAGGCTGCCTAGAGTAACCAGTAGGGAGGCTGTGATTCCAGCCCACTTGGACTGCCATAGCTTGGGCTGTGTTAGTCCAATTGGTGTTTGGAAAATTGGACATGAAACTAGGCTTATAATGGCACATTTTTGCTGAAGAAACCATGCCCAAAACACCAAAGCAAGAGGACCAAAAGTTGGCCCCAATCCGGATACCCTGCAAACAGCCCCTGCAGAATGACGAAATGAACAGTAACTGTTCATTTGGCCATAATTCACTGTAGAAATGGTCAATTGATCTGAAATTTTTACAGAAACAATTTAAGACATAGACAAACAACTTTCATGAAGAAACCTACCCCAAATTATGACCAGAACCTAATCAAATCATTGAGCAAAGTGAAGTTTACTCTACTGAGATTTCCAAAATTTTCATTTGAGCAGTAATGTTTGGATGGCTATAACTCTCTCTAGAAAACTCGGATTTAGGCGATTCTTGAACCGATGAAAACCTAAGGCATAGTAGAACATTTCATATGAAGAAAGTTAGGCCAAATTATGAACTTAACTTGATCAAATTACTGACCAAATTTGGACCAAAATCTGTCAAAACCCAAAAGTGCAGCATGAACAGTGCACGTGAACAGTAAACTTATTTTGGCCATAACTTGAGCTACAAAACTCCAAATGGAGTGATTCAAAAAAGGAAATTCAACTAGACAGAATAAGGAACAACTTTCATGTTTACCATTTCCTCAAATTCCCACTGTAAAAATAACAAATGGAATAGTAAAGATGAAGCACCAAATCTGAAAATTTTGTTCAATTAGCATTAAGCTTAGAAATGGTATTGGCAACCAATACCAACAAGTTTTAAATACAAAATGTGGTATGTTTGGAGTGTTAAAACCAATACACCTATTTTCTATCCAAAAGTCAACATTTTTGTTGACCAATGAGGTGAATAGTGACACCAAAACCAAAAATTGGCAATTTTGCCAAAATGACCTAAGCTTTGAGAAAGTGATTAAAACCAACAAGTTTTGAATGCAAAATGTGGTATGTTGGGAGTGTCAAAACCAATGTACCTATTGTTTATGCAAAAGTCAACATTTTAGTTGACTAATGAAATGAATAGTGACATGAAAACTTGAAATTCAAAAATTGTGAAACTTAAAAGTGCAAAATGCCCTAGTAGGCCTAATGTGATTGGTTTGGATAGATTGGCATGCCAATAGGGTATTGTTTTAGCAGTACTGCGAAAGGCTTTATGCCATATTCATGGCTTTATGCCCGTATTCATGGCTTTTATGCCCGTATTCATGGCTTTTATGCCAATTATGTGATATCATGGCTTTTTAGCCATACTGACTGCATACGTGGTTGACGTTCTGCGTCCCATGGTATGACGGCCCGAGGCACCGCGGTGTCCAGTGCCAACGACCCGTTATCCAGTCCAGTCGTCCAGTATAGGTTACTTGGGCATGGAAAAGTATAACTGTGATTGAACTGATTATTAAAGAAAATACGAAAATTAAGTATCAGGAATGATTACAAAAATACAAAGAAGCTCAAGATCATGAAGAAAATAATTAACGAAATGCATGAAGAAGTTAATATCATAAAACATGATTAGCCGTCGACTACACAATAAGTTAGTAATTATTC
Source organism: Hevea brasiliensis (assembly GCF_030052815.1). Classification (NCBI taxonomy): domain Eukaryota; kingdom Viridiplantae; phylum Streptophyta; class Magnoliopsida; order Malpighiales; family Euphorbiaceae; genus Hevea; species Hevea brasiliensis. The sequence continues at coordinate 53,943,728 of NC_079497.1, read as the reverse complement.
ATTTCTTATGAACACAATAGCAAGGAAATTATTATTTTTATTTGCATATTGTATTTTCTTGTATTATTGGCACCACTAAGCTTTATGCTTAGAGCGTCGCTTTTGCAACGCGTAGGTACTGAAGATTTGGACAGAGGGCCCAGTAGACCACAGATTGGGTAAGGCCGTTCACGATTACGCATAGTGTCCGTGTCACCTCAACTTCAGTTGCATTGGTAGGACACTAGGTGTCATTTTGGCATTCTGTAATAAATTTTGATTTTCTCATATGTAATGAAACTTATGTAATGTATTTTGATTTTCATGTAAATAATGCAAATTTGTGTTTGTAAATGGAAAAGTGAATATTGATCTGTAACTGGTACATGATTATCAAATGAGGAGAATGATTGAGAAATGAATGTGAACTGAAAAATATTGAGATTTTGATAAATGGAGTTGAGATGAATGAATAAGAATATAGGAAGTGTTTTTCACAGGTTCCGAAGAACGGTTTTCTCCCTTTTTAGCCGGTACTCTGCCGGATTTTCTATAAAATTTTCGGAACCTCAAATAAATTATAATTTCTACAAAAGGCTTAAATAATTTATATTTCACAAGTTATATTAAAAAGGAAGAATAAAAATGAATTAAGATAAAATAGAGTGCTCGACACACTGAGTGGCATAACTTGCTCGGCTACACTGTAGTCGGGTAAGGGGTGTCACATTTAGTGGTATCAGAGCGCGGTTTAGGCGTTTCTAGACCTAGATAGATTGCATATCATGCATTGCATTCATATGAGTCGAGGTGGCACTATTGCAGATCTGTATTTCTTGTTTACTTTAGGTTAAGGTATGGAATAAGAGAGTGAAGAGACAATGAGATAGTGAATGGAGATGAGAAGGAGACTGTATTTAAGATGAAAAAGGATGAGTACATAACTGTTTGAGGATAGGATTGAGACTAGGAGAAAGTGAAGTATGATAACACGGAAAGGTGAAGAAATAAGGGGGTAATAGCCCCTCGACTATTTACACCGGATAAATTTCGAGGACGAAATTTTTATTAGAGGGGAAGAATTGTAACACCCTCACTGTAGCACCTCCGTACATTCTCATCGTCTTGATCGGTGTCGGTCCCATGACTAGAACGTCCGCAAAAATATTTAAACTAAAGTCAGAAACCATGATTAACTCAAATATTAATAAGAAAAATTTAGCAAAAATTTTAGAAATAAAATGCAACTAAGTCAAATGAGCCGGTGCCCAAGCGATGGGTAACCAGAGGTAAGTTGCGGTTCTCGCAACGAGGAGCCCTAGACCCGGGGAAAAATTCATAAAATAATTTTTGGGACTCCAGAGAAGGGTCATTGAGGTTCCTATGGCATCAGAATGCCAAGAAAATATTTAGAAAAATTTTTCAATCGGTACAGACAATTTTGACCCGTGAAGCCAAACGGAGGGCATTTTGGTCATTTCGCCTTCAGAGGTGATTTTTGGCCGACTTGTCCAGTTGAGTAAATAATTAATATGACATAAAATATGAATAAATATTACTAAAAATTAATGTGAAAATGAGTAGAGAAAAGAAGAAAAGAAATTGAAAGAAAAACCTAAATATGACGTCACATGATGTCATTTGGAGGGCTTCCACCAATCACAACGTAATAAGCCAAATTAAAAAGAGAAAAATGACAAATGAAGACACAAAATTTCTGGTTCTTCTTCTTCTTTTGGACGTGAACCACTTCTTGAGCCTTCCTCCATGGATGCTTTTTGAAGCTCTAATTTCCCATTAAAATCTTCCATATTTTCCCAACCTCCAAACACAAAAACTTGATTTTTGACCTAGCTTGAGAGATTGGAAGCAAAAGGGAGTGACTAGCTGGATTTTCAACCAAGGTTAGTGCTTTAACTTATGTTTATTTCTGTGTTTTATAGAAGAAATTAGTAAATCCTACAACTAGATGCCATAGAAACTTGTAGATGAGTGAAAACTGAATCAGATGTTGTATGTGTGAACAGTAAATTTTAAAAATTCATAACTAGAGTTAGGAATCTCAGATCAGGGTGATTTTTATGTCAAAAGAAACCTTAAGGAATTTTCTAAAACTTTGTAGTTTTATGTCAGACTTGATTCTAATGTTAGGTTAGGAATTGAGGACAAAACATTTTATTGCTCAGATGTGGACTCTGTTCTGCTGATTTCCTGCAACATGACAGCCACTTTCAATAAATCATAACTGGAGCTATAAAACTCGAAATGATGTGATTCTTGAGTCCTTGAAACGCTTATTGAATGCTCTAAAACCTTGTAGTTATGGCCAAGAGCTAATTGTGGTAGCTGCTGGGTGATATTTTTACATTTCCTTACTACTATCCTGCATGTACTGGATTCTGGACAGGTTGCACCTTTTTAATTAGTTCTGCAATTTCCGATCTGATTTTGATGTGATTCCAATTGGAGATTGAGTTAGACATATGAAGGTTGAGTTTTGGAAAATATGGTCTTCAAATCTTGTTTCTATAAATTATAGTGATTATTTTTGCACCCTGTTTCTGCATGCTGATTGTGCACTGAGTGCACTATTCGTTCTAGTAACATGTATATTGCATGAGCTGGAAATTTTAGAGAGAAACTTGGACCTTGCTTAGGTAATGGTGAAAGAACATTTTAAGGGTCAATTAGTGACCATTTGAGGTAAGTTCACCATAATTTGAAGAGATTTAGAGTGATGCAAACTTAATTGGTAGGCTGCCTAGGGTAACCAGTAGGGAGGCTGTGATTCCAGCCCACTTGGACTGCCATAGCTTGGGCTGTGTTGGTCCAATTGGTGTTTGGCCAATTGGACATGAAACTAGGCTTATAATGGCACATTTTTGCTGAAGAAACCATGCCCAAAACACCAAAGCAAGAGGACCAAAAGTTGGCCCCAATCCGGATACCCTGCAAACAGCCCCTGCAGAATGACCAAATGAACAGTAACTGTTCATTTGGCCATAATTCACTGTAGAAATGGTCAATTGATCTGAAATTTTTACAGCAACAAGTTAAGACATAGACAAACAACTTTCATGAAGAAACCTACCCCAAATTATGACCAGAACCTAATCAAATCATTGAGCAAAGTGAAGTTTACTGTACTGAGATTTCCAGAATTTTCATTTGAGCAGTAATGTTTGGATGGCTATAACTCTCTCTAGAAAACTCGGATTTAGGCGATTCTTGAACCGATGAAAACCTAAGGCATAGTAGAACATTTCATATGAAGAAAGTTAGGCCAAATTATGAACTTAACTTGATCAAATTACTGACCAAAGTTGGACCAAAATCTTTCAAAACCCAAAAGTGCAGCATGAACAGTGCACGTGAACAGTAAACTTATTTTGGCCATAACTTGAGCTACAAAACTCCAAATGGAGTGATTCAAAAAAGGAAATTCAACTAGACAGAATAAGGAACAACTTTCATGTTTACCATTTCCTCAAATTCCCACTGTAAAAATAACAAATGGAATAGTAAAGATGAAGCACCAAATCTGAAAATTTTGTTCAATTAGCATTAAGCTTAGAAATGGTATTGGCAACCAATACCAATAAGTTTTAAATACAAAATGTGGTATGTTTGGGGTGTTAAAACCAATACACCTATTTTCTATCCAAAAGTCAACATTTTTGTTGACCAATGAGGTGAATAGTGACACCAAAACCAAAAATTGGCAATTTTGCCCAAATGACCTAAGCTTTGAGAAAGTGATTAAAACCAACAAGTTTTGAATGCAAAATGTGGTATGTTGGGAGTGTCAAAACCAATGTACCTATTGTTTATGCAAAAGTTAACATTTTAGTTGACTAATGAAATGAATAGTGACATGAAAACTTGAAATTCAAAAATTGTGAAACTTAAAAGTGCAAAATGCCCTAGTAGGCCTAATGTGATTGGTTTGGATAGATTGGCATGCCAATAAGGTATTGTTTTAGCAGTACTGCGAAAGGCTTTATGCCGTATTCATGGCTTTTATGCCCGTATTCATGGCTTTTATGCCCGTATTCATGGCTTTTATGCCAATTATGTGATATCATGGCTTTTTAGCCATACTGACTGCATACGTGGTTGACGTTCTGCGTCCCATGGTATGACGGCCCGAGGCACCCGTGTCCAAAGGTTAACGACCCGTTATCCATCCGATCGCCCAAAGATAGGTTACTTGGGCATGGAAAAGTATAACTGTGATTGAACTGGTTATTAAAGAAAATACGAAAATTAAGTATCAGGAATGATTACAAAAATACAAAGAAGCTCAAGATCATGAAGAAAATAATTAACGAAATGCATGAAGAAGTTAATATCATAAAACATGATTAGCCCTCGACTACACAATAAGTTAGTAATTATTCATTTCTTATGAACACAATAGTAAGGAAATTATTATTTTTATTTGCATATTGTATTTTCTTGTATTATTGGCACCACTAAGCTTTATGCTTAGCGCGTCGCTTTTGCAACGCGTAGGTACTGAAGATTTGGACAGAGGGCCCAGTAGACCACAGATTGGGTAAGGCCGTTCACGCTCGCATAGTGTCCGTGTCACCTCAACTTCTGCAGTGCATTGGTAGGACACTAGGTGTCATTTTGGCATTCTGTAATAAATTTTGATTTTTTCATATGTAATGAAACTTATGTAATGTATTTTGATTTTCATGTAAATAATGCAAATTTGTGTTTGTAAATGGAAAAGTGAATATTGATCTGTAACTGGTACATGATTATCAAATGAGGTGAATGATTGAGAAATGAATGTGAACTGAAAAATATTGAGATTTTGATAAATGGAGTTGAGATGAATGAATAAGAATATAGGAAGTGTTTTTCACAGGTTCCGAAGAACGGTTTTCTCCATTTTTAGCCAGATCACGGATTTTCTATAAAATTTTCGGAACCTCAAATAAATTATAATTTCGACAAAAGGCTTAAATAAATTATATTTCACAAGTTATATTAAAAAGGAAGAATAAAAATGAATTAAGATAAAATAGAGTGCTCGACACACTGAGTGGCATAACTTGCTCGGCTATACTGTAGTCGGGTAAGGGGTGTCACAAATCTGTTACCCTAAGTAAATAGGGATAAAGTCTTATATTCATTTAATTATTCTTGATGTTTCAAGTTCCTGCCCAGGACAGACAGATTTAGTCAGAAAAGTGTTTCTGACCAGAAAATCTAATTAATCAAGAACTGGAATTAAAAGAGAACATAATATTCATAGCAAATGGGGTTTGACATAAACCATGACTCCAGCTGGAATTGAGATTTTGTAACAGAGAGATTCTAGTGCATGGTAACATATGATTATAGGATCATTTAAGGTATTCCTTATTATTGATTGGGTGGCCATGGCATGCTATGCTAAGTATTAACCATGGTCTATGAGATGCCTAAAATGATTTAGAGAAATTATTTATAGTAAGAAAGAGTTCTGATGATATTAAGAGTTGATATCATATCTCATTGCCAATTAGTGATGAGCCTAGTGAGGCACACACATACACAAGTTAATCACCAAGTTAAATGTGATTTAATTGATTAATTAAATAGCTTTGGTTTGCAACAAGATTGCAAAGACCCTAGCATGGCTTAAAACCAAATCTAGGTTATTAGAGGTATAGTACAAGTTAAATTTATATTTAAAGTGTTTAAATATAATTTAATTATGAGAAATTAATTAGTAGAGATTAATTAATTAATTTATATTTGATATAAATTGATTAGAAAAGGAGAAATAATGATTTTGGATTGAGAACTCAAAATTAAAATATAAGGGTAATTTGATCATTTCACAGGGTGACATGTGGCACCATGAGATGGTAACACATGGCACCATATAAGCTTGCCATTTGTCTTCCAATCATGTAAGATGATCAAAGTCAAGATTAAGTCTAGCTTTGACACTTGGCTTAATGTGATTAAGTTAATTAAAATTAAGATGCATTGTGGTGATGACATGTGGCAAGGGTTTTAAGTGATAACCTAATTATAAAAGGGAAAAGAAAGAAAAATAAAATACACTCTCTTATTTTTCTATAGGTGCCACCACCTTTAGCCCTCTCTCTTCTCTTCACCTTTTCTCATCAATTCAAAGAGAATTACCCAAATTCCTTTGAATTAAAATTGCTAGAAATTGTTTCTAGTATCCTATACACATCTACAACCTCTTTAAAGGCAAAAACCTAAATTATAATTGGTTGGCAAGGCTTGAGAAGATGATTAGGGGCTGCCCATTGGTGATCTTGGTGTGGACAAGCTGGAGGGACAACATTTGGGATCCTAGGTGCTTCCTAAAGGTCCCAATTGCATCACTAGTGCATCAAAAGGTTATTGCACATCTTCTTCTTTCAAACTAGGGTTCAATTGAATTAATTTATTAATTCAAAAATCTTAAATGGCATACATAGATCCTAATACATATTAAAAGTGTTTTAATTTGCAATTGAGCATTGGAATTAATTAGGCACATAATGGATGTAGCATAATGCATGAAACCCTAGAAGAAATTTTTGAAATTTAATGCTCTAATCTAACAATTTACATGCTTTCGCTCCTTCAGTTTTGACATCCATCTTCCAAATCTCATAATCATAGTATGCAGCTATTGCTAATAAAATCTTAATTGATTTAAACATGGCTACAGGCGAGAAAGTCTCCTTATAGTCGATTCCTTGCCTTTGGCGAAACCCTTTTACAACTAGTCTTGCCTTATAGGTCTCTACCTTTCCATCAGAACCAATTTTCTTCTTGAAGACCCATTTATTTCCTATAGGTACAATACCTTCAGGTGGATCAATAAGATCCCAAACTTGGTTCTTATACATGGAATCAATTTCGTATTTCATAGCTTCAATCCATTTTGAAGAGTCTATATCTAATATAGCTTCTTCATAGGTAAAAGGATAATCTCCATGATCTATTTCTTCATGAGCAAACAACTCTTGTTCATCTGCATGAAGAAAACCATATCTCTCTGGTGGATGAGATATCCTGGTTGATTTGCAAGGAATTATTATAGATGTTTCATCAACAGGCATAGGTTGACTAGATGAATTTATATCCATCTGATTTGTTGGTTGGTCAGAATTCTCTAATTCTAACTCTATTTGCCTTCCTTTGCCACCTTCTTGAATGAAATGTTGTTCAAAAAATATGGCATCTCTACTTATCACAACCTTTTGTGATGTAGGAAAATAAAAATAATAATGAAAACTTTCTTTTGGATACCCAACAAATCGACCCCTTTCTTATTTGGTTTCCAATTTATCAGTCTTTAGCTTTTTAATGTAAGCTGGACAACCCCAAATCTTTACATGTTTAAGACTGGGTTTTCTTCCATGTCATATCTCTTAAGGTGTGAAAGAGACTGATTTTGATGGAATCCTATTCAGAATATGCAAAGCTGATTCTAATGCAAATCCCTAAAAAGAGATTGGCATATCAATATAGCTCATCATACTACGTACCATATCTAATAGAGTATGATTTCTCCTTTCAAATACACCATTCAATTGTGGCGTTCCTGGAGGAGTCAGCTGGCAAATAATGCCATGCTCTTTCAAGTATTCATCAAATTCAGTACTTAAGGATTCACCACCACGATCTGATCGAAGAGTTTTAATACTTTTTCCTGTTTGATTATCTACTTTAGATTTAAATTTTTTGAACTTTTCAAAGGATTCATGTTTGTATTTCATCAAATACAAATACCCAAACCTTGATTTATCATCAGTGAAGATAATAAAGTAATGAAAACTGCCTCTAGCCATTTTCTTAAATGGACCACATACATCACTATGTGTCAGTTCCAAAATATTTTCAGCTTTTAACCCTTGTCTCACAAAAGGTGATCTAGTCATTTTACCTTGAAGGCAGAATTCACAAGTTGTAGTAGGTTCAGAACCCAATGAGGATAAAATTCCCATTTTCTCCAGTTTTGTAATCCTATCTTCTATAATATGACCTAATCTTAAGTGCCAAAAATGTTTTGAACTTGAGTTGATTTTCATTATGGCATTACATTCATTTAGATTGCTTGCATTAGATTTGTATTTAACATTATTATCCAAATAATAAAGTCCATCATGCATATAACCTGAGCCAACATATTCATTTCCAAAATAAATATTGCAAACATCATTTGTGAACTGAAATTCATAACCCTTTCTGGTCAAACTAGATATAGAAATGATGTTCTTAAAAGCATCAGGTACATATAAAATATTATTTAAATACAAAACATGTCCATATATGTATAAAGATTTAGATCCTATGGATAAAGCTTCAACAGTTGAGCCATTGCCAATCCGAAATTTAACATCTCATGTCTGCAAGCTGCTACTACTTGCTAGTTCCTGCATATCCAAAGTAATGTGAGAACTAGCACCGGTATCTAAAACCCAAGCTGTAGATGAACTATGAGTATCATTAGAATCTAAATAACAAGAAACAGACATACCTTCTGAAGGTCTATTCTTCTTCTCATTTAGAGAAGCAAGATACTCTGGGCAGTTTCTCTTCCAATGCCCATCCTTCTGGTAGTGGAAACACTTTCCCTTGCCTTTGTCAGCTTCGGTCTTGCCCTTCTGTTTAGCTATCTTCTTTGAAGGTCTAGGAACTTGAGGTTTCTTTTTCTTATTGCCCTTCTTCTTTTTGGACTTTCCAGCAAAAGAAGAAGATGCAACCAAAGCTATCTCTTTTCCTTTATTGCCAGGCATATTCTTTTGGGCAATAACCAGCATGTTAAGTAACCCAGCCAGAGTGCACTCTTGCTTGGTCATATGGAAATTTGTCACAAAATTCCCAAATGACTCTGGTAAGGACTGAAGGATCAAATTCGTCTGCAGTTGGAAATCCATGTGAAAATCAAGATTTTCCATTTGCTCAATAAGCCAAATCAACTTGTGGACATGATCTGCGACATTCTGTCCCTTTGACATCCTCATGCAAAATAGCTGTCTAGATATCTCATATCTAGCATTCCTGCTATGCTCACCATACAACTCTTGCAGGTGAAGGAGGATCTTGAAGGAACGGAAGCGTGAAAAACACAAGTTTATACCATTGAATTCAAAAATTTTCACCTAGGGTCACATGCATCATGCAAGATTTGTTTTTATCTATTTGATTTCAATGATAAACAACATATTAAAACTCTTTTAATATGTTTCTGGATCTGTATTTGCCATTTAAGATTTTTTAAATTAATCAGATTAATTTTAGAACCCTATATTAAATCAAGAACGATTACACTAACCTCTTGATGCACTGCAGCGTTTCTGTGCCTTTAAGATTCATCTTCAGGACACCAGATGTTGTCCTTCTAGCTTGTCCACACCAAGAACACCTATGGTAGCCCTTGAACAGCTTCTAAAGCTTTGTCTATTAATTAGAAATTCAAGTTCTGCTTTTAAGAGATTAGAGATGTAAACAGGACACTATAAACAATTTCTAGTGTTCTTAATTCAAGAGATTGATGGCTAATCTCTTCGAATTGATGAGAGATGAAGAAGAATAGATGGAGAGCCTCAAAATGGTGTGACAAAGGAGGAGTGACTACTGGTTGTATTTTTCTTTTTCATAACAACACTTATGCAGCTAGGTTAACACATTAAACCCTTGCCACATGTCACCCTTTGATTAGCTCTAGGTTTAAGTGACCCAATCACATTGTGCCAAGTGTCAAACCTATATTTAATCTTGATTTTAATCATCTTACATGATTAAAAAAAAAACATTTGGCAAGCTTATGTGTAATCCCATGTGTCACCATCTCATGGTGCCACGTGTCATACTGTGAAATGACCAAAATGCCCCTGTGTCTTAATTTTGAGTTCTCAACCCAAAATAATTTTTTTTCTTCTAATTAATTTATATTAAATATAAATTAATTAATTAATCTCTATTAATTAATTTCTCATTAATTAAATTCATATTTAAATACTTTAAATATAAATTTAACTTATACTATACATCCAACAATCTAGATTTGGTTTCAAGTCATGCTAGGGACTTTGCAATCTAATTGCAAACCAAACCTATTTAATTAATCAATTAAACTCTTTAATTAATTAATTAAATCATATTTAAATAGGTGATAACTTGTGTATGTGTGTCTTACTAGGCTCATCACTAATTGGTAATGAGACATGATATCAACTCTTAATATCATCAGAACTCTTTCTTACCATAAATGATTTCTCTAAATCATTTTATGCAGCTCATAGACCATGGTTAACACCTAGCATAGCATGCCATGGACACCTAACTAATAATAAGGTTTACCTTAAATGAACTTATAATTATATGTTACCATGCATTAGAATCTCTCTATTAGAAAATTCCAACTCAAGCTGGAGTCATAGTTTATGTCAAACCCCATTTGCTACGAATATTATGTTCTCTTTTAATTCTAGTTCTTGATTAAAAAGATTTTCTCATCAGAAACTCTTTTATAAATAAATCTATCTGTCCTGGCCAGGAACTTGAAACATCAAGAACAATTAAATGAACATAGGATTTTATCTCTATTTACTTAGAGGAACAGATTCCATCTTGATCAACACCTACCTCCATATAGTAGGAGCGAACACATGCCCATATACCCAAACACAGTACAAGTATGAAAGCAGTATCAAACTCAAACTACCTATATACAAGATAATTGTGTTATCTCAGGTCTAAAGATTATATGCATTGATATGATTTATGACAAAACATTGACAAAAGTAAACTCTATGTGCTTGTCATAAGTGTCACTAGTTCAGCCTACTTATCATGTATAAGTGCCTATCATGTTTGTTATATGGCATGAGACTCACCATTCCATCCTATTTATATCTCATATAAATAACTTGGGAACAAATATGAATACAATCTTTCTGGATAAGTCATGTCCTTATTATGAAGTATCATCGATTGTGAACCTATTTATGATACTTTGTGCTAGAAATATTGTGACTCATATTCTTAACAACTTAAGAATAATATTTCTAACAAAATATCAATGGACCTTTTCTATTACACATAAATATATTATGTAAATGGAAAAGTCGAAATGGCTTTTATTAATAAAATATGTACAAGATACATACTAAATGATATGCTCTAGGGCATACTACTAACAATCTCCCACTAGCACTAGAGCCATTCATTACAATATATTAGACCTATCTTCTCAAGATGTCGGTCTAGCTGAGTCTGTGACATAGGCTTAGTGAATTGATCAGCTGGATTTTCAGCTGATGCTATTTTCTGCATGGCTATATCGCCTCGCCCAACTATTTCTCTGATAATGTGGTAGCGCCTTTCTATGTATTTGGATTTTTTGTGAGACCTTAGTTCCTTAGCCTGTATGACTACTCCACTGTTGTCACAGTGTAGTGGAACTGCTGACTCAATGGAAGGAACTACTGTAAGTTCTGTCACGAACTTCTTTATCCAAATAGCTTCCTTTATAGCATCTGATGCAGCAATATACTCAGCCTCTGTAGTGGAATCTGCAGTCATGCTCTGTTTGAAACTCTTCCAACTGACTGCACCTCCATTACAAATGAACACATATCCAGCAGTAGACTTTCTATCATCGATATCTGATTGGAAATCAGAATCAGTATAACCATCCAATTGCAAGTCTCCACCTCCATATATTAAGAATAAATCCTTAGTTCTTCTCAAGTACTTAAGGATATTCTTGACAGCTATCCAGTGTTCCAAACCTGGATTGGATTGATACCTGCTAGTCAAACTAACAGCATATGCGATATCCGGCCTAGTACACAACATTGCATACATTAAACTTCCAATAGCCAAAGCATATGGAATCTTGGCCATCTTATCTCTTTCTTCAGGTGTCTTTGGAGACATCTCTTTAGAAAGGTGGATACCATGTCTCACTGGTAATAATCCTCTCTTGGAATCAAGCATGTTAAACCTCTTTAACACCTTTTCCAAGTATAGACTTTGGGATAAACCAATTATTCTTTTTGCTTTATCTCTATAGATGCAAATCCCAAGAATATAGGTTGCCTTCGCTAAGTCTTTCATGGAGAATTTATTTGACAACCATACCTTTATAGTTGTCAACATACCTGTGTCATTACCCATCAACAGTATGTCATCCACATACAAGACAAGGAAAGTGATAGCACTATCACTAACCTTCTTATATACACATGGCTCATCCTCATTTTTGATAAAACCAAAGGATTTAATGGCTTCATCAAAATGGATGTTCCAACTACTCGAAGCTTGTTTCAACCCATAAATGGATCGCTTTAGCTTGCATACCTTGGAACCATCTTGGGATTCAAAACCCTTAGGTTGTTCCATGAAATTGTTTTCTCCAATGTATCCATCGAGAAAAGCTGTTTTGACATCCATCTACCAAATCTCATAATCATAGTATGCAGCTATTGCTAATAAAATCCTAATTGATTTAAGCATGGCAAAAGGCGAGAAAGTCTCCTCATAGTCGATTCCTCACCTTTAGCGAAACCCTTTTGCTACTAGCCTTGCCTTGTAGGTCTCTACCTTTCCATCAGAACCAATTTTCTTCTTGAAAACCCATTTGTTCCCTATAGGTACAATACCTTCAGGTGGGTCAACAAGATCCCAAACTTGATTCTTATACATGGAATCAATCTCGGATTTCATAGCATCAATCCATTTTGAAGAGTCTATATCTGATACAGCTTCTTCATAGGTAAATGGATCATCTCCATGATCTACTTCTTCATGAGTAGACAACTCTTGTTCTTCTTCATGAAGGAAACCATATCTCACTGGTGGGTGAGATAACCTGGTTGTTCTACGAGGAACAGCTGTAGATGTTTCATCAACGGGTATAGGTTGACTCGATGGATCTATATCCATCTAATCTGTTGGTTGGTCAGAATTCTCCAATTCTAACTCTATTTGCCTTCCTTTGACTCCTTCTTGAACAAACTATTGTTCAAGAAATGTGGCATCTCTACTTATCACAACCTTTTGTGAAGTAGGCAAATAAAAATAATATCCAAAACTATCTTTTGGATATCCAACAAATTGACCCTTTTCTGATATGGTCTCCAATTTATCAGTGTTCAGCTTTTTGATATAAGTTGGACAACCCCAAATCTTAACATGCTTAAGACTTGGTTTTCTTCCATACCATATCTCATAAGGTGTGGAAGAAACTGATTTTGATGGAATCCTATTCAGAATATACAAAGCTGATTCTAATGCAAATCCCCAAAAGGAGATTGGCATATAGTATAGCTTATCATACTACGTACCATATCCAATAGGGTACAATTTCTCCTTTCAGATACACCATTCAGCTGTGGCGTTCCTGGAGGAGTCAGCTGGGAAACAATGCCGTGTTCTCTCAAGTATTCATCAAATTCAGTACTCAAATATTCACCTCCACGATCTGATCGAAGAGCTTTAATACTCTTTCCTGTTTGATTTTCTACTTCAGATTTAAATTCTTTGAACTTTTCAAAGGATTCATGTTTGTATTTTATCAAATACAAATACCCAAACCTTGATTTATCATCAGTAAAGATAATAAAATAATGAAAGCCCCCTCTAGCCATTTCTTTAAATGGACCACATACATCACTATGTATTAGCACCAAAATATTTTTAGCTCTTAGCCCTTGTCCAACAAAGGGTGATCCAGTCATTTTACGCTGAAGGCAAGATTCACAAGTTGGAGTAGGCTTAGAGCCCAATGAGGATAGAATCCCCATTTTCTCCAGTTTTGCAATCCTATCTTCTGCAACATGACATAACCTTAAGTGCCAAATATATTTTGAACTTGAGTTGGTTTTCACCATGGCATTGCATTCTTTTAGATTACTTGCATTCAATTTTTGTTTGTCATTATTATCCAAATAATAAAGACCATCATTCATATAACCCGAACCAACATATTTATTTCCAAAATAAATATTGCAAACATCATCTGTGAACTGAAATTCATAACCATTTCTAGTCAAACTAGATATAGAAATGATGTTCTTAAAAGCATCAGGTACATATAAAATATTATCCGATCACAAAACATGTCCAAACATGTAAAAAGATTTAGATCCTATGGCTAAAGCTTCAACAGTTGAGCCATTACCAATCCGGACTCTAACATCTTGAGAACGCAAGCTGCTACTATTTGCTAGTTCCTGCATATCATTACAAATGTGAGAACTGGCACCAGTATCTAAAACCCAAGCTGTAGATGAACTATGAGTATCATTAGAATCTAAATAACAAGATATGACATACCTTCCGAAGGTGTATCCTTCTTGTCCTTCAGAGAAGCAAGATACTTTGGGCAGTTCTTTTTCTAGTGCCCATCCTTTTGACAGTGGAAACACTTTCCTTTGCCTCCATCAGCTTTAGTCTTCCTTTTCTGTTTAGCTATTTTCTTGGAAGGACCAGGAATCTGAGGTTTCTTTTTCTTATTGCCCTTCTTCTTGTTGGACTTTCCATTAGAAGAAAAAGCAATCAAAACTACCTCTTTTCCTTTATTGCCCGGCATATTCTTTTGGGCAATAACCAGAATGTTGAGTAAACCAGCTAAGGTGCATTCCTGTTGAGTCATATGAAAATTTGTCACAAAATTCCCAAAAGACTCAGGAAGGGACTAAAGGATCAAATCCGTCTGTAGTTGGAAATCCATGTTGAAGTCAAGATGTTCCAACTGCTCAATCAGCCGAATCATCTTGTGGACATGATCCCCAACATTCTGTCCCTCAGACATCCTCATACGGAATAACTGTCTAGATATCTCATACCTAGCATTCCTGCTGTGCTCACCATACAACTCTTGTAGGTGAAGGAGGATCTCATTCGCACTCAACATGTTCTCATGCTGCTTCTGTAACTCATTACTCATGGAAGCAAGCATGTAACACTTAGTTCTCATATCATGCTCCTTCCACTTGTCCAAAGTTTCATGTTCCTCTTGTGTGGCCTCTGGAGGTAAGGGACCAGGAACATTTGAATCTAGAATATATCCTATATGTTCAAGGTTCAGGACAAGTTTCAAATTTCTTAGCCAATCAGACAGATTAGGTCCTATCAACCTATTGCAATCAAGTATGCTTACAAGGATATTGGACGGTGGTGGTTGTTCTGTGCTCATTTTTATCAGAAAATTAACTGTAGAAAATAACCAGATTAATTAGTAAATGTATCATGTAATTAACCAAAATGATTATGATCTTTTAATCAAATTGGTCCTCCTACTAACTTAGCGAATCCTACACTTCCAAAGTAGAAAACGAAAATCCTAGTTGGATGGAATTCTAGTGGGTGATTGAATTCTTATAATTCTATTGATCATCCTCAGGTACATCCATTATTGGAATTACAATAAACTATAAGTGAGCAACTCTTTGCCCATCACATCTCATATGAGGTTCAATCCTTTACCTAGCCCCTAATGCTCAAAATCTCAAGTACAACCATTATTGACTTATCTTGCATTAGTTAAGTTGATCCCATTGAGCCAGTAATTATGCAAATAATTTTAATGTCCTCAGGTACATCTAATATTGGCCACCAAACTATTTACATATTTACAACATCTCATGCTTAACAATTATTGTTAAGAAAATCTCTTAAATTAATTGCATCTTATGCAACTATTTAAAATTTCTTAAAATAATTGACCCAATGGAGGGCCTATGTTATAATTACTTTAATTATAGCATTTCCAACTTAATCATTTGTTTGCAAGATTTTATGATCATCCTAATTACTATTTAGGTCTCACTTTGCACATTATGCATTTAGCATGCATATATCATATAATTGCATACATTCCCATACATCTCATGCATTCATGGATAAGCAGTAAATATGGTATGATCACGGACTTTCTAAGGGATTCAATTCAGAGCCACCAAGAATTGAATCAGGGCATTCCTAGGTGCATTTCATTTATTCATTTTATAAGAGTTGCTGAAGGAGTACATAATTAACACTTAATCTTGAATTCCTCCCACTGGTCCCACCAATGCTCTTGACCTCCTTGAACTTCTTGCAATCCAATATTACATAGTAATCCTTGGCATACCAAGGCAAATTTAGAAGAACTTAAATAAATGAAATTACAACCCAAAAATTATTACAAACTTAATAATACATGCCCAAAATAAATTAAAATAAATTAGTTAATTTACAATCCCAAAGAAACATAAAAGAAATAAATCCAATCACATTGGTCTTTTATAGTCCATGATCATCCATCATGCATATCACTATTTAACAATTAAATAAAATATACATACTTAAATTAAATTGAATATCTTATATTCAACTTAAAAATACAGATTTGAATATGATTCAAATAAATTTAAAAATTCAGATTTGAATCTCATTCAAACAAATTTAAAAATTCAGATTTGAATCACATTCAAACAACCTTAAAAATTCAGATTTGAATCACATTCAAACATTTTTTAAAAAATCAGATTTGAATCACATTCAAACATTTTTTAAAAAATCAGATCTGAATATTATTCAATCAACTTTAAAAAATCAGATTTAAATATGATTCAAACAACTTTAAAAATTCAGATTTGAATCACATTCAAACAACTTTTAAAGTTCAGATTTGAATCACATTCAAACAATTTTTTAAAATTCTGATTTGAATCATAATTTAATTGTGTGATTAAAACTACTAATTAAACACTTTAATTAGTCAAAGAATAGGCCTTAGATCATACAACAATTGTAGAATTAAAAGCCAAACCTTGAACCACCCATGGAAGCCAAACCATGCGCACCATTGATGGTGTTTTTTAAGCATGCCGCCAAACCTCCATTGCAACCAGAAATGGATAAATCATCTCATGATCATAACACAATTAAATCATATAATCAACAATCTAAATGGCAAATATAGTGGCTCTGATACCAATTGAAGGAACGGAAGCATGAAAAACACAAGTTTATACCATTGAATTCAAAAATTTTCACCTAGGGTCACATGCATCATGCAAGATTGATTTTTATCTATTTGATTTCAATGATAAAAAACATATTAAAACTCTTGTAATATGTTTTTGGATCTGTATTTGCCATTTAAGATTTTTTAAATTAATCAGATTAATTTTAGAACCCTAGATTAAATCAAGAATAATTACACTAACCTCATGCATTGCAGCGTTTTTGTGCCTTTGAGATTCATCTTCAGGACACCAGATGTTGTCCCGCTAGCTTGTCCACACCAAGAACACTTATGGCAGCCCTGGAACAGCTTCTAAAGCTTTTTCTATTAATTAGAAATTTAAGTTATGCCTTTTAAAAGATTAGAGATGTAAACAGGACACTAGAAATAATTTCTAGTGTTCTTAATTCAAGAGATTGATGGCTAATCTCTTTGAACTGATGAGAGATGAAGAAGAATAGATGGAGAGCCTCAAAATGGCATGACAAAGGAGGAGTGGCTGCTGGTTGTATTTTTCTTTTTCATAACAACACTTATATAGCTAGGTTAACACATTAAACCCTTGCCACATGTCACCCTTTGATTAGCTCTAGGTTTAAGTGACCCAATCACAATGTGCCAAGTGTCAAACCTATATTTAATCTTGATTTTAATCATCTTACGTGATTAAAAAAAAATTGGCAAGCTTATGTGTAATCCCATGTGTCACCATCTCATGGTGCCACGTGTCATACTCTGAAATGACCAAAATGCCCTGTATCTTAATTTTGAGTTCTCAACCCAAAATAATAATTTTTTTCTTCTAATCAATTTATATCAAATATCAATTAATTAATTAATCTCTATTAATTAATTTTTCATTAATTAAATTCATATTTAAATACTTTAAATATAAATTTAACTTATACAATACATCCAACAATCTAGATTTGGTTTCAAGTCATGCTAGGGACTTTGCAATCTAATTGCAAACCAAACATATTTAATTAATCAATTAAACTCTTTAATTAATTAATTAAATCATAATTAAATAGGTGATAACTTGTGTATGTGTGTGACTTACTAGGCTCATCACTAATTGGCAATGAGACATGATATCAACTCTTAATATCATCAGAACTCTTTCTTACCATAAATGATTTCTCTAAATCATTTTATGCAACTCATAGACCATGGTTAACACCTAGCATAGCATGCCATGGACACCCAATTAGTAATAAGGTTTACCTTAAATGAACCTATAATTATATGTTACCATGCATTAGAATCTCTCTGTTACAAAATCCCAACTCAAGCTGGAGTCATGGTTTATGTCAAACCCCACTTGCTATGAATATTATGTTCTCTTTTAATTCCAGTTCTTGATTAAAAAGATTTTGTCATCAGAAACTCTTTTATGAATAAATCTATCTGTTCTGGCCAGGAACTTGAAACATCAAGAACAATTAAATGAACATAGGATTTTATCTCTATTTACTTAGAGGAACAGATTCCATCTTAATCAACACCTACCTCCATATATAACTAGTAGGAGCCAACACATGCCCATACATCCATACACAGTACAAGTATGAAAGCAGTATCAAACTCAAACTACCTATATACAAGATAACTGTGCTATCTCAGGTTTAAATATTATATGCACTAATATGATTTATGACAAAACATTGACAAGAGTAAACTTCATGTGCTTGTCTTAAGTGTCACTGGTTCGGCCTACTTATCATGTATAAGTGCCTATCATGTTTGTTATATGGCATGAGACTCACCATTCCATCTTATTTATGTCTCATATAAATAACTTGGGAACAAACATGAATACAATCTTTCTGGATAAGTCATGTCCTTATTATGAAGTATCCTCGATTGTGAACCCATTTATGATACTTTGTGCTAGAAATATTGTCACTCATATTCTTAACAACTTAAGAATAATATTTCTAACAAAATATCAATGGACCTTTTCTATTACACATAAATATATTATGTAAACGGAAAAGTGGAAATGCCTTTTATTAATAAAATATGTATAAGATACATACTAAATGATATGCTCTAGGGCATACTACTAGCAGATCTCATTTGCACTTTGCATGTTTTCATGTTTCTTCTGAAGGAACGGAAGCGTGAAAAACACAAGTTTATACCATTGAATTCAAAAATTTTCACCTAGGGTCACATGCATCATGCAAGATTTATTTTTATCTATTTGATTTCAATGATAAACAACATATTAAAACTCTTTTAATATGTTTTTGGATCTATATTTTCCATTTAAGATTTTAAAATTAATCAGATTAATTTTAGAACCCTAGATTAAATCAAGAACGATTACACTAACCTCTTGATGCACTGCAGCGTGTCTGCGCCTTTGAGATTCTTCTTCAGGACACCAGATGTTGTCCCTCCAGCTTGTCCACACCAAGAACACCTATGGCAGCCCTTGAACAGCTTCTAAAGCCTTTTCTATTAATTAGAAATTCAAGTTCTACCTTTTAAGAGATTAGAGATGTAAACAGGACACTAGAAACAATTTCTAGCGTTCTTAATTCAAGAGATTGATGGCTAATCTCTTTGAATTGATGAGAGATGAAGAAGAATAGATGAAAACCCTCAAAGTGGCGTGACAAAGGAGAGGAGTGGCTGCTGGTTATTTTTTCTTTTCATAACCACACTTAAATAGCTAGGTTAACACATTAAACCCTTGCCACATGTCACCTTTTGATTAGCTCTAGGTTTAAGTGACCCAATCACATTGTGCCAAGTGTCAAACCTATATTTAATCTTGATTTTAATCATCTTACATGATTAAAAAAAAAAACATTTGGCAAGCTTATGTGTAATCCCATGTGTCACCATCTCATGTTGCCACGTGTCACACTGCAAAATGACCAAAATGCCCCTGTGTCTTAATTTTGAGTTCTCAACCCAAAACAATTATTTTTCTTCTTCTAATTAATTTATATCAAATATAAATTAATTAATTAATCTCTATTAATTAATTTCTCATTAATTAAATTCATATTTAAACACTTTAAATATAAATTTAACTTATATTATACATCCAATAATCTAGATTTGGTTTCAAGTCATGCTAGGGACTTTGCAAACTAATTGCAAACCAAACCTATTTAATTAATCAATTAAACTCTTTAATTAATTAATTAAATCATATTTAAATAGGTGATAACTTGTGTATGTGTGTGACTTACTAGGCTCATCACTAATTGGCAATGAGACATGATATCAACTCTTAATATCATCAGAACTCTTTCTTACCATAAATGATTTCTCTAAATCATTTTATGAACCTCATAGACCATGGTTAAGACCTAGCATAGCATGCCATGGCCACCTAATTAGTAATAAGATTTACCTTAAATGAACCTATAATCATATGTTACCATGCACTAGAATCTCTCTGTTACAAAATCCCAACTCAAGCTGGAGTCATGGTTTATGTCAAACTCCATTTGCTATGAATATTATGTTCTCTTTTAATTCCAGTTCTTGATTAAAAAGATTTTCTCATCAGAAACTCTTTTCTGAATAAATCTATCTGTCTGGCAGAACTTGAAACATCAAGAACAATTAAATGAACATAGGATTTTATCTCTATTTACTTGGAGGAACAGATTCCATCTTGATCAACACCTACCTCCATATATAACTAGTAGGAGCCAACACATGCCCATATACCCATACATAGTACAAATATGAAAGCAGTATCAAACTGAAACTACCTATATACAAGATAACTGTGCTATCTCAGGTCTAAAGATTATATACACTGATATGATTTATAACAAAACATTGACAAGAGTAAACTCCATGTGCTTGTCATAAGTGTCACTGGTTCGGCCTACTTATCATTTATAAGTGCCTATCATGTTTGTTATATGGCATGAGACTCACCATTCCATCTTATTTATATCTCATATAAATAACTTGGGAACAAACATGAATACAATCTTTCTGGATAAGTCATGTCCTTATTATGAAGTATCCTCGATTGTGATCCTATTTATGATACTTTGTGCTAGAAATATTGTCACTCATATTCTTAACAACTTAAGAATAATATTTCTAACAAAATATCAATGGACCTTTTCTATTACATATAAATATATTATGTAAACGGAAAAGTGGAAATGCCTTTTTCAATTAATAAAAATATGTACAAGATACATACTAGATGATATGCTCTAGGGCATACTTCTAACAATCTCCCACTAGCACTAGAGCCATTCATTACAATATCTTAGACCCATCTTCTCAAGATGTCAGTCTAACTGAGTCTGTGACATAGGCTTAGTGAATGGATCAGCTGGATTTTCTGCATGGCTACATCGCTTCGCCCAACTATATCTCTGATAATGAGGTAGTGCCTTTCTATGTGTTTGGATTTTGGTTGAGACCTTAGTTCCTTAGCCTGTATGACTGTTCCATTATTGTCACAGTGTAGTGTAACTGCTGACTCAATGGAAGGAACTACTGTAAGTTCTGTCACGAACTTCTTTATCCAAACAGCTTCCTTTGCAGCATCTGATGCAGCAATATACTCACCCTCTGTAGTGGAATCTGCAGTCATGCTCTGTTTGGAACTCTTCCAAATGACTGCATCTCCATTACAAATGAACACATATCCAGAGGTAGACTTTCTATCATCGATATCTGATTGGAAATCAGAATCAGTATAACCATCCAATTGCAAGTCTCCACCTCCATAAATCAAGAATAAATCCTTAGTTCTTCTCAAGTACTTAAGAATATTCTCGACAGCTATCCAGTGTTCCAAGCCTGGATTGGATTGATACCTGCTAGTCAAACAAACAGCATATGCGATATCTGGCCTAGTACACAACATTGCATACATTAAACTTCCAATAGCCAAAGCATGTGGAATCCTGGCCATCTTATCTCTTTCTTCAGGTGTCTTTGGAGACATCTCTTTAGAAAGATGGATACCATGTCTCACTGGTAACAATCCTCTCTTGGAATCAAGCATGTTAAACCTCTTTAACACCTTTTCAAAGTATAGACTTTGGGATAAACCAATTAATCTTTTCGCTCTATCTCTATAGATGCGAATCCCAAGAATATATAGGTTGCCTCCCCTAAGTCTTTCATGGAGAATGTATTTGACAACCATACCTTTATAGTCGTCAACATACCTGTGTCATTACCCATCAACAGTATGTCATCCACATATAAGACAAGGAAAGTGATAGCACTGTCACTAACCTTCTTATATACACATGGCTCATCCTCATTTTTGATAAAACCAAAGGATTTAATGGCTTCATCAAAACGGATGTTCCAACTCCTCGAAGCTTGTTTCAACCCATAAATGGATCGCTTTAGCTTGCATACCTTGGAACCATGTTGGGATTCAAATCCCCTAAGTTTTTCCATGAAAATGTTTTCTTCAATGTATCCATTGAGAAAAGCTGTTTTGACATCCATCTGCCAAATCTCATAATCATAGTATGCAACTATTGCTAGTAAAATCCTAATTGATTTAAGCATGGCAACAGGCGAGAAAGTCTCCTCATAGTCAATTCCTTGCCTTTGGCGAAACGCTTTCGCTACTAGCCTTGCCTTATAGGTCTCTACCTTTCCATCAGAACCAATTTTCTTCTTGAAAACCCATTTGTTCCCTATAGGTACAATACCTTCAGGTGGGTCAACAAGATCCCAAACTTGATTCTTATACATGGAATCAATCTCGAATTTCATAGCATCAATCCATTTTGAAGAGTCTATATCTGATATAGCTTCTTCATAGGTAAGTGGATCATCTCCATGATCTACTTCTTCATGAGCAGACAACTCTTGTTCTTCTTTATGAAGAAAACCATATCTCACTGGTGGGTGAGATACCCTGGTTGTTCTACGAGGAACAGCTGTAGATGTTTCATCAACGGGTATTGGTTGACTAGATGGATCTATATCCATCTGATCTATTGGTTGGCCAGAATTCTCCAATTCTAACTCTATTTGCCTTCCTTTGCCTCCTTCTTGAACAAACTGTTGTTCAAGAAATGTGGCATCTCTACTTATCACAACCTTTTGTGAAGTAGGCAAATAAAAATAATATCCAAAACGATCTTTTGGATATCTAACAAATCGACCTTTTTCTTATCTGGTCTCCAATTTATCAGTGTTCAGCTTTTTGATATAACCTGGACAACCCCAAATCTTAACATACTTAAGACTTGGTTTTCTTCCATGCCATATCTCATAAGGTGTGGAAGAAACTGATTTTGATGGAATCCTATTTAGAATATACAAAGCTGATTCTAATGCAAATCCCCAAAAGAAGATTGGCATATCAGTATAGCTCATCATACTACGTACCATATCCAATAGGGTACGATTTCTCCTTTCAGATACACCATTCAGCTGTGGCATTCCTAGAGGAGTCAGCTGAGAAACAATGCCATGCTCTCTCAAGTATTCATCAAATTCAGTACTCAAATATTCACCTCCAAGATCTGATCAAAGAGCTTTAATATTCTTTCCTGTTTGATTTTCTACTTTAGATTTAAATTCTTTGAACTTTTCAAAAGATTCATGTTTGTATTTCATCAAATACAAATACCCAAACCTTGATTTATCATCAGTAAAGGTAATAAAATAATGAAAACCCCCTCTAGACATTTCTTTAAATGGACCACATACATCACTATGTATTAGCTCCAAAATATTTTCAGCTCTTAGCCCTTGTCCAACAAAGGGTGATCTAGTCATTTTGCCCTGAAGGCAAGATTCGCAAGTTGGAGTAGGCTCAGAACCCAATGAGGATATAATTCCCATTTTCTCCAATTTTGCAATCCTATCTTCTGCAACATGACATAACCTTAAGTGCCAAATATATTTTGAACTTGAGTTGGTTTTCACCATGGCATTGTATTCATTTAGATTGCTATACTCTGGCCAGTGGAAATACTTTCTTACTAGCAATGGAAACACTTTCCTATTGGCAGTGGAAACACTTTCCTTTGCCTTTATCAGCTTTGGTCTTCCGTTTCTGTTTAGCTATTTTCTTGGAAGGACCAGGAATCTGAGGTTTCCTTTTCCTATTACCCTTCTTCTTGTTGGACTTTCCAGCAGAAGAAGATGCAACCAAAGCTACCTCTTTTCCTTTATTGCCTGGCATATTCTTTTGGGCAATAACCAGCATGTTGAGTAAACCAGCTAAGGTGCATTCCTGTTTAGTCATATGGAAATTTGTCACAAAATTCCCAAAAGACTCAGGAAGGGACTGAAGGATCAAATCCGTCTGTAGTTGGAAATCCATGTTGAAGTCAAGATGTTCCAACTGCTCAATCAGCCGGATCATCTTGAGGACATGATCCCCAACATTCTGTCCCTCAGACATCCTCATACAGAATAGCTGTCTAGATATCTCATACCTAGCATTCCTGCTGTGCTCACCATACAACTCTTGTAGGTGAAGGAGGATCTCACTCGCACTCTGCATGTTCTCATGTTTGTAACACCCCTAAGTTCGGTAGTGCGTTCTACTGTTCCTGTGACCAGTGTTGTCCGGACAGCTAGGATGCCTAGAACTGCGCTTTGATATGAGTGAGGAGACATAAAATAATGAAATGCAAGAAGAAAAACAAAGGAAAAATAATAGCAAAAAAATGTAACCAAGTTAAGCGAGCCGAGAACCCTAGCGATGGGTGACCGCACCGGGAAGTCACGGCGTGGACCGTTGACTAGCCCTGGACCGCGGGGAACCCTGGAAAATATTTTTAGGACTTAAATAAACGTCTATTGAAGTATAAATATCATTAGAAATATCAAAGAAAAATTAAATAATTAGTACAAAGAAAAGTGAGAAATCGAAAAATGAACAAAACCCGGTGTTACAGAAAAATCGGGAATGCAACCCGAACAGGGGTATTGTGGTCATTACCATCCCGAATTGTCTTTTGACTTAAATGTCCATTAAAAATAAATGATATTAATGTTTGAAAATGCCATGAAAAATGAAATTTTATGTGTTGTATAAATAAGAAAAATTGTGGGGTATAATGTTGAATAATTAAAAGTTTAATATTAACTTAATGTTTTAATTGTGTTAGTGGACCACTAAACATTATATTAAGTATTAAAAACCAGGTTCCTTCCACTATATCTCCGCATTCATCTTCTTCTTCAATTAAACTTCATTTAGCCGAATGAAAATCTCTCCCAAAGTTCATCCATGGCCGCCCCATTTGCATGCTCCATGCTCCCATGATCAAGCAACAATTTCTTGTAAGAGTCTTCATCAAAGTTGGTTTATACAACTTGGGCAGCCATTTGAGAGTAAAAAGGGAGAGGTTTGAAGAAGTTTTAGTAAGCTTCAAAGATAGGTAAGTGCTTATTTTCCATTTTTGCTTCATTAAAACTTGTGAGGATGTTATGGGTACTTGAATTGTGGAAAGAATTTTGAGGTTTGATGTTGAATGGGAATGTGTAATTTTGGCAACCATTGAAATACCTTGAAGGCAGGTTATTTGTGCTTGTAAATGGTGAATGAAATGATTGATTAAATGTATATTGTGTAGGAAATTGTTTGGGTGATGTATACTTAGTGTATGTAAATGTAAAATGAGATTTAAAGCTTGGAAAGTAATGGAATGTAAGTGTACCATTGTGGCAGTTTGCTAACTCTTGAAGAATGCTGGAATTCATGCTTGGTTTATGGAATAATGATGTTAAAATGTGTTGGTTGTTATGGCAGTTTGAATGTATGTATAGTGGTGTGAAGGTTGGACATGTGAATGAGCTTGGTTATGGAGTTAAATTATTGTAAATTGAGTTGGGCAAATTCTGCACTTGTTGGTGCACATTGAATGTAATAGTAAGCTGCCAAAATGACCTATAATGTGTTGTGAATTATGTTTAGGTCATGGTACAACCAGAATTGGCTTGAATGTTAAGTTGGTGAGTGTTAAAAGTGATGCTTGATGTGTATGCAAGAATTTCAATAAGGCAGTCTGAGTTTTAGGCCTATAACTTTAAGTGTGTGGCTCCAATTGGTATGAGACCAATTGGAGGTGAAACTAGGCACAAAATGTGCCAACTTTCATGAAGGAATCTTGCCAAAATTCTGTTTGCAAAGTAGCTTGAAAAATGACCAAATCCGGATTAAGTACAATTGAGGCCTGAAAATTGACCATTTGGGCAGCAGTTAGTGTTTAGGCCATAACTCACTCAAAACAGGTCCAATTGACCTGAAATTTTAACCATGAATAGTTAAGACCCATATATAAAAGTCTTATGAAGACACCAAAGCCCAGAAATGACCATAAGCAAGTCAAACATCTTGCACAAGTTCAGGTCCAAAAACTGGCCTAACCTAAAATGACCTGAAGTGACCAATTTTAGTGCAATTTGACCAGCAATAGTAAAATGACCATAACTTGGTATACATAACTCAGAATGACCTGAAATTTTGCCCCGCGTTCCATAAGACATAGATCTACAAGTTTGTACTTTTGACTGAAACCCGAAAACCGAGGGAACTAGGTCGTCCGGCTAGGTCAAACTAGTATCCCGGAATCCAGCAAATTGCAAGAAAATGCAGTATACACGGAAATGAACTTGGTAACATGTACCAACCCTAAAATACTACCGAATGTGACATATTAGTAACACTAAATCCTAATTTACCTAGAATGCATCGAGGGTCGATATATTAGGTTGATTAAGCAAATAATAGCTTTCAGTGAATTACTTATCAAGCATTATCGATAGAGATAGTTTAATTTAGTACTGAAACACTTCAAATTGTGTTTCTCAGTTAGCAAAGACTCAGGGAAAGGGAAGGAAACACTGAGTCAGAGCCAAGAGGCATATATCAGAGGTTTGTGCACAATGACTATTTCTTTTGAATTTTTCAATTGAAATGAATTATGACTATTGTACATTATTGTTTTAAATTATGTTTGTGCACAATAATTAATTCTTTTGAATTTTTCAATTAGAATAAATTATGATTATTTGTATTGTTTTAAATTGTGTCTGTGCATAATAAGTATTTCTTTTGAATTTTTCAATTGAAATAAATTATGATTATTTCTATGTTATTATTTTAAATTGTGTTTGTGCACAATAAGTTTGACTTCTCATTTTCTACTTAAAAATTTAATTCAACATTATAGTTTTAAATTGTGTCTGTGCACAATACTTTTATATTCACTGCTTTTACTAGCAAATTTATTTGGAGAAATGAGTTATGAATAATTTTTTATTGCTTTGGTTTTGGGAATATTATTTGGAAATTATTGTGTTGCCAACTTTGCAAATGGAAATTTTGAGATAAAATGTGATTTATGGTTTGTATGAAATATTATGATTTGAAATTGTTTTGATACACAGTTGGCATGACACTGTTACTATGTTCCTCCTCCATTTATGGGGTGAGTGTGATATATTCCTCTCTCTTTGACCTATCAGTCTGGGGTAAGTGTGATTATGTTCCTCCGTCTTTGACTTGCCAGTCTGAGGTGAGTGTGGATGAGTACTCATTATATAGCTAGCTTCCTCCCTCATTCATTTCGATTATTGGGGTGCGTGTGTCTTGTCGTGGTGTACAACACAGCATGTGCGGAAAAACTGTGTCATAGCCTAAATTGTGTTATTGATTGGCAACATTGTATTATTCAGTTATTTGATCGAATTCTGTTATTGATTTGCAAAATGATATTATTCAGTTATTTGATCGAATTCTGTTATTGATTTGCAAAAAGGTATTATTCAGTTATTTGATCGAATTGTGTTATTGATTTGCAAAACGGTATTATTCAGTTATTTGATCAAATTGTGTTATTGATTTGCAAAACGGTATTATTTAATTACTTGATCAAACTTGTGTTAGATGAATTTTGTAAATTGTGAATCATTTGATTTGTGAACTGCCAATAAAAGATTTATATATCACATTTCAAATTGTTATTGTGCACCACTGAGTAAATTTTACTCAGCGATAGCTTTTCATTGCTGTCGCAGGTAAACAGACTGACAGGGCAGCAGACTAGGCTGCTAGTACTACATTGAGAGATCATCGGGTATATTGAGTATACCACATTTTGCATTTTTTACTGTAATGTATGTTCACTGTATGTATATATTGTTCTAGATTTTGAGCAGTTGTAAAATAAAATTGTACATTAAAGTTGTAAAATAAATTATGAGTTATTTTGACTTGTAAAAATTGTATTATATTTCTTGTATCTCAGTCTTTGAAAAATTACTATGGATTTGAGTTGAGAAATATGTTGTGTTGAGAAACATGTTGGAGTTGAGATTTGGAAATATATATTGAAGTGCTTTTTACAGGTTTTTTTGAAGAACTGTTTTATCCAAAATATAGATGGCACTCTGCCAAAATTTTTACAGAAATTCCAAATAATTCAAATGTGTTAGTTCTATCACTTGATTCAAAAGGTTTTTAACACTGTAAATAGTGCTCACCATTGTAAAAAGAAGTAAGAAAAGTTTTAAAATCCCTTGTAGTGTATTTAATGGGTTATCGATGAAGCGGAGTTTGTAATTCATTAGGTATACTACAGGATCATGTTATGCCTTACAGAGGGGTAGGGTGTGACATGTTTTAGTGGTATCAGAGCAAAGTTTTTAAATTCTGTTTTCACATGTTATTTGAATATTCTTTCTTCATAGTACAACTGCTCAATATCATTGTTTGATACATACAGTACATTACATTATAAATATGCACTAACGGGAGGAAATCTCCTTGTATTAATTGTTTAGGAGGTCTAAGATCCTCGCATTGACTATGGAAGAGGGTGATTGTTCAGTCGATCAATCTATAGAGGCTGAGGTGCAAGGGATGCTGACCCTACATAATGTCGATGGTTCAAAGACACCCGCAATACCGATTCCTGCTCAATTCGCTCAGCAGATGGCTGCAATGTTCCAATAGATGGCTGGTAACATGCCTACTCAAGTCCCAATCTGAGACACGGTGGTACAACCACGGTCTTACGCTAAGCGAGATGACAAATTGATGAAATATGGGGCTACAGAGTTCAAGGGGACAGTAGATCCTCTAGAGGCTCAACAATGGTTAGAGAGGATGGATAGGGTATTCAAGAAACTGCATTGCACGGAGGAGCTCAGATTTGAATACTCAGTATCTTTACTACAGAGGGATGCTTATGACTGGTGGAAAACCATTCCCCACGATGCAGTAGAACTGCGATGCTAACACAGGTGACTTTCTCGGGAATTCGGACAAAAATATGTCCTCGATGCTTATGTAGATCGAAGCTGCAAGAGTTCCTAAGTCCGAAATAGGGAGTAGATCGGTGGTTGAATATGAAAGGAATTTTCACTTTGAGCCATTATGCAGTAAGTCTACTTTCTACCAGTAGGGAGAGATGTAAGAGGTTTGAAACCGGCTTGATGCCTAGTATCAGATTACAACTGGTTGGATTCAAACATAACAACTTCTCTGAACTTATTTCTCAAGCACTAGAATTAGAAAGAATTGAATCTGAAGCGGCTCTTGAGAAAAAGAAATCAGAGAAGACAGAAAAAGAGGGAAAGTCAATAGAATAGAGTTCTAGTGGTCTTACTGGAAAGAGGAAAAACTTTAGGGGAGACAACAGAGATAGTAAGAAGTCCGGTAGAGATAGATCTTTTGGACAGAAACCACCTCGATCCGATCAGCAAACTCAACAGAAACCCAGGAATGCGCTGTTAGATCAACTTTGTGAAACTTGTGGTAAACCACATAGTGGGGTATGTTATAGAGCCGTAGGAGCATGTTTTAACTGTGGAGAGACTGGCCATTTAGCTAGGGATTGTGTAAATCCAGGTCGTTCTGGATCATTTACTACACCAAAGGGATCAACCCAAGTTTCTACCCCAAAGAGTTCACCATCAGTTAGTAGAGGTAGAGGTAGAGGTAGGGGCAGTACACCTAGAAGTCAGAGTACTGTGAATCAGCCAGAACAAGGTGATGCTCCAGCTGGAGTATACGCTATACGGCAGAGAGAAGAGACTTAGACTTTTGATATTATTACTGGTACTTTCTCAAATAGTAACTAAGATATATATATGTATTGTTTGACCTGGAGTTTGCATACTTTTATGTTAGTGTTAGAACTATATATTCTATTGTTATTCCTTTACAGGGGAATAAATTTTGATGCATTAGTGATTAGTCCTTTAAGATAAGGATTGTGATAATAAGTGAAATTAGTTTTGAAAGAGTTTATTGGGTAAAAGTATTTTCTAACACACCATAAATTATAAAGCTAATTGGCGAGCATACTTAATGTAAGGCAAGAGGACGTAAAAGTAAGATGCAGTAATGGAATTGCTCTAGATGAGGGCAACGATGTCACTATTAGTAATTGTTAATGGATATTGTAATCATAATAAGTTCGGGATATTAGTGAATTCGAAAAGGATAAAAGATAGGAAAATTTGATCTATTGGGATGTATCGTAGTAACTATGCAATATTCTTGATGTTTATACTGTAAGTTGCAGATTACAGTCCTAACTTGTGATTATTGTGTAAAGCTACATACTACCCGATAGTACACCTAGATAAGAATAGTTGCCAACGGCATCTGTTTTGGTATAGTTATGCCATAACAGAATTTAATTGTTAGAAATAAGTTTGAAAATCCTACTTAGGGATCTAAAACTCAAAGGTTAGAATATCAAAAGGTTATAGTTCAGTACAAAAGGAAGTAAGTTACAGAATATTGACAGATAAAAAGAGTTATGGAAGTAGAGATTTGAACAGTTGATTCATATATAACAAAGAAATATTATGAATGTGAGGAAGACTATGGACTAGAATGGTCAAAGGACCAATGACTAGATGAATGATTCTAACATGACCTCAAGGGTCATTCAAGAAGGAACGTGAACCGAAATATTAGACAGTACAATAGTAAGAGGAGATTGGTGGTATACAAACAAATTAAACGTTGTATTAGATTGTTAAAAGTCTTATACAAATTTGAGGAAAAGAAGATTATACGATCATATAGAAAGGAGAAAATAAACGTATGACTATTGTAAGATGGCTATTAGGAAAAATTTCGTGGACGAAATTATTTTAAGGGGGGGAGTATTGTAACACCCCTAAGTTCGGTAGTGCGTTCTACTGTTCCTGTGACCAGTGTTGTCCGGACAGCTAGGATGCCTAGAACTACACTTTGATATGAGCGAGGAGACATAAAATAATGAAATACAAGAAGAAAAACAAAGGAAAAATAATAGCAAAGAAATGTAACCAAGTTAAGCGAGCCGAGAACCCTAGCGATGGGTGACCGCACCGCGAAGTCACGGCGTGGACTGTTGACTAGCCCTGGACCTCGGGGAACCCTGGAAAATATTTTTAGGACTTAAATAAACGTCTATTGAAGTACAAAAATCGTTATAAATATCAAAGAAAAATTAAATAATTAGTACAAAGAAAAGTGAGAAATCGAAAAATGAATAAAACCCGGTGTTACAGAAAAATCGGGAATGCAACCTGAACAGGGGTATTGTGGTCATTGACATCCCGAATTGTCTTTTGACTTAAATTTCCATTAAAAATAAATGATATTAATGTTTGAAAATGCCATGAAAAATGAAATTTTATGTGTTGTATAAATAAGAAAAATTATGGGGTATAATGTTGAATAATTAAAAGTTTAACATTAACTTAATGTTTTAATTCTGTTAGTGGACCACTAAACATTATATTAAGTATTAAAAACCAGGTTCGTTCCACTATATCTCTGCATTCATCTTCTTCTTCAATTAAACTTCATTTGGCCGAATGAAAATCTCTCCCAAAGTTCATCCATGGCCGCTCCATTTGCATGCTCCATGCTCCCATGATCAAGCAACAATTTCTTGCAAGAGTCTTCATCAAAGTTGGTTTATACAACTTGGGCAGCCATTTGAGAGCAAAAAGGGAGAGGTTTGAAGAAGATTTAGTAAGCTTCAAAGATAGGTAAGTGCTTATTTTCCATTTTTGCTTCATTAAAACTTGTGAGGATGTTATGGGTACTTGAATTGTGGAAAGAATTTTGAGGTTTGATGTTGAATGGGAATGTGTAATTTTGGCAGCCATTGAAATACCTTGAAGGCAGGTTATTTGTGCTTGTAAATGCTGAATTAAATAATTGATTAAATGTATATTGTGTAGGAAATTGTTTGGGTGATGTATACTTAGTGTATGTAAATGTAAAATGAGATTTAAAGCTTGGAAAGTAATGGAATGTAAGTGTACCATTGTGGCAGTTTGCTAACTCTTAAAGAATGCTGGAATTCATGCTTGGTTTATGGAATAATGATGTTAAAATGTGTTGGTTGTTATGGCAGTTTGAATGTATGTATAGTGGTGTGAAGGTTGGACATGTGAATGAGCTTGGTTATGGAGTTAAATTGTTGTAAATTGAGTTGGGCAAATTCTGCACTTGTTGGTGCACATTGAATGTAATTGTAAGCTGCCAAAATGACCTATAATGTGTTGTGAATTATGTTTAGGTCATGGTACAACCAGAATTGGCTTGAATGTTAAGTTGGTGAGTGTTGAAAGTGATGCTTGATGTGTCTGCAAGAATTTCAATAAGGCAGTCTGAGTTTTAGGCCTATAACTTTAAGTGTGTGGCTCCAATTGGTATGAGACCAATTGGAGGTGAAACTAGGCACAAAATTTGCCAACTTTCATGAAGGAAGCTTGCCAAAATGCTGTTTGCAAACTAGCTTGAAAAATGACAAAATCCGGATTAAGTGTAATTGAGGCCTGAAAATTGACCATTTGGGCAGCAGTTAGTGTTTAGGCCATAACTCACTCAAAACAGGTCCAATTGACCTGAAATTTTAACCATGAATAGTTAAGACCCATATCTACAAGTCTTATGAAGACACCAAAGCCCAGAAATGACCATAAGCAAGTCAAACATCTTGCACAAGTTCGGGTCCAAAAACTGGCCGAACCTAAAATGACCTAAAATGACCTAAAGTGACCAATTTTAGTGCAATTTGACCAGCAATAGTAAAATGACCATAACTTGGTCTACATAACTCAGAATGACCTGAAATTTTGTCCTGCGTTCCATAAGATAGAGATCTACAAGTTTGTAGTTTCGACTGAAACCCGAAAACTGAGGGAACTAGGTCGTCCGGCTAGGTCAAACTAGTATCCCGGAATCCAGCAAATTGCAAGAAAATGCAGTATACACGGAAATGAACTTGGTAACATGTACCAACCCTAAAATACTATTGAATGTGACATATTAGTAACACTAAATCCTAATTTACCCAGAACGCATCGAGGGTCGATATATTAGGTTGATTAAGCAAATAATAGCTTTCAGTGAATTACTTATCAAGCATTATCGATAGAGACAATTTAATTTAGTACTGAAACACTTCAAATTGTGTTTCTCAGTTAGCAAAGACTCAGGGAAAGGGAAGGAAACACTGAGTCAGAGCCAAGAGGCATATATCAGAGGTTGTGCACAACGGCTATTTCTTTTGAATTTTTCAATTGAAATGAATTATGACTAGTGTACATTATTGTTTTAAATTATGTTTGTGCACAATAATTAATTCTTTTGAATTTTTCAATTGGAATAAATTATGATTATTTGTATTGTTTTAAATTGTGTCTGTGCATAATAAGTATTTCTTTTGAATTTTTCAATTGAAATAAATTATGATTATTTCTATGTTATTATTTTAAATTGTGTTTGTGCACAATAAGTTTGACTTCTCATTTTCTACTTAAAAATTTAATTCAACATTATAGTTTTAAATTGTATCCGTGCACAATACTTTTATATTCACTGCTTTTACTAGCAAATTTATTTGGAGAAATGAGTTATGAATAATTTTTTATTGCTTTGGTTTTGGGAATATTATTTGGAAATTATTGTGTTGCCAACTTTGCAAATGGAAATTTTGAGATAAAATGTGATTTATGGTTTGTATGAAATATTATGATTTGAAATTGTTTTGATACACAGTTGGCATGACACTGTTACTATGTTCCTCCTCCATTTATGGGGTGAGTGTGATATATTCCTCCCTCTTTAACCTATCAGTCTGGGGTGAGTGTGATTATGTTCCTCCCTCTTTGACTTCCCAGTCTGAGGTGAGTGTGGATGAGTACTCATTATATAGCTAGCTTCCTGTAACATCCTCCCGGTAGCAATTCCGCACAGTCTACTGATCCGGTGACCAGTGTCGGTCAGGACAGCTAGAACTTCTGAAAAAAATATTTAAACTAAAGTGAGGAACCATAATTAACTCAAATATTAATAAGAAAAATATAGTAAAAATTTTAGAAATAAAATACAACCAAGTTAAACGAGCCGGTGCCCTAGCGATGGGTAACCAGAGGGAAGTTGCGGTTCTCGCAACGAGGAGCCCTAGACTCGGGGCAAAAATTATAAAATAATTTTTGGGACTCCAGAGAAGGGTCATTGAGGTTCCTATGGCATTAGAATGCCAAGAAAATATTTAGAAAAATTTTTCAATCGATACAGACAATTTGGACCCGTTAAGCCAAACGGAGGGCATTTTGGTCATTTTGCCTTCAGAGGTGATTTTTGGCCGACTTGTCCAGTTAAGTAAATAATTAATATGACATAAAATATGAAAAAACATTGCCAAAAAATTAAATTGAAAATAAGTAGAGAAGAAAAGAATAGAAAATGAGAAAAATGCCCATTTATGACATATGATGATGTCATTTTAAAAGCTTCCACCAATCCCATTTAAACAACTATTTAATTAACTAATAAAAAGAGATAAACAAGGCCAAAGGAATTAAAATACAACTGCCTTCTTCTTCAGCCAAAACGTGAGTTTTCTCCTCCATAACCCTCCATGAGAGTTTTCTTTAATTACTTCCATTTCCCATGAAATTTCACTACTAAACCCTAACCCCTTTCATTAAACCTTGACCATATCACTTGGGGAAGCTTTTGGCAGCCAAGAAGAAGAAGGAAAGTGAAGTTTTAGCTTGAAGAAATCTGCCCTACAAGAGGTTAAAGTGAGGTTAGTGCTATCCTTTCACTCTCACTCCTTTAATCCTTGTTAGAGTATCATTTTAAGTTAAGAAATTGTAAGAATTTGAAGTAAATTATATGTGTTAGGGCATCTTCAATTTTTGGAAGCCCTAAGGAAGGATGTGGTTGATTTTTTTTATGAATTTAGAATGGATAGAAATGATGTTTAAGGTATGAATATGCATGGATGTTGAATTAGTGTGCTAATTGAGGTTTATGGGTAATTTAAATTGGACATTAGGGTTTTGAGAAGTGAAACTTGGATTTAGCTTATGAAATTGTGAAAGAACATTATAAGGGTCAATTAGTGACCATTTTAGGTATGTTGACCATAAATTAGACTGAAAAATGGCATGGCAAAGTGAATGTGTAGGCTGCCCTAGGACAGCAGCAGTGGACTGAAATTTCAATCCAATTACACAGCCATAACTTGGGCTGTGTAGGTCCAATTGATGTTTGGCCAATTGGACATGAAACTAGGCTTATAATGACACATTTTTACTGAAGAAACCATGCCCAAAAGACCAAAGTAAGTGGTCCAAAACTTGGCCCCAATCCGGACACCCTGCAACAGCCCCTGCAGAAATGACCAAATGAACAGTAACTGTTCATTTGGCCATAACTCACTGTAGATTTGGTCAATTGACCTGAAATTTTTACAGCAACAATTTAAGACATAGAAAAACAACTTTCATAAAGAAACCTACCCCAAATTATGACCAAAACCTAACCCAAATGGCAGTCACAGTCACTGTTCAAACCTGCAACTCTGCAAATTTTGATTTGAGCAGTAATGTTTGGATGGCTATAACTCTCTCTAGAAAACTCGGATTTAGGCGATTCTTGAACCGATGGAAACCTAAGGCATAGTAGAACATTTCATATGAAGAAAGTTAGACCAAATTATGAACTTAACTTGGTCAAATTACTGACCAAAATCTGCCAAAACCAAAAAGTGCAGCATGAACAGTGCACGTGAACAGTAAACTTATTTTGGCCATAACTTGAGCTACAAAACTCCAAATGGAGTGATTCAAAAAAATAAATTCAACTAGACAAAATAAGAAACATTTTCTATGAAGGAAGTTTTGTCAAATTCCAACAGTAGATCGACCAATAGAACAGTGCAACTTCAGAGCACCAAAACCGAAAATTGGCAATTTTGCCAAAATGACCTAAGCTTTGAGAAAGTGACCAAAACCAACAAGTTTTAAATGCAAAATGTGGTACATTGGGAGTGTTAAAACCAATGCACCTATGATCTATGCAAAAGTCAACTTTTTGTTGACTATTGAAGTGAATAGTGACATAAAAACTTGAAATTCAAAAATTGAAGAATTTAAAAGTTTCAAATGCCCTAGTATACCTAACAAGATTGGTTTGGATAGTTTGGCATGCCAATAGGGTTCTGATAGCAGTACTGCGTATGATGTATGGCTTCATTGCCATTCTGTGATGTGATAGCCTATAGCTATACTGATTATGATGTTTTACTTGGCTTTATGCCTTATTGCTTATATGGCTTATTAGCCATTCTGTTTGCACACCGGGAGACACATTGTGACCGATGGTGTGACGGCCCGAGGTACCTGGTACCCAGTGCTAGTTTACCCGTTTATCCAGTCCGGTCAATTTGTATAGGTTACTTGGGCATGGAAAAGTATAACTGTAATTGAACTGATTGTTAAAGAAAATACGAAAATTAAATATCAGAAATGATTATGATAGAATACAAAGAAACTCAAGATCATGAAGAAAATAAATAAACAAAATGCATGAAGAAGTTAATATCATAAAACGTAATTAGCCCTCGACTAAAGATTAAGTTGGTAATTGTTCAGTTCTTGTGAACACAATGGCTAAGAAATTATGATTTTTATTTGCATATTATTTCTTTCTATTTTATTATTTGCACTACTAAGCTTTATGCTTAGCGCGTCGCTTTTGCAACGCGTAGGTACTGAAGATACTGATCGAGAGCCAGTAGACCACAGATTGGGTAAGTCCATCCTGCAGTTCTGCATAGTGTTCGTGTCACCTCACAGGCTACAGTGCATTGATAGGACACTAGGTGTCATTTTGATATTTTGTAACTAAATTTTTATCTTCTCATATGTATTTGGATCTATGTAACATATTTTGATGTTCATGTAAATAATGAAAATTGTATTTGTGAATGGAAGAGTGAATGTCTATTTATGACTTGTACATGATTAACAAATGAGATGAATGATTGAGAAATGAATGCGAACTGAAAAATATTGAGATTTTGATAAATGGAGTTGAGATGAATGAATAAGAATATAGGAAGTGTTTTTCACAGGTTCTGAAGAACGGTTTTCTCCATTTTTAGCCGGTACCTTGCCGGATTTTCTAAAAAAATTTCGGAACCTCAAATAAATTACAATTTCAATAAATGAATTATATTTCACAAATTATTTTCAAAACTATGATAAAAATGAATTAAGATAAAATAGAGTGCTCCGGCACACTGAGTGGCATAACTTGCTCGGCTACACTGTAGTCGAGTAAGGGGTGTCACATTTAGTGGTATCAGAGCACGGTTTAGGCGTTTCTGGACCTAGATAGATTGCATATCATGCATTGCATTCATAAGAGTCGAGGTGACACTATTGCAGATCTGTATTTCCTATTTATTTTAGGTTAAGGTATGGAATAAGAAAGTGAAGAGACAATGAGATAGCGAATGGAGATGAGAAGGAGACTGTATTTAAGATGAAAAAGGATGAGTACATAACTGTTTGAGGATAGGATTGAGACTAAGGAGAAAGTGAAGTAGGATAACACGGAAAGGTGAAGAAATAAAGAGGTAGTAGCTCCTTGGCTATTTACATTGGATAAATTTCGAGGACGAAATTTAAATTAGAGGGGAAGAGTTGTAACATCCTCCCGGTAGCAATTCCGCACAGTCTACTGTTCCGGTGACCAGTGTCAGTCCGGACAGCTAGAACTTCTGAAAAAAATATTTAAACTAAAGTGAGGAACTATAATTAACTCAAATATTAATAAGAAAAATATAGTAAAAATTTTAGAAATAAAATACAACCAAGTTAAACGAGCCGGTGCCCTAGCGATGGGTAAACAGAGGGAAGTTGCGGTTCTCGCAACGAGGAGCCCTAGACTCGGGGGAAAAATTATAAAATAATTTTTGGGACTCCAGAGAAGGGTCATTGAGGTTCCTATGGCATTAGAATGCCAATAAAATATTTAGAAAAATTTTTCAATCGGTACAGACAATTTGGACCCGTTAAGCCAAACAGAGGGCATTTTGGTCATTTTGCCTTCAGAGGTGATTTTTGGCCGACTTGTACAGTTAAGTAAATAATTAATATGACATAAAATATGAAGAAACATTGCCAAAAAATAAAATTGAAAATAAGTAGAGAAGAAAAGAATAGAAAATGAGAAAAATGCCCATTTATGACATATGATGATGTCATTTTAAAAGCTTCCACCAATCCCATTTAAACAACTATTTAATTAACTAATAAAAAGAGATAAACAAGGCCAAAGGAATTAAAATACAGCTGCCTTCTTCTTCAGCCAAAACGTGAGTTTTCTCCTCCATAACCCTCCATGAGAGTTTTCTTTAATTACTTCCATTTCCCATGAAATTTCACTACTAAACCCTAACCCCTTTCATTAAACCTTGACCATATCACTTGGGGAAGCTTTTGGCAGCCAAGAAGAAGAAGGAAAGTGAAGTTTTAGCTTGAAGAAATCTGCCCTACAAGAGGTTAAAGTGAGGTTAGTGCTATCCTTTCACTCTCACTCCTTTAATCCTTGTTAGAGCATCATTTTAAGTTAAGAAATTGTAAGAATTTGAAGTAAATTATATGTGTTAGGGCATCTTCAATTTTTGGCAGCCCTAAGGAAGGATGTGGTTTATTTTTTTTATGAATTTAGAATGGATAGAAATGATGTTTAAGGTATGAATATGCATGGATGTTGAATTAGTGTGCTAATTGAGGTTTATGGGTAATTTAAATTGGACATTAGGGTTTTGAGAAGTGAAACTTAGATTTAGCTTATGAAATTGTGAAAGAACATTATAAGGGTCAATTAGTGACCATTTTAGGTATGTTGACCATAAATTAGACTGAAAAATGGCATGGCAAAGTGAATGTGTAGGCTGCCCTAGGACAGCAGCAGTGGACTGAAATTTCAATCCAATTACACAGCCATAACTTGGGCTGTGTAGGTCCAATTGATGTTTGGCCAATTGGACATGAAACTAGGCTTATAATGACACATTTTTTCTGAAGAAACCATGCCCAAAAGACCAAAGTAAGTGGACCAAAACTTGGCCCCAATCCGGACACCCTGCAACAGCCCCTACAAAAATGACCAAATGAACAGTAACTGTTCATTTGGCCATAACTCACTGTAGATTTGGTCAATTGACCTGAAATTTTTGCAGCAACAAGTTAAGACATAGAAAAACAACTTTCATGAAGAAACCTACCCCAAATTATGACCAGAACCTAACCCAAATGGCAGTCACAGTCACTGTTCAAACCTGCAACTCTGCAGATTTTGATTTAAGCAGTAATGTTTGGATGGCTATAACTCTCTCTAGAAAACTCGGATTTAGGCGATTCTTGAACCGATGGAAACCTAAGGCATAGTAGAACATTTCATATGAAGAAAGTTAGACAAAATTATGAACTTAACTTGGTCAAATTACTGACCAAAATCTGCCAAAACCCAAAAGTGTAGCATGAACAGTGCACGTGAACAGTAAACTTATTTTGGCCATAACTTGAGCTACAAAACTCCAAATGGAGTGATTCAAAAAAATAAATTCAACTAGACAAAATAAGAAACATTTTCTATGAAGGAAGTTTTGTCAAATTCCAACAGTAGATCGACCAATAGAACAGTGCAACTTCGGAGCACCAAAACCGAAAATTGGCAATTTTGCCAAAATGACCTAAGCTTTGAGAAAGTGACCAAAACCAACAAGTTTTAAATGCAAAATGTGGTACATTGGGAGTGTTAAAACCAATGCACCTATGATCTATGCAAAAGTCAACTTTTTGTTGACTATTGAAGTGAATAGTGACATAAAAACTTGAAATTCAAAAATTGAAGAATTTAAAAGTTTCAAATGCCCTAGTATACCTAACAAGATTGGTTTGGATAGTTTGGCATGCCAATAGGGTTCTGATAGTAGTACTGCGTATGATGTATGGCTTCATTGCCATTCTGTGATGTGATAGCCTATAGCTATACTAATTATGATGTTTTACTTGGCTTTATGCCTTATTGCTTATATGGCTTATTAGCCATTCTGTTTGCACACCGGGAGACACATTGTGACCGATGGTGTGACGGCCCAAGGTACCTGGTACCCAGTGCTAGTTTACCCGTTTATCCAGTCCGGTCAATTTGTATAGGTTACTTGGGCATGGAAAAGTATAACTGTAATTGAACTGATTGTTAAAGAAAATACGAAAATTAAATATTAGAAATGATTACGATAGAATACAAAGAAACTCAAGATCATGAAGAAAATAAATAAACAAAATGCATGAAGAAGTTAATATCATAAAACATAATTAGCCCTCGACTAAACATTAAGTTGGTAATTATTCAGTTCTTGTGAACACAATGGCTAAGAAATTATGATTTTTATTTGCATATTATTTCTTTCTATTTTATTATTTGCACCACTAAGCTTTATGCTTAGCGCGTCGCTTTTGCAACGCATAGGTACTGAAGATACTGATCGAGAGCCAGTAGACCACAGATTGGGTAAGTCCATCCTGCAGTTTTGCATAGTGTCCGTGTCACCTCACAGGCTACAGTGCATTGGTAGGACACTAGGTGTCATTTTGATATTTTGTAACTAAATTTTTATCTTCTCATATGCATTTGGATCTATGTAACATATTTTTATGTTCATGTAAATAATGATAATTGTATTTGTGAGTGGAAGAGTGAATGTCTATTTATGACTTGTACATGATTAACAAATGAGATAAATGATTGAGAAATGAATGTGAACTGAAAAATATTGAGATTTTGATAAATGGAGTTGAGATGAATGAATAAGGATATAGGAAGTGTTTTTCACAGGTTCCGAAGAATGGTTTTCTCCATTTTTAGCTGGTACCTTGCCGGATTTTCTAAAAATTTTCGGAACCTCAATTAAATTACAATTTCAATAAATGAATTATATTTCGCAAGTTATTTTCAAAACTATGATAAAAATGAATTAAGATAAAATAGAGTGCTCGGCACACTGAGTGGCATAACTTGCTCGGCTACACTGTAGTTGGGTAAGGGGTGTCACACTTCCTCCCTCATTGGTTTCGATTATTGGGGTGAGTGTGTCTTGTCGTGGTGTACAACACGGCATGTGCGGAAAAACTGTGTCATAGCCTAAATTGTGTTATTCATTGACAACATTGTATTTTTCAGTTATTTGATCGAATTGTGTTATTGATTTGCAAAACGATATTATTTAGTTATTTGATCGAATTGTGTTATTGATTTGCAAAAAGGTATTATTCAGTTATTTGATCGAATTGTGTTATTGATTTGCAAAACGGTATTATTCAGTTATTTGATCGAATTGAGTTATTGATTTGCAAAACGGTATTATTTAATTACTTGATCAAACTTGTGTTAGATGAATTTTGTAAATTGTGAATCATTTGATTTGTGAACTGCCAATAAAAGATTTATATATTGCATTTCAAATTGTTATTGTACAGCACTGAGTAAATTTTACTCGGCGATAGCTTTTCATTGCTGTCGCAGGTAGACAGACTGACAGGGCAGCAGACTAGGCTGCTAGTACTACATTGAGAGATCATCGGGTATATTGAGTATACCACATTTTGCATTTTGTACTATAATGTATGTTCACTGTATGTATATATTGTTCTTGGTTTTGAGCAGTTGTAATATAAAATTGTACATTAAAGTTGTAAAATAAATTATGAGTTATTTTGACTTGTAAAAATTGTATTATATTTCTTGTATCTCAGTCTAAGAAAAATTACTATGGATTTGAGTTGAGAAATATGTTGTGTTGAGAAACATGTTGGAGTTGAGATTTGGAAATATATATTGAAGTGCTTTTTACAGGTTTTTCTGAAGAACTGTTTTATCCAAAATATAGATGGCACTCTGCCAAAATTTTTATAGAAATTCCAAATAATTCAAATGTGTTAGTTCTATCACTTCAGTTCAAAAAGGTTTTTAACACCTGTAAATAGTGCTCACCACTGTAAAAGAAGTAAGAAAAGTTTTTAAAATCCCTTGTAGTGTATTTAATGGGTTATCAGTAGACGGAGTTGGTAATTCATTAGGTATACTACGGGATCATGTTATGCCTTACAGACGGGTAGGGTGTGACAATGTTGCTTCTGTAACTCATTACTCATGGAAGCAACCATGTAACACTTAGCTCTCATATCATGCTCCTTCCACTTGTCCAAAGTTTCATGTTCCTCTTATGTGGCCTCTAGAGGTAAGGGACCAGGAACATTTGAATCTAGAACATATCCTATATGTTCAAGGTTCAGGACAAGTTTCAAATTTCTTAGCCAATCGCATGATTAGGTCCTGTCAACCTATTGTGATCAAGTATGCTTGCAAGGATATTGGATGGTGGTGGTTGTTTTGTGCTCATTTTTATCAGAAAATTAACTGCAGAAAATAACCAGTTTAATTAGTAAATGTATCATGTAATTAACCAAAATGATTATGGTCTTTTAATCAAATTGGCCCTCCCACTAACTTAGCGAATCCTACACTTCCAAAGTAGAAAACGGAAATCCTAGTTGGATGGATTTCTAGTGGGTGATTGAATTCTTATAATTCTATTGATCATCCTCAGGTACATCCATTATTGGAATTACAATAAACTATAAGTGAGCAACTCCTTGCCCATCACATCTCATTTGAGGTTCAATCCTTTACCTAGCCCCTAATGCTCAAAATCTCAGGTACATCCATTATTGACTTATCTTGCATTAGTTAAGTTGATCCCATTGAGCCAGTAATTATGTAAATAATTTTAATGTCCTCAGGTACATCCAATATTGGCTACTAAACCATTTACATATTTACAACATCTCATGCTTAACAATTATTCTTAAGAAAATCTCTTAAATTAATTGCATCTCATGCAACTATTTAAAATTTCTTAAAATAATTGCCCCAATGGAGGGCCTATGTTATAATTACTTTAATTATAGCATTTCCAACTTAATCATTTGTTTGGAAGATTTTATAGTCATTCTAATTACTATTAAGGTCTCACTTTGCACATTATCCATTTAGCATGCATATATCATATAATTGCAAACATTCCCATACATCTCATGCATTCATGGATAAGTAGTAAATATGGTATGATCATGGACTTTCTAAGGGATTCAATTCTGAGCCACCAAGAATTGAATCAGGGCATTCCTAGGTGCATTTCATTCATTCATTTTGCAAGAGTTGCTAAAGGAGTACATAATTAACACTTGATCTTGAATTCCTCCCACTGGTCCCACCAATGCTTTTGACCTCCTTGAACTTCTTGCAATCCAATATTACATAGTAATCCTTGGCATACCAAGGCGAATTTACAAGAAACTAAATAAAAAAAATTACAACCCAAAAATTATTACAAACCTAATAATACATGCCCAAAATAAATTAAAATAAATTAATTAATTTACAATCCCAAAGAAACATAAAAGAAATAAATCCAATCACATTGGTCTTTTATAGTCCATGATCATCCATCATGCATATCACTATTTAACAATTAAATAAAACATACATACTTAAATTAAATTGAATATCTCATATTCAACTTAAAAATCCAGATTTGAATATGATTCAAATAAATTTAGAAATTCAGATTTGAATCTCATTCAAACAAATTTAAAAATTCAGATTTGAATCACATTCAAACAACTTCAAAAATTCAGATTTGAATCACATTCAAACATTTTTAAAAAAATCAGATTTGAATCACATTCAAACATTTTTTAAAAAATCAGATCTGAATTTTATTCAATCAATTTTAAAAAATCAGATTTAAATATGATTCAAACAACTTTTAAAATTCAGATTTGAATCACATACAAACAACTTTTAAAATTCAGATTTGAATCACAGTCAAACAATTTTTAAAATTTTTGATTTGAATCATAATTTAATTGTGTGATTAAAAATCCTAATTAAACATTTTAATTAGTCATATGATGAACCTTTCATCATGCAACAATTGTAGAATTTAATA
Source organism: Hevea brasiliensis (assembly GCF_030052815.1). NCBI lineage: Eukaryota > Viridiplantae > Streptophyta > Magnoliopsida > Malpighiales > Euphorbiaceae > Hevea > Hevea brasiliensis. Next base: position 53,899,424 of record NC_079497.1, on the reverse strand, counting down.
ACAACCATGCGCACCATTATCTTCCAAAGCCATGCGCACCATGTTGGAGTTCATCAAGCATGCCGCCATACCTCTTGATCCAACCAGCAATGGATCAATCATCTCATGATCAAATCACACAATTAAATCATATAATAAACAATCTAAATGGAAAATATAGTGGCTCTGATACCAATTGAAGGAACGGAAGCGTGAAAAACACAAGTTTATACCATTGAATTCAAAAATTTTCACCTAGGGTCACATGCATCATGCAAGATTTATTTTTATCTATTTTATTTCAATGATAAACAACATATTAAAACTCTTTTAATATGTTTTTGGATCTGTATTTGCCATTTAAGATTTTAAAATTAATCAGATTAATTTTAGAAGCCTAGATTAAATAAAGAACGATTACACTAACCTCTTGATGCACTGCAGCGTGTCTGCGCCTTTGAGATTCATCTTCAGGACACCAGATGTTGTCCCTCTAGCTTTTCCACACCAAGAACACCTATGGCAGCCCTTGAACAGCTTCTAAAGCCTTTTCTATTAATTAGAAATTCAAGTTCTGCCTTTTAAGAGATTAGAGATGTAAACAGGACACTAGAAACAATTTCTAGCGTTCTTAATTCAAGAGATTGATGGCTAATCTCTTTGAATTGATGAGAGATGAAGAAGAATAGATGAAAACCCTCAAAGTGGCGTGACAAAGGAGAGGAGTGGCTGCTGGTTATTTTTTCTTTTCATAACCACACTTAAATAGCTAGGTTAACACATTAAACCCTTGTCACATGTCACCCTTTGATTAGCTCTAGGTTTAAGTGACCCAATCACATTGTGCCAAGTGTCAAACCTATATTTAATCTTGATTTTAATCATCTTACATGATTAAAAAAAAACATTTGGCAAGCTTATGTGTAATCCCATGTGTCACCATCTCATGGTGCCACGTGTCACACTGCAAAATGACCAAAATGCCCCTGTGTCTCAATTTTGAGTTCTCAACCCAAAATAATTATTTTTCTTCTTCTAATTAATTTATATCAAATATAAATTAATTAATTAATCTCTATTAATTAATTTCTCATTAATTAAATTCATATTTAAACACTTTAAATATAAATTTAACTTATATTATACATCCAATAATCTAGATTTGGTTTCAAGTCATGCTAGGGACTTTGCAAACTAATTGCAAACCAAACCTATTTAATTAATCAATTAAACTCTTTAATTAATTAATTAAATCATATTTAAATAGGTGATAACTTGTGTATGTGTGTGACTTACTAGGCTCATCACTAATTGGCAATGAGACATGATATCAACTCTTAATATCATCAGAACTCTTTCTTACCATAAATGATTTCTCTAAATCATTTTATGAACCTCATAGACCATGGTTAACACCTAGCATAGCATGCCATGGCCACCCAATTAGTAATAAGGTTTACCTTAAATGAACCTATAATCATATGTTACCATGCACTAGAATCTCTCTGTTACAAAATCCCAACTCAAGCTGGAGTCATGGTTTATGTCAAACTCCATTTGCTATGAATATTATGTTCTCTTTTAATTCCAGTTCTTGATTAAAAAGATTTTCTCATCAGAAACTCTGTTCTGAATAAATCTATCTGTCCTGGCCAGGAACTTGAAACATCAAGAACAATTAAATGAACATAGGATTTTATCTCTATTTACTTAGAGGAACAGATTCCATCTTGATCAACACCTACCTCCATATACAACTAGTAGGAGCCAACACATGCCCATATACCCATACATAGTACAAGTATGAAAGCAGTATCAAACTCAAACTACCTATATACAAGATAACTGTGCTATCCCAGCTCTAAAGATTATATGCACTGATATGATTTATAACAAAACATTGACAAGAGTAAACTCCATGTGCTTGTCATAAGTGTCACTGGTTCGGCCTACTTATCATTTATAAGTGCCTATCATGTTTGTTATATGGCATGAGACTCACCATTCCATCTTATTTATGTCTCATATAAATAACTTGGGAACAAACATGAATACAATCTTTCTGGATAAGTCATGTCCTTATTATGAAGTATCCTCGATTGTGAACCTATTTATGATACTTTGTGCTAGAAATATTGTCACTCATATTCTTAACAACTTAAGAATAATATTTCTAAAAAAATATCAATGGACCTTTTCTATTACACATAAATATATTATGTAAACGGAAAAGTGGAAATGCCTTTTTTAATTAATAAAAATATGTACAAGACACATACTAGATGATATGCTCTAGGGCATACTACTAACAGCTTCTGTAACTCATTAGTCATAGAAGCAAGCATGTAACATTTGGCTCTCATATCATGCTCCTTCCACTTGTCCAAAGTCTCTGATTCCTTTGGAGTGGCCCTTAGAGGTAAGGGACCAGAAATCTTTGAATCTAGAACATATCCAATACGTTCTAGGTTCAGGACAAGCTTTATATTTTTGAGCGAATAAAAAAGGTTAGGTCTAGTTAACCTATTGTGATCAAGTCTGTAGGCAAGGATATTGGATGGTGGTGATTGTTGTGTGCTCATTATTATCAGAAAATAAACTGCAAAAAATAACAAGATTAATTAGTAAATGTATCAAGTAATTAACTAAAATGATTATGGTCTTTTAATCAAATTGGTCCTCCCACTAACTTGGTGAATCCTACATTTCCAAAGTAGGAAACAGAAATCCTAGTTGGATGGATTTCTAGTGGTTGATTGAATTCTTGTAGTCTTATTGATCATCCTCAGGCACATCCATTATTGGAATCACAATAAACTATAAGTGAGTAACTCTTTGCCTATCACATCTTATGTGAGGTTCAATAATTTATTTGGCCCCTAATGCTCAAAATCTTGGGCACATCCATTATTGATTTATCTTGCATTAGTAAAGTTGATCCCATTGAGCTAGTAGGCATGCAAATAATTTTAATGACCTCAGGCACATCCATTATTGGCCACCAACCATTTTCATACTTACAACATCCTATACTTAACAATTATTTTTAAGAAAATCTCTTAAATAAATGTATCATATCCAAGCTCATAAAGCTAATAATGCAAGTACTTAAAATTTCTTAAAATAATTGCCTCAATGGAGGGCCATGATATAATTACTTTAATTATACTATTTCCCACTTAATCATTTGTTTGGAAGATTTTGTGGTCGGCTTAATTACTATTATGGTCTCGCTTTACACATTATCCAATTGGCATGCATATATCATATACTTGCACATATTCTATGACACCCCTTACCCGTCTACAGTGTAGCCGAGCAAGTTATGCCACTCAGTATGCCGGAGCACCAATTTATGTTTCTATTACAATTTATCCCTTTATAATTCATTTATTTTCAATTTTGATAAATCTGAATTTATCCGTAAATTTTATAGAAAATCTGGCAGAGTGCCGGCTGTAAATTGGAAAAATAGTTCTTCTGAACCTGTTTAAAAACACTTCCAAAATAATTTCCAAATCCAAACTCCATTATATATATTCAAGTCAATCTCAAAATCTCAATCTCAATCACGATATTATTTTCAAAACTTTTCTGTTCACTTCATCACTTGAAGCATATTCACAAATAATTCTCAACATTTCATTTATCAACATACATAATGCAGAAAATCTCAATAAAATGAAATTTCATATATTTACATTAATACATAATTACAGGAGTTTATAGTTACAATCCAAACTAATACAAAATGCAAAATACAAAAGGGCCACCTATAGTCCTAATGTCCTACCATATGCAATGCAGATGCGAGGTAACTCTGGACTCCTGATACAGCTCTGAAGACTCACTCCGTCTGATGTCTGCTAGGCTCCCCAGCTAGGTCTCCAGTACCTACGCGTGGCAAAAGCGACGCGCTAAGCAATTCTGCTTAGTGGTGACAATATAAAATAAAATAAAATAGAATAAAATAATTATGCAGAGTGTACGATTTCATTTTTTCGTAGACTTCATTTCTGGTATTGTTTGTAGTATTATTCACTTAAAATTTGATACGGTTTATTATCATTGCCCGAGTAACCCATACTAGTTGATTGGACTAGATAAACGGGTAAACCGGCACTGGGTACTAAGTACCTCGGACCATTACACCATCGGTCACATTGTGTCTCCCGGTGTGCAACAGAACAGCTAATAAGCTGTAATAATTATCAGGGTCAAAACCCAAGCATATCAACTCAAATAACATAGCCGAAGGCTATTATTTCACAGAATGGCATGGGAAAGCCATGAAACACAGAATGGCATGAAGCCATATGCAGTACTGCTAACAAAACCCTATTGGCATGCCAAGCTATCCAAACCAATCTTGTTAGGTATACTAGGGCATTTTACACTTTTAAGTTTTACAATTTTTGAATTTCAAGTTTTGGTGTTACTATTCACTTCATTAGTCAACCAAAATGTTGACTTTTGCATAGACAATAGGTACATTAGTTTTAATACTCCCAACATACCACATTTTGCATTCAAATTTTGTTGGTATTGGTTGCCAATACCATTTCTAAGCTTAATGTTAAAGTAAGCAGAATTTTCAGTTTTCATGCCTCATTTTTACTGTTTCATTAGTCATTTTTGCAGCGGGAATTTGGTAAAATGATCAACATGAAAGTTGTTCCTTATTTTGTCTAGTTGAATTTCGTTTTTTCAATCACTCCATTTGGAGTTTTGTAGCTCAAGTTATGGTCCAAAAACCACAACTAGCCGATTGGAATTTTTTCTGGACTGACCATATCTACAGTGTAGTGAATAGTGATTGCAACTCCCTTGTTGGATAGGTTCTGGTCATAATTTGGGTAGGTTTCTTCATAAAAGTTGTTGGTCTATATCTTATCTTGTTGCTGGTAAAATTTCAGGTTAATTGGACCTTTCTACATTGAGTTATGGCTAAATGAACAATCACTGTTCATTTGGTCATTCTGCAGAATCAGACTGCAGGTCACCGACTGCAACTCACTTGTTGGATAGGTTCTGGTCATAATTTGGGGTAGGTTTCTTCATAAAAGTTGTTATTCTATATCGCAGCTTACTGCTGGTAAAATTTCAGGTCAATTGAACCTTTCTACATTGAGTTATGGCCACTGTTCATTTGGTCATTCTGCAGAAACAGCCTGCAGGTCACCCGGATTTGAGCAAGCTTTTGGTCCACTTGGTTTGGTTTTATGGGCATGGTTTCTTCACCAAAGTTGTGCCATTATGTGTCTAGTTTCATGTCCAATTTGCCTTGCACCAATTGAACCCGTAAAATTCAAGATATGGCTGCCCAAACCTGTTGGACTCTTGTCCAATTCTGCAGGTCACCATGGGCAGCCACACCAACTACAATTCCCACTAATCAAACCACCTCATTTCTTGTTTACACATAACCAAATGGTCACTAATTGACCATTAAAACTCACTTTCATCATTACATGCTCAAAGTCCCATTTTCCACCCCAAACCCTAACCCTAAATCTCAAACATTACCCCAAATGCATTTTCACTTCATTTCATCAATCCATTTAGTAAATACATGTTGTGGGCAGCCATGATAGTCTTTTAATTTCATTAAACTCAACACAATCAAACCCTAACCATGGCTACCAAAAATCTAGGGTTTCCATCCAAATGGTATTCAACAATTTTTTTCTTTGCAATTTACACATATTCAAAGTTATTAACATGAATTTAAAGAAAATTTCATGGTTAGGTCACTAACCTTAAAGGAGTGAGCTTTCCAATTTGCTAAAGTTCTTCCTTTCCTTTTCTTTTTGCTCCCAAAAGGATCACCAAGATGATAGAACAATTTTTTGTGTTGGGAAATTTAGGTTTTAATGGATGAAAACCCAAGAAATCAAGCTTGGGTAAAGCTTGGCTACGAAGGGCTATGGTGGGAGAGGTTTTTACGTTAAGGAGAAGAAGAGAGAGGAGGTCTAATTTTTCTTCTTCATTTTCTGCCCATTTAGTCTCTTTTATATACCTTGGTGACATGTTTCAACACTTGATTGGGTTGGAGACTTTTAATGACATCCTTATGATGTCATAATTTCAATTTCTTTCATTTTTCCATCCTTTTCTTGTCCAATTAATTTCAATTAAATTTTTAACAACATTTAATCATATTTTATGTTATATAAATTATTTATTTAACTGAGTTGGCCCAAAAAATCATCTCTAAAGACGAAATGACCAAAATGCCCTCCGTTTGGCTTAACGGGCCAAAATTGTCTTTACCGATTGAAAAATTTTTCTAAGTATTTTCTTGGCATTCTAATATCATAAGAACCTCAATGACCCTTTTCTGGGGTCCCAAGAATTATTTTATAATTTTTTCTAAATTTGTTTTAATTAATTTTTTTTTATTAATTATTTGAGTTAATTTTTGGTTCCTCACTTTAGTTTAAATATTTTTTCGAACATTCTAGCTGTCCGGACCGACAATGATTACCAGAACAGTAGACTACACGAACTACCTAAAATGAGGATGTTACACATTCATACACATCCCATGCATACATGGATAAACAAATAATATGGTATGATCATGGACTTTCTAAGGGATTCAATTCTAAGCCACCAAGAATTGAATCAGGGTACTCCTAGGTGTATTTCATTCATTCATTTTACAATAGTTGCCGAAGGAGTACATAATCAACCCTTGATCTTGATATCCTCCCACTGGTTCCACCAATGCTCTTGACCTCCTTGCTCTTCTTGCAATCCAATTACATTGTAACCCTTGGCATACCAAGGTGAATTTACAAGAATGTGGACTTAAGGTCCTTGAATAAATAAAATTACAACCTAAGTTATCATAACATTTATGTTACAAGCCACTAAAATAAATTAATTATTTTACATCCTAAACAAAAATTAAAATAAATAAACAAATTCAATCACATTGGTCTTTTATTGCCTATGATCATTCATAATGCATATTTAAAATTTAACAATTAAATAAAAATATACATGCTTTAAATTAAATTGAATATCACATATTCAACTAAAATTGAAATTTGAATCTTATTCAAATAAATTTAAATTTAGAAACCCTTTTCCAAATTTAATTTTATGAAAACAATTTTCATAAATTAATTGTGTGAATAAAGTTCCTAATTAAATAATTTAATTAGGTATGGGCTTAATTTTGGGCTCTAAAATGCACAACAATTGCATAATGGGCCCAAAAACCAAGCCCAACACGCCCAACATGCTCCAACACGCCCAGATTCAAAGAACACAGCCTGAGGCACGGACCGACACAGCCCAGGCTGTGTAAACACTGCGTTTGATATGACTTGGGGTGAAGAGGGACACGGGCCCTGTCGTTCAATGAAACGGCCTGAGGCGCAAGTCAACACACTCGTGGGCACTGGAAAACATGCCCTAGACTATTTAAATGCCCAGAACACGGTCCTGGCCGTGTTTCTTGCGGCAGTTTGGTTTTCTAGATTTTCTTTGATCTGAACCAACTTCATGTAACACCCTTATGTTCGGTAGTGCGTTCTACTGTTCCTGTGACTAGTGTTGTCCGGACAGCTAGGATGCCTAGAACTACACTTCGATATGAGTGAGGAGACATAAAATAATGAAATACAAGAAAAGAAAATACAAGAAAAACAAAGGAAAAATAAATAGCAAAGAAATGTAACCAAGTTAAGTGAGCCGAGAACCCTAGCGATGGGTGACCGCACCGGGAAGTCACGGCGTGGACCGTTGACTAGCCCTGGACCGCGAGGAACCCTGGAAAATATTTTTAGGACTTAGATAGATACCTATTGAAGTATAAATACCATTAGAAATATCAAAGAAAAATTAATTAATTAGTACAAAGAAAAGTGAGAAATCGAAAAACGGACAAAACTCGGTGTTACCAAAAAATCAGGAATGCAACTCGAACAGTGGCATTGTGGTCATTTGACACCCCGAGTTATCTTTTGACCTAAATGTCTGTCAAAAATAAATAATATTACACTTGGAAAATATCATGAAAAATTAAATTAGTGGTACCTAATGCAAATAGTAAAAATGGGGAGTTAAATGTGGGAAAATAAAACTTATGAATAAACTAATATTTAATTTAAGCTTAGTGCTCCACTCACCCATCAAAGTGGACCACTAACTCATCATCCTGGGAAGAATACACATCTTCATCTTCAACCTTAGAACCAGCAGAAATTTGCTCCTAACAAACCTGCATTGCCGCATGACTTGGAAGCTCCATGCAAGTGAGATTCAAGCTCCTTTCTTGATACTTTCCTTCATTAAAAGTTGTCCATACACCTTGGGCAGTAGATAGGCAACAAGAAGACCAAGTTTTGGAGAGGTTTTGAAGAGTTTCCAAAGTGGTAAGTTTGTGTTTCTGGTTATTGCTTCATTAAAGTTAGTAAGAATGTTATGGGTACTTGAATTATGAAGAGATTTTTGAGGTTTGATGTTTAAAGGGAGAGGTGTATTTTTGGCAACCGTGGAAACTCCTTAAAGGTAGTTTATTCTTGCTTGTAAATGGTAGATTAAAGGGTTGATTATGTGTTTATATGTGTAGGAATAAATTGGGTGATGTATACTAAGTATATTGTGAATGTATACTTGAATTTGGAAGCTTGGACATTAATGGAGAGAGGTGTATGAATCGGTAGCTTGAATGGTGAACCATAAAAATGTTATTTCATGTTTGGTTTATGGAATATTAATGTTGAATTGTGGTAGTTGTTATGGCAGCTTGTGTATATGTATGATGGTGTGAGGTTGGACATGTAAATGAGCTAGGTTAGGTGATTGAATTGTTGTAATTTGAGCTTGAAAAAATCTGTACTAAATGGTGCATATTGAGTGTGATTGTAAGCTACCAAAATGACCAACAATATGTTGTGAAATGTGTTTAGGTTATGGTACAAACCAGAATTGGCATGAATGTGTCATTTGGTAAGTGTTAAATGTATCATTTGATGAGTGATGGACAATGTGCAATAGGGCAGTGTGTGTTTTGGCTTAGAACCTTAAGTATGTGGCTCCAATTGGTATGAGACCAATTGGAGGTGAAACTAGGCACAAAAAGTGCCAACTTTCATGAAGGAAGCTTACCAAAATTCTGCTTGTAAGGCAACTTGAAAAATGACCAAATCCGGATTAGTGAAATTAAGGCCTGAAAATTGACCATTTGGGCAGCAGTTAGTGTTTTGGCCATAACTCACTCAAAACAGGTCCAATTGACCTGAAATTTTTATCATGAATAGTTAAGACCTATATCTACAAGTCTTATAAAGACACCAAAGCCCATAAATGACCATAGGCAAGTCAAAAAGCTTGCAAAACTTCGGGTCCAAAAACTGGCCGAACCTAAAATGACATAAAATGACCTAAACTGACCAATTTTAATGCATTTTGACTAGCAATAGTAAAATGACCATAACTTGGTCTAATAAACTCAGAATGATCTGAAATTTTGCCCCGCGTGCAATAAGACATAGATCTACAAGTTTGTAGTTTTGACTGAAACCCGAAAATCGAGGGAACTAGGTCATCCGGCTAGGTCAAACTAGTATCCTGGAATCTAGCAAGTTGCAATAAAACTCAAAATACATGGAAATGAATTTGGTAATATGTACCAACCCTAAAAGACTATTGAATGTGACATATTAGTAACATTAAAACCTAATTTACCTAGAATGCATCGAAGGTCGACATATTAGGTTGACTAAGCAAATAATAGAATTTAGTGAATTAATTATCAAGCATTATCGTTAGAGACAGTTTAAATGAGTAATGAAACACTTCAAATTATGTTTCTCAGTTAGCAAAGACTCAGGGAAAGGGAAGGAAACACTGAGTCAAGGCCAAGAGACAACTTGTGCACAATAGTTATTTCTTTTGAATTTTTCAATTGAAATAAATTATGATTATTTGTATGTTATACTTTTAAATTGTGTTTGTGCATAACAATTTTGATTTCTTATTTTCTACTTAAAAATTTATTTGAACATTATATTTTTAAATTATGTTTATGCACAATAATTTTGATTTCTAATTTTCTACTTAAAAATTTATTTGAACATTATATTTTTAAATTGTGTTTGTGCACAATACTTTTATATATACTGCTTTTACTAGCAAATTTATTTGGAGAAATGAGTTATGAATAATTTTTTATTGTTTTGGCTTTGAGAATCTTATTTGGAAATTATTGTGTTGCCTACTTGCAAATGGAAATTTTGAGATAAAATATGATTTGTGGTTGGTATGAAATATTTAAATGTTGTGAGTTGGAATTGTTTTGATTCACACTTGGCATGACGCTGTTACTATGTTCCTCCTCCATTTATGGGGTGAGTGTGATTATATTCCTTTCTCTTTGACTTATCAGTCTGGGATTGAGATCGATTATTTTCCTCCCTATCTGGTTTACCAGTTGAGGTTGTAGATCGAATGAGTACTCATTAGCTAGCTAGCCACCTCCCTCATTAATTTCGATTAGTGGGTTTGTAGATTGCTTTGTCGTGGTGTACAACACGGCATTGATCGGAAATTTTGTGTCATGGCTTAAGTTGTGTATGAATTGGCAACACTGTGTTTATTCAATTATTTCACCCAAAAATTTTCTATAATGAGCTTTGATAATTTGTGAAATGTAATTGTGCAGCATTTAAATTGTGTTATTGATTTTGCAAAACTGTGTTATTCAGTTATTTGATCAAATTGTGTTATTGATGGGCAAAACTGTGTTATTCAGTTATTTGATCAAATTGTGTTATTGATTGGCAAAACTGTATTATTCAGTTATTTGATCAAATGGTGTTATTGATTGGCAAAACTGTATTATTCAGTTATTTGATCAAATTTGTGTTATATGAACTTTGTAAATTGTGAAATGGAATTGTGAACTATTTGATTTGTGAATTGTCAATAAAAGATTTATGCATCGCATTCCAAATTGTTATTGTGCACCACTGAGTAAATTTTACTCAGCGATAGCTTTTCATTGCTGTCGCAAGTAGACAGATTGACAGGGCAGCAGACTCGGCTGCTAGTACTACACTGAGAGATCATCGGGTAGATTGAGTATACCATAGTTTGCATTTTGTATTGTAATGTATGTTCACTGTATGTATATAATGTTCTTGGTTTTGAGCAGTTGTAAATTTAAAATTGTACCTTGAAGTTGTAAAATGAATTGTGAGTTATTTTGGCTTGTAAAATTTGGACTATATTTCTTTTATCTCAGCTTTGAAAATACTGAAAAATTACTGTGGATTTGAGTTGAGAAACATATTGAGTTGATCAAATATTGGAGTTGAGATTGAGAAATATATTTGAAGTTCTTTTTACAGTTTTTTGAAGAACTGTTTTATTCAAAATACAGATGGCACTCCGCCAAAATTTTTTTAGAAATTGTTAATTCTTCAAATGTGTTAGCTATTTCACTTCAGTTCAAAAAATGTTTTTAACACCTGTAAATAGTGCTCACCACTGTAAAAAGAAGTAAGAAAAGTTTTAAAATCCCTTGTAGTGTATTTAATGGGTTATCAGTAGACGAAGTTGGTAATTCATTAGGTATACTACGGGATCATGTCATGCCTTACAGAGGGGTAGGGTGTGACATGTTTTAGTGGTATCAGAGCAAACGTTCTAAATTCTATTTTCACCTATAATTTGAATATTCTTTCTTCATGGTACAACTGCTCAATGTCATTGTTTGATACATACAGTACATTACATTATAAATATGCACTAACGAGAGGAAATCTCCTTGTGTTAATTGTTTAGGAGGTCTAAGATCCTTAAATTGGCTATGGAAGAGGGTGATCGTTCAGTTGATCAATCGATAGAGGTTGAGGTACAAGTTGAGGCCCCAGCTCCACAAAGTGTCAAAGGCCCGATTGTACCAGTTTTACCGGTACAAATTACTGCACAAATGGCCCAGCAAATGGCCACTTTCTTTCAACAAACGGCTGATAATCTGTCAGCCCAAGCCCAAGTATATACCCAGCCCCCACAAGGGCAACATGAAATAAAGAAGAGGGAGAAACTTATGGGTCAGAGCTCAAGCAGTAATTTGAGAAAGAGAAAAGAATTTGAGGAGCCCCGAGCTCAAGGATATAACAGAGGTGGATCATTAAGGCAGAGACCACCAAGGTCTAGTCGTCGAACAACTAGAAGTTCTTACCCTCCCTGCCAATGCAAAACTTGTGGTAGAAATCATGGTGGGGTATGCTACAAGGCCTTAGGAGCCTATCATAACTGTGGAGGCATAGGACACTTTGCCAAGGACTGCACCAGTGCCCGTAGAGTTGGACCACCTCCTACTACTGCAGAAAGGTCAGTTCAGAGCCCTGTCACCAAAAGTTCACAACCACCCAGCAGAGGTAAAGACAGGGGTAGAGGTAACCCAGCAGGCAGCCAAGGCACTGTGAAACAATCAGAGCAAGACACTGCTCCGGTTAGAGTCTACGCAGTGAGACAGAGGGAAGAAGTCGAGACATCTGATGTTGTGGCTGGTACCTTCTCAACTTTTAATCAAAATGTGTTTGTGTTATTTGATCCGGGTTCTACCCATTCTTATGTGAGTGCTAGCATCATTGATTGCATTGCTGTTCCATGTACAAAAATGGACTTTGAGGTGCTAGTAACTAGTCCGCTAGGACAGGAGGTCAGGGTTAATAGAATGTATAGGGATTGTCCTTTGGTGATCCAAGGACACGCTTTTCTGTCTGATTTCATTGAAATGCCCTTTAGAGATTATGATATCATCTTGGGCATGGATTGGTTAGCTAGGCATCATGCCATGATTGACTGTAGGCTGAAGATAGTCACTTTCGGTCTCCCTCAGTACAGTGATGTGGTCATACATAGGGAGGGGCAGCTATTACCATCAAACGTCATTTCGGCTGCACTAGCTAGAAAAATGATCAGAAAGGGGTGTGAAGCATACGTGGCACATGTGGTACACACCCAAGTGGGGAGTCCAGCTGTAACACCCTAGGCAAATCCCACATCGACAAAACACGGGAGAGATGCTGGGTTCATAAGTTGACAGTTCGTAACCCCTATTGACGCGTTTTAAAACCGTGAGGGCTTCGGCCCAGAGCAGACAATATTACTAGTGGGCCGGGCCATTACATTTGTGGTATCAGAGCTGCTCCGCGTGCAAACTTGAACGATGGTGGGGCAAACCTCAGCGAGGACGCTGAGTCCCATAAGGGGGGTGGATTGTAACACCCTAGGCAAATCCCACATCGACAAAACACGGGAGAGATGCTGGGTTCATAAGTTGACAGTTCGTAATCCTTATTGATGAGTTTTAAAACCGTGAGGGCTTCGGCCCAGAGCGGACAATATCACTAGTGGGCCGGGCCATTACATTTGGCCCACTAGTGATATTGTCCGCTCTGGGCCGAAGCCCTTACGGTTTTAAAATTGGTCACTAGGGGTTACGAACCACCAACTTATAAACCCAGTATCTCTCCCATGTTTTGTCGATGTGGGATTTGCCTAGGGTGTTACAATCCACCCCCCTTATGGGACTCAGTGTCCTCGCTGAGGTTTGCCCCACCATCGTTCAAGGTTGCACGCAGAGCAGCTCTGATACCACAAATGCAATGGCCCGGCCCACTAGTGATATTGTCCACTCTAGGCTGAAGCCCTCACGGTTTTAAAACGCATCACTAGGGGTTACGAACCACCAACTTATAAACCCAGCATCTCTCCCGTGTTTTGCCGATGTGGGATTTGCCTAGGGTGTTACAATCCACCACCAACTTATAAACCCAGCATCTCTCCCGTGTTTTGCCGATGTGGGATTTGCCTAGGGTGTTACACCAGCATTGAGGGACATCCCTACAGTATATGACTTTCCAGATGTGTTTCCTGATGAATTGCCAGGATTACCTCCGGAAAGAGAGGTGCAGCTTGAAATTAATGTTATGCCTGGTGTGGATCCAATCTCCATAACACCATATAGAATGGCACCAGCAGAGTTGAAGGAGTTGAAGGTACAGTTGCAAGAACTACTTGAAAAGGGCTTCATCCGCCCTAGTGTGTACCATGGGAGCGCCAGTATTGTTTGTTAAGAAGAAGGATGGCACTCTTCGTTTATGTATTGATTGACCTGGAGTCTGAATACTTTTATATTAGTGCTAGAATTATATGTTCTGTTGTTATTCCTTTACAGGGGAATAAATTTTGATGCATTAGTGATTAGTCCTTTAAGATAAGGATTGTGATAATAAGTGAAATTAGTTTTGGAAGAGTTTATCGGCGAAAAGTATTTTCTAACACAACATAAATTATAAAGCTAAACGGCAAGCCTACTTAATGTAAGGCAAGAGGACGTAAAAGTAAGTTGTGGTAATAGACTTGCTCTAGATGAAGGCAGAGATGTTACTATTAGTAATTGTTAATGGATATTGTAATCAGAATGAGTTTTGGATATCAGTGAATTCAGAAAGGATAAAAGATAAGAAAATTTGATCTATTGGGATGTATCATAGTAACTATGCAATGTTCTTAATGTTTGTACTGTAAGCTGCAGATTACAGTACTGACTTGAGATTATTGTGTAGAGCTACGTACTACTCAATAGTACACCAAGATGAGAATAGTTGCCAACGGCATCTGTTTTGGCATAGTTATGCCAGAACATAATTTAATTGTTGGAAATAAGTTTGAAAATCCTACTTAGGGATCTAAAACTCAAAAGTTAGAATGTCAAAAGGTTATAGTTCAGTACAAAAGGAAGTAAGTTATAGAATATTGACAGATAAAAAGAGTTATGGAAGTAAAAATTCGAACAGTTGGTTCAGATATAACAAAGAAATGTTACGAATGTGAGGAATACTATGGACTAGAATGGTCAGAGGACCAATGACTAGATAAATGATTCTAGCATGACTTCAAGGGTCATTCAAGAAGGAACATGAATCGAAATGTTTGACAGCACAATAGTAAGAGGAGATTGGTGTTATATAAACAAATTAAACGTTGTATTAGATTTTTAAAAGTCTTATACAAATTTGAGAAAAAGAAGATTATACAATCATATAGAACGGAAAAAATAAACGTATGACAATTGTAAGATGACTATTGGGTAAAATTTCGTGGACGAAATTTATTTTAAGGGGGGGGGGGGGGAGAATTGTAACACCCCTATGATCGGTCGTGCATTCTACTGTTCCTGTGACCAGTGTTTTCTGGACAGCTAGGATGCCTAGAACTACACTTCGATATGAGTGAGGAGACATAAAATAATTAAATACAAGAAAAGAAAATACAAGAAAACCAAAGGAAAAATAATAGCAAAGAAATGTAACCAAGTTAAGCGAGCCGAAAAGTCACGGCATGGACCGTTGACTAGCCCTAGACCGCGGGGAACCCTGGAAAATATTTTTAAGACTTAGATAGACACTTATTGAAGTATAAATACCATTAGAAATATCAAAGAAAAATTAATTAATTAGTACAATGAAAAGTGAGAAATCGAAAAATGGACAAAACCCGGTGTTACCAAAAATCGGGAATGCAACCCGAACAGGGGCATTGTGGTCACTTGACACCCCGAGTTGTCTTTTGACCTAAATGTCCATTAAAAATAAATAATATTACACTTGGAAAATGTCATGAAAAATTAAATTAGTGGTACCTAATGTAAATAGCAAAATTGGGGAGTTAAATGTGGGAAAATAAAACTTATGAATAAACTAATATTTAATTTAAGCTTAGTGCTCCACTCACCCATCAAAGTGGACCACTAACTCATTACCTTAGGCAGAATACACATCTTCATCTTCAACCTTAGAACCAGCTGAAATTTGCTCCCAACAGACCTCTATTGTCGCATGACTTGGAAGCTCCATGCAAGTGAGATTCAAGCTCCTTTCTTGACACTTTCCTTCATTAAAAGTTGTCCATACACCTTAGGCAGTAGATAGGCAACAAGAAGACCAAGTTTTGGAGAGGTTTTGAAGCATTTCCAAAGTGGTAAGTTTGTGTTTTTGGTTATTGCTTCATTAAAGTTAGTAAGAATGTTATGGGTACTTGAATTATGAAGAGATTTTTGAGGTTTAATGTTTAAAGGGAGAGGTGTATTTTTGGCAGCCATGGAAACTCCTTAAGGGCAGTTTATTCTTGCTTGTAAATGGTAGATTAAAGGGTTGATTATGTGTTTATATGTGTAGGAATAAATTGGGTGATGTATACTAAGTATATTGTGAATGTATACTTGAATTTGGAAGCTTGGACATTAATGGAGAGAGGTGTATGAATCGACAGCTTGAATGGTGAACCATAAAAATGTTATTTGATGTTTGGTTTATGGAATATTAATGTTGAATTGTGGTAGTTATTAAGGCAGCTTGTGTATATGTATGATGGTGTGAGGTTGGACATGTAAATGAGCTAGGTTAGGTGATTGAATTGTTGTAATTTGAGCTTGAAAAATTCTATACTAAATGGTGCATATTGAGTGTGATTTTAAGCTGCCAAAATGACCAGCAATATGTTGTAAAATGTGTTTAGGTTATGGTACAAACCAGAATTGGCATGAATGTGTCATTTGGTAAGTGTTAAATATATCATTTGATGAGTGATGGACAATGTGCAATAGGGCAGTGTGTGTTTTAGCTTAGAACCTTAAGTGTGTGGCTCCAATTGGTATGAGACCAATTGGAGGTGAAACTAGGCACAAAAAGTGCCAACTTCCATGAAGGAAGCTTACCAAAATTCTGCTTGTAAGGTAACTTGAAAAATGACCAAATCTGGATTAGTGCAATTAAGGCCTGAAAATTGACCATTTGTGCAGCAGTTGGTGTTTTGGCCATAACTCACTCAAAACAGGTCCAATTGACCTGAAATTTTAACCATGAATAGCTAAGACCTATATCTACAAGTCTTATGAAGACACCAAAGCCCAAAAATGACCATAGGCAAGTCAAAAAGCTTGTAAAATTTCGGGTCCAAAAACTGTACGAACCTAAAATGACCTAAAATGACCTAAAGTGACCAATTTTGATGCATTTTGACCAGCAACAGTAAAATGACCATAACTTGGTCTCATAAACTCAGAATGACCTGAAATTTTGCCCCGCGTGCAATAAGACATGGATCTACAAGTTTGTAGTTTTGACTAAAACCCGAAAACCGAGGGAACTAGGTCTTTGGTCTAGGTCAAACTAATATCCCGGAATCCAGCAAGTTGCAATAAAACTCAAAATACATGGAAATGAATTTGGTAATATGTAACAACCCTAAAAGACTGTTGAATGTGACATATTAGTAACATTAAAACCTAATTTACCTAGAATGCATCGAAGGTCGTCATATTAGGTTGACTAAGCAAATAATAGAATTCAGTGAATTAATTATCAAGCATTATCGTTAGAGACAGTTTCAATGAGTAATGAAACACTTCAAATTGTGTTTCTCAGTTAGCAAAGACTCAGGGAAGGGGAAGGAAACACTGAGTCAAGGCCAAGTGTAACACCCTCCCGGTAACCACTCCGTAAATTCTACTGTTCCGGTGACCGGTGTCGGTCCGGACAGCTAGAACGTCCGGAAAAATATTAAAATTAAAGTCGGGAACCATAATTAACTCAAATATTAACAAGAAAAATTTAGTAAAAATTTTAGAAATAAAATACAACCAAGCAAAACGAGCCGGTGCCCAAGCGATGGGTAACCGGAGGGAAGTTGCGGTTCTCGCAACGAGGAGCCCTAGACCCAGGGGAAAAATTATAAAAATAATTTTTTGGACTCCAGAGAAGGGTAATTGAGGTTCCCATGGCATTAGAATGCCAAGAAAATACCTAGAAAAATTTTTCAATCGGTACAGACGATTTTGACCCGTTAAGCCAAACGGAGGGCATTTTGGTCATTTCGCCTTCCGAGGTGATTTTTGGCCGACTTGTCCAGTTGAGTAAATAATTAATATGACATAAAATATGAATTAATGTTGATGAAAAATTTATTAAAAATGAGAAATGAAAATAAGAAAACAAAAGTAAGAAGAAAAGTAAGTAAATGGGAATTATGATGTCATTAAGAAAAACTATGACCAATCAAAATTTAGCCATTATTTGACTAACTAATAAAGAGATAAAAGAAGACCTAAACAATTAAAAAACCAGCTGCTTTCTTCTTCTTCTTCTTCCTTAAAAATGTGATCCTCTCTTCTTCCTCCCTCCATGAAAATTTTCTTTCATTACCTCCATTTCCCATGAGTTTCCACCACTAAACCCTAACCCCTTTCATTAAACCTTGACCATATCACTTGGAGAAGCTTTTGGCAGCCAAGGAAAGGAAGAAAAGTGAGGTTTAGGGCTTTGGAAATTCTGCCCAAACAAGGTTAGTGCATTTATACCCATTAAACTCTTTATTTCCATGATTTTGGACTTGAACTTAGTAAGATTTGTAGTTTAAATGAACAAAAAAACCTATGGGTATGAACACTTGAATTTTGGCAGCCCTAATAGAGGAAGGGTTTTGAATGTTTTTAATGGACTTAGCATGATTTGAAGATTGTATTTAAGTTATATATTTACATAGATGTTTAACTAGGGTGCTAATGGAGGTTTATGGGTAAATTGCCTTGGACACTAGGGTTTTGAGGCATGAAAAATTGACTTGGCTTACCAACCTATTAAAGAACACTCTAATGGTCAATAAGTGACCATTTGAGGTATGTTGGCCACAAATTGAACTTAAAAATGCTATGGCAAAGTGAGGTTGCAGGCTGCCCTATGACAGAAAGATAGGACTGAAAATTCAGTCCCTTTGCACTGCCATAACTTGGGCTGTGCTAGTCCAATTGGTGTTTGGCCAATTGGACATGAAACTAGGCTTATAATGGCACATTTTTTCTGAAGAAACCATGCCCAAAAGACCAAAGCAAGAGGACCAAAACTTGGCCCCAATCCGGATACCCTGCACTAAATTCTGCAGAATTGACCAAATGAACAGTAACTGTTCATTTGGCCATAACTCACTGTAGATTTGGTCAATTGGCCTGATATTTTTACAGCAACAAGTTAAGACATAGACAAACAACTTTCATGAGGGAACCTACCCCAAATTATGGCCAGAACCCATTCAACCAAGTGACTCAAGTTACTATTTATGCACTGTAGATATGGTAAATTTCTGCAGAATGCATATCCGGACAGCTTGGGTTTTTGAGCCATATCTGGAGCTACAAAACTCCAAATGGAGTGATTCAAAAAAGGAAATTCAACTAGACAAAATAAGGAACAACTTTCATGTTTTACATTTCCTCAAATTCCAACAGTAACAGTGTCCAATGGAACAGTGAAGTTAACTCACTAAAATTGAAAAATCTGTTTGTGTTGAGTTACACTTTGGAATAGCAAAAACACTTAATGCCAACAAGTTTTAAACACCAAATTTGGTATGTTGGGAGTGCCAAAGTTGATGTACACATTTTTATTCTAAAAGTCAACATTTTTGTTGACCAATGATGAATAGTGACACCAAAAAAGTTGAAATTCACAAATTGATAAATTTAAGAGTTTCAAATGCCCTAGTATACCTAACAAGATTGGTTTGGATAGTTTGGCATGCCAATAGGGTTCAGTTAGCAGTACTGCACATGGCAAAAATGCCATTCTGTGATTTCATGGCTTTTAGCCATTCTGACTTTGCATTGAGACTTGGCCTTGTGCCTGATATTATTCTGACTTGTTAGCTGCTCATGCACACCGGAGATGCATATGTGACCGATGGTGTGACGCCCGAGGTACTAGGTACCCAGTGCGGTTACCCATTATCGATCCGATGTCTAGTGTAGGTTACTTGAGGCAACCAAATGAATAAAAGTGAACAACGTTAATGAAACAATGAATATATCAATACCAAACAAAGAAAGCATACACATTCTATACACATTTATTTTCTTGCTATTTTCTTTTATTATATCATTGCACCACTAAGCATTATTGCTTAGCGCGTTGCTTTTGCCACGCGTAGGTACTGGAGATTCCGATCGCGAGCCCGTGAGACCACGATCGGGTGAGTCCATTCGGCAGTTCTGCTCAGTGTCCGTGTCACCTCGTCACCTGCAGTGCATTGGTAGGACACTAGATGTCATTTTGTCATTTTGTAATTAACTTTTTATTTTCTCATATGTATTTGGGATTTATGTAATGTATTTTGAGGTTCATGTAAATAATAAAGATTTATGGTCATGGATGGTATTAATTTGAGTATTTATTGGTTGTTTATATATGAGAACCCTGAGAAAGGGATGTTTGGAGAAATGAAAAGGTTGTTGAGACCTGAAATTGACAAATTATTGAGATATTGATATTGAGTTTTATTGATGATATTGGAGTTGAGAATGAATGAAATTGTATATTGGAAGTGTTTTTAACAGGTTACGAAGAACTATTTTCTCCATTTTTAGCCGGTACTCCGCCGGATTTTCTTTAAAATCTTCGGAACCTCAAATGAATAATACTTTTGATAAATGATTAAAATAAATCAAATTTCATAAATTAACTTCAAAAGCATGACACAAATTAAGTAAGGTATATTAGAGTGTGCCAGTACACCGTGTGGCATTACTTACTCGGGTATACAGTACACGGGTAAGGGGTGTCACATTTAGTGGTATCAGAGCACGGTTTAGGCGTTTCTGGGCCTAGATTGAGTCCATACCATGCATTGCATTTTGTAAGAGTCGAGGTGACACTAACGCAAATCTGCTTATCTTTCTTATTTTGAATAGGATATGGATCCTTCATCTTAGAGAGCCGTTGAGGAGGAAGTGGAGAGTCATGCTCCACCTGCAGCAGCTGAGACTGGGGGCATGAGAGAATCTGCTCCGCCAGCTCAAGCAGAGCCTGCTCAGCCTCCACAGGCCATGTTCCAACAAATGGCCGACTTCTTTAGACAAATGGCCGGAGTAATGCCAGCACCACCACCACCACCACCAGTTCCACAGCAGAAATCCCACCTGGAAAGGTTAAGAAAGTTTGGGGCGGTGGATTTTTATGGCAAGAGAGAAGATGACTCGGTGGCAGCCGAGAATTGGTTGAACAGAACAGGCAGAGTCCTAAAACAACTTCACTGCACCCCAGAGCAGAACTTAGAAGCTGCTATATCCTTGTTACAAGACGATGCCTACGGATGGTGGGACACTGTGTCCAGTGAAGTGCAGCCCGAAGCTGTAACTTGGGACTTCTTCCTCTCTGAGTTCAAGAAGAAATATGTGGGTACTGTATACCTGGAAGAGAGAAGAAGGGAATTCATTAACCTGAGGCAGAGACAGTTGTCAGTGGCCGAGTATGAGAAGGAGTTTGTTCGGTTAAGCCGCTATGGAAGGGAAATAGTCCCTAACGAAGCTGAAAGGTGCAAGAGATTTGAAGAGGGACTGAATGACAATATCAAGATACAGCTCACTGCCTTGGGAATCACAGAATTTAGCAAGCTAGTGGAAGCTGCAATAAGGGTTGAAAAAGTGAGAATCAATGAGCAGACCAGAAGGGAGAGACAGCAGAAGAGGGGACCAGTCGCCTAGTTCCACCTGGATTTGGGAAGAAGTTTAAGGGTCCTCCCGCACGAGTTCAGCTCACCACAGGTCGTGGTCGATCTCGGGGCCTGGACCACGATTCACCCCTAGAGAGGTCACCCACACCATCGGTGGGCGCTCTCGAGGATGGGGTTCAGGGGACCAGCCAAAGATCTTCTCGCGTGTCCACACCGCCGAAATGGCATAAGGGAGTGTTGGAGAGTAACTAGTGCTTGCTTGAGATGTGGGTCGACGTAACATCAATCGAGGAACCGCCCACAGAACTACTACATTTGCTCCTACACAAGCGCATGCACCGCCCCGCACCACGAGAGGTAGAAGGTCCAGTAAATCCAAGCCGTGGGACCATCTCGAGGCTCGCATCCGAGCGCCAGAGAGGCGGATAATGGACCACCTGCCGAAATTATGCCTTGAGAGCTCGGAGGAGCAAGATGCCGGATGTCATCGTGGGCACGTTCTCCTCTACAATACTCCTGCATGCATTGGTGGATCCAGATCCACTCATTCCTACATTTGCATCAACCTACCCGTAGAAAGGGGGATACTAGTAGGGGAGAGTGACCAAGACATTCTGGTCACTAATCCATTGGGCCACAGTGCAGTGGTGAACAAGGTATACAAGGGTTGCCCGTTAAGGATTCAGGGGTATGAATTCTTGGCAGACCTAATTGAGTTGCCCTTCCATGAGTTTGACGTGATATTGGGAATGGACTGGTTGTCACGTCATCAGGCAATAGTTGATTGCAAATTGAAGAGAATTTCTCTAAAAACTTCAGAGGGTAATGAGATCACAGTTGTGGGGGAAAGGACAGATTTCTTGTCCAATGTCATCAGCCACAGTTGCAAGAAGAATGATGAGAAAAGGCTGTGAAGCCTACCTAGTACATGTGGTGGATACTAGGCAGGCTAAGCCAAACCTGAGTGACATACCCACAGTGAGAGACTTCCCAGAAGTATTTCCTGAAGAGTTACCTGGTTTGCCACTAGAAAGGGAAGTTGAATTTGCTATTCAGACACTGCCGGGTACCGCACCCATTTCCATTGCTCCTTATAGGATGGCACCCACGGAATTGAGGGAGTTGAAAACTCAATTGCAAGAGTTGCTTGATAAGGGGTTCATACGCCCCAGTGTGTCACCATGGGGAGCTCCAGTGCTGTTTGTGAAAAAGAAGGATGGGACATTGAGACTATGCATCGATTACCGGCAGTTGAATAAAGTGACTGTGAAGAACAAATATCCGTTGCCCAGGATTGATGATCTGTTTGATCAGTTGAAAGGAGCAGGAGTATTTTCTAAGATTGATCTCAGATCAGGGTATCATCAGCTGAGGGTGAAGGATGTAGATGTGCCAAAGACTGCATTCAGGACCCGATATGGGCATTATGAGTTCTTAGTGATGCCCTTTGGCTTAACAAATGCACCAGCGGCGTTCATGGACCTTATGAACCGTATCTTCCATCCATACCTAGATCGGTTCGTAGTGGTTTTTATTGATGACATTCTGGTGTACTCCAAGACCAGGGAAGAACATGATGAACATTTGAGGATTGTTACGCAAACCTCATGGAAAAGAAGTCAGATGCTAAGTTGTCCAAGTGTGACTTTTGGTTGAATGAGATTGCATTCCTTGGACACATAGTGTCACCGATGGGATTAGGTGGATCCTAAGAAAATAGAAGCGATGATGGAATGGAAGCCTCCCGTAAATACAACCGAGGTCGAAGTTTCTTGGGGCTAGCTGGTATTACAGAGATTTGTGAAGGATTTTCCTAATAGCCGCTCCAATGACCAAGTTGTTACACAAGAATGTCGATTTGACCGAATGACAAGTGTCGGACCAGTTTGAGAAATTGAAGGCTATGTTGACAGAGGCACCATGTGCACAACACAGTGTCCGGAAAGGACTTTGTGGTCTATAGTGATGCCTCACATAATGGGTTAGGGTGTGTATTCATGCAAGAGGGGAAGGTGGTCGCCTATGCTTCCAGGCAGTTAAGGCCACATGAACAGAACTACCCTACCCATGATCTAGAGCTTGCAGCAATTATCTTCGCACTAAAGATATGGAGGCATTACTTGTATGGTGAAAAGTGCTACATTTACACAGATCACAAGAGTCTAAAATATTTGCCAACCCAAAAGGAGCTCAACCTTAGACAGAGACGATGGATTGAGTTCCTGAAGGATTATGACTGTGTAATTGACAACCATCCTGGGAAGGCAAATATAGTTGCTGATGCTTTGAGCAGAAAATCCATGACAGCTTTGAGATCATTGAATGCCCGTCTATCTTTGGTTCGAGATGGAGCTATTTTGGCTGAGTTGCAAGTGAGGCCAAACCTGCTACAGCAGATACTAGATGGGCAAAAGGCAGATGAGAAGTTAATGGCTATTATGAGCAAAATCTCAGGGGGAAAAGCAACTGATTATGTGATGAAAGCAGATGGGTGTCTGTACTACAAAGGAAGACTGTGTGTACCAGATGATGGGGAATTGAAGGCTAGCATTCTAAAAGAGGCACACACTAGTGTATATGCTATGCACCCAGGAAGTACAAAGATGTATCATGATCTGAAGCTTCAGTATTGGTGGCCTGGTATGAAGAGGGACATAGCTGACTATGTGACTAAATGTTTGACATGTCAACAAGTCAAAGCAGAACATCAAGTTCCGTCAGGTTTGCTACAGCTTATACGCATGCCTGAGTGGAAATGGGATCGGGTCACCATGGATTTTGTAAGTGGTCTACCTCTCACCCAGAAGAAATATGATGCAGCATGGGTAATAGTGGATAGACTGACGAAGTCAGCACACTTTCTGCCAGTTAGGACTGACTACTCACTGGAGAGGTTAGCAGAATTGTATATCAGTGAGATAGTTAGACTGCATGGAATCCCACTTTCCATTATATCTGACCGAGACCCAAGGTTCACATCGAGATTTTGGAAGAAGTTGCATGAGTCCTTGGGTACACAACTCCACTTCAGCACAGCTTTCCATCCTCAGACGGATGGGCAATCCGAAAGAGTAATCCAGGTAAACAATTGAAACCCATGAAATTGATACAAATATTGAATTGAAATGATAGTAATGACATGAAAAATTTGTCAGGTCCTTGAGGATATGCTGAGGAGTTGTGTTATTGAGTTTGAGGGAAGTTGGGATAGATACCTCCCACTGGCAGAATTTGCATACAACAATAGCTACCAAGCTAGCATTCAAATGGCCCCATATGAAGCACTGTATGGAAGAAAATGTAGAACTCCAGTCTTTGGACTGAATTGGGCGAAGACAAATGGTAGGGCGGACACAGTGAAACAGCCGAGGAGAAGGTGAAATCAATCAAAGCCAACTTAAAGGTTGCCTCAGACAGACAGAAATCTTATGCCGACCTGAAGAGGAAAGAGATAGAATATGTGGTTGGCGACAAAGTGTTCCTCAAGGTGTCACCATGGAAGAAAGTGTTGAGGTTTGGAAGAAAAGGTAAGTTGAGCCCTAGGTTTATTGGCCCATATGAAGTTATTGAACGTGTGGGTCCAGTGGCCTATAGGCTAGCTTTACCTCCAGAGCTGGACAAGATCCACAATGTGTTCCATGTATCCATGCTCAGAAGATACCGCTCAGACCCTTCACATGTCATCTCCAGAGAAGAAATTGAAATACAACCGGATTTGACACATGAAGAAGAACGTCTACGGATCCTAGCTCGGGAAGTGAAAGAGTTGAGGAACAAACAGATTCCATTGGTGAAAGTGCTTTGGAGGCACCACAACACCGAGGAGGCAACTTGGGAAAGTGAAGAGTCGATGAGGCAACAGTTCCCTCAACTGTTTGCATCAGGAAAACTTCGAGGACGAAATTTAAATTAGAGGGGAAGAGTTGTAACACCCTCCCGGTAACCACTACGTACATTCTACTGTTCCGGTGACCGGTGTCGGTCCGGACAGCTAGAACGTCCGGAAAAATATTAAAATTAAAGTCGGGAACCATAATTAACTCAAATATTAATAAGAAACACTTAGTAAAAATTTTAGAAATAAAATACAACCAAGCAAAACGAGCCGGTGCCCAAGCGATGGGTAACCGGAGGGAAGTTGCGGTTCTCGCAACGAGGAGCCCTAGACCCGGGGGAAAAATTATAAAAATAATTTTTGGGACTCCAGAGAAGGGTAATTGAGGTTCCCATGGCATTAGAATGCCAAGAAAATACCTAGAAAAATTTTTCAATCGGTACAGACGATTTTGACCCGTTAAGCCAAACGGAGGGCATTTTGGTCATTTCGCCTTCCGAGGTGATTTTTGGCCGACTTGTCCAGTTGAGTAAATAATTAATATGACATAAAATATGAATTAATGTTGATGAAAAATTTATTAAAAATGAGAAATGAAAATAAGAAAACAAAAGTAAGAAGAAAAGTAAGTAAATGGGAATTATGATGTCATTAAGAAAAACTATGACCAATCAAAATTTAGCCATTATTTGACTAACTAATAAAGAGATAAAAGAAGACCTAAACAATTAAAAAACCAGCTGCTTTCTTCTTCTTCTTCTTCCTTAAAAACGTGATCCTCTCTTCTTCCTCCCTCCATGAAAATTTTCTTTCATTACCTCCATTTCCCATGAGTTTCCACCACTAAACCCTAACCCCTTTCATTAAACCTTGACCATATCACTTGGAGAAGCTTTTGGCAGCCAAGGAAAGGAAGAAAAGTGAGGTTTAGGGCTTTGGAAATTCTGCCCAAACAAGGTTAGTGCATTTATACCCATTAAACTCTTTATTTCCATGATTTTGGACTTGAACTTAGTAAGATTTGTAGTTTAAATGAACAAAAAAACCTATGGGTATGAACACTTGAATTTTGGCAGCCCTAATAGAGGAAGGTTTTTGAATGTTTTTAATGGACTTAGCATGAGTTGAAGATTGTATTTAAGTTATATATTTACATAGATGTTTAACTAGGGTGCTAATGGAGGTTTATGGGTAAATTGCCTTGGACACTAGGGTTTTGAGGCATGAAAAATTGACTTGGCTTACCAACCTATTAAAGAACACTCTAATGGTCAATAAGTGACCATTTGAGGTATGTTGGCCACAAATTGAACTTAAAAATGCTATGGCAAAGTGAGGTTGCAGGCTGCCCTATGACAGCAGCATAGGGACTGAAAATTCAGTCCCTTTGCACTGCCATAACTTGGGCTGTGCTAGTCCAATTGGTGTTTGGCCAATTGGACATGAAACTAGGCTTATAATGGCACATTTTTGCTGAAGAAACCATGCCCAAAAGACCAAAGCAAGAGGACCAAAACTTGGCCCCAATCCGGATACCCTGCACTGAATTCTGCAGAATTGACCAAATGAACAGTAACTGTTCATTTGGCCATAACTCACTGTAGATTTGGTCAATTGGCCTGAAATTTTTACAGCAACAATTTAAGACATAGACAAACAACTTTCATGAAGGAACCTACCCCAAATTATGGCCAGAACCCATTCAACCAAGTGACTCAAGTTACTGTTCATGCACTGTAGATATGGTAAATTTCTGCAGAATGCATATCCGGACAGCTTGGGTTTTTGAGCCATATCTGGAGCTACAAAACTCCAAATGGAGTGATTCAAAAAAGGAAATTCAGCTAGACAAAATAAGGAACAACTTTCATGTTTTACATTTCCTCAAATTCCAACAGTAACAGTGTCCAATGGAACAGTGAAGTTGACTCACTAAAATTGAAAAATCTGTTTGTGTTGAGTTACACTTTGGAATAGCAAAAACACTTAATGCCAACAAGTTTTAAACACCAAATGTGGTATGTTGGGAGTGCCAAAGTTGATGTACACATTTTTATTCTAAAAGTCAACATTTTTGTTGACCAATGATGAATAGTGACACCAAAAAAGTTGAAATTCACAAATTGACAAATTTAAGAGTTTCAAATGCCCTAGTATACCTAACAAGATTGGTTTGGATAGTTTGGCATGCCAATAGGGTTCAGTTAGCAGTACTGCACATGGCAAAAATGCCATTCTGTGATTTCATGGCTTTTGGCCATTCTGACTTTGCATTGAGACTTGGCCTTGTGCCTAATATTATTTACAGCTTGTTAGCTGTTCTGTTGCACACCGGGAGATGCATATGTGACCGATGGTGTGACGGCCCGAGGTACTAGGTACCCAGTGCCAGTTTACCCGTTATCCAGTCCAGTCGTCTAGTGTAGGTTACTTGGGGCAACTAAATGAATAAAAGTGAACAACGTTAATGAAACAATGAATATATCAATACCAAACAAAGAAAGCATAAACATTCTATACACATTTATTTTCTTGCTATTTTCTTTTATTATATCATTGCACCACTAAGCATTATTGCTTAGCGCGTTGCTTTTGGCACGCGTAGGTACTGGAGATCCCGATCGCGAGCCCAGTAGACCACAGACTGGGTGAGTCCATCCGGCAGTTCTGCTCAGTGTCCGTGTCACCTCGTCACCTACAGTGCATTGGTAGGACACTAGATGTCATTTTGTCATTTTGTAATTAACTTTTTATTTTCTCATATGTATTTGGGATTTATGTAATGTATTTTGAGGTTCATGTAAATAATAAAGATTTATGGTCATGGATGGTATTAATTTGAGTATTTATTGGTTGTTTATATATGAGAACCCTGAGAAAGGGATGTTTGGAGAAATGAAAAGGTTGTTGAGACCTGAAATTGACAAATTATTGAGATATTGATATTGAGTTTTATTGATGATATTGGAGTTAAGAATGAATGAAATTGTATATTGGAAGTGTTTTTAACAGGTTCCGAAGAACTGTTTTCTCCATTTTTAGCTAGTACTCCGCCGGATTTTCTTTAAAATCTTCGGAACCTCAAATGAATAATACTTTTGATAAATGGTTAAAATAAATCAAATTTCATAAATTAACTTCAAAAGCATGACACAAATTAAGTAAGGTATATTAGAGTGTGCCAGTACACCGTGTGGCATTACTTACTCGGGTATACGGTACACGGGTAAGGGGTGTCACACCAAGAGACAACTTGTGCACAATAGTTATTTCTTTTGAATTTTTCAATTGAAATAAATTATGATTATTTTTATGTTCTACTTTTAAATTGTGTTTGTGCACAATAATTTTGATTTCTTATTTTCTACTTAAAAATTTATTTGAACATTATATTTTTAAATTGTGTCTATGCACAATACTTTTATATTAACTGCTTTTACTAGCAAATTTATTTGGAGAAATGAGTTATGAATAATTTTTTATTGTTTTGGCTTTGAGAATCTTATTTGGAAATTATTGTGTTGCCTACTTGCAAATGGAAATTTTGAGATAAAATATGATTTGTGGTTGGAATGAAATATTTAAATGTTGTGATTTGGAATTGTTTTGATTCCCACTTAGCATGACACTGTTACTATGTTCCTCCTCCATTTATGGGGTGAGTGTGATTTTATTCCTCCCTCTTTGACTTATTAGTCTGGGGTTGAGATCGATTATTTTCCTCCCTCTCTGGTTTACCAGTTGAGGTTGTAGATCGGATGAGTACTCATTAGCTAGCTAGCCACCTCTCTCATTGATTTGGATTAGTGCGGTTGTAGATTGCTTTGTCGTGGTGTACAACACGGCATTGATCGAAAATTTTGTGTCATGGCTTAAATTGTGTATGAATTGGCAACACCGTGTTTATTAAATTATTTGACTCAAAATTTTTCTATAATGAGCTTTAATAATTTGTGAAATGTAATTGTGCAGCATTTAAATTGTGTTATTGATTTGCAAAATTGTGTTATTCAGTTATTTGATCAAATTGTGTTATTGATGGGCAAAACTGTGTTATTCAGTTATTTCATCAAATTGTGTTATTGATTGGCAAAACTGTATTATTCAGTTATTTGATCAAATGGTGCTATTGATTGGAAAAACTGTATTATTCAGTTATTTGATCAAATTTGTGTTATATGGACTTTGTAAATTGTGAAATGGAATTGTGAACTATTTGATTTGTGAATTATCAATAAAAGATTTATGTATCGCATTCCAAATTATTATTGTGCACCACTGAGTAAATTTTACTCAGCGATAGCTTTTCATTGCTGTCGAAGGTAGACAGACTGACAGGGCAGCAGACTAGGCTACTAGCACTACACTGAGAGATCATCGGGTAGATTGAGTATACTATAGGTTGCATTTTGTATTGTAATGTATGTTCACTGTATGTATATAATGTTCTTGGTTTTGAGCAGTTGTAAATTTAAAATTGTACCTTGAAGTTGTAAAATGAATTGTGAGCTATTTTGGCTTGTAAAATTTGGACTATAATTCTTTTATCTCAGCTTTAAAAATACTGAAAAATTACTGTGGATTTGAGTTGAGAAACATATTAAGTTGATCAAATATTGGAGTTGAGATTGAGAAATATATTTGAAGTGCTTTTTACAGTTTTTTGAAGAACTGTTTTATTCAAAATACAGATCGCACTCCACCAAAATTTTTACAGAAATTGTTAATTCTTCAAATGTGTTAGCTATTTCACTTCAGTTGAAAAAATGTTTTTAACACTTGTAAATAGTGCTCACCACTGTAAAAAGAAGTAAGAAAAGTTTTAAAATCCCTTGTAGTGTATTTGATGGGTTATCAGTAGACGAAGTTGGTAATTCATTAGGTATACTACGGGATCATGTCATGCCTTACAGAGGGGTAGGGTGTGACATGTTTTAGTGGTGTCAGAGCAAAGTTTTTAAATTCTGTTTTCACCTGTAATTTGAATAATCTTTCTTCATAGTACAACATTTCAATGTCATTGTTTGATACATACAGTACATTACATTATAAATATGCACTAACGGGAGGAAATCTCCTTGTGTTAATTGTTTAGGAGGTCTAAGATCCTTGAATTTACTATGGAAGAGGGTGATCGTTCAGTCGATCAATCGATAAAGGCTGAGGTACAAGTTGAGGCCCCAGCACCACCAAGTGTCGAAGGCCCAACTGTACCAGTTCTACCGGTACAAATTACTGCACAAATGGCCTAGCAAATGGCCACTTTGTTTCAACAAACGGTTGATAATCTGTCAGCCCAAGCCCAAGTACAGACCCAACCCCCACAAGGGCAACATGAAATAAAGAAGAGGGAGAAACTTATGGGTCAAAGCTCAAGCAGTAATTTGAGAAAGAGAAAAGAATTTGAGGAGCCCCGAGCTCAGGGATATAACATAGGTGGATCATTAAGGCAGAGACAACCAAGGTCCGGTCGTCGAACAACTAGAAGTTCCTACCCTCCCTGCCAATGCGAAACTTGTGGTAGAAATCTTGGTGGGGTATGCTACAAGGCCATAGGAGCCTGTTATAACTGTGGAGGCATAGGACACTTTCCCAAGGACTGCACCAGTGCCCGTAGAGTTGGACCACCTCCTACTACTACAGAAGGGTCAGTTCAGAGCCCTGTCACCAGAAGTTCACAACCACCCAGCAGAGGTAGAGACAGGGGTAGCGATAACCCAGCAGGCAACCAAGGCACTGTGAAACAATCAGAGCAAGACAGTGCTACGGTTAAAGTCTACGCAATGAGACAGAGGGAAGAAGTCGAGACATCTAATGTCGTGGCTGGTACCTTCTCAACTTTTAATCAAAATGTGTTTGTGTTATTTGATCCGGGTTCTACCCATTCTTATGTGAGTGCTAGCATCATTTATTGCATTGCTGTTCCATGTACAAAAATGGACTTTGAGGTGCTAGTAACAAGTTCGCTAGGACAGGAGGTCAGGGTTAATAGAATATATAGGGATTGTCCTTTGGTGATCCAAGGACACACTTTTCTGTCTGATTTCATTAAAATGCCCTTCAGAGATTATGATATCATCTTGGGCATGGATTGGTTAGCTAGGTATCATACCATGATTGACTGTAGGCTGAAGACAGTCACTTTTGGTCTCCCTCAGTACAGTGATGTGGTAATACATAGGGAGAGACAGTTATTGCCATCAAACGTCATTTTGGCTGCACTAGCCAAAAAAATGATCAGAAAGGGGTGTGAAGCATACGTGGAACATGTGGTAGACACCCAAGTGGGGAGTCCAGCATTGAGGGACATCCCTACAGTATATGACTTTCCAGATGTGTTTCCTATTGAATTGCCAGGATTACCTCCGGAAAGAGAGGTTCAGTTTGAAATTAATGTTATGCCTGGTGTGGATCCAATCTCCATAACACCATATAGAATGCCATCAGCAGAGTTGAAGGAGTTGAAGGTACAGTTGTAAGAACTACTTGAAAAGGGCTTCATCCGCCCTAGTGTGTCACCATGGGAGCGTCAGTATTGTTTGTTAAGAAGAAGGATGGCACTCTTCGTTTATGTATTGTTTGACCTGGAGTCTGAATACTTTTATATTAATGTTAGAATTATATGTTCTGTTGTTATTCCTTTACAGGGGAATAAATTTTGACGCATTAGTGATTAGTCCTCTAAGATAAGGATTGTGATAATAAGTGAAATTAGTTTTGGAAGAGTTTATCGGCGAAAAGTATTTTCTAACACAACATAAATTATAAAGCTAAACGGCAAGCCTACTTAATGTAAGGCAAGAGGACGTAAAAGTAAGTTGTGGTAATAGACTTGCTCTAGATGAAGGCAGAGATGTTACTGTTAGTAATTGTTAATGGATATTGTAATTAGAATGAGTTTTGGATATCAGTGAATTCGGAAAGGATAAAAGATAGGAAAATTTGATCTATTGGGATGTATCGTAGTAACTATGCAATGTTCTTGATGTTTGTACTGTAAGCTGCAGATTACAGTACTGACTTGAGATTATTGTGTAGAGCTACGTAATACTCAATAGTACACCAAGATGAGAATAGTTGCCAATGGCATATGTTTTGTCATAGTTATGCCAGAACAGAATTTAATTGTTAGAAATAAGTTTGAAAATCCTACTTAGGGATCTAAAACTCAAAAGTTAGAATATTGAAAGGTTATAGTTCAGTACAAAAGGAAGTAAGTGATAGAATATTGACAGATAAAAAGAGTTATGGAAGTAAAAATTTGAACAGTTGGTTCAGATATAACAAAGAAATGTTACGAATGTGAGGAAGACTGTGGACTAGAATTGTCAGAGGACCAATGACAAATAAATGATTCTAACATAACCTCAAGGGTCATTCAAGAAGGAACATGAACCGAAATATTTGACAGCAAAATAGTAAGAGGAGATTGGTGTTATACAAATAAATTAAACGTTGTATTAGATTGTTAAAAGTCTTATACAAATTTGAGGAAAAGAAGATTATACAATCATATAGAACGAAGAAAATAGACGTATGACTATTGTAAGATGACTATTGGGTAAAATTTCGTGGACGAAATTTATTTTAAGGGGGGGAGAATTGTAACACCCCTATGTTCGGTAGTGCATTCTACTGTTCCTGTGACCAGTGTTGTTTGGACAGCTAGGATGCCTAGAACTACACTTCGATATGAGTGAGGAGACATAAAATAATTAAATACAAGAAAAGAAAATACAAGAAAACAAGAGGAAAAATAATAGCAAAGAAATGTAACCAAGTTAAGCGAGCCGAGAACCCTAGCGATGGGTGACCGCACCGGGAAGTCACGGCATGGACTGTTAACTAGCCCTAGACCACGGGGAACCCTGGAAAATATTTTTAAGACTTAGATAGACACCTATTGAAGTATAAATACCATTAGAAATATCAAAGAAAAATTAATTAATTAGTACAAAGAAAAGTGAGAAATCGAAAAACGGACAAAACCCGGTGTTACCGAAAATTGGGAATGCAACCCGAATAAGGGCATTGTGGCCACTTGACACCCCGAGTTGTCTTTTGACCTAAATGTCTATTAAAAATAAATAATATTACATTTGGAAAATGTCATGAAAAATTAAATTAGTGGTACCTAATGTAAATAGCAAAAATGGGGAGTTAAATGTGGGAAAATAAAACTTATGAATAAACTAATATTTAATTTAAGCTTAGTGTTCCACTCACCCATCAAAGTGGACCACTAACTCATCACCTTGGCAAGAATACACATCTTCATCTTCAACCTTAGAACCAGCTGAAATTTGCTCCCAACAAACCTCCATTGCTGCATGACTTGGAAGATCCATGCAAGTGA
The DNA here is from genome assembly GCF_030052815.1 of Hevea brasiliensis. Taxonomy (NCBI): domain Eukaryota; kingdom Viridiplantae; phylum Streptophyta; class Magnoliopsida; order Malpighiales; family Euphorbiaceae; genus Hevea; species Hevea brasiliensis. Next base: position 53,865,723 of record NC_079497.1, on the reverse strand, counting down.
GATTCAAGCTGCTTTCTTGACACTTTCCTTCATTAAAAGTTGTCCATACACCTTGGGCAGTAGATAGGCAACAAGAAGACCAAGTTTTGGAGATGTTTTGAAGCATTTCCAAAGTGGTAAGTTTGTGTTTTTTGTTATTGCTTCATTAAAGTTAGTAAGAATGTTATGGGTACTTGAATTATGAAGAGATTTTTGAGGTTTGATGTTTAAAGGGAGAGGTGTATTTTTGGAAGCCATGGAAACTCCTTAAGGGCAGTTTATTCTTGCTTGTAAATGGTAGATTAAAGGGTTGATTATGTGTTTATATGTGTAGGAATAAATTGGGTGATGTATACTAAGTATATTGTGAATGTATACTTGAATTTGGAAGCTTGGACATTAATGGAGAGAGGTGTATGAATCGGCAGCTTGAATGGTGAACCATAAAAATGTTATTTCATGTTTGGTTTATGGAATATTAATATTGAATTGTGGTAGTTGTTATGGCAGCTGTGTATATGTATGATGGTGTGAGGTTGGACATGTAAATGAGCTAGGTTAGGTGATTGAATTGTTGTAATTTGAGCTTGAAAAATTCTGTACTAAATGGTGCATATTGAGTGTGATTGTAAGCTGCCAAAATGACAAACAATATGTTGTGAAATGTGTTTAGGTTATGGTACAAACCAGAATTGGCATGAATGTGTCATTTGGTAAGTGTTAAATGTATCATTTGATGAGTGATGGACAATGTGCAATAGGGCAGTGTGTGTTTTGGCTTAGAACCTTAAGTATGTGGCTCCATTTGGTATGAGACCAATTGGAGGTAAAACTAGGCACAAAAAGTGCCAACTTTCATGAAGGAAGCTTACCAAAATTCTGCTTGTAAGGTAACTTGAAATATGACCAAATCCGGATTAGTGCAATTAAGGCCTGAAAATTGACCATTTGGGCAGCAGTTAGTGTTTTGGCCATAACTCACTCAAAACAGGTCCAATTGACCTGAACTTTTTGCCATGAATAGTTAAGACCTATATCTACAAGTCTTATGAAGACACCAAAGCCCAGAAATGACCATAGGCAAGTCAAAAAGCTTGCGAAAATTCGGGTCCAAAAACTGGCCGAACCTAAAATGACCTAAAATGACCTAAAGTGACCAATTTTGATGCATTTTGGCCAGCAATAGTAAAATGACCATAACTTGGTCTAGTAAACTCAGAATGACCTGAAATTTTGGCCCGCGTGTAATAAGACATAGATATACAAGTTTGTAGTTTTGACCGAAACCCGAAAACTGAGGGAACTAGGTCGTCCGGCTAGGTCAAACTAGTATCCCGGAATCCAGCAAGTTGCAATAAAACACAAAAAACATGGAAATCAATTTGGCAATATGTGCCAACCCTAAAAGACTATTGAATGTGACATATTAGTAACATTAAAACCTAATTTACCTAGAATGCATCGAAGGTCGACATATTAGGTTGACTAAGCAAATTATAGAATTCAGTGAATTAATTATCAAGCATTATCGTTAGAGACAGTTTAAATGAGTACTGAAACACTTTAAATTGTGTTTCTCAGTTAGCAATGACTCAGGGAAAGGGAAGGAAACACTGAGTCAAGGCCAAGAGACAGTTATCATAGGTTTGTGCACAATAGTTATTTCTTTTGAATTTTTCAATTGAAATAAATTATGATTATTTTTATGTTATATTTTTAAATTGTGTTTGTGCACAATAATTTTGATTTCTTATTTTCTACTTAAAAATTTATTTAAACATTATATTTTTAAATTGTGTTTGTACATAATAATTTTGATTCCTTATTTTCTACTTAAAAATTTATTTGAACATTATATTTTTAAATTGTGTCTGTGCACAATACTTTTATATTCACTTCTTTTACTAGCAAATTTATTTGGAGAAATGAGTTATGAATAATTTTTTTATTGTTTTGGCTTTGAGAATCTTATTTGGAAATTATTGTGTTGCCTACTTGCAAATGTAAATTTTGAGATAAAATATGATTTGTGGTTGGTATGAAATATTTAAATGTTGTGATTTGGAATTGTTTTGATTCACACTTAGCAGGACACTGTTACTATGTTCCTCCTCCATTTATGGGGTGAGTGTGATTATATTCCTCCCTCTTTGACTTATTAGTCTGGGCTTGAGATCTATTATTTTCCTCCCTCTCTGGTTTACCAGTTGAGGTTGTAGATCGGATGAGTACTCATTTGTAACACCCTCATTGTAGCAATTACGTACATTCTACTGTTCCGGTGACGAGTGTCGGTTCGGACAACTAGAACGTCTGGAAAAATAATTAGACTAGAGTGAGGAGTCATAAATAACTCAAATATTAATAAGAAAAATTTAGGAAAAATTTTAGAAATAAAATACAACCAAGTTAAATGAGCCGGTGCCCTAGCGATGGGTAACCCAGTGGAAAGTTGCGGTTCTCGCAACTAGGAGCCCTAGACCCGAGAGAAAATTCATAAAATAATTTTTGGGACTCCAGAGAAGAGTCATTGAGGGTTCTATGGCATTAGAATGCCAAGAAAAGGCTTAGAAAAAATTTTCAATCGGTACAGACAAATTTGGCCCGTTAAGCCAAACGGAGGGCATTTTGGTCATTTCGCCTTTAGAGACGATTTTTGGCCGACTTGTCCAGTTAAGTAAATATTTATTATGACACAAAATGTAAATAAATATTGCTAAAAATTAAATTGAAAATGAGTAGCAAAGAAAAGAAAAGAAAATGAATTCAAATTGCAATTTTGACCTCATGCTTATGTCACTAAGCACTCTCACCCAATCACATTGTGACACATGTCCATAAACTATTTAAAATGAGTAAAATGGACAGAAATATTGAAGAAACAATCTGCTTCTTCTTCCTTCTTCCAGCGTCACTCACTTCCCACACCCTTCCTGTTAGTAGTATGTCCTAGAGCATATCATTTAGTATGTATCTTGTACATATTTTATTAATAAATGGCATTTCCACTTTTCTGTTTATATAATATATTTATGTGTAATAGAAAAGGTCCATTGATATTTTGTTAGAAATATTATTCTTCAGTTGTTAAGAATATGAGTGACAATATTTCTAGCACAAAGTATCATAAATAGGTTCACAATCGAGGATACTTCATAATAAGGACATGACTTATCCAGAAAGATTGTATTCATGTTTGTTCCCAAGTTATTTATATGAGATATAAATAAGATGGAATGGTAAGTCTCATGCCATATAACAAACATGATAGGCACTTATAAATGATAAGTAGGCCGAACCAGTGACACTTATGACAAACACATGGAGTTTACTCTTGTCAATGTTTTGTCATAAATCATATCAGTGCATATAATCTTTAGACCTGAGATAGCACAGTTATCTTGTATATAGGTAGTTTGAGTTTGATACTGCTTTCATACTTGTACTGTGTATGGGTATATGGGCATGTGTTGGCTCCTACTAGTTATATATGGAGGTAGGTGTTGATCAAGATGGAATCTGTTCCTCTAAGTAAATAGAGATAAAATCCTATGTTCATTTAATTGTTCTTGATGTTTCAAGTTCCTGGCCAGACAGATAGATTTATTCGTAAAAGAGTTTCGATGAGAAAATCTTTTAATCAAGAACTGGAATTAAAAGAGAACATAATATTCATAGCAAATGGCGTTTGACATAAACCATGACTCCAGCTTGAGTTGGGATTTTGTAACAGAGAGATTCTAGTGCATGGTAACATATGATTATAGGTTCATTTAAGGTAAACCTTATTACTAATTGGGTGGCCATGGCATGCTATGCTAGGTGTTAACCATGTTCTATGAGGTTCATAAAATGATTTAGAGAAATCATTTATGGTAAGAAAGAGTTCTAATGATATTAAGAGTTGATATCATGTCTCATTGCCAATTAGTGATGAGCCTAATAAGTCACACACATACACAAGTTATCACCTATTTAAATATGATTTAATTAATTAATTAAAGAGTTTAATTGATTAATTAAATAGGTTTGGTTTGCAATTAGATTGCAAAGTCCCTAGCATGACTTGAAACCAAATCTAGATTATTGGATGTATAATATAAGTTAAATTTATATTTAAAGTGTTTAAATATGAATTTAATTAATGAGAAATTAATTAATAGAGATTAATTAATTAATTTATATTTGATATAAATTAATTAGAAGAAGAAAATAATTATTTTGGGTTAAGAACTGAAAATTAAGACACAGGGGCATTTTGGTCATTTTGCAGTGTGACACGTGGCACCATGAGATGGTGACACATGGCATAACACATAAGCTTGCCAAATGTTTTTTAATCATGTAAGATGATTAAAATCAAGATTAAATATAGGTTTGACACTTGGCACAATGTGATTGGGTCACTTAAACCTAGAGCTAATCAAAGGGTGACATGTGGCAAGGGTTTAATGTGTTAACCTAGCTATTTAAGTGTTGTTATGAGAAAATAAAACACAACCAGCAGCCACACTCCTTTGTCACGCCACTTTGAGGGTTTTTATCTCTTCTTCTTCATCTCTTATCAATTCAAAGAGATTAGCCATCAATCTCTTGAATTAAGAACACTAGAAATTGTTTCTAGTGTCCTGTTTACATCTTTAATCTCTTAAAAGGCAGAACTTGATTTTCTAATTAATAGAAAAAGCTTTAGAAGCTATTCAAGGGCTGCCATAGGTGTTCTTGGTGTGGACAAGCTAGAGGGACAACATCTGGTGTCCTGAAGACGAATCTCAAAGGCGCAGACACGCTGCAGTGCATCAAGAGGTTAGTGTAATCGTTCTTGATTTAATCTAGGGTTCTAAAATTAATCTGATTAATTTTAAAATCTTAAATGGCAAATACAGATCCAAAAACATATTAAAAGAGTTTTAATATGTTGTTTATCATTGAAATCAAATAGATAAAAATAAATCTTGCATGATGCACGTGACCCTAGGTGAAAATTTTTGAATTCAATGGTATAAACTTGTGTTTTTCACGCTTCCGTTCCTTCAATTGGTATCAGAGCCACTCTATTTTCCATTTAGATTGTTGATTATATGATTTAATTGTGTGTTTGATCATGAGATCAAAAGTTCATTGCTGGTTGCAAAGCAAGTTGGCGGCATACTTGAAAAAATACCATCAATGGTGCGCATGGTTTGGCTTCCATGGGTGGTTTAAGGTTTGGCTTTTAATTCTGCAATTGTTGTATGATCTAAGGCCTATTCTTTGACTAATTAAAGTGTTTAATTAGTAGTTTTTATCACACAATTAAATTATGATTCAAATCTGAATTTTAAAAATTGTTTGAATGTGATTCAAATCTGAATTTTAAAAGTTGTTTGAATGTGATTCAAATCTGAATTTTTAAAGTTGTTTGAATCATATTTAAATCTGATTTTTTAAAATTGATTGAATAAAATTCAGATCTGATTTTTTAAAAAATGTTTGAATGTGATTCAAATCTGATTTTTTAAAAAATGTTTGAATGTGATTCAAATATGAATTTTTGAAGTTGTTTGAATGTGATTCAAATCTGAATTTTTAAATTTGTTTGAATGCGATTCAAATCTGAATTTTTAAATTTATTTGAATCATATTCAAATTTGGATTTTTAAGTTGAATATGAGATATTCAATTTAATTTAAGTATGTATGTTTTATTTAATTGTTAAATAGTGATATGCATGATGGATGATCATGGACTAATAAAGACCAATGTGATTGGATTTATTTCTTTTATATTTCTTTGGGATTGTAAATTAATTAATTTATTTTAATTTTTTTTGGGCATGTATTATTAAGTTTGTAATAATTTTTGGGTTGTAATTTCATTTATTTAAGTTCTTGTAAATTCGCCTTGGTATGCCAAGGATTACTATGTAATATTGGATTGCAAGAAGTTCAAGGAGGTCAAAAGCATTGGTGGGACCAGTGGGAGGAATTCAAGATCAAGTGTTGATTATGTACTCCTTCAGCAACTCTTGTAAAATGAATGAATGAAATGCACCTAGGAATGCCCTGATTCAATTCTTGGTGGCTCAGAATTGAATCCCTTAGAAAGTCCATGATCATACCATATTTACTGCTTATCCATGAATGCATGAGATGTATGGGAATGTATGCAATTATATGATATATGCATGCTAAATGGATAATGTGCAAAGTGAGACCTTAATAGTAACTAGAATGACCATAAAATCTTTCAAACAAATGATTAAGTTGGAAATGCTATAATTAAAGTAATTATAACATAGGCCCTCCATTGGGGCAATTATTTTAAGAAATTTTAAATAGTTGCATAAGATGCAATTTATTTAAGAGATTTTCTTAAGAATAATTGTTAAGCATGAGATGTTGTAAATATGTAAATGGTTTAGTGGCCAATATTGGATGTACCTGAGGACATTAAAATTATTTGCATAATTACTGGCTCAATGGGATCAACTTAACTAATGCAAGATAAGTCAATAATGGATGTACCTGAGATTTTGAGCATTAGGGGCTAGGTAAAGGATTGAACCTCACATGAGATGTGATGGGCAAAGAGTTGCTCACTTATAGTTTATTGTAATTCCAATAATGGATGTACCTGAGGATGATCAATAGAATTATAAGAATTCAATCACCCACTAGAAATCCATCCAACTAGGATTTCCGTTTTCTACTTTGGAAGTGTAGGATTCGCTAAGTTAGTGGGAGGACCAATTAGATTAAAAGACCATAATCATTTTGGTTAATTACATGATACATTTACTAATTAATCTGGTTATTTTCTGCAGTTAATTTTCTGATAAAAATGAGCGCAAAACAACCACCACCATCCAATATCCTTGCAAGCATACTTGATCACAATAGGTTGACAGGACCTAATCTGTCTGATTGGCTAAGAAATTTGAAACTTGTCCTAAACCTTGAACATATAGGATATATTCTAGATTCAAATGTTCCTGGTCCTTTACCTCCAGAGGCCACACAAGAGGAACATGAAACTTTGGACAAGTGGAAGGAGCATGATATGAGAGCTAAGTGTTACATGCTTGCTTCCATGAGTAATGAGTTACAGAAGCAACATGAGAACATGCAGAGTGCGAGTGAGATCCTCCTTCACCTACAAGAGTTGTATGGTGAGCACAGCAGGAATGCTAGGTATGAGATATCTAGACAGCTATTCCGTATGAGGAAGTCTGAGGGACAGAATGTTGGGGATCATGTCCACAAGATGATTCGGATGATTGAGCAGTTGGAACATCTTGACTTTAACATGGATTTCCAACTACAGGCGGATTTGATCCTTCAGTCCCTTCCTGAGTCTTTTGGGAATTTTGTGACAAATTTCCATATGACTAGATAGGAATGCACCTTAGCTGGTTTACTCAACATGCTGGTTATTGCCCAAAAGAATATGCCAGGCAATAAAGGAAAAGAGGTAGCTTTGGTTGCATCTTCTTCTACTGGAAAGTCCAACAAGAAGAAGGGCAATAAGAAAAAGAAACCTCAGATTCCTGGTCCTTCTAAGAAAATAGCTAAACAGAAAAGGAAGACTAAAGCTGATGAAGGCAAAGGAAAGTGTTTCCACTGCCAACAGGAAAGTGTTTCCATTACCAATAGGAAATTGTTTCCATTGCCAGTAAGAAAGTGTTTCCACTGGCCAGAGTATAGCAATCTAAATGAATGCAATGCCGTGGTGAAAACCAACTCAAGTTCAAAATATATTTGACACTTAAGGTTATGTCATGTTGCAGAAGATAGGATTACAAAATTGGAGAAAATGGGAATTCTATCCTTATTGGACTCTGAGCCTACTCCAACTTGTGAATCTTGCCTTCAGGGCAAAATGACTAGATCACCCTTTGTTGGACAGGGGCTAAGAGCTGAAAATATTTTGGAGCTAATATATAGTGATGTATGTGGTCCATTTAAAGAAATGGCTAGAGGGGGCTTTCATTATTTTATTACCTTTACTGATGATAAATCAAGGTTTGGGTATTTGTATTTGATGAAGACAAACATGAATCTTTTGAAAAGTTCAAAGAATTTAAATCTGAAGTAGAAAATCAAACAGGAAAGAATATTAAAGCTCTTCGATCAGATCGTGGAGGTGAATATTTGAGTACTGAATTTGATGAATACTTGAGAGAGCATGGCATTATTTCTCAGCTGACTCCTCCAGGAACGCCACAGCTGAATGGTGTATCTGAAAGGAGAAATCATACCCTATTGGATATGGTACGTAGTATGATGAGCTATACTGATATGCCAATCTCCTTTTGGGGATTTGCATTAGAATCAGCTTTGTATATTCTGAATAGGATTCCATCAAAATCAGTTTCTTCCACACCTTATGAGATATGGCATGGAAGAAAACCAAGTCTTAAGCATGTTAAGATTTGGGGTTGTCCAGCTTATATCAAAAAGCTGAACACTGATAAATTGGAGACCAGATCAGAAAAAGATCGATTTGTTGGATATCCAAAAGATAGTTTTGGATATTATTTTATTTGCCTACTTCACAAAAGTTGTGATAAGTAAAGATGCCACATTTCTTAAACAACAATTTGTCCAAGAAGGAGGCAAAGGAAGGCAAATAGAGTTAGAATTGGAGAATTCTGACCAACCAACAGATCAGATGGATATAGATCCATCTAGTCAACCTATACCCGTTGATGAAACATCTACAGCTGTTCCTCGTGGAACAACCAGGGTATCTCACCCACCAGTGAGATATGGTTTTCTTCATGAAGAAGAACAAGAGTTGTCTACTCATGAAGAAGTAGATCATGGAGATGATCCACTTACCTATGAAGAAGCTATATCAGATATAGACTTTTCAAAATGGATTGATGCTATGAAATCCGAGATTGATTCCATGTATAAGAATCAAGTTTGGGATCTTGTTGACCCACCTGAAGGTATTGTACCTATAGGGAACAAATGGGTTTTCAAGAAGAAAATTGGTTCTGATGGAAAGGTAGAGACCTATAAAGCAAGGCTAGTAGCGAAAGGGTTTCGCCAAAGGCAAGGAATCGACTATGAGGAGACTTTCTTTTTGTTGCCATGCTTAAATCAATTAGGATTTTATTAGCAATAGCTGCGTACTATGATTATGAGATTTGGCGATGGATGTCAAAGCCTTTTCTCAATGGATACATTGAAGAAAACATTTTCATGGAACAACCTAAGGGTTTTGAATCCCAAAATGGTTCCAAGGTATGCAAGCTAAAGCGATCCATTTATGGGTTGAAACAAGCTTCGAGGAGTTGGAACATCCATTTTGATGAAGCCATTAAATCCTTTAGTTTTATCAAAAATGAGGATGAGCCATGTGTATATAAGAAGGTTAGTGACAGTGCTATCACTTTCCTTGTCTTATATGTGGATGACATACTGTTGATGGGTAATGACACAGGTATGTTGACAACTATAAAGGTATGGTTGTCAAATACACTCCATGAACGACTTAGGGGAGGCAACCTATATTCTTGGGATTCGCATCTATAGAGATAGAGCGAAACGAATAATTGGTTTATCCCAAAGTCTATACTTGGAAAAGCTGTTAAAGAGGTTTAACATGCTTGATTCCAAGAGAGGATTGTTACCAGTGAGACATGGTATCCATCTTTCTAAAGAGATGTCTCCAAAGACACATGAAGAAAGAGATAAGATGGCCAGGATTCCATGTGCTTCGGCTATTGGAAGTTTAATGTATGCAATGTTGTGTACTAGGCCGGATATCGCATATCTCGTTAGTTTGACTAGCGGTATCAATCCAATCCAGTTTGGAACATCGGATAGTCATCAAGAATATTCTTAAGTACTTGAGAAGAACTAAGGATTTATTCTTGATTTATGGAGGTGGAGACTTGCAATTGGATGGTTATACCGATTACGATTTCCAATCGGATATCGATGATAGAAAGTCTACCTCTGGATATGTGTTCATTTGTAATGGAGGTGCGATCGGTTGGAAGAGTTCCAAACAGAGCACGATTGCAGATTCCACTACAGAGGTCGAGTATATTCTTGCATCGATGCCGCAAAGGAAGTCGCTTTTGGATTAAAAGTTCGTGATGTAACTTATAGTAGTTCCTTCCATTGAGTCATCGGTTCCATTACAATCGTGACAACAATGGAGTAGTCATCTGCTAAGGAACTAAGGTCTCACCCAAAATCCAAACACATAGAAAGGCACTACCACATTATCGAGATATAGTTGGGCAAGGCGATTTAGCCATGCAGAAAATAGCATCGGTGAAAATCCAGCTGATCCATTCACTAAGCCTATGTCACAGACTCAGTTAGACCGACATCTTGAGAAGATAGGTCTAAGATATTGTAATGAATGGCTCTAGTGCTAGTGGGAGATTGTTAGTAATATGCCCTAAAGCATATCATTTAGTATGTATCTTGTACATATTTTATTAATAAATGGCATTTCCACTTTTCTGTTTATATAATATATTTATGTGTAATAGAAAAGGTCCATTGATATTTTGTTAGAAATATTATTCTTCAGTTGTTAAGAATATGAGTGACAATATTTCTAGCACAAAGTATCATAAATAGGTTCACAATCGAGGATACTTCATAATAAGGACATGACTTATCCAGAAAGATTGAATTCATGTTTGTTCCCAAGTTATTTATATGAGATATAAATAAGATGGAATGGTGAGTCTCATGCCATATAACAAACATGATAGGCACTTATAAATGATAAGTAGGCCGAACCAGTGACACTTATGACAAACACATGGAGTTTACTCTTGTCAATGTTTTGTCATAAATCATATCAGTGCATATAATCTTTAGACCTGAGATAGCATAGTTATCTTGAATATAGGTAGTTTGAGTTTGATACTGCTTTCATACTTGTACTGTGTATGGGTATATGGGCATGTGTTGGCTCCTACTAGTTACATATGGAGGTAGGTGTTGATCAAGATGGAATCTGTTCCTCTAAGTAAATAGAGATAAAATCCTATGTTCATTTAATTGTTCTTGATGTTTCAAGTTCCTGGCCAGGATAGATAGATTTATTCAGAAAAGAGTTTCTGATGAGAAAATCTTTTTAATCAAGAACTGGAATTAAAAGAGAACATAATATTCATAGCAAATGGAGTTTGACATAAACCATGACTCCAGCTTGAGTTGGGATTTTGTAACAGAGAGATTCTAGTGCATGGTAACATATGATTATAGGTTCATTTAAGGTAAACCTTATTACTAATTGGGTGGCCATGGCATGCTATGCTAGGTGTTAACCATGGTCATTGAGGTTCATAAAATGATTTAGAGAAATCATTTATGGTAAGAAAGAGTTCTAATGATATTAAGAGTTGATATCATGTCTCATTGCCAATTAGTGATGAGCCTAGTAAGTCACACACATACACAAGTTATCACCTATTTAAATATGATTTAATTAATTAATTAAAGAGTTTAATTGATTAATTAAATAGGTTTGGTTTGCAATTAGATTGCAAAGTCCCTAGCATGACTTGAAACCAAATCTAGATTATTGGATGTATAATATAAGTTAAATTTATATTTAAAGTGTTTAAATATGAATTTAATTAATGAGAAATTAATTAATAGAGATTAATTAATTAATTTATATTTGATATAAATTAATTAGAAGAAGAAAATAATTATTTTGGGTTAAGAACTGAAAATTAAGACACAGGGGCATTTTGGTCATTTTGCAGTGTGACACGTGGCACCATGAGATTGTGACACATGGCATAACACATAAGCTTGCCAAATGTTTTTTTAATCATGTAAGATGATTAAAATCAAGATTAAATATAGGTTTGACACTTGACACAATGTGATTGGGTCACTTAAACCTAGAGCTAATCAAAGGGTGACATGTGGCAAGGGTTTAATGTGTTAACCTAGCTATTTAAGTGTTGTTATGAGAAAATAAAACACAACCAGCAGCCACACTCCTTTGTCACGCCACTTTGAGGGTTTTTATCTCTTCTTCTTCATCTTTTATCAATTCAAAGAGATTAGCCATCAATCTCTTGAATTAAGAACACTAGAAATTGTTTCTAGTGTCTTGTTTACATCTTTAATCTCTTAAAAGGCAGAACTTGATTTTCTAATTAATAGAAAAAGCTTTAGAAGCTATTCAAGGGCTGCCATAGGTGTTCTTGGTGTGGACAAGCTAGAGGGACAACATCTGGTGTCCTGAAGACGAATCTCAAAGGCGCAGACACGCTGCAGTGCATCAAGAGGTTAGTGTAATCGTTCTTGATTTAATCTAGGGTTCTAAAATTAATCTGATTAACTTTAAAATCTTAAATGGCAAATACAGATCCAAAAACATATTAAAAGAGTTTTAATATGTTGTTTATCATTGAAATCAAATAGATAAACCCTAGGTGAAAATTTTTGAATCTAATGGTATAAACTTGTGTTTTTCACGCTTCCGTTCCTTCACTTCCACCATTAAAAACTCCACCCAAGCTTCCAAATCTCTACCAAACCACCTCAAAACCTTGTCCTCCCTTCACTAAAAATTTCCCTTACCACTAGAGCAAGACTTGGGCAGCAATTAGAAGAAGAGAAAGTGGAAGAAAGTGAGATGTGAACAAGCTTAGAAAATCACCAAAGAGGTTAGTGCCATATTCTTTGCTTTTACATCTTTCTAATCATGAATTTGAGCTAAGTTAAGTTGAAAATTTGATAAAAATTGAATTAATGAGGCATGGTTATGTTCCATGAAATCTTGGTAGCATTGGCATGAGTTAGAGTTAGGAGAATTCTTTGGTTTAAAGTGACATCTGCCCCTCTTATAAATTATATGATTAGTATAGCAAATTAGGAGTAAGATGCATGAAATGGAGGCTTGGTCAATTAGGGTTAGGGTTTTGAAATTTAATTTTGGTGGTGGATGAAAATGGACATAAACTAAAGTTGTAATGGTCAATTAGTGACTATTTGGTTATGTTTGATTAGGAATTGAAGTGAGCAAGAATGTTGGAATTGAGATTAGTGTGGCTGCCCCAGGTGACCTACAGAATTGGACATGAGTCCAGTAGGTTTAGGCAGCCATAACTTGAAATATAGAGGTCCAATTGGTACTAGGCCAATTGGACATTAAACTAGACACATAAATGCACAATTTTGGTGAAGAAACCATGCCCAGAAAACCAAACCAACTTGACCAAAAGTTCGCCCTAATCCGGGTGACCTGCAATCTGTCTGGGCAAAATGACCAAATGAACAGTATTTGGTCATTTGGCCATAACTCAATGTAGAAAGGTCCAATTGACCTAAAATTTTACCAGAAACAAGGTGACATATAGACCAACAACTTTCATGAAGAAACCTGACCCAAATTATGATCATAACCTAGTCAAATTGCCAACCAAACTTGAGTTACCAAATCTGGCAGAAACAATTTTACCCAGAATTTTGGAATCTGTCCAATCCGGCCAGTTATGGTTTTTAGGCCATAACTTGAGCTACAAAACTCCAAATGGAGTGATTGAAAAAACAAAATTCAACTAGACAAAATGAGGAACAACTTTCATGTTGAGAATTTTTCCAAATTCCCACTGCAAAAATAACTAATGGAACAGTAAAGACAAAGCATGAAAACTGAAAAATCTGCCCAATTAACATTAAGCTTGGAAATGGTATTGGCAACCAATACCAACAAATTTTAAATGCAAAATGTGGTATCTTGGAGAACGTAGGTTCAATAAATTTATTATGTATTAAAAACTCAACAATTTGAGTGAATAGTAATGTGAATAGTAATACAAAGACACAAAGTATAGTAATTAAATTGGCAGAAAAAATTAAGGTATGAAATTTGGAATCCATGAAACATTCATGGATTACTTGGAATAGGAATAGTAATTCACCTAAATAGCTTAATGAACATTTAAGTTATATGAGTATATAGGTAAGATTTATTTCCATTACTAGTAGGTCTAATAAAATATAAGTAATACCACTTGAATATGAAATGACATTAACCTAGATGGATTGTTCAGTATAAATGGGATGAGGTTTACATTAGGATTTATGTTTCCATTACAAATAAGATAATAACACCTTGTATGAGTTATGAATTCATATAAATATTGTAATGAATAAATGAATCACATGAAAATATGAATGGAACATTAGTTTTCTTTATAAGAGAAAGGAAAAATATTTTGAGTACAATGGTATATGAACACCATTGTTGTGAATTGTGATCAATATGAATGATGTAAGGAATGTATGAATATTATGATGAATGTATGAATTATGAAATTTATCATGAAATAATAAAGTCATAAAACACAATATATTAATATTTAATGATATTATATGCCCTTGTATTGCCTAGACATGTGTGTTAGATTGGATAGTTTGGCATGCCAATAGGTACTGTTTTAGCAGTACTGCGAAAGGCTTTATGCCAATATTCATGGCTTTATGCCTATATTCATGGCTTTATGCCCGTATTCATGGCTTTATACCCGTATTCATGGCTTTATGCTCGCATTGATGGCTTTATGCCTGTATTCATGGCTTTTATGCCCGATTATGTGTTATCATGGCTTTTTAGCCATACTGACTGCATATGTGGTTGACGTTTCGCGTCCCATGGTATGATGGCCCAAGGCACCGCGGTGTCCAGTGCCAACGACCCGTTATCCAGTTTAGTCAGCCTGTCATAGGTTACTTGGGCAGTGAAATTTATTGAAATAAGTTAAGAATATTAGTAATAAAAAAAAATATTAGAAATTAAATGAATGAGTAAGATGACCTAAAATAAATTAGAATAGTCATTTATTAGAAAGAATCGAAATGAACTGGACCGATATCAAAATTTACTTATTATGAAATAATCTGAGACAACCTAGCAAGTATAGAAAAAATGCTAAAAGATTAGCAAAGAAAATCATAACATAAACAAATATTGCAAATGTGACTTATATAATAATATAAGCATAAATTTATTATTTTCAGATCATTTTTCTTTGTACATTATTACTGTACATTGGCGAAATAAACACTTTCAAAGAAGACTAAATTAGGATAAAACATATTAAATTTTAGAAACCGCATGTGAAGTATAAATAAATCTTAATTATTTGAATTATGTTTTATTTCTATCTTTATTTGTATATTATTTCCTTGTTATATTATTGTACCACTAAGCAGCAATGCTTAGCGCGATGGAATTGTTTCCTTGTGCAGGTACTGAAGGTAAAGCACAAATAAAAATATTAAATAGAGATTTTGGAGTTCTGATCTGCAGAAGTGTCTGAAGTATTCAAGGTTGTCACCTCCTCAGCAATGCATGTAGATAGGGCCCATATAGATCATATTTTGTATTTTGTATAAAATGCTTAGATATTGTATTGTAATGTATATTATGAATAGGTAATTAATAGCAATGCGATGTAAATTAATTAATTAGCTTTTTCATATGTAATTAATTTATATATCATGTAAATTATGAAATTTTGTAATTACTTTGTAAATTATGTAAATTAAGGAAATTTGAAAATTTTGCTTATGTAATTTGAGAATGTTTACATATGAATTGAGTATGAATGGAAATGCATGGACGAGATTTGAAATATGAAAAAATTATGAGAATGATTGATGAGATAATTATGATTAGCATGGATAAGATTTTATTTTAGAAATATTGTTGAATTTCAAACAGGTGAATATTGAAATACGCCAAACGATAATAAAATAGGGGAAACTCCGCTGGTTTCTCCGTCAAAAAATAATTGATATTAAATTAAATGAATTCAAAATTATTTAAAAAAAAAATAAGTAAGATAAGTTAGGGTGCTCCGACACCGATTGTAGCATGCCTTGCTCGGCTACACTGTAGTCGGGTGAGGGGTGTTACATCATTAGCTAGCTAGCCACCTCCCTCATTTATTTCGATTAATGGGGTTGTAGATTGCTTTGTCGTGGTGTACAACACGGCATTGATCGGAAATTTTGTGTCATGGCTTAAGTTGTGTATGAATTAGCAACACTGTGTTTATTAAATTATTTGACTCAAAATTTTTCTATAATGAGCTTTGATAATTTGTGAAATGTAATTGTGCAGCATTTAAATTGTGTTATTGATTTGCAAAACTGTGTTATTCAGTTATTTGATCAAATTGTGTTATTGATGGGCAAAACTGTGTTATTCAGTTATTTAATCAAATTGTGTTATTGATTGGCAAAACTGTATTATTCAGTTATTTGATCAAATGGTGTTATTGATTAGCAAAACTGTATTATTCAGTTATTTGATCAAATTTGTGTTATATGAACTTTATAAATTGTGAAATGGAATTGTGAACTATTTAATTTGTGAATTATCAATAAAAGATTTATGTATCGCATTCCAAATTGTTATTGTGCACCACTGAGTAAATTTTACTCAGCGATAGCTTTTCATTGCTATCGCAGGTAGACAGACTGACAGAGCAGCAGACTAGGCTGCTAGTACTACACTGTGAGATCATCGGGTATATTGAGTATACCATAGTTTGCATTTTGTATTGTAATGTATGTTCACTGTATGTATATAATGTTCTTGGTTTTGAGCAGTTGTAAATTTAAAATTGTATCTCGAAGTTGTAAAATGAATTATGAGTTATTTTGGCTTGTAAAATTTGGACTATATTTCTTTTATCTCAGCTTTGAAAATACTGAAAAATTACTGTGGATTTGAGTTGAGAAACATATTGAGTTGATCAAATATTGGAGTTGAGATTGAGAAATATATTTGAAGTGCTTTTTACAGTTTTTTGAAAAACTGTTTTATTCAAAATACAGATGGCACTTTGCCAAAATTTTTACAGAAATTGTTAATTCTTCAAATGTGTTAGCTATTTCACTTCAGTTCAAAAAATGTTTTTAACACCTGTAAATAGTGCTCACCACTGTAAAAAGAAGTAAGAAAAGTTTTAAAATCCCTTGTAGTGTATTTGATGGGTTATCAGTAGACAAAGTTGGTAATTCATTAGGTATACTACGGGATCATGTCTTGCCTTATAGAGGGGTAGGGTGTGACACTTCAAATCAACCCAAACTCAACCCAATCACACAATTAAGCCTCAAAATCAATCTAAATGGCAAATATAGTGGCTTTGATACTAATTTTCGGAGTGGAAGCATGGATTTAGGACATTTAAAGCATTGAAATTTCAAAAAACCATTCTAGGGTTTCATGCATCATACAAGTGTGTTATGGTCCTAATCAATTTTCAATGCCCAATTGCATACTAAAACACATTTTAGCATGCTTTAAACTTTCATTTGCCATTTAAGATTGTGAATTAACATTTAATTCACATTAATCCCTAATTAAAAAGGGGATTTTGAGTACTAACCTCTTGATGCACAATTGATGGAATTCCCACTCTTAGAAGGCTTTTAAGACCCCAAATGTTGTCCTTCTAGCTTTGTCCACCACAAGCTCGCCAATGGCAGCCCTTTGAATGACTTCCCAAGCCTTGCCAACCACTTGTAATTAAGGGTTAATACTTTAGTGAGGTTGTATGAATGTATGGGAGACTAGAAACACTTTCTAGCAAATTTAATTCAAAGAAAATAAAGGATTTCTCTTTGAATCAAGTGAGAAAGGAAGAGAGGAGAAGGGAGCTAGTGTTGCCATCCACCATGTGAAGAAGAAGAGAAAAATTGTATTTTCTCTTTCTTCTTTTCCCTTTATATACACAAGTCAAAGTTTATTAACTCCTTACCACATGTCACTACAAGATCTCATCTTGTTCTTGGTTGACTTAATCCCATGGAGCAAAGTGTTAAGCTCTATTTAAATCTTAAAAAAATGGTCTTCCATCATAGGAAGACAAGTGGCAAGCTTGTGTGGTGACATGTGTCACCATCTCATTGTGCCACATGTCACCATATAATTTTTCCAAAAATTATAATTTCTTCTTTTCAAATTAATTAATATCAAATATTAATTAATTGATTAATTAATCTTCATTAATTAATCTCTCATATTTAAACAATTTAAATATAAATTTAATCTATACTATACATCCAATAATCTAGATTTGGTTTCAAGTCATACTAGAGACTTTGCAATCTTATTGCAAACCAAACCTAATTAATTAATTAATTAAACTCTTTAATTAATCAATTAAATCACATTTTAATTAGTGATTAACTTGTGTAGATGTGTGACTTACTAGACTCATTACTTACTGGCAATGACAAATGATATTATCCCGTAATATAATTAGAACTCTTTCTTACCTTAAATGATTTCTTCAAAACATTTTAGGTACATCATAGACAATGGTTGACAACTAGCATAGCATGCCATGGCCACCTAATCAGTAATAAGGAATACCTTAAATGAACCTTTAATTATATGTTACCATGCACTAGAATCTCTCTGTTACAAAATCCCAATTCCATCTGGAGTCATGGTTAATGTCAAACTCCATTTGCTATGAGCTTTATGTTCTCTTTTAATTCCAATTCTTGATTAATAAGATTTTCTTGTCAGAAACTCTTTTCTGACTAAATCTATCTGCCCTGGCCAGAAACTTGAATCATCAAGAATAATTAAATGAACATAGGATTTCATCCCTTTTTACTTAGGGTAACGGATTCTATCTTGATCAACACCTATCTCCATATATAACTAGTAGGAGCCAACACATGCCCATATACCCATACACAGTATGATTATGAAAGCAGTATCAAACTCAAACCACCTACACACAAGATAACTGTGTTATCTCATGTCTAAAGATTATATGCACTGATATGATACATGACAATGCATTGACAAGAGTAAAGTCCATGTGCTTGTCATAAGCGTCACTGGTTCGGCCTATTTATGATGTATAAGTGCCTATCATGTTTGTTATGTGGCATGAGACTCACCACTCTACCTTATTTATATCTTATATAAATACCTTAGGAACAAACATGATTACAATCTTTCTAGATAAGTCATGTCCTTTGTGAAGTATCCTCGATTGTGAACCAATTTATGATACTTTGTTCTAGAAATACTGTCACTCATATTCTTAACAACTTAATAATAGAATTTCTAATAAAATATCAATGGACCTTTTTAATTACACATAAATAGATTACATAAATGGAAAAGTAATATTGCTTTTTATTAATAAAATATGTACATGACACTTACAAAATGATATGCTTTAGGGCATACTACTAATATTTGATACTACTTTCATGCTTATATTATGTATGAGTATATGGGCATATGTTGGCTCCAACTAGTTATATATGGAGATAGCTGTTAGTTAAGATGGGATCCGTTACCCTAAGTAAATAGGGATAACATCCTATGTCCATTAAATTATTCTTGATGAATTCAAGTTCTTGGCTAGGACAGATAAACTTAGTCAGAAAAAAGTTTCTAACAGGAAAGTCTTGTTAATCAAGAATTAGAATTAAAAGACGACATATGATTCTATGCCAAAGAGTTTGACATCAACCATGACTCTAGCTAGAATTTGGATTTTGTAATAGAGAGATTTTAATGCATGGTATGTCACACCCTGGCTTAGTGGGCCCCAGCTCAAGCCCCTCTATGGGTGGCCATCTTGCCAGCGTACCCCTCTAGAGGCCGGCGATGCGACTCAAATCGGTACTGTCCGCTTTGGTGGAGTTCAATCCCTTCGCCCTGCAGAGCTAGGATTCGAACCCATATCACCTCACGGATTTGCTTCGCCTCTTACCAATTGAGCTCACGGATTTGCTTCGCCTCTTACCAATTGAGCTGCAGCTCAATTGGTAAGAGGCGAAGCAAATCCGTGAGGTGATATGGGTTCGAATGCTAGCTCTGCAGGGCGAAGGGATTGAACTCCACCAAAGCGGACAGTACCGATTTGAGTCGCATCGCCGGCCTCTAGAGGGGTACGCTGGCAAGATGGCCACCCATAGAGGGGCTTGAGCTGGGGCCCACTAAGCCGAGGTGTGACATGGTATGTATGTTCAAGGTTCATGATGAAGGAATGGAAGCGTGAAAAATACAAATTTATACCATTGAATTCAAAAATTTTCACCTAGGGTCACATACATCATGCAAGATTTATTTTTATCTATTTGATTTCAATGATAAACAACATATTAAAACTCTTTTAATATGTTTTTGGATCTGTATTTGTCATTTAAGATTTTAAAATTAATTAGATTAATTTTAGAACCCTAGATTAAATCAAGAACGATTACACTAACCTCTTGATGCACTGCAGCGTGTCTGCGCCTTTGAGATTTGTCTGCAGGACACCAAATATTGTCCCTCTAGTTTGTCCACACCAAGAACACCTATGGCAGCCCTTGAATAGCTTCTAAAGCTTTTTCTATTAATGAGAAATTCAAGTTCTGCCTTTTAAGAGATTAGAGATGTAAACAGGACACTAGAAATAATTTCTAGTGTTCTTAATTCAAGAGATTGATGGCTAATCTCTTTGAATTGATGAGAGATGAAGAAGAATAGATGGAGAGCCTCAAAATGGTGTGACAAATGAGAGGAGTGGCTGCTGGTTATTTTTTTTTTTCATAACAACACTTATAATTATTTTTTCATGCTGCCTTTTTCTATATTTTTTTTTTCATGGTGCCACGTGTCACACTGTGAAATGACCAAAATGCCCCTGTGTCTTAATTTTGAGTTCTTAACCCAAAATAATTAGTTTTTTCTTCTTCTAATCAATTTATATCAAATATAAATTAATTAATTAATCTCTATTAATTAATTTCTCATTAATTAGATTCATATTTAAACACTTTAAATATAAATTTAACTTATACTATACATCCAATAATCTAGATTTGGTTTCAAATCATGCTAGGGACTTTGCAACTTAGTAGCAAACCAAACCTATTTAATTAATCAATTAAACTCTTTAATTAATTAATTAAATCATATTTAAATTGGTGATAACTTGTGTATGTGTGTGACTTACTAGGCTCATCACTAATTGGCAATGAGACATGATATCAACTCTTAATATCATCAGAACTCTTTCTTACCATAAATGATTTCTCTAAATCATTTTATGAACCTCATAGACCATGGTTAACACCTAGCATAGCATGCCATGGCCACCCAATTAGTAATAAGGTTTACCTTAAATGAACCTATAATCATATGTTACCACGCACTAGAATCTCTCTATTATAAAATCCCAACTCAAGCTGGAGTAATGGTTTATGTCAAACTCCATTTGCTATGAATATTATGTTCTCTTTTAATTCCAGTTCTTGATTAAAAAGATTTTCTCATCAGAAACTCTTTTCTGAATAAATCTATCTGTCCTGGCCAGGAACTTGAAACATCAAGAACAATTAAATGAACATAGGATTTTATCTCTATTTACTTAGAGGAACAGATTCCATCTTGATCAATACCTACCTCCATATATAACTAGTAGGAGCCAACACATGCCCATATACCCATACATAGTACAAGTATGAAAGCAGTATCAAACTCAAACTACCTATATACAAGATAACTATGCTATCTCAGTTCTAAAGATTATATCCACTGATATGATTTATGACAAAATATTGACAAGAGTAAGCTTCATGTGCTTGTCATAAGTGTCACTAGTTCGGCCTACTTATCATTTATAAGTGCCTATCATGTTTTTCATATGGCATGAGACTCACCATTCCATCTTATTTATATCTCATATAAATAACTTGGTAACAAACATGAATATAATCTTTCTGGATAAGTCATGTCCTTATTATGAAGTATCCTTGATTGTGAACCTATTTATGATACTTTGTGCTAGAAATATTGTCACTCATATTCTTAACTTAAGAATAATATTTCTAATAAAATATCAATGGACCTTTTCTATTACACATAAATATATTATGTAAACGGAAAAGTGGAAATGCCTTTTATTAATAAAAATATGTACAAGATACATACCAAATGATATGCTCTAGGGCATACTACTAATAATCCCCCGATAGCACTAGAGCCATTCATTACAATATCTTAGACCTATCTTCTCAAGATGTCAGTCTAACTGAGTCTGTGACATAGGCTTAGTGAATGGATCAGCTGGATTTTCAGCTCATGCTATTTTCTGCATGGCTACATCTTCTCGCCCAACTATTTCTCTGATAATGTGGTAGCGCCTTTCTATGTGTTTGGATTTCTGGTGAGACCTTGGTTCCTTAGCCTTTATGACTGCTCCATTGTTGTCACAGTGTAGTGGAACTGCTGACTCAATGGAAGGAACTACTGTAAGTTATGTCATGAACTTCTTTATCTAAACAGCTTCCTTTGCAAAGATCTCGATGCAAAGAATATACTCGACCAGAGCGGAATCTGCAATCATGCTCTGTTTGGAACTCTTCCAACTGACTGCACTTCCATTACAAATGAACACATATCCAGAGGTAGACTTTCTATCATCGATATCTGATTGGAAATCAGAATCAGTATAACCATCCAATTGCAAGTCTCCACCTCCATAAATCAGGAATAAATCCTTAGCTCTTCTCAAGTACTTAAGGATATTCTTGACAACTATCCAGTGTTCCAAACCTGGATTGGATTGATACCTGCTAGTCAAACTAATAGCATATGCGATATCCAGCCTAGTACACAACATTGCATACATTAAACTTCCAATAGCCGAAGCATATGGAATCTTGGCCATCTTATCTCTTTCTTCAGTTGTCTTTGGAGACATCTCTTTAGAAAGGTGGATACCATGTCTCACTGGTAACAATCCTCTCTTGGAATCAAGTATGTTAAACCTCTTTAACACCTTTTCCAAGTATAGACTTTGGGATAAACCAATTATTCTTTTCGTTCTATCTCTATATATGCGAATCCCAAGAATATAGGTTGCCTCCCCTAAGTCTTTCATGGAGAATGTATTTGACAACCATACCTTTATAGTCATCAACATACCTATACCATTACCCATCAACAGTATATCATCCACATATAAGACAAGGAAAGTAATAGCACTATCACTAACCTTCTTATATACACATGGCTCATCCTCATTTTTTATAAAACCAATGGATTTAATGGCTTCATCAAAGCGGATGTTCCAACTCCTCGAAGCTTGTTTCAACCCATAAATGGATCGCTTTAGCTTGCATACCTTGGAACCATCTTGGGATTCAAAACCCCTAGGTTGTTCCATGAAAATGTTTTCTTCAATGTATCCATTGAGAAAAGCTGTTTTGACATCCATCTGCCAAATCTCATAATCATAGTATGCAGCTATTGCTAATAAAATCCTAATTGATTTAAGCATGGCAACAGGCGAGAAAGTCTCCTCATAGTCGACTCCTTGCCTTTAGCAAAACCCTTTCGCTACTAGCCTTGCCTTATAGGTCTCTACCTTTCCATCAGAACCCATTTTCTTCTTGAAAACCCATTTGTTCCCTATAGGTACAATACCTTGAGGTGGGTCAACAAGATCCCAAACTTGATTCTTATACATGGAATCAATCTCGGATTTCATAACATCAATCCATTATGAAGAGTCTATATCAGCTTCTTCATAGGTAAGTGGATCATCTCCATGATCTACTTCTTCATGAGTAGACAACTCTTGTTCTTCTTCATGAAGGAAACCATATCTCACTGGTGGGTGAGATACCCTGGTTGTTCTACGAGGAACAGCTATAGATGTTTCATCAATGGGTATAGGTTGACTAGATGGATCTATATCAATCTGATCTGTTGGTTGGTCAGAATTCTCTAATTCTAACTCTATTTGCCTTCCTTTGCCTCCTTCTTGAACAAACTGTTGTTCAAGAAATGTGGCATCTCTACTTATCACAACCTTTTGTGAAGTAGGCAAATAAAAATAATATCCAAAACTATCTTTTGGATATTCAACAAATTGACCTTTTTCTGATCTGGTCTCTAATTTATCAGTGTTCAGCTTTTTGATATAAGCTGGACAACCCCAAATCTTAACATGCTTAAGACTTGGTTTTCTTCCATGCCATATCTCATAAGTTGTGGAAGAAACTGATTTTGATGGAATCCTATTCATAATATACAAAGCTGATTCTAATGCAAATCCCCAAAAGAAGATTGGCATATCAGTATAGCTCATCATACTACATACTATATCCAATAGGGTACGATTCTCCTTTCAAATACACCATTCAGCTGTGGCGTTCCTGGAGGAGTCAACTGAGAAACAATGCCATGCTCTCTCAAGTATTCATCAAATTCAGTACTCAAATATTCACCTCCACGATCTGATCAAAGAGCTTTAATACTCTTTCCTGTTTGATTTTCTACTTCAGATTTAAATTCTTTGAACTTTTCAAAGGATTCATGTTTGTATTTCATCAAATACAAATACCCAAATCTTGATTTATCATCAGTAAAGGTAATAAAATAATGAAAACTGACTTTAGCCATTTCCTTAAATGGACCACATACATCACTATGTATTAGCTCCAAAATATTTTCATCCCTTAGCCCTTGTCCAACAAAGGGAATGTGACACCCCTTACCCGTGTACAATATATCCGAGTAAGCAATGTCACACGGTGTATCGGCACCCTCTATTTTAACTTAATCAATTTTTGTCATAGTTTTGAATATAGTTTATGAAATATAATTTATTTAAGCCATTTATCGAAATTATTATTTATTTGAGGTTCCGAAAATTTTAAAGGAAATCCGGCAGAGTGTCGGCTAAAAATGGAGAAAACAGTTCTTCAGACCCTGTTAAAAACACTTCAAATATTCATATCTCATCACTCTCAAACTCCAATATCAAAATCTCAATATTTTTCAATTTCGTTTCTCAATCATTCAGCTCATGTAATAATCATGTACAAGTCACACATAGATATTCATTTTTTTTTTTATTCACCAACAACATTTTCATTATTTACATGAACATCAAAATACATTACATAAATCCAAATACATATGAGAAAATAAAAATTTAGTTACAAAACACCAAAATAAAACCTAGTGTCCTACCAATGCACTGTAGAAGGTGAGGTGACACAGACACTGTGCAGAGCTGCAGGATGGACTCACCCAGTCTGCGGTCTACTGGGCTCACAATCAGTATCTCCAGAACCTGCGCGTGGCAAAAACAACGCGCTAAGCAATGATGCTTAGTGGTGCAATAATAAAATAAAAGAAAATAGCAGAAAACAAATATGTATTTAATGTATATGTCTTATTTGTTTTGTATCTGTTATATTCATTTATTTCTTTAACTTTGTCCATTTTCATTCATTTAGTTTCCCAAGTAACCTATACTGAATGACTATACTGGATAAACGGGTAAACTGGCACTGGGTATCTAGTACCTTGGTCCGTCACACCATCGGTCACATATGCATCTCCCGGTGCAGCAAATGTAATAGCTAACAAGTCAGAATAATATTAGGCACGAGGCCAAGTCTCAACACAATATCAAAATAGCTAAAAGCCATAAAATCACATAATGGCATAATGCCATGTGCAGTACTGCTAACCGAACCCTATTGGCATGCCAAACTATCCAAACCAATCTTGTTAGGTATACTAGGGCATTTGATACTTTTGAATTCTTCAAATTTTGAATTTCAAGTTTTGGTGTCACTATTCACCTCGTTGGTCAACAAAAATGTTGACTTTTTGATAGAAAATAGGTACATTGGTTTTGGAACTCCCAACATACCACATTTTGCATTCAAAACTTGTTGGCATTAAGCATTAATACCATTTCTAAGCTTAAACCAAGGGAAGCAGAATTTTTAGTTTTTGTAGCCCAACTTTACTGTTCCATTGGGCACTGTTGCAGTGGGAATTTGAGGAAATGGTAAACATGAAAGTTGTTCCTTATTTTGTCTAGTTGAATTTCGTTTTTTGAATCACTCCATTTGGAGTTTTGTAGCTCCAGATATTGTCCAAAAACCATAGCTGGCCGGATTTCAAATCTGCAGAATTTACCAAATCTATAGTACCATGAACAGTGACTGCCACTGCCTTGTTGGATAGGTTATGGTCATAATTTAGGGTAGGTTTCTTCATGAAAGTTGTTTTTCTATGTCTTAAGTTGTTGCTGAAAAAATTTCAGGTCAATTGACCATATCTACAGTGAGTTATGGCCAAATGAACAGTTACTGTTCATTTGGTCATTCTGCAGAACCTGTTTGCAGGGTATCCGGATTGGGGCCAATTTTTGGTCCACTTGCTTTGGTCTTTTGGACATGGTTTCTTCAGCAAAATTGTGCCATTATAAGTCTAGTTTCATGTCCAATTGGCCAAACACCAATTGAACCTACACAGCCAAAGATAAGGCAGTCCAAACAGGCTGGATTCACAGCCTCCTTGCTGCTGTCCCTAGGCAGCCTACCATTCTACTTTGCCATGCTATATTTCAGTCCAAATTATGGTAAACTTACCTCAAATGGTCACTAATTGACCATTAGAATGTTCTTTCACAATTTCATAGGCCAAGTTTACATTTTACTCTCAAAACCCTAGCTTCCCATTATGATTCACACAAGATGCCTTAATTTACTAACTCATTCACTAACCACATACGTACATGCTTTAAACATGATCTCTAGTCCACTTTAAATCCATAAAAACAATCAACCCTATCCCTTCCTTAGGGCTGCCGAAATTCATGGTGGACATACACAAAATTTTTATTCATTTAAGTTACAATTTCTTACTTAATTCAAGTCTCTAATCATGGAAATAAAGAGTTTAAAGTATATATGTGCACTAACCTCTTGTAGGGTAGAATTTTCCAAGCTCAAACTTCACTTTCTTTCCTCTTCTAGGCTGCCAAACACTCCTCCTTGGTGGGGGTATAATTTTTAGTGAAGAGAGGATAAGGTTTTGAGGTGAAATAAGGTGAGGTTTGGGAGCTTTAGTGAGCTTTCATGGTGGAATGGTTATGGAATTTGAGAGCTACGGGTGGGTTTTGTGAAAGTGATGGTTGTTGGAATTTTTAGGAGCTTTTACTGTATTCTTATCCATATTTTATTGGTTAATTTAAGTGTTGATTAAATGTGATTGGTGGGTAAGTGTTTAATGACATCATATGATGTCATAATTGGTATTTTCTTCCATTTTCTTTTCTTCTTTTCTCTACTCATTTTCAATTCAATTTTTAGCAATATTTATTCATATTTTAGATCATAATAATTATTTACTTAACTGGACAAGTCGGCCAAAAATCACCTGTGAAGGCGAAATGACCAAAATACCCTCCATTTGGCTTAACGGGTCAAAATTGTCTGTACCGATAGAAAAATTTTTCTAAATATTTTATTGGCATTATAATGCCATAGGAACCTCAATGACCCTTCTCTGGAGTCTCAAAAATTATTTTTTAATTTTTCCCCCAGGTCTAGGGCTCCTAGTTGCGAGAACCGCAACTTCCCTCTGGGTTACCCATCGCTTGGGCACCGGCTCATTTAACTTGGTTGTATTTTATTTCTAAAATTTTTTCTAAATTTTTCTTATTAATATTTGAGTTAATTATGGTTCCTCACTTTAGTTTAAATATTTTTCCAGACGTTCTAGTTGTCCGGACCGATACTGGTCACCGAAACAGTAGAATGTATGGAGTTGCTACCGGGAGGGTGTTACAACTCTTCCCCTCTAATTTAAATTTCGTCCTCGAAATTTACCTGATGCAAATAGTTGAGGGAACTGTTGCCTCATCGTTTCTTCACTTTCCCAAGTTGCCTCCTCGGTGTTGTAGTGCCTCCAAAGCACTTTCACCAGTGGAATCTGCTTGTTCCTCAATTCTTTTACTTCCCAAGCTAGGATCCGTAGAGGTTCTTCTTCATATGTCAAATCCGGCTGTATTTCAATTTCTTCCCTGGAGATGACATGTGGAGGATCTGAGCGGTATCTTCTAAGCATGGACACGTGGAACACATTGTGGATCTTGTCCAGCTCTGGTGGTAAAGCTAGCCTATAGGCCACCTGACCCACACATTCAGATTTGAATCATAATTTAATTGTGTGATAAAAATTCTAATTAAACAAATTAATTAGACATAAAATGGATCTTAGATCATACAACAATTGCACATTCACCATCCATTTACCTTTGCACACCATTGTGGTGCATCAACCATGCGCACCATGGTGTTCATCATTTGTGCCACCACCTTGGCTTTGCAACCAGCAATGAACTTTTGATCTCATGATCAAACACACAATTAAATCATATAAACATCAATCTAAATGGCAAATATAGTGGCTCTGATACCAATTGAAGGAATGGAAGCGTGAAAAACACAAGTTTATACCATTGAATTCAAAAATTTTCACCTAGGGTCACATGCATCATGCAATATTTTTTCTTATCTATTTGATTTCAATGATAAATAACATGTTAAAACTATTTTAATATGTTTTTGGATCTGTATTTGCAATTTAAGATTTTAAAATTAATTAGATTAATTTTAGAACCCTAGATTAAATCAAGAACGATTACACTAACCTCTTGATGCACTGCAGCGTGCCTGCGGCTTTGAGATTTGTCTTCAGGACACCAAATGTTATCCCTCTAGTTTGTCCACACCAAGAAAACCTATGGCAGCCCTTGAACAGCTTCTAAAGCTTTTTCTATTAATTAGAAATTCAAGTTCTGCCTTTTAAGAGATTAGAGATGTAAACAGGACACTAGAAATAATTTCTAGTGTTCTTAATTCAAGAGATTTTGAATTGATGAGAGATGAAGAAGAATAGATGGAGAGCCTCAAAATGGCATGACAAAGGAGAGGAGTGGCTGCTGGTTGTTTTTCTTTTTCATAACAACACTTATATAGCTAGGTTAACACATGTCACCCTTGCCACATGTCACCCTTTGATTAGCTCTAGGTTTAAGCGACCCAATCACATTGTGCCAAGTGTCAAAACCTATATTTAATCTTGACTTTAATCATCTTACATGATTAAAAAACATTTGGCAAGCTTATGTGTAATCCCATGTGTCACCATCTCATAGTGCCACATGTCACACTGTGAAATGACCAAAATGCCCCTGTGTCTTAATTTTGAGTTCATAACCCAAAATAATTATTTTTTTCTTATTCTAATCAATTTATATCAAATATAAATTAATTAATTAATCTCTATTAATTAATTTCTCATTAATTAAATTCATATTTAAACACTTTAAATATAAATTTAACTTATACTATACATCCAATAATCTAGATTTGGTTTCAAATTATGCTAGGGACTTTGCAATTTAATTGCAAACCAAACCTATTTAATTAATCAATTAAACTCTTTAATTAATTAATTAAATCATATTTAAATTGGTGATAACTTGTGTATGTGTGTGACTTACTTGGCTCATCACTAATTGGCAATGAGACATGATATCAACTCTTAATATCATCAGAACTCTTTCTTACCATAAATGATTTCTCTAAATCATTTTATGAACCTCATAGACCATGGTTAACACCTAGCATAGCATGCCATGGCCACCCAATTAGTAATAAGGTTTACCTTAAATGAACCTATAATCATATGTTACCATGCACTAGAATCTCTCTGTTACAAAATCCCAATTCAAGCTGGAGTCATGGTTTATGTCAAATTCCATTTTCTATGAATATTATGTTCTCTTTTAATTCCAGTTCTTGATTAAAAAGATTTTCTCATCAGAAACTCTTTTTTGAATAAATCTATCTGTCCTGGCCAGGAACTTGAAACATCAAGAACAATTAAATGAACATAGGATTTTATCTCTATTTACTTAGAGGAACAGATTCTATCTTGTTTAACACCTACCTCCATAGGTAACTAGTAGGAGCCAACACATGCCCATATACCCATACATAGTACAAGTATGAAAGCAGTATCAAACTCAAACTACCTATATACAAGATAACTATGCTATCTCAGGTCTAAAGATTATATGCACTGATATGATTTATCACAAAACATTGACAATAGTAAACTCCATGTGCTTGTCATAAGTGTCACTGGTTCGACCTACTTATCATTTATAAGTGCCTATCATGTTTGTCATATGGCATGAGACTCACCATTCCATCTTATTTATATCTCATATAAATAACTTGGTAATAAACATGAATACAATCTTTCTGGATAAGTCATGTCCTTATTATGAAGTATCCTCAA
Source organism: Hevea brasiliensis (assembly GCF_030052815.1). Taxonomy (NCBI): domain Eukaryota; kingdom Viridiplantae; phylum Streptophyta; class Magnoliopsida; order Malpighiales; family Euphorbiaceae; genus Hevea; species Hevea brasiliensis. The sequence goes on along the minus strand of NC_079497.1, from coordinate 53,835,600 downwards.
TTGTGAACCTATTTATGATACTTTGTGCTGGAAATATTGTCACTCATATTCTTAACAACTTAGGAATAATATTTCTAACAAAATATCAGTGGACCTTTTCTATTACACATAAATATATTATGTAAACGGAAAAGTGGAAATGCCTTTTATTAATAAAAATATGTACAAGATACATATTAAATGATATACTCTAGGGCACACTACTAACACATGAATTGGGGAACAATTCATAACTAGTTGGGTAGTCATGGTACATTATGGTAGATATCAACCATGATTTATGAGAACTTAAATAAAAAGGGAATTTCATTTTATGTTTGGAATGGTTCTAATAATATTAATGAGTTAATATTAATCTCATTGCCAATTAGTAATGAACCTAATAAGTCATACACGTAAAAGCAATATGATCAAAGTATAATTAATTTAATTAAGTAATTAAATTAATAAATTTAGTTTGCAATTAGATTACAAAGTCCGTAGCATGACTTGAAACAAAATTTATTTATGGAAGTGTTCAAGTTAATATTTAAAGTGTTTAAATATAAACTTGAATAACCAAGCCTATGGAAGAAAATTAATGTGATTAATTTGGTAATTTGACTTGGTCAAAATTTGATAATTTTGACTTAGTCAAACATTGACCATGATGACTTGGTCCAATATGAAGGGAAAATTAATTAATTAATTTCATGAAATTAATTAATCAAAATTTAATTTCTTTGTTAAGAATTAGTTTGACAAGTGGACTTATCATAAGTAGAAAACTCATTCAAGAGCTGAATGAGAAATAGACACTTGTTAATTGATTTTTTATTAAAGAAATTAGATTAATAAAAGAAAAAAGAAAAGAAGACAAATTCATCTTCTTCTTTCCTTGGTTGGCCGAGCCACTTATTCCATAGCTAAAGAAAATTTCTTCCCTCCTTGCTTGATTCAAGAGAATTAAAAATTAATACTCTTGAATTAATACTTTTGAAAGTGTTTCTCATCAATTCCATTCACTTGAATCAAAGGAAACATTTCTTCTCTTTTCTTCCAAGTTTGGCCCAATCAAAGGAAGCTCCTGAAAGGAGTTTTTGATTTGATCAAGGGACTTGTGTGGACAAGCTAGAGAGCCAATACTTAGTGGCTTCACTCTTCGGATTTGGTGTGAGAATTTGATTTTGTGCCTTTTGGGTGTTTTTTTTTTTTTTTTTTTTTTTTTTTTTTTTTTTTTTTAAATCCTAGTTTGTAAATTTAGGGGTTTTGCTTCCTAATGGCTAATTAGGCTTATTAGCAATTGAGAAACCTTTTTTATGACCAAATCTAGATGTTTTACAATAGTGTAAAGTGTTTATATTTTGTATGAAACCTAGGGTTGTAAAATTTTAAAATAGCTAACCTTGCACCCTATTGGACCCTAATGTGTATTTTTCTTTTAATTGGTATTAGAGCAACCCTAATTTGCCATTAGGAACATTAAATCATATTATATGATGTTTGGGACATTGATATGTTGCGTGAGATGTAATTGAGAATGAGGAAAATTTAAAGGGAAATCATAAAAATGGTTCGCCCATGGTGAGAAACCATTCAACCATGGTATGACCATGACCAAATGATTTTGCTTTTGTGTGTTTTCTTGTTTTTATGGTGTTTAACATGTATGAGATGTAGTTTTGAACCATTAAAAACCAAGAAAAACCATGAATTTTGAGTGAAGCAACATTTGGCCATATTGGTGTGACCATTCGGCCTAGATGTGATCTTAGTGTTTTGTCAATTTTTATGGCTTTTCTTAGCGATTAAAATATTTAATCTAAGTCCCAATATAAGTATAACATGATTGTGAATGAGATTCATAAATGGTTGGTTTGATTTTTGAATATGAGATATTTAGAATTAAATGGATGTTCAAGTGTTGAATGTGTATATTGGCATGAAGGATAATCATGGACTTTAGGAGACCAATGTGATTGATTTCTTATTCATTTCTATGGCATTGTTGTCACACCTTATCCCTACATAAGGCATGACATGATCCCATAATATATCTATTGAATTATCAAACTTCGCCTACTGATAACCCATTAAATATATTACAAGGGATTTTAACAAATTCAATTTATTTTAAAGTGTAAGATAATGTTAAATAATTATTAAATAGCTTTTGAATGAAGTTTATGTCATGAACTGAAATTTTGATTAATTTGGGATTTCAAAAATTTTACAAAAATTTCGGTAGAGTGCCGACTAGAATTTGAGAAAACAGTTCTTCAAAAACCTGTTAAAAACACTTTCAATATATGTATTGTCCACAACTCCATTTAAACCAACACAATCCAATCCCATCAACTCAAGCATCACAATTTCTATAAATCTTAAAATCATTTAATTCAGTTCAATTCATATATAAAATTCCCAATTCAGGAAAAAGAGAACAAAATAATATTATTATAACTATGATTGTACAACTGCTCATTTGGTTCTATAGATACATATGAACAAACAATTTACATCAAAAAGAAATTTATAAGGGTATAAATATTATACCTGAAGAAGATCCCAAAATTTTTTCATTGTAGCTATATGCAGCTCACTCTGCTGCTTTATCTTTCTCCCTATCTGCGACGATAAGAAAAAGCTATTGCTGAGTAATTTACTCAGTGGTGCACAATAATAACTTTTAAAAGTCACAAAAAAATGTAATCATCTATTGGTAAGCAGAAATTTAAAAATTTTCACAATCATAATTCACAAAGCTGATGCCAATATTTTTAATAACAATTTATCAAAATAAATCATAAATAATAGTGTTGCTAATAATTAACACAACTTAGGTCATGATACAAAATTTCACGATCAATGTCGTGTTGTACACCACGACAAAGTAATCTACAAGCTCACTAATCGAAATTAATGAGGGAGGTGGCTAGCTAGCTATATGAGTACTCATTCGAACTCAACCTCAAACTAGCAAGCCAGAGAGGGAGGAACATAATCAAACTCAACTCCATGGATGGAGGAGGAACGCAATAGAATTGTCATGGCAAGTATGATTTCAAAACCCAATTCAAAACCACATCATTCAAACACTTCATACAAATCACTAATCATAATTCATTCCAAATTCTTATTTATAAAGTAGGCAATACACTATTTCTCTATTAAAATTCTCAAGGCTATAACAATAAAAAATTATTCAGAACACTTATTCAAATGATTTTCTAAATGGAATACAAAGAATTAGAATTTTGTTGTGCGCAAACCTCCTTTACTTATCTTGACTTAATCCACTCTTTCTCTTTCCTTGGAAGACTCCTTTCCAACTGAAACATGTAATTAAAGTGTTTCAATATCCATCCAAACCATTTCTAATAATTAATCCAACAATTGAATTATGCATACTTTAAATTACTCATGAAGTCTCATAATGTTGGGTTCTGGACAGTTTTGTTTCTTGACTTTTGAACCCACTTTTGACCTAGTTCTAGTCATAATCTAATGAGGTATTCTTCATAAAATTTGTCCCTCTATGTCTTAATTTCATTTTCCAATTTGAATCACTCCATTTGGAGTTCTGGTTTTCAAGTTATGGTCAATTTATCATGTGTTGGTCCCATGACTCTTTATAGTTCAAGAACCAGGAAGATTCTGGAACCTCAATTTGCTCAGCCAATTGAACTAGTTATAGCCTTATTTTGGCCCAATGTTCTTCACATAAGTTGTTCCCCTATGTGTCCTAGCCACACAGGTTTAAAATCATAATTTTTAAAGTTATGTATGGTGAGTTATAACAATTTAACTTACCTAGACCGTAAACTCTGTGCATCAAGACTCCAGGTTCAGGTCAGTGTATTGCATTTCATATTTGAGGTTCTTATCCTCAAAATTTGGGTAAGATTGCTAAAGCAAAGTTGTAACTCTATTTCTTAGGTTTCCAGAACAGCTTGGCTCATCCGTATTGGAGTTTCCTAATGGGAGATATGACTTAAATACTATTCTGAGGTCAATGGCTAATTAGCTTATTTTTAGGATTTGAATTTCTAAATTGTCCTAGCAAATTGCACAAGTTCTATTAGTTTCTGGATTTTGGTCAAAACACCAAAATTGTAGTTTTAGGTCTTATAAAAATTTTGGCTTTGGTTTCACTGCATTGGTAATTTTGTGGACCAAGTTATGGCATTTTTGCCAAAACTGGTCGGATAGGTCTAAGTCAAGAATTTCTAGATCAAGTTTGGTTCTGGTTAGTTTTATTGACCTAACTTTTTGTAACAAATTGGTTGGGTTAGAGTCAGAATTGGACTCTATGTTCTGCATGAAAAATGTGCTCATATGTCTTACCTTTCTAATGGTTGAAGAATCAGGTCATTTTGACCTTCCTAGAGTGAGGTATGGCCATTTGAATATTTACTGTTCATTTAGTCAATTCAGTCCAGAATCAGAAAACCAATTCTGGATTCAAGCCAATTTTAGACCAATCCGTGGTTAGTTTTTGGGCAAGGTTCCTGCATGAAAAATGTAGCATTATGACCCTAATTTCATTTCCAATTGGTCTCACACCGATTGGAGCAACACAACTCTACTTGTGGCCATTTAACCTTGTTGGACTCATTGGTATAGAATTCAGCAACTCAACAACCATTACTTCTCTCAATTACATTCATCAATTAATGTTAATTCTCAACTCAAAATACACCAAATGACTACAATTAGGCATAATAACACCAATTGGTCAACATTTCATCAAAGCCCTAATTTCTAGCCAAAACCCTAATTCTCTTTTTCACAATTCATGCAAAATCATGTCTTTCAAGTATACTAATCACATATACTTAATCATTTAAACTTGAATACATGTTTAATTGGATTAGAGCACATCAAAACCTCACTACACCATGGCTGGCTGAATTTCCCTTTTCCCCAAAGAACAATATTTCTTTCATTCCCACCTTATTTCTACCTAGTTAATATCATTCTCATGAGTATATGTCAATTTAAATAAAGAGAGAGAGACTTACCTCTATTAGCTCCTTTCAACTCTTTAAATCTTTCACTTTTCCTTGAAATTCTTCCTCTCAATCTTCTTATCAAGGCTAATTTTAAGGGTTTTGGTGAAATAACTACTAAAATTACAGGTTAATTTTAGAGTTTGAAGGGTTTTAGAGCAAGTATTAATGGAGGAATTTGAGAGGAAGAGAGAGAGAGAGCAAGTTGGCAACCTTGGTGGAAGATGATGGACAATTTTAATCTTTAATTTACTTAATATCTTATTTATATTTACCCAAAATGATTTAATTTAATTATAAATTTTTTTATTTTGTGTTGCTTACATATTGATGATGTCATAAAGCACTTTGAATTTTTATTTTTCTTTTCTTTTTCCTCTCTTCCACTATACCTCTTCACTTTTAATCTATTTTTCAATACTTTAATGTTACATATTTTAATGGACATTTAAGTCAAAAATCACCTCTGAGAGTGAATTGACCAAAATGCCCTTCATAGGTTCTAATTCATTTTTCTAATAGTGTTCAGTAACTCCTTAAGTGTTGATTCAATTATTTGACTTTTTTTCCTTCCTTTTCTATGGTTTTCACATTCCCATTAGTTTCATAATTATCCCTAGGCCTGGGGTGTCATAGGGTCCAACACGAATTTAGGGTAGCAACTGAGTTCGCAGTCACATTTTGGGTCAGTCACCCATCGCTGGGACCTTGGCTCATTTAACCGATTAGGCTTTCTTTTTCTTATTTCCATTTCACCTTTAAGTGATTTCTATTAATTTTTATCTGTGGCTTCTCTAGATGACTTAAATATGGTTCTAAACATCCTGACTGTCCGAGCAGACACTAGTAACTGGAATAGTAGAATGTATAGCCTACTTAGTATGGAGGTGTTACAATTGTAATAATTATTTTAATTTTTACAAAGGGATATATCATAAAGTTGTTGTGATAGTCTTAAGTTGTAATTTATTTATTTGAGCTTGCATACTCAATTCTTTTGTAATTTTCTCCTTGGTATGCCAAGGATATATGATGTAATTAGCTTGGTGGATTTTACAAGAAGAAATGGAGCTTCAAACATTGATAGAGATAAGTGGGAGTACAAAGATTCAAGAGTTGAAGAATTGTGGCAAAGCTTCAAATAGATGAATGTTAACCTAGGATGCCCTTGAATCTAATCCTTATGGCTAGGATTATATTCTCATATAATAGTCCATGATCATGCCTTTTACATTACCATTGATGAATGTATGTATGTGATATGTATGTTCATGATGTATATGAGACATGCATGAAAATGGTTAATGTGCAAAGTGAGACTGAATAGTATTTAGTTTAGCCAAGAAAATCTTCCAACCAAATGATTAAGTTGGTAATGGTGTGATTTTGGAAATTACATCATGGTCCTCCATTAAGGCAATTATTTAAGAAGTTTTAAGGACTTACATTTTTTGCTATGATTACATAGGAATGATGTATTTGGTTTAAGAGATCTTCTTGAAATATTTGTTAAGCATGAGAAGTTGTGAGTATATAAATACTTTGGTGGCCAAGAGTGGATGTACTTGAGGTCATTAAGGTTCAAATTTGCATACTTGATAACTTAGTCGGCTCAAATTAACTAATGCAAGATAAACCAAGAATAGATGTACCTGAGATTTTCAGCATTAGGGGCCAAATAATTGATTGAACCTCAAATGAGATGTGATGAGTAAAGAGTTACTCACTTATGAATTGTTATGAATTCAAAAACAGATGTACTTAAGGATGATTAATAGCTTATAAGAATTCAATCACCCATTAGAAATCCAGCCCAACTGGAATTTCTGTTTTCTACTTTGGAAGTATAGGATTCACCAAACTAGTGGGAGGACAAATTTGATTAAAAGACCATAATCATTTTGGTAATATACTTGATATAATATACTAATTAGAATCTTGTTATTTTCTACAGTAAAATATGATAAAATAACCACACAACCATAACTATCCAACGTATTAGCTGGCATTCTCGATCAGAATAGGCTAACTGGTCCAAACATCTCGGATTGGTTAAGAAATATGAGGATTGTCTTGAATTTTGAATGTATTGGATATGTTCTAGATTCAAAGATTCTTGGTCCTTGATCAGAAAGGGCCTTACAGGAGGAATAGGGCACCTTGGATAGATGGAAGCAACATGACATGCGAGCTAGGTTCTACATGTTGGCTTGTAACACCCCTCACCCGACTACAGTGTAGCCAAGCAAGGCGTGCTACATTTGGTGCCGGAGCACCCTAACTTATCTTACTTTATTTCTTTAAAAATTTTGAATTTGTTTAATTTAGTATTAATTATTTTTTGACGGAGAAACTAACTGAGTTTCCCCTATTTTATTAACGTTTAACGTGTTTCACTATTCACCTGTTTGAAAATTTCAATAATATTTTAAAATAAAAATCTCATTCATGCCAATCATAATTATCTCATTAATCAATCTCATAATTATCTCATATTTCAAATCTCATCCATATATTTTAATTTCATAATCATTTCCATACATTTCCATTCATACTCAATTCATATGTAAAAATTTTCAAATTACATTAATTTACATGATTTATAAACTAATTACACAAGTTCATAATTTACATAATATACAAAATACATAAAATAACTTATATGCACCCTATTTACATGCATTGCTGAGGAGGTGACAACCTTGAGCACTTTTGACACTTTTGCAGATCTGGACTCCAAAAATCCTAGTCAAATGTCCCCTGGGTTTTAGCTTCAGTACCTACGCGAGGAAACAAATCCATCGCGCTAAGCATTGCTGCTTAGTGGTGCAATAATATAACAAGAAAATAATATATACAAAATACGGATGAAAATAAAACATAATTTGCGTAATCAAGAATTATTTTCATTTCATATGGAATTCCTAATATTAATTATCTTTTGTCATATTATATTGTTCTTTGGAATCGCTTGTTTCCTAAATTTACTGTAGTGATATACAAAATACGAAATATATTAATATATTATATTTCTATTCATGTTATTTTAGAAGATGCAGTTCTAATTATTTATTTAAATGATATCTATTTTGCTAATCTTTTTATCTTTTAACTCAACACTTCCTAGGTGTTTGGATCATTTCATAGTAAATAAAATTTTAAAACTAATTCTTATTTCTTTCTTATTCATTCATTTAATTCACATTATTCTTAACAAATTTCACTGCCTAAGTAACCTATGACAGGCTGACTAAACTGGATAACGGGTCATTGGCACTAGACACTCGGTGCCTCGGGCCGTCATACCATGGGACGCAGAACGTCAACCATGTATGCAGTCAGAATGGCTAAAAAGGCATGATAACACATAATCAGTCATAAAAGCCATGAGTGCGGGCATAAAGCCATGAGTGCAGGCATAAAGCCAAAAATAAAGGCATAAAGCCTTTCGCAATACTGCTAAAACAATAACCTATTGGCATGCCAATCTATCCAATCTGACACATGTGTCTAGGCATTACATGGGCACATAATTTCATTATTTATTGAATATTCCGAGTATAATTTATAGTATATTAATTTTTATTCACAGCAAAAGTATAAATACCTATATCTCATTCCTACACAATTTATGCAATTCATCATACCATCTATGATAATTTCAATTCACATCAATTAATTTTTCATGTACCATTTGCACATCGAAATATTTTTCTCCTCTCAGGAGGAGAACTAATGCCAAATTCATACATTCATATGATTCTTTTATTCATTACAATAATTATATGTACTATCAATCACAATTTTTTTCTTAAAGCCCTCCATGTGGGTTATCCCCTTATGTCCTGGAGTCACTCAAGTTCAAGGATTAAAATTCACTAATTACATTATATATTATCATTCATAATGTCTTCTCTAATTTATTTTACTTTTTCTTGTGTCCTTGGGTTACTCAACTTCACCATTCACAATTTACCTACCACATCCTATATTAATAACTATAATGGTTCTTATAGTTTGTTTTTCTACTTCACATAATTCAGTGGTTGCTATTCTTTCCATTAGTCATCTAAAATATTAACTTTTTCATAGACAATAGGTATATTGGTTCTAATATCACCAACATACCACATTTTGCATTCTAAAGTTGTTGGCATTGGTTGTCAATTCCATTTCAAAGCTTATTTTATGTTATTCAAAATTTTCAGATTTCAAACCTTAAGTTTACTATTCCATTGGTCATTGTTACGGTGGAAATTTGGAAAGCTTTTCTTCAACAAAGTTGTTCCTTTATGTGTCTTCTTTAATTTCCTTTTTGAATCACTCCAATTGGAGTTTTGTAGCTCAAATTATGGCCTAAATACCATAACTGGCCGGATAGGGCAGTACCCAGAATTTCTGGGCAGAATCCATTCTGGTAGTTTTGGTATCCTCAGTTTGGTGGGCAATTTCATTAAGTTCTGGACAAAATTTGGAGTTGTGTTTTTCATTAAAGTTTTCCTAAATTGTCTAAGCTTTCCATTGATATAAATTTCAGGTCAATTGGACATTTCTACAGTGAGTTATGATCAAATGAATGAACACTGTTCATTTGGTCATTTTGCCCAGGCAGAATGTGTGTTATCCGGATTTGGTCAATTTTTAGGGCATCCTATGCTTGGTTTCTGGACAGGGTTCCTTTATCAAAGTTTGCCATTATGTGTCTAATTTTATGTCCAATTGGCCTTGCACCAATTGAACCTACACAACCCAAGTTGTAGCTGCCCAAACATGCTGGACTCACATCCAGTCCTGCAGGTCACTCAAGGCAGCACACCCAACCTCAAATCCCAAGCTACAATTCACTTCAATTCCTCATTATACTCAGCCAAATGGTCAATAATTGACCATTAAATTTCCACTTAACATTAAAATACAATAACCCTCAATTCATCACAAACCCTAATTAATCAAAGTTTCAATCTCATGCAACTCCTAAAATCCCTAATTCCAATCCTTATACACACATCAATTGACATCAATACACAAATTTAATTGTAAGTAAATCATCAAAACCCTCACACTCTCTTGGCTATCAAAATTTGAATTAGTCCTATCATGCATATTTTTCTTCTTTTTCCACAATTTCTAGTTGATTTTTTTTTTGTATCCTAATATGAAAACAAGAAAAGAGAGAAAAAGATAGCACTAACCTTTATTGAGAGATTTTCTCCCTTCAATTTCCTTTACTATCTTTGACTTTCTTGGCAGCCAAACACCTTCCCAAGTGGTGTAGACAAGTTTTAATGAAGGAGATCTAAGGTTTTGTGGATGGAAATCAATGAAAATGAAGAGAGATGAAGAAATTTTTTTCATGGAAGAGAGAGAGATGAGAGATTTCTGGAAATGAGAAGGAAATGAGGAAGATGGCTATTTGGTTTTTGTTTTTATCTCCTTTTTAATAATTTTAAATATGTTTGTTGTGTTGTGATTGGTGGAGGCCTTCTTAATGACATCATGTGATGTCATAATTCCACTTTTCTTTCATTTTCTTTTTCTTTTATTTACTACTCAATTTCAATTTAATTTTTAGCAATATTTATTCATATTTTATGTCATAATAATTATTCACTTAACTGGACAAGTCGGACAAAAATCATCTTTGAAGACAAAATGACCAAAATGCCCTCCGTTTGGCTTATCGAGCCAAAATCGTCTGTACCGATCTAAAAATTTTTCTAAGCCTTTTCTTGCCATTCTAATGCCATAGAAACCTCAATAACTCTTCTTTGGAGTCCCAAAAATTATTTCACAGGGTTTCCCTATGGGTATAGGGTCGACAACTGTCTTTATAGTCTCTTCTCGTTGGGTCACCCATCGCTGGGGCACCAGCTCATTTAACTTCATTGTATTTTATTTTTAAAATATTTTCTTAATTTTTCTTATTAGTATTTGAGTTATTTATGACTCCTCACTCTAGTCGAAATATTTTTCCAGATATTCTAGTTGTCCAGACCGACACCAGTCACTGGAACAGTAGAATGAGCGGAATTGCTACAGTGAGGGTGTTACAACTCTTCCCCTCTAACAAAAATTTTGTCCTTGAAATTTACCTGATGTCAACAGTGGAGGAACTACTACTGCCTTATTTCTTCACCTTACTAGAGGAAACAGATCTGCATTAGTCTTACCTCGACTCATATAAATGTAATGCATGTTATGCACACTATTTTATTCAATCTATTGATGCCTAGGAACGCCTAAACCTGGCTCTAATTCCAATAAATGTAACACCCCTCACCCGACTATAGCATAGCCGAGCAAGGCATGCTACATTCGGTGCCGGAGTACCCTAACTTATCTTACTTTATTTCTTTAAAAATTTTAAATTCGTTTAATTTAATATTAATTATTTTTTGACGGAGAAACTAACGAAGTTTCCCATATTTTATTAACGCTTGACGTGTTTCACTATTCACCTGTTTGAAAATTTCAATAATATTTTAAAATAAAAATCTCATTCATGCCAATCATAATTATCTCATCAATCATTCTCATAATTATCTCATATTTCAAATCTTATCTTCATATTTCAATTTCATAATCATTTCCATACATTTCCATTCATACTCAATTCATATGTAAAAATTTTCAAATTACATTAATTTACATGATTTATAAACTAATTACACAAGTTCATAATTTACATAATATACAAAATACATAAAATAACTTATATGGGCCCTATCTACATGCATTGCTGAGGAGGTGACAACCTTGAGCACTTTTGACACTTCTACAGATCTGGACTTCAAGAATACCAGTCAAATGTCCCTTGGGTTTTAGCTTCAGTACCTGCGCGAGGAAACAAATCCATCGCGCTAAGCATTGCTACTTAGTGGTGCAATAATATAATAAGAAAATAATATATACAAAATACGGATGGAAATAAAACCTAATTTGCGTAATGAAGAATTATTTTCATTTCATATGGAATTCCTAATATTAATTATCTTTTGTCATATTATATTGTTCTTTGGAATCGCTTGTTTCCTAAATTTACTATAGTGATATACAAAATACAAAATATATTAGTATATTACATTTCTATTCATGTTATTTCAGAAGATGCAGTTATAATTATTTATTTAAATGATATCTATTTTGCTAATCTTTTTATCCTTTCACTCAACATTTCCTAGGTGTTTGGATCATTTCATAGTAAATAAAATTTTAAAACAAATTCTAGTTTCTTTCTTATTCATTCATTTAATTCACATTATTCTTAACAAATTTCACTGCCCAAGTAACCTATGATAGGCTGACTAAATTGGATAACGGGTCGTTGGCACTGGACACCGTGGTGCCTCGGGTCGTCATACCATGGGACGCAGAACGTCAACCATGTATACAGTCAGAATGGCTAAAAAGCCATGATAACACATAATCGTGCATAAAAGCCATGAGTGCGGGCGTAAAGTCATGAGCACGGGCATAAAGCCATGAATACAAGCATAAAGCCTTTTGCAATATTGCTAAAACAATACCCTATTAGCATGCCAATCTATCCAATCTGACACACGTGTCTAGGCAATGCATGGGCACATAATTTCATTATTTATTGAATATTCTGAGTATAATTTATAGTATATTAATTTTTATTCATAGCAAAAGCATAAATATCTAAATCTCATTCCTACATAATTTATGCAATTCATCATACCATCTATGATAATTTCAATTCACATCAATTAATTTTTCATGTACCATTTGTACATCGAAATATTTTTCTCCTCTCAAGAGGAGAACTAATGTCAAATTCATACATCCATATAATTCTTTTATTCATTACAATAATTATATGTACTATCAATCACAATTTTTTTCCTAAAGCCCTCCATGTGGGTTATCCCCTTATGTACTGGAGTCACTTAAGTTCAAGGATTAAAATTCACTAATTACATTATATATTATCATTCACAATGTCTTCTCTAATTTATTTTACTTTTTCTTGTGTCCTTGGGTTACTCAACTTCACCATTCACAATTTACCTACCACATCCTATATTAACAACTACAATGGTTCTTACAGTTTATTTTTCTACTTCAGATAATTTAGTGGTTACTATTCATTCCATTAATCAACTAAAATATTGACTTTTCATAGACAATAGGTATATTGGTTCTAATATCACCAACATACCACATTTTGCATTCTAAAGTTGTTGGCATTGGTTGTCAATTCCATTTCAAAGCTTATTTTATGTTATTCAAAATTTTTAGATTTCATACCTTAAGTTTACTGTTCCATTGGTTATTGTTACAGTGGAAATTTGGCAATATTGTCTTCATCAAAGTTGTTCTTTTATGTGTCTTCTTTAATTTCCTTTTTGAATCACTCCAATTGGAGTTTTGTAGTTCAAATTATGGCCTAACTACCATAACTGGCCGGATAGGGCAGTACCTAGAATTTCTGGGCATAATCCATTCTGGCAGTTTTGGCGTCCTAAGTTTGGTGGGCAATTTCATTAAGTTCTTGTCAAAATTTGGAGTTGTGTCCTTCATGAAAGTTGTCCTAAATTATCTAAGCTTTCCATTGATATAAATTTCAGGTCAATTGGACATTTCTACAATGAGTTATGACCAAATGAATGAACACTATTCATTTGTTCATTTTGCCTAGGCAGAATGTGTATTACCCGGATTTGGTCAATTTTTAGGGCATCCTATGTTTGGTTTCTGGAAAGGGTTCCTTTATCAAAGTTGTGCCATTATGTGTCTAATTTCATTTCCAATTAGGCTTGCACCAATTGAACCTACACAACCCAAGTTATAACTACCCAAACTTGCTGGACTCACATTAAGTCCTATAGTCACTCAAGGCAGCACACCCAACCTCAAATTCCAAGCTACAATTCACTTCAATTCCTCATTATACTCAACCAAATGGTCACTAATTGACCATTAAAACTCCACATAACATTAAAATGCAATAACCCTTAATTCATCACAAACCCTAATTAATCAAAGTCTCAATCTTATGCAACTCCTAAAATCCCCAATTGTAATCCTTATATACACACCAATTGACATCAATACACAAATTTAATTGTAAGTAAATCATCAAAACCCTCACACTCTCTTGGCTGCCAAAATTTGAAGTGGTCCTATCATGCATATTTTTCTTCTTTTTCCACAATTTCTAGTTGATTTTTTTTATATCCTAACATGAAAACAAGAAAAGAGAGAGAAAAACAGTACTAACCTTTATGGAGAGATTTTCTCCCTTCGATTTCCTTCACTTTCTTTGACTTTCTTGGCAGCCAAATACCTTCCCAAGTGGTGTAGGCAAGTTTTAATGAAGGAGGTCTAGGATTTTGTGGAGGGAAATCAATGAAAATTAAGAGAGATGAAGAAATTTTTTTCATGGAAGAGAGAGATATGAGAGATTTCCGAGAATAAGAAGGAAATGAGGAAGATTACTGTTTGGTTTTTGTTTTTATCTCCTTTCTAATAATTTTAAACATGCTTGTTATGTTGTGATTGATGGAGGCCTTCTTAATGACATCATGTGATGTCATAATTCCACTTTTCTTTCATTTTCTTTTTCTTTTCTTTACTACTCAATTTTAATTTAATTTTGAGCAATATTTATTCATATTTTATTTCATAATAATTATTTACTTAACTGGACAAGTTGGCTAAAAATTATCTCTAAAGACGAAATGACCAAAATACCCTCCGTTTAGCTTATCGAGCCAAAATCATCTATACCGATCTAAAAATTTTTCTAAGCCTTTTCTTGGCATTCTAATGCCATAGAAACCTCAATGACTCTTCTATGGAGTCCCAAAAATTATTTCACAGGGTTTTCCTATGGGTATAGGGTCAACAACTGTCTTTACAGTCGCTTCCCGTTGGGTCACCCATCGCTGGGGCACCAGCTCATTTAACTTCATTGTATTTTATTTCTAAAATTTTTTCTTAATTTTTCTTATTATTATTTGAGTTATTTATAACTCATCACTCTAGTTTAAATATTTTTCCAGACGTTCTAGCTGTCAAGACCGACACTGATCACTGGAACAGTAGAATGTACGAAATTGCTACAGTGAGGGTGTTACATGGCTTCTATGACCAGTGAGTTACAAAAGCAATACGAAAAGATGTATTCTGCATCAGAGATCCTCAATCACCTATAAGAGTTGTATAGTAAACACAGTAGAAATGCTAGATATGAGATATCTAAGCAACTGTTCAAAATGAGGATGATAGAGGGAATGGAAATGGGAGCCCATGTTCATAAGATAATCATATTGATAGCAATTGAAAGCTCTTGATATCATAATGGACTTCCATTTACAAATGGAATTGATCCTCCAGTCCCTACCTGAGTCATTTGGATCTTTTATTACAATCTTCCATATAACTAAACAGGAGTGCACCCTAGCTGGCTTGTTAAACTTGCTGGTCATTGCCCAAAAGAATATGTCCGGCAACAAAAGAAAGAAGGTTGCTTTGATTGCTTCTTCTTCTTTTAGAAAGTCCAAGAAGAAGAAAGGTAACAAGAAGAAGAAACCTTTTGTCCCTGGTCCATCTGGTAGGATAGCCAAGAACTAGTCCAAGAAGAAGAAATATGAAGCTGTTCCAAACAAGGAAAATATTTCCATTATCAGAAAGAAGAGCATTAGAAAAGAAATTACCTGAATATTTGGCAATTCTGAAAGATAAGAAGGATAATCCTTCCGAAGGTGTGTCCATATCTTGTTATTTAGATTTAGATAATACTCCTAGTTCATCTACAACTTGGGTTTTAGATACTGGTGCAAGTTCTCATATATGTTTTGATATGGAAGAACTAGCAAGCCATGAAAGCTTGGTTGCGTAAGATGTTAGACTCATAATTGGCAATGGAGTAACAATTGCAGCCTTAGCCCAATGGTCTAAATCATTGTATCTGGATGGACATGTTTTATATTTGGATCATGTATTATATGTATCTAATACTTTTAAGAACATTATTTCTGCATCTAGTTTGATTAGTAATGAATGTGAATTTCGATTCATAGATGATGTTTGTAATATTTATTTTAGAAATAAAATTATTAGCATGGATAATTTACATGATGGTCCTTATTATTTAGATAATAATTACAAAATAGCTCCAAGCAGTCAAGTTGAGTTTAATGCCAGAACTGAAATCAAATCAAGTCCAAAACATCTATGGCACTTAAGATTAGGTACTAGATCTCCCTTTGTTGGACAAGGGTTAAGGGCTGAAGATATTTTGGAGCTGATACATAGTGATGTATGCGGTCTATTTAAAGAAATGGCAAGAGGTGGTTATCACCACTTCATTACATTTACTGATGAAAATCTAGGTATGGATACTTGTATTTGATGAGATACAAACATGAATCATTTAAAAAGTTCAAGGAATTCAAATTTTAAGTAGAGAAACAAACATAAAAAAATATTAAAACTCTAAGATCAAATCAAAGAGTTGAATACTTGAGTACTGAATTCAATGAGTTCTAGAAAAAACAAGGCATTATTTCTCAATTGACTCCTCTAGGAACACCACAATTAAATGGTGTATCTGAAAGGAGAAATCGTACTTCATTAGATATGGTATGAAGTATGATGAGCTACACAAATATTCCAATCTCCCTAAGGGGATTTGCACTTGTGATAGCTTCATACATTCTTAATAGAGTCCTTTCCAAATCAGTCTCTTCCACCTCATATAAGATATGGTATGGAAAGCAACCAAGTCTTAAGCATATTAAGATTTAGGGTTGTCCAGCTTATATTAAAAACTAAAGGATGATAAATTGGAAACCAAATCAGAAAAGGGACGATTTGTTGTGTAACACCCCTCACCCGACTACAGTATAACCGAGTAAGGCATGCTACATTCGGTGCCGGAGCACCCTATCTTATCTTACTTTATTCCTTTAATCATTTTCAAGTTATTATCTTTTAATATCAATCATTTTTCGACGGAGACACTAATGGAGTTTCTCCTATTTTATTATCATTTGGCATATTTCAATATTCACCTGTTTGAAAATTTCAATAATATTTTAAAATAAAAATCTCATCATTTCATGCATCATCTATATATTTCAATTCCGTATTCAAATCTATACAATTTCATTCATATCCATTTCTACACATTCCCATTCATGGTCAACTCATATATGAAAGTTTTCAATCTTCATTAATGTACATGATATATAATTTAATCACATATGAATTAACCGATTTATTGATTTACATCACATACCTATTAATTACATTTTCATAATTTACATTACAATATTATAACTAAGCATTTTATACAACATACAAATTATGACCTATATGGGCCCTATCTACATGCATTACTGAGGAGGTGACAACCTTGAATACTTCAGACACTTCTAGAGATCAGAATTCCAAAATCTCTTTTTCATATTCGCTGGGCTTTACCTTCAGTACCTGCATGAGGAAACAAATCCATCGCGCTAAGCATTGCTGCTTAGTGATGCAATAATATAAAAAGAAAATAATATAAAATAGAAAGAAATGGATCAAAATTTAGATACTTCGGAATTTAATCTAATTTCATATAATACTTCTAGTATTATTTATCCTTTGTTGTAATTTTTTCCTCTTCAGAAGTGCTCAATTCTTTCATAATAATTAAATTTTAATATCATTCCAATTCATTTCAATTCTTTCTGCTAAATAACTAATCTAAATTATTTTAAATATTCTTACTCATTTATTTAATTGCTAATATTTTTAGTTACTAATATTCTTAACTTATTTCGATAATTTTCACTGTCCAAGTTGTAACACCCTCCCTGTAGCAACTCCGTACATTCTACTGTTCCGGTGACCGATGTCGGTCCAGACAGCTAGAATATCTGGAAAAATATTTAAACTAAAGTGAGGAACCATAATTAACTCAAATATTAATAAGAAAAATTTAGGAAAAATTTTAGAAATAAAATACAATTAAGTTAAATGAGTCGGTGCCCTAGCGATGGGTAACCCATAAGGGAGTTGCGATCTTCGCAACTAGGAGCCATAAATGTAACACCCCAAAGTTCGGTAGTGTGTTCTGCTGCTCCGGTGACTAGTGTTGTCCGGACAGCTAGGATGCCAAGAACCGTACTTCGATATGAGTGAGGAGACATAAAATAATGAAATACAAGAAAAGAAAGTACAAGAAAAACAAAGGAAAAATGATAGCAAAGAAATGTGATCAAGTTAAACGAGCCGGGAAACCTAGCGATGGTGATCGTGACCAGGAAGTCACGGCGTGGACCGTTGATCTGCCTCGATCATGGGAACCACGGAAAACATTTTTAGTATATAAATATACCCTTATTTAAGTATAAATCTAATTAGAAAGATTAAAGAAAAATTAAATAATTAGTACAAAGAAAAGTGAGAAATCGAAAACAGACAAAATACGATTGTTCAGAAAAATCGAACGTAATCTTGAACAGGGGCATTATGGTCAATTGACATCCCGAAGTGTCTTTTGACCTAAATGTCCATTAAAAATAAATAATATTACACTTAGAAAATAAAATGAAAAATTAAATTGAGGGTACCTAATACAAATAGCCAAAATGGAGTGAAAAATGTGTAAATAACACATGTAAACATATTATATGATTTAATCCAAATAAGTGGACCACTAAAGGAATAAATTAAAGCTAATGGGGCAGGTGTACACCTAACATACCATCTGCAGATTCATTTTCTCTTAGTTCTTCTGTCGACACCATATTTTGGCAGATCCCTAGAATCAATAAAAATTCTTCTTTGAACAGCTAATCACGTTTCCGATCCCTCTCTGATAGGCGGTCACATTTCCGATCTCTCCTCACAAAGAATTGAATTAATGCTGAGTCCTCATATTCATTAAGCCTCGCCGATCTCTCAAATCATTTACCGACCTCTCAAACCCGTTGTCGAATTTCCGGACCTGTCAAGTATATTCCTGATCTCTGTTGATAAATAAAACGAACTGGCACTAGATCTTTTCCTACCAGTTTTATTGCCGACCTCCTTTTATGAAGATTAAGATCTATAGTTTTGGTTCGGTTTAACGAGGGTTCCGATCTTAAGTGTTCAAGTTAAATTTTCAATTTTAATCAAGTCCTGCTCAAAGATTTCTCCCCCCCCGATCTCATGCTTATTGTGCTTTCCGATCTTTTATACTTAGATTAATAATGGCATTTAGTCCATGTTTCGCTATGCTCATACAATCAAATACTTAGGCAATTCAAAGATTTTCCATTCATTGAACAAAAGAGATATTCCATTTCATTTCATAATTTGTACAAGTTATTCGGCTGGGGGATCACCCCACTGATTGTCTGCTCACTCTCTCTCTCTTCCTCGCCCTCCTCCTCACTATCTTCACCATTGCCCCCGGGAGCCAGGTCGTCCATCCAAGAGAAGTCCTCTTCAGGATAGCGCTTTTGAAGTTCGGCCAAGAGATCCTTATGAGCATTCACATAGGCTCCGGCTATTCCCGACACCATCTCTTCATCCTTTTCCTTGAGCTCTTTTTCTTTCTCCGAAAGCTCCTTATCCTTCGCGTTAAGCTCCTCTACAAGTTGAGCGACTGGCGGCCGTTGGCTGAAGTGCCCGGACTTCTCCGAGCCCGTTCACTTTCGGCCAAGTCACGAGACCTTTCGGCCGGTGGTCTTCATGGTACTTCGCCCGTCCTCGACTTGAGATATATAATCCCGAGCGGATGAGAGTTGGGATCGGAGGAAGTCAATTCTGATTTTTCTTCCCAACCTCCTTACCTGCACGCTTAATCTTTTCCCGAATCATGGTCCGGTTCACGGACACTCCACGTTTAGGCTCATGGTTGAGTCAAGATATCATCGAGACCATTCAGGATAGCTGTCGATCCTCTTGAAAGAAGATGGTAGATCCGGGACTTTGGCAAAATCGGAGTTCTCCCTAACATTCCGGTTATTCTTCAAGCAGTCGATCAGTATCTGAGCGCCACGAGAAGAGGTCCTCCCAGAAGATTGAGAAGGCCCCCTTTCCGTGCTTGGAATAAGCGAGAGGCGGGGCTGCTCTTCCGATCTAGGAGGAGATCGGCGACCTCAATGGTCGGACCGAAGGTTGAGGCGGGTCTCTTTGTATCTCCCAGGTTCGTGGATCGGGTGTTTGAAGACGTTCAACGCTTCATCTCCTTTACCTTCCGAGATCTCTCTTTCCTTCTTCCGCTTCCTAGAACCCTCACCACCCGCCATACCGCACGTAAAAGAGGTTAGTGAGATCGTTAAGGTCCCGAGGCGAGATATAGAAAATACCAATGCCGAGGTCGAGAGCGGAAGTTCGCGATCTCGGCGGTGATCGATTGCATGGTCCAATGGTGCGATTCGGCGATCACCGCATTTGGACAGAATATTTTAGAGTGGCGGCGACTTTTCGGCTCCATCACTATTGAGCTTTCCTCTTGACTCAAGGTAATGTGCTTGAGCGAGGGCCCTGGTACCACCAGCTACGAGGAAAGTCCTCAAAGCGGCTCGGATCCTTACTCCTCGAATGAAGAATCGATTCTTCCAATTCTTAAGGGATGAGGGCGATCGGAAAAGAGTCATAGCGAGGCTTCGCTGAAAGAACCGGTGTTCGTCATCCTTTCGGCGAGTTAGTGCATGCGGCTCGGCGAACACCTTAGCCGTAGGTCCGATTCCCTTAGCTCGGCATAGACCTCGAAAGCTACCAAGATCCGCCACGAGTTGGGGTGGATTTGAACAATGGATGCTCGGTGAAGTTTTAGGACCTCCTTATAGAAATCGGCTAGAGGGAACCTCGGACCGGCCTTTAAGCATTCCTCGTACACCATGACCATGTCATTCTCTTCAAAAGAGTGATCGACACGAAGATCGCCATGGCGCTTGATCAGCTCATATGAATCAGGACAAATGTTGTATTCTTGAACAAACGATTGCAGATCGGATTCACGAAGAACCGACGGAAGCTCGTCTATAGGAAGGGTCTCTCTCCTTGAAGGTGGTGCAAGCCTTGATGGTATGACCCACCGACACGGAGCGAGAGACCCTAGGGGTTTAGGTTGCACGCTGGGCCCCGCCTCTTCTTCATCGACGATGACCATGAGAACTGAATGGAAGGAGGGCTCGCGCTCTCTGACCTTCGGCACCGCTCATTTTCAAAAGAAACAAAGAACTTAAACTAAAAAGAGGATTAAAGCCCTTACCGGAGTCTGATCAGCGTCGGAAGAACTGGAGAAAAGGAGAGAACTTCGAAGTTGCGAACAAGAGGCTGAGAAAGGAATGAGAGAACAAGCGGCTAACCCTCCGCCCCTATTTATACTAGTCCGAGCATTTAATGCTCGCGAAGTTCTAGGCAAAGACATCGATTGGTGGGACTCGGCAATGTTCTCAAATAACCGAATGTTCGAGATCGGTTAATTAGAGATCGGCATAATGAGTTAAACATTTTGAATAAAGGATCGATTAAGGGTCATTCGGGTAAAGAATCGATTGGATAATCACATCGAGATCGGAAAATAATCAATGCAAAATAATAAAATGATAGCACAAAGTAAAGTCTTTATTTTCAAGAGATCGATTACATCATTTGGGCGATCTCTAGGGATCGGATTACAATAAAGGTCTAACTACATCATTTGGGAGATCTCTAGAGATCGATTACATTGAAGAATTACATCATTTGGGCGATCTCTAGAGCGACGAAAATCCTATCTGAAGGGCGATCTAAGAATCGGTTTATAATCGATCCCAAGGATACCACCGGTGATCTAAGGATCGGTTTATAATCGATCCCAAGGATATTGCCGACGGATGCTTCATCCATTGTCGAATACCCAATGTGGATCGAGAATCATTTGTCGAACACTCAATGTGATGAGAAGCGAATGAACTCGGTTGAACAACTCGAGATCGGTACAACCGAGGCCCGCAATACGGATCGGTCAAATCCGGTTCTCTCACCATCGTCAATTAGGATCATCCAATCACCGGATCGTAAATTTTGATCGGTGAGAAAGGAAAACCATCGGAAAAGATCAAAGCCTCGATTATAGCCGAACTTCTACCGAGCTAGAACAAGGTAAGTAAGAAATGAAGAGAGGAAAGTCGATGAAGAAAATGTCTCCGCGACAGGTATATATAGGGAAAATGAGCATTTATTCTCGAGCGGAAAACGGCGGGCGCTTCGAGAATCGAGATGCAATTAATGCTTGGACCGAATCGGTGATCAAGGGAAAAAGAGATCGGAGATAGGAGATCGGCATGAGAGATCGGAATAGGAGCTAGGGGAGGATCGGAAGACAAAAAGAATAAGACAAATCCCAATAACCGTCGTCGAGAATCGAGCCGAGGTAGTTAAAGCGTGGCGACGAGATCTCCACCGCACGCCTAAGAATCGCATAATCTTGGCAGTGCTGTGGTATGTCATGACAGTCCTGTACATCCCAATCTCCACCGTTGATCTCACTTGTAAGGATGAATCCGGCACCCTTGGATCAAAAGAGAAGACGACAATCCCAGCGTTTTTCACTCTTAGCCCTCAGATCGGTCCGGACAAGAGGATTCAAGACCGTCAGTTAAAGAGGAAAAGGACAAATATTACGAAGCGATCTCACCATTTGTTTTGATTCTCTTTAATAACTGAACATTCGATCATGTACTTCAAAATCTTGACCCTCCATCTCCTCAAAATAAATCCGACCCTTCATGGGGAGCACCGATTCCTATAAATACTGCATGAAAAGCTGTTCAAGAACGGACAAAAATATAGACAAGAGGTCGCTATTATCGTGGAGGAACTCAAACTTCATTGATTTGTTACTCTCTTTGTTTTGTAGTGATTAAAAAGACTTTTGAAACTAGTTTTCAGGAGTGTTTTCTTGAAAAAGATTTTGAATACTGGAACTCTACATTTCCAGTTTGTTCATTATCTGGTCATACTCTCATCATCTCTGCTTTCTTTTCCTCTGTTCAAGCTCAACTTCCTTCCACCTGGTTCTTACCTGGTTACCTTTTAGCTAAAGCATCTCTCGGTTTCACGACAGACATCAACTCTCAGGCTGATCAATCCGCCATCTTCATCACTATTTACCACCTCACAGTTATTTCAATATATTTGGCTCCTCACAGGTAAGAGTTCATATTACTGTTTTATTAAGTATTTGCGTTTACTTTTCGCACTTTCTTTGTTCTCTTTACGTACGCGGTTTTCTCTAAGTTTATTCTAAGCAAAAAAAATCTCAAAGAACGTTACTCTCGAATTCTCTTTAGTGATCGGTCCATCATTTCATCAATTTTCGTCATTTCTGAATACGAGCTTTTAGCTCCTAGTAGCGTGTAAGTGGTCAGGCAAAATATAGGTATCTGCAACTTAAGGGTCTCTTTTAAAAGAGAAAGCTTGAATAACACGTCAGGAAAATAGCCAAACTATTAGGCTGACGTGAACGGGAATTCGGCAAGATACCATGAAGAGGAATAAAACCAAAATAAACTAGACAAAACAGATCGGACATTAATAGGTATGCGTAAAATGACTACATGGAAGGTCGGTAAATCAAGTTTAGTATTACCCATTTAGTCATAGGGTATCAAGAAACCTTATCTCCAGCATTTTTGAATGCCAGAAACCTTAGTTTTAGGTTCTTGTGACATGTAGCTAAAATTGAAATTCGGGAGATCGGCAAAGCCCCTTCCAGGCTCCTGCTAACCCGAAAGAGATCGGAGGAGGGTTCTTATCCGGTCTCCCCCCAAAATTTTAATAAACGTCTAAAAGAGATCGGAGGAGAGTTCTTATCCGGTCTCCCTTCAAAATTTTAATAAACATTAAATAGAGATCGGAGGAGAGTTCTTATCCGGTCTCAACTCAAAACATCAATAAATAACTCTAAAGGAGATCGGAGGAGAGTTCTTATCCGGTCTCATCCTAAAAATAAATAACTTAAAGGGGATCGGAGGAGAGTTCTTATCCGGTCTCCCCTCAAAACTTTAATAAATAACTTAAAAGAGGTCGGAGGAGAGTTCCTATCCGACTCTCACACTCGCTCACTAAGGTTGTCTCATTTACTTGTGTATCTGGGTAATCCTAATTAGTGAAAAACCAAATATTCCTCTTACCAAAAGGATTAACATTCCCGTCCAAGCCCTTCTAACTAATTTATAAAGGACGCAAAATTAAACCTACTTACCCTTATTAAGGGACGAGGTGGGGTGCCTAACACCTTCCCCACCCGTTTACGGACCCCGAACCTAGAATCTCTGTCTTGAAGTGGTTTCATTCTTTATTTATCTTCTCAAATGGTTTTCTTTAGTTACCCTCAAAACTAAGGTGGCGACTCCTCACTTTTTCCCACTTCGGTGAGTGATCGTCCGGGCGACCGCAAAATCCCATTGCGACAGCTTGGCGACTCCGCTGGGGACATCTAGGGACCCAACCCCAGTCTAGAGGTCCAAAAGTAGGCTTAATTTTTGTCCGATCAAATTATATTTAGAGGGGCTCACTCGGCGATGTCTTATATGCTAATTATTATTGCTACTAACTATTTTGTTTTGCCTGTTCTATCTCCTACAGTGCTCTTCATTTCAAAGAAAAAGGAAAAAAAGAAAAAATGGAAAAATAAAATCCCCCTGAATTGGGAAGAGGTAAAAGTGTCCCTTCACACACTGAACACTTACACAATGTCCTCACACACTATGGTCCTAACCCGGGCTTTCTTACCCTTTTAGGAAAGTAGGAGGGGGTCATGTAGCGGTTGCCGTGGGTTTTACACCGTTATTATCCGTGATGGCTTCTGCTCAAATTGAAACTTGTTCTTTTTACCGTGATACAGTGGAATTTTCCGACAATATCATGGGGGTAGAATGGGGCTCTACTTTCTGATGGGGGCAATTTGGGAACTGTGGCTATTAGAAAATTAGATCTGAGCTAAACCGTCACGATAGTGAAAGCCGTAGTAAAGCGCCTCATAAGATAGAACTATCCAGATAGGTAGCGCTTACCCGGTGTTAGGAGTCTCCCTACTATAGGACAAAAGGGGCATACTTACTCTTACCCTATTCTGCTTTAATTTCCTTTTGTTCATTTCTTTTGAGGGTAATCTTGAATCCTACTAAAACGCCTACACATTTTCCTACTTTGATAAATGTGTACGTGTCACCCTGTCAACAGTATGATTCAAAATTACCCTAATTTGTCTTACTAACAAATTTTCCCGCAGGCGTTACCAAACCAAGAGTCTGTATAAGGATAGGCATCATTTTTATCATGGCATCCTCGAGTCAGTCGGCAGGAGAGGCTCAGCATGCTAAACTTTGGTCCAAATCAGCTCATTGGTCGGTACCCTCGCAAAATGATGTTTCCGAGGCACACATTAGCTCAATACCTTCACTAGATCTGGACAAAATAGAGGTCAAAATGAACAACCTCGAGGGTCTGTCTAATAGATGGAGGTTGCTTCCCGATCAGGTCAAGGTACAGTTTGAAGAGAAGTACGGAAGGATTGCAACCTTAATGCAAGTCAAGGTCCAAATCCCTGCATTAAAAGCCATGTTGACGGTTTGGAATCCTAAGTACGGAGTGTTCTCTTTCAATGACATTGATACGGCCCCCACTATGGAGGAATATCAGGCATTGCTGGGGATCCCATACTCATTGCAGAACCGGATCTACTTACACCTCGAGCATAGGCAGACACAGAAGCGGTTGGCACATATGTTGGGTTCTCACCCGAAGAAGTAAAGTCGAGCTTGATCAAAGGGAACACGCATGGATGGCATTGGACGTACCTTGAGAAGCGGTTAGATCATCACCTCCAAGAGAAACAGTGGGATCAAGCTTCCGTGGCACTCGCCTTGGGAATCTATGGTCTGATCCTGTTCCCGGGGCCATTGGGGATCGTCACTTGCAGTGTAATGGAGGTATTTTGGACAGTAGAAAGGCAGGGGATCAATCCGATACCGGCAATTCTTGCCGAAACCTTGTTAACCCTAACTTACTGCAGACAACAGGGGAAAGGGTCCATTAAGTGTTGCTCTCAGTTATTATACCTCTGGACTATCAGTCACATGTGTCCTGTGGAGACAAAAGGATTGACTTGGTACCTTGACCAGCCTCTCATTGAGAAGATGATCCGGTTAGTGATCAGCTCGAAGAATGAAAAACAGTGGCGGGAACGGATTTTGAGTTTCAATAGCCATGATTACTGTTGGAGGAAGCTGTGGACGTCAAGCCAACCCGTCTTGATTGGTACAGGAGGTATTCGATCGGTGTCCCTGATTGGAATAACCGGGTATACAAGTTACACTCCAGCACTGGTAATGAGGCAGTTTGGCTCAACACAGTCCATGATCAACATTAAAGAATACCACCAAGGTCACTTCTACCATGAGCTCAAGGAAGAAGAAGGATTGAAAATGGCTCGCAAGTCCTGGGAAAACATCACTCTAATGGAGAGATCACCCAAAGGCCCAAGTGCCTCGGGCGATTACCTTAAATGGAGAGCTGATATGGACCAAGAACGCTCTACCGTAGAATTCAAGGACGACAACCCTCGCCAAGACGCCCTATTAGAGGAAGGCGATGTCGCTGGTTGACTCGCTACAAAAGGCAAATACCGAGAACTCACAGCTGCAAGAACGAATGAAACAATTGGAGGACCAACAGAAACTTAAGAGAAGGGTAAGAAAGCTCAAGGAAGAGGCAAGGGCCGAAAGGATAGGGTTCAAGAGCAAGAGGTACAGTGGGAAAAGAAAGAAACTCTCTCAAGTGAGGTCAAAGAGATGAAAGGGCAGAATAGTAAGCTTCAGGAAAGGATGAAGTACCAAGAGGTACTCATTGAAGAGTATAAACAGGAAAACAAGAAGAAGAAGCTTGAATTAAAAGAACAGGCACTCCTCATCAACGACATCTTAAAAGAGTGTGCTAAAGAAAGGAAAGAGAAAGAGAAACAAGCTGCCTTCTATCAAGGACTGAAAGAAAATGTGGATCAGTTGGAGAAAATGATAGCACAGGGAAAAAAGGAACTATTACCTGAATCCGAGTATGCTCTGAAAGTGTTCGATCCTGCCAAACAAGAGGAAAGGTTATATGAGTATCTCAGAAAATGTCATCTCATTATAAAGAACCTCCCAGAACCTAGGCCGATGTAAAGAATATGCTGTACAAATTATTCAGTTAATGAAATGATTTTTGGACCATTGTCTAAGCAGATTTGTGAATGAATAATATGACTCCCGTAGGAACTCCCTCGCTAGGGTTATGTGAAAAATTGAAATGCGATATATGGATAGGTATCATAAATGCGCATTCAATCCCGTCATTCACAGTCAGACTATCGAACGATGCCATGATAAAGTTGAGGCGATTATCCTTTTGCAGATTCCAACCTGGCTCTCAAACGCCACTGTATCCTTCGTCCAGACCAGGACTTTTAGTTTCTTTGCAAAACTCAAATTCATTTAAATTTTTTTTTTTTTTTTTTTATCTTTCACAGGAAATCAATATTGATTCAAACAAGGCAAGTCTGACCAAGCACACGATCCAACCCAAGCGAGTGTACTTAACAAGATCTCGAACGAGGAAGATAATGGAAAATCAGGAGCAAGTACAGAACCTACAGGGACAGGTCTCCGAGTTGAAAGATCAGCTTTCTGAAATTATGAGACTAATGAGGGAAATGTCTCAGAACAAACCTGCTTCAGAACCTA
Organism: Hevea brasiliensis; assembly: GCF_030052815.1. Lineage (NCBI taxonomy): Eukaryota > Viridiplantae > Streptophyta > Magnoliopsida > Malpighiales > Euphorbiaceae > Hevea > Hevea brasiliensis. The sequence goes on along the minus strand of NC_079497.1, from coordinate 53,807,888 downwards.
GCCCACCATTACCTCCTCCGCCTCCTACAACAAATGATCCTCAGCAAGCTTCAACCTCTTTTACCATTTAGTCTCCCATTTGGACCGACAATCATCATCAATCCGGTGACCATAAATAATGACCCACCTTTTTCCTATTACCCGTAGTCTCAAATGCCGAGCCTCATCATTCAATCCCGATCCCTCCAGTTTACTCCACCTCGGCTCCGGTTGGAGGAGCGTATCATGCGATGGAAGGAGAACATAGGGTGAGAGAAAGCGAGAAACTATCGCCTAGAAGAAAGATTGAGAGCAATAGAAGGGTTGAACATGTATGGCTCAGTCGATGTGTCGTCACTGAGATTGGTGCCAGATGTGGTGGTACCACCCAAATTCAAGGTTCCGGATTTCGACAAATACTGAAACTCGGATCGCATCCACGGCAACCTACATTGCCAAAATGTGCATTAATGAAGGCGATAGACTTCTCATTCACTTCTTTCACGAGAGCCTCTCGAGCGGCTACGAGATGGTGCATACAATTGGACAGGAGCAAGCTGCACTCCTGGAAAGATTTAGCCGATACCTTTCTTAAGCAGTACAAATTCAATTGTGATGCAGCACCCACAAGGAGGGACCTCCAGAACCTGGTACAGAAAGAACGGGAAGGTTTCAAGCAGTATGCCCAACGATGGAGGGAGAAGGCCGCAGAGGTATATCCTCCAGTGACCGATAATGAACTTTGCTCCCTATTCATCGAAACATTGAAGGCTCCCTACTTCAACCTGATGATCGGAAATACCTCCAACGACTTCTCGGATATCATCCAAGCGGTGAGAGAATTGAAGCTAATCGAGAATAGGAAGGCTACAGGAGTTGGTGAGAACCACTGTGAAAAGAGCGCCAATTTTGGCAAGAAGAAGGAGAGTGATGTGCATTCCATCACTCGACAGAATAATTTTCCCCAATTCCCCCAAAATAACTACCGGCCATATCCTCCCTCTCATGGCCCAACTATCGCAAACATCCCACCCCCTTTCCCTAATTATTCACAACCACGCTCACAATACGCCCCACCTGCAAATTTCCAACCAAGACCACCTCCTCCTCCAGCTCAACCACGACCACCACAAAATAACCCAAGACCTCCAAGGAATCACGATCCACCCCTTCCTCCCTCTCGGTGAAATATACCGATACCTTGTCGGTATAAACCAAATCGTATCAGTCCCTTTAGACCCAATCCACCGCCATATCCCGGGTGGTATGATGCCACCGCCTGTGAGTATCATGGAGGAGCACAAGGGCATTCAATCGACAATCGCGGGGCACTCGGAGGAGAGTGCACGCTCTAATCCGGGCAGGTGGTTGAAGATCGAGGGAAATGGTTCCCTCCCCAATGTCACCTCAAACCCACTACCTAACCATAATGCGGGTAGTTGTGTGAATATGATAGAGTCTGAGGGAGAAGGATCAACACCGGAAGTGGACAAGTTGGTCCCTTATTTCAAAGAAATTTTTGCCATATCAGTAAGAGAAGGTCACCTTTGCCCTCAGGTAGCAGGATTTGAAGAGAGTACGGGGTGTCCTTACCATGGAGGGCGGTGACCATAAGTGCAAGATTGTGAGGGGTTCAGCAAGAAGTCTGAAATTTGTTATCTCTTAAAGTTACGAGATGCGGACAAAGGCGGAAGGGGAAGTGAACACCGCTAGACTCAGCCAAACTGCTTCTACCTCCAAGCCCAGAATCACTTTCTCACCCCCAGTAGCCTCACCGCCAGTAACAGTTATCCGGACTACGCCCCAGCTTCCTGTCACCAATACTCACGCAGTCCCTTGGAACTATAATTTCCAAGTTTTTACTCAGGGAGCGTCAAGCAGCGCATCCGCCCCTAGCTTTGCCTCACCTCCGACACCACCAAAACCATGTTTCGCTCCTCACGAGCATTTCAGGATGACTTATGCTGGACCTGCTAGCAACATTACTCCCCAAACCAGTTCTCGGCCCGTTATTGCAACAAAACCTTCTCCACCTGAGCAAGAAGTCGAGTTTATAACTCGAAGTGGGAGGTGTTACGGGAACGAAGAAAGAGAGAAGAAAAAAGGGAAAGTAAAAATGGGAGAGTCATCAAGAAACACGGAAGAGGAGGTTGAGAAAGCAGAGGAAGCAGAGCCTATTGAGCGCAAGGAAGATGAAGAACTGCTGCTCCAAATAATGAAGCAGAGCGAGTATGACGTGGTGGAGCAATTGAGAAAAACCCCCGCCCGAATTTCACTGTTATCACTGATCCTGAGCTCGGAAGTCCACCGACAAGCCCTACAAAGAATCCTGGATCAGGCCTTTGTGAACCCCGACATTACTCCGGGGCAGTTTGAGAAAATAGTAGGACAAATCCAGGCATCGGCTCGTAGCCTTTTACGAAGAAGAGGTAGAACGTGCGGGCTTAGTGCACAATAATGCTCTACCTGTTACTGTGAAGTGGAAGGGTTGTATAGTGGCCAAGTTTCTCTTCGATAACGGATAGGCCCTAAATGTACTGCCTAGCGCGTACTTAGCCAGCTCTGGGTTGACCAATCGCATATACGTCAGAGTGCAATGGTGGTAAGAGCCTTTGACGGTACCAGGAGAGAGGTACTGGGAGACATTGACTTGCCAATCCAAGTCGGGGCATGTACTTTCAGCGTCACATTTCAAGTGATGAACATTGAGCCGGCTTACACTATGTTATTAGGGAGGCCGTGGATCCACTCTGCGAACGCTGTTCCTTCAACCTTACACCAGAAGATCAAATACATTAAGGACGGCAAAATCATCACAGTAAGGGGCGAAGAGGCCATCACGGCCACCAAGCCGCAATCACTTCCTTATGTGGAAGGCCGAGAATCATTGGAGAGTTCTTTCCGGCCCTTGAATTGCAAGATCTTTGGGAAGGAAGGGGCTATGGCTATGGTGGCCAAAGTAATGTCAAGAAACGGGTATCAAGAGGGGAAAGGCTTGGGCACTGCCTTGCAAGGAATCGTCGAGCCTATACCGGCTATTCAGAAGATAGGCCGTTGTGGTTTGGGGTATGAGGAGGATGCCCTCGTGGATGGGCGATTCTGGATGAGGAGGATGCTTCGGGATCAGAGGTTCGACCAGGAGACGGAAAAAATGAAAATAGTCCCGAGAATTACGGAGATCTTCACCAAACCGGTCATCCAACATCCGGCAAGTACAGAAGGATCACCAGATGATCCATCCATAGATGTCATCCAACTGGATTCCTTGTATGAGGCCCTAGTTTCACCCATGGCTGAGGAGCAGGAGCTTGACAACTGGACAACGGAGGATATCCCTGTACTCAATTTCGAGTAAAGTACCTCTGGTTATCTACACTTGATCATTTTGTCCATGGTGACAAGTGTAATACTGTAAATGGACCTTTTCTTATGGCATTAATATTAATGAATTGATAGCGCATTTTAAATCCAATACTCTCTTTCCTTTTTAATTCCATCCTTATAACATGTTCTATTCTTTATTCATTCAGGACCATTCATCAATTAACACCTAATAATCCAATAGACTCAGAAATTCCTCTGGTTAATTTTGAAATCCCCATAACTGCCATTACTTCAAGTAATTCTGAGGAAGACCTTACAGAAGAAAGCAATGAAAAAGATGAACCCTCCCTCGTGCCTTGTGAAGATGAAACGCGCACAATAAACTTAGGTTCGGAAGAAGTAAAAAGGGAACTTAAGATAGTGGAGAGTGAGGAATTGGGAGGAACGATCCCGGTGAAGCAGAAACTGAGGAGAATGAATCCCGATACACTGCTCAAGGTTCGGGATGAAGTCAAGAAACAGTATGACGCCGGATTCTTGGAAGTAGTCAAATATCCCCAATGGGTGGCTAATGTCGTCCCAGTAATGAAGAAAGACGGGAGAGTCAGGGTGTGTGTTGACTACAGGGACCTTAATAAAGCAAGTTTGAAAGATGATTTCCCTCTCCCTCACATTGATGTGTTAGTTGACAATGCTGCGGGATTGGGTAGGTGTTCGTGTATTGATGGGGCATCAGGGTACAATCAGATTCCGATGGACAAGGAGGACAAGGATAAAACTGCTTTCATCACCCAATGGGGGGTATTTTGCTATCGGGTCATGCCCTTCGGGTTGAAGAATGCCGGGGCTACTTACCAGCGCGCAATGGTCACATTATTCCACGATATGATGCATAAAGAAGTGGAGGTATATGTGGATGATATGATCATTAAATCCAGGGGAGAAGAGAGCCACGTTCAGGTGATGAGGAGGGTGCTCGAAAGGCTCAGGAAATACAAGTTGAAGCTGAACCACGCTAAATGCATCTTCTGAGCTAGATCGGAAAAGCTGTTGGGATTCATAGTAGCGAGAAAGGGATAGAAGTGGATCGGACAAAGTTCGAGCTATTCAAGAAATGCCGTCCCCAAAAGCGAGAAAGGGAGGTGCGCAGATTTTCTAGGAAAGTTGAACTACATTTCAAGATTTATTTCTAATCTCACCGCCAAAGTGAGCCTATTTTGAGACTACTCGGAAGAACAATCCTACCCAATGGGATTCGGATTGTCAAAAGGCTTCGAGACAATCAAGCGGTATTTGTCAAACCCACGGTATTGGTCACTTTGTGGCGGCGGGCCTCGATCTGTACATGGCAGTCCAACGAGCTCTATGGGATGTGTTTTGGGACACATGATGATCTGGCCGAAAAGAGAGGGCCATTTACTACGAGCAAGAAGTTCAATGATTGTGAGTCAAGGTACTCTTTCTTAGAAAAGACTTGCTGCGTTAGCACAGAGTGAATCGCCTCAAGCACTACATGTTGAATCACAAGACATGGCTTATCTCGGATGGATCCTATCGAATCGTATTCGAAAGCCCATTCGTGCGGGAAGGATAGCCAAGTGGCAGTTATACTCTCCCAATATGATATAGTCTACATGACCGGAAGCGGTGAAAGGTAGTGTAATTCTTGACCTCCTAGCGGAAAACCCTATCCGGATTATGAAGCTCTGGATTTTGAGTTCACAGCGAACATATTAATGAAGTAGGCTGCGAAGAAGAGGGGTCGATCGATGTGTGGGAAATGTATTTTGACGGGCAGTCAATTTATCAGAATGGAATTGGAGCTGTACTAGTATCCCGGAAGAAAGCACTTCCCAATAGGCTGCTAAGTTGGGATTTGTTGTACCAACAATGTCATGAGAATATGAAGCTTGTGTAATGGGTCTACACTTTGCTATAGAGATGAAAATCAGAAAGTTGGAGGTGTATGGAGACTCGCTCGATAATTTATCAGTCAAGGAGAATGGCAAACCAAGGATCCCAAGCTAATCCCCTACCGAAATACTTCATGGAGATGATCGGGAATTCGAAGAAATCTCTTTCACTCATCCGAGTAGAGACAAGAATCAATTTCTCGACGCCTTAGCTACTCTAGCTGTTATGGCTCAAATCGAAGAAGAGCGACGTTTGAGACGTTGAAGATTAAAGTAAGGGATGAGCGACCTATTGCTTCATGATTGAAGAAGAGCTCGATGGAAAGCCTTGGTATCACGACATCACAGTCTCTTGTAGAACCAGGAGAATTCCCTTGAGGGCAAGCAAAAATGAAAAGAAGATGATTGAAGGTTAGCATTGGGGTATTTTCCTGGGAAACCCTATACAAAAGAAGCTCCAACGGTGAATTATTGAGATGTGTGGATGCAAAGGAGGCAAAGAGAATCCTTTTTGAAACTCATGAGGGAAATTGTGCAACTCACGCCAATGGACACATGATGGCCAAGCAAATCATGCGGCGTGGGTATTTTTGGACCACAATGGAAAAGGATTGCATCGAGTATTTCCGGAAGTGCCACAAGTGTCAGATTTACGCAGATCCGATAAATGTGCCACCTCACAAGCTGTTCAATCTCGTCTCACCGTGGCCTTTTGCAATGTGGGGCATAGATGTGATTGGTCCCATCAATCCCAAGGCATCCAATGGGCACAGATTCATCCTTGTAGCCATCGACTATTTCTCCAAGTGGGTCGAGGCGACATCATATGCTCACATCACGCAGAACACGTTTCTCAAATTCTTCAGAAACAATATCATATGCCGGCATGGTCTCCCGAATGAAATTGTCACTGATAATGACAAGAACCTGAATGGTCCGAAGATTCAGAAGCTGTGTGATCAATACAGAATCCGACATCTCAATTCCTCCCCATACCGTCCCCAGATGAATGGAGCGGTGGAAGCCGCGAACAAAAATCTAAAGAGGATAATCCGGAAAATGACGGTCACATATAGGGATTGGCATGACATGCTCCCCTACGCTCTTCATGCATACCGGACTTCCATAAGAACCTCAACTGGGGCAACTCCGTACTCACTGGTCTACGGGATGGAAGCAGTATTACCCGTTGAGGTTGAAATTCCTTCCCTAAGGATTCTGAAGGAATCAGGCATTGGTGAGTCAGAATGGATCCAGTCGAGGTTGGATCAGTTAAACTTCTTTGGATGAGAAAAGGTTAACAGGACATGTCACGGGCAATTATATCGGAGGAGAATGGCGAGCATTTGATAAAACGTGCGCCCACGGGAATTCCTACCCGGGGACTTAGTTCTAAAGAAAGTACTACCAAACCAAAAGCGAACCCGGGGCAAATGGTCACCAACCTACGAGGACCCTATGTGGTTAAAGGCGTTTCTTGGAGGAGCCTTGATCTTGACCCACATGGGCGGTGAAGAATTCGAGACACATGAATGCCGACCTTTGTCAAGAGATACTATGCATAAAAGGAGAAGGGATGAAAACCCGAAGGCGTCCTAAAAAAAAAAAAAAAAAAAAACCTTCTTGGGGTGAAAACCAAAGGGCGTCCCAAGAACCAAAGCGGAGGAATAAGGAAGGGGCATGAAACCGCGGATAGAGAGGCAATCACGGCAAGGGACTTCAGAGAACTTGGAATATGGCAGTAAAAAGACTTCAAAACCAACTAAAAAGAATATATGAGATATATCCTTGTACCTTTCATTATCCTATGAAAGACTATTTTTCATAAAGCAATGATAAAGTTATACTCCAATCATACCTTTTGTTTTCTGCTTGCTCACTTTTTTATAATATACTTTCTCTTTGACTAATGCGCTATTGATTAGTTAAATTTCTGCCATAAGATTTGAATTTAAAAATTGATAACCTCGCATACTTTACTATGAGATTTGCAGGGAATAGCCGCCGAAAAAAAAAAAAAAAAAAAAAAAAAAAAAAATAGAGGTGAAAACCCGAAAGGGCGCTTCTGGTCGAATGGACAGTGAAAACCCACAAGGGCGCTTTCCGAAGAATAAGGAGAAAGTCGGGAACGGAAAAGGGACATTCGAAAGAACGAGGTCATAGGTCAGACCTTACAACTCCTCCTCCATTAATCGTCCGCCTTCATTATCTTGTTAAGTACACTTTGTCAGGGAATAACTTCATGTGCCAAAGTCAGACTTGTTTTGTAAGTTGATTTTAATTTCCTGCAATTCCACCATCAACCTCTGGTTCCTTGATCTAAGTTGATTTTAATTTACATTTCTGTTATCAACCTCTGGTTCCTTGATCTAAGTTGATTTTAATTTCATGCAATTTACATTTCTGTTATCAACCTCTGGTTCCTTGATCTAAGTTGATTTTAATTTTCTGCAATTTACATTTCTGTTATCAACCTCTGGTTCCTTGATCTAAGTTGATTTTAATTTCCTGCAATTCCACCATCAACCTCTGGTTCCTTGATCTAAGTTGATTTTAATTTCTGTTATCAACCTCTGGTTCCTTGATCTAAGTTGATTTTAATTTCATGCAATTTACATTTCTGTTATCAACCTCTGGTTCCTTGATCTAAGTTGATTTTAATTTCATGCAATTTACATTTCTGTTATCAACCTCTGGTTCCTTGATCTAAGTTGATTTTAATTTCATGCAATTTACATTTCTATTATCAACCTCTGGTTCCTTGATCTAAGTTGATTTTAATTTCATGCAATTTACATTCCTGTTATCAACCTCTGGTTTCTAGATCCAAGTTGATTTTAATTTTCTAGGTCATTAACTTAGGTGTGCTTTAGTTCCCTAATTTCGAACACCTAATCGTCCAAAATATGAGTCTGAATCTTTACATAATTCCTATATGGAAATTTTTCCTTTAATAGAAATTATGTAAAGAGGGGCAGCTGTCGACACCATATTTTGGCCGATCCCTAGAATCAATAAAAATTCTTCTTTGAACAGCTAATCACGTTTCCGATCCCTCTCTGATAGGCGGTCACATTTCCGATCTCTCCTCACAAAGAATTGAATTAATGCTGAGTCCTCATATTCATTAAGCCTCGCCGATCTCTCAAATCATTTACCGACCTCTCAAACCCGTTGTCGAATTTCCGGACCTGTCAAGTATATTCCTGATCTCTGTTGATAAATAAAACGAACTGGCACTAGATCTTTTCCTACCAGTTTTATTGCCGACCTCCTTTTCGGAAGATTAAGAGCTAAAGTTTTGGTTCGGTTTAACGAGGGTTCCGATCTTAAGTGTTCAAGTTAAATTTTCAATTTTAATCAAGTCCCGTTCAGCATTTCTCCCCCACCGATCTCATGCTTATTGTGCTTTCCGATCTTTTATACTTAGATTAATAATGGCATTTAGTCCATGTTTCGCTATGCTCATACAATCAAATACTTAGGCAATTCAAAGATTTTCCATTCATTGAACAAAAGAGATATTCCATTTCATTTCATAATTTGTACAAGTTATTCGGCTGGGGGATCACCCCCAGCCTGATTTACATTCTGCTCACTCTCTCTCTCTTCCTCGCCCTCCTCCTCACTATCTTCACCATCGCCCCCGGGAGCCAGGTCGTCCATCCAAGAGAAGTCCTCTTCAGGATAGCGCTTTTGAAGTTCGGCCAAGAGATCCTTATGAGCATTCACATAGGCTCCGGCTATTCCCGACACCATCTCTTCATCCTTTTCCTTGAGCTCTTTTTCTTTCTCCGAAAGCTCCTTATCCTTCGCGTTAAGCTCCTCTACAAGTTGAGCGACTGGCGGCCGTTGGCACGAAGTGCCCGGACTTCTCTGAGAGCCCGTTCACTTTCAGCCAAGTCACGAGACCTTTCGGCCAGCTGGTCTTCATGGTACTTCGCCCGTCCCTCGACTTGAGATATATAATCCCGAGCGGATGAGAGTTGGGATCGGAGGGAAGTCAATTCCTGATTTTTCTTCCCAACCTCCTTACCCAGACGCTTAATCTTTTCCCGAATCATGGTTCACGGTTCACTCCACGTTTAGGCTCATGGTTCGAGTCAAGATATCATCGAGACCATTCAGGATAGCTGTCGATCCTCTTGAAAGAAGATGGTAGATCCGGGACTTTGGCAAAATCGGAGTTCTCCCTATGATCGGTTATTCTTCAAGCGATCGATCGATGTCGGCGCCACGAGAAGAGGTCCTCGAGAAGATTGAGAAGGCTCCTTTCCGTGCTTGGAATAAGCGAGAGAGGCGGGTGCTCTTCCGATCTAGGAGGAGATCGGCAGCCTCAATGGTCGGCGGACCGAAGGTTGAGGCGGGTCTCTTTGTATCTCCCAGGTTCGTGGCCGGGTGTTTGAAGACGTTCAACGCTTCATCTCCTTTACCTTCCGGAGATCTCTCTTTCCTTCTTCCGCTTCCTAGAACCCTCACCACCCGCCATACACGCAGAAAAAGAGGTTAGTGAGATCGCTAAGGTCCCGAGCGAGATATAGAAAATACCAATGCCGAGTCGAGAGCGGAAGTTCGCGATCTCGGCCGGTGATCGATTGCATGGTCCAATGGTGCGATTCGGCGATCACCGCATTTGGACAGAATATTTTAGAGTGGCGGCACGACTTTTGCTCCATCACCATTGAGCTTTCCTCTTGACTCAAGGTAATGTGCTTCGGAAGCAGGGGCCCCTGGTACCACCAGCTACGAGGAAAGTCCTCAAAGCAGCTCGGATCCTTACTCCTCAGAATGAAGAACCGGTTCTTCCAATTCTTAAGGGATGAGGGCAGATCGGAAAAGAGTCATAACGAGGCTTCGCTGAAAGAACCGTGTTCGTCATCCTTTGGCGAGTTAGTGCATGCGGCTCGGCGAACACCTTAGCCGTAGGTCTGATTCCCTTAGCTCGGCATAGACCTCGGAAAGCTACCAAGATCCGCCACGAGTTGGGGTGGATTTGAACAATGGATGCTCGGTGAAGTTTTAGGACCTCCTTATAGAAATCGGCTAGAGGGAACCTCGGGCCGGCCTTTAAGCATTCCTCGTACACCATGACCATGTCATTCTCTTCAAAAGAGTGATCGACACGAAGATCGCCATAGCACTTGATCAGCTCATATGAATCGGGACAAATATTGTATTCTTGAACAAGCGATTGCAGATCGGAGTTCGAAGAACCAGCGGAAGCTCGTCTATAGGAAGGTCTCTCCTTGAAGGTGGTGCAAGCCTTGATGGTATGACCCGACCCAGGCACAGGCGAGAGACCCTAGGGGTTTAGGTTGCATTTGGGCCCGATGCCTCTTCTTCATCGACGATGACCATGAGAACTGAATGGAAGGAGGGCTCGCGCTCTCGACCTTGGCACCGCTCATTTTCAAAAGAAACAAAGAACTTAAACTAAAAGAGGATTAAAGCCCTTACGGAGTCCGATGGCGTCGGAAGAAGCGGAGAAAAGGAGAGAACTTGAAGTTGCGAACAAGAGGTGAGAAAGGAATGAGAGAACAAGCGGCTAACCCTCCCGCCCCTATTTATACTAGTCCGAGCATTTAATGCTCGCGAAGTTCTAGCAAGACACATCGATTGGTGGGACTCGGCAATTTGTTCTCAAATAACCGAATGTTACGAGATCGGTTAATTAGAGATCGGCATAATGAGTTAAACATTTTGAATAAAGGATCGATTAAGGGTCATTCGGGTAAAGAATCGATTGGATAATCACATCGGAGATCGGAAAATAATCAATGCAAAATAATAAAATGATAACAGCAAAGTAAAGTCTTTATTTTCAAGAGATCGATTACATCATTTGGGCGATCTCTAGGGATCGGATTACAATAAAGGTCTAACTACATCATTTGGGAGATCTCTAGAGATCGATTACATTGAAGAATTACATCATTTGGGCGATCTCTGAGACGGCGAAAATCCTATACGAAGGGCGATCTAAGAATCGGTTTATAAGCGATCCTGGGGATACCACCGGTGATCTAAGGATCGATTTATAAGCGATCCCAAGGATATTGCCGACGGATGCTTCATCCGTGCCGAACACCCAATGTGGATCGAGAATCATTGTCGGAACACTCAATGTGATGAGAAGCCGAATGAACTCGGTTGAGCAACTCGAGATCGGTACAACCGAGGCCCGCAATACGGATCGGTCAAATCCGGTTCTCTCACCATCGTCAATTAGGATCATCCAATCACGGGATCGTAAATTTTGATCGGTGAGAAAGGAAAACCATCGGAAAAGATCAAAGCCTCGATTATAGCCGAACTTCTCAGGGCGGCTAGAACAAGGTAAGTAAGAAATGAAGAGAGGAAAGTCGGATGAAGAAAATGTCTCGTCGACGGTATATATAGGGGAAAATGAGCATTTATTCTTTGAGCGGAAAGCAAGCGGGCGCTTGAGAATCGAGATGCAATTAATGCTTGGACGAATCGGTGATCAAGGGATAAAAGAGATCGGAGATAGGAGATCGGCATGAGAGATCGGAATAGGAGCTAGGAGGATCGGAAGACAAAAGAATAAGACAAATCCCAATAACCGTCGTCGAATCGCCGTAGAGGTAGTTAAAGCGTGGCGACGAGATCTCCACCGCATACGCCTAAGAATCGCCCTCAATGCTGACAGGTGCCAGGGTATGTCATGACAGTCCTGTACATCCCAATCTCCACCGTTGATCTCACTTGTAAGGATGAATCCGGAACCCTTGGATCAAAAGAGAAGACGACAATACCAGCGTCTTTCACTCTTAGCCCTCGGATCGTTCGGACAAGAGGATTCAAGACCGTCAGTTAAAAGAGGAAAAGGACAAATATTACGAGAAGCGATCTCGACCATTTGTTTTGATTCTCTTTAATTCACGAACATTCGATCATGTACTTCAAAATCTTGACCCTCCATCTCCTCAAAATAAATCCACGACCCTTCATGGGAGCACCCGATTCCTATAAATACTGCATGAAAAAGCTGTTCAAGAACGGACAAAAATATAGACAAGAGGCTGCTATTATCGTGGAGGAATTCGAAACTTCATTCGGATTTGTTACTCTGCTGTTTTGTAGTGATTAAAAGACTTTTGAAACTAGTTTTCAGGAGTGTTTTCTTGAAAAAGATTTTGAATACTGGAACTCTACATTTCCAGTTTGTTCATTATCTGGTCATACTCTCATCATCTCTGCTTTCTTTTCCTCTGTTCAAGCTCAACTTCCTTCCACCTGGTTCTTACCTGGTTACCTTTTAGCTAAAGCATATCTCGGATTCACGATGGACATCAACTCCAGTGATCAATCCGCCATCTTCATCACTATTTACCACCTCACGATTATTTCAATATATTTGGCTCCTCACGTAAGAGTTCATATTACTGTCTTATTAAGTATTTGCGTTTACTTTTCGCACTTTCTTTGTTCTCTTTACGTACGCGGTTTTCTCTGAGTTTATTCTAAGCAAAAAAAATCTCAAAGAACGTTACTCGAATTCTCTTTAGTGATCGGTCCATCATTTCATCAATTTTCGTCATTTCTGAATACGAGCTTTTAGCTCCTAGTAGCGTGTAAGTGGTCAGGCAAAATATAGGTATCTGCAACTTAAGGGTCTCTTTTAAAAGAGAAAGCTTGAATAACACGTCAGGAAAATAGCCAAACTAATAGCCGGCGTGAGCGGGAATTCGCAAGATACCATGAAGAGGAATAAAACCAAAATAAACTAGACAGAACAGATCGGACATTAATAGGTATGCGTAAAATGACTACATGGAAGGTCGGTAAATCAAGTTTAGTATTACCCATTTAGTCATAGGGTATCAAGAAACCTTATCTCCAGCATTTTTGAATGCCAGAAACCTTAGTTTTAGGTTCTTGTGACATGTAGCTGAAATTGAAATTCGGGAGATCGGCAAAGCCCCTTCCAGGCTCCTGCTAACCCGAAAGAGATCGGAGGAGGGTTCTTATCCGGTCTCCCCCCAAAATTTTAATAAACGTCTAAAAGAGATCGGAGGAGAGTTCTTATCCGGTCTCCCTTCAAAATTTTAATAAACATTAAATAGAGATCGGAGGAGAGTTCTTATCCGGTCTCAACTCAAAACATCAATAAATAACTCTAAAGGAGATCGGAGGAGAGTTCTTATCCGGTCTCATCCTAAAAATAAATAACTTAAAGGGGATCGGAGGAGAGTTCTTATCCGGTCTCCCCTCAAAACTTTAATAAATAACTTAAAAGAGGTCGGAGGAGAGTTCCTATCCGACTCTCACACTCGCTCACTAAGGTTGTCTCATTTACTTGTGTATCTGGGTAATCCTAATTAGTGAAAAACCAAATATTCCTCTTACCAAAAGGATTAACATTCCCGTCCAAGCCCTTCTAACTAATTTATAAAGGACGCAAAATTAAACCTACTTACCCTTATTAAGGGACGAGGTGGGGTGCCTAACACCTTCCCCACCCGTTTACGGACCCCGAACCTAGAATCTCTGTCTTAAAGTGGTTTCATTCTTTATTTATCTTCTCAAATGGTTTTCTTTAGTTACCCTCAAAACTAAGGTGGCAACTCCTCACTTTTTCCCACTTCGGTGAGTGATCGTCCGGGCGACCGCAAAATCCCATTGCGACATCTTCAACAATACCGTAACAAGCTCCCTAAGAAAACTCCATAGCCATTTTGCTTCAAACCTCATCTTCTCCTCCATTTCAACTTCAATCCCTTAAGTAGCTTTATGAAAAATGGTCTACACATCACAAGGAAGATATTGATACCAATTTTGAGAAGTTTGGTGAAGGTTTAGCAAGTTACAATTAAAGGTAAGTTTGCATTTTTGAGAATTTCTTTGTTAAAGTTTATGTTCATGTTATGGGTGTTGGTTTGGTGAAGGAAAATTTTGAGTTTGAAGGGTTATTGTTGTTTTCATTTTGGACAGCCATGAGTCACGTTTTTTATGAGATATTTGTGCATATAATTGATGAGAAATGGTGTTGATCATGAGAAATTAGTAACCTAGTGAATTATTTCATGTTTATATGGTGATTTATGCACTTGGATGGGAATTGGTAAATTGGATGGCACTTTGATGTTGAAGAATGGTTTATGCAGCTTGGGGACACTTGAGTAATGGTATATATTGAAGGAAGTGTGGGCAGAATATTGACCTAGAAGGTTGATGAGATGTATGTAGATTGATATTGTAAAGTGTATGTAAAATTTGTAATGGTTAGGTGTGTTTGTAATGGTAATTAGAAATTGTAATTGTGAATGATATTTGGTGTGTTGAGGGTAATGGTAATCTGCCCAAAATAATGTTAATGTAAAGTAGATAATGCTTTTGGTAATGTACCAAAACAGATTGGTAGGGTATGGAAGTAAACTTTGCAAGTTAAATGTGTGTTTGAAGTGGGGTGTGAAAGGCATAGTGAGGGCAGTGTACATTTTAGCCTATAACCTTAAATGTGTAACCTCAATTGGTATGAGACCAATTTGAGGTGAAACTAGGCACAAAATGTGCCAACTTTCATTGAGAAACCATACCAAAATTCTGCTTGCAAGGTGACCTAAGAAAATGACCAATTCGGATTAGGTGCAATTAGGACCTGAAAAATGACCAATTGGGCAGCAGTGAGTGTTTAGGCCATAACTCACTCAAACCAGGTCCAATTGACCTGAAATTTTGACCAAGAATAGTTAAGACCCATACCTACAAGTCTTATTAAGACACAAAAGCCCAGAAATGACCATAAGCAAGTCAAACAACTTGCACAAGTTCGGGTCCAAAAACTGGCCGAACCAGAATTGACCAATTTGACCTAAAATTGACCTAAAATGGTACCATTTGACCAGCAATAGTATAATGACCATAACTCAGTCTACTTAACTCGGATTGACCTGAAATTTTGCCCCGTGTGCAATAAGACCTAGATCTACAAGTTTGTAGTTTCGACCGAGACCCGAAAACTGAGGGAACTAGATCGTCCGGTTAGGTCAAACCAGTGTCCCGGAATCCAGCAATTTGCATTAAAATGCACTAAACAAGGAAATGACTTTGGTAAAACGTACCAAACCTAAAACCCTATCAAATGTGACATATTAACGAAACTAAAACCTAATTTACCTAAAACGCAATGAGGGTCGGTATATTAGGTGATTAAGTGAATAATTGAGTTCAGTGCATTGTTTACCAAACACCATCGATAGAGACAGTTTAATTTAGTACTGAAACACTTCAAATTGTGTTTCTCAGTTAACAAGGACTCAGCAAAAGGGAAAGAAATACTGAGTCAAGACCAGGAGACAAATATCAGAGGTTTGTGCACAACGGCTATTGCTTTTGAATTTTTCAATTGAAATAAATATTGAATATTTGTATATTATTGTTTTAAATTGTGTTTGTGCACAACAACTGTTTCTTTTGAATTATTTTCAATGGAAATAAATATTGACTATTTGCATATCATTGTTTTAAATTGTAGAAATGTGTTTGGTGGACACTTATTGATTGAAAAACATTGTGAATGGTTTGAAACTGTGAAAAATTGTTTGAATGATATTGATGGAAACTTATTGATTGAAAAGCACTGTAAATGGTTTTTGTGGAAATTGAAGTTAATTATGAATTGGGTTGCCATTTTATGAATGAAACTATGAGTTTGGAAATTTATTGGATTCTCACGAATCATTTGAATAAAATGTTTGGAATTGATTTTGTGTTCACACTTAGCATGACAGTATCGTATCATTCCTTCTCCATTTAAGGGGTTGTGATCGTTTATTTTCCTTCTCCATTTATGGAGTCGTGATCTTTTATTTTTCTCCCTCTCTGGTTTACCAGTTGAGGTGATCGGATGAGTACTCATTATATAGCTAGCTCCCCTTCCTCATTGATTTCGATTAGTGAGGTTGTGATTGCTTTGTCGTGGTGTACAACGCGGCATTGATCGGAAAATTTGTGTCATGGCTTAAGTTGTGAATGAATTGGCAACACTGTATTCTTAAATTATTCGACTAAATTGCATTATTATGTATTGTGAGATTGTGAAATTGATTTAAACTCTCATTGACATATACTGTCTTTTGAATTCAAACATGATCTGACTTATGGAAAATTATTGTGATATTGACAAATGGAGTTTAAATTCTTGTTGACAGTTATTGTCTTAAATTTGACTATGGTTTTAAGTATCCACTATTTACATGAATTATGAATTGTGATTAAATTGTATTTGGTTAATGTTGTGCACCACTGAGACATTGTCTCAGCGATAGCTTTTTAATTGCTGTCGCAGGTAGAGAGACAGACAGGGCAGCAGACTAGGCTGCATATACCTCCAGCGAGAGATTTTTCGGGTATAATGAGTATACCAATATTTTGCATTTTGTACTATAATGTATGACACTGTATGTACATATTGTTTTTGGTTTTGAGCAGTTGTAAATTCAAATTGTACCTTGAAGTTGTAAAATAATTATGAGTTGTTTTGGATTGTAAAAATTGTATTATATTTCCTTATCTCAGACTTTGAAAAATTTCTATGGATTTGAATTGAGAAAAATGTTGTGTTGAGAAATGTATTGGAGTTGAGATTTGGAAAATTATTGAAGTGCTTTTTACAGGTTTTCTGAAGAACTGTTTTATCCAAAATACAGATGGCACTCTGCTAAAATTTTTACAGAAATTCCAAATAAACCAATTGAGTTAGTTATTTCACTCAGTTCACCAAAGTCTTTAACACCTGTAAATAGTGCTCACCACTGTAAAAGAAGTAAGAAAAGTTTTTAAAATCCCTTGTAGTGTATTTAATGGGTTATCAATAGACGGAGTTGGTAATTCATTAGGTATACTACGGGATCATGTTATGCCTTACAGAGGGGTAGGGTGTGACAATAAACCCAGGAGAAAATTCATAAAATAATTTTTGGAACTCCAGAGAAGAGTCATTGAGGTTTCTATAGCATTAGAATGCCAAGAAAATGCTTAGAAAATTTTTTCAATCGGTACAGACAATTTTAGTCTATTAAACCAAACATTGCCTTCAGAGGTGATTTTTGGCCGACTTGTCCAGTTAAGTAAATAATTATTATGACATAAAATATGAATAAATATTAGTACAAATTAAATTGAAATTGAGTAGAAAAGAAAAGAAAAAGAAAATAAATTAAATAGGAAATTATGACATCACATGATGTCATTAGTGTGCCTCCACCCAATCACATGGTGACACATGGCTATAACTCACTTAAAATAAGTTAAATGGGCAGAAATGAAAGAAAAAAAAAAAATCAGATTTCTTTTTCATTTCTTCTTCCATCTGAAGCCCTCCCTTCTCCCTTCCACCATTAAAGCTTCACCAAGCTTGAGTTCACCACCCAAATCACCCCAAAACCCTGGTTTCCCTTCACAAATATTTACCCTTACATCTAAAGCAAGTCTTGGGCAGCAAAAAGAAAGAGAAAAAGAGGAGTTATCAAGCTTTGGGAATTAGCTAAATCAAGGTTAGCGTCCAAACTTTTGCTATTTTTGATTAAATTCATGTTTAATGGCATGAAGTAAGTAGGAAATGTAAGAAAACAAGATAAAAATGTGTGTGTGTGCACTCTAAAAATTTTGGCAACTAGGGTTGGTTAGGGTTTGATGATTTTGCTTGATAGCAAAGTGGTGATGAGTAGCCTTTGGTATTAAATGAGTGATTGAACATAGTTGTGTAAGTGAAATGCAAAGATTATGCATGTATGAACATGAAAAATTGGACACTTGAACAACTTTAGAGTTTGCTCATGTGATGGTTCATTAACCTTGTAATGGTCAACTAGTGACCATTTGAATGTGTATGATTAGGAAATGAAGTGAGTTGAGGCTTGGCATTTGAGTGTGGGTGAGCTGCCTTGGCTGACCTGCAGGACTGAGCATGAGTCCAGCAGGTTTGGGCAGCAATAATTGGAGTTGTAGAGGTTCAATTGGTGCAAGGCTAATTGGACATGAAACTAGACACATAATGACACAACTTTGGTATAGAGACCCTACCCAAAAAACCAAACCAAGTTGACCTAAAAATTGCCCTAATCTGGGTGACCTGCATTCTGCCTGGGCAAAATGATCAAATGAATAGTGTTTATTCATTTGGTCATAACTCAGCGTAGAAAGGTCCAATTGACCTGATATTTTACCAGCAGAAATTTAAAATATAGACCTACAACTTTCATGAAGAAACCTAACCCAAATTTTGACTATAACATGTTCAAGAAGTGACCTGCAGTCACTGCACAAAACACTGTAGATTTGGTCAGTCCATAAAATCTGGAAAGTTTGCAATCCGGCTAGTTATGTTATTTAGGCCATAACTTGAGCTACAAAAATCAAAATAGAGTGATTCAAAAAAAAAGAAATGTAACTAGACACAATGAGGAACAACTTTCATGAAGACAACTTTGCCAAATTCCTACTGTAAAAATGACCAATAGAACAGTAAACACAAGGTTTGAAATCTGAAAATTTTGAACAACTAACACTAAGTTTAGAAATGGTATTGGCAACCAATACCAACAACTTTAGATTGAAAAATGTGGTATGTTGGGAGTATTAGAACCAATGTACCTATTGTCTATGCAAAAGTCAACATTTTAGTTGACCAATGAAATGAATAGTAATACCTAAACTTAAATTTCAAGAATTGTAAAGTTTAAAAGTGTAACATGCCCTAGTACACCTAGCAAGATTGGTTTGAATAGGTTGGCATGCCAATAGGGTTCAGTTAGCAGTACTGCACATGGCATTATGCCATTCTGTCATTTTATGGCTTTTAGCTATTCTGACATTGTGTTGATACTTGGCCTTGTGCCTAATGTTTATTACAGCTTATTAGTTATTATGTTGCACACCGGGAGATACATATGTGACCGATGGTGTAACGGCCTGAGGTTTGATACACAGTGCCAGTTTACCTATTTATCTAGTTCAGTCATCCAGTATAGGTTACTTGGGCAACCAAAAATGGAAGTGAATAAATTTAATAAAATTATGAATCTAACAAGTACAAAATAAATAAGATTACCAATAATGATCGAAAAATTGTCTGTATAAGACATTAAGACATGCACCACATATTTATTTTCTGTTATTTCTTTTTATTTTATTATTGGCACCACTAAGCATTATTGCTTAGTGCGTTGCTTTTTGCCACGCGTAGGTTCTGGAGAGACAATCCGAGAGCCTAGTAGACCATTGACTGGGTGAGATCTTCTGCAGCTCTGCATAATATCCATGTCACCTCACCGTCATCAGTGCATTGGTAGGACACTAGGTTTTAATTTGGTATTTTGTAATTAACTTTTATTTTCTCATGTGTAATTAATACTTATGTAATGTATTTTAGTATTAATGTAAATTATGGAAATTGTGTTTATGAATGAACAAGTGAATATTTATTTATGATTTGTGCATGAATATCCTATGAAATGAATGAATGAGAATTGGGAGTATATTTGAGAAATATTAAGATTTTGTTGATGAAATGGAGTTTGGGATTAATTGAGAATTTTGGAAGTGTTTTTCTCAGGTTCCGAAGAACTGTTTTCTCCATTTTTAGCCGGTACTCTGCTGGATTTTCTATAAAATTTATGAAACCTCAAATAAATTTATGATTTCAATAAATGACTTCAATGAATGATATTTCACGAATTATACTTCATAACTATGAAAGAAATAAATTAGGAAGGATAAAAATGATTGAAATAAAATAGGGTGTTCCGGTACACTGTGTGACATATCGTACTCGGCTATACTGTATATGGGTAAGGGGTGTCACACAAGTAACCTATAACAGGCTGACTAAACTGGATAACGGGTCATTGGCAATGGACACCGTGGTGCCTCGCGCCATCATATCATGGGATGCGGAACGTCAACCACGTATGCAATCTGTATGGCTAAAAAGCCATGATAACATATAATCGGGCATAAAAGCCATGAGTGCGGGCATAAAGCCATGAGTGTGGGCATAAAGCCATGAGTACGGACATAAAGCTATAAGTATAGGCATAAACCCTTATGCAGTACTGCTAAAACAATACCCTATTGGTATGCCAATCTATCCAATCTGACACACGTGTCTAGGCAATACATGGGCACATAGTACCATTAAATGTTAATATAATGTGTTTTATGACTTCATTATTTCATGAAAAATTTCAATTATAATTTATAACATTTCAATTCTATTCCTAACAAAAGTATAAATTTTTAAAATATATTTCTACATAAATTTTTCTTTCATCATAACTAATATATTTATTCATTATATCATTTGTGTTGATCACAATTCACAATAATGGTTCTCATATACCATTGTACTCCAAGTACTTCTCCTTTCTACAATAATGAGAACTAATGTCTCATTCATACATTAACATGATCCATTTATTCATTATACTATTTATATAATTTATCATTCATATTCCAAGTAATCCATGATATTTCATGGATTTCAAATTTAGCTAAATTTTCCTTAAATTATAGTATCACTCAAATTCAAAAATTTAAATCAACTATTTAAATTATTTATATATTAACTATTATAATAGCTTCCTAATTTATTATACCCTTTCTTATATCATTGGGGTCACTCAACTTCACCATTCACAATTTACCTACCACATCCTATATTAACAACTACAATGGTTCTTATAGTTTGTTTTTCTACTTCACATAATTTAGTGGTTACTATTTATTTGACCATTTCCATTCAAAGGTTGACTTTTTGATTCATAATAGATTTGTTAAGCCTAAGTTCACCAATATACTACAATTTACATTTTATCTTTACTGGCATTGGTTGCCAAACTTAATTCCTAGTCTTCTAGGTTTTATTTTAAATTTTCAGAATTTGAGGTCCAAATTCACTGTTCCATTGGACCTTGCTACAGTAAAAATTTGACAAAACTTTCTTCATTAAAGTTGTTCCTTTATGTGTCTTCTTTAATTTCCTTTTTTGAATCACTCCATTTGGAGTTTTGTACCCCAAGTTATGGCCATTTTACCATAACTGGCCGGATTGACCTGTACCTAGAATTATGGGCAGAATTGGTTCTGCCAGATTTGGTGTCCTGATTTTGATGGAAAATTTCATTTAGTTTTGATCATAATTTAGAGTTATTGTCTCCATGAAAGTTGTCCTAAATTGTCTAAGCTTTCCATTGATATAAAATTTAGGTCATTTGAACATTTCAACACTGAGTTATGGCCAAATGAATAAAAACTGTTCATTTGGTCAATTTTCAGGACCAGCAGGTTGGTTACCTGAATTTGGTCAACTTTTAGGGTATTGTAAGTTTGTTTTCTGGGCAAGGTGTCTTCATCAAAGTTGTGCCATTATGTGTCTAATTTCATTTCCAATTGGCCTTGCACCAATTGAACTTACACAACTCAAGTTAAAGCTGTCTAACCTTGCTGGACTCACACGCAGCCCTGCAAGTCACTTAAGGCAGCACCTCTAACCTCCATTCCCATGGCACAATTCACTTCATTTCCTCATCAAACAAAATCAAATGGTCATTAGGTCACCATTAGAACTTCCTTTCACCCCTACATGACCAAAATTTTAAATTTGTTGTCCAAACCCTAACCCTAGCAATCCCAAATTCTAAAATCTTACATTATACTCACAATTAAAGTTTTCAATTCACTTATAATTCCATTTTAATTCCATTAAAAGCTATCAAAGTAAAGAAGATTTAAGGTTGCTAAAAATTGGATAGTGTCCCTACATGCATATTTTTGCACAATTTCTTCAATTCTTAGTTCAATTCCTAGTTCTAATTAAGAATTAAAAGAGAGAAAGAAAGACTCTAGCACTAACCTTGTTTGATGAAATTTCTGAGCTTGTAAAACTCTTTCTTCTCTCTTCCTTTTTTCTGCCTCAAGCTTACTCTAGTTGCAAGGATGAATTATAGTGAAGCAAGCTAGTGGTTTTATGGTGAAATGGAGAGGGAAAAGGAGCTTTGGTTGATAATCAATGGAGCGAGAGAGAACTGAGGTTTCAGCTGGTCGAAGAAAGAAGATGAAAACTAATTTTTTTTTTCTTTCATTTTTACCCATTTAACTCATTTTAAGTGAGTTATAGCCATGCGTCAAAATGTGGTTGGATAAAAATGTTTTCATGACAACATAATGATGTCAAAATTCCTATTTAATCCATTTTCTTTCCTTTTTCTTCTCTACTCATTTTTAATTCAATTTTTTCCAATATTTATTCACATTTTATGTCATAATAATTATTTACTTAACTGGACAAGTTGGTCAAAAATCGTCTCTGAAGGCAAAATGTCCAAAATGCCCTCCGTTTGGCTTAAAGAGCCAAAACTGTCTGTACCGATTGATAAAATTCCAGAAGCATTTTCTTAGCATTCTAATGCCATCGAAACCTCAATGACTCTTCTCTGAAGTCTTAAAAATCATTTCATGAATTTTTCTCTGGGTTTAGGGCTTCTAGCTGTGAAAACAGCAAAATCCTACTGGGTTACCCATCGCTAGGGCACCAGCTCATTTAACTTAGTTATATTTTATTTCTTAAATTTTTTTCTTAATTTTTCTTGCACTTATTTTAATTATTTATGACTCCTCACTCTAGTCTGAATATAATTTCAGACATTCTGACTGTTCGGACCGACATTAATCACCGGAATAGTCGAATGCATGGACTAGCTAAAGTGAGGGTGTTACAATTCTTCCCCTCTAATGAATATTTCATGCTCGAAATTTACCCGGTGTAAATAGTCGAGGAGCTGCTACTTCCTTATTTCTTCAACTTGCCAGAGAAAATAGATCTGCATTAGTGTCACCTTGACTCATATGAATGCAATGCATGTTATGCACACTATCCCTTTCCATCTATCTATGCCTAGGAATGATACCACTAAATGTAGCACCCCTCACCCAACTACAGTGTAGCCGAGCAAGGTGTGCTACATTCAGTGCTGAAGCACCTTATCTTATCTTACTTTATTCCTTTAATCATTTTCAAGTTATTATCTTTTAATATCAATTATTTTTTGATGGAGAAACTAACGTAGTTTTCTCTATTTTATTATCGTTTGGCGTATTTAAATATTCACCTGTTTGAAAATTTTAATAATATTTTAAAGTAAAAATCTCATCATTTCATGCATCATCTATATATTTCAATTCTGTATTCAAATCTATACAATTTCATTCATATGCATTTTTATAAATTCCCATTCATGCTCAACTCATACATGAAAATTTTCAATTTTCATTAATGTATATGATATACAATTTAATCACATATGAATTAACCGATTTATTAATTTACATCACATACCTATTAATTACATTTTCATAATTTACATTACAATACTATAACTAAGCATTTTATACAACATACAAATTATGACCGATATAGGCGCTATCTACATGCATTGCTGAGGAGGTGACAAGCTTGAATACTTCAGACACTTCTGCAAATCAGAACTCTAAAATCTCTGTTTAATATTTGTTGGGCTTTACCTTCAGTACCTGTGCGAGGAAACAAATCCATTGCGCTAAGCATTGCTCCTTAGTGGTGCAATAATATAATAATAAAATAATATACAATAAAAAAGAAATGGATCAAAATTTGGATACTTTGGAATTTAATCTTCTTTCATCTAATACTTCTAGTATTATCTATCCTTTGTTGTAATTTATTCCTCTTCAGAAGCGCTCAATTCTTTCATAATAATTAAATTTTAATATCATTCCAATTCATTTCAATTCTTTCTGCTAAATAACTAATCTAATTTATTTTAAATATTTTTACTCATTTATTTAATCGCTAATATTTTCAGTTGCTAATATTCTTAACTTATTTCAATAAATTTCACTGTCCAAGTAACCTATAACAGGCTGACTAAACTGGATAACGGGTCGTTGGTACTGGACACTGTGATGCCTCAGGCCATCATACCATGGGACTCAGAACGTCAACCACGTATGCAATCAGTATGGCTAAAAAGCCATGATAACATATAATTGGGGTATAAAAGCCATGAGTGCGGGCATAAAGCCATGAGTGTGGGCATAAAGCCATGAATACAGGCATAAAGCCTTATGCAGTACTGCTAAAACAATACCCTATTGGCATGCCAATCTATCCAATCTGACACACGTGTCTAGGCAATACATGGGCACATAGTACCGTTAAATGTTAATATATTGTGTTTTACGACTTCATTATTTCATGACAAATTCTAATTATAATTTATAACATTTCAATTCTATTCCCAACAGAAGTATAAATTTTTAAAATACATTTCTACAAAAATTTTGCCTTCATCAGAATTCATATATTTATTCATTATATCATTTGTGTTGATCACAATTCACAATAATGGTTCTCATATACCATTGTTGATGAGAATCAAGCTATATCCACACTAAAGGATTTCATCCAAGGTCCAATTACTAGAGCTAGAGCTAAATCACTTCAGAATTTAATTTGTGAAATCTTGAGGAGCAAGGATTATAAGTTGGAATGGCATGAAGAAAATTATAAAGGATTAAATTTGATGAAAATTAAGCTTGGAAGTGACCAGGTGTCAGGTGTAGCATTAGGTTACATGGAATAAATTGTGGACATGCATGTACCAGATCCAACCCATGTACATGCATCTGCTGGCACTTTTTTTGAAGGAATATTCCTTGCTGTTATAACCACCTCTCTTTTGGACTTAAATGCCCTTATTTGCTACTGTATTAAATTTACTTTTTGTAAGGAGTTTTTAGTCTTTTGATAGATTAACTTTTATTTGGACTTAAAGCTCCTTGCAACTGTTATTAAAGTAGGGATATTTTTGTCTTTAGCTTTGGAGCCAAGAGACTATAAATACAAGTGTAATGAGAGAGTGGAGGACACACTTTGAATATTAATGAAAGATTGTTTCTGCTCCATTAGTGAGTAAATTGGTTGTTGCCTTTGTTCTTGTGAAGCTCATTAACTTGCTGAGATTTCTATCTTGCAAGGTTTAATGTGCATAATATTCTTGGTTTATTCATTCTCCATATGAATTAGGTCAAGAATCCCATTTCTGATATTTTCTTTGATTTTCACAGCAATCTGATTGTGCTGGTTCAAAGAATCAAATTCATACATCTTGATTTGGTGCTTTCCATATTGTTTCTTTAATTCTTGAATGTGGGTTTTCAAGTTACCAATTACTTAAAGTTTCACATCAGTTTTTGGTATCAGAGCAAAGGGACGTCCAAACAAGGTAGATTCTCTATTTGCTTCTTATTCTTGGTGTTTGTTACCTTTTTCATATTTACTGTTTGGCTCTAGTTCCATATTTGTTTCTTCTTCTTCATCTTGCATCTGGTTCTTTCTTCCTAAACCTTGATTTGCTTCTTATTGTGTTTCTGTTAATCACATTTTTGTTCATTGTATGCTTGACCAAAATTGGTTCTTGGGGTTTAGTATGACCTGTTTGTTTAAAAATTTGTTTTGTTGAGTTTGTCTTAGGGTTTTGGGTTAATCAAGCCAAAGCCATTATTCTAGCTATCCATCTTGCTTCCTTCATTTTGATATGAAGCATGAGAGATTATTTGGGTTATTGAGTTTGACTTACCTATTAGGCCTGAAACTGTACCAGCATTATTTGGGTGTGTTTAAGACGTTGGGTGTAAATTTTGGGGGTTGTTTGATATTGTTTGCCTACTGAACCAAAATTTTACGGCAGACCCGATCAAATTAAGTTCACATAGCAAATAGACCCACAAATTCTTGAAAATTTACAAGGCATTTATACCCCACTTCAGTAGTTCCCAAATTAAATTTCCGCTTAAAATTCAACCATTTTTGTGGGGAACTAAAATTTTGCCACAGAATCGATCAAAATAAGTTCACATAGCAAATATACCCAAAAATTTCTGAAAATTTACCGGGCGTTTATACCCCATATCAGTAGTTCCCAAATTAAATTTCAGCTCAAAATTCATCCGTTTGTGTAGTGAACCAAAATTTTGCGGCAGACTCGATCAAATTAAGTTCACATAGCAAATTAGCCCGGAAATTCCTGAAAATTTACAGGTTGTTTTTGCCACATTTGAGCTATTCTCAAATTAAATCTCAGCTCAAAATTTAACCGTTTGTGTGGGGAATAAAATTTTGCGGCAGACACGATTAAATTTGGTTTACATAGTAAACCTGTCGAGAAAAGCCTGAAATTCTAGCAGTAATTAGTCAGTATTGGGTTGCATTTGCCTACTCAATTTCAGATCAAAATACACTCATTTGCTTGGTGATCCTAAATTTATGCAATTCTTGGTGTATTGTGTGAACTGCTGGTAATTGTGATAAGTTGGTGGCAAACTTGGATATTTAAGCTTGATATCTCTAGGTTGTCTCTTTTCTAACTTACTACTCTTTTATTTTGGTGTCTTCTTTCTTGATTCCTTATTGCATTACATTTCCATAATTGAGCTTTTCTTTTCTTGACTTCTTGAGTCACATTATTACTTTTTTTTATTACTCATTTTGATTCGTCACGTTCAAGAATTTTATTGTGTGTTAAATTTTTGTGAGTACAGTCTTGGTTTGAGTTACTTGAGTTTGATAAGAACTTGTGGACATAGCCAAGAGAGGTAAAAGGCACAGAGTGGTGAGTTCATAAGAGGGAAAAAGCCTTGTTGAGTTAAACACGAGTGGAGTGTCCCCTGTTGAGTGTAAACACGTAAGGGAGTGAGTGAGGTGTTTTCTTTACACTAACCATTTTCTTGCAGGTCTGAAAACATGTCTAGAAGGGGTGATGGTAGTGAGGGGGAAGGTGAAAATCCATTATACATGCAGGCTGTCAGACAACAATTTGAAAGAATGAATGTTGTGTGCAATGGAATCATAGATAGATTGGAAAGATTGAAGCAAAGAGATAGGCAAAATGAGAGAAGGCCAAATGGGAGGGATCTTGTACCTCCAGTAGTTGAATCTGATGAAGATGAGGTTGATAACTATGATTTTGAGGTTGAAAGACCTAGGAGGGGTATATATGAGAGAAGAGCTGAAGATAGGAGGAATGGGGATAGGAGGATAAGAAGAGAGGAAAGAGAGAGGAATAGGGTAGATGACAATATCAAAAGTATTAAAATGAGCATCCCTTCTTTCCAAGGGAAAAATGATCCGGATGTGTATCTAGAATGGGAAAGGAAGGTAGAAGCTGTCTTTGATTGTCATCACTATTCAGAGGAAAAGAAAGTAAAGTTAGCAGCAGTAGAATTTACTGATTATGCTTTGGTATGGTAGGATCAAGTGTTGATTAGTAGAAGGAGAAATTATGAGCAATCAATTACAACCTGGGGTGAGATGAAAACTATTATGAGAAGGAGATTTGTTCATAGTTATTACTATAGAAAGTTACATCAGAGGTTACAAAGATTGACTCAAAGCTCTAAAAGTGTTGAAGATTATCATAAAGAAATGGAAATTGCTATGATTAGAGCAAATGTAGAGGAGGATAGAGAAGCCACCATAGCCAGATTCTTGAATGGGCTAAATAAGGAGATTGCTCATATTGTTGAGTTACATCACTATGTTGAGTTGGAGGATGTGGTCCACATGGCTATGAAGGTAGAAAGGCAACTTAAAAGCAAGTCAAAATTTGGAGAAAATGCAGGTACTTCTTCATCTTGGAAGTCTAACTGGAAGAAGGAGGATAGGGAAAAGGTTGTCCTTTTCGGATTTGTCATTAGTGCTAATGGAGTTGAAGTTGATGATGAAAAAATTAGAGCTACTAAAGACTGGCCCATTCCAAAGTCTGCATCTGAAGTACGTAGTTTCCATGGACTAGCTAGTTTCTATAGAAGATTTATTAAGAATTTCAGTACCATTGTAGCACCATTGAATGATCTTGTCAAAAAGAATGTTAATTTGGTTTGGGAATAGAAACAAGATGATGCTTTTCACAAAATTAAAGACATGTTATGTTCCGCTCCTGTGTTGGCTTTACCTGATTTTTCTAAGACTTTTAAGATTCAGTGTGACGCATCAGGAATAGGTATTGGAGCCGTTTTAATGCAGGATAAGAGACCAATAGCATACTTTAGTGAGAAGCTTAATGGAGCAGCTTTGAACTATTCTACATATGACAAAGAGTTGTATGCATTGGTAGGTGCCTTGGAAACGTGGCAACATTACCTTTGGCCAAAGCAATTTGTCATCCACACAGATCATGAGTCATTGAAGCATATCAAGGGGCAAAATAAGTTGAGTAGGCGTCATGCAAAATGGGTTGAGTTCCTTGGGACCTTCCCATATGTGATTCAATACAAACATGGGAAAGAAAATGTGGTTACTGATGCCTTATCTCGAAGGTATAACCTTCTTGCCCTTCTTGATGCAAAGTTATTGGGATTCGAATATGTGAAAGAATTATATGCTGAAGATAATGACTTTGCTAGAGTGTATGCAGCTTGTGAAAAGAATGCTTTTGAGAAGTTTTATAGGCATGATGGATATTTGTTTAGAGAAAATAGATTGTGTGTGCCTAAGAGTTCCATGCGTGAATTACTTGTGAATGAGTCTCATGCTGGTGGATTAAAGGGTCATTTTGGTGTTGCCAAAACTTTAGATGTGTTGAAGGAGCATTTTTATTGGCCGAATATGAAAAGAGATGTTGAAAGAGTATTCGTTAGGTGCATTGTGTGTGCTAAGGCTAAATCTAGAGTTTTGCCACAAGGTTTGTATACACCTTTGCCTACCCCTAGTGATCCTTGGGTTCATTTGTCTATGGATTTTGTGTTGGGATTACCTAGGTCTGAACAAGGCCATGATTCAATTTTTATTATTGTTGACAGGTTTTAAAAAATGGCACATTTTATTCCATGACATAAAAATGATGATGCTACAAATATTGCAAATTTATTCTTTAGAGATATTGTTAGGTTGCATGGCATACCTAAGAGTTTAGTTAGTGATAGGGATGTTAAATTTCTCAGTCACTTTTGGAAGGTTTTGTGGGGAAAATTGGGCACCAAGTTGTTATTTTCCACCACTTATCACTCACAAACCGATGGTCAAACTGAAGTAGTAAATAGGACACCAACTACTTTTTTGCGTGCTGTGGTTAAGCAAAATTTGAAATCATGGGAAGATTGCATTCCACTTATTGAATTTGCATACAATAGAAATGTACATTCTTCTACTAGCTATTCTCCATTTGAAATTGTGTATGGTTTCAATCCTTCAACTCCTTTGGATCTTTTACCTTTGCCTATGAACGAGCTTGCTAGTTTAGATGGAAAAAGAAAAGCAGAATTGGTGAAGAAAATCCATGAATAAGCCAAGCTTCAAATTGAAAAGAAAAATGAAAAATATGCTAGTCAAGCCAACAAAGGAAGGAAGAAAGTTACATTTCAACCTGGAGATTGGGTATGGGTTCACTTGCGCAAAGAAAGGTTTCCCTCTCGAAGGAAATCAAAATTACAACCAAGATATGATGGACCTTTCCAAGTGCTGACCAAAATTAATGATAATGCCTACAAAATAAACCTGCCCGGTGAGTATAATGTCAGTACCACCTTCAATGTTGCTGATTTATCTCCTTGTGTTGATACAAGAACAGATTTGAGGATGAATCCTTTTGAAGTGGAGGGGAATGATGAGAATCAAGCTACATCCACGCCAAAGGATTTCATCCAATGTGTAATTACTAGAGCTAGAGCTAAATCACTTCAGAATTTAATTTGTGAAATCTTAAGGAGCAAGGATTATAAGCCGGAATGGTATGAAGAAAATTATAAATGATCAAATTTGATGAAAATTAAGCTTGGAAGTGACCAGGTGTCAGGTGGAGCATTAAGTTACATGGAATAAATTGTGGACATGCATGTACCAGATCTAACCCCCCATGTACATGCATCTGCTGGCACTTTTTTTGAAAGAATATTTCTTGCTGTTATAACCATCTCTCTTTTGGACTTAAATGCCCTTATTTGCTACTATATTAAATTTACTTTTTGTAAGGAGTTTTTAGCCTTTTGATAGATTAATTTTTGTTTGGACTTAAAGCTCCTTGCAGCTGTTATTAAAGTAGGGATATTTTTGTCTTTAGCTTTGGAGCCAAGAGACTATAAATACAAGTGTAATGAGAGAGTGGAGGACACACTTTGAATATTAATGAAAGATTGTTTCTGCTCCATTAGTGAGTAAATTGGTTGTTACCTTTGTTCTTATGAAGCTCATTAACTTGCTGAGATTTCTATCTTGCAAGGTTTAATGTGCATAATATTCTTGGTTTATTCATTCTCCATATGAATTAGGTCAAGAATCCCATTTCTGATATTTTCTTTGAATTTCACAGCAATCTGATTATGCTGGTTCAAAGAATCAAATTCATACATCTTGATTTGGTGCTTTCCATATTGTTTCTTTAATTTTTGAATGTGGGTTTTCAAGTTACCAATTACTTGAAGGTTCACATCAATTGTACTCAAAGTACTTCTCCTTTCTACAATAATGAGAACTAATGTCTCATTCATACATTAATATGATCCATTTATTCATTACACTATATATATAATTTATCATTCATATTCCAAGTAATCCATGAATATTTCATGGATTTCAAATTTAGCTAAATTTTCCTTAAATCCTAGTATCACTCAAATTCAAAAATTTAAATCAACTATTTACATTATCTATATATTAACCATTATAATAGCTTTCTAATTTATTATGCCCTTTCTTATATCATTGGGGTCACTCAACTTCACCATTCATAATTTACCTACCACATCCTATATTAACAACTACAATGGTTCTTATAGGTTGTTTTTCTACTTCACATAATTTAGTGGTTACTATTCATTTAACCATTTCCATTCAAAGGTTGACTTTTTGATTCATAATATATTTGTTAAGCCTAAGTTCACTAACATACCACATTTTACATTTTATTTTTCTTGGCATTGGTTGCCAAACTCAATTCCTAGTCTCTAGGTTTTATTTCAAATTTTCAGAATTTGAGATCCAAATTCACTATTCCAATGGACCTTGCTACAGTAAAAATTTGATAAAACTTTCTTCATGAAAGTTGTTCCTTTATGTGTCTTCTTCAATTGCCTTTTTTAAATCACTCCATTTGGAGTTTTATAGTCCAAGTTATGGCCATTTTACCATAACTGGCCGGATTGACCTATACCTAGAATTCTGGGCATAATTGGTTCTGCTAGATTTGGTGTCCTGAATTTGATGGGCAATTTCATTTAGTTCTGGTCATAATTTAGAGTTATTGTCTTCATGAAAGTTGTCCTAAATTGTCTAAGCTTTCCATTGATATAAAATTTAGGTTATTCGGACATTTCTACACTGAGTTATGGCCAAATGAACAAATAATTGTTCATTTGGTCAATTTCCAGGCCCAGCAGGTTGCTTACCCGAATTCGGTCAATTTTTAGGGTATTCTAAGTTTATTTTATGGGCAAGGTTTCTTCATCAACGTTGTGCCATTGTGTGTCTAATTTTATGTCCAATTGTCCTTGCACCAATTAAACCTACACAACTCAAGTTAAAGCTATCCAACCTTGCTGGACTCACACCCAGCCCTGAAGGTCACTGAAGGCAGCACCTCTAACCTCCATTCCCATGGCATAATTCACTTCATTTCCTCATCAAACACAATCAAATGGTCACTAATTGACCATTAGAACTTCCTTTCACCACTACATGAGCAAAATCTTAAATTTGTTATCTAAGCCCTAACCCTAGCAATCCCAAATTCTCAAATCTTACATTATACTCACAATTAAAGTTTTCAATTCACTTATACATGTCAAGGGATAGCCCTACACCATTTTAAATCCATTAAAAGCTATAAAACTGAAGAAGATTTAAGGCTACCGAAAATTGGATAGTGTCCCTACGTGCACATTTTTACACAATTTCTTCAATTCTTAGTTCAATTCTTATTTCTAATCTAGAATTAAAAGAGAGAAAGAAAGACTCTAGCACTAACCTTGTTTGATGAAACTTCTAAGCTTGTAAAACTCTTTCTTTTGTCTTCCTTTTTGCTGCCTCAAGCTTGCTCTAGTTGCAAGGATGAATTTTAGTGAAGCAAGCTAGTGGTTTTATGGTGAAATGGAGAGGAAAATGGAGCTTTGGTTAAGAATCAATGGAGGGAGAGAGAAGTGAGGTTTCGGCTGGTTGGAGAAGGAAGATGAAAACTATTTTTTTTTCTTTTATTTCTGCCCATTTAACTCATTTTAAGTGAGTTATAGCCATGTCTCACAATGTGATTGGATAAAAATGTTTTAATGGCATCATAATGATGTCAAAATTCCTATTTAATCCATTTTCTTTCCTACTCATTTTCAATTTAATTTTTAACAATATTTATTCACATTTTATATCATAATAATTATTTACTTAACTGGACAAGTTGGTCAAAAATTGTATCTGAAGGCGAAATGACCAAAATGCCCTCCGTTTGGCTTAAGGAGCCAAAACTATCTGTACTGATTGATAAAATTCTAAAAGCATTTTCTTGGCACTCTAATGCCATCAGAACCTCAATGACTCTTCTCTGGAGTCCAAAAAATTATTTCCCTTGGTTTAGGGCTTCTAGCTGTGAAAACAGGAACTTTCCACTGGGTTACCCATCGCTAGGGCACTAGCTCATTTAACTTAGTTGTATTTTATTTCTTAAATTTTTTTCTTAATTTTTCTTA
This sequence comes from Hevea brasiliensis, assembly GCF_030052815.1. Lineage (NCBI taxonomy): Eukaryota > Viridiplantae > Streptophyta > Magnoliopsida > Malpighiales > Euphorbiaceae > Hevea > Hevea brasiliensis. The sequence continues at coordinate 53,774,943 of NC_079497.1, read as the reverse complement.
CACTTATTTGAATTATTTATGACTCCTCACTTTTGTCTAAATATAATTTCAGACATTCTGACTGTCCAAACCGACATTAATCACCGAAACAGTCGAATGTACGGACTAGCTAAAGTGAGAGTGTTACATGTTGGGTATCCAAAAGATAGTTTTGGATATTATTTCTATCTTCCTTCATCACAAAGAGTTGTGATAAGCAAAGATGCCATTTTTCTTGAAAAAGAGTTTATTCAATAAGGTGGCAAAGGAAGGCAAATAGAATTGGAATTATAAAATTCTGATAAACCAACAAACAAAATAGATATTGATCCATTCAGTGAGCCTACACCTACTGATGATGTATCCATAATAGTTCCTTGAAGGTCAACTATAATAACTCATCCACTAGAAAGATATGGATTTCTTCATGAGAATGAACAAGAGTTATTTGTTCATGAGAAAATTAATCAAGGTGATGATTCTATGATCTATGAAGAAGCTATATCTAATATAGACTCTTCAAAATGGATTGAAGCAATAAAATATAAAATGGATTCCATGTACAAGAACTAAGTTTAGGATCTTATAGACCCACCTGAAGGTATTGTACTAATAGGGAAAAAATGGGTTTTCATGAATAAAATTGATTCTTCTTGAAAGGGTTAATTGTAAAAGGTAGAGACCTATAAAGCAAGGCTAGTTGTAAAAGGGTTTTGTCAAAGGCAAGGGATCGATTATGAAGAGACCTTTTTACCTGTAGCCATGCTTAAATCCATTAGAATTTTATTAGTTATAGCAGTATACTACGATTATGAGATTTGGCAAATGAATATCAAAACTACTTTCCTCAATGGATACATAAAGGAAAACATATTCATGGAATAACCTAGGGGTTTTAAATCCCAAGATCATTCCAAAGTATGCAAGCTTAAATGATTCATTTATGGTTTGAAGCAAGTTTCGAGGAGTTGGAACATCCATTTTGATAAAGCTATTAAATCTTTTGGTTTCATCAAGAATAAGGATGAGTCATGTGTGTATAAGAAGGTCAGTGAGAGTGCACTCACTTTCCTTGTCTTATATGTGGATGATAACTTATTGATAGGTAATGATGTCAGTATGCTAACTATTGTAAAAATCTGGTTGTCCAATATTTTCTCCATGAAAGACTTAGGGGAAGCAACCTATATTTTGGAAATTCGTATCTATAGAGATAAATTGAAAAGAATGATAGGTTTATCCCAGAGTCTATACTCGAAAAAGGTGTTAAAAAAGTTTAACATGCTTGATTCTAAGAGAGAATTGTTACCTATTAGGCATGGTATCCATCTTTCCAAAGAGATGTCTCCAAAGACACCTAAGGAAAGAGAAAAAATGGCAAGGATTTCATGTGCTTTGGCAATTGGAAGTCCAATTTATGTAATGTTGTAGACAAGGCCAAATATCTTTTATGCAGTTAGTTTGACTTGTAGGTTTTAATCTAATATAGGTTTGGAACATTGGATTCCTCTCAAGAATATCCTTAAGTACTTGAGGAGAACTAAGGATTTAATCTAGATATATGGAGGAGGTTGTGATGACCCAACCAGGGAAAGCGATCCGATAAGGGCGGGGAGTGGCATAAGAGAGTAAACTCTTGGCAGGCTTCTAGGATGGCGAGGCTACCTAGGGTAGTGGAATGCGGGGCACAGGAATGAATCGAATCATGTATTGAAATGGGGAAAACTAATCACTAGAAACGCCTTTTGGTGGAATGGCATGGAGATTTGGAAGAACTCCGGGGTAAAGCGTGCTCGCTTGAGAGAAATATGAGGATGAGTGACCTCCTGGGAAGTTCTTCATTCCATCTATGGGACAAAACCATGAGGCTCAGGACGGGGTGGGCTAAAGCGAACAATTTCTCTAGTGGTTGAAGTTGAGCATTACAGATGGTATCAAAGCCGGACCCCCTCTAGTAAATTTGTGGTTCAAGGATGAACCAGGCGAAAGCTAGTGGGCCTGTAATGAATCGACCTGGGAAAGTAGTCTGATAAGGGTGGGAAGTGGCATAAGAGAGTAAAATCCTAGCAGGCTTCTAGGATGGAGAGGCTACCTAGGGTAATGGAATGCGGGGCATAGGAATGAATCGAATCATACATTGAAATGGAAGAAACTAATCACTGGAGACACCTTTTGGTGGAATGGCCTAGAGAATTAGAAGAACTCCAGGGTTAAGTATGCTCACTTGAAGGAAACACTAAGATAAGTGACCTCCTTAGAAGTTTTCCATTCCACCTATGGGCAAAACCATGAGGCTTAGGATAGGGTGGGCCAAAGCGGACAATTCCTCTAGTGGCTGGAGTCGGGTGTTACAGAGGTGATTTATAATTGGATGGATTTACAGATTCTGATTTCCAATCAGATGTGGATGATAGAAAGTCTATCTCCAGTTTTGTGTTCATATGTAATGGAGGCATAATTAACTAGAAGAGTTCCATGCAAATAATAACTGCAGACTCCACTACAGAGGCTGAGTATATTTTTGCATCTAATGCTGCAAAGGAAGTTGTTTGGGTAAAAAAGTTCATAACAAAACTTGGAGTGGTTCCTTCGATTTTGTCACTTATTCCATTATATTATGACAACAATGTTGCTATTATTCAAGCAAAGGAACCCCGGACTCACTAGAAATCTAAACACATAGAAAGGCACTACCACATTATTAGAGAAATAGTTGGGAGAGGCAACATAACCGTGTAGAAAATAGCTTCAGTTGATAATCCGATTGATCCCTTCACCAAGGCCATGACACAAAACCAGTTTGATCGATAATTTGAGAAGATGGGTCTAAGATTTTGTAATCATGGCTCTAATGCAAGTGGAAGATTGTTAGTAGTATGCCATAGAACATATCATTGTATTGTATCTTGTAAACATTTATTTTGCATTAATGGCAAATATTATTTTCTTTTAAATTTAAATGGTTTGAATTTAATTGAAAATGTCCTTTAATATCTTGTTAATATTCTATTCTTAAGTTGTTAAGAATATAGGTGACAAAACATTTTAGTACAAATATTATAAACTATGGTTCACAATCTAGGATACTTCATTAAGTGTTTGTATCCATGGATTAGTACGAGATAATAATGGGATGGAATGGTGAGTCTTATCCCATATGACAAACATGGTGGGCACTTATAAGATAAGTAGACCAAACTGAAGGAACGGAAGCGTGAAAAACACAAGTTTATACCATTGAATTCAAAACTTTTCACCTAGGGTCACATGCATCATGCAAGATTTATTTTTATCTATTTGATTTCAATGATAAACAACATATTAAAACTCTTTTAAAATGTTTTTGGATCTGTATTTGCCATTTAAGATTTTTAAATTAATCAGATTAATTTTAGAACCCCAGATTAAATCAAGAACGATTACACTAACCTCTTGATGCACTGCAGCGTTTCTATGCCATCGAGATTCGTCTTCAGGACACTAGATGTTGTCTCTCTAGCTTGTCCACACCAAGAATACTTACGGCAGCCCTTGAACAGCTTCTAAAGCTTTTTTAATTAATTAGAAATTCAAGTTCTGCCTTTTAAGATATTAGAGATGTAAACAGGACACTAGAAACAATTTCTAGTGTTCTTAATTCAAGAGATTGATGGCTAATCTCTTTTAATTGATGAGAGATGAAGAAGAATAGATGGAGAGCCTCAAAATGGCGTGACAAAGGAGGAGTGGCTGCCGGTTGTATTTTTCTTTTTCATAACAACACTTATATAGCTAGGTTAACACATTAAACCCTTGCCACATGTCACCCTTTGATTAGCTCTAGCTTTAAGTGACCCAATCATATTGTGCCAAGTGTCAAACCTATATTTAATCTTGATTTTAATCATCTTACATGATTAAAAAATATTTGGCAAGCTTATGTGTAATCCCATCTGTCACCATCTCATGGTGCCACGTGTCATACTGTGAAATGACCAAAATGCCCCTGTGTCTTAATTTTGAGTTCTCAACCCAAAATAATTATTTTTCTTGTTCTAATTAATTTATATCAAATATAAATTAATTAATTAATCTCTATTAATTAATTTCTCATTAATTAAATTCATATTTAAATACTTTAAATATAAATTTAACTTATACTATACATCCAATAATCTAGATTTGGTTTCAAGTCATGCTAGGGACTTTGCAATCTAATTACAAACCAAACCTATTTAATTAATCAATTGAACTCTTTAATTAATTAATTAAATCATATTTAAATAGGTGATAACTTGTGTATGTATGTGACTTACTAGGCTCATCACTAATTGGCAATGAGACATGATATCAACTCTTAATATCATCATAACTCTTTCTTACCATAAATGATTTCTCTAAATCATTTTATGCAACTCATAGACCATGGTTAACACCTAGCATAGCATGCCATGGACACCCAATTAGTAATAAGGTTTACCTTAAATGCACCTATAATCCTATATTACCATGAACTAGAATCTCTCTGTTACAAAATCCCAACTCAAGCTGAAGTCATGGTTTATGTCAAACCCCATTTGCTATGAATATTATGTTCTCTTTTAATTCCAGTTCTTGATTAAAAAGATTTTCTCATTAAAAACTCTTTTCTGAATAAATCTATCTGTCCTGGCCAGGAACTTGAAACATCAAGAACAATTAAATGAACATAGGATTTTATCTCTATTTACTTAGAGGAACAGATTCCATCTTGATCAACACCTACCTCTACATATAACTAGTAGGAGCCAACACATGCCCATATACCCATACATAGTACAAGTATGAAAGCAGTATCAAACTCAAACTACCTATATACAAGATAACTGTGCTATCTCAGGTCTAAAGATTATATGCACTGATATAATTTATGACAAAACATTGACAAGAGTAAACTCCATGAGTTTGTCATAAGTGTCACTGGTTCGGCCTACTTATCATTTATAAGTACCTATCATGTTTGTCATATGGCATGAGACTCACCATTCCATCTTATTTATATCTCATGTAAATAACTTGGTAACAAATATGAATACAATCTTTCTAGATAAGTCATGTCCTTATTATGAAGTATCCTCGATTGTGAACCTATTTATGATACTTTGTACTAGAAATACTGTCACTCGTATTCTTAACAACTTAAGAATAGAATTTCTAACAAAATATCAATGGACCTTTTCTATTACACATAAATATATTATGTAAACGGAAAAGTGGAAATGCCTTTTATTAATAAAAGCATGTACAAGATACATACTAAATGATATGCTCTAGGGCATACTACTAACAATCTCCCACTAGCACTAGAGCCATTCATTACAATATCTTAGACCTATCTTCTCAAGATGTCGATCTAGCTGAGTCTGTGACATAAGCTTAGTGAATGGATCAACTGGATTTTCAGCTGATGCTATTTTCTGCATGGCTACATCGCCTCGTCCAACTATTTCTCTGATAATGTGGTAGCGCCTTTCTATGTGTTTGGATTTCTGGTGAGACCTTGGTTCCTTAGCCTGTATGACTACTCCATTGTTGTCACAGTGTAGTGGAACTGCTGACTCAATGGGAGGAACTACTGTAAGTTTTGTCACAAACTTCTTTATCCAAACAGCTTCCTTTGCAGCATCTGATGCAGCAATATACTTAGCCTCTGTAGTGGAATCTGTAGTCGTGCTCTGTTTGGAACTCTTCCAACTGACTGCACCTCTATTACAAATGAACACATATCTAGAGGTAGACTTTCTATCATCGATTGGAAATCAGAATTAGTATAACCATCCAATTGCAAGTCTCCACCTCCATATATCAAGAATAAATCCTTAGTTCTTCTTAAGTACTTAAGGATATTCTTGACAGCTAACCTATATTGGATTGATACCTGCCAGTCAAACTAACAGCATATGCGATATTCGGCCTAGTACACAACATTGCATACATTAAACTTCCAATAGCCAAAGCATATGGAATCCTGGCCATCTTATCTCTTTCTTCAGGTGTCTTTAGAGACATCTCTTTAGAAAGATGGATACCATGTCTCACTGGTAACAATCCTCTCTTGGAATCAAGCATGTTAAACCTCTTTAACACCTTTTCCAAGTATAGACTTTGGGATAAACCAATTATTCTTTTTGCTCTATCTCTATAGATGCGAATCCTAAGAATATAGATTGCCTCCCCTAAGTCTTTCATGGAGAATGTATTTGACAACCATATCTTTACAGTTGTCAACATACCTGTGTTATTACCCATCACCAGTATGTCATCCACATATAAGACAAGGAAAGTTATAGCACTATCACTAACCTTCTTATATACACATGGTTCATCCTCTTTTTTGATAAAACCAAAGGATTTAATGGCTTCATCAAAACGGATGTTCCAACTCCTCGAAGCTTGTTTCAACCCATAAATGGATCGCTTTAGCTTGCATACCTTAGAACCATCTTGGGATTCAAAACCCTTAGGTTGTTCTATAAAAATGTTTTCTTCAATGTATCCATTGAGAAAAGCTGTTTTGACATCCATCTGCCAAATCTCATAATCATAGTATGCAACTATTGCTAATAGAATCCTAATTGATTTAAGCATGGCAACAGGCGAGAAAGTCTCCTCATAGTCGATTCCTTGCCTTTGGTGAAACCCTTTCGCTACTAGCCTTGCCTTATAGGTCTCTACCTTTCCATCAGAACCAATTTTCTTCTTGAAAACCCATTTGTTCCCTATAGGTACAATACCTTCAGGTGGGTTAACAAGATCCCAAACTTGATTCTTATACATGGAATCAATCTCGGATTTCATAGCATCAATCCATTTTGAAGAGTCTATATCTGATATAGCTTCTTCATAGGTAAGTGGATCATCTCCACGATCTACTTCTTCATGAGTAGACAACTCTTGTTCTTCTTCATGAAGGAAACCATATCTCATTGGTGGGTGAAATACCCTGGTTATTCTACGAGGAATAGCTATAGATGTTTCATCAATGGGTATAGGTTGACTAGATGGATCTATATCCATCTGATCTGTTGATTGGTCAGAATTCTCTAATTCCAACTCTATTTGCCTTCCTTTGCCTCCTTCTTGAACGAACTGTTGTTCAAGAAATGTGGCATCTCTACTTATCACAACCTTTTATGAAGTAGGCAAATAAAAATAATATCTAAAACTATATTTTGGATATCCAACAAATCGACCCTTTTCTGATCTGGACTCCAATTTATCAGTGTTCAACTTTTTGATATAAGCTGGACAACCCCAAATCTTAACATGCTTAAGACTTGGTTTTCTTCCATGCCATATCTCATAAGGTGTGGAAGAAACTGAATTTGATGGAATCATATTCAGAATATGCAAAGTTGATTCTAATGCAAATTCCCAAAAGGAGATTGGCATATCAGTATAGCTCATCATACTACGTACCATATCCAATAGGGTACGATTTCTCCTTTCAGATACACCATTCAGTTGTGGCGTTCCTGGAGGAGTCAGCTAGGAAACAATGCTATGCTCTCTCAAGTATTCATCAAATTCAGTACTCAAATATTCACCTCCACGATCTGATCGAAGAGCTTTAATACTCTTTCCTGTTTGATTTTCTACTTCAGATTTAAATTCTTTGAACTTTTCAAAGGATTCATGTTTGTATTTCATCAAATACAAATACCCATCACGAAATTTAATTTAACAAATCATAACTACCCATTTAAGGTAATTCCAACAAAATTAATTATACATAAATCATAATTGAAATAACAATTCTTTGCTATTCAAAAACAATCTGTATCTCAAAAACCATTCTGTATCTCACTAACTATGCAAGACTAATCCACAAGGGTCATCGTTGGGGTGATTCTAACTCCCTATGGTCGGGGAGGTCGAATCGGATTCTAACTCCCTATGGTTGGGGAGGTTGAATCATCGTGCACAGTACACATCACAATAATGTTTCTTCCAAAAGGGCCATAACAAATAAGAACTTAGATCTAACTTCTAATAAGAGGAGAATCTAAGCCTGTGCACGTACCATGGTAATCAAAACACAACTAACTCCATTGTCTTCTCAACAAATGAGAGAGACGGGTAATAACCTAGTCAAGCATCTATAGTGAGATATAAAACAATATCACAATCCTTTTAATGAGCATAAATCACAATACAATTCGATTCAAAGTCAATTCCAATATCCAATAATTTTTATGCTCATCACAATTCAAATCATAAATTTGCATTTTTCCATGCAAATTGCCCATCACAATTCAAAACATGTTCTATCACAATTTTCCAAAACATAATTTATTCAATCCACAACAATGCTTTATACTTGTGGAAATACCATTTCACAAAGCTAAATTCATACATACTATAACAATTTCAATAATCATTGAATTAAATCCAATGCTTGTTAAGCATAATACATAAGAAAAATATGTCATTTAATCATATGAAATATTCAGAACAAAATAAGTTAAAAATCTAGTTGTGCACAAACCTCTGATAACTGTCTCTTGGCTCTGACTCAGTGTTTCCTTCCCCTCCCCTGAGTCTTTGCTAACTGAAACACACAATTTGAAGTGTTTCAGTACTCATTTAAATCGTTTCTAATAATAAGGCTTAATACTTAATTTATTAAATTCTATTATTTCCTTAGTCAACCTAAGATGTTGACCCTCGATGCACTCTAGGTGAATTAGGTTTTAATGTTACCAATGTGTCATTTTTAATAGCCTTTTAGTGTTGGTACATGTTACCCAATTCATTTTCATGTACAGTGCATTTTATTGCAATTTGCTAGATTCCGGTGTACTAATTTGACCTAGCCGGATGACCTAGTTTCCATGGTTTTCGGGTTTCAGTCAAAACTACAAACTTGTAGGTCTATGTCTTATTGCACGCAGGGCAAAATTTTGGGTCATTATGAGTTATGTAGACCAAGTTATGGTCAATTTACCAATGCTGGTCAGAATGCATCAAAATGGTCACTTTAGGTCATTTTTAGGTCACTTTTGGTTCGGCCAGTTTTTGGACCCAAACTTATGCAAGCTATTTGACTTGCTTATGGTCATTTCTGGATGTTAGTGTCTTCATAAGAGTTGTGGATATATGTCTTAAATAATCATGGTAAAATTTTCAGGTCAATTGGACCTATTTTGAGTGAGTTATGGCCAAAACACTAACTACTGCCCAAATGGTCAATTTTCAGGGTTTCAATGCACTAATCCGGATTTGGTCATTTTTCAAGTCATCTTCCAAGTAGAATTTTGGTAAGCTTCCTTCATGAAAGTTGGCACATTTTGTGCCTAGTTTCACCTCCAATTGGGCTCATACCAATTGGAGCCACACTCCTAAGGTTCTAAGCCAAAACATATACTACCCTGCAACATATTCTTCATCACATACCAAAGGACACTTTCAACACTTACCAAGTCACTTCCTTCATGCCATTTCTGTTTTGTACCATAACATAAACACATTTAGCAACTCATTTTTGGTCATTTTGGCAGCTTATAACCACACTCAATATGCACATTACAGTCCAAAATTTTCAAGTCCAAATTACAAACAATTTAACCACATGACAAGCTCATTTACATGTCCAAACTCAAACCTCTATACACATATACATGCTGCCATAGCAAGCACCATAATTCAACAATATAATTCTATAAACCAAACCATGAAACAACACATTTTGATCCACACATCAAAGTTGCCGAATTGTACATCTCTCCAATTAGCTTCCAAGCTTCCAAAATCAAGTGTACAATCACACACACATTTAGTATACATTATCCAATTTATTCCTACACAAATAAACACATACATAAACACTTTAATCTGCCATTTACATGTAAATATAAACTGCCCTTATTGAAGTTCAATGGCTGCCAAAAATGTACCTCTCCCTTATCTCATCAAACTTCAAAAATCCTTCCACAATTCAACTACCCATAACATCCATACAAAGTTTAATGAAACAAGCATAAAAAATACATACTTACCACTTTTGAAACTCTTCAAAACCTCACCAAAACTTGATCTTCTTGTTGCCTATCTACTGCCCAAGTTGTGTAGAACAACTTTAGTGAAGGGATCAAGTGGAAAAATGGCTTGGATCATGGGAAATGGAAGCTTGCATGAATTCGGCCATGGAGGATTTTCTCAAGGAAATTTTAGGTTGGTTTTTGGGAGGGTTGAAGAAGATGAGTTTCTATCCAAATGAAGGTGTAGTGGTCCACTTAAGTGAAGTAAGTGGAGCACTAAGTGAGGGTTAAATATTTATTTATTCTAAAGTTCCAAATTCTCACATTACGCTCCTATCTTTTGCTATTTGAATTAGGTACCACCAATTTAATTTTTCATGACATTTTCCAAGTGTAACATCATTTATTTTTAATGGAAATTTAGGTTAAAAGACAACTCGAGGTTTTAAATGACCACAATGCCCCTGTTCGGGTTGCATTCCCGATTTTTCGGTAACACCGAGTTTTGTCATTTTCTCGATTTCCTGTTTTTCTTTGTACTAATTAATTAATTTTTCTTTGATATTTCTAATGATATTTATACTTCAATAGATGTTTATTTAAGTCTTAAAAATATTTTCCAGGGTTTCCCATGGTCCAGGGCTAGTCAACGGTCCACGCCGCAACTTCCCGGTGTGGTCACCCATCGCTAGGGTTCTCGGCTCGTTTAACTTGGTTACATTTCATTGCTATTATTTTTCCTTTGTTTTTCTTCTATTTTCATTTCTTGTATTTCATTATTTAATGTCACCTCACTCATATCTAAGTGTAGCTCTAAGCATCCTAGCTGTCCGGACAACATTGGCCACAGGAACAGTAGAACGCCCTATCGAACATAGGGGTGTTACAATTCTACCCCCCTTAAAATAAATTTCGTCTCAAAATTTTACCTGGCATCAGTCTCGGAATAGCTGTGGGTGCTGTCTCCTCATATCCTCTTCACGTTCCCAAGTAGCTGAAGGAACGGAAGCGTGAAAAACACAAATTTATACCATTGAATTCAAAAATTTTCACCTAGGGTCACATGCATCATGCAAGATTTATTTTTTAACTATTTGATTTCAATGATAAACAACATATTAAAGATCTTTTAATATGTTTTTGGATCTGTATTTGCCATTTAAGATTTTAAAATTATTCAGATTAATTTTAGAACCCTAGATTAAATCAAGAACGATTACACTAACCTCTTGATGCAATCGCAATGTCCGCGCTTTGAGATTCGTCTTCAGGAAACCAGATGTTGTCCCTCTAGCTTTTCCACACCAAGAACACCTATGGCAGCTCTTGAATAGCTTCTAAAGCCTTTTCTATTAATTAGAAAATCAAGTTCTGCCTTTTAAGAGATTAAAGATGTAAACAGGACACTAGAAACAATTTCTAGTGTTCTTAATTCAAGATATTGATGGCTAATCTCTTTGAATTGATAAGAGATGAAGAAGAAGAGATAAAAACCCTCAAAGTGGCATGACAAAGGAGTGTGGCTGCTGGTTATTTTTTCTTTTCATAACCACACTTAAATAGCTAGGTTAACACATTAAACCCTTGCCATATGTCACCCTTTGATTAGCTCTAGGTTTAAGTGACCCAATCACAATGTGCCAAGTGTCAAACCTATATTTAATCTTGATTTTAATCATCTTACATGATTAAAAAACATTTGGCAAGCTTATGTGTTATGCCATGTGTCACCATCTCATGGTGCCACGTGTCACACTGCAAAATGACCAAAATGCCCCTGTGTCTTAATTTTGAGTTCTTAACCCAAAATAATTATTTTCTTCTTCTAATTAATTTATATCAAATATAAATTAATTAATTAATCTCTATTAATTAATTTCTCATTAATTAAATTCATATTTAAACACTTTAAATATAAATTTAACTTATACTATACATCCAATAATCTAGATTTGGTTTCAAGTCATGCTAGGGACTTTGCAATTTAATTGCAAACCAAACCTATTTAATTAATCAATTAAACTCTCTAATTAATTAATTAAATCATATTTAAATAGGTGATTACTTGTGTATGTGTGTGACTTACTAGGCTCATCACTAATTGGCAATGAGACATGATATCAACTCTTAATATCATCAGAACTCTTTCTTACCATAAATGATTTCTCTAAATCATTTTATGAACCTCATAGACCATGGTTAACACCTAGCATAGCATGCCATGGCCACCCAATTAGTAATAAGGTTTACCTTAAATGAACCTATAATCATATGTTACCATGCACTAGAATCTCTCTCTTACAAAATCCCAACTCAAGCTGGAGTCATGGTTTATGTCAAACTCCATTTGCTATGAATATTATGTTCTCTTTTAATTCCAATTCTTGATTAAAAAGATTTTCTCATCAGAAACTCTTTTCTGAATAAATCTATCTGTCCTGGCCCGGAACTTGAAACATCAAGAACAATTAAATGAACATAGGATTTTATCTCTATTTACTTAGAGGAACAGATTCCATCTTGATCAACACCTACCTCCATATATAACTAGTAGGAGCCAACACATGCCCATATACCCATACACAGTACAAGTATGAAAGTAGTATCAAACTCAAACTACCTATATACAAGATAAGCTGTGCTATCTCAGTCTAAAGATTATATGCCTCGATATGATTTATGACAAAACATTGACAGGAGTAAACTCCATGTGCTTGTCATAAGTGTCACTGGTTCGGCCTACTTATCATTTATAAGTGCCTATCATGTTTGTTATATGGCATGAGACTCACCATTCCATCTTATTTATATCTCATATAAATAACTTGGGAACAAACATGAATACAATCTTTCTGGATAAGTCATGTCCTTATTATGAAGTATCCTCGATTGTGAACCTATTTATGATACTTTGTGCTAGAAATATTGTCACTCATATTCTTAACAACTTAAGAATAAAATTTCTAACAAAATATCAATGGACCTTTTCTATTACATATAAATATATTATATAAACAGAAAAGTGGAAATGCCATTTATTAATAAAATATGTACAAGATACATACTAAATGATATGCTCTAGGGCATACTACTAACAATCTCCCACTAGCACTAGAGCCATTCATTACAATACCTTAGACCCATCTTCTCAAGATGTCAGTCTAACTGAGCTTGTGACAAAGGCTTAGTGCATGGATCAGCTGAATTTTTTTCAGCTGATGTTATTTTTCTGCATGGCTATATCGCCTTTGCCCAACTATATGTCTGATAATGTGGTAGTGCATTTCTATGTGTTTGGATTTTGGGTGAGACCTTAGTTCCTTAGCCTGTATGACTGCTCCATTGTTGTCACAGTATAGTGGAACTGCTAACTCAATGGAAGGAACTACTGTAAGTTCTGTCACGAACTTCTTTATCCAAATAGCTTCCTTTGCGATCTCGATGCAAAGAATATACTCGACCTCTGTAGTGGAATCTGCGATCGTGCTCGCTTGGAACTCTTCCAACCGATCGCACCTCCATTACAAATGAACACATATCTAGAGGTAGACTTTCTATCATCAATATCCGATTGGAAATCGAATCGAGATAACCATCCAATTGCAAGTCTCCACCTCCATAAATCAAGAATAAAGCCTTAGTTCTTCTCAAGTACTTAAGAATATTCTTGTGACTATCGATGTTCCAAACTGGATTGGATTGATACCGCTAGTCAAACTAACAAAGATATGCAATATCAGGCCTAGTACACAACATTGCATACAAGAAACTTCCAATAGCCAAGCATATGGAATCTGCCATCTTATCTCTTTCTTCAGGTGTCTTTAGAGACATCTCTTTAGAAAGATGGATACCATATCTCACTGGTAACAATCCTCTCTTGGAATCAAGCATGTTAAACCTCTTTAACACCTTTTCCAAGTATAGACTTTGGGATAAACCAATTATTCGTTTCGCTCTATCTCTATAGATGCGAATCCCAAGAATATAGGTTGCCTCCCCTAAGTCTTTCATGGAGAATGTATTTGACAACCATACCTTTATAGTCGTCAACATACCTGTGTCATTACCCATCAACAGTATGTCATCCACATATAAGACAAGGAAAGTGATAGCACTGTCACTAACCTTTCTTATATACACATGGCTCATCCTCATTTTTGATAAAACCAAAGGATTTAATGGCTTCATCAAAACGGATGTTCCAACTCCTCGAAGCTTGTTTCAACCCATAAATGGATCGCTTTAGCTTGCATACCTTGGAACCATCTTGGGATTCAAATCCCCTAGGTTGTTCCATGAAAATGTTTTCTTCAATGTATCCATTGAGAAAAGCTGTTTTGACATCCATCTGCCAAATCTCATAATCATAGTATGCAGTTATTGCTAATAAAATCCTAATTGATTTAAGCATGGCAAGAGGCGAGAAAGTCTCCTCATAGTCGATTCCTTGCCTTTGGCGAAACCCTTTCGCTACTAGCCTTGCTTTATAGGTCTCTACCTTTCCATCAGAACCAATTTTCTTCTTGAAAACCCATTTGTTCCCTATAGGTATAATACCTTCAGGTGGGTCAACAAGATCCCAAACTTGATTCTTATACATGGAATCAATCTCGGATTTCATAGCATCAATCCATTTTGAAGAGTCTATATCTGACATAGCTTCTTCATAGGTAAGTGGATCATCTCCATGATCTACTTCTTCATGAGTAGACAACTCTTGTTCTTCTTCATGAAGAAAACCATATCTCACTGGTGGGTGAGATACCCTGGTTGTTCTACGAGGAACAGCTGTAGTGTTTCATCAACGGGTATTGGTTGACTAGATAGATCTACATCCATCTGATCTGTTGGTTGGTCAGAATTCTCCAATTCTAACTCTATTTGCCTTCCTTTGCCTCCTTCTTGAACAAACTGTTGTTCAAGAAATGTGGCATATCTACTTATCACAACCTTTTGTGAAGTAGGCAAATAAAATAATATCCAAAACTATCTTTTGGATATCCAACAAATCGACCTTTTTCTGATCTGGTCTCCAATTTATCAGTGTTCAGCTTTTTGATATAAGCTGGACAACCCCAAATCTTAACATGCTTAAGACTTGGTTTTCTTCCATGCCATATCTCATAAGGTGTGGAAGAAACTGATTTTGATGGAATCCTATTCAGAATATACAAAGCTGATTCTAATGCAAATCCCCAAAAGGAGATTGGCATATCAGTATAGCTCATCATACTACGTACCATATCCAATAGGGTACGATTTCTCCTTTCAGATACACCATTCAGCTGTGGCGTTCCTGGAGGAGTCAGCTGAGAAACAATGCCATGCTCTCTCAAGTATTCATCAAATTTAGTACTCAAATATTCACCTCCACGATCTGATCGAAGAGCTTTAATACTCTTTCCTGTTTGATTTTCTACTTCAGATTTAAATTCTTTGAACTTTTCAAAAGATTCATGTTTGTATTTCATCAATTACAAATACCCAAACCTTGATTTATCATCAGTAAAGGTAATAAAATAATGAAAGCCCCCTCTAGCCATTTCTTTAAATGGGCCACATACATCACTATTTATTAGCTCCAAAATATTTTTAGCTCTTAGCCCCTGTCCAACAAAGGGTGATTTAGTCATTTTGCCCTGAAGGCAAGATTCACAAGTTGGAGTAGGCTCAGAGCCCAATGAGGATAGAATCCCCATTTTCTCCGGTTTTGCAATCCTATCTTCTGCAACATGACATAACCTTAAGTGCCAAATATATTTTGAACTTGAGTTGGTTCTCACCACGGCATTGCTTTAATTTAGATTGCTATACTCTGGCCAGTGAAAACACTTTCTTACTAGTAATGGAAACACTTTCTTATTGGCAATGGAAACACTTTCCTGTTGGCAGTGGAAACACTTTCCTTTGCCTTCATCAGCTTTAGTCTTCCTTTTCTGTTTAGCTATTTTCTTAGAAGGACCAGGAATCTGAGGTTTCTTTTTCTTATTGCCCTTCTTCTTGTTGGACTTTCCAGCAGAAGAAGATGCAACCAAAGCAACCTCTTTTCCTTTATTGCCTGGCATATTCTTTTGGGCAATAACCAGCATGTTGAGTAAACCAGCTAAGGTGCATTCCTGTTGAGTTATATGGAAATTTGTCACAAAATTTCCCAAAGGACCCAGGAAGGGACTAAAGGATCAAATCCGTCTGTAGTTGGAAATCCATGTTGAAGTCAAGATATTCCAACAGCTCAATCATCCGAATCATCTTGTGGACATGATCCCCAACATTCTGTCCCTCAGACATCCTCACGCGGAACAGCTGCCTAGATATCTCATACCTAGCATTCCTGCTGTGCTCACCATACAACTCTTGTAGGTGAAGGAGGATCTCACTCGCACTCTGCATGTTCTCATGTTGCTTCTGTAACTCATTACTCATGGAAGCAAGCATGTAACACTTAGCTCTCATATCATGCTCCTTCCACTTGTCCAAAGTTTCATGTTCCTCTTGTGTGGCCTCTGGAGGTAAGGGACCAGGAACATTTGAATCTAGAACATATCCTATATGTTCAAGGTTCAGGACAAGTTTCAAATTTCTTAGCCAATCGAATGATTAGGTCTGTCAACCTATTTGTGATCAAGTATGCTTGCAAGGATATTGGATGGTGGTGGTTGTTTTGTGCTCATTTTTATCGTAAAATTAATCGCAGAAAATAACCAGATTAATTAGTAAATGTATCATGTAATTAACCAAAATGATTATGGTCTTTTAATCAAATTGGTCCTCCCACTAACTTAGCGAATCCTACACTTCCAAAGTAGAAAACGGAAATCCTAGTTGGATGGATTTCTAGTGGGTGATTGAATTCTTATAATTCTATTGATCATCCTCAGGTACATCCATTATTGGAATTACAATAAACTATAAGTGAGCAACTCTTTGCCCATCACATCTCATGTGAGGTTCAATCCTTTACCTAGCCCCCAATGCTCAAAATCTCAGGTACATCCATTATTGACTTATCTTGCATTAGTTAAGTTGATCCCATTGAGCCAGTAATTATGCAAATAATTTTAATGTCCTCAGGTACATCCAATTTTGGCCACTAAACCATTTACATATTTACAACATCTCATGCTTAACAATTATTCTTAAGAAAATCTCTTAAATAAATTGCATCTTATGCAACTATTTAAAATTTCTTAAAATAATTGCCCCAATGGAGGGCCTATGTTATAATTACTTTAATTATAGCATTTCCAACTTAATCATTTGTTTGGAAGATTTTATGGTCATTCTATTTACTATTAAGGTCTCACTTTGCACATTATCCATTTAGCATGCATATATCATATAATTGCATACATTCCCATACATCTCATGCATTCATGGATAAGTAGTAAATATGGTATGATCATGGACTTTCTAAGGGATTCAATTCTAAGCCACCAAGAATTGAATCAGGGCATTCCTAGGTGCATTTCATTCATTCATTTTACAAGAGTTGCTGAAGGAGTACATAATCAACACTTGATCTTGAATTCCTCCCACTGGTCCCACCAATGCTCTTGACCTCCTTGAACTTCTTGCAATCCAATATTACATAGTAATCCTTGGCATACAAAGGCGAATTTACAAGAACTTAAATAAATGAAATTACAACCCAAAAATTATTACAAACTTAATAATACATGCCTAAAATAAATTAAAATAAATTAATTAATTTACAATCCCAAAGAAACATAAAAGAAATAAATCCAATCACATTGGTCTTTTATAGTCCATGATCATCCATCTTGCATATCACTATTTAACAATTAAATAAAACATACATACTTAAATTAAATTGAATATCTCATATTCAACTTAAAAATTCAGATTTGAATATGATTCAAATAAATTTAAAAATTTAGATTTGAATCTCATTCAAACAAATTTAAAAATTCAGATTTGAATCACATTCAAACAACTTTAAAAATTCAGATTTGAATCACATTCAAACATTTTTTAAAAAATCAGATTTGAATCACATTCAAATATTTTTTAAAAAATCAGGTCTGAATTTTATTCAATCAATTTTAAAAAATCAGATTTAAATATGATTCAAACAACTTTAAAAATTCAGATTTGAATCACATTCAAACAACTTTTAAAATTCAGATTTGAATCACATTCAAACAATTTTTAAAATTCTGATTTGAATCATAATTTAATTGTGTGATAAAAACTACTAATTAAACACTTTAATTAGTCAAAGAATAGGCCTTAGATCATACAACAATTGCAGAATTAAAAGCCAAACCTTAAACCACCCATGGAAGCCAAACCATGCGCACCATTGATGGAATTTTTTTCAAGTATGCCGCCAACTTGCTTTGCAACCAGCAATGAACTTTTGATCTCATGATCAAACACACAATTAAATCATATAATCAACAATCTAAATGGCAAATATAGTGGCTCTGATACCAATTGAAGGAACGGAAGCGTGAAAAACACAAATTTATACCATTGAATTCAAAAATTTTCACCTAGGGTCACATGCATCATGCAAGATTTATTTTTTAACTATTTGATTTCAATGATAAACAACATATTAAAACTCTTTTAATATGTTTTTGGATCTGTATTTTCCATTTAAGATTTTAAAATTAATCAGATTAATTTTAGAACCCTAGATTAAATCAAGAACGATTACACTAACCTCTTGATGCACTACAGCGTGTCTGCGCCTTTGAGATTCGTCTTCAGGACACCAGATGTTGTCCCTCTAGCTTGTCCACACCAAGAACACCTATGGCAGCTCTTGAATAGCTTCTAAAGCTTTTTCTATTAATTAGAAAATCAAGTTCTGCCTTTTAAGAGATTAAAGATGTAAACAGGACACTAGAAACAATTTCTAGTGTTCTTAATTCAAGATATTGATGGCTAATCTCTTTAAATTGATAAGAGATGAAAAAGAAGAGATAAAAACCCTCAAAGTGGCGTGACAAAGGAGTGTGGCTGCTGGTTATTTTTTCTTTTCATAACCACACTTAAATAGCTAGGTTAACACATTAAACCCTTGCCACATGTCACCCTTTGATTAGCTCTAGGTTTAAGTGACCCAATCACATTGTGCCAAGTGTCAAACCTATATTTAATCTTGATTTTAATCATCTTACATGATTAAAAAACATTTGGCAAGCTTATGTGTTATGCCATGTGTCACCATCTCATGGTGCCACGTGTCACACTACAAAATGACCAAAATGCCCCTGTGTCTTAATTTTGAGTTCTTAACCCAAAATAATTATTTTCTTCTTCTAATTAATTTATATCAAATATAAATTAATTAATTAATCTCTATTAATTAATTTCTCATTAATTAAATTCATATTTAAACACTTTAAATATACATTTAACTTATATTATACATCCAATAATCTAGATTTGGTTTCAAGTCATGCTATGGACTTTGCAATTTAATTGCAAACCAAACATATTTAATTAATCAATTAAAATCTTTAATCAATTAATTAAATCATATTTAAATAGGTGATTACTTGTGTATGTGTGTGACTTACTAGGCTCATCACTAATTGGCAATGAGACATGATATCAACTCTTAATATCATCAGAACTCTTTCTTACCATAAATGATTTCTCTAAATCATTTTATGAACCTCATAGACCATGGTTAACACCTAGCATAGCATGCCATGGCCACCCAATTAGTAATAAGGTTTACCTTAAATGAACCTATAATCATATGTTACCATGCACTAGAATCTCTCTGTTACAAAATCCCAACTCAAGCTGGAGTCATGGTTTATGTCAAACTCCATTTGCTATGAATATTATGTTCTCTTTTAATTCCAGTTCTTGATTAAAAGATTTTCTCATCAGAAACTCTTTTTTGAATAAATCTATCTGTCCTAGCCAGGAACTTGAAACATCAAGAACAATTAAATGAACATAGGATTTTATCTCTATTTACTTAGAGGAACAGATTCCATCTTGATCAACACCTACCTCCATATATAACTAGTAGGAGCCAACACATGCCCATATACCCATACACAGTACAATTATGAAAGCAGTATCAAACTCAAACTACCTATATACAAGATAACTGTGCTATCTCAGGTCTAAAGATTATATGCACTGATATGATTTATGACAAAACATTGACAAGAGTAAACTCCATGTGCTTGTCATAAGTGGCACTGGTTCGGCCTACTTATCATTTATAAGTGCCTATCATGTTTGTTATATGGCATGAGACTCACCATTCCATCTTATTTATATCTCATATAAATAACTTGGGAACAAACATGAATACAATCTTTCTGGATAAGTCATGTCCTTATTATGAAGTATCCTCGATTGTGAACCTATTTATGATACTTTGTGCTAGAAATATTGTCAATCATATTCTTAACAACTTAAGAATAATATTTCTAACAAAATATCAATGGACCTTTTCTATTACACATAAATATATTATATAAACAGAAAAGTGGAAATGCCATTTATTAATAAAATATGTACAAGATACATACTAAATGATATTCTCTAGGGCATACTACTAACAATCTCCCACTAGCACTAGAGCCATTCATTACAATACCTTAGACCCATCTTCTCAAGATGTCAGTCTAACTGAGCTTGTGACAAAGGCTTAGTGCATGGATCAGCTGAATTTTACACCAGATGTTATTTTTCTGCATGGCTATATCGCCTTTGCCCAACTATATGTCTGATAATGTGGTAGTGCCTTTCTATGTGTTTGGATTTTGGGTGAGACCTTAGTTCCTTAGCTTGTATGACTGCTCCATTGTTGTCACAGTGTAGTGGAACTGCTGACTCAATGGAAGGAACTAATGTAAGTTCTGTCACGAACTTCTTTATCCAAACAGCTTCCTTTGCAAAGATCTCGATGCAAAGAATATACTCACCTCGTAGTGGAATCTGCAAATGTGCTCGCTTTGGAACTCTTCCAACCGATCGCACCTCCATTACAAATGAACACATATCTAGAGGTAGACTTTCTATCATTAATATCTGATTGGAAATCAGAATCAGTATAACCATCCAATTGCAAGTCTCCACCTCCATAAATCAAGAATAAATCCTTAGTTCTTCTCAAGTACTTAAGAATATTCTTGACAGCTATCCAGTGTTCCAAACCTGGATTGGATTGATACCTGCTAGTCAAACTAACAGAATATGCAATATCCGGCCTAGTACACAATATTGCATACATTAAACTTCCAATAGCCGAAGCATATGGAATCCTGGCCATCTTATCTCTTTCTTCAGGTGTCTTTAGAGACATCTCTTTAGAAAGATGGATACCATGTCTCACTGGTAACAATCCTCTCTTGGAATCAAGCATGTTAAACCTCTTTAACTCCTTTTCCAAGTATAGACTTTGGGATAAACCAATTATTTGTTTCGCTCTATCTCTATAGATGCGAATCCCAAGAATATAGGTTGCCTCCCCTAAGTCTTTCATGGAGAATGTATTTGACAACCATACCTTTATAGTCGTCAACATACCTGTGTCATTACCCATCAACAGTATGTCATCCACATATAAGACAAGGAAAGTGATAGCACTGTCAATAACCTTTCTTATATACACATGGCTCATCCTCATTTTTGATAAAACCAAAGGATTTAATGGCTTCATCAAAACGGATGTTCTAACTCCTCGAAGCTTGTTTCAACCCATAAATGGATCGCTTTAGCTTGCATACCTTGGAACCATCTTGGGATTCAAATATCCTAGGTTGTTCCATGAAAATGTTTTCTTCAATGTATCCATTGAGAAAAGCTGTTTTGACATCCATCTGCCAAATCTCAAAATCATAGTATGCAGCCATTGCTTATAAAATCCTAATTGATTTAAGCATGGAAACAAGCGAGAAAGTCTCCTCATAGTCGATTCCTTGCCTTTGGCGAAACCCTTTCGCTACTAGCCTTGCTTTATAGGTCTCTACCTTTCCATCAGAACCAATTTTCTTCTTGAAAACCCATTTGTTCCCTATAGGTATAATACCTTCAGGTGGGTCAACAAGATCCCAAACTTGATTCTTATACATGGAATCAATCTCGGATTTCATAGCATCAATCCATTTTGAAGAGTCTATATCTGATATAGCTTCTTCATAGGTAAGTGGATCATCTCCATGATCTACTTCTTCATGAGTAGACAACTCTTGTTCTTCTTCATGAAGAAAACCATATCTCACTGGTGGGTGAGATACCCTGGTTGTTCTACGAGGAACAGCTGTAGATGTTTCATCAACGGGTATTGGTTGACTAGATGGATCTATATCCATCTGATCTGTTGGTTGGTCAGAATTCTCCAATTCTAACTCTATTTGCCTTCCTTTGCCTCCTTTTTGAACAAACTGTTGTTCAAGAAATGTGGCATCTCTACTTATCACAACCTTTTGTGAAGTAGGCAAATAAAATAATATCCAAAACTATCTTTTGGATATCCAACAAATCGACCTTTTTCTGATCTGGTCTCCAATTTATCAGTGTTGACTTTTGATATAAGCTGGACAACCCCAAATCTTAACATGCTTAAGACTTGGTTTTCTTCCATGCTATATCTCATAAGGTGTGGAAGAAACTGATTTTGATGGAATCCTATTCAGAATATACAAAGCTGATTCTAATGCAAATCCCCAAAAGGAGATTGGCATATCAGTATAGCTCATCATACTATGTACCATATCCAATAGGGTACGATTTCTCCTTTCAAATACACCATTCAGCTGTGGGGTTCCTGGAGGAGTCAGCTGAGAAACAATGCCATGCTCTCTCAAGTATTCATCAAATTTAGTACTCAAATATTCATCTCCACGATCTGATCGAAGAGCTTTAATACTCTTTCCTGTTTGATTTTCTACTTCAGATTTAAATTCTTTGAACTTTTCAAAAGATTCATGTTTGTATTTCATCAAATACAAATACCCAAACCTTGATTTATCATCAGTAAAGGTAATAAACTAATGAAAGCCCCCTCTAGCCATTTCCTTAAATGGACCACATACATCACTATGTATTAGCTCCAAAATATTTTCAGCTCTTAGCCCCTGTCCAACAAAGGGTGATTTAGTCATTTTGCCCTGAAGGCAAGATTCACAAGTTGGAGTAGGCTCAGAGCCCAATGAGGATAGAATCCCCATTTTCTCCAGTTTTGCAATCCTATCTTCTGCAACATGACATAACCTTAAGTGCCAAATATATTTTGAACTTGAGTTGGTTCTCACCACGGCATTGCTTTCATTTAGATTGCTATACTATGGCCAGTGGAAACACTTTCTTACTGGTAATGGAAACACTTTCTTATTGGCAATGGAAACACTTTCCTGTTGGCAGTGGAAACACTTTCCTTTGCCTTCATCAGCTTTAGTCTTCCTTTTCTGTTTAGCTATTTTCTTAGAAAGACCAGGAATCTGAGGTTTCTTTTTCTTATTGCCCTTCTTCTTGTTGGACTTTCCAGCAGAAGAAGATGCAACCAAAGCTACCTCTTTTCCTTTATTGCCTGGCATATTCTTTTGGGCAATAACCAGCATGTTGAGTAAACCAGCTAAGGTGCATTCCTGTTGAGTCATATGGAAATTTGTCACAAAATTTCCCAAAAGACCTAGGAAGGGACTAAAGGATCAAATCCGTCTGTAGTTGGAAATCCATGTTGAAGTCAAGATATTCCAATTGCTCAATCATCCGAATCATCTTGTGGACATGATCCCCAACATTCTGTCCCTCAGACATCCTCATGCGGAACAGCTGCCTAGATAGCTCATACCTAGCATTCCTGTTGTGCTCACCATATAACTCTTGTAGGTGAAGGAGGATCTCACTCGCACTCTGCATGTTCTCATGTTGCTTCTGTAACTCATTACTCATGGAAGCAAGCATGTAACACTTAGCTCTCATATCATGCTCCTTCCACTTGTCCAAAGTTTCATGTTCCTCTTGTGTGGCCTCTGGAGGTAAGGGACCAGGAACATTTGAATCTAGAACATATCCTATATGTTCAAGGTTCAGGACAAGTTTCAAATTTCTTAGCCAATCAGACAGATTAGGTCCTGTCAACCTATTGTGATCAAGTATGCTTGCAAGGATATTGGATGGTGGTGGTTGTTTTGTGCTCATTTTTATCAAAAAATTAACTGCAGAAAATAACCAGATTAATTAGTAAATGTATCATGTAATTAACCAAAATGATTATGGTCTTTTAATCAAATTGGTCCTCCCACTAACTTAGCGAATCCTACACTTCCAAAGTAGAAAACGGAAATCCTAGTTGGATGGATTTCTAGTGGGTGATTGAATTCTTATAATTCTATTGATCATCCTCAGGTACATCCATTATTGGAATTACAATAAACTATAAGTGAGCAACTCTTTGCCCATCACATCTCATGTGAGGTTCAATCCTTTACCTAGCCCCCAATGCTCAAAATCTCAGGTACATCCATTATTGACTTATCTTGCATTAGTTAAGTTGATCCCATTGAGCCAGTAATTATGCAAATAATTTTAATGTCCTCAGGTACATCCAATTTTGGCCACTAAACCATTTACATATTTACAACATCTCATGCTTAATAATTATTCTTAAGAAAATCTCTTAAATAAATTGCATCGTACGCAACTATTTAAAATTTCTTAAATAATTTAATTGTGTGATAAAAACTACTAATTAAACACTTTAATTAGTCAAAGAATAGGCCTTAGATCATACAACAATTGCAGAATTAAAAGCCAAACCTTAAACCACCCATGGAAGCCAAACCATGCGCACCATTGATGGAATTTTTTTCAAGTATGCCGCCAACTTGCTTTGCAACTAGCAATGAACTTTTGATCTCATGATCAAACACACAATTAAATCATATAATTAACAATCTAAATGGCAAATATAGTGGCTCTGATACCAATTGAAGGAACGGAAACGTGAAAAACACAAATTTATACCATTGAATTCAAAAATTTTCACCTAGGGTCACATGCATCATGCAAGATTTATTTTTTAACTATTTGATTTCAATGATAAACAACATCTTAAAACTCTTTTAATATGTTTTTGGATCTGTATTTGCCATTTAAGATTTTAAAATTAATCAGATTAATTTTAGAACCCTAGATTAAATCAAGAATGATTACACTAACCTCTTGATGCACTGCAGCGTGTCTGCGCCTTTGAGATTCGTCTTCAGGACACCAGATGTTGTCCCTTTAGCTTGTCCATACTAAGAACACCTATGGCAGCTCTTGAATAGCTTCTAAAGCTTTTTCTATTAATTAGAAAATCAAGTTCTGCCTTTTAAGAGATTAAAGATGTAAACAGGACACTAGAAATAATTTCTAGTGTTCTTAATTCAAGATATTGATGGCTAATCTCTTTGAATTGATAAGAGATGAAGAAGAAGAGATAAAAACCCTCAAAGTGGCGTGACAAAGGAGTGTGGCTGCTGGTTATTTTTTCTTTTCATAACCACACTTAAATAGCTAGGTTAACACATTAAACCATTGCCACATGTCACCCTTTGATTAGCTCTAGGTTTAAGTGACCCAATAAAATTGTGCCAAGTGTCAAACCTATATTTAATCTTTATTTTAATCATCTTACATGATTAAAAAACATTTGGCAAGCTTATGTGTTATGCCATGTGTCACCATCTCATGGTGCCACGTGTCACACTACAAAATGACCAAAATGCCCCTGTGTCTTAATTTTGAGTTCTTAACCCAAAATAATTATTTTCTTCTTCTAATTAATTTATATCAAATATAAATTAATTAATTAATCTCTATTAATTAATTTCTCATTAATTAAATTCATATTTAAACACTTGAAATATAAATTTAACTTATATTATACATCCAATAATCTAGATTTGGTTTCAAGTCATGCTAGGGACTTTGCAATTTAATTGCAAACCAAACCTATTTAATTAATCAATTAAAATCTTTAATTAATTAATTAAATCATATTTAAATAGGTGATTACTTGTGTATGTGTGTGACTTACTAGGCTCATCACTAATTGGCAATGAGACATGATATCAACTCTTAATGTCATCAGAACTCTTTCTTACCATAAATGATTTCGCTAAATCATTTTATGAACCTCATAGACCATGGTTAACACCTAGCATAGCATGCCATGGCCACCCAATTAGTAATAAGGTTTACCTTAAATGAACCTATAATCATATGTTACCATGCACTAGAATCTCTCTGTTACAAAATCCCAACTCAAGCTGGAGTCATTGTTTATGTCAAACTCCATTTGCTATGAATATTATGTTCTCTTTTAATTCCAGTTCTTGATTAAAAAGATTTTCTCATCAGAAACTCTTTTCTGAATAAATCTATCTGTCCTGACCAGGAACTTGAAACATCAAGAACAATTAAATGAACATAGGATTTTATCTCTATTTACTTAGAGGAACAGATTCCATCTTGATCAACACCTACCTCCATATATAACTAGTAGGAGCCAACACATGCCCATATACCCATACAGTACAATTATGAAAGCAGATCAAACTCAAACTACCTATATACAAGATAACTGTGCTATCTCAGGTCTAAAGATTATATGCACTGATATGATTTATGACAAAACATTGACAAGAGTAAACTCCATGTGCTTGTCATAAGTGTCACTGGTTCGGCCTACTTATCATTTATAAGTGCCTATCATGTTTGTTATATGGCATGAGACTCACCATTCCATCTTATTTATATCTCATATAAATAACTTGGGAACAAACATGAATACAATCTTTCTGGATAAGTCATGTCCTTATTATGAAGTATCCTCGATTGTGAACCTATTTATGATACTTTGTGCTAGAAATATTGTCACTCATATTCTTAACAATTTAAGAATAATATTTCTAACAAAATATCAGTGGACCTTTTCTATTACACATAAATATATTATATAAACAAAAAAGTGGAAATGCCATTTATTAATAAAATATGTACAAGATACATACTAAATGATATGCTCTAGGGCATACTACTAACAGTAGCTTCTTCGCCTGAATGATGGTTCCACAGCACTTTAACCAGGTGTATCTGTTTATTCCTTAGCTGCTTCACCTCAGATGCCAGAATTTCTATGGGTTCTTCCTCATATGAGAGGTCTGAATTTAGCTCAATCTCTTCAACTGATAGTACATGAGATGGGTTAGATCTGTACCTCCTTAACATGGACACATGGAAGACACTATGTATCCTTTCTAGCTCTGGAGGTAATGCCAATCGATATGCCAAAGGATCCACTCTTTCCAGAACCTCATATGGCCCGATGAAATGAGGACTCAATTTCTCCTTTCTACCAAATCTCATAATCCTCTTCCAAGGAGAAACTTTAAGGAATACCTTATCACCCACTGCATAATCAATGTCTCTTCTCTTCAGATCAACATAGGACTTTTGACGGTTTGATGCAGCCTTGAGTCTATCTCTGATCAATCTGATCTTTTCCTCTATCTGCTGAACAATTTCTGGCCCAAACATTTTCCTTTCACCAACTTCATCCCAACATAGGGGAGTTCTGCACTTTCTGCCATATAAAGCTTCATATGGAGGCATCGTAGCTGTTGTTATAAGCAAACTCAATCAAAGGCAAGTGTATATCCCAACTATCTTCAAACTCAATCACACAAGCCCGTAGCATATCTTCCAATATCTGAATTACCCTATCAGATTAGCCATATGTCTGTGGGTGGAATGTTGTGCTGAAGTTCAATCTAGTTCCTAGGGCTCTCTGAAGACTACCCCAGAATCTAGAAGTGAACCTAGAATCTCTGTCAAATATAATCGATACTAGCACTCCATACAATTTTACAATTTCATATATGTACAATCTGGCCAATCTCTCCAGGCTATAGCCCATTTGAACTAGCAAAAAGTGAGCAGACTTGGTCAGTCTATCAACAATAACCCATACTGCATCATGACTATTCTGTGTCCTTGGAAGTCCCATCACAAAATCCATAGTTATCCGTTCCCTTACAGTGTTTCATAGGGTGCCGTTTGTATGCTAGCTTGACACTTATTATTGTATACAAATTCTGTTAGTGGAAGGTATCTGTCCCATCTTCCCTCGGATTCAAGGATACAAGTTCTCAGTATATTCTCGAGGGCTTATTACATTTTATACGTTATTATTATCATTTCATTTCATTATTTATAGAAACTCAATGTGTTTCAGAATTTACTTGAATCACTTATTTCGACTGTCCATTCGTCTGAAGATAATAAGTCGTACTGATATCTCTAAGCTTATAGCAATTACTGTGGTACAGGTAGTTCACATGAATGTAACCTAGTCACTGACTCTAGCTACCTTACAAGTGTAGTCGTTTGATAGGCTAGTTCTGAAGTTTTAAATTTTTTACTAGAATTTTCACATTTATTTTCCATAATAGTACTCTATTCGGGCGCAACTGTATCAAATTATAGATTACTTACAAATATTCTTAATTTATTGTACCACGAGGAAACATGTAGCTCTATATAACAATCCCATGTCGTACTATAATTTGCAGCTTACAATACAAACATCGAGATCATTACATAGTCACTACGTTATAACCTCATGGACTAGCTTTTCTAACATCTTATCTTTCTCAAATCCACTAATATCCTAAATCGATTCTGATTACAATATCCCTTGGCAATTACTAACAGTAACATCTTTGCCCTCATCTAGAGCAATTCTATTACTGTAACTTACTTTTAGGTCCTCTTGCCTTACATTAAGTAGGCTTGCCAATTAGCTTTATAATTTATGGTGTTTTAGAAAATACTTTTAGCTAACAATTCTTCCAAAATTAATGTCAATCATACTTGTTATTATAGTTTTTATCCTAAAAGACTAGTCACTAATACATCAAAATTCATTCCCATGTAAAGGAATAGTAACATAACATATAGTTCTAACACTAACATACAACTAAGTAGTGCTGGGATCAAATAATAACTAATTTTTTCTTTCAAAAACTAAGAACTTACCAGCAGTTACATCCGAAGTTTCTGTTCTTTCTCCTTGGCGTATAGTGGACGCTCTGACTGGTGCGTTACTATATTGGGGTTGATTCACTGTGTTATAGTGGTGAGGAGTACCAACTCTATTTCTATCTCGACTCTGACTGATGATCTGTGAACTCCGGAGAGCAGATCGAGGTGCTCTAGTACAATCTCTAGCAAAGTGTCCAAGCTTTCCACAATTGTAGCAAGCTCCAGAGGCCTTACGACAAATACCTCCATGTAGCTTACCACAAACATGGCAAAAACAGGTAGAATAGAAACTTCTGGTTATTCGACGACTAGATTTTGGTGTTCTCTACCCTGATGATCCGTCTCTGTCATATCCCCGAGGTTGAGGTTCCTCAAATTCTTTTCTCTTCCCCAAATTACTGCTCGAGCTCTGACCCATATGTTTCTCCCTCTTTTCCATTTCATACTGCCTTTGTGGGGGTTGGGTTTATGCTTGAGCTTGAGCTGACAGAGTATTAGCCATTTGTTGAAAGAAAGTGGCCATTTGCTGGGCCATTTGTGCAGTAATTTGTATCGGTAAAACTGGTACAGTCGGGCCTTCGACACCTTGTGGGGCTGGGGCCTCAAGTTGTACTTCTGCCATCATAGACTATTTTATTGTCTCATTCTTCTCTTCCATATATTTTCATAGGATTTTCTATTCCTGTACAACGAACACAAGGAAATTCCTCTCCATTAGTTCATATTTATGATGTAAATGTACTATATGTATCAAACATTTGAGCAGTTGTAGTAATGACAAAAAGATTTCAAATTCACAGTTTGAAATTTACTTTAAAACCATTGCTCTGATACCACAAAACATGTCACACCCTACTCCCCCGTAAGATGTAACATGATCCCATAGTACACCTAATGAATTACCGTACTTCGCCTACCGATAACCCATTAGATATACTATAAGGGATTTTAAAACAATTTTCGTGAAATTTAAATCATCAATTAAAATCTGGTGTTATAAAAATTTTTCAAAGTCTGAAGTAAAACAGCTAACACATTTGAATTATTAGTAATTTCTTTAAAAATTTTAGCGGAGTGCCATCTGTATTTTTAATACAACAGTTCTTCAAAACCTGCAAAGAAACACACTTCCAATATAATTTCTCAAATACAACTCCAATAAACTTCATTTCATCTCACAATTCAATCTCAATAACCAAATCAGTTTATTTTCAAGCCAACCTCATCATAAAAGAAACATTTCATTGATTACAAGACTCAAAAATTAATATTACAAAGCTATTCAGGTAAATGAAATCTCAAATTTACATTTACAATAATTTACAATATTACATACCAAAATATTTTACAAGAGTTTTTATACAACTGCTCAAATAATTTACATACACATTATTACATACATACATCAAAACCTGTGTACATGGGTAAACCTGGAGCTGATCTGAATGTCTCTTCAAAGAAGCTTACTCAATTGTCTATGCTCTTTTCACATGCGACAGCATACAAAGCTATCACTAAGTGGTAAACTCAGCGGTGCACAACTATAATTTAAAATATAGTACAATATACATTGACAAAATTTACAGCAAATAATTTGGAAATCTGAATATTCATCAAATTCCAAAACTCAAAATATTCATTGCTAATAAAGTAAATCATTTGTATAAAATGACTTTGATCACGAAATTTAATTTAACAAATCATAACTACCCATTTAAGGTAATTCCAACAAAATCAATTACACATAAATCATAATTGAAATCACAATTCTTTGCTATTCAAAAACATTCTGTATCTCAAAAACCGTTCTGTATCTCAAAATCCATTATGTATCCCACTAACTATGCAAGACTAATCCGTAAGGGCCATCTTCGGGGTGATTGTAACTACCTATGGTCGGGGAGGTCGAATCAGATTCTAACTCCCTATGGTCGGGGAGGTTGAATCACCGTGCACAGTACACATCACAATAATGAATCTTCCGAAAGGGCCATAACAAATAAGAACTTAGATCTAACCTCTAATAAGAGGAGAATCTAAGCCTGTGCACGTACCATGGTAATCAAAACACAACTAACTCCATTGTCTTCTCAACAAACGAGAGAGATGGGTAATAACCAAGTCAAGCATCTATAGTGAGATATAAGACAATATCACAATCCTTTTATTGAGCATAAATCACAATACAATTCGATTTAAAGTCAATTCCAATATCCAATAATTTTTATGCTCATAACAATTCAAATCATAAATTTGCATTTTTCCATGCAAATTGCCCATCACAATTCAAAACATGTTCTATCATAATTTTCCAAAACATAATTTTTTCAATCCACAACAATGCTTAATACTTGTGGAAATACCATTTCACAAAGCTAAATTCGTACATGCTATAACAATTTCAATAATCATTGAATTAAATCCAATGCTTGTTAAACATAATACATAAGAAAAATATGTCATTTAATCATATGAAATATTTAGAATAAAATCAGTTAAAAAGCTAGTTGTGCACAAACCTCTGATCATTGTCTCTTGACTTTGAATCAGTGTTTCCTTCCCCTTCCCTGAGTCTTTGCTAACTGAAACATACAATTTGAAGTGTTTCAGTACTCATTTAAACCGTTTCTAACAATAAGGCTTAATACTTAATTTATTGAATTCTATTATTTCCTTAGTCAACCTAAGATGTTGACCCTCGATGCACTCTAGGTGAATTAAGTTTTAATGTTACCAACGTGTCATTTTTAATAGCCTTTTAGTGTTGGTACATGTTACCCAATTCATTTTCATGTATAGTGCATTTTATTGCAATTTGCTAGATTCCGGTGTACTAATTTGACCTAGCCGGATGACCTAGTTCCCTCGATTTTCGGGTTTCGGTCAAAACTACAAACTTGTGGGTCTATATCTTGTTACACACAGGGCAAAATTTCAGGTCATTATGAGTTATGTAGACCAAGTTATGGTCAATTTACCAATGTTGGTCAGAATGCATCAAAATGGTCACTTTAGGTCATTTTTTGGTCACTTTTGGTTCGACCAATTTTTAGATGCGAAATTATGCAAGCTATTTGACTTGCTTTTGTTCATTTCTGGGTGTTGGTGTCTTCATAAGAGTTGTAGATATATGTCTTAACTATTCATGGTGAAAATTTCAGATCAATTGGACTTATTGTGAGTGAGTTATGGCTAAAACAGTAACTGCTGCCCAAATGGTCAATTTTCAGGCTTTCAATGCACTAATCCGGATTTGGTCATTTTTCAAGTCATCTTCCAAGCAGAATTTTGGTAAGCTTCCTTCATAAAAGTTGGTACATTTTGTGCCTAGTTTCACCTCCAATTGGTCTCATACCAATTGGAGCCACACTCTTAAGGTTCTAAGCCAAAACATATACTGCCCTGCAACATATTCTTCATCACATACCAAAAGACACATTCAACACTTACCAAGTCACTTCCTTCATGCCATTTCTATTTTGTACCATAACATAAACACATTTATCAACTCATTTTTGGTCATTTTGGCAGCTTATAACCACACTCAATATGCAAATTATAGTCTAGATTTTTCTAAGTCCAAATTACAAACAATTTAACCACATGACAAGCTTATTTACATGTCCAAACTCAAACCTCTATACACATATACATGCTGCCATAACAAGCACCATAATTCAACAATATAATTCCATAAACCAAACCATGAAACAACACATTTTGGTCCACACATCAAAGTTGCCGAATTGTACATCTGTCCAATTAGCTTCCAAGCTTCCAAAATCAAGTGTACAATCACACACACATTTAGTATACATTATCCAATTTATTCCTACACACATAAACACTTACATTAACACTTTAATCTACCATTTACATGCAAAGATAAACTGCCCTTATTGAAGTTCCATGGCTGCCAAAAATGTACCTCTCCTTTAACTCATCAAACTTCAAAAATCCTTCCACAATTCAACTACCCATAACATCCATACAAGGTTTAATGAAAACGAGCATCAAAAATACATACTTACCACTTTTGAAACTCTTCAAAACCTCACCAAAACTTGATATTCTTGCTGCCTATCTACTGCCTAAGTTGTGTAGAACAACTTTAGTGAAGGGATCAAGTGGAAAAATGGCTTGGATCATGGGAAATGGAAGCTTGCATGAATTCGGCCATGGAGGATTTTCTCAAGGAAATTTTCGGCTAGTTTTTGGGGGGGTTGAAGAAGATTAGTTTCTGTCCAAATGAAGGTTTAGTGGTCCACTTAAGTGGAGTAAGTGGAGCACTAAGTAAGGGTTAAATATTTATTTATTATAAAGTTTCAAATTCTCACATTACGCTCCTATCTTTTGCTACTTGAATTATGTACCACCAATTTAATTTTTCTTGACATTTTCCAAGTGTAACATCATTTATTTTTAATGGACATTTAGGTCAAAAGACAACTCGAGGTGTCAAATGACCACAATGCCCCTGTTCGGGTTGCATTCCCAATTTTTCGGTAACACCGAGTTTTGTCGTTTTTTCGATTTCCCGTTTTTCTTTATACTAATTAATTAATTTTTCTTTGATATTTCTAATTATATTTATACTTCAATAGATGTCTATTTAAGCCTTAAAAATATTTTTCAGGGTTCCCCGCAGTCCAGGGCTAGTCAATGGTCCACGCCGCAACTTCCCGGTGCGGTCACCCATCGCTAGGGTTCTCGGCTCGTTTAACATGGTTACATTTCATTGCTATTATTTTTCCTTTGTTTTTCTTCTATTTTCTTTTCTTGTATTTCATTATTTAATGTCTCCTCACTCATATCTAAGTGTAGTTCTAGGCATCCTAGCTATCCGAACAACACTGGCCAAAGGAACAGTAGAATGCCCTACCAAACATAGGGGTGTTACATGCCCCTTACCCGTCTACAGTGTAGCCGAGCAAGATTTGCCAAACAGTGTGCTGGAGCACCATATCTTATTCCATAACAATTTACCCTTCTTAATTAATTTATTTATTATTCACTAAGTGCAAAATTTTTCCAATTATATCATTTATTTGCAAATTTGGTTAATCTGAATTTTCCATACATTTTTATAGAAAATCCGGCAGAGTGCTAGCTGTAAATTGGAAAAACAGTTCTTCTGAAGCTGTTAAAAACACTTCCAATATGGTTTTCAGATCCAGAACTCCAATATACATACATATCAACTCAATCTCCAAATCTCAACACAAATTTCAAAATTTTTGTTCACATCACAATTCAAATTAATTTCATGAATAACTCCTCAACATTTTATTTTTCAACAAAATATACTGATAATTTCAGTAACATGAAATTTAATATATTTACATTATCATATGATTTCATGAGTTTGTAATTACAGTCAAGAACTAGTAAAAAATGCAAAGTACAAAATACAACCCAAAATCCTAATATCCTACCAAGTGCACTGCAGATATGAGGTGACTCTGGACTCTGCACAGATCTAACTAATCACCCGGTCTGAGGTCTGCTGGACTCCCTAGCTATTTCTCTAGTACCTGCGCGTGGCAAAAACAACGTGATAAGCAATTCTACTTAGTGGTGATAATATAAAATAAAATAGCTAAATTAAAATGGATGTGCAGAATGTATGCTGGCATTTTATGCAGACTAAGTTTCTAGCAATTATTACAGTATTATTTGATTAAAATTTAGTAAGATTTATTTCAATTACCCAAGTAACCTATACTAGTCGACTGGACTGGATAAATGGGCAAACTGGCACTAGATACCAAGTACCTCGGGCCATCACACCATCAGTCACATTGTGTATCCCGGTGTACAACAAAACAGCTAATAGACTATAATAAACATTGGGCACAAGGCCAAGTATCACACTGATATCAGAATAGCTAAAAGCCATAAAATCACAGAATGGCATAATGCCATGTGCAGTACTGCTAACTGAACCCTATTGGCATGCCAACCTATCCAAACCAATCATTCTATGGATACCAGGGCATTTTGCACAGTTAATGATTCAATTATTTATTTTTATAATGTAGAGGTCACTATTCACTTGACTAATTTCACTCAAAGGTTGACTTTTTAATTTATAATAGATTTGTTGAACCAAAGTTCACCAAGATACCACATTTTGGTTTACAAAAGTGTTGGCATTAGTTGCCAAACAATACTTAAAACTAATGGAGAATAATTCAGAAATTTAAGTTTTGAGTGCTAGAGATTACTCTTCCATTAGGCCGTTCTACAATGAGAATTTGGCCAAATGTTCTTCATCAAAATTGTTTCTTATTGTATCTAGTTACATTTCTTTTTTTGAATCACTCCATTTGGAGTTTTTTAGCTCAAGTTATGGCCTAAACACCATAACTGGCCAGATTACAATTTTTCCAGAATTTCTGGGCAGAATCAATTCTACAGTTTTTGCACTTTGATTTCAGGTCAGTTTTTGGATATGTTGTGATCAAAATTTGGGTTTATTTTCTTCATGAAAGTTGTAGGGCTCTCAGCTTTCTACTGGTAAAAATTCAGGTCAATTGAACATTTCTACACTGAGTTATGACCATTTGAACAAACACTATTTATTTGGTCATTTTCCAGGGACAGCATGTTGGTCACCCGAATTAGGGTAGTTTTTAGGTCAACTTGGTTTGGTTTTCTGGGCAGGATTTCTTCACCAAAGTTGTGTCATTATGTGTCTAATTTTATTTCCAATTGGCCTTGAACCAATTGAACCTACACAACTCCAGTTATAGCTACCCAAACCTGCTGGACTCACACCCAGTCCTGCAAGTCACCAAGGGCAGAATACCTAACTTCAATTCCCATGGAAGAAATCACTTCATTTCTTAATCACACATAAGCAAATGGTCACTAATTGACTATTAAAACTTTCTTTCAACAATACATGGACAAAGTCTCAAATTTGTGCCCAAACTCTGACTCATCCATTTCAAATTATGCATTTACTTATACTTCATTATCCTAATCAAGATATTAGTGTTAAGGACAGCTATGGTACCATTTTAATTCAAGGAAATCTTCAAAACCCTACCAAGTCCAAGGCTACTGAAATGTTTGGTCACTAACCTTTAATGGAGTCAATTCCAAGCTTGTAAAAGCTCTTTTTTGTTACTTCTTTTTGCTCCCAAAAGCTTCACTAAGATGAAATATTAAGGTTTTGTGTTCACAACTTAGGGTTTTGTTGAAAGAAGACTAAGAAAAAGAAGCTTGGTAAACAAAAAAAATGAAGGTGAGAGAGAGGAATATGGTGCAGCTTAGAGAAGAGAAAGATGGCTACTGGTTGTTCCATATTTTTTTTTACTTCTTCTTTTCCTTTTTGATGTATTATAATGATTTTAATACATTTTGATTGGCCAAAGGTTTTTAATGGCCTCATGCTTACTTCATAAATCAATTTATCTTTATTATTTTCTTTTCTTTACTACTCACTTTTAATTTCATTTTTAGCAATGTTTATTCATATTTGATATCATATAATTTATATACTAAATTGGACAAGTTGATAAAAAATCATCTCTGAAGACAAAATGATCAAAATGCCCTCCGTTTGGCTTAACGAGCTAAAATTGTGTGTACCAATTGATTAAATTTTCCTTATATTTTCTTAGCATTTTATTATCATTGAAACCCCAATAATCCTTCTCTGAGGTCCCAAAAATTATTTCACCGGGTCTAGGGTTACTAACGGCCTTCGCCGTCACTTCCCGTTAGGGTCACTCATTACTGGGACTACGACTCATTTAACCTTAGTGCATTTCATTTCTAAAAATTTTCCTTAATTTTTCTTATCATTATTTGGTTTATTTATAACTCCTCACTCTAGTCTAATTTTAATTCCAAATATTCTAGCTGCCTGGACTGACATTGGTCACCGGAACAGTAGAATGTACGAATTAGCTAAAGTGAGGATGTTGCATTATATATATATATATATATATATATATATATATATATATATATATACACACACAAGAGAAAAAATCTACCTACCAAGTCATCTTCTCCATCTCTTCTCTCTCCCTTGGCCGGCACAATGAACTCCCTTTCTTCTACCATTTTTGTCAAGCTTTGAGCTTGAATCCCACCTCATTTACTCATCAAAACCCTTAACCCTCTTCATTAAAAATTTAACCCACACCATAAGGAAGCTTTAGATACCCATAAGAAGAAAGAAAGTTAAAGTTTTGGGAAGTTTACAAGTTAGGTCACAAGAGGTTAGTACTCTAACTACTATTCTTTCCTCTATAAGTATAAGAAGCATGCTAAACTAAGTATAAATTTCATGAAAATCAAAAGAAAATCTTGAGAAAAGGGAGACTTTATTTTTGACAGCCCTAAAAAGAAGATGAATTTGATGGTTTTTATGGTTTTAAATTGGTAAGGGAAGTGGATTAATAAAGTTTAATGTGTTAGAATTTGATTTGTATGGGTGTATGTTGATTTGGCAAATTTGAAACTAGGGTTTGTGTACATGAATTGAGGATTATGACTTTGCTTGAGGTTGACCTAATTGAGATGAAATTGTTGCTTATAGAAGTGCTATGTATGCCAATTGAAGTAAGGAAGTTGGAGGAGTTTGAAAATTTGGGAGTGCTTTTTCTGCAGGTTTGGGACTCAATGAGTCCAGCTTGAGTTTTGAGCCATCACTAATTATGTGTTGCTCCAATTGGTATGATGCCAATTGGAGGTGAAACTAGACCCAAAACACTCCATTTTCCATGAATAAAGCATGCCTAAATTATGTCCAAAACTTAACCTAAACACTATCCCAATCCGGATGACCCTACACAAAACCTTGAAAATGACCAAATAAATAGTAGATATTCATTTGAACATAACTACCTCTATACTGGTCCAAATGACCTGAATTTTATACCATTGGAAAGATTAGACATAGGGCTACAATTTTTATGAAGACCACTTAACCCAGAAATTCCTAAAACCAAACCAAACCAAATTGCTGGCTCAGTTTGGGTTGCATAACTGCCCAGAATTAGGTTGCCCAGAAACTGTTGGACAAAAACTTACCTGACCACTTTTGGAAAAATGGCCATAAATTTGTCAGCAAAAACTCAAATATAATGAAACCAGTGGCAAAATATCTACAAGACATAGATCTATAAATTGGTACTTTAGCCAAAGCCTAGAAATTAAGAGAACCAGGTCAAGTTGTTAGAATAAGTCAATACATCAAAACCTGAAATCTGACCAAACTCCATTTGACCCCAGAATAGTATTTTAGTCATATCTCCCACTAGAAAAATCCAATTAGGATGAGCCATACCTTTCCAGGAACCTAATAAATAGGGATCCAACTTTGTTTTAGAAATCATCCTCAAATTATGAATGTAAGCACCTCAAAAATTGACCTGCAGTCACTGACCTGAACTGAACTCCTATTGGCACAGGGTACATGAGTCCAGGCCAGTTTATTAGCCATAAATAATTCCACAAAAACTTGAAAAATTGTGGTACAAATCTCTTAATGATCATAAGACATAGGAAAGCAATTTCTATGGAGATCACCATGCCTAAAAGTGACTGCAACATGTTCCATTAATTCGGTAAAGTTTAAGTTTAAAAGCTGCCTAGTTAAGGAACCGGAATCTAGAAATGAATCAGTTATGGTTATCCAATCATAACTTGAGTTCTAAAAAACAAATTGACATGATTCAAAAGGGAAAATAAAGATATGACATAGAGGAACAACTTTCATGAAGAAAGTGTGGCCAAACAGTGGCTACAAACTGATCAAATGGATAGGTAAAAGTAAGACACAAAAACTAAACCTAAAGAAAGGTTCATGTGATAAATTATCTTATGGTAGGAATTTAACCCTAACAAGCCATTAAACACTAAACCACATGAAAGGGGTATGTGGGACCTATTTTCCCACTATAAAGTGATATGAACAGTTCAAATAAATAAGTAATAATATGTGATTGCCCATAGTATACCTAGACTTATTTATTTAATTTGGATCAATTGGTATACCAATTAGGGACTACAGATAGCAGTACTGCCCCTAGGAATAATCATTAACAGATAAAATATGTCTGACATGATTGTTCTACAGGCGGACCTAGACCTAAATAGTTAGAAATAGATAAAGTGCATTACATGCATGGGCCTTTAAATAAAGTCGAGGTGACACTAATGCAGATATGTTTTTTGTCTATTTTATAGGATCAATGGCATCTGATCCTTCAGAGCACGGACCTCCAGGACCGATAGATGAGGAGATAGAGAGTCACACGCCCACACCTGCTCCTAGTAGGGAGAGAAGCAATAGAGTTAAGTCATCCCATGGTACTATAGGAAGAGCACAGCAGGCCTTCCTAGAATAGATGACTCGGCTCCGTTAGGTCACCGGAGCTGTACCTCAGCCACAGCCACCTCCACTTCCACAGCTACAGCCCTCACCACCTGTAGCACCACCACTGCCCCCACAGCCACAACCTATATACAGATCCGCACTAGAGAGACTGCAAAAGTATGGGGCAGTTGACTTCAGGGGTAAGAAGGAGGATGATCCAGCTATAGCAGAGTATTGGCTGGAGAGGACAAAGAAGGTATTGTAGCACTTACATTGCACCCCAGAGTAGCAATTGGAGTGTGCTCTGTCACTGCTACAAAAGGATGCTTATAGATGGTGGGTGACAATATCGAGAGTAGTACAGCTTGCACAAATTACCTGGGAGTTCCTTCTGGCTGAATTCAGAAAGAAATACATCAGCCATGTGTACTTGGAGGCCAAAATGAGAGAATTCCTGGCACTGAGACAGTGGTAGCTTACAGTCTCCTAATATGAGCGAAAATTCATAAGACTTAGTGGATATGCATTAGAGTTGATGCCCATAGAAACTGATAAATACAGAAGGTTTGAGGACGGACTGAATGACAACATCAGGTTGATAGTCACATTTCATCACTTCATAGACTTCTCCCAGTTGGTAGCATCAGCCCATGATGTGAAGAGAGTCAGAAATGAAGAGCAGTCTAGAAAGGATAGGCAACATAAAAGGGGTTATGGATCTGGTTAATCTAGTTCAGCAGACACGATTAGTAAGAGGCCCAAGGAGTCTTAGGGTTAGACTCAGGGTCAAGGTAAGAAGTAGAAATCTCGATTTGCCCTAAGGAGAGGAGGAGGACAGTTTCGTGCATCAGTGAGTAGTTCTCCGGGTACAGCTACATGGGGATCAGCCCCACCCTCGCTTGTACACATTGTGGCAGACTCCATAGAGGAGAGTGCAGATTGTTAACTGGTGGGTGTTTTGGATGTGGGTTTACGGATCACTTCCTGAAGGATTGTCCATAGAGGAATGCTAGTGTTCCCACCACTCCACACCAAATGGAGAGGTCTGCCCCAGCAGCACAGAGGGGTAAAAGACCTGCAAGCCCGAATATAGCTGGTACATCACAGAGGCCTACTGTAGAGACATTTCAGAGGCAGGAGACTAGAGTAGCACTTTGTGCTTATGCTATGAGAGCTCGAGATGAGCCAAAGCCAGCTGATGTCATAAGGGGTATTTTCTCACTTTATGATCTATCTGTATATGCATTAATTGATCCTGGCTCCACACATTCTTATGTGTGCATTGCCCCACCTGTTGGTAGAGGGGTACAAGTAGAGGAGTTGGAGGAGGACATACAAGTTACAAACCCTTTAGGCCATAGTGTCATGGTGAAAAAGGTCTACAAGGGTTATCCTCTGAGGATACAGGGTTATGAGTTTCCAGCTGAATTAATTGAGCTACCATTCCATGAGTTTGATGTGATATTGGGAATGGATTGGTTATTACGTCACAGGCGATGGTAGATTGTCGGCTAAAGAGGATGTCACTACAAACAGCAGAAGGGGATGAGCTTATAGTTGTGGGTGAAGGAACAGGTTGTCTTCCTACTATCATATCAGCCATAGTAGCTAGAAGAATGATAAGAAAGGCCTGTGAGGCTTTCTTTGCACATGTGGTTGACACCAGTAAGACTAACCCAAGGATACAGGAGACCCCATAATATGTGAATTTTCAGATGTGTTTCATGAAGAGTTATCGGGTTTGCCACTTGATAGAGAAGTGGAGTTTGCTATAGAGGTTATGTCGGGTACTACATCGATTTCCATTACTCCATGTAGGATGGCACCCACTGAACTGAGAGAGTTGAAGTTTCAGTTATAGGAGCTACTGGATAAAGGTTTCATACGCCCTAGTGTGTCACCTTGGGGAGCACCGGTGCTATTTGTGAAGAAGAAGGATGGTACACTTCGACTATGTATATACTACTAGCAGCTGAATAAGGTGACTGTGAAAAACAAATACCCTTTACCTCGGGTTGATGATCAGTTTGATCAGCTGAGGGGAGCTGGAGTATTCTCCAAGATAGATCTCAGATCAGGATATCACTAGTTGAGAGTGAAGGAGACAGATGTTCCTAAGACTGCTTTCAGGATCCGATATGGACACTATGAGTTTCTAGTAATGCCATTTGGGCTGACAAATGCACCCGTAACTTTTATAGACCTAATGAACTGTGTCTTTCATCCTTACTTGGATTGGTTTATTATGGTCTTTATCGATGATATCTTAGTGTATTCTAAGAACTAGGAGGAGCATGATGAACACCTGAGAGTAGTACTACAGACATTGCGTGAAAAGCAGTTGTATGCCAAGTTGTCCAAGTGTGACTTCTGGTTGGATGAGATATCCTTCCTTGGACACATTGTGTCAGCAGATGGGATAAGGGTAGCTCCAAAGAAGATTGAAGCAATAGTTGAATGGAAGCCTCCCAGAAATGTAACAGAGGCCAGAAGCTTTTTGGGGTTAGCAGGATACTACAGGACATTTGTGAAGGGATTCTCCCTTATAGCAGCCCCACTGACTAAACTGCTTCACAAGAATGCAAAGTTTGACTGGAATGATAAATGTCAAACCAGTTTCAAGAAGCTAAAGGCTATGCTTACAGAAGCTCTAGTGTTGACACAGCCAGAGTCAGAGAAAGACTATGTGATCTATAGTGATGCCTCTCACAATGGGCTTGGGTGTGTTCTGATGCAAGAAGGGAAAGTAGTTGCCTATGCTTCCAGATAGCTAAGGCCACATGAAAAGAACTATCAAACTCATGATCTGGAATTGGTGGCAATAATATTTGCATTAAAGATATGGAAGCATTACCTATATGGTGAGAAATGCTATATCTATACAGATCGCAAGAGTCTGAAGTATTTGCCAACCCAGAAGGAACTCAATCTAAGACAGAGGGGATGGATTGAATTCCTTAAAAATTATTATGACTGTGTGATCGACTACCATCATAGAATGGCAACTGTAGTAGCTGATGCACTGAGCAGGAAGTCCATGATGACTTTAAGAGCACTGAATGATCAGTTGTCCTTAGCACAGGATGGGGTACTTTTGGTTGAGTTGCTTGTAAAGCCAAGCTTGTTACAGCAAATACAAGAAGCATAGCTAAGGGATGAAAAGTTGCTAACTATTATGAGCAAAACTCAAAAGGGGAAGGAGACTGATTATAAGTTGAAAGGAAATGGGTGCCTGTATTATAAAGGCAAAATATGTGTACCAGGAGATGAGGAACTGAAGAAGAATATCTTGAAAGAGGCGCACAGTAGCTTCCATGCTATGCACCCAGGGAGTACCAAGATGCACCAAGACCTGAAACACATTATTGGTGGCCTGGAATGAAGAAATAGATTAGTGATTTTGTGACTAGATGTTTGACATGCCAGCAAGTTAAGGCAGAGCATCAGGTTCCATTAGGGTTGTTGCAACTTATACCTATACCAGAGTGGAAATGGGATCGCATCACCATGGATTTTGTCACTGGGCAACCATTGACACAGAGGAAGCATGATACTATATGTAACACCCCTAAGTTCGGTAGTGCGTTCTACTGTTCCGGTGACCAGTGTTGTCCGGACAGCTAGGATGCCTAGAACTACACTTCAACATGAGTGAGGAGACATAAAATAATGAAATACAAGAAAAGAAAATACAAGAAAAACAAAGGAAAAATAATAGCAAAGAAATGTAACCAAGTTAAGCGAGCCGAGAACCTTAGCGATGGGTGACCGCACGGGGAAGTCACGGCGTGGACCGTTGACTAGCCCTGGACTGCGGGAAACCCTGGAAAACATTTTTAGGACTTAAATAGACCCTTATTGAAGAATAAATCTCATTACAAAGATCAAAGAAAAATTAAATAATTATTACAAAGAAAAGTGAGAAATCGAAAAACAGACAAAACCCGGTGTTACCGAAAAATCGGGAATGCAACCCGAACAGGGGCATTATGGTCATTTGACATCCCGAATTGTCTTTTGACCTAAATTTCATTAAAAATAAATAATATTACACTTAGAAAATAAAATGAAAAATTAAATTGGGGGTACCTAATACAAATAGCCAAAAGTGGAGTGAAAAAGGTGTAAATAACACATTTAACTTATTATATGATTTAATAAGTGTGAGTGGGCCACTAAAGGAATAAACTAAGTTAAATGGGGCATGTGTACACCAAATATGCAATCTGCAAATTCATTTCTTCAAAGTTCCTCAACCATGCCGATTTGAGAAGAAAGAAGAACTCCATTGCCGTTTCACTTGGAGCTTGATCCATCCCTCCATTTCATCTCCAATCACTTAGATTGCTTCATTAAAGATTGTCTACACATCATAAGGAAGAGCTTGATACCAAAATCAAGAAGTTTAATCAAGGTTTAGCAAGTTCCAACCATAGGTAAGTTTACATTTTTGAATATTGCTTTGTTAAACTTTGTGTACATGTTATGGGTGTTGGATTTGTGAAGAAAATTTTCAAGTTTGAGGAGTTATTGATATGTCCATTTTGGACAGCCATGGAGTTATGTATTTAATGATTTATTATTACATATATTTGATGTAAATTCATGTTGAGTAGAGGGATTTAATATCCTAGTAAGTTATTTCCATGAAAATGTGGTGATTGTGTACTTAAATTGGAGATTGACGAATTGTGGGACACTTTGGCATTGTAGAACATTTCGGCAGCCTTGGGACACTTTGATAAATGTATGAGTTCATGAAGGTATTGGCAGAATATTAACATTGAGGATTGATGGATATGTATATAGATTGGTTGTGTAAAGTGTATGTAAG
The DNA here is from genome assembly GCF_030052815.1 of Hevea brasiliensis. Lineage (NCBI taxonomy): Eukaryota > Viridiplantae > Streptophyta > Magnoliopsida > Malpighiales > Euphorbiaceae > Hevea > Hevea brasiliensis. The sequence continues at coordinate 53,730,755 of NC_079497.1, read as the reverse complement.
AATGAGTAATGTTTAGGTGTATATGTGATTGTACTTAGACTTTGTAAATTTGAGTTTTAATTGGTGTATTGAGGATAATTGTAATCTGCCCAAAGTGACTTTAAAGTGAAGAGGTATGTGTTTTTGGTAATGTACCAAAACAGAATTGGTAAGGGAAGTGGACATATAGCAATTAAATGTGTAATGGATACATGTATAAGTAAGGTAATTAAGGGCAGTATGCATTTTAGCCTATAACTTTGAATGTGTAACCTCAATTGGTATGAGACCAATTGGAGGTGAAACTAGGCACAAAATGTGCCAACTTTCATTAAGAAAGCATACCAAAATTCTACTTGCAAGGTGACATAAAAAAATGACCAATTCAGATTAGGTGCAATTGAAATCTGAAAACTGACCAATTGGGCAGCAGTTAGTGTTTAGCCCATAACTCACTCAAAACAGGTCCAATTGACCTGAAATTTTACCCATGAATAGTTAAGACCCATACCTACAAGTCTTATGAAGACACAAAAGCCCAGAAATGACCATAAGCAAGTCAAACAGCTTGCACAAATTTGGGTCCAAAAACTGGCCGAACCAAAGTTGACCAAATTTACCTAAAATTGACCTAATTTGATGCCATTTGACCAGCAATAGTATAATGACCATAACTTGGTCTACTTAACTCAGAATGACCTAAAATTTTGCCCCGCGTTCCATAAGACATAGATCTACAAATTTGTAGTTTTAACCGAAACTCGAAAACTGAGGGAACTAGGTCGTCCGGCTAGGTCAAACTAGTATCCCGAAATCCAGCAAGTTGCATTAAAATGCACTAAACAAGGAAATGAGTTTGGTAAAACGTACCAACCCTAAAACCCTATCGAATGTGACATATTAGTAACGTTAAAACCTAATTTACCTAGAACGCATCGAGGGTCGGTATGTTAGGTGATTAAGCAAATAATAGCTTTCAGTGAATTATTTGTCAAACATTATCGATAGAGACAGTTTAATTTAGTACTGAAACACTTCAAATTATGTTTCTCAGTTAGCAAAGACTCAGGAAAAGGGAAGGAAACACTGAGTCAAGACCAAGAGACAGTTATCAGAGGTTTGTGCACAACTAGTTTTTAACTGATTTTATTTTGAATATTTCATATGATTAAATGACATATTTTCTTACGTATTATGTTTAACAAGCATTAGATTTAATTCAATGATTATTGAAAATTGTTATAGTATGTATGAATTTAGCTTTGTGAAATGGTATTTCCACAAGTATTAAGCATTGTTATGGATTGAATAAATTATGTTTTGGAAAATTGTGATAGAACATGTTTTGAATTGTGATGGTAATTTTCATGGAAAAATGCAAATTTATGATTTGATTTGTGTTGAGCTTAAAAATTATTGGATATTAGAATTGACTTTGAATCGAATTGTATTGTGATTTAGGCTCACTAAAAGGATTGTGATATTGTTTTATATCTCACTATAGATGCTTGACTAGGTTATTACCCGTCTCTCTCATTTGTTGAGAAGACAATGGAGTTAGTTGTGTTTTGATTACCATGGTACGTGCACAGGCTTAGATTTTCCTCTGATTTTAGGTTAGATCTAAGTTTATTTTATCGTTATGGCCCTTGCGGAAGATTCATTATTGTGATGGTACTGTGCACGATGATTCAACCTCCTCGACCATAGGGAGTTAGAATCAGATTCGACCTCCCCGACCATAGAGAGTTAGAATCACATCGAAGATGGCCCTATCGGATTAGTCTTGCATAGTTAGTGAGATAAAGAATGCTTTGTGAGATACAGCATGGTTTTTGAGCTACAGCGTGGTTTTTGAGATACAAAATGGTTTTGAGATAAGGATTGATTTTTGAGATACATAATGATTTTGAGATACATAATGACTTTGAATGGTAAAGAATTGTGATTTCAATTATGGTTTATGTATAATTGATTTTGTTGGAATTACTTAAATGGTTAGTCATGATTTGATAAATTGAATTTTGTGATCAAAGTCATTTATACAAATGATCACATTATTGACAATGAATATTTTGAGTTTTGGAATTTGATGAGTATTCAGATTTCCAAATTATTTACTGTAAATTTTATCAATGTATATTGTACTATGTTTTAAATTATAGTTGTGCACCACTGAGTTCACCACTCAGCGATAGCTTTGTATGCTGTCGCAGGTAAGAAGAGCATAGAGCAGTGAGTAAGTTTCTTTGAAGACACTTTCAGATCAGCTCCAGGTATATTATAGGTATACCCATGTACATAGGTCTGATGTATGCATGTAATAATATGTATGTAAATTATTTGAGCAGTTGTAAATTAAAATTGTACATTGAAGTTGTAAAGTGAATTATGAGTTATTTTGACTTGTAAAATTTGTATTATATTTCTTTTATCTCATCCTTTGAAAATACTGAAAAATTGTTATGGATTGAGTTGAGACAAATATTGTGTTGAATTTTGTTGGAGTTGAGATTTGGAAAAATATTGAAGTGCTTTTTACAGGTTTTCTGAAGAACTATTTTATCCAAAATACAGATGGCACTCTGCCAAAATTTTTACAGAAATTCCAAATAAGTCAAATGTGTTAGTTCTATCACTTCAGTTCACCAAAGTTTTTAACACCTGTAAATAGTGCTCACCACTGTGAAAGAAGTAAGAAAAGTTTTAAAATCCCTTGTAGTGTATTTAGTGGATTATCAGTAGACGGAGTTGATAATTCATTAGGTATACTACGGGATCATGTCATGCCTTACAGAGGGGTAGGGTGTGACATGTTTTAGTGGTATCAGAGCAATGGTTTTAAAGTGAATTTCTAACTGTGAATTTGAAATCTTTTTGTCAGAACTACAACTACTCAAATGTTTGATACATATAGTACATTTACATCATAAATGTGAACTAATGGAGAGGAATCTCCTTGTGTTGGTTGTACAGGAATAGAAAATTCTGTGAAAAAAATGAAAGAGAAGAATGAAATAATAGAACAGTCTGTGATGGCAGAAGAACAAGTTGAGGCCCCAGGTCCACAAAATGTCGAAGGCTTGACTGTACCAGTTTTACCGATACAAATTACTGCACAAATGGCCCAGCAAATGGCCACTTTCTTTCAACAACTGGCTGATAATCTGTTAGCCCAAGCCCAATCTGCACCCAACCCCACAAGGGCAGTGTGAAATGGAAAAGAGGGAGAAACCTATGGGTCAGAGTTCGAACAGTAATTTGGGGAAGAGAAAAGAATTTGAGGAACCCCGAGCTCAGAAATATGATAGAGGCGGATCATCAGGGCAGAAACCACTAAGATCTAGTCGTCGAACAACCAGAAGTTCCTATCCTGCCCGTTTCTGCCATGTTTGTGGCAAGCTACATGGAGGTATTTGTCGTAAGGCCTCTGGAGCCTATTACAATTATGGAAAACTTGGACACTTTGCTAAAGATTGTGCTAAACCACCTCGATCTGCTCTCCGGAGTTCACAGACCGTCAGTCAGAGTCAAGATAGAAATAGAGTTGGTACTTCTCACCACTACAACACAGTGAATCAACCCGAATATAGTAGCGCACTAGTCGGAGTGTCCACTATGCGCCAAGTAAAAGGAGCAGAAACTTCAGATGTAGCTGCTGGTAAGTTTTTAATTTTTGAAAGAAACAATTAGTTATTATTTGATCCCAGCACTACTTAGTTGTGTGTTAGTGTCAGAACTATATGTTCTGTTGTTATTCCTTTACATGGAAATGAATTTTGATGCGTTAGTGACTAGTCTTTTAGGATCAAAACTACAATAACAAGTATGATTGACATTAATTTTGGAAGAATTACAGCTAAAAGTATTTTCTAACATACCATAAATTATAAAGCTAAATGGCGAGCCTACTTAATGTAAGGCAAGAGGACCTAAAAGTAAGTTACAGTAATAGAATTGCTCTAGATGAGGGCAAAGATGTTACTGTTAGTAATTATTAATGGATATTGTAATCAGAATCGGTTTAGGATATTAGTGGATTCCAGAAAGATAAGATGTTAGAAAACTTAACCCACGAGGTTATAACGTAGTGACTATATAATGTTCTCGATGTTTGTATTGTAAGCTGCAGATTACAGTACCGACACGGGATTATTGTGTAGAGCTATGTGCTTCCTCGTGGTATAATAAATTAAGAATATATAGTTGCACCCGAATAGATTACTATTACTGGAAATAAATGTGAAAATTTTAGTCAGAAATGTAAAACTTCAGAACTAGCCTATCAAACGACTACACTTGTAAGGTAGCTAGAGTCAGTGAATCAGTTATATTAATGTGAATTACCTGTACCACAGTAATTGCTATAAGCTTAAAGATATCAGTACGACTTATCATCCTCAAACGGATGGACAGTCGAAACAAGTAATTCAGGTAAATTCGGAAACTCATTGAGTTCCTATAAATAATGAAATGAAATGATGATAATAACCTGTAAAATGTAATAAGCCCTCAAGAATATATCGAGAACTTGTGTCATTGAATCCGAGGGGAGATGGGACAAATACATCCCATTAACAGAATTTGTATACAACAATAAGTGTCATGCTAGCATACAAACGGCACCCTATGAAACATTGTAAGGGAACAGATAACTATGGATATTGTGATGAGATTTCTGAGGACACAGAATATTCATGATGCAGTATAGGTTATAGTTGATAGACTAACCAAGTCTGCTCACTTTTTGCCAGTCCGGATGGACTATAGCCTGGAAAGATTGGCCAGATTGTACATATATGAGATTGTAAAATTGAATGGAGTGCCAGTATCAATTGTATCTGACAGAGATCCTAGGTTTACTTCTAGATTCTGGGGTAGTCTTCAGAGAGCCCTAGGAACTAGATTGAACTTCAGCACAGCATTCCACCCACAGACAGATGGCCAACTTGAAAGGGGTTATTCAGACATTGGAGGATATTCTACGGGCTTGTGTGATTGAATTTGAAGGTAGTTGGGATACACACTTGCCTTTGATTGAGTTTGCATATAACAACAGCTACCAATCAAGCATTGGGATGCCTCCATATGAAGCTTTGTATGGCAGAAAGTGCAGAACTCCCTTATGTTGGGATGAAGTAGGTGAAAGGAAGATGATTGGGCCAGAAATTGTTCAGCAGACAGAGGAAAAGATTAGATTGATTAGAGATAGACTCAAGGCTGCATCAGATCATCAGAAGTCCTATGTTGATTTGAAACGAAGAGATATTGAATATGCAGTGGGTGATAAGGTATTCCTCAAAGTTTCTCCTTGGAAGAGGATTATGAGATTTGGAAGAAAGGGGAAACTGAGTCCTCGTTTCATCGGACTTTATGAGGTTCTGGAAAGAGTGGGTCCTTTGGCATATCGGTTGGCATTACCTCCAGAGTTAGCAAGGATACACAGTGTCTTCCATGTATCCATGTTAAGGAGGTACAGATCTGACCCATCTCATTTACTATCAGTTGAAGAGATTGAGGTAAATCCAGACCTCTCATATGAGGAAGAACCTATAAAAATTCTGGCATATGAGGTGAAGCAGCTGAGGAATAAACAGATACACCTGGTTAAAGTGCTGTGGAACCATCATTCGGGCCAAGAAGCTACTTGGGAACGTGAAGCGGATATGAGGAGACAGCACCCACAGCTGTTCAGAGACTAATACCAGGTAAAAATTTCGAGACGAAATTTATTTTAAGGGGGGGAGAATTGTAATACCCCTAAGTTCGGTAGTGCGTTCTACTGTTCCGGTAACCAGTGTTGCCCGGACAGCTAGGATGCCTAGAACTACACTTCAATATGAGTGAGGAGACATAAAATAATGAAATACAAGAAAAGAAAATACAAGAAAAACAAAGAAAAAATAATAGCAAAGAAATGTAACCAAGTTAAGCGAGCCGAGAACCCTAGCGATGGGTGGCCTTGCAGGAAGTCACGGCGTGGACCGTTGACTAATACGCTGCGGGGAACCACGGAAAACATTTTAGGACTTAAATAGACTCTTATTGAAGTATAAATCTAATTATAAAGATCATAGAAAAATTAAATATTTATTACAAAGAAAAGTGAGAAATCGAAAAACAGACAAAACTTCGATTATTCAGAAAAATCGGAATGCAACGAGCAGGGCATTATGGTCATTTGACATCCCGAATTGTCTTTTGACCTAAATGACCATTAAAAATAAATAATATTACACTTAGAAAATAAAATGAAAAATTAATTTGGGGGTACCTAATACAAATAGCCACAAGTGGAGTGAAAAAGGTGTAAATAACACATTTAACTTATTATATGATTTAATAAGTGTGAGTGGGCCACTAAAGGAATAAACTAAGTTAAATGGGGCATGTGTACATCAAATATGCAATCTGCAAATTCATTTCTTCAAAGTTCCTCAACCATGCCAATTTGAGAAGAAAGAAGAACTCCATTGCCGTTTCACTTGGAGCTTGATCCATCCCTCCGTTTCATCTCCAATCACTTAGATTGCTTTATTAAAGATTGTCTACACATCATAAGGAAGAGCTTGATACCAAAATCAAGAAGTCTAATCAAGGTTTAGCAAGTTCCAACCATAGGTAAGTTTACATTTTTGAATATTGCTTTGTTAAACTTTGTGTACATGTTATGGGTGTTAGATTTGTGAAGAAAATTTTCAAGTTTGAGGAGTTATTGATATGTCCATTTTGGACAGCCATGGAGTTATGTATTTAATGATTTATTATTACATATATTTGATGTAAATTCATGTTGAGTAGAGGGATTTAATATCCTAGTAAGTTATTTCCATGAAAATGTGGTGATTGTGCACTTAAATTGGAGATTGACAAATTGTAGGACACTTTGGCATTGTAGAACATTTCGGCAGCCTTGGGACACTTTGATAAATGTATGAGTTCATGAAGGTATTGGCAGAATATTGACATTGAGGATTGATGGATATGTATATAGATTGGTTGTGTAAAGTGTATGTAAGAATGAGTAATGTTTAGGTGTATATGTGATTGTACTTAGACTTTGTAAATTTGAGTTTTAATTGGTGTATTGAGGATAATTGTAATCTGCCCAAAGTGACTTTAAAGTGAAGAGGTATGTGTTTTTGGTAATGTACAAAAACAGAATTGGTAAGGGAAGTGGACATATAGCAATTAAATGTGTAATGGATACATGTATAAGTAAGGTAATTAAGGGCAGTATTCATTTTAGCCTATAACTTTAAATGTGTAACCTCAATTGGTATGAGACCAATTGGAGGTGAAACTAGGCACAAAATGTGCCAACTTTCATTAAGAAAGCATACCAAAATTCTACTTGCAAGGTGACATAAAAAAAAGACCAATTCGGATTAGGTGCAATTGAAACCTGAAAATTGACCAATTGGGCAGCAGTTAGTGTTTAGCCCATAACTCACTCAAAACAGGTCCAATTGACCTGATACTTTAAACATGAATAGTTAAGACCCATACCTACAAGTCTTATGAAGACACCAAAGCCCAGAAATGACAATAAGCAAGTCAAACAGCTTGCACAAGTTCGGGTCCAAAAACTGGCCGAACCAAAGTTGACCAAATTGACCTAAAATTGACCTAATTTGATGCCATTTGACCAGCAATAGTATAATAACCATAACTTGGTCTACTTAACTCAGAATGACCTAAAATTTTGCCCCGCGTTCCATAAGACATAGATCTACAAATTTGTAGTTTTAACCGAAACTCGAAAACTGAGGAAACTAGGTCGTCCGGCTAGGTCAAACTAGTATCCCGAAATCTAGCAAGTTGCATTAAAATGCACTAAACAAGGAAATGAGTTTGGTAAAACGTACCAACCCTAAAACCCTATCGAATGTGACATATTAGTAACGTTAAAACCTAATTTACCTAGAACGCATCGAGGGTCGGTATGTTAGGTGATTAAGCAAATAATAGCTTTCAGTGAATTATTTGTCAAACATTATCGATAGAGACAATTTAATTTAGTACTGAAACACTTCAAATTGTGTTTCTCAGTTAGCAAAGACTCAGGAAAAGGGAAGGAAACACTGAGTCAAGACCAAGAGACAGTTATCAGAGGTTTGTGCACAACTAGTTTTTAACTGATTTTGTTTTGAATATTTCATATGATTAAATAACATATTTTGTTATGTATTATGTTTCACAAGCATTAGATTTAATTCAATGATTATTGAAAATTGTTATAGTATGTATGAATTTAGCTTTGTGAAATGGTATTTCCACAAGTATTAAGAATTGTTATGGATTGAATAAATTATGTTTTGGAAAATTGTGATAGAACATGTTTTGAATTGTGATGGTAATTTTCATGGAAAAATGCAAATTTATGATTTGATTTGTGTTGAGCATAAAAATTATTGGATATTGGAATTGACTTTGAATCGAATTATATTGTGATTTATGCTCACTAAAAGGATTGTGATATTGTTTTATATCTCACTATAGATGCTTGACTAGGTTATTACCCGTCTCTCTCATTTGTTGAGAAGACAATGGAGTTAGTTGTGTTTTGATTACCATGGTACGTGCACAGGCTTAGATTTTCCTCTGATTTGAGGTTAGATCTAAGTTTATTTTATCGTTATGGCACTTGCGGAAGATTCATTATTGTGATGGTACTGTGCACGATGATTCGACCTCCCCGACCATAGGGAGTTAGAATCTGATTCGACTTCCCCGACCATAGGGAGTTAGAATCACATCGAAGATGGCCCTATCGGATTAGTCTTACATAGTTAGTGAGATAAAGAATGATTTGTGAGATACAACATGGTTTTGAGCTACAGCGTGGTTTTTGAGATACAACATGGTTTTTGAGATAAGGATTGATTTTTGAGATACATAATAATTTTGAGATACAGAATGACTTTTGAATGGTAAAGAATTGTGATTTCAATTATGGTTTATGTATAATTGATTTTGTTGGAATTACCTAAATGGTTAGTCATGATTTGATAAATTGAATTTTGTGATCAAAGTCATTTATACAAATGATTACATTATTGGCAATGAATATTTTGAGTTTTGGAATTTGATGAGTATCCAGATTTCCAAATTATTTACTGTAAATTTTGTCAATGTATATTGTACTATGTTTTAAATTATAGTTGTGCACCACTGAGTTCACCACTCAGCGATAGCTTTGTATGCTATCGCAGGTAAGAAGAGCATAGAAGCGATGAGTAAGTTTCTTTGAAGACACTTTGGATCGACGGGTATATTATAGGTATACCTATGTACATAGGTCTGATGTATGCATGTAATAATATATATGTAAATTATTTGAGCAGTTGTAAATTAAAATTGTACATTGAAGTTGTAAAGTGAATTATGAGTTATTTTGACTTGTAAAATTTGTATTATATTTCTTTTATCTTATCCTTTGAAAATACTGAAAAATTGTTGTGGATTGAGTTGAGAAAAATATTGTGTTGAATTTTGTTGGAGTTGAGATTTGGAAAAATATTGAAGTGCTTTTTACAGGTTTTCTGAAGAACTGTTTTATCCAAAATACAGATGGCACTCTGCCAAAATTTTTACAGAAATTCCAAATAAGTCAAATGTGTTAGTTCTATCACTTCAGTTCACCAAAGTTTTTAACACCTATAAATAGCGCTCACCACTGTGAAAGAAGTAAGAAAAGTTTTTAAAATCCCTTGTAGTGTATTTAGTGGATTATCAGTAGACGGAGTTGATAATTCATTAGGTATACTACGGGATCATGTCATGCCTTACAGAGGGGTAGGGTGTGACACTATATGGTTGATTGTGGATAGATTGACCAAGTCAGCTCACTTCCTACCAGTTAGAGTCTACTACTCACTGGAGAGGTTAGCAGAGATTTACATAGATGAGATAGTCTGGCTACATGGAGCGCCAACATCGATCATATCTGACTGAGACCAGAGATTTACTTCGAGGTTTTGGAAGAGGCTACCGGAGTCTTTAGGCACTCAACTGCACTTTAGTATGGCTTTTCATCCACAGACGAATGGATAGTCAGAAAGGGTGATTCAGGTAACCCTTATAACTTAATGAATTACTGTAATTGTTAAAGGAATGATAACAATGACCTGACACTAATGGCATGAATGATATGATATGATAGGTATTGGAGGATATGTTAAGAAGCTGCATCATTGATTTTGAAGGAAGTTGGGAGAAGTATCTTCCTTTGGTAGAGTTTGCTTATAATAACAAATACCAAGCCAGCATAAAAATGGCTCCATATGAAGCATTGTATTGGAGGAGATGCAGGACTCCCTTATGTTGGACAAATATGGGGAAGAGAAAGTAGTGGACCCAGATTTGGTGAGACAAACTGAGGAAAAAGTGAATGTAACACCCCTATATTCGGTAGTGCGTTTTACTGTTCTGGTGACTAGTGTCTGTTTGGACAACTAGGATGCCTGGAACTACATTTAAATGTTAGTGAGGAGACATAAAATAATGGAATACAATAGAGGAAAATACAAGAAAAACAAAGGAAAAATAAAAGCAATGAAATGTAACTAAGTTCAACGAGCCAAAAACCGTAGCAATGGGTGACCACACCGGGAAGTTATGGCGTGGATCGTTGACTAGCCCTGGACCACGGGGAACCCTAAAAAATATTTTTAAGACTTAAATAAACATCTATTGAAGTATAAATTACATTAGAAATGTTAAAGAAAAATTAATTAATTAGTACAAAGAAAAATGAGAAATCGAGAAATTGATAAAAATCTGTGTTACTGAAAAATCGGGAATGCAACCCGAATAGGAGCATTGTGGTCAACTGACACCCCAAGTTGCCTTTTGACCTAAATGTCCATGAAAATAAAGTGATATTAAATAGTGAAAACCCCATGAAAAATGAAATTGAAAATGAGAAGTATAAATAAGGAAAATTATGGGTAAGATTTGGAATAACTAAAAGTTGGATTAAACTAATATTAATTTTCATTAGTGCTCCACTAACCTCAATCTTTGGACACCTAAAAGGGCACTTGGAACATCAGAAACTCGTCCTCAACCTCACATTGAAAACCAGTCGAACCAAGCTTCTCCCAAACTCTCCCATGGTCGCCCCATGTCCAAGCTCCCATCTCCCTCTTCAAGCCATGGTTTGCATAAGTGGTCTTCATTAAAGTTAATCCTCACCTTGTAAGGAAGAAGTTGGTAGCAAATTTAAGAGGTTTTAGTGAAGTTTTGGTCAAGCTTCAAAAGAGGTAAGTGGTTGTTTTCATTTCTTGTTTCATTAAAATTGTAACTAAGGTTGTGGTGAGTTGATTTATGGAAGAAAAGTTGAAGTTTCGTAAGTTAGGGTGCTGCTCCATTTCGGTAGCCATGGAAGTTCAATATGTTAACTTGTTTTCTTCATGTATTTGGTGATTTTGGGTATTGATTTAACTGTTTAAATGTATTGAAATTGATTTCCATGTATAAAGTTTGAATGGTAAGTTTGAAAAGTGAAAATGAAAGTTTGATGCGAATGTGTTACTTAGGCAGCCCCATGGTGAAGATTGGTAATGTTTAAGTTCATGAAAAGTGGTTGAATTATGGTACAAAAAATGGCAACATATGTATATGAAACAGTGGTGATAATGTATGTAATTTGGTAGTGTAAAATGTATGTATTGGTTAGGAGTAATATATGGAAAATTGTTTAGAATTGGATATTGTAAATTATGAGTTATATTTGGTGTTTGTAAGCTCATGGTATTCTGCCCAAAGTTACTATAATGTAAACTATTGAATGAGCATGGTATGGTATAAGTGCAGAATGGTTTGGGAAGTAAAGATGCAATTGTTGAATGTGTATTTGGATTGATGCTTTTAAAATGTGTTAAGGGCAGTATATGTTTTAAGCTATAAATGGAATTGTGTAACTTCAATTGGTATGAGGCCAATTGGAGGTGAAACTAGGCACAAAATGTGCCAACTTTCATGAAGAAAGCCTATCTAAATTATGTCTAAAAAGTGACATGAAAATTGACCAAATCCGGATTAGTGACTTTGCAAACCTGAAAATTAACCATTTGGACAGCAGTCAGTTTTTTGGCCATAACTCACTCAAAATAGGTCCAAATGACCTGAAATTTATACCATAGATAGCTTAGACATAGAGCTAAAACTCTTATGAAGACACCAAAACCCAGAAATGACCATAAGCAAGTCAAAGTGCTTGCACAAGTTCGGGTATAAAAACTGCCAGAATCGGAAATGACCTAAAAATGACCTAAGTTTGCCATTTTAGTGCAATCTATCCGGCAATAGTAAAATGACCATAACTTGGTCTAGTAAACTCCAAATGACGTAAAATTTGTGGCAAAAGTTCACTAAGACATAGACCTACAAGTTTGTGATTCGGACCAGAACCCGAAAACTGAGAAAACTAGGACATCCGACTAGGTCAAAACAGCATACTGAAATCCGATAAATTGCAAGAAAATGCAATACAGTTAAAAATGAATTTGGTAACATGTACTAACACTAAAGGACTATAAAATGTGACATATTGATAACATTAATATTTACTCCCCTAGAGTGCATCAAAGGTCAACATTATAAGTTGATTAATAAAAGTAATAGTATTAAATAAATTAATTATTGAACCTTATTGTTAGAGACAGTTTAAATGAGTACTGAAACACTTTAAATTGTGTTTTTCAGTCAGCAAAAAATCAGGGAAGGGGAAGGAAACACTGAGTTAGGGCCAAGAGGTTACACTTCAGAGGTTTGTGCACAATAGTTATTTCTTTTGAATTTTCACTGGAAATAAATTATGACAATTTATATGTTATTGCTTAAATTGTGAAAAATTTTATTTGAATGATATTTGATGGATACTTATTGATTGAAAAATATTGCAAATGGTTAAAAATTTTGTTTAAATGATATTTGATGGATACTTATTGATTGAAAAATATTGCAAATGGTTTGAAACCACAGCTATCATGTATATTTGATTGAATTCCTCGCTAGCTTGTCTAGTGGGACGAATTGGCTTTGAATTCCCTCTCTGGCTGAAGTGTTGAGGTGTGTGCCTGTTGAGGACGAATAGGATGAGTACTCATATAATTGCTAGCTAGCTATGTTATTCCTCATTAGCCTTCAGCTTTTGGGACAAATTGGACTTTGGAATCATGATTAAGCTGTGTGTGTGATTTATGATATTTATTGTGATATTGTGAAATAGAGTTTAATTCTTTATGACATTCACTGTCTTTTGAATTCAACTATGATTTTAAGTATCCACAGTTTATATGATTTATGGTTTATGGTTTTAAATTGCATTTTCTTAATGTTGTGCACCACTAAGACATTGGCTCAGCGATAGCTTTTCATTGCTGTCGCAGGTAGACAGACAGACAGAGCAGCAGAGTAGGCTGCTTGTGCTACATTTTGGGATTCCGCCGGGTATATTGTGTATACCATATTTTTGTAATTTTTATTGTAATGTATGTGCACTGCATGTATATATTGTACTTGGTCTTGAGCAATTGTAAACTAAAATTGTAAATTATTTTGGCTTGTAAAAATATTGTGACATATTTCTCTTATCTCAGCTTTTGGAAACACTGGAAAATTCATGTTGATTTGAGTTGACAAATGTTGAGAAAACTAATTTGTGTTGAGCCATACTGGAGTTTGGGATTGAACAAATATATTGAAAGTGCTTTTTATAGGTTTTTGAAGAACTGTTTTATTCAAAATACAAATGGCACTCTGCCAAAATTTTTATAGAAATTACTGATACTTCATATTTATTAATTGGTTCACTTCAGATAAAAAAAATTTTACACCTGTCAAAAGTGCTCACCACTGTAAAAAGAAATAAGAAAATATTTAAAATCCCTTGTAGTGTATTTAATGAGTAATCAGTGGGCAAAGTTTGGTAATTCATTAAGTATACTACGGGATCATGTTATGCCTTATGGAGGGATAAGGTGTGATAGTGAAACTCATCAGAGACAATTTGAAAGCCGCCTCAGACAGACAGAAGTCATATGCCGACCTGAGAAGAAAGGATATAGAGTGTGAGGTTGGCGATAAGGTTTATCTCAAGGTATCATGGAAGAAAGTGCTAAGATTTAGTAAGAAGGGTAAGTTAAGCCCTAGGTTTATTGGTCCATACGATGTCATTAAACGTGTGGGTCCAGTAGCCTACAAGCTAGCTTTACCACCTGAGCTAGACAAGATTCACAATGTATTCCATGTATTGATGCTCAAGATATACAAATCAGATCCTTCACATGTCACTTCGGCAGAGGAGATAACTGTACAACCTGATTTGACATATGAAGAAGAACCTGTCAGAATCTTGGCACAGAAAGTGAAAGAACTCAGAAACAAGAGGATCCCACTAGTAAAAGTGTTGTGGCGACACCACAACACAGAAGAAGCGATATGGGAGAGCAAGGAAACGATGAGGCAGCAGTTCCCTCAGCTCTTCACCTTAGGTAAATTTCAAGCACAAAATTTTTATTTAGAGGGGAAGAATTGTAACGCCCTCACCGTAGGTAGTCCGTACATTCTACTGCTCCAATGATTAATGTTTATTCGGACAGTCAGAATATCTGGAACTACACTTAAACTATAGTGAGGAGACATAAATTGATGGAATAAATGTTAAGAAAATATAAGAAAATTTTTTAAAAAATAAAATAAAATTTAAGAGAATTTATTAATTGGTACAAAAATAAAAATAACCTGATATGCATTATGAAGGGCAGTTTGGTTATTTCACCCCCAGAGGTGAATTTTGACCTAAATGTCAAAATAAAATTTGAGAGAATGAAATAATTAACATAAGTTAAAAAAAATTTATGAATTGAATTAGGAAGAAGAAGAGAAAAGAAAAAAGAAAAGAAAAGAAAAGAAAGGAAATGGACTAATGACATTATAAAAAAATTAAAGTACAAAAGTTATATATATATATATATACACACACACACACAAGAGACAAAATCTACCTACCAAGTCATCTTCTCCATCTCTTCTCTCTCCCTTGGCCGGCACAATGAACTCCCTTTCTTCCACAATTTTTGTCAACCTTTGAGCTTGAATCCCACCTCATTTACTCATCAAAACCCTTAGCCCTCTTCATTAAAAATTTAACCCACACCATAAGGAAGCTTTAGATACCTATAAGAAGAAAGAAAGTTAAAGTTTTGGGAAGTTTACAAGTTGGGTCACAAGAGGTTAGTGCTTTAACTACTATTCTTTCTTCTATAAGTATAAGAAGCATGCTAAACTAAGTATAAATTTCATGAAAATCAAAAGAAAATCTAGAGAAAAGGGAGACTTGATTTTCGGCAGCCCTAAAAAAAAGATCAATTTGACGGTTTTGATGGTTTTAAATTAGTTAGGGAAGTGGATTATTAAAGTTTAATGTGTTAGAATTTGATATGCATGGGTGTATGTTGATTTGGCAAATTTGAAACTAGGGTTTGTGTACATGAATTGAGGATTTTGTCTTTGCTTGAGGTTGACCTAATTGAGATGAAATTTTTGCTTATAGAAGTGCTATGTATGCCAATTAAAGTAAGGAAGTTGGAGGAGATTGAAATTTTGGGAGTGCTTTTTCTGCATGTTTGGGACTCAATCAGTCCAGCTTGAGTTTTGAGCCGTAACTGATTGTGTTTTGCTCCAATTGGTATGAGGCAATTGGAGGTGAAACTAGACCTAAAATAGTCCATTTTCCATGAAGAAACCATGCCTGAATTCTTTCCAAAACTTAACCTAAACACTATCCCAATCCGGATAACCCTGCACAAAACCTAGAAAATGACCAAATAAATAGTACATATTCATTTGAACATAACTCCCTCTATACAGGTCTAATTGACCTGAATTTTATACCATTGGAAAGACTAGACATAGGGCTACAATTTTCATGAAGACCACTAAACCCAGAAATTCCTAAAACCAAACCAAATTGCTGGCCCAATTTGGGTCACAAAACTGTCCAGAATTAGGTTGCTCAGAAATAGCTGGGCATAAAATTATTTGACCAGTTTTGGCAAAATGGCCATAAATTGGTCTGCAAGAACACAAATGTAATGAAACCAGTGGCAAAATGTCCATAAGACACAGATCTACAAAATTGGTATTTTGGCCAAAACCCAAAAATTAAGAGAACTAGGTCAAGTTGTTAGAACAATTTAATACATCAAAACTTGGAATCTAACCAAACTTCATTTGACCCCGAAACAGTATTTTAGTCATATCTCCCACTAGAGAAATCCAATTGGGATGAGCCATACCTTTCCAGAAACCTAAGAAATAGGGCTCCAACTTTCTTTTAGAAACTTTCCTCAAATTATAAATATAAGAACCTCAAAAATTGACCTGCAGTCACTGACCTGAACTGAACTCTTGTTGGCACAGGGTACATGAGTCCAGGCCAGTTAATTAGCCATAAACAATTCCACAAACTTGAAAAGTTGCGATACAAATCTCTTAATGATCATAAGACATAGGATAACAGTTTTTATGGAGATCACCATGCCTAAAAGTGAACGCAACATGTTCCATTAATTAGGTAAAGTTTAAGTCCAAATCTACCTTATTAAGGAACCAGAATCTAGAAATGAATCAGTTATGGTTATCCGATCATAACATTAGTTGTAAATATCAAATTGACATGATTCAAAATAGAAAATAAAGATATGGCATAGAGAAACAACTTCCATGAAGGAAGTGTAGCCAAACAGTGGCTACAAACTGATCAAATGGATAGGTAAAAGTAAGACACAAAAACTGAACCTAAAGAAATGTTCATGAGATAAATTATCTTATGGTAGGAATTTAACCCTAACAAGCCATTAAACACTAAACCACATGAAAGGGGTATGTGGGACCTTTGATCATCTCAGAAGAAACAAAATCAACCTACCAAGTCATCTTATCCATCTCTTCTCTCCCCCTTGGCCGGTACAATGAACTCCCTTTCTTCCACCATTTTTATCAAGCTTTGAACTTGAATCCCACCTCATTTACTCACGAAAACCCTTAGCCCTCTTCATTAAAAATTTAAGCCACACCATAAGGAAGCTTTAGATACCCATAAAAAGAAAGAAAGTTAAAGTTTTGGGAAGTTTACAAGTTGGGTCACCAGAGATTAGTGCTCTAACTACTATTCTTTCCTCTATAAGTATAAGAAGCATGCTAAACTAAGTATAAATTTAATGAAAATCAAAAGAAAATCTTAAGAAAAGGGAGACTTGCTTTTGGAAGCCCTAAAAAGAAGATGAATTTGATGGTTTTAAATTGGTTAGGGAAGTGGATTAATAAAGTTTAATGTGTTAGAATTTAATTTGCATGGGTGTATGTTGATTTGGCAAATTTGAAACTAGGGTTTGTGTACATGAATTGAGGATTTTATCTTTGCTTGAGGTTGACCTAATTGAGATGAAATTGTTGCTCATAGAAGTACTATGTATGCCAATTGAAGTAAGGAAGTTGGAGGAGATTGAAAATTTAGGAGTACTTTTTCTGCAGGTTTGAGACTCAATGAGTCCAGCTTGAGTTTTGAGCCATAAATGAATGTGTGTTGTGCCAATTGGTATGAGGCCAATTGGAGGTAAAACTAGACCCAAAACACTCCATTTTCCATGAACAAACAATGCCTAAATTTTGTCCAAAACTTGACCTAAACACTGTCCCAATCCGAATGACCTTGCATAAAACCCAGAAAATGACCAAATAAACAGTACATATTCATTTGAACATAACTCCCTCTATACTGGTCCAAATGACCTGAATTTTATACCATTGGAAAGATTAGACATAGGGCTACAATTTTCATGAAGACCACTGAACCCAGAAATTCCTAAAACCAAACCAAATTGCTGGCCCAATTTGGGTCATAAAACTGTCTAGAATTAGGTTGCCTAGAAACTACTGGACATAAACTTACTCGACTAGTTTTGGCAAAATGGCAATAAATTGGTCTGCAAGAACTCAAAAGTAATGAAACCTATGGCAAAATGTCCACAAGACATAGATCTAAAAAATTGGTATCTTGGCCAAAACCCAAAAATTAAGAGAACTAGGTCAAGTTGTTAGAACAAATCAATACATCAAAACCTGGAATCTGACCAAACTTCATTTAACCCCATAATAGTATTTTAGTCATATCTCCCACTAGAAAATTCCAATTGGGATGGGCCATACCCTTTTAGGAACCTAAGAAATAGGGATCCAACTTTGTTTTAGAAATCTTCCTCAAATTATGAATGTAAGAACCTCAAAAATTGACCTGCAGTCACTGATCTGAACTGAACTCCTGTTGGCACAGGGTACAAGAATCTAGGCCAGTTAATTGGCCATAAATAATTCCTCAAAACTTGAAAAATTTTGATACAAATCTCTTAATGATCATAAGACATAGGACAACAATTTCTATGCAAATCACCATGCCTAAAAGAGACTGCAACATGATCCATTAATTAGGTAAAATTTAAGTCCAAAAGCTGCCTAGTTAAGGAACCAGAATGTAGAAATGAATCAGCTATGGTTATCCGATCATAACATGAGTTCTAAAAATCAAATTGGCATGATTCAAAATGGAAAATAAAGATATTGAAGGAGCAGAAACATGAAAAACATAAGTTTAGATCATCGAAATTCAAAATTTTTCATCTAGGGTCACATGCATCATGCAAAATTTATTTTTATCTGTTTGATTTCAATGATAAACAGCATATTAAAACTCTTTTAATATGTTTATGGATCTACATTTGCCATTTAAGATTTTAGAATTAACAGTTTAATTCTTTAGAACCCTAGATTAGATCAAGAACAAGTGCACTAACCTATTTGATGCACTGCAGTATTTTTGGCACCTTTGGGATGCGCCTAGGACATCAGATATTGTCCCTCTAGCTTGTCCACACCAAGATCACCAATGGCAGCCCTTGAATAGCTTCTAAAGCTTTTTCTATGAATTAGAAAATCAAGTTTTGCCTTTTGAGAGATTACAGATGTAAACAGGACACTAGAAACGATTTCTAGTATTTTTAATTCAAGAAATTATTGCTAATCTCTTTGAATTGATGAGAGATGAAGAAGAAAAGAGGGGAGATGTTCTTTGGGTGGTGACACTAAAGAAGAATAGCAGCCACACATTTTACTCTTTCATAACAATACTTATATAGCTAGGCTATCACTTAAAACCCTTGCCACATGTCACTTTCTGATTGGCTCTTGGTTTAATTGACCCAATCACATTGTGCCAAGTGTCAAACCTATATTTAATCTTGACTTTAATTATCTTACATGATTAAAAGACATATGGCAAGCTTATGTGTAATTCCATGAGTCACCATCTCATGGTGCCACATGTCACCCTGTGAAATGACTAAAATACCCCTGTGTCTTAATTTTGAGTTCTCAACCCAAAATAATTATTTCTCTTCTTCTAATCAATTTATATCAAATATAAATTAATTAATTAATCTCTATTAATTAATTTCTCATTAATTAAATTCATATTTAAACACTTTAAATATAAATTTAACTTATATTATACATCCAATAACCTAGATTTGGTTTCAAGCCATGCTAATGACTTTGCTATCTAATTGCAAACCAAACCTATTTAATTAATCAATTAAACTCTTTAACTAATTAATTAAATCATATTTAATTTAGTGATTACTTATGTATGTGTGTGACTTACTAGGCTCTTCACTAATTGGCAATGAGACATGATATCAACTCTTAATATCATCAGAACTCTTTCTTCCCATAAATGATTTCTCTTAATCATTTTATGCACCTCATAGACCATGGCTAACACCTAGCATAGCATGCCATGGCTACCTAATTAGTAATAAGGTTTACCTTAAATGAACCTATAATCATATGTTACCATGCACTAGAATCTCTCTGTTACAAAATCCCAATTTGAGCTGGAGTCATGGTTTATGTCAAACCCCATTTGCTATGAATATTATGTTCTCTTTTAATTCCAGTTCTTGATTAAAAAGATTTTCTCGTCAGAAACTCTTTTCTGATTAAATCTACTTGTCCGGGCCAGGAACTTGATACATCAAGAATAATTAAATGAACATAGGATTTTATCCCTATTTACTTAGAGGAACAGATTCCATCTTGATCAACACCTATCTCCATATATAACTAGTAGGAGCCAACACATGCCCATATACCCATACATAATACAAGTATGAAAGCAGTATAAAACTCAAACCACCTATATACAATATAATTATGCTATCTCAGGTCTAAAGATTATATACACTAATTTGATTTATGACAATGCATTGACAAGAGTAAACTCTATGTGCTTGTCATAAATGTCACTGGTTCGGCCTACTTATTAAGTATAAGCGCCTATCATGTTTGTTATATGGCATGAGACTCACCATTTCATCTTATTTACATCTCATATAAATAACTTGGGAACAAACATGATTACAATCTTTCTGGATAAGTCATGTCCTTATTGTGAAGTATCCTTGATTGTGAACCAATTTATAATAGTTTGTGCTAGAAATACTGTCACTCATATTCTTAACAACTTAAGAATAGAATTTTTTGTAAAATATCAATGGACCTTTTCTATTACACATAAATATATTATGTAAATGAAAAAGTGAAAATGCCTTTTATTAATAAAATATGTACGAGATACATACTAAATGATATGCTCTAGGGCATACTACTAACAATCTCCCACTAGCACTAAAGCCATTCATTACAATATCTTAGACCCATCTTCTCAAGATATCGGTCTAACTATGCTTGTGACAAAGGCTTAGTGAATGGATCTGCTGGATTTTCAGCTGATGCTCTTTTCTGCATATCTATATTGCCTTGTCCAACTATCTCTCTGATAATGTGGTTGTGTCTTTCTATGTGTTTGGATTTTTGGTGAGACCGAGGTTCCTTATATCCAAACAGCTTCTTTTATAGCATATGATGTAGCAATATACTCAGCCTCTATTGTGAAATCTGCAGTAGTGCTCTGTTTGGAACTTTTCCAACTGACTGCACCTCCATTACAAATGAACACATATCCAGAGGTAGACTTTCTATCATCGATATCTGATTGAAAATCTGAATCAGTATAACCATCCAATTGCAAGTCTCCACCTCCATATATCAAAAATAAATCCTTAGTTCTTCTCAAGTGTTTAAGGATATTCTTGACAGCTATCCGGTGTTCCAAACCTGGATTGGATTGATACCTGCTAGTCAAACTAACAGCGTATGCGATATCCGGCCTAGTAAATAACATTGTATACATCAAACTTTCAATAGCCGAAGCATACAGAATCTTGGCCATTTTATCTCTTTCTTCAGGTGTATTTGGAGACATCTCTTTAGAAAGGTGGATACCATGTCTCACTGGTAAAAATCCTCTCTTGGAATCAAGCATGTTAAACCTCTTTAACACCTTTTCCAAGTATAGACTTTAGGATAAACCAATTATTCTTTTTACTCTATCTCTATAGATGTGAATCTCAAGAATATAGGTTGCCTCCCCTAAGTCTTTCATGGAGAATGTATTTGACAACCATACCTTTACTGTTGTCAACATACCCGTGTCATTATCCATTAACAAAATATCATCCACATATAAGACAAGCAAAGTGATAACACTGTCACTAACCTTTTTATATACACTTGGCTCATCCTCATTTTTTATAAAACCAAATGACTTAATGGCTTCATCAAAATGGATGTTCCAACTCCTCAAAGATTGTTTTAACCCATAAATAAATCACTTTAGCTTGCGCACTTTGGAACCATCTTGGGATTCATAGTATGCAGCTATTGCTAATAGAATCGTAATTGATTTAAGCATGGCAATAGGTGAAAAAGTCTCCTCATAGTCAATTCCTTGCCTTTGACTAAACCCTTTTGCTACTAGCCTTTCCTTATAGGTCTCTACCTTTCCATCAGAACCAATTTTCTTCTTGAAAACCCATTTGTTCCCTATAGGTACAATACCTTCAGGTGGGTTAACAAGATCCCAAACTTGATTCTTATACATGGAATCAATCTCGGATTTCATAACATCAATCCATTTTAAAGAGTCTATATCTGATATAGCTTCTTCATAGCTAAGTGGATCATCTCCATGAACTACTTCTTCATGAGTAGACAACTCTTGTTCTTCTTCATGAAGGAAACCATATCTCACTGGTGGGTGAGATACCCTAGTTGTTCTACGAGGAACAGCTGTAGATGTTTCATCAATAGGTATAGGTTGACTAGATGGATCTATATCCATCTGATCTGTTGGTTGGTCAGAATTCTCCAATTCTAACTCTATTTGCCTTCCTTTGCCTCCTTCTTGAACAAAATATTGTTCAAGAAATGTGACATCTCAACTTACCACAACTCTTTGTGATGTAGGCAAATAAAATAATAACCAAAACTATCTTTTGGATATCCAACAAATCTACCCTTTTCTGATCTGGTTTCCAATTTATCAGTGTTCAGCTTTTTGATATAAGCTGGACAACCCCAAACCTTAACATGCTTAATGTCACACCTTACCCCTCTACAAGGCATAATATAATTCCATAGAATACCTAATGAATTACCGAACTTCACCTACCGATAACTCATTAAGTATCCTACAAGGGATTTTAAAACAATTTTCTTACTTTTGGGAAGTGGTGAGCGTTTTGGTAGGAATTAAAAATATTTAATTGAAGTTTGAAAACTAGTTAAGATTTTTGTCCCATTTTATTTTTTCGCAAATTTTATAAAAATTTCAGCAGAGTGCCATTTGTATTTTGAGAAAACAGTTCTTCAAATACCTGAAAAAAAACAATTCCAATAATTTGTTTTTTCACAACTCCCAACCCAAATCAACTCAAGTCAACATAACTCAATTTAATTCCACAACTCAACTAAAAATTTATCATCATAAAATACTTCACAAATTCATTCACATTGCAAATAATACTAAATTTACAAATACAGATCTTAATTTACAAAAAGAAAATTTAAAATATCATTATTACAATTTATTATACAACTGCTCAACTTTATATTGATACATAAGACATTACAATATTTACATCAAATAACTACAAGGTATAATTAAATACCCAAACAAAAAGATCAGCGAAAGCCTTGCCAATTCAGCAGCTCACCCTACTGCTTTTTCCTTTTTCTTATCTGCGACAGCAAAATAAGCTATTGCTGAGTATAAAAATACTCAGTGGTACACAATAAAATATAAAATGCATAACATAAAACATTTATGAACAAATTGTAATTAAAAAAATCTCATAATCACATTTCACAATTTTTTTAAATCACATTTATAACAAATCATAATCTTCAAAGCTTAATATAAAACAAATTTAATAAAACAATTTAATAAACACAGTGTTGCCAATCAATAACACAACTTAGACCATGACACAAAATTTTCGAACGTGCCGTGTGTACATTACGACAAGGCAAACTCACCCCACTAATCGAAATCAATGAGGGAGGTGGCTAGCTAGCTAATGAGTACTCATCCAAACTTACCCCTCAGACTAGGAAGCTAGAGAGGGAGGAATATAGTCAAACTCACCCCATAAATGGAGGAGGAACATAGTGATATTGTCTTTCCAAGTGTGAATAAAAAACAATTTAAATCAAATTATTCAAATATTTTATGCAAAACACAATAAATTTCCAAAGTCAAATTTCCATCCACAAAGTGGCAACAAAGTAGTTCTCAAAACCCATAATTAACACAATAATTTCACAATGTATAACTGAACAAGTTTTCTATGGGAAAATGATAAATTAAGGTTTATTGTGCACAAACCTAACGTGAGTTGCCTCTAGGCCTTGACTCAGTCTCTTAGACCTTCTGGGACTTTTTCAGCTGAAACACAAAATTTATAGTATCTCAGTAACTTTGCCTCATGTTAGTAGTATGCCCTAGAGCATATCATTTAGTATGTATCTTGTACATATTTTTAATAATAAAAGGCATTTCCACTTTTCCGTTTACATAATATATTTATGTGTAATAGAAAAGGTCCATTGATATTTTGTTAGAAATATTATTCTTAAGTTGTTAAGAATATGAGTGACAATATTTTTAGCACAAAGTATCATAAATAGGTTCACAATCGAGGATACTTCATAATAAGGACATGACTTATCCAGAAAGATTGTATTCATGTTTGTTCCCAAGTTATTTATATGAGATATAAATAAGATGGAATGGTGAGTCTCATGCCATATAACAAACATGATAGGCACTTATAAATGATAAGTAGGCCGAACCAGTGACACTTATGACAAGCACATGGAGTTTACTCTTGTCAATGTTTTGTCATAAATCATATCGATGCATATAATCTTTAGACACGAGATAGCACAGTTATCTTGTATATAGGTAGTTTGAGTTTGATACTGCTTTCATACTTGTACTATGTATGGGTATATGGGCATGTGTTGGCTCCTACTAGTTATATATGGAGGTAGGTGTTGATCAAGATGGAATCTGTTCCTCTAAGTAAATAGAGATAAAATCCTATGTTCATTTAATTGTTCTTGATGTTTCAAGTTCTGGCAGACAGATAGATTTATTGAGAAAAGAGTTTACGATGAAAAATCTTTTAATCAAGAACTGGAATTAAAAGAGAACATAATATTCATAGCAAATGGAGTTTGACATAAACCATGACTCGGCTTGAGTTGGGATTTTGTAACAGAGAGATTCTAGTGCATGGTAACATATGATTATAGGTTCATTTAAGGTAAACCTTATTACTAATTGGGTGGCCATGGCATGCTATGCTAGGTGTTAACCATGGTCTATGAGGTTCATAAAATGATTTAGAGAAATCATTTATGGTAAGAAAGAGTTCTGATGATATTAAGAGTTGATATCATGTCTCATTGCCAATTAGTGATGAGCCTAGTAAGTCACACACATACACAAGTTATCACCTATTTAAATATGATTTAATTAATTAATTAAAGAGTTTAATTGATTAATTAAATAGATTTGGTTTGCAATAAAATTGCAAAGTCCCTAGCATGACTTGAAACCAAATCTAGATTATTGGATGTGTAGTATAAATTAAATTTATATTTAAAGTGTTTAAATATGAATTTAATTGATGAGAAATTAATTAATAGAGATTAATTAATTAATTTATATTTGATATAAATTAATTAGAAGAAGAAAATAATTATTTTGGGTTAAGAACTCAAAATTAAGACACAGGGGCATTTTGGTCATTTTGCAGTGTGACACGTGGCACCATGAGATGGTGACACATGGCATAACACATAAGCTTGGCAAATGTTTTTTTTAATCATGTAAGATGATTAAAATCAAGATTAAATATAGGTTTGACACTTGGCACAATGTGATTGGGTCACTTAAACCTAGAGCTAATCAAAAGGTGACATGTGGCTAGGGTTTAATGTGTTAACCTAGCTATTTAAGTGGGGTTATGAAAAGAAAACACAACCAGCAGCCTCTCCTCTCATATGTCACGCCACTTTGAGCCTCTCCAGCTATTTCTCTTCATCTCTCATCAATTCAAAGAGATTAGCCATCAATCTCTTGAATTAAGAACACTAGAAATTGTTTCTAGTGTCCTGTTTGCATCTCTAATCTCTTAAAAGGCAGAACTTGAATTTCTAATTAATAGAAAAGGCTTTAGAAGCTGTTCAAGGGCTGCCATAGGTGTTCTTGGTGTGGACAAGCTAGAGGGACAACATCTGGTGTCCTGAAGACGAATCTCAAAGGCGCAGACACATTGACACATCAAGAGGTTAGTGTAATCGTTCTTGATTTAATCTAGGGTTCTAAAATTAATCTGATTAATTTTAAAATCTTAAATGGCAAATACAGATCCAAAAACATATTAAAAGAGTTTTAATATGTTGTTTATCATTGAAATCAAATAGATAAAAATAAATCTTGCATGGTGCATGTGACCCTAGGTGAAAATTTTTGAATTCAATGGTATAATCTTGTGTTTTTCACGCTTCCGTTCCTTCAATTGGTATCAGCCACTATATTTGCCATTTAGATTGTTGATTATATAATTTAATTGTGTGTTTGATCATGAGATCAAGAGATTCATTGCTGGTTGGATCATGAGATGTGGCGTCACACATGGAGAAGCCACCATTGGTGGCGGCAACAATGGTTCCATGGGTGGTTCAAGGTTTGGCTTTTAATTCTGCAATTGTTGTATGATCTAAGGCCTATTCTTTGACTAATTAAAGTGTTTAATTAGTTGTTTTAATCACACAATTAAATTATGATTCAAATCAGAATTTTAAAAATTGTTTGAATGTGATTCAAATCTGAATTTTAAAAGTTGTTTGAATGTGATTCAAATCTGAATTTTTAAAGTTGTTTGAATCATATTTAAATCTGATTTTTTAAAATTGATTCAATAAAATTCAGATCTGATTTTTAAAAAATATTTGAATGTGATTCAAATCAGAATTTTAAAAAATGTTTGAATGTGATTCAAATCTGAATTTTTGAAGTTGTTTGAATGTGATTCAAATCTGAATTTTTAAATTTGTTTGAATGAGATTCAAATCTGAATTTTTAAATTTATTTGAATCATATTCAAATCTGGATTTTTAAGTTGAATATGAGATATTCAATTTAATTTAAGTATGTATGTTTTATTTAATTGTTAAATAGTGATATGCATGATGGATGATCATGGACTATAAAAGACCAATGTGATTGGATTTATTTCTTTTATGTTTCTTTGGGATTGTAAATTAATTAATTTATTTTAATTTATTTTGGGCATGTATTATTAAGTTTGTAATATTTTTGGGTTGTAATTTCATTTATTTAAGTTCTTGTAAATTCGCCTTGGTATGCCAAGGATTACTATGTAATATTGGATTGCAAGAAGTTCAAGGAGGTCAAGAGCATTGGTGGGACCGGTGGGAGGAATTCAATATCAAGTGTTGATTATGTACTCCTTCAGCAACTCTTGTAAAATGAATGAATGAAATGCACCTAGGAATGGCCTGATTCAATTCTTGGTGGCTCAGAATTGAATCCCTTAGAAAGTCCATGATCATACCATATTTACTGCTTATCCATGAATGCATGAGATGTATGGGAATGTATGCAATTATATGATATATGCATGCTAAATGGATAATGTGCAAAGTGAGACCTTAATAGTAATTAGAATGACCATAAAATCTTCCAAACAAATGATTAAGTTGGAAATGCTATAATTAAAGTAATTATAACATAGGCCCTCCATTGGGGCAATTATTTTAAGAAATTTTAAATAGTTGCATGAGATGCAATTAATTTAAGAGATTTTCTTAAGAATAATTGTTAAGCATGAGATGTTGTAAATATGTAAATGGTTTAGTGGCCAATATTGGATGTACTGAGGACATTAAAATTATTTGCATAATTCGGCTCAATGGGATCAACTTAACTAATGCAAGATAAGTCAATAATGGATGTACCTGAGATTTTGAGCATTAGGGGCTAGGTAAAGGATTGAACCTCACATGAGATGTGATGGGCAAAGAGTTGCTCACTTATAGTTTATTGTAATTCCAATAATGGATGTACCTGAGGATGATCAATAGAATTATAAGAATTCAATCACCCACTAGAAATCCATCCAACTAGGATTTCCGTTTTCTACTTTGGAAGTGTAGGATTCGCTAAGTTAGTGGGAGGACCAATTTGATTAAAAGACCATAATCATTTTGGTTAATTACATGATACATTTACTAATTAATCTGGTTATTTTCTGCAATTAATTTTCTGATAAAAATGAGCACAAAACAACCACCACCATCCAATATCTTTGCAAGCATACTTGATCACAACAGGTTGACAGGACCTAATCTGTCTGATTGGCTAAGAAATTTGAAACTTGTCCTGAACCTTGAACATATAGGATGTGTTCTAGATTCAAATGTTCCTGGTCCCTTACCTCCAGAGGCCACACAAGAGGAACATAATACTTTGGACAAGTGGAAGGAGCATGATATGAGAGCTAAGTGTTACATGCTTGCTTCCATGAGTAATGAGTTACAGAAGCAACATGAGAACATGCAGAGTGCTAGTGAGATCCTCCTTCACCTACAAGAGTTGTATGGTGAGCACAAAGAGAATGCTAGGTATGAGATATCTAAACAGTTATTCCGTATGAGGATGTCTGAGGGACAGAATGTTGGGGATCATGTCCACAAGATGATTCGGCTGATTGAGCAGTTGGAACATCTTGACTTCAACATGGATTTCCAACTACAAACGGATTTGATCCTTCAGTCCCTTCCTGAGTCTTTTGGGAATTTTGTGACAAATTTCCATATAACTAAACAGGAATGCACCTTAGCTGAATTACTCAACATGCTGGTTATTGCCCAAAAGAATATGCCAGGCAATAAAGAAAAAGAGGTAGCTTTGGTTGCATCTTCTTCACTGGAAAGTCCAACAAGAAGAAAGGCAATAAGAAAAAGAAACCTCGATTCTGGTCCTTCCAAGAAAATAGCCAAACAGAAAAGTAAGACTAAAGCTGATTGAGGCAAAGGAAAGTGTTTCCACTGCCAACAGGAAAGTGTTTCCATTGCCAGTAAGAAAGTGTTTCCACTGGCCAGAGTGTAGCAATCTAAATGAAAGCAATGCCATGGTGAAAACCAACTCAAGTTCAAAATATACTTGGCACTTAAGGTTAGGTCATGTTGCAGAAGATAGGATTGCAAAATTGGAGAAAATGGGGATTCTATCCTCATTGGGCTCTGAGCCTACTCCAACTTGTGAATCTTGCCTTGTGGCAAAATGACTAGATCACCCTTTGTTGGACAAGGGCTAAGAGCTGAAAATATTTTGGAGCTAATACATAGTGATGTATGTGGTCCATTTAAAGAAATGGCTAGAGGGGGCTTTCATTATTTTATTATCTTTACTGATGATAAATAAAGGTTTGGGTATTTGTATTTGATGAAATACAAACATGAATCCTTTGAAAAGTTTAAGGAATTTAAATCTGAAGTAGTAAATCAAACAGGAAAAAATATTAAAGCTCTTCGATCAGATCGTGGAGGTGAATAGTTGAGTAATCGAATTTGATGAATACTTGAGAGAGCATGGCATTGTTTCTCACCGACTCCTCCAGAACGCCACAACCGAATGGTGTATCCGAAGGAGAAATCGTACCCTATTGGATATGGTACGTAGTATGATGAGCTATACTGATATGCCAATCTCCTTTTGGGGATTTGCATTAGAATCAGCTTTATATATTCTGAATAGGATTCCATCAAAATCAATTTCTTCCACACCTTATGAGATATGGCATGGAAGAAAACCAAGTCTTAAGCATGTTAAGATTTGGGGTTGTCCAGCTTATATCAAAAGTGAACAACGATAAATTGGAGACCGGATCGTAAAAGGTCGATTTGTTGGATATCCAAAAGATAGTTTTGGATATTATTTTTATTTGCCTACTTCACAAAAGGTTGTGATAAGTAGAGATGCCACAATCTTGAACAACAGTTTGTTCAAGAAGGAGGCAAAGGAAGGCAAATAGAGTTAGAATTGGAGAATTCTGACCAACCAACAGATCAGATGGATATAGATCCATCTAGTCAACCTATACCCATTGATGAAACATCTACAGCTGTTCCTCGTAGAACAACTATGGTATCTCACCCACCAGTGAGATATGGTTTTCTTCATGAAGAAGAACAAGAGTTGTCTACTCATGAAGAAGTAGATCATGGAGATGATCCACTTACCTATGAAGAAGCTATATCAGATATAGACTCTTCAAAATGGATTGATGCTATGAAATCCGAGATTGATTCCATGTATAAGAATCAAGTTTGGGATCTTGTTGACCCACCTGAAGGTATTGTACCTATAGGGAACAAATGGGTTTTCAAGAAGAAAATTGGTTCTGATGGAAAGGTAGAGACCTATAAGGCAAGGCTAGTAGCGAAAGGGTTTCGCCAAAGGCATGGAATAGACTATGAGGAGACTTTCTACTTTGTTGCCATGCTTAAATCAATTAGGATTTTATTAGCAATAGCTGCATACTATGATTATGAGTTTTGGCAGATGGATGTCAAAACAGCTTTTCTCAATAGATACATTGAAGAAAACATTTTCATGGAACAACCTAGGGGATTTGAATCCCAATATGGTTCCAAGGTATGCAAGCTAAAGCGATCCATTTATGGGTTGAAACAAGCTTCGAGGAGTTGGAACATCCGTTTTGATGAAGCCATTAAATCTTTTGGTTTTATCAAAAATGAGGATGAGCCATGTGTATATAAGAAGGTTAGTGACAGTGCTATCACTTTTCTTGTCTTATATGTGGATGACATCTCGTTGATGTGTAATGATACAGGTATGTTGACGACTATAAAGGTATGGTTGTCAAATACATTCTCCATGAAAGACTTAGGGGAGGCAACCTATATTCTTGGGATTCGCATCTATAGAGATAGAGCGAAAAGAATAATTGGTTTATCCCAAAGTCTATACTTGGAAAAGGTGTTAAAGAGGTTTAACATGCTTGATTCCAAGAGAGGATTATTACCAGTGAGACATGGTATCCACCTTTCTAAAGAGATGTCTCCAAAGACACCTGAAGAAAGAGATAAGATGGCCAGGATTCTATATGCTTCTTATTGGAAGTTTAATGTATGCAATGTTGTGTACTAGGCCTGATATCGCATATCTCGTTAGTTTGACTAGCGGTATCAATTCAATCCAGTTTGGAACATCGATAGTCACCAAGAATATTCTTAAGTACTTGAGAAGAACTAAGGATTTATTCTTGATTTATGGAGGTGGAGACTTGCAATTGGATGGTTATACCGATTCGATTTCCAATCGATATCGATGATAGAAAGTCTACCTCTGGATATGTGTTCATTTGTAATGGAGATGCGATCGATTGGAAGAGTTCCAAATAGAGCACGATCGCAGATTCCACTCATCGAGGTCGAGTATATTCTTGCATCGATGTCGCAAAGGAAGTCGCTTTGGATAAAGAAGTTCGTGATGTAACTTACAGTAGTTCCTTCCATTGAGTCAGCAGTTCCACTACACTGTGACAATAATGGAGCAGTCATATAGGCTAAGGAACTAAGGTCTCACCCAAAATCCAAACACATAGAAAGGCACTACCACATTATCAGAGAAATAGTTGGGCGAGGCGATGTAGCCATGCAGAAAATAGCATCAGCTGAAAATCCGGTGATCCATTCACTAAGCCTATGTCACACTCGATTAGACCGACATCTTGAGAAGATAGGTCTAAGATATTGTAATGAATGGCTCTAGTGCTAGTGGGAGATTGTTAGTAGTATGCCCTAGAGCATATCATTTAGTATGTATCTTGTACATATTTTTAATAATAAAAGGCATTTCCACTTTTCCGTTTACATAATATATTTATGTGTAATAGAAAAGGTCCATTGATATTTTGTTAGAAATATTATTCTTAAGTTGTTAAGAATATGAGTGACAATATTTTTAGCACAAAGTATCATAAATAGGTTCACAATCGAGGATACTTCATAATAAGGACATGACTTATCCAGAAAGATTGTATTCATGTTTGTTCCCAAGTTATTTATATGAGATATAAATAAGATGGAATGGTGAGTCTCATGCCATATAACAAACATGATAGGCACTTATAAATGATAAGTAGGCCGAACCAGTGACACTTATGACAAGCACATGGAGTTTACTCTTGTCAATGTTTTGTCATAAATCATATCGATGCATATAATCTTTAGACACGAGATAGCACGATTATCTTGTATATAGGTAGTTTGAGTTTGATCTCGCTTTCATACTTGTACTATGTATGGGTATATGGGCATGTGTTGGCTCCTACTAGTTATATATGGAGGTAGGTGTTGATCAAGATGGAATCTGCTCTCTAAGTAAATAGAGATAAAATCCTATGTTCATTTAATTGTTCTTGATGTTTCAAGTTCTGCCAGACAGATAGATTTATTCAAAAAGAGTTTCGATGAGAAAATCTTTTAATCAAGAACTGGAATTAAAAGAGAACATAATATTCATAGCAAATGGAGTTTGACATAAACCATGACTCCGGCTTGAGTTGGGATTTTGTAAGAGAGATTCTAGTGCATGGTAACATATGATTATAGGTTCATTTAAGGTAAACCTTATTACTAATTGGGTGGCCATGGCATGCTATGCTAGGTGTTAACCATGGTCTATGAGGTTCATAAAATGATTTAGAGAAATCATTTATGGTAAGAAAGAGTTCGATGATATTAAGAGTTGATATCATGTCTCATTGCCAATTAGTGATGAGCCTAGTAAGTCACACACATACACAAGTTATCACCTATTTAAATATGATTTAATTAATTAATTAAAGAGTTTAATTGATTAATTAAATAGATTTGGTTTGCAATAAAATTGCAAAGTCCCTAGCATGACTTGAAACCAAATCTAGATTATTGGATGTGTAGTATAAATTAAATTTATATTTAAAGTGTTTAAATATGAATTTAATTGATGAGAAATTAATTAATAGAGATTAATTAATTAATTTATATTTGATATAAATTAATTAGAAGAAGAAAATAATTATTTTGGGTTAAGAACTCAAAATTAAGACACAGAGGGCATTTTGGTCATTTTGCAGTGACACGTGGCACCATGAGATGGTGACACATGGCATAACACATAAGCTTGCCAAATGTTTTTTTAATCATGTAAGATGATTAAAATCAAGATTAAATATAGGTTTGACACTTGGCACAATGTGATTGGGTCACTTAAACCTAGAGCTAATCAAAAGGTGACATGTGGCTAGGGTTTAATGTGTTAACCTAGCTATTTAAGTGGGGTTATGAAAAGAAAACACAACCAGCAGCCTCTCCTCTCATATGTCACGCCACTTTGAGCCTCTCCAGCTATTTCTCTTCATCTCTCATCAATTCAAAGAGATTAGCCATCAATCTCTTGAATTAAGAACACTAGAAATTGTTTCTAGTGTCCTGCTTTGCATCTCTAATCTCTTAAAAGGCGTAACTTGAATTTCTAATTAATAGAAAAGGCTTTAGAAGCTGTTCAAGGGCTGCCATAGGTGTTCTTGGTGTGGACAAGCTAGAGGGACAACATCCGGTGTCCTCAAGACGAATCTCAAAGCGCAGACACGCTGCAAAGACATCAAGAGGTTAGTGTAATCGTTCTTGATTTAATCTAGGGTTCTAAAATTAATCTGATTAATTTTAAAATCTTAAATGGCAAATACAGATCCAAAAACATATTAAAAGAGTTTTAATATGTTGTTTATCATTGAAATCAAATAGATAAAAATAAATCTTGCATGGTGCATGTGACCCTAGGTGAAAATTTTTGAATTCAATGGTATAATCTTGTGTTTTTCACGCTTCCGTTCCTTCACCTCATAATAATTCCAATAATTAATTTATATATGTTCAATTCTAGCTCCAATATGCTTAAACTTATATTCTCGAAAATTTTCATGTTGAGGTTACTATTCATGGTACTATTCAAGTAAAAATATTGACTTTCTTATGCTTAAAAGGTATGAGAAATCCAACTATACTCACATACCACATTTTGGTTACCAATTTTGTTGGTTTTGATTATTTTCTCAAAACTTAAGTCTTTTAGGCAAAATTGCAAATTTTCAGTTTTAGTGCCCTATTTTGTACTGTTCCATTGGCTATGTTGCTGTTAGAATTTGGCTAAGTTTTCTTCATAGAAATTGTTCCTTATTGTCTTAACTTTATTTCCCTTTTTAAACCACTCCATTTGGAGTTTTGTAGCTCAAGTTATAGCCATTTGAACATGGCTGGCCGGATTGGTCTAACCTAGATTTTCTTGGCAAATTTTTGGGTTTTGGCAGTTTTAGGTCACCAAATTTGGGTGGCTAAATGACTTGGTTAAGGGCATAATTTGGGTTTGTGTTCTTCATGAAAGTTGTAGGGCTATGTCTCAGCTTTCTACTAGTAAAATGTCAGGTCATTTAGACCTGCCTAACCCAAGTTATGGCCAAATGAATAAACACTGTTCATTTGGTCATTTTTGTAAAGGTTAGAACACCCAATTCTGGATTTGGTCGATTTGTTTACTAAGTTATGGTCACTTTTTGGGCTTAATTCCTAAATGAAAAATGTTCCATTTTGTGTCTAGTTTCATTCCCAATTGGCCTTTAAACACTACTCATTTGGTCATTTTTGTACAGGTTAGAACACCCTATTTCAGATTTGGTCAATTTGTTCACTAAGTTATGGTCACTTTTTGGGCTTAATTCCTAAATGAAAAACGTTTCATTTTCTGTCTAGTTTCATTCCCAATTGGCCTCTCACCAATTGGGTTGACAAATTTTTAGTTTTGGTCCCTGATAGGGACCTTGGTCATGCTACCTGCATAATGACCATATCCAATCCGAATTTCAATTTGGTTCTAACACTTCCTACACATCACAATTGGTCACATATGGCCATTTTTCAGCTTTAACAAGGTCAAAAATACCATTTGACTAATTCTCAAAATTTTGTCTCCCAAACCCTAGGTGCCAAACCCTAATTTTTATGCAATTCAAATCTAATGCATTCCAATCACCAATACATAGTTAACACACATAATTCAACTTAAACACTCATTCAAATACATCAAATTCATTCATTCTTAAACCCTAACCTACTGCTGGCCTAATTTCTATTTGGTCCACTATGCTTGATTTTGTTTAATTTTTCCACAATTTCTATATTAACTCATGCATTTAAACATAATTCTAAAGAAAAATCTAGTGGTTAATTACTAACCTTTATGCAGAATTTTTCACCTCTCCAAACTTCTTCCTTTCTTCTTCTTTTTGTTATCAAACTCCTTATCAAGGTTTAAATACAAGATTTAATGATGGAAAGTAAGGTTTCTATGGTGGGATTTAGGTTTTCTTCAAGCTCTAAATGAGCTTTAATGGAGGATAAAGTGAGAGCTTTAGGAGAGAAAAGTGAGGCGGCAACCCTTGCAAGAAGAAGATGATGATTTTATTTTTTTTTTCTTTTACTTTTTGTATATTTATTAAAGCTTTTTGACTTAGTCAAATTTTCCATTAATTAAAATTTAATTATGATGTCATGGCTTATGTCACCCTATGATGTCATAATTTTCCATCCCTTTTCCTTTTTCTTTTTCATTTATTTTTCTTTAGTTCTTTAATTTAATTCTTGATCTCGAAATTTTCTTTTCTCCAATTTTATTTGACAGTTAGGTCAAGAGTCAGCTCTAGAGGTCAATTGACTAAATTGCCCCTCGTCGGTTCAATCCGGTTTGCAAATAATTCAATATTTCTTCGGGATCCCTGACCTAATTATTTGACCTGCTTAACAATTCTTTTTTGTGATTTTCTCTTTTCCATTATGTTTGCAATAGTCCTAAGGACCGCGGCGTCACATTTTATGGTTCAAAATTTCACTTTAAATCGACTTCACAGTCTTTCCCGAGAAGGTCACCCATCGCTGTGACTCTCGGCTCATTTAACTTTTTATGTTTTGTTTTTCGTATTTATACTTAACCATTTGACAATTACTAATTATTTGTTTTCAAGGCTTCTCTAATTGTCTTAAACATAGTTCTAATCCTCTTAATTGTCCGGACCAACACTGGTCTCCGGAACAGTGTAATTTACCAGGCTATGCAAATAGGGGTGTGACAATTCTGAAGGAACGGAACCATGAAAAACACAAATTTATACCATTAAATTCAAAAAATTTTGCCTAGGGTCACATGCATCATGCAAGATTTATTTTTATCCATTTGATTTCAATGATAAACAACATAATAAAACTCTTTTAATATGTTTTTGGATCTGTATTTGCCATTTAAGATTTTTAAATTAATCAGATTAATTTTAGAACCCTAGATTAAATCAAGAACGATTACACTAACCTCTTGATGCACTGCAGCATTTCTGTGCCTTTGAGATTCATCTTCAGGATACCAGATGTTGTCCCTCTAGCCTGTCCACACCAAGAACACCTATGGCAGCCCTTGAACAGCTTCTAAAGCTTTTTCTATTAGTTAGAAATTCAAGTTATGCCTTTTAAGAGATTAGAGATGTAAACAGGATACTAGAAACAATTTCTAGTGCTCTTAATTTAAGAGATTGATGGCTAATCTCTTTGAATTGATGAGAGATGAAGAAGAATAGATGGAGAGCCTCAAAATGGCATTACAAAGGAGGAGTGGCTGCTGGTTGTATTTTTCTTTTTCATAACAACACTTATATAGCTAGGTTAACACATTAAACCCTTGCCACATGTCACCCTTTGATTAGCTCTAGGTTTAAGTGACCCAATCACATTGTGCCAAGTGTCAAACCTATATTTAATCTTGATTTTAATCATCTTACATGATTAAAAAACATTTGGCAAGCTTATGTGTAATCCCATGTGTCACAATCTCATGGTGCCACATGTCATACTGTGAAATGACCAAAATGCCCCTGTGTCTTAATTTTGAGTTCTCAACCCAAAATAATTATTTTTTCTTCTTCTAATTAATTTATATCAACTATAAATTAATTAATTAATCTCTATTAATTAATTTCTCATTAATTAAATTCATATTTAAACACTTTAAATATAAATTTAACTTATACTATACATCCAATAATCTACATTTGGTTTCAAGTCATGCTAGGGACTTTGCAATCTAATTGCAAACCAAACTTATTTAATTAATCAATTAAACTCTTTAATTAATTAATTAAATCATATTTAAATAGGTGATAACTTGTGTATGTGTGTGACTTACTAGGCTCATCACTAATTGGCAATGAGACATGATATCAACTCTTAATATCATCAGAACTCTTTCTTACCATAACTGATTTCTCTAAATTATTTTGTGCAACTCATAGACCATGTTTAACACCTAGCATAGCATGCCATGGACACCCAATTAGTAATAAGGTTTACCTTAAATGAACCTATAATAAGGTTTAGTCTTCCTTTTCTGTTTAGCTATTTTTTTGGAAGGACTAGGAATCTGAGGTTTCTTTTTCTTATTGCCCTTCTTCTTGTTGGACTTTCCAGCAAAAGAAGATGCAATCAAAGCTACCTCATTTCCTTTATTTGCCCGGTATATTCTTTTGGGCAATAACTAGCATGTTGAGTAAACCAGCTAAGGTGCATTCCTGTTGAGTCATATGAAAATTTGTCACAAAATTCCCAAAAGACTCAGGAAGGGACTGAAGTATCAAATCCGTCTGTAGTTGGAAATCCATTTTGAAGTCAAGATGCTCCAACTGCTCAATCAGCCGAATCATCTTGTGGACATGATCCCTAAAATTCTGTCCCTCAAACATCGTCATACGGAATAGCTGTCTAGATATCTCATACCTAGCATTCCTGTTGTGCTCACCATACAAGTCTTGTAGGTGAAGGAGGATCTCACTCGCACTCAACATGTTCTCATGCTGCTTCTGTAACTCATTACTCATGGAATCAAGCATGTAGCACTTAGCTCTTATATCATGCTCCTTCCACTTGTCCAAAGTTTCATGTTCCTCTTGAGTGGCCTCTGGAGGTAAGGGACCAGGAACATTTGAATCTAGAACATATCCTATATGTTTAAGGTTCAGGACAACTTTCAAATTTCTTAGCCAATCAGAGAGATTAGGTCCTGTCAACCTATTACGATCAAGTATGCTTGCAAGGATATTGTATGGTGGTGGTTGTTCTATGCTAATTATTATCAAAAAATTAACTGCAAAAAATAACTAGATTAATTAGTAAATGTATCATGTATTTAACCAAAATGATTATGGTCTTTTAATGGAATTGGTCCTCCCACTAACTTAGCGAATCCTATACTTCCAAAGTAGAAAACGGAAATCCTAGTTGGATGGATTTCTAGTGGGTGATTGAATTCTTATAATTCTATTAATCATCCTCAGGTACATCCATTATTGGAATTACAATAAACTATAAGTGAGCAACACCTTACCCATCACATCTCATGTGACGTTCAATCCTTT
Organism: Hevea brasiliensis; assembly: GCF_030052815.1. NCBI lineage: Eukaryota > Viridiplantae > Streptophyta > Magnoliopsida > Malpighiales > Euphorbiaceae > Hevea > Hevea brasiliensis. Next base: position 53,692,698 of record NC_079497.1, on the reverse strand, counting down.
ACCTAGCTCCTAATGCTCAAAATCTCAGGTACATCCATTATTGACTTATCTTGCATTAGTTAAGTTGATCCCATTGAGCCAGTAATTATGCAAATAATTTTAATGTCCTCAGGTACATCCAATATTGGCCACCAAACCATTTACATATTTATAACATCTCATGCTTAACAATTATTCTTAAGAAAATCTCTTAAATTAATTACATCTTATGCAACTATTTAAAATTTCTCAAAATAATTGCCCCCAATGGAGGGCCTATGTTATAATTACTTTAATTATAGCATTTCCAACTTAATCATTTGTTTGGAAGATTTTATGGTCATCCTAATTACTATTTAGGTCTCACTTTGCACATTATCCATTTAGCATGCATATATCATATAATTGCATACATTCCCATACATCTCATGCATTCATGGATAAGCAGTAAGTATGGTATGATCATGGACTTTCTAAGGGATTCAATTCTGAGCCACCAAGAATTGAATCAGGGCATTCCTAGGTGCATTTCATTCATTCATTTTACAAGAGTTGCTGAAGGAGTACATAATCAACACTTGATCTTGAATTCCTCCCACTGGTCCCACCAATGCTCTTGACCTCCTTGAACTTCTTGCAATCAAATATTACATAGTAATCCTTGGCATACCAAGGCGAATTTACAAGAACTTAAATAAATGAAATTACAACCCAAAAATTATTACAAACTTAATAATACATGCCTAAAATAAATTAAAATTAATTAATTAATTTACAGTCCCAAGGAATCATAAAAGAAATAAATCCAATCACATTGGTATTTTATAGTCCATGATCATCCATCATGCATATCACTATTTAATAATTAAATAAAACATACATACTTAAATTAAATTGAATATCTCATATTCAACTTAAAAATCCAGATTTGAATATGATTCAAATAAATTTAAAAATTCAGATTTGAATCTCATTCAAACAAATTTAAAAATTCAGATTTGAATCACATTCAAACAACCTTAAAAATTAAGATGTGAATCACATTCAAACATTTTTTAAAAAATCAGATTTGAATCACATTCAAACATTTTTTAAAAAATTAGATCTGAATATTATTCAATCAAATTTAAAAAATCAGATTTAAATATGATTCAAACAACTTTAAAAATTCAGATTTGAATCACATTCAAACAACTTTTAAAATTCAGATTTGAATCACATTCAAACAATTTTTTAAAATTCTGATTTGAATCATAATTTAATTGTGTGATTAAAACTACTAATTAAACACTTTAATTAGTCAAAGAATAGGCCTTAGATCATACAACAATTGCAGAATTAAAAGCCAAACCTTGAACGACCCATGGAAGCCAAACCATGCTTACCATTGATGGTGTTTTTCAAGCATGCCGCCAAACCTCCATTGCAACCAGCAATGGATAAATCATCTCATGATCATAACACACAATTAAATCATATAATCAACAATCTAAATGGCAAATATAGTGACTCTAATACCAATTTAAGGAATGAAAGTGTGAAAAACACAAGTTTATACCATTGAATTCAAAAATTTTCACCTAGGGTCACATGCATCATGCAAGATTTATTTTTATCTATTTGATTTCAATGATAAACTGTAACATCCTCCCGGTAGCAACTCCGTGCATTCTATTGTTCCGGTGACCGGTGTCGGTCCGGACAGCTAGAACGTCCGGAAAAATATTTAAACTAAAGTCAAGAACCAAAATTAACTCAAATATTAATAAGAAAAATTTAGTAAAAATTTTAGAAATAAAATACAACCAAGTTAAATGAGCCGATGCCCAAGCGATGGGTAACCGGAGGGAAGTTGCGGTTCTCGCAACGAGGAGCCCTAGACCCGGGGGAAAAATTATAAAATAATTTTTGGGACTCCAGAGAAGGGTCATTGAGGTTCCCATGGCATTAGAATGCTAAGAAAATATTTAGAAAAATTTTTCAATCGGTACAGACAATTTTGACCCGTTAAGCCAAACGGAGGGCATTTTGGTCATTTCGCCTTCAGAGACGATTTTTGGCCGACTTGTCCAGTTGAGTAAATAATTATTATGATATAAAATATGAATTAATGTTGATGAAAAATTAATTTGAAGCTAGTAGAAAAGAAAACAAAAGAAAATAAAGAAAATTAAAGATAATGACATCACATGATGTCACTCACTTAATCCCAACCAATCACAAGTTAATAAGCATTCTTAAAACACTTAAAAGAGTCAAAATGGACCAAAATAAATCTGCTCTTCTTCTTCTTCTTCCTCCAATACGTGACTCTCTTCTCCATAGCCTCCGTAGAAGTTTCTTTCATCACTTTCATTTTTCCCATGAATTTCCACTACTAAACCCTAAGTCACCTTCATCAAAACTTGTCCATACCTCTTGGGGAAGCTTTTGGCAGCCAAGAAGAGGGAAGAAAGTGAAGGTTTAACAAGTTGGGAATTTTATCAAATAAGGTTAGTGCATATTAACTTCCTAATCTTGTTTACTTATTGAAATTTAGTTTGAATATGAATAAATAATTAAGAAATTGAAGAAAATCATGTGTGAAGCAAATTTTGGCCAGCACTTATAAGATGAGGAATTGATGAGTTTTATTGGGCTAAAACCTAAATACAAGCTTAGATAGTGACATATGAATGATTGATGACCTTAATTGGGATGTGTTGCATGATTCATGGATTGGAAGCTAGGGTTTTGAGAAGTGAAATTTGGATTTAGCTTATGAAATTGTGAAAGAACATTATAAGGGTCAATTAGTGACCATTTGAGGTATGTTGACCATGAATTGACCATTTGAGGTATGTTGACCATGAATTGGACTGAAAAATAGTATAGCCAAGTGAATGTGTAGGCTGCCATGTTAGTGCAGCAGAGTGACTGAAAATTCAGTCCACTTGGACTGCCATAACTTGGGCTGTGTTAGTCCAATTGATGTTTGGCCAATTGGACATGAAAATAGGCTTATAATGGCACATTTTTGCTGAAGAAACTATGCCCAAAAGACCAAAGCAAGAGGACCAAAAGTTGGCCCCAATCCGGACACCCTGTAACAGCACCTGCAGAAATGACCAAATGAACAGTAACTGTTCATTTTGCCATAACTCACTGTAGATTTGGTCAATTGACCTGAAATTTTTACAGCAACAAGTTAAGACATAGAAAAACAACTTTCATGAAGAAACCTACCCCAAATTATGACCATAACCAAATCAAATCATTGAGCAAAGTGAAGTTTAATGTACTGAGATTTCCAGAATTTTCATTTGAGCAGCAATGTTTGGAGGACTATAACTCTCTCTAGAAAACTCGGATTTAGGCGATTCTTGAACTGATGGAAACCTAAGGCATAGTAGAACATTTCATATGAAGAAAGTTAGACCAAATTAGGAACTTAACTTGATCAAATTACTGACCAAAGTTGGATCAAAATCTGCCAGAACCCATGATAGCAAAGATGAATAAGCACGTGAACAGTAAACTTATTTTGGCCATAACTTGAGCTACAAAACTCCAAATGGAGTGATTCAAAAAAAGAAATTTAACTAGACAAAATAAGGAACATTTTCTATGAAGGAAGTTTTGTCAAATTCCAACAGTAAATCGACCAATGAAACAGTGCAACTTCAGAGTACCAAAACCGAAAATTGGCAATTTTGCCAAAATGACCTAAGCTTTAAGAAAGTGACCAAAACCAACAAGTTTTAAATGAAAAATGTAGTATGTTTGAAGTGCCAAAGTCAATGTACATATTTTCTATGCAAAAGTCAACATTTTAGTTGACTAATGAAGTGAATAGTGACATGAAAACTTGAAATAAGCTTGGAAATGGATTTGGTAATTGATTCCAACAAGTTTTAAATGTAAAATGTGGTACATCGGGAGTGTTAAAACCAATGTACCTATTGTCTATGCAAAAGTCAACATTTTTGTTGACCAATGAGGTGAATAGTGACACCAAAACTTGAAATATAAAATTTGTAATTACATAAGTAGATTCTTGAATGTATAAATGAGAAAGGAAAAATGTTTTGAATACAATGGTACATGTGAACCATTGTTTAGAATTGTGATCAATATGAATAACATAATGAATGGATAAATAAACCATATTAATGTATGAATGAGACATTAGTTCTCATTATTGTAAAGAGGAGAAGTATTTTGAGTACAATGGTATAAAAGAATAATTGATGTGAATTGTGATCATATAAATGATCCAATGAATGTATGAATTATGATTGAAATTTATCATGAAAAAATGAAGTCATAAAGCACAATATATTAACATTTTAAAATATCAAATGCCCTAGTATACCTAACAAGATTGGTTTGGATAGTTTGGCATGCCAATAGGGTATTGTGTTAGCAGTACTGCGAAAAGCTTTATGCCTGTATTCATGGCTTTATGCCCGTATTCATGGCTTTTATGCCCGTATTCATGGCTTTTATGCCGATTATGTGATATCATGGCTTTTTAGCCATACTGACTGCATACGTGGTTGACGTTCTGCGTCCCATGGTATGACGGCCCGAGGCACCGCGGTGTCAGTGCAACGACACTGCTATCCATCCAGTCATCTAGTATAGGTTACTTGGCAAATAATTAAAGTATTATTCAATTCAGCACTAAGTTAATTATAATGAAAATCCAAAGACAATTAAATTAAGTATTGAATGAATAAGCAAAAGAGATTAGCAAAAGAAACATAACAAAAATATAAATTACAGAACTGCATGACTTGAAATATAATACAGATAGAATAAATTATATACCTGCTAGTATTACTGAAAAGTTATAAACTAAGCACTTCCAAAGAGGAACAAACTAGTATATAAGATCGTTGATACTAGAAATACCATACCAAATTAAATTGACTCTGAGTATCTGAATTATCATTTATTTCTTTCTTTACTTGTATATATTATTTCTGGTTATATTATTGCACCACTAAGCAGAAATGCTTAACGCGATGGAATTGCTTCCTCGCGCAGGTACTGAAGGTAAAACCAGTAGACTGTCGACTGAGATTTTTGGAGTCCAGATCTGCAGAAGTGTCAGAAGAGTTCAAGATTGTCACCTCCTCAGCAATGCATGTAGATAGGGCTCATTTTATACATTTTATGTATATTGTTCATTCCTAGCACATTGTAAATTATTTGTATATCTTGTACAAAATAAACTCATGTAATTAACCTATGAATTGTGGAAGCTATTCAAAGTAAGTATTTTAGTATGTGAATTGAATTTGAGTTATAATGAGATTATACTTGTGAATATTGAGATATTAAAAATCTAATGAGATTTCTGAGAAATCTGAATACTGTATTGAAATACATTATGTTTGAAAATTTTTGAGATTATTAAGTTTGAGAAATTGAGTATATATTGAAATTGTCTTTGGCAGGTTCAGAAGAACTGTTAGTCCAAATTACAACCGACACTTTGTCGGATTATCGTTAAAATTTTTGAAATTTCCAATTTAGTTAGATTTTGATCAAAGTAAAAATAGCCTAAATCTTCAATAAAGTTTTTGAATAAATAAATCAAGGACTGTAATGAAATCAGATAAAATAGAGTGCTCCGGCACACTGAGTGGCATAACTTGCTCGGGTACACTGTAGTCGGGTAAGGGGTGTCACATAAACAACATATTAAAACTCTTTTAATATGTTTTTGGATCTATATTTGCCATTTAAGATTTTTAAATTAATCATATTAATTTTAGAACCCTAGATTAAATCAAGAACGATTACACTAACCTCTTGATACAATGTAGCGTTTCTGTGCCTTTGAGATTCGTCTTTAGGACACCAGATGTTATCCCTCTAGCTTGTCCACACTAAGAACACCTATGGCAGCCCTTGAACAGCTTCTAAAGCTTTTTCTATTAATTAAAAATTCAAGTTCTGCCTTTTAAGAGATTAGAGATGTAAACAGGACACTAGAAACAATTTCTAGTGCTCTTAATTCAAGAGATTGATGTCTAATCTCTTTGAATTGATGAGAGACGAAGAAGAATAGACGGAGAGCCTCAAAATGGCGTGACAAAGGAGGAGTGGCTGCTGTTTGTATTTTTCTTTTTCATAACAACACTTATATAGCTAGGTTAACACATTAAACCCTTGCCACATGTCACCCTTTGATTAGCTCTAGGTTTAAGTGACCCAATCACATTGTGCTAAGTGTCAAACCTATATTTAATCTTGATTTTAATCATCTTATATGATTAAAAAACATTTGGCAAGCTTATGTGTAATCCCATGTGTCACAATCTCATGGTGCCACGTGTCATACTGTGAAATGACCAAAATGCCCCTGTGTCTTAATTTTGAGTTCTCAACCCACAATAATTATTTTTTCTTCTTCTAATTAATTTATATCAAATATTAATTAATTAATTAATCTCTATTAATTAATTTCTCATTAATTAAATTCATATTTAAACACTTTAAATATAAATTTAACTTATACTATACATCCAATAATTTACATTTGGTTTCAAGTCATGCTAGGGACTTTGGAATCTAACTTCAAACCAAACCTATTTAATTAATCAATTAAACTCTTTAATTAATTAATTAAATCATATTTAAATAGGTGATAACTTGTGTATGTGTGTGACTTACCAGGCTCATCACTAATTGGCAATGAGACATGATATCAACTCTTAATATCATCAGAACTCTTTCTTACCATAAATGATTTCTCTAAATCATTTTATGCAACTCATAGACCATGGTTAACACCTAGCATAGCATGCTATGGACACCCAATTAGTAATAAGGTTTACCTTAAATGAACCTATAATCATATGTTACCATGCACTAGAATCTCTCTGTTACAAAATCCTAACTCAAGCTGGAGTCATGGTTTATGTCAAACCCCATTTGCTATGAATATTATGTTCTCTTTTAATTCCAGTTCTTGATTAAAAAGATTTTCTCATCAGAAACTCTTTTCTGAATAAATCTATCTGTCCTGGCCAGGAACTTGAAACATCAAGAACAATTAAATGAACATAGGATTTTATCCCTATTTACTTAGAGGAACAGATTCCATCTTGATCAACACCTACCTCCATATATAACTAGTAGGAGCCAACAGATGCCCATATACCCATACACAGTACAAGTACGAAAGTAGTATCAAACTCAAACTACCTATATACAAGATAACTGTGCTATCTCAGGTCTAAAGATTGTTAGTAATATGCCCTAGAGCATATCATTTAGTATGTATCTTGCACATATTTTATTAATAAAAGGCATTTCCACTTTTCCGTTTACATAATATATTTATGTGTAATAGAAAAGGTCCATTGAAATTTTGTTAAAAATATTATTCTTAAGTTGTTAAGAATATGAGTCACAATATTTATAGTACAAAGTATCATAAATAGGTTCACATTCGAGGATACTTCATAATAAGGACATGACTTATCCAGAAAGATTGTATTCATATTTGTTCCTAAGTTATTTATATGAGATATAAATAAGATGGAATGGTGAGTCTCATGCCATATAACAAATATGATAGGCACTTATAAATGATAAATAGGTCGAACCAGTGACTCTTATGACAAGCACATGGAGTTTACTCTTGTCAATGTTTTGTCATAAATCATATCAGTGCATATAATCTTTAGACCTGAGAGAGCATAGTTATCTTGTATATAGGTAGTTTGAGTTTGATACTGCTTTCATACTTGTACTGTGTATGGGTATATGGGCATGTGTTGGCTCCTACTAGTTATATATGGAGGTAGGTATTGATCAAGATGGAATCTGTTCCTCTAAGTAAATAGAGATAAAATCCTATGTTCATTTAATTGTTCTTGATGTTTCAAGTTCTGCCAGATGATAGATTTATTCAGAAAAGAGTTTCTGATGAGAAAATCTTTTTAATCAATAACTGGAATTAAAAGAGAACATAATATTCATAACAAATGGAGTTTGACATAAACCATGACTCCAGCTTGAGTTGGGATTATGTAATAGAGAGATTCTAGTGCATGGTAACATATGATTATAGGTTCATTTAAGGTAAACCTTATTACTAATTGGGTGGCCATGGCATGCTATGCTAGGTGTTAACCATGCTCTATGTGGTTCATAAAATGATTTAGAGAAATCATTTATGGTAAGAAAGAGTTCTGATGATATTAAGAGTTGATGTCATGTCTCATTGCCAATTAGTGATGAGCCTAGTAAGTCACACACATACACAAGTTATCACCTATTTAAATGTGATTTAATTAATTAATTAAAGAGTTTAATTGATTAATTAAATATGTTTAGTTTGCAATTAAATTGCAAAGTCCCTAGCATGAGTTGAAACCAAATCTAGATTATTGGATGTGTAGTATTAATTAAATTTATATTTAAAGTGTTTAAATATGAATTTAATTAATGAGAAATTAATTAATAGATATTAATTAATTAATTTATATTTGATATAAATTAATTAGAAGAAAAAATAATTATTTTGGGTAAAGAACTCAAATTTAAGACACAGGGGCATTTTGGTCATTTCATAGTGTGACACATGGCACCATGAAATGGTGACACATGGGATTACACATAAGCTTGACAAATGTTTTTTAATCATGTAAGATGAATAAAATCAAGATTAAATATAGGTTTGACAATTGGCACAATGTGATTGGGTCACTTAAACCTAGAGCTAATCAAAGGGTGACATGTGGCAAGGGTTTAATGTGTTAACCTAGCTATATAAGTGTTGTTATGAAAAAGAAAAGCAACCAGCAGCCACTCCTCTCCTTTGTCATGCCATTTTGAGGCTCTCCATCTATTCTTCTTCATCTCTCATGAATTCAAAGAGATTGGCCATCAATCTCTTGAATTAAGAACACTAAAAATTGTTTCTAGTGTCCTGTTTACATCTCTAATCTCTTAAAAGGCAGAACTTGAATTTCTAATTAATAGAAAAAGCTTTAGAAGCTATTCAAGGGCTGCCATAGGTGTTCTTGGTGTGGAAAAACTAGAGGGACAACATTTGGTGTCCTGAAGACAAATCTCAAAGGCGTAGACACGCTGTAGTGCATCAAGAGGTTAGTGTAATCATTCTTGATTTAATCTAGGGTTCTAAAATTAATATGATTAATTTTAAAATCTTAAATGGCAAATACAGATCCAAAATATATGAAAAGAGTTTTAATATGTTGTTTATCATTGAAATCAAATAGATAAAAATAAATCTTGCATGATGCATGTGACCCTAGGTGAAAATCTTTGAATTCAATGGTATAAACTTGTGTTTTTCACGCTTCTGTTCCTTCAATTGTTATCAGAGCCACTATATTTGCCATTTAGATTGATGTTTATATGATTTAATTGTGTGTTTGATCATGAGATCAAAAGTTCATTGCTGGTTGCAAAGCCAAGGTGGCAGCACAAATGATGAACACCATGGTGCGCATGGTTGATGCACCACAATGGTGTGCAAAGGTAAATGGATGCTGAATGTGCAATTGTTGTATGATCTAATATCCATTTTATGTCTAATTAAATTGTTTAGTTAGAATTTTTATCACACAATTAAATTATGATTCAAATCAGAATTTTAAAAATTGTTTGAATGTGATTCAAATCTGAATTTTAAAAGTTGTTTGAATGTGATTCAAATCTGAATTTTAAAAGTTGTTTGAATGTGATTCAAATCTGAATTTTTAAAGTTATTTGAATCATATTTAAATCTGATTTTATAAAATTGATTGAATAAAATTCAGATCTGATTTTTTAAAAATGTTTGAATGTGATTCAAATCTGATTTTTTAAAAAATGTTTGATTGTGATTCAAATCTGAATTTTTAAAGTTGTTTGAATGTGATTCAAATTTGAATTTTTAAATTTGTTTGAATGAGATTCAAATCTGAATTTTTAAATTTATTTGAATCATATTCAAATCTGGATTTTTAAGTTGAATATGAGATATTCAATTTAATTTAAGTATGTATGTTTTATTTAATTGTTAAATAGTGATATGCATGATGGATGATCATGGACTATAAAAGACCAATGAGATTGGATTTATTTCTTTTATGTTTCTTTGGGATTGTAAATTAATTAATTTATTTTAATTTATTTTGGGTATGTATTATTAAGTTTGTAATAATTTTTGGGTTGTAATGTCATTTATTTAAGTTCTTGTAAATTCGCCTTGGTATGCCAAGGATTACTATGTAATATTGGATGGTAAGAAGTTCAAGGAGATCAAGAGCATTGGTGGGACCAGTGAGAGGAATTCAAGATCAAGTGTTGATTATGTACTCCTTCAGCAACTCTTGTAAAATGAATGAATGAAATTCACCTTGGAATGCCCTGATTCAATTCTTCGTGGCTCAGAATTGAATCCCTTAGAAAGTCCATGATCATACCATATTTATTGCTTATCCATGAATGCATGATGTCACACCTTACCCCTCTGTAAGGCATAACATGATCCCGTAGTATACCTAATGAATTACCAACTCCGTCTACTGATAACCCATTAAATACACTACAAGGGATTTTAAAAACTTTTCTTACTTCTTTTACAGTGGTGAGCACTATTTACAGGTGTTAAAGACTTTGGTAAACTGAAGTGAAACAACTAACTCATTTGGTTTATTTGGAATTTCTGTAAAAATTTTGGCAGAGTGCCCTCTGTATTTTGGACAAAACAGTTCTTCAGAAAACCTGTAAAAAGCACTTCAATAATTTTCCAAATCTCAACTTCAATACATTTCTCAACACAACAATTTATCAACTCAATTCCATAGAAATTTTTCAAAGTCTGAGATAAGGAAATATAATACAATTTTTACAAGTTAAATAACTCATAATTAATTTACAACTTCAAGGTACAATTTGAATTTACAACTGCTCAAAACCAAAAACAAAATGTACATACAGTGTCATACATTACAGTACAAAATGCAAAATACTGGTATACTCATTATACCAGGTAATCCCTCGCTGGATGCATATGCAGCCTAGTCTGCTGCCCTGTCTGTCTCTCTACCTGCGACAGTAATAAAAAGCTATCGCTGAGACAATGTCTCAGTGGTGCACAACATAAACCAAATACAATTTAAATCACAATTCATAAGTCATGTAAATAGTGGATACTTAAAATCATAGTTAAATTCAAGACAGTAATTGTCAACAAGAATTTAAACTCCATTTGTCAATATCACAATAATTTTCATAAGTTAGATCATGTTTGAATTCAAAAGACAGTATATGTCAATGAGAGTTTAAATCCATTTCACAATCTCACAATACATATCAATAAATCACACACAGCTTAATAATGATCCATAGTTCAATTCGTCCCAAAAGCCGATGGCTAATGAGGTATTCAATTCGTCCCAAAAGTCGATGACTAATGAGGAATAACATAGCTAGCTAGCAAAAATATGAGTACTCATCCAATTCGTCCTCAACAGGCACACACCTCAACACTTCAGCCAGAGAGGGAATTCAATTCGTCCCACTAGACAAGCTAATGAGGAATACAATCAATATACATGATAGCTGTGGTTTCAAACCATTTCCAATGCTTTTAAATCAATAAGTATCCATCAATGTCATTCAAACAATTTCTCACAGTTTCAAATCATTTACAATGCTTTTCAAGCAATAAATATTCATTCAAATACATTTCCACAATTTAAAACAACAATATACAAATAGTCAATATTTATTTCAATTGAAAATAATTCAAAAGAAATAGTTGTTGTGCACAAACCTCTGATATTTGTCTCCTGGTCCTGACTCAGTATTTCTTTCCCTTTTGCTGAGTCCTTGTTAACTGAGAAACACAATTTGAAGTGTTTCAGTGCTAAATTAATTTGCCTCTAACGATAATGTTCGATAAACAATTCACTGAATACCTTTATTTGCTTAATCACCTAATATACCGACCCTCGATGCGTTTTAGGTAAATTAGGTTTTAGTGTCATTAATATGTCACACTCGATAGGGTTTAGGTTTGGTACGTTTTGCTAAACTCGTTTCCTTGTTTAGTGCATTTTAATGCAAATTGCTGGATTCCGGGATACTGGTTTGACCTAGCCGGACGGCCTAGTTCCCCTGGTTTTCGGGTTTCGGTCAAAACTACAAACTTGTAGATCTATGTCTTATTGCACGTGGGGCAAAATTTCAGGTCAATCCGAGTTAAGTAGACCAAGTTATGGTCATTACACTATCGCTGGTCAAATGGCATCAAATTAGGTCAATTTTTGGTCAATTTGGTCAACTTTGGTTCGGCCAGTTTTTGGACCCGAACGTGTGCAAGCTTTTTGACTTGCTTATGGTCATTTCTGGGCTTTGGTGTCTTCATAAGACTTGTAGGTATGGGTCTTAACTATTCATGGTTAAAATTTCAGGTCAATTGGACCTGTTTTGAGTGAGTTATGGGCTAAACACTCACTGCTGCCCAATTAGTCATTTTTCAGGTCCTAATTGCACCTAATCCGAATTGGTCACTTTCTTAGGTCACCTTGCAAGCAGAATTTTGGTATGTTTTCTCAATGAAAGTTGGCACATTTTGTGCCTTGTTTCACCTCCAATTGGTCTCATACCAATTGAGGTTACACATTTAAAGTTATAGGTCTATTTGCACACTGCCCTCTATATGTCTTTCAAACCCCAATTCAAACACACATTTAACTTGCTCTACTTTAAATCCCCATACCTAATTCTGATTTTATACCATTCCATATTCATTTATCACTTCTTACTATGGTCAATTTGGACAGAATACAAACATTCTCAATACATCAAATACAACCCTAAACCACAAAGTCCAAATTTAGCAATATATGTACATAAATACACCTAATCATTACATATAATCTCCACTACTAATTTACATATACATTCATCAATTCTTCTATGTCAACATTCTGCCAACACTTTCATCAATACATACAATTATTCAAGGGTCCCCAAGCTGCCGAAAACCTTCTTGAACACCACATTGCCCTACAATTCATCAATTCTCATCCAAGTGCCAAAATCACCATATAAACATGAAGTAATTCACTAGGTTATTAAATCATCATGATCAACACCATTTCTCATCAATTATATGCACAAATATCTCATCAAAAACGTGACTCCATGGCTGTCCAAAATGAAAACAACAATAACTCTTCAAACTCAAAATTTTCCTTCACAAAACCAACACCCATAACATGCACACAAAACTTAACAAAGCTATCTTCAAAATTATGAACTTCCCTTATGCTTGGAGCTTGTTAAACCTTGCTTAAACTTCTCAAATTTAGTATCAAACTCTTCCTTGTGATGAGTAGACAAAGTTTCATGAAGTAACCTAAGAGATTGGAGTTGAAAATGGAGAGTTAAGAGAGCTTGCATGAAAAATGGCCATGGTGGTTTTCATTTTCTTCAATTCGGCAACTTTTAATCCAAATGAGGAAGATGAAGTTTCTGTTGGTTTAGTGGAAGTACAGCTGCCCCTCTTTGTTTTATTTTATTCCCTTAGTGGTCCACTCATTTAAATTATATCATAAAATAAGTTTGAATGTGTTATTTACACATTTTTCACCCCACTTTTGGCTATTTGTATTAGGTACCCCTCTTTTAATTTTTCATTTCATTTTCTAAGTGTAATATTATTTATTTTTAATGGACATTTAGGTCAAAAGACACTTCGGGATGTCAAATGACCATAATGCCTCTGTTCGGGTGGCATTCCCGATTTTTCGGTAACACAGTATTTTGTCTGTTTTTCGATTTCTCACTTTTCTTTGTACTAATTATTTAATTGTTCTTTAATCTTTCTAATGAGATTTATACTTCAATAAGGGTCTATTTATGTCCTAAAAATGTTTTCTAGGGTTTCCCGCAGTCCAGGGCTAGTCAACGGTCCACGCCGTGACTTCCCAGTGCGGTCACCCATCGTTAGGTTTCCCGGCTCGTTTAACTTGATCACATTTCTTTGCTATCATTTTTCTTTTGTTTTTCTTGTACTTTATTTTCTTGTATTTCATTATTTTATGTCTCCTCACTCATATCGAAGTACGGTTCTAGGCATCCTAGCTGTCCGGACAGCACTAGTCACCGGAGCAGCAGAACGCACTACCGAACTTTGGGGTGTTACAATTCTCTCCCCCTTAAAATAAATTTCATCTCGAAATTTTACCTGGCATTAGTCTCTGAACAGCTATGGGTGTTGTCTCCTCATATCCTCTTCACGTTCCCAAGTAGCTTCCTGGCCTGAATGATGGTTCCACAGCACTTTAACCAGGTGTATCTATTTGTTTCTCAGCTGCTTCACCTCATAAGCCAGAATTTTTATGGGTTCTTCCTCATATGAGAGGTCTGGATTTACTTCAATCTCTTCAACTGACAGTACATGAGATGGGTCAGATCTGTACCTCCTTAACATGGACACATGGAAGACACTGTGTATCCTTACTAACTCTGGAGGTAATGCCAACCGATATGCCAAAGGACCCACTCTTTCCAGAACTTCATATGGTCCGATGAAACGAGGACTCAGTTTCCCCTTTCTGCCAAATCTCATAATCCTCTTCCAAGGAGAAACTTTGAGGAATACCTTATCACCCACTGCGTACTCAATATCTCTTCTTTTCATATCAACATAGGACTTCTGACGGTCTGATGCAGCCTTGAGTCTATCTCTAATCAATCTGATCTTTTCCTCTGTCTGCTGAACAATTTCTGGCCCAATCATCTTCCTTTCACCTACCTCATCCCAACATAAGGGAGTTCTGCACTTTCTGCCATATAAAGCTTCATATGGAGGCATCCCTATGCTTGATTGGTAGCTGTTGTCATAAGCAAACTCAATCAAAGGCAAGTGTGTATCCCAACTACCCTCAAATTCAATCACACAAGCCCGTAGCATATCCTCCAATACCTGAATAACCCTCTCGATCGGCCATCATGCGTGGGTGGAATCTTTGTCTTTGAAGTTCAATCTAGTTCCTAGGGCTCTCTGAAGACTACCCCAGAATCTAGAAGTGAACCTAGGATCTCTGTCAGACACAATTGATACTGGCACTCCATGTAGTTTTACAATCTCATATATATACAATCTGGCCAATCTTTCTAGGCTATAGTCCATCCGGACTGGCAAAAAGTGAGCAGACTTGGTTAACCTATCAACTATAACACATACTGCATCATGACTACTCTGTGTCCTTGGAAGTCCTGTAACAAAATCCATAGTTATTCGTTCCCATTTCCACTCTGGTACTAACAAAGGATGTAATAAACCAGCTGGAACTTGATGTTCTGCCTTTACTTGCTGATAAGTTAGGCATTTGGAAACAAATTCAGCTATGTCTCTCTTTATACCCATCCACCAGTAATGCTCTTTCAGCCCTCTGTACATTTTAGTTCCACCAGGGTGCATAGCAAATGGAGACTCATGTGCTTCCTTCATAATGATTTGTCTCAATTCCACATCACTAGGAACGCACATTACGCCTCGATGTAGCAATAAACCATCCTCTCTCACAGAGAATTCGTGTTTCTTGCCTGTGACTTCTTTCAAGAGCTTCGATACTTTTCATCACTGAGCACCATTCGACCGATCAATCAACACTGGCTGTACATGCCAAGCAACTACTGTCTGTCCCTCATCATCAATCTCTAAACTGGCATGCTGTGCTTTCAACTCATATACCATGGACATAGGCGAAACTCTGAGACTTGCCATAGTCTTGCGACTTAAGGCGTCAACCACTACATTTTCTTTTCCTGGCTGATAGTCTATTAAGCAATCATAATCTTTGATGAGTTCTAACCATCTCCTCTGCCTCAAATTCAATTCCTTCTGGGTGCCTAAGTACTTCAAGCTCTTGTGATCTGTGTAAATGTAGCATTTCTCCCCATACAAATAGTGTCTCTAGATCTTCAGAGCAAAAACAATAGCTGCTAACTCCAGATCATGTGTTGGGTAGTTCCTCTCATGCGGTTTTAGCTGGCGTGATGCATAAGCAATGACATTCCGATCTTGCATCAGTACACAGCCTAACCCATTGTGAGAAGCATCACTATAAACTGTGTATTCTTTACCCGGAGTAGGTAAAGTGAGAACTGGAGCTTCAGTTAAACACCTCTTCAACTCATCAAAACTCTGCAGACATTTATCAGTCCACTGAAATTTCACATCTTTCCGAAGCAATTTGGTCAGTGGAGAAGATAACATAGAAAACCCCTTCACAAATCGACGGTAATACCCAGCTAGACCCAGAAAACTGCGAATTTCTGTGATGTTCCTGGGCGGCTTCCAATTAAGGATAGCTTCTACCTTGCTGGAGTCTACCTTGATCCCTTCAGCTGACAAAACATGTCCCAAAAAGGAGATTTCTTTCAGCCAAAATTCACATTTCGACAATTTGGCGTATAGTTGTTTCTCCCTTAAAGTCTGCAGTACAATCCGCAGATGTCTGTCATGCTCCTCTGCATTCCTTGAATATATCAAAATGTCATCAATAAACACCACCACAAATTGATCAAGATATGGTCCAAGATAGTGTTCATCGATCCATAAAAGCAACTGAGCATTTGTCAACCCGAAAGGCATTACTAGGAACTCATAGTGTCCATATCGAGTTAAAGCGCTTTTGGAATACTCGCTCTTGCACCTTCAATCGATAATAACCAGATCGCAAATCAATTTTGGAGAATATAGCCGCACTTCAATCGATCAAACAGATCATCAATGCGAGGCAATGGATATTCGTTCTTTATTGTCACCTTATTCAAGCCTGGTAGTCAATTCATAAGCGGAGAGTACCATCCTTATTCTTTAAAAAGAACTCTGGTTATCCCCAAGTTTACACACTAGGGCGGATGAAGCCCTTTTCAAGTAATTCTTGCAATCGTATCTTCAACTCCTTCAACTCTGCTGTGCCATTCTCGTATGGCGTTATGGAGATTGGATCCACACCAAGCGTAACATTAATTTCAAATCGCACTTCTTCTCGAGGTAATCACGGCAATTCATCAGAAACACATCCGAAATTCATATCTTGTAGGGATGTCCTTCAATGCCGAACTCCCCACTTGGGTGTCTACCACATGTGCCAAGTAGGCTTCACACCCTTTCTCGATCATTTTTCCGCTGGCAAAATAAATGATGTTTGATGGCAATAATCGCCTCTCTCCTTGTATCACCACATCATCAGATCGAGGAAGGCCAAAAGTGACTGCTTTCACTTACTACCAATCATGGCATGATGCCTAGCTAACCAATCCATGCCCAAGATGATATCATAATCTCTGAAGGGCATTTCAATAAGATCAGACAGGAAAGTGTGTCCTTGGATCACCAAAGGACAATCTCAATACATTATATTAACCCTGACCTCCTGTCCTAACGGACTTGTTACTAGCACCTCAAAGTCCATTTTTGTACATGGAACAGCAATGCAATCAATAATGCTAGCACTCACATAAGAATGGGTAGAACCCGGATCAAATAACACAAACACATTCTGATTAAAAGTTGAGAAGGTACCAGCCACAACATCAGATGTCTCTGCCTCTTCCCTCTGTCTCATGGCATAGACTCTGACTAGAGCACTATCTTGCTCTGATTGTTTTACTATGCCTTGGCTGCCTGCTGGGTTACCTCTACCCCTGCCTCTACCTCTGCTAGGTGGTTGTGAGCTTCTGGTGACAGGGCTCTGAACTGACCCTTCTGCAGTAGTAGGAGGTGGTCAAACTCTGCGACTACTGGTGCAGTCCTTGGCAAAGTGTCCGGTGCCTCCACAGTTATAACAGGCTCCAATAGCCTTGTAGCAGATTCCACCATGATTCTTTCCACAAGTTTCACATTGGCGGGGAGGGTAGGAACCTCTGGTACTCACGACCAGATAGGGGAGGTCTCTGTCCTGAATATCTTCCCCTACCAGATTTCTTACCACCTCTGCCATGTCCCCCATAGTTCTTCCTCTTTCCAGTATGACCACTGGAACTCTGTTCTACTGACTTTCTCTCTTTCTCTGTCTTCTCTGATCTCTTTTTCTCTGGAGCAGTCTCAAACTCAACTCTTTCCAACTCTAGGGCTTGAGAAACAAGTTCAGAGAAGTTAGTGTGTTTGAAGCCGAGCACTTGTACTGACGATCCGGGTTTCAAGCCGGTTTCAAACCTCTTGCATCTTTCCTTTGGTAGAGAGTAGACTCACCGCATAATGGCTAAGGCGGAAAATTCTCTTTCATACTCACCACCGACCGCCCCTGCTTTGACTTAGGAACTCTTGCATCTTCCGGTCTACATAAGCATCGAGGATATATTTTTGCCCGAATTCTCGAGGAAGTCATTCCATGTTAGCACTGCAGCTCTACTGCATCGTTGGGAATGGTTTTCCACCACCATAAGCATCCCCAGTAGTAAGGACACCGAGTATTCAAATCTAAGCTCTTCTGCACAATGTAGCTTCTTGAACACCCTATCCATCCTCTCTAACCATTGTTCACTTCTAGAGGATCTACTGTCCCTTAAACTCAGAGCCCCATACTTTATCAATTTGTCATCTTGCCTCGTAGGAGATCGTGGTTGTACCACCGTGTCCGTATTGGGACTTGAGTAGGTACATTGCCACCATTTGTTGGAACATTGTAGCCATTCTTGAGCGAATCGAGAAAGCTGCGATGCTAGGCCGGTGTCTTCTTGAACCACCGACATTATGTAGGCACGGGCATCCTTGCACCTCAACCTCAATAGATTGATCGACTGAACGATCACCCTCTTCCATATTCAATGCGAGGATTTAAGATCTCCTGAACAAATAACATAAGGAGATTTCCTCCTGTTAGTGCATATTTATAATGTAATGTACTGTATGTATCAAACAATGATATTGAGCAGTTGTACTATGAAGAAAGAATAATCAAATAACAGGTAAAAACAGAATTTAAAAACTTTGCTCTGATACCACTAAAACATGTCACACCTTACCCCTCTGTAAGGCATAACATGATCCCGTAGTATACCTAATGAATTACCAACTCCGTCTACTGATAACCCATTAAATACACTATAAGGGATTTTAAAAACTTTTCTTACTTCTTTTATAGTGGTGAGCACTATTTACAGGTGTTAAAGACTTTGGTGAACTGAAGTGAAACAACTAACTCATTTGGTTTATTTGGAATTTCTGTAAAAATTTTGGCAGAGTGCCCTCTGTATTTTGGACAAAACAGTTCTTCAGAAAACCTGTAAAAAGCACTTCAATAATTTTCCAAATCTCAACTTCAATACATTTCTCAACACAACAATTTATCAACTCAATTCCATAGAAATTTTTCAAAGTCTGAGATAAGGAAATATAATACAATTTTTACAAGTTAAATAACTCATAATTAATTTACAACTTCAAGGTACAATTTGAATTTACAACTGCTCAAAACCAAAAACAAAATGTACATACAGTGTCATACATTACAGTACAAAATGCAAAATACTGGTATACTCATTATACCAGGTAATCCCTCGCTGGATGTATATGCAGCCTAGTCTGCTGCCCTGTCTGTCTCTCTACCTGCGACAGCAATAAAAAGCTATCGCTGAGACAATGTCTCAGTGGTGCACAACATTAACCAAATACAATTTAAATCACAATTCATAAGTCATGTAAATAGTGGATACTTAAAATCATAGTTAAATTCAAGACAGTAATTGTCAACAAGAATTTAAACTCCATTTGTCAATATCACAATAATTTTCATAAGTTAGATCATGTTTGAATTCAAAAGACAGTATATGTCAATGAGAGTTTAAATCCATTTCACAATCTCACAATACATATCAATAAATCACACAGCTTAATCATGATCCATAGTTCAATTCATCCCAAAAGCCGATGGCTAATGAGGTATTCAATTCGTCCCAAAAGTCGATGACTAATGAGGAATAACATAGCTAGCTAGCAAAAATATGAGTACTCATCCAATTCATCCTCAACAGGCACACACCTCAACACTTCAGCCAGAGAGGGAATTCAATTCGTCCCACTAGACAAGCTAATGAGGAATACAATCAATATACATGATAGCTGTGGTTTCAAACCATTTCCAATGCTTTTAAATCAATAAGTATCCATCAATGTCATTCAAACAATTTCTCACAGTTTTAAATCATTTACAATGCTTTTCAAGCAATAAATATTCATTCAAATACATTTCCACAATTTAAAACAATAATATACAAATAGTCAATATTTATTTCAATTGAAAATAATTCAAAAGAAATAGTTGTGCACAAACCTCTGATATTTGTCTCCTGGTCCTGACTCAGTATTTCTTTCCCTTTTGCTGAGTCCTTGTTAACTGAGAAACACAATTTGAAGTGTTTCAGTGCTAAATTAATTTGCCTCTAACGATAATGTTTGATAAACAATTCACTGAATACCTTTATTTGCTTAATCACCTAATATACCGACCCTCGATGCGTTTTAGGTAAATTAGGTTTTAGTGTCATTAATATGTCACACTCGATAGGGTTTTAGGTTTGGTACGTTTTGCCAAACTCGTTTCCTTGTTTAGTGCATTTTAATGCAAATTGCTGGATTCCGGGATACTGGTTTGACCTAGCCGGACGGCCTAGTTCCCTCGGTTTTCGGGTTTCGGTCAAAACTACAAACTTGTAGATCTATGTCTTATTGCACGCAGGGCAAAATTTCAGGTCAATCCGAGTTAAGTAGACCAAGTTATGGTCATTACACTATTGCTGGTCAAATGGCATCAAATTAGGTCAATTTTTGGTCAATTTGGTCAACTTTGGTTCGGCCAGTTTTTGGACCCGAACGTGTACAAGCTTTTTGACTTGCTTATGGTCATTTCTGGGATTTGGTGTCTTCATAAGACTTGTAGGTATGGGTCTTAACTATTCATGGTTAAAATTTCAGGTCAATTGGACCTGTTTTGAGTGAGTTATGGGCTAAACACTCACTGCTGCCCAATTGGTCATTTTTCAGGTCCTAATTGCACCTAATCCGAATTGGTCATTTTCTTAGGTCACCTTGCAAGCAGAATTTTGGTATGTTTTCTCAATGAAAGTTGGCACATTTTGTGCCTAGTTTCACCTCCAATTGGTCTCATACCAATTGAGGTTACACATTTAAAGTTATAGGTCTATTTGCAAACTGCCCTCTATATGTCTTTCAAACCCCAATTCAAACACACATTTAACTTGCTCTACTTTAAATCCCCATACCTAATTCTGATTTTATACCATTCCATATTTATTTATCACTTCTTACTATGGTCAATTTGGACAGAATATAAACATTCTCAATACATCAAATACAACCCTAAACCACAAAGTCCAAATTTAGCAATATATGTACATAAATACACCTAATCATTACATATAATCTCCACTACTAATTTACATATACATTCATCAATTCTTCTATGTCAACATTCTGCCAACACTTTCATCAATACATACAATTATTCAAGGGTCCCCAAGCTGCCGAAAACCTTCTTCAACACCACATTGCCCTACAATTCATCAATTCTCATTCAAGTGCCAAAATCACCATATAAACATGAAGTAATTCACTAGGTTATTAAATCATCATGATCAACACCATTTCTCATCAATTATATGCACAAATATCTCATCAAAAACGTGACTCCATGGCTGTCCAAAATGAAAACAACAATAACTCTTCAAACTCAAAATTTTCCTTCACAAAACCAACACCATAACATGCACACAAAACTTAACAAAGCTATCTTCAAAATTATGAACTTACCTTATGCTTGGAGCTTGTTAAACCTTGCTTAAACTTCTCAAATTTAGTATCAAACTCTTCCTTGTGATGAGTAGACAAAGTTTCATGAAGGAACCTAAGAGATTGGAGTTGAAAATGGAGAGTTAAGAGAGCTTGCATGAAAAATGGCCATGGTGGTTTCCATTTTCTTCAATTCGGCAACTTTTAATCCAAATGAGGAAGATGAAGTTTCTGTTGGTTTAGTGGAAGTACAGCTGCCCCTCTTTGTTTTATTTTATTCCCTTAGTGGTCCACTCATTTAAATTATATCATAAAATAAGTTTAAATGTGTTATTTACACATTTTTCACCCCACTTTTGGCTATTTGTATTAGGTACCCCTCTTTTAATTTTTCATTTCATTTTCTAAGTGTAATATGATTTATTTTTAATGGACATTTAGGTCAAAAGACACTTCGGGATGTCAAATGACCATAATGCCCCTGTTCGGGTGGCATTCCCGATTTTTCGGTAACACCGTATTTTGTCTGTTTTTCGATTTCTCACTTTTCTTTGTACTGATTATCTAATTTTTCTTTAATCTTTCTAATGAGATTTATACTTCAATAAGGGTCTATTTATGTCCTAAAAATGTTTTCCAGGGTTCCCCGTAGTCCAGGGCTAGTCAACGGTCCACGCCGTGACTTCCCAGTGCGGTCACCCATCGTTAGGTTTCCTGGCTCGTTTAACTTGATCACATTTCTTTGCTATCATTTTTCCTTTGTTTTTCTTGTACTTTATTTTCTTGTATTTCATTATTTTATGTCTCCTCACTCATATCGAAGTACGGTTCTAGGCATCCTAGCTGTCCGGACAACACTAGTCACCGGAGCAGCAGAACGCACTACCGAACTTTGGGGTGTTACACATGAGATGTATGGGAATGTATGCTATTATATGATATATGCATGCTAATTGGATAATGTGCAAAGTGAGACCTTTATAGTAATTAGAATGACCATAAAATCTCTAAACAAATGATTAAGTTGGAAATGCTATAATTAAAGTAATTATAACATAGGCCCTCCATTGGGGCAATTATTTTAAGAAATTTTAAGTAGTTGCATAAGATGCAATTAATTTAAGAGATTTTCTTAAGAATAATTGTTAAGCATGAGATGTTGTAAATATGTAAATGGTTTAGTGGCCAATATTGGATGTACCTGAGGACATTAAAATTATTTGCATAATTACTGGCTCAATGGAATTAACTTAACTAATGCAAGATAAGTCAATAATGGATGTACCTGAGATTTTGAGCATTAGGGGCTAGGTAAAGGATTAAACCTCACATGAGATGTGATGGGCAAGGAGTTACTCACTTATAGTTTATTGTAATTCCAATAATAGATGTACCTGAGGATGATCAATAGAATTATAAGAATTCAATCACCCACTAGAAATCCATCCAACTAGGATTTTCATTTTCTACTTTGGAAGTGTAGGATTCACTAAGTTAGTGGGAGGACCAATTTGATTAAAAGACCATAATCATTTTGGTTAATTACATGATACATTTACTAATTAATCTGGCTATTTTTTGCAGTTAATTTTCTGATAAAAATGAGCACTGAACAACTACCACCATCCAATATCCTTGCAAGCATACTTGATCGTAATAGGTTGACAGGACCTAATCTATCTGATTGGCTAAGAAATTTGAAACTTGTCCTGAGTCTTGAACATATAGGATATGTTCTAGATTCAAATGTTCCTAGTCGCTTACCTCCAGAGGCCACACAAGAGAAACATGAAACTTTGGACAAGTGGAAGGAGCATGATATGAGAGCTAAGTGTTACATGCTTGCTTCCATGAGTAATGAGTTACAGAAGCAGCATGAAAACATGCAAAGTGCGAGTGAGATCCTCCTTTGTCACACCCTACCCCTCTGTAAGGCATAACATGATCCCGTAGTATACCTAATGAATTACCAACTCCGTCTACTGATAACCCATTAAGTACACTACAAGGGATTTTAAAAAACTTTTCTTACTTCTTTTACAGTGGTGAGCACTATTTATAGGTGTTAAAGACTTTGATGAACTGAAGTGAAACAACTAACTCATTTCGTTTATTTAGAATTTCTGTAAAAATTTTGGCAGAGTGCCATCTATATTTTGGACAAAACAGTTCTTGTAAAACTCAGAAAAGCACTTCAATATGTATTTGCAAATCTCAACTCCAACATATTTTTCAACACAACATATTTCTCAACTCAAATCCATAGTGATTTTTCGAAGACTGAGATAAAGGAAATATAATACAAAACTATTCAAGTAAATGAAATCTCAAATTTACATTCACAATAATTTACATTTAATTACATACCAAAATGTTTTACAAGAGTTTTTATACAACTGCTCAAATAATTTACATACATATTATTACATGCTTACATCAAAACCTATGTACATGGGTATATCTATGATATACCTGGAGCTGATCTGAATGTATCCTCAAAGCAACTTAATCATCGCTCTATGCTCGCTTACTGCGCGACAAAGATACAAAGCTATCATTGAGTGGTGAACTTCGATGGTGCACAACTATAATTTAAAACATAGTACAATATACATTGACAAATTTACTGATAAATAATTTGAGAATCTGAATACTGATCAAATTTCACAACTCAAAATATTCATTGCCAATAATGTAAATCATTTGTATAAATAACTTTGAGCACAAAATTCAATTTATCAAATCTTGACTATCCATTAAGTAATTCCAACAAAATCAATTACACACAAACCATAATTGAAATCACCATTCCTTACCATTCAAAAGCCATTCTATATCTCAAAATCATTTTGTATCTCAAAATCATCTCAGTATCTCAAAAGTCATTATGCATCTCAAAAACCATGTTGTATCTCAAAAATCAATCTTTATCTCACTAACTATGCAAGACTAATCCGAAAGGGCCATATTCGATGTGATTCTAACTCCCTATGGTCGGGAGGTCGACCGATTCTAACTCCCTATGGTCGGGAGGTCGAATCATCGTGCCTGATACCATCACAATAATGAATCTTCCGCAAGGGCCATAACGATAAAATAAACTTAGATCTAACCTCAAATCGAGGAAAATCTAAGCTGTGCACGCACCATGGTAATCAAAACACAACTCACTCCATTGTCTTCTCAACAAATGAGAGAGACGGGTAATAACCTAGTCAAGCATCTATAGTGAGATATAAAACAATATCACAATCCTTTTAGTGAGCATAAATCACAATGTAATTCGATTCAAATTCAATTCCAATATCCAATAATTTTTTTATGCTCATCACAATTCAAATCATAAATTTGCATTTTTCCATGAAAATTACCATCACAATTCAAAACATGTTCTATCACAATTTTCCAAAACATACTTTATTCAATCCATAACAATGCTTAATATTTGTGGAAATACCATTTCACAAAGCTAAATTCATACATACTATAACAATTTCAATAATCATTGAATTAAATCCAATGCTTGTTAAACATAATACATAAAAAAAATATGTCATTTAATCATATGAAATATTCAAAACAAAATCAATTAAAAACTAGTTGTGCACAAACACAACTTAAAATAATAACATACAATTAATCATATGAAATATTATTCAGAGCAAAATCAGTTGAAAACTAGTTGTGCACAAACCTCTGATGACTGTCTCCCTGATCTGGACTCAGTGTTTCCTTCCCTTTTGCTGAGTCCTTGTTAACTGAGAAACACAATTTGAAGTGTTTCAATACTAAATTAAACTGTCTCTATCGATGGTGTTTGGTAAATAATGCACTGAACTCAATTATTCACTTAATCACCTAATATACCGACCCTCATTGCGTTTTAGGTAAATTAGGTTTTAGTGTCGTTAATATGTCACATTCGATAGGGTTTTAGGTTTGGTACGTTTTACCAAAGTCATTTCCTTGTTTAGTGCATTTTAATGCAAATTGCTGGATTCCGGAACACTGGTTTGACCTAACCGGACGATCTAGTTCCCTCGGTTTTCGGGTCTTTGTCGAAACTACAAACTTGTAGATCTATGTCTTATTGCACGCGGGGCAAAATTTTAGGTCAATCCGAGTTAAGTAGACCAAGTTATGGTCATTATACTATTGCTGGTCAAATGGTACCATTTTAGGTCAATTTTAGGTCAAATTGGTCAATTTTGGTTCGGCCAGTTTTTGGACCCGAACTTGTGCAAGTTATTTGACTTGCTTATGGTCATTTCTGGGCTTTGGTGTCTTCATAAGACTTGTAGGTATGGGTCTTAACTATTCTTGGTCAAAATTTCAGGTCAATTGGACCTGGTTTGAGTGAGTTATGGCCTAAACACTCACTGCTGCCCAATTGGTCATTTTTCAGGTCCTAATTGCACCTAATCCGAATTGGTCATTTTTTTAGGTCACCTTGCAAGCAGAATTTTGGCATGGTTTCTCAATGAAAGTTGGCACATTTTGTGCCTAGTTTCACCTCAAATTGGTCTCATACCAATTGAGGTTACACATTCAAGGTTATAGGCTAAAATATACACTGCCCTCAATATGCATTTCACACCCCAACTTCAAACACACACTTACCTTTGCCATTTGTTTACTTACCTACCAAACTGTTTTGGCACATTACCAAAAGCATTTTCTACATTACATTAGCATTATTTTGGGCAGATTCCAATCACCCTCAACACACCAAATATCATTCACAATTACAATTTCTAAGTACCATTACAAACACACCTAAACATTACAAACTTTACATACACTTTACAATGTTAATTTATATACATATCATCAATCCTTCTAGGTCAATATTCTGCCCACACTTCCTTCAATATATTGTTAGTAATATGCCCTAGAGCATATCATTTAGTATGTATCTTGTACATATTTTTATTAATAAAGGCATTTCCACTTTTCCGTTTACATAATATATTTATGTGTAATAGAAAAGGTCCATTGATATTTTGTTAGAAATATTATTCTTAAGTTGTTAAGAATATGAGTGACAATATTTCTAGCACGAAGTATCATAAATAGGTTCACAATCGAGGATACTTCATAATAAGGACATGACTTATCCAGAAAGATTGTATTCATGTTTGTTCCCAAGTTATTTATATGAGATATAAATAAGATGGAATGGTGAGTCTCATGCCATATAACAAACATGATAGGCACTTATAAATGATAAGTAGGCCGAACTAGTGACACTTATGACAAGCACATGGAGTTTACTCTTGTCAATGTTTTGTCATAAATCATATCAGTGCATATAATCTTTAGACCTGAGATAGCACAGTTATCTTGTATATAGGTAGTTTGAGTTTGATACTGCTTTCATACTTGTACTATGTATGGGTATATGGGCATGTGTTGGCTCCTGCTAGTTATATATGGAGGTAGGTGTTGATCAAGAAGGAATCTGTTCCTCTAAGTAAATAGAGATAAAATCCTATGTTCATTTAATTGTTCTTGATGTTTCAAGTTCTGGCCAGATAGATAGATTTATTCGTAAAAGAGTTTCGATGAGAAATATCTTTTAATCAAGAACTGGAATTAAAAGAGATCATAATATTCATAGCAAATGGAGTTTTACATAAACGATGACTCCAGCTTGATTTGGGTTTTTGTAACAAAGAGATTCTAGTGCATGGTAACATATGATTATAGGTTCATTTAAGGTAAACCTTATTACTAATTGGGTGGCCATGGCATGCTATGCTAGGTGGTAACCATGGTCTATGAGGTTCATAAAATGATTTAGAGAAATCATTTATGGTAAGAAAGAGTTCTGATGATATTAAGAGTTGATATCATGTCTCATTGCCAATTAGTGATGAGCCTAGTAAGTCACACACATACACAAGTTATCACCTATTTAAATATGATTTAATTAATTAATTAAAGAGTTTAATTGATTAATTAAATAGATTTGGTTTGCAATAAAATTGCAAAGTCCCTAGCATGACTTGAAACCAAATCTAGATTATTGGATGTGTAGTATAAATTAAATTTATATTTAAAGTGTTTAAATATGAATTTAATTGATGAGAAATTAATTAATAGAGATTAATTAATTAATTTATATTTGATATAAATTAATTAGAAGAAGAAAATAATTATTTTGGGTTAAGAACTCAAAATTAAGACACAGGGGCATTTTGTTCATTACAAAGTGAGACACGTGGCACCATGAGATGGTGACACATGGCATAACACATAAGCTTGCCAAATATTTTTTAATCATGTAAGATGATTAAAATCAAGATTAAATATAGGTTTGACACTTGGCACAATGTGATTGGGTCACTTAAACCTAGAGCTAATCAAAAGGTGACATGTGGCTAGGGTTTAATGTGTTAACCTAGCTATTTAAGTGGGGTTATGAAAAGAAAACACAACCAGCAGCCTCTCCTCTCATATGTCACGCCACTTTGAGCCTCTCCAGCTATTTCTCTTCATCTCTCATCAATTCAAAGAGATTAGCCATCAATCTCTTGAATTAAGAACACTAGAAATTGTTTCTAGTGTCCTGTTTGCATCTCTAATCTCTTAAAAGGCAGAACTTGATTTTCTAATTAATAGAAAAAGCTTTTAGAAGCTATTCAAGGGCTGCCATAGGTGTTCTTGGTGTGGACAAGCTAGAGGGACAACATCTGGTGTCCTGAAGATGAATTTCAAAGGCGCAGACACTGCAAAGACATCAAGAGGTTAGTGTAATCGTTCTTGATTTAATCTAGGGTTCTAAAATTAATCTGATTAATTTTAAAATCTTAAATGGAAAATACAGATCCAAAAACATATTAAAAGAGTTTTAATATGTTGTTTATCATTGAAATTAAATAGATAAAAATAAATCTTGCATGGTGCATGTGACCCTAGGTGAAAATTTTTGAATTCAATGGTATAATCTTATGTTTTTCACGCTTCCGTTCCTTCAATTGGTATCAGAGCCACTATATTTGCCATTTAGATTGTTGATTATATAATTTAATTGTGTGTTTGATCATGAGATCAAGAGATTCATTGCTGGTTGGATCATGAGATGTGGCGTCACACATGGAGAAGCCACCATTGGTGGCGGCAACAATGGTTCCATGGGTGATTCAAGGTTTGGCTTTTAATTCTGCAATTGTTGTATGATCTAAGGCCTATTCTTTGACTAATTAAAGTGTTTAATTAGTTGTTTTAATCACACAATTAAATTATGATTCAAATCAGAATTTTAAAAAAAGTTTGAATGTGATTCAAATCTGAATTTTAAAAGTTGTTTGAATGAGATTCAAATCTGAATTTTTAAAGTTGTTTGAATCATATTTAAATCTGATTTTTTAAAATTGATTCAATAAAATTCAGATCTGATTTTTTAAAAAATATTTGAATGTGATTCAAATCTAATTTTTTAAAAAATGTTTGAATGTGATTCAAATCTGAATTTTTGAAGTTGTTTGAATGTGATTCAAATCTGAATTTTTAAATTTGTTTGAATGAGATTCAAATCTGAATTTTTAAATTTATTTGAATCATATTCAAATCTTGATTTTTAAGTTGAATATGAGATATTCAATTTAATATAAGTATGTATGTTTTATTTAATTGTTAAATAGTGATATGCATGATGGATGATCATGGACTATAAAAGACCAATGTGATTGGATTTATTTCTTTTATATTTCTTTGGGATTGTAAATTAATTAATTTATTTTAATTTATTTTGGGCATGTATTATTAAGTTTGTAATATTTTTGGGTTGTAATTTCATTTATTTAAGTTCTTGTAAATTCGCCTTGGTATGCCAAGGATTACTATGTAATATTGGATTGCAAGAAGTTCAAGGAGGTCAAGAGCATTGGTGGGACCAGTGGGAGGAATTCAATATCAAGTGTTGATTATGTACTCCTTCAGCAACTCTTGTAAAATGAATGAATGAAATGCACCTAGGAATGCCCTGATTCAATTCTTGGTGGCTCAATTGAATCCCTTAGAAAGTCCATGATCATACCATATTTATCGCTTATCCATGAATGCATGAGATGTATGGAAATGTATGCAATTATATGATATATGCATGCTAAATGGATAATGTGCAAAGTGAGACCTTAATAGTAAATAGAATGACCATAAAATCTTCCAAACAAATGATTAAGTTGGAAATGCTATAATTAAAGTAATTATAACATAGGCCCTCCATTGGGGCAATTATTTTAAGAAATTTTAAATAGTTGCATAAGATGCAATTTATTTAAGAGATTTTCTTAAGAATAATTGTTAAGCATGAGATGTTGTAATTATGTATATTGTTTGGTGTACAATATTGGATGTACTGAGGACATTAAAATTATTTGCATAATTATCGCTCAATGGGATCAACTTAACTAATGCAAGATAAGTCAATAATGGATGTACCGAGATTTTGAGCATTAGGGGCTAGGTAAAGGATTGAACCTCACATGAGATGTGATGGGCAAGGAGTTGCTCACTTATAGTTTATTGTAATTCCAATAACGGATGTACACGAGGATGATCAATAGAATTATAAGAATTCAATCACCCACTAGAAATCCATCCAACTAGGATTTCCGTTTTCTACTTTGGAAGTGTAGGATTCGCTAAGTTAGTGGGAGGACCAATTTGATTAAAAGACCATAATCATATTTGGTTAATTACATGATACATTTACTAATTAATCTGGTTATTTCTGCAATTAATTTTCTGATAATAATGAGCACAGAACAACTACCACCATCCAATATCCTTGCAAGCATACTTGATCGCAATAGGTTGACAGGACCTAATCAGTCTGAATGGCTAAGAAATTTGAAACTTGTCTTGAACCTTGAACATATAGGATATGTTCTAGATTCAAATGTTCCTGGTCCCTTACCTCCAGAGGCCACACAAGAGGAACATGAAACTTTGGACAAGTGGAAGGAGCATGTTATGAGAGCTAAGTTTTACATGTTTGCTTCCATGAGTAATGAGTTACAGAAGCAACATGAGAACATGCAGAGTGCGAGTGAGATCCTCCTTCACCTACAAGAGTTGTATGGTGAGCACAGTAGGAATGCTAGGTATGAGATATCTAGACAGATATTCCGTATGAGGATGTCTGAGGGACAGAATGTTGGGGATCATGTCCACAAGATGATTCGGCTAATTGAGCAGTTGGAACATCTTGACTTTAACATGGATTTCCAACTACAGACGGATTTGATCCTTCAGTCCCTTCCTGAGTCTTTTGGGAATTTTGTGACAAATTTCCATATGACTAAACAGGAATGCACCTTAGCTGGTTTACTCAACATGCTGGTTATTGCCCAAAAGAATATGCCAGGCAATAAAGGAAAAGAGGTAGCTTTGGTTGCATTTTCTTCTGCTGGAAAGTCCAACAAGAAGAAGGGCAATAAGAAAAAGAAACCTCAGATTCCTGGTCCTTCCAAGAAAATAGCTAAACAGAAAAGAAAGACTAAAGCTGATAAAGGCAAAGGAAAGTGTCTCCACTGCCAACAGGAAAGTGTTTCCATTGCCAACAGGAAAGTGTTTCCATTGCCAGTAAGAAAGTGTTTCCACTAGCCAGAGTATAGCAATCTAAATGAATGCAATGCCGTGGTGAAAACCAACTCAAGTTCAAAATATATTTGGCACTTAAGGTTATGTCATGTTACAGAAGATAAAATTGCAAAACTGGAGAAAATGGGGATTCTATTCTCATTGGGCTCTGAGCCTACTCCAACTTGTGAATCTTGCCTTCAAGGCAAAATGACTAGATCACCCTTTGTTGGACAAGGGCTAAGAGCTGAAAATATTTTGGAACTAATACATAGTGATGTATGTGGTCCGTTTAAAGAAATGGCTAGAGGGGGCTTTAATTATTTTATTACCTTTTCTGATTATTAATCAAGGTTTGGGTATTTGTATTTGATGAAATACAAACATGAATCCTTTGAAAAGTTTAAGGAATTTAAATCAAGTAGTAAATCAAACAGAAAAATATTAAAGCTCTTCGATCGGATCGTGGAGGTGAATATTTGAGTCGAATTTGATGAATACTTGAGAGAGCATGGCATTGTTTCTCGGTGACTCCTCCAGAACGCCACAACCGAATGGTGTATCCGAAGGAGAAATCGTACCCTATTGGATATGGTACGTAGTATGATGAGCTATACTGATATGCCAATCTCCTTTTGGGGATTTGCATTAGAATCAGCTTTGTATATTCTGAATAGGATTCCATCAAAATCAGTTTCTTCCACACCTTATGAGATATGGCATGGAAGAAAACCAAGTCTTAAGCATGTTAAGATTTCGGGTTGTCCAGCTTATATCAAAAAAAAAACTGAACACTGATAAATTGGAGACCAGATCAGAAAAAGGTCGATTTGTTGGATATCCAAAAGATAGTTTTGGATATTATTTTTATTTGCCTACTTCACAAAAGGTTGTGATAAGTAGAGATGCCATATTTCTTGAACAACAGTTTGTTCAAGAAGGAGGCAAAGGAAGGCAAATAGAGTTAGAATTGGAGAATTCGACCAACCAATGCATCAGATGGATATAGATCCATCTAGTCAACCTATACCCATTGATGAAACATCTACAGCTGTTCCTCGTAGAACAACCAGGGTATCTCACCCACCGGTGAGATATGGTTTTCTTCATGAAGAAGAACAAGAGTTGTCTACTCATGAAGAAGTAGATCATGGAGATGATCCACTTACCTATGAAGAAGCTATATCAGATATAGACTCTTCAAAATGGATTGATGCTATGAAATCCGAGATTGATTCCATGTATAAGAATCAAGTTTGGGATCTTGTTGACCCACCTAAAGGTATTGTACCTATAGGGAACAAATGGGTTTTCAAGAAGAAAATTAGTTCTGATGGAAAGGTAGAGACCTATAAGGCAAGGCTAGTAGCGAAAGGGTTTCGCCAAAGGCAAGGAATAGACTATGAGGAGACTTTCTGCTTTGTTGCCATGCTTAAATCAATTAGGATTTTATTAGCAATAGCTGCATACTATGATTATGAGATTTGGCGGATGGATGTCAAAGCGACTTTTCTCAATGGATACATTGAAGAAAACATTTTCATGGAACAACCTAGGGGTTTTGAATCCCAAGATGGTTCCAAGGTATGCAAGCTAAAGCGATCCATTTATGGGTTGAAACAAGCTTCGAGGAGTTGGAACATCCGTTTTGATGAAGCCATTAAATCCTTTAGTTTTATCAAAAATGAGGATGAGCCATGTGTATATAAGAAGGTTAGTGACAGTGCTATCACTTTCCTTGTCTTATATGTGGATGACATCTCGTTGATGGGTAATGATACAGGTATGTTGACGACTATAAAGGTATGGTTGTCAAATACATTCTCCATGAAAGACTTAGGGGAGGCAACCTATATTGTTGGGATTCGCATCTATAGAGATAGAGCGAAAAGGATAATTGGTTTATCACAAAGTCTATACTTGGAAAAGGTGTTAAAGAGGTTTAACATGCTTGATTCCAAGAGAGGATTGTTACCAGTGAGACATGGTATCCATCTTTCTAAAGAGATGTCTCCAAAGACACCTGAAGAAAGAGATAAGATGGCCAGGATTCCATATGCTTCGGCTATTGGAAGTTTAATGTATGCAATGTTGTGTACTAGGCCGGATATCGCATATGCTGTTAATTTGACTAGCAGGTATCAATCCAATCCAGGTTTGGAACACTGGATAGCTGTCAAGAATATTCTTAAGTACTTAAGAAGAACTAAGGATTTATTCTTGATTTATGGAGGTGGAGACTTGCAATTGGATGGTTATCACGATTACGATTTCCAATCGGATATCGATGATAGAAAGTCTACCTCTGGATATGTGTTCATTTGTAATGGAGGTGCGATCGGTTGGAAGAGTTCCAAGCGAGCACGATTGCGATTCCACTCACGAGGTCGAGTATATTGTTGCATCGAGATCGCAAAGGAAGTGTTTGGATAAAGAAGTTAAATGTGAGAACTTATAGTAGTTCCTTCCATTAAGTCAGCGGTTCCACTAATCGTGACAACAATGGAGCGATCATGCGAGCTAAGGAACTAAGGTCTCACCCAAAATCCAAACACATAGAAAGGCACTACCATATTATCGTGAGATATAGTTGGGCAAGGCGATATAGCCATGCAGAAAATATAACATCAGCTAAAAAAACCAGCTGATCCATTCACTAAGCCTTTGTCATAATCTCAGTTAGACTGACATCTTGAGAAGATGGGTCTAAGATATTGTAATGAATGGCTCTAGTGCTATTGGGAGATTGTTAGTAATATGCCCTAGAGCATATCATTTAGTATGTATCTTGTACATATTTTTATTAATAAAGGCATTTCCACTTTTCCGTTTACATAATATATTTATGTGTAATAGAAAAGGTCCATTGATATTTTGTTAGAAATATTATTCTTAAGTTGTTAAGAATATGAGTGACAATATTTCTAGCACGAAGTATCATAAATAGGTTCACAATCGAGGATACTTCATAATAAGGACATGACTTATCCAGAAAGATTGTATTCATGTTTGTTCCCAAGTTATTTATATGAGATATAAATAAGATGGAATGGTGAGTCTCATGCCATATAACAAACATGATAGGCACTTATAAATGATAAGTAGGCCAAACCAGTGACACTTATGACAAGCACATGGAGTTTACTCTTGTCAATGTTTTGTCATAAATCATATCAGTGCATATAATCTTTAGACACGAGATAGCACGATTATCTTGTATATAGGTAGTTTGAGTTTGATATCGCTTTCATACTTGTACTATGTATGGGTATATGGGCATGTGTCGGCTCCTGCTAGTTATATATGGAGGTAGGTGTTGATCAAGAAGGAATCTGTTCCTCTAAGTAAATAGAGATAAAATCCTATGTTCATTTAATTGTTCTTGATGTTTCAAGTTCCTGGCCAGGACAGATAGATTTATTCAGAAAAGAGTTTCTGATGAGAAAAATCTTTTAATCAAGAACTGGAATTAAAAGAGAACATAATATTCATAGCAAATGGAGTTTGACATAAACCATGACTCCAGCTTGAGTTGGGATTTTGTAACAGAGAGATTCTAGTGCATGGTAACATATGATTATAGGTTCATTTAAGGTAAACCTTATTACTAATTGGGTGGCCATGGCATGCTATGCTAGGTGTTAACCATGGTCTATGAGGTTCATAAAATGATTTAGAGAAATCATTTATGGTAAGAAAGAGTTCGATGATATTAAGAGTTGATATCATGTCTCATTGCCAATTAGTGATGAGCCTAGTAAGTCACACACATACACAAGTTATCACCTATTTAAATATGATTTAATTAATTAATTAAAGAGTTTAATTGATTAATTAAATAGATTTGGTTTGTAATAAAATTGCAAAGTCCCTAGCATGACTTGAAACCAAATCTAGATTATTGGATGTGTAGTATAAATTAAATTTATATTTAAAGTGTTTAAATATGAATTTAATTGATGAGAAATTAATTAATAGAGATTAATTAATTAATTTATATTTGATATAAATTAATTAGAAGAAGAAAATAATTATTTTGGGTTAAGAACTCAAAATTAAGACACAGGGGCATTTTGGTCATTTCACAGTGTGACACGTGGCACCATGAGATGGTGACACATGGCATAACACATAAGCTTGCCAAATATTTTTTAATCATGTAAGATGATTAAAATCAAGATTAAATATAGGTTTGACACTTGGCACAATGTGATTGGGTCACTTAAACCTAGAGCTAATCAAAAGGTGACATGTGGCTAGGGTTTAATGTGTTAACCTAGCTATTTAAGTGGGGTTATGAAAAGAAAACACAACCAGCAGCCTCTCCTCTCATATGTCACGCCACTTTGAGCCTCTCCAGCTATTTCTCTTCATCTCTCATCAATTCAAAGAGATTAGCCATCAATCTCTTGAATTAAGAACACTAGAAATTGTTTCTAGTGTCCTGTTTGCATCTCTAATCTCTTAAAAGGCAGAACTTGATTTTCTAATTAATAGAAAAAGCTTTTAGAAGCTATTCAAGGGCTGCCATAGGTGTTCTTGGTGTGGACAAGCTAGAGGGACAACATCTGGTGTCCTGAAGACGAATTTCAAAGGCGCAGACACGCAAAGACATCAAGAGGTTAGTGTAATCGTTCTTGATTTAATCTAGGGTTCTAAAATTAATCTGATTAATTTTAAAATCTTAAATGGCAAATACAGATCCAAAAACATATTAAAAGAGTTTTAATATGTTGTTTATCATTGAAATTAAATAGATAAAAATAAATCTTGCATGGTGCATGTGACCCTAGGTGAAAATTTTTGAATTCAATGGTATAATCTTGTGTTTTTCACGCTTCCGTTCCTTCATATATACCATTACTCAAGTGTCCACAAGCTGCCACAAACCATTCTTCAACATCACATTGCCGTCCCATATACCAATTCCCATCAAAGTGCATAATTCACCATATAAACATGAAATAATTCACTAAGTTACTAAATCACCATGATTAACATTATTTCTCATCAATTATATGCACAAATACCTCATCAAAAACGTGACTCATGGCTGTCCAAAATGAAAACAACAATAACCCTTCAAACTCAAAATTTTCCTTCACCAATCTAACACCCATAACATGAACATAAACTTTAACAAGGAAATTCTCAAAAATGCAAACTTACCTTTAATTGTAACTTGCTAAACCTTCACCAAAATTCTCAAAATTGGTTTCAATATCTTCCTTGTGATGTGTAGACCATTTTTTGTGAAGGAACTTAAAGGATTGGAGTTGAAAATGGGAGGTTAAGAGAGCTTGCATGAAAAATGGCCATGGTGTTTTTCATTTCCTCTCAATTCGGCAACTTTGGTTGTTTTGGAGAAGATGACTATTTCTGCTGATTTAGTGGAGTTACAGCTGCCCTATTATGTATTTAATTTATGCATTAGTGGTCCACTCACAAATTTAATCATTTTATAAACTTAACTCCCACTTATTCCACATTTAACCCATGATTTTAGTTATTTACTTTAGGTACCACCCAATTAATTTTTCATTTCATTTTCTAAGTGTATTATTATTTATTTTTAATGGACATTTAGGTCAAAAGATACTTCGGGATGTCAAATGACCATAATGTCCTGTCGGGTGGCATTCCGATTTTTAGATTATCGGGTTTTGTCTGTTTTTCGATTTCACACTTTTCTTTGTACTAATTATTTAATTATTCTTTGATCTTTCTAATGATATTTATTATTCAATAAGGTTATATTTAAGTCCAAAAATGTTTTCCGTGGTTCCTCGCATGTGGCTAGTCAACGGTCCACGCCGTGACTTCCCTGCTGATCACCCATCGCTAGGTTTCCTACTGCTTAACTTGATCACATTTCTTTGCTATTATTTTTCCTTTGTTTTTCTTGTATTTTCTTTTCTTGTATTTCATTATTTTATGTCTCCTCCTCGTGTCAAAGTGTAGTTCTAGGCATCCTAGTGTCCGACAAAGACAGTCACCGAATGCAGAACGCACTACCGAACTTTGGGGTGTTACAATTCTCCCCCCGTTAAATAAATTTCGTCTCGAAATTTACCTGGCATTAGTCTCTGAACAGCTGTGGGTGCTGTCTCCTCATATCCTCTTCACGTTCCCAAGTAGCTTCCTGGCCTGAATGATGGTTCCACAAAGACTTTAACCAGGGGTATCTGCTTGTTCCTCACCGCTTCACCTCATAAGCCAGAATTTTTATGGGTTCTTCCTCATATGAGAGGTCTGGATTTACTTCAATCTCTTCAACTGATAGTACATGAGATGGGTCTGATCTGTACCTCCTTAATATGGACACATGGAAGACATTGTGTATCCTTGCTAACTCTGGAGGTAATGCCAACCGATATGCCAAAGGACCCACTCTTTCCAAAACCTCATATGATCCGATGAAACGAGGACTCAGTTTCCCCTTTCTGCCAAATCTCATAATCCTCTTCCAAGGAGAAACTTTGAGGAATACTTTATCACCCACTGCATACTCAATGTCTCTTCTTTTCAAACCAACATAGGACTTCTGACGGTCTGATGCAGCCTTGAGTCTATCTCTGATCAATTTGATCTTTTCCTATGTCTGCTGAACAATTTCTGGCCCAATCACCTTTCTTTCGCCTACTTCATCCCAACATAAGGGAGTTCTGCACTTTCTGCCATACAAAGCTTCATATGGAGGCATCCCAATGCTTGATTGGTAGCTGTTGTTATAAGCAAACTCAATCAAAGGCAAGTGTGTATCCCAACTACCTTCAAACTCAATCACACAAGCCCGTAGCATATCCTCCAATGTCTGAATAACCCTTTCAGGTTGGCTATCTGTCTGTGGGTGGAATGCTGTGCTGAAGTTCAATCTAGTTCCTAGGGCTCTCTGAAGACTACCCCAGAATCTAGAAGTGAACAAAGGATCTCTATAAGATATAATCGATACTGGCACTCCATGCAATTTTACAATTTCATATATGTACAATCTGGCCAATCTCTCCAACTATAGTCCATTTAGAATGGCAAAAAGTGAGTAGACTTGGTTAGTCTATCAACTATAACCCATACTGCATCATGACTATTCTGTGTCTTCAGAAGTCTCATAACAAAATCCATAGTTATTCGTTCCCTTACAGTGTTTCATAGGGTGTCATTTGTATGCTAGCTCGATACTTATTATTGTATACAAATTCTGTTAGTGGAAGGTATCTGTCCCATTTTCCCTCGGATTCAAGGATAGAAGTTCTCAGTATATTCTCGAGGGTTTATTACATTTTACAGGTTATTATTATCATTTCATTTCATTATTTATAGAAACTCAATGACTTTCAAAATTTACCTGAATCACTTGTTTCGACTGTCCATCCGTCTGAGGATGATAAGTCGTACTGATATCTCTAAGCTTATAGCAATTACTGTGGTACAGGTAATTCACATTAATGTAACCGAGTCACTGACTCTAGCTACCTTACAAGTGTAGTCGTTTGATAGGCTAGTTCTGAAGTTTTAAATTTATGACTAAAATTTCCATATTTATTTCCAGTAATAGTACTCTATTCGGGTGCAACTGTATCAATTTATAGATTACTTACAATTATTCTTAATTTATCAGATCACGAGGAAGTACGTAGCTCTACACAATAATCCCAGACGGCATCGTAATCAGAGCTTACAATACAAACATCGAGAACATTATATAGTCACTACGTTATAACCTCATGAACTAGGTTTTCTAACATCTTATCTTTCTCGAATCTCCTAATATCCCAAACCGATTCTGATTACAATTTCCTTTGACAATTACTAACAGTAACATCTTTTCCCTCATCTAGAGCAATTCTATTATTGTAACTTACTTTTCGGTCCTCATGCCTTACATTAAGTAGGCTTGCCAATTAGCTTTATAATTTATGGTATGTTAGAAAATACTTTTAGCTAACAATTCTTCCAAAAGTAATGTCAATCATACTTATTATTATAGTTATTATTCGAAAGGACTAGTCACTAATACATCAAAATTCGTTCCCATGTAAAGGAATGACAACAGAACATATAGTTCTGACACTAACACACAACTAAGTAGTGCTGGGATCAAATAATAACTAAAATTAAGAACTTACCAGCAGCTACATCTGAAGTTTCTGCTCCTTTTACTTGGCGCATAGTGGACACTCCGACTGGTGCGCTGCTATATTCGGGTTGATTCACTATGTTATAGTGGTGAGGAGTACCAACTCTATTTCTATCTTGACTCTGACTGACGGTCTGTGAACTCCGGAGAGCAGATTGAGGTGGTTTAGCACAATCTTTAGCAAAGTGTCCAAGTTTTCCACAATTGTAACAGGCTCCAGAGGCCTTACGACAAATACCTCCATGATATCTTCTACAAGTTTCACATTGGCGGGAAGGGTAGGAACTTCTAGTTGTTCGACGACTGGACCTTGGTGGTCTCTGTCTTAATGATCCACCTCTATCGTATCCCTGAGCTCGGGGTTCCTCAAATTCTTTTCTCTTTCTCAAATTACTGTTCGAGCTCTGACCCATAGGTTTCTCCCTCTTCTCTATTGCATGTTGCCCTTGTGGAGGTTGGGTTTGTACTTGGGCTTGGGCTGAC
The DNA here is from genome assembly GCF_030052815.1 of Hevea brasiliensis. NCBI lineage: Eukaryota > Viridiplantae > Streptophyta > Magnoliopsida > Malpighiales > Euphorbiaceae > Hevea > Hevea brasiliensis. The sequence continues at coordinate 53,652,724 of NC_079497.1, read as the reverse complement.
AGATTATCAGCCATTTGTTGGAAGAAAGTGGCCATTTGCTGGGCCATTTGTGCAGTAATTTGTACTGGTAAAACTGCACAACAGCCTTTGACATTTTGTGGAGTGGGGCCTCAACTTGTTCTCCTGCCATCATGCATCGTTTCTATTGTCTCATTCTTCTCTTCCATATCTTTTCTCACAGAATTTTCTATCCTGTACAACCAACACAAGGAGATTCCTCTCCATTAGTTCACATTTATGATGTAAATGTACTATATGTATCAAACATTTGAGCAGTTGTAGTTACCGACAAAAAGATTTCAAATTCACAGTTCGAAATTTACTTTAAAACCATTGCTCTGATACCACAAAACATGTCACACCCTACCCCTCTGTAAGGCATAACATGATCCCGTAGTATACCTAATGAATTACCAACTCCGTCTACTGATAACCCATTAAGTACACTACAAGGGATTTTAAAAAACTTTTCTTACTTCTTTTACAGTGGTGAGCACTATTTATAGGTGTTAAAGACTTTGATGAACTGAAGTGAAACAACTAACTCATTTGGTTTATTTAGAATTTCTGTAAAAATTTTGGCAGAGTGCCATCTATATTTTGGACAAAACAGTTCTTGTAAAACTCAGAAAAAGCACTTCAATATGTATTTGCAAATCTCAACTCCAACATATTTTTCAACACAACATATTTCTCAACTCAAATCCATAGTGATTTTTCGAAGACTGAGATAAAGGAAATATAATACAAAACTATTCAAGTAAATGAAATCTCAAATTTACATTCACAATAATTTACATTTAATTACATACCAAAATGTTTTACAAGAGTTTTTATACAACTGCTCAAATAATTTACATACATATTATTACATGCTTACATCAAAACCTATGTACATGGGTATATCTATGATATACCCGAGTGATCTGAATGTATCCTCAAAGCAACTTAATCATCGCTCTATGCTCGCTTACTCATGATAAAGATACAAAGCTATCATTGAGTGGTGAACTCGATGGTGCACAACTATAATTTAAAACATAGTACAATATACATTGACAAATTTTACAAGAAATAATTTGAGAATCGAATCTCGATCAAATTTCACAACTCAAAATATTCATTGCCAATAATGTAAATCATTTGTATAAATAACTTTGAGCACAAAATTCAATTTATCAAATCTTGACTATCCATTAAGTAATTCCAACAAAATCAATTACACACAAACCATAATTGAAATCACCATTCCTTACCATTCAAAAGCCATTCTGTATCTCAAAATCATTTTGTATCTCAAAAATCATACTGTATCTCAAAAGTCATTATGCATCTCAAAAACCATGTTGTATCTCAAAAATCAATCTTTATCTCACTAACTATGCAAGACTAATCCGAAAGGGCCATATTCGATGTGATTCTAACTCCCTATGGTCGGGGAGGTCGAATCTGATTCTAACTCCCTATGGTCGGGGAGGTCGAATCATCGTGCACAGTACCATCACAATAATGAATCTTCCGCAAGGGCCATAACGATAAAATAAACTTAGATCTAACCTCAAATCAGAGGAAAATCTAAGCCTGTGCACGTACCATGGTAATCAAAACACAACTCACTCCATTGTCTTCTCAACAAATGAGAGAGACGGGTAATAACCTAGTCAAGCATCTATAGTGAGATATAAAACAATATCACAATCCTTTTAGTGAGCATAAATCACAATGTAATTCGATTCAAATTCAATTCCAATATCCAATAATTTTTTTATGCTCATCACAATTCAAATCATAAATTTGCATTTTTCCATGAAAATTACCATCACAATTCAAAACATGTTCTATCACAATTTTCCAAAATATACTTTATTCGATCCATAACAATGCTTAATATTTGTGGAAATACCATTTCACAAAGCTAAATTCATACATACTATAACAATTTCAATAATCATTGAATTAAATCCAATGCTTGTTAAACATAATACATAAAAAAAAATATGTCATTTAATCATATGAAATATTCAAAACAAAATCAATTAAAAACTAGTTGTGCACAAACACAACTTAAAACAATAACATACAATTAATCATATGAAATATTATTCAGAGCAAAATCAGTTGAAAACTAGTTGTGCACAAACCTCTGATGACTGTCTCGATCCGACTCAGTGTTTCCTTCCCTTTTCTTTGAGTCCTTGTTAACTGAGAAACACAATTTGAAGTGTTTCAGTACTAAATTAAACTGTCTCTATCGATGGTGTTTGGTAAATAATGCACTGAACTCAATTATTCACTTAATCACCTAATATACCGACCCTCATTGCGTTTTAGGTAAATTAGGTTTTAGTGTCGTTAATATGTCACATTCGATAGGGTTTTAGGTTTGGTACGTTTTACCAAAGTCATTTCCTTGTTTAGTGCATTTTAATGCAAATTGCTGGATTCCGGAACACTGGTTTGACCTAACCGGACGATCTAGTTCCCTCGGTTTTCGGGTCTTTGTCGAAACTACAAACTTGTAGATCTATGTCTTATTGCACGCGGGGCAAAATTTTAGGTCAATCCGAGTTAAGTAGACCAAGTTATGGTCATTATACTATTGCTGGTCAAATGATACCATTTTAGGTCAATTTTAGGTCAAATTGGTCAATTTTGGTTCGGCCAGTTTTTGGACCCGAACTTGTGCAAGTTGTTTGACTTGCTTATGGTCATTTCTGGGCTTTGGTGTCTTCATAAGACTTGTAGGTATGGGTCTTAACTATTCTTGGTCAAAATTTCAGGTCAATTGGACCTGGTTTGAGTGAGTTATGGCCTAAACACTCACTGCTGCCCAATTGGTCATTTTTCAGGTCCTAATTGCACCTAATCCGAATTGGTCATTTTTTTAGGTCACCTTGCAAGCAGAATTTTGGCATGGTTTCTCAATGAAAGTTGGCACATTTTGTGCCTAGTTTCACCTCAAATTGGTCTCATACCAATTGAGGTTACACATTCAAGGTTATAGGCTAAAATATACACTGCCCTCAATATGCATTTCACACCCCAACTTCAAACACACACTTACCTTTGCCATTTGTTTACTTACCTACCAAACTGTTTTGGCACATTACCAAAAGCATTTTCTACATTACATTAGCATTATTTTGGGCAGATTCCAATCACCCTCAACACACCAAATATCATTCACAATTACAATTTCTAAGTACCATTACAAACACACCTAAACATTACAAACTTTACATACACTTTACAATGTTAATTTACATACATATCATCAATCCTTCTAGGTCAATATTCTGCCCACACTTCCTTCAATATATACCATTACTCAAGTGTCCACAAGCTGCCACAAACCATTCTTCAACATCACATTGCCGTCCCATATACCAATTCCCATCAAAGTGCATAATTCACCATATAAACATGAAATAATTCACTAAGTTACTAAATCACCATGATTAACATTATTTCTCATCAATTATATGCACAAATACCTCATAAAAAACGTGACTCATGGCTGTCCAAAATGAAAACAACAATAACCCTTCAAACTCAAAATTTTCCTTCACCAATCTAACACCCATAACATGAACATAAACTTTAACAAGGAAATTCTCAAAAATGCAAACTTACCTTTAATTGTAACTTGCTAAACCTTCACCAAACTTCTCAAAATTGGTATCAATATCTTCCTTGTGATGTGTAGACCATTTTTTGTGAAGGAACTTAAAGGATTGGAGTTGAAAATGGGAGGTTAAGAGAGCTTGCATGAAAAATGGCCATGGTGTTTTTCATTTCCTCTCAATTCGGCAACTTTGGTTGTTTTGGAGAAGATGACTATTTCTGCTGATTTAGTGGAGTTACAGCTGCCCTATTATGTATTTAATTTATGCATTAGTGGTCCACTCACAAATTTAATCATTTTATAAACTTAACTCCCACTTATTCCACATTTAACCCATGATTTTAGTTATTTACTTTAGGTACCACCCAATTAATTTTTCATTTCATTTTCTAAGTGTATTATTATTTATTTTTAATGGACATTTAGGTCAAAAGATACTTCGGGATGTCAAATGACCATAATGTCCCTGTTCGGGTGGCATTCCCGATTTTTCGGTATTATCGGGTTTTGTCTGTTTTTCGATTTCTCACTTTTCTTTGTACTAATTATTTAATTTTTCTTTGATCTTTCTAATGATATTTATTCTTCAATAAGGTTCTATTTAAGTCCAAAAAATGTTTTCCAGGGTTCCCATGATCCGAGGCTAGTCAACGGTCCACGCCGTGACTTCCCGATTCGGTCACCCATCGCTAGGTTTCCCGGCTCGTTTAACTTGATCACATTTCTTTGCTATTATTTTTCCTTTGTTTTTCTTGTATTTTCTTTTCTTGTATTTCATTATTTTATGTCTCCTCCCTCGTGTCAAAGTGTAGTTCTAGGCATCCTAGCTGTCCGGACAGCACTAGTCACCGGAACAGCAGAACGCACTACCGAACTTTGGGGTGTTACATCCTTCACCTACAAGAGTTGTATGGTGAGCACAACAGGAATGCTAGGTATGAGATATCTAGACAGTTATTCCGTATAAGGATGTCTGAGGGACAGAATGTTGGGGATCATGTCCACAAGATGATTCGGCTGATTTAGCAGTTGGAACATCTTGACTTCAACATGGATTTACAACTACAGACGGATTTGATCTTTCTGTCCCTTCCTGAGTCTTTTGGGAATTTTGTGACAAATTTCCATATGACTAAACAGGAATTCACCTTAGCTGGTTTACTTAACATGCTGGTTATTGCCCTAAAGAATATGCCTGGCAGTAAAGGAAAAGAGGTAGTTTTGATTGCATCTTCTTCTGCTGGAAAGTCCAACAAGAAGAAGGGCAATAAGAAAAAGAAACCTCAGATTCCTGGTCCTTCCAATAAAATAGCTAAACAGAAAAGGAAGACTAAAGCTGATAGAGGCAAAGGAAAGTGTTTCCATGACCAAAGGATGGGCCTTTGGAAAAGGCGCCTGCAGTATCTTGCTTTTCTGAAGGACAAGAAGGATACACCTTCGGAAGGTATGTCCATATTTTATTATTTAGATTCTAATGATACTCATAGTTCATCTACAGCTTGGGTTTTAGATACTGGTGCCAATTCTAACATTTCTAAAGATATGCAGGAACTAACAAATGTTAGAGTCTGGATTGGCAATGGCTCAACTGTTGAAGCTTTAGCCATAGGATCTAAATCTTTTTACATGTTTGGACATGTTTTGTATTTGGATAATATTTTATATGTACCTGATGCTTTTAAGAACATCATTTCTATATGTAGTTTGACTAGAAATGGCTATGAAATTCAGTTCACAGATGATGTTTGCAATATTTATTTTGGAAATAAATATGTTGGTTCGGGTTATATGAATGACGGTCTTTATTATTTGGATAATAATGACAAACACAAATTGAATGCACGTGATCTAAAAGAATGCAATGCCATGGTGAAAACCAACTCAAGTTCAAAATATATTTAGCACTTAAGGTTATGTCATGTTGCAGAAGATAGGATTGCAAAACTGGAGAAAATGGGGATTCTATCCTCATTGGGCTCTGAGCCTACTCCAACTTGTGAATCTTGCCTTCAGGGCAAAATGACTAGATCACCCTTTGTTGGACAAGGGCTAAGAGCTGAAAATATTTTGGAGCTAATACATAGTGATGTATGTGGTCCATTTAAAGAAATGGCTAGAGGGGGCTTTCATTGTTTTATTACCATTACTGATGATAAATCAAGATTTGGGTATTTGTATTTGATGAAATACAAACATGAATCCTTTGAAAAGTTTAAAGAATTTAAATCTAAAGTAGAAAATCAAACAAGAAAGAGTATTAAAGCTCTTCGATCAGATCGTGGAGGTGAATATTTGAGTACTGAATTTGATGAATACTTGAGAGAACATGGCATTGTTTCTCAGCTGACTCCTCCAGGAACGCCACAGCTGAATGGTGTATCTGAAAGGAGAAATCGTACCCTATTAGATATGGTACGTAGTATGATGAGCTATACTGATATGCCAATCTTCTTTTAGGGATTTGCATTAGAATCAGCTTTGTATATTCTGAATAGGATTCCATCAAAATCAGTTTCTTCCACACCTTATGAGATATGGCATGGAAGAAAACCAAGTCTTAAGCATGTTAAGATTTGGGGTTGTCTAGCTTATATCAAAAAGCTGGACACTGATAAATTGGAGACCAGATTAGAAAAAGGTCGATTTGTTGGATATCCAAAAGATAGTTTTGGATATTATTTTTATTTTCCTACTTCACAAAAGGTTGTGATAAGTAGAGATACCACATTTCTTGAACAACAGTTTGTTTAAGAAGGAGGCAAAGGAAGGCAAATAGAGTTAGAATTGGAGAATTTTGACCAACCAACTGATCAGATGGATATAGATCCATCTAGTCAACCTATACCCATTGATGAAACATCTACAGCTGTTCCTCGTAGAACAACTAGGGTGTCTCACCCACCAGTGAGATATGGTTTCCTTCATGAAGAATAACAAGAGTTGTCTACTCATGAAGAAGTAGATCATGGAGATGATCCACTTACCTATGAAGAAGCTATATCATATATAGACTCTTCAAAATGGATTGATGCTATGAAATCCGAGATTGATTCCATGTATAAGAATCAAGTTTGGGATCTTGTTGACCCACCTGAAGGTATTGTACGTATAGGGAACAAATGGGTTTTAAAGAAGAAAATTGGTTCTGATGGAAAGGTAGAGACCTATAAGGCAAGGCTAGTAGCGAAAAGGTTTCGCCAAAGACAAGGAATCGACTATGAGGAGACATTCTCGCCCATTGCCATGCTTAAATCAATTAGGATTTTATTAGCAATAGCTACATACTATGATTATGAGATTTGGCAGATGAATGTCAAAACAGCTTTTCTCAATGGATACATTGAAGAAAACATTTTCATGGAACAACCTAGGGGTTTTGAATCCCAAGATGGTTCCAAGGTATGCAAGCTAAAGCGATCCATTTATAGGTTGAAACAAGCTTCGAGGAGTTGGAACATCCGTTTTGATGAAGCCATTAAATCCTTTGGTTTTATAAAAAATGAGGATGAGCCATGTGTATATAAGAAAGGTTAGTGATAGTGCTATCACTTTCCTTGTCTTATATGTGGATGACATACTGTTGATGGGTAATGACACAGGTAAGTTGACAACTATAAAGGTATGGTTGTCAAATACATTCTCCATGAAAGACTTAGGGGAGGCAACCTATATTCTTGGGATTTGCATATATAGAGATAGAGCGAAAAGAATAATTGGTTTATCCCATAGTCTATACTTGGAAAAGGGGTTAAAGAGGTTTAACATGCTTGATTCCAAGAGAGGATTGTTACCAGTGAGACATGGTATCCACCTTTCTAAAGAGATGTCTCCAAAGACACCTGAAGAAAGAGATAAGATGGCCAGGATTCCATATGCTTCGGCTATTGGAAGTTTAATGTATGCAATGTTGTGTACTAGGCCGGATATCGCATATGCTGTTAGTTTGACTAGCAGGTATCAATCCAATCCAGGTTTGGAACATCGATAGTCACAAGAATATCCTTAAGTACTTGAGAAGAACTAAGGATTTATTCTTGATTTATGGAGGTGGAGACTTGCAATTGGATGGTTATAATGATTCTGATTTCCAATCAGCTATCGATATTAGAAAGTCTACCTCTGGATGTGTTCATTTGTAATGGAGGTGCAGTCTATTGGAAGAGTTCCAAATAGAGCATGACTGCAGATTCCACTACAGAGGCTGAGTATATTGCTGCATCAGATGATGCAAAGGAAGCTGTTTGGATAAAGAAGTTCGTGACAGAACTTACAGTAGTTCGTTCCATTAAATCAGTAGTTCCACTACACTGTGACAATAATGGAGCAGTCATACAGGCTAAGGAACTAAGGTCTCACCCAAAATCCAAACACATAGAAAGGCACTACCACATTATCAGAGATATAGTTGGGCAAGGCGATATAGCCATGCAGAAAAAATAACATCAGCTGAAAATCTAGCAGATCCATTCACTAAGCCTATGTCACAGACTCAGTTAGACCGACATCTTGAGAAGATAGGTCTAAGATATTGTAATGAAAGCCTCTAGTGCTAGTGGGAGATTGTTAGTAGTATGCCCTAGAGCATATCATTTAGTATGTATCTTATACATATTTTATTAATAAAAGGAATTTCCACTTTTCCGTTTACATAATATATTTATGTGTAATAGAAAAGGTCCATTGATATTTTGTTAGAAATATTATTCTTAAGTTGTTAAGAATATGAGTGAAAATATTTCTAGTACAAAGTTTTTAGTAGTATGCCCTAAAGCATATCATTTAGTATGTATCTTGTACATATTTTATTAATAAAAGGCATTTCCACTTTTCCGTTTACATAATATATTTATGTGTAATAGAAAAGGTCCATTGATATTTTGTTAGAAATATTATTCTTAAGTTGTTAAGAATATGAGTGACAATATTTCTAGCACAAAGTATCATAAATAGGTTCACAATCGAGGATACTTCATAATAAGGACATGACTTATCCAGAAAGATTGTATTCATGTTTGTTCCCATGTTATTTATATGAGATATAAATAAGATGGTATGGTGATTCTCATGCCATATAACAAATATGATAGGCACTTATAAATGATAAGAAGGTCGAACCAGTGACACTTATGACAAGCACATGGAGTTTACTCTTGTCAATGTTTTGTCATAAATCAAATAAGTGCATATAATCTTTAGACCTGAGATAGCACAGTTATCTTGTATATAGGTAGTTTGAGTTTGATACTGCTTTCATACTTGTACTATGTATGGGTATATGGGCATGTGTTGGCTCCTACTAGTTATATATGGAGGTAGGTGTTGATCAAGATGGAATCTGTTTCTCTAAGTAAATAGAGATAAAATCCTATGTTCATTTAATTGTTCTTGATGTTTCAAGTTCCTGGCCAGGACAGATAGATTTATTCAGAAAAGAGTTTCTGATGAGAAAATCTTTTTAATCAATAATTGGAATTAAAATATAACAAAATAATCAAAGCAATTGGAGTTTGAAATAAACCATGACTCCGGCTTGAGTTGGGATTTCGTGAGAGAGATTCTAGTGCATGGTAACATATGATTATAGGTTCATTTAAGGTAAACCTTATTACTAATTGGGTGGCCATGGCATGCTATGCTAGGTGTTAACCATGGTCTATGAGGTTCATAAAATGATTTAGAGAAATCATTTATGGTAAGAAAGAGTTCTAATGATATTAAGAGTTGATATCATGTCTCATTGCCAATTAGTGATGAGCCTAGTAAGTCACACACATACACAAGTTATCACCTATTTAAATATGATTTAATTAATTAATTAAAGAGTTTAATTGATTAATTAAATAGGTTTGGTTTGCAATTAGATTGCAAAGTCCCTAGCATGACTTGAAACCAAATCTAGATTATTGGATGTATAATATAAGTTAAATTTATATTTAAAGTTTTTAAATATGAATTTAATTAATGAGAAATTAATTAATAGAGATTAATTAATTAATTTATATTTGATATAAATTAATTAGAAGAAGAAAATAATTATTTTGGGTTAAGAACTCAAAATTAAGACACAGGGGCATTTTGGTCATTTTGCAGTGTGACACGTGGCACCATGAGATGGTGACACATGGAATAACACATAAGCTTGCCAAATGTTTTTTTTAATCATGTAAGATGATTAAAATCATGATTAAATATAGGTTTGACACTTGGCACAATGTGATTGGGTCACTTAAACCTAGAGCTAATCAAAGGGTGACATGTGGCAAGGGTTTAATGTGTTAACCTAGCTATTTAAGTGTTGTTATGAAAAGAAAAGCAACCAGCAGCCACTCCTCTCCTTTGTCACGCCACTTTGAGGCTTTTCATAGATTCTTCTTCATCTCTCATCTATTCAAAGAGATTAGCCATCAATCTCTTGAATTAAGAACACTAGAAATTATTTCTAGTGTCCTGTTTACATCTCTAATCTCTTAAAAGGTAGAACTTGAATTTCTAATTAATAGAAAAAGCTTTAGAAGCTGTTCAAGGACTGCCATAGGTGTTCTTTGTGTAGACAAGCTAGAGGGACAACATCTGGTGTGTGACGACCCACACCGGGGGGCCCATCACACTGGTGCACCGTGAACTTTGGCCACGCGTACACCCAGATATCTCCCTTGCCGAAGGGGATTTCTTTCGCCTCCACCAAGGCTCGAACCCGCAACCTAACGGCCTTATACTGGGTTGGGAAGCACCTTGATTACCAATTGAGCTATTAGCTCAATTGGTAATCAAGGTGCTTCCCAACCCAGTATAAGGCCGTTAGGTTTAGCTCAATTGGTAATCAAGGTGCTTCCCAACCCAGTATAAGGCCGTTAGGTTGCGGGTTCGAGCCTTGGTGGAGGCGAAAGAAATCGGGAGATATCTGCGTGGTTCACGGTGCACGTGATGGGCCCCGGTGTGGGTCGTCACATGGTGTCTGAAGATGAATCTCAAAGCGCATTTGCAGATTGCATCAAGAGGTTAGTGTAATCGTTCTTGATTTAATATAGGGTTCTAAAATTAATCTGACTAATTTTAAAATCTTAAATGGCAAATACAGATCCAAAAACATATTAAAAGAGTTTTAATATGTTGTTTATCATTGAAATCAAATAGATAAAAATAAATCTTGCATGATGCATATGACCCTAGGTGAAAATTTTTGAATTCAATGGTATAAACTTGTGTTTTTCGCGCTTTCGTTCCTTCAATTGGTATCAGAGCCACTATATTTGCCATTTAGATTGTTGATTATATGATTTAATTGTGTGATTTGATTATGAGATGATTGATCCATTGCTGGTTGGATCAAGAGGTGTGGCGGCATGCTTGATGAACTCCAACATGGTGCGCATGGCTTGGGAAGATCATGGTGCGCATGGTTGTTATTAAATTCTGCAATTGTTGCTTGACGAAAGGTTCATCATATGACTAATTAAAATGTTTAATTAGGATTTTTAATCACACAATTAAATTATGATTTAAATCAGAATTTTAAAAATTATTTGAATGTGATTCAAATTTGAATTTTAAAAGTTGTTTGAATGTGATTCGAATCTGAATTTTTAAAGTTGTTTGAATCATATTTAAATCTGATTTTTTAAAATTGATTGAATAAAATTCAGATCTGATTTTTTAAAAAATGTTTGAATGTGATTCAAATCTGATTTTTTAAAAAATGTTTGAATGTGATTCAAATCTGAATTTTTAAAGTTGTTTGAATGTGATTCAAATCTGAATTTTTAAATTTATTTGAATCATATTCAAATCTAGATTTTTAAGTTGAATATGAGATATTCAATTTAATTTAAGTATGTATGTTTTATTTAATTGTTAAATAGTGATATGCATGATGGATGATCATGGACTGTAAAAGACCAATGTGATTGGATTTATTTCTTTTATGTTTCTTTGAGATTGTAAATTAATTTATTTATTTTAATTTATTTTGGGCATGTATTATTAAGTTTGTAATAATTTTTGGGTTGTAATTTCATTTATTTAAGTTCTTGTAAATTCGCCTTGGTATGCCAAGGATTACTATGTAATATTGGATGGCAAGAAGTTCAAGGAGGTCAAGAGCATTGGTGGGACCAGTGGCAGGAATTCAAGATCAAGTGTTGATTATGTACTCCTTCAGCAACTCTTGTAAAATGAATGAATGAAATGCACCTTGGAATGCCCTGATTCAATTCTTGGTGGCTCAGAATTGAATCCCTTAGAAAGTCCATGATCATACCATATTTATTGCTTATCCATGAATGCATGAGATGTATGGGAATGTATGCTATTATATGATATATGCATGCTAATTGGATAATGTGCAAAGTGAGACCTTAATAGTAATTAGAATGACCATAAAATCTTCCAAAAAAATGATTAAGTTGGAAATGCTATAATTAATGTAATTATAACATAGGCCCTCCAGTGGGGTAATTATTTTAAGAAATTTTAAATAGTTGCATAAGATGTAATTAATTTAAGAGATTTTCTTAAGAATAATTGTTAAGCATGAGATGTTGTAAATATGTAAATGGTTTAGTGGCCAATATTGGATGTACCTGAGGACATTAAAATTATTTGCATAATTACTGGCTCAATGGGATCAACTTAACTAATGTAACATAAGTCAATAATGGATGTACCTGAGATTTTGAGCATTAGGGGCTAGGTAAAGGATTGAACCTCACATGAGATGTGATGGGCAAAGAGTTGCTCACTTATAGTTTATTGTAATTCCAATAATGGATGTACCTGAGGATGATCAATAGAATTATAAGAATTCAATCACCCACTAGAAATCTATCCAACTAGGATTTCCGTTTTCTACTTTCGAAGTGTAGGATTCGCTAAGTTAGTGGGAGGACCAATTTGATTAAAAGACCATAATCATTTTGGTTAATTACATGATACATTTACTAATTAATTTGGTTATTTTTTGCAGTTAATTTTCTGATAAAAATGAGCACAAAACAACCACCACCATCCAATATCCTTGCAAGCATACTTGACCACAATAGGTTGACAGGACCTAATCATACGATTGGCTAAGAAATTTGAAACTTGTCCTGAACCTTGAACATATAGGATATGTTCTAGATTCAAATGTTCCTGGTCCCTTACCTCCAGAGGCCACACAAGAGGAATATGAAACTTTGGACAAGTGGAAGGAGCATCATATGAGAGCTAAGTGTTACATGCTTGTTTCAATGAGTAATGAGTTACAGAAGCAACATGAGAACATGCAGAGTGCGAGTGAGATCCTTCTTCACCTACAAGAGTTGTATGGTGAGCACAGCAGGAATGCTAGGTATGAGATATCTAGACAGCTATTCCATGTGAGGATGTCTGAGGGACAGAATGTTGGGGATCATGTCCACAAGATGATTCGGCTGATTGAGCAGTTGGAACATCTTGACTTCAACATGGATTTCCAACTACAGACGGATTTGATCCTTCAGTCCCTTCCTGAGTCTTTTGGGAATTTTGTGATAAATTTCCATATGACTAAACAAGAATGCACCTTAGCTGGTTTACTCAACATGCTGGTTATTGCCCAAAAGAATATGCCAGGAAATAAAGGAAAAGAGATAGCTTTGGTTGCATCTTCTTCTGCTAGAAAAGTCCAACAAGAAGAAGGGCAATAAGAAAAAGAAACCTCAGATTCCTGGTCCTTCCAAGAAAATAGCTAAACAGAAAAGGAAGACTAAAGCTGATGGAGGCAAAGGAAAGTGTTTCCACTGCCAAAAGGATGGGCACTGGAAAAGGAACTGCCCAGAGTATCTTGCTTCTCTGAAGGAGAAGAAGGATACACCTTCGGAAGGTATGTCCATATCTTGTTATTTAGATTTTGATGATACTCATAGTTCATCTACAGCTTGGGTTTTAGAAACTGGTGCTAGTTCTCACATTTCTAATGATATGCAGGAACTAGCAAACAGTAGCAGCTTGCATTCTCAAGATATTAGAGTCCGGATTGGCAATGGCTCAACTGTTGAAGCTTTAGCCATAGGATCTAAATCCTTTTACATGTTTGGACATGTTTTGTGTTTGGATAATATTTTATATGTACCTGATGCTTTTAAGAACATCATTTCTATATCTAGTTTGACTAGAAATGGCTATGAATTTCAGTTCACAGATGATGTTTGCAATATTTATTTTGGAAAAAAATATGTTGGTTCGGGTTATATGAATGATGGTCTTTATTATTTGGATAATAATGACAAACACAAATTGAATGCAAGTGATCTAAAAGAATGCAATGCCATGGTGAGAACCAACTCAAGTTCAAAATATATTTGGAACTTAAGGTTATGTCATGTTGCAGAAGATAGGATTGCAAAACTGGAGAAAATGGGGATTTTATCCTCATTGGGCTCTGAGCCTACTCCAACTTGTGAATCTTGCCTTCAGGGCAAAATGACTAGATCACCCTTTGTTGGATAAGGGCTAAGAGCTGAAAATATTTTGGAGCTAATACATAGTGATGTATGTGGTCCATTTAAAGAAATGGCTAGAGGGGGTTTTCAATATTTTATTACCTTTACTGATGATAAATCAAGGTTTAGGTATTTGTATTTGATGAAATACAAACATGAATCCTTTGAAAAGTTTAAGGAATTTAAATCTGAAGTAGAAAATCAAACAGGAAAGAGTATTAAAGCTCTTCGATCAGATCGTGGAGGTGAATATTTGAGTACTGAATTTGATGAATACTTGAGAGAGCATGGCATTGTTTCTCAGCTGACTCCTTCAGGAACGCCACAGTTGAATGGTGTATCTGAAAGGAGAAATCGTACCCTTTGGATATGGTACGTAGTATGATGAGCTATACTGATATGTCAATCTTCTTTTGGGGATTTGCATTAGAATCAGCTTTGTATATTCTGAATAGGATTCCATCAAAATCAGTTTCTTCCACACCTTATGAGATATGGCATGGAAGAAAACCAAGTCTTAAGCATGTTAAGATTTGGGGTTATCCAGCTTATATCAAAAAGCTAAACACTGATAAATTGGAGACCAGATCAGAAAAAGGTCGATTTGTTGGATATCCAAAAGATAGTTTTGGATATTATTTTTATTTGTCTACTTCACAAAATGTTGTGATAAGTAGAGATGCCATATTTCTTAAACAACAGTTTGTTCAAGAAAGAGGCAAAGGAAGGCAAATAGAGTTAGAATTGGAGAATTCTGACCAACCAACAGATCAGATGGATATAGATCCATCTAGTCAACCTATACCCATTGATGAAACATCTACAGCTGTTCCTCGTAGAACAACCAGGGTATCTCACCCACTAGTGAGATATGGTTTTCTTCATGAAGAAGAAAAAGAGTTGTCTACTCATGAAGAAGTAGATCATGGAGATTATCCACTTACCTATGAAGAAGCTATATCAGATATAGACTCTTCAAAATGGATTGATGCTATGAAATCCGAAATTGATTCCATGTATAAGAATCAAGTTTGGGATCTTGTTGACCCACCTGAAGGTATTGTACCTATAGGGAACAAATGGGTTTTCAAGAAGAAAATTGGTTCTGATGGAAAGGTAAAGACCTATAAGGCAAGGTTAGTAGCGAAAGGGTTTCGTCAAAGGCAAGGAATTGACTATGAGGAGACTTTCTCGCCTGTTTACATGCTTAAATCAATTAGGATTTTATTAGTAATAGCTGCATACTATGATTATGAGATTTGGCAGATGGATTTCAAAACAGCTTTTCTCAATGGATACATTGAAGAAAACATTTTCATGGAACAACCTAGGGGTTTTGAATCCCAAGATGGTTCCAAGGTATGCAAGCTAAAGCGATCCATTTATGGGTTGAAACAAGCTTCGAGGAGTTGGAACATCCATTTTGATGAAGCCATTAAATCCTTTGGTTTTATCAAAAATGAGGATGAGCCATGTGTATATAAGAAGGTTAGTGACAGTGCTATCACTTTCCTTGTCTTATAAGTGGATGACATACTGGTGATGGGTAATGACACAGGTTTGTTGACGACTATAAAGGTATGGTTGTCAAATACATTCTCCATGAAAGACTTAGGGTAGGCAACCTATATTCTTGGGATTCGTATCTATAGAGATAGAACGAAAAGAATAATTGGTTTATCCCAAAGTCTGTACTTGGAAAAGGTGTTAAAGAGGTTTAACATGCTTGATTCCAAGAGAGGATTGTTACCAGTGAGACATGGTATCCACCTTTCTAAAGAGATGTCTCCAAAGACACCTAAAGAAAGAGATAAAATGGGCAGGATTCCATATGCTTCGGCTATTGGAAGTTTAATGTATGCAATGTTGTGTACTAGGCCGGATATCGCATATGCTGTTAGTTTGACTAGCAGGTATTAATCCAATCCAGGTTTGGAACACTGGATAGCTGTCAAGAATATCTTTAAGTACTTGAGAAGAACTAAGGATTTATTCTTAATTTATGGAGGTGGAGCCTTTCAATTGGATGGTTATACTGATTCTGATTTCCAATCAGATATCGATGATGGAAAGTCTACCTCTGGATATGTGTTCATTTGTAATGGAGGTGCAGTCAGTTGGAAGAGTTCCGAAAAGAGCACGACTGTAGATTCCACTACAGAGGCTGAGTATATTGCTGCATTAGATGCTGCAAAGGAAGCTGTTTGGATAAAGAAGTTCATGACAGAACTTACAGTAGTTCCCTCCATTAAGTCAGCAGTTCCACTACATTGTGACAACAATGGAGCAGTCACACAGGCTAAGGAACTAAGGTCTCACCCAAAATCCAAAAACATAGAAAGGCACTACCACATTATCAGAGATATAGTTGGGCAAGGCGATATAGCCATGCAGAAAAATAACATCAGCTGAAAAATCCAGCTGATCCATTCACTAAGCTTTTGTCACAAGCTCAGTTAGACTAACATCTTGAGAAGATGGGTTTAAGGTATTATAATGAATGGCTCTAGTGCTAGTAGGAGATTGTTAGTAGTATGCACTAGAGCATATCATTTAGTATGTATCTTGTACATATTTTATTAATAAAAGGCATTTTCACTTTTCCGTTTGTAACACCCCTAAGTTCGGTAGTGCGTTCTACTGCTCCAGTGACCAGTGTTGTCCGGACAGCTAGGATGCCTAGAACCGTACCTTGATATGAGAGAGGAGACATAAATATTGAAATACAAGAAAAGAAAATACAAGAAAAACAAAGGAAAAATCATAGCAAAGAAATGTAACCGAGTAAGTGAGCCAGGAAACCTAGCGATGGTGATCAGACCAGGAAGTCACGGCGTGGACCGTTGATCTGCCTCGATCTGGGAACCCTGGAAAACATTTTTAGGACTTAAATAGACCCTTTTTGAAGAATAAATATCATTAGAAAGATCAAAGAAAAATTAAATAATTAGTACAAAGAAAAGTGAGAAATCGAAAAACAGACAAAACCCGGTAATACCGAAAAATCGAACGAATCTAACAGGCATTATGGTCATTTGACATCCAGAAGTGTCTTTTGACCTAAATGTCCATTAAAAATAAATAATATTACACTTAGAAAATAAAATGAAAAATTAATTTGGTGGTACCTAAAGTAAATAGCTAAAATCAAGGGTTTAATGTGGGATTAAAGGAAAGTTTAGCTTAAAATATGATTAAAATTGTGAGTGGACCACTAATGCATAAAATAAACATATAATAGGGCAGCTGTAACTCCACTAAATCAGCTGAACTTCATCTTCCTCAAAGTTATCTCAACATTGCCGTGAATGAAGGTGAGAGGAAACACCATGGCCATTTTTCATGCAAGCTCTCTTAACTCTCCATTTTCAACTCCAATCTCTTAGGTTCCTTCATGAAACTTTGTCTACTCATCACAAGGAAGAGTTTGATACTAAATTTGAGAAGTTTAAGCAAGGTTTAACAAGCTCAAAGCATAAGGTAAGTTCATAATTTTGAAGATAGCTTTGTTAAGTTTTGTGTGCATGTTATGGGTGTTGGTTTTGTGAAGGAAAATTTTGAGTTTGAAGAGTTATTGTTGTTTTCATTTTGGACAGCCATGGAGTCACGTTTTTGATGAGATATTTATGCATATAATTGATGAGAAATAATGTTGATCATGGTGATTTAATATCCTAGAGGATTATTTCACATATATATGGTGATTTATGCACTTGGATGGGAATTGGTAAATTGTAGGGCACTTTGATGTTGAAGAACAATTTTCGGCAGCTTGGGAACCCTTGAATAATTGTATGTATTGATGGAAGTGTTGGCAGAATGTTGACATAGAAGAATTGATGAATGTATATGTAAATTAGTAGTGGAGATTATATGTAATGATTAGGTGTATTTATGTACATATATTGCTAAATTTGGACTTGGTGGTTTAGGGTTGTAATTGATGTATTGAGAATGTTTGTATTCTGTCCAAATTGACCATAGTAAGAAGTGATAAATGAATATGGAATGGTATAACATCAGAATTGGGTATGGGGATTTAAGGTAGAGCAAGTTAAATGTGTGTTTGAATTGGGGTTTGAAAGACACATAGAGGACAGTGTGCAAATAGACCTATAACTTTAAATGTGTAACCTCAATTGGTATGAGACCAATTGGAGGTGAAACTAGGCACAAAATGTGCCAACTTTCATTGAGAGAACATACCAAAATTCTGCTTGCAAGGTGATGTGAAAAATGACCAATTCGGATTAGGTACACTTGAGACCTAAAAACTGACCATTTGGGCAGCAGTGAGTGTTTAGGCCATAACTCACTCAAAACAGGTCCAATTGACCTGAAATTTTAACCATGAATAGTTAAGACCCATACCTACAAGTCTTATGAAGACACCAAAGACCAGAAATAACCATAAGCAAGTCAAAAAGCTTGCACAAGTTCGGGTCCAAAAACTGGCCGAACCAGAGTTGACCAAATTGATCAAAAATTGACCTAAATTGATACCATTTGACCAGCAATAGTGTAATGACCATAACTTGGTCTACTTAACTCGGATTGACCTAAAATTTTGCCCCGCGTGCAATAAGACATAGATCTACAAGTTTGTAGTTTTGACCGAAGCCCGAAAACCGAGGGAACTAGGCCATCCAGGTAGGTCAAACCAGTATCCCGGAATCCAGCAAGTTGCATTAAAATGCACTAAACAAGGAAACGAGTTTGGCAAAACGTACCAAACCTAAAACTCTATCGAATGTGACATATTAATGACACTAAAACCTAATTTACCTAAAACGCAACGAGGGTCGGTATATTAGGTGATTAAGTGAATAATTGAGTTCAGTGCATTATTTACCAAACACCATCGATAGAGACAATTTAATTTGGTACTGAAACACTTCGAATTGTGTTTCTCAGTTAACAAGGACTCAAAGAAAAGGGAAAGAAATCTGAGTCAGACCGGAGACAAATATCGAGGTTTGTGCACAACTAGTTTTCAACCGATTTTACTCAATAAGATTTCATATGATTAATTATATGTTATTGATTTAAATTGTGTTTGTGCACAACGGCTATTGCTTTTGAATTTTTCAATTGAAATAAATATTGAATATTTGTATATTATTGTTTTAAATTGTGTTTGTGCACAACAACTATTTCTTTTGAATTATTTTCAATTGAAATAAATATTGACTATTTGTATATTATTGTTTTAAATTGTGGAAATGTGTTTGATGGACACTTATTGATTGAAAAACATTGTGAATGATTTGAAACTGTGAAAAATTGTTTGAATGATATTGATGGATACTTATTGATTGAAAAGCATCAGAAATGGTTTTTGTGGAAATTGAAGTGAATTACGAATTGCGTTGCCAATTTGTGAATGAAATTATAATTTTGGAAATTTATTGGATTCTTACGGATCATTTGAATAAAATGTTTGGAATTGTTTTGACTCACAATTGGCATGACACTGATACTATGTTCCTCCTCCATTAATGGGGTGAGTGTGATTATTCCTCCCTCTTTGACTTATCAGTCTGGGGTGAGTATGATTATGTTCCTCCCTCTTTGACTTCCCAGTCTGAGGTGAGTATGGATGAGTACTCATTAGATAGCTAGCTTCCTCCCTCATTGATTTCGATTATTGGGGTGAGTATGTCTTGTCGTGGTGTACAACACGGCATATATGGAAAAATTGTGTCATGACTTAAATGGTGATATTGATTGGCAACACTGTATTCTTCAGTTATTTGATCAATTGTGTTATTGATTTGCAAAAAGGTATTATTCAGTTATTTGATCAAATTGTGTCATTGATTGGAAAAACTGTGTTATTCAATAATTTGATCAAATTGTGTATGAATTGGCAATACGGTATTCTTAAGCTATTTGACTAAATTGTGTTATTATGAATTTTGATAATTTGTGAATTGGAGTTTAAATTCCTTATGACATTCATCGTCTTGAAATCAACTATGGTTTTAAGTATCCACTAATGATATGATTTATGAATTGTGATTTAAAATTGTATTTGGTTAATGTTGTGCACCACTGAGACATTGTCTCAGCGATAGCTTTTTATTGCTGTCGCAGGTAGAGAGATAGACAGGGCAGCAGACTAGGCTGCTAGTACCGCCAGCGAGAGATTTTGGGTATAGTGAGTATACCATATGTGGCATTTTGTATTGTAATGTATATTCACTGTATGTATATTTTGTTCTTGGTTTTGAGCAGTTGTAAATTTAAGTTGTACAGTAAAGTTGTAAAATAATTATGAGTTATTTGGCTTGTAAAAATTGTGTTATATTTTTGTATCTTAGTCTTTGAAAATCACTGTGGATTTGAAGTGCTTTTTACAGGTTTTCTGAAGAACTGTTTTGTCCAAAATACAAATGGCACCTTGCCAAAAATTTTACAGATATTCCAAATAAATCAAATGAGTTAGTTGTTTCACTTCAGTTCACCAAAGTCTTTCACACCTGTAAATAGTGCTCACCACTGTAAAAGAAGTAAGAAAAGTTTTTAAAATCCCTTGTAGTGTATTTAATGGGTTATCAGTAGACGGAGTTGGTAATTCATTAGGTATACTACGGGATCATGTTATGCCTTACAGAGGGGTAGGGTGTGACACCGTTTACATAATATATTTATGTGTAATAGAAAAGGTCCATTGATATTTTGTTAGAAATATTATTCTTAAGTTGTTAAGAATTTGAGTGACAATATTTCTAGCACAAAGTATCATAAATAGATTCACAATCGAGGATACTTCATAATAAGGACATGACTTATCCAGAGAGATTGTATTCATGTTTGTTCCCAAGTTATTTATATGAGATGTAAATAAGATGGTATGGTGAGTCTCATGCCATATAACAAACATGATAGGCACTTATAAATGATAAGTAGGCCGAACCAGTGACACTTATGATAAGCACATGGAGTTTACTCTTGTCAATGTTTTGTCATAAATCATATCAGTGCATATAATCTTTAGACCTGAGATAGCACAGTTATCTTGTATATAGGTAGTTTGAGTTTGATACTGCTTTCATACTTGTACTGTGTATGGATATATGGGCATCTGTTGGCTCCTACTAGTTATATATGGATGTAGGTGTTGATCAAGATGGAACCTGTTCCTCTAAGTAAATAGAGATAAAATCCTATGTTCATTTAATTGTTCTTGATGTTTCAAATTCCTGGCCAGGACAGATAGATTTATTCAGAAAAGAGTTTCTGATGAGAAAATCCTTTTAATCAAGAACTGGAATTAAAAGAGAACATAATATTCATAGCAAATGGAGTTTGACATAAACCATGACTCCAGCTTGAGTTGGGATTTTGTAACAGAGAGATTCTAGTGCATGGTAACATATGATTATAGGCTCATTTAAGGTAAACCTTATTATTAATTGGGAGGTCATGGCATGCTATGCTAGGTGTTAACCATGGTCTATGAGGTTCATAAAATGATTTAGAGAAATCATTTATGGTAAGAAAGAGTTACGATGATATAAAGAGTTGATATCATGTCTCATTGCCAATTAGTGATGAGCCTAGTAAGTCACACACATACACAAGTTATCACCTATTTAAATATGATTTAATTAATTAATTAAACAGTTTAATTGATTAATTAAATAAGTTTGGTTTGTAATTAAATTGCAAAGTCCCTAGCATGACTTGAAACCAAATCTAGATTATTGGATGTATAGTATAAGTTAAATTTATATTTAAAGTGTTTAAATATGAATTTAATGAACGAGAAATTAATTAATAGAGATTAATTAATTAAGTAATATTTGATATAAATTAATTAGAAGAAGAAAAAATAATTATTTTGGGTGAAGAACTCAAAATTAAGACACAGGGGCATTTTGGTCATTTCACAGTGTGAAACGTGGCATCATGAGATGGTGACACATGGGATTACACATAAGCTTGCTAATTGTTTTTTAATCATGTAAGATGATTAAAATCAAGATTAAATATAGGTTTGACACTTGGCACAATGTGATTGGGTCACTTAAACCTAGAGCTAATCAAAGGGTGACATGTGGCAAGGGTTTAATGTGTTAACCTAGCTATTTAAGTGTTGTTATGAAAAGAAAAGCAACCAACAACCACTCCTCTCCTTTGTCACGCCACTTTGAGGCTTTTCATCTATTCTTCTTCATCTCTCATCAATTCAAAGAGATTAGCCATCAATCTCTTGAATTAAGAACACTAGAAATTGTTTCTAGTGTCCTGTTTACATCTCTAATCTCTTAAAAGGCAGAACTTGAATTTCTAATTAATAGAAAAAGCTTTAGAAGCTGTTCAAGGGCTGCCGTAGGTGTTCTTGGTGTGGACAAACTAGGGGGACAACATTTGGTGTCCTGAAGACAAATCTCAAAGGCGCAGACAAGCTGCAGTGCATCAAGAGGTTAGTGTAATCATTCTTGATTTAATCTAGGGTTCTAAAATTAATCTGACTAATTTTAAAATCTTAAATGGTAAATACAGATCCAAAAACATATTAAAAGAGTTTTAATTTGTTGTTTATCATTGAAATCAAATAGATAAAAATAAATCTTGCATGATACATGTGACCCTAGGTGAAAATTTTTGAATTCAATGGTATAAACTTGTGTTTTTCACGCTTTCGTTCCTTCAGAAGTATCATAAATAGGTTCACAATCGAGGATACTTAATAATAAGGACATGACTTATCCAGAAAGATTGTATTCATATTTGTTCTCAAGTTATTTATATGAGATATAAATAAGATGGAATGGTGAGTCTCATGCCATATAACAAATATGATAGGCACTTATAAATGATAAGTAAGTCGTACCAATGACACTTATGATAAGCACATGGAGTTTACTCTTGTCAATGTTTTGCCATAAATCATATCAGTGCATATAATCTTTAGACCTGAGATAGCACAGTTATCATAAATATAGGTAGTTTGAGTTTGATACTACTTTCATGCTTGTACTGTGTATGGGTATATGGGCATGTGTTGGCTCCTATTAGTTATATATGGAGGTAGGTGTTGATCAAGATGGAATCTATTCCTCTAAGTAAATAGAGATAAAATCCTATGTTCATTTAATTGTTCTTGATGTTTCAAGTTCCTGGCCAGGTATTCAGAAAAGAGTTTCTGATGAGAAAATCTTTTTAATCAAGAACTGGAATTAAAAGAGAACATAATATTCATAGCAAATGGAGTTTGACATAAACCATGACTCCAGCTTGAGTTGGGATTTTGTAACAGAGAGATTCTAGTGCATGGTAACATATGATTATAGGTTCATTTAATGTAAACTTTCTTACTAATTGGGTGGCCATGGCATGCTATGCTAGGTGTTAACCATGGTCTATGAGGTTCATAAAATGATTTAGAGAAATCATTTATGGTAAGAAAGAGTTCTGATGATATTAAGAGTTGATATCATGTCTCATTGCCAATTAGTGATGAGCCTAGTAAGTCACACATATACACAAGTTATCACCTATTTAAATGTGATTTAATTAACTAATTAAAGAGTTTAATTGATTAATTAAATAGGTTTGGTTTGCAATTAAATTGCAAAGTCCCTAGCATGACTTGAAACCAAATCCAGATTATTGGATGTGTAGTATAAATTAAATTTATATTTAAAGTGTTTAAATATGAATTTAATTAATGAGAAATTAATTAATAGAGATTAATTAATTAATTTATATTTGATATAAATTAAATAGAAGAAGAAAAATAATTATTTTGGGTTAAGAACTCAAAATTAAGACATAGGGGCATTTTGGTCATTTCACAGTGTGACACATGGCACCATGAGATGGTGACACGTGGGATTACACATAAGCTTGCCAAATATTTTTTAATCATATAAGATGATTAAAATCAAGATTAAATATAGGTTTGACACTTGGCACAATGTGATTGGGTTACTTAAACCTAGAGCTAATCAAAGGGTGACATGTGGCAAGGGTTTAATGTGTTAACCTAGCTATATAAGTGTTGTTATGAAAAAGAAAAGCAACCAGCAGCCACTCCTCTCCTTTGTCACGCCATTTTGAGGCTCTCCATCTATTCTTCTTCATCTCTCATCAATTAAAAAGAGATTAGCCATCAATCTCTTGAATTAAGAATACTAGAAATTGTTTCTAGTGTCCTGTTTACATGTCTAATCTCCTAAAAGGCAGAACTTGAATTTCTAATTAATAGAAAAAGCTTTAGAAGCTATTCAAGGGCTGCCATAGGTGTTCTTGATGTGGACAAACTAGGGGGACAACATTTGCTGTCCTAAAGACAAATCTCAAAGGCGCACACACGCTGCAGTGCATCAAGAGGTTAGTGTAATCATTCTTGATTTAATCTAGGGTTCTAAAATTAATCTGATTAATTTTAAAATCTTAAATGGCAAATACAGATCCAAAAACATATTAAAAGAGTTTTAATGTGTTGTTTATCATTGAAATCAAATAGATAAAAATAAATCTTGCATGATGCATGTGACCCTAGGTGAAAATTTTTTAATTCAATGGTATAATCTTGTGTTTTTCACGCTTCCGTTCCTTCAAAGATTATATGCACTGATATGATTTATGACAAAACATTGACAAGAGTAAACTCCATGTGCTTGTCATAAGTGTCACTGGTTCGGCCTACTTATCATGTATAAGTGCCTATCATGTTTGTTATATGGCATGAGACTCACCATTCCATCTTATTTATATCTCATATAAATAACTTGGGAACCAACATGAATACAATCTTTCTAGATAAGTCATGTCCTTATTATGAAGTATCCTCGATTGTGAACCTATTTATGATACTTTGTATTAGAAATACTATCACTCATATTCTTAACAACTTAAGAATAGAATTTCTAACAAAATATCAATGGACCTTTTTTATTACACATAAATATATTATGTAAATGGAAAAGTGGAAATGCCTTTTATTAATAAAAATATGTACAAGATACATACTAAGTGATATGCTCTAGGGCATACTACTAACAATCTCCCACTAGCACTAGAGCCATTCATTACAATAACTTAGACCCATCTTCTCAAGATGTTGGTCTAACTGAGCATGTGACAAAGGCTTAGTGAATGGATCAGCTAGACTTTTCAGCTGATGTTATTTTTTTGCATGGCTACATCGCCTCGTCCAACTATTTCTCTGATAATGTGGTAACGCCTTTCTATGTGTTTGGATTTCTGGTGAGACCTTGGTTCCTTAGCCTGTATGACTGCTCCATTGTTGTCACAGTGTAGTGGAACTACTGACTCAATGGAAGGAACTACTGTAAGTTCTGTCATGAACTTCTTTATCAAAACAGCTTCCTTTGCAGCATCTGATGCAGCAATTTTGCAGTGGAATCTGCAGTCGTGCTCCGTTTGGAACTCTTTCAACTGACTGTACCTCCATTACAAATGAACACATATCCAAAGGTAGACTTTCTATCATCGATATCTGATTGGAAATCAGAATCAGTATAACCATCCAATTGAAAGTCTCCACCTCCATATATGAAGAATAAATCAGAATCTGAGGTTTCTTTTTCTTATTACCCTTCTTCTTGTTGGACTTTCCAGCAAAAGAAGATGCAATCAAAGCTACCCCTTTTCCTTTATTGCTCGGTGTATTCTTTTGGACAATAACCAGCATGTTGAGTAAACTAGTTAAGGTGCATTCCTGTTGAGTCATATGAAAATTTGTTACAAAATTCCCAAAAGACTCAGGAAGGGACTGAAGGATCAAATTCGTCTGTAGTTGGAAATCCATGTTGAAGTCAAGATGTTCCAACTGCTCAATCAGCCGAATCATCTTATGGACATGATCCCTAACATTCTGTCCCTCAGACATCCTCATACGGAATAGCTGTCTAGATATCTCATACCTAGCATTCTTATTGTGCTCACCATACAACTCTTGTAGCTGAAGGAGGATCTCACTCACACTCAATATGTTCTCATGCTACTTTTGTAACTCATTACTCATGGTAGCAAGCATGTAACACTTAGCTCTCATATCATGCTCCTTCCACTTGTCCAAAGTTTCATGTTCCTCTTGAGTGGCCTCTGGAGGTAAGGGACCAGGAACATTTGAATCTATAACATATCCTATATGTTCAAGGTTCAGGACAAGTTTTAAATTTCTTAGCCAATCAGAGAGATTAGGTCCTGTCAACCTATTGCGATCAAGTATGCTTGCAAGGATATTGGATGGTGGTGGTTGTTCTATGCTCATTATTATCAGAAAATTAACTGCAGAAAATAACTAGATTAATTAGTAAATGTATCATGTATTTAACCAAAATGATTATGGTCTTTTAATCAAATTGGTCCTCCCACTAACTTAGCGAATCCTACACTTCCAAAGTAGAAAATGGAAATCCTAGTTGGATGGATTTCTAGTAGGTGATTGAATTCTTATAATTCTATTGATCATCCTCAGCTACATCCATTATTGGAATTACAATAAACTATAAGTGAGAAACTCCTTGCCCATCACATCTCATGTGACGTTCAATCCTTTACCTAGCCCCTAATGCTCAAAATCTCAGGTACATCCATTATTGACTTATCTTGCATTAGTTAAGTTGATCCCATTGAGCCAGTAATTATGCAAATAATTTTAATGTCCTCAGGTACATCCAATATTGGCCACCAAACCATTTACATATTTACAACATCTCATGCTTAACAATTATTCTTAAGAAAATCTCTTAAATTAATTGCATCTTATGCAACTATTTAAAATTTCTTAAAATAATTTCCCCAATGGAGGGCCTATGTTATAGTTACTTTAATTATAGCATTTCCAACTTAATCATTTGTTTGGAAGATTTTATGGTCATCCTAATTACTATTTAGGTCTCACTTTGCACATTATCCATTTAGCATGCATATATCATATAATTACATACATTCTCATACATCTCATGCATTCATGGATAAGCAGTAAATATGGTATGATCATGGACTTTCTAAGGGATTCAATTCTGAGCCACCAAGAATTGAATCAGGGCATTCCTAGGTGCATTTCATTCATTTATTTTACAAGAGTTGCTGAAGGAGTACATAATCAACACTTGATCTTGAATTCCTCCCACTGGTCCCACCAATGCTCTTGACCTCCTTGAACTTCTTGCAATCCAATATTACATAGTAATCCTTGGCATACCAAGGCGAATTTACAAGAACTTAAACAAATGAAATTACAACCCAAAAATTATTACAAACTTAATAATACATGCCCAAAAATAATTAAAATAAATTAATTAATTTACAATCCCAAAGAAACATAAAAGAAATAATTCCAATCACATTGGTCTTTTATAGTCCTTGATCATCCATCATGCATATCACTATTTAACAATTAAATAAAACATACATACTTAAATTAAATTGAATATCTCATATTCAACTTAAAAATCCAGATTTGAATATGATTCAAATAAATTTAAAAATTTAGATTTGAATCTCATTCAAACAAATTTAAAAATTCAGATTTGAATCACATTCAAATGACCTAAAAAATTCAGATTTGAATCACATTCAAACATTTTTTGAAAAATCAGACTTGAATCACATTCAAAGATTTTTTTTAAAATCAGATCTGAATATTATTCAATAAACTTTAAAAAATCAAATTTACATATGATTCAAACAACTTTAAAAATTCAAATTTGAATCACATTCAAACAACTTTTAAAATTCAGATTTGAATCACATTCAAACAATTTTTTAAAATTTTGATTTGAATCATAATTTAATTGTGTGATTAAAACTACTAATTAATCACTTTAATTGGTCAAAGAATAGGCCTTAGATCATACAACAATTGCAGAATTAAAAGCCAAACCTTGAACCACCCATGGAAGCCAAACCATGCGCACCATTGATGGTGTTTTTCAAGCATGCCGCCAAACCTCCATTACAACCAGCAATGGATAAATCATCTCATGATCATAACAAACAATTAAATCATATAATCAACAATTTAAATGGCAAATGTAGTGGCTCTGATACCAATGAAGGAACGGAAGCATGAAAAACACAAGTTTATACCATTGAATTCAAAAATTTTCACCTAGGGTCACATGCATCATGCAAGATTTATTTTTATTTATTTGATTTCAATGATAAACAACATATTAAAACTCTTTTAATATGTTTTTGGATCTTTATTTTCCATTTAAGATTTTTAAATTAATCATATTAATTTTAGAACCCTAGATTAAATCAAGAACGATTGCACTAACCTCTTGATGCATTGCAGCATTTCTGTGCCTTTGAGATTCATCTTCAGGACACCAGATGTTATCCCTCCACCTTGTCCACACCAAGAACACCTATGGCAGCCCTTGAACAGCTTCTAAAGCTTTTTCTATTAATTAGAAATTCAAGTTCTGCCTTTTAAGAGATTAGAGATGTAAACAGGACACTAGAAACAATTTCTAGTGCTCTTAATTCAAGAGATTGATGGCTAATCTCTTTGAATTGATGAGAGATGAAGAAGAATAGATGGAGAGC
Source organism: Hevea brasiliensis (assembly GCF_030052815.1). Taxonomy (NCBI): domain Eukaryota; kingdom Viridiplantae; phylum Streptophyta; class Magnoliopsida; order Malpighiales; family Euphorbiaceae; genus Hevea; species Hevea brasiliensis. Next base: position 53,624,098 of record NC_079497.1, on the reverse strand, counting down.
CTCAAAATGGCGTGAAAAAGGAGGAGTGGCTGCTAGTTGTATTTTTCTTTTTCATAACAACACTTATATAGCTAGGTTAACACATTAAACCCTTGCCACATGTCACCCTTTGATTAGCTCTAGGTTTAAGTGACCCAATCACATTGTGCCAAGTGTCAAACCTATATTTAATCTTGATTGTAATCATCTTACATGATTAAAAAACATTTGGCAAGCTTATGTGTAATCTCATGTGTCACAATGTCATGGTGCCACGTGTCATACTGTGAAATGACCAAAATGCCCCTGTGTCCTAATTTTGAGTTCTCAACCTAAAATAATTATATTTTCTTCTTCTAATTAATTTATATCAAATATAAATTAATTAATTTCTCATTAATTAAATTCATATTTAAATACTTTAAATGTAAATTTAACTTATACTATATATCCAATAATCTAGATTTGGTTTCAAGTCATGCTAGGGACATTGCAATCTAATTGCAAACCAAACCTATTTAATTAATCAACTAAACTGTTTAATTAATTAATTAAATCATTTTTAAATAGGTGATAACTTGTGTATGTGTATGACTTACTAGGCTCATCACTAATTGGCAATAAGACATGATATCAACTCTTAATATCATCATAACTCTTTCTTACCGTAAATGATTTCTCTAAAACATTTTATGGAACTCATAGACCATGGTTAACATCTAGCATAGCATGCCATGGACACCCAATTAGTAATAAGGTTTACCTTAAATGAGCCTATAATCATATGTTACCATGCACTAGAATCTCTCTGTTACAAAATCCCAACTCAAGCTGGAGTCATGGTTTATGTCAAACCCCATTTGCTATGAATATTATGTTCTCTTTTAATTCCAGTTCTTGATTAAAAAGATTTTCTCATTAGAAACTCTTTTCTGAATAAATCTATCTGTCCTGGCCAAGAACTTGAAACATAAAAAACAATTAAATGAACATAGGATTTTATCTCTATTTACTTAGAGGAACAGATTCCATCTTGATCAGCACCTACCTCCATATATAACTAGTAGGAGCCAACATGCCCATATACCCATACACAATACAAGTATGAAAGCAGTATCAAACTCAAACTACTTATATAGAAGATAACTGTGCTATCTCAGGTCTAAAGATTATACGCACTGATATGATTTATGACAAAACATTGACAAGAGTAAACTCCATGTGCTTGTCATAAGTGTCACTGGTTCGGCCTACTTATCATGTATAAGTGCCTATCATGTTTGTTATATGGCATGAGACTCACCATTCCATTTTATTTAAATCTCATATAAATAACTTGGGAACAAACATGAATACAATCTTTCTGAATAAGTCATGTCCTTATTATGAAGTATCCTCGATTGTGAACCTATTTATGATACTTTGTACTAGAAATACTGTCACTCATATTCTTAACAACTTAAGAATAGAATTTCTAACAAAATATCAATGGACCTTTTCTATTACACATAAATATATTATATAAATGGAAAAGTGAAAATGCCTTTAATTAATAAAATATGTACAAGATACATACTAAATGATATGCTCTAGGTCATACTACTAACAAATTCTACCCCCCTTAAAATAAATTTCATCCTCGAAATTGTGTCCACTATCTATCCTCAAATAGTCATACGTGTTGTTTTCTCATATTTTTCTCACATTTTTATGTAGCTTCATAATCAGAATAATGGTCCATAGCACTTTAACCAACGTTATTTACTCATCGATTGCTTACCTCATGTGCCCAGTTTCTTATGAACTTCTGTCATAAGTTAGATTCAAATTCATTTCAACTTTAGAGGTAAGCAAATTTGTGTGCTAATGGATCTACTTTTTCTAGGACCTCGTATGATCCTATGGGTTAAAACTTAGTTTTACTCTTTTCTTATCAAATCTCTTAATCATTTGATGTAACCTTCAGTTTAGTTTAGAATATTTTAGTCTTTTCTTGTTATTGTTTTAGCAATTATTTTCCTTTGTAGTCTTCTTTTTTTTTTTTTATCGATATTCTATAGCTTATTTTGCACTGATGTGTAGTCATTACTTTCTTTTGTACTGAACTATAACTTTTCAATATTCTAACTTTAGAGTTTTAAATCCCAGGTTAGGATTTTCAAACTCCTTTCCAATAAGAAAACTTTATCTTATCATAATTATACCAAAACAGATGCCGTTTGTAACTATTCTTATCCTTGTGTACTATTGGGTAGTACGTAGCTCTACACAATAAATCCCAAGTCAGTACTGTAATCTACAGCTTACACTATAAACATCAAGAATATTACATAGTTACTACGATATATCCTGATAGATCAAACTTTCCTATATCTTATTTCTTTCAAATCTACTAATATCTTAAAATTATTTTGATTATGGTACCCACTGACACCTATCAACAGTAGTACCTTTACCCGCATTTAAGGTAGCTATATTACTATAACTTACTTTTAGGTTCTCTTGCCTTACCTAATTAGGCTTACTAATTAACTTTATAAATTCTTGTATGCTAGCAAATATTTTTCACTGACAAACTCTTCCAAAATTAATTTTAAAAAGACTAGTCACTAACATATCAAATTATTATTATTTTTTTTTTACACATATACATATCTTAGTTAAGGATCGAGAAAATACCAGCAACCATGTCAGAAGTCTCATCCTCGTCCCTCTGTCGCATAATGTATACTCTCACTGGAGCATCAGCTTCCAGGTTGATTCACAGTACTCTGACTTCCAGATGTACTACCCCTACCTCTGCCTCTACCTCTAAACTGCTGGTGAACTCTTCGGGGTAGAAACTTGGGCTGATCCTTCTGACGTGGTAAATGATCCATAACGGCATGGACTTACACAATCCTTAGCAAAATGACCAGTCCCTCCATAATTAAAACATGATCCTATAGCTCTATAACATACTCTAGTATGTGGTTTATCACGAGTCTCACAAAGTCGATCCGACAGCGTATTTCTGCGTGTCGGTTGAGTTTGCTGATTGGATTGGGATGGTTTCTATCTAGAAGATCTACCTCTACCCGATTTGTGCGAGCTAGATCCTCCAAGATGTTTTCTTTTCCCAGAGCCACTCTCAGTAGCTTGGCCTGTAACCTTTTCAGTTTTCTCCTTCTCTTTTGTACTCTTTTTCACTACCCATTCTGATTCTATCCTTTCTAGTTCCAGGGCTTGTTAAATTAATTCAGAAAAGTTCTGGTGTTGGCACCCTACCACTTGCATTTTCAAGCTAGGCCTCAACCCAGCCTCAAACCTCTTACACCGGTCTTTGGGAGTGGTGACCAAGCTTCTGGCATAGTGGCTTAGTCGAGAGAAATCCTGCTCATACTCTGCTATAGTTCTATCCCCTTGCTTCAAACTTAAAAACTCTTGCAGCTTCATGTCTACATAAGTATCGAGGACCCACTTTTGCCGAAATTCCCTTAAAAAGTCTGCCCATGTGAGGACTGGTGGCTCTACCAGGCTGTGGGGGATGGTCTTCCACTACTCATATGCATCCCCTTGCAAAAGTGATATTGAATATTCGAACTTCAACTCTTCAGCACACTGTAGTTTTCTGAAAACCCGTTCCATCCTCTCTAACCACTGTTCTGCTTCCAGTGGATCCACTGCTCCTTTTAATTATGTGGCCCCAAATTTCATTATCTTCTCATATTGCCGAGCCAGAGGCTGTGATTATGCTGCAGGCGCTTGCATCTGAGCTTGTGGTGGCACATTTCCCGCCATTTGTTGAAAGAACGGAGCCATCTGCTGTGCAAACTGAGCAAGGAACTGTGGTGCTTAAGGAGGAGCTGGAGTGGCTGACCCACTCACATTCTAGAGTGCTGGGGCTTCTTCTCGGGCCTTAGCCTCGACAGATTGCTCTACGGAATGATCTCCCTCTTCCATTCCATTTTCCAGAAATTTTCTACTCTCTGATAACAAACACAAGGAGGTTAACCTCCATTAGTGCATATTCATAATGTAAATATGTCATATGTATCAAACATTTCAGCAGTTGTATTTACCGACAAAATTGTAACATCCTCATTTTCGTGGTCTGTAAGTCCTACTGTTCCGACGGCTAATACCTACCCCGAAAAGTCAGAATGTCTAGAACTACACTTAATTGACAGTGAAGAAGCATAAAATAATGAAATATGTAATGAGAAAAATTAAGAAAAAATAAAAGAGATAAAATGTGACTAAGTTAAACGAGCCGAACCCGTAGCGATGGGTGACCGCACCGAGAAGTTACGGCGATGACCATTGACTAGCCCTGGACTGCGGGAAACCCGGAAAAATATTTTCGGGACATAATTAAAGGTCTACTGAGGTGTAATTGACATTGGAAATGTCAAAGAAAATTTAGTAAGTTAATATAAAAAAAATGAAAATTTAAGGAATCGGTGGTACAAGGAGTAAATCGGTAGCACTGAAAAAGTCCGAATTTGACCTGAAGAGGGGAATTTTGGTCAATTGACACATAGAGTTGACTGTTGACCTTAATGTCCATTAAAAATAAGTGGTATTATACTTTGAAAATATCATGAAAAATAAAAATGTGGTGCATTATATAAATAGTGGAAGATTGGTGGCATAATTACAAATTAAGGAACTTTGGATTATTTAAACCATTAATCAAACTTAGTGCTCCACTAAGCATGATTTATGGAACCTATATAAAGCCTTTTGGACAGAATTACATCTCATCTTCATTCTCTCTTCATCCAGCCGAAGTAAATCCACCATTGTTCCTCGATGGCCGAAGCTTCATCAACCCTCATGCACTCCATTTCTAGCCACCTTTCCACACAAATTCCTTCATTAATCTTTGCCTATGCAACTTGGGGAAGCTATAGGCAGCAAGAAGGAGAGGATTTGATGAAGTTTGATCAAGCACAAAAGGGGTTAGTACTTAATCTTTCCAATTTCCTTCACTAATCCTTATTTTGAGCTTTGGGTAAGTTGAATTAATAAGAAATTTGCAGAAAGGATTGAGTATTGGTGAACCTTAGTTTTGGCAGCCATGAAAATGCATGGTTAGTGACTTATTCTTATATTTAATGGATGGGAATTAAGGTTGATTAACTTAAATTGAAGTTGTGGTAAGTTAATATCCAAGTATGTATATGTTAGTGCTTGAATTAAGGGTTTAATAGTGGGACTTTGATGCTTTAGTAAACTGCCATGTTGGGCAGCCTTAAATATCATGAATTTGTGTGTGATTTTATGAAATTTGTTAATGAAATATGATGGTGTTGAATGGTGGGCAGTTTGTGTAATTGCCATGGAAGTGTATATGTGATATATGTGTTGTTGTACATTGAATTTGGGTTGAAGTAAATGTTAAATATTAATGGTGTGTTGTGTGCATTGAGCACTTGAGTGTTCTGCCCAAAATGCTTGCTGGAATTGTGTACAATATGTATAGAAGTGCCATGATTAAATGTTGAAGTATTGGGAGGAGAAGGATTGTCAAAATTAGAAGTGTAATGTTCAAATGCAGGTTGTGTATGCTGGCAGCACCTAAATTAGGTCATAATTGCAAAACTGTGAACCCGATTGGTATGAGGCCAATGGAGGGTGAAACTAGACACCAAATAGGCCAACTTTCATGTTGAAATGTTGCCAAAATTCTGCCTAGAAACTGATCTTAAAAATGACCAAATTTGGAATGGCAACCTTGCAAACCCAGATTTTTGACTATATGAACAGTAGTCATTGGGATGACCATAACTCACTCAAAACAGGTCTAATTGACCTAAAACTTTTACCAATGGTAGCTTAGACATAGAGCTATAATTCTTATGAAGACACTAAAGCCCAGGAATGGCCAGAACCAAGTCAAATAGCTTGCACAAGTTCGGGTACCAAAACTGCCAGAACTAAAAGTGACCTAAAATTGACCAAATTTTGCATTAAGGTGCAATTTGTCCAGCTTTAGTAAATTGACCATATATTGGTCTATACAACGCAGAATGACCTAAAATTTTGCCTCGAGTGCAAAAAGACATAGAGCTACAATTTTTCTTCTTTGACCAGAAGCTAAAAACTGAGAGAAATAGGACTTTAAGCTAGACCAATCTAGCACACAAAAATTAAGAACTTGACATTTACATACAATGATGCTTGAAGTAATTTGGCAATGAATGCCAACTTGTAAATATGGTAAATTGCACTATATTGGTAGCATATTGAAATGCAAAATGTGATAGATTGGTAACATTAAAATTTATTCCCTTAGAGTGTATTAAGGGTCAACATTATAGGTTGACTAAGGAAAGCAATAGTATTAAATAAATTAATTATTGAACCTTATTGTCAGAGACGGTTTAAATGAGTACTGAAACACTTTAAATTGTGTGTTTCAGTTAGCAAGGACTCAGGGAAGGGGAAGGAAACACTTAGTCATGGCCAAGAGGTTACTCTTCAGAGGTTTGTGCCCAACTAGTTTTTAATTGATTTTGTTCTGAATATTTCATATGATTAAATGAAGTTATTTTCCTTATGTATTATGTTTATCAAGTATTGGATTTAATTCAATGATTATTAAAATTATTATAGTCTGTATGAATTTTGCTTCGTGAAATGGTATTTCAACAAGTATTAAGCATTGTTGTGGATTGAATAAATTATGTTTTAAAAAATTGTGATAGAAAATGTTTTGAATTGTGAAGGACAAATTACATGGAAAAAACAAATTTATGTTTTGAATTGTGAGGAGCATAAAAATTAATGGATATTGGAATTGACTTTGAATCGAATTGTGTTGTGATTTATGCTCACAAAAAGGATAAAGAGATTATGATATTGATTTGTATCTGACTATAGATGCTTGACTAGGTTATTACCCATCTCTCTCATTTGTTGAGGAGACAATGGAGTTAGATTTGTTTTGATTACCATGGTACGTGCACAGACTTAGATTCTCCTCTTATTAGAGGTTAGATCTAAGTTTTTATTTGTTATGGCCCTTTCGGAAGTTTCATTATTGTGGTGTGAACTGTGCATGATGATTCGACCTCCGCGACCATAGGGAGTTAGAATCCGATTCGACCTCCCTGACCATAGGGAGTTAGAATCATCCCGAAGATAGCCCTTGCGGATTAGTCTTGCATATTTAGTGAGATAAAGAATGGTTTTTGAATAGTAAAGAATTGTGATTTCAATTATGATTTATGTATAATTGATTTTGTTGGAATTACCTTAAATGTTTGGTTATGATTTGATAAATTGAATTTCGTGATCAAAGTCATTTCATACAAATGATTTATGTTATTGGCAATGAATAATTTGACTTTTGGCATTTGATGAGTATCCTGATTTCCAAATTATTTGCTGTAATTTTGCTAAGGTATATTGAACTATGTTTTAAGTTATAGTTGTGCACCACTGAGTTCGCCACTCAGCGATAGCTTTGTATGCTGTCGCAGGTGAAAAGAGCATTGAGCAATTGTGTAAGCTTCTTTGAAGACACATTCAGATCAGCTCCAGGTATATCATAGGTATACCCATATACATAAGTTTTGATGTATGCATGTAATAATATGTATGTAAATTATTCGAGCAGTTGTATAAAAACTCTTGTAAAATATTTTGGTATGTAATTAAATGTAAATTTGAGATTTCATTTACCTGAATAGTTTTGTAATATTAATTTTGAGTCTTGCAATCAATGAAATGTTTCTTTTATGATGAGATTGGTTTGAAAATAAATTGATTTGATTATTGAGATTGAGTTGTGAGATGAAATAAAGTTTATTGGAGTTGTATTTGAGAAATCATATTAGAAGTGTGTTTCTTTGCAGGTTTCGAATAACTGTTTTCTCAAAATACAGTCGGCGCTCTGCCAAAATTTTGAAAAATTTTTATAACACCAAATTTTAATCGATGATTTAAATTTCATGAAAATTGATTTAAAATCCCATGTAGTATATTTAATGGGATACTGATTGGCGAAGTACAGTAATTTATTAGGTGTACTACGGGATCATGTTACATCTTACGGAGGAGTAAGGTGTGACAAAAATATTTCAAATTCACAGTTCAAAATTTATTTTAAAACCTTTGCTCTGATACCACTAAAACATGTCACACCTTAGCCCTCTATAAGGCATAATATGATCCCGTATAATATCTAATAAATTACTGAACTTCACCTACCGATAACTCATTAAGTATCCTACAAGGGATTTTAAAACAATTTTCTTACTTTTTGGAAGTGGTGAGCGTTTTGATAGGAATTAAAAACATTTAATTGAAGTTTGAAAACTAGTTAAGATTTTTCTCCCATTTTATTTTTCTGCAAATTTTATAAAAATTTCGGTAGAGTGCCATCTGTATTTTGAGAAAACAGTTCTTCAAATACCTTAAAAAAACACTTCCAATAATTTTTTTTTCACAACTCCCAACCCAAATTAACTTAAGTCAACATAATTCAATTTAATTCCACAACTCAACTAAAAATTTGTCATCTCAAAATACTTCACAAATTCATTCATATTGCAAATAGTACTAAATTTACAAATACAGATCTTAATTTACAAAAAGAAAGTTTAAAATATCATTATTACAATTTATTATATAATTGCTCAACTTTATATTGATACATAAGACATTACAATATTTACATCAAATAACTACAAGGTATAGTTAAATACCCATACAAAAAGATCGACAAAAGCCTTGCCTATTCAACAGCTCACCCTACTGTTTTTTCCTTGCTCTTATCTGCGATAGCAAAATAAGCTATCGTTCAGTATATAAATACTCAGTGGTGCACAATAAAGTATAAAATACATAACATAAATCATTTATGAACAAATTATAATTCAAAAATCTCATAATCGCATTTCACAATTTTTTTAAATCACATTTATAACAAATCATAATCTTCAAAGCTTAATATAACACAAATTTAATCAAACAATTTAATAAACATAGTGTTTCCAATCAATAACACAACTTAGGCCATGATACAAAATTTCCGAACATGCAATGTATACATCAAGACAAGGCAAACTCACCCCATTAGACTGGGAAGCCAGAGAGGGAGGAATATAGTCAAACTCACCCCATAAATGAAGGAGGAACATAGTGATATTACCATGCCAAGTGTGAGTCAAAAACAATTTAAATCAAGTTATTCAAATATTTTATGCAAAACACAATAAATTTTCAAAGTCAAATTTCCATCCACAAAGTGGCAAGATAGTAGTTCTCAAAATCCATAATTAACACAATAATTTCACAATGTATAACTGAACAAGTTTTCTATGGGAAAACAAAAAATTAAGGTTTATTGTGCACAAACTTGACGTGAGTAGCCTCAAGGCCTTGACTCGGTCTCTTAGACCATTCGGGTCTTTTTCAGCTGAAACACGAAATTTATAGTGTCTCAGTTGTTAGTAGTATGCCTTAGAGCATATCATTTAGTATGTATCTTGTACATGTTTTTATTAATAAAAGGCATTTCCACTTTTCTGTTTACATAATATATTTATGTGTAATAGAAAAGGTCCATTGATATTTTGTTAGAAATTCTATTCTTAAGTTGTTAAGAATATGAGTGACAGTATTTCTAGTACAAAGTATCATAAATAGGTTCACAATCGAGGATACTTCATAATAAGGACATTACTTATCCAGAAAGTTTGTATTCATGTTTGTTCCCAAGTTATTTATATGAGATATAAATAAGATGGAATGGTGAGTCCCATGCCATATAACAAGCATGATAGGCACTTATACATGATAAGTAGGTCGAACCAGTGACACTTATGACAAGCACATGGAGTTTACTCTTGTCAATGTTTTGTCATAAATCATATCAATGCATATAATCATTAGACCTGAGATAGCACAGTTATCTTGTATATAGGTAGTTTGAGTTTGTTACTGCTTTCATACTTGTACTGTGTATGGGTATATGGGCATGTGTTGGCTTCTACTAGTTATATATGGAGGTAGGTGTTGATCAAGATGGAATCTGTTCCTCTAAGTAAATAGAGATAAAATCCTATGTTCATTTAATTGTTCTTGATGTTTCAAGTTCCTGGCCAGGACAGATAGATTTATTCAGAAAAGAGTTTCTGATGAGAAAATATTTTTAATCAAGAACTGGAATTAAAAGAGAACATAATATTCATAGCAAATGGAGTTTAACATAAACCATGACTCCAGCTTGAGTTGGGATTTTGTAACAGAGAGATTCCAGTGCATGGTAGCATATGATTATAGGTTCATTTAAGGTAAACCTTATTACTAATTGGGTGGCCATGGCATGCTATGCTAGGTGTTAACCATGGTCTATGAGGTGCATAAAATGATTTAGAGAAATCATTTATGGTAAGAAAGAGTTCTGATGATATTAAGAGTTGATATCATGTCTCATTGCCAATTAGTGATGAGCCTAGTAAGTCATACACATGCACAAGTTATCACCTATTTAAATATGATTTAAATAATTAATTAAAGAGTTTAATTGATTAATTAAATAGGTTTGGTTTGCAATTAGATTGCAAAGTTCGTAGCATGACTTGAAACCAAATCTAGATTATTTAATGTAATATTTAAAGTGTTTAAATATGAATTTAATTAATGAGAAATTAATTAATATAGATTAATTAATTAATTTATAATTGATATAAATTAATTAGAAGAAAAAAAATAATTATTTTGGGTTGAGATCTCAAAATTAAGACACAAGGGCATTTTGGTCATTTCACAGTATGACACATGGCACCATGAGATGGTGACACATGGGATTACACATAAGCTTGCCAAATATTTTTTAATCATGTAAGATGATTAAAATTAAGATTAAATATAGGTTTGACACTTGGCACAATGTGAATGAGTCCCTTAAACCTAGAGCTAATCAAAGGGTGACATTTAGCAAGGGTTTAATGTGTTAACCTAGCTATATAAGTGTTGTTATGAAAAAGAAAAATACAACCAGCAGCCACTCCTCATTTGTCACGCCATTTTGAGGCTCTCCATCTCTTCTTCTTTATCTCTCACCAATTCAAAGAGATTAGCTATCAATCTCTTGAATTAAGAACGCTAGAAATTGTTTCTAGTGTCCTATTTACATCTTTAATCTCTTAAAAGGCAGAACTTGATTTTCTAAATAATAGAAAAAGCTTTAGAAGTTGTTCAAGGGCTGCCATAGGTGTTCTTGGTGTGGACAAGCTAGAGGGACAACATCTGTTGTCCTGAAGATGAATCTCAAAGGCATAGACACACTGCAGTGCATCAAGAGGTTAGTGTAATCATTCTTGATTTAATCTAGGGTTCTAAAATTAATCTGATTAATTTAAAAATCTTAAATGGCAAATACAGATCTAAAAACATATTAAAAGAGTTTTAATATATTGTTTTTCATTGAAATCAAATAGATAAAAATAAATATTGAATGATGTATGTGACCATTGGTGAAAATTTTGAATTCAATGGCATAAACTTGTGTTTTTCACGCTTCCGTTCCTTCAATTGGTATCAGAGCCAGGTTATTTGCCATTTAGATTGTTGATTATATGATTTAATTGTGTGTTTGATCATGAGATGATTTATCCATTGCTGGTTGCAATGGATATATGGCGGCATGCTTGAAGAACACCATCAATGGTGCGCATGGTTTGGCTTCATGGGTGGTGCAAAGATTTGGCTTTTTAATTTGTAATTGTTGTATGATCTAAAAGCTCATCCTATGTCTAATTAAATTGTTTAATTAGAATTTTAATCACACAATTAAATGATGATTCAAATCAGAATTTTAAAAATTGTTTGAATGTGATTCAAATCTAAATTTTAAAATTTGTTTGAATGTGATTCAAATCTGAATTTTTAAAGTTGTTTGAATCATATTTAAATCTGATTTTTTAAAGTTGATTGAATAATATTCAGATCTGATTTTTTAAAAAATGTTTGAATGTGATTCAAATCTGATTTTTTAAAAAAATGTTTGAATGTGATTCAAATTTGAATTTTTAAGGTTGTTTGAATGTGATTCAAATCTGAATTTTTAAATTTATTTGAATGATATTCAAATCTGAATTTTTAAATTTATTCAAATCATATTCAAATTTGGATTTTTAAGTTGAATATGAGATATTTAATTTAATTTAAGTATATATGTTTTATTTAATTGTTAAATAGTGATATGCATGATGGATGATCATGGACTATAAAAGACCAATGTGATTGGATTTATTTCTTTTATATTTCTTTGGGATTGTAAATTAATTAATTTATTTTAATTTATTTTGGGCATGTATTATTAAGTTTGTAATAATTTTTTAGTTATAATTTCATTTACTTTTGTTCTTGTAAATTCGCCTTGGTATGCCAAGGATTACTATGTAATATTGGATTGCAAGAAGTTCAAGGAGGTCAAGAGCATTGGTGGGACCAGCGGGAGCAATTCAAGATCAAGTATTGATTATGTACTCCTTCAGCAACTCTTGTAAAATGAATGAATGAAATACACCTAGGAATGCCCTGATTCAATTCTTGGTGGCTCAGAATTGAATCCCTTAGAAAGTCCATGATCATACCATATTTACTACTTATCCATGAATGCATGAGATGTATGGGAATGTATGCACTTATATGATATATGCATTCTAAATGGATAATGTGCAAAGTGAGACCTTAATAGTAATTAGAATGACTATAATATCTTCCAAACAAATGATAAGTTGGAAATGTTATAATTAAAGTAATTATAACATAGGCCCTCCATTGGGGCAATTATTTTAAGAAATTTTAAATAGTTGCATGAGATGCAATTAATTTAAGAGATTTTCTTAAGAATAAATGTTAAGCATAAGATGTTGTAAATATGTAAATGGTTTGGTGGCCAATATTGGATGTACCTGAGGACATTAAAATTATTTGCATAATTACTAGCTCAATGGGATCAACTTAACTAATGCATGATAAGTCAATAATGGATGTACCTGAGATTTTGAGCATTAGGGTCTAGGTAAAGGATTGAACCTCACATGAGATGTGATGGGCAAGGAGTTGCTCACTTATAGTTCATTGTAATTCCAATAATGGATGTACCTGAGGATGATCAATAGAATTATAAGAATTCAATCGCCCACTAGAAATCCATCCAACTAGGATTTCCGTTTTCTACTTTGGAAGTGTAGGATTCGCTAAGTTAGTGGGAGGACCAATTTGATTAAAAGACCATAATCATTTTGGTTAAATACATGATACATTTACTAATTAATCTAGTTATTTTCTATAGTTAATTTTCTGATAATAATGAGCACAGAACAAGCACCACTATCCAATATCCTTGCAAGCATACTTGATCGCAATAGGTTGACAGGACCTAATCTCTTTGATTGGCTAAGAAATTTGAAACTTGTCCTGAACCTTGAACATATAGGATATGTTCTAGATTCAAATATTCCTGGTCCCTTACCTCCAGAGGCTACTCAAGAGGAACATGAAACTTTGGACAAGTGGAAGGAGCATGATATGAGAGTTAAGTGTTACATGCTTGCTTCCATGAGTAATGAGTTACAGAAGCAGCATGAGAACATGCAAAGTGCGAGTGAGATCCTCCTTCACCTACAAAAGTTGTATGGTGAGCACAGTAGAAATGCTAGGTATGAGATATCTAGGCAGCTGTTCTGCATGAAGATGTCTGAGGGACAGAATGTTGGGGATCATGTCCACAAGATGATTCGGCTGACTGAGCAGTTGGAACATCTTGACTTCAACATGGATTTCCAACTACAGATGGATTTGATCTTTTAGTCCCTTCCTGAGTCTTTTGGGAATTTTGTGACAAATTTACATATGACTAAATAGGAATGCACCTTAGCTGGTTTACTCAACATGTTGGTTATTGCCCAAAAGAATATGCCAGGTAATAAAGGAAAAGAGGTAGCTTTGATTTCATCTTCTTCTGCTGGAAAGTCCAACAAGAAGAAGGGCAATAAGAAAAAGAAACCTCAGATTCCTGGTCCTTCTAAGAAAATAGCTAAACAGAAAATGAAGACTAAAGCTGATGGAGGCAAAGGAAAGTGTTTCCACTGCCAACAGGAAAGTGTTTCCATTGCCAACAGGAAAGTATTTCCATTGCCAGTAAGAAAGTGTTTCCACTGGCCAGAGTATAACAATCTAAATGAATGCAATGCCATGGTGAAAACCAACTCAAGTTCAAAATATATTTAGCACTTAAGGTTATGTCATGTTGTAGAAGATAGGATTACAAAATTGGAGAAAATGGGGATTCTATCCTCATTGGGCTCTGAGCCTACTCCAACTTGTGAATCTTGCCTTCAGAGCAAAATGAGTAGATCACCCTTTATTGGACAAGGGCTAAGAGTTGAAAATATTTTGGTGCTAATACATAGTGATGTATGTGGTCCATTTAAAGAAATGGCTAGAGGGGGCTTTCATTATTTTATTACCTTTACTGATGATAAATCAAGGTTTGGGTATTTGTATTTGATGAAATACAAACATGAATCCTTTGAAAAGTTCAAAGAATTTAAATCTGAAGTAGAAAATCAAACAGGAAAGAGTATTTAAGCTCTTCGATCAGATCGTGGAGGTGAATATTTGAGTACTGAATTTGATACTTGAGAGAGCACTGCATTGTTTCCCAGCTGACTCCTCTAGGAATGCCACAGCTGAATCGTGTATCTGAAAGGAGAAATCATACCTTATTGGATATGGTACGTAGTATGTTGAGCTATACTGATATGCCAATCTCCTTTTGGGGATTTGCTTTAGAATCAGCTTTGTATATTCTAAATAGGATTCCATCAAAATCAGTTTCTTCCACACCTTATGAGATATGGCATGGAAGAAAACCAAGTCTTAAGCATGTTAAGATTTGAGGTTGTCTAGCTTATATCAAAAAGCTGAACACTGATAAATTGAAAACCAGAATAGAAAAGGGTCGATTTGTTGGATATCCAAAAGATAGTTTTGGATATTATTTTTATTTGCCTACATCACAAATGGTTGTGGTGAGTAGAGATGCCACATTTCTTGAACAACAGTTTGTCCAAGAAGGAGGCACAGGACGGCAAATAGAGTTGGAATTAGAGAATTCTGACCAATCAACAGATCAGATGGATATAGATCCATCTAGTTAACCTATACCCGTTGATGAAACATCTACAGCTATTCCTCGTAGAACAACCACGGTATCTCACCCACCAGTGAGATATGGTTTCCTTTATGAAGAAGAACAAGAGTTGTCTACTCATGAAGAAGTAGATCATGGAGATGATCCACTTACTTATGAAGAAGCTATATCAGATAAAGATTCTTTAAAATGGATTGATGTTATGAAATCTGAAATTGATTCCATGTATAAGAATCAAGTTTGGGATCTTGTTGACCCACCTGAAGGTATTGTACCTATAGGGAACAAATGGGTTTTCAAGAAGAAAATTGGTTTTGATGAAAAGGTAGAGAGCTATAAGGCAAGGCTAGTAGCGAAAGGGTTTCGCCAAAGGCAAGGAATCGACTGTGAGGAGACTTTCTCGTCTATTGCCATGCTTAAATCAATTAGGATTTTATTAGCGATAGCTGCATACTATGATTATGAGATTTGGCAGATGGATGTCAAAATAGCTTTTCTCAATGGATACATTGAAGAAAACATTTTCATGGAACAACCTAGGGGTTTTGAATCCCAAGATGGTTCCAAGGTATGCAAGCTAAAGCGATCCATTTATGGGTTGAAGCAAGCTTCGAGGAGTTGAAACATCCGTTTTGATGAAGCCGTTAAATCCTTTGGTTTTATCAAAAATGAGGATGAGCCATGTGCATATAAGAAGGTTAGTGACAGCGCTATCACTTTCCTTGTCATATATGTGGATGACTTATTGTTAATGGGTAATGACACAGGTATGTTGAAAACTATAAAGGTATGGTTGTCAAATACATTCTCCATGAAAGACTTAGGGGAGGCAACCTATATTCTTGGGATTCACATCTATAGGGATAGAGCGAAAAGAATAATTGGTTTATCCCAAAATCTATACTTGGAAAAGGTGTTAAAGAGGTTTAACATGCTTGATTCTAAGAGAGGATTATTACCAGTGAGACATGGTATCCACCTTTCTAAAGAGATGTCTCCAAGGACACCTGAAGAAAGAGATAAAAGATTCCATATGCTTTGGCTATTGGAAGTTTAATGTATGCAATGTTGTGTACTAGGCAAGATATCACATATGCTGTTAGTTTGACTAGCAGACATCAATCCAATCCAGGTTTGGAACACTAGATAGCTGTCAAGAATATCCTTAAGTACTTGAGAAGAACTAAGGATGTATTCTTGATCTATGGAGGTGGAGACTTGCAATTGGATGGTTATACTGATTCTGATTTCCAATCAGTTATCGATGATAGAAAGTTTACCTCTGGATATGTGTTCATTTGTAATGGAGGTGCAGTTAGTTGGAAGAGTTCCAAATAGAGTACGACTGTCGATTCCACTATAGAGGTTGAGTATATTGCTGCATCAGATGCTGCAAAGGAAACTGTTTGGATAAAGAAGTTCGTGACAGAACTTATAGTAGTTCCTTCCATTGAGTCAGCAGTTCCACTACACTGTGACATTAATGGAGCAGTCATACAGGCTAAGGAACCAAGGTCTCACCAAAAATCCAAACACATAGAAAGGCGCTACCACATTATCAGAGAAATAGTTGGGCAAGGCGATATAGCCATGCAGAAAATAGCATCAGCTGAAAATCCAGCTGATCCATTCACTAAGCCTATGTCACAGACTCAACTAAACCGACATCTAGAGAAGATAGGTCTAAGATATTGTAATGAATGGCTCTAGTGCTAGTGGGAGATTATTAGTAGTATGCCCTAGAGCATATCATTTAGTATGTATCTTGTACATGTTTTTATTAATAAAAGGCATTTCCACTTTTCCGTTTACATAATATATTTATGTGTAATAGAAAAGGTCCATTGATATTTTGTTAGAAATTCTATTCTTAAGTTGTTAAGAATATGAGTGACAGTATTTCTAGTACAAAGTATCATAAATAGGTTCACAATCGAGGATACTTCATAATAAGAACATGACTTATCCAGAAAGATTGTATTCATGTTTGTTCCCAAGTTATTTATATGAGATATAAATAAGACGAAATGGTGAGTCTCATGCCATATAACAAGCACAATAGGCACTTATACATGATAAGTAGGCCGAACTAGTGACACTTATGACAAGCACATGGAGTTTACTCTTGTCAATGTTTTGTCATAAATCATATCAGTGCATATAATCTTTAGACCTGAGATAGCACAGTTATCTTGTATATAGGTAGTTTGAGTTTGATACTGCTTTCATACTTGTACTGTGTATGGGTATATGGGCATGTGTTGACTCCTACTAGTTATATATGGAGGTAGGTGTTGATCAAGATGGAATCTGTTCCTCTAAGTAAATAGAGATAAAATCCTATGTTCATTTAATTGTTCTTGATCTTTCAAGTTCCTGGCCAGGACAAATAGATTTATTCAGAAAAGAGTTTCTGATGAGAAAATCTTTTGGAATTAAAAGAGAACATAATATTCATAGCAAATGGAGTTTGACATAAACCATGACTGCGGCTTGAGTTGGGATTTTGTAACAGAGAGATTCCAGTGCATGGTAACACATGATTATATGTTCATTTAAGGTAAACCTTATTACTAATTTGGTGGCCATGGCATTCTATGCTAGGTGTTAACCATGGTCTATGAGGTGCATAAAATGATTTAGAGAAATTATTTATGGTAAGAAAGAGTTCTGATGATATTAAGAGTTGATATCATGTCTCATTGCCAATTAGTGATGAGCCTAGTAAGTCACACACATACACAAGTTATCACCTATTTAAATATAATTTAATTAATTAATTAAAGAGTTTAATTGATTAATTAAATAGGTTTGGTTTGCAATTAGATTGCAAAGTCCCTAGCATGACTTGAAACCAAATCTAGATTATTGAATGTATAGTATAAGTTAAATTTATATTTAAAGTGTTTAAATATGAATTTAATAAATGAGAAATTAATTAATTAATTTATATTTGATATAAATTAATTATAAGAAAAAAAATAATTATTTTAGGTTGAGAACTCAAAATTAAGACACAGGGGCATTTTGGTCATTTCACAGTATGACACGTGGCACCATGAGATGGTGACACATAGGATTACACATAAGCTTGCCAAATGTTTTTTAATCATGTAAGATGATTAAAATTAAGATTAAATATAGGTTTGACACTTGGCACAATGTGATTGGGTCACTTAAACCTAGAGCTAATCAAAGGGTGACATGTGGCAAGGGTTTAATGTGTTAACCTAGCTATATAAGTGTTATTATGAAAAAGAAAAATACAACCAGCAGCCACTCCTCCTTTGTCGCGCCATTTTGAGGCTCTCCATCTCTTCTTCTTCATCTCTTATCAATTCAATGAGATTAGCTATCAATCTCTTGATTTAAGAACACTAGAAATTGTTTCTAGTGTCCTGTTTACATCTTTAATCTCTTAAAAGGCAGAACTTGATTTTCTAAATAATAAAAAAAACTTTAGAAGCTGTTCAAGGGCTGCCATAGGTGTTCTTGGTGTGGACAAGCTAGAGGGACAACATCTGGTGTCCTGAAGACGAATCTCAAAGGCACAGACACACTGCAGTGCATCAAGAGGTTAGTGTAATCGTTCTTGATTTAATCTATGGTTCTAAAATTAATCTGATTAATTTAAAAATCTTAAATGGAAAATACAGATCCAAAAACATATTAAAAGAGTTTTAATATGTTGTTTATCATTGAAATCAAATAGATAAAAATAAATCTTGAATGATACATGTGACCCTAGGTGAAAATTTTGAATTCAATGGCTTAAACTTGTGTTTTTCACGCTTTCGTTCCTTCATCAGTAACTTTGCCTCATAATAATTCCAATAATTAATTTATATATGTTCAATTCTAGCTCTAATATGCTTAAACTTACATTCTTGAAAATTTTCATGTTGAGGTTACTATTCATGATACTATTCATGTCAAAATATTGACTTTCTTATGCTTAAAAGGTATGGGAAATCCAACTATACTCACATACCACATTTTGATTACCAATTTTATTAGTTTTGGTTGTTTTCTCAAAACTTAAGTCTTTTAGGCAAAATTGCAAATTTTCAGTTTTGGTGTCCTATTTTGTATTGTTCCATTGGTCATATTGTTGTTAGAATTTGGCTATGTTGTCTTCATAGAAATTGTTCCTTATTGTCTTAACTTTATTTCCCTTTTTGAACCACTCCATTTGCAGTTTTGTAGCTCAAGTTATAGCCATTTGAACATGGCTGGCCGGATTGGTCTAACCCAGATTTTCTGGGCAAATTTCTGGGTTCTGACAGTTTTAGGTTACCAAATTTGGGTGGTTAAATGACTTGGTTAAGGGCATAATTTGGGTTGTGTTCTTCATGAAAGTTGTAGGGTTATGTCTCAGCTTTTTACTGGTAAAATTTTAGGTCATTTAGACCTGCCTAATCCAAGTTATGGCCTTGTTCATTTGGTCATTTTTGTACTGGTTAGAACACCCAATTTCAAATTTAGTCAATTTGTTCACTAAGTTGTGGTCACTTTTTTGGCATAATTTCTGAATGAAAAATGTGCCATTTTGTGTCTTGTTTCATTCCCAATTGGCCTCTCACCAATTGGGTTGGTAAATTTTCAGTTTTGGTCCTTGAAAGGGACCTTGGTCATGCTGCCTACATAATGACCATATCCAATCCAAATTTCAATTTGGTTCTAACACTTCCTACACATCACAATTGGTCACATATGACCATTTTTCAGCTCAATCAAGGTCAAACATACCATTTGACCAATTCTCAAAATTTTATCTCCCAAAACCTATGTGCCAAACCCTAATTTTCATGTAATTTAAATCTAATGCATTCCAATCACCAATACATAGTTTACACACATAATTCAACTTAAACACTCATTCAAATACATCAAATTCATTCATTCTCAAATCCTAACCTACTACTGGCCTAATTTTCATTGGTCCACCATGCTTGATTTTGTTTAATTTTTCCACAATTTCTAGATTAACTCATGCATATAAACACAATTCTAAAGAAAAATCTAGTGGTTAATTACTAACCTTTATGCAGAATTTTTCACCTCTTCAAACTTCTTCCTTTCTTCTTCTTTTTGTTGTCAAACTCCTTATCAAGGTTTAAATACAAGATTTAATAATGGAAAGTAAGGTTTCTATGTTGGGATTTAGGTTTTCTTCAAGCTCTAAATGAGCTTTAATGGAGGATAAAGTGAGAGCTTTGGGAGAGAGAAGTGGGGCGGCAACCTTGCAAGAAGAAGATGATGATTTTATTTTTTTTTTCTTTTACTTTTATATATTTATTAAAGCTTTTTGACTTAGTCAAATTTTTCATTAATTAAAATTTAATTATGATGTCATGGCTTATGTCACCCTATGATGTCATAATTTTCCATTCCTTTTCCTTTTTCTTTTTCATTTATTTTTTTTTAGTTCTTTAATTTAATTCTTGATCCCAAAATTTTCTTTTCTCTGATTTTATTTAACAGTTAGGTCAGGAGTCAGCTCTAGAGGTCAATTGACCAAATTGCCCCTTGCCGATTCGATCCGGTTTGTAAATAATTCAATATTTCTTCCGGATCCCTGACCTAATTATTTGACCTGCTTAACAATTCTTTTTTGTGATTTTCTCTTTTCCACTGTGTTTGCAATAGTCGTAACGACCGCGGCGTCACATTTTATGATTCGAAATTTGAGTTTAAATTGACTTCGCAGTCCTTCCCGACAAGGTCACCCATCGCTGTGACTCTCGGCTCATTTAACTTCTTATGTTCTGTTTTTCTTATTTATACTTAACCATTTGACAATTACTAATTATTTGTTTTCAGGGCTTTTCTAGGTGTCTTAAACATAGTTCTAATCCTCTTAATTGTCCAGACCAACACTGGTCTCCGGAATAATGTAATATACCAGGCTATGCAAATAGGGATGTTACACTTAAGACTTGGTTTTCTGCCATGCCATATCTCATAAGGTGTGGAAGATACTAATTTTGATGGAATCCTATTCAGAATATACAAAGCTAATTCTAATATAAATCCCCAAAAGGAGATTGGCATATTAGTATATCTCATCATACTACGTATCATATCCAATAGGGTATGATTTCTCCTTTCAGATAAACCATTCAACAGTGGTGTTCCTGGAGGAGTCAGTTGGGAAATAATGTAGTGCTCTCTCAAGTATTCATCAAATTCAGTACTCAAGTATTCACCTCGACGATTTGATCGAAGAGCTTTAATACTCTTTCCTGTTTGATCTTCTACTTCAGATTTAAATTCTTTGAACTTTTCAAAGGATTCATGTTTGTATTTCATCAAATACAAATACCTAAACTTTGATTTATCATTAGTAAAGGTAATAAAATAATGAAAACTACCTCTAGCCATTTCTTTAAATGGACCACATACGTCACTATGTATTAGCTCCAAAATATTTTCAGCTCTTAGCCCTTGTTCTACAAAGGGTGATATAGTGATTTTGCCCTGAAAGTAAGATTCACAAGTTGGAGTAGGCTCAGAGCCCAATGAGGATAGAATCCCTATTTTCTCTAGTTTTGCAATCCTATCTTCTACAACATGACATAACCTTAAGTACTAAATATATTTTGAACTTGAGTTGATTTTTACCATGGCATTGCATTCTTTCAGATTGCTTACATTAGATTTGTATTTAACATTATTATCTAGATAATAAAGTCCATTATGCATATAACCCGAACCAACATATTTATTTCCAAAATAAATATTGCAAACATCATTTATGAACTGAAATTCATAACCATCTCTAGTCAAACTAGATATAGAAATGATGTTCTTAAAAGGCATCAGGTACATGCATAACTTTATTTAAATACAAAACATGTCCACACATGTATAAAGATTTAGATCCTATGGCTAAAGCTTCAACAATTGAGCTTTTGCTAACCCGGAGTCTAATATCTCATTAGTGTTAACTGCTATTACTTGCTATACTCTAGGCAATTCCTTTTTTCCAGTGCCCATTTTCCTTGCAGTGGAAACACTTTCCTTTGCCTTTGTTAGCCTTGATCTTGGTTTTTCTGTTTGGCTATCTTCTTGGAAGATCCTAGAATTTGAGGTTTCTTTTTCTAATTGCCTGACAGAAGAAGATAGCCAGCAATTTGATGTTTCTTTTTCTATGGAATTTGAGGTTTCTTGTTGGACTTTCCAGCAGAAGAAGATGCAATCAAAGTTACCTCTTTTTCTTTATTGCCCGACATATTCTTTTGGGCAATAACCAGCATGTTGAGTAAACCAGCCAAGGAGCAATCCTGCTTAGTCATATGGAAATTTGTCACAAAATTCCCAAATGACTCATGAAGAGATTGAAGGTGTCACACCCTACACCTCTGTAAGGCATAACATGATCCCGTAGTATACCTAATGAATTATCAACTTCGTCTACTGATAACCCATTAAATGCACTACAAGGGCTTTTAAAACTTTTCTTACTTCTTTTTACAGTGGTGAGCACTATTTACAGGTGTTAAAATTTTTTTTGAACTTAAGTGAAAGAGCTAACACATTTGAATTATTAATAATTTCTGTAAAAATTTTGGCGGAGTGCCATCTGTATTTTGAATAAAACAGTTCTTCAAAAACCTATAAAAAGCATTTCAAATATATTTCTCAATCTCAACTCCAATATTTGATCAACTCAATATGTTTCTCAACTCAAATCCACAGTAATTTTTCAGTATTTTCAAAGCTGGGATAAAAGAAATATAGTACAAATTTTACAAGCCAAAATAACTCACAATTTATTTTACAACTTCAAGGTACAATTTTAAATTTACAACTGCTCAAAACCAAGAACATTATATACATACAGTGAACATATATTACAATACAAAATTCAAAATATGGTATACTCAATATACCCGATGATCTCTCACCGAATGCACTAGCAGCCTAGTCTGCTGCCCTGTCCGTCTGTCTACCTGCGACAGCAATGAAAAGCTATCGCTGAGATAATGTCTCAGTGGTGCACAACATTAACCAAATACAACATTAAATCACAAATCACAAGTCATAAATAGTGGATACTTAAACCATAGTTAAATTCAAGACAATGAATGTCATAAAGAATTTGAACTCCATTTCACAATATCACAATAAATCTCAATAAGTCAAAACATGGTTAAATTCAAAAGACAGTGAATGTTAATAAGAATTTAAACTCCATTTTACAAATTATCAAAGCTCACAATAACACAATTTAGTCAAATAATTTAAGAACACAGTGTTGCTAATTCTTACACAACTTAAGCCACGACACAAATTTCTGATCAATGCTGTGTTGTACACCACGACAAAGCAATCTACAACCCCACTAATCAAAATCAATGAGGGAGGTGGCTAGCTAGCTAATGAGTATTCATCCGATCTACAACCTCAACTGGTAAACCAGAGAGGGAGGAAAATAAACGATCTAAACCCCATAAATAGAGGAGGAATAATGTGATACTGTCATGCTAAGTGTGAATACAAAATCAATTCCAAACATTTTATTCAAATGATTCGTGAGAAATCCAATAAATTTCTAAAGTCATAATTTCATTCACAAGATGGCAACACAATTCATAATTAACTTGAAATTTTCATAAATCACACTAAATCAATTTTCCACAGTTTCAAACCATTTACAATGCTTTTCAAGCAATAAGTATCCATTTAAACACATTTCCATAATTGAAAACAATAATATACAAATAGTCATAATTTATTTCAATTGAAAAATTCAAAAGAAATAATTGTTGTGCACAAACCTCTGATAACTGTCTCCTGGCCTTGACTCAGTGTTTCCTTCCCTTTCCCTGAGTCTTTGCTAACTAAGAAACACAATTTGAAGTATTTCAGTACTTATTTAAACTGTCTCTAACGATAATGCTTGATAATTAATTCACTGAATTCTATTATTTGCTTAGTCAACCTAATATGTCGACCCTCGATGCATTTTAGGTAAATTAGGTTTTAATGTTATTAATATGTCACATTTGTAGCCTTTTAGGGTTGGTACATGTTACCCAATTCATTTCCATGTATATTGCATTTTATTGCAATTTACTGGATTCCGGGATACTAGTTTGACCTAGCCGGACGACCTAGTTCCCTCGGGTTTCGGGTTTTTGTCGAAACTACAAACTTGTAGATCTATGTCTTATTGCACGCGGGGAAAAATTTCAGGTTATTCTGAGTTTACTAGACCAAGTTATGGTCATTTTACTATTGCTGGTCAGAATGTACCAAAATTGGTCACTTTAAGTCATTTTAGGTCAATTTTGGTTCGGCCAGTTTTTGGACCCGAACTTGTGCAAGCTTTTGCCTATGGTCATTTCTGGGCTTTGGTGTCTTCATAAGACTTGTAGATATAGGTCTTAAGTATTTATGGTCAAAATTTCAGGTCAATTGGACTTGTTTTGAGTGAGTTATGGCCAAAACACTAACTGCTGCCCAAATGGTCAATTTTCAGGCCTTAATTGCACTAATCCGGATTTGGTCATTTTTTCAAGTTACCTTACAAGCAGAATTTTGGTAAGCTTCAAGTTACCTTACAGGTCTTAAGTATTTATGGTCAAAATTCTTTAAGACAATGAATGTCATAAAGAATTTGAACTCCATTTCACAATATCACAATAAATCTCAATAAGTCAAAACATGGTTAAATTCAAAAGACAGTGAATGTCAATAAGAATTTAAACTCCATTTTACAAATTATCAAAGCTCACAATAACACAATTTAGTCAAATAATTTAAGAACACAGTGTTGCCAATTCTTACACAACTTAAGCCACGACACAAATTTCTGATCAATGCTGTGTTGTACACCACGACAAAGCAATCTACAACCCCACTAATCGAAATCAATGAGGGAGGTGGCTAGCTAGCTAATGAGTACTCATCCGATCTACAACCTCAACTGGTAAACCAGAGAGGGAGGAAAATAAACGATCTAAACCCCATAAATAGAGGAGGAATAATGTGATACTGTCATGCTAAGTGTGAATACAAAATCAATTCCAAACATTTTATTCAAATGATTCGTGAGAAATCCAATAAATTTCCAAAGTCATAATTTCATTCATAAGATGGCAACACAATTCATAATTAACTTGAAATTTTCATAAATCACACTAAATCAATTTTCCACAGTTTCAAACCATTTACAATGCTTTTCAAGCAATAAGTATCCATTTAAACACATTTCCATAATTGAAAACAATAATATACAAATAGTCATAATTTATTTCAATTGAAAAATTCAAAAGAAATAATTATTTTGCACAAACCTCTGATAACTGTCTCCTGGCCTTGACTCAGTGTTTCCTTCCCTTTCCCTGAGTCTTTGCTAACTAAGAAACACAATTTGAAGTATTTCAGTACTTATTTAAACTGTCTCTAACGATAATGCTTGATAATTAATTCACTGAATTCTATTATTTGCTTAGTCAACCTAATATGTCGACCCTCGATGCATTTTAGGTAAATTAGGTTTTAATGTTATTAATATGTCACATTTGTAGCCTTTTAGGGTTGGTACATGTTACCCAATTCATTTCCATGTATATTGCATTTTATTGCAATTTGCTGGATTCCGGGATACTAGTTTGACCTAGCCGGACGACCTAGTTCCCTCGGTTTTCGGGTTTTTGTCGAAACTACAAACTTGTAGATCTATGTCTTATTGCACGCGGGGTAAAATTTCAGGTCATTCTGAGTTTACTAGACCAAGTTATGGTCATTTTACTATTGCTGGTCAGAATGTACCAAAATTGGTCACTTTAAGTCATTTTAGGTCAATTTTGGTTCGGCCAGTTTTTGGACCCGAACTTGTGCAAGCTTTTTGACTTGCCTATGGTCATTTTTGGGCTTTGGTGTCTTCATAAGACTTGTAGATATAGGTCTTAAGTATTTATGGTCAAAATTTCAGGTCAATTGGACTTGTTTTGAGTGAGTTATGGCCAAAACACTAACTGCTGCCCAAATGGTCAATTTTCAGGCCTTAATTGCACTAATCCGGATTTGGTCATTTTTTCAAGTTACCTTACAAGCAGAATTTTGGTAAGCTTCAAGTTACCTTACAGGTCTTAAGTATTTATGGTCAAAATTCTTTAAGACAATGAATGTCATAAAGAATTTGAACTCCATTTCACAATATCACAATAAATCTCAATAAGTCAAAACATGGTTAAATTCAAAAGACAGTGAATGTCAATAAGAATTTAAACTCCATTTTACAAATTATCAAAGCTCACAATAACACAATTTAGTCAAATAATTTAAGAACACAGTGTTGCCAATTCTTACACAACTTAAGCCACGACACAAATTTCTGATCAATGCTGTGTTGTACACCACGACAAAGCAATCTACAACCCCACTAATCGAAATCAATGAGGGAGGTGGCTAGCTAGCTAATGAGTACTCATCCGATCTACAACCTCAACTGGTAAACCAGAGAGGGAGGAAAATAAACGATCTAAACCCCATAAATAGAGGAGGAATAATGTGATACTGTCATGCTAAGTGTGAATACAAAATCAATTCCAAACATTTTATTCAAATGATTCGTGAGAAATCCAATAAATTTCCAAAGTCATAATTTCATTCATAAGATGGCAACACAATTCATAATTAACTTGAAATTTTCATAAATCACACTAAATCAATTTTCCACAGTTTCAAACCATTTACAATGCTTTTCAAGCAATAAGTATCCATTTAAACACATTTCCATAATTGAAAACAATAATATACAAATAGTCATAATTTATTTCAATTGAAAAATTCAAAAGAAATAATTGTTTTGCACAAACCTCTGATAACTGTCTCCTGGCCTTGACTCAGTGTTTCCTTCCCTTTCCATGAGTCTTTGCTAACTAAGAAACACAATTTGAAGTATTTCAAGTACTTATTTAAAGCATCTCTAACGATAATGCTTGATAATTAATTCACTGAATTCTATTATTTGCTTAGTCAACCTAATATGTCGACCCTCGATGCATTTTAGGTAAATTAGGTTTTAATGTTATTAATATGTCACATTTGTAGCCTTTTAGGGTTGGTACATGTTACCCAATTCATTTCCATGTATATTGCATTTTATTGCAATTTGCTGGATTCCGGGATACTAGTTTGACCTAGCCGGACGACCTAGTTCCCTCGGGTTTCGGGTTTTTGTCGAAACTACAAACTTGTAGATCTATGTCTTATTGCACGCGGGGCAAAATTTCAGGTTATTCTGAGTTTACTAGACCAAGTTATGGTCATTTTACTATTGCTGGTCAGAATGTACCAAAATTGGTCACTTTAAGTCATTTTAGGTCAATTTTGGTTCGGCCAGTTTTTGGACCCGAACTTGTGCAAGCTTTTTGACTTGCCTATGGTCATTTCTGGGCTTTGGTGTCTTCATAAGACTTGTAGATATAGGTCTTAAGTATTTATGGTCAAAATTTCAGGTCAATTGGACTTGTTTTGAGTGAGTTATGGCCAAAACACTAACTGCTGGCCAAATGGTCAATTTTTAGGCCTTCATTGCACTAATCCGGATTTGGTCATTTTTTCAAGTTACCTTACAAGCAGAATTTTGGTAAGCTTCAAGTTACCTTACAGGTCTTAAGTATTTATGGTCAAAATTCTTTAAGACAATGAATGTCATAAAGAATTTGAACTCCATTTCACAATATCACAATAAATCTCAATAAGTCAAAACATGGTTAAATTCAAAAGACAGTGAATGTCAATAAGAATTTAAACTCCATTTTACAAATTATCAAAGCTCACAATAACACAATTTAGTCAAATAATTTAAGAACACAGTGTTGCCAATTCTTACACAACTTAAGCCATGACACAAATTTACGATCAATCTTTGTGTTGTACACCACGACAATGCAATCTACAACCCCACTAATCGAAATCAATGAGGGAGGTGGCTAGCTAGCTAATGAGTACTCATCCGATCTACAACCTCAACTGGTAAACCAGAGAGGGAGGAAAATAAACGATCTAAACCCCATAAATAGAGGAGGAATAATGTGATACTGTCATGCTAAGTGTGAATACAAAATCAATTCCAAACATTTTATTCAAATGATTCGTGAGAAATCCAATAAATTTCCAAAGTCATAATTTCATTCATAAGATGGCAACACAATTCATAATTAACTTGAAATTTTCATAAATCACACTAAATCAATTTTCCACAGTTTCAAACCATTTACAATGCTTTTCAAGCAATAAGTATCCATTTAAACACATTTCCATAATTGAAAACAATAATATACAAATAGTCATAATTTATTTCAATTGAAAAATTCAAAAGAAATAATTATTTTGCACAAACCTCTGATAACTGTCTCCTGGCCTTGACTCAGTGTTTCCTTCCCTTTCCCTGAGTCTTTGCTAACTAAGAAACACAATTTGAAGTATTTCAGTACTTATTTAAACTGTCTCTAACGATAATGCTTGATAATTAATTCACTGAATTCTATTATTTGCTTAGTCAACCTAATATGTCGACCCTCGATGCATTTTAGGTAAATTAGGTTTTAATGTTATTAATATGTCACATTTGTAGCCTTTTAGGGTTGGTACATGTTACCCAATTCATTTCCATGTATATTGCATTTTATTGCAATTTGCTGGATTCCGGGATACTAGTTTGACCTAGCCGGACGACCTAGTTCCCTCGGTTTTCGGGTTTTTGTCGAAACTACAAACTTGTAGATCTATGTCTTATTGCACGCGGGGTAAAATTTCAGGTCATTCTGAGTTTACTAGACCAAGTTATGGTCATTTTACTATTGCTGGTCAGAATGTACCAAAATTGGTCACTTTAAGTCATTTTAGGTCAATTTTGGTTCGGCCAGTTTTTGGACCCGAACTTGTGCAAGCTTTTTGACTTGCCTATGGTCATTTCTGGGCTTTGGTGTCTTCATAAGACTTGTAGATATAGGTCTTAAGTATTTATGGTCAAAATTTCAGGTCAATTGGACTTGTTTTGAGTGAGTTATGGCCAAAACACTAACTGCTGCCCAAATGGTCAATTTTCAGGCCTTAATTGCACTAATCCGGATTTGGTCATTTTTTCAAGTTACCTTACAAGCAGAATTTTGGTAAGCTTCAAGTTACCTTACAGGTCTTAAGTATTTATGGTCAAAATTCTTTAAGACAATGAATGTCATAAAGAATTTGAACTCCATTTCACAATATCACAATAAATCTCAATAAGTCAAAACATGGTTAAATTCAAAAGACAGTGAATGTCAATAAGAATTTAAACTCCATTTTACAAATTATCAAAGCTCACAATAACACAATTTAGTCAAATAATTTAAGAACACAGTGTTGCCAATTCTTACACAACTTAAGCCACGACACAAATTTCTGATCAATGCTGTGTTGTACACCACGACAAAGCAATCTACAACCCCACTAATCGAAATCAATGAGGGAGGTGGCTAGCTAGCTAATGAGTACTCATCCGATCTACAACCTCAACTGGTAAACCAGAGAGGGAGGAAAATAAACGATCTAAACCCCATAAATAGAGGAGGAATAATGTGATACTGTCATGCTAAGTGTGAATACAAAATCAATTCCAAACATTTTATTCAAATGATTCGTGAGAAATCCAATAAATTTCCAAAGTCATAATTTCATTCATAAGATGGCATCACAATTCATAATTAACTTGAAATTTTCATAAATCACACTAAATCAATTTTCCACAGTTTCAAACCATTTACAATGCTTTTCAAGCAATAAGTATCCATTTAAACACATTTCCATAATTGAAAACAATAATATACAAATAGTCATAATTTATTTCAATTGAAAAATTCAAAAGAAATAACTGTTGTGCACAAACCTCTGATAACTGTCTCCTGGCCTTGACTCAGTGTTTCCTTCCCTTTCCCTGAGTCTTTGCTAACTGAGAAACACAATTTGAAGTGTTTCAGTACTTATTTAAACTGTCTCTAACGATAATGCTTGATAATTAATTCACTGAATTCTATTATTTGCTTAGTCAACCTAATATGTCGACCCTCGATGCATTTTAGGTAAATTAGGTTTTAATGTTATTAATATGTCACATTTGTAGCCTTTTAGGGTTGGTACATGTTACCCAATTCATTTCCATGTATATTGCATTTTATTGCAATTTGCTGGATTCCGGGATACTAGTTTGACCTAGCCGGACGACCTAGTTCCCTCGGGTTTCGGGTTTTTGTCGAAACTACAAACTTGTAGATCTATGTCTTATTGCACGCGGGGCAAAATTTCAGGTTATTCTGAGTTTACTAGACCAAGTTATGGTCATTTTACTATTGCTGGTCAGAATGTACCAAAATTGGTCACTTTAAGTCATTTTAGGTCAATTTTGGTTCGGCCAGTTTTTGGACCCGAACTTGTGCAAGCTTTTTGACTTGCCTATGGTCATTTCTGGGCTTTGGTGTCTTCATAAGACTTGTAGATATAGGTCTTAAGTATTTATGGTCAAAATTTCAGGTCAATTGGACTTGTTTTGAGTGAGTTATGGCCAAAACACTAACTGCTGCCCAAATGGTCAATTTTCAGGCCTTAATTGCACTAATCCGGATTTGGTCATTTTTCAAGTTACCTTACAAGCAGAATTTTGGTAAGCTTCCTTCATGAAAGTTGGCACTTTTTGTGCCTAGTTTCACCTCCAATTGGTCTCATACCAATTGGAGCCACACACTTAAGGTTCTAGGCCCATAACATAAACTGCCCTATTGCATTTTATTCATTACTCATCAAATGACACTTTTAACACTTACCAAACTACACATTCATGCCAATTCTGGTTTGTACCATAACCTAAACACACTTTACAACATATTATTGGTCATTTTGGCAGCTTATAATCACACTCAATATGCACCATATAGTACATAATTTTTCAAGCTCAAATTACAACAATTCAATCACCTAACCTATCTCATTTACATGTCCAACCTCACACCATCATACATATACCCAAGCTGCCATAACAACTACCACAATTCAACATTAATATTCCATAAACCAAACATGAAACAACATTTTTATGGTTCACCAAATCAAGCTGCCGATTCATACATCACACTCCATTAATTTCCAAGCTTCCAAATTCAAGTATACATTTACATATACTTAATATACATCACCCAAATAAATTCCTACACACATAAACATTTAATCAACCCTTTAATCTACCATTTACAAGCAAGAATAAACTGTCCTCAAGGAGTTTCCATGGCTACCAAAAATACACCTCTCTTTTTAAACATCAAACCTCAAAAATCTCTCCATAATTCAAGTACCCATAACATTCTTACTAACTTTAATGAAACAATAAGCCAAAAACACAAACTTACCACTTTGGAAACTCTTGAAAATCTCTCCAAAACTTTGTCTTCTTGTTGCCTATCAACTGCCCAAGGTGCATGGACAATCTTTAATGAAGGAAAGTGCCAAGAAAGGAGCTTGAATCTCACATGCATGGAGCTTCCAAGTCATGCGGCAATGGAGGTTTGTTGGGAGCAAATTTCTACTAGTTCTAAGGTTGAAGATGAAGTTGAATCTGCTGTCCAAATGGTGAGTTAGTGGTCCACTTTGATGGGTGAGTGGAGCACTAAGCTTAATTTAATATTAGTTTAACCTTAACTTTCCTTATTCCCACATTTAACTCCCCATTTTTGCTATTTAAATTAGGTACCACTAATTTAATTTTTCATTATATTTTTCAAGTGTAATATCATGTATTTTTAATGGACATTTAGGTCAAAAGACAACTCGGGGTGTCAAATGACCACAATGCCCCTGTTCGGGTTGCATTCCTGATTTTTCGGTAACACCGGGTTTTGTCCGTTTTTCGATTTCTCACTTTTCTTTGTACTAATTAATTAATTAATTTTTCTTTGATATTTATAATGGTATTTATACTTCAATAGACATTTATTTAAGTCCTAAAAATATTTTCCAGGGTTTCCCGCGGTCCAGGGCTAGTCAACGGTCCACGCCGTTACTTCCCTGTGCGGTCACCCATCGCTAGGGTTCTCGGCTCGCTTAACTTGGTTACATTTCTTTGCTATTATTTTTCCTTTGTTTTTCTTGTATTTTCTTTTCTTGTATTTCATTATTTTATGTCTCCTCACTCATATAGAAGTGTAGTTCCAGGCATCCTAGCTGTCCGGACAACACTGGTCACTGGAACAGTAGTACGCACTACCGAACGTAGGGGTGTTACAATTCTCCCCCCCCCCCCCTTAAAATAAATTTCTGTAACACCCTCCCGGTAACCACTCCGTACATCCTCTTTATTCGGTGGCGATGTCGGTCCGACACTAGAATGTCGGAAAAATATTTAAACTAAAGTCTGGACACATAATTAACTCAAATTTTAATACGAAAAATTTAGTTATAAGTTTTGAAATAAAATACAACCAAGTTAAACAGTAGGTGCCCTAGCGATGGGTAACAGAGGAAGTTGCGGTTCTGCATAGCGAGGAGCCCTAGACCCGGGGGAAAAATTATAAAATAATTTTTGAGACTCCAGAGAAGGGTCATTGAGGTTCCTATGGCATTAGAATGCCAAGAAAATATTTAAAAAAATATTTCAATCGATACAGACAATTTTGACCCGTTGAGCCGAACGGAGGGCATTTTGGTAACTTCGCCTTCAAAGGTGATTTTTGGCCGACTTGTCCAGCTAAGTAAATAATTAATATGACATAAAATATGAAGAAACATTACTAGAAATTAAATTGAAAATGAGTAGTGGAGGAAAGAAAAGAAAAATACAACATATGCAATTTATGACATCATTGTGATGTCATTTAAAATTACCAACCAATCACAATTAAGCAACTATTTGACTAACAAATAAAAGAGACTAAAAGAAGACCAAAATAACAAAAAAATGCAACAGCCATCCCTCTTTCCCATTGCAGCCGAAACCTAGTCCCATAGCCACCCTCCATTAAAGCTTTTTCAAGCTTTAGATTTCCATCATTTCCATCATATTTCCCTACCCTCTAAGTACAAAAATTAATTATTTCACCTTGAGAAGAAGATTGATAGTAAGAAGAAGAGAAGAAAGTGAAGAATTTGAGCTTTTGAAAAGCTCCTAAGTGAGGTTAGTGCTATACTTTCACTCTCACTCCTTTAATCCTTGCTAGAGCATCATTTTAAGATAAGAAATTGTAAGAATTTGAAGTAAATCATATATGTTAGGGTATCTTCAATTTTCGGCAGCCCTAAGGAAGGATGAGTTTGATTGTTTTAATGAACTTAGAGTGGCTAGAAATGATGTTTAAGGTATGAATATGCATGGGTGTTGAACTAGTATGCTAATTAAGGTTTATGAGTAATTTGAATTGGACATTAGGGTTTTGAGAAGTGAAAAATTGACTTGGCTTATGAAATTGTTAGAGAACATTTTAATGGTCAATTAGTGACCATTTTAGGTAAGTTGACCATAATATGGACTGAAAAATAGCTTGGCAAAGAGAATGACTATGCTGCCTAGGGACAGCAGTAATGGTGACTGAGATTTCAGTCCAATTACACAGCCATAACTTTGGCTGTGTTGGTCCAATTGGTGTTTGGCCAATTGGACATGAAACTAGGCTTATAATGGCACATTTTTGCTGAAGAAACCATGCCCAAAAGACCAAAGCAAGAGGACCAAAAGTTGGCCCCAATCCGGACACCCTACAACAGCACCTACAGAAATGACCAAATGAACAGTAACTCACTGTAGGTTTGGTCAATTGACCTGAAATTTTTACAGAAAAAAGTTAAGAGATAGACAAACAACTTTCATGAAAGAACCTACCCCAAATTATGACCAGAACCAATTCAAAAATGCAATCACAGTCACTGTTCATGTTACTATAGATGTGATAATTTCTGCAGAATGGGAATCCGGCTAGCTGTGGTTTTTGAGCCATATCTGGAGCTACAAAACTCCAAATGGAGTGATTCAAAAAAGGAAATTCAAATAGACAAAATAAGGAACAACTTTCATGTTTGTCATTTCTTCAAATTCCCACTGCAACAGTGTTTAATGGAACAATAAACATATGCTTCAAAAACTGAAATTTTTGCCCTCTTGGTTTTAAGTTAGAAATGGTAATGGTGACCAATTCCAACAAGTTTTAAAAGCAAAATGTGGTATGTTGGGAGTGCTAAAACCAATGTACCTAATTTCTACCTAAAAGTCAACATTTTAGTTGACCATAGAGGTTAATAGTAACACCGAAACTTGAAATTCAAAGATTGAAGAATTTTAAAGTATCGAATGCCCTAGTATACCTAACAAGATTGGTTTGGATAGTTTGGCATGCCAATAGGGTTCGATTAGCGATCGCACATGGCAATATGCCATTCGTGATTTCATGGCTTTTAGCCATTCGACTTTGTATTGAGACTTGGCCTTGTGCTCGGTGTTATCTGACTTATTAGCCGCTCTTGCTGCACAGGAAGATGCATATGTGATCGATGGTGTGACGGCGAGGTACTAGGTACCCAGCCGGTTTACGTTATCCATCCGATCGTCTAGTGTAGGTTACTTGGGCAACCAAATGAATGAAAGTGAACAAAGTTAATGAATTAATGTATATACCCATACTAAACAAATGAATCATACACATTCACTACATATTTATTTTCTTGCTATTTTCTTTTATTTTATTATTGCACCACTAAGCATTATTGCTTAGCGTGTTACTTTTGCCACGCGTAGGTACTGGAGATACAGATCGTGAGCCCAGTAGATCGCAGACTAGGTGAGTCTATCCTGCAGTTCTGCTCAGTATCCGTGTCACCTCAACTTCTGCAGTGCATTGGTAGGACACTAGGTGTCATTTTGACATTTTGTAACTAAATTTTGATTTTCTCATATGAAATTAAACTTGTGTAATGTATATTGATGTTTATGTAAATTATGAAAATTGTATTTGTGAATGGAAAAGTAAATGTTTATTTGTGATTTATATGTGATCATCACATGTGATGGATGAATGAGAATTGAAATTGAAATGTTGAGATCTTGATATTGAGTTTTGTGATGATATTGGAGTTGAGAATGAATGAATTTGTTTATTGGAAGTGTTTTTCACAGGTTCCGAAAAACTGTTTTCTCCATTTTTAGCCGGTACTCTGCCGGATTTTCTTTAAAATTTTCGGAACCTCAAATAAATTATGATTTCAATAAATAACTTAAATAAGTTATATTTTACAAGTTATATTCAAAGTTATGATGAAAATTAATTAAGGTATATTAGAGTGTGCCGGTACACCGTGTGGCATTACTTACTCGGGTATACTGAACACAGGTACGGGGTGTCACAATTTCGTCCATGAAATTTTACCCAATAGCCATCTTACAATAGTGATACGTTTATTTTCTCCTTTCTATATGATAGTATAATCTTCTTTTCCTCAAATTTGTATAAGACTTTTAATAATCTAATACAACGTTTAATTTGTTTGTATAACACCAATCTCCTCTTACTATTGTGTTGTCTAATATTTTGGTTCATGTTCCTTCTTGAATGACTCTTGAGGTCATGTTAGAATCATTTATCTAGTCATTGGTCCTCTAACCATTCTAGTCCATAGTCTTCCTCACATTCGTAACATTTCTTTGTTATATCTGAACCAACTGTTCGAATTTTTACTCCATAACCCTTTTTATCTGTCAATATTCTATAACTTACTTCTTTTTGTACTGAACTATAATCTTTCGATATTCTAACTTTTGAGTTTTAGATCCCTAAGTAGGATTTTCAAACTTATTTCTAACAATTAAATTCTGTCCTGGCATAACTATACCAAAACAAATGCCGTTGGCAACTATTCTCATCTAGGTGTACTATCGGGTAGTACGTAGCTCTACACAATAATCTCAAGTTAGTACTTTAATCTGCAGCTTACAGTATAAATATCAAGAACATTGCATAGTTACTACGATACATTCCAATAGATCAAACTTTCCTATCTTTTATCCTTTTCGAATTCACTGATATCCAAAACTTATTTTGATTACAATATCCATTAACAATTACTAACAGTAACATCTCTGCCTTCATCTAGAGCAATTCTATTTCCGCATCTTGCTTTTACGTCCTCTTGCCTTACATTAAGTAGGCTCGCCAATTAGCTTTATAATTTATGGTGTGTTAGAAAATACTTTTCACCGATAAACTCTTCCAAAACTAATTTCACTTATTATCACAATCCTTATCTTAAAGGACTAGTCACTAATGCATCAAAATTTATTCCCATGTAAAGGAATAACAACAGAACATATAATTCTAACACTAACATAAAAGTATTCAGACTCGAGGTCAAACAATACATAAACGAAGAGTGCCATCCTTCTTCTTAACAAATAATACTGGCGCTCCCATGGTGACAGACTAGGGCGGATGAAGCCCTTTTCAAGTAGTTCTTGCAACTGTACCTTCAACTCCTTCAACTCTGCTGGTGCCATTCTATGTGGTGTTATGGAGATTGGATCCACACCAGGCATAACATTAATTTCAAACTGCACCTCTCTTTCCGGAGGTAATCCTTGCAATTCATCAGGAAACACATATGGAAAGTCATATACTGTAGGGATGTCCCTCAATGCTGGACTCCCCACTTGGGTGTCTATCACATGTGCCAAGTATGCTTCACACCCCTTTCTGATAATTTTTCTGGCTAGTGCAGTCGAAATGATGTTTTATGGCAATAGCTGCCTCTCCCCATGTATTACCACATCATTATACTGAGGGAGACCAAAAGTGACTGTCTTCAGCCTACAGTCAATCATGGCATGATGCATGGCTAACCAATCCATGCCCAAGATGATATCATAATCTCTGAAGGGCATTTCAATGAAATCAGACAGAAAAGTGTGTCCTTGGATCACTAAATGACAATCCTTATACATTCTATTAACCCTGACTTCCTGTTCTAGCGGACTTGTTATTAGCACCTCAAAGTCCATTTTTGTACATGGAACAGCAATGCAATCAATGATGCTAGCACTCACATAAGAATGGGTAGAACCCGGATCAAATAACACAAATACATCTTGATTAAAAGTTGAGAAGGTACCAGCCACAACATCAGATGTCTCGACTTCTTCCCTCTGTCTCATTGCGTAGACTCTAACAGGAGCATTGTCTTGCTCTGATTGTTTCACTGTGCCTTGGCTGCCTGCTGGGCTACCTCTACCCCTGCCTCTACCTCTACTGGGTGGTTGTGAACCTCTAGTGACAGGGCTCTGAACTGACCCTTCAGCAGTAGTAGGAGGTGGTCCAACTCTGCGAGTACTGGTGTAATCCTTGGCAAAGTGTCCCATGCCTCCACAGTTATAATAGGCTCCTATGGCCTTGTAGCATACCCTACCATGTGGTTTACCACAAGTTTCACAAAGTCGATCTGACAGCGCATTTTTGGGTTTCTGCTGAGTTTGCTGATCGGATTGAGGTGGTTTCTGTCCTGAAGATCTATCTCTATCGGACTTCTTACAACCTCTGTTGTGTCCCCCAAAGTTTTTCCTCTTTCCAGTAGGACCACTGGAACTCTGTTCTACTGACTTTCCCTCTTTTTCTGTCTTCTATGATTTCTTTTTCTCTGGGGCCGCTTCAGATTCAATTCTTTCTAATTCTAGTGCTTGAGAAATAAGCTCAGAGAAGTTGTTATGTTTGAATCTGACCACTTGTAATCTAATACTAGGCTTCAAGCCGGTTTCAAACCTCTTACATCTCTCCCTACTGGTAGAAAGTAGACTTACTGCATAATGGGTCAGGCGGGAAAATTCCCTTTCATATTCAGCCACTGATCTACTCCCCTATTTCAGACTTAGGAACTCTTGCAGCTTCTGGTCCACATAAGCATCAGGGACATATTTTTGTCTGAACTCTCGTAGGAAATCATTCCATGTTAGCACTGAAGGTTCTACCAGACTAGGGGGAATGGTTTTCCACCAGTCATATGCATCCCCCTGTAGTAGAGACACTGAATATTCAAACCTGAGCTCCTCTGTACAATGTAGCTTCTTGAACACCCTATCCATTCTCTCTAACCACTGTTCTGCCTCTAGAGGATCTACTGTCCCCTTGAACTCTGTAGCCCTATACTTCATTAATTTGTCATACTGTCTAGCAGAAGACTATGGTTGTGCCACTGAAGTCTGTATTGGTACTTGAGTAGGCACATTACCAACCATCTATTGAAACATTGTAGCCATCTGCTGAGCGAACTGAGTAGGAAATTGTGTACTGAGGGGGCTAGTGCGGCTGATCCACTGACATTGTATAGGGCTGGGGCATCCCCTTGTACCTCAGCCTCTATAGATTGATCGATTGAACGATCACCCTCTTCCATAGTCAATGCGAGGATCTTAGACCTCCCGAACAAATAACACAAGGAGATTTCCTCCCGTTAGTGCATATTTATAATGTAATGTACTGTATGTATCAAACAATGACATTGAGCAGTTGAACTATGAAGAAAGAATATTTAAATTACAAGTAAAAACAGAATTTAAAAATTTTGCTTTGATACCACTAATTTAACTTTCATTATATTTTCCAAGTGTAATATCATGTATTTTTAATGGACATTTAGGTCAAAAGATAACTCGGGGTGTCAAATGACCACAATGCCCTGCTCGTGTTGCATTCGATTTTTGGTAACAAGGTTTTGTCCGTTTTTTAATTTCTCACTTTTCTTTGTACTAATTAATTAATTTTTCTTTGATATTTCTAATGGTATTTATACTTCAATAAACATTTATTTAAGTCCTAAAAATATTTTCCAGGGTTTTCCGCAGTCCACGGCTAGTCAACGGTCTACGCCGTTACTTCCCGGTGCGGTCACCCTTCGTTAGGGTTCTCGGCTCGCTTAAATTGGTTACATTTCTTTGCTATTATTTTTCCTTTATTTTTCTTGTATTTTATTTTCTTGTATTTCATTATTTTATGTCTCCTCACTCATATCGAAGTGTAGTTCTAGGCATCCTAGCTGTACGGACAACACTGGTCACTGGAATAGTAGTACACACTACCGAATGTTGGGGTGTTACAGAAGGATCAAATCCGTCTACAATTGGAAATCCATGTTAAAGTCAAGATGTTCCAGCTGCTCAATCAGCCGAATCATCTTATGGACATGATTCCCAACATTCTGTCCCTCTGACATCCTCATGTGGAATAGCTGTCTAGATATCTCATACCTAGCATTCCTGTTGTGCTCACCATACAACTCTTGTAGGTGAAGGAGGATCTCACTCGCACTCTGCATGTTCTCATGCTGCTTCTGTAACTCATTACTCATGGAAGCAAGCATGTAACACTTAGCTCTCATATCATGCTCCTTCCACTTGTCTAAAGTTTCATGTTCCTCTTGAGTGGCCTCTGGAGGTAAGAGACTAGGAACATTTGAGTCCAGAACATATCCTATATGTTCAAGGTTCAGGACAAGTTTCAAATTTCTTAGCCAATCAGATAGATTAAGTCCTTTCTACCTATTGCGATCAAGTATACTTGCAAGGATATTTGATAGTGGTGGTTGTTCTGTGCTCATTATTATCAGAAAATTAACTGCAAAAAATAACCACATTAATTAGTAAATGTATCATGTAATTAACCAAAATGATTATGGTCTTTTAATCAAATTGGTCCTCCCACTAACTTAGCGAATCCTACACTTCCAAAGTAGAAAACGAAAATCCTAGTTGGATGGATTTCTAGTGGGTGATTGAATTCTTATAATTCTATTGATAATCCTCAAGTACATCCATTATTGGAATTATAATAAACTATAAGTGAGCAACTCTTTGCCCATCACATCTCATGTGAGGTTCAATCCTTTACCTAGCCCCTAATGCTTAAAATCTCAGGCACATCCATTATTGACTTATCTTGCATTAGTTAAGTTGATCCCATTGGGCCAGTAAACATGCAAATAATTTTAATGTCCTCAGGCACATCCATTATTGGCCACCAAACGATTTACATATTTACAACATCTCATGCTTAATAATTATTCTTAAGAAAATCTCTTAAATTAATTGCATCATATGCAACTATTTAAAATTTCTTAAAATAATTGCCTCAATGGAGGGCCAATGTTATAATTATTTTAATTATACCATATCCAACTTAATCATTTATTTGGAAGATTTTGTGGTCGTCCTAATTACTATTATGGTCACACTTTGCACATTATCCAATTAGCATATATATATTATATACTTGCACACATTCCCATACATCTCATGCATTCATGGATAATAAATAAATATGGTATGATCATGGACTTTCTGAGGGATTCAATTCTGAGCCACCAAGAATTGAATCAGGGCATTCCTAGGTGCATTTCATTCATTCATATTACAAGAGTAACTGAAGGAGTACATAATCAACACTTGATCTTGAATTCCTCCCACTGGTCCCACCAATGCTCTTGACCTCCTTGTTCTTCTTGCAATCCAATTACATAGTAATCCTTGGCATACCAAGGCAAATTTACAAGAACTAAATAAATGAAATTAAAACCAAACTTATTACAACCTTACTAATACATGCCCAAAATAAATTAAAATAAATTAATTAATTTACAACCCAAAGAAACATAAAAGAAATAAATCCAATCACATTGGTCTTTTATAGCCCATAATCATCCATCATGCATATCACTATTTAACAATTAAATAAAACATACATACTTAAATTAAATTGAATATCTCATATTCAACTTAAAAATCCAGATTTGAATATGATTCAAACAAATTTAAAAATTCAGATTTAAATCACATTTAAACAAATTTGAAAATTCAGATTTGAATCACATTCAAACAACTTTAAAAATTCATATTTGAATCACATTCAAACAACTTTTAAAAATTTAGATTTGAATCATATTCAAACAAATTTAAAAATTCAGATTTCAATCACATTCAAACAACTTTTAAAATTCAGATTTGAATCACATTCAAACAACTTTAAAAATTCATATTTGAATCACATTCAAACAAATTTAAAAATTCAGATTTGAATCAAAATTTAATTGTGTGATTAAAACTCTAATTAAAAAATTTAATTACACATAGGATGAGCTTTTAGATCATGCAACAATTATAAATTAAAACCCAAACCTTGCACACACCATTGGATACCACAAAGTGTGCGCACCGATGGTGTTCATCACCATGCCACTACCATTCCTTTGCAACCAGCAATGGATCTACCATCTCATGATCATACCACACAATTAAATCATATAATCAACAATCTAAATGGCAAATATAGTGGCTCTGATACCAATTGAATAAATGGAAGCATGAAAAACATAAGTTTAGATCATTGAAATTTAAAATTTTTCATCTAGGGTCACATGCATCATGCAATATTTATTTTTATCTATTTGATTTCAATGATAAACAACATATTAAAACTCTGTTAATATGTTTATGGATCTACATTTTTCATTTAAGATTTTAGAATTAACAATTTAATTCTTTAGAACCCTAGATTAGATCAAGAACAAGTGCTCTAACCTATTTGATGCACTGTAGTATTTTTGGCACCTTTGGGATGTGCCTAGGACACCAGATGTTGTCCCTCTAGCTTGTCCACACCAAGATCACCAATGGCAGCCCTTGACCAGCTTCTAAAGCTTTTTCTATGAATTAGAAAATCAGATTTTGCCTTTTGAGAGATTACAAGTGTAAATAGGACACTAGAAACGATTTCTAGTATTTTTAATTCAAGAGATTGTTTGCTAATCTCTTTAAATTGATGAGAGATGAAGAAGAAAAGAGGGGAGATGTTCTTTGGGTGGTGGCACCAAAGAAGAACAGCAGCCACACATTTTACTCTTTCATAACAACACTTATATAGCTAGGCCATCACTTAAAACCCTTACCACATGTCACTTTCTGATTGGCTCTTGGTTTAATTGACCCAATCACATTATGCCAAGTGTCAAACCTATATTTAATCTTGACTTTAATCATCTTACATGATTAAAATACATATGGCAAGCTTATGTGTAATGCCATGTGTCACCATCTCATGGTGCCACATGTCACCTTGTGAAATGACCAAAATACCCCTGTGTCTTAATTTTGAGTTCTCAACCCAAAATAATTATTTCTCTTCTTCTAATCAATTTATATCAAATATAAATTAATTAATTAATCTCTATCAATTAATTTCTCATTAATTAAATTCATATTTAAACACCTTAAATGTAAATTTAACTTATATTATACATCCAATAACCTATATTTGGTTTCAAGCCATGCTAAGGACTTTGTAATCTAATTGCAAACCAAACCTATTTAATTAATCAATTGAACTCTTTAATTAATTAATTAAATCATATTTAATTTGGTGATTACTTGTGTATGTGTGTGACTTACTAGGCTCATCACTAATTGGCAATGAGACATGATATCAACTCTTAATATCATCAGAATTCTTTCTTACCATAAATGATTTCTCTAAATCACTTTATGCACCTCATAGATCATGGTTAACACCTAGCATAGCATGCCATAGCCACCCAATTAGTAATAAGGTTTACCTTAAATGAACCTATAATCATATGTTACCATGCACTAAAATCTCTCTGTTACAAAATCCCAATTCGAGCTGGAGTCATGGTTTATGTCAAACCCCATTTGCTATGAATATTATGTTCTCTTTTAATTCCAGTTCTTGATTAAAAAGATTTTCTCATCAGAAACTTTTTTCTGATTAAATCTATTTGTCCTGGCCAGGAACTTGAATCATCAAGAACAATTAAATGAACATAGGATTTTATCCCTATTTACTTAGAGGAATAGATTCCATCTTGATCAACACCTACCTCCATATATAACTAGGAGGAGCTAACACATGCCCATATACCCATACACAGTACAAGTATGAAAGCAGTATCAAATTCAAACCACCTATATATAAGATAACTGTGCTATCTCAGGTCTAAAAATTATATGCACTTATATGATTTATGACAATGCATTGACAAGAGTATACTCTATGTGCTTGTCATAAATATCACTGATTCGGCCTATTTATCAAGTATAAGTGCCTATTATGTTTGTTATATAGCATGAGACTCACCATTCCATCTTATTTACATCTCATATAAATAACTTGGGAACAAGCATGATTATAATCTTTCTGGATAAGTCATGTCCTTATTGTGAAGTATCCTTGATTGTGAACCAATTTATGATACTTTGTGCTAGAAATACTGTCACTCATATTCTTAACAACTTAAGAATAGAATTTCTAGCAAAATATAATGGACCTTTTCTATTACACATAAATATATTATGTAAACGAAAAAGTGAAAATGCCTTTTATTAATAAAATATGTACAAGATACATACTAAATGATATGCTCTAGGGCATACTACTAGCAGATATGACATAGAGGAACAACTTCCGTGAACGAAGTGTGGCCAAACAGTGGCTACAAATTGATAAAATGGATGGGTAAAAGTAATACATAAAAACTAAACCTAAAGAAAGGTTCATGAGATAAATTATCTTATGGTAGGAATTTAACCCTACTAAGCCATTAAACACTAAACCACATGAAAGGGGTATGTGGGACCTATTTTCCTATTATAAAGTGATATTAACATTTCAAATAAATAAGTAATAATGTGTAATTATCCAT
The DNA here is from genome assembly GCF_030052815.1 of Hevea brasiliensis. NCBI lineage: Eukaryota > Viridiplantae > Streptophyta > Magnoliopsida > Malpighiales > Euphorbiaceae > Hevea > Hevea brasiliensis. The sequence continues at coordinate 53,580,240 of NC_079497.1, read as the reverse complement.
AGTATACCTAGACTTATTTATTTAATTTGGATCAATTGGTATACCAATTAGGGACTACAGATAGCAGTACTGCCCCTAGAAATAATCATTAACAGATAAAATCTGTCTGACATGATTATTCTATAGGCTTTATGCTTGCCCATTGGCCATTGTGCCTAATATTATATTTGGCTTAATTGCCTGCCCGCAGGCTTCATGCCTGACATGACTGACGTATACTGGATAGACATATGGCTGTCTAACTAGTATACTCCCATGTATCCAGCTTTTATAATCTGTTATAGGTTTCTTGGGCACTGATAAAAATTAATTAAGACTTAATAGACAATAAGTAAACAGAAAAGATCCCAATAATTTCAATTGTTTCCAAAGTGTAGTAAAAATGTAAAATACCTAGAAATTAAGAATTGCCATATAGAATTATTATTTCAATTGTTTAGTTATTGTTATTATAAATTATGCACCACTAAGCGTTATGCTTAGCGCATTAGATTTCCATCACGTAGGTATTAGAGACCAGTCCCTGCAGCTACTGCAGCAGCAGTAATAGTGCTCATACAGAGGCCGATCAGATTTGCCAGTGTTTACTAGTCACCTCGACAGTTGCAATTTTGTTGGTAGGGCCAATGTATGTCTAGATTTTGTTCTTTTGTTCATTGTACATAAACAAATGATGTATTTACTTTTGGATTGTAATTAAACTTTGAGATTGTAAGTAAACTTGTAAATTATTATCTATGAATTTCTATATGAATGCAATAGATGATACCTTTTGAGATCTCATAAATAATTGTTAATGATATGATGCAATAGAATATGATATGAAAATGTGTGAAATGAATATGAACATGTTAACAGGTGATTAGTGGAAACCGCTAGATGCTAACAAAACAAAGGAGGCTCTGTCCGGGTCTCCACATAAACAAGTTATACAAAAAAAAAAAAAGAAAAAAATTCTACACATGGATTACTTGTTTTTAAATGATATTAAAAATTCACAATGGATATGATAAGACGAGATAGGGTGCTTCGGCACTGAATGTGGCACTTCTTGCTCGACTATACAGTAAACGGGTGTCACACCCTATCCCTTAGTAAGATGTAATATGATCCCGTAGTATATCTAATGAATTACCGTACTTCGCCTATCGGTAACCTATTAAATATACTACAAGAGATTTTACAACAATTTTCTTACTTTTTGAAAATGGTGAGCTTTTACAGCAGGTATTAAAAACATTTAATTAAAGTTTAATGACTAGTTAAAATTTTTGTACATTTTTATTTTACGTAAATTTTGGAAAATTTTTTGCAGAGTATCGTTTATATTTGGGAAAAACAGTTCTTCAAAACCTGTGAAAAAAACTTCCAAATAATTCATTTCATTTCTCAACCCCAACCGCCAATATATCCACAAATCAGTACAATTCAACCAAATTTCAACTCAAATTTCACAACAGAAAAATTTTTCAAAACAATTTTATAACTCATAAATATTGCATTAAATTAAATTTACATACACAAATCTTAATTACAAAAGAAAAATAAAAAATAATATTATTACAACTTTAATGTACAACTGCTCAATTTTACATTAACACATATGATACTAAACTATTTACATCAAAATAAACTACAAAGGTATAACTAAATACTTGTACAAAAACCTTCGTGTAGTCCCAACAATCAGTAGCTCACTCTACTGCTTTTCCCTTGTCTCTATCTGCGACAACAAAGAAAGTTGTCGCTGAGTATAAAAATACTCAGTGGTGCACAATAAAATATAAAATGCAAAATATAAAACATTTGTCATTAATTCACAGTTTAATATTTCACAATCACATTTCACAAATTTTCAAATCACATTTATAACAAATCACAATTTAAATATTTCATAATTTTCAAATCTTAGTATAACAAAAATTTGATCAAACAATTTCATAATCATAGTGTTGCTAATCAATAGTACAACTTAGGTCATGACACAAAATTTCCAAACATGCCGTGTTGTACACCACGACAAGGCAAACTCACCCCACTAATCAAAATCAATGAGGGAGGTAGCTAGCTAGCTAATGAGTACTCATCCAAACTCACCTCAGACTGGCAAGCCAAAGAGGGAGGAATATAGTCAAACTCACCCCATAAATGGAGGAGGAACATAATGATATTGCCATGCCAAGTGTGAATAAAAAAACAATTTAAATCAAGTTATTCAAACATTTCATACAATTCACAAATCATATTTCATTCCAAACATTTCATTTATAAAGTAGGCAACACACTATTTCAAATAAGATTTTCAAAGCCATAACAATCAAAATTGTTCACAACATTTATTTCAAGAATTGTCAAGTAGAAACAAAAAATTTTAAGTTTGTTGTGCACAAATCTAATGTGAGTCGCCTCTAGGCCTTGACTCACTTTGCCTTATCCTTTTCCAAGTCTTTTTCAGCTAAAACACACAATTTATAGTGTTTCAGTATCTTATCTCACAATAAATCTAATAATTAATTCACATATACTTAATTATAGCCCCAATATACTTAAACTAACGTTCTTGGAAATTTTCATTTTGGAGTTACTATTTACGACACTATTCAAGTTAATTTGTTGACTTTCTAATGCTTAATAGGTATGGGAATTATAATTTCACCCAAATACCACATTTTGGTTAATAACTTGTTGGTTTTGGTTGTTTTCCTCAAATATTAAGTCTCTTAGGTGAAATTCCAAAATTTCAGACTTGGTGTCCTATTTTACACTGTTCCATTGGTCAAGTTGCTATAGTAATTTGGCTAAGTTTTCTTCATAAAAGTTGTTTCTTATTATCTTAACTCTATTTCCCTTTTTGAATCACTCCATTTGAAGTTTTGTAGCCCTAGTTATGGCCATTTGAACATGGCTAGCCGGATTTGGTGCTACCCAGAATTCTGGGCAAATTCCTGGTTATTAGCAGTTTTTGTGGGTTAACTGCAAGTGGTTTTTCAAATAGGTTATGGTCAAAAATTGGGTTTGTTTTCTTCATGAAAGTTATAGGGATATGTCTCAGCTTTCTCTCAATATAAAATTCAGGTCATTTGGACCTTCCTAGACCAAGTTATGGTCATTTACGTAACTATTATTCATTTGGTCATTTTTGTACAGGTTAGTGTGCCCAATTTCGGATTTGGCCTAATTATTCATTAAGTTATGGTCCCTTTCAGTGCATGATTCCTAAATGAAAAATGTGCGATTTTGTGTGTAGTTTCATTCCCAATTGGCCTCACACCAATTGGGTTGGCAAATTTTTAGTTTTGGTCCTTGAAAGGGACCTAGGTCAAGCTGCCTGTAGATTGACCTTCACCAATCCGAATTGGAACTTGGTTCCAATAATGCATGCACACCACAAATGATCACAATTAACCATTTCTCAACTCAAATAAGGTTATCTACATCATTTGGCCAATTCTCAAATATTTTTCCAATTTCTTCAAAATGCTCAAACCCTAACTACACATAAAGTTCAATTTAATGCATTGAAAGTGCACATTCATGATCTATACACCTAATGCACTTCAAATAACCATTCAAACACCTCAAACTCATTCATTTCAAACCCTAACCCTAGCTAGATGAAATTTCTATTTGGTCCTCCAACAATTGTTTTTGTTTGATTTTACACAATTTCTAAGTTAATTAAACTAGAACGTAAACATTTAACTATAATTTTCAAGTTTAGATTACTAACCTTGTTGAGACAAAATTTCTTCTCCTCAAATCTTTGATTCCTTTCTTCCTTTTGCTCCTAAGTTACTTAGCAAGGTCCAAAGACAAGATTAAATTAAGAAATCTCCAAGTTTTATGGCTGATTTTTGGGTTCACTAAAGCTTGAATTTGGGTTTCAATGGAGGCTTGTGAGAGAGAAGTGCGAGAGAGGTGGGGCAACTGCATGAAGAAGAAGAAGAGTAATTTGATTTTTTTTTTCTTTTCCTTTTTGTTATTTTATAGATAATTAACTTAATTGACTTGGTCAATATTTGTAGGAAAAATTAAATTGAATTTTTGACATCACCCACGATGTCATCCAAGTGATGTAAGCATGATATAATAAACTTTTTCAATTTTCTTTTTCTTTTACATTTATTTTTCCATTAGTTCTTTAATTTAATTCTCGATTCTAAAATTTTCTTCTATCCAATTTTATTGGACAGTTAGGTCAGGAGTCAGCTCTAGGGGTGAATTGACCGAAACGCCCTTCGCTGGTTCAATCCGGTTTGCAAGTAATTTAATATCTCTTTCGGATCCCTGACCTAATTATTTGACCTGCTTAACAATTCTTTTTCATGATTTTCTCTTTTTAACTGTGTTCACAATAGTCCTAAGGACCGCAGCGTCATATTTTACGATTCGAAATTTGAGTTTAGACTGACCTCGCAATAATTCCCGAGAAGGTCACCCATCGCTGTAACTCCCGGCTCATTTAACTTTTTGTACTTTGTTTTTCTTCTTTATACTTAACTATTATTTGTGTTCAAGGCTTATCTAGGTGTCTAAGAAGTGGTTCTACTTCTCTTACTTGTCCGAACCGACACCAATCACCGGAATAGTAAAATGTACCAGGCTATGCCAATACGGGTGTTACAACGGGTAAGGGGCATTATATTTTAGTGGTATCGGAGCATAGGTTTATGCGGTTCTAGACCTAGATAGTTAGAAATAGATAGAGTGCATTACATGCATGGGCCTTTAAATAGAGTCAACGTGACACTATTGTAGATTTATTCTTTGTTTGTTTTATAGGATCAATGGCATCTGATCCTTTAGAGCATCGACCTCCAGGGCCGATAGAGGATGAGGTAGAGAGTCACACACCCGTACCTGCTCCTTGTAGGGAGCGAAGCAATAGAGCCGAGTCATCCCGTGGTACTACAGGGAGAGCACAGCAGGCCTTCTTAGAACAGATAACTCAACTACTCTGTCAGGTCATCGGAGCTATACCTCAGCCACAGCCACCTCCACAGCCACAACCCTCACCACCTGTACCGCCACCACCACCCCCATAGCTGTAACTTGTACATAGATCCCCACAAGAGAGACTGTGGAAGTATGTGGCAGTTGACTTCAGGGGTAAGAAGGAGGATAATCTAGCTACAGCAAAGTATTGGCTGAAGAAGACAGAGAAGGTATTGCAGCACTTGCACTTCACCCCAGAGCAGTAGTTGGAGTGTGCTCTGTCACTGCTACAGGAGGATGCTTATAGATGGTGGGTGACAGTATCGAGAGTAGTACTGCTTGCACAGATTACCTAGGAGTTCCTTTTGGCTGACTTTAGAATGAAATACATTAGCCATGTGTACTTGGAGGCCAGAAGGAGAGAATTCCTAGCATTGAGACAGAGGCAGCTTACAGTCTCTAAATATAAGCAGGAATTCGAGAGACTTAGCGGATATGCATTAGAGTTGATGCCCACAGAACTAATAAATGTAGAAGGTTTGAGGACGGACTAAATGGCAACATCAGGTTGATAGTCACATCTCATCACTTCAAAGACTTCTCCCAGTTGGTAGCATCAGCCCTTGATGTGAAGAGAGTTAGAAATGAAGAGCAGTCCATAAAGGACAGGCAACATAAGAGGGGTTCTAGATCTGGTCAATCCAGTTCAGCAGAAACGGTTAGTAAGAGGCCCAAGGAGTCTCAGGGTCAGACTCAGGGTCGAGGTAAGAAGCAAAAATCCCGATTTGCCCCAAGGAGAGGAGGATAGTTTGGTGCATTAGTGGGTAGTTCTCCGGATACAGCTACACGGAGATCAGCCCCACTAACTGCTTGTACACATTGTGGCAGACCCCATAGAGGAGAGTGCAGATTGTTAACTAGTGAATGTTTCATATGTGAGTTTATGGATCACTTCCTGAAGGATTGTCCACAGAAGAATGCTAGTGTTCCCACCGCTCCACCCCAAATGGAGAGGTCTGCCCCAGCAGCACAGAGGGGTAGAAGACCTACGAGGCTGGATACAGCTGGTACATCACAGAGGCCTACTATAGAGATAGTTCAGAGGCAGGGGACTAGAGTAGCACCTTGTGCTTATGCTATGAGAGTTCGAGGTGAGCTAGAGTTAGCTGATGTTATAAGGGGTACTTTCTCACTTTACGATCTATCTGTATGTGCATTAATTGATCCTGGCTCCACACATTCTTATGTGTGTATTGCCCCACCTGTTAGTAGAGGCGTACAAGTAGAGGAGTTAGAGGAGGACATATAAGTTACAAACCCTTTAGGCCATAGTGTCATGGTGAAAAAGGTCTACAAGGGTTATCCTCTGAGGATACAGGGTTATGAGTTTCCAGCTGACTTGATTGAGCTACCATTCCATGAGTTTGATGTGATATTGGGAATGGATTCATCATTAGGCGATGGTAGATTGTCGACTAAAGAGGATGTCACTACAAACAGTAGAAGGGGATGAGATTATAGTTGTGGGTGAAGTAACGGGTTGCCTTTCTACTATCATATCAGACACAATAGCCAGAAGAATGATAAGAAAGGGCTGTGAGACTTTCTTAGCACATGTCGTTGACATCAGGAAGACTAACCAAAGCATACAGGAGATCCCCACAATATGTGAATTTCCAGATGTGTTTCCTGAAGAGTTGCCGGGTTTGCCACCTGATAGAGAAGTGGAGTTTGCTATAGAGGTTATACCGGGTATTACACCAATTTCCATTGCTCCATGTAGGATGGCACCCACTGAACTGAGAGAGTTGAAGGTTCAGTTACAGGAGTTACTGGATAAGGGTTTCATACGCCCTAGTGTGTCACCCTGGGGAGCACTGGTGCTATTTGTGAAGAAGAAGGATGGTACAATTCGACTATGTATAGACTACCGACAGTTGAATAAGGTGACTATGAAAAACAAATACCCTTTTGCCTCAGGTAGATGATCTGTTTGATCAACTAAGGGGAGCTAGAGTATTCTCTAAGATAGATCTCAGATCAGGCTATCACTAGTTGAGAGTGAAGGAGACAAATGTTCCTAAGACTACTTTCAAGACCCGGTATGGACACTATGAGTTTCTAGTAATGCCATTTGGGCTGATAAATGCACCAGTAACTTTTATAGACCTAATGAACTGTGTCTTTCATCCTTACTTGGATTGGTTTGTTGTGATCTTTATAGATGATATCTTGGTGTATTCTAAGAACCAGGAGGTGCATGATGAATACCTGGGAGTAGTACTACAGACACTGCGGGAAAAGCAGTTGTATGCCAAGTTGTCCAAGTGTGACTTTTGGTTGGATGAGATATCCTTCCTTGGACACATTGTGTCAGCAGATGGGATCAGGCTAGATCCAAAGAAGATTGAAGCAATAGTTGAATGGAAGCCTCGCAGAAATGTAATAGAGGTCAGAAGCCTTTTGGGGTTAGTAGGATACTACAGGAGATTTGTGAAGGGATTCTCCCTCATAGCAGCCCCACTGACTAAACTGCTACACGAGAATGCAAAGTTTGACTGGAATGATAAATGTCAAACTAGTTTCGAGAAGCTGAAGGCTATGCTTACAGAAGCTCTAGTGTTGATACAGCCAGAGTCAGAGAAAGACTATGTGATCTACAGTGATGCCTCTCACAATGGGCTTGGGTGTGTTCTAATGCAGGAAGGGAAAGTAGTTGCCTATGCTTCCAAACAGCTAAGGCCACATGAAAAGAACTAACCAACTCATGATCTGGAATTGGCAGCAATAATATTTGCATTGAAGACAAGGAGGCATTATCTATATGGTGAGAAATGCTACTTATATACGGATCACAAGAGTCTGAAGTATTTGCTAACCTAGAAGGAACTCAATCTGAGACAGAGGAGATGGATTGAATTCCTTAAAGATTATGACTGTGTGATCAACTACCATCCTAGAATGGCAAATTTAGTGGCTGACGCACAGAGCAGGAAGTCCATGATGGCTTTAAGAGCATTGAATGCTCGGTTGTCCTTAGCACAGGATGTGGTACTTTTAGCTGAGTTGCTTGTAAAGCCAATCTTATTACAGCAAATACAAGAAGCACAGCTAAGGGATGAAAAGTTGCTAACTATTATGAGTAGAACTCAAGAGGGGAAAGAGACTGATTATGAATTGAAAGGAGATGGGTGCCTGCATTATAAAGGCAGAATATGTGTACCAGGAGATAAAGAACTGAAGAAGAATATCTTGAAAGAGGTGCACAATAGCTTCCATGCTATGCACCCAGGAAGTACCAAGATGTACCAAGACCTGAAAACACATTATTAATGGCCTGGAATGAAGAAAGAGATTAGTGATTTTGTGACTAAATATTTGACATGCCAGCAAGTTAAGGCCGAGCATCAGGTTCCATCAGGGTTATTGCAACCTATATCCAAACCAGAGTGGAAATGGGACCGCATCACCATGGATTTTGTCACTGGGCTACCATTCACACAGAGGAAGCATGACACTATATGGGTGATTGTGGATAGATTAACCAAGTTAACTCATTTCCTACCAGTTGGAGTCGAATACTCACTGGAGAGGTTAGCAGAGATTTACATAGATGCGATAGTCTGGCTACATGGAGTGCCAACATCGATCATATCTGACTGAGACCCGAGATTTACTTCGAGGTTTTAGAAGAGGCTACAGGAGTCTTTAAGCACTCAACTGCACTTTAGTACGGCTTTTCATCACAGACGGATGGACAGTAAGAAAGGGTGATTCAGGTAACCCTTAGAACTTAATGAATTATTGTAATTGTTAAAGGAATGATAACAATGACCTGACACTAATGATATGATATGATAGGTATTGGAGGATATGTTAAGAAGCTACATAATTGATTTTGAAGGAAGTTGGGAGAAGTATCTTCCTTTGGTAGAGTTTGCTTATAATAACAGCTACCAAGCCAACATAAAAATGGCTCCATATAAAGCATTGTATGGGAGGAGATGCAGGACTCCCTTATGTTAGACATAAATGGGGGAAGAGAAAGTAGCGGGCCTAGATTTAGTGAGACAAACTGAGGAAAAAGTGAAACTCATAAAAAACAATTTGAAAGCCGCCTCAGATAGACAGAAGTCATATGCCGACCTGAGGAGAAAGGATATAGAGTATGAGGTTGGCAATAAGGTGTTTCTCAAGGAATCACCTTAGAAGAAAGTGCTAAGATTTGGTAAGAAGGGTAAGTTAAGCCCTAGGTTTATTGATCCATACGATGTTATTGAACGTGTGGGTCCAGTAGCCTACAGGATAGCTTTACCACCTGTAATGGACAAGATTCATAATGTATTCTATGTATCGATGCTCAGGAGATACATATCAGATCCTTCACATGTCATTTCGGCAGAGGAGATAATTGTACAACCTGATTTGACATATGAAGAAGAACCAGTCAGAATCTTGGCATGGGAAGTGAAAGAACTCAGAACAAGAGTATCCCACTAGTAAAAGTCTTGTGGAGACACCACAACACAGAAGAAGTGACATGGGAGAGCGAGGAAACGATGAGGTAGCAGTTCCCTTAGCTCTTCATCTTAGGTAAATTTCAAGGACGAAATTTTTATTTAGAAGGGAAGAATTGTAACGACCTCACCGAAGGTAGTCCGTACATTCTACTGTTCCGATGACTAATGTCTATTCGGACAGTCAGAATGTCTAGAACTACACTTAAACTATAGTGAGGAGACATAAATTAATGGAATAAATGTTAAGAAAATATAGGAAAATTTTAAAGAAAATAAAATAAAATTTAAGAGAATTTATTACTTGGTACAAAAATAAAAATAACTCGATATGCACTATGAAGGGCACTTTAGTCATTTCACCCCTAGAGGTGAATTTTGACCTAAATGTCAAAATAAAATTTGAGAGAATGAAATAATTAACATAAGTTAAAAAAAAATTTATGAATTGAATTAGGAAGAAGAAGAAGAGAAAAGAAAAAGAAAAGAAAAGAAAAGAAAAGAAAGGTAGTGGACTAATGACATTATAAAAAAATTAAACTACAAAATATATATATATATATATATATACACACACACAAGAGACAAAATCTACCTACCAAGTCATCTTCTCCATCTCTTTTCTCTCCCTTGGTCGGCACAATGAACTCCCTTTCTTTTACCATTTTTGTCAAGTTTTGAGCTTGAATCCCACCTCATTTACCCATCAAAACACTTAGCCCTCTTCATTAAAAATTTAACCCACACCATAAGGAAGCTTTAGATACCCATAAGAAGAAAGAAAGTTAAAGTTTTGGGAAGTTTACAAGTTGGGTCACAAGAGGATAGTGCTCTAACTACTATTTTTTCTTCTATAAGTATAGGAAGCATGCTAAACTAAGTATAAATTTCATGAAAATCAAAAGAAAATCTTAAGAAAAGGGAGACTTGATTTTCGGTAGCCCTAAAAAAAAGATGAATTTGATGGTTTTAAATTGGTTAGGGAAGTGGATTAATAAAGTTTAATGTGTTAGAATTTGATTTGCATGGGTGTATATTGATTTGGCAAATTTGAAACTAGGGTTTTGTGTACATTAATTGAGGATTTTGTCTTTGCTTGAGGTTGAACTAATTGAGATGAAATTGTTGCTTACTGAAGTGCTATGTATGCCAATCGAAGTAAGGAAGTTGGAGGAGATTGAAAATTTGGGAGTGCTTTTTCTGTAGGTATGGGACTCAATGAGTCCAGCTTGAGTTTTGAGCCATAACTGATTGTGTGTTGCTCCAATTGGTATGAAACCAATTGGAGGTAAAACTAGACCCAAAACGCTTCATTTTCCATGAAGAAACTATGCCCAAATTCTGTCCACAACTTGACCTAAACACTGTCCCAATCCGAATGACCCTGCACAAAACCCAAAAAAATGACCAAATGAACATTACATATTCATTTGGTCATAACTCCCTCTATACTAGTCCAAATGACCTGAATTTTATACCATTAGAAAGATTAGACACAGGGCTACAATTTTTATGAAGACCACTGAACCCAAAAATTCCTAAAACCAAACCAAATTATTGGCCCAAATTGTGTCACAAAACTATCCAGAATTAGGTTGCCCAGAAACTGCTGGACATAAACTTACCCGACCAGTTATGGAAAAATGGATATAACTTGGTCTAAAAGAACTCAAATGTAATGAAACTAGTGGAAAAATGTCCATAAGACACAGATATACAAAATTGGTATTTTGATCAAAACCCAGAAATTAAGAGTGTAACACCCCTCGCCCGTCTACAGTATAGTCGAGCAAGGCGTGCTACACTGCGTGCCAGAGCACCTAGTCTATAATTAACTCATTTCCTGAACTCAATTTGATTTTAAGAAGTCTTTTATGTAATATTCATATCATGCTGATACTATTTTCATACTTTAATAAAGTCAGTGTTTCAAAAATGATAATAAAAATTTGGCAAGGTACCGTCTGTATTTCGGACAAACTGTCCTTCCAAACCTGTTAAAAAAAGTTCAATATGATAATATCAAAATCTCAACTATTTCACAGTCCCAATATTTCAACACAGACTATTTATTTTTACAATATGTAAATAGTTTTAAAATACAATCCATTATAACTTAAATACATTCAGATACTCTCCATGTTATTTAATATGTACAAAATTTTACAAAATACAGGGCCAAATTTCAAATACAATAGTAGTACAAAATATAAGATATCATAAGTCCTACCATGCATTCAATGCAGTACAGATGACTCTGGACTCCTGTGCAAATCTAATGTCTCACCCGGTCATAGGTCTGCTGGGCTCCCCAGCTGTGCCTCCAATACCTATGCATAACAAAAGTAACGCGCTAAGCAATTTTGCTTAGTGGTGCCAAATATAAAGAAATATACATTAATTAAGGATTTTGCATGGGTGTATATTGATTTGGCAAATTTGAAACTAGGGTTTTGTGTACATTAATTGAGGATTTTGTCTTTGCTTGAGGTTGAACTAATTGAGATGAAATTGTTGCTTACTGAAGTGTTATGTATGCCAATTGAAGTAAGGAAGTTGGAGGAGATTGAAAATTTGGGAGTGCTTTTTCTGCAGGTATGGGACTCAATGAGTCCAGCTTGAGTTTTGAGCCATAACTGATTGTGTGTTGCTCCAATTGGTATGAAACCAATTGGAGGTAAAACTAGACCCAAAACGCTTCATTTTCCATGAAGAAACTATGCCCAAATTCTGTCCACAACTTGACCTAAACACTGTCCCAATCCGAATGACCCTGCACAAAACCCAAAAAAATGACCAAATGAACATTACATATTCATTTGGTCATAACTCCCTCTATACTAGTCCAAATGACCTGAATTTTATACCATTAGAAAGATTAGACACAGGGCTACAATTTTTATGAAGACCACTGAACCCAAAAATTCCTAAAACCAAACCAAATTATTGGCCCAAGTTGTGTCACAAAACTATCCAGAATTAGGTTGCCCAGAAACTGCTGGACATAAACTTACCCGACCAGTTATGGAAAAATGGATATAACTTGGTCTAAAAGAACTCAAATGTAATGAAACTAGTGGAAAAATGTCCATAAGACACAGATATACAAAATTGGTATTTTGATCAAAACCCATAAATTAAGAGTGTAACACCCCTTGCCCGTCTACAGTATAGTCGAGCAAGGCGTGCTACACGGCGTGCCAGAGCACCTAGTCTATAATCAACTCATTTCCTGACTCAATTTGATTTTAAGAAGTCTTTTATGTAATATTCATATCATGCTGATACTATTTTCATACTTTAATAAAATCAGTGTTTCAAAAATGATAATAAAAATTTGGCAAGGTACCGTCTGTATTTCGGACAAACTGTCCTTCCAAACCTGTTAAAAAAAGTTCAATATGATAATATCAAAATCTCAACTATTTCACAGTCCCAATATTTCAACACAGACTATTTATTTTTACAATATGTAAATAGTTTTAAAATAAAATCCATTATAACTTAAATACATTCAGATACTCTCCATGTTATTTAATATGTACAAAATTTTACAAAATACAGGGCCAAATTTCAAATACAATAGAAGTACAAAATACAAGATATCATAAGTCCTACCATGCATGCAATGCAGTATAGATGACTCTGGACTCCTGTGCAAATCTAATGTCTCACCCGGTCGTAGGTCTGCTGGGCTCCCCAGTTGTGCCTCCAATACCTATGCATAACAAAAGCAACGCGCTAAGCAATTTTGCTTAGTGGTGCTAAATATAAAGAAATATACACTAAAATAAAGTAAATGAATTGTTTAAGAATTTATGACATCGATATTCTTTACAGTTGTTGATTCTACTTTTATTTGCTAACATTTCAATTTGTGCTAATTTTGGTGGTGCTGTATGTCAGAAGACTGGATTTAGCTATTTGAATTTAATAGTGCTTAAATTAACTGCCTGTGTAGCCTATACACTGACCAGACTGGTTAAACGGATATACTAGCACTAGGTACCTAGTACCTCGGGCTGTCACACCATCGGTCACAAAGTGACTCCCAGTGTGCAAATAGTGTGGCTAAAAAGCCATATAATCAATCTGGCGATAAGCCAAGTATAATAACACAATACGTATAGCCGTAGACTATCAAAGTCACAGTGCGGCATAATAAGCCATAAAAACACAGTATGGCATAAAGTCATTTACAGAACAGCTATCATAATCCTATTGGCATGCCAACCTATCCAAACTAGTCAACTACGCAAACTAGAGAACATTATAAATTAATTGTTTAATTCTTCAATTTCTAGAGTTTACTAGCTATTATGTAATTTCATAAGTCAATGCTTATGTTGACCTTTTTAGGTAATATGGATAAGTTGATTCTAGCATCAACATGTCACACTTTTTAATTCAATATGCTGCCAATATAGTGCAATTTACCATTTTTACAAGTTGGCATTCATTGCCAAATTACTTCAAGCATCATTGTATGTAAATGTCAAATTCTCAATTTTAGTATGCTTGATTGGTCTAGCTTAAAGTCCTATTTCTCTTGGTTTTTAGCTTTTGGTCAAAGAAGAAAAATTGTATCTCTATGTCTTATTGCACTCTGGGCAAAATTTCAGGTTATTCTGAGTTGTATAGACCAAGATATGGTAAATTTACTAAAGCTGCACAGATTGTACCTTTAGTGCAGAATTTGGTCAATTTTAGGTCATATTTAGTTCTGGCAGTTTTGGTACCCGAACTTGTGCAAGCTATTTGACTTGGTTCTGTCCATTTCTGGGCTTTGGTGTCTTCATAAGAATTGTAGCTCTATGTCTAAGCTATCCATGGCAAAAATTTCAGGTCATTTGGATTTGTTTTGAGTGAGTTATGGTCATCTTAATGACTACTATTCATATGGTCAAAAATCTGAGCTTGCACTTGCCAATTCCGGATTAGGTCATTTTTAAGGTCAGTTTCTAGGCAGAATTTTGGCAATATATCTCCATGAAAGGTGGCCTATTTTATGTCTAGTTTCACCCCCCCCACTGGCCTCATACCTGTAATACCCCTTACCCGTCTACAGTGTAGCCGAGCAAGTTATGCCACTCAGTGTCCCGTAGCACCAATTTATGTTTCTATTATAATTTATCCCTTTATAATTCATTTATTTTCAATTTTGATAAATCTGAATTTATCCGCAAATTTTATAGAAAATCCGACAGAGTGCCGGCTGTAAATTGGAAAAACAGTTCTTCTGAACATGTTTAAAAATACTTCCAAAATAATTTCCAAATCCAAACTCCATTATATATATTCAAGTCAATCTCAAAATCTCAATCTCAATCACGATACTATTTTCAAAACTTTTCTGTTCACTTCATCACTTGAAGCATATTGACAAATAATTCTCAACATTTCATTTATCAACATATATAATGCAGAAAATCTCAATAATATGAAATTTCATATATTTACATTAATACATAATTACAGGAGTTTATAGTTACAATTCAAACTAATACAAAATGTCAAAATACAAAATGCTCCCAAAATCCTATGTCCTACCATATGCACTGCAGGTGTGAGGTGACTTGGGACTCCAGATGCAAATCTGAAGGCTCACCCGGTCTGATGTCTGTTGGGCTCACCAGCTAGGTCTCCAGTACCTGCGCGTGGCAAAAGCGACGCGCTAAGCAATTCTACTTAGTGGTGACAATATAAAATAAAATAAAATAGAATAAAATAATTATGCGGAATGTATGATTTCATTTTTGGGTAGACTTAATTTCTGGTATTATTGCATTCTTATACGATTAAAATTTTTTTGTAAGGTTCATTAATATTGCCCGAGTAACCCATACTATTAGACTAGACTGGACAAACGGGTAAACTGGCACTGGGTACTAAGTACCTCGGACCGTCACACCATCGGTCACATTGTCTCTCCCAGTGTGCAACAGAACAGCTAACAAGCTGTAATAATTATCAGGGTCAAAACCCAAGTATATTAACTCAATAACATAGCCAAAGGCTATTATGTCATATGAATGGCATGGGAAAGCCATGAAACGCAGAATGGCATGAAGCCATATGCAGTACTCCTAACAGAACCCTATTGGCATGCTAAGCTATCCAAATCAATCTTGTTAGGTATACTAGGGCATTTTACACTTTTAAGTTTTACAATTTTTGAATTTCAAGTTTTGGTGTTACTATTCACTTCATTAGTCAACCAAAATGTTGACTTTTGCATAGACAATAGGTACATTGGCTTTAATACTCCCAACATACTACATTTTGCACTCAAAATTTGTTGGTATTGGTTGCCAATACCATTTCTAAGCTTAAAGTTAATTGAGCAGAAATTTCAATTTTCATACCCTATATTTACTGTTCCATTGGTCATTTTTACAACGGGAATTTGGCAAAATGATCAACATGAAAGTTGTTCCTTATTTTTTCTAGTTAAATTTCCTTTTTTGAATCACTCCATTTGGAGTTTTGTAGCTCAGGTTCTGGTCTAAAAACTACAACTGGCCAGATTGAAATTTTTCTGGACTGTCCATATCTACAATGCAATGAACAGTGAATATAACTCCCTTGTTGGATAGGTTCGGGTCATAATTTGGGGTAGGTTTCTTCATCAAAGTTTTTGGTCTATATCTTAGCTTGTTGCTGGTAAAATTTCAGGTCAACTGGACATTTCAACATTGAGTTATGGCCAAATGAACAATCACTGTTCATTTGGTTATTCTGCAGAAACAGACTGCAGGTCATCCAGATTAGGGCAAGCTTTTGGTCTACTTAGTTTGGTTTTATGGGCATGGTTTCTTCATCAAAGTTGTGCCATTATGTGTCTAGTTTCATGTCATATTCGCCTTGCACCAATTGAACCTCTACAATTCAAGTTATGGCTGCCCAAACCTGCTGGACTCAAGTCCAATTCTGTAGGTCACTCCATTCTGCAGGTCACTTTCATGGCAGCCACACCAAACCCAATCCCATCACTTAACACACTTCATTTTTAATTTAAAAAAAATTAAATGGTCACTAATTGACCATTAAAACCTATTTTTATCATCACATGGTCAAAATCCCATTTTTCCATCCCAAACCCTAACTCACACATTACCCTTCATGCATTTTCATTGCATTTCTTCAATCCACTTAGTAAATACATATTATGGGCAGCCATGATAGTCTTTTAATTTAATTAAACTCAACACAATCAAACCCTAACCATGGCTACAAAAAATCTAGGGTTTACATACAAATGGTATTCAACAATTTTTCTATTTGTAATTTACACTCATTCAAAGTCCTTATCATAAATTTAAAGTAAAATTCATGGTTAGGCCACTAACCTCAAAGGAGTGAGATTTTCCCACTTGCTAAAACTCTTGTTTTCCTCTTCTTTATGATCCCGAAAGGATCACCAAGGTGTAGGAGCAAGTTTTTGTGTTGAGAAATTTAAGTTTTAATGGATGAAAACCAAGAAATCAAGCTTGGGTAAAGCTTGGCTATGGAGGGCTATGGTGGGAGAGGTTTTACGTCAAGGAGAAGAAGAGAAGAAGGGAGTTCTAATTTTTTCTTTCTTTCTTTTTCCAGCCCATTTACCTCTTTTATATACCTTGGTGACATGTGTCAACACTTGATTGGGTTGGAGACTTTTAATGACATCCTTATGATGTCATAATTTCAATTTCTTTCATTTTTTCTCCATTTCTTGTCTATTTAATTGCAATTAAATTTTTAACAATTTTTATTTATATTTTATGTTATATAATTTATTTATTTAACTGGACAAGTTGGCCCGACAATCATCTATGAAGATGAAATGACCAAAATGCCCTCCGTTTGGCTTAACAGGCCAAAATTATCTGTATCGATTGAAAAATTTTTCTAAGTATTTTCTTGGCATTGTAATGCCATAAGAACCTCAATGACCCTTCTCTGGAGTCCCAAGAATTATTTTATAATTTTTTCTAAATTTTTTTTCTTATTAATATTTGAGTTAATTTTTGGTTCCTTACTTTAGTTTAAATATTTTTCAGAACGTTCTAGCTGTCCGAACCGACACTGGTCACTAGAACAGTAGACTGTACGGACTAATTAAAATGAGGATGTTACAACTCTTCCCCTCTATGAAAAATTTTGTCCTCAAAATTTACCTGATGCAAACAGTTGAGAGAACTGTTGCCTCATTATCTCTTCACTTTCCCAAGTTGCCTCTTTAGTGTTGTGGTGCCTCCAAAGCACTTTCACCAGTGGAATTTGTTTATTTCTCAGTTCCTTCACTTCCCGAGCTAGGATTTGTATAGGTTCTTCTGTGTATGTCAAGTCCAGTTGGATTTCAATCTCTTCCATGGAAATGACATGTGAAGGGTCTGAGCGATATCTTCTCAACATAGAAACATGGCACACATTGTGAATTTTATCCAGTTCTGGTGGTAAAGCTAGCCGATAGGCCACTGGTCCCACACATTCAATGACTTCATATGGGCCAATGAACCTAGGGCTTAACTTACCCTTTCTTCCAAATCTCAGTACTTTCTTCCACAGTGAAACTTTGAGAAACACTTTATCACCAACTACATACTCTATCTTTTTTCTCTTCAAGTTGGCATAAGACTTCTGTCTATCTGAGGCAATCTTCAAGTTAGCTTTGATTATCTTCACTTTTTCGTCAATCTGTTTCACCAAGTCTGGTCCTACCAGCTTATCTTCACCCAATTCAGTCCAACACACTGGGGTTCTACATTTCCTCCCATATAGTGCTTCATACGGAGCCATTTGGATGCTAGCTTGGTAGCTATTGTTATATGTGAATTCTGCTAGTGGGAGGTATCTATCCCAACTCCCCTCAAACTCAATGACACAACTCCTTAGCATATCCTCCAGGATCTACCACATAATTCACATTGTTACTATCATTTCAATTTATTAATTGCAAAAATTCATTTAGTTCTTAGGTTTACCTAGAATACTCGTTCTGACTGTCCATCCGTCTAGGGATGAAAAGCGGAGTTGTGTGCCCAAGGTTTCTTGCAAATTTTTCCAAAATCTCAATGTAAACCTTGGGTCTCGGTCAGATATGATGGAAAGTGGGATTCCACGTAGTCTAACTATCTCACTGATATACAATTCTGCTAGCTTCTCCAAAGGAGTAGTCACCCTAATCGATGAAAATGTGCTAACTTTGTCAATCTATCCACTATCACCCACACTGCATCATGCTTCCTTTGGGTGAGAGGTAGACCACTAACAAAATCTATAGTGACGCGGTCCCATTTCCATTCAGGTATGCTTATAGGCTGTAGCAATCCTGATGGAACTTGATGTTCTGCTTTGACTTGCTGACATGTCAAACACTTAGTCACATAGTCAGCTATATCCCTCTTCATACCAGGCCACCAATAATGAGGCTTCAAATCATTATACATTTTTGTGCTCCCCGGGTGCATAGCAGAAACACTAGTGTGTGCTTCTTTCAGAATACTAGCCTTCAGTTCCCCATCATCTGGTACACACACTCTTCCTCTGTAGTACATACACCCATCTGCTTTCACCTCATATTCAGTTTCCTTCCCCTCAGGAATTTTTCCCACAATGGCCATTAGTTTTTCATCTGTCATCTGCCCATCTTGTATCTGCTGTAGCTGTAACACCCCTATGTTCGGTAGTGCGTTCTACTGTTTCGGTGACCAGTGTTGTCCGGACAGCTAAGATGCCTAGAACTACACTTCGATATGAGTGAGGAGACATAAAATAGTGAAATACTAGAAAAGAAAACACAAGAAAAACAAAGGAAAAATAATAGTAAAGAAATGCAACCAAGTTAAGCGAGCCAAGAACCCTAGCGATGGGTGACCGCACTGGGAAGTCACTGCGTGGACCGTTGACTAGCCTTGGACCGTGGGAAACCCCGAAAAATATTTTTAGGACTTAAAGAGACATCAATTGAATTATAAATATCATTAGAAATATCAAAGAAAAATTAATTAATTAGTACAAAGAAAAGTGGGAAATCGAAAAACGGACAAAACCTAGTGTTACCGAAAAATCGGGAATGCAACCCGAACAGGGGCATTGTGGCCATTCGACATCCCGAGTTGTCTTTTTGACCTAAATGTCCATTGAAAATACATGATATTATATTTGGAAAATGTCATGAAAAATTAAATTAGTGGTACATAATGTAAATAGTAAAAATGGGGTATAAATTGAGTAATTAACATTTAAATCATATTAAATCATTTTCTTAGGTGAGTGGAGCACTATGGGGATTAAATAAACACTATGTGGGCAGGTGTACTTCCACTCAAACTTCATCTTTTTCATTCATTCTTCCATTGCCGAAAGGAAGCTCTCCAAAACCATCCATGGCCGAAATGTTTAAAGCTTCCTAAACCCCTACCATTTCCATCCTAAACACCAAAGTCACTTCAAAAATTTTTATCCCCACCTCACAAGGAAGAAGTAGATACTAAAATCAAGGGAGTTTGGCGAAGATTTAACAAGCCCCAACAATAGGTAAGTGTTTAAATTGATTTATTTCTTAAGTAAAGTTTATGGGAAGCTTGAGATGAACAAATTGATGAAGAAAATTTGAGGTTTTGGTGAGTTGTTATTATGCACTAGTTAGGCAGCCATGGTACTTAAATAACTTGAATTATTTTCACATGCATTTGATGGGTATTAGTGTTGATTAAAGTAAATCAAAGTTTAGTAGGTTAATTATTGATGTATGTTAAATTGAACACTTGAATTGGAAATTTTTGTTGAATTTGGAATTGTATGCGTGATTGTCTAAATGGACAGCCATGGGATTGTACACTAAATGAAATATTATTACATGTATTGTGGAAAATTAACTTTGACTAATGTGATTCAAAGTTTTGGTAAGTTAACTTCCTGTATATGGAATGGTGATCAAGTGAAAAATTTGAGTTTGAAGGCAATTATGAAGGTATACCATTGCGGCAGTTTGTTAACTCTTGAAGAATGCTGGAATTCATGCTTCGTTTATGGAATAATAATGTTGAATTGTGATAGTGGTTATGGCAGTTTGAGTGTATGTATGATGGTGTGAGGTTGGACATGTAAAAGTGTTATGGTTAGGTGATTGAATTATTGTAAATTGGGTTTGAAAAATTTTGTACTAAATGGTGCACAATGAATGAAATTGTAAGCTGCCAAAATGACCTATAATATGCTGTGAATTATGTTTAGGTTATGTTACAACCAGAATTGGCTTGAATGTTGAGTTTGGTAAGTGTTAAAAGTGATCCTTGATGTGTATGAAGGAAATGCAATAGGGCAGTTTGCATTTTGGGCTTAGAACCTTAAGTGCGTGGCTCCAATTGGTATGAGACCAATTGGAGGTGAAACTAGGCACAAAATGTGCCAACTTTTATGAAGGAAGCTTGCCAAAATTCTGCTTGTAACGTAACTTGAAAAGTGACCAAATCCGGATTAAGTGCAAATAAGGCCTGAAAATTGACCATTTGGGCAGCAGTTAGTTTTTAGGCCATAATTCACTCAAAACAGGTCCAATTGACCTGAAATTTTGACCATAAATAGTTAATACCCATATCTACAAGTCTTATGAAGACACCAAAGCCCAGAAATGACCATAAGCAAGTCAAACAGCTTGCACAAGTTCGGGTCCAAAAACTGGCTGAACCAAAATTGACTTAAAATGACCTAAAGTGACCAATTTTGATGCAATTTGACCAGCAATAGTAAAATGACCATAACTTGGTCTACATAACTCACAATGACCTGAAATTTTGCCCTGCGTGCAACAAGACATAGATCTACAAGTTTGTAGTTTTGACCAAAACCCGAAAACTGAGGGAACTAGGTCATCCGGCTAGGTCAAACTAGTATCCCGGATTCTAGCAAATTGCAAGAAAATGCAAGATACATGGAAATGAATTTGGTAACATGTACCAACCCTAAAAGACTATCGAATGTGACATATTAGTGACATTAAAACCTAATTTTCTTAGAATGCATCGAGGGTCGACATATTAGGTTGACTAAGCAAATAATAGAATTCAGTGAATTAATTATCAAGCATTATCATTAGAGACAGTTTAAATGAGCACTGAAACACTTCAAATTGTGTTTCTCAGTTAGCAACGACTTAGGGAAAGGGAAGGAAACACTGAGTCAGAGCCAAGAGGCATATATCAAAGGTTTGTGCACAATAAGTATTTCTTTTGAATTTTTTCAATTGAAATAAATTACGATTATTTATATGTTATTGTTTTAAATTGTGTTTATGCACAATAATTTTGACTTTTATTTTTCTACTTAAAAATTTAATTGAACATTATAATTTTAAATTGTGTCCATGCACAATACTTTTATATTCACTGCTTTTACTAGCAAATTTATGTGGAGAAATGAGTTACGAATAAGTTTTGATTGCTTTGGTTTTGGGAATATTATTTGGAACTTATTGTGTTGCCGACTTTGCAAATGGAAATTTTGAGATAAAATGTGATTTATGGTTTGTATGAAATATTGTGATTTGAAATTGTTTTGATTCACATTTGGCATGACACTGTTGATATATTCCTCCCTCTTTGACTTATCAGTCTGGGGTGAGTGTGATTATGTTCCTCCCTCTTTGACTTACCAGTCTGAGGTGAGTGTGGATGAGTACTCATTATATAGCTAGCTTCCTCCCTCATTGATTTCGATTATTGGGGTGAGTGTGTCTTGTCATGGTGTACAACACGGCATGTGTGGAAAACTTGTGTCGTGGCCTGAATTGTGTTATTGATTTGCAAAACTGTATTGTTCAATTATTCAATACAGTTATTTGATCAAATTGTGTTATTGATTTGCAAAACTGTATTGTTCAATTATTTGATCAAATTGTGTTATTGATTGGCAAAACTGTGTTACTTAGTTATTTGATCAAATTTGTGTTATATGAATTTTGTAAATTGTGAAATGGAATTGTGAATCATTTAATTTGTGAACTGTCAATAAAAGATTTATATATTGCATTTCAAATTGTTATTATGCACTACTGAGTAAATTTTACTCAGCGATAGCTTTTCATTGCTGTCGCAGGTAGATAGACTGACAGGGCAGCAGACTAGGCTGCTAGTACTACACTGAGAGATCATCGGGTATATTGAGTATACCATATTCTGCATTTTATATTGTAATGTATGTTCACTGTATGTATATAGTGTTCTTGGATTTGAGCAGTTGTAAATTAAAATTGTACATTGAAGTTGTAAAATAAATTGTAATTTATTTTGTTTTGTAAATATTGTGTTATATTTCTTTTATCTCAGCCTTTAAAAATACTGAAAAATTATTGTGGATTTGTGTTGATTAAATGTTGGAGTTGAGATTGAGAAATATATTTGAAGTGCTTTTTACAGGTTTTTGGAAGAACTGTTTTATTCGAAATACAGATGGCACTCCGTCAAAAATTTTTACAGAAATTACTAATAATTTAAATGTGTTAGCTGTTTCACTTCAGTTTAAAAAGGTTTTTAACACCTGTAAATAGTGCTCACCACTGTAAAAGAAGTAAGAAAAGTTTTAAAATCCCTTCTAGTGTATTTAATGGGTTATCAGTAGACGAAGTTGGTAATTCATTAGGTATACTACGGGATCTTGTTATGCCTTACAGAGGGGTAGGGTGTGACAGTAGCAGGGTTGGCCTCACTTGTAACTCAGCCAAAATAGCTCCATCTTGAGCTAAGGACAGATAGGCATTGAGTGATCTTAAAGCTGTGATTGCCTTCCCAGGATGATAATCAATCACACAATCATAGTCCTTTAGGAACTCAATCCATCGCCTCTGCTTGAGGTTGAGCTCCTTCTGGGTTGGCAAGTATTTTAGGCTCTTGTGGTCCGTATAGATGTAGCATTTTTCACCATATAAATAATGCCTCCATATCTTCAATGCGAAGATAATTGCTGCTAACTCCAGGTCATGAGTAGGGTAGTTCTGTTCATGTGGCCTTAACTGTCTGGAATCATAGGCTACCACTTTTCCCTCATGCATTAACACACACCCTAGCCCATTATGCGAGGTATCACTGTAGACCACAAAGTCTTTTCTCGACACTGGCTGTGTTAACACTGGTGCTTCTATCAACATAGCCTTCAGCCTCTCAAAACTGGCTTGGCACTTGTCGTTCCAGCCAAATTTCACATTCTTGTGCAACAACTTGGTCATTGGAGCAGCTATAAGAAAGAACCCCTTCATAAATCTTCTGTGATACCCAGCTAGCCCCAAGAAACTTCTGACCTCAGTTGTATTTCTAGAAGGCTTCCACTCCATCACTGATTCTATCTTTTTGGGATCCACTCTAATCCCCTCAGCTGATGCTATGTGTCAAAGGAAAGAGATCTCACTCATCCAGAAGTCACACTTGGACAGCATAGCATACAGCTTCTTTTCTCGTAGGATTTGTAGAACAATCCTCAAATGTTCATCATGTTCTTCCCTGGTCATGGAATACACCAGAATATCATCAATAAAGACCACTACAAACCGATCTCAGTATGAATGGAAGATACGGTTCATAAGGTCCATAAATGCTGCTGGTGCATTTGTTAACCCAAACGGCATCACTAGAAATTCACAGTGCCCAAACCGAGTTCTGAATGTAGTTTTTGACACATCTGCATCCTTTACCCTCAATTGATGATACCCTGATCTGAGATCAATTTTTGAAAATACACCGGCTCCTTTCAACTGATCAAACAGATCGTCGATTATGGGCAATGGATATTTGTTCTTCACAGTTACTTTGTTCAACTGCCGGTAATTAATACACAATCTCAAGGTTCCATCCTTCTTCTTGACAAATAGCACCGGAGCTCCTCATAGTGACACACTGGGGCGTATGAACCCCTTATCAAGCAACTCTTGCAACTGAGCTTTCAACTCCCTCAATTCAGTGGGTGCCATCCTATAAGGAGCAATGGAAATGGGTGCTGTACCCGGTATTACCTCAATAGCAAACTCAACTTCCCTTTCTGGTGGTAAACCAGGCAACTCTTCAGGAAACACATCTGGGAAGTCTCTCACTATGGGTATATCACACACGTTCGGCTTAGCTTGCCTAGTATCAACCACGTGCACTAGGTAAGCTTCACAGCCTTTTCTCATCAATCTTCTTGCAACCGTGGCTGAGATAACATTGGGCAGGAAATCTATCCTTTCACCCACAACAGTGATCTCATTACCCTCAGAAGTTTTTAGAGAAATCCTCTTCTATTTGCAATCAACTATTGCCTGATGACGTGACAACCAGTCCATTCCCAAAATCACATCAAACTCGTGGAAGGGTAACTCAATTAGGTCTTTCGAGAATTCATACCCCTGAATCCTCAATGGGCAGCCTTTATACACTTTATTCACTACCACACTGTGGCCTAGTGAATTTGTGACCAGAATGTCTTGATCACACTCCTCTATTGGAACTCCCCTCTCTATGGGTAGTTTGATGCAAATGTA
Source organism: Hevea brasiliensis (assembly GCF_030052815.1). NCBI lineage: Eukaryota > Viridiplantae > Streptophyta > Magnoliopsida > Malpighiales > Euphorbiaceae > Hevea > Hevea brasiliensis. Next base: position 53,555,298 of record NC_079497.1, on the reverse strand, counting down.
GGAATGAGTGGATCCTGGATCCACCGATGCATGCACAGAAGTGTTATAGAGGGAAAACATACCCCTGATGACGTCCGGGGCATCTGGCTCCTCCTGAGCTCTGATGGCATAGGCCCTGGCTGATATTCTAGTTTCTGGCCTCTCAGCTGACTCGGATGCAGGCCTCAGTGATGGACCAGCTGCCTCAGGTTTATCAGGTTTCCTACCCCTTTGTGGGGCAGGAGCAGGTCTGTTAGTTTGTGTTAGAGCAACTGTAGTAGTCCTCTTCGGACAATTCTTGATCTGATGTTCTGTTGATCCACACCATAAGCATGCACCAGTCACTCGCCAATAATCCCCCTTATGCCACTTCTGATAGTACTGACAAGCAGAAGATGCAAGGGCTGGTCCCCTAAACACTGTCCCTGGAGAGCTACCCATTGATGGTGTGGACTGGCCTCTCCTAGGTGTGAACTGTGGTCTGGGCCCCTGAGACTGACCTTAACCCTGTGGTGGTCCTGAACTCTGACTAAGAAGACCTTTACTCTTCTTACTGGGAGGAGAATATGTACTGGACTGACCCAAACCCCTCTTCTGCTGTCTTTCCCTTCTATTTTGTTCATTGATTCTGACCATTTCCACTTTTGATGCTGCATCTACCAGTTTAGCAAAATCCATGATTTCCAATGCTGTGTTCATGACCTTGATGTATTAAGCCCTTCTTCAAACCTTCGGCACCTCTCTGCCTCTGTAGGGACTATCTCCCTCCCATATCTGCTCAGTCTGACAAACTCACGCTCATGCTCAGCCACTGACAATTGTCTCTGTCTTATACTGATAAATTCCCTTCTTCGCTCTTCTAAGTACACTTTGCTAATATATTTCTTCCTGAACTCTGTGAGGAAGAATTCCCTGGTGATCCGTTCAGGTTGCACATCACTGGTTACTGTGTCCCACCACTGATATGCGTCATCCTGAAGTAGGGACACAACACCCGCTAGGTTCTGCTAGGGGGTGCAGTTTAGCTGTTTCAGCACTCTGATGGTTCTGTCCAACCAGTTTTCTGCGGCCATGGGATCATCTTTCCTCTTTCCAAAGAAATCCACAGCCCCATGCTTCCTCAATTTCTCCAGATGAGATTTCTATGGTACTGGTGGAGGTTGTGGCTGTGGAATTGCCCCCATCAGTTGCCGGTAAAATTCAGTCATTTGCTGAAATAACGCAAATTGAGGTTGGGCAGGTGCCTCAGCTGCTGGTGGAGCAGATTCTACCCTGCCTCCAGATTCAGCCGTTGGTGGAGCACGACCCTCCACCTCTTCCTCAACTGCTCTTTGCGAAGCAAGATCCATATCCTATTCAAAATAAGAAAATAAACAAATCTCCATCAGTGTCACCTCAACACTTACAAATGCAATGCAATGTTATGTACTCTATCTAGGCCCAGAAACGCCTAAACCGAAGCTCTGATACTACTAAATGTGATACCCCTTACCCGTCTACAGTGTAGCCCAGCAAGTTATGCCACCCAGTGTGCCGGAGCACCAATTTATGTTTCTATTACAATTTATCCCTTTATAATTCATTTATTTTCAATTTTGATAAATCTAAATTTATCCGCAAATTTTATAGAAAATCCGGCTGAGTGCCGGCTGTAAATTGGAAAAACAGTTCTTCTGAACCTATTTAAAAACACTTCCAAAATAATTTCCAAATCCAAACTCCATTATATATATTCAAGTCAATCTCAAAATCTCAATCTCAATCACGATACTATTTTCAAAACTTTTCTGTTCACTTCATCACTTGAAGCATATTCACAAATAATTCTCAGCATTTCATTTATCAACATACATAATGCAGAAAATCTCAATAATATGAAATTTTATATATTTACATTAATACATAATTACAAGAGTTTATAGTTACAATTCAAACTAATACAAAATACCAAAATACAAAATGCTCCCAAAATCCTATGTCCTACCATATGCACTGCAGATGTGAGGTGACTTGAGACTCCGGATGCAAATCTGAAGGCTCACCCGGTCTGATGTCTGCTGGGCTCACCAGCTTGGTCTCCAGTACCTGCGCTTGGCAAAAGCGACGCACTAAGCAATTCTGCTTAGTGGTGACAATATAAAATAAAATAAAATATAATAAAATAATTATGCAGAATGTATGATTTCGTTCTTGGGTAGACATAATTTCTGGTATTATTGCAATATTATACGATTAAAATTTTGGTAAGGTTCATTAACATTGCCCGAGTAACTCATACTAATTGACTGGACTAGATAAACGGGTAAACTGGCACTGGGTACTAAGTACCTCGGACCATCACACCATCAGTCACATTGTGTCTCCCGGTATGCAACAGAACAGCTAACAAGCTGTAATATTTATCAGGGTCAAAACCCAAGTATATTAACTCAATAACATAGCCAAAGGCTATTTTGTTGCAGAATGGCATGGGAAAGCCATGAAATGCAGAATAGCATGAAGCCATATGCAGTACTGCTAACAGAACCCTATTGGCATGCCAAGCTATCCAAACCAATCTTTTAGGTATACTAGGGCATTTTACACTTTTAAGTTTTACAATTTTTGAATTTCAAGTTTTGGTGTTACTATTCACTTCATTAGTCAACCAAAATATTGACTTTTGCATAGACAATAGGTACATTGGTTTTAATACTCCCAACATACCACATTTTGCATTCAAAATTTGTTGGTATTGGATGCCAATACCATTTCTAAGCTTAAAGTTAATTGAGCAGAAATTTCAGTTTTCATACCTTATCTTTATTATTCCATTGGTTATTTTTGCACTGGGAATTTGGCAAAATGTCAACATGAAAGTTGTTCCTAATTTTGTCTAGTTGAATTTCCTTTTTTGAATCACTCCATTTGGAGTTTTGTAACTCAAGTTGTGGTCCAAAAACCATAACTGGCCGGATTGAAATTTTTGTGGACTGTCCATATCTATAGTGCAATGAACAGTGACTGTAACTCCCTTGTTGGATAGGTTTTGGTCATAATTTGGGGTAGGTTTCTTCATCAAAGTTGTTGGTCTATATCTTAGCTTGTGTTTGGTCAAATTTCAGGTCAATTAGACCTTTCTACATTGAGTTATGGCCAAATGAACCATCTTATTCTGCAGAAATAGATTGCAGGTCACCCGGAATAGGGCAAGCTTTTGGTCCACTTGGTTTGGTTTAATGGGCATGGTTTCTTCACAAAAGTTGTGCCATTATGTGTCTAGTTTCATGTCCAATTGGCCTTGCACCAATTGTACCTCTACTATTCAAGTTATGGCTGCCCAAACCTGCTGGACTCAAGTCTAATTCTGCAGGTCACTCCATTCTGCAGGTCACTTTCATGGTAGCCACACCAAACCCAATCCCATCACTTAAAACACTTCATTTTTTATTTAAACAGAACTAAATGGTCACTAATTGACCATTAAAACCTATTTTAATCATCACATGGTCAAAATCCCATTTTTCCATCCCAAACCCTTACTCACACATTAACCTTCATGCATTTTCATTGCATTTCTTCAATCCACTTAGTAAATACATATTATAGGCAGCGATGATAGTCTTTTAATTTTATTAAACTCAACACAATCAAACCCTAACCATGGTTACCAAAAATATGGGGTTTACATAGAAATGGTATTCAATAATTTTTCTCTTTGTAATTTACACTCATTCAAAGTCCTTATCATGAATTTAAAGTAAAATTCATGGTTAAGTTACTAACCTCAAAGGAGTGAGATTTTCCCACTTGCTAAAACTCTTGTTTTCCTCTTCTTTTTGCTCCCAAAAGGATCACTATGGTGTAGGAGCAAGTTTTTGTGTTGAGAAATTTAAGTTTTAATGGATGAAAACCCAAGAAATCAAGCTTGGGTAAAGCTTGGTTATGGAGGGCTATGGTGGGAGAGGTTTTACGTCAAGGAGAAGAAGAGAAGAAGGGAGTTCTGATTTTTTTCTTTCTTTTTCCAGCCCATTTACCTCTTTTGTATACCTTGGTGACATGTGTCAACACTTGATTGCGTTGGAGACTTTTAATGACATCCTTATGATGTCATAATTTCAATTTCTTTCATTTTTTTCTCCATTTCTTGTCTATTTAATTGCAATTAAATTTTTAACAATTTTTATTTATATTTTATGTTATATAAATTATTTATTTAACTGGACAAGTTGGCCCAAAAATCATCTATGAAGACGAAATGACCAAAATGCCCTCCGTTTGGCTTAACGGGCCAAAATTGTTTGTATCGATTGAAAAAATTTTCTAAGTATTTTCTTGGCATTCTAATGCTATAAGAACCTCAATGACCTTTCTCTGGAGTCCCAAGAATTATTTTATAATTTTTCCTAATTTTTTTTCTTATTAATATTTTAGTTAATTTTTGGTTCCTTACTTTAGTTTAAATATTTTTCTGAACGTTCTCGCTGTCCGAACCGACACTGGTCACTGGAATAGTAAACTGTACGGACTAACTAAAATGAGGATGTTACAACTCTTCCCCTTTAAGAAAAATTTTGTCCTCGAAATTTACCTGATGCAAACAGTTGAGAGAACTGTTGCCTCATTATCTCCTCACTTTCCCAAGTTGCCTCTTCAGTGTTGTGGTGCCTCCAAAGCACTTTCACCAGTGGAATTTGTTTATTTCTCAGTTCCTTCACTTCCCGAGCTAGGATTTGTATAGGTTCTTCTGTGTATGTCAAGTCCGATTGGATTTCAATCTCTTCCATGGAAATGACATGTGAAGGGTCTGAGCGATATCTTCTCAACATAGAAACATGGAACACATTGTGAATTTTATCCAGTTCTGGTGGTAAAGCTAGCCGATAGGCCACTGGTCCCACACATTCAATGACTTCATATGGGCCAATGAACCTAGGGTTTAACTTACCCTTTCTTCCAAATCTCGGTACTTTCTTTCATGATGAGACTTTGAGAAACACTTTATCGCCAACTACATACTCTATCTCTTTTCTCTTCAGGTCGGCATATGACTTCTGTCTATCTGAGGCAATCTTCAGGTTAGCTTTGATTATCTTCACTTTTTCTTCAGTCTGTTTCACCAGGTCTAGTCCTACCAGCTTATCTTCACCCAATTCAGTCCAACACACTGGGGTTCTACATTTCCTCCCATACAGTGCTTCATACGGAGCCATTTGGATGCTAGCTTGGTAGCTATTGTTATATGCGAATTCTGCTAGTGGGAGGTATCTATCCCAACTCCCTTCAAACTCAATGACACAACTCCTTAGCATACTATCACATAATTCACATTGTTACTATCATTTCAATTTATTAATTGCAAAAATTCAATTAGTTCTTAGGTTTACCTGGATTACTCGTTCTGACTGTCCATCCGTCTGGGGATTAAAGGCCGTGCTAAAGCGGAGTTGTGTGCCCAAGGCTTCTTGCAACTTTTTCCAGAATCTCGATGTAAACCTTGGTTCTTGGTCAGATATAATAGAAAGTGGGATTCCATATAGTCTAACTATCTCACTGATATACAATTCTGCTAGCTTCTCCAGTGAGTAGTCAATCTTAATCGGCAGAAAATGTGCTGACTTTGTCAATCTATCCACTATCACCCACACTGCATCATGCTTCCTTTGGGTGAGAGGTAGACCACTAACAAAATCTATAGTGATGCGGTCCCATTTCCATTCAGGTATGCTTATAGGCTATAGCAATCCTGATGGAACTTGATGTTCTGGTTTGACTTGCTGACATGTTAAACACTTTATCACATAGTCAGCTATATCCCTCTTCATACCAGGCCACCAATAATGAGGCTTCAAATCATTATACATTTTTGTGCTCCTCGGGTGCATAGCATAAACACTAGTGTGTGCTTCTTTCAGAATACTAGTCTTCAGTTCCCCATCATCTGGTGCACACACTTTTCCTCTATAGTATAGACACCCACCTGCTTTCACCTCATATTCAGTTTCCCTCCCCTCAGGAATTTTTCCCACAATGGCCATTAGTTTTTCATCTGTCCTCTGCCCATCTTGTATCTGCTGTAGCAGGGTTGGCCTCACTTGTAACTCAACCAAAATAGCTCCATCTTGAGCTAAGGACAGATAGGCATTGAGTGATCTTAAAGCTGTGATGGACTTCCTGCTTAAAGCATCAGCAACTACATTTGCCTTCCCAGGATGATAATCAATCACACAATCATAGTCCTTCAGGAACTCAATCCATCGCCTCTGCCTGAGGTTGAGCTCCTTCTGGGTTGGCAAGTATTTTAGGCTCTTGTGGTCCGTATAGATGTAGCATTTTTCACCATATAAATAATGCCTCCATATCTTCAATGCGAAGATAATTGCTGCTAACTCCAGGTCATGAGTAGGATAGTTCTGTTCATGTGGCCTTAACTGCCTGGAAGCATAGGCTACCACTTTCCCCTCTTGCATTAACGCACACCCTAGCCCATTATGTGAGGCATCACTGTAGACCACAAAGTCTTTTCTCGACACTGGCTGTGTTAACGCTGGTGCTTCTGTCAACATAGCCTTCAGCCTCTCAAAACTGGCTTGGCACTTGTCGTTCCAGCCAAATTTCACATTCTTGTGCAATAACTTGGTCATTGGAGCAGCTATAAGAGAGAACCCCTTCACAAATCTTCTGTGATGCCCAGCTAACCCCAAGAAACTTCTGACCTCAGTTGTATTTCTAGGAGGCTTCCACTCCATCACTGATTCTATCTTTTTGGGATCCACTCTAATCCCCTCAGCTGATGCTATGTGTCCAAGGAAAGAGATCTCACTCATCCAGAAGTCACACTTGGACAGCTTAGCATACAGCTTCTTTTCTCGCAGGGTTTGCAGAACAATCCTCAAATGTTCATCATGTTCATCCCTAGTCTTAGAATACACCAGAATATCATCAATAAAGACCATTACAAACCGATCTAAGTATGAATGGAAGATACGGTTCATAAGGTCCATAAATGCTGCTGGTGCATTTGTTAACCCAAACGGCATCACTAGAAATTCATAGTGCCCATACTGGGTTTTGAATGCAGTTTTTGACACATCCGCATCCTTTACCCTCAACTGATGATACCCTGATCTGAGATCAATTTTTAAAAATACACCGGCTCCTTTCAACTGATCAAACAGATCGTCGATTCTGGGCAATGGATATTTGTTCTTCACAGTTACTTTGTTCAACTATCTGTAATTAATACACAATCTCAAGGTTCCATCCTTCTTCTTCACAAAAAGCACCGGAGCTCCCCATGGTGACACACTGGGGCGTATGAACCCCTTATCAAGCAACTCTTGTAACTGAGCTTTCAACTCCCTCAATTCAGTGGGTGCCATCCTATAAGGAGCAATGGAAATGGGTGCTGTACCCGGCATTACCTCAATAGCAAACTCGACTTCTCTTTTTGGTGGTAAACTAGGCAACTCTTTAGGAAACACATCTGGGAAGTCTCTCACTGTGGGTATATCACACACGTTCGGCTTAGCTTGCCTAGTATCAACCACATGCGCTAGGTAATCTTCACAGCCTTTTCTCATCAATCTTCTTGCAACCATGGCTGAGATAACATTGGACAGGAAATCTATCCTTTCACCCACAACAGTGATCTCATTACCCTCAGAAGTTTTCAGAGAAATCCTCTTCAATTTGCAATCAACTATTGCCTGATGATGTGACAACCAGTCCATTCCCAAAATCACGTCAAACTCGTGGAAGGGTAACTCAATTAGGTCTGCCGAGAATTCATACCCCTGAATCCTCAATGGGCAGCCTTTATACACTTTATTCACTACCACACTGTGGCCTAGTGGATTTGTGACCAAAATGTCTTGATCACACTCCTCTATTGGAACTCCCCTCTCTATGGGTAGTTTGATGCAAATATAGGAATGAGTGGATCCTGGATCCACCGATGCATGCACAGAAGTGTTGTAGAGGGAAAACATACCCCTGATGACGTCCGGGGCATCTTGCTCCTCCTGAGCTCTGATGGCATAGGCCCTGGCTGATATTCTAGTGTTTGGCCTCTCAGCTGACTCGGATGCAGGCCTCAGTGATGGACCAGCTGCCTCAGGTTTATCAGGTTTCCTACCCCTTTGTGGTGTAGGATCAGGTCTGTTAGTTTGTGTTGGAGCAACTGTAGTAGTCCTCTTCGGACAATATTTGATCTGATGTTCTATCGATCCACACCGTAAGCATGAACCAGTCACTCGTCAACAATCCCCCTTATGCCACTTCTGACAGTACTGACAAGCAGAAGATGCAGGGGCTGGTCCCTTAAACACCGTCCCTGGAGAGCTGCCCATTAATGATGTGGACTGGCCTCTCCTAGGTGTGAACTGTGGTCTGGGCCCTGAGACTGACCTTGACCCTGTGGTGGTCCTGAACTCTGAGCAGGAGGACCTTTACTCTTCCTACTGGGAGCAGAATATGTACTGGAGTGACCCGGACCCCTCTTCTGCTGTCTTTCCCTTCTATTTTGTTCATTGATTCTGACCCTTTCCACTTTTGATGCTGCATCTACCAGTTTAGCCAAATGTGTGATTTCCAATGCTGTGATCATGACTTTGATGTTGTCATTAAGCCCTTCTTCAAACCTTCGGCACCTCTCTGCCTCTGTAGGGACTATCTCCCTCCCATATCTGCTCAGTATGACAAACTCACGCTCATACTCAGCCACTGACAACTGTCTCTATATCAGACTGATAAATTCCCTTCTTTGCTCTTCTAAGTACACTTTGCTAATATATTTCTTCCTGAACTCTGTGAGGAACAATTCCCAGGTGATCCGTTCAGGTTGCACCTCACTGGTTACTGTGTCCCACCACTGATATGCGTCATCCTGAAGTAGGGACACAACACCCGCTAGGTTCTGCTCGGGGGTGCAGTTTAGTTGTTTCAGCACTCTCATGGTTCTGTCCAACTAGTTTTCTGCGGCCATGGGATCATCTTTCCTCTTCCCAAAGAAATCCACAGCCCCATGCTTCCTCAATTTCTCCAAATGAGATTTCTGTGGTACTGGTGGAGGTTGTGGCTGTGGTTGTGGTGGTGGAATTGCCCCCATCAGTTGCCGGTAGAATTTAGTCATTTGCTAAAATTGTAACATCCTCCTAGTAGCAACTCCGTACGTTCTACTGTTCCGGTGACCGGTGTCGGTCCGGACAGCTAGACCGTCTGGAAAAAAAATATTTAAACTAAAGTGAAGACCCATAATTAACTCAAATATTAATAAGAAAAATTTAGTAAAAATTTTAGAAATAAAATACAACCAAGTTAAATGAGCCGGTGCCCAAGCGATGGGTAACCAGAGGGAAATTGCGGTTCTCGCAACGAGGAGCCCTAGACCCGGGGGAAAAATTATAAAATAATTTTTGGGACTCCAGAGAAGGGTCATTAAGATTCCTATGGCATTAGAATGACAAGAAAATCTTTAGAAAAAATTTTCAATCAGTACAGACAATTTTGACCCGTTAAGCCAAACGGAGGGCATTTTGGTCATTTCGCCTTCAGAGGTGATTTTTGGCCGACTTGTCCAGTTAAGTAAATAATTATTATGACATAAAATATGAATTAATATTGAAAAAAAATTAATTGAAAGTGAGTAGAGAAGAAGAGAAAAGAAAATACAATAAAATGCCAATTATGACATATTATGAGGTCATTTAAAATTGTCCACCAATCACAATTAAGTAACCATCAAATTAACTAATAAAAAGAGTCAAAAGAGACCAAAGAATTAAAAAGCAAACAGCAGCCCTTCTTCTCCTTCAAAAACGTTTTTCACCTCCTCCCTCACTCCTCCATTAACAAACTTTCTAAAGCTTCAATTTCCATGCTTTCCTCACCCCAAAACCCTAAGTCCCTTCACTAAAAACTTGTCTCTACCTCTTGGGAAGTGTTTGGCAGCTTAGAAAGGGAAAGAAAGTGAAGATTAACTTGGGAAAATTCTGCCCTACAAGAGGTTAGTGCACATATATACTTAAAACTCTTTAATCCCATGCTAGAGACTTGAAACAAGTATGAATTTGTAACTTAAATGAATAAAAGTTATGTGTATGTCCACCATGATTTTTGGTAGCCCTAAAGAAGGAACATGATTGAGTGTCTTGATGGACTTAGAGTGAACTAGAGAGTATGTTTAAAAAAAAATATATATATATATATATATATATATGTAAGGAATGAAAGTGATTAATTAAGGTAGTTGTGAAAATTTATAATGGAAATTAGGGTTTTGAGGTGTGAAACTTGGATTTAGCTTATGAAATTGTGAAAGAACATTATAAGGGTCAATTAGTGACCATTTTAGGTAAGTTGACCATAATTTGGACTGAAATGTAGCATGGCAAAGGGAATGAGTAGGCTGCCTTGTAAGTGCAGCAGGGTGACTGAAATTTTAGTCCACTTAGACAGCCATAACTTTGGCTGTGTAGGTCCAATTGGTGTTTGGACAATTGGACATGAAACTAGGGTTATAATGGCACATTTTTGCTGAAGAAACCATGCCCAAAAGACCAAAGCAAGAGGACCAAAAGTTGGCCCCAATCCGGATACCCTGCAACATCACCTGCAGAAATGACCAAATGAAACTGTTCATTTGGCCATAACTCACTGTAGATATCGTCAATTGACCTGAAAATTTTACAGTAACAAGATATGATATAGAAAAACAACTTTCATGAAGAAACCTACCACAAATTATGCCATTAACCCATTCAAATTATTGAACAAAGTTGAGTTATCAAACCTGCAACTCTGCAGATTTACATTTGAACAGTAATGTTTGGATGGCTATAAATCTCTCTAGAAAACTCAGATTTAGGCGATTCTTGAACCGATGGAAACCTAAGGCATGGTAGAACATTTAATATGAAGAAAGTTAGACCAAATTATGAACTTAACTTGGTCAAATTGCTAACCAAAGTTGGACCAAAATCTGCCAAAACCCAAAATTTTAGCAGGAATAGTACCCGTGAACAGTAAACTTATTTTGGCCATAACTTGAGCTACAAAACTCCAAATGGAGTGATTCAAAAAAAGAAATTCAACTAGACAAAATAAGGAACAACTTTCATGTTTACCATTTCCTCAAATTCCCACTATAACAGTGCTTAATGGAATAGTAAAGTTAAGCTTCAAAAACTGAAAATTTTGTTTCCCTTGGTTTAAGCCTAGAAATGGTAATGGTGATCACTTCCAACAAGTTTTAAATAAAAAATGTGGTATGTTTGAAATGCCAAAGTCAATGTACCTACTTTCTATGCAAAAGTCAACTTTCTTGTTGACCAATGAAATGAATAGTGACACCAAAAGTTGAAATTCAAAGATTGAAGAATTTTAAAGTATCAAATGCCCTAGTATACCTAACAAGATTGGTTTGGATAGTTTGGCATGCCAATAGGGTATTGTTTTAGCAGTACTGCGAAAGGCTTTATGCCTGTGTTCATGGCTTTATGCCCGTATTCATGGCTTTTATGCCCGATTATGTGATATCATGGCTTTTTAGCCATACTGACTGCATACATGGTTGACGTTCTGCGTCCCATGGTATGACGGTTCGAGGCACCGCGGTGTCGGTGCCAACGACCCGTTATCGATCCGATCGTCCAGTATAGGTTACTTGGGCATGGAAAAGTATAACTGTGATTGAACTGATTATTAAAGAAAATACGAAAATTAAGTATCAGGAATGATTACAAAAATACAAAGAAGCTCAAGATCATGAAGAAAATAATTAATGAAATGCATGAAGAAGTTAATATCATAAAACATGATTAGCCCTCGACTAAACAATAAGTTAGTAATTATTCATCTCTTATGAACACAATAGCAAGGAAATTATTATTTTTTATTTGCATATTATATTTTCTTGTATTATTGGCACCACTAAGCTTTATGCTTAGCGTCGCTTTTAACGCGTAGGTACTGAAGATTTGGACAGAGGGCCCAGTAGACCACAGAATCGGTAAGGCAGTTCACAGTTCTGCATAGTGTCCGTGTCACCTCACCATCCATAGTGCATTGGTAGGACACTAGGTCCCATTTTGTATTTTGAGATTTTTGTAAATTTGGTAATTAAACTCTTATTTTATCATATGTATTTGAACAAATGTAATATAATTTTGTATTAATGTAAGTACTTGTAATTTGTGATTATAAATCACATGTGAGAATTTATTTATGATTTGAGTCTAATGATGATGTGAAATGATAAATAGAGGAATCGTTAAGAAATTGCTGTAACTTGATGTGATACAAAATGTGAATTGTATATGAGTACCATGAGATGAATGATTGAGAAATGAATGGTTGAAAATGTTGAGATTTTGATAAATGGAGTTGAGATACTTGAATATGAATATAGGAAGTGTTTTTCACAGGTTCCGAAGAACGGTTTTCTCCATTTTTAGCCAGTACTCTGCCGGATTTTCTTTAAAATTTTCGGAACCTCAAATAAATAATAACTTCGATAAATGGCTTAAATAAATTATATTTCATAAATTATATTCAAAAGCATGATATAAATTAATTAAGGTATATTAGAGTGTGCCAGTACACCTTGTGGCATTACTTATTCGAGTATACTGTACACAGGTAAGGGGTGTCACATTTAGTGGTATCAGAGCATGGTTCAGGCGTTTCTGGACCTAGATAGATTGCATATCATGCATTCCATTCATAAGAGTCGAGGTGACACTATTGCAGATCTGTATTTCCTGTTTATTTTAGGTTAAGGTATGGAATAAGAGAGTGAAGAGACAATGAGATAGCGAATGGAGATGAGAAGGAGACTATATTTAAGATGAAAAAGGATGAGTACATAACTGTTTGAGGATAGGATTGAGACTAAGGAGAAAGTGAAGTAGGATAACACGGAAAGGTGAAGAAATAAGGAGGTAATAGCTCCTCGACTATTTACACCGGATAAATTTCGAGGACGAAATTTAAATAAGAGGGGAAGAGTTGTAACATCCTCCCGGTAGCAACTTCGTACATTCTATTGTTCCAGTGACCGGTGTCGGTCCGGACAGCTAGACCGTCTGGAAAAAAAATATTTAAACTAAAGTGAAGAACCATAATTAACTCAAATATTAATAATAAAAATTTAGTAAAAATTTTAGATATAAAATACAACCAAGTTAAATGAGCCGGTGCCCAAGCGATGGGTAACCAGAGGGAAGTTGCGGTTCTCGCAACGAGGAGCCCTAGACCCGGGGGAAAAATTATAAAATAATTTTTGGGACTCCAGAGAAGGGTCATTAAGGTTCCTATGGCATTAGAAAGCCAAGAAAATATTTAGAAAAATTTTTCAATCGGTACAGACAATTTTGACCCGTTAAGCCAAACGGAGGGCATTTTGGTCATTTCGCATTCAGAGGTGATTTTTGGCTGACTTGTCCAGTTAAGTAAATAATTATTATGACATAAAATATGAATTAATATTGAAAAAAAATTAATTGAAAGTGAGTAGAGAAGAAGAGAAAAGAAAATACAATAAAATGCCAATTATGACATACTATGAGGTCATTTAAAATTGTCCACCAATCACAATTAAGTAACCATCAAATTAACTAATAAAAAGAGTCAAAAGAGACCAAAGAATTAAAAAGCAAACAGCAGCCCTTCTTCTCCTTCAAAAACGTTTTTCACCTCCTCCCTCACTCCTCCATTAACAAACTTTCTAAAGCTTCAATTTCCATGTTTTCCTCACCCCAAAACCCTAAGTCCCTTCACTAAAAACTTGTCTCTACCTCTTGGGAAGTGTTTGGCAGCCTAGAAAGGGAAAGAAAGTGAAGATTAACTTGGGAAAATTCTGCCCTACAAGAGGTTAGTGCACATATATACTTAAAACTCTTTAATCCCATGCTAGAGACTTGAAACAAGTATGAATTTGTAACTTAAATGAATAAAAGTTATGTGTATGTCCACCATGATTTTTGGCAGCCCTAAAGAAGGAACATGATTGAGTGTCTTGATGGACTTAGAATGAACTAGAGAGTATTTTTAAAAAAATATATATATATGTAAGGAATGAAAGTGATTAATTAAGGTAGTTGTGAAAATTTATAATGGAAATTAGGGTTTTGAGGTGTGAAACTTGGATTTAGCTTATGAAATTGTGAAAGAACATTATAAGGGTCAATTAGTGACCATTTTAGGTAAGTTGACCATAATTTGGACTGAAATATAGCATGGCAAAGGGAATGAGTAGGCTGCCTTGTAAGTGCAGCAGGGTGACTGAAATTTCAGTCCACTTAGATAGCCATAACTTTGGCTGTGTAGGTCCAATTGGTGTTTGGACAATTGGACATGAAAATAGGCTTATAATGGCACATTTTTGCTGAAGAAACCATGCCCAAAAGACCAAAGCAAGAGGACCAAAAGTTGGCCCCCATTCGGATACCCTGCAATAGCACCTGCAGAAATGACCAAATGAATAGTAACTGCTCATTTTGGCCGTAACTCATTGTAGATACGGTCAATTGACCTCAAATTTTTACAGTAACAAGATATGATATATACAAACAACTTTCATGAAGAAACCTACCCAGAATTATGCCATTAACCCATTCAAATTATTGAACAAAGTTGAGTTATCAAACCTGCAACTCTGCAGATTTACATTTGAACAGTAATGTTTGGATGGCTATAACTCTCTCTAGAAAACTCGGATTTAGGCGATTCTTGAACCGATGGAAACCTAAGGCATGGTAGAAAATTTAATATGAAGAAAGTTAGACCAAATTATGAACTTAATTTGGTCAAATTACTGACCAAAGTTGGACCAAAATCAGCCAAAACCGAAAATTTCAGCAGGAACAGTACCCATGAACAGTAAAGTTATTTTGGCCATAACTTGAGCTACAAAACTCCAAATGGAGTGATTCAAAAAAAGAAATTCAACTAGACAAAATAAGGAACAACTTTCATGTTTACCATTTCCTCAAATTCCCACTATAACAGTGCTTAATGGAATAGTAAAGTTAAGCTTCAAAAACTGAAAATTTTGTTTCCCTTGGTTTAAGCCTAGAAATGGTAATGGTGATCACTTCCAACAAGTTTTAAATGAAAAATGCGGTATGTTTGAAGTGCCAAAGTCAATGTACCTACTTTCTATGCAAAAGTCAACTTTCTTGTTGACCAATGAAATGAATAGTGACACCAAAAGTTGAAATTCAAAGATTGAAGAATTTTAAAGTATCAAATGCCCTAGTATACCTAACAAGATTGGTTTGGATAGTTTGGCATGCCAATAGGGTATTGTTTTAGCAGTACTGCGAAAGGCTTTATGCCTGTGTTCGTGGCTTTATGCCCGTATTCATGGCTTTTATGCCCGTATTCATGGCTTTTATGCCCGATTATGTGATATAATGGCTTTTTAGCCATCTCGATGCATACATGGTTGGCGTTGCGTCCCATGGTATGACGGCCGAGGCACGCGGTGTCGGTGCCAACGACCCGTTATCGATCGATCGTCGGTATAGGTTACTTGGGCATGGAAAAGTATAACTGTGATTGAACTGATTATTAAAGAAAATACGAAAATTAAGTATCAGGAATGATTACAAAAATACAAAGAAGCTCAAGATCATGAAGAAAATAATTAATGAAATGCATGAAGAAGTTAATATCATAAAACATGATTAGCCCTCGACTAAACAATAAGTTAGTAATTATTCATCTCTTATGAACACAATAGCAAGGAAATTATTATTTTTTATTTGCATATTATATTTTCTTGTATTATTGGCACCACTAAGCTTTATGCTTAGCACGTCGCTTTTGCAACGCGTAGGTACTGAAGATTTGGATAGAGGGCCCAGTAGACCACAGATTCGGTAAGGCAGTTCACAGTTCTGCATAGTGTCTGTGTCACCTCACCATCCACAGTGCATTGGTAGGACACTAGGTCCCATTTTGTATTTTGAGATTTTTGTAAATTTGGTAATTAAACTCTTATTTTATCATATGTATTTGAACAAATGTAATATAATTTTGTATTAATGTAAGTACTTGTAATTTGTGATTATAAATCACATGTGAGAATTTATTTATGATTTGAGTCTAATGATGATGTGAAATGATAAATAGAGGAATCGTTAAGAAATTGCTGTAACTTGATGTGATACAAAATGTGAATTGTATATGAGTACCATGAGATGAATGATTGAGAAATGAATGGTTGAAAATGTTGAGATTTTGATAAATGGAGTTGAGATAATTGAATATGAATATAGGAAGTGTTTTTCACAGGTTCCGAAGAACGGTTTTCTCCATTTTTAGCCGGTACTCTACCGGATTTTCTTTTAAATTTTCGGAACCTCAAATAAGTACTAAGTACCTTGGACCATCACACCATCGTTCACATTGTGTCTCCTGGTGTGCAACAGAACAGCTAACAAGCTGTAATAATTATCAGGGTCAAAACCCAAGTATATTAACTTAATAACATAGCCAAAGGCTATTATGTCACAAAATGGCATGGGAAAGCCATGAAACACAGAATGGCATGAAGCCATATGCAGTACTGCTAACAGAACCCTATTGGCATGCCAAGCTATCCAAACCAATCTTGTTAGGTATACTAGGGCATTTTACACTTTTAAGTTTTACAATTTTTGAATTTCAAGTTTTGGTGTTACTATTGTCACACCCTACCCCTCTGTAAGGCATAACATGATCCCGTAGTATACCTAATGAATTACCAACTCCGTCTACTGATAACCCATTAAATACACTACAAGGGATTTTAAAAAAAAAACTTTTCTTACTTCTTTTACAGTGGTGAGCACTATTTACAGGTGTTAAAGACTTTGGTGAACTGAAGTGAAATAACTAACTCATTTGATTTATTTAGAATTTCTGTAAAATTTTTTTTTGGCAAAGTGCCCTCTGTATTTTGGATAAAACAGTTCTTCAGAAAACCTGTAAAAGCACTTCTATAATTTTCCAAATCTCAACTTCAATACATTTCTCAACACAATAATTCATCAACTCAATTCCATAGAAATTTTTCAAAGTCTGAGATAAGGAAATATAATACAACTTTTACAATCCAAAACACTCATAATTAATTTACAACTTCAAGTACAATTTAATTTACAACTGCTCAAAACCAAATACAATATGTACATACGATGTCATACATTCTGATTACAAAAGCAAAAGCGGTATACTCAATATACCAGGTAATCCCTCGCTGGATGTATATGCAGCCTAGTCTGCTGCCTTGTCTATCTCTCTACCTGCGACAGCAATAAAAATGTAACACCCCTAAGTTCGGTAGTGCGTTCTGCTGCTCCAGTGACCAGTGTTGTCCGGACAGCTAGGATGCCTAGAACCACACTTCAATGAGAGTGAGGAGACATAAAATAATGAAATAAAAGAAAAGAAAGTACAAGAAAAACAAAGGAAAAATGATTGCAAAGAAATATGATCAAGTTAAGCAGTAGGAAACCTAACGATGGGTGACTTTGGGAAGTCACGGCGTGGACCGTTGGTCGCCACTGATCGGGGAACCCTGGAAAACATTTTTGGGACATAAATAGACCCTTGTTGAAGAATAAATATCATTAGAAATATCAAAGAAAAATTAAATAATTAGTACAAAGAAAAGTGAAAAATCGAAAAACAGACAAAATACGATTATTCTGAAAAATCGGAAAGCCACCGAATAGGGGCATTATGGTCATTTGACATCCCGAATTGTCTTTTGACCTAAATGTCCATTAAAAATAAATAGTATTACACTTAGAAAATGAAATGAAAAATTAATTTGATGGTACCTAAAATAAATAGTGGAAATAATGGGTTAAATGTGGATTAATTGAAAGTTAACTTATAATATGTTTTAATTTTAGTTAGTGGACCACTATAGGATTAATTTATCATTGAAATATGGCTGATATGGTCCACTCACCATCTGAAATTCCATCTTCCTCAAAATTCTCTCAAATGGCAGAATTGAAGAAACCTTGAAACTCCATTGACGTTTTTCTTTGAGCTTCATTTCCTCTCTCCATTTCAACTCCATTCTCTTAGGTTCTTTCATGAAAAATGGTCTACACACCACAAGGAAGATATTGATACTAATTTTGAGAAGTTTGGTGAAGGTTTAGCAAGTTACAAATAAAGGTAAGTTTGCAATTTTGAGAAATCCTTTGTTAAAGTTTTTATGCATGTTATGGGTATTGGTTTGGTGAAGGAAAATTTTGAGTTTGAAGGGTTATTGTTGTTGCCATTTTGGACAGCCATGGGTCACGTTTTTGATGAGGTATTTGTGTATATAATTGATGAGAAATAATGTTAATCATGGTGATTTAGTAACCTAGTGATTTAATGCATGTATATATGGTGAATGATGCACTTTGATGGGAATTGGCATATGGTACGGCAATGTGATGTTGATGAATGAATTGTGGCAGCTTGTGGACACTTGAATAATGGTGTATATTGAAGGGAGTGTGGGCAGCATATTGACCTAGAAGGATTGATGATATGTATGTCAATTTACATTGTAAAGTGTATGTAAAGTTTGTAATGTTTAGGTGTGTTTGTAATGGTACTTAGAAATTGTAATTGTGAATGATATTTGGTGTGTTGAGGGTGATTGGAATCTGCCCAAAAATAATGCTAAAGTTATGTAGAAAATGTTGTTGGTAATGTGCCAAAACAGTTTGGTAGGGTATGGAAGTAAACCTTGCAAAGGTAAGTGTGTGTTTGAAGTTGGGGTGTGTAATGCATATTAAGGGCAGTGTATATTTTGGCCTATAACCTTGAATGTGTAACCTCAATTAGTATGAGACCAATTTGAGGTGAAACTAGGCACAAAATGTGCCAACTTTCATTGAGAAACCATGCCAAAATTCTGCTTGCAAGGTGACCTAAAAATTTGACCAATTCGGATTAGGTGCAATTAGGACCTGAAAAATGACCAATTGGGCAGCAGTGAGTGTTTAGGCCATAACTCACTCAAACCAGGTCCAATTGACCTGAAATTTTGACCAAGAATAGTTAAGACCCATACCTACAAGTCTTATGAAGACACCAAAGCCCAGAAATGACCATAAGCAAGTCAAACAACTTGCACAAGTTCGGGTCCAAAAACTGGCCGAACCAGAATTGACCAATTTGACCTAAAATTGACCTAAAATGGTACCACTTGACCAGCAATAGTGTAATGACCATAACTTGGTCTACTTAACTCGGATTGACCTGAAATTTTGCACGCGTGCAATAAGACCTAGATCTACAAGTTTGTAGTTTCGACCGAGACCCGAAAACCGAGGGAACTAGATCGTCGGTTAGGTCAAACCAGTGTTCGGAATCGACAATTTGCATTAAAATGCACTAAGCGAGAAATGACTTTGGTAAAACATACCAAACCAAAAACCCTATCGAGTGTGACATATTAACGACACTAAAACCTAATTTACCTAAAAGCGCATCGAGGGTCGGTATATTAGGTGATTAAGCGAATAATTGAGTTGATTGCATTATTTACCAAACCCCATCGATAGAGCGGTTTAATTTGGTGCTGAAACACTTCAAATTGTGTTTCTCGATTAACAAGGACTCGGCAAAGGGAAAGAAATCTTGAGTCAAGACCGGAGACAAATATCGAGGTTTGTGCACAACAAGCTGTTTCTTTTGAATTATTTTCAATGGAAATAAATATTGACTATTTGCATATCATTGTTTTAAATTGTGGAAATGTGTTTGGTGGACACTTATTGATTGAAAAACATTGTGAATGGTTTGAAAGTGAAAAATTGTTTGAATGGTATTTGATGGATACTTATTGATTGAAAAGCAACGTAAATGGATTTTGTGGAAATTTAAGTGAAATACTAATTGTGTTGCCATTTTTTGAATGAAATTATAACTTTGGAAATTTATTGGATTATTAAGGGTCATTTTAATAAAATGTTTTTAATTGTTTTGAATCACAATTGTCATTACAATGATAATATGTTCCTCCTCCATTAATGGGGTGAGTGTGATTATTCCTCCCTCTTTGACTTATTAGTGCAGGGTGAGTATGATTATGTTCCTCCTCTTTGACTTCGATCTGAGGTGAGTATGGATGAGTTCTCATTATATAGCTAGCTTCCTCCCTCATTGATTTCGATTATTGGGGTGAGCATGTCTTGTCGTGGTGTACAACACGGCATATATGGAAAAAATTGTGTCATGGCCTAAATTGTGTTATTGTTTGGCAACACTTTGTATTCTTGATTATTTGATCGAATTGTGTTATTATGTATTGTGAGATTGTGAAATTGATTTAAACTCTTATTGACATATCATCTATTGAATTCAACCATGATCTGACTTATTGAAAATTATTGTGATATTAACAAATGGAGTTTAAATTCTTGTTGACATTTATTGTCTTGAATTTAACTCTGGTTTTAAGTATCCACTAGTGATATGATTTATGAATTGTGATTTAAAATGGTATTTGGTAAATGTTGTGCACTGCTTGAGACATTGTCTCGTGATAGCTTTATTCTTTGTCGCGGTAGAGAGACAGAGCGTGAGGCTAAGCTCGCTAGTATCGCCATGAGAGATTTTTGGGTATAGTGAGTATACCACATGTGGCATTTGTCTTGTAATGTATATTCCTTTGTATGTATATTTTGTTCTTGGTTTTGGCGATTGTAAATTTAAGTTGTATGATAAAGTTGTAAAATAATTATGAGTTATTTGGCTTGTAAAAATTGTGTTATATCTTTGTATCTTAGTCTTTGAAAATCACTGTGGATTTGACTTGAGAAATGTGTTGTGTTGATAAAAATGTTGGAGTTGAGATTTGAAAATATATTGAAGTGCTTTTCTGAGTTTTACAAGAAGCTGTTTTGTCCAAAATACAAATGGCACCTTGCCAAAATTTTCTGAGATATTCCAAATAAATCAAATGAGTTAGTTGTTTCACTTGATTCACCAAAGTCTTTCACACACTGTAAATAGTGCTCACCACTTGTAAAAGAAGTAAGAAAAGTTTTAAAATCCCTTGTAGTGTATTTAATGGATTATCGATGAAGCGGAGTTGGTAATTCATTAGGTATACTACGGGATCATGTTATGCCTTACAAAGGGGTAGGGTGTGACATGTTTTAGTGGTATCAGAGCAAAGTTTTTAAATTCTATTTTCACCTGTCATTTGAATATTCTTTCTTCACAGTACAACTGCTCAATATCATTGTTTGATACATACAGTACATTACATTATAAATATGCACTAACGGGAGGAAATCTCCTTGTGTTATTGGTTTAGGAGATCTAAAATCCTCGCATTGACTATGGAAGAGGGTGATCGTTCAGTCGATCAATCTATTGAGGCTTAGGTGCAAGGGGATGCCCCATGCCTACATAATGTCAGTGGTTCAGTAGCACCAGCCCCTGTAGTACCGCAGTTCTCTGCTCAGTTCGCTCAGCAGACGGCTGCAATGTTCCAACAAATGGATGGTAATGTGCCTACTCAAGTCCCAATCTGAGACAGGTGGTACAACCACAGTCTTATGCTATACAATATGACACATTGATGAAGTATGTGGATACTGTGTTCAAGTTGACAGTAGTTCTTCTAGAGGCAGAACAATGGTTAGAAAGGATGGATAGGGTATTCAAAAAAGTGCATTGCAGAGGAGCTTAGATTTGAGTACTCGGTATCTTTGCTACGAGGATGCTTATGGTAGTGGAAAACCATCCCCACGATCGATAGAACTGCAGTGCTAACATGGAATGACTTCCTCGAGAATTCGGGCAAAAATATGTCACGATGCTTATGTAGACCAAAAGTGCAAGAATTCCTAAGTGCAAACAGGCGGATCGGTGGTGAGTATGAAAGGGAATTTTCCGCCTAAGCCATTATGCGATAAGTCTACTTTCTACCGATGGGAGAGATGTAAGAGGTTTGAAACCGGCTTGAAGCCTAGTATCAGTTACAAGTGGTGATTCAAACATAACAACTTCTCTGAACTTATTTCTCAAGCACTAGAATTAGAAAGAATTGAATCTGAAGCGGCTCTTGAGAAAAAGAAATCAGAGAAGGCAGAAAAAGAGGAAAGTCGTGAGCAGAGTTCTAGTGGTCCCTCTTGGAAGAGGAAAAACTTTGGGGATACAACGAGAGATAGTAAGAAGTCAGGTAGAGATAGATCTTTTGGATGAAACCACCTCGATCCGATCGGCAAACTCAACGAAACCGGGAATGCGCTGTCGGATCGACTTTGTGAAACTTGTGGTAAACCACATAGTGGGGTATGCTATAGAGCCGTAGGAGCATGTTTTAAGCTGTGGAGGCGGCCATTTTGCTAGGGACTGTGTAAATCCAGGTCGTTCTGGATCATTTACTACACCAAAGGGATCAACCCAAGTTTCTACCCCAAAGCGTTCACCATCAGTTAGTAGAGGCAAAGGTAGAGGTAGGGGTAGTACACCTAGAAGTCGGACTCGTGAATCAGCCAAAAGCAGGTGATGCTTCAACGAGTATACGCTATATGTGAAAAGAGACTGAGACTTTTGACATCATTCTGGTACTTTCTCAATTAGCAACCGAGATATATATATGTATTGTTTGACACGGAATTTTCATATTTTTACATTAGTGTTAGAACTATATGTTCTGTTGTTATTCGTTCTGAGAGGAATAAATTTTGACGCATTAGTGATTAGCCCTTAAGATAAGGATTGTGATAATAAGTGAAATTAGTTTTGAAAGAGTTTATCGGCGAAAAGTATTTTCTAACACACCATAAATTATAAAGCTAATTAGTGAGCCTACTTAATGTAAGGCAAGAGGACGTAAAAGTAAGATGCAGTAATGGAATTGCTCTTGATAAGGGCAAGGAGGTTACTGTTAGAAATTGCTAATGGATATTGTAATCGAATAAGATTCGAATATCCGTGAATTCAAAAAGAATAAAAGATAACAAAGTTTGATCTATTGGGATGTATCGTAGTAACTATGCAATGTTCTTGATGTTTATACTGTAAGCTGCAGATTACAGTACTAACTTGAGATTATTGTGTAGAGCTACGTACTACCCGATAGTACATCTAGATGAGAATAGTTGCCAACGGCATCTGTTTTGGCATAGTTATGCCAGGACAGAATTTAATTGTTAGAAATAAGTTTGAAAATCCTACTTAGGGATCTAAAACTCAAAAGTTAAAATATCGAAAGGTTATAGTTCAGTACAAAAGGAAGTAAGTTATAGAACATTGACAGATAAAAAGAGTTATGGAAGTAGAGACTTGAACAGTTGATTCATATGTAACAAAGAAATATTCCGAATGTGAGGAAGACTATGGACTAGAATGGTCAGAGGACCAATGCCTGATGAATGATTCTAATATGACCTCAAGGGTCATTCAAGAAGGAACGTGAGCTGAAATATTAGACAACATAATAGTAAGAGGAGATTGGTGTTATCCAAACAAAGTAAACATTGTATTAGATTGTTAAAAGTCTTACGATCATATAGAAAGGAGAAAATAAACGTATGACTATTGTAAGATGATTACTGGGTAAAATTTCGTGACGAAATTTATTTAAGGGGAGAATTGTAACACCCCTAAGTTCGGTAGTGCGTTCTGTGCTCCGGTGACCGGTGTTGTCAGGACAGCTAGGATGCCTAGAACCACACTTCAATGAGTGAGGAGACATAAAATAATGAAATAAAAGAAAAGAAAGTACAAGAAAAACAAAGGAAAAATGATTGCAAAGAAATATGATCAAGTTAAGCAGTAGGAAACCTAACGATGGGTGACCACTTTGAAGTCACGGCGTGGACCGTTGGTACTGGGCTGAGGAACCACGGAAAACATTTTTGGGACATAAATAGACCCTTGTTGAAGAATAAATATCATTAGAAATATCAAAGAAAAATTAAATAATTAGTACAAAGAAAAGTGAAAAATCGAAAAAGCAGGACAAAATACGATTATTCTGAAAAATCGGAAAGCCACGAGCAGGGCATTATGGTCATTTGACATCCCGAATTGTCTTTTGACCTAAATGTCCATTAAAAATAAATAGTATTACACTTAGAAAATGAAATGAAAAATTAATTTGATGGTACCTAAAATAAATAGTGGAAATAATGGGTTAAATGTGGATTAATTGAAAGTTAACTTATAATATGTTTTAATTTTAGTTAGTGGACCACTATAGGATTAATTTATCATTGAAATATGGCTGATATGGTCCACTCACCATCTGAAATTCCATCTTCCTCAAAATTCTCTCAAATGGCCGAATTGAATAAACCTTGAAACTGCATTGACGTTTTTCTTTGAGCTTCATTTCCTCTCTCCATTTCAACTCCATTCTCTTAGGTTCTTTCATGAAAAATGGTCTACACACCACAAGGAAGATATTGATACTAATTTTGAGAAGTTTGGTGAAGGTTTAGCAAGTTACAAATAAAGGTAAGTTTGCATTTTTGAGAAATCCTTTGTTAAAGTTTTTATGCATGTTATGGGTATTGGTTTGGTGAAGGAAAATTTTGAGTTTGAAGGGTTATTGTTGTTGCCATTTTGGACAGCCATGGGTCACGTTTTTGATGAGGTATTTGTGTATATAATTGATGAGAAATAATGTTAATCATGGTGATTTAGTAACCTAGTGATTTAATGCATGTATATATGGTGAATGATGCACTTTGATGGGAATTGGCATATGGTACGGCAATGTGATGTTGATGAATGAATTGTGGCAGCTTGTGGACACTTGAATAATGGTGTATATTGAAGGAGTGTGGGCAGCATATTGACCTAGAAGGATTGATGATATGTATGTCAATTTACATTGTAAAGTGTATGTAAAGTTTGTAATGTTTAGGTGTGTTTGTAATGGTACTTAGAAATTGTAATTGTGAATGATATTTGGTGTGTTGAGGGTGATTGGAATCTGCCCAAAAATAATGCTAAAGTTATGTAGAAAATGTTGTTGGTAATGTGCCAAAACAGTTTGGTAGGGTATGGAAGTAAACCTTGCAAAGGTAAGTGTGTGTTTGAAGTTGGGGTGTGTAATGCATATTAAGGGCAGTGTATATTTTGGCCTATAACCTTGAATGTGTAACCTCAATTAGTATGAGACCAATTTGAGGTGAAACTAGGCACAAAATGTGCCAACTTTCATTGAGAAACCATGCCAAAATTCTGCTTGCAAGGTGACCTAAAAATTTGACCAATTCGGATTAGGTGCAATTAGGACCTGAAAAATGACCAATTGGGCAGCAGTGAGTGTTTAGGCCATAACTCACTCAAACCAGGTCCAATTGACCTGAAATTTTGACCAAGAATAGTTAAGACCCATACCTACAAGTCTTATGAAGACACCAAAGCCCAGAAATGACCATAAGCAAGTCAAACAACTTGCACAAGTTCGGGTCCAAAAACTGGCCGAACCAGAATTGACCAATTTGACCTAAAATTGACCTAAAATGGTACCACTTGACCAGCAATAGTGTAATGACCATAACTTGGTCTACTTAACTCGGATTGACCTGAAATTTTGCACCGCGTGCAATAAGACCTAGATCTACAAGTTTGTAGTTTCGACCGAGACCGAAAACCGAGGAACTAGATCGTCGGTTAGGTCAAACCAGTGTTCGGAATCGACAATTTGCATTAAAATGCACTAAGCGAGAAATGACTTTGGTAAAACATACCAAACCAAAAACCCTATCGAGTGTGACATATTAACGACACTAAAACCTAATTTACCTAAAACGCGCATCGAGGGTCGGTATATTAGGTGATTAAGCGAATAATTGAGTTCGTGCATTATTTACCAAACCCCATCGATAGAGACAGTTTAATTTGGTCTTGAAACACTTCAAATTGTGTTTCTCGATTAACAAGGACTCGGCAAAAGGGAAAGAAATCGAGTCAAGACCAGAGACAAATATCGAGGTTTGTGCACAACAAGCTGTTTCTTTTGAATTATTTTCAATGGAAATAAATATTGACTATTTGCATATCATTGTTTTAAATTGTGGAAATGTGTTTGGTGGACACTTATTGATTGAAAAACATTGTGAATGGTTTGAAACTGTGAAAAATTGTTTGAATGGTATTTGATGGATACTTATTGATTGAAAAGCAACGTAAATGGTTTTGTGGAAATTGAAGTGAATTACGAATTGTGTTGCCATTTTGTGAATGAAATTATAACTTTGGAAATTTATTGGATTCTTACGGATCATTTGAATAAAATGTTTGGAATTGTTTTGACTCACAATTGGCATGACAACGATAATATGTTCCTCCTCCATTAATGGGGTGAGTGTGATTATTCCTCCCTCTTTGACTTATTAGTGCAGGGTGAGTATGATTATGTTCCTCCTCTTTGACTTCGATCTGAGGTGAGTATGGATGAGTTCTCATTATATAGCTAGCTTCCTCCCTCATTGATTTCGATTATTGGGGTGAGCATGTCTTGTCGTGGTGTACAACCACGGCATATATGGAAAAAATTGTGTCATGGCCTAAATTGTGTTATAGATTGGCAACTTGTATTCTTGATTATTTGATCGAATTGTGTTATTATGTATTGTGAGATTGTGAAATTGATTTAAACTCTTATTGACATATCATGTCTATTGAATTCAACCATGATCTGACTTATTGAAAATTATTGTGATATTAACAAATAGAGTTTAAATTCTTGTTGACATTTATTGTCTTGAATTTAACTATGGTTTTAAGTATCCACTATTGATATGATTTATGAATTGTGATTTAAAATTTGTATTTGGTAAATGTTGTGCACCACTGAGACATTGTCTCGTGATAGCTTTATTCTTTGTCGCGGTAGAGAGACAGAGCAGGCGGCAGCTAGAGTCGCTAGTATCGCCAATGAGAGATTTTTGGGTATAGTGAGTATACCACATGTGGCATTTTGTCTTGTAATGTATATTCACTGTATGTATATTTTGTTCTTGGTTTTGAGCAGTTGTAAATTTAAGTTGTACAGTAAAGTTGTAAAATAATTATGAGTTATTTGGCTTGTAAAAATTGTGTTATATCTTTGTATCTTAGTCTTTGAAAATCACTGTGGATTTGACTTGAGAAATGTGTTGTGTTGATAAAAATGTTGGAGTTGAGATTTGAAAATATATTGAAGTGCTTTTCTGAGTTTTCAAGAACTGTTTTGTACAAAATAAAAATTGCACCTAGCAAAAATTTTTACTGATATTCCCAATAAATCAAATGAGTTAGTTGTTTAACTTCATTTCACCAAAGTCTTTCACACTGTAAATAGTGCTCACCACTGTAAAAAGAAGTATGAAAAGTTTTTAAAATCCCTTGTAGTGTATTTAATGGATTATCAGTAGACGGAGTTGGTAATTCATTAGGTATACTACGGGATCATGTTATGCCTTACAGAGGGGTAGGGTGTGACAAAAAAGCTATCGCTGAGACAATGTCTCAGTGGTGCACAACATTAACCAAATCCAATTTAAATCACAATTCATAAGTCATGTAAATAGTGGATACTTAAAATCATAATTAAATTCAAGACAATAATTGTCAACAAGAATTTAAACTCCATTTCTCAATATCACAATAATTTTCCATAAGTCAGATCAGGTTTGAATTCAAAAGACAGTATATGTCAATGAGAGTTTAAATCCATTTCACAATCTCACAATACACATCAATAAATCACACACAGCTTAATCATGATCCATAATTCAATTCATCCCAAAAGCCGATGGCTAATGAGGTATTCAATTCATCCCAAAAGTCGATGACTAATGAGGAATAACATGGCTAGCTAGCAAAAATATGAGTACTCATTCTATTCGTCCTCAACAGGCACACACCTCAACACTTCACGGAGAGAATTCAATTCATCCCACTAGACAAGCTAGAGAGGAATACAATCAATATACATGATAGCTGTGGTTTCAAACCATTTCTAATGCTTTTTAATCAATAAGTATCCATCAATGTCATTCAAACCATTTTTCACAGTTTCAAACTATTCACAATATTTTTCAATCAATAAATATTCCTCAAACACATTTCCACAATTTAAAATAATGATATACAAATAATCAATATTTATTTCCATTGAAAATAATTCAAAAGAAACAGTTGTTGTGCACAAACCTCTGATATTTGTCTCCTGGTCTTGACTCAGTATTTCTTTCCCTTTTACTGAGTCCTTGTTAATCGAGAAACACAATTTGAAGTGTTTGATACCAAATTAAACTGTCTCTATCGATGGTTTTTGGTAAATAATTCATTGAACTAAATTATTCGCTTAATCACCTAATATACCGACCCTCGATGCGTTTTAGGTAAATTAGGTTTTAGTGTCGTTAATATGTCACACTCGATATGGTTTTAGGTTTGGTATGTTTTACCAAAGTCATTTCTCGCTTAGTGCATTTTAATGCAAATTCTTTGGATTTCGAACACTGGTTTGACCTAACCGGACGATCTAGTTCCCTAGGTTTTGGGTCTCGGTCGAAACTACAAACTTGTAGATCTAGGTCTTATTGCACGCGATTGCAAAATTTCAGGTCAATCCGAGTTAAGTAGACCAAGTTATGGTCATTACACTATTGCTGGTCAAGTGGTACCATTTTAGGTCAATTTTAGGTCAAATTGGTCAATTCTGGTTCGGCCAGTTTTGGACCCGAACTTGTGCAAGTTGTTTGACTTGCTTATGGTCATTTCTGGGCTTTTGTGTCTTCATAAGACTTGTAGGTATGGGTCTTAACTATTCTTGGTCAAAAGTTCAGGTCAATTGGACCTGGTTTGAGTGAGTTATGGCCTAAACACTCACTGCTGCCCAATTGGTCATTTTTCAGGTCCTAATTGCACCTAATCCGAATTGGTCATTTTTTTAGGTCACCTTGCAAGCAGAATTTTGGCATGGTTTCTCAATGAAAGTTGGCACATTTTGTGCCTAGTTTCACCTCAAATTGGTCTCATACCAATTGAGGTTACACATTCAAGGTTATAGGCTAAAATATACACTGCCCTCAATATGCAATTCACACCCCAACTTCAAACACATTATTTACCTTGCAAGGTTTACTTCCATACCCTATCAAACTGTTTTGGCACATTACCAAAAACATTTTCTACATTACATAAGCATTATTTTGGGCAGATTCCAATCACCCTCAACACACCAAATAGCATTCACAATTACAATTTCTAATTACCATTACAAACACACCTAAACATTACAAACCTTACATACACTTTACAACATTAATTTACATACATATCATCAATCCTTTTAGGTCAATATTCTGCCCACACTTCCTTCAATATACACCATCACTCAAGTATCCACAAGCTGCCACAAACCATTCTTCAACATTACATTGCCGTACCAATATACAATTTCCCATCCAAGTGCATAAATCACCATATAAACATGAAGTAAATCACTAGGTTACTAAATCACCATGATCAACATTATTTCTCATCAATTATATGCATATTAAATCATCAAAAACGTGACCCCATGGCTGTCCAAAATGGAAACAACAATAACCCTTCAAACTCAAAATTTTCCTTCACCAAACTAACACCCATAACATAAACATGAACTTTAACAAAGGATTTCTCAAAAATGCAAACTTACCTTTATTTGTAACTTGCTAAACCTTCACCAAACTTCCCAAAATTGGTATCAATATCTTCCTTGTGATGTGTAGACAAATTTTAGTGAAGAACACTAAGTGATTTGAGTTGGAATGAAGGGAGTTAAGAGAGCTTAAGTGAAATGGCCATGGATGTTTTCTCTCACCATCAATTCGGCATATTTGATGGAATGGAGAAGATGAACTATCTGGTGGGTTTAGTGGACTTACACCTGCCATACTTAATGTTTAATTAATCCTATAGTGGTCCACTAAGAAGAATTAAATCATATATTAAGTTAACTTTCCCATAATCCACATTTAACCCATGATTTCCACTATTTATTTTAGGTACCACCAAATTAATTTTTCATTTCATTTTCTAAGTGTAATACTATTTATTTTTAATGGACATTTAGGTCAAAAGACACTTCGGGATGTCAAATGACCATAATGCCCCTGTTCGGGTGGCTTTCCCGATTTTTCGGTAACACCGTATTTTGTCTGTTTTTCGATTTCTCACTTTTCTTTGTACTAATTATTTAATTTTTCTTTGATCTTTCTAATGATATTTACTCTTCAACAATGGTCTATTTAAGTCCTAAAAATGTTTCCCAGGGTTCCCCGCAGTCCAGGGCTAGTCAACGGTCCACGCCGTGACTTCCCGGTGCGGTCACCCATCACTAGGTTTCCCGGCTCACTTACTCGGTTACATTTCTTTACTATGATTTTTCCTTTGTTTTTCTTTTCTTGTATTTCATTATTTTATGTCTCCTCACTCATATTGAGGTACGGTTCTAGGCATCCTAGCTGTCCGGACAACACTGGTCACCAGAGCAGTAGAACGCACTACCGAACTTAGGGGTGTTACAACTATTCACTTCATTAGTTAACCAAAATGTTGACTTTTGCATAGAAAATAGGTACATTGGTTTTAATACTCCCAACATACCACATTTTGCATTTAAAATTTGTTGGTATTGGTTGTCAATACCATTTCTAAGCTTAAAGTTAATTGAACAGAAATTTCAGTTTTCATACCTTATATTTACTGTTCCATTGGTCATTTTTGCAGTGGGAATTTGGCAAAATGATCAATAAGAAAGTTGTTCCTTATTTTGTGTAGTTGAATTTCCTTTTCTAAATCACTCCATTTGGAGTTTTGTATCTCAATTTGTGGTCCAAAAACCACAACTGGCCGGATTAAAATTTTTCTAGACTGTCCATATCTACAGTGCAATGAATAGTGACTTCAACTCCCTTGTTGGATAGGTTCTAGTCATAATTTGGGGTAGGTTTCTTCATGAAAGTTGTTGGTCTATATCTTAACTTATTGCTGGTAAAATTTCAGGTCAATTAGACCTTTCTACATTGAGTTATGGCCAAATGAACAATCACTGTTCATTTGGTTATTCTGCAGAAACAGACTGCAGGTCACCCGGATTAGGGCAAGCTTTTAGTCCACTTGGTTTGGTTTTATGGGCACTGGTTTCTTCACCAAAGTTGTGTAATTATGTGTCTAATTTCATATCCAATTGGCCTTGCACTAATTGAACCTCTAAAATTCAAGTTATTGCTGCCCAAACCTGCTGGACTTAAGTCCATTTCTACAGGTCACTCCATTCTGCAGGTCACTTTCATGGCAGCCACACCAAACCCAATCCCATCACTCAACATACTTAATTTTTTATTTAAACAGAACTAAATAGTCACTAATTGACCATTAAAACCTATTTTCATCATCACATGGTCAAAATCCCATTTTTCCATCCTAAACCCTAACTCACACATTACCCTTCATGCATTTTCATTGCATTTCTTCAATCCAC
Organism: Hevea brasiliensis; assembly: GCF_030052815.1. Classification (NCBI taxonomy): domain Eukaryota; kingdom Viridiplantae; phylum Streptophyta; class Magnoliopsida; order Malpighiales; family Euphorbiaceae; genus Hevea; species Hevea brasiliensis. The sequence goes on along the minus strand of NC_079497.1, from coordinate 53,523,845 downwards.
TTAGTAAATACATATTATGGGCAGCCATGATAGTCTTTTAATTTCATTAAACTCAACACAATCAAAACCTAACCATGGCTACCAAAAATCTAGGGTTTACATACAAATGGTATTCAACAATTTTTCTCTTTGTAATTTACACTCATTCAAAGTCCTTATCATGAATTTAAAGTAAAATTCATGGTTAGGTCACTAACCTCAAAGGAGTGAGATTTCTCACTTGCTAAAACTCTTATTTTCCTCTTGTTTTTACTCCCAAAAGGATCACTAAGGTGTAGGAGCAAGTTTTTGTGTCGAGAAATTTAATTTTTAATGGATGAAAACCCAAGAAATCAAGCTTGGGTAAAGCTTGGCTTTGGAGGGCTATGGTGGGAGAGGTTTTACGTCAAGGAGAATAAGAGAAGAAGGGAGTTCTGATTTTTTTTTTCTTTCTTTTTCCAGCCCATTTACCTCTTTTATATGCCTTGGTGACATGTGTCATCACTTGATTGGGTTGGAGACTTTTAATGACATCCTTATGATGTCATAATTTCAATTTCTTTCATATTTTTCTCCATTTCTTGTTTATTTAATTGCAATTAAATTTTTAACAATTTTTATTTATATTTTATGTTATATAAATTATTTATTTAACTAGATAAGTTGGCCCAAAAATTATCTATGAAGACGAAATGACCAAAATACCCTCCGTTTGGCTTATTGGGCCAAAATTGTCTGTACCGACTGAAAAATTTTTCTAAGCATTTTCTTGGCATTCTAATGCCATAAGAACCTCAATGACCCTTCTCTGGAGTCTCAAGAATTATTTTATAATTTTTTCTAAATTTTTTTTCTTATTAATATTTGAGTTAATTTTTGGTTCCTTACTTTAGTTTAAATATTTTTCCGAACGTTCTAGCTGTCCGAACCGACACTGGTCACTGGAACAGTAGACTGTACGGACTAACTAAAATGAGGATGTTACAATACCAATGGGGTTCACATTTTTACACTTATAACCTAATTTAGGTACTGCCAACACACACAACCTGCATTTGAAAATTACACTTCCAATTTTGACAATCCTCCTCCTCCCAATACTTCAATATTCAATCATGGAACTTCTATATATATTGTACAAAATTCTAACAAAGCATTTTGGTAAGAACACTCAAGTGCTCAATGCACACAATACACCATTAAAGTTCAACATTTACTTCCATCGAAATTCAACATACCTCAACACCAATATTACACATGCACTTCCATAGCAACTACACATGCTGCCCATAATTTAACACCATCTCATCTCATAAATAAATTATATAAACTCACACACAATTTCATAATATTATAGGCTACCAAACATGGTAGTTTACCAAAGTATCAAAGTCCCATTTTTAAACCCTTAATTCAAGCACTAACATGCACATACTTGGACATTAACCTACTACAACTTCCATTGGAGTTAATCAACCTTAATTCCCATCCATTAGAGGTAAGAAAAACTCAAACACAACAAACTTTCATGGCTACTGAAAATGGACAAGTTCATATTGTTATTAGTATGCCCTAGAGCATATCATTTAGTATGTATCTTGTACATATTTTTATTAATAAGAGGCATTTCCACTTTTCCGTTTTCATAATATATTTATGTGTAATAGAAAAGGTCCATTGATATTTTGTTAGAAATATTATTCTTAAGTTGTTAAGAATATGAGTGACAATATTTCTAGCACAAAGTATCATAAATAGGTTCACTGTGACACCCCATACGCGTGTACAGTATACCCGAGTAAGTAATGCCACACGGTGTACCGGCACATTCTAATATACCTTAATTAATTTTTATCATAACTTTGAATATAACTTGTAAAATTATAACTCATTTAAGTCATTTATTGAAATCATAATTTATTTGAGGTTCCGAAAATTTTAAAGAAAATCCGGCAGAGTACCGGCTAAAAATGGAGAAAACAGTTCTTCGGAACCTGTGAAAAACACTTCCAATAAACAAATTCATTCATTCTCAACTCCAATATCATCACAAAACTCAATATCAAGATCTTAACATTTCAATTTCAATTCTCAATCATCCATCACATGTGATGATCATATATATATATATATATATATCAAATAAACATTTACTTTTCCATTCACAAATACAATTTTCATAATTTACATAAAGATCAATATACATTACACAAGTTTAATTTCATATGAGAAAATAAAAATTTAGTTACAAAATGTCAAAATGACACCTAGTGTCCTACCAATGCACTGCAGAAGTTGAGGTGACACGGACACTGTGCAGAGCTGCAGGATGGACTCACCCAGTCTGTCGTCTATTGGGCTCACGATCTGTATCTCCAGTACCTACGCGTGGCAAAAGCAACGTGCTAAGCAATAATGCTTAGTGGTGCAATAATAAAATAAAAGAAAATAGTAAAAAAAAAAAACAAATATGTAGTGAATGTGTATGATTCCTTTGTTTAGTATGGGTATATACATTAATTCATTAACTTTGTTCACTTTCATTCATTTGGTTGCCTAAGTAACCTACACTAGACGACTGGATTGGATAACGGGTAAACTGACACTGGGTATCTAGTACCTTGGGCCGTCACACCATCGGTCACATATGCATCTGCCGGTGTTCAACAAAACAGCTAACAAGCTGTAAATACATCAGGCACAAGGCTAAGTCTCAATACAAGGTCAGAATGGTTAAAAACCATAAAATCACAGAATGGCATATTGCCACGTGCAGTACTGCTAACTTAACCCTATTGGCATGCCAAACTATCCAAACCAATCATGTTAGGTATACTAGAGCATTTGAAACTTTTAAATTCTTCAATTTGTGCATTTCAAGTTTTGATGTCACTATTCACCTCATTGGTCAACAAAAATGTTGAATTTTGGATAAAAAATAGGTGTATTGGTTTTAACACCCCAAACATGCCACATTTTGTATTTAAAACTTGTTGGAATTGATTGCCATTTCCATTTCTCAACTTAATTCTAAGAGGGCAGAAATTTCAGTTTTTGAGACCCAACTTTACTATTCCATTGGGCCCTGTTGCAGTGGGAATTTGAGGAAATGACAAACATGAAAGTTGTTCCTTATTTTGTCTAGTTGAATTTCCTTTTTTGAATCACTCCATTTGGAGTTTTGTAGCTCCAGATATGGTCCAAAAACCACAGCTGGCCGGATTACCATTCTGCAGAAATTACCATATCTACAGTAACATGAACAGTGACTGCCACTGCCATTTGGGTTAGGTTCTGGCCATAATTTGGGGTAGGTTCCTTCATGAAAGTTGTTTGGCTATGTCTTAACTTGTTGCTGTAAAAATTTCAGGTCAATTGACCATATCTACAGTGAGTTATGGCCAAATGAACAGTTACTGTTCATTTGGTCAATTCTGCAGAATCAGTTGCAGGGTATCCGGATTGGGGCCAAGTTTTAGTCCTCTGGCTTTTGTCTTTTGGGCATGGTTTCTTCAGCAGAAATATGCGATTATAAGCCTAGTTTCATGTCCAATTGGCCAAACACCAATTGGACTAACACAGCCAAAGTTATGGCAGTCCAAGTGGACTGAATTTTCAGTCCCTCTGCTGCTGTCCTAGGGCAGCCTACATCTTCATTTTGCAATCCTATTTTTCAGTCCAAATTGTGCTCAACTTACCTAAAATAGTCACTAATTGACCATTAAAATGTTCTGTAACAATTTCCTAAGCCAAATCAATTTTTCACTACTCAAAACCCTAATTCCCATATGAGTTTTCACCAATTCCTTACTTAACTCCTTCTTTCTTTGTGTATGTATAAGTATGCTCTTTAAACATAAGCTCTAGTTCACTCTAAGTCCATCAAACCAATCAAAATAATTCCTTCACAAGGGCTGCCAAAAATTCATAGTTTGTATACACAAAATTCTTGTTCATTTTAGTTACAAATCTTACTCAATTCAAGTTACAAATCACAAAAATAAAGAGTTTTAAGTATCTAATGCACTAACCTTGAATAGGGTAGATTTTTCCCAACTCTAAACTTCACTTTCCTTCACTTTCTAGGCTGCCAAAAGCTTATTTAAGATGTGAGGTAAAATTTTAATGAAGTGAGGTTAGGGTTTAGTGGTGGAAACAAAGGAGAAATCAAGCTTGAGAAGTGAGGTTTAATGGAGGTTGAGAGAGGGAGAGAGAGGCTGCCGTTTGATGAAGGAAGAAGAACAGAATTTTTGTTTCAATTTTGCCTCATTTTCCCTTTTTAATGAAATTGCTTGATTGTCATTGGTGGAGAGAAAGTTTAATAACATCATGTGATGTCAAAAGTCCCATTTTTTTCATTTTTCTTTTCTTTTCTTTTCTACTTGATTTCAATTCAATTTTTAGTAATGTTTATTCATATTTTATGTCATATTAATTATTTACTCAACTGGACAAGTCGGCCAAAAATCACCTCTGAAGGCGAAATGACCAAAATGCCCTTCGTTTGGCTTAACGGGTCAAAATTGTCTGTACCGATTGAAAAATTTTTCTAGGTATTTTCTTGGCATTCTAATGCCATAGGAACCTCAGTAACCCTTCCGTGGAGTCCCAAAAATTATTTTATAATTTTTCCCCCGGGTCTAGGGCTCCTCGTTGCGAGAACCGCAACTTCCCTCTGGTTACCCATCGCTAGGGCACCTACTGCTTAACTTGTTTGAATTTTATTTCTAAAATTTTTACTAAATTATTCTTATCAATATTTGAGTTAATTATGTTTCCTCACTTTAGTTTAAATATTTTTCGGACATTCTAGTCTGCATCGACACCTGGCCATCGAAACAGTAGGATGTACGGAGTAGTTACCGGGAGGGTGTTACAACTCTTCCCCTCTAATTTAAATTTCGTCCTCGAAATTTACCTGATGCAAACAGTTGAGGGAACTATTGCCTCATAGTCTCTTCACTTTCCCAAGTTGCCTCGTCGATGTTGTGGTGCCTCCAAAGCACTTTCACCAGTGGAATCTGCTTGTTCCTCAACTCTTTCACTTCCCGAGCTAGGATCCGTAGAGGTTCTTCTTCATATGTCAAATCCGGTTGTATTTCAATTTCTTCCCTGGAGATGACATGTGAAGGATCTGAGCGGTATCTTCTGAGCATGGACACGTGGAACACATTGTGGATCTTGTCCAGCTCTGGTGGTAAAGCTAGCCTATAGGCTACTGGACCCACACGTTCAATGACTTCATATGGGCTAATGAACCTAGGGCTTAACTTACCTTTTCTTCCAAACCTCAATACCTTCTTCCACGGTGACACCTTGAGGAACACTTTGTCGCCAACTGTGTATTCTACTTCCTTTCTCTTCAAGTTAGCATAGGATTTCTGTCTATCTGAGGCAACCTTTAAGTTGGCTTTGATTGATTTTACCTTCTCCTCAGCCTGTTTCACCAGGTCTGGCCCTACCAGTTTGTCTTCTCCCAATTCAGTCCAGCACACTGGAGTTCTACATTTTCTCCCATATAGTGCTTCATATGGGGCCATTTGGATGCTAGCTTGGTAGCTATTGTTGTATGCAAATTCTGCCAGTGGGAGGTATCTATCCCAACTTCCCTCAAATTCAATGACACAAATCCTCAGCATATCCTCAAGGACCTGACATATATTTCATGTTATTATTATCATTTCAGTTCAACATTTGTATTAATTCAATTGGTTCAATTGTTTACCTGGATTACTCTTTCTGATTGCCCATCCGTCTGAGGATGGAAAGCTGTGCTGAAGTGGAGTTGTGTACCCAAGGACTCATGCAACTTCTTCCAAAATCTCGATGTGAACCTTGGGTCTCGATCAGATATAATGGAAAGTGGAATTCCATGTAGTCTAACTATCTCACTGATACAAAATTCTGCTAACTTTTCCAGTGAGTAGTCAGTCCTAACTGGCAGAAAGTGTGCTGACTTCGTCAATCGGTCCACTATCACCCATGCTGCATCATGTTTCTTCCGGGTGAGAGGTAGACCACTTACAAAATCCATGGTGACCTGATCCCATTTCCATTCAGGTATGCGTATAGGCTGTAGCAAACTTGATGGAACTTGATGTGCTGCCTTGACTTGCTGACATGTCAAGCATTTAGTCACATAGTCACCTATATCTCTTTTCATACCAGGACACCAATACTGAAGCTTCAGATCATGGTACATCTTTGTACTTCCTGGGTGCATAGCATATACACTGGTGTGTGCCTCTTTTAGAATACTGGTCTTCAATTTCCCATCATCTGGCACACACAGTCTTCCTTTGTAGTACAGACACCCATCTGCTTTCACCTCATAGTCAGTTGCTTTTCCCTCTGAGATTTTGCTCATAATAGCTATTAACTTTTCATCTGCCTTTTGCCCATCTAAAATTTGCTGTAGCAGGTTTGGCTTCACTTGCAACTCAGCCAAAATAGCTCCATCTCGAACCAAAGATAGACGGGCATTCAATGATCTCAAGGCTGTCATGGATTTTCTGCTCAAAGCATCAGCAACTACATTTGCCTTCCCAGGATGGTAGTCAATTACACAGTCATAGTCCTTCAGGAACTCAATCCATCGCCTCTGTCTAAGGTTGAGCTCCTTCTGGGTTGGCAAGTATTTCAGGCTTTGTGGTCTGTGTAAATGTAGCACTTTTCACCATACAAGTAATGCCTCCATATCTTCAGTGCGAAGATAATTGCTGCAAGCTCTAGATCATGGGTAGGGTAGTTCTGTTCATGTGGCCTTAGCTGTCTGGAAGAATAAGCGATCACCTTCCCCTCTTGCATCAATACACACCCTAACCCATTATGTGAGGCATCACTATAGACCACAAAGTCCTTTCCTGACACTGGCTACGTTAACACTGGTGCCTCTGTCAACATAGCCTTCAATTTCTCAAAACTGGTCTGACAGTTCTCATTCCAGTCAAATATGACATTCTTGTGTAACAACTTGGTCATTGGAGCAGCTATTAGGGAAAATCCCTTCACAAATCTTCTGTAATACCCAGCTAGCCCCAAGAAGCTTCTGACCTCAGTTGTATTTCTGGGAGGCTTCCATTCCATCACTGCTTCTATTTTCTTGGGATCCACCCTAATCCCATCAGCTGACACTATGTGTCCAAGGAATGCAATCTCATTCAACCAAAAGTCACACTTGGACAACTTAGCATACAGCTTCTTTTCTCTCAGGGTTTGCAGAACAATCCTCAAATGCTCATCATGTTCTTCCCTGGTCTTGGAATACACCAAAATATCATCAATAAAGACCACTACGAACCAATCTAGGTATGGATGGAAGATACGGTTCATAAGGTCCATGAATCTTTCTTGGTGCATTTGTTAGGCCAAAGGGCATCACTAGGAACTCATAATGCCCATATCGGGTCCTGAATGCAGTCTTTGGCACATCTGCATCCTTCACCCTCAACTGATGATACCCTGATCTGAGATCAATCTTAGAAAATACTCCTGCTCCCTTCAACTGATCAAACAGATCATCAATTCTAGGCAATGGATATTTGTTCCTCACAGTCACTTTATTCAACTGCCGGTAATCAATGCAAAGCCTCAAAGTCCCATCCTTCTTTTTCACAAACAAAGACCGAGCTCCCCATGGTGACACACTGGGGCGTATAAACCCCTTATCAAGCAACTCTTGCAACTGAGTTTTTAACTCCCTCAATTCAGTGGGTGCCATCCTATAAGGAGCAATGAAAATGGGTGTTGTACCCGGCAGTGTCTCAATAGCAAATTCAACTTCCCTTTCTGGTGGCAAACCAGGCAATTCTTCAGGAAATATCCCTGGGAAGTCCTTTACTGTGGGTATGTCACTCATATTTGGCTTAGCCTGCCTAGTATCCACCACATGTGCTAGGTAGGCTTCACAGCCTTTTCTCATTATTCTTCTTGCAACAGTGGCTGAGATGACATTGAACAAGAAATCTGTCCTTTCCCCCACAACTGTAATTTCATTACCCTCATGAGTTTTCAAAGAAATTCTCTTCAATTTGAAATCAACTATTGCCTGATGACGTGACAACCAGTCCATTCCCAAAATCACGTCAAACTCATGGAAGGGCAACTCAATCAAGTCTGCCAAGAATTCATACCCCTGAATCCTTAACGGGCAACCCTTGTACACTTTGTTCACCACTACACTGTGACCCAATGGATTAGTGACCAGAATGTCTTGGTCACTCTCCCCTACTAGTATCCCCCTTTCTACGGGTAAGTTGATGCAGATGTATGAATGAGTGGATCCTGGATCCACCAATGCATGCACAGGTGTAGTGTAGAGGGAGAACGTACCCCTGATGACGTCCGGGGCATCTTGCTCCTCCTGAGCTCTCAGGGCATAATTTCTGGCAGGTGGTCTGTTATCTGGCCTCTCTGCTGGCTCAGATGCAGGCCTCTGTGATGGTCCCACTGCTTCAGACTTACCAGATTTTCTACCTCTCTGTGGTGCAGGAGCAGGTCTGTCTGCTTGTGTTGGAGTAGCTGTAGTAGTTCTACGTGGGCAGTTCCTCAGCTGATGCTCTGTCGACCCACATCTTAAACAGGCACCAGTTACTCTCCAACACTCTCCCTTGTGCCATTTCAGACAGTGTGGACATGCAGAAGATGTTGGGGCTGGTCCCCTGAACCCCATCCCTGGAGAGCTGCCCACTGATGGTGTGGACTGACCTCTCCTAGGGGTGAACTGTGGCCTGGGCCCCTGAGACTGACCCTGACCCTGTGGCTGAGCTGAACTCTGTGCAGGAGGACCCTTGAACTTCTTCCCAAATGCAGGAGCTGAACTAGACTGACCTGGGCCCCTCTTCTGCTGTCTTTCCCTTCTAGTCTGCTCACTGATTCTTACTTTTTCAACCTTTATTGCAGCTTCCACTAACTTGGTAAATTCTGTGATTCCCAAGGCAGTGAGCTGGATCTTGATGTTATCATTTAGTCCCTCTTCAAATCTCTTACATCTTTCAGCTTCATTAGGGACTATCTCCCTTCCATAGCGGCTTAATCGAACAAATTCCTTCTCATATTCGGCCACTGATAGCTGTCTCTGCCTCAGGTTAATAAACTCTCTTCTTCTCTCTTCCAGGTATACAGTACCCACATATTTCTTCTTGAACTCAGAGAGAAAAAAGTCCCAAGTTACAGCTTCTGGCTGCACTTCATTGGACACAACTCTGTGCAGGAGGACCCTTGAACTTCTTCCCAAATGCAGGAGCTGAACTAGACTGACCTGGGCCCCTCTTCTGCTGTCTTTCCCTTCTAGTCTGCTCACTGATTCTTACTTTTTCAACCTTTATTGTAGCTTCCACTAACTTGGTAAATTCTGTGATTCCCAAGGCAGTGAGCTGGATCTTGATGTTATCATTTAGTCCCTCTTCAAATCTCTTACATCTTTCAGCTTCATTAGGGACTATCTCCCTTCCATAGCGGCTTAATCGAACAAATTCCTTCTCATATTCGGCCACTGATAGCTGTCTCTGCCTCAGGTTAATAAACTCTCTTCTTCTCTCTTCCAGGTATACAGTACCCACATATTTCTTCTTGAACTCAGAGAGAAAAAAGTCCCAAGTTACAGCTTCTGGCTGCACTTCATTGGACACAGTGTCCCACCACTCATATGCATCATCTTGCAGCATAGATATGGCAGCTTCCAGGTTTTGCTCTGGAGTGCAGTGGAGTTGTTTTAGGACTCTGCCTGTTTTGTTCAACCAATTCTCGGCTGCAACAGAGTCATCTTCTCTCTTACCATAGAAATCCACTGCCCCAAACTTTCTTAGTCTTTCCAGGTGTGATTTCTGCTATGGAGCTGGTGGTGGTGGTGGTGCTGGCATTACCCCGGCCATTTGTCTAAAAAAATCGACCATTTGCTGAAACATGGCCTGTGGAGGCTGAACGGGCTCTGCCTGAGCTGGTGGAGCAAGTTCTCCCATGCCCCCAGTCTCAGCTGCTGCAGGTGGAGCATGACTCTCCACTTCCTCCTCAACAGCTCTCTGAGATGAAGGTTCCATATCCTATTCAAAATAACAAAGACAAACAGATCTGCATTAGTGTCACCTCGACTCTTACAAATGCAATGCATGGTATGGACTCAATCTAGGCCCAGAAACGCCTAAACCGTGCTCTGATACCACTAAATGTGACACCTCATACCCGTGTACAGTATACCCGAGTAAGTAATGCCACACGGTGTACCGGCACATTCTAATATACCTTAATTAATTTTTATCATAACTTTGAATATAACTTGTAAAATTATAACTCATTTAAGTCATTTATTGAAATCATAATTTATTTGAGGTTCCGAAAATTTTAAAGAAAATCCGGCAGAGTATCGGCTAAAAATGGAGAAAACAGTTCTTCGGAACCTGTGAAAAGCACTTCCAATAAACAAATTCATTCATTCTCAACTCCAATATCATCACAAAACTCAATATCAAGATTTTAACATTTCAATTTCAATTCTCAAACATCCATCACATGTGATGATCATATATATATATATATATCAAATAAACATTTACTTTTCCATTCACAAATACAATTTTCATAATTTACATAAAGATCAATATACATTACACAAGTTTAATTTCATATGAGAAAATCAAAATTTAGTTACAAAATGTCCAAATGACACCTAGTGTCCTACCAATGCACTGTAGAAGTTGAGGTGACACGGACACTGTGCAGAGCTGCAAGATGGACTCACCCAGTCTGTGGTCTACTGGGCTCACGATCTGTATCTCCAGTACCTACGCGTGGCAAAAGCAACGCGCTAAGCAATAATGCTTAGTGGTGCAATAATAAAATAAAAGAAAATAGCAAAAAAAAAACAAATATATAGTGAATGTGTATGATTCCTTTGTTTAGTATGGGTATATACATTAATTCATTAACTTTGTTCACTTTCATTCATTTGGTTGCCCAAGTAACCTACACTAGACGACTGGACTGAATAATGGGTAAACTGGCACTGGGTATCTAGTACCTCGGGCCGTCACACCATCGGTCACATATGCATCTCCCGGTGTGCAACAAAACAGCTAACAAGCTGTAAATACATCAGGCACAAGGCCAAGTCTCAATACAAGGTCAGAATGGTTAAAAACCATAAAATCACAGAATGGCATATTTCCATGTGCAGTACTGCTAGCTGAACCCTATTGGCATGCCAAACTATCCAAACCAATCATGTTAGGTATACTAGGGCATTTGAAACTTTTAAATTCTTCAATTTGTGCATTTCAAGTTTTGATGTCACTATTCACCTCATTGGTCAACAAAAATGTTGACTTTTGGATAAAAAATTGGTGTATTGGTTTTAACACCCCAAACATACCACATTTTGTATTTAAAACTTGTTGGAATTGATTGTCATTTCCATTTCTCAACTTAATTCTAAGAGGGCAGAAATTTCAGTTTTTGAGACCCAACTTTACTGTTCCATTGGGCCCTGTTGCAGTGGGAATTTGAGGAAATGACAAACATGAAAGTTGTTCCTTATTTTGTCTAGTTGAATTTCCTTTTTTTGAATCACTCCATTTGGAGTTTTGTAGCTCTAGATATGGTCCAAAAACCACAGCTGGCCGGATTACCATTTTGCAGAAATTACCATATCTACAGTAACATGAACAGTGACTGCCACTGCCTTTTGGGTTAGGTTCTGGCCATAATTTGGGGTAGGTTCCTTCATTAAAGTTGTTTGTCTATGTCTTAACTTGTTGCTGTAAAACTTTCAGGTCAATTGACCAGATCTATAGTGAGTTATGGCCAAATGAACAGTTACTGTTCATTTGGTCAATTCTGCAGAATCAGTTGCAGGGTATCCGGATTGGGGCAAAGTTTTGGTCCTCTTGCTTTGGTTTTTTGGGCATGGTTTCTTCAGCAAAAATATGACATTATAAGCCTAGTTTCATGTACAATTAGCCAAACACAAATTGGACTAACACAGCCAAAGTTATGGTAGTCCAAGTGGACTGAATTTTTAATCCCTCTGTTGCTGTCCTAGGGCAGCCTACATCTTCACTTTGCAATCTTATTTTTTAGTCCAAATTGTGCTCAACTTACCTAAAATAGTCACTAATTGACCATTAAAATGTTCTGTAACAATTTCCTAAGCCAAATCAATTTTTCACTACTCAAAACCCTAATTCCCATATGAGTTTTCACCAATTCCTTACTTAACTCCTTCTTTCTTTGCGTATGTATAAGTATGCTCTTTAAACATAAGCTCTAGTTCACTCTAAGTCCATCAAACCAATCAAAATAATTCCATCACAAGGGCTGCCAAAAATTCATAGTTTGTATATACAAAATTCTTATTCATTTTAGTTACAAATCTTACTCAATTCAAGTTACAAATCACAAAAATAAAGAGTTTTAAGTATCTAATGCACTAACCTTGAATAGGGCAGATTTTTCCCAACTCTAAACTTCACTTTCCTTCACTTTTTAGGCTGCTAGAAGCTTATTTAAGATGTGGGGTAAAATTTTAATGAAGTGAGGTTAGGGTTTAGTGGTGGAAACAAAGGAGAAATCAAGCTTGAGAAGTGAGGTTTAATGGAGGTTGAGAGAGGGAGAGAGAGGCTGCCGTTTGATGAAGGAAGAAGAACATAATTTTTGTTTCAATTTTGCCTCATTTTCCCTTTTTAATGAAATTGCTTGATTGTCATTGGTGGAGAGAAAGTTTAATGACATCATGTGATGTAAAAAGTCCCATTTTTTTCATTTTTCTTTCCTTTTCTTTTCTACTTGATTTCAATTCAATTTTTAGTAATGTTTATTCATATTTTATGTCATATTAATTATTTACTCAACTAGACAAGTCGGCCAAAAATCACCTCTGAAGGCGAAATGACCAAAATGCCCTCCGTTTGGCTTAACGGGTCAAAATTGTCTGTACCGATTGAAAAATTTTTCTAGGTATTTTCTTGGCATTCTAATGCCATAGGAACCTCAGTAACCCTTCTCTGGAGTCCCAAAAATTATTTTATAATTTTTCCCCCGAGTCTAGGGCTCGTCGTTGCGAGAACCGCAACTTCCCTCTGGTTACCCATCGCTAGGGCACCGACTCGTTTAACTTGTTTGTATTTGATTTCTAAAATTTTTACTAAATTTTTCTTATCAATATTTGAGTTAATTATGGTTCCTCACTTTAGTTTAAATATTTTTCCAGACATTCTAGCTGTCCGGACCGACACCGGTCACTGGAACAGTAGGATGTACGGAGTAGTTACCGGGAGGGTGTTACAACTCTTCCCCTCTAATTTAAATTTCGTCCTCGAAATTTACCTGATGCAAACAGTTGAGGGAACTGTTGCCTCATCGTCTCTTCACTTTCCCAAGTTGCCTCCTCGGTGTTGTGGTGCCTCCAAAGCACTTTCACCAGTGGAATCTGCTTGTTCCTCAACTCTTTCACTTCCCGAGCTAGGATCCGTAGAGGTTCTTCTTCATATGTCAAATCCGGTTGTATTTCAATTTCTTCCCTGGAGATGACATGTGAAGGATCTGAGCGGTATCTTCTGAGAATGGACACGTGGAACACATTGTGGATCTTGTCCAGATCTGGTGGTAAAGCTAGCCTATAGGCTACTGGACCCACACGTTCAATGACTTCATATGGGCCAATGAACCTAGGGGTTAACTTACCTTTTCTTCCAAACCTCAATACCTTCTTCCACGGTGACACCTTGAGGAACACTTTGTCGCCAACTGTGTATTCTATTTCCTTTCTCTTCAAGTCGGCATAGGATTTCTGTCTATCTGAGGCAACCTTTAAGTTGGCTTTGATTGATTTTACCTTCTCCTCAGCCTGTTTCACTGTGTCCGCCCTACCGCTTGTCTTCGCCCAATTCAGTCCAACACACTGGAGTTCTACACTTTCTCCCATACAGTGCTTCATATGGGGCCATTTGGATGCTAGCTTGGTAGCTATTGTTGTATGCAAATTCTGCCAGTGGGAGGTATCTATCCCAACTTCCCTTAAATTCAATGACACAACTCCTCAGCATATCCTCAAGGACCTGACATATATTTCATGTTATTGTTATCATTTCAGTTCAACATTTGTATTAATTCAATTGGTTCAATTGTTTACCTGGATTACTCTTTCTGATTGCCCATCCGTCTGAGGATGGAAAGCTGTGCTGAAGTGGAGTTGTGTACCCAAGGACTCATGCAACTTCTTCCAAAATCTCGATGTGAACCTTGGGTCTCGATCAGATATAATAGAAAGTGGAATTCCATGCAGTCAAACTATCTCACTGATACACAATTCTGCTAACTTTTCCAGTGAGTAGTCAGTCCTAACTGGCAGAAAGTGTGCTGACTTCATCAATCGGTCCACTATCACCCATGCTGCATCATGTTTCTTCCGGGTGAGAGATAGACCACTTACAAAATCCATGGTGACCCGATCCCATTTCCATTCAGGTATGCGTATAGGCTGTAGCAAACCTGATGGAACTTGATGTTCTGCCTTGACTTGCTGACATGTCAAGCATTTAGTCACATAGTCACCTATATCTCTTTTCATACCAGGCCACCAATACTGAAGCTTCAGATCATGGTACATCTTTGTACTTCCTGGGTGCATAGCATATACACTGGTGTGTGCCTCTTTTAGAATACTGGTCTTCAATTTCCCATCATCTGGTACACACAGTCTTCCTTTGTAGTACAGACACCCATCTATTTTCACCTCATAGTCAGTTGTTTTTCCCTCTGAGATTTTACTCATAATAGCCATTAACTTTTCATCTGCCTTTTGCCCATCTAAAATCTGCTGTAGCAGGTTTGGCCTCACTTGCAACTCAGCCAAAATAGCTCCATCTCGAACAAAAGATAGACGGGCATTCAATGATCTCAAGGCTGTCATGGATTTTCTGCTCAAAGCATCAGCAACTACATTTGCCTTCCCAGGATGGTAGTCAATTACATAGTCATAGTCCTTCAAGAACTCAATCCATCGCCTCTGTCTAAGGTTGAGCTCCTTCTGGGTTGGCAAGTATTTCAGGCTTTTGTGGTCTGTGTAAATGTAGCACTTTTCACCATACAAGTAATGCCTCCATATCTTCAGTGCAAAGATAATTGCTGCAAGCTCTAGATCATGGGTAGGGTAGTTCTGTTCATGTGGCCTTAGGTATGCGGAAGCATAGCGATCACCTTCCCCTCTTGCATCAATACACACCCTAACCCATTATGTGAGGCATCACTATAGACCACAAAGTCCTTTCTCGACACTGTGTTAGCACACGGTGCCTCACAACATAGCCTTCAATTTCTCAAAACTGTCAGCGGTTCTCATTCGATCCAAATCGACATTCTTGTGTAACAACTTGGTCATTGGAGCGGCTATTAGGGAAAATCCTTCACAAATCTTCAGAATACCCACTAGCCCCAAGAAGCTTCGACCTCGGTTGTATTTCTCGGGAGGCTTCCATTCCATCATCGCTTCTATTTTTTTGGGATCCACTGAATCCCATCACCGACACTATGTGTCCAAGGAATGCAATCTCATTCAACCAAAAGTCACACTTGGACAACTTAGCATACAGCTTCTTTTCTCTCAGGGTTTGCAGAACAATCCTCAAATGCTCATCATGTTCTTCCCTAGTCTTGGAATACACCAAAATATCATCAATAAAGACCACTACGAACCGATCTAGGTACGGATGGAAGATACTGTTCATAAGGTCCATGAATGCTGCTGGTGCATTTGTTAGGCCAAAGGGCATCACTAGGAACTCATAATGCCCATATCGGGTCCTGAATGCAGTCTTTGGCACATCTGCATCCTTCACCCTCAACTGATGATACCCTGATCTGAGATCAATCTTAGAAAATACTCCTGCTCCCCTCAACTGATCAAACAGATCATCAATTCTAGGCAACGGATATTTGTTCTTCACAGTCACTTTATTCAACTGCTGGTAATCAATGCAAAGCCTCAAAGTCCCATCCTTCTTTTTCACAAACAGCACTGGAGCTCCCCATGGTGACACACTAGGGCGTATAAACCTCTTATCAAGCAACTCTTGCAACTGAGTTTTTAACTCCCTCAATTCAGTGGGTGCCATCCTATAAGGAGCAATGCAAATGGGTGTCAGACTGCAAAGGTCTCAATAGCAAATTCAACTTCCTTTCTCGTGGCAAACTGTGCAATTCTTCAGAAATACCTGGGAAGTCCTTTACTGTGGGTATGTCACTCAGATTTGGCTTAGCCTGCCTAGTATCCACCACATGTGCAAGGTAGGCTTCACAGCCTTTTCTCATCATTCTTCTTGCAACAGTGGCTGAGATGACATTGAACAAGAAATCTGTCCTTTCCCCCACAACTGTAATTTCATTACCCTCAGGAGTTTTCAAAGAAATTCTCTTCAATTTGCAATCAACTATTGCCTGATGACGTGAAAATAATTTCATTCACTAATTCACGTCAAACTCATGGAAGGGCAACTCAATCAAGTCTGCCAAGAATTCATACCCCTGAATCCTTAACGGGCAACCCTTGTACACTTTGTTCACCACTACACTGTGACCCAATGGATTAGTGACCAGAATGTCTTGGTCACTCTCCCCTACTAGTATCCCCCTTTCTACGGGTAAGTTGATGCAGATGTATGAATGAGTGGATCCTGGATCCACCAATGCATGCACAGGTGTAGTGTAGAGGGAGAACGTACCCCTGATGATGTCCGGGGCATCTTGCTCCTCCTGAGCTCTCAGGGCATAATTTCTGGCAGGTGGTCTGTTATCTGGCCTCTCTGCTGGCTCAGATGCAGGCCTCTGTGATGGTCCCACTGCTTCAGACTTACCAGATTTTCTACCTCTACGTAGTGCGGGAGCAGTGCATGCGCTTGTGTTGGAGTAGCTGTAGTAGTTCTATGTGGGCAGTTCCTCAGCTGATGCTCTGTCGACCCACATCTTAAACAGGCACCAGTTACTCTCCAACACTCTCCCTTGTGCCATTTCAGACAGTGTGGACATGCAGAAGATGTTGGGGCTGGTCCCCTGAACCCCATCCCTGGAGAGCTGCCCACTGATGGTGTGGACTGACCTCTCCTAGGCGTGAATCGTGGCACAGGCCCCGAGACCACGACCACTCGTGGCTGAGCTGAACTCTGTGCAGGAGGACCCTTGAACTTCTTCCCAAATGCAGGAGCTGAACTAGACTGACCTGGGCCCCTCTTCTGCTGTCTTTCCCTTCTAGTCTGCTCACTGATTCTTACTTTTTCAACCTTTATTGCAGCTTCCACTAACTTGGTAAATTCTATGATTCCCAAGGCAGTGAGCTGGATCTTGATGTTATCATTTAGTCCCTCTTCAAATCTCTTACATCTTTCAGCTTCATTAGGGACTATCTCCCTTCCATAGCGGCTTAATCGAACAAATTCCTTCTCATATTCGGCCACTGATAGCTGTCTCTGCCTCAGGTTAATAAACTCTCTTCTTCTCTCTTCCAGGTATACAGTACCCACATATTTCTTCTTGAACTCGGAGAGAAAGAAGTCCCAAGTTACAGCTTCTGGCTGCACTTCACTGGACACAGTGTCCCACCACTCATATGCATCGTCTTGCAGCAAAGATATGGCAGCTTCCAAGTTTTGCTCTGGAGTAAAACGGAGTTGTTTTAGGACTCTGCCTGTTCTGTTCAACCAATTCTCGACTGCAACAGAGTCATCTTCTCTCTTACCATAGAAATCCACTGCCCCAAACTTTCTTAGTCATTCCAGGTGTGATTTCTGCTGTGGAGCTGCTGGTGGTGGTGCTGCTGGCATTACCCCGGCCATTTGTCTAAAGAAATTGGCCATTTGCTGAAACATGACCTGTGGAGGCTGAACGGGCTCTGCCTGAGCTGGTGGAGCAGGTTCTCCCATGCCCCCAGTCTCAGCTGTTGCAGGTGGAGCATGACTCTCCACTTCCTCCTCAACAGCTCTCTGAGATGAAGGGTCCATATCCTATTCAAAATAACAAAGAAACTCAGATCTGCATTAGTTTCACCTCGACTCTTACAAATGCAATGCATGGTATGGACTCAATCTAGGCCCAGAAACGCCTAAAGCGTGCTCTGATACCACTAAATGTGACACCCCATACCCGTGTACAGTATACCCGAGTAAGTAATGCCACACGGTGTACCGGCACATTCTAATATACCTTAATTAATTTTTATCATAACTTTGAATATAACTTGTAAAATTATAACTCATTTAAGTCATTTATTGAAATCATAATTTATTTGAGGTTCCGAAAATTTTAAAGAAAATCCGGCAGAGTATCGGCTAAAAATGGAGAAAACAGTTCTTCGGAACCTGTGAAAAACACTTCCAATAAAAAAATTCATTCATTCTCAACTCCAATATCATCACATAACTCAATATCAAGATCTTAACATTTCAATTTCAATTCTCAATCATCCATCACATGTGATGATCATATATATATATATATATCAAATAAACATTTACTTTTCCATTCACAAATACAATTTTCATAATTTACATAAAGATCAATATACATTACACAAGTTTAATTTCATATGAGAAAATCAAAATTTAGTTACAAAATGTCAAAATGACACCTAGTGTCTTACCAATGCACTGCAGAAGTTGAGGTGACACGGACACTGTGCAGAGCTGCAGGATGGACTCACCCAGTCTGTGGTCTACTGGGCTCACGATCTGTATCTCCAGTACCTATGCGTGGCAAAAGCAACGCGCTAAGCAATAATGCTTAGTGGTGCAATAATAAAATAAAAGAAAATAGCAAAAAAAAAAACAAATATGTAGTGAATGTGTATTATTCCTTTGTTTAGTATGGGTATATACATTAATTCATTAACTTTGTTCACTTTCATTCATTTGGTTGTCCAAGTAACCTACACTAGACGACTGGACTGGATAACGGGTAAACTGGCACTGGGTATCTAGTACCTCGGGCCGTTACACCATCGGTCACATATGCATCTCCCGGTGTGCAACAAAATAGCTAACAAGCTGTAAATACATCAGGCACAAGGCCAAGTCTCAATAAAAGGTCAGAATGGTTAAAAACCATAAAATCACAAAATGGCATATTGCCATGTGCAGTACTACTAACTGAACACTATTGGCATGCCAAACTATCCAAACCAATCATGTTAGTTATATTAGGGCATTTGAAACTTTTAAATTCTTCAATTTGTGCATTTCAAGTTTTGATGTCACTATTCACCTCATTGGTCAACAAAAATGTTGACTTTTGGATAAAAAATAGGTGTATTGGTTTTAACACCCCAAACATACCACATTTTGTATTTAAAACTTGTTGGAATTGATTGCCATTTCCATTTCTCAACTTAATTCTAAGAGGGCAGAAATTTCAGTTTTCGAGACACAATTTTATTGTTCCATTGGGCCCTGTTGCAGTGGGAATTTGAGGAAATGACAAACATGAAAGTTGTTCCTTATTTTGTCTAGTTGAATTTCCTTTTTTGAATCACTCCATTTGGAGTTTTGTAGCTCCAGATATGGTCCAAAAATCACATCTGGCCGGATTACCATTCTGCAGAAATTACCATATCTACAGTAACATGAACAGTGACTGCCACTGCCATTTGGGTTAGTTTCTGGCCATAATTTGGGGTAGGTTCCTTCATTAAATTTGTTTGTCTATGTCTTAACTTGTTGCTGTAAAAATTTCAGGTCAATTGACCATATCTACAGTGAGTTATGGCCAAATGAACAGTTACTGTTCATTTGGTCAATTCTGCAGAATCAGTTGCAGGGTATCCGGATTGGGGCCAAGTTTTGGTCCTCTTGCTTTGGTCTTTTGGGCATGGTTTCTTCAGCAAAAGTATGCCATTATAAGCCTAGTTTTATGTCCAATTAGCCAAAAACCAATTGGACTAACACAGCCAAAGTTATGGCAGTCCAAGTGGACTGAATTTTCAGTCCCTCTGCTGCTGTCCTAGGGCAGCCTACATCTTCACTTTGCAATCCTATTTTTCAGTCCAAATTGTGCTCAACTTACCTAAAATAGTCACTAATTGACCATTAAAATGTTCTGTAACAATTTCCTAAGCCAAATCAATTTTTCACTACTCAAAACCCTAATTCCCATATGAGTTTTCACCAATTCCTTACTTAACTCCTTCTTTCTTTGTGTATGTATAAGTATGCCCTTTAAACATAAGCTCTAGTTCACTCTAAGTCCATCAAACCAATCAAAATAATTCCTTCACAAGGTCTGCCGAAAATTCATAGTCTGTATACACAAAATTCTTGTTCATTTTAGTTACAAATCTTACTCAATTCAAGTTACAAATCACAAAAATAAAGAGTTTTAAGTATCTAATGCACTAACCTTGAATAGGGCAGATTTTTCCCAACTCTAAACTTCACTTTCCTTCACTTTCTAGGCTGCCAAAAGCTTATTTAAGATGTGAGGTAAAATTTTAATGAAGTGAGGTTAGGGTTTAGTGGTGGAAACAAAGGAGAAATCAAGCTTGAGAAGTGAGGTTTAATGGAGGTTGAGAGAGGGAGAGAGAGGCTGTCGTTTGATGAAGGAAGAAGAATAGAATTTTTGTTTCAATTTTGCCTCATTTTCCCTTTTTAATGAAATTGCTTGATTGTCATTGGTGGAGAGAAAGTTTAATGACATCATGTGATATCAAAAGTCCCATTTTTTTCATTTTTCTTTTCTTTTCTTTTCTACTTGATTTTAATTCAATTTTTAGTAATGTTTATTCATATTTTATGTCATATTAATTATTTACTCAACTGGACAAGTCGGCCAAAAATCACCTCTAAAGGCAAAATGACCAAAATGCCCTCCGTTTGGCTTAACGGGTCAAAATTGTCTGTACCGATTGAAAAATTTTTCTAGGTATTTTCTTGGCATTCTAATGCCATAGGAACCTCAGTAACCCATCTCTGGAGTCCCAAAAATTATTTTATAATTTTTCCCCTGGGTCTAGGGCTCCTCGTTGCGAGAACCGCAACTTCCCTCTGGTTACCCATCGCTAGGGCACCGGCTCGTTTAACTTGTTTCTATTTTATTTCTAAAATTTT
This sequence comes from Hevea brasiliensis, assembly GCF_030052815.1. NCBI lineage: Eukaryota > Viridiplantae > Streptophyta > Magnoliopsida > Malpighiales > Euphorbiaceae > Hevea > Hevea brasiliensis. The sequence continues at coordinate 53,502,789 of NC_079497.1, read as the reverse complement.
TACTAAATTTTTCTTATCTATATTTGAGTTAATTATGGTTCCTCACTTTAGTTTAAATATTTTTCTGGACATTCTAGCTGTCCGGACCGACACCGGTCACCGGAACAGTAGGATGTACGGAGTAGTTACCGGGAGGGTGTTACATTCACAATCGAGGATACTTCATAATAAGGACATGACTTATCCAGAAAGATTGTATTTATGTTTGTTCCCAAGTTATTTATATGAAATATAAATAAGATGGAATGGTGAGTCTCATGCCATATAACAAACATGATAGGCACTTATAAATGATAAGTAGGCCGAACCAGTGACACTTATGACAAGCACATGGAGGTTACTCTTGTCAATGTTTTGTCATAAATCATATCAGTGCATATAATCTTTAGACCTGAGATAGCACAGTTATCTTGTATATAGGTAGTTTGAGTTTGATACTGCTTTCATACTTGTACTGTGTATGGGTATATGGGCATGTGTTGGCTCCTACTAGTTATATATGGAGGTAAGTGTTGATCAAGATGGAATCTGTTTCTCTAAGTAAATAGAGATAAAATCCTATGTTCATTTAATTGTTCTTGATGTTTCAAGTTCTGGCAGACAGATAGATTTATTCAGAAAAGAGTTTCTGATGAGAAAATCTTTTTAATCAAGAACTGGAATTAAAAGAGAACATAATATTCATTGCAAATGGAGTTTGACATAAACCATGACTCCAGCTTGAGTTGGGATTTTGTAATAGAGAGATTCTAGTGCATGGTAACATATGGTTATAGGTTCATTTAAGGTAAACCTTATTACTAATTGGGTGGCCATGGCATGCTATGCTAGGTGTTAACCATGGTCTATGAGGTTCATAAAATGATTTAGAGAAATCATTTATGGTAAGAAAGAGTTCTGATGATATTAAGAGTTGATATCATGTCTCATTGCCAATTAGTGATGAGCCTAGTAAGTCACACACATACACAAGTTATCACCTAATTAAATATGATTTAATTAATTAATTAAAGAGTTTAATTGATTAATTAAATAGGTTTGGTTTGCAATTAGTTTGCAAAGTCCCTAGCATGACTTGAAACCAAATCTAGATTATTGGATGTATAATATAAGTTAAATTTATATTTAAAGTGTTTAAATATGAATTTAATTAATGAGAAATTAATTAATAGAGATTAATTAATTAATTTATATTTGATATAAATTAATTAGAAGAAGAAAAATAATTATTTTGGGTTGAGAACTCAAAATTAAGACCCCGGGGCATGTTGGTCATTTCTGATTGTGACACGTGGCACCATGAGATGGTGACACATGGCATAACACATAAGCTTGCCAAATGTTTTTTAATCATGTAAGATGATTAAAATCAAGATTACATATAGGTTTGACACTTGGCATAATGTGATTGTGTCACTTAAACCTAGAGCTAATCAAAGGGTGACATGTGGCAAGGGTTTAATGTGTTAACCTAGCTATTTAAGTGTTGTTATGAGAAAATAAAATACAACCAGCAGCCACACTCCTTTGTCACGCCATTTTGTAGCCCTCCCTCTATTCTTCTTCATCTCTCATCAATTCAAAGAGATTAGCCATCAATCTCTTGAATTAAGAACACTAGAAATTGTTTCTAGTGTCCTGTTTACATCTCTAATCTCTTAAAAGGTAGAACTTGAATTTCTAATTAATAGAAAAGGCTTTAGAAGCTATTCAAGGGCTGCCATAGGTGTTCTTGGTGTGGACAAGCTAGAGGGACAACATCTGGTGTCCTAAAGACGAATCTCAAAGGCGCAAACATGCTGCAGTGCATCAAAAGGTTAGTGTAATCGTTCTTGATTTAATCTAGGGTTCTAAATTTAATCTGATTAATTTTAAAATCTTAAATGGCAAATACAGATCCAAAAACATATTAAAAGAGTTTTATTATATTGTTTATCATTGAAATCAAATAGATAAAAATAAATCTTGCATGATGCATGTGACCCTAGGTGAAAATTTTTTAATTTAATGGTATAAACTTGTGTTTTTCACGCTTCCGTTCCTTCAATTGGTATCAAAGCCACTATATTTGCCATTTAGATTGTTGATTATATGATTTAATTGTGTGTTTGATCATGAGATCAAAAGATCATTGCTGGTTGCAAAGCAAGGTGGCGGCATATTTTAAAAAAAAAAAACACCATCAATGGTGTGCATGGTTTGGCTACCATGGGTGGTTCAAGGTTTGGCTTTTAATTCTGCAATTGTTGTATGATCTAAGACCTATTCTTTGACTAATTAAAGTGTTTAATTAGTGATTTTAATCACATAATTAAATTATGATTCAAATCAAAATTTTAAAAATTGTTTGAATGTGATTCAAATCTGAATTTTAAAAGTTGTTTGAATGTGATTCAAATATGAATTTTTAAAGTTGTTTGAATCATATTTAAATCTGATTTTTTAAAATTGATTGAATAAAATTCAGATCTGATTTTTTAAAAATGTTTGAATGTGATTCAAATCTGATTTTTAAAAAAATGTTTGAATGTGATTCAAATCTGAATTTTTGAAGTTGTTTGAATGTGATTCAAATATGAATTTTTAAATTTGTTTGAATGAGATTCAAATCTGAATTTTTAAATTTATTTGAATCATATTCAAATATGGATTTTTAAGTTGAATATGAGATATTCAATTTAATTTAAGTATGTATGTTTTATTTAATTGTTAAATAGTGATATGCTTGATGGATGATCATGGACTATAAAAGACCAATGTGATTGGATTTATTTCTTTTATGTTTCTTTGGGATTGTAAATTAATTAATTTATTTTAATTTATTTTGGGCATGTATTTTTAAGTTTGTAATAATTTTTGGGTTGTAATTTCATTTATTTAAGTTCTTGTAAATTCGCCTTGGTATGCCAAGGATTACTATGTAATATTGGATTGCAAGAAGTACAAGGAGGTCAAGAGCATTTGTGGGACCAGTGGGAGGAATTCAAGATCAAGTGTTGATTATGTACTCCTTCAGCAACTCTTGTAAAATGAATGAATGAAATGCACCTAGGAATGCCCTGATTCAATTCTTGGTGGCTTAGAATTGAATCCCTTAGAAAGTCCATGATCATACCATATTTACTGCTTATCCATGAATGCATGAGATGTATGGGAATGTATGCAATTATATGATATATGCATGCTAAATGGATAATGTGCAAAGTGAGACCTTAATAGTAATTAGAATGACCATAAAATCTTCCAAACAAATGATTAAGTTGGAAATGCTATAATTAAAGTAATTATAACATAGGCCCTCCATTGGGGCAATTATTTTAAGAAATTTTAAATAGTTGCATGAGATGCAATTAATTTAAGAGATTTTCTTAAGAATAATTGTTAAGCATGAGATGTTGTAAATATGTAAATGGTTTAGTGGCCAATATTGGATGTACCTGAGGACATTAAAATTATTTGCATAATTACTGGCTCAATGGGATCAACTTAACTAATGCAAGATAAGTCAATAATGGATGTACCTGAGATTTTGAGCATTAGGGGCTAGGTAAAGGATTGAACCTCACATGAGATGTGATGGGCAAGGAGTTGCTCACTTATAGCTTATTGTAATTCCAATAATGGATGTACCTGAGGATGATCAATAGAATTATAAGAATTCAATCACCCACTAGAAATCCATCCAACTAGGATTTCCGTTTCCTACTTTGGAAGTGTAGGACTCGCTAAGTTAGTGGGAGGACCAATTTGATTAAAAGACCATAATCATTTTGGTTAATTACATGATACAATTACTAATTAATCTGGTTATTTTCTGCAGTTAATTTTCTGATAAAATGAGCACAAAACAACCACCACCATCTAATATCCTTGTAAGCATACTTGATCACAATAGGTTGACAGGACCTAATCTGTCTGATTGGCTAAGAAATTTGAAACTTGTCATGAACCTTGAACATATAGGATATGTTCTAGATTCAAATGTTCCTGGTCCCTTACCTCCAGAGGCCACACAAGAGGAACATGATACTTTGGACAAGTGGAAGGAGCATGATATGAGAGCTAAGTGTTACATGCTTGCTTCCATGAGTAATGAGTTACAGAAGCAACATGAGAACATGCAGGGTGCGAGTGAGATCCTCCTTCACCTACAAGAGTTGTATGGTGAGCACAGCAGGAATGCTAGGTATGAGATATCTAGACAGCTATTCCGTATGAGGATGTCTGAGGGACAGAATGTTGGGGATCATGTCCACAAGATGATTCGGCTGATTGAGCAGTTGGAACATCTTGACTTCAACATGGATTTCCAACTACAAATGAATTTGATCCTTCAGTCCCTTCCTGAGTCTTTTGGGAATTTTATGACAAATTTCCATATGACTAAACAGGAATGCACCTTAGCTGGTTTACTTAACATACTGGTTATTGCCCAAAAGAATATGCCAGGTAATAAAGCAAAAGAGGTAGCTTTGGTTGCATCTTCTTCTGCTGGAAAGTCCAACAAGAAGAAGGGCAATAAGAAAAAGAAACCTTAGATTCCTGGTCCTTCCAAGAAAATAGCTAAACAGAAAAGGAAGACTAAAGCTGATGGAGGCAAAGGAAAGTGTTTCCATTGGCCAGAGTATAACAATCTAAATGAATACAATGCCATGGTGAAAACCAACTCAAGTTCAAAATATATTTGGCACTTAAGGTTATGTCATGTTGCAGAAGATGGATTGCAAAATTGGAGAAAATGAGGATTCTATCCTCATTGGGCTCTGAGCCTACTCCAACTTGTGAATCTTGCCTTCAGGGCAAAATGACTACATCACCCTTTGTTGGACAAGGGCTAAGAGCCGAAAAAATTTTGGAACTAATACATAGTGATGTATGTGGTCCGTTTAAAGAAATGGCTAGAGGGGACTTTCATTATTTTATTACCTTTATTGATGATAAATCAAGGTTTGGGTATTTGTATTTGATGAAATACAAACACGAATCTTTTGAAAAGTTCAAAGAATTTAAATCTGAAGTAGAAAATCAAACAAGAAAGAGTATTAAAGCCCTTCGATCAGATCGTGGAGGTGAATATTTGAGTACTGAATTTGATGAATACTTGAGAGAGCATGGCATTGTTTCTCAGCTGACTCCTCCAGGAACGCCACAGTTGAATGGTGTATCTGAAAGGGGAAATCGTACCCTATTGGATATGGTACGTAGTACGATGAGATATACTGATATGCCAATCTTCTTTTGGGGATTTGCATTAGAATCAGCTTTGTATATTCTGAATAGGATTCCATCAAAATCAGTTTCTTTCACACCTTATGAGATATGGCATGGAAGAAAACCAAGTCTTAAGCATGTTAAGATTTGGGGTTGTCCAGCTTATATCAAAAAATGTCAACACTGATAAATTGGAGACCAGATCAGAAAAAGGTCGATTTGTTGGATATCCAAAAGATAATTTTGGATATTATTTTTATTTGCCTACTTCACAAAAGGTTGTGATAAGTAGAGATGCCACATTTCTTGAACAACAGTTTGTTCAATAAGGAGGCAAAGGAGGGCAAATAAAGTTATAATTGGAGAATTCTGACCAACCAACAGATCAGATGGATATAGATCCATCTAGTCAATCTATACCCGTTGATGAAACATCTACAGTTGTTCCTCGTAGAACAACCAGGGTATCTCACCCACCAGTGAGATATGGTTTCCTTCATGAAGAAGAACAAGAGTTGTCTACTCATGAAGAAGTAGATCATGGAGATGATCCACTTACCTATGAAGAAGCTATATCAGATATAGACTCTTCAAAATGGATTGATGCTATGAAATCCGAAATTGATTCCATGTATAAGAATCAAGTTTGGGATCTTGTTGACCCACCTGAAGGTATTATACCTATAGGAAACAAATGGGTTTTCAAGAAGAAAATTTGTTCTGATGGAAAGGTAGAGACCTATAAGGCAAGGCTAGTAGCGAAAGGGTTTCGCCAAAGGTAAGGAATCGACTATGAGGAGACTTTCTCGCCTGTTGCCATGCTTAAATCAATTAGGATTTTACTAGTAATAGCTTCATACTATGATTATGAGATTTGGCAGATGGATGTCAAAACAGCTTTTCTTAATGGATACATTGAAGAAAACATTTTCATGGAACAACCTAAGGGATTTGAATCCCAAGATGGCTCCAAGGTATGCAAGCTAAAGCGATCCATTTATGGGTTGAAACAAGCTACGAGGAGTTGGAACATCCGTTTTGGTGAAGCCATTAAATCCTTTGGTTTTATTAAAAATGAGGATGAGCCATGTGTATATAAGAAGGTTAGTGACAGTGCTATCACTTACCTTATCTTATATGTGGATGACATACTGTTGATGGGTAATGACACAGGTATGTTGACGACTATAAAGGTATGGTTGTCAAATACATTCTCCATGAAAGACTTAGGGGAGGCAACCTATATTCTTGGAATTCGCATCTATAGAGATAGAGCGAAAAGAATAATTGGTTTATCTCAAAGTCTATACTTGGAAAAGGTGTTAAAGAGGTTTAACATGCTAGATTCCAAGAGAGGATTGTTACCAGTGAGACATGGTATCCACCTTTCTAAAGAGATGTCTCCAAAGACACCTGAAGAAAGAGATAAGATGGCCAGGATTCCATATGCTTCGGCTATTGGAAGTTTAATGTATGCAATGTTGTGTACTAGGCCGGATATCGCATATGCTATTAGTTTGACTAGCAGGTATCAATCCAATCCAGGTTTGGAACACTGGATAGCTGTCAAGAATATCCTTAAGTACTTGAGAAGAACTAAGGATTTATTCTTGATTTATGGAGGTGGAGACTTGTAATTGGATGGTTATACTGATTCTGATTTCCAATCAGATATCGATAATAGAAAGTCTACCTCTGGATATGTGTTCATTTGTAATGGAGGTGCAGTCAGTTGGAAGAGTTCCAAACAGAGCACGACTGCAGATTCCACTACAGAGGCTGAGTATATTCTTTGCATCGAGATCTTTGCAAAGGAAGCTGTTTGGATAAAGAAGTTCGTGACAGAACTTACAATAGTTCCTTCCATTGAGTCAACAGTTCCACTACACTGTAACAACAATGGAGCAGTCATACAGGCTAAGGAACTAAGGTCTCACCCAAAATCCAAACACATAGAAAGGCACAACCACATTATCAGAGATATAGTTGGGCAAGGCGGTATAGCCATGCAGAAAAATAACATCAGCTGAAAAATCCAGCTGATCCATTCACTAAGCCTATGTCACAGACTCAGTTAGACCGACATCTTGAGAAGATAGGTCTACGATATTGTAATGAATGGCTCTAGTGCTAGTGGGAGATTGTTAGTAGTATGCCCTAGAGCATATCATTTAGTATGTATCTTGTACATATTTTTATTAATAAAAGGCATTTTCACTTTTCCGTTTACATAATATATTTATGTGTAATAGAAAAGGTCCATTGATATTTTGTTAGAAATATTATTCTTAAGTTGTTAAGAATATGAGTGACAATATTTCTAGCACAAAGTATCATAAATAGGTTCACAATCGAGGATACTTCATAATAAAGACATGACTTATCCAGAAAGATTGTATTCATGTTTGTTCCTAAGTTATTTATATGAGATATAAATAAGATGGAATGGTGAGTCTCATGCCATATAACAAACATGATAGGCACTTATAAATGATAAGTAGGCCGAACCAGTGACACTTATGACAAGCACATGGAGTTTACTCTTGTCAATGTTTTGTCATAAATCATATCAGTGCATATAATCTTTAGACCTGAGATAGCACAGTTATCTTGTATATAGGTAGTTTGAGTTTGATACTGCTTTCATACTTGTACTGTGTATGGGTATATGGGCATGTGTTGGCTCCTACTAGTTATATATGGAAGTAGGTGTTGATCAAGATGGAATCTGTTCCTCTAAGTAAATAGAGATAAAATCCTATGTTCATTTAATTGTTCTTGATGTTTCAAGTTCCTGGCCAGGACAGATAGATTTATTCAGAAAAGAGTTTACGATGAGAAAATCTTTTAATCAAGAACTGGAATTAAAAGAGAACATAATATTCATAGCAAATGGAGTTTGACATAAACCATGACTCCAGCTTGAGTTGGGATTTTGTAACAGAGAGATTCTAGTGCATGGTAACATATGGTTATAGGTTCATTTAAGGTAAACCTTATAACTAATTGGGTGGCCATGACATGCTATGCTAGGTGTTAACCATGGTCTATGAGGTTCATAAAATGATTTAGAGAAATTATTTATGGTAAGAAAGAGTTCTGATGATATTAAGAGTTGATATCATGTCTCATTGCCAATTAGTGATGAGCCTAGTAAGTCACACACATACACAAGTTATCACCTAATTAAATATGATTTAATTAATTAATTAAAGAGTTTAATTGATTAATTAAATAGGTTTAGTTTGCAATTAGTTTGCAAAGTCCTTAGCATGACTTGAAACCAAATCTAGATTATTGGATGTATAATATAAGTTAAATTTATATTTAAAGTGTTTAAATATGAATTTAATTAATGAGAAATTAATTAATAGAGATTAATTAATTAATTTATATTTGATATAAATTAATTAGAAGAAGAAAAATAATTATTTTGGATTGAGAACTCAAAATTAAGACACGGGCATTTTGGTCATTTTGCAGTGTGACACGTGGCACCATGAGATGGTGACACATGGCATAACACATAAGCTTGCCAAATGTTTTTTAATCATGTAAGATGATTAAAATCAAGATTACATATAGGTTTGACACTTGGCACAATGTGATTGGGTCACTTAAACCTAGAGCTAATCAAAGGATGACATGTGGCAAGGGTTTAATGTGTTAACCTAGCTATTTAAGTGTTGTTATGAGAAACTAAAATACAACCAGCAGCCACACTCCTTTGTCACGCCATTTTGCAGCCCTCCCTCTATTCTTCTTTATCTCTCATCAATTCAAACAGATTAGTCATCAATCTCTTGAATTAAGAACACTAGAAATTGTTTCTAGTGTCCTGTTTACATCTCTAATCTCTTAAAAGGCAGAACTTGAATTTTTAGTTAATAGAAAAGGCTTTAGAAGCTGTTCAAGGGCTGCCATAGGTGTTCTTGGTGTGGACAAGCTAAAGGGACAACATCTGGTATCCTGAAGATGAATCTCAAAGGCGCAGACACGCTGCAGTACATCAAGAGTTTAGTGTAATCGTTCTTGATTTAATCTAGGGTTCTAAAATTAATCTGATTAATTTTAAAATCTTAAATGGCAAATACAGATCCAAAAACATATTAAAAGTGTTTTAATATGTTGTTTATCATTGAAATCAAATAGATAAAAATAAATCTTGCATGATGCATGTGACCCTAGGTGAAAATTTTTGAATTCAGTGGTATAAACTTGTGTTTTTCACGCTTCCGTTCCTTCACATATCTCAATATTTTCTTCCTTTCTCTTCACCAAATTACTCACCTTAACCTAAACACAAAGTTTACTAAAGCAAGGGAGAGAATTTGGACACTTACTACTTCAGAGCTTCCTTAGAACTTCACCAAATCTTCTTTTTCATATTCCCAATATCTTTCCCAAAGTGAGTAGGCAAGCTTTAATGAAGGATCCAAGTGGAAATGATGGCTAAATCAAGGTTGCATGGTGGTGGAGCTCATTCGGCCAAGGTTCTAAAGGTTGAAGATGACCTTTATTTCTATCCACCAAGACCTTATTATATGTCTCTTATGATGTAGTTAGTGGAGCACTAGGATTAGTTTAATGTTTAATTATTCCAAGTTTCATAAATTTTATTTTATGCCCTAAACTTTCATTATTTATATAATGTACCACATTTTAATTTTTCATGACAATTTCAAAGTGTAATACCATTTATTTTTAATGGATATTGAGGTCAAAAGGCAACTCTAAGTGTCAAATGACCAAAATGCCCCACTTCGGGTTATATTCTCGATTTTTCAGTAACACCGATTTTTGTTTGTTTCTTGATTTTTCGTTTTTTCTTTGTACTAATTTGTTAATTTTTCTTTGATTTTTCTAGTATTAATTACATTTCAATAAACCTTTAATTATGTCTCAAAATTTAATTCCGAGGGTTCCCTGCAGTCCTGGGGTCGGTAATTGCCTTTGCCGTAACTTCCCAGTGTGGTCACCCATCGCTACGGTGTCGGCTCGTTTAACTTAGTTTCATTTTCTCTCTTTTATTTTTAATTAATTTTTCTTGTATTTTTTATTTATTTATTTCATCATTATATGTCTGTTCACTATCACCGAAGTATAGTTCCAGACATCCTAACTTGCCCGGACTGACATTAGGTCACCGAAGTAATAGAACATACAGAATACATACAGGGAGGATGTTACAACTCTTTCCCTCTAAATAAAAATTTCTTCCTCGAAATTTACCTGATGTGAAGAGCTAAGGAAACTGTTGCCTCATTGTCTTCTCACTCTCCCATGTTGCTTCTTCCCTGTTGTGGTGCCTCCATAGGATTTTCACTAGTGGAATTGTCTTGTTTCCAAGTTCTTTTACCTCTCGCGCCAAGATTTTAATCGGTTCTTCTTCATATGTGAGGCCAGGTTGTACAACTATTTCTTTTGCTGAGATGACATGTGAAGGATCTGATCTGCATCTTCTGAGCATCGAGACATGGAACACATTATGTATCTTGTCCAACTCAGGTGGTAAGGCTAATTTGTAGGCTACTGGTCCCACACGTTCAATAACTTCATATGGGCTAATAAACCTAGGGCTTAATTTTTCCTTTTTCCCAAATCTCAACACTTTCTTCCACGGTGATACTTTGAGAAATACCTTCTCGCCAACTTCATACTCAATGTCCTTTCTTTTCAAGTTAGCATAAGATTTCTATCGGTCTGAGGCAACTTTCAAATTGGCCTTTATCAATTTCACCTTTTCCTCTGTCTGTTTTACCACGTCTGGCCCCACTAGCTTATCTTCACCCAATTCAATCCAACATACAGGTGTTCTACATTTTCTGCTATACAGTACTTCATAGGGTGCCATTTGTATGCTAGCTTGATAGCTATTGTTGTATGCAAATTCTGCCAGTGGAAGGTATCTGTCCCAACTTCCCTCAAACTCAATAACACAACTCTTCAGCATATCCTCGAGGACCTATCACATATGTTCTGTTATTATTATCATTATTAGTTTAATTTATTGTTTACAATAACTCAATGAGTTTCAAAATTTACCTGGATTATTCTTTCTGACTGTCCATCAGTCTGAGGATGAAAAGCCATACTAAAATGGAGTTGTGTGCCTAAGGATTCTTGTAATTTCTTCCAAAATCTAGATGTAAACCTCGGTTCTCTATCAGATATAATGGAAAGCGAAATTCCATGTAGTCTAACTATCTCACTGATATACAATTCTGCTAGCTTTTCCAGTGAGTAGTAAGTTCTGACTAGCAAAAAATGTGCTGATTTGGTCAACCTATCCACAATCACCCATGTTGCATCATGCTTCTTCTGAGTGAGAGGCAGACCACTGACAAAGTCCATAGTGATTCGGCCCCATTTCCATTCAGGTATGTTTATGGGCTGTAACAAACCTGATGGAACTTGGTGTTCTACTTTGACTTGCTGACATGTCAGACATCTAGTTACATAGTCAGTTATGTCCTTCTTCATACCTGGCCACCAGTATCGATGTTTCAGGTCATGGTACATTTTTGTGCTTCCTGGGTGCATAGTATACACACTGTTATGTGCTTCTTTCAGAATACTAGTTTTCAACTCTTTATCATTTGGTACACACACTCTTTCTTTATAGTATAGGCACCCATTTTCTTTCACTTCATATTCAGTTTCCTTTCCCTCAGTGATTTTGCCCATAACAACCATTAATTTCTCATCTATATTCTGCCCATCCTGTATCTATTGTAACAGATTCAGCTTCACTTGCAACTCAGCCAAAATAACTCCATCATGAGTTAAGGACAGTTGGGCATTCAGAGATCTTAATGCTACAATAGATTTTCTACTTAAAGCATCAGCGACTACATTTGCCTTCCCAAGGTGGTAGTCAATCACACAATCATAATCTCTCAGGAATTCAACCCATCGCCTCTGTCTCAAATTAAGTTCCTTTTAGGTTGGCAGATATTTCAAACTCTTATGGTCTTTGTTTATGTAGCATTTTTCTCCATACAAGTACTGCCTCCATATCTTCAATGCGAAGATAATTGTTGCTAACTCTAAATCATGAGTAGGGTAATTCTTTTCATGTGGCCTTAACTGCCTAGAAGCTTATGCGACCACTTTCCCTTCTTGCATGAGTACACACCCTAACCCATCATGTGAGGCATCACTGTAGACTACAAAGTCTTTTCCCGACACTGGCTATGTTAACACTGGTGCCTCTGTCAACATAGCCTTCAGCCTCTCAAAACTAGCTTGACACTTGTCATTCCAGTCAATTTCATATTCTTGTGTAGTAATTTGGTCATTGGAGCAACTCTCAGGGAAAATCCCTTTACAAATCTTCTATAATATCCAGCTAACCCCAAGAAACTTTTGATCTCAGTTGTATTTATGGGAGGCTTTCATTCCATCACTGCTTCAATCTTCTTGGGATCCACTTTAATCCCTTCAGCTGATACTACATGTCCAAGAAATGCAATCTCATTCAACCAGAACTCACACTTGGACAATTTGGCATACAGTTTCTTCTCTTTTAGAGTCTACAGAACAATTCTCAAATGCTCATCATGTTCTGCTTTATCCTTGGAATACACTAGGATGTCATTAATGAAGACCACTACGAACCGATCTAAGTATGGATGGAAGATACGGTTCATAAGGTCTATGAATGCTGCTGGAGCGTTTGTTAACCCAAATGGCATCACCTAGAATTCATAATGCCTATACCAGGTTCTAAATGCAGTCTTAGGCACATCTGCATCCCTAACCCTTAGCTGATGATACCTTGATATGAGATCAATCTTAGAAAACACACCAGCTCCCTTCCACTAATTAAATAGATCGTTAATTCTAGGCAACAAATACTTGTTCTTCACTGTTACTCTGTTTAACTGCCGGTAGTTAACACATAACCTTAGTGTCCCATCTTTCTTCTTAACAAACAGTACCAGAGGTCCCCACGGTGACACACTAGGGTGTATGAACCCCTTGTCTAGTAATTCTTGCAGCTGGATTTTTAACTCTCTTAATTCAGCAGGTGCCATCCTATATAGAGCAATTGAAAATGGAGCTATACCCCGCATAATCTCAATAGCAAATTCAACTTCCCTTTCTAGTGGCAAACTAGGCAATTCCTCAGAAAATACCTCAAAGAAATCCCTTACTGTGGGTATGTTAGACAAGTTAAGTTTACCCTGCCTAGTGTCAACCACATGTGCTAGAAAGGCTTGACACCCTTTTCTCAACCATCTCCTTGCAACTGTAGCTGAGATGACATTGGATAAGAAATTTGTCCTTTCACCCACAACTGTTATTTCTTCGTTCCCAGCAGTTTTCAAAGAGATTCTCTTCAATTTACAATCTATTATTGCCTGATGATGGGATAACCAGTCCATTCCCAAAATCACATCAAACTCATGAAAAGGCAGTTCGATTGAGTTTGTTGAGAACTCTTTCCTTTGAATCTTCAATGGACAACCCTTATATAAATTGTTTACTACCACACTGTGGCCTAGCGAATTTGTGACCAGGATGTCTTAGCCACTTTCCTCTACTGGTATTCCTTTTTCTACGGGCAACTTGATATAAATATATGAATGAGTAGATCCAGGATCCACAAATGCATGCACAAAAGTATTAGAGGAGGAACGTACCCTTGGTGACATCTGGAGCATCTTGTTCCTCCCGTGCCCTTATAGCATAGGCTCTGGCTAGTTTTCTACCTTTTGATCTCCCTATAGACTCTGATATAGGTTTCTGTGAAGTACCGACTGCCTCAGCCTTACCCGGCTTTCTACCCCTTGGAGTTGGAGGGGCAGGCCTATCAGTTAATACCAGAGTAGATGTAGCAGTTCTGCGAGGACAATCTCGGACTAGCTGGTCTATAGACCCACACCGTAAACAAGCACCTATCATCCTCTAACATTCACCCTTATGCCATTTTTGGCAATGTGGGCAAGCAACAGATATTGTTGGGGCTGGTCCCTTGAATCCTGTCCCTGGAAAGCTAGCCATTGAAGGTGTGGACTGGCCTCTCCTTGGTGCAAACTGTGATTTAGGCCTCTTTGACTGACCTTGACTTGGTGCTCTACTGAAACTCTGAGTAAGCGAACCTCTGAATTTCTTACTAGGGGCAGAAGATGTATTGGTCTGACCTTGACCTCTTTTCTGTTGTCTGTCCCTTCTGTTCTGCTCATTCATTCTAACTTTTTCAACCTTCAGTGCGGCTTCTACTAAGTTGGCAAACTCTGTAATCCCCAAGGCTATAATCATTACTTTAATATTATCATTGAGTCCTTCCTCAAATATCTTGCATCTCTAAACCCTCATTAGGGACTATTTCTAGCCCATAGTGGCTCAGTCTGACAAATTCTCTTTCATATTCAGCCACTGTCAGCTGTCTCTGGCGTAGAGTAATAAACTCCCTTCTCTTCTCTTCAAGGTATACACTACCCACATACTTCTTTCTGAACTCAGTGAGAAAGAAATCCCAAGTTATTTGTTCTGGTGGCACCTCACTAGTTACTGTATCCCACCATTGGTATGCATCATCTTGCAGTAGTGATACAACAGCTTCCAAATTCTGCTCTTGAGTACAGTGAAGTTGTTTCAAAACTCTTCTAGTTCTGTCCAACCAGTTTTCAGCTGTGACAAAATCATTTTCCCTTTTGCCCAGAAAATCCACTGCTCCAAACTTCCTGAGTTTCTCCATATGAGATTTTTGATGTGGAGGTAGTGGTGGTGTCATAACTCCTGCCATCTGTCTAAAGAACTCAGCCATTTGCTGAAATGTGGCTGGTGCATTTGGTACTAGTGGAGCAGGTTCCCTCCTGTCTCCTTGTTCAGTCATAGATGGAGCATGACTCTCCACCTCTTCATCGACCGCTCTCTGCGATGTGGACTCCATATTCTAATCAAAATAACAAAACAAATCAAAAGATCTGCATTAGAGTCATCTTAACACTTACAATGCAATGCATGATATGCAATCTATTTAGGTCCAGAAATGCCTAAACCGTGCTCTAATACCACTAAATGTAACACCCCTCGCCCATCTACAGTATAGTCGAGCAAAGCGTGCTACACTATGTGCCGGAGCACCTAGTCTGTAATCAACTCATTTTCTGAACTCAATTTGATTTTAAGAAGTCTTTTATGTAATATTCATATCATGCTGATACTATTTTCATACTTTAATAAAATTAGTGTTTCAAAAATGGTAATAAAAATTTGGCAAGGTACCGTCTGTATTTCGAACAAACTGTCCTTCCAAACCTATTAAAAACAGTTCAATATGATAATATCAAAATCTTAACTATTTCACAGTATCAATATTTCAACACAGTCTATTGATTTTTACAATATGTAAATAGTTTTAAAATACAATCCATTATAACTTAAATACATTAAGATACTCTCCATGTTATTTAATATGTACAAAATATCACAAAATACAGGGCCAAATTTCAAATACAACAGAAGTACAAAATACAAGATATCCTAAGTCTTACCATGTATGTGATGCAGTGTAGAGACTCTGGACTCCTGTGCAGATCTGATCCGGTCGTAGTTCTGCTGGGCTCCCCAGCTGCGTCTTCAATACCTACGCGTTTCAAAAGCAACGCGCTAAGAAATTTTGCTTAGTGGTTCCAAAAATAAAGAAATATACACTAAAATAAAGTAAATGAATTGTTTATGAATTTATGACATCGATATTCTTTACAATTGTTGATTTTACTTTTATTTGCTAACATTTCAATTTGTGCTAATTTTGGTGGTGCTGTATGTCAGAAGACTGGATTTAGCTATTTGAATTTAATAGTGCTTAAATTAACTGCCCGTGTAGCCTATACACTGACCAGACTAGATAAATGGATATATTGGCACTAGGTACCTAGCACCGCGGGCCGTCACACCATCGGTCTCAAAGTGTCTCCCAGTGTGCAAATAGTGCTACTAAAAAGCCATATAATCAATCTGGCGATAAGCCAAGTATAATAACATAATACGTCTAGCCGTAGGCTATCAAAGTCACAGTGCAACATAATAAGCCGTAAAAACACAGTATGGCATAAAGCCATTTACAAAACAGCTATCAGAATCCTATTGGCATGCCAACCTATCCAAACTAGTCAACTAGGCAAACTAGGGCACATTATAAATTAATTGTTTAATTCTTCAATTTATAGAGTTTACTAGCTATTATGTAATTTCATAAGTCAATGCATATGTTGACCTTTTTAGGTAATATAGATAAGTTCATTCTAGCATCAACATATCACAATTTGTAATTCAATATGCTACCAATATAGTGTAATTTACCATTTTTAAAAGTTGGCATTCATTGCCAAATTACTTCAAGCATCATTGTATGTAAATGTCAAATTCTCAATTTTAGTATGCTAGATTGGTCTAGCTTAAAATCCTATTTCTCTTAGTTTTTAGCTTCTGGTCAAAGAAGCAAAATTGTAGCTAAATGTCTTATTGCACTCTGGGCAAAATTTCAAGTTATTCTGAGTTGTATAGACCAAGATATGGTCTATTTACTAAAATTGGACAGATTGCACCTTTGGTGCAAAATTTGGTCAATTTTAGGTCACATTTAGTTATGGCAGTTTTGGTACCCGAGCTTGTGCAAACTATTGAGTTGGTTCTGGCCATTTTTGGGCTTTGGTGTCTTCATAAGAATTGTAGCTCTATGTCTAAGCTATCCATGGCAAAAATTTCTGGTCATTTGGACCTGTTTTGGATGAGTTATGGTCATCTTAACGACTACTGTTCATATGGTAAAAAATCTGGGTCTGCACTTGCCAATTCCAGATTATGTCATTTTTAAGGTCAGTTTCTTGGCAGAATTTTGGCAATAATTCTCCATGAAAGTTGGCCTCATACCAATTGGGTTCATAGTTTTGCACTTATAACCTAATTTAGGTACTGCCATCACACACAACTTGCATTTGAAAATTACACTTCCAATTTTGACAATCCTCCTTCTCCCAATACTTCAATATTCAATCATGGCACTTCTATATATATTGTACACAATTCTAGCAAAGCATTTTGGGTAGAATTCTCAAGTTCTCAATGCACACAATACACTATTAAAGTTCAACATTTACTTCCACCAAAATTCAACATACCTCAACACCAATATTACACATACACTTCCATGGCAACTACACATGCTGTCTACAATTTAACACCATCACATCTCATCAATAAATTACATAAACTCACATACAATTTCATAATATTATAGGCTGCCAAACATGGCAGTTTACCAAAGTATCAAAGTCCCATTTTCAAACCCTTAATGCAAGCACTAACATGCACATACTTGGACATTAACCTACTACAACTTCCATTTGAGTTAATTAACCTTAATTCCCATCCATTAGAGGTAAGAAAAACTCAAACACAACAAACTTTCATGGCTGCTAAAAATGGGAAAGTTCATATCTCAATATTTTCTTCCTTTGTCTTCACCAAATTACTCACCTCAACCTAAACACAAAGTTTACTAAAGTAAGGGAGAGGATTTGGACACTTACCACTTGAGAACTTCCCTAAAACTTCACCAAATCTTCTTTTTCTTGTTCCCAATATCTTCCCCAAGGTGAGTAGGAAAGCTTTAATGAAGGATCCAAGTGGAAATGATGGCTAAATAAAGGTTGCATGGTGGTGGAGCTCATTCGACCATGGAGGTCTTCCATGGAGGTTCACTTCAGCCAAGGTTCTAAAGGTTGAAGATGACCTTTATTTCTATCCACTAAGACCTTATTATATGTCTCTTATGATGTAGTTAGTGGAGCACTAGGATTAGTTTAATGTTTAATTATTCCAAGTTTCACAAATTTCATTTTATGCACCAAACTTCCATTATTTATATAATGTACCACATTTTAACTTTTCATGACAATTTCAAAGTGTAATACCATATATTTTTAATGGATATTGAGGTCAAAAGGCAACTATAAGTGTCAAATGACCAAAATGCCCTACTTTGGGTTATATTCCCGATTTTTCGGTAACACAGATTTTTGTCTGTTTCTTGATTTTTCATTTTTTCTTTGGACTAATTTATTAATTTTTCTTTGATATTTCTAGTGTCAATTACATTTCAATAAACCTTTAATTATGTCTCGAAATTTAATTTCAAGGGTTCCTCGCAGTCCTGTGGTCGGCAATTGCCTTCGCCGCAATTTCCCAGTGCTGTCACCCACCGCTACGGTGTCGGCTCGTTTAACTTAGTTTCATTTTCTCTCTTTTATTTTTCTTTAATTTTTCTTGTATTTTCTTTTTATTTATTTCATTATTATATGTCTGTTCACTATCACCGAAGTATAGTTCCAGACATCTTGACTTGCCCAGACTGACATTAGGTCACCGGAGCAACAGAACATATAGAATACATACAGGGAGGATGTTACAAAGAGAACCAAGTCAACTTGTTAGAAAAAGTCAATCCATCAAAACCTGGACTCTGACCAAACTTCATTTGACCCCAGAATAGTTTTTTGGTCATATATCCCACTAGAAAAATCTAATTGAAATGAGTCATACCTTGTCATAAACCTAAGAAACAGTGCTCCAACTTTGTTTTAGAAACCTTCCTCAAATCACTGACCTGAACTGAACTCCTGTTGGCACAGGGTACATGAGTGCAGGCCAGTTAATTGGCCATAAATAATTTCACAAAACTTGAAAAATTGTGATACAAATCTCTTAATGATCATAAGACATAGGACACCAATTTCTATGTAGATCACCATGCCTAAAAGTGACTGTAAAATGTTCCATTAATTAGGTAAAGTAAGGAACCAGAATCTGGAAATGAATCAGTTATGGTTATCTGACCATAACTTGAGTTCTAAAAATCAAATTGACCTGATTCAAAAGGGAAAATAAAGAAAAGACATAGAGGAACAACTTTCATAAGGGAAGTGTGGCCAAACAGTAGCTACAAACTGATCAAATGGATAGGCAAAAGTAAGACACAAAAACTGAACCTAAAGAAAAGTTCATGAGATAAATTATCTTATGGTAGGAATTTAACCCTAACAAGCCATTAAACACTAAACCACATGAAAGGGGTATGTGGGACCTATTTTCCCACTATAAAGTGATATGAACATTTCAAATAAATAAGTAATAATGTGTAATTCCCCGTAGCATACCTAGACTTATTTATTTAATTTGGATCAATTGATATACCAATTAGGGACTACAGATAGCAGTACTACCCATAGGAATAATCATTAACAGATAAAATCTATTTGACATGATTGATCTACAGAATTTATGCCTGCCCGTTAGCCATTGTTCCTAATATTATATCTGGCTTAATTGCCTGCCCGCAGGCTTTATGCCTGACATGACCGATGTATACTGGATAGATGTATGGTTGTCTAACTAGTATACTCCTGTGTATCCAGCTTTTATAATATGTTATAGGTTTCTTAGACACTGATAAAAATTAATTAAGACTTAATATACAATAAGTAAAAAGAAAAGATCCCAATAATTTCAATTGTTTCCAAAGTGCAGTAAAAATGTAAAATACCTAGAAATTATAAATTGCCATATAGAATTATTATTTCAATTATTTAGTTATTGTTATTATAAATTATGCACCACTAAGCATTATGCTTAGCGCGTTTCTTTTTCATTATGTAGGTATTGAAGACCAGTCCCCGCAGCCGCAGCAGCAGCAGCAATAGTGCTCATACAAAGGCCGATCAGATTTGCCAATGTTTACTAGTCACCTCAACAGTTGTAATTTTGTTGGTAGGGCCCATGTATGTCTAGATTTTGTTCTTTTGTTCATTGTACATAAACACATGATGTATTTCATTGTGGATTGTAATTAAACTTTGAGATTGTAAGTAAACTTGTAAATTATTATCTATGAATTTTTATATGAATGCAATAGATGATACCTTTTGAGATCTCATAAATAAATGTGAATGATATGATACAATAGAATATGATATGGAAATGTGTGAAATGAATATGAACATGTTAACAGGTGATTAGTGGAAACTGCCAAATGCTAGCAAAACAGAGGAGGCTTTGTCCGGGCTTCCACAGAAACAAGTTATACAAAAAAAAAAAAAAAAAAAAATTCTACACATGGAT
Organism: Hevea brasiliensis; assembly: GCF_030052815.1. Taxonomy (NCBI): domain Eukaryota; kingdom Viridiplantae; phylum Streptophyta; class Magnoliopsida; order Malpighiales; family Euphorbiaceae; genus Hevea; species Hevea brasiliensis. Next base: position 53,482,446 of record NC_079497.1, on the reverse strand, counting down.
TACCTGTTTTTAAATGATATTAAAAATTCACAATGGATATGATAAGATAAAATAGGGTGCTCTGGCACCGAATGTGGGACTTCTTGCTCGATTATACAGCAGACGGTTAAGAGGCGTCACATGTCTACTGATGCTGGAGTAACTGGAACAGTCCTCCTTAGACAATTTCTGATCTGATGATCTGTAGACCCACACCGGAAGCAACCCCCAGTCATTCACCAACATTTCTCCCTTGTGCCACCTTTGGCAGTATGGACACGCCAAAGAAACTGCTGGGGCTGGTCCCTTAAACACCATGTGACACCCCTCACCTGACTACAGTGTAGCCGAGCAAGGCATGTCACACTCGGTGCTAGAGCACCCTATTTTATCTTGCTTTATTTCTTTAAAAATTTTATTCTCGTTATATTTTAATATCAATTATTTTTCTATGGAGAAACCAGCGGAGTTTTCCCAGTTTCTATTACTATTTGGCATATTTTACTATTCACCTGCTTGAAATTTCAACAATATTTTCACAATAAAATCTCATCAGTTATTTTCATAATAATCTCATCACACATTCAATTCTTGCAACTCATTTGCATATATATCCATTCATACTCAATTTATGTATCAAAATTCTCAAACTTCATAATTTACGTGATGTACAAATTAATTACAATACCATAATTTACATTACAATTAATAACTAATTATAAATACATAAAATAACTTTTGTGAGCCCTATTTACATGCATTGTTGAGGAGGTGACAACCTTGAGTACTTCCATCACTCTTGCAGATCTGGACTCTAAAAATCTCGATCAAAGTACCTGCGCAAGGAAACAAATCCATCGCGCTAAGCATTGCTGCTTAGTGGTACAATAATATAACAAGAAAATAATATATACAAGTAAAGAAAGAATCAAGCATTCTAAATATTAAAGTATCAATTTGATTTTAAATGATATTTCTAGTATTAACTATCTTATATGCTAATTCGTTTCTCTTTGGAAGTACTGAGTTTATAGCCTTACAGTAATAATATTCAATATACATTTTATTCTAAGAGTACTGTATTTGAGGTCTTTCTACGATTCTGCAAATTGTATTTTTGTTATGTTTCTATTACTAATCTTTTTTTTTTTACTCATTTCATTCAATACTTTCTAATGTTTTTAATTACTAATGTTTTTAAATAATTTCAATAATTTATACTGCTCAGGTAACCTAAGACAGGCTGACTAAACTGGATAACGGGTCGTTGGCACTAAATACCATGGGACGCTGAACGTCAACCATGTATACAGTCAATATGGCTAAAAAGCCATGGTAACACATAATCGGACATAAAAGCCATGAGTGCGCGCATAAAGTTATGAGTGTGGGCATAAAGCCATGAATACAGGCATAAAGCCTTATGCAGTACTGCTAAAACAATACCCTATTGGCATGCCATTCTATCCAATATGACACACATGTCTAGGTAATACAAGGGCACATAATATTATTAAATGTTAATATATTGTGTTTTATGACTTCATTATTTCATGACAAATTCCATAATTTATACATTCATTTGATCATTCATAGGATCACAATTCTCATCAATTATCCTTATGTCCCATTGTACTCAAAGTATATTTCCTTTCTCCAATAATGAGAATTACTATCTCATTCGTACATTAATATAATTTATTTATATAGTTCACTATTTATCAATCTTACTATCTATTTATCACTTACCATTTCTTATCTAATTTATTACACCAATTTACATGTATCTAGATTCAAGCAAATTTCATTTATATGTACTTAGATTCAAGCAAATTTCATTTGTATTCATAAAACCTAAGACTCAAATATTATTTGCACATCCTTTATACCTTTAATATTTCATTTATAATCATTTATAAATCACATTTCTAATTAAATTAACAATATCCCATAAATTCTATTTGTGATGAGAATACAAACCTGATCTACACATTTACATAATTTAAACCTTCATTAAATCATTTAAGTGGGGTATCATTGATCGCATTAGCAACTTAAGTTTTTGGTAGTTACTATTCACTTGGTCATTCCTACACAAAAGTTGACTTTTTAATTCATAATAGATTTGTTAAGCCTAAGTTCACCACGATACCACATTTTGCATTTTATTTTTGTTGGCATTGATTCCCAATACCATTTCAAAGCTTATTCTATGTTATTCAAAATTTTCAGATTTCATACCTTAAGTTTACTATTCCATTGGTCATTGTTACAGTGGAAATTTGATAAAATTTTCTTCATCAAAGTTGTTCCTTTATGTTTCTTCTTTAGTTTCCTTTTTGAATCACTTTATTTGGAGTTTTGTAGCTCAAGGTATGGACAATTTACCATAATTGGCTGGATTGGTCTTTACCCAGATTTTCTGGGCAAATTTGATTATGCCAGATTTGGTGTCCTAACTTGGACTAGCAATTTGAATTGGTTAGATTCAGAATTTGAGTTTGTTTTCTTCATGAAAGTCGTTCTAAATTGTCTAAGCTTTCGATTGATATAAAATTTAGGTCATTTGGATATTTCTACACTGAGTTATGGCTAAATGAACATTGTTTATTTGGTCAATTTTCCAGGGCAGTATGTGTGTTACCCGAATTAGGTCAATTTTTAGGGCAACTTAGGTTAGTTTTATGGATAGGATTTCTTCATGAAAAATTTGGCTTAAGGTCTTAAATTTCATCTTCAATTGGCCTCACACCAATTGGAGCTGTCTAGCTCTACTTATGTTCGTTTAAACACACTGGACTCATAGGTCTAGAATTCCCTGCACAAAAACAACACTTCCAATACCACCTTCCCATACTACTACCATCCACAAATCACATATCATGCACTTCAATTAGTCCATAATTAGTCTCAACATCAGCAAATTATCAACATATCATTAAATTCCTAACTTTTATATCAAACCCTAGCTCCAATTCAGATTTACACAACACATATCACATTAAGCATACTAATCAATTTCTAATTGATGTCTACAAATCAAACACCATTTCTAAGCCATTCAAATCCATCAAAACCCTCAAACTCTCACTCCCATAAGGATGGCCAAAATTCCATGAAACCTAAGCATGCATATTTACTTCATTTTTCATCAATTTCTAACCTAACTTAACTTGAATTCATGCTTAAAAGGGAATAAAGGTAAGAAATATAGCACTAACCTCTTTGTGAGCAATTCCCAACTTCCAAAACTTCTTGATTTCCAATTCTTTTTATTGTCCAAATCTTACTCAAGTGGTAAGGGTCAATTTTCATGAAGATAAAATGAGGTTTTATGATGGTTTGGTGGGTGAATTGAAGTAGGAAATGAAGCTTTGTTGGAAGATCAATAGAGGGAGAGGGAAGAGAGGGTCATGGCTGGATGAGGAAGAAAAAACAAGAAATTGGTTTCTTAATTTGACTCATTTTTCCCTTTTTAAGAATTTTAATTGTGTTGTTGAATGGTGATTGATGGAGGGCATAAGAATGACATCATGCTTACTTAATAAACCAAATTTACCTTCATTTCTTTTCTTTTCTTTACTACTCATTTTCAATTTAATTTTTAGCAATATTTATTCATATTTTATGTCATAATAATTATTTACTTAATTGGACAAGTCGGTAAAAAATCATCTCTGAAGGCAAAATGATCAAAATGCCCTCTGTGTAATGCCCTCACTTTACGTAGTTTGTACATTCTGCTACTTCGGTAACCTAATGTCTTTCCGGACAAGTCAAGATATCTAGGACTACACTTCAATGACAGTGAGAAGGCATAAAATGATGAAATAAATAATAAGAAAATACAATAAAAATTAAGAAAAAATAAAAGAGAGGAAATGAAACTAGGTTAAACGAGCCGGCACCGTAGCGATGGGTGACCGCACCAGGAAGTTACGACGAAGGCAATTGCCGACCCTAGGACCGCGGGGAACCCTTGGAATTAAAATTCGAGACATAATTAAAGGCCTATAAAGGTGTAATTGACATTAGAAATGTCAAATAAAATTAAAGAATTAGTACAAAGAAAAATGAAAAATCAGGAAATCGATAAAAATCGGTATTACCGAAAAATCTGAAATATAACCCGAAGAGGGGCATTTTGGTCATTTGACAACTAGAGTTGGCTTTTGACCTAAATGTCCATAAAAATAAATTGATATTAAATTTTGAAAATTTCATGAAAAATGAAATTGGAATGAAATGTAATTAAGGGAAATTAAAGGGGTAAAGTTTAGGATAATTAAAAGTTTAATTAAATTATTATTATCTTAATATTAGTGGACCACTATGGACCATATAAAAGCTTAAGAAATCAGATTTCTTCCACTAACTTCTGCATCACTTTCTTCTTCCTTCTAACTCACTTTGGCCAAAACAAAAGCTTCCAAACTCCATCCATGGCCGCCTCACTTCACAAGCTCTAAACACCATGATCAAGCCATCATTTCCATAACTTGTCTGAAGGAATGGAAGCGTGAAAAAGGCAAGTTTATACCATTGAATTCAAAAATTTTCACCTAGGGTCACATGCATCATGCAAGATTTATTTTTATCTATTTGATTTCAATGATAAACAACATATTAAAACTCTTTTAATATATTTTTAGATCTGTATTTGCCATTTAAGATTTTAAAATTAATCAGATTAATTTTAGAGCCCTAGATTAAATCAAGAACAAACACACTAACCTCTTGATGCACTATAGTGTATTTGCGCCTTTGAGATTCATCTTCAGGACACCAGATGTTGTCCCTCTAGCTTGTCCACACCAAGAACACCTATGGCAGCCCTTAAACATCTTCTAAAGCTTTTTCTATTATTTAGAAAATCAAGTTCTACCTTTTAAGAGATTAAAGATGTAAACAGGACACTAGAAACAATTTCTAGTATTTTTAATTCAAGACATTGTTTGCTAATCTCTTGGAATGAATGAGAGATGAAGAAGAAAAGAAGGGAGAGGCAGCCAAGGGGTGGTGTGTAACACCCCAAAGTTCGGTAGTGCGTTACTGTTAGGTGACCGGTCTTTGTCGGACTGACTAGGATGCCTAGAACTACACTTTGACACGAGGGAGGAGACATAAAATAATGAAATACAAGAAAAGAAAATACAAGAAAAACAAAGGAAAAATAATAGCAAAGAAATGTGATCAAGTTAAGCGAGCCGGGAAACCTAGCGATGGGTGACCGCACCGGGAAGTCACGGCGTGGACCGTTGACTAGCCCTGGACTGCGGGGAACCCTGGAAAATATTTTTAGGACATAAATAGACCCTTGTTGAAGAATAAATCTCATTAGAAATATCAAAGAAAAATTAAATAAATAGTACAAAGAAAAGTGAGAAATCGAAAAACAGACAAAACCGTATCTGAAAAATCGGGAACGTAACCCGAACAGGGGCATTATGGTCATTTGACATCCCGAATTGTCTTTTGACCTAAATTTCCATTAAAAATAAATAATATTACACTTAGAAAATGAAATGAAAAATTAATTTGGTGGTACCTAAAGTAAATAGCTAAAATCATGGGTTAATGTGGGATTAAGTGAAAGTTTAACTTATAAAATGATTTAATTTTTTAGTGGACCACTAAGGGAATTAATTAAACACATAGTGGGACATGTGTACACTTAAAATGCAGCTGAATAATTCATCTTCCTCATTTGCATTCAACATTGCCGTGAATGAGGTGAGAGGAAACTCCATAGCCATTTTTCATGCAAGCTTTCTTAACTCTCCATTTCAACTCCAATCCTTTAAGTTCCTTCACAAAAAATGGTCTACACATCACAAGGAAGATATTGATACCAATTTTGAGAAGTTTGGTGAAGGTTTAGCAAGTTACAAACAAAGGTAAGTTTACATTTTTGAGAATTTCCTTGTTAAACTTTATGTTTATGTTATGGGTGTTAGTTTTGTGAAGGAAATTTTGAAGTTTAAATAGTTATTGAGATAGCCATTTTTGGACAGCCATGGGGTCACACATTTGATGATTTATTATGCATATAATTGATGAGAAATAATGTTAATCATGGTAAATTAATATCCTAATGAATTGTTTCACATATATATGGTGATTTTGGCACTTGGATGAGAATTGATGGATTGTAGGGCAATTTGATGTTGAAGGACAAATTTCGGCAGCCTTGGGGACACTTGAATAAATGTGTATATTCATGGGAGTGTTGGCAGAATTGTGGCATTAAGGAATGAAGGATATGTGTATGAAATTATTGTGTAAAGTGTATGTGAGAATTAGTGGTGTTTAGGTGTGTATGTAATGGTATTGAGATATTGTAAATGTGAATTATATTTGGTGTGTTGAGGGTAATGGTAATCTGCCCAAAATAATGTTAATGTAAAGTAGATTATACTGTGTTAATGTACCAAAACAGATTGGTAGGGAAGTAAACAAATTGCAAAGTAAATGTGTGTAGTTGATGTGTGTTAAGCAAAGTAATCAAGGGCAGTGTACATTTTAGCCTATAACCTTGAATGTGTAACCTCAATTGGTATGAGACCAATTTGAGGTGAAACTAGGCACAAAATGTGCCAACTTTCATTGAGAAACCATGCCAAAATTCTGCTTGCAAGGTGACCTAAAAAAATGACCAATTCGGATTAGGTGCAATTAGGACCTGAAAAATGACCAATTGGGCAGCAGTGAGTGTTTAGGCCATAACTCACTCAAACCAGGTCCAATTGACCTGAAATTTTGACCAAGAATAGTTAAGACCCATACCTACAAGTCTTATGAAGACACCAAAGCCCAGAAATGACCATAAGCAAGTCAAACAACTTGCACAAGTTCGGGTCCAAAAACTGGCCGAACCAGAATTGACCAATTTGACCTAAAATTGACCTAAAATGGTACCACTTGACCAGCAATAGTGTAATGACCATAACTTGGTCTACTTAACTCGGATTGACCTGAAATTTTGCACCGCGTGCAATAAGACCTAGATCTACAAGTTTGTAGTTTTGACCGAGACTCGAAAACCGAGGGAACTAGATCGTCCGGTTAGGTCAAACCAGTATCCCGGAATCCAGCAATTTGCACTAAAATGCACTAAACAAGGAAATGACTTTGGTAAAACGTACCAAACCTAAAACCCTATCGAATGTGACATATTAACGACACTAAGACCTAATTTACCTAAAACGCAATGAGGGTTGGTATATTAGGTGATTAAGTGAATAATTGAGTTCAGTGCATTATTTACCAAACACCATCGATAGAGACAGTTTAATTTAGCTGAAACACTTCAAATTGTGTTTCTCAGTTAACAAGGACTCGGCAAAGGGAAGGAAACACGAGTCGGATCGAGACGATCATCAGAGGTTTGTGCACAACTAGTTTTTAACTGATTTTGTTTTCAATATTTCATATGATTAAATGATATATTTTTCTTATGAATTATGTTTAACAAGCATTGGATTTAATTCCATGATTATTGAAAATTGTTATTGTATGTATGAATTTGGCTTTGTGAAATGGTATTTCCATAAGTATTAAGCATTGTTATGGATTAAGTAAATTATGTTTTGGAAAATTGTGATAGAATATGTTTTGAATTGTGATGGTAATATTCATGGAAAAAATGAAAACTTTATTATTTGAATTGTGATGAGCATAAAAATTATTGGATATTGGAATTGACTTTGAATCGAATTATATTGTTATTTATGCTCGCTAAAAGGATTGTGATATTGTTTTATATCTCACTATAGATGCTTGACTAGGTTATTACCCGTCTCTCTCATTTGTTGAGAAGACAATGGAGTTAGTTGTGTTTTGATTACCATGGTACGTGCACAGGCTTAGATTTTCCTCTGATTTGAGGTTAGATCTAAGTTTATTTTATCGTTATGGCCCTTGCGGAAGATTCATTATTGTGATGGTACTGGCACACGATGATTCGACCTCCCCGACCATAGGGAGTTAGAATCAGATTCGACCTCCCCGACCATAGGGAGTTAGAATCACATCGAATATGGCGCTTTCGGATTAGTCTTGCATAGTTAGTGAGATAAAGATTGATTTTTGAGATACATAATGATTTTTGAGATACATATTGATTTTTGAGATACAATATGATTTTTGAGATACATAATGATTTTTGAGATACATATTGATTTTTGAGATACATAATGATTTTTGAGATACATAATGATTTTTGAGATACATAATGACTTTTGAGATACAATATGATATTTGAGATACATAATGATTTTTGAGATACAGAATGGCTTTTGAATGGTAAGGAATGGTGATTTTAATTATGGTTTATGTATAATTAATTTTGTTGGAATTACTTAAATGGATAGTCAAGATATGATAAATTGAATTTTGTGCTCCAAGTCATTTATACAAATGATTTACATTATTGGCAATGAGTATTTTGAGTTGTGAAATTTGATCAAGATTTGATTCTCAAATTATTTACTGTAAAATTTGTCAATGTATATTGTACTATGTTTTAAATTATAGTTGTGCACCACTGAGTTCACCACTCAGCGATAGCTTTGTATGCTGTCGCAGGTAAGAAGAGCATAGAGCAGTAAGTAAATTTCGTTGAAGATATATTCGGATAAGCTCCAGGTATATCATAGATATACCCATGTACATAGGTTTTGATGTAAGCATGTAATAATATGTATGTAAATTATTTGAGCAGTTGTATAGAAACTCTTGTAAAATATTTTGGTATGTAATTAAATGTAAATTATCGTGAATGTAAATTTGGGATTTCAATTATCTGAATAGTTTGTAATATAAATTTTGAGTCTTGAAATGAATGAGATATTTCTTTATGATGGGATTAGTTTGAAAATGAATTGATTGTGTATTGAGAATTGAATTGTGAATTGAATTGTGTTGAGAAATATATTGGAGTTGAGATTTGCAAATACATATTGAAGTGCTTTTTACAGGTTTTCTGAAGAACTGTTTTATCCAAAATATAGATGGCACTCTGCCAAAATTTTTACAGAAATTCCAAATAAACCAAATGAGTTAGTTGTTTCACTTCAGTTCATCAAAGTCTTTAACACCTGTAAATAGTGCTCACCACTGTAAAAGAAGTAAGAAAAGTTTTTAAAATCCCTTGTAGTGTACTTAATGGGTTATCAGTAGACGGAGTTGGTAATTCATTAGGTATACTACGGGATCATGTTATGCCTTACAGAGGGGTAGGGTGTGACATGTTTTGTGGTATCAGAGCAATGGTTTTAAAGTAAATTTGATCGTGAATTTGAAATCTTTTTGTCGGTAACTACAACTGCTCAAATGTTTGATACATATAGTACATTTACATCATAAATATGAACTAATGGAGAGGAATCTCCTTATGTTGGTTGTACAGGAATAGAGAATCTTGTGGAAAGATATGGAAGAGAAAAATGAGACCGTAGAACAGTCCATGATGGCAGAAGTACAAGTTGAGGCCCCAGCTCCACAAAGTGTCGAAGGCCCGACTGTACCAGTTTTACCAGTACAAATTACTGCACAAATGGCCCAGCAAATGGCCACTTTCTTCCAACAAATGGCTGATAATCTGTCGGCCCAAGCCCAAGTACAGACCCAACCCCCACAAGGGCAGTGTGAAATGGAAAAGAGGGAGAAACCTATGGGTCAGAGCTCGAACAGTAATTTGAGAAAGAGAAAAGAATTTGAGGAACCCCGAGCTCAGGGATACGATAGAGGTGGATCATTAAGACAGAGACCACCAAGGTCCAGTCGTCGAACAACTAGAAGTTCCTACCCTTCCCGCCTATGTGAAACTTGTGGAAAATATCATGGTGGGATATGCTATAAGTCCTCTGGAGCCTGCTACAATTGTGGAAAACTTGGACACTTTGCTAAAAATTGTACTAAACCACCTCGATCTGCTCTCCAGAGTTCACAGACCGTCAGAGTCAAGATAGAAATAGAGTTAGTACTCCTCACCACTATAACACAGTGAATCAACCCGAATATGGTAGTGCACCAGTCAGAGCGTCCACTGTGCGCCAAGGAGAAAGAGCAGAAACTTCAGATGTAGCTACTGGTAAGTTCTTAAATTTTGAAAGAAACAATTAGTTATTATTTGATCCCAGCACTACTTAGTTGTGTGTTAGTGTCAGAACTATATGTCCTGTTGTTATTCCTTTACATGGGAATGAATTTTGATGTATTAGTGACTAGTCTTTTAGGATAATAATTGTAATAACAAGTATGATTGACATTAATTTTGGAAGAATTTTAGCTAAAAGTATTTTCTAACATACCGTAAATTATAAAGCTAATTGGCGAGCCTACTAATGTAAGGCAAGAGGACCTAAAATTAAGTTCTGATAATAGAATTGCTCTAGATGAGGGCAAAAATGTTACTATTAGTAATTGTCAAAGGAAATTGTAATCAGAATCAGTTTGGGATATTAGTGGATTCGAGAAGGATAAGATGTTAGAAAACCTAGTCCATGAGGTTATAACGTAGTGACTATGTAATGTTCTCGATGTTTGTATTGTAAGTCTGCAGATTACTGATGCAGGCAGGATTATTGTGTAGAGCTACGTGTTTCCTCGTGGTACAATAAGTAAGAATATTTGTAAGTAATCTATAAATTGATACAGTTGCACCCGAATAGAGTACTATTACTGGAAATAAATGTGGAAATTTTAGTCAGAAATTTAAAACTTCAGAACTAGCCTATCAAACGACTACACTTGTAAGGTAGCTAGAGTCAGTGACTCAGTTACATTAGTGTGAATTACCTGTACCACAGTAATTGCTATAAGCTTAGAGATATCAGTACGACTTATTATCCTCAGATGGATGGACAGTCGAAACAAGTGATTCAGGTAAATTTTGAAACTCATTGGATTTCTGTAAATAATGAAATGAAATGATAATAATAACCTGTAAAATGTAATAAACCCTCGAGAATATACTGAGAACTTCTGTCATTGAATCCGTGGGGAGATGGGACAGATAAATCCCACTAATAGAATTTGTATACATTAATAAGTGTCAAGCTAGCATACAAGTGGCACCCTATGAAAACATTATAAGGGAATAGATAACTATGGATTTTGTGATGAGACTTCCGAGGACACAGAATAGTCATGATGCAGTATGGGTTATAATTGATAGACTAACCAAGTCTACTCACTTTTTGCCATTCTAAATGGACTATAGTTGGAGAGATTGGCCAGATTTTTACATATATGAAATTGTAAAATTGCATGGAGTGCCAGTATCGATTATATCTTATAGAGATCCTTTGTTCACTTCTAGATTCTGGGGTAGTCTTCAGAGAGCCCTAGGAACTAGATTGAACTTTAGCACAGCATTCCACCCACAGACAGATGGCCAACCTCAAAGGGTTATTCAAATATTGGAGGATATGCTACGGGCTTGTGTGATTGAATTTGAAGGTAGTTGGGATACACACTTGCCTTTGATTGAGTTTGCTTATAACAACAGCTACCAATCAAGCATTGGGATGCCTCCATATGAAGCTTTGTATGGCAGAAAGTGCAGAACTCCTTTATGTTGGGATGAAGTAGGTGAAAGGAAGATGATTGGGTCTGAAATTGTTCAGCAGACATAGGAAAAGATCAAATTGATCAGAGATAGACTCAAGGCTGCGTCAGACCATCAGAAGTCTTATGTTGATCTGAAGAGAAGAGATATTGGATATGCAGTGGGTGATAAAGTATTCCTCAAAGTTTCTCCTTGGAAGAGGATTATGAGATTTGGCAGAAAGGGGAAACTGAGTCCTCGTTTCATCGGACCATATGAAGTTCTGGAAAGAGTGGGTCCTCTGGCATATCGGTTAGCATTACCTCTAGAATTAGTAAGGATACACAGTGTCTTCTATGTGTCCATGTTAAGGAGGTACAGATCAGACCCATCTCATGTACTGTCAGTTGAAGAGATTGAAGTGAATCCAGACCTCTCATATGAGGAAGAACCCATAAAAATTCTGGCTTATGAGGTGAAACAGCTGAGGAACAAACAGATACACCTGGTTAAAGTGTTGTGGAACCATCATTCAGGCCAGGAAGCTACTTGGGAACCTGAAGAGGATATGAGGAGACAACACCCACAGCTATTCAGAGACTAATGCTGTAAAATTTGAGACGAAATTAATTTAAGGGGGGGAGAATTGTAACACCCCAAAGTTCGGTAGTGCGTTCTCATTCGGTGACCAGTCTTTGTCAGGACAGCTAGGATGCCTAGAACTACACTTTGACACGAGGAGACATAAAATAATGAAATACAAGAAAAGAAAATACAAGAAAAACAAAGGAAAAATAATAGCAAAGAAATGTGATCAAGTTAAGCGTAGGAAACCTAGCGATGGGTGGCCAGGAAGTCACGGCGTGGACCGTTGACTAATACTGCGGGAACCCTGGAAAATATTTTTAGGACATAAATAGACCCTTGTTGAAGAATAAATCTCATTAGAAATATCAAAGAAAAATTAAATAAATAGTACAAAGAAAAGTGAGAAATCGAAAAACAGACAAAACCCAGTATCTGAAAAATCGAACGTAACTTGAGCAGGGCATTATGGTCATTTGACATCCCGAATTGTCTTTTGACCTAAATTTCCATTAAAAATAAATAATATTACACTTAGAAAATGAAATGAAAAATTAATTTGGTGGTACCTAAAGTAAATAGCTAAAATCATGGGTTAATGTGGGATTAAGTGAAAGTTTAACTTATAAAATGATTTAATTTTTAGTGGACCACTAAGGGAATTAATTAAACACATAGTGGGACATGTGTACACTCAAAATGCAGCTGAATAATTCATCTTCCTCATTTGCATTCAACATTGCCGTGAATGAGGTGAGAGGAAACTCCATAGCCATTTTTCATGCAAGCTTTCTTAACTCTCCATTTCAACTCCAATCCTTTAAGTTCCTTCACAAAAAATGGTCTACACATCACAAGGAAGATATTGATACCAATTTTGAGAAGTTTGGTGAAGGTTTAGCAAGTTACAAACAAAGGTAAGTTTACATTTTTGAGAATTTCCTTGTTAAACTTTATGTTTATGTTATGGGTGTTAGTTTTGTGAAGGAAATTTTGAAGTTTAAATAGTTATTGAGATAGCCATTTTTGGACAGCCATGGGGTCACACATTTGATGATTTATTATGCATATAATTGATGAGAAATAATGTTGATCATGGTAAATTAATATCCTAATGAATTGTTTCACATATATATGGTGATTTTGGCACTTGGATGAGAATTGATGGATTGTAGGGCAATTTGATGTTGAAGGACAAATTTCGGCAGCCTTGGGGACACTTGAATAAATGTGTATATTCATGGGAGTGTTGGCAGAATTGTGGCATTAAGGAATGAAGGATATGTGTATGAAATTATTGTGTAAAGTGTATGTGAGAATTAGTGGTGTTTAGGTGTGTATGTAATGGTATTGAGATATTGTAAATGTGAATTATATTTGGTGTGTTGAGGGTAATGGTAATCTGCCCAAAATAATGTTAATGTAAAGTAGATTATACTGTGTTAATGTACCAAAACAGATTGGTAGGGAAGTAAACAAATTGCAAAGTAAATGTGTGTAGTTGATGTGTGTTAAGCAAAGTAATCAAGGGCAGTGTACATTTTAGCCTATAACCTTGAATGTGTAACCTCAATTGGTATGAGACCAATTTGAGGTGAAACTAGGCACAAAATGTGCCAACTTTCATTGAGAAACCATGCCAAAATTCTGCTTGCAAGGTGACCTAAAAATGACCAATTCGGATTAGGTGCAATTAGGACCTGAAAAATGACCAATTGGGCAGCAGTGAGTGTTTAGGCCATAACTCACTCAAACCAGGTCCAATTGACCTGAAATTTTGACCAAGAATAGTTAAGACCCATACCTACAAGTCTTATGAAGACACCAAAGCCCAGAAATGACCATAAGCAAGTCAAACAACTTGCACAAGTTCGGGTCCAAAAACTGGCCGAACCAGAATTGACCAATTTGACCTAAAATTGACCTAAAATGGTACCACTTGACCAGCAATAGTGTAATGACCATAACTTGGTCTACTTAACTCGGATTGACCTGAAATTTTGCACCGCGTGCAATAAGACCTAGATCTACAAGTTTGTAGTTTCGACCGAGACCCGAAAACCGAGGGAACTAGATCGTCCGGTTAGGTCAAACCAGTATCCCGGAATCCAGCAATTTGCACTAAAATGCACTAAACAAGGAAATGACTTTGGTAAAACGTACCAAACCTAAAACCCTATCGAATGTGACATATTAACGACACTAAGACCTAATTTACCTAAAACGCAATGAGGGTTGGTATATTAGGTGATTAAGTGAATAATTGAGTTCAGTGCATTATTTACCAAACACCATCGATAGAGACAGTTTAATTTAGCACTGAAACACTTCAAATTGTGTTTCTCAGTTAACAAGGACTCAGCAAAAGGGAAGGAAACACTGAGTCCAGATCAGGGAGACAGTCATCAGAGGTTTGTGCACAACTAGTTTTTAACTGATTTTGTTTTGAATATTTCATATGATTAAATGATATATTTTTCTTATGAATTATGTTTAACAAGCATTGGATTTAATTCCATGATTATTGAAAATTGTTATTGTATGTATGAATTTGGCTTTGTGAAATGGTATTTCCATAAGTATTAAGCATTGTTATGGATTAAGTAAATTATGTTTTGGAAAATTGTGATAGAATATGTTTTGAATTGTGATGGTAATATTCATGGAAAAAATGAAAACTTTATTATTTGAATTGTGATGAGCATAAAAATTATTGGATATTGGAATTGACTTTGAATCGAATTATATTGTTATTTATGCTCGCTAAAAGGATTGTGATATTGTTTTATATCTCACTATAGATGCTTGACTAGGTTATTACCCGTCTCTCTCATTTGTTGAGAAGACAATGGAGTTAGTTGTGTTTTGATTACCATGGTACGTGCACAGGCTTAGATTTTCCTCTGATTTGAGGTTAGATCTAAGTTTATTTTATCGTTATGGCCCTTGCGGAAGATTCATTATTGTGATGGTACTGTGCACGATGATTCGACCTCCCCGACCATAGGGAGTTAGAATCAGATTCGACCTCCCCGACCATAGGGAGTTAGAATCACATCGAATATGGCGCTTTCGGATTAGTCTTGCATAGTTAGTGAGATAAAGATTGATTTTTGAGATACATAATGATTTTTGAGATACATATTGATTTTTGAGATACAATATGATTTTTGAGATACATAATGATTTTTGAGATACATATTGATTTTTGAGATACATAATGATTTTTGAGATACATAATGATTTTTGAGATACATAATGACTTTTGAGATACAATATGATATTTGAGATACATAATGATTTTTGAGATACAGAATGGCTTTTGAATGGTAAGGAATGGTGATTTTAATTATGGTTTATGTATAATTAATTTTGTTGGAATTACTTAAATGGATAGTCAAGATATGATAAATTGAATTTTGTGCTCCAAGTCATTTATACAAATGATTTACATTATTGGCAATGAGTATTTTGAGTTGTGAAATTTGATCAGTATTCAGATTCTCAAATTATTTACTGTAAAATTTGTCAATGTATATTGTACTATGTTTTAAATTATAGTTGTGCACCACTGAGTTCACCACTCAGCGATAGCTTTGTATGCTGTCGCAGGTAAGAAGAGCATAGAGCAGTAAGTAAATTTCGTTGAAGATATATTCGGATAAGCTCCAGGTATATCATAGATATACCCATGTACATAGGTTTTGATGTAAGCATGTAATAATATGTATGTAAATTATTTGAGCAGTTGTATAGAAACTCTTGTAAAATATTTTGGTATGTAATTAAATGTAAATTATCGTGAATGTAAATCTGAGATTTCATTTACTTAAATAGTTTTGTATTATATTTCTTGTATCTCAGTCTTTGAAAAATCACTATGGATTTGAATTGAGAAATATGTTGTGTTGAGAAATATATTGGAGTTGAGATTTGCAAATACATATTGAAGTGCTTTTTACAGGTTTTCTGAAGAACTGTTTTATCCAAAATATAGATGGCACTCTGCCAAAATTTTTACAGAAATTCCAAATAAACCAAATGAGTTAGTTGTTTCACTTCAGTTCATCAAAGTCTTTAACACCTGTAAATAGTGCTCACCACTGTAAAAGAAGTAAGAAAAGTTTTTAAAATCCCTTGTAGTGTACTTAATGGGTTATCAGTAGACGGAGTTGGTAATTCATTAGGTATACTACGGGATCATGTTATGCCTTACAGAGGGGTAGGGTGTGACATGGTGGCACCTTTGGGAGCAGCAGCTTGTGTGTTTTATTTTCTCATAACAACACATATATAGCTAGGTCATCACTTAAACCCTTGCCACATGTCACCCTTTGATTGGTTCTAGGTTTAATTGATCCAATCATATTGTGCCAAGTGTCAAACCTTTATTTAATCTTAATTTTAATTATCTTACATGATTAAAAGACATTTGGCAAGCTTATGTGTAATGCCATGTGTCACCATCTCATGGTGCCACATGTCACCCTGTGAAATGATCAAAATGCCTCCGTGTCTTAATTTTGAGTTCTTAACCCAAAATAATTATTTCTCTTCTTCTAATCAATTTATATCAAATATAAATTAATTAATTAATCTCTATTAATTAATTTCTCATTAATTAAATTCATATTTAAATACTTTAAATATAAATTTAACTTATACTATACATCCAATAATCTAGATTTGGTTTCAAGTCATGCTAGGGACTTTGCAATCTAATTGCAAACCAAACCTATTGAATTAATCAATTAAACTCTTTAATCAATTAATTAAATCATATTTAATTAGGTGATAACTTGTGTATGTGTGTGACTTACTAGGCTCATCACTAATTGGCAATGAGATATGATATTAACTCTTAATATCATCAGAACTCTTTCATTCCATAAATGATTTCTCTAAATCATTTTATGCAACTCATAGAGCATGGTTAACACCTAGAATAGCATGCCATGGCTACCCAATTATTAATAAGGTTTACCTTAAATGAACCTATAATCATATGTTACCATGCACTAGCATCTCTCTGTTACAAAATCCCAACTCAAGTTGGAGTCATGGTTTATGTTAAACACCATTTGCTATGAATATTATGTTCTCTTTTAATTCCAGTTCTTGATTAAAAAGATTTTCTCATCAGAAACTCTTTCTGAATAAATCTATCTATCCTGGCCAGGAACTTGAAACATCAAGAACAATTAAATGAATATAGGATTTTATCTCTATTTACTTAGAGGAACAGATTCCATCTTGATCAACACCTACCTCCATATATAACTAGTAGGAGCCAACACATGCCCATATACCCATACACAGTACAAGTATGAAAGCAGTATGAAACTCAAACTACCTATTTACAAGATAACTGTGCTATCTCAGGTCTAAAGATTATATGCACTGATATAATTTATGACAAAACATTGACAACAGTAAACTCCATGTGCTTATCATAAGTGTCACTGGTTCGACCTACTTATCATTTATAAGTGCCTATCATGTTTGTCATATGGCATGAGACTCACCATTCCATCTTATTTATATCTCATATAAATAACTTGGGAACAAACATGAATATAATCTTTTTGGATAAGTCATGTCCTTATTATGAAGTATCCTTGATTGTGAACCTATTTATGATACTTTGTACCAGAAATACTATCACTCATATTCTTAACAACTTGAGAATAGAATTTCTAACAAAATATCAATGGACCTTTTCTATTACACATAAATTTCTTATGTAAACGGAAAAGTTGAAATGCCTTTTATTAATAAAAACATGTACAAGATACATACTAAATGATATGCTATAGGGCATACTACTAACAATCTCCCACTAGCATTAGAGCCATTCATTACAATATCTTATACCCATCTTCTCAAGATGTCTGTCTACCTGAGTCTGTGACATAGGCTTAGTGAATGGATCAGGTGGATTTTTAGCTGATGCTATTTTCTGCATGGCTATATTACCTCGTCCAACTATTTCTCTGATAATGTGGCAGCGCCTTTCTATATGTTTGGATTTCTGGTGAGAACTGGGTTTCTTAGCCTGTATGACTGCTCCATTATTGTCATAGTGTAGTGGAATTGCTGACTCAATGGAAGGAACTATTGTAAGTTCTGTCGCGAACTTCTTTATCCAAACAGCTTCCTTTGCAGCATCTGATGCAGCAATATACTTAGCCTCGGTAGTGGAATCTGCAGTCGTGCTCTGTTTGGAACTCTTCCAACTGATTGCACCTCCATTACAAATGAACACAAATCCAGAGGTAGACTTTCTATCATCGATATTTGATTGGAAATCAGAATCAGTATAACCATCCAATTGCAAGTCTCCACCTCCATAGATCAAGAATAAATCCTTAGTTTTTCTCAAGTACTTAAGGATATTCTTGACAGCTATCCAGTGCTCTAACCCTGGATTGGATTGATACCTGCTAGTCAAACTAATAGCATATGCGATATCTGGCCTAGTACACAACATTGCATACATTAAACTTCCAATAGCCAAAGCATATGGAATCCTGGCCATCTTATCTCTTTCTTCAGGTGTCTTTGGAGGCATCTCTTTAGAAAGGTGGATACCATGTCTCACTGGTAACAATCCTCTCTTGGAATCAAGCATGTTAAACCTCTTTAACACCTTTTCCAAGTATAGACTTTGGGATAAACCAATTATTCTTTTCGCTCTATCTCTATAGATGCGAATCCCAAGAATATAGGTTGCCTCCCCTAAGTCTTTCATGGAGAATGTATTTGACAACCATACCTTTGCATTTGTCAACATACCTGTGTCATTATCCATCAATAGTATATCATCCACATATAAGATAAGGAATGTGATAACACTGTCACTAACCTTCTTATATACACATGGCTCATCCTCATTTTTTATAAAACCAAAGGATTTAATGGCTTCATCAAAACGAATGTTCCAACTCCTTGAAGCTTGCTTTAACCCATAAATGGATCGCTTTAGCTTGCATATCATGGAACCATCTTGGGATTCAAAACCCCTAGGTTGTTCCATGAAAATGTTTTCTTCAATGTATCCATTGAGAAAAGTTGTTTTGACATCTATCTGTCAAATCTCATAATCATAGGATGCTGCTATTGCTAATAAAATCCTAATTGATTTAAGCATGGCAACAGGCGAGAAAGTCTCTTCATAGTCGATTCCTTGCCTTTGGCGAAACCCTTTCACTACTAGCCTTACCTTATAGGTCTCTACCTTTCCATCAGAACCAATTTTCTTCTTGAAAACCCATTTATTCCCTATAGGTACAATAACTTCAGGTGGGTCAACAAGATCCGAAACTTGATTCCTATACATGGAATCAATTTTGGATTTCATAGCATCAATCCATTTTGAAGAGTCTATATCTGATATAGCTTCTTCATAGGTGAGTGGATCATCTCCATGATTTACTTCTTCATGAGTAGACAACTCTTGTTCTTCTTCATAAAGAAAACCATATCTCACTGGTGGGTGAGATACCCTGGTTGTTCTACGAGGAATAGCCGTAGATGTTTCATCAATGGGTGTAGGTTGACTAGATGGATCTATATCTATCTGATCTGTTGGTTGGTCAGAATTCTCCAATTCCAACTCTATTTGCCTTCCTTTGCCTCCTTCTTGAACAAACTGTTGTTCAAGAAATGTGGCATCTCTACTCACCACAACCTTTTGTGATGTAGGCAAAAAAAAAATATATATCCAAAACTATCTTTTGGATATCCAACAAATCGACCCTTTTCTGATTTGGTTTCCAATTTATTAGTGTTTAGCTTTTTGATATAAGCTGGACAACCCCAAATCTTAACATGCTTAAGACTTAGTTTTCTTCCATGCCATATCTCATAAGTCGTGGAAGAGACTGATTTTGATGGAATCCTATTCAGAATATACAAAGCTGATTCTAATGCAAATCCCCAAAAGGAGATTGGCATATCAGTATAGCTCATCATACTACATACCATATCTAATAGGGTATGATTTCTCCTTTCAGATACACCATTTAGCTGTGGTGTTCCTGGAGGAGTTAGTTGGGAAATAATGCCATGATCTCTCAAGTATTCATCAAATTTAGTACTCAAATATTCACCTCTACGATCTGATCGAAGAGCTTTAATACTCTTTCCTGTTTGATTTTCTACTTCAGATTTAAATTCTTTAAACTTTTCAAAGGATTCATGTTTGTATTTCATCAAATACAAATACCCAAACCTTGATTTATCATCAGTAAAGGTAATGAAGTAATGAAAACCGCCTCTAGCCATTTCCTTAAATGGACCACATACATCACTATGTATTAGCTCCAAAATATTTTCAGCCCTTAGCCCTTGTCCAACAAAGGGTGATCTAGTCATTTTGTCCTGAAGGCAAGATTCACAAGTTGGAGTAGGCTCAGAGCCCAATAAGGATAAAATCCCCATTTTCTCCAATTTCGCAATACTATATTCCGCAACATGACATAACCTTAAATGCTAAATATATTTTGAACTTGAGTTGATTTTCACCATGGCATTGCATTCTTTTAGATTGCTATACTCTGTGCAGTTCCTTTTCCAGTGCCCATTCTTCTGGCAGTGGAAACACTTTCCTTTGCCTCCATCAGCTTTAGTTTTCCCTTTCTGTTTAGCTATTTTCTTGGAAGGACCAGGAATCCGAGGTTTCTTTTTCTTATTGCCCTTCTTCTTGTTAGACTTTCTAGTAGAAGAAGATGCAATCAAAGCTACCTCTTTTCTTTTATTACCCAGCATATTCTTTTGGGCAATAACCAGCATGTTGAGTAAACCAGCTAAGGTGCATTCCTGTTTAGTCATATGAAAATTTGTTACAAAATTCCTAAGAGACTCAAGAAGGGACTGAAGGATCAAATCCGTCTGTAGTTGGAAATCCATGTTGAAGTTGTTAGTAGTATGCCCTAGAGCATATCATTTAGTATGTATCTTGTACATATTTTATTAATAAATGGCATTTCCACTTTTCTGTTTATATAATATATTTATGTGTAATAGAAAAGGTCCATTGATATTTTGTTAGAAATATTATTCTTAAGTTGTTAAGAATATGAGTGACAATATTTCTAGCACAAAGTATCATAAATAGGTTCACAATCGAGGATACTTCATAATAAGGACATGACTTATCCAGAAAGATTATATTCATGTTTGTTCCCAAGTTATTTATATGAGATATAAATAAGATGGAATGGTGAGTCTCATGCCATATAACAAACATGATAGGCACTTATAAATGATAAGTAGGCCGAACCAGTGACACTTATGACAAGCACATGGAGTTTACTCTTGTCAATGTTTTGTCATAAATCATATCAGTGCATATAATCTTTAGACCAGAGATAGCACAGTTATCTTGTATATAGGTAGTTTGAGTTTGATACTGCTTTCATACTTGTACTGTGTATGGGTATATGGGCATGTGTTGGCTCCTACTAGTTATATATGGAGGTAGGTGTTGATCAAGATGGAATCTGTTCCTCTAAGTAAATAGAGATAAAATCCTATGTTCATTTAATTGTTCTTGATGTTTCAAGTTCCTGGCCAGGATAGATAGATTTATTCAGAAAAGAGTTTCTGATGAGAAAATCTTTTTAATCAAGAACTGGAATTAAAAGAGAACATAATATTCATAGCAAATGACATAAACCATGACTCCAGCTTGAGTTGGGATTTTGTAACAGAGAGATTCTAGTACATGGTAACATATGATTATAGGTTCATTTAAGGTAAACCTTATTACTAATTGGGTGGCCATGGCATGCTATGCTAGGTGTTAACCATGGTCTATGAGGATCATAAAATGATTTAGAGAAATCATTTATGGTAAGAAAGAGTTCTAATGATATTAAGAGTTGATATCATGTCTCATTGCCAATTAGTGATGAGCCTAGTAAGTCACACACATACACAAGTTATCACCTATTTAAATATGATTTAATTAATTAATTAAAGAGTTTAATTGATTAATTAAATAGGTTTGGTTTGCAATTAGATTGTAAAGTCCCTAGCATGACTTGAAACCAAATCTAGATTATTGGATGTATAATATAAGTTAAATTTATATTTAAAGTGTTTAAATATGAATTTAATTAATGAGAAATTAATTAATAGAGATTAATTAATTAATTTATATTTGATATAAATTAATTAGAAGAAGAAAATAATTATTTTGGGTTAAGAACTCAAAATTAAGACACAGGGGCATTTTGGTCATTTTGCAGTGTGACACGTGGCACCATGAGATGGTGACACATGGCATAACACATAAGCTTGCCAAATGTTTTTTAATCATGTAAGATGATTAAAATCAAGATTAAATATAGGTTTGACACTTGGCACAATGTGATTGGGTCACTTAAACCTAGAGCTAATCAAAGGGTGACATGTGGCAAGGGTTTAATGTGTTAACCTAGCTATTTAAGTGTTGTTATGAGAAAATAAAACACAACCAGCAGCCACACTCCTTTGTCACGCCACTTTGAGGGTTTTTATCTCTTCTTCTTCATCTCTTATCAATTCAAAGAGATTAGCCATCAATCTCTTGAATTAAGAACACTAGAAATTGTTTCTAGTGTCCTGTTTACATCTTTAATCTCTTAAAAGGCAGAACTTGATTTTCTAATTAATAGAAAAAGCTTTAGAAGCTATTCAAGAGCTGCCATAGGTGTTCTTGGTGTGGACAAGCTAGAGGGACAACGTCTGGTGTCCTGAAGACGAATCTCAAAGGCGCAGACACGCTGCAGTGCATCAAGAGGTTAGTGTAATCGTTCTTGATTTAATCTAGGGTTCTAAAATTAATCTGATTAATTTTAAAATCTTAAATGGAAAATACAGATCCAAAAACATATTAAAAGAGTTTTAATATATTGTTTATCATTGAAATCAAATAGATAAAAATAAATCTTGCATGATGCATGTGGCCCTAGGTGAAAATTTTTGAATTCAATGGTATAAACTTGTGTTTTTCACGCTTCCGTTCCTTCAATTGGTATCAGAGCCACTATATTTGCCATTTAGATTGTTGATTATATGATTTAATTGTGTGATTTGATCATGAGATGATTGATTCATTGCTGGTTGGATCAAGAGGTGTGGCGGCACACATGGTGAAGCTACCATTGGTGGCTGCAACTATGGTTCCATGGGTGGTTCATTGTTTGGCTTTTAATTCTGCAATTGTTGTATGATCTAAGGCCTATTCTTTGACTAATTAAAGTGTTTAATTAGTTGTTTTAATCACACAATTAAATTATGATTCGAATCAGAATTTTAAAAATTGTTTGAATGTGATTCAAATCTGAATTTTAAAAGTTGTTTGAATGTGATTCAAATCTGAATTTTTAAAGTTGTTTGAATCATATTTAAATCTGATTTTTTAAAATTGATTCAATAAAATTCAGATCTGATTTTTTAAAAAATATTTGAATGTGATTCAAATCTGATTTTTTAAAAAATGTTTGAATGTGATTCAAATCTGAATTTTTGAAGTTGTTTGAATGTGATTCAAATCTGAATTTTTAAATTTATTTGAATGAGATTCAAATCTGAATTTTTAAATTTATTTGAATCATATTCAAATCTGGATTTTTAAGTTGAATATGAGATATTCAATTTAATATAAGTATGTATGTTTTATTTAATTGATAAATAGTGATATGCATGATGGATGATCATGGACTATAAAAGACCAATGTGATTGGATTTATTTCTTTTATGTTTCTTTGGGATTGTAAATTAATTAATTTATTTTAATTTATTTTGGGCATGTATTATTAAGTTTGTAATATTTTTGGGTTGTAATAAAGTGAGACCTTAATAGTAATTAGGATGGCTATAAAATCTTCCAAACAAATGATTAAGTTGGAAATGCTATAATTAAAGTAATTATAACATAAGCCCTCCATTGGGGCAATTATTTTAAGAAATTTTAAATAGTTGCATGAGATGCAATTAATTTAAGAGATTTTCTTAAGAATAATTGTTAAGCATGAGATGTTGTAAATATGTAAATGGTTTGGTGGCCAATATTGGATGTACCTGAGGACATTAAAATTATTTGCATAATTTCTGACTCAATGGGATCAACTTAACTAATGCAAGATAAGTCAATAATGGATGTACCTGAGATTTTGAGCATTAGGGGCTAGGTAAAGGATTGAACCTCACATGAGATGTGATGGGCAAGGAGTTGCTCACTTATAGTTTATTGTAATTCCAATAATGGATGTACCTGAGGATGATCAATATAATTATAAGAATTCAATCACCCACTAGAAATCCAACCAACTAGGATTTCCGTTTTCTACTTTGGAAGTGTAGGATTCGCTAAGTTAGTGGGAGGACCAATTTGATTAAAAGACCATAATCATTTTGGTTAATTACATGATACATTTACTAATTAATCTGGTTATTTTCTGCAGTTAATTTTCTGATAAAAATGAGCACAAAACAACCACCACCATCCAATATCCTTGCAAGCATACTTGATCACAACAGTTGACGGGACCTAATCATGCGATTGGCTAAGAAATTTGAAACTTGTCCTAAACCTTGAACATATAGGATATGTTCTAGATTCAAATGTTCCTGGTCCCTTACCTCCAGAGGCCACACAAGAGGAACATGAAACTTTGGACAAGTGGAAGGAGCATGATATGAGAGCTAAGTGTTACATGTATGCTTCCATGAGTAATGAGTTACAGAAGTAACATGAGAACATGCAGAGTGCGAGTGAGATCCTCCTTCACCTACAAGAGTTGTATGGTGAGCACAGCAGGAATGCTAGGTATGAGATATCTAGACAGCTATTCCGTATGAGGAAGTCTGAGGGACAGAATGTTGGGGATCATGTCCACAAGATGATTCGGATGATTGAGCAGTTGGAACATCTTGACTTTAACATGGATTTCCAACTACAGACGGATTTGATCCTTCAGTCCCTTCCTGAGTCTTTTGGGAATTTTGTGACAAATTTCCATATGACTAGACAGGAATGCACCTTAGCTGGTTTACTCAACATGCTGGTTATTGCCCAAAAGAATATGCCAAGCAATAAAGGAAAAGAGGTAGCTTTGGTTGCATCTTCTTCTACTGGAAAGTCCAACAAGAAGAAGGGCAATAAGAAAAAGAAACCTCAGATTCCTGGTCCTTCTAAGAAAATAGCTAAATAGAAAAGGAAGACTAAAGCTGATGAAGGCAAAGGAAAGTGTTTCCACTGCCAACAGGAGAGTGTTTCCATTGCCAATAGGAAAGTGTTTCCATTACCAGTAAGAAAGTGTTTCCGCTGGCCAGAGTATAGCAATCTAAATGAATGCAATGCCGTGGTGAAAACCAACTCAAGTTCAAAATATATTTGGCACTTAAGGTTATGTCATGTTGCAGAAGATAGGATTACAAAATTGGAGAAAATGGGAATTCTATCCTTATTGGACTCTGAGCCTACTCCAACTTGTGAATCTTACCTTCAGGGCAAAATGACTAGATCACCCTTTATTGGATAGGGGCTAAGAGCTGAAAATATTTTGGAGCTAATACATAGTGATGTATGTGGTCCATTTAAAGAAATGGCTAGAGGGGGCTTTCATTATTTTATTACCTTTACTGATGATAAATCAAAGTTTGGGTATTTGTATTTGATGAAATACAAACATGAATCTTTTGAAAAGTTCAAAGAATTTAAATCTGAAGTAGAAAATCAAACAGGAAAGAATATTAAAGCTCTTCGATCAGATCGTGGAGGTGAATATTTGAGTACTGAATTTGATGAATACTTGAGAGAGCATGGCATTGTTTCTCGGTGACTCCTCCGAGGCATACGGTGAATGGTGTATCTAAAGGAGAAATCGTACCCTATTGGATATGGTGCGTAGTATGATCACTATACTAATATGCCAATCTCCTTTTGAGGATTTGCATTAGAATCAGCTTTGTATATTCTGAATAGGATTCCATCAAAATCAGTTTCTTCCACACCTTATGAGATATGGCATGGAAGAAAACCAAGTCTTAAGCATGTTAAGATTTGGGGTTGTCCAGCTTATATCAAAAGTGAACAACGATAAATTGGAGACCGGATCGAGAAAAGGTCGATTTGTTGGATATCCAAAAGATAGTTTTGGATATTATTTTATTGCCTACTTCAAAAAGTTGTGATAAGTAGAGATGCCACATTTCTTGAACAACAATTTGTCCAAGAAGGAGGCAAAGGAAGGCAAATAGAGTTAGAATTGGAGAATTCGACCAACCAATGCATCAGGATGGATATAGATCCATCTAGTCAATGTATACCCGTTGATGAAACATCTACAGCTGTTCCTCGTAGAACAACCAGGGTATCTCACCCACCAGTGAGATATGGTTTTCTTCATGAAGAAGAACAAGAGTTGTCTACTCATGAAGAAGTAGATCATGGAGATGATCCACTTACCTATGAAGAAGCTATATCAGATATAGACTCTTCAAAATGGATTGATGCTATGAAATCCGAGATTGATTCCATGTATAAGAATCAAGTTTGGGATCTTGTTGACCCACAAGGTATTGTACCCATAGGAAACAAATGGGTTTTCAAGAAGAAAATTGGTTCTGATGGAAAGGTAGAGACCTATAAAGCAAGGCTAGTAGCGAAAGGGTTTCGCCAAAGGCAAGGAATCGACTATGAGGAGACTTTCTCGCCTGTTGCCATGCTTAAATCAATTAGGATTTTATTAGCAATAGCTGCATACTATGATTATGAGATTTGGCAGATGGATGTCAAAACAGCTTGTCAAAACAGCTTTTCTCAATGGATACATTGAAGAAAACATTTTCATGGAACAACCTAAGGGTTTTGAATCCCAAAATGGTTCCAAGGTATGCAAGGTAAAGCGATCCATTTATGGGTTGAAACAAGCTTCGAGGAGTTGGAACATCTGTTTTGATGAAGCCATTAAATCCTTTGGTTTTATCAAAAAATGAGGATGAGCCATGTGTATATAAGAAGGTTAGTGACAGTGCTATCACTTTCCTTGTCTTATATGTGGATGACATACTGTTGATGGGTAATGACACAGGTATGTTGACGACTATAAAGGTATGGTTGTCAAATACATTCTCCATGAAAGACTTAGGGGAGGCAACCTATATTCTTGGGATTCGCATCTATAAAGATAGAGCGAAACGAATAATTGGTTTATCCCAAAGTCTATACTTGGAAAAGGTGTTAAAGAGGTTTAACATGCTTGATTCCAAGAGAGGATTGTTACCAGTGAGACATGGTATCCATCTTTCTAAAGAGATGTCTCCAAAGACACCTGAAGAAAGAGATAAGATCACCAGGATTCCATGTGCTTCGGCTATTGGAAGTTTAATGTATGCAATGTTGTGTACTAGGCCAGATATCGCATATGCTGTTAGTTTGACTAGCAGGTATCAATCCAATCCAGGTTTGGAACACTGGATAGTTGTCAAGAATATTCTTAAGTACTTGAGAAGAACTAAGGATTTATTCTTGATTTATGGAGGTGGAGACTTGCAATTGGATGGTTATACTGATTCTGATTTCCAATCAGATATCGATGATAGAAAGTCTACCTCTGGATATGTGTTCATTTGTAATGGAGGTGCAATCAGTTGGAAGAGTTCCAAACAGAGCACGACTGTAGATTCCACTACAGAGGCTGAGTATATTCTTTGCATCGAGATCGCAAAGGAAGCTGTTTGGATTAAAAAGTTTGTGATAGAACTTACAGTAGTTCCTTCCATTGAGTCAGCAGTTCCATTACACTGTGACAACAATGGAGTAGTCATACAGGCTAAGGAACTAAGGTCTCACCCAAAATCCAAACACATAGAAAGGCACTACCACATTATCAGAGATATAGTTGGGCAAGGCGATTTAGCCATGCAGAAAATAGCATCAGCTGAAAATCCAGCTGATCCATTCACTAAGCCTATGTCACAGACTCAGTTAGACCGATATCTTGAGAAGTAGGTCTAAGATATTGTAATGAATGGCTCTAGTGCTAGTGGGAGATTGTTAGTAGTATGCCCTAGAGCATATCATTTAGTATGTATCTTGTACATATTTTATTAATAAATGGCATTTCCACTTTTCTGTTTATATAATATATTTATGTGTAATAGAAAAGGTCCATTGATATTTTGTTAGAAATATTATTCTTAAGTTGTTAAGAATATGAGTGACAATATCTCTAGCACAAAGTATCATAAATAGGTTCACAATCGAGGATACTTCATAATAAGGACATGACTTATCCAGAAAGATTGTATTCATGTTTGTTCCCAAGTTATTTATATGAGATATAAATAAGATGGAATGGTGAGTCTCATGCCGTATAACAAACATGATAGGCACTTATAAATGATAAGTAGGCCGAACCAGTGACACTTATGACAAACACATGGAGTTTACTCTTGTCAATGTTTTGTCATAAATCATATCAGTGCATATAATATTTAGACACGAGATATACGATTATCTTGTATATAGGTAGTTTGAGTTTGATCTCGCTTTCATACTTGTACTTGTGTATGGGTATATGGGCATGTGTTGGCTCCTACTAGTTATATATGGAGGTAGGTGTTGATCAAGATGGAATCTGTTCCTCTAAGTAAATAGAGATAAAATCCTATGTTCATTTAATTGTTCTTGATCTTTCAAGTTCTGGCGGAGACAGATAGATTTATTGTAAAAGAGTTTACGATGAGAAAATCTTTTTAATCAAGAACTGGAATTAAAAGAGAACATAATATTCATAGCAAATGGAGTTTGACATAAACCATGACTCCAGCTTGAGTTGGGATTTTATAACAGAGAGATTCTAGTGCATGGTAACATATGATTATAGCTTCATTTAAGGTAAACCTTATTACTAATTGGGTGGCCATGGCATGCTATGCTAGGTGTTAACCATGGTCTATGAGGTTCATAAAATGATTTAGAGAAATCATTTATGGTAAGAAAGAGTTCTAATGATATTAAGAGTTGATATCATGTCTCATTGCCAATTAGTGATGAGCCTAGTAAGTCACACACATACACAAGTTATCACATATTTAAATATGATTTAATTAATTAATTAAAGAGTTTAATTGATTAATTAAATAGGTTTGGTTTGCAATTAGATTGCAAAGTCCCTAGCATGACTTGAAACCAAATTTAGATTATTGGATGTATAATATAAGTTAAATTTATATTTAAAGTGTTTAAATATGAATTTAATTAATGAGAAATTAATTAATAGAGATTAATTAATTAATTTATATTTGATATAAATTAATTAGAAGAAGAAAATAATTATTTTGAGTTAAGAACTCAAAATTAAGACACAGGGGCATTTTGGTCATTTTGCAGTGTGACACGTGGCACCATGAGATGGTGACACATGGCATAACACATAAGCTTGCCAAATGTTTTTTTAATCGTGTAAGATGATTAAAATCAAGATTAAATATAGGTTTGACACTTGGCACAATGTGATTGGGTCACTTAAACCTAGAGCTAATCAAAGGGTGACATGTGGCAAGGGTTTAATGTGTTAACCTAGCTATTTAAGTGTTGTTATGAGAAAATAAAACACAACCAGCAGCCACACTCCTTTGTCACGCCACTTTGAGGGTTTTTATCTCTTCTTCTTCATCTCTTATCAATTCAAAGAGATTAGCCATCAATCTCTTGAATTAAGAACACTAGAAATTGTTTCTAGTGTCCTGTTTACATCTTTAATCTCTTAAAAGGCAGAACTTGATTTTCTAATTAATAGAAAAAGCTTTAGAAGCTATTCAAGGGCTGCCATAGGTGTTCTTGGTGTGGACAAGCTAGAGGGACAACGTCTGGTGTTCTGAAGATGAATCTCAAAGGCGCAGACACGCTACAGTGCATCAAGAGGTTAGTGTAATTGTTCTTGATTTAATCTAGGGTTCTAAAATTAATCTGATTAATTTTAAAATCTTAAATGGCAAATACAGATCCAAAAACATATTAAAAGAGTTTTAATATGTTGTTTATCATTGAAATCAAATAGATAAAAATAAATCTTGCATGATGCATGTGACCCTAGGTGAAATTTTTTGAATTCAATGGTATAAACTTGTGTTTTTCACGCTTCCGTTCCTTCAGAAGTCAAGATGTTCCAACTATTCAATCAGCCGAATCATCTTGTGGACATGATCCCCAATATTCTATCCCTCAGACATCCTCATACGGAACAACTGCCTAGATATCTCATACTTAGCATTCCTACTGTGCTCACCATACAACTCTTGTAGGTGAAGGAGGATCTCACTCGCACTCAGCATGTTCTCAAGCTGCTTCTGTAACTCATTACTCATGAAAGCAAGCATGTAACACATAGCTCTCATATCATGCTCCTTCCACTTGTCCAAAGTTTCATGTTCCTCTGGGGTGCCTCTGGAGGTAAGGGACCAGGAACATTTGAATCTAGAACATATCCTATATGTTCAAGGTTCAGGACAAGTTTCAAATTTCTTAGCCAATCAGAGAGATTAGGTCCTGTCAACCTATTGCGATCAAGTATGTTTGCAAGGATATTGGATGGTGGGGGTTGTTCTATGCTCATTATTATCATAAAATTAACTGCAAAAAATAATCAGATTAATTAGTAAATATATCAAGTAATTAACCAAAATGATTATGGTCTTTTAATTAAATTGGTCCTCTCACTAACTTAGCGAATCCTACACTTCCAAAGTAGAAAACGAAAATCCTAGTTGGATGGATTTCTAGTGGGTGATTGAATTCTTATAATTCTATTGATCATCCTCAGGTACATCCGTTATTGGAATTACAATAAACTATAAGTGAGCAACTCCTTGCCCATCACATCTCATGTGAGGTTCAATCCTTTACCTAGCCCCTAATGCTCAAAATCTCAAGTACATCCATTATTGACTTATCTTGCATTAGTTAAGTTGATCCCATTGAGCTAGTAATTATGCAAATAATTTAAATGTCCTCAGGTACATCCAATATTGGCCACCAAACCATTTACATATTTACAACATCTTATGCTTAACAATTATTCTTAAACAAATCTCTTAAATTAATTGCATCTTATGCAACTATTTAAAATTTCTTAAAATAATTGCCCCAATGGAGGGCCCATGTTATAATTACTTTAATTATAGCATTTCCAATTTAATCATTTGTTTGGAAGATTTTATGGTCATCCTAATTACTATTAAGGTCTCACTTTGCACATTATCCATTTAGCATGCATATATCATATAATTGCATACATTCCCATACATCTCACGCATTCATGGATAAGCAGTAAATATGGTATGATCATGGACTTTCTAAGGGATTCAATTCTGAGCCACCAAGAATTGAATCAGGGCATTCCTTGGTGCATTTCATTTATTCATTTTACAAGAGTTGCTGAAGGAATACATAATCAACATTTGATCTTGAATTCCTCCCACTGGTCCCACCAATGCTCTTGACCTCCTTGAACTTCTTGCAATCCAATATTACATAGTAATCCTTGGCATACCAAGGCAAATTTACAAGAACTTAAATAAATGAAATTACAACCCAAAAATTATTACAAACTTAATAATACATGCCCAAAATAAATTAAACTAAATTAATTAATTTACAATCCCAAAGAAACATAAAAGAAATAAATCCAATCACATTGGTCTTTTATAGTCCACGATCATCCATCATGCATATCACTATTTAACAATTAAATAAAACATACATACTTAAATTAAATTGAATATCTCATATTCAACTTAAAAATCCAGATTTGAATATGATTCAAATAAATTTAAAAATTCAGATTTGAATCTCATTCAAACAAATTTAAAAATTCATATTTGAATCACATTCAAACAACTTTAAAATTTCAGATTTGAATCACATTCAAACAATTTTTAAAAAATCAGATTTGAATCACATTCAGACAATTTTTTAAATTTTAGATCTGAATATTATTCAAACAACTTTAAAAAATCAGATTTAAATATGATTCAAACAACTTTAAAAATTCAGATATAAATCAAATTCAAACAACTTTTAAAATTCAGATTTGAATCACATTTAAACAATTTTTAAAATTCTGATTTGAATCAAAATTTGATTGTGTGATTGAAATTATAATTAAACAATTTAATTAGACATAGGATGAGCTTTAGATCATACAAAAATTGCAAATTAAAAAGCCAAACCTTTGCACCACCCTTCAAGCCAAACCATGCGCACCATTGATGGTGTTCTTCAAGCATGCCGCCACACATCCATTGCAACCAGTAATGGATGAATCATCTCAGGATCAAAACACACAATTAAATCATATAATCAAAAATCTAAATGGCAAATATAGTGGCTCTGATACCAATTGAAGGAACGGAAGAATAAAAAACACAAGTTTATACCATTGAATTCAAAAATTTTCACCTAGGGTCACATGCATCATGCAAGATTTATTTTTATCTATTTGATTTTAATGATAAACAACATATTAAAACTCTTTTAATATGTTTTTGGATTTGTATTTTCCATTTAATATTTTAAAATTAATCAGATTAATTTTAGAACACTAGATTAAATTAAGAATAAACACACTAACCTCTTGATGCACTGCAGTGTATTTGCGCTTTTGAGATTCATCTTTAGGAAACCAGATGTTGTTCCTCTAGTCCACACCAAGAACACCTATGGCAGCCCTTGAACAGCTTCTAAAGCTTTTTCTATTATTTAGAAAATCAAGTTCTACCTTTTAAGAGATTAAAGATGAAAACAGGACACTAGAAACAATTTCTAGTATTTTTAATTCAAGAGATTATTTGCTAATGGAGAGGCAGATAAAGAAGGGAGAGATGAAGAAGAAAAGAAGGGAGAGGCAGCCAAGGGGTGGCGGCACCTTTGGGAGCGGCAGCTTGTGTGTTTTATTTTCTCATAACAACACATATATAGCTAGGTCATCACTTAAACCCTTGCCACATGTCACCCATTAATTGGTTCTAGGTTTAATTAACCCAATCACATTGTGCCAAGTGTCAAACGTATATTTAATTTTAATTTTAATAATCTTACATGATTAAAAGACATTTCGCAAGCTTATGTGTAATGCCATGTGTCACCATCTCATGGTGCCACATGTCACCCTGTGAAATGACCAAAATACCCCCGTGTCTTAATTTTGAGTTCTTAACCCAAAAAAATTATTTCTCTTCTTCTAATCAATTTATATCAAATATGAATTAATTAATTAATCTCTATTAATTAATTTCTCATTAATTAAATTCATATTTAAATACTTTAAATATAAATTTAACTTATACTGTACATCCAATAATCTAGATTTGGTTTCAAGTCATGCTAGGGACTTTGCAATCTAACTGCAAACCAAACCTATTTAATTAATCAATTAAACTCTTTAATCAATTAATTAAATTATATTTAATTAGGTGATAACTTGTGTATGTGTGTGACTTACTAGGCTCATCACTAATTGGCAATGAGATATGATATTAACTCTTAATATCATCAGAACTCTTTCTTACCATAAATGATTTCTCTAAATCATTTTATGCACCTCATAGACCATGGTTAACACCTAGCATAGCATGCTATGGCTACCCAATTAGTAATAAGGTTTACCTTAAATGAACCTATAATCATATGTTACCATGCACTAGAATCTCTCTGTTACAAAATCCCAACTCAAGCTGGAGTTATTGTTTATGTCAAACTCCATTTGCTATAAATATTATGTTCTCTTTTAATTCCAGTTCTTGATTAAAAAGATTTTCTCATCAGAAACTCTTTCTAAATAAATCTATTTGTCCTGGCCAGGAACTTGAAACATCATGAACAATTAAATGAACATAAGATTTTATCTCTATTTACTTAGAGGAACAGATTCCATCTTGATCAACACCTACCTCCATATATAACTAGTAGGAGCCAACACATACCATATACCCATACACAGTACAAGTATGAAAGCAGTATCAAACTCAAACTACCTATATACAAGATAACTGTGCTATCTCAGGTCTAAAGATTATATGCACTGATATGATTTATGACAAAACATTGATAAGAGTAAACTCTATGTACTTGTCATAAGTGTCACTGGTTCGGCCTACTTATCATTTATAAGTGCCTATCATGTTTGTCATATGGCATGAGACTCACCATTCCATCTTATTTATATCTCATATAAATAACTTGGGAACAAACATGAATATAATCTTTTTGGATAAGTCATGTCCTTATTATGAAGTATCCTCAATTGTGAACCTATTTATGATACTTTGTACTAGAAAAACTATCACTCATATTCTTAACAACTTAAAAATAGAATTTCTAACAAAATATCAATGGACCTTTTCTATTACACATAAATATCTTATGTAAATGGAAAAGTGGAAATGCCTTTTATTAATAAAAACATGTACAAGATACATACTAAATGATATGCTCTAGGGCATACTACTAACATTGTCTTCATTAAAGTTGATCTCCACCTTGAAAGGAAGAAGTTGGTAGTAATTTCAAGAAGTTTTGGTGGAGTTTGGTCAAGCTCAAAAAGACGTAAGTGCTTGTTTTCAATTCTTGCTTCACTAAAGTTGTGGTGGAAGTTATGGGAAGTTAGATTATGAAAGAAATTGTGGGATTTGATGAGTTATGGTGCTGTCTAATTTATGGCAGTTTCATGTCCATGGGAGTATGATGTAATTTGTCATGTAAAAGGTGATTTAAGGGGTTGATTAAGGTGTTTAAATGCATAAGAGTGTACTTGCATGTAGGTGTTTGAATTGTGTAATTGAACAATTAAATTTTTGGGAGTTTTTGGAAGAAATTATGAGGCTTTGTAAAGTGACCAATTTGGTAGCTTTGTGATGCATGGCAAAGTGTTTAATATCATGAAAATAGCTTGGTGAATTCTGGTACCAGGGATGGCAGAATGTGTATGTAAATGTTGTTGGGAATGATAAGTGATAATTAGGTATGTTTATGTATGTAAATTGTTGAATTTGAACTTTGTAGTTTTGAATTGTAATTGGGGTATTGAGGGTTTGTATATTCTGCCCAAATTTACCATAATGTGATGTGTTGAGTGGTTGTGGTTTGATACCAATTCAGAATTGGGTATGAGAAAAGGACTTATAACTAGGTGAATGTGCAATTGATAAGTGTTTAAGCAACATGTTTAAGGTCAGTATGCATTTGGGGCTATAACCCTAATTGTGTGATCCCAATTGCTATAAGGCTAATTGCGGTAAAACTAGACTCAATATAGACCAACTTTCATGGAGAGAGCTTGTCCAAATTCTGCCTAGAAGTGACCTAAAAGAATGACCAAATCCGGAATTGCATGACATGAAAACCCAGAATTTTGACAATATGAACAGTAGTCAGTATTTTGGCCATAACTCACTCAAAACAGATCCAAATAACCTGAAATTTATACCATGGAAAGCTTAGACATAGAGCTACAACTCCTATGAAGACATGAAAGCCCAGAAATGAACAGAACCAAGTCAAAATGCTTGCACAAATTGGGTTACAAAAACTGGCTGAATTGACTTTGACCTAAAAATGACCTAAACTTTGCAATATAAGTACAACTTGACCAGCAATAGTAAAATGACCATAACTTGGTCCATAGAACTCCAAATGACCTGAAATCAGTCCCAAAATTTCAATATGACATAGATCTACAATATTGGTAATTTGACCAAAACCTAGAAATCAAGGAAACTAGGTCAATTAAGTTGATTAATTTGGCACACTAAATCTAGAATTAGCATAATTGACTACAAAATCCAGAAAATTCAAATAAGCATATCTCCCACCAGAAGTGTCCAATTTAAATCAGCCATACCAATCTGGAAAGCTAAGAAAGAGAACTAAAACTTTATTTTAAACAACTTCCTCAAATTATAAATGTATAAGGTCAGAATTTAAGGTCAAAGCCATTAACCTAATTGAGGACCATACCAATATAGGACCTTTGAGTCCAAGTTAACAATTTGTCTATAAAGAATTCTACAGAGCAACAATACTTATGAAGAATGCTAGACCTTAATGTGATTACAAACGGTCCAAATAAATTAGTAAATTCAGAATCGAAAATGCCTAAAAAGGAAACTAAAATTTAGATTTGACCTAGTTATGGTTAATTGACCATAACTTGAGCTATACAACTCCAAATGGAGTGATTCAAAAAGGAAATTAAAGAAGACATAATGAGAAACAATTTAATGAAGAGAAATCTATTAAATTTATACTGTAGCTTGGTCCAATTGACAGTGAACATTGGCCATAAAATCTGAATAATTGCAATAAAATGCAATAAGCGTTGAAATGAAATTGGCAACATATATCAACATGTGAGGAATGAAAAATGGAACATATTAGTGATATTAAAACTAATTCATCTAGTGTGCATTAAAGGTCAAGATTATAGGTTAACTAATGAAAGGAATAGTCTTAATAAAATTTAATTATTGAACCTTATTATTAGAAACAATTAAAATGAGTACTAAAACACTTTAAATTGTGTGTTTAAGTTAGAAAAGACACTGGAAAGGGAAAAGACCCACTGAGTCAAGGCTAAGAGGTGACTCATCAGAGATTTGTGCACAACTAGTTTTTAATTGATTTTGTTCTGAAAATTTCATATGACTAAATGACGTATTTTTCTTATGTATTATGTTTATCAAGTATTGGATTTAATTCAATGATTATTGAAATTGTCATAGTATGTATGAATTTAGCTTTGTGAAATGGTATTTCAACAAGTATTAATCATTGTTGTGGATTGAATAAATTATGTTTTGGAAAATTTTGATAGAACATGTTTTGAATTGTGATGGGCAATTTGCATTAAAAAATACAAATTTATGTTTTGAAATGTGATGAGCATAAAAATTATTGGATATTGGAATTGACTTTGAATTGAATTGTATTATGATTTATGCTCACAAAAAGGACAAAGAGATTAATGATATTGTTTTGTATCTCACTATAGGTGCTTGACTAGGTTATTACCCATCTCTCTCATTTGTTGAAGAGACAATGAAGTTAGCTTTGTTTTGATTACCATGGTACGTGCACAGGCTTAGATTCTCCTTTTATTAGAGGTTAGATATAAGTTTTTATTTGTTATGGCCCTTTCGGAAGTTTTATTATTGTGGTGTGTACTGTGCACGATGATTCGACCTCCCTGACTATTAGGGAGTTAGAATCCGATTTGACCTCCTCGACCATAGGGAGTTAGAATCACTTCGAAGATGGCCCTTTCGGTTTAGTCTTGCATAGTTAGTGAGATAAAGAATGGCTTTTGAATAGTAAAGAATTTGATTTCAAATGGGATATATGCATACTTGATTTTATTGAAATTAATATTTATTTCCATAAATTACTATAATTACTTTAATTGTTCAATTGTGATTTGAAAAATTGAAATTCTTAATCAAGGTTATTTTAGCAAATGATTATATTATTGCCAACGATTATTTTGACCTTTGAAATTTTTATGAAGTTCAAGATTTCCAAATTATTTGTTATAATTCTGTCAACATATATATGGTATTAGATTTTAAATTATAGTTGTGCACCACTGAGTTCACCACTCAGCAATAGCTTTGTATGCTGTTGCAGGTGAAAAGAGCATAGAGTAGTTGAGTAAGCTTCTTTGAAGACACATTCAGATCAGCTCCAGGTATATCATAGGTATACCCATGTACATAAGTTTGATGTATGCATACAATAATATGTATGTAAATTATTCGAGCAGTTGCATACAATAATATGTATGTAAATTATTGTAATGTAAATTTGAGATTTCATTTACCTATATAGTTTTGTAATATTAATTTTTGAGTATTGCAATCAATGAAATGTTTCTTTTATGATGAGGCTGGTTTGAAAATAAATTGATTTGATTATTGAGATTGAATTGTGAGATGAAATGAGGTTTATTGGAGTTGTATTTGAGAAATCATATTGGAAGTGTGTTTCTTTGCAGGTTTTGAAGAACTATTTACTCAAAATATAGTCGACACTCGGCCGAAATTTTGAAAAATTTTATAACACCAGATTTTAATCAATGATTTAAATTTCACAAAAGTTGGTATAAAATCCCTTGTAGTATATTTAATGGGTTATCGATAGGCGAAGTACTGTAATTCATTAGGTGTACTACAGGATCATGTTACATCTTATGGAGGAATAGGGTGTGACACTCTGTTTGGCTTATTAAACTAAAATCATATGTACCGATTGATAAAATTCCAGAAGCATTTTCTCGTCATTCTAATGCCATTGAGACCTCAATGACTCTTCTCTAGAGCCTCGAAAATTATTTCACAGGATTCCCTCGGGTTTAGGGTTACTAGCTGTGAAGATAGCAACTTCTCATTAGGGTTACCCATCACCAG
The DNA here is from genome assembly GCF_030052815.1 of Hevea brasiliensis. Classification (NCBI taxonomy): domain Eukaryota; kingdom Viridiplantae; phylum Streptophyta; class Magnoliopsida; order Malpighiales; family Euphorbiaceae; genus Hevea; species Hevea brasiliensis. Next base: position 53,443,877 of record NC_079497.1, on the reverse strand, counting down.
GGCACCGGCTCATTTAACTTCGTTGTATTTAATTTTTAAAATTTTTCCTTGATTTTTCTTACCATTATTTGAATTATTTATGACTCCTCACTCTAGTCTAATTATAGCTCATGACATTCTGGCTATCTAGACAAATATTGGTCACCGGAATACTTGAACGTATAGACTACCTAAAGTGAGGACGTTACACACTGTCCTTGGAGAGCTGCCCACTGATAGTGTGGACTGGTCTCTCCTTGGTGTGAACTGAGATCTGGACCTTTGGGACTGGCCCTGACCTTGTGGTTGACTAGTACTCTAGGCAAGAGGATCTCTGAACTTCTTCCCAAGAGTAGATGATAGTGGGTCTAACCCGGACCTCTCTTCTGTTGTCTCTCCCTTCTGCTCTGCTCATTAATTCTGACTCTTTCTACTTTCAGTGTAGCTTCAACCAGTTTTGCAAAATCTAAAAACCCCAAAGCTGTTATCATAATCTTGATGTTGTCATTCAACCCCTATTCAAACCTTTTACATCTTTCAGCTTCTGTGAGTACTATTTCCCTTCCATACTGGCTCAGTCTGACAAATTCTCTTTCATACTCTGTCACTGATAGTTGCCTCTGTCTCAGACTGATAAATTCTCTTCTCCTCTCTTCCAAGTACACACTACTGACATATTTCTTTCTGAACTTTGAAAGAAAGAACTCCCATGTGATCTGCTCTGGCTGCACCTCCTTGGATACTATGTCCCACCACTAGTATGCATCATCCTGAAGTAGGGACACAACACCCTCTAGATTTTTGTTCAGGAGTGCAGTGGACTTGTCTCAACAACCTTCCCATTCTATCTAGCCAATTTTCAGCTGCCACGGGGTCATCTTCTTTCTTTCCCAGGAAATCCATAGACCCATATTTTCTTAGCTTCTCTAAATGGAACTTTTGTGGTGGTGGTGGTGGTTGTGGCTGTGGTTGTGATGGTGGTGGTGGGATTGCCCCCATCATTTGCTAGTAGAATTTAGTCATTTGCTAGAATAACGCAAACTGAGGCTACACAAGTGCCTCAGCTATTGGTGGAACAGGTTCTCCCCTGTCTCCAGCTTCAGCAAGGGGTGGAGCATGGCTCTCCACCTCTTCCTCAACCGCTCTCTGCGATGTCGGGTCCATATCCTAACAAAAACAATCAAAGACAAACAGATCTGTATTAGTGTCACCTCAACTCTTACAAATGCAATATATGGTATGGACTCTATGTAGACCTAAAAATGCCTAAACTGTGCTCTGATACCACTAAATGTGACACTCCACACCCGTCTACAGTGTAGCCGAGCAAGACATGTCACACAGTCTGCCAAAGTATCTGATCTTACCTTATTTCAGTTTTTAGTTCTTAATTTATTTATTAAAAGCCCCTAAGTGAAGTTTATGCCATTTATTGAAATTTTGAATTTATTTGGAATTCTAAAAATTTTACAAAAAATCCAGCAGAGTGCCAGCTAAAAATTGAGAAAACAGTTCTTCGGAACCTGCTAAAAACACTTCCAATATTCATATCATATCCATAACTCCAATGAGCCTCGATACAGATTCATCAAATCACAATATTTCAAACTCAAATTCATAGTTTTCATTCATACGAAACCAATAAAATTGGTACTGATTCATAAATGAAATACTAAATGTCATTAATATACATAATTACAAATATCTACATGGTTCCATAATTTATATAATAAAATAAATATTTAACATAAAATACAAAATATAAAATACATGCTGTAGCCTAGTGTCCTACCCAAAATACACTGTAGATGTGGTGACACTATGCACTATGCAGATCTGATTGCATCAAATTATCTAGACACTTAAGGTTAACATGCATTGCATTTTGTTAGCATTTAGTATCATTTTATGTTTATTTTTATATGTTTTCATTATTATTTTAGAAAACATGTTAATCCAACTCAATTCATTGATTTTTATATTTTATCAGGTGTTTCTATGTTGTTCTAGAATCAATGGTGAGTTTGGAAGAGATCTGAAGGTCAAAACGTGAAGAATACAGGTCCAGAAGTAGTACATGGGCCGCGTAACTTGCCCCGTGTAAATTCATGGACCCCATGCAACCTTCTAGACAAAGAAAACTTGAAAAACAAAAGTGGCAAAAAGTTACACGGGGTGTGTATGTCACACCCTACCCCTCAGTAAGGCATAACATGATCCCGTAGTATACCTAATGAATTACCAACTTCGTCTACTGATAACCCATTAAATACACTATAAGGGATTTTAAAACTTTTCTTACTTCTTTTTACAGTGGTGAGCACTATTTACAGGTGTTAAAAACTTTTTTGAACTAAAGAGAAATAGCTAACACATTTGAATTATTAGTAATTTCTGTAAAAATTTTGACGGAGTGCCATCTGTATTTTGAATAAAACAGTTCTTCAAAAACCTGTAAAAAGCACTTCAAATATATTTCTCAATCTCAACTCCAATATTGGATCAACTTAATATGTTTCTCAACTCAAATCCACAGTAATTTTTCAGTAATTTCAAAGCTGAGATAAAAGAAATATAGTACAAATTTTAGAAGCCAAAATAACTCACAATTTATTTTACAACTTCAAGGTACAATTTTAAATTTATAACTGCTCAAAACCAAGAACATTATATACATACAGTGAACATGCATTACAATACAAAATGCAAAATATGGTATACTCAATATACCCGATGATCTCTCACTGAAGCACTAGTAGCCTAGTCTATAGCCCTGTCCGTCTATCTATCTGCGACAGCAATGAAAAGATATCGCTGAGTCAATGTCTCAGTGGTGCACAACATTAACCAAATACAACTTTAAATCACAAATCATAGGTCATATAAATAGTGAATACTTAAACCATAGTTAAATTCAAGACAATGAATGTCATAAAGAATTTGAACTCCATTTCACAATTTACAAAGTTCATATAACACAAATTTGATCAAAAAACTGAATAATACAGTTTTTCCAATCAATAATACCATTTGATCAAATAACTGAATAATAAAGTTTTGCAAATCAATAACACAATTTAAATGCTGCACAATTACATTTCACAAATTATCAAAACTCATTATAGAAAAATTTTGAGTCAAATAATTTAATAAACACGGTGTTGCCAATTCATACACAACTTAAGCCATGACACAAAATTTCCGATCAATACCGTGTTGTACACCACGACAAAGCAATCTACAACCCCACTAATCGAAATCAATGAGGGAGGTGGCTAGCTAGCTAATGAGTACTCATCCGATCTACAACCTCAACTGGTAAAACAGAGAGGGAGGAAAATAATCACACTCACCCCAGACTGATAAGTCAAAGAGGGAGGAATATAATCACACTCACCCTATAAATGGAGGAGGAACATAGTAACAGTGTCATGCCAAGTGTGAATCAAAACAATTTCAAATCACAATATTTCATACAATTCCCAAATCACATTTTATCTCAAAATTTCTATTTGCAAAGTTGGCAACACAATAATTTCCAAATAATAATCTCAAAACCAAAACAATAAAAAATTACTCATAACTCATTTCTCCAAATAAATTTGCTAGTAAAAGCAGTGAATATAAAAGTATTGTGCACGAACACAATTTAAAACTATAATATTCAATTAAATTTTTAAGTAGAAAATGAGCAGTCAAAATTATTGTGCACAAACACAATTTAAAACAATAACATATAAATAATCATAATTTATTTCAATTGAAAATTTCAAAAGAAATAACTATTGTGCATAAACCTCTAATAACTGTCTCCTGGCCTTAACTCAGTGTTTCCTTCCCTTTCCCTGAGTCTTTGCTAACTGAGAAACACAATTTGAAGTGTTTCAGTACTCATTTAAACTGTTTCTAACGATAATGCTTGATAATTAATTCACTGAATTCTATTATTTGCTTAGTCAACCTAATATGTCGACCCTCGATCCTTTCTAGGTAAATTACGTTTTAATGTTACTAATATGTCACATTCAATAGTCTTTTAGGATTGGTACATGTTACTAAATTCATTGCCATGTATATTGCGTTTTATTACAATTTGCTTGATTCTGGGATACTAGTTTGACCTAGCTGAACGACCTAGTTCCCTTGGTTTTCAGGTTTCGGTCAAAACTACAAACTTGTAGATCTATGTCTTATTGCACATGGGGAAAAATTTCAGATCATTCTGAGTTTACTAGACCAATTTATGGTCATTTTACTATTGCTGGTCAGAATGTACCAAAATTGGTTACTTTAAGTCATTTTAGGTCAATTTTGGTTCGGCTAGTTTTTGGACTCGAATTTGTGCAAGCTTTTTGACTTGCCTATGGTCATTTCTGGGCTTTGGTGTCTTCATAGGACTTGTAGATATAGGTCTTAAATATTCATGGTAAAAATTTCAGGTCAATTGGACCTGTTTTGAGTGAGTTATGGCCAAAACACTAACTGCTGCCCAAATGGTCAATTTTCAGGCCTTAATTGCACTAATCCGGATTTGGTTATTTTTCAAGTTACCTTACAAGCAGAATTTTGGTAAGATTCCTTCATGAAAGTTGGCACTTTTTGTGCCTAGTTTTACCTCCAATTGGTCTCATACCAATTGGAGGCACACACTTAAGGTTCTAGGCCCATAACATAAACTATCCTATTGCATTTTATTCATTACTCATCAAAGGACACTTTTAACACTTACCAAACTACACATTCATGCCAATTCTGGTTTGTACCATAACCTAAACACATTTCACAACATGTTGTTGGTCATTTTGGCAGCTTATAATCACACTCAATATGCACCATATAGTATAGAATTTTTCAAGCTCAAATTACAACAATTCAATCACCTGACCTAGCTCATTTACATGTCCAACCTCACACCATCATACATATACACAAGCTGCCATAACAAGTACCACAATTCAACATTAATATTCCAGAAACCAAACATGAAATAACATTTTTATGGTTCACCATTCAAGCTGCCGATTCATACACCTCTCTCCATTAATGTCCAAGCTTCCAAATTCAAGTATACATTCACAATATACTTAGTATACATCACCCAATTTATTCCTACACATATAAACACATAATCAACCTTTTAATCTACCATTTACAAGCAATAATAAACTGTCCATAAGGAGTTTTCATGGCTGCCAAAAGTACACCTCTCCCTTTAAACATCAAACCTCAAAAATCTCTCCATAATTCAAGTACCCATAACATTCTTACTAACTTTAATGAAGCAATAACCAAAAAACACAAACTTACCACTTTGGAAACTCTTCAAAACCTCTCCAAAACTTGGTCTTCTTGTTGCCTATCTACTGCCCAAGGTGTATAGACAACCTTTAATGAAGGAAAGTGCTAAGAAAGGAGCTTGAATCTCACATGCATGGAGCTTCCAAGTCATGCGGCAATGGAGGTTTGTTGGGAGCAAATTTCTGCTGGTTCTAAGGTTGAAGATGAAGATGTGTATTCTGCCTAAGATGATGAGTTAGTGGTCCATTTTGATGGGTGAGTGGAGCACTAAGCTTAACTTAAATATTAGTTTATTCATAAGTTTTATTTTCCCACATTTAACTCCCCATTTTTGCTATTTACATTAGGTACCACTAATTTAATTTTTCATGACATTTTCCAAGTGTAATATTATTTATTTTTAATGGACATTTAGGTCAACAGACAACTCAGGGTGTCAAATGACCACAATGGCCCTGTTCGGGTTGCATTCCCGATTTTTCGGTAACACCGGGTTTTGTCCATTTTTCGATTTCTCACTTTTCTTTGTACTAATTAATTAATTTTTCTTTGATATTTATAATAGTATTTATACTTCAATAGGGGTCTACTTAAGTCCTAAAAAAATATTTTCTAGGGTTCCCCGTAGTCCAGGGCTAGTCAACGGTCCACGCCATGACTTCCCGGTGCGATCACCCATCACTAGGGTTCTCGGCTCGCTTAACTTTTTTACATTTCTTTGCCATTATTCTTCCTTTGTTTTCCTTGTATATTCTTTTCTTGTATTTCATTATTTTATGTCTCCTTACTCATATCGAAGTGTAGTTCTAGGAATTCTAGCTGGCCGGACAACACTGGTCACTGGAACAGTAGAACGCACTATCAAACATAGGGGTGTTACAGTGTATCACTACACAGCTCGTGTAAAGTCTCCTGACAGCGATTCTGATGCGACTTTTCTTGCTTCCAACTCGACCCGAATGGACTCCTAATGATTCTAGGACTCTGAAATTAGGGTTTTTACACTAGATATAAATATAACAAGTCAAGAATTGAGGGGGAGAGCATAATTTAGAATAGGAAGGCAATTTACATTGAGCCAATTTACATTCAAGGAGGTACATCAACCTCAAGGGAGGCAAGGGAGAAACAAGATCTGCAAGATTGCTAGAAGGGATTTCCAGCTGAAGTTCTAAAAGTTTAAGGCTGCAACTCTCCTTCTGGGTTCTTTCACTCTATTTTATTCTCATGTCTTCTCTTTATCTTTTTACAAACTTGATTGTAAAACTCACCATGGGTGAGTAGGTTCTTCATTCTAGGGTTAGGGTGTAGCACTCAATTTTATTATGGATCTGGTTTGATTTTATTTAATACATTGGGTATTTTATTCTTTGATTCAATCTCTTGTGATCTTAATACATGCTATGTATTGGTACCCACTTAGTATTGATTACAGATATTAATTTAAGGACTGAAAGGTGAAGCTTAATATTAGAAAATTGGGATTTTGAACCTAGGAAATCTGACCTGGAGATAGGCTGATGACCGCTGTGGAGTTTCAAAATTAATCAAAGATCTTAAAGGGTTTTAATTAATTTAATCACCATGAAAGTAGGGTTTATGTTAATTAAAATACACCTTGAGTGCCTTGAGAGAGGACGTAAGATAACTTAGGATTAATTTCCATTAAAGTAATAATCTCCCATTTATTGAATAAATCAAATTGATCCTATAATTGATTGAAGTGTGAACCCCTGGCTCTAGAATGCTCTTGTTCATTAGTATTTTCTTTTAGTTAATTATTTTGATTTTATTTCTTTCAATTTATATATAATTATTATTTCTCTACAATTCGATCGTCTAGATAATTGAAATCACTATAGTTTGGTACTCAACACGGTCCTCGTAGGAATAATACTCTACTAATCACTTTATTACTTGTTAGAGATTCGTGCACCTGCGATGGTTGTAAAACTAGCAAACAAGTTTTTGACGCTGTTGCCGGGAGCCGGTGCTTGATATTGAATGATTAGTGATTTGATTACTCTAGACATTCTTATTTCTTGTCTAATTTTATTTTTACTTATTTTTCTTGTGAGGTACATTGTGATGTTTCATCAACAATTCTTCACAAGTTTTATTCAATAACACAATGAACCATTTTACAATGCTTGGAGAAGTTTCAATGAATTGGTAGAGCAATTTGCCAATTGTGGTCTTTCAAATTATGAACTCACTCTCAATTTCTACAATGGTCTGGATGAAGTGATAAGGAATTGGGTAGATTATGGAGCTTGGGCTACCAGTAATCACGTTCTTCAAAGAAAACCATGAGGATACCATTCACTTGTTGAATGACATGGCAGATTTTGATTACCATTGGCATTGGGATCCTTCATTGTAGGGTTGCAGTCACTAATATCCCCCACACTTTCATCAACCTAATATTTCACACCAACCATTCGAACTTCAATTAGAGAGGAGAGTGGGACTTGAGGAGGTGATAACTCCATTCAAAAATTTTGACAAACTAATGGTGAACAATGAGCTATCACTTTATGAAGAGGAATTATATGAACAAAGTTGGGAGAATGAAAAAGCTTTTATGGGAATTTGAACCTAAAGAAGAAGTTGAGCATCAAGAACATAATTCCTTTTAAAGCTGACTAACTAATAGAATTCCTACAAGAACAGGAGTTACTTAAAGAACAAGTGGAACCTAGAGCTAAAGGAAACAACTCCTTTATAGTTGGGGGATCATTGGAATAGTGTTTCCATGAAGACAAATCAAAGATAAAGGTGGTGGATGAAGAAATTGATGAGACTATCAATTTAACTTCATTAATGATGCTTACTCATACACCACCAGAAAACCCTTTTCTATCATGGACACCTCCTACATCATCACATGTCCTCCATAACCTAAAGCAGTCCTTTTCCCAAGCAGATAACTCTAAACCATGTGTTATTCGTGCTATGTGCAATCTTATTCCAAATTTTGCCAATCTTGAGGGTACCACAAATCAAGACCCATATGTGGTGTTACATGATAACTACTATGGGCAAAAACCACTTTTTGATTAGCAATTCTAAAAGAGGTCAAGCTAATGACCTTCATGGCTTTATGCCCGCACTCATGGCTTTTATGCCCGATTATATGTTACCATGGCTTTTAGCCATACTGATATGTTATCATGGCTCTTAGGCCATACTGACTGCATACATGGTTGACGTTTTACATCCCATGGTATGACGGCCTAAGGCACTGCGGTGTCCAGTGCCAATGACCCGTTATCCAGTTTAGTCAGCTTGTCATAGGTTACATGGGCAGTGAAATTTATTGAAATAAGTTAAGAATATTAGCAACTAAAAATATTAATAATTAAGTATATGAGTAAGAATATTTAAAATAAATTAGATTAGTTATTTAGTAGAAAGAATTGAAATGAATTAGAACGATATTAAAATTTAATTATTATGAAATAATCTGCAATAACCTAAAAAGTATTGAATGAAATGATAAAAAGATTTGCAAAATGAGATATAAGTATATTACTACTGTGAATTCAGGAATAAATTGCTTCTTAAGAGGAATAAATTAGAACGAAAGATAGAAATTAGAACGAAAGATAGAAATTAGAATGATAGATAGTTGATACAAGAAGTATTATATTAAATTAGATTAAATTTCAAAGTATCCAAAGTATAATCCATTTCTTTCTTTATTTGTATATTATTTTCTTTGTTATATTATCGCACTACTAAGCAGTAATGCTTAGCGCGATTGATTTGTTTCCCTCACGTAGGTACTGAAGACAAAGCCTAGTGGACATTAGACTGGGATTTTGGAGTTTGGATTTGCAGAAGTGTCAGAAGTGCTCAAGGTTGTCACCTTCTCAGTAATGCATGTAGATAGGGCTCACATTAGTCATATTATGTAATTTTTGTATTATAATTATTTATTATGTTGTAGTGAAAGTTAGGAAATTGTATGTAATATGCACCTAATGTAAATTACGAATTTATGCAATTAGTTTGCAAATTATGTAAACTAATGAAATAGAGAATTTTGATATATGTAATAAACATGGATGAATTTGTACAAATAAGTATGGATTTGAATTACATAATGATTTTTGAAATGATGATATGAGTATGGATGAATTTTTGTATGGAAAATATTGTTGAGATTTTTAAACAGGTAAATAGCAAAATATGCCAAACGGTATTATAATAGGAGAAACTCCGTTGGTTTCTCCTTAGATAAATAATTGATATTAAAATATAACGAGAACAAATTACTAAAGGAATAATGTAAGATAAAATAGGGTGCTTCAGCACTGAGTGTGACATGTCTTGCTTGGCTACAATATAGTCGGGTAAGGGGTGTCACATTTATTGGTATTAGAGCACGGTTTAGGCGTTCCTAGGCATCGATAGATAAAATGAGATAGTTTGCATAACATGCATTGCATTCGTATGAGTCGAGGTGACACTAATGCAGATCTGTTTTCTCTAGTAAGGTCAAGAAATAAGGACGTAGCAGCTCCTCGACTATTCACACCGGGTAAATTTTGAGGACAAAATTTTTGTTAGAGTGGAAGAATTGTAACACCCTCACTTTAGCATATCTGTACATTCTACTATTCCGGTGACCAATGTCGGTCCAGTAGCTAGAACATCTAGAAAAATATTTAGACTAGAGTGAGGAGTCATAAATAACTCAAATAATAATAAGAAAATTTTAGAAAAAATTTTAAAAATAAAATACAACCAAGTTAAATGAGTCAGTGCCCTAGCGATGGGTAACCCAGTGGAAAGTTGCGGTCTTCGCAGCTAGGAGCCCTAAACCCAAGAGATAATTCATAAAATAATTTTTGGGACTCCAGAGAAGAGTCATTGAGGTTTCAATGGCATTAGAATGCCAAGAAAATGCTTAGGAAAATTTTTAGATCGGTATAGACAATTTTAGCTCAATAAGCTAAATAGAGGGCATTTTGGTCATTTCGTCCTCGAAGATGATTTTTGGCCAACTTGTCCAGTTAAATAAATAATTTATATGACATAAAATATGAATAAATATTGCTAAAAATTTAATTCAAAATGAGTAGAAAAGAAAGAAAAAGAAAATGGAAATAAATACTTAACTATGACATAAGATGATGTCATTTAACATTCTCCAACCAATCAAATTTCAACAAGCATATTTAAAACAAATAAAATGAGATAAATACCAATAAAATTCAGTTGTCTTCTACCTTAACCCAAACCAGCCGAAAATGTCTCTCTCCCCTCCATAAACATTTTTTTTCATCTCTCTCTTCCATTTCCCATGAATTCTCACTACTAAACCCTAAGCATCTTTCATTAAAACTTGTCTACACCTCTTGGGAAAGTGTTTAGCTGCCAAGAAAAGCCAAGAAAGTGAAGGAAAATTTAAGATTGGATGAGGGAAAATTATGCTCAATCCTTCTTCTTTTTCTTTAGATTTTGTGTTAGTCTCATGAATTATGCTAGGAAATTGAGAAATTGAACAAATATGTGCATGTTAGGGCAACTCCCCATTTTTGGAAGCCATGAGATGGTTAGGGTTTTGAAGGGTTAGTTTCAATTAAATTTGTAGATTAATGTTAATTGATGTGTATATTGAGTTAGATGATGTTGTATATGTATTGCATGAGATTTACAAAAGTTATAAGTTAGGGTTTAGTATGAAAATTGGGAATTTGATGATATGTTAATAAATTGATGTTGTTGAGATCAATTGTGGACTATTTGAAGTGCATGGAATGTGATTTGAGGTTGGTAGTAGTGTAGAATGGTGGTATTGGAAGTGTTGTGTTTATGCAGGATTTTCTGGACCTTGAGTCCAGTGTGGTTTTTGGGCCATAAGTAGAGTTGTGTTACTCCAATTAGTATGAGACTAATTGGAGATGAAACTTAAGACAAATTGACACAACTTTGATGAAGCAACCTTGCCTAGAAAACAAACTTAGGATGACCTAAAAATTGGCCAAATATGGGTAACCATTTCTGGACCTGGTAAAAGTGACCAAATGAACAGTGTTTGTTCATTTGCTCATAACTCAGTATAAAAAGGTCCAATTGACCTAAAATTTATATCAATGGAAAGCTTAGACAATTTAAAACAACCTTCATGTGGAACACAAACTCAAATTCTAGACTTAACCTAATGGAATTGTCCACCAAAGTCAAGACACCAAATCTGGCAGAATCAATTATGCCCAGAATTTTGGGTACAGATTAATCCGGCTAGTTATGGTAAAATGGCCATAACTTGAGCTACAAAACTCCAAATGGAGTGATTCCAAAAGGAAAGTTGAACTAAACCAATAAGGAACAACTTTGATTAAGAACATTTGGCCAAATTCTCACTATAGAATTGCCTAATGGAAGAGTGAACTCTAACACCCAAAACTGAAAATTTTGATTTATTTCCTATTGGTTAGAAGTATTGATTAGCAACCAATGCTAACACTTTTGTGAACCAAAATGTGGAAATTTCATATGGTTAGAACTCATGTAACTATTATGTATGAGAAAGTCAATTTTTGAAGGGAAATGGTAATGTGAATAGTAACCCTAATGATATAGGAAATGGCATAATAAATTAGAAAAAATATTATGATGGTTAATATAGATAATGTGATTAATGAAATAATTGTTATAAATTGTGATCAATATGAATGACATAATGAATGAATAAATGAATTATATTAATATATGAATAAGACATTAGTTCTCATTATTGTAGAAAGGACTAATATTTTGAGTACAATGGTATAGAAGGATAATTGATGTGAATTGCTATCATATGAATAATCAAGTGAATGTATAAATTATAATTGGAATTTGTCATGAAATAATAAAGTCATAAAAAACAATATATTAACATTTAATGGTACTATGTGCCCATGTATTGCCTAGACACGTGTGTCAGATTGGATAGATTGGCATGCCAATAGGGTATTATTTTAGCAGTACTGTGTAAGGCTTTATGCCAGTATTCATGGCTTTATGCCCACACTCATGGCTTTTATGCCCGATTATATGTTATCATGGCTTTTAACCATACTAATATGTTATCATGGCTCTTAGGCCATACTAACTGCATACATGGTTGATATTTTGCATCCCATGGTATGACGGCCCGAGGCACCACGGTGTCTAGTGCCAATAACCCGTTATCCAGTTTAGTCAGCTTGTCATAAGTTACTTGGGCAGTGAAATTTATTGAAATAAGTTAAAAATATTAGCAACTGAAAATATTAGCAATTAAATAAATGAGTAAGAATATTTAAAATAAATTAGATTAGTTCTTTAATAGAAAGAATTGAAATGAATTGGAATGATATTAAAATTTAATTATTATGAAATAATCTGCAATAACCTAGAAAGTATTAAATGAAATGATAAAAAATTTGCAAAAAGAGATATAAGTATATTACTAGTGTGAATTTATGAATAAATTGCTTCTTAAGAGGAATAAATTAGAACGAAAGATAGAAATTAGAACGAAAGATAGTTGATACTAGAAGTATTATATTAAATTAGATTAAATTTCAGAGTATCCAAAGTATAATCTATTTATTTCTTTATTTGTATATTATTTTCTTTATTATATTATCGCACCACTAAGCAGCAATGCTTAGCGCGATGGATTTGTTACCCTCGTGCAGGTACTGAAGACAAAGCCCTGTGGACATTAGATTGGGATTTTGGAATTCGGATCTGCAGAAGTGTCAGAAGTGCTCAAGGTTGTCACCTCCTCAGTAATGCATATAGATAAGGCTCACATTAGTCCTATTATGTAATTTGTGCATTATAATTATTTATTATGTTGTAATGAAAATTAGGAAATTATATGTAATATGCACCTGATGTAAATTACGAATTTATGCAATTAGTTTGCAAATTATGTAAACTAATGAAATAGAGAATTTTGATATATGTAATAAGCATGAATGAATTTGTACAAATGAGTATGATTTTGAATTACATAATGATTTTTGAAATGATGATATGAGTATGGATGAATTATTGTATGGAAAATATTGTTGAGATTTTTAAACAGGTAAATAGTAAAATACGCCAAACAGTATTATAATAGGGGAAACTACGTTGGTTTCTCCTTAGATAAATAGTTAATATTAAAATATAACGAGAACAAATTACTAAAGGAATAAAGTATGACAAAATAGGGTGCTTTGGCACAGAGTGACATGTCTTGCTCGGCTACACTGTAGTTAGGTAAGGGGTGTCACATTTTAAATTTAATCTTTGCATTTTTTTTCTTTTGTTTATTACCCTCCAAAACTTAATTTCAATATTTGTTCACTTTGTAGGTTCAAGAAGCACTCAAGAGGATTAATGGAGATCAAACTCACAAACCTTCAAGGGAAAGCACGCTTCAGGGGGAGTATTCTATATCCTTTAGCTTTTCCTTGTTATTACATTTATGATGTTGCTCTTGACCTAATTATGATATCTTGATGACATTGAGAACAATGTCAAATTTGAGTTTGGGGGTGCATTTCATGCATTGCATTCATATACTGCATTTCATTACCTTATTATGTCTATATTATATTTGTGTGTCAAAAATCCAGAAAAGTTTTATAAATTTTGAAAATTTTGGACTTTTTCAAAAAGCTTTTAACTTAGAATTATAACTAAAACATTAATGAGCTAATGATTGGACTCTCTAGAAAAGAGGCATGAACGTAACATAATGGGCAAAAAGGCTTCAATATGTTGTTTGTGAAACACTAAATCACTTAAGTGGAGTTAAACTAGTTAAACTCTTTCATAGCCATTAGTCTGTCACATTGAACTTGCAAAATTAGGAGAAAACGTTTGAAATATAAGCAAACTTAAAAATGCCTCACCAGCTCTAGGACATGTCTTTTGGACCTATCAATGTGAAATCCTAGTATATGCTTGATGAAGAGATGATTAAGGCATTTTTTGATATAGCCTCACTAAGCCTTAGCCACCCCTAATTAAAATATATATCCCTTGCAGCCAACTTGAAGCCTATATTTATCCCTTAGAATTTATTATTTACCCATATTATTTACCTAGCCCTTAGCCTAAACACCTACCTTACCCTTTTCAGGAAGCTAAATGCATAAGTAAAAAGTATATTAAGTAAAAAAAAAAAGGAGAGAGGATGCAGAACTCAAGAAAGAGTACAAGTATGCAATTAAAATCAAATCAAAATTTTCCTTTCTAACCCAGCAAAAGAAATGAGTTTGGGGGAGAGGACAAAAGGGACATAAAAAAAAAAGGAAAAACCAAAAAAAAAAAAATAGAGAGAGAAGAAGTCCTAAGATAAGTATCATGGAAGCATGCTTGGCACTATAAAAAAATCAAAAGCCCCTTTTCTCCATACAAAATCAGTAGAATAAAATTAGTATACTTGGTATTTTATACATACATGCTATCCTCATATTTACATTCCCCAAAAACCTTTCATTGGCAATCAAATCATTATCCCTCTAGCCCCCAACCCTTTTAAAGACCTTTTGATCTTTTGAAAAGTGTATACTACATTAGTGGAGATAGAAAATTGAGATATGTCTATGGAGTTGGAATTGAATCACTTCACTAAAATTACCCATAATAGAGGCAAATTTGGGGGAGTAAGTGTTTCTCAAGTCTATCATGATAAAATAGGTTATTTGTGACTTATTATTGGCCTTGCATAGAGGAGTAATTAGTTAAAGCACCATAAAGGGGGTGAGGTTCTAGCAGGCAACTGTTGAGGTCCCTATGCCTTAAAAGTGGGAATTGGTATGAAGGTTGAAGAGCGTCTAATTATGTGCAAGCTAAGTTTTCTGTTATATTTCTAAGTACCCCAATGAGTTTTTATAAAGTTTTAATTTATTTGAGGACAAGCAAAGGTTTGAGTTTGGGGTATTTGATTGCATCAAATTATATAGACACTTAAGGTTAACATGCATTGCATTTTGTTAGCATTTAGTATCCTTTTATGTTCATTTTTATATGTTTTCATTATTATTTTAGAAAACATGTTAATCCAACTCAATTCATTGATTTTTATATTTTATCAGGCATTTCTATGTGGTTCTAGAATCAAAGGTGAGTTTGGAAGAGATCTGGAGGTCAAAACGTGAAGAATACAGGTCCAAAAGCAGTACACGGGTTGTGTAACTTGCCCCGTGTAACTTCTCGGACCCCGTGTGACCTTCTGGACAAAGAAAGCTTGAAAAAAAAAGTGGGAGAAAGCTACACGGGGCATGTATCACTAGACGGCTCGTATAAAGTCCCCTGACAGCGATTCTGATGCGACTTTTCTTACTTCCAACTCAACCCGGATGGACTCCTAATGCTTATAGGACTCTGAAATAAGGTTTTTATACTAGATATAAATATAACAAGTGAAGAATTAAGGGGGAGAGTAGAATTTAGATTAGGAAGACAATTTTCATTGAGCCAATTTACATTCAAGGGGGCACATCAACCTCAAGGGAGGCAAGGGAGAAACAAAATCTGTAAGATTGCTAGAAGGGATTTTCAGCTGAAGTTCCAAAAGTCCAAGGCTGCAACTCTCCTTCTGGGTTCTTTCACTCTATTTTCTTCTCATGTCTTCTTTTTATCTTTTTATAAACTTGATTATAAAACTCACCATGGGTGAGTAGGTTCTTCATTTTAGGGTTAGGGTGCAGCACTCAATTTCATTATAGATATGGTTTGATTTTATTTAATACATTGAGTATTTTATTCTTTGATTTAATCTCTTGAGATCTTAATGTATGCTATGTGTTGGTGCCCACTTAGTATTGATTACTGTTATTAATTGAAGGACTGAAAGATGAAGATTAATGTTAGAAAATTGGGATTTTGAACCTAGGAAATCTGACCTAGAGATAGGCTGATGACCTTTGTGTTCTAAAATTAATCAAAGATCTTAAAAGGTTTTAAATAATTTAATCACCACGAAAGTAGGGTTTATGTTAATTAAAATACAACTTGAGTGCCTTGAGAGAGGACTTAAGATAACTTAGGATTAATTTCTATCAAAGTAATAATCTCCCATTTATTGACTAAATCAAATTGATTCTATAATTGATTGAAGTGTGAACCCCTAGCTCTAGAATGCTCTTGTTCATTAGTATTTTATTTTAGTTAATTATTCAGATTTTATTTCTTTCAATTTAGATATAATTATTATTTCTCAACAATTCGATCATCTAGATAATTAAAATCACTATAGTTTGGTACTCAACACGGTCCTCATGGGAACGATACTCTACTCATCACTTTATTACTTGTTAGCGATCTGTGCACTTGCAGTGGTTGTAAAACTAGCAAATAAGATCTGGACGCTCACCCAGTCTGAGGTTTGCTAGGCTCTCTATCAGTCTTACCAGTACCTACATGTTGCAAAAGCGACACGCTAAGTAATATAGCTTAGTGGTGCCAATATAAAATAAAAATAAACTAAATAAATAAATATGCAGATATTATATTATCATTTCATCCAGAATGAATTTATGATAATTGTTCATAATAATTGTAACACCCTCACCGTAGGTAGTCCGTTCTGACGACTAATGTTTGTCCGGACAGCCAGGATGTCTAGAACTACACTTAAATGATAGTGAGGAGACATAAAATGATGGAATACATGATAAAAAAAAAATACAAGAATAATTAAGGAAAAATAAAAGACATGGAAAACAATTAGGTTAAATGAGTCAGAATCGCAGCTGATGGGTGACCATAGGGAAGTCATCTGCGTGAGCAGTTGAGCCTGCAACCGAGAAACCCCGAGAAATAATTTTTGGGATTTAATTAAAGGTCTACTGAGGTACAAATGACATTAAAAATATCAAAGAAAATTTAGTTAATCATTACAGGTAAAAATGAAAATTTAAGGAACCATCGGATCAATGATTTAATCGGTATTACTGAAAAAGTGTGATTATAACCCGAAGAGGGGCATTTTGGTTATTTGGCACCTAGATTTGACTTTTGACCTAAAAGTCCATTAAAAATTAGTGACATTAAATTTTGAAAATCCCACGAAAATATGAAATTTACATGTAATGTAATAAAGGAAAAATGAGGGGGGATAATTAGAAATACTCAAACTTGGATTATTGAAATTAATAATTTAATGTTAGTGGACTACATAAAGCTATAAGAAAACAAAGTCCACCACTTCACTATCATCTTCTTCAATCTTCTCTCAAATGGCCGAATATGGTTCTCCCAAAATCCTCCATGGAAGTTTTCATGCAAGCTTGAAATCCCACCATTTTCCACATGAAATTACAAGTCCACTTCATTAAACTTTGTCTCCACACCTTGGGAAGGCTATAGGTAGCTACAAGAAGTGGAAATTTTGGAGTTTTCACAAGGTTGAGAAATTCTTGGAACAAGGCTGGTGCTTAATCTTTCCACCTCTCTTCTTTAAATCTTGATTTGGGCTTAGGATGAGTTGATATGATGAGAAATTGGAAGAAAATAATGAGTAATTGGAAGTCTTTGAATTCGGAAGCCTTAATTCCCAAGAGAATTTGATTAATTCATGTATGAAAAAGGTGAATTGTGATGTTGATTAAGGTGATTATATGTGTAATACCCCTATATTCGGTAGTGCGTTCTACTGTTCCGGTGGCCAGTGTTATCCGGACAGCTAGGATGCCTAGAACTACACTTCGTTATGAGTGAGGAGACATAAAATAATGAAATACAAGAAGAGAAAACACAAGAAAAATAAAGGAAAAATAATAGCAAAGAAATGCAACCAAATTAAGCGAGCCGAGAAACCTAGCGATGGGTGACCGCACCAGGAAGTTACGGCGTGAACCGTTGACTGGCCCTGGACTACGGGGAACCCTGGAAAATATTTATAGGACTTAAAGAGACATCAATTGAAGTATAAATACCATTAGAAATATCAAAGAAAAATTAATTAATTAGTGCAAAGAAAAGTGAGAAATCAAAAAACGGACAAAACCCGGTGTTACCGAAAAATTGGGAATGCAACCCGAACAGGGGCATTGTGGTCATTTGACATCCCGAATTGTCTTTTGACCTAAATGTCCATTAAAAATAAATAATATCACACTTGGAAAATATAATGAAAAATTAAATTGATGGTACCTAAAGTAAATAGCAAAAAATTATGGGTTAATGTGGAATAAATGAAAGTTAAACTTATAATATGCTTTAAATTGTGTAAGTGGACCACTAAGGAATAAACTAAACACAAATAGGGCAGGTGTAAGTCCATTATACAATCTGCATCTTCATATTCCTCACTTGGTCCATCCATGCCGAAATGAAGAAATGGGAAATCCTCCATAGCCGTTTTGCATAAGCTTCATCCACTCCTTCATTTTACCTCTAAACACCTAGGTAGCTTCATTAAAAATTATCCCCACTTCACAGGGAAGAAGTAGATACCAATATTAAGAAGTTTTAGTGAAGATTAAGCAAGTCCCAACAATAGGTAAGTTTGTGTTTTTGAATATTTCTTTGTTAAAGTTTGAAAACATGTTATGGGTGTTTGCTTGGTGAAGAAATTTTTAAGTTTTGAGGAGTTATTGACATATTCAATTTTGGACAGCCATGGAGTTGTATATTTGATGATTTATTTTTACATATATTTGGTGGGAATTCATGTTGGGTAGGGTGATTTAATGTCCTAGTAAGTTAATTCCACATGTATATGGTGATTGTGCACTCGAAATGGAAGTTGACGAATTGTGGGAAACTTTGGCATTATGGAGCATTTCGGCAGCCTTGGGACTCCTTAATGAATGTTTGAATTCATGAAGATGTTGGATGAATTGTGATATTGAGGGTTGATGAACATGTATGTAAATTGGTTGTGGAAATTGTATGTAATAATTAGGAGTTTTATGTGTATCTATTGTTGTATTTGGACTTTGTGAGTTAGGACTTCATTTGGTGTATTAAGGATGTTTGTATTCTGCCCAAAGTAACTTTAAGGTGAAGTAGTAAATGGTTTTAGTAATGTACCAAATCAGAATTGGTAAGGGAAGTAGACTTAGAGTAAGGTAAATGTGTAATTGATACATGTATAAGCAATGTAATTAAGGACAGCATGCATTTTAGCCATAACCTTAAATATGTAACTCCAATTGGTATGAGACCAATTGGAGGTGAAACTAGGCACAAAATGTGCCAACTTTCATGAAGGAAACATACCAAAATTCTGCTTGCAAGGTAACTTGAAAAATGACCAAATCCGGATTAAGTACAATTGAGACCTGAAAATTGACCAATTGGGCAGCAGTTAGTGTTTAGACCATAACTCACTCAAAACAGGTCCAATTGACCT
This sequence comes from Hevea brasiliensis, assembly GCF_030052815.1. Classification (NCBI taxonomy): domain Eukaryota; kingdom Viridiplantae; phylum Streptophyta; class Magnoliopsida; order Malpighiales; family Euphorbiaceae; genus Hevea; species Hevea brasiliensis. Next base: position 53,424,259 of record NC_079497.1, on the reverse strand, counting down.
GAAATTTTAACCATGAATAGTTAAGACCCATACCTAAAAGTCTTATGAAGACACCAAAGCCTAGAAATGACCATAAGTAAGTCAAACAGCTTGCACAAATTCGGGTCCAAAAACTGGCCGAACCAAAGTTGACCAAAATTGACCTAAATTGACCAAATTTGATGCCATTTGACCAGCAATAGTAAAATGACCATAACTTGGTCTACATAACTCAGAATGACCTAAAATTTTGCCCCGCATTCCGTAAGACATAGATCTACAAGTTTGTAGTTTTGACCGAAACCCGAAAAACTGAGGGAACTAGGTCGTCCGGCTAGGTCAAACTAGTATCCCGGAATCCAGCAAGTTGCAATAAAATGCACTAAACAAGGAAATGAAATTGGTAACATGTACCAACCCTAAAAGACTATCGAATGAGACATATTAGTAACGCTAAAACCTAATTTACCTAGAACGCATCGAGGGTCGATATATTAGGTGATTAAGCAAATAATAGCTTTCAGTGAATTACTTATCAAGCATCATCGATAGAGATAGTTTAATTTAGTACTGAAACACTTCAAATTGTGTTTCTCAGTTACCAAAGACTCAGGAAAAGGGAAGGAAACACTGAGTCCAGACCAAGAGACAGTTATCAGAGGTTTGTGCACAACAACTTTTTCTTTTGAATTTTTCAATTGAAATGAATTATGACTATTTATACATTATTGTTTTAAATTGTGGAAATGTGTTTGAATGGATATTTAATTCTTGAAAAGCATTGTAAATGATTTGAAACTGTGAGAAATTGTTTGAATGATATTGATGGATACTGATTGATTGAAAAGCATTGGAAATGGGTTGAAACCACAGCTATCATGTATATTGATTGTATTCCTCGCTAGCTTGTCTAGTGGGACGAATTGAATTCCCTCTCTGGCTGAAGTGTTGAGGTGTGTGCCTGTTGAGGACGAATTGGATGAGTACTCATATTTTTGCTAGCTAGCTATGTTATTCCTCATTAGTCATCGACTTTTGGGATGAATTGAATACCTCATTAGCCATCGGCTTTTGGGACAAATAAAACTTTGGAACATGATTAAGCTGTGTGTGATTTATTGATTTGTATTATGAGATTGTGAAATGGAGTTAAATCCTTATTAACATTCACTGTCTTTTGAAGCTAACTATGTTTTGATCTCTGAGATTTATTGTGATATTGTGTTAAATTCCTTCTGACACTCATTGTCTTGAATTTAACTATGATTTTACATATCCATCATTTAAATGATTTATGAACTGTGATTTAAGTTGTATTTGGTTAATGTTTTGCACCACTGAGACATTGTCTCAGCGATAGCTTTTCATTGCTGTCGCAGGTAGACATATTGACAGGACAGCAGACTAGGCTGCTAGTGCATTCAGCGAGAGATCATCGGGTATATTGAGTATACCTCATTTTGCATTTTGCACTGTAATGTATGTTCACTGTATGCATATATTGCTTTTGGTTTTGAGCAGTTGTAAATTAAAATTGTACATTGAAGTTGTAAAGTAAATTATGAGTATTTTGACTTGTAAAAATTGTATTATCTTTCTTTTATCTCAGTCTTTGAAAAATTATTTTGGATTTGATTTGAAAAAGAAATTGTGTTGTTTAACTGTTGAAGTGGAGATTGAGAATTATATTGAAGTTCTTTTACAGGTTTTCTGAAGAACTATTTTATCCAAAATACAGATGGCACTCTGCCAAAATTTTTATAGAAATTACTAATAGTCTAAATGTGTTAACTGTTTCAAGTCAGTTCACAAAAAGTTTTTAACACCTGTAAATAGTGCTCACCACTGTAAAATGAAGTAAGAAAAGTTTTAAAATCCCTTGTAGTGTATTTAATGGGTTATCAGTAGACGAAGTTGGTAATTCATTAGATATACTACGGGATCATGTTATGCCTTACAGAGGGGTAGGGTGTGACAATATGTATTAAAATTTAATTTCATGTGTATGTTTGAGGTTGACAATGTGAATTAGGGTTTGATGATAATTATGGAGACTTTGTGTAATCGCTGAAATTGGCAAATTGAGATTGTTTGTTGAGACTTGTGTAATTGCTTCATTTTGGCAACCTTGAGAAGCATGGGAGTATAATTAATTCATACATGTAAATGGAGATTAGTGATGTTGATTTATAAGTAATTGAAGATACATGTACTAGAAAATTTATAGAATGTGAATTTTTTACTTTGACCATTTGAATTAGGGTTTTGAATTGATTATTAGATACTTGTGTAAATTGCTAGAAATTTGACCAATTGAGATTTGATTGATGATATTAGAAGTTCCATGAATGCAAATATGTAGTTTGGGAGTTGGAGGAATGAAATTGGAAGTGTAAAATTTTCTTGCATGTTGAGAATTGTTGAAAACAGTATGTATTTTGAGCCCTAACCAAAATTATGTGACCCCAATTGGTATGAAGCCAATTGGAGGTAAAACTAGACCTAAAATGCACCAAATTTCGTGTAGAAACCATGCTCAAATTTTGTCTAAAAAGTGACCTAAATATTGCCCTAATCCGGATTACCAAATAGTGAACCCAGAAAATAACCAAATGAACAGTGTACATTCATTTGGTCATAACTCACTTCAGGAAGATCCAAATGACCTGAAATTTATACCATTGGAAAGCTTAGACATAGGGTTATAACTTTTGTGAAGAACACAAAGCCCATAAATACCATTAACCAAGTCAAATTACTTGCACAAGTTGGAACACCAAAACTGTCCAGAATCAAAACAGCCCAGAATTGCTAGACATATGAAACCTGACCAGTTTTGGTAAAACGATCATAACTTGGTCGACAGAAATCCAAATGCCCTGAAACAAGTGCCAAAATTTCAATAAGACATAGACCTACAAGATTGGAATTTTGACCAGAACCTGGAAATCAAGAGATATAGGTTAATTGACTAGGCCAATTTAGTGCATAAATTCTGGAAATGTGCATAAGTAACCATTAACTCCAGCATAGTCTTTTAAGTATATCTCCCACAAGAAAATTTAATTGAGATGTGCCATGTAGTTCTGGAAATCTAAGAAACAAGGCTTTAACTTTTTTTAAGATATCTTCCTCAAATTATGAACGTAAGAAGCTTAAATTTAGGTTCAAAACTACTGATCTAAATGAGAATCATGTTAGTATAAGATACTTGAGTCCAGTCCAATAATTTAGCTATAAGTAATTCCACAAGACTTGAAAAATCACAATTAAAAATTTTGAGCGACCATAAGACATAAGAAAACAAATCCTATGGAGAACACTAGGCCTAAATATTGCTACAACCTATCCAAATAATTTGACTAAATATGATACCAAAACTGCCTAGCTAAAGGAACCAGAATTTACAACTAAATCAGTTATGGTTATTTGACCATAACTCGAGTTATACAAATCCAAATGACATTATTCAAAAATGAAAATAAATACAAGACATAGAAGAACAACTTCTATGAAGGAAGTGGGGCTAAACAGTAGCCACAATTTGCTCAATTTGATATGCAAATTCAAAACAGTAAAACTAAACATAAAGAAAGGTTCTTGAATTAAATTATTTTAGTAAGGACTTATCTCTAATAAGTCACTACATGCTAAATTACATGAAATAGGTATGTGGGACACACTTTCCCACTATACATGGACATGAAAATTTTGTTAAACAATTAATAATGCTTAATTGCTCAAAGTAAACTTAGGCTCATATATATATAATTAGATCGATTGGTATACCAATTAGGGATTACAGATAGCAGTACTGCCTACATGGAAAATCATTGACTGACAATATATATTTGATATGATTGTTCTACTGGCTTTATGCTTGCCTATTAGCCATTGTGCCTGATATGATTTATGGCTTTATGCCCACCCGCTGGCCTTGTGCCTAACATGACAATTGTATACAGGATAGACATATGGGGGTCTAACCAGTATAATCCCACGTATCTAGCATTACAGTCTGTTATAGGTTACTTGGGCACAAATATGAGTAATGAGTCTTAAATTTAATTAAGTACCGAAAATATCACAAATATGAGTAATAGGCTATAAAAATCAATTGATTATATGAAGAGATTCCAGTAAATTAATATGCTCCTATGGAGCAGTAAAAGTTATGAAATGACTCATAAGTAATAAGCTTTAAAAATTAAATAATTATATGAAGAGACCATTGATATAAAATTAAGAGGACTAAAAAATGGAATAAATTATTAGAAAGGATCTCGACAAGTTTAATTGCTTCTAAAATTCAGTAAACATGTAATTGACTCAGAGTTCATGAAATATGAATCTTTATATGAAATTATACATGAAATAATTATCCTTGATTATTCAGTTATTTTTATTTTAAATTATGCACCACTAAGCAATATACTTAGCGCGATGGATTGTTTCCTCACGTAGGTATTGGAGAGATGACCAGTAGAGTCCAGACAGAGATTCTGAGCAGATGTAATTCAGCCGAGTATTTTTGGTAGGGCTCATATGTATTTAGATTTTGTATTTTTTATTTCTGTACATAAGTTACAGATGTAATTCATTTTGAGACTGTAATATAAATTGTAAATTATTGTATATGAATACTATTAATAGAAGTAAATGTGTTTTACATGAATTGATTAGATGACATATGATATGAATTGATGATATGATGTAATACATGAAAGTTAATGAGATGGATATGACAAGAGGTAAATTGATATGGATTGAACTTATGATATGAAAATTTTAACAGGTAAATAGTGAAACCTGCCATGCACTAATAAAACAGAGGAGACTCTGTCTTAGTCTTCATAAGAATGAAATGTGATAAAATAAAATTATACATGGGATAATAAAAATAAATGGACATTAAATTAGTAATGTACATGACAAGATAAGATAGAGTACTATGGCACCGAATGTGGCATATCTTGCTCGGCCGCACTGTAGATGGGTGAGGGGTGTTACATTTAGTGGTATCAGAGCAAAGGTTTAGGCGGTCCCAGACCTAGATGGATAGAAATAGATAAAGTGCAATATATGCATGGGCCTTTAATAAGAGTCGAGGTGACACTAATGCATATCTGTTCTTTGTCTATTTTATAGGATCGATGGCATTCGATCCATCAGAGCACGGGTCTCTTAGACTAATTGAGAAAGAGGTAGAGAGTCATGCACCCGCAACTGCTTCTAGTTGGAAGCACAGTAGCAGTAGAGCAGAGCCATTGTTGGGTACCTTTGGAAGGACACAGCAGGCCTTCTTAGAGCAGATGACTCTATTGCTCCATCCGGTCACCAGAGCTATGCCACCTCCACAAACACAGCCACCACCACCACCTCTCCAGCCAGTATATAGGACACCAATAAAGAGAGTTAGAAATGATGAGCCGTCCAGGAGGGACAAGCGGCGCAAGAAAGGGTTTGGACCTGGCCAGTCCAGCACAGCTACTACAGAGAGCAAGAAACCCAGGGGGTCTCAGGGTCAAATTCAGAGCAGAGGATAGAGGCAAAGGTCCTAATTTGCCCCTAGGAGAAGAGGTCAGACGGGTGTATCAGTTGGCAGTTCTGCGAGTCCTATAGCATGGAGATCAGCCCCGGTGCTAGTTTGTACACATTGTGGGAGGAGCCATAGAAGAGAGTGTAGACTGCTGACGGGTGGATGTTTCAAATGTGGGTCCACAGAGCACTTTTTGAGAGATTGCCCACAGAGGAGTGCTCCCACAGCTCCACCACAGACTCGGAGGTCTACCTCGATAGCACAGAGGGGTAGAAGAATAATGAAACCAGAGACAACTGATACATCACAAAGGGCTTCTGAGACTATAGAATAGCCCGAGGTTAGAATAGCACTCCGCGTGTATGCTATGGCTTGGGAGGAGCCAGATCTGATAAACGTTGTCAGAGGTACATTTTCTATTTATACTACCTTTCAATATGTATTGATAGACTCTAATTATATTCATCCTTATATATGCATTGTACCTCTTATTGAAAGAGGATACCGATAGATGGGTTAGAAGATCACCAACCCTTTAGGTCATAAGGTGATGGTATATTATTAACCAAAACGGATCATATAAAAGTAAATGGATGGAAATAAGAAAAAGACTGCATATGAGATGAAGGAGGATGAGTGCAAAACTAATTGAGGATAAGTATTGGAAAAATTTGGTATTGGGATATACCGTGGCAACTATGCAATGTTCTCGATGTTTGTGCTGTAAGCTGCAGATTACAGTACCGACTTGGGACTATTGTATAGAGCTACGTATTTTCAATAGTAAATCGAGAAAAGGATAAGATTGTAAAGCTAGGACTAGTAAGACAGACTAAAGAGAAAGTGAAGTATTATAACACGAAAAGGCAGAAAGAAAGAGAGATAGCAGTTCCTTGATTATTTACACTAGATAAATTTCGAGGACAAAATTTATATTTAGAGGGGAAGAATTGTAACACCCTCACCGTAGATAGTCCGTACGTTCTACTATTTTGATAACTAATGTTTTTCTGGATAGCTAGGATGTCCAGAGCTACACTTAAATGATAGTGAGGAGGCATAAAAATGATGGAATACATGATAAAAAAATACAAGAAGAATTAAGGAAAAATAAAAGACATGAAATGAAATTAGGTTAAATGAGCTGGAACCGTAGTGATGGGTGATCACACTAGAAAGTCACTGCATAGATAGTGACCCCAGACCTATGAGGAACCCTGAGAAATAATTTTTGGGATTTAATTAAAGGTCTACTAAGATACAAATGACATTAAAAATGTCAAAGAAAATTTAGTTAATCGGTACAGATAAAAATGAAAATTTAAGGAACCGTCAAATTAGGGATTTAATCGGTATTATCGAAAAAGTGTGATTATAACCCGAAGAGGGGCATTTTGATCATTTGGCACCTAGAGTTGACTTTTGACCTAAATGTCCATTAAAAATAAGTGAAATTAAATTTTGAAAATTGCATGAAAATATGAAATTTACATGTAATGTAATAAAGGAAAAATAAGGGGGGATAATTAGAAATACTAAAACTTGGATTATTGAAATTAATAATTTAATGTTAGTGGACTATATAAAGCTATAAGAAGACAAAGTCCACCACTTCACTTTCATCTTCTTTAATCTTTTCTCAAATGGCCGAATATGGTTCTCCCAAAATCCTCCATGGAAGTTTTCATGCAAGTTTGAAATCCCACCATTTTCCACATGAAATTACAAGTCCACTTCATTAAACTTTGTCTCCGCACCTTGGGAAGGCTATAGGCAGCAATAAGAAGTGGAAATTTTGGAGTTTTCACAAGGTTGAGAAAATCTTGGAACAAGGTTAGTGCTTAATCTTTCCACCTCTCTTCTTTAAATCTTGATTTGGGCTTAGGATGAGTTGATATGATGAGAAATTGGAAGAAAATAATGAGTAATTGGAAGTCCTTGAATTCGGCAGCCTTAATTCCCAAGAGAATTTGATTAATTCATGTATGAAAAAGGTGAATTGTGATATTGATTGAGGTGATTATATGTATTAAAATTTAATTGCATGTGTATGTTTGAGGTTGACAATGTGAATTATGGTTTGATGATAATTATGGAGACTTTGTGTAATTGTTGAAATTGGCAAATTGAGATTATTTGTTGAGACTTATGTAATTGCTTCATTTTGACAGCCTTGAGAAGCATGGGAGTGTCATTAATTCATACATGTAAATGGAGATTAGTGATGTTGATTGAAAAGTAATTGAAGTTACATGTATTATAAAATTTATGGAATGTGAATTGTTGACTTTGACCATTTGAATTAGGGTTTTGAATTGATTATTAGAGACTTGGGTAAATTGCTGGAAATTTGACCAATTGAGATTTGATTGATGATATTAGAAGTACCATGAATGAAAATATGTAGTTTGGAAGTTGGAGGAATGAAATTGGAAGTGTAAAATTTTCTTGCAGGTTGAGAATTGTTAAAAACAGTGTGTATTTTGAGCCCTAACCGAAATTGTGTGACCCCAATTGGCATGAGGCCAATTGGAGGAAAAACTAGACCTAAAATGCACCAATTTTCATGTGGAAACCATGCCCAAAATTTGCCTAAAAAGTGACTTAAATATTGCCCTAATCCGAATTACCAAATAGTGAACCCAGAAAATGACCAAATGAACAGTATATATTCACTTGGTCATAACTCACTCTAGACAGATCCAAATGACCTGAAATTTATACCATTGAAAAGTTTAGACATAAGGCTATAACTTTTGTGAAGAACACAACACCCAAAAATTCCATTAACCAAGTCAAATTGCTTGCAAAATTTGGGACACAAAAATTGTCCAGAGTCAAAACAGCCCAGAATTGCTGGACATATATAACCTAATCAGTTTTGGTAAAAAGACCATAACTTGGTCCACATAACTCCAAATGCCCTGAAACCAGTGCCAAAATTTCAATAAGACATAGACCTACAAGATTGGTATTTTCACTAAAACCTAGAAATCAAGAGAAATAGGTCAATTGGCTAGGAAATATTAGTGCATAAATTCTGGAAATGTGCATAAGTAACCATTGACTCCAGTATAATCTTTTAAGCATATCTCCCACTAGAAAACTTCAATTGAGATGTGCCATATAGTTTTGGAAATCTAAGAAATAAGGCTTTAACTTTGTTTCAGATATCTTCCTCAAATTATGAAAGTAAGAAGCCTAAATTTTAGGTCAAAACTACTGGCCTAAATTTTAGGTCAAAACTACTGGCCTAAATTTAGTCTAATAATTTGGCTATAAGTAATTCTACAAGACTTCAAAAATTGCAATTAAAAATTCTGAGTGACCATAAGACATAGGGCAACAAATCCTATGAAGAACACTATGCCTAAATGTTGTTATAACCTGTCCAAATAATTTGACAAAATATGATACAAAAACTGCCTAGCTAAAGGAACCTGTATTTGCAACTGAATCAGTTATAGTTATTTGACTATAACTCGAGTTATACAAATCCAAATGACATGATTCAAAAAGAAAAATAAAGACAAGACATAGAAGAACAACTTCCATGAAGGAAGTGGGGCTAAACAGTAGCCACAAATTGCTCAATTTGATATGAAAATTCAAAATAGTAAAACTGAACCTAAAGAAAGGTTCTTGAATTAAATTATTTTAGTAAGGACTTATCCCTAATAAGTCACTACATGCTAAATTATATGAAATAGGTATGTGGGACTCACTTTCCCACTATACATGGATATGGAAATTTTGTTAAACAATTAATAATGCTTAATTGCTCAAAGTACACCTAGGCTTATATATATATAGTTGGATCGATTGGTATACTAGTTAGGGATTATAGAGAGCAGTACTGCCTACATGAAAAATCATGGACTGATAATATATGTTTGATATGATTGTTCTACAGGCTATACGCCTGCCCGTTGGCCATTGTGCCTAATTGTGTTTCTGGCTTTAACAACTTGCCCGCTGGCCTTGTGCCTGACATAACAGATGTATACAGGACAGAATATTCTTGTGTATCTAGTCTTTATATACTGTTATAGGTTACTTGGCATTGATATGATTTTAAAAGACTGTGAATGCACTGATATGATTTTTACATGAATAATCATTGATCGACAAAATATGTCTAATATGATTATTCTGCTGGCTTTATACCTGCCCACTGGCCATTGTGCCTGATATGATTTCTGGCTTAATGCCCGCCCGCTGGCCTTGTGCTTGACATGACAGTTGTATACAAGATAGACATATGGAGGTCTAACCAGTATACTCCTGTGTATCCAGCATTACAGTCTGTTATAGGTTATTTGGGCACAAATATGAGTAACGAGTCTTAAATTTAATTAAGTACCGAAAAGATCATAGATATGAGTAATAGGCTGTAAAAATCAATTGATTATATGAAGAGATTGAAGGAGCAGAAGCATGGTAATTGGTGCATTGGAGCATTGAATTTCAAAATTTTTCTTCTAGGGTTTCTTGCATCATGCCACATCTCTTATGTGCCTAATTAATTTCAATGATCAATTGCATATTAAAACACTTTTAATATGTATTAGGATCTTCATTTTCCATTCAAGATTGTGAATTAACAAATTAATTCAATTAAACCCTAATTTGAAAGAGGAATTTGGGCACTAACCTCTTTAATGCACTATGGATGCAATTGACACCTTTAGGAAGCTCCTAGGACCCCAAGTGTTGTCCCTCTAGCTTATCCACACCAAGATCACCAATGGGCAGCCCCAAATTTTGCTTCTCAAGCCTTGCCAGCCAATTATAATTTGAGGTTTTGCTTTTAGAGAGGTTATATGTGTATATAGGACACTAGAAATAATTTCTAGCAATTTTAATTCAAAGGGAATGGAGTGATTCTCTTTGAATTGATAAGAAAGCAAGAAGATGTGAGGGAGAGAATGGGCTACCGCCACACTTGAGAATAGAGAGTGTTATGTTTTAATTCTTCTTTCTTTTCCTTTTATAATTAGGTCAAATAATCACTTAAACCCTTTGCCACATGTCACCATCACATTGAATCTTATTTTTAATTGACTTAATCTCATTAAGCTAAGTGTCAAAGTTAGACTTAATCTTGACTTTGATCATCTTACATGATAGGAAGACAAATGACAAGTTTATATGGTGCCATGTGTCACCATCTCTTTGTGCCACATGTCACCATATGAAATGATCAAATTATCCTTATGTTTTAATTTTGAGTTCTCAGCCCAAAATTATTATTTCTCCTCTTCTAATCAATTTATATCAAATATAAATTAATTAATTAATCTCTATTAATTAATTTCTCACAATTAAATTCATATTTAAACACTTTAAATATAAATTTAACTTTTACTATACATCCAATAACCTAGATTTGGTTTTAAGCCATGCTAGGGACTTTGCAATCTCATTGCAAACCAAACCTATTTAATTAATCAATTAAACTCTTTAATTAATCAATTAAATCACATTCTACTTGGTGATTAACTTGTGTATGTGTGTGACCCACTAGGCTCATCGCTAATTGGCAATGAGATATGATATTAACTCTTAATATCATCAAAACTCTTTCTTATCATAAATGATTTCTCTAAATCATTTTAGGCATCTCATAGATCATGGTTGACACCTAGCATAGCGTGCCATGGCCACCCAATTAGTAGCAAGGAATACCTTAAATGAACCTTTAATCATATGTTACCATACACTAGAATCTCTCTGTTACCTTCCATTGATGGTGTAACAGCCTTACTGTAGCAATTCCACACATTCTACTATTCCGGTGACCGGTGTCTGTCCGGACAGCTAGAATGTCTAGAAAAAAATATTTAAACTAAAGTAAGGAATCATAAATAACTCAAATATTAATAAGAAAAATTTAGGAAAAATTTTAGAAATAAAATACAACCAAGTTAAATGAGCCGGTGCCCTAGCGATGGGTAACCCAGTGGGAAGCTACGGTCTTCCCAACTAGAAGCCTTAAACCCGAGAGAAAATTCATGAAATAATTTTTGGGACTCCAGCGAAGATTCATTGAGGTTTCTATGGAATTAGAATGCCAAGAAAAGGTTTAGAAAAACTTTTTGATCTGTACAGACTATTTTGGCTTAATAAGCCAAACGTAGGGCATTTTGGTCATTTCGCCTTCAAAGACGATTTTTGACCAACTTGTCTATTTAAGTAAATAATTATTATAACATAAAATATGAATAAATATTGCTAAAAATTAAATTAAAAATTAGTAAAAGAAATGAGAAAAGAAATTGAAATTAAATTGGATTTATGACTTAAAGGTGATGTCATAAATGAGTAAATTGAAATTTGCAACCAATGGGAATTTGCCAAGCAAGTTAAAAGATGATAAATACCACTAAATTGAGACAAAATGGCAAAGGAATTCTGCTATCCATCACCTTCTTCCCGTTAAAACACACTCACTCCCTCTCTTCCACCATTAAAATTTTTCCAAGCTTCCAAACCTCAACCAAATCACCTCAAAACCCTAACTTTCCTTCATGAAATTTTGTCCCTACTACTAAAGCAAGATTTGGGCAGCCATTAGAAGAGGAAAAAGTGAAGGAAAAGTTGAAGTTAGCTAAGAGAAAATTCTGCACACAAAGGCTAGTGCACTAACCATACTCTTTTTCTTTCCTAAGCATGAAAAGCATGCTTGATTAAGTTGATATGGCATGAAAAGAAAATAAAATTTGGAATATGTTGAAGTCTCAATTTGTGGCAGCCATAGGAAGTAAATGAATTTGATGGTTTTGATGATTTTGTTTTAGTTAGTGAAGTTGATTAATGAAGTTTAAGGCATTAGAAATCAAATTGCATGGATGTATGATTGAGATTGAAATTATAAGTTAGGGTTTTGACCTAACTTAGTTTTTGTATTATTGCTTGGAATTTGATGATGTTGAGATGATTTAATGAGCATTAGAAGTGCCAAATATGTCAAATGAAGTTTGTGGAGTTTGGAGAATTGAATTTGGGAGTGTTGATTCTTATGCAGGAAATTCGGACCTTTTAGTCCAATGTATTGTTTGACCTATAACTGGAGTTGTACTGCTCCAATTGGTGTGAGGCCAATTGGAAATGAAACCTAGGACAAAATGCCCCATTTTTCATGAAGAAACCATGCTCAAATTCTGTCCAAATGTTGACCAAACTACTGTCCCAATCCGAAAATCCAAACACTAAACCCAAAAAATTGACCAAATTACATGTTCATTTGGCCATAACTTCCTCTAGACAGGTACAAATGACCTGATTTTCGGTCATTGGAAAGATTTTATAAGGCATAATAGCACAACTTTGGTGAAGAAACCCTGCCCAGAAATGTAACACCCCTAATTGCATAGCCTTGTATATTTTACTATTTCGGTGACCAGTGTCGGTCCGGACAACTAGATAAGCCCTGAACATAAATAATTAGTAATTGTTAATTAGTTAAGTATAAATAAGAAAAACAGAACATAAGAAGTTAAACGAGCCGAGAGTCACAACGATGGGTGACCTTCTCGGGAAGGATTACGAAGTCGATTTAAACTCAAATTTCGAACCATAAAATGTGATGCCGCAGTCTTTAGGACTATTGGGAACACAGTGGAAAAGAGAAAATCACAAAAAATAATTGTTAAGCTGGTCAAATAATTAGGTCAGGGATCCAAAGGAAATCTTGAATTATTTGCAAACCGGGTTGAACTAGTGAGGGGCAATTTGGTCAATCGACCCCGAGAGCTGACTCATGACCTAACTGTCTAATAAGATCGAAGAAAAGAAAATTTTGGAATTGAAAATTAAATTAAAGAACTAAAGAAAAATATATGAAAAAGAAAAAGAAAAAAATTTGGAAAAGGTGAAAAAGCTTATTACATTATGCATGACATCATGCATGATGCAATAAACTTAATAAATAAAAATTTAAATTTTAGCATAATTTTGACTTACTAAATATTTAAAAAAACACAAAATGAAAAAAAAATAAAATAAAAAGACCCATCTTCTTCCATTCCCGTAGCTCTCTTTCTCTCTTTCTCCCAAAGCTCTCTCACCCTTAAAACCTCTATGAAAGCTCATCTTTGAGCTTGAAAAACCCAAAAACCTCACCATAGAAAATTGTCCTACCATAGATAAAACTTGTTTGGGCAACTAGAAAACAAGATCCAAGGGAAAGAAAGAAAAGAAAACTTGAAGGAAAGGAAGAAGAAAATTCTGCACTCAAGGTTAGTAAATTCACTTCAAATTTTTAGTTTAATCAATGTATTTATAGCATAAAGAACTCATAAATATGCTTAAAATCAAATGAAAACATACTTGGGGGACAAGAGTAAATTCATCTAGCCTATGTAGGGGTGAGAATTGCATGTATTTGATTGAATTAAAAGTAAAAATGAGCTTGAATGAGTTGAGTAAGTAAGTTTATATGTGTTGAATTAATAAAATGCAACAAAAATTGTGAGTTAGGGTTTTGGACCTAGGGATTGGGAGACAAAAGGTGGAGAAATGGTGAAGTGATGTGGTTGACCTAGTTTGAGGTGAGAAATGGTCATTTGTGACCAAATGAAGTGTGTTGGAAGTGTTGGATTTGAGGTTAAATTCGGATTCAATGTGGTTATGCTGCTAGCAGCAGGACCTAGGTCCCTTTGAGGGACCAAAACTGAAAAGTTACAAGTCCAATTGATATGAGACTAATTGGAAATGAAAATAGACACAAAATGACACAATTTTCATTTAGTAAGCATGCCCAAAAAGTGACCAAAACCTAGTGAACAAATTGACCAAATCCAAAAATTCTCAGTCTGACCTATACAAACTGACCAAATAAACATTGTTTGTTCATTTGGTCATAACTTGAGCTAGGCAGGTCTAAATGACCAGAACTTTTACCAGTGGACAGATGAGATATAGACCTAAAAATTTCATGAAGAACACAAACCCAAATTATTCCATTAACCAAGTCATTTGGCCACCCAAAGTTGGTGACCTAAAACTGCCAGAACCAAAATTTGCCTAGAAATCTGGGTTAAGTCGAATCCGGCAGCCATGGTTCAAATGGCTATAACTTGAGCTACAAAACTCCAATTGGAGTGATTAAAAGAGGATAATAAACTTAAGATAATAGGGAACATTTTATATGAAGAAAGTTTTGCCAAATTCTAACAGTAAAATGACCACTGGAACAGTGCAACTCAAGACACTAAAACTGAAAATTTGCCTAAAAGACTTAAGTTTTGAGAACACAGCCAAAACCAACAAATTAAGGAACCAAAATGTGGCATGTGGGTGAAGTTGAAGTTCCCATACCTATTAAGCCTTAGAAAGTCAACAAATTGACTTGCATAGTAACTCCAAAAATGAAAATTTCCAAGAATGTTAGTTTAGGCATATTTGGGCTGGAATGAAGTATTTATGAATTAATTATTGGATTTATTGTGAAATATGATACTAAAACACTAAAAATTTTGTGTTTCAGCTGAAAAATACCTGAAAGGTATAAGGGACTGAGTCAAGGCCTAAAGGTGACTCACATCAGGTTTGTGCATAATAAACTTAAAATTCTTTGTTTCAACTTGACAATTCTTGAAATAAATGTTGTGAATAATTTTGATTGTTATGGCTTTGAAAATATTATTTGAAAAATAGTGTGTTGCCTACTTTATAAATGAAAAGTTTAGAATGAAATATGATTTGTGAATTTTATAAAATATTTGAATAACTTGATTTAAATTGTTTTTAATTCACACTTGGCAAGACAATATTAATATGTTCCTCCTCTACTTGTGGGGTGAGTTTGATATTTGATCACTTTCCTCCCTCTCTGGCTTTCCAGTCCGAGGGGCGAGTTTGGATGTGTACTCATTAGCTAGCTAGCCACCTCCCTCATTGATTTCTATTAGTGGGGAGAGTTTGCCGTGTCGTAATGTACACACGACATGTTCGGAAAATTTTGTGTCATGGCCTAAGTTGTGTTATTGTTTGGCAACACTATGTTTATTAAATTGTTTGATCAAGTTGTGCTATATTAAGCTTTGAAAATTATGATTTGTTATAAATGTGATTTGAGAAAAAAATTGTGAAATGCAATTATGAGATTTTTGAATGACGATTTATTCATAAATGTTTTATATTATGCATTTTATGCTTTATTGTGCACCACTGAGTATTTATATACTCAGTGATAACTTTAACTTGTTGTCACAGATAGAGAAAAGGACATAGCAGCAGAACGAGCTGCTACAGTTAGAGAGGAGAACAATTGAAGAATTTTTGTATTGGTATTTGTCTATACCCTGGTAGTTTAGTTTAATGTAAATATGATAGTATGCATATGTATCTCTGTAATTTGAGCAGTTGTACAGATAAAATTGTAATAATATTATTTTTGAGATTTTGCATCTGTAAATTAACTTATGATTGTAAATTAATGATTTAAAATGTAATGTGCATGAGTTATGAAATGTTTTGACCTAAAAATTACCCTAATCTGGGTGACCAACAAGCTGTCCCTAGAAAATGACCAAATGAACAGTATTTGTTCAAATGGTCATAACTCAGTGTAGACAAGTTCAATTGATCTAAAATTTTACCAGCGGAAATCTGAGACATATACCTACAACTTTCATGAAGAATACAAAACCAAATTCTGATTATAACCTAGTCAAATTGCCAACCAAACATAGGTCACCAAATCTGGCAGAACCAAATTGCCCAGAAAATCTGGGTATAGGTCAATCTGGCCAGTTATGGTAAAATGACCATAACTTGAGCTACAAAACTCCAAATGGAGTGATTCAAAAAAAGAAATGTAACTAAACACAATAAGGAACAACTTTCATGGAGACAATTTTGTCCAATTCCTACTGTACAAATGACCAATGGAACAGTAAACCTAGGGTATGAAATCTCAAAATTTTGAATAACATGAAATAAGCTTTGAAATGGTATTGGCAACCAATGCCAACAACTTTAGAATGCAAAATGTGGTATCTTGATGAACTTAGGTTCAATAAATTTATTGTGTGTTAAAAAGTCAATAATTTGAGTGAATAGTAATATGAATAGTAATACAAAGACATAAAGTGTAAGAACTAAATTGATAGAGGAAATTAAGGCATGAAATTTGGAATCCATGAAATGTTCATGGATTACTTGGAATAGTTAATTGAGATTTATACTCCCAACACCAATGGAGTTCATAATATATTAGCAATACAACTTGAAGTATTAAATGTAATTTATATGAATAGATTGTTAAATGCATAAATGAGATAAAAGTGCCATTTGGGATTTAGGTTCCCATCAAGAGAGAAAGGAAAGATGTTTTGAATGTGAATGCTACATGAGATTAAATGAATTGTGATCAATACGAATGATGTAAGGAATGTATAAATATTATGATGACTGTATAAATTATGGAATTTGTTATGAAATAATGAAGTCATAAAACACAATATATTAATATTTAATGATATTATGTGCTCTTGTATTGCCTAGACATGTGTGTCAAATTGGATAGATTGGCATGCCAATAGGGCATTGTTTTAGCAGTACTGCGAAAGGCTTTATGCCTGTATTCATGGCTTTATGCCCGTATTCATGGCTTAATGCCCGCACTCATGGCTTTAATGCCCGATTATGTGTTATCATGGCTTTTTAGCCATATTGACTGCATACGTGGTTGACATTCTGTGTCCTATGGTATGACGGCTCGAGGCAGTGTAGTGTCCAGTGCCAATGACCCGTTATCCAGTTTAGTCAGCTTGTCGTAGGTTACTTGGGCAGTCTAATTTATTAAAATAAGTTACGAATATTAGCAATTAAAAATGCTAAAAAGTAAATAAATGAGAAGAAGTTCTGAAATAAATTAGATTAGCTCCAAAAATTTGTTCCTTAGAATGATTTGAAGTAAATTAAACTAGTTCTAAAAATTTTAAATATTATAAAATGATTGTAAAAAACTTAGAAAGTATCAAGGAAGTGATAAAAAGACTAGTAGAAGAATTATAACTTAAATAACAATACAAATGTGACTTTCATAAGAATATAAGTATAAGAATAAATGTTAGATTTATTTGTACATGATATAAATGATTATTGTAAACTTATGAAAGAAGTGATTATAGAGAGCAACATAAAAGACGAAAGATATATTGTATGAAAAATTTCATATGAACCCAGTAAAATTCTTGAGTATAGAAAATATGCTCCAATTATTTTTATTTGTATAGATTATTTATTGTTATATTATTGCACCACTAAGCAGTAATGCTTAGCGCGATGGATTTGTTTCCTCATGCAGTTACTAAAGATAAAAACCCAGTGGACATTAGACTGGAGTTTTAGGAGTCCAGATCTGCGGAAGTATCAGAAGTATACAAGGTTGTCACCTCCTCAGCAATGCATTTAGATAGGGCCCATATAGATTATATTATGTATTTTGTACATTATAATTAGTTATTATATGTAATGTAAACTATGAATTGTATGTTGAAATATAGATTATGGAACTATAATTAATTTATAGATCATGTAAATTATGAATTTATATAATCAGTCTGTAAATCATGTAAATTAATGAAACTTGAGAATTTATATATAAAAATTGTGCATGAATGGAAATGCATGGAAATAAATATGAAATTGAGATATATGAATGAGATGTGAATTATGAGATGGTTATGAAAATAATTGATGAGATTTTTATTGTAAAATATTATTGAAAATTCCAAGCAGGTGAATAGTGAAATACATCAACTGATAATAAAATAGGGGAAACTCCGCTGGTTTCTTCATAGAGAAATAATCGATATTAAATTAAAAAAATTCAAAATTACTAAAATAATAAAGTAAGATAAGATATGGTGTTCCGGCACCAAATGTAGCATGCCTTGCTCGGCTACACTGTAGTCAGGTGAGGGGTGTTACAGATGGAGTTTGTGTATAGTTATATTTTGTAACACCCCTATGTTCGGTAGTGCGTTCTACTGTTCCTGTAACCAGTGTTATCCGGACAGCTAGGATGCCTAGAACTACACTTAGATATGAGTGAGGAGACATAAAATAATGAAATACAAGAAAAATAAAGAAAAAATAATAGCAATGAAATGTAACCAAGTTAAACTAGTCGAAAACCATAGCGATGGGTGACCGCACTGGGAAGTTGCGGCGTGGACCGTTGACTAGCCATGGACCGCGGGAAACCCTGAAAAATATTTTTAAGACATAATTAAAGATCTATTGAAGTATAACTATCATTAGAAATATCAAAGAAAAATTAATTAATTAGTACAAAGAAAAACGGGAAATCGAGAAAACGACAAAACTCGGTGTTACCGAAAAATAGAGAATGCAACCCGAACAGGGGCATTATGTCACACCTTACCCCTCCGTAAGGCATAACATGATCCCGTAGAATACTTAATGAACTATCGAACTTCGCCTACCGATAACCCATTAAGTACCCTACAAGGGATTTTAAAACGATTTTCTTACATTTTGGAAGTGGTGAGCATTTTAGTGAGAATTAAAAACCATTTATTCAAAGCTTAAATACTAGTAAAAATTTTGCTGCAAATTTTATAAAAATTTTGACAGAGTTCCGTTTGAAAACTAGAGAAAATAGTTCTTCAATTACCTAAAAAAAAACACTTCCAAAAATATTTCACAACTCCGAACCTTCAATAACTCAATCAACTCAGTTCAACACACTTCAAAATAATTTCACAATACAATTCAAGATTTCTCATCTCAAAATATTTAATATTTCCATTCACAAAGCATAAAGCAAGAAATTTATATGTACAAATATTAAATTTACAGAAGAAAATCCAAAATAATATTATTACAATTTATTTACAACTGCTCAACTACATTGATACATACAACATTTTTATATTTACATCAAGATTATCTACAAGGGTATAAAATAATACCCGTACAAAATGGTCAGAGTAGTCTTCGATTTAACATCAGCTCACTCTGCTGTTTTCTCCTTGCTCTTATCTGTGACAGCAAAATAAGCTATCACTGAGTATAAAAATACTCAGTGGTGCATAATAAAAATTTAAAATGCAATAAATAAATCTTTCATTGCCAACAAAATTGAAATGTTTCTTAATCACATTTCACAAATATTAAAGTTCATAATAACATCATCTTGTCAAATAATCTATTAAACACAATTTAGTCAAACAATTTCATAAACACAGTGTTGCCAAAGTCATACACAACTTAAGCCATGACACAAAATTTCCGATCAATGCCGTGTTGTACACCACGACAAAGCAATCTCAACCCCATTAATCGAAATCAATGAGGGAGGTGGCTAGCTAGCTAATGAGTACTCATCCGATCTACAACCTCAATTGGCAAGCCAGAGAGGGAGGAAAATAAACGATCTCAACCCCATAAATGGAGGAGGAATAATGTGATACTGTCATGCTAAGTGTGAACATAAAATCAATTCAAAACAATTTATATAAAAAATTTATGAGAAATTTGATAAATTTCCAAAGTCACATTTACGATTATAAAATGGCAACACAGTATATAATTAATCAAAGAAGTCAAATTTTTGAGATTAAAATATTTAAACAATTATTATTGTGCACAAACCTGACTTGAGTCGCCTTGAAGCCTTGACTCAGTCTCTTCGAATTTTCAAGTCTTTTTCAGCTAAAACACACAGTTTCACAGTGTTTCAGTACCATAACTTAGCATAAATCCAAAAATAAATTTCACTTCATTTTTACCTAGCTTTAATGTACTAATTTCGACGTTCTCGAAGCTTTTGTGTTTCGGGTTACTATTCACTACACTATTCAAGTCAAATTGTTGACTTTTTAAGGCTTAATAGGTATGGGAACTCCAACTTCACCCACATACCACATTTTGGTCATTAAATTTGTTGGTTTTGGTCATTTTCTCAAAGCTTAAGTCCTTTTGGCCAAATTGTCAAAATTTCAGTTTTGGTGCTCCAAGTTGTACTGTTCTATTGGCAATTTTACTGTTGGAATTGGGTAAAACTTCCTGCATAGAAAATGTTCCTTAATGTCTTAAGTTTATTCTCATTTTTGGATCACCCCAATTGGAGTTTTGTAGCTCAAGTTATGGCCCTTTGAATCAGGGCTGCCGGATGGAACATAACCCAGATTTTCTGGGCAAAGTTGGGTGTTGGCAGATTTGAGTCACCAACTTGGGGTGGCCAAATGGCTTGGTTGCTGGCAGAATTTGGACTTGTGTTCATCATGAAAGTTTTAGGTCTATATGTGGTCTAACTACTGGTAAAATTTCAGGTCAATTTGACCTGCCTAGCTCGAGTTATGACCAAATGAACAAATACTGTTCATTTGGTCAGTTTGTACAGTGGCAGCCTGCTCTCATTTCACTTTGGTCAATTGGTTCACTAAGTTTTAGTCAGTTTTTGGCCATGGTTCCTCAATGAAAATTGTGGCATTTTATGTCTATTTTCATCTCCAATTGATGGCATATCAATTGGACTTGTAAAACTTCTGTTTTGGTCCTTCAAAGTTGGCTTGGTCATGCTGCCAGCAGCATGACCATTCAACCTCCGAATTTGGCTTCACTTCCAACAATTCAAACACATCTCCTTTGGTCATTATTGACCATTTTTCAGCTCACAATAGGTCAAATTCATCATTTATGCATTTCTCTAAATTTTGGTTCACAAACCCTAACATTCAAACCCTAATCTCACTAAATCATTGTGTTTAACTACATTTAATGGTTTTAATGCTAATCATTCAACTAATTAAGGTTTCTACACTCATTCAAAACCCTCAAACCATACAAAATCATACTCCCTCCAAGCTGGACGAAATTTCAGTTTAGTCCTCTTCACATATTTTTTTATCACTTCATTAACTTCTAAACTCATTTAAGTAACTAATGATGCATTTAAATAACTAATTGATAGTTAAGAGACTAACCTTTATTTAGATCCTCAAATCCCAATCTTTTGTTCTCCTTTCTTCCTTCAATCTTCTTCTCAAGTTGAGAATACAAGTTCTAGTGAGGTATTTAAGGGAGTTATTAAGACTAAGTGGAGAAATTAAAGCTTGAGTGCAAGCTTTAATGGAGAAGTTTCCATGGAGGGTTTATGGAGAAGGGAGGCGGCAACTTGATGGAAGAAGAAGACAATTCTAAATTTTTTTTTTCTTTTTATTTTCTTTTATCTTTATCCCTTTTAGAAGACCAAAAATCTTATTTAATAAATAATTTAATTAATTTGTTTATGACATCATGCATGAGGTCATGCATAATGTCATCACCTTTTTACTTTTTTATTTTTCTTTTTTTTTTCCTATTTTTCTATTAGTTCTTTAATTTAATTCTCGATTCTGAAATTTTCTTTTTCCCGATTTTATTTGACAGTTAGGTCAGGAGTCAGCTCTCGGGGTCAATTGACCAAATTGCCCCTCGTCGGTTCATCCCGGTTTGCAAATAATCTAATATTTCTTCCGGCTCCCTGACCTAATTATTTGACTGGCTTAACAGTTCCTTTTCGTGATTTTCTCTTTTCCACTGTGTTCATAATGGTCCTAAGGACCACAGCGTCACATTTTACGGTTCGAAATTTGAGTTTAAAATGACTTCGCAGTCGTTCCCGAGGAGGTCACCCATCGCTGTAACTCTCGGCTCGTTTAACTTTTTATGTTCTGTTTTCCTTATTTATACTTAACTAATTGAACATTACTAATTATTTGTGTTTATGGTTTCTCTAGTTGTCTTAAGTGTGGTTCTAATCCCCTTAATTGTCCAGACCGACACCGGTCACCGGAACAGTGAAATCTACCAGGCTATGCAAATGAGGGTGTTACAATTCTCCCCCCATTAAGATAAATTTCGTCTCAAAATTTTTACCTGGTATCAATCTCTGAACAGCTGTGGGTGTTATCTCCTCATGTCCTCCTCTCGTTCCCAAGTAGCTTCTTGGCCCAAATGATGGTTCCACAGCACTTTTACCAATGGTATCTGCTTGTTCCGTAGCTGCTTCACCTCATAAGCCAGAATCTTTATGGGTTCTTCTTCATATGTGAGATCTAGATTCACTTCAATTTCCTCTACTGGTAGTACATGAGATGGGTCTGATCGATACCTCCTCAACATAGACACATGGAAGACATTATGTATCTTTTCCAACTCTGGAGGTAGTGCCAAATGATAAGCCAAAGGACCTACTCTTTCCAAAACCTTATATGGCCCGATAAAACGAGGACTTAGTTTCCCCTTTCTGCCAAATCTCATAATCCTCTTCCAAGGAGAAACCTTGAGGAAAACTTTCTCACCCACTGCATACTCAATATTTCTTCTTTTCAAATCAGTATAGGACTTCTGATGGTCTGATGCAGCTTTAAGTCGACCTCTGATCACCCGGATTTTCTCTTCAGTCTGTTGAACTATTTCGGGTCCAATCATTTTTCTTTCACCCACGTCATCCCAACACAACGGGGTTCTACATTTTCTGCCATACAAAGCTTCATATGGAGGCATCCCAATGCTTGATTGGTAACTGTTGTTGTAAGCAAACTCAATCAAAGGCAAGTGTGCATCCCAACTACCCTCAAACTCAATCACACAAGCCCGTAGCATGTCCTCCAAGATCTGAATTACCCTCTCAGACTGGCCATCTGTCTGTGGGTGGAATACAGTATTGAAGTTCAATCTAGTTCCTAGGGCTCTCTGAAGACTACCCTAGAATCTAGAAGTGAACCTAGGATCTCTGTCTGATATGATGGATACTTGCACTCCATGCAGTCTCACAATCTCATCAATGTACAACCTGGCCAATCTGTCCAAACTGTAGTCCATTCGGACTGGTAGAAAATGAGCAGACTTAGTCAGTCTATCGACAATGACCCATACTGCATCATGACTCTTCTGTGTCTTTGGAAGTCCCATCACAAAATCCATTGTTATTCTTTCCCATTTCAATTCTGGCACTGACAGTGGATGTAACAACCAAGTTGGTACTTGATGCTCTGCCTTTACTTGCTGACAAGTCAGGCATTTGGATACAAACTCTGCCACATCTCTTTTTAAACCCATCCACCAGTAATGCTCCTTTAGCCCTCTATACATTTTTGTACCACCAGGGTGCATAGCAAAAGGAGACTCATGTGCTTCCTTCAAAATGATCTGCCTCAAATCAACATCATTAGGAACACACATTCTACCCTGGTGTAGCAGTAGACCATCATTTCTGATTGAGAACTTTGGTTTCTTGCCCTGCCGGACTTCTTCCAACATCTTATGATACCTTTCATCATTCTGAGCATCCATTCTGATCTGATCAATTAACACTGGCTGTACATGCCATGCAACTGCTGTCTGCCCCTCATCATTAATCTCTAAGCTGGCATGCAGTGACCTTAACTCATGCAACAAAGACAAAGGAGTAACCCGTAGACTTGCCATAGTCTTGCAGCTTAGGGCGTCAGCTACAACATTAGCCTTCCCTGGCTGATAGTCTATCAGACAATCATAGTCTTTTATCAACTCTAACCATCTCCTCTGTCTCAAATTAAGCTCTTTCTGGGTGCCCAAATACTTCAAACTCTTATGATCTATGTACATGTAACACTTCTCCCCATACAAATAATGTCTCCAGATCTTAAGAGCAAACACAATTGCTGCAAGCTCCAAATCATGTGTCGGATAATTCCTCTCATGCGGTTTTAGCTGGCGTGATGCATAGGCAATGAAATTTCGATCTTGCATCAACACACAACCTAACCCGTTGTGAGAAGCATCGCTGTAAACTGTATATTCTTTACCCGGTGTAGGTAAAGTCAAAACTGGAGCCTCAATCAAACATCTTTTCAATTCATCAAAACTTTGCTGGCATTTGTCCGTCCACTGAAATTTCACATCCTTTCTAAGTAGCTTGGTCAATGGAGATGCCAACATGGAGAATCCCTTCACAAATCCACAGTAGTATCCAGCTAACTTAAAATCGCGAATCTACGTGAC
Source organism: Hevea brasiliensis (assembly GCF_030052815.1). Classification (NCBI taxonomy): domain Eukaryota; kingdom Viridiplantae; phylum Streptophyta; class Magnoliopsida; order Malpighiales; family Euphorbiaceae; genus Hevea; species Hevea brasiliensis. Next base: position 53,399,733 of record NC_079497.1, on the reverse strand, counting down.
ATTTCTAGGTGGCTTCCAATTAAGGACAGCTTCAATCTTGCTAGGATCTACCTTAATACCCTCTGCTGATACTATGTGCCCCAAAAAGGATATCTCCTTCAGCCAAAATTCACATTTCGACAATTTGGCGTATAGCTGCTTCTCCCTCAAAGTCTGCAGTACAATCCGCAGATGTCTATCATGCTCTTCTGCATTCCTCGAATAGACCAATATATCATCAATAAATACCACAACAAACTGGTTGAGGTATGGTCTGAAGATAGTGTTCATCAGATCCATAAAAGCAGCTAGAGCATTAGTTAACCCGAATGGCATGACCAAGAACTCATAATGGCCATAGCGGGTTCTGAAGGCAATTTTTGGTATACTCTGCTCTTGTACTTTTAGCTGATAATAACCTGATCTCAGGTCAATTTTAGAGAATACAGCTGCACCTCTCAACTGATCAAATAAGTCGTCAATGCGGGGCAATGGGTATCTGTTCTTTATTGTCACCTTATTCAACTGCCGATAGTCAATGCATAACCGGAGAGTGCCATCCTTCTTCTTTACAAACAATACCGGCGCTCCCCAAGGTGACACACTAGGGCAGATGAAGCCCTTGTCAAACAGCTCTTGCAACTGTACTTTCAATTCTTTTAGTTCTGCAGGTGCCATTCTGTATGGTGTTATGGAGATTGGGTCCACACCAGGCATAACATCAATTTCAAACTGCACTTCTCTTTCTGGAGGTAATCCTGGCAATTCATCAGGAAACACATCCGAAAAGTCACATACAGTAGGAATGTGCCTCAGTGCTGGACTCCCCACTTGGGTGTCTATCACATGTGCCAAGTACGCCTCACACCCTTTTCTAATCATTTTTTTGGCCAGTGCAGCTGAAATGATGTTTGAAGGCAATAACTGTCTCTCCCCATGTATTACTACATCACCATACTGAAGGAGACCAAAAGTGACTGTCTTCAGTCTACAGTTAATCATCGCATGATGCCTGGCTAACCAATCCATGCCCAAGATAATATCATAATCTCTGAAGGGCATTTCAATTAAATCAGACAAAAAAATGTGTCCTTGGATCACCAAAGGACAATCCCTATATAGCCTATTTACCCTGACTGAAGGAACGGAAGCGTGAAAAACACAAGTTTATACCATTGAATTCAAAAATTTTCACCTAGGGTCACATGCATCATGCAAGATTTAATTTTATCTATTTGATTTCAATGATAAACAATATATTAAAACTCTTTTAATATGTTTTTGGATCTGTATTTGCCATTTAAGATTTTAAAATTAATCAGATTAATTTTAGAACCCTAGATTAAATCAAGAACGATTACACTAACCTCTTGATGCACTGCAGCGTGTCTGCGCCTTTGAGATTTGTCTTGAGGACACGGATGTTGTCCCTCTAGCTTGTCCACACCAAGAACACCTATGGCAGCCCTTGAACAGCTTCTAAAGCCTTTTCTATTAATTAGAAATTCAAGTTCTGCCTTTTAAGAGATTAGAGATGTAAACAGGACACTATAAACAATTTCTAGTGTTCTTAATTCAAGAGATTGATGGCTAATCTCTTTGAATTGATGAGAGATGAAGAAGAATAGAGGGAGGGCTGCAAAATGGCATGACCAAGGAGTGTGGCTGCTGGTTGTGTTTTATTTTCTCATAACAACACTTAAATAGCTAGGTTAACACATTAAACCCTTGCCACATGTCACCCTTTGATTAGTTCTAGGTTTAAGTGACCCAATCACATTGTGCCAAGTGTCAAACCTATATGTAATCTTGATTTTAATCATCTTACCTGATTAAAAAAAATTTGGCAAGCTTATGTGTTATGCCATGTGTCACCATCTCATGGTGCCACATGTCACACTGCAAAAATGACCAAAATGCCCCTGTGTCTTAATTTTGAGTTCTCAACCCAAAATAATTATTTTTCTTCTTCTAATTAATTTATATCAAATATAAATTAATTAATTAATCTTTATTAATTAATTTCTCATTAATTAAATTCATATTTAAACACTTTAAATATAAATTTAACTTATATTATACATCCAATAATCTAGATTTGGTTTCAAGTCATGCTAGGGACTTTGCAAACTAATTGCAAACCAAACCTATTTAATTAATCAATTAAACTCTTTAATTAATTAATTAAATCATATTTAATTAGGTGATAACTTGTGTATATGTGTGACTTACTAGGCTCATCAGTAATTGGCAATGAGACAAGATTTCAACTCTTAATATCATCAGAACTCTTTCTTACCATAAATGATTTCTCTAAATCATTTTATGAACCTTATGGACCATGGTTAACACCTAGCATAGCATGCCATGGCCACCCAATTAGTAATAAGGTTTACCTTAACTAAACCTATAATCATATGTTACCATGCACTAGAATCTCTCTGCATAAAATCCCAACTCAAGCCGAGTCATGGTTTATGTCAAACTCCATTTGCTATGAATATTATGTTCTCTTTTAATTCCAGTTCTTGATTAAAAGATTTTCTCATCGTAAACTCTTTTACAATAAATCTATCTGTCTCTGCCAGAACTTGAAACATCAAGAACAATTAAATGAACATAGGATTTTATCTCTATTTACTTAGAGGAACATATTCCATCTTGATCAATACCTACCTCCATATATAACTAGTAGGAGCCAACACATGCCCATATACCCATACACAGTACAAGTATGAAAGCAGTATCAAACTCAAAGTACCTATATACAAGATAACTGTGCTATCTCAGGTCTAAAGATTATATGCACTTATATGATTTATGACAAAACATTGACAAGAGTAAACTCCATGTGCTTGTCATAAGTGTCACTAGTTCGACCTACTTATCATTTATAAGTGCCTATCATGTTTGTTATATGGCATGAGACTCACCATTCCATCTTATTTATATCTCATATAAATAACTTGGGTACAAACATGAATACAATCTTTCTGGATAAGTCATGTCCTTATTATGAAGTATCCTCGATTGTGAACCTATTTATGATACTTCGTGCTAGAAATATTGTCACTCATATTCTTAACAACTCAAGAATAATATTTCTAACAAAATATCAATGGACCTTTTCTATTACACATAAATATATTATGTAAACGAAAAAGTGGAAATGCCTTTTATTAATAAAAATATGTACAAGATACATACTAAATGATATGCTCTAGGGCATACTACTAACAATCTCCCACTAGCACTAGAGCCATTCATTACAATATCTTAGACCTATCTTCTCAAGATGTCGGTCTAACTGAGTCTGTGATATAGGCTTAGTGAATGGATCAGCTAGATTTTCAGCTGATGCTATTTTCTGCATGGCTACATCGCCTCTCCCAACTATTTCTCTGATAATGTGGTAGCGCCTTTCTATGTGTTTGGATTTCTGGTGAGACCTTAGTTCCTTAGTTCTTGTCACAGTGTAGTGGAACTGCTGACTCAATGGAAGGAACTACTGTAAGTTCTGTCATAAACTTCTTTATCCAAACAGCTTCCTTTGCAAAGATCTCGATGCAAAGAATATACTCACCTCAGAGTGGAATCTGCAATGTGCTCGCTTGGAACTCTTCCAACTGACTGCACCTCTATTACAAATGAACACATATCCAGAGGTAGACTTTTTATCATCAATATCTGATTGTAAATCAGAATCAGTATAACCATCCAATTACAAGTCTCCACCTCCATAAATCAAGAATAAATCCTTAGTTCTTCTCAAGTACTTAAGAATATTCTTGTGACTATCGATGTTCCAAACTGGATTGGATTGATACCGCTAGTCAAACTAATAAAGATATGAGATATCCGGCCTAGTACACAACATTGCATACATTAAACTTCCAACAGCCGAAGCATATGGAATCCTGGCCATCTTATCTCTTTCTTCAGGTGTCTTTGGAGACATCTCTTTAGAAAGATGGATACCATGTCTCACTGGTAACAATCCTCTCTTGGAATCAAGCATGTTAAACCTCTTTAACACCTTTTCTAAGTATAGACTTTGGGATAAACCAATTATTCTTTTCGCTCTATCTCTATAGATGCGAATTCCAAGAATATAGGTTGCCTCCCCTAAGTCTTTCATGGAGAATGTATTTGACAACCATACCTTTATAGTCGTCAACATACCTGTGTCATTACCCATCAATAGTATGTCATCCATATATAAGACAAGGAAAGTGATAGCACTGTCACTAACCTTCTTATATACACATGGCTCATCCTCATTTTTGATAAAAACCAAAGGATTTAATGGCTTCATCAGAACGGATGTTCCAACTCCTCGAAGCTTGTTTCAACCCATAAATGGATCGCTTTAGCTTGCATACCTTGGAACCATCTTGGGATTCAAATCCCCTAGGTTGTTCCATGAAAATGTTTTCTTCAATGTATCCATTGAGAAAAGCTGTTTGGACATCCATCTGCCAAATCTTATAATCATAGTATGCAGCTATTGCTAATAAAATCCTAATTGATTTAAGCATGGCAACAGGCGAGAAAGTCTCCTCATAGTCGATTCCTTGCCTTTAGGGAAACCCTTTCGCTACTAGCCTTGCCTTATAGGTCTCTACCTTTCCATCAGAACCAATTTTCTTCTTGAAAACCCATTTGTTCCCTATAGGTATAATACCTTCAGGTGGGTCAACAAGATCCCAAACTTGATTCTTATACATGGAATCAATCTCGGATTTTATAGCATCAATCCATTTTGAAGAGTCTATATCTGATATAGCTTCTTCATAGGTAAGTGGATCATCTCCATGATCTACTTCTTCATGAGTAGACAACTCTTGTTCTTCTTCATGAAGAAAACCATAGCTCACTAGTGGGTGAGATACCATGGTTGTTCTACGAGGAACAGCTGTAGATGTTTCATCAACGGGTATTGGTTGACTAGATGGATCTATATCCATTTGATCTGTTGGTTGGTCAGAATTCTCCAATTCTAACTCTATTTGCCTTCCTTTGCCTCCTTCTTGAATAAACTGTTGTTCAAGAAATGTGTCATCTCTACTTATCACAACCTTTTATGAAGTAGGCAAATAAAAATAATATCCAAAACTATCTTTTGGATATCCAACAAATCGACCTTTTTCTGATCTGGTCTCCAATTTATTAGTGTTCAGCTTTTTGATATAAGCTGGACAACCCCAAATCTTCACATGCTTAAGACTTGGTTTTCTTCCATGCCATATCTCATAAGGTGTGGAAGAAACTGATTTTGATGGAATCCTATTCAGAATATACAAAGCTGATTCTAATGCAAATCCCCAAAAGAAGATTGGCATATCAGTATAGCTCATCATACTACGTACCATATCCAATAGGGTACGATTTCTCCTTTCAGATACACCATTCAGCTGTGGCGTTCCTGGAGGAGTCAGCTGAGAAACAATGCCATGCTCTCTCAAGTATTCATCAAATTCAGTACTCAAATATTCACCTCCACGATCTGATCGAAGAGCTTTAATATTCTTTCCTATTTGATTTTCTACTTCAGATTTAAATTCTTTGAACTTTTCAAAAGATTCATGTTTGTATTTCATCAAATACAAATACCTAAACCTTGATTTATCATCAGTAAAGGTAATAAAATAATGAAAACCCCTTCTAGCCATTTCTTTAAATGGACCACATACATCACTATGTATTAGCTCCAAAATATTTTCAGCTCTTAGCCCTTGTCCAACAAAGGGTGATCTAGTCATTTTACCCTGAAGGCAAGATTCACAAGTTGGAGTAGGCTCAGAGCCCAATGAGGATAGAATCCCCATTTTCTCCAATTTTGCAATCCTATCTTCTGCAATATGACATAACCTTAAGTGCCAAATATATTTTGAACTTGAGTTGGTTTTCACCATGGCATTGCATTCTTTTATATCACTTGCATTCAATTTGTGTTTGTCATTATTATCCAAATAATAAAGACCATCATTCATATAACCTGAACCAACATATTTATTTATAAAATAAATATTGCAAACATCATCAGTGAACTGAAATTCATGGCCATTTCTAGTCAAACTAGATATAGAAATGATGTTCTTAAAAGCATCAGGTACATATAAAATATTATCCAAACACAAAACATGTCCTGACATGTAAAAAGATTTAGATCCTATGGCTAAAGCTTCAACAGTTGAGCCATTGCCAATCCGGACTCTAATATCTTGAGAGCGCAAGTCGCCATCGCTTGCTAGTTCCCGCATATCATTAGAAATGTGAGAACCGCACCGTGATCTAAAACCCAAGTCAGAGATGAACTATGAGTATCATCAGAATCTAAATAACAAGATATGGACATACCTTCCGAAGGTGTATCCTTCTTGTCCTTCAGAGAAACAAGATACTCTGGGCAGTTCCTTTTCAAGTGCCCATCCTTTTGGCAGTGGAAACACTTTCCTTTGCCTCCATCAGCTTTAGTCTTCCTTTTCTGTTTAGCTATTTTCTTGGAAGGACCAGGAATCTGAGGTTTCTTTTTCCTATTACCCTTCTTCTTGTTGGACTTTCCAGCAGAAGAAGATGCAACCAAAGCTACCTCTTTTCCTTTATTGCCTGGCATATTCTTTTGGGCAATAACCAGCATGTTGAGTAAACCAGCTAAGGTGCATTCCTGTTTAGTCATATGGAAATTTGTCACAAAATTCCCAAAAGACTCAGGAAGGGACTGAAGGATCAAATCCATTTGTAGTTTGAAATCCATGTTGAAGTCAAGATGTTCCGACTGCTCAATCAGCCGAATCATCTTGTGGACATGATCCCTAACATTCTGTCCCTCAGACATCCTCATACGGAATAGCTGTCTAGATATCTCATACCTAGCATTCCTACTGTGCTCACCATACAACTCTTGTAGGTGAAGGAGGATCTCACTCGCACTCTGCATGTTCTCATGTTGCTTCAGTAACTCATTAGTCATGGAAGCAAGCATGTAACACTTAGCTCTCATATCATGCTCCTTCCACTTGTCCAAAGTATCATGTTCCTCTTGTGTGGCCTCTGGAGGTAAGGGACCAGGAACATTTGAATCTAGAACATATCCTATATGTTCAAGGTTCAGGACAAGTTTCAAATTTCTTAGCCAATCGGACAGATTAGGTCCTGTCAACCTATTGTGATCAAGTATGCTTGCAAGGATATTGGATGATGGTGGTTGTTTTGTGCTCATTTTTATTAGAAAATTAACTGCAGAAAATAACCAGATTAATTAGTAAATGTATCATGTAATTAACCAAAATGATTATGGTCTTTTAATCAAATTGGTCCTCCCACTAACTTAGCGAATCCTACACTTCCAAAGTAGAAAACGGAAATCCTAGTTGGATGGATTTCTAGTGGGTGATTGAATTCTTATAATTCTATTGATCATCCTCAGGTACATCCATTATTGGAATTACAATAAACTATAAGTGAGCAACTCCTTGCTCATCACATCTCATGTGAGGTTCAATCCTTTACGTAGCCCCTAATGCTCAAAATCTCAGGTACATCCATTATTGACTTATCTTGCATTAGTTAAGTTGATCCCATTGAGCCAGTAATTATGTAAATAATTTTAATGTCCTCAGGTACATCCAATATTGGCCACTAAACCATTTACATATTTACAACATCTCATGCTTAACAATTACTCTTAAGAAAATCTCTTAAGATAATTGCATCTCATGCAACTATTTAAAATTTCTTAAAATAATTGCCCCAATGGAGGGCCTATGTTATAATTACTTTAATTATAGCATTTCCAACTTAATCATTTATTTGGAAGATTTTATAATCATTCTAATTACTATTAAGGTCTCACTTTGCACATTATCCATTTAGCATGCATATATCATATAATTGCATACATTCCCATACATCTCATGCATTCATGGATAAGCAGTAAATATGGTATGATCATAGACTTTCTAAGGGATTCAATTCTGAGCCACCAAGAATTGAATTAGGGCATTCCTAGGTGCATTTCATTCATTCATTTTACAAGAGTTGCTGAAGGAGTACATAATCAACACTTGATCTTGAATTCCTCCCACTGGTCCCACCAATGCTCTTGACCTCCTTGAACTTCTTGCAATCCAATATTACATAGTAATCCTTGGCATACCAAGGCGAATTTACAACAACTTAAATAAATGAAATTACAACCCAAAAATTATTACAAACTTAATAATACATGCCCAAAATAAATTAAAATAAATTAATTAATTTACAATCCCAAAGAAACATAAAAGAAATAAATCCAATCACATTGGTCTTTTATAGTCCATGATCATCCATCATGCATATCACTATTTAACAATTAAACAAAACATACATACTTAAATTAAATTGAATATCTTATATTCAACTTAAAAATTCAGATTTGAATATGATTCAAATATATTTAAAAATTCAGATTTGAATCTCATTCAAACAAATTTAAAAATTCAGATTTGAATCACATTCAAACAACTTTAAAAATTCAGATTTGAATCACATTCAAACATTTTTTAAAAAATAAGATTAGAATCACATTCAAACATTTTTTAAAAAATCAGATCTGAATTTTATTCAATCAATTTTAAAAAATCAGATTTAAATATGATTCAAACAACTTTAAAAATTCATATTTGAATCACATTCAAACAACTTTTAAAATTCAGATTTGAATCACATTCAAACAATTTTTAAAATTCTGATTTGAATCATAATTTAATTGTGTGATTAAAATTACTAATTAAACACTTTAATTAGTCAAAGAATAGACCTTAGATCATACAACAATTGCAGAATTAAAAGCCAAACCTTGAACCACCCATGGTAGCCAAACCATGCGCACCATTGATGGTCTTTTTTCAAGTATGCCGCCACCTTGCTTTGCAACCAGCAATAATCTTTTGATCTCATGATCAAACACACAATTAAATTATATAATCAATAATCTAAATGGCAAATATAGTGGCTCTGATACCAATTGAAGGAACGAAAGCATGAAAAACACAAGTTTATACCATTGAATTCAAAAATTTTCACCTAGGGTCACATGCATCATGCAAGATTTACTTTTATCTATTTGATTTCAATGATAAACAACATATTAAAACTCTTTTAATAAGTTTTTGGATCTGTATTTGCCATTTAAGATTTTAAAATTAATCAGATTAATTTTAGAACCCTAGATTAAATCAAGAACGATTACACTAACCTCTTGATGCACTGCAGCGTGTCTGCGCCTTTGAGATTCGTCTTCAGGACACCAGATGTTGTCCCTCAAGCTTGTCCACACCAAGAACACCTATGGCAGCCCTTGAACAGCTTCTAAAGCCTTTTCTACTAATTAGAAATTCAAGTTCTGCCTTTTGAGAGATTAGAGATGTAAACAGGACACTAGAAACAATTTCTAGTGTTCTTAATTCAAGAGATTGATGGCTAATCTCTTTGAATTGATGAGAGATGAAGAAGAATAGAGGGAGGGCTGCAAAATGGCGTGACCAAGGAGTGTGGCTGCTGGTTGTGTTTTATTTTCTTATAACAACATTTAAATAGCTAGGTTAACACATTAAACCCTTGCCACATGTCATCCTTTGATTAGCTCTAGGTTTAAGTGACCCAATCACATTGTGCCAAGTGTCAAACCTATATGTAATCTTGATTTTAATCATCTTACATGATTAAAAAACATTTGGCAAGCTTATGTGTTATGCCATGTGTCACCATCTCATGGTGCCACGTGTCACATTGCAAAAATGATGAAAATGCCCCTGTGCCTTAATTTTGAGTTCTCAACCCAAAATAATTATTTTTCTTCTTCTAATTAATTTCTATCAAATATAAATTAATTAATTAATCTCTATTGATTAATTTCTCATCAATTAAATTCATATTTAAACACTTTAAATATAAATTTAACTTATATTATACATCCAATAATCTAGATTTGGTTTCAAGTCATGCTAGGGACTTTGCAAACTAATTGCAAACCAAACCTATTTAATTAATCAATTAAACTCTTTAATTAATTAATTAAATCATATTTAATTAGGTGATAACTTGTGTATGTATGTGACTTACTAGGCTCATCACTAATTGGCAATGAGACATGATATCAACTCTTAATATCATCAGAACTATTTCTTACCATAAATGATATCTCTAAATCATTTTATGAACCTCATGGACCATGGTTAACACCTAGCATAGCATGCCATGGCCACCCAATTAGTAATAAGGTTTACCTTAAGTGAACCTATAATCATATGTTATCATGCACTAGAATCTCTCTATTACAAAATGCCAACTCAAGCTGGAGTCATGGTTTATGTCAAACTCCATTTGCTATGAATATTATGTTCTCTTTTAATTCCAGTTCTTGATTAAAAAGATTTTCTCATCAGAAACTCTTTTCTGAATAAATCTATCTGTCCTGGCCAGGAACTTGAAACATCAAGAACAATTAAATGAATATAGGATTTTATCTCTATTTACTTAGAGGAACATATTCCATCTTGATCAACACCTACCTCCATATATAACTAGTAGGAGCCAACACATGCCCGTATACCGATACACAGTACAAGTATGAAAGCAGTATCAAACTCAAACTACCTATATACAAGATAACTGTGCTATCTCAGGTCTAAAGATTATATGCACTAATATGATTTATGACAAAACATTGACAAGAGTAAACTCCATGTGCTTGTCATAAGTGTCACTGGTTCGGCCTACTTATCATTTATAAGTTCCTATCATGTTTGTTATATGGCATGAGACTCACCATTCCATCTTATTTATATCTCATATAAATAACTTGGGAACAAACATGAATACAATCTTTCTGGATAAGTCATGTCCTTATTATTAAGTATCCTCGATTGTGAACCTATTTATGATACTTCGTGCTAGAAATATTGTCACTCATATTCTTAACAACTTAAGAATAATATTTCTAACAAAATATCAATGGACCTTTTCTATTACACATAAATATATTATGTAAACGAAAAAGTGGAAATGCCTTTTATTAATAAAAATATGTACAAGATACATACTAAATGATATGCTCTAAGGCATACTACTAACAATCTCCCACTATCACTAGAGCCATTCATTACAATATCTTAGACCTATCTTCTCAAGATGTCGGTCTAACTGAGTCTGTGATATAGGCTTAGTGAATGGATCAGCTAGATTTTCAGCTGATGCTATTTTCTACATGGCTACATCGCCTCGCCCAACTATTTGTCTGATAATGTGGTAGCGCCTTTCTATGTGTTTGGATTTCTGGTGAGACCTTATTTCCTTAGCCTGTATGACTGCTCCATTATTGTCACAGTGTAGTGGAACTGCTGACTCAATGGAAGGAACTACTGTAAGTTCTGTCACGAACTTCTTTATCCAAATACTTCCTTTGCGGCATCTCGATGCAAAGAATATACTCGACCTCTGTAGTGGAATCTGCTGTCGTGCTCTGTTTGGAACTCTTCCAATCGATCGCACCTCCATTACAAATGAACACATATCCAGAGGTAGACTTTCTATCATCAATATCTGATTGGAAATCAGAATCAGTATAACCATCCAATTGCAAGTCTCCACCTCCATAAATCAAGAATAAATCCTTAGTTCTTCTCAAGTACTTAAGAATATTCTTGACAGCTATCCAGTGTTCCAAACCTGGATTGGATTGATACCTGCTAGTCAAACTAATAGCATATGCGATATCCGGCCTAGTACACAACATTGCATACATTAAACTTCCAATAGCTGAAGCATATGGAATCCTGGCCATCTTATCTCTTTCTTCAGAGTCTTTGGAGACATCTCTTTAGAAAGATGGATACCATGTCTCACTGGTAACAATCCTCTCTTGGAATCAAGCATGTTAAACCTCTTTAACACCTTTTCCAAGTATAGACTTTGGGATAAACCAATTATTCTTTTTGCTCTATCTCTACAGATGCGAATTCCAAGAATATAGGTTGCCTCCCCTAATCCTTCATGGAGAATGTATTTGACAACCATACCTTTATAGTCATCAACATACCTGTGTCATTACCCATCAACAGTATGTCATCCACATATAAGACAAGGAAAGTGATAGCACTGTCACTAACCTTCTTATATACACATGGCTCATCCTCATTTTTTATAAAACCAAAGGATTTAATGGCTTCATCAAAACGGATGTTCCAACTCCTCGAAGCTTGTTTCAACCCATAAATGGATCGCTTTAGCTTGCATACCTTGGAACCATCTTGGGATTCAAATACCCTAGGTTGTTCCATGAAAATGTTTTCTTCAATGTATCCATTGAGAAAAGCTGTTTTGACATCCATCTGCCAAATCTCATAATCATAGTATGCAGCTATTGCTAATAAAATCCTAATTGATTTAAGCATGGCAACAAAGAGAAAGTCTCCTCATAGTCGATTCCTTGCCTTTGGGGAAACCCTTTCGCTACTAGCCTTGCCTTATAGGTCTCTACCTTTCCATCGTAACCAATTTTCTTCTTGAAAACCCATTTGTTCCCTATAGGTATAATACCTTGGTGGGTCAACAAGATCCCAAACTTGATTCTTATACATGGAATCAATCTCGGATTTCATAGCATCAATCCATTTTGAAGAGTTTATATCTGATATAGCTTCTTCATAGGTAAGTGGATCATCTCCATGATCTACTTCTTCATGAGTAGACAACTCTTGTTCTTCTTCATGAAGAAAACCATATCTCACTAGTGGGTGAGATACCCTGGTTGTTCTACGAGGAACAGCTGTAGATGTTTCATCAACGGGTATTGGTTGACTAGATGGATCTATATCCATCTGATCTGTTGGTTGGTCAGAATTCTCCAATTCTAACTCTATTTGCCTTCCTTTGCCTCCTTCTTGAACAAACTGTTGTTCAAGAAATGTGGCATCTCTACTTATAACAACCTTTTGTGAAGTAGGCAAATAAAAATAATATCCAAAACTATCTTTTGGATATCCAACAAATCGACCTTTTTCTGATCTGGTCTCTAATTTATCAGTGTTCAACTTTTTGATATAAGCTGGACAACCCCAAATCTTAACATGCTTAAGACTTGGTTTTCTTCCATGCCATATCTCATAAGGTGTGGAAGAAACTGATTTTGATGGAATCCTATTCAGAATATACAAAGCTGATTCTAATGCAAATCCCCAAAAGAAGATTGGCATATCAGTATAGCTCATTATACTACGTACCATATCCAATAGGGTACGATTTCTCCTTTCAGATACACCATTCAGCTGTGGCGTTTCTGGAGGAGTAAACTGAGAAAAAATGCCATGCTCTCTCAAGTATTCATCAAATTCAGTACTCAAATATTCACCTCCACGATCTGATCAAAGAGCTTTAATATTCTTTCCTATTTGATTTTCTACTTCAGATTTAAATTCTTTGAACTTTTCAAAAGATTCATGTTTGTATTTCATCAAATACAAATACCCAAACCTTGATTTATCATCAGTAAAGGTAATAAAATAATAAAAACCCCCTCTAGCCATTTCTTTAAATGGACCACATACATCACTATGTATTAGCTCCAAAATATTTTCAGCTCTTAGCCCTTGTCCAACAAAGGGTGATCTAGTCATTTTACCCTGAAGGCAAGATTCACAAGTTGGAGTAGGCTTAGAGCCCAATGAGGATAGAATCCCCATTTTCTCCAATGTTGCAATCCTATCTTCTACAATATGACATAAAGACTCAGGAAGGGACTGAAGGATCAAATCCGTCTGTAGTTGGAAATCCATGTTGAAGTCAAGATGTTCCAACTGCTCAATCAGCCGAATCATCTTGTGGACATGATCCCCAACATTCTGTCCCTCAGACATCCTCATACGGAATAGCTGTCTAGATATCTCATACCTAGCATTCCTGCTATGCTCACCATACAACTCTTGTAGGTGAAGGAGGATCTCACTCGCACTCTGCATGTTCTCATGTTGCTTCAGTAACTCATTAGTCATGGAAGCAAGCATGTAACACTTAGCTCTCATATCATGCTCCTTCCACTTGTCCAAAGTATCATGTTCCTCTTGTGTGGCCTCTGGAGGTAAGGGACCAGGAACATTTGAATCTAGAACATATCCTATATGTTCAAGGTTCATGACAAGTTTCAAATTTCTTAGCCAATCAGACAGATTAGGTCCTGTCAACCTATTGTGATCAAGTATGCTTGCAAGGATATTGGATGGTGGTGGTTGTTTTGTGCTCATTTTTATCAGAAAATTAACCGCAGAAAATAACCAGATTAATTAGTAAATGTATCATGTAATTAACCAAAAGGATTATGGTCTTTTAATCAAATTGGTCCTCCCACTAACTTAGTGAATCCTACACTTCCAAAGTAGAAAACGGAAATCCTAGTTGGATGGATTTCTAGTGGGTGATTGAATTCTTATAATTCTATTGATCATCCTCAGGTACATCCATTATTGGAATTACAATACACTATAAGTGATCAACTCCTTGCCCATCACATCTCATGTGAGGTTCAATCCTTTACCTAGCCCCTAATGCTCAAAATCTCAGGTACATCCATTATTGACTTATCTTGCATTAGTTAAGTTGATCTCATTGAGCCAGTAATTATGTAAATAATTTTAATGTCCTCAGGTACATCCAATATTGGCCACTAAACCATTTACATATTTACAACATCTCATGCTTAACAATTATTCTTAAGAAAATCTCTTAAATCAATTGCATCTCATGCAACTATTTAAAATTTCTTAAAATAATTGCCCCAATGGAGGGCCTATGTTATAATTACTTTAATTATAGCATTTCCAACTTAATCATTTGTTTGGAAGATTTTATAATCATTCTAATTACTATTAAGGTCTCACTTTGCACATTATTCATTTAGCATTCATATATCATATAATTGCATACATTCTCATGCATTCATGGATAAGCAGTAAATATGGTATGATCATGGACTTTCTAAGGGATTCAATTCTGAGCCACCAAGAATTGAATCAAGGCATTCCTAGGTGCATTTCATTCATTCATTTTACAAGAGTTGCTGAAGGAGTACATAATCAACACTTGATCTTGAATTCCTCGCACTGGTCCCACCAATGCTCTTGACCTCCTTGAACTTCTTACAATCCAATATTACATAGTAATCCTTGGCATACCAAGGCGAATTTACAAGAACTTAAAAAAATGAAATTACAACCCAAAAATTACTACAAACTTAATAATACATGCCCAAAATAAATTAAAATAAATTAATTAATTTACAATCCCAAAGACACATAAAAGAAATAAATCCAATCACATTGGCCTTTTACAGTCCATGATCATCCATCATCCATATCACTATTTAACAATTAAATAAAACATACATACTTAAATTAAATTGAATATTTCATATTCAACTTAAAAATCCGGATTTGAATATGATTCAAATAAATTTAAAAATTCATATTTGAATCTCATTCAAACAAATTTAAAAATTCAGATTTGAATCACATTCAAACAACTTTAAAAATTCAGATTTGAATCACATTCAAACATTTTTTAAAATATCAGATTTGAATCACATTCAAACATTTTTTAAAAAATCAGATCTGAATTTTATTCAATCAATTTTAAAAAATCAGATTTAAATATGATTCAAACAACTTTAAAAATTCATATTTGAATCACGTTCAAACAACTTTTAAAATTCAGATTTGAATCACATTCAAACAATTTTTAAAATTCTGATTTGAATCATAATTTAATTGTGTGATTAAAATTACTAATTAAACACTTTAATTAGTCAAAGAATAGGCCTTAGATCATACAACAATTGCAGAATTAAAAGCCAAACCTTGAACCACCCATGGTAGCCAAACCATGCACACCATTAATGGTCTTTTTTCAAGTATGCCGCCACCTTGCTTTGCAACCAGCAATAATATTTTGATCTCATGATCAAACACACAATTAAATTATATAATCAACAATCTAAATGGCAAATATAGTGGCTCTGATACCAATTGAAGGAACGGAAGCATGAAAAACACAAGTTTATACCATTGAATTCAAAAATTTTCACCTAGGGTCACATGCATAATGCAAGATTTATTTTTATCTATTTGATTTCAATGATAAACAACATATTAAAACTCTTTTAATATGTTTTTGGATTTGTATTTTCCATTTAAGATTTTAAAATTAATCATATTAATTTTAGAACCCTTGATTAAATCAAGAACGATTACACTAACCTTTTGATGCACTGCAGCGTGTCTGCGCCTTTGAGATTCGTCTTCAGGACACCAGATGTTGTCCCTCTAGCTTGTCCACACCAAGAACACCTATGGCAGCCCTTGAACAGCTTCTAAAGCCTTTTCTATTAATTAGAAATTCAAGTTCTGCCTTTTGAGAGATTAGAGATGTAAACAGGACACTAGAAACAATTTCTAGTGTTCTTAATTCAAGAGATTGATGGCTAATCTCTTTGAATTGATGAGAGATGAAAAAGAACAGTGGGAGGGCTGCAAAATGGCGTGACCAAGGAGTGTGGCTGCTGGTTGTGTTTTATTTTCTCATAACAATACTTAAATAGCTAGGTTAACACATTAAACCCTTGCCACATGTCACCCTTTGATTAGCTCTAGGTTTAAGTGACCCAATCACATTGTGCCAAGTGTCAAACCTATATGTAATCTTGATTTTAATCATCTTACATGATTAAAAAACATTTGGAAAGCTTATGTGTTATGCCATGTGTCACCATCTCATGGTGCCACGTGTCACACTGAAAAAATGACGAAAATGCTCCTGTGTCTTAATTTTGAGTTCTCAACCCAAAATAATTATTTTTCTTCTTCTAATTAATTTATATCAAATATAAATTAATTAATTAATCTCTACTAATTAATTTCTCATTAATTAAATTCATATTTAAACACTTTAAATATAAATTTAACTTATATTATACATCCAATAATCTAGATTTGGTTTCAAGTCATGCTAGGGACTTTGCAAACTAATTGCAAACCAAACCTATTTAATTAATCAATTAAACTCTTTAATTAATTAATTAAATTATATTTAATTAGGTGATAACTTGTGTATGTGAGTGACTTACTAGGCTCATCACTAATTGGCAATGAGACATGATATCAACTCTTAATATCATCAGAACTCTTTCTTACCATAAATGATTTCTCTAAATCATTTTATGAACCTCATGGACCATGGTTAACACCTAGCATAGCATGTCATGGCCACCCAATTAGTAATAAGGTTTACCTTAAGTGAACCTATAATCATATGTTACCATGCACTAGAATCTCTCTGTTATAAAATCCCAACTCAAGCTGGAGTCATGGTTTATGTCAAACTCCATTTGCTATGAATATTATGTTCTCTTTTAATTCCAGTTCTTGATTAAAAATATTTTCTCATCAGAAACTCTTTTCTGAATAAATCTATCTGTCCTGGCCAGGAACTTGAAACATCAAGAACAATTAAATGAACATAGGATTTTATCTCTATTTACTTAGAGGAACAGATTCCATCTTGATCAACACCTACCTCCATATATAACTAGTAGGAGCCAACACATGCCCATATACTGATACACAGTACAAGTATGAAAGCAGTATCAAACTCAAACTACCTATATAAAAGATAACTGTGCTATCTCAGGTCTAAAGATTATATGCACTGATATGATTTATGACAAAACATTGACAAGAGTAAACTCCATGTGCTTGTCATAAGTGTCACTGGTTCGGCCTACTTATCATTTATAAGTGCCTATCATGTTTGTTATATGGCATGAGACTTACCATTCCATCTTATTTATATCTCATATAAATAACTTGGGAACAAACATGAATACAATCTTTCTGGATAAGTCATGTCCTTATTATGAAGTATCCTCGATTGTGAACCTATTTATGATACTTCGTGCTAGAAATATTGTCACTCATATTCTTAACAACTTAAGAATAATATTTCTAACAAAATATCAATGGACCTTTTCTATTACACATAAATATATTATGTAAACCGAAAAGTGAAAATGCCTTTTATTAATAAAAATATGTACAAGATACATACTAAATGATATGCTCTAGGGCATACTACTAACATTGACCTCCTGGCCTAATGGACTAGTTACTAGCACATCATAGTCCATTGGTACACATTGAATAGCAGTAGAATACATCACACTAGCACTAACATATGAATGTGTGGAGCCAGGATCAAATAACACATACACATCTTGGTCAAGGATGGAGAAAATACCAGCTACTATGTCTGATGTTTCAGCTTCCTCCCTCTGACGCATAGTATACACTCGATCAGTGCGCCATCGATAATCGGATGGTTAACAGTGCTCTGACTTCCAAGAGTGCTACCAGGACCCCTACCTCTGCCTCTACCTCTTGCAGCTGATGGTGACCCTCTAGGTACAGAGACTTGGGTTGATCCTTCGGATGTAGCAAAAGATCCAGGCCGGCGCGGACTAGTGCAATCCTTCGCAAAATGTCCGCTCCCTCCACAGTTAAAACATGTGCCTGTAGCTTTGAAACAAACCCTGCCATGAGTTTTCCCACAAGTTTCACACTATCGTACTGATAGAGATCCTCGAAAAGCTTGTTGGCCTACCGACTGCATCAGGTGGTCTTTGGCCAGAAAATCTACCTCTGCCAGATTTATGGGAGCTAGATCCCCCAAACTGTTTCCTCTTTCCAGAACCACTTTCAGATGCTTGTCCAGTAGTCTTTTCAGCCTTCTCTTTCTATTGTGAACCCTTCTTCACTGCCCTTTCAGATTATATCCTTTCTAGTTCCAAGGCCTGTGAGATTAATTCAGCGAAATTCTAATGTCTGAAACCCACGACTTGCATCCTCAGACTTGGCCTTAGCCCGGACTCAAACCTCTTGCATCTGTCTCTGGAGGTGGAGACTAAGCTTCCAGCATAGTGGCTTAGCCTTGAGAAGTCTCTCTCATACTCTGCTATGGTTCGGTCCCCTTGCTTCAAACTCAGGAATTCTTGTAATTTCCTATCTACATATGCATCAGGAACCCATTTCTGCTTGAATTCCCTCAAGAAGTCTGTCCATGTCAACACGGGTGGCTCAACCAGGCTATGAGGGATGGTCTTCCACCATCCATATACATCCCCTTGGAGAAGAGATACTGAATACTCAAACTTCATCTCTTCCGTACACTGCAGTTTTCTGTAAACTCGTTCCATTCTTTCCAACCACTGTTCTGCCTCCAGTGGATCCACAGTGCCTTTAAACTCGGTGGCCCCAAATTTCATCAGTTTTTCATATTGCCGAGCTGAGGGCTGTGGTTGTGCTACAGGTATTAGCATCTGAGCTTGGGGTGGCACATTACCCGCCATTTGCTGGAAGAACGCAGCCATCTGCTGTTCAAATTGAGCAGGAAACTGCGATGCTGGTGTAGGAGTTGGAGTGGCTGACCCACTCACGTTCTGGAGTGCTGGGGCATCCCCTTGAACCTCAGCCTCAACAGATTGTTCTTCGGAATGATCTCCTCCTTCCATTCCGTTTTCTCAAAATTTCTACTTCCTGAGATTAAACACAAGGAGGTTGACCTCCGTTAATGCATATTCATGATGTAAATACGTCATATGTATCAATTTAAAACACTTGAGCAGTTGTACTTATCAATAAAATGTTCATATACATAGTCAAAATTTATTGAAAAACCATGCTCTGATACCACTAAAACATGTCACACCTTACCCCTCCGTAAGGCATAACATGATCCCATAGAATACTTAATGAACTACCGAACTTCGCCTACCGATAACCCATTAAGTACCCTACAAGGGATTTTAAAACGATTTTCTTACATTTTGGAAGTGGTGAGCATTTTAGTGAGAATTAAAAACCATTTATTCAAAGCTTAAATACTAGTAAAAATTTTGTCCAGTTTAAATTTTGCTGCAAATTTTATAAAAATTTTGACAGAGTTCCGTTTGAAAACTAGAGAAAACAGTTCTTCAATTACCTAAAAAAAAAACACTTCCAAAAATATTTCACAACTCCCAACCTTCAATAACTCAATCAACTCGGTTCAACACACTTCAAAGTAATTTCACAATACAATTCAAGATTTCTCATCTCAAAATATTTAATATTTCCATTCATAAAGCATAAAGCAGGAAATTTATATGTACAAATATTAAATTTACAGAAGAAAATCCAAAATAATATTATTACAATTTATTTACAACTGCTCAACTACATTGATACATACAACATTTTTATATTTACATCAAGATTATCTACAAGGGTATAAAATAATACCCACACAAAATGGTCAGAGTAGTCTTTGATTTAACAACAGCTCACTCTGCTGCTTTCTCCTTGCTCTTATCTGCGACAGCAAAATAAGCTATCGCTGAGTATAAAAATACTCAGTGGTGCACAATAAAAATTTAAAATACAATAAATAAATCATTCATTGCCAACACAATTTAAATGTTTCTTAATCACATTTCACAAATATTAAAGTTCATAATAACATCATCTTGTCAAATAATCTATTAAACACAATTTAGTCAAACAATTTCATAAACACAGTGTTGCCAAAGTCATACACAACTTAAGCCATGACACAAAATTTCCGATCAATGCCGTGTTGCACACCACGACAAAGCAATCTAAACCCCATTAATCGAAATCAATGAGGGAGGTGGCTAGCTAGCTAATGAGTACTCATCCGATCTACAACCTCAACTGGCAAGCCAGAGAGGGAGGAAAATAAACGATCTCAACCCCATAAATGGAGGAGGAATAATGTGATACTGTCATGCTAAGTGTGAACATAAAATCAATTCAAAACAATTTATATAAACAATTTATGAGAAATTTGATCAATTTTCAAAGTCACATTTACGATTATAAAATGGCAACACAGTACACAATTAATCAAAGAAGTCAAATTTTTGAGATTAAAATATTTAAACAATTATTATTGTGCACAAACCTGACTTGAGTCGCCTTGAAGCCTTAACTCAGTCTCTTCGAATTTCCAAGTCTTTTTCAGCTGAAACACACAGTTTCACAGTGTTTCAGTACCATAACTTAACATAAATCCAAAAATAAATTTCACAACATTTTTACCTAGCTTTAATGTACTAATTTCGACGTTCTCGAAGTTTGTGTTTCAGGTTACTATTTACTACACTATTCAAGTCAAATTGTTGACTTTTTAAGGCTTAATAAGTATGGGAACTCCAACTTCACCCACATACCACATTTTGGTCATTAAATTTGTTGGTTTTGGTCATTTTCTCAAAGCTTAAGTCCTTTTGGCCAAATTGTCAAAATTTTAGTTTTGGTGCTCCAAGTTGCACTGTTCCATTGGCAATTTTACTGTTGGAATTGGGCAAAACTTCCTTCATAGAAAATGTTCCTTAATGTCCTAAGTTTATTCTCATTTTTGGATCATCCCAATTGGAGTTATGTAGCTCAAGTTATGGCCCTTTGAATCAGGGCTGCCGGATGGAACATAACCCAGATTTTCTGGGCAAAGTTGGGTGTTGGCAAATTTGAGTCACCAACTTGGGGTGGCCAAATGGCTTGGTTGCTGGCAGAATTTGCAAGAACGGAAGCGTGAAAAACACAAGTTTATACCATTGAATTCAAAAATTTTTACCTAGGGTCACATGCATCATGCAAGATTTAATTTTATCTATTTGATTTCAATGATAAACAACATATTAAAACTCTTTTAATATGTTTTTGGATCTGTATTTGCCATTTAAGATTTTAAAATTAATCAAATTAATTTTAGAACCCTAGATTAAATCAAGAACAATTACACTAACCTCTTGATGCACTGCAGCGTGTCTGCGCCTTTGAGATTCGTCTTCAGGACACCAGATGTTGTCCCTCTAGCTTGTCCACACCAAGAACACCTATGGCAGCCCTTGAACAGCTTCTAAAGCCTTTTCTATTAATTAGAAATTCAAGTTCTGCCTTTTAAGAAATTAGAGATGTAAACAGGACACTAGAAACAATTTTCAGCGTTCTTAATTCAAGAGATTGATGGCTAATCTCTTTGAATTGATGAGAGATGAAGAAGAATAGAGGGAGGGCTGCAAAATGGCGTGACCAAGGAGTGTGGCTGCTAGTTGTGTTTTATTTTCTCATAACAACACTTAAATAGCTAGGTTAACACATTAAACCCTTGCCACATGTCACCCTTTGATTAGCTCTAGGTTTAAGTGACCCAATCACATTGTGCCAAGTGTCAAACCTATATTTAATCTTGATTTTAATCATCTTACATGATTAAAAAACATTTTGCAAGCTTATATGTTATGCCATGTGTCACCATCTCATGGTGCCACGTGTCACACTGCAAAATGACCAAAATGCCCCTGTGTCTTAATTTTGAGTTCTCAACCCAAAATAATTATTTTTCTTCTTCTAATTAATTTATATCAAATATAAATTAATTAATTAATCTCTATTAATTAATTTCTCATTAATTAAATTCATATTTAAACACTTTAAATATAAATTTAACTTATATTATACATCCAATAATCTAGATTTGGTTTCAAGTCATGCTAGGGACTTTGCAAAATAATTCCAAACCAAACCTATTTAATTAATCAATTAAACTCTTTAATTAATTAATTAAATCATATTTAATTAGGTGATAACTTGTATATGTGTGTGACTTACTAGGCTCATCACTAATTGGCAATGAGAAATGATATCAACTCTTAATATCATCAGAACTCTTTCTTACCATAAATGATTTCTCTAAATCATTTTATGAACCTCATGGACCATGGTTAACACCTAGCATAGCATGCCATGGCCACCCAATTAGTAATAAGGTTTACCTTAAGTGAACCTATAATCATATGTTACCATGCACTAGAATCTCTCTGTTACAAAATCCCAACTCATGCTGGAGTCATGGTTTATGTCAAACTCCATTTGCTATGAATATTATGTTCTCTTTTAATTCCAGTTCTTGATTAAAAAGATTTTTTCTCATCAGAAACTCTTTTCTGAATAAATCTATCTGTCCTGGCCAGGAACTTGAAACATCAAGAACAATTAAATGAACATAGGATTTTATCTCTATTTACTTAGAGGAACAGATTCCATCTTGATCAACACCTACCTCCATATATAACTAGTAGGAGCCAACACATGCCCATATACCCATACACAGTACAAGTATGAAAGCAGTATCAAACTCAAACTACCTATATACAAGATAACTGAAGGAACGGAAGCGTGAAAAACACAAGTTTATACCATTGAATTCAAAAATTTTCACCTAGGGTCACATGCATCATGCAAGATTTATTTTTATCTATTTGATTTCAATGATAAACAACATATTAAAACTCTTTTAATATGTTTTTGGATTTGTATTTTCCATTTAAGATTTTAAAATTAATCATATTAATTTTAGAACCCTTGATTAAATCAAGAACGATTACACTAACCTTTTGATGCACTGCAGCGTGTCTGCACCTTTGAGATTCGTCTTCAGGACACCAGATGTTATCCCTCTAGCTTGTCCACACCAAGAACACCTATGGCAGCCCTTGAACAGCTTCTAAAGCCTTTTCTATTAATTAGAAATTCAAGTTCTGCCTTTTGAGAGATTAGAGATGTAAACAGGACACTAGAAACAATTTCTAGTGTTCTTAATTCAAGAGATTGATGGCTAATCTCTTTGAATTGATGAGAGATGAAAAAGAATAGTGGGAGGGCTGCAAAATGGCGTGACCAAGGAGTGTGGCTGCTGGTTGTGTTTTATTTTCTCATAACAACACTTAAATAGCTAGGTTAACACATTAAACCCTTGCCACATGTCACCCTTTGATTAGCTCTAGGTTTAAGTGACCCAATCACATTGTGCCAAGTGTCAAACCTATATGTAATCTTGATTTTAATCATCTTACATGATTAAAAAACATTTGGAAAGCTTATGTGTTATGCCATGTGTCACCATCTCATGGTGCCACGTGTCACACTGAAAAAATGACGAAAATGCTCCTGTCTCTTAATTTTGAGTTCTCAACCCAAAATAATTATTTTTCTTCTTCTAATTAATTTATATCAAATATAAATTAATTAATTAATCTCTACTAATTAATTTCTCATTAATTAAATTCATATTTAAACACTTTAAATATAAATTTAACTTATATTATACATCCAATAATCTAGATTTGGTTTCAAGTCATGCTAGGGACTTTGCAAACTAATTGCAAACCAAACCTATTTAATTAATCAATTAAACTCTTTAATTAATTAATTAAATCATATTTAATTAGGTGATAACTTGTGTATGTGAGTGACTTACTAGGCTCATCACTAATTGGCAATGAGACATGATATCAACTCTTAATATCATCAGAACTCTTTCTTACCATAAATGATTTCTCTAAATCATTTTATGAACCTCATGGACCATGGTTAACACCTAGCATAGCATGTCATGGCCACCTAATTAGTAATAAGGTTTACCTTAAGTGAACCTATAATCATATGTTACCATGCACTAGAATCTCTCTGTTACAAAATCCCAACTCAAGCTGGAGTCATGGTTTATGTCAAACTCCATTTGCTATGAATATTATGTTCTCTTTTAATTCCAGTTCTTGATTAAAAGATTTTTCTCATCGAAACTCTTTTACGAATAAATCTATCTGTCTGGCCAGAACTTGAAACATCAAGAACAATTAAATGAACATAGGATTTTATCTCTATTTACTTAGAGGAACAGATTCCATCTCGATCAACACCTACCTCCATATATAACTAGTAGGAGCCAACACATGCCCATATACCCATACACAGTACAAGTATGAAAGCAGTATCAAACTCAAACTACCTATATACAAGATAACTGTGCTATCTCAGGTCTAAAGATTATATGCACTGATATGATTTATGACAAAACATTGACAAGAGTAAACTCCATGTGCTTGTTATAAGTGTCACTGGTTCGGCCTACTTATCATTTATAAGTGCCTATCATGTTTGTTATATGGCATGAGACTCACCATTCCATCTTATTTATATCTCATATAAATAACTTGGGAACAAACATGAATACAATCTTTCTGGATAAGTCATGTCCTTATTATGAAGTATCCTCGATTGTGAACCTATTTATGATACTTTGTGCTAGAAATATTGTCACTCATATTCTTAACAACTTAAGAATAATATTTCTAACAAAATATCAATGGACCTTTTCTATTACACATAAATATATTATCTAAACAGAAAAGTTGAAATGCCATTTATTAATAAAATATGTACAAGATACATACTAAATGATATGCTCTAGGGCATACTACTAACAATCTCCCACTAGCACTAGAGCCATTCATTACAATATCTTAGACCTATCTTCTCAAGATGTCAATCTGTGACATAGGCTTAGTGAATGGATCAGCTGGATTTTCAGCTGATGCTATTTTCTGCATGGATAAATCGCCTTGCCCAACTATATCTCTGATAATGAGGTAGTGCCTTTCTATGTGTTTGGATTTTGGTGAGACCTTAGTTCCTTAGCCTGTATGACTACTCCATTGTTGTCACAGTGTAATGGAACTGCTGACTCAATGGAAGGAACTACTGTAAGTTCTGTCATGAACTTTTTTATCCAAACAGCTTCCTTTGTAGCATCTGATGCAGCAATATACTCAACCTCAGTAGTGGAATCTGCAGTCGTGCTCTGTTTGGAACTCTTCCAACTGACTGCACCTCCATTACAAATGAACACATATCCAAAGGTAGACTTTCTATCATCGATATCTGATTGGAAATCAGAATCAGTATAACCATCCAATTGCAAGTCTCCACCTCCATAAATCAAGAATAAATCCTTAGTTCTTCTCAAGTACTTAAGGATATTCTTGACTGCTATCCAGTGTTCTAAACCTGGATTGGATTGATACCTGCTAGTCAAACTAACAACATATGCGATATCCAGCCTAGTACACAACATTGCATACATTAAACTTCCGATAGCCGAAGCACATGGAATCCTGGCCATCTTATCTCTTTCTTCAGGTGTCTTTGGAGACATCTCTTTAGAAAGATGGATACCATGTCTCACTGGTAACAGTCCTCTCTTGGAATCAAGCATGTTAAACCTCTTTAACACCTTTTCCAAGTATAGACTTTGGGATAAACCAATTATTCGTTTCGCTCTATCTCTATAGATGCGAATCCCAAGAATATAGGTTGCCTCCCCTAAGTCTTTCATGGAGAATGTATTTGATAACCATACCTTTATAGTCGTCAACATACCTGTGTCATTACCCATCAACAGTATGTCATCCACATATAAAACAAGGAAAGTGATAGCTCTATCACTAACCTTTTTATACACACATGGCTTATCCTTATTTTTGATAAAACCAAAGGATTTAATGGCTTCATCAAAACGGATGTTCCAACTCCTCGAAGCTTGTTTCAACCCATAAATGGATCGCTTTAGCTTGCATACCTTGGAACCATCTTGGGATTCAAATCCCCTAGGTTGTTCCATGAAAATGTTTTCTTCAATGTATCCATTGAGAAAAGCTGTTTTGACATCCATCTGCCAAATCTCATAATCATAGTACGCAGCTATTGCTAATAAAATCCTAATTGATTTAAGCATGGCAACAGGCGAGAAAGTCTCCTCATAGTCAATTCCTTGCCTTTGGCGAAACCCTTTCGCTACTAGCCTTGCTTTATAGGTCTTTACCTTTCCATCAGAACCAATTTTCTTCTTGAAAACCCATTTGTTCCCTATAGGTATAATACCTTCAGGTGGGTCAACAAGATCCCAAACTTGATTTTTATACATGGAATCAATCTCGGATTTCATAGCATCAATCCATTTTGAAGAGTCTATATCTCATATAGCTTCTTCATAGGTAAGTGGATCATCTCCATGATCTACTTCTTCATGAGTAGACAACTCTTGTTCTTCTTCATGAAGAAAACCATATCTCACTGGTGGGTGAGATACCCTGGTTGTTCTACGAGGAATAGCTGTAGATGTTTCATCAACGGGTATTGGTTGACTAGATGGATCTATATCCATCTGATCTGTTGGTTGGTCAGAATTCTCCAATTCTAACTCTATTTGCCTTCCTTTGCTTCCTTCTTGAACAAACTGTTGTTCAAGAAATGTGGCATCTCTACTTATCACAACCTTTTGTGAAGTAGGCAAATAAAAATAATATCCAAAACTATGTTTTGGATATCCAACAAATCGACCTTTTTCTGATCTGGTCTCCAATTTATCAGTGTTCAGCTTTTTGATATAAGCTGGACAACCCCAAATCTTAACATGCTTAAGACTTGGTTTTCTTCCATGCCATATCTCATAAGGTGTGGAAGAAACTAATTTTGATGGAATCCTATTCAGAATATACAAAGCTGATTCTAATGCAAATCCCCAAAAGGAGATTGGCATATCAGTATAGCTCATCATACTACGTACCATATCCAATAGGGTATGATTTCTCCTTTCAGATACACCATTCACCGTGGCATTCTGGAGGAGTCGGTGAGAAACAATGCCATGCTCTCTCAAGTATTCATCAAATTCAGTACTCAAATATTCACCTCCACGATCTGATCGAAGAGCTTTAATACTCTTTCCTGTTTGATTTTCTACTTCAGATTTAAATTCTTTGAACTTTTCAAAAGATTCATGTTTGTATTTCATCAAATACAAATACCCAAACCTTGATTTATCATCAGTAAAGGTAATAAAATAATGAAAGCCCCCTCTAGCCATTTCTTTAAATGGACCACATACATCACTATGTATTAGCTTCAAAATATTTTCAGCTCTTAGCCCCTATCCAACAAAGGGTGATCTAGTCATTTTGCCCTGAAGGCAAGATTCACAAGTTGGAGTAGGCTCAGAGCCCAATGAGGATAGAATCCCCATTTTCTCCAATTTTGCAATCCTATCTTCTACAACATGACATAACCTTAAGTGCCAAATATATTTTGAACTTGAGTTGGTTTTCCCCGCGGCATTGTATTCTTTTAGATCACTTGCATTCAATTTGTGTTTGTCATTATTATCCAAATAATAAAGACCATCATTCATATAACCCGAACTAACATATTTATTTCCAAAATAAATATTGCAAACATCATCTGTGAACTGAAATTCATAGCCATTTCTAGTCAAACTAGATATAGAAATGATGTTCTTAAAAGCATCAGGTACATATAAAATATTATCCAAACACAAAACATGTCCAAACATGTAAAAAGATTTAGATCCTATGGCTAAAGCTTCAACAGTTGAGCCATTGCCAATCCGGACTCTAATATCTTGAGAACGCAAGCTGCTACTGTTTGCTAGTTCCTGCATATCATTAGAAATGTGAGAAGCGCACTGATATCTAAAACCCAAGCTGTAGATGAACTATGAGTATCATCATAATCTAAATAACAAGATATGGACATACCTTTCGAAGGTGTATCCTTCTTGTCCTTCAGAGAAGCAAGATACTCTAGGCAGTTCCTTTTCCAGTGCCCATCCTTTTGGCAGTGGAAACACTTTCCTTTGCCTCCATCAGCTTTAGTCTTCCTTTTCTGTTTAGCTATTTTCTTGGAAGGACCAGGAATCTGAGGTTTCTTTTTCTTATTGCCCTTCTTCTTGTTGGACTTTCCAGCAGAAGAAGATGCAACTAAAGCTACCTCTTTTCCTTTTTTGCCTGGCATATTCTTTTGGGCAATAACCAGCATGTTGAGTAAACCAGCTAAGGTGCATTCCTGTTTAGTCATATGGAAATTTGTCACAAAATTCCCAAAAGACTCAGGAAGGGACTGAAGGATCAAATCCGTTTGTAGTTGGAAATCCATGTTGAAGTCAAGATGTTCCAACTGCTCAATCAGCCGAATCATCTTGTGGACATGATCCCCAACATTCTGTCCCTCAGACATCCTCATACGGAATAGCTGTCTAGATATCTCATACCTAGCATTCCTACTGTGCTCACCATACAACTCTTGTAGGTGAAGGAGGATCTCACTCGCACTCTGCATGTTCTCATGTTGCTTCTGTAACTCATTACTCATGGAAGCAAACATGTAACACTTAGCTCTCATATCATGCTCCTTCCACTTGCCTAAAGTTTCATGTTCCTCTTGTGTGGCCTCTGGAGGTAAGGGACCAGGAACATTTGAATCTAGAACATATCCTATATGTTCAAGGTTCAAGACAAGTTTCAATTTCTTAGCCAATCAGACAGATTAGGTCCTGTCAACCTATTGTGATCAAGTATGCTTGCAAGGATATTGGATGGTGGTGGTTGTTTTGTGCTCATTTTTATCAGAAAATTAACTGCAGAAAATAACCAGAGTAATTAGTAAATGTATCATGTAATTAACCAAAATGATTATGGTCTTTTAATCAAATTGGTCCTCCCACTAACTTAGCGAATCCTACACTTCCAAAGTAGAAAACGGAAATCCTAGTTGGATGGATTTCTAGTGGGTGATTGAATTCTTATAATTCTATTGATCATCCTCAGGTACATCCATTATTGGAATTACAATAAACTATAAGTGAGCAACTCCTTGCCCATCACATCTCATGTGAGGTTCAATCCTTTACCTGTGACACCCCATACCCGACTACAGTGTAGCCGAGCAAGTTATGCCACTCAGTGTGCCGGAGCACTCTATTTTATCTTAATTAATTTTTTTTTTATCATAATTTTGAATATAACTTGTGAAATATAATTCATTTTAAGCCATTTATCGAAATTATTATTTATTTGAGGTTCCGAAAATTTTAAAGAAAATCCGGCAGAATACCGGCTAAAAATGGAGAAAACAGTTCTTCGGAACCTGTGAAAAGCACTTCCTATATTCATTTTCCATCATCTCAACTCCATTTATCAAATTCTCAACAATATTCAATCTCAGTTCTCATTCATCCATCTCATATGATACCATGCATAATTCATATATAAACATTCACTTTTCCATTTACAACCACACTTTTCATTATTTACATGAATATCAAAATACATTACATAAGTTTCAAATACATATGAGAAAATAAAATCAATTACAAAATACCAAAATGACATCTAGCGTCCTACCAATGCACTGCTGACAGTGAGGTGACACAGACACTATGCAGAACTGTGAACTGCCTTACCGAATCTATGGTCTACTGGCGCTCTGTCCAATCTTCAGTACCTACGCGTTGCAAAAGCGACGCGCTAAGCATAAAGCTTAGTGGTGCAAATAATAAAATAGAAAGAAATAATATGCAATATAAAAATCATAATTTCTTAGCCATTGTGTTCATAAGAACTGAATAATTACCAACTTAGTGTTTAGTCGAGGGCTAATTACGTTTTATGATATTAACTTCTTCATGCATTTTGTTAATTATTTTCTTCATGATCTTGAGTTTCTTTGTATTCTATCGTAATCATTCCTGATATTTAATTTTCATATTTTCTTTAACAATCAGTTCATTTACAGTTATACTTTTCCATGCCCAAGTAACCTATACTGGACGACTGGACTGGATAACGGGTCGTTGGCACTGGACACTGCGGTGCCTCGGGCCGTCATACCATGGGACGCAGAACGTCAACCACGTATGCAGTCAGTATGGCTAAAAAGCCACGATATCACATAATTGGCATAAAAGCCATGAATACGGGCATAAAAGCCATGAATACGGGCATAAAGCCATGAATACAGGCATAAAGCCTTTCCTTTCACAGTACTGCTAAAACAATACCCTATTGGCATGCCAAACTATCCAAACCAATCACATTAGGCCTACTAGGGCATTTTGCATATTTAAGTTTCACAATTTTTTGGATTTCAAGTTTTCATGTCACTATTCATTTCATTAGTCAATTAAAATGTTGACTTTTGCATAAACAATAGGTACATTGGTTTTAATACTCCCAACATACCACATTTTGTATTCAAAACTTGTTAGTTTTGGTCACTTTCTCAAAGTTTAGGTCATTTTGGCAAAATTGCCAATTTTTTTGGTTTTGGTGTCACTATTCACCTCATTGGTCAACAAAAATGTTGACTTTTAGAATAAAAATGTGTACATTGACTTTGGCACTCCCAACATACCACATTTGGTGTTTAAAACTTGTTGGCATTAAGTGTTAATACCATTTCCAAGCATTAAACCAAATGAGCAGATTTTTCAGTTTTGGTGAGTCAACTTCACTGTTCCATTGGACACTGTTACTGTTGGAATTTGAAGAAATGTAAAACATGAAAGTTGTTCCTTATTTTGTCTAGTTCAATTTCCTTTTTTGAATCACTCCATTTGGAGTTTTGTAGCTCCAGATATGGCTCAAAAACCCAAGCTGTCCGGATATGCATTCTGCAGAAATTTACCATATCTACAGTGCATGAACAGTAACTTGAGTCACTTGGTTGAATGGGTTCTGGCCATAATTTGGGGTAGGTTCCTTCATGAAAGTTGTTTGTCTATGTCTTAACTTGTTGCTGTAAACATTTCAGGCCAATTGACCAAATCTACAGTGAGTTATGGCCAAATGAACAGTTACTGTTCATTTGGTCAATTCTGCAGAGGCAGTTTCAGGGTATCCGGATTGGGGCCAAGTTTTGGTCCTCTTGCTTTGGTCTTTTGGGCATGGTTTCTTCAGCAAAAATGTGCCATTATAAGCCTAGTTTCATGTTCAATTGGCCAAACACCAATTGGACTAGCACAACCCAAGTTATGGCAGTGCAAAGGGACTGAATTTTCAGTCCTATCTTTCTTGTCCTAGGGCAGTTTGCAACCTCACTTTGCAATCTCATTTTTCAGTCCATTTGTTGGTCAATCTATCTAAAATGGTCACTAATTGACCATTAAAATGCTCTCTTATAATTTCCTAAACCAAGTTACATTTTTCTCATAAAACCCTAACTCAAATTCATGTTTTTATACAATATGTCTTAGTTAGTTTTTTAATCATTGTTCTTGTATTTACAAACTTCCAACATAACTCTAATTCACTTCAAACTCATAAAAACACTCCCTCCTATTCCATAATTAGGGCAGCTGAAATTCATGTACACCTTCACAAGAATTTTTGTTCATTTAATTTACATTTTCTCACTAAATTCAAGTTGCTATTTATGAAATGAAAGAGTTTTAAGTATATAGAGCACTAACCTTGTTGTATGCCAATCCAAGCTTGAGAGAACTTCACTTTCCTTGTTCTTCTTGGCTGCCAAGAGCTTGTTTAAGGTGTGGGATTAATTTTTGATGAAGGGACTTATGGGTTTTAGGGTGAGGAAGCATGGAATTTAAAGCTTGAAAGAGCTTTCATGGAGGTGGCTATGGTGGAAACCCTCTCCTTCCTCTCTCTACGTTTTTGGCTGCTGGTTTTTGGTCCATTTGGTCTTCATTTTATGTCTTTTAATGGTTTAGTCAAATGGTAGCTTAATGGTGATTGGTGGTGGCTTTTTAATGACATCACCTTATGTCATTATTAAGCCTTTTTCTTCATTTTCTTTTCTTTCCTCCACTAATCATTTTCAATTTGATTTCTAGTAATTTTTATTCATATTTTATATTATATTAATTATTTACTCAACTGGACAAGTCGGCCAAAAATCACCTCGGAAAGCGAAATGACCAAAATGCCCTCCGTTT
Source organism: Hevea brasiliensis (assembly GCF_030052815.1). Classification (NCBI taxonomy): domain Eukaryota; kingdom Viridiplantae; phylum Streptophyta; class Magnoliopsida; order Malpighiales; family Euphorbiaceae; genus Hevea; species Hevea brasiliensis. The sequence continues at coordinate 53,367,027 of NC_079497.1, read as the reverse complement.
GGCTTAACGGGTCAAAATTGGCTGTACCGATTGAGAAATTTTTTTAAATATTTTCTTGGCATTCTAATGCAATAGGAACCTCAATAACCCTTCTCTGGAGTCCCAAAAATTATTTTATGATTTTTCCCCTGGGTCTAGGGCTCCTCGTTGCGAGAAGCGCAACTTACCTCTGGTTACCCATCGCTTGGGCACCGGCTCTTTTAACTTAACTGTATTTTATTTCTAAAATTTTTACTAAATTTTTCTCATTAATATTTGAGTTAATTATGGTCCCTCAGTTTGATTTGAATATTTTTCCGGACGTTCTAGCTGTCCGGACCGACCTCGATCCAGGAGCAGTGGTATGCAGAATTACTACCGGGAGGATGTTACAACTCTTCCCCTCTTATAAAAATTTCGTCCTCGAAATTTACTGGATGTTTTTTTTTTTTTTTTTTTTTGGTTCTAAGATAATTCTTTTACCTTTCTATTACTCCATCTGTCTACTTCTTTTGTATACATGGCACCATTTAGTCTTTTCGAATCTATCATTATACACTTAGGCATATCATAAAAGAAATATTTTACCTCAAATTCACATCTGGGGCTTCTTGCTCCTCTCCGGCTTGGATGACATTTGGAAGTGGTGTTACTGTTGTACTTGGTCCTTCCACGGCCTCATGCAGGTCCGTGGTATATTCCTCTTAGGACAATCTTTCAGACGATGGTCTATGGCCCCACATCTATAACAGGCTCCAGTCAATCCCCTACATTCACCTTTATGCCACTTGTTACAATAGCCACATTTTCTTGCTAATCCTGGCGCACTCACTATTAGTGTTTCTGGTTGATCTCTCCTGGATATAGGTGTAACACCCCCGTTTGCATAGCCTGGTAGATTTCACTGTTCCGGTGACCGGTGTCGGTCCGGACAATTAATAGGATTAGGGCCACACTTAAGACAACTTGAGAAGCCATAAACATAAATAATTAGTAATGTTTAATTAGTTAACTACAAATAAGAAAAACAGAACATAAGAGGTTAAACGAGCCGAGAGTCACAGCGATGAGTGACCTCCTCGGGAACGACTGCGAAGTCGTTTTAAACTCAAATTTTGAACCGTAAAAAGTGACGCTGCGGTCCTTAGGACCCTCATGAACACAGTGGAAAAGAGAAAACCACGAAAAAGAACTGTTAAGCCAGTCAAATAATTAGGTCAGGGAGCCGGAAGAAATATTGGATTATTTGCAAACCGGGATGAACCGGCGAGGGGCAATTTGGTCAATTGACCCCGAGAGCTGACTCTTGACATAACTGTCAAATAAAATCGGAGAAAAGAAAATTTCGGAATCGACAATAGAATTAAAGAACTAATAGAAAAATAAATAGAAAAAAAAAAAAAAAAAAGGAAAGAGGTTGGAAAAGTCAAAAGTTATGACATCATGTATGATGTCATAACTAAATTAATAAATTGAATTAATTAATTTGGAATTAGTGGTCTTTCATAAGCAAAAACGTGTAAGGGAAAAACAAAAGAAAATCTCTTCTTCTTTCATCTTCCTTGCCACCCCATCTTCCTCCCAAGTTCCTCCATGAGCGGACTTCCATGTAAGCTTACTTTTAAGCTTAGTTTTCTTCACTTAATTCAAATAACTCCATTAAAAACCTCCCTAGAGCTTATTGTTACAACTTGAGAAGAGGATTACAAGAAGAAGGAAGAGTTAAAGATAGGGTTTTGAAGCTTTAACAAAAGGTTAGTATGTTAAATTGTTACTTTTCCATTCAAATGCATGTTTAGGTAATTAAGTGAGCTAATAACTTGATTTAAATGAAACAAATATGGGGAAACAATTAAATTGAAATTTTGGGCAGCTTGAGAGGAGTGTGGTTTGCATGAATATGATGCAATTGAGTGAGTTTAGAAGCTTTACTTAGTGAAATGATTAACATTAAAATTATTAGAAGTAGTTAAATGCAAGAGTTAGTGAGATTAAGGTTTCAATGCTAGGGTTTATGGACTAAAATTTGGAGAAATGCATAAATGGCATGTTTAACCTATTGTGACATGAAATAATGATCAATTAGGACCAAATAAATTGGATGGGAATGGTGGAAAAATTAGCTAAATTCGTAGGTCAATGGTCATGCTGCTGGCAGCATGACCAAACCCACTGAAGGACCAAAACTCAAATTTTACAAGTCCAATTGATATTCCACCAATTGGAGATGAAAATAGACATAAAAGAGCACAATTTTCATTAAGGAACCATGACCAAAAACTGACCAAAACTTGGTGAAACAATTGACCAAAGTGAATTGATTGCAGGCTGCCCTGCACCAAAACTGACCAAATGAACAGTAACTGTTCATTTGGTCATAACTCGAGCTAGGTAGGTCAAATTGACCTGAAATTTTACCAGCAATTAGATATGATATAGACCTAAAACTTTCATGAAGAACACCAACCCAAATTAGGCCATTAACTCATTCAAATCATTGAGCAAAGTTAAAATTTCTGTACTGAAATTCTGCAGATTTTTAGTTGAGCAGCAAAGTTTGGATAGCTATAACTCTCTCTAGAAAACTCGGATTTAGGCGATTCTTGAACCGATGGAAACCTAAGACATAGTACAACATTTCATATGAAGAAAGTGAGACCGAATTATGAACTTAACTTGATCAAACAATTGACCAAAGTTGAACCAAAAATCTGACAGCACCTAAATTGCAGTATGAACAGTGCACGTGAACAGTAAACTTATTTTGGCCATAACTTGAGCTACAAAACTCCGATTGAGGTGATCCAAAAATGAGAATACACTTAAGACAATAAGAAACATTTTCTATGAAGGAAGTTTTGTCAAATTCCAACAGTAGATCGACCAATGGAATAGTGCAACTTCGGAAAACCAAAACCGAAAATTGGCAATTTTGCCAAAATGACCTAAGCTTTAAACAAATGACCAAAACCAACAAGTTTGGTGACCAAAATGTGGTATATGGGTGAAGTTGGAGTTCCCATACCCATTAAGCCTTAGAAAGTCAATAATTTGACTTGAATAGTGCAGTGAATAGTAACCCGAAACACAAAATTTCGAGAACGTCGAATTTAACACGTTAGAGCTAGCTAAATGTGAAGTTAAGTTTATTTTGGATTTATTTTAAGTTCTAGTACTGAAACATTGTAAAATTGTGTGTTTCAGTTAAAAAGAATATCGGGAAGGAACCCGAGGAACCGAGTCGAGGCTAAAGGACGACTCGTTTGAGGTTTGTGCACAACATATACTTTTATAATCATCTTTTGCATATCGTTTTAAATAATGTAAAATATTGGATTATGACATTCTTATGATGTTGATCTAAATTGTTGAAAGTTATTATGTATATTTGAAAAGAAAATGTTTAGCAAATTGTTAAGATAAGTTTTGAAACCACAGTGTCATGACCACATATTTGAACACCTCACTAGCACGACTAGTGGGGGTAATTAGTTTCGAATTTTGATTCCTTCTCTGGAGAAGTGTTGAGGTGTGCCAGTAGAAGAGGATGTGAATGGATATCCATATATTTGAGCTAGCTAGCCTTGTGATGTGATTTCTCTTTAGCCTCTGGCTATTGAGATTCTATTTGTTTGAATGGCATGATTTAAGCGTGGGTTTTATGAAATGTGTTTTGATACTTTGAAATAAACTTGGTTTACATGTAAAATCTTACAATGCATGATTGTATTTAATTTTCATGTTTAATCAAATTTTTGAATGAATGTGCTTTAAGTTTTGCATAAAGATTATTTTAGTATATTGTGCACCACTGAGTCTTAGTACTCTGATAGCTTTATTCTTTGTCGCAGATCAGAGATTAGAGGAGCAGCAGATCGAGAGGTGTGTGAAGTCATCGATTTGAAGCCTTGGGTATAATTTATACCCTAACGTAAATACTTCTTTTGATGTATATATTGCACATAAATGTATGGACATGTAAAAATGGGTCTTGAGCAGCTTGTACACAAATTTGTATGAAGTTTGTAATAAAGTTTAGTTTGTGTTTCTTTTGATATAAATTTGTAAGGTTATGTATAAATTATTTTGTTTTTAATGAAATATGAATGATATTGATTGTGATATTTTGAGAATTATTGAACTTGTGAATTTTGATAAATTGATTGAGTTTGATTGTGAAACCAGTAGTGGTTGAGAAAATCTTTTAGAAGTGCTTTTACAATTATTCAAGAACGGTTTTATCAAAATACGAGGAAACTCTGTCAAAATTTTTATCAAATTTAGGAAAACTAAAATGGCCAAAAATATTAATTAGTTTTAATTTAAAATAAATGTTTTAAATACTCATTAGAAATGCTCACAACTTGTCAAAGATAAGAAAATTGTTTTAAAATACCTTGTAGGGTACTTAATGAGTTATCGGTAGGTGAAGTTCGGTATTTCATTAGGTATTCTAAGGGCTCATGTTTTGCCTTCTGAGAGGGTAAGGTGTGACATGTTTTAGTGGTATCGAGCAAGTTTTGAATTATGTTTTCAATTGTGAATTTGTGTCTTTTCTTTGTTAAGTACAACCGCTCAATGTCCATATTTGTTACATACGATGCATTACATCATGAATATGAACTAACGGAGAAATCTCCTTGTGTTACTTGTTCAGAGATACCCTAACTTCAGCTTGAAATGGAAGAAGGGGATCGCCATTGAGCTGTTGAAGCCGAGGCACAAGGGAAGCCCAGCTTTACCGAATGTCGGGTCAAAGAAGACCACAAATGCCGCAAATTCTCGCACAGCGGCAATGTTTCAACAAATGGTCGGGGTATGCCCGCTCAAGCTCCACCCCAACCACTGTGGCACAACCATCGCCTCCACCGCACAATATGATAAATTATTGAAGTATGGGGCTGCAGAATTTAAGGGTACAGAGAGACCCACTTGAGGCAGAGCAATGGCTTGAAAGAATGGACAGAGTATTTAAGAAGACCGCCAAGATGAATTAAAGTTTGAGTATTCGTGTCTCTACCGCAAGGGGATGCGTATGATCGTGGAAGACCATCCCCACGCCTTGGTGAACCACAGTGCTAACACGGGATGACTTTATCAGAGAGTTAAATACATCCTGCACGCATATGTTGATCGAAATTGCAAGAGTTTTTGAGTCTAAAACAAGGGAATAGATCGGTGGCAGAGTATGAGAGGGAGTTCTCCCTTTGAGTCACTATGCGAGAGTCTCCTTACTACCAAGAAAGCAAGATGCAAGAGATTTGAGACGGGTTTGAAGCCCAAAGATACGGATGCAAGTTGTAGGATTTCGACATAGCAACTTCTCGTAACTTATGTCTCAAGCACTTGAACTGAGAGAGTTGAAGGTAAGCAAACCAGTGAAGGAAAAAGTCGAAATTAGAAAAAGACAAGGGGAAAAATCAGTTGAGCAGAGTTCGTGCTACTCCGGAAAGAAAAAGAAGTTTAGTGGACCCACAGGGTCGAGGTGGCGATTTGGCAGAGGCAGATTTTACGGTCGAGACCCCTAGGTCCAGCCGATCAGCCAGGGTTCACATTCGCCCGCCTGTGAGACTTGTGGCAAGATTCATGGGGGAATGTTATTGGGCCACCGAGCTCGCTTAATCGTGGAGGCAAGGGCCATATAGCTAAAGATTGTACTAGTGCTCCGAGATATGGTCCAGCTCCTACTACGCCGAGGATCTATTGAGTCCCGCTCCTAGAGGTTCACATCTGGCGGAGGAAGAGGCAGAGGTAGAGGCACCGCTCAGCAATCAGGCACAATTGGTCGATCCAGACAAGGAAGTGCTTCAACGAATCTACGCAATGAAACAAATGAGAAGAGGTCGAGACTTCGATGTGGTAGCTGGTACATTCTCTATCTCTGGTCAAGATGTATTTGTATTGTTTGATCCGGTTCAACCCATTCATATGTTAGTGCTAGCATAGTCGTCACTTGCCGCTCCATGTGTGCAAATGGATTTTGAAGTGCTAGTAACTAGTCCGTTAGGACAAGAAGTCCGAGTCAACAGAATCTATAGAGACTGCCCTTTGGTGATCCAAGGACATGTTTTCTGTCGAGACTTGATTGAAATGCCCTTTAGAGAGTATGATATCATCTTGGGCATGGATTGGTTAGCTGTGCATCATGCTATGATTGATCAGAGATCAAGATCACTTTTGGTCTCCTTTGTACGGTGATGTGGTAATACACGGGAGAGGCATTTATCGCCATCAAACATCATTTCGGCTGCACTAGCCGTAAGGATGATTAAAAAGGGGTGTGAAGCATACTTGGCACATGTGATAGACACCTGTGGGGAGTCCAAAGACTAAGGGACATCCCTACGGTATGTGACTTTCGGATGTATTTCCGATGAATTGCAGGATTACCTCCGAAAGAGAGGTGCGATTTGAAATTGATGTTATGCTCGGTGTGGACCCAATCTCCATAACGCCATATAGAATGGCACTGCACTGAAAGAGTTGAAAGTGCGATTGCAAGAGTTGCTTGACAAGGGCTTCATCCGCCCTAGTGTGTCCCCTTGGGGAGCGCCAGTATTGTTTGTAAAGAAGCAGGCGGGCACTCTCATGTTATGCATGGATTATCGGCACTTGACTTCGGTGACAATAAAGAATAGATACCCATTACCGCTCATTGATGACTTGTTGGATCAGTTGAGGGGTGCAATCATGTTCTCCAAAATTGACACGAGATCGAGTTATTATCGGTGAAAGTACAAGAGCAAAGTATTTCTAAATCGCTAACCCGCTATGGCCATTATGAGTTCTTGGTCATGCCATTCGGGTTAACTAATGCTCATTTGCTTTTATGGATCCGATGAACACTATTTTCAGACCATACCTCACCGCTTTGTTGTGGTATTCATAGATGATATATTGGTCTATTCGAGGAATGCGTAAGAGCATGATAGGCATCTGGATTGTACCGCAGATTTTGAGAGAGAAACAACTATATGCCAAATTGTCGAAGTGTGAATTTTGGCTGAAAGAAATATCTTTTTTAGGGCATGTAGTATCAGAAGAGGGCATTAAGGTAGATCCAAGTAAGATTGAAGCTGTCCTTAATTGGAGGCCACCCAGAAATGTCACAGAAATTCGAAGTTTTCTGGGTTTAGCTGGATACTACCGTAGATTTGTGAAGGGATTCTCCATGTTGGCATCTCCATTGACCAAGCTGCTTAGAAAAGATGTAAAATTTCAGTGGACGGACAAATGCCAGCAAAGCTTTAATTAATTGAAGAGATGTTTGTGAGGCTCAGTCTTGACTTTACCTACAGGGTAAAGAATATACGATTCTGACGATGCTTCTCATAATGGGTGAGGTTGTGTGTTGATGCAAGATCGAAATGTCATTGCCTATGCATCACGCCAGCTAAAACCGCATGAGAGGAATTATCCGACACATGACTTGGAGCTTGCAGCGATAGTGTTTGCTCTTAAGATCTGGAGACATTATTTGTATGGGGAGAAATGTTACATCTACATGGATCATAAGAGTTTGAAGTATTTGGGCACCCGTAAAGAGTTGAATTTGAGGCAGAGGAGATGGTTAGAGTTGATAAAGACTATGATTGTCGATAGACTATCACCGGAAAGCTAATGTTGTGGTGGCGCCCTAAGTCTCAAGTCTATGGAGAGTCTAAAGGTTACTCCTTTGTCTTTGTTACATGAGTTAAGATCATTGCATGCCGGCTTAGAGATTAATGATGAGGGGCAGCGGTTGCATGGCATGTACAGCAAGATTGATTGATCGGATCGTAATGGTCGCTCGAATGATCGAAATATCGGTCGATGGAAGAAGTCCGACAGGGGCAAGAAACCGAATTCTCACTCGAAATGATGGTCTATTGCTACACCGAGGAGAATGTGTGTTCCTAATGATGTTGAATTGAGGAGGATCATTTTAAAGAAGCACATGAGTCTCCTTTTGCCATGCACCGGTGGTACAAAAATGTATAGAGGGCTAAAGGAGCATTCTTGGTGGATGGGTATGAAGAGAGATGTGGCGAGTTTGTATCCAAATGCCTAACTTGTCGACAAGTGAAGGCGAGCATCAAGTACCATTGGGTTGTTACATCCACTACCGCATGCAGTGGAAATGGGAGAGAATAACGATGGATTTTGTGATGGGACTTCCGAGGACACAAAAGAGTCATGATGCGATTTGGGTCATTGTTGTGATCGACTAAATCTGCTCATTTTACGCGATTCGGATGGACTACAATTTGGACAGTTGGCGGGTTGTACATCGATGAGATTGTGAGATTGCATGGAGTGCCAGTATCTATTGTATCAGACAGAGATCCTAGGTTCACTTCTAGACTCTGGGGTAGTCTTCAGAGAGCCCTAGGAACTAGATTGAACTTCAGTACTGCATTCCATCCACAGACAGATGGCCAGTCTGAGAGGGTAATTCAGATCTTGGAGGATATGCTACGGGCTTGTGTTATTGAGTTTGAGGGTAGTTGGGATACACACTTGCCTTTGATTGAGTTTGCTTACAACAACAGCTACCAATCAAGCATTGGGATGCCTCCATATGAAGCTTTGTATGGCAGAAAATGTAGAACCCCGTTGTGTTGGGATGACGTGGGTGAAAGAAAGATGATTGGACCCGAAATTGTTCAACAAACTGAAGAGAAAATCAAGGTGATCCGAGATCGACTTAAGACTGCATCAGACCGTCAGAAGTCCTATATTGATTTGAAAAGAAGGGATATTGAGTATGCAGTGGGTGAGAAAGTTTTCCTCAAAGTTTCTCCTTGGAAGAGAATTATGAGATTCGCGAAAGGAAGCGAGTCCTCGTTTTATTGGGCCATATGAGGTTCTGGAAAGAGTGGGTCCTTTGGCATATCGGTTGGCACTACCTCCAGAGTTGGAAAAGATACATAATGTCTTCCATGTGTCTATGTTGAGGAGGTATCGATCAGACCCATCTCATGTACTACCAGTAGAAGAAATAGAAGTGAATCCAGACCTCACATATGAAGAAGAACCCATAAAGATTCTGGCTTATGAGGTGAAGCAGCTACGGAATAAGCAGATACCGTTGGTAAAAGTGCTGTGGAACCATCATTCGGGCCAAGAAGCTACTTGGGAACGAGAGGAGGACATGAGGAGACAACACCCACAGCTGTTCAGAGATTGATACCAGGTAAAATTTCGAGACGAAATTTATTTAAGAGGGGGAGAATTGTAACACCCCCGTTTGCATAGCCTGGTAGATTTCACTGTTCCGGTGACCGGTGTCGGTCCGGACAATTAATAGGATTAGGGCCACACTTAAGACAACTTGAGAAGCCATAAACATAAATAATTAGTAATGTTTAATTAGTTAACTACAAATAAGAAAAACAGAACATAAGAGGTTAAACGAGCCGAGAGTCACAGCGATGAGTGACCTCCTCGGGAACGACTGCGAAGTCGTTTTAAACTCAAATTTTGAACCGTAAAAAGTGACGCTGCGGTCCTTAGGACCCTCATGAACACAGTGGAAAAGAGAAAACCACGAAAAGAATTAAGCTACCAAATAATTAGGTCGTGAGCCTAAGAAATATTGGATTATTTGCAAACCGGGATGAACCGGCGAGGGGCAATTTGGTCAATTGACCCCGAGAGCTGACTCCTGACATAACTGTCAAATAAAATCGGAGAAAAGAAAATTTCGGAATCGACAATAGAATTAAAGAACTAATAGAAAAATAAATAGAAAAAAAAAAAAAGGAAAGAGGTTGGAAAAGTCAAAAGTTATGACATCATGTATGATGTCATAACTAAATTAATAAATTGAATTAATTAATTTGGAATTAGTGGTCTTTCATAAGCAAAAACGTGTAAGGGAAAAACAAAAGAAAATCTCTTCTTCTTTCATCTTCCTTGCCACCCCATCTTCCTCCCAAGTTCCTCCATGAGCGGACTTCCATGTAAGCTTACTTTTAAGCTTAGTTTTCTTCACTTAATTCAAATAACTCCATTAAAAACCTCCCTAGAGCTTATTGTTACAACTTGAGAAGAGGATTACAAGAAGAAGGAAGAGTTAAAGATAGGGTTTTGAAGCTTTAACAAAAGGTTAGTATGTTAAATTGTTACTTTTCCATTCAAATGCATGTTTAGGTAATTAAGTGAGCTAATAACTTGATTTAAATGAAACAAATATGGGGAAACAATTAAATTGAAATTTTGGGCAGCTTGAGAGGAGTGTGGTTTGCATGAATATGATGCAATTGAGTGAGTTTAGAAGCTTTACTTAGTGAAATGATTAACATTAAAATTATTAGAAGTAGTTAAATGCAAGAGTTAGTGAGATTAAGGTTTCAATGCTAGGGTTTATGGACTAAAATTTGGAGAAATGCATAAATGGCATGTTTAACCTATTGTGACATGAAATAATGATCAATTAGGACCAAATAAATTGGATGGGAATGGTGGAAAAATTAGCTAAATTCGTAGGTCAATGGTCATGCTGGCAGCATGACCAAACCCACTGAAGGACCAAAACTCAATTTTACAAGTCCAATTGATATTCCACCAATTGGAGATGAAAATAGACATAAAAGAGCACAATTTTCATTAAGGAACCATGACCAAAAACTGACCAAAACTTGGTGAAACAATTGACCAAAGTGAATTGATTGCAGGCTGCCCTGCACCAAAACTGACCAAATGAACAGTAACTGTTCATTTGGTCATAACTCGAGCTAGGTAGGTCAAATTGACCTGAAATTTTACCAGCAATTAGATATGATATAGACCTAAAACTTTCATGAAGAACACCAACCCAAATTAGGCCATTAACTCATTCAAATCATTGAGCAAAGTTAAAATTTCTGTACTGAAATTCTGCAGATTTTTAGTTGAGCAGCAAAGTTTGGATAGCTATAACTCTCTCTAGAAAACTCGGATTTAGGCGATTCTTGAACCGATGGAAACCTAAGACATAGTACAACATTTCATATGAAGAAAGTGAGACCGAATTATGAACTTAACTTGATCAAACAATTGACCAAAGTTGAACCAAAAATCTGACAGCACCTAAATTGCAGTATGAACAGTGCACGTGAACAGTAAACTTATTTTGGCCATAACTTGAGCTACAAAACTCCGATTGAGGTGATCCAAAAATGAGAATACACTTAAGACAATAAGAAACATTTTCTATGAAGGAAGTTTTGTCAAATTCCAACAGTAGATCGACCAATGGAATAGTGCAACTCGAAAACCAAAACCTAAAATTGGCAATTTTGCCAAAATGACCTAAGCTTTAAACAAATGACCAAAACCAACAAGTTTGGTGACCAAAATGTGGTATATGGGTGAAGTTGGAGTTCCCATACCCATTAAGCCTTAGAAAGTCAATAATTTGACTTGAATAGTGCAGTGAATAGTAACCTAAAACACAAAATTTTGAGAACGTCGAATTTAACACGTTAGAGCTAGCTAAATGTGAAGTTAAGTTTATTTTGGATTTATTTTAAGTTCTAGTACTGAAACATTGTAAAATTGTGTGTTTCAGTTAAAAAGAATATCGGGAAGGAACCCGAGGAACCGAGTCGAGGCTAAAGGACGACTCGTTTGAGGTTTGTGCACAACATATACTTTTATAATCATCTTTTGCATATCGTTTTAAATAATGTAAAATATTGGATTATGACATTCTTATGATGTTGATCTAAATTGTTGAAAGTTATTATGTATATTTGAAAAGAAAATGTTTAGCAAATTGTTAAGATAAGTTTTGAAACCACAGTGTCATGACCACATATTTGAACACCTCACTAGCACGACTAGTGGGGGTAATTAGTTTCGAATTTTGATTCCTTCTCTGGAGAAGTGTTGAGGTGTGCCAGTAGAAGAGGATGTGAATGGATATCCATATATTTGAGCTAGCTAGCCTTGTGATGTGATTTCTCTTTAGCCTCTGGCTATTGAGATTCTATTTGTTTCGAATGGCATGATTTAACTGTGGGTTTTATGAAATGTGTTTTGATACTTTGAAATAAACTTGGTTTACATGTAAAATCTTACAATGCATGATTGTATTTAATTTTCATGTTTAATCAAATTTTTGAATGAATGTGCTTTAAGTTTTGCATAAAGATTATTTTAGTATATTGTGCACCACTGAGTCTTAGTACTCGATAGCTTTATTCTTGTCAGATACAGAGATTAGAGGAGCAGCAGATCGATTGAGGTGTGTGAAGTCATCGCTTTGAAGCCTTCGGGTATAATTTATACCCTAATCAGAATACTTCTTTTGATGTATATATTGCACATAAATGTATGGACATGTAAAAATGGGTCTTGAGCAGCTTGTACACAAATTTGTATGAAGTTTGTAATAAAGTTTAGTTTGTGTTTCTTTTGATATAAATTTGTAAGGTTATGTATAAATTATTTTGTTTTTAATGAAATATGAATGATATTGATTGACAGTATTTTGAGAATTATTGAACTTGTGAATTTTGATAAATTGATTGAGTTTGATTGTGAAACTGAAGTAGTGGTTGAGAAAATCTTTTAGAAGTGCTTTTTACAGGTATTCGAAGAACGGTTTTATCAAAATACAGAGGAAACTCTGTCAAAATTTTTATCAAATTTGCGGAAAACTAAAATGGCCAAAAATATTAATTAGTTTTAATTTCAAGTAAATGTTTTAAATACTCATTAGAAATGCTCACCACTTGTCAAAGATAAGAAAATTGTTTTAAAATCCCTTGTAGGGTACTTAATGAGTTATCGGTAGGTGAAGTTCGGTAGTTCATTAGGTATTCTACGGGATCATGTTATGCCTTACAGAGGGGTAAGGTGTGACAATAGGCTTGGGTCTAGATCTCCTACTTTGATCAGATGTCTAACTTGACTATTCTCTCGGCCTCTTATTACTAGATTGTCCAAATTTCCTCTTTTGCTGATCACCACTCCTCTTTTGTTCCTCTTCGTGAACACAGCTAATATATTTCTTTCTGAACTCTATCAGAAAGAATTTCCAAGTTATGTCTGTTGGTGGCACTACCTTGGTTACGACATCCAACCATCGATATGCAGCTTCTTGTAACAACGAAACTGCACACTCCAAACTCTGTTCTGGTGTGCAATGGAGCTGCAGCAGGACTCTTTCAGTCCTTTCTAACCAATACTTAGCCGCTGCAGAATCGTCTTCCTTTCGACCATTGAAATCTACAGCTCCATACTTCCTAATTTTTCCTAGAGGTGATTTCTGCTGAGACAATGGTGGAACAACCCCAGTCATCTATCGAAAGAATCCAGTCATCTGCTCAAACAAGGCCTGTTGGGGTTGTACAGGCACCTCTTGCACTAGTGGAGCAGGATCTCCCCGATTTCCAATATCACTCCCAGTCGGGATATGACTTACTACTTCTTCTTCCACTGCCATCTACGATGAAGGGTCCATATCCTATTTAACAAAGACAAACAGATCTGCGTTAGTGTCACCTCGACTCTTACAAATGCAATGCATGGTATGGACTCAATCTAGGCCCAGAAACGCCTAAATCGTGCTCTGATACCACTAAATGTGACACCCCTTACCCGACTACAGTGTAGCCGAGCAAGTTATGCCACTCAGTGTGCCGGAGCACTCTATTTTATCTTAATTAATTTTTTTTTATCATAATTTTGAATATAACTTGTGAAATATAATTCATTTTAAGCCATTTATCGAAATTATTATTTATTTGAGGTTCCGAAAATTTTAAAGAAAATCCGGCAGAATACCGGCTAAAAATGGAGAAAATAGTTCTTCGGAACCTGTGAAAAACACTTCCTATATTCATTTTCCATCATCTCAACTCCATTTATCAAATTCTCAAGAATGTTCAATCTCAGTTCTCATTCATCCATCTCATATGATACCATGCATAATTCATATATAAACATTCACTTTTCCATTTACAACCACACTTTTCATTATTTACATGAATATCAAAATACATTACATAAGTTTCAAATACATATGAGAAAATAAAATCAATTACAAAATACCAAAATGACATCTAGCGTCCTACCAATGCAATCGCATGCTGAGGTGACACAAATACTATGCGTAATCGTGAATCGCCTTACGAACTGTGGTCTCATGGCGCTCTGTCCAATCTTCAGTACCTACGCGTTGCAAAAGCGACGCGCTAAGCATAAAGCTTAGTGGTGCAAATAATAAAATAGAAAGAAATAATATGCAATATAAAAATCATAATTTCTTAGCCATTGGGTTCATAAGAACTGAATAATTACCAACTTAGTGTTTAGTCGAGGGCTAATTACGTTTTATGATATTAACTTCTTCATGCATTTTGTTAATTATTTTCTTCATGATCTTGAGTTTCTTTGTATTCTATCGTAATCATTCCTGATATTTAATTTTCGTATTTTCTTTAACAATCAGTTCATTTACAGTTATACTTTTCCATGCCCAAGTAACCTATACTGGACGACTGGACTGGATAACGGGTCGTTGGCACTGGACACCGCGGTGCCTCGGGCCGTTATACCATGGGACGCAGAACGTCAACCACGTATGCAGTCAGTATGGCTAAAAAGCCACGATATCACATAATTGGCATAAAAGCCATGAATACGGGCATAAAAGCCATGAATACGGGCATAAAGCCATGAATACAGGCATAAAGCCTTTCCTTTCGCAGTACTGCTAAAACAATACCCTATCGGCATGCCAAACTATCCAAACCAATCACATTAGGTCTACTAGGGCATTTTGCATATTTAAGTTTCACAATTTTTTGGATTTTAAGTTTTCATGTCACTATTCATTTCATTAGTCAATTAAAATATTGACTTTTGCATAAACAATAGGTACATTGGTTTTAATACTCCCAACATACCACATTTTGTATTCAAAACTTGTTAGTTTTGGTCACTTTCTCAAAGTTTAGGTCATTTTGGCAAAATTGCCAATTTTTTTGGTTTTGGTGTCACTATTCACCTCATTGGTCAACAAAAATGTTGACTTTTAGAATAAAAATGTGTACATTGACTTTGGCACTCCCAACATACCACATTTGGTGTTTAAAACTTGTTGGCATTAAGTGTTAATACCATTTCCAAGCATTAAACCAAAGGAGCAGATTTTTCAGTTTTGGTGAGTCAACTTCACTATTCCATTGGACACTGTTACTGTTCGAATTTGAAGAAATGTAAAACATGAAAGTTGTTCCTTATTTTGTCTAGTTGAATTTCCTTTTTTGAATCACTCCATTTGGAGTTTTGTAGCTCCAGATATGGCTCAAAAACCCAAGCTGTCCGGATATGCATTCTGCAGAAATTTACCATATCTACAGTGCATGAACAGTAACTCGAGTAACTTGGTTGAATGGGTTCTGGCCATAATTTGGGGTAGGTTCCTTCATGAAAGTTGTTTGTCTATGTCTTAACTTGTTGCTGTAAAAATTTCAGGCCAATTGACCAAATCTACAGTGAGTTATGGCCAAATGAACAGTTACTGTTCATTTGGTCAATTCTGCAGAGGCAGTTTCAGGGTATCCGGATTGGGGCCATGTTTTGGTCCTCTTGCTTTGGTCTTTTGGGCATGGTTTCTTCAGCAAAAATGTGCCATTATAAGCCTAGTTTCATGTCCAATTGGCCAAACACCAATTGGACTAGCACAGCCCAAGTTATGGCAGTGCAAAGGGACTGAATTTTCAGTCCCTATGCTGCTGTCCTAGGGCAGTTTGCAACCTCACTTTGCAATCTCATTTTTCAGTCCATTTGTTGGTCAATCTACCTAAAATGGTCACTAATTGACCATTAAAATGCTCTCTTATAATTTCCTAAACCAAGTTACATTTTTCTCATAAAACCCTAACTCAAATTCATGTTTTTATACAATATGTCTTAGTTAGCTTTTTAATCATTGTTCTTGTATTTACCAACTTCCAACATAACTCTAATTCACTTCAAACTCATAAAAACACTCCCTCCTATTCCATAATTAGGGCAGCCGAAATTCATGTACACCTTCACAAGAATTTTTGTTCATTTAATTTACATTTTCTCACTAAATTCAAGTTGCTATTTATGAAATGAAAGAGTTTTAAGTATATAGAGCACTAACCTTGTTGTATGCCAATCCAAGCTTGAGAGAACTTCACTTTCCTTCTTCTTCTTGACTGCCAAGAGCTTGTTTAAGGTGTGGGATTAATTTTTGATGAAGGGACTTATGGGTTTTAGGGTGAGGAAGCATGGAATTTAAAGCTTGAAAGAGCTTTCATGGAGGTGGCTATGGTGGAAACCCTCTCCTTCCTCTCTCTACATTTTTGGCTGCTGATTTTTGGTCCATTTGGTCTTCATTTTATGTCTTTTAATGGTTTAGTCAAATGGTAGCTTAATGGTGATTGGTGGTGGCTTTTTAATGACATCACCTTATGTCATTATTAAGCCTTTTTCTTCATTTTCTTTTCTTTCCTCCACTAATCATTTTCAATTTGATTTCTAGTAATGTTTATTCATATTTTATGTTATATTAATTATTTACTCAACTGGACAAGTCGGCCAAAAATCACCTCGGAAAGCGAAATGACCAAAATGCCCTCCGTTTGGCTTAATGGGTCAAAATTGGCTGTACCGATTGAAAAATTTTTCTAAATATTTTCTTGGCATTCTAATGCCATAGGAACCTCAATAACCCTTCTCTGGAGTCCCAAAAATTATTTTATGATTTTTCCCCCGGGTCTAGGGCTCCTCATTGCGAGAACCGCAACTTACCTCTGGTTACCCATCGCTTGGGCACCGGCTCTTTTAACTTAACTGTATTTTATTTCTAAAATTTTTACTAAATTTTTCTCACTAATATTTGAGTTAATTATGGTCCCTCACTTTGATTTGAATATTTTTCCGGACGTTCTAGTTGTCCGGACCGACACCGGTCACCGGAACAGTAGACTGTGCGGAATTACTACCGGGAGCATGTTACATTACCTAGCCCCTAATGCTCAAAATCTCAGGTGCATCCATTATTGACTTATCTTGCATTAGTTAAGTTGATCCCATTGAGCCAGTAATTATGCAAATAATTTTAATGTCCTCAGGTACATCCAATATTGGCCACTAAACCATTTACATATTTACAACATCTCATGCTTAACAATTATTCTTAAGAAAATCTCTTAAATAAATTGCATCTTATGCAACTATTTAAAATTTCTTAAAATAATTGCCCCAATGGAGGGCCTATGTTATAATTACTTTAATTATAGCATTTCCAACCTAATCATTTGTTTGGAAGATTTTATGGTCATTCTATTTACTATTAAGGTTTCACTTTGCACATTATCCATTTAGCATGCATATATCATATAATTGCATACATTCCCATACATCTCATGCATTCATGGATAAGCAGTAAATATGGTATGATCATGGACTTTCTAAGGGATTCAATTCTGAGCCACCAAGAATTGAATCAGGGCATTCCTAGGTGCATTTCATTCATTCATTTTACAAGAGTTGCTGAAGGAGTACATAATCAACACTTGATATTGAATTCCTCCCACCGGTCCCACCAATGCTCTTGACCTCCTTGAACTTCTTGCAATCCAATATTACATAGTAATCCTTGGCATACCAAGGCGAATTTACAAGAACTTAAATAAATGAAATTACAACCCAAAAATATTACAAACTTAATAATACATGCCCAAAATAAATTAAAATAAATTAATTAATTTACAACCCCAAAGAAACATAAAAGAAATAAATCCAATCACATTGGTCTTTTATAGTCCATGATCATCCATCATGCATATCACTATTTAACAATTAAATAAAACATACATACTTAAATTAAATTGAATATCTCATATTCAACTTAAAAATCCAGATTTGAATATGATTCAAATAAATTTAAAAATTCATATTTGAATCTCATTCAAACAAATTTAAAAATTCAAATTTGAATCACATTCAAACAACTTCAAAAATTCAGATTTGAATCACATTCAAACATTTTTTAAAAAATCAGATTTGAATCACATTCAAATATTTTTTAAAAAATCAGATCTGAATTTGATTCAATCAATTTTAAAAAATCAGATTTAAATATGATTCAAACAACTTTAAAAATTCAGATTTGAATCACATTCAAATAACTTTTAAAATTCAGATTTGAATCACATTCAAACAATTTTTAAAATTCTGATTTGAATCATAATTTAATTGTGTGATTAAAACTACTAATTAAACACTTTAATTAGTCAAAGAATAGGCCTTAGATCATACAACAATTGCAGAATTAAAAGACAAACCTTGAACCACCCATGGAACCAATGTTGCCGCCACCAATGGTGGCTTCACCATGTGTGCCGCCACACCTGTTGATCCAACCAGCAATGAATCAATCATCTCATGATCAAATCACACAATTAAATCATATAATCAACAATCTAAATGGCAAATATAGTGGCTTTGATACCAATTGAAGGAATGGAAGCGTGAAAAACACAAGTTTATACCATTGAATTCAAAAATTTTCATCTAGGGTCACATGCATCATGCAAGATTTATTTTTATCTATTTGATTTCAATGATAAACAACATATTAAAACTCTTTTAATATGTTTTTGGATCTGTATTTGCCATTTAAGATTTTAAAATTAATCAGATTAATTTTAGAACCCTAGATTAAATCAAGAACGATTACACTAACCTCTTGATGCAATCGCAGCGTGTCCGTGCCTTTGAGATTCGTCTTGAGACACGGATGTTGTCCCTCTAGCTTGTCCACACCAAGAACACCTATGGCAGCCCTTGAATAGCTTCTAAAGCCTTTTCTATTAATTAGAAATTCAAGTTCTGCCTTTTAAGAGATTAGAGATGTAAACAGGACACTAGAAACAATTTTTAGTGTTCTTAATTCAAGAGATTGATGGCTAATCTCTTTGAATTGATGAGAGATGAAGAAGAAGAGAAGAAAACCCTCAAAGTGGCGTGACAAAGGAGTGTGGCTGCTGGTTGTGTTTTATTTTCTCATAACAACACTTAAATAGCTAGGTTAACACATTAAACCCTTGCCACATGTCACCCTTTGATTAGCTCTAGGTTTAAGTGACCCAATCACATTGTGCCAAGTGTCAAACCTATATTTAATCTTGATTTTAATCATCTTACATGATTAAAAAAACATTTGGCAAGCTTATGTGTTATGCCATGTGTCACCATCTCATGGTGCCACGTGTCACACTGTGAAATGACCAAAATGCCCCTGTGTCTTAATTTTGAGTTCTTAACCCAAAATAATTATTTTCTTCTTCTAATTAATTTATATCAAAAATAAATTAATTAATTAATCTCTATTAATTAATTTCTCATTAATTAAATTCATATTTAAACACTTTAAATATAAATTTAATTTATACTACACATCCAATAATCTAGATTTGGTTTCAAGTCATGCTAGGGACTTTGCAATTTAATTGCAAACCAAACCTATTTAATTAATCAATTAAACTCTTTAATTAATTAATTAAATCATATTTAAATAGGTGATAACTTGTGTATGTGAGTGACTTACTAGGCTCATCACTAATTGGCAATGAGACATGATATCAACTCTTAATATCATCAGAACTCTTTCTTACCATAAATGATTTCTCTAAATCATTTTATGAACCTCATAGACCATGGTTAACACCTAACATAGCATGCCATGGCCATCCAATTAGTAATAAGGTTTACCTTAAATGAACCTATAATCTTATGTTACCATGCACTAGAATCTCTCTGTTACAAAATCCCAACTCAAGCTGGAGTCATGGTTTATGTCAAACTCCATTTGCAATGAATATTATGTTCTCTTTTAATTCCAGTTCTTGATTAAAAGATTTTTCTCATCAGAAACTCTTTTCTGATTAAATCTATCTGTCCTGGCCAGGAACTTGAAACATCAAGAACAATTAAATGAACATAGGATTTTATCTCTATTTACTTAGAGGAACAGATTCCATCTTGATCAACACCTACCTCCATATATAACTAGTAGGAGCCAACACATGCCCATATAACCATACACCGTACAAGTATGAAAGCAGTATCAAACTCAAACTACCTATATACAAGATAACTGTGCTATCTCAGGTCTAAAGATTATATGCACTGATATGATTTATGACAAAACATTGACAAGAGTAAACTCCATGTGCTTGTCATAAGTGTCACTGGTTCGGCCTACTTATCATTTATAAGTGCCTATCATGTTTGTTATATGGCATGAGACTCACCATTCCATCTTATTTATATCTCATATAAATAACTTGGGAACAAACATGAATACAATCTTTCTGGATAAGTCATGTCCTTATTATGAAGTATCCTCGATTGTGAACCTATTTATGATACTTTGTGCTAGAAATATTGTCACTCATATTCTTAACAACTTAAGAATAATATTTCTAACAAAATATCAATGGACCTTTTCTATTACACATAAATATATTATATAAACAGAAAAGTGGAAATGCCATTTATTAATAAAATATGTACAAGATACATACTAAATGATATGCTCTAGGGCATACTACTAACAATAACTGTGCTATCTCAGGTCTAAAGATTATATGCACTGATATGATTTATGACAAAACATTGACAAGAGTAAACTCTATGTGATTGTCATAAGTGTCACTGGTTCGGCCTACTTATCATTTATAAGTGCCTATCATGTTTGTTATATGGCATGAGACTCACCATTCCATCTTATTTATATCTCATATAAATAACTTGGGAACAAACATGAATACAATCTTTCTGGATAAGTCATGTCCTTATTATGAAGTATCCTCGATTGTGAACCTATTTATGATATTTTGTACTAGAAATATTGTCACTCATATTCTTAACAACTTAAGAATAATATTTTAACAAAATATCAATGGACCTTTTCTATTACACATAAATATCTTATGTAAACGGAAAAGTGGAAATGCCTTTTATTAATAAAATATGTACAATATACATACTAAATGATATGCTCTAGGGCCTACTACTAGCAATCTCCCACTAGCACTAGAGCCATTCATTACAATACCTTCGACCCTTCTTCTCAAGATGTCAGTCTAACTGAGCTTGTTACAAAGGCCTAGTGAATGGATTAGCTGGTTTTTTAGCTAATGTTATTTTTTTCTGCATGGCTATATCACCTTGCCCAACTATATCTCTGATAATGTGGTAGTGCCTTTCTATGTGTTTGGTTTTCTGGTGAGACCTTGGTTCCTTAGCCTGTATGACTGCTCCATTATTGTCACAGTGTAGTGGAACTGCTGACTCAATGGAAGGAACTACTGTAAGTTCTGTCACGAACTTCTTTATCCAAACAGCTTCCTTTGCAGCATCTGATGTAGCAATATACTCAGCCTCTGTAGTGGAATCTGCAGTCGTGCTCTGTTTGGAACTCTTCCAACTGACTGCACCTCCATTACAAATGAACACATATCCAGAGGTAGACTTTCTATCATCATTATCTGATTGGAAATCAGAATCAGTATAACCATCCAATTGCAAGTCTCCACCTCCATAAATCAAGAATAAATCCTTAGTTCTTCTCAAGTACTTAAGAATATTCTTGACAGCTATCCAGTGTTCCAAACCTGGATTGGATTGATACCTGCTAGTCAAACTAACAGCATATGCGATATCCGGCCTAGTACACAACATTGCATACATTAAACTTCCAATAGCCGAAGCATATGGAATCCTGGCCATCTTATCTCTTTCTTCAGGTGTCTTTGGAGACATCTCTTTAGAAAGATGGATACCATGTCTCACTGGTAACAATCCTCTCTTGGAATCAAGCATGTTAAACCTCTTTAACACCTTTTCCAAGTATAGACTTTGGGATAAACCAATTATTCTTTTTGCTCTATCTCTATAGATGCGAATCCCAAGAATATAGGTTGCCTCCCCTAAGTCTTTCATGGAGAATGTATTTGATAACCATACCTTTATAGTCGTCAACATACCTGTGTCATTACCCATCAACAGTATGTCATCCACATATAAGACAAGGAAAGTGATAGCATTGTCACTAACCTTCTTATATACACATGGCTCATCCTCATTTTTGATAAAACCAAAGGATTTAATCGCTTCATCAAAACGGATGTTCCAACTCCTCGAACCTTGTTTCAACCCATAAATGGATCGCTTTAGCTTGCATACCTTAGAACCATCTTGGGATTCAAATCCCCTAGGATGTTCCATGAAAATGTTTTCTTCAATGTATCCATTGAGAAAAGCTGTTTTGACATCCATCTGCCAAATCTCATAATCATAGTACGCAGCTATTGCTAATAAAATCCTAATTGATTTAAGCGTGGCAACAGGCGAGAAAGTCTCCTCATAGTCAATTCCTTGCCTTTGGCGAAACCCTTTCGCTACTAGCCTTGCCTTATAGGTCTCTACCTTTCCATCAGAACCAATTTTCTTCTTGAAAACCCATTTGTTCCCTATAGGTATAATACGTTCAGGTGGGTCAACAAGATCCCAAACTTGATTCTTATACATGGAATCAATCTCGGATTTCATAGCATCAATCCATTTTGAAGAGTCTATATCTGATATAGCTTCTTCATAGGTAAGCGGATCATCTCCATGATCTACTTCTTCATGAGTAGACAACTCTTGTTCTTCTTCATGAAGAAAACCATATCTCACTAGTGGGTGAGATACCCTGGTTGTTCTACGAGGAACAGCTGTAGATGTTTCATCAACGGGTATTAGTTGACTAGATGGATCTATATCCATCTGATCTGTTGGTTGGTCAGAATTCTCCAATTCTAACTCTATTTGCCTTCCTTTGCCTCCTTCTTAAACAAACTGTTGTTCAAGAAATGTGGCATCTCTACTTATCACAACCTTTTGTGAAGTAGGCAAATAAAAATACCCAAACCTTGATTTATCATCAGTAAAGATAATAAAATAATGAAAACCCCCTCTAGCCATTTCTTTAAATGGACTACATACATCACTATGTATTAGCTCCAAAATATTTTCAGCTCTTAGCCCTTGTCCAACAAAGGGTGATCTAGTCATTTTACCCTGAAGGCAAGATTCACAAGTTGGAGTAGGCTCAGAGCCCAATGAGGATAGAATCCCCATTTTCTCCAATTTTGCAATCCTATCTTCTGCAACATGACATAACCTTAAGTGCCAAATATATTTTGAACTTGAGTTGGTTTTCACCATGGCATTGCATTCTTTTAGATCACTTGCATTCAATTTGCGTTTGTCATTATTATCCAAATAATAAAGACCATCATTCATATAACCTGAACCAACATATTTATTTCCAAAATAAATATTGCAAACATCATCAGTGAACTGAAATTCATAGCCATTTCTAGTCAAACTAGATATAGAAATGATGTTCTTAAAAGCATTAGGTACATATAAAATATTATCCAAACACAAAACATGTCCTGACATGTAAAAAGATTTAGATCCTATGGCTAAAGCTTCAACAGTTGAGCCATTGCCAATCCGGACTCTAATATCTTGAGAGCGCAAGCTGCTACTGTTTGCTAGTTCCTGCATATCATTAGAAATGTGATAACTGGCACCAGTATCTAAAACCCAAGCTGTAGATGAACTATGAGTATCATCAGAATCTAAATAACAAGATATGGACATACCTTCCGAAGGTGTATCCTTCTTGTCCTTCAGAGAAGCAAGATACTCTGGGCAGTTCCTTTTCCAGTGCCCATCCTTTTGGCAGTGGAAACACTTTCCTTTGCCTCCATCAGCTTTAGTCTTCCTTTTCTGTTTAGCTATTTTCTTGGAAGGACTAGGAATCTGAGGTTTCTTTTTCTTATTGCCCTTCTTCTTGTTGGACTTTCCAGCAGAAGAAGATGCAACTAAAGCTAACTCTTTTCCTTTATTGCCTGGCATATTCTTTTGGGCAATAACCAGCATGTTGAGTAAACCAGCTAAGGTGCATTCCTGTTTAGTCATATGGAAATTTGTCACAAAATTCCCAAAAGACTCAGGAAGGGACTGAAGGATCAAATCCGTTTGTAGTTGGAAATCTATGTTGAAGTCAAGATGTTCCAACTGCTCAATCAGCCGAATCATCTTGTGGACATGATCCCCAACATTCTGTCCCTCAGACATCCTCATACGGAATAGCTATCTAGATATCTCATACCTAGCATTCCTGCTGTGCTCACCATACAACTCTTGTAGGTGAAGGAGGATCTCACTCGCACTCTGCATGTTCTCATGTTGCTTCTGTAACTCATTACTCATGGAAGCAAGCATGTAACACTTAGCTCTCATATCATGCTCCTTCCACTTGCCTAAAGTTTCATGTTCCTCTTGTGTGGCCTCTGGAGGTAAGGGACCAGGAACATTTGAATCTAGAACATATCCTATATGTTCAAGGTTCAAGACAAGTTTCAATTTCTTAGCCAATCGCATGATTAGGTCCTGTCAACCTATTGTGATCAAGTATGCTTGCAAGGATATTGGATGGTGGTGGTTGTTTTGTGCTCATTTTTATCAGAAAATTAACTGCAGAAAATAACCAGATTAATTAGTAAATGTATCATGTAATTAACCAAAATGATTATGGTCTTTTAATCAAATTGGTCCTCCCACTAACTTAGCGAATCCTACACTTCCAAAGTAGAAAACGGAAATCCTAGTTGGATGGATTTCTAGTGGGTGATTGAATTCTTATAATTCTATTGATCATCCTTAGGTACATCCATTATTGGAATTACAATAAACTATAAGTGAGCAACTCCTTGCCCATCACATCTCATGTGAGGTTTAATCCTTTACCTAGCCCCTAATGCTCAAAATCTCAGGTACATCCATTATTGACTTATCTTGCATTAGTTAAGTTGATCCCATTGAGCCAGTAATTATGCAAATAATTTTAATGTCCTCAGGTACATCCAATATTGGCCACCAAACCATTTACATATTTACAACATCTCATGCTTAACAATTATTCTTAAGAAAATCTTTTAAATAAATTGCATCTTATGCAACTATTTAAAATTTCTTAAAATAATTGCCCTAATGGAGGGCCTATGTTATAATTACTTTAATTATAGCATTTCCAACTTAATCATTTGTTTGGAAGATTTTATGGTCATTCTATTTACTATTAAGGTCTCACTTTGCACATTATCCATTTAGCATGCATATATCATATAATTGCATACATTCCCATACATCTCATGCATTCATGGATAAGCAGTAAATATGGTATGATCATGGACTTTCTAAGGGATTCAATTCTGAGCCACCAAGAATTGAATCAGGGCATTCCTAGGTGCATTTCATTCATTCATTCATTTTACAAGAGTTGCTGAAGGAGTACATAATCAACACTTGATATTGAATTCCTCCCACTGGTCCCACCAATGCTCTTGACCTCCTTGAACTTCTTGCAATCCAATATTACATAGTAATCCTTGGCATACCAAGGCGAATTTACAAGAACTTAAATAAATGAAATTACAACCCAAAAATATTACAAACTTAAAAATACATGCCCAAAATAAATTAAAATAAATTAATTAATTTACAATCCCAAAGAAACATAAAAGAAATAAATCCAATCACATTGGTCTTTTATAGTCCATGATCATCCATCATGCATATCACTATTGAACAATTAAATAAAACATACATACTTAAATTAAATTGAATATCTCATATTCAACTTAAAAATCCAGATTTGAATATGATTCAAATAAATTTAAAAATTCAGATTTGAATCTCATTCAAACAAATTTAAAAATTCAGATTTGAATCACATTCAAACAACTTCAAAAATTCAGATTTGAATCACATTCAAATATTTTTTAAAAAATCAGATTTGAATCACATTCAAATATTTTTTAAAAAATCAGATCTGAATTTTATTGAATCAATTTTAAAAAATCAGATTTAAATATGATTCAAACAACTTTAAAAATTCAGATTTGAATCACATTCAAACAACTTTTAAAATTCAGATTTGAATCACATTCAAACAATTTTTAAAATTCTGATTTGAATCATAATTTAATTGTGTGATTAAAACTACTAATTAAACACTTTAATTAGTCAAAGAATAGGCCTTAGAACATACAACAATTGCAGAATTAAAAGCCAAACCTTGAACCACCCATGGAACCAATGTTGCCGCCACCAATGGTGGCTTTACCATGTGTGCCGCCACACCTGTTGATCCAACCAGCAATGAATCAATCATCTCATGATCAAATCACACAATTAAATCATATAATCAACAATCTAAATGGCAAATATAGTGGCTTTGATACCAATTGAAGGAACGGAAGCGTGAAAAACACAAGTTTATACCATTGAATTCAAAAATTTTCATCTAGGGTCACATGCATCATGCAAGATTTATTTTTATCTATTTGATTTCAATGATAAACAACATATTAAAACTCTTTTAATATGTTTTTGGATCTGTATTTGCCATTTAAAAATTTAAAATTAATCAGATTAATTTTAGAACCCTAGATTAAATCAAGAACGATTACACTAACCTCTTGATGCACTGCAGCGTGTCTGCGCCTTTGAGATTCATCTTCAGGACACCAGATGTTGTCCCTCTAGCTTGTCCACACCAAGAACACCTATGGCAGCCCTTGAATAGCTTCTAAAGCCTTTTCTATTAATTAGAAATTCAAGTTCTGCCTTTTAAGAGATTAGAGATGTAAAAAGGACACTAGAAACAATTTCTAGTGTTCTTAATTCAAGAGATTGATGGCTAATCTCTTTGAATTGATGAGAGATGAAGAAGAAGAGAAGAAAACCCTCAAAGTGGTGTGACAAAGGAGTGTGGCTGCTGGTTGTGTTTTATTTTCTCATAACAACACTTAAATAGCTAGGTTAACACATTAAACCCTTGCCACATGTCACCCTTTGATTAGCTCTAGGTTTAAGTGACCCAATCACATTGTGCCAAGTGTCAAACCTATATTTAATCTTGATTTTAATCATCTTACATGATTAAAAAAACATTTGGCAAGCTTATGTGTTATGCCATGTGTCACCATCTAATGGTGCCACGTGTCACACTGTGAAATGACCAAAATGCCCCTGTGTCTTAATTTTTAGTTCTTAACCCAAAATAATTATTTTCTTCTTCTAATTAATTTATATCAAATATAAATTAATTAATTAATCTCTATTAATTAATTTCTCATCAATTAAATTCATATTTAAACACTTTAAATATAAATTTAATTTATACTACACATCCAATAATCTAGATTTGGTTTCAAGTCATGCAAGGGACTTTGCAATTTAATTGCAAACCAAACCTATTTAATTAATCAATTAAACTCTTTAATTAATTAATTAAATCATATTTAAATAGGTGATAACTTGTGTATGTGAGTGACTTACTAGGCTCATCACTAATTGGCAATGAGACATGATATCAACTCTTAATATCATCAGAACTCTTTCTTACCATAAATGATTTCTCTAAATCATTTTATGAACCTCATAGACCATGGTTAACACCTAGCATAGCATGCCATGGCCACCCAATTAGTAATAAGGTTTACCTTAAATGAACTTATAATCATATGTTACCATGCACTAGAATCTCTCTGTTACAAAATCCCATCTCAAGCTGGAGTCATGGTTTATGTCAAACTCCATTTGCAATGAATATTATGTTCTCTTTTAATTCCAGTTCTTGATTAAAAAGATTTTTTCTCATCAGAAACTCTTTTCTGAATAAATCTATCTGTCCTGGCCAGGAACTTGAAACATCAAGAACAATTAAATGGACATAGGATTTTATCTCTATTTACTTAGAGGAACAGATTCCATCTTGATCAACACCTACCTCCATATATAACTAGTAGGAGCCAACACATGCCCATATACCCATACACAGTACAAGTATGAAAGCAGTATCAAACTCAAACTACCTATATACAAGAGAACTGTGCTATCTCAGGTCTAAAGATTATATGCACTGATATGATTTATGACAAAACATTGACAAGAGTAAACTCCATGTGCTTGTCATAAGTGTCACTGGTTCGGCCTACTTATCATTTATAAGTGCCTATCATGTTTGTTATATGGCATGAGACTCACCATTCCATCTTATTTATATCTCATATAAATAACTTGGGAACAAACATGAATACAATCTTTCTGGATAAGTCATGTCCTTATTATGAAGTATCCTCGATTGTGAACCTATTTATGATACTTTGTGCTAGAAATATTGTCACTCATATTCTTAACAACTTAAGAATAATATTTCTAACAAAATATCAATGGACCTTTTCTATTACACATAAATATATTATATAAATAGAAAAGTGGAAATGCCATTTATTAATAAAATATGTACAAGATACATACTAAATGATATGCTCTAGAGCATACTACTAACAATAACTATGCTATCTCAGGTCTAAAGATTATATGCACTGTTATGATTTATGACAAAACATTGACAAGAGTAAACTCCGTGTGATTGTCATAAGTGTCACTGGTTCGGCCTACTTATCATTTATAAGTGCCTATCATGTTTGTTATATGGCATGAGACTCACCATTCCATCTTATTTATATCTCATATAAATAACTTGGGAACAAACATGAATACAATCTTTCTGGATAAGTCATGTCCTTATTATGAAGTATCCTCGATTGTGAACCTATTTATGATATTTTGTACTAGAAATATTGTCACTCATATTCTTAAAAACTTAAGAATAATATTTCTAAGAAAATATCAATGGACCTTTTCTATTACACATAAATATCTTATGTAAACGGAAAAGTGGAAATGCCTTTTATTAATAAAATATGTACAAGATACATACTAAATGATATGCTCTAGGGCCTACTACTAGCAATCTCCCACTAGCACTAGAGCCATTCATTACAATACCTTAGACCCATCTTCTCAAGATGTCAGTCTAACTGAGCTTGTTACAAAGGCCTAGTGAATGGATCAGCTGGTTTTTTAGCTAATGTTATTTTTTTCTGCATGGCTATATCGCCTTGCCCAACTATATCTCTGATAATGTGGTAGTGCCTTTCTATGTGTTTGGTTTTCTGGTGAGACCTTGGTTCCTTAGCCTGTATGACTGCTCCATTATTGTCATAGTGTAGTGGAACTGCTGACACAATGGAAGGAACTACTGTAAGTTCTTTCACGAACTTCTTTATCCAAACAGCTTCCTTTGCAGCATCTGATGTAGCAATATACTCAGCCTCTGTAGTGGAATCTGCAGTCGTGCTCTGTTTGGAACTCTTCCAACTAACTGCACCTCCATTACAAATGAACACATATCCAGAGGTAGACTTTCTATCATCATTATCTGATTGGAAATCAGAATCAGTATAACCATCCAATTGCAAGTCTCCACCTCCATAAATCAAGAATAAATCCTTAGTTCTTCTCAAGTACTTAAGAATATTCTTGTGACTATCGATGTTCCAAACCTGGATTGGATTGATACCTGCTAGTCAAACTAACAGCATATGCGATATCCGGCCTAGTACACAACATTGCATACATTAAACTTCCAATAGCCAAAGCATATGGAATCCTGGCCATCTTATCTCTTTCTTCAGGTGTCTTTGGAGACATCTCTTTAGAAAGATGGATACCATGTCTTACTGGTAACAATCCTCTCTTGGAATCAAGCATGTTAAACCTCTTTAACACCTTTTCTAAGTATAGACTTTGGAATAAACCAATTATTCTTTTCGCTCTATCTCTATAGATGCGAATCCCAAGAATATAGGTTGCCTCCCCTAAGTTTTTCATGGAGAATGTATTTGATAACCATACCTTTATAGTCGTCAACATACTTGTGTCATTACCCATCAACAGTATGTCATCCACATATAAGACAAGGAAAGTGATAGCACTATCACTAACCTTCTTATATACACATGGCTCATCCTCATTTTTTATAAAACCAAAGGATTTAATCGCTTCATCAAAACGGATGTTTGCAACTCCTCGAAGCTTGTTTCAACCCATAAATGGATCGCTTTAGCTTGCATACCTTGGAACCATCTTGGGATTCAAATCCCCTAGGTTGTTCCATGAAAATGTTTTCTTCAATGTATCCATTGAGAAAAGCTGTTTTGACATCCATCTGCCTAATCTCATAATCATAGTACGCAGTTATTGCTAATAAAATCCTAATTGATTTAAGCATGGCAACAGGCGAGAAAGTCTCCTCATAGTCGATTCCTTGCCTTTGGCGAAACCCTTTCGCTACTAGCCTTGCCTTATAGGTCTCTACCTTTCCATCAGAAACAATTTTCTTCTTGAAAACCCATTTGTTCCCTATAGGTATAATACATTCAGGTAGGTCAACAAGATCCCAAACTTGATTCTTATACATGGAATCAATCTCGGATTTCATAGCATCAATCCATTTTGAAGAGTCTATATCTGATATAGCTTCTTCATAGGTAAGTGGATCATCTCCATGATCTACTTCTTCATGAGTAGACAACTCTTGTTCTTCTTCATGAAGAAAACCATATCTCACTAGTGGGTGAGATACCCTGGTTGTTCTACGAGGAACAGCTGTAGATGTTTCATCAACGGGTATTGGTTGACTAGATGGATCTATATCCATCTGATGCATTGTTGGCGAATTCTCCAATTCTAACTCTATTTGCCTTCCTTTGCCTCCTTCTTGAACAAACTGTTGTTCAAGAAATGTGGCATCTCTACTTATCACAACCTTTTGTGAAGTAGGCAAATAAAAATACCCAAACCTTGATTTATCATCAGTAAAGGTAATAAAATAATGAAAACCCCCTCTAGCCATTTCTTTAAATGGACCACATACATCACTATGTATTAGCTCCAAAATATTTTTAGCTCTTAGCCCTTGTCCAACAAAGGGTGATCTAGTCATTTTACCCTGAAGGAAAGATTCACAAGTTGGAGTAGGCTTAGAGCCCAATGAGGATAGAATCCCCATTTTCTCCAATTTTGCAATCCTATCTTCTGCAACATGACATAACCTTAAGTGCCAAATATATTTTGAACTTGAGTTGGTTTTCACCATGGCATTGCATTCTTTTAGATCACTTGCATTCAATTTGCGTTTGTCATTATTATCCAAATAATAAAGACCATCATTCATATAACCTGAACCAACATATTTATTTCCAAAATAAATATTGCAAACATCATCAGTGAACTGAAATTCATAGCCATTTCTAGTCAAACTAGATATAGAAATGATGTTCTTAAAAGCATCAGGTACATATAAAATATTATCCAAACACAAAACATGTCCTGACATGTAAAAAGATTTAGATCCTATGGCTAAAGTTTCAACAGTTGAGCCATTGCCAATCCGGACTCTAATATCTTGAGAGCGCAAGCAGCTACTGTTTGCTAGTTCCTGCATATCATTAGAAATGTGAGAACTGGCACCAGTATCTAAAACCCAAGCTGTAGATGAACTATGAGTATCATCAGAATCTAAATAACAAGATATGGACATACCTTCCTGAAGGAACGGAAGCGTGAAAAACACAAGATTATACCATTGAATTCAAAAATTTTCACCTAGGGTCACATGCACCATGCAAGATTTATTTTTATCTATTTGATTTCAATGATAAACAACATATTAAAACTCTTTTAATATGTTTTTGGATCTGTATTTGCCATTTAAGATTTTAAAATTAATCAGATTAATTTTAGAACCCTAGATTAAATCAAGAACGATTACACTAACCTCTTGATGTCTCGCATGGTGTCTGCGCTTTGAGATTCGTCTTGAGACACGGATGTTGTCACTCTATCTTGTCCACACCAAGAACACCTATGGCAGCCCTTGAACAGCTTCTAAAGCCTTTTCTATTAATTAGAAATTCAAGTTCTGCCTTTTAAGAGATTAGAGATGCAAACAGGACACTAGAAACAATTTCTAGTGTTCTTAATTCAAGAGATTGATGGCTAATCTCTTTGAATTGATGAGAGATGAAGAGAAATAGCTGGAGAGGCTCAAAGTGGCGTGACATATGAGAGGAGAGGCTGCTGGTTATGTTTTCTTTTCATAACCACACTTAAATAGCTAGGTTAACACATTAAACCCTAGCCACATGTCACCTTTTGATTAGCTCTAGGTTTAAGTGACCCAATCACATTGTGCCAAGTGTCAAACCTATATTTAATCTTGATTTTAATCATCTTACATAATTAAAAATATTTGGCAAGCTTATGTGTTATGCCATGTGTCACCATCTCATGGTGCCACGTGTCACACGCAAAATGACCAAAATGCCCTGTCTTAATTTTGAGTTCTTAACCCAAAATAATTATTTTCTTCTTCTAATTAATTTATATCAAATATAAATTAATTAATTAATCTCTATTAATTAATTTCTCATCAATTAAATTCATATTTAAACACTTTAAATATAAATTTAATTTATACTACACATCCAATAATCTAGATTTGGTTTCAAGTCATGCTAGGACTTTGCAATTTTATTGCAACCAAATCTATTTAATTAATCAATTAAACTCTTTAATTAATTAATTAAATCATATTTAATTAGGTGATAACTTGTGTATGTGTGTGACTTACTAGGCTCATCACTAATTGGCAATGAGACATGATATCAACTCTTAATATCATCAGAACTCTTTCTTACCATAAATGATTTCTCTAAATCATTTTATGAACCTCATAGACCATGGTTAACACCTAGCATAGCATGCCATGGCCACCCAATTAGTAATAAGATTTACCTTAAATGAACCTATAATCATATGTTACCATGCACTAGAATCTCTGTTACAAAATCCCAACTCAAGCCGGAGTCATGGTTTATGTCAAACTCCATTTGCTATGAATATTATGTTCTCTTTTAATTCCAGTTCTTGATTAAAAGATTTTCTCATCGTAAACTCTTTTCGAATAAATCTATCTGTCTGGCCAGAACTTGAAACATCAAGAACAATTAAATGAACATAGGATTTTATCTCTATTTACTTAGAGAAACAGATTCCTTCTTGATCAACACCTACCTCCATATATAACTAGCAGAGCCAACACATGCCCATATACCCATACATAGTACAAGTATGAAAGCAGATCAAACTCAAACTACCTATATACAAGATAACTGTGCTATCTCAGTCTAAAGATTATATGCATCGATATGATTTATGACAAAACATTGACAAGAGTAAACTTCATGTGCTTGTCATAAGTGTCACTGTTTCGGCCTACTTATCATTTATAAGTGCCTATCATGTTTGTTATATGGCATGAGACTCACCATTCCATCTTATTTATATCTCATATAAATAACTTGGGAACAAACATGAATACAATCTTTCTGGATAAGTCATGTCCTTATTATGAAGTATCCTCGATTGTGAACCTATTTATGATACTTTGTGCTAGAAATATTGTCACTCATATTCTTAACAACTTAAGAATAATATTTCTAACAAAATATCAATGGACCTTTTCTATTACACATAAATATATTATATAAACGGAAAAGTGGAAATGCCTTTTATTATTAAAAATATGTACAAGATACATACTAAATGATATGCTCTAGGGCATACTACTAACAATCTCCCACTAGCACTAGAGCCATTCATTACAATACCTTAGACCCATCTTCTCAAGATGTCAGTCTAACTGAGCTTGTGATAAAGGCTTAGTGAATGGATCAGCTGAATTTTTCAGCTGATGTTATTTTTCTGCATGGCTATATCGCCTTTGCCCAACTATATGTCTGATAATGTGGTAGTGCCTTTCTATGTGTTTGGATTTTGGTGAGACCTTAGTTCCTTAGCTCAGATGATCGCTCCATTATTGTCACAGTGTAGTGGAACCGCTGACTCAATGGAAGGAACTACTGTAAGTTCTCACACGAACTTCTTTATCCAAAGCTTCTTTTGCAAAGATTCGATGCAAAGAATATACTCACCTCGAGTGGAATCTGCAATCGTGCTCGCTTTGGAACTCTTCCAACCGATCGCACCTCCATTACAAATGAACACATATCCAGAGGTAGACTTTCTATCATCGATATCTGATTGGAAATCAGAATCAGTATAACCATCCAATTGCAAGTCTCCACCTCCATAAATCAAGAATAAATCCTTAGTTCTTCTCAAGTACTTAAGAATATTCTTGACAGCTATCCAGTGTTCCAAACCTGGATTGGATTGATACCTGCTAGTCAAACTAACAGCATATGCGATATCCGGCCTAGTACACAACATTGCATACATTAAACTTCCAATAGCCAAAGCATATGGAATCCTGGCCATCTTATCTCTTTCTTCAGGTGTCTTTGGAGACATCTCTTTAGAAAGGTGGATACCATGTCTCACTGGTAACAATCCTCTCTTGGAATCAAGCATGTTAAACCTCTTTAACACCTTTTCCAAGTATAGACTTTGGGATAAACCAATTATTCTTTTCGCTCTATCTCTATAGATGCGAATCCCAAGAATATAGGTTGCCTCCCCTAAGTCTTTCATGGAGAATGTATTTGACAACCATACCTTTATAGTCGTCAACATACCTGTATCATTACCCATCAACAGTATGTCATCCACATATAAGACAAGGAAAGTGATAGCACTGTCACTAACCTTCTTATATACACATGGCTCATCCTCATTTTTGATAAAACCAAAAGATTTAATGGCTTCATCAAAACGGATGTTCCAACTCCTCGAACCTTGTTTCAATCCATAAATGGATCACTTTAGCTTGCATACCTTGGAACCATCTTGGGATTCAAATCCCCTAGGTTGTTCCATGAAAATGTTTTCTTCAATGTATCCATTGAGAAAAGTCATTTGACATCCATCCGCCAAATCTCATAATCATAGTATGCAGCTATTGCTAATAAAATCCGAATGGATGTAAGCATGGCAACAAAGTAGAAAGTCTCCTCATAGTCTATTCCTTGCCTTTGGCGAAACCCTTTCGCTACTAGCCTTGCCTTATAGGTCTCTACCTTTCCATCAAAACTAATTTTCTTCTTGAAAACCCATTTGTTCCCTATAGGTACAATACCTTCAGGTGGGTCAACAAGATCCCAAACTTGATTCTTATACATGGAATCAATCTCGGATTTCATAGCATCAATCCATTTTGAAGAGTCTATATCTGATATAGCTTCTTCATAGGTAAGTGGATCATCTCCATGATCTACTTCTTCATGAGTAGACTACTCTTGTTCTTCTTCATGAAGAAAACCATATCTCATCGTGGGTGAGATACCTGGTTGTTCTACGAGGAACAACTGTAGATGTTTCATCAACGGGTATTGGTTGACTAGATGGATCTATATCCATCGATCTCGATTGGTCGTAATTCTCCAATTCTAACTCTATTTGCCTTCCTTTGCCTCCTTCTTGAACAAACCGTTGTTCAAGAAATGTGGCATCTCTACTTATCACAACCTTTGTGAAGTTGGCAATAAAAATAATATCCAAAACTATCTTTTGGATATCCAACAAATCGACCTTTTTCTCGATTTGGTCTCCAATTTATCGGTGTTGACTTTTTGATATAAGTCGGACAACCCCAAATCTTAACATGCTTAAGACTTGGTTTTCTTCCATGCCATATCTCATAAGGTGTGGAAGAAACCGATTTTGATGGAATCCTATTCGAATATATAAAGTCGATTCTAATGCAAATCCCCAAAAGGAGATTGGCATATCAAGATAGCTCATCATACTACACGTACCATATCCAATAGGGTACGATTTCTCCTTCAGGATACACCATTCGGTTGTGGCGTTCTGGAGGAGTCACCGAGAAACAATGCCATGCTCTCTCAAGTATTCATCAAATTCAAGACTCAAATATTCACCTCCACGATCCGATCAAGAGCTTTAATATTTTTTCCTGTTTGATTTTCTACTTGATTTAAATTCTTTGAACTTTTCAAAGGATTCATGTTTGTATTTCATCAAATACAAATACCCAAACCTTGATTTATCATCAAGAAAGGTAATAAAATAATGAAAGCCCTCTAGCCATTTCTTTAAACGACCACATACATCACTATGTATTAGTTCCAAAATATTTTCACTCTTAGCCCTTGTCCAACAAAGGGTGATCTAGTCATTTTGCCTTGAAGGCAAGATTCACAAGTTGGAGTAGGCTCAGAGCCCAATGAGGATAGAATCCCCATTTTCTCCAATTTTGCAATCCTATCTTACGCAACATGACATGACCTTAAGTGCCAAATATATTTTGAACTTGAGTTGGTTTTTACCATGGCATTGCATTCATTTAGATTGCTATACTCGCCGATGGAAACACTTTCATCGGGCAATGGAAACACTTTCTGTTGGCGGTGGAAACACTTTCCTTTGCCTTTGTCACTTTGGTCTTCCTTTTCTGCTTAGCTATTTTCTTGAAGGACAAGGAATCTGAGGTTTCTTTTTCTTATTGCCCTTCTTCTTGTTGGACTTTCCAGTGAAGAAGATGCAACCAAAGCTACCTCTTTTCCTTTATTGCTGGCATATTCTTTTGGGCAATAACCAGCATGTTGAGTAATTCAGCTAAGGTGCATTCTGTTTAGTCATATGGAAATTTGTCACAAAATTCCCAAAAGACTCGTGAAGGGATCAAGGATCAAATCCGCTTGTAGTTGGAAATCCATGTTAAAGTCAAGATGTTCCAACTGCTCAATCAGCCCAAACATCTAGTGGACATGATCCCCAACATTCTCTCCCTCAGACATCCTCATACGGAATAGCTATCTCGATATCTTATACCTAGCATTCCTGCTGTTCTCACCATACAACTTTTGTAGGTGAAGGAGGATCTCACTAGCAATCTGCATGTTCTCATGTTGCTTCAGAACTCATTACTCATGGAAGCAAGCATGTAACACTTAGCTCTCATATCATGCTCCTTCCACTTGTCCAAAGTATCATGTTCCTCTTGTGTGGCCTCCGGAGGTAAGGAACCAGAACATTTGAATCTAGAACATATCCTATATGTTCATGGTTCAGACAAGTTTCAAATTTCTTAGCTAATCGCATGATTAGGTCTGTCAACTCACAGTGATCAAGTATGCTTGAAAGGATATTTGATGGTTGTGGTTTTTTTTTGCTCATTTTTATCGTAAAAATTAATCAGAAAATAACCAGATTAATTAGTAAATGTATCATGTAATTAACCAAAATGATTATGGTCTTTTAATCAAATTGGTCCTCCCACTAACTTAGCGAATCCTACACTTCCAAAGTAGAAAACGGAAATCCTAGTTGGATGGATTTCTAGTGGGTGATTGAATTCTTATAATTCTATTGATCATCCTCAGGTACATCCATTATTGGAATTACAATAAACTATAAGTGAGTAACTCCTTGCCCATCACATCTCATGTGAGGTTCAATCCTTTTACTAGCCCCTAATGCTCAAAATCTCAGGTACATCCAATATTGACTTATCTTGCATTAGTTAAGTTGATCCCATTGAGCCAAGAATTATGCAAATAATTTTAATGTCCTCAGGTACATCCAATATTGGCCACCAAACCATTTACATATTTACAACATCTCATGCTTAACAATTATTCTTAAGAAAATCTCTTAAATTAATTGCATCTCATGCAACTATTTAAAATTTCTTAAAATAATTGCCCCAATGGAGGGCTTATGTTATAATTACTTTAATTATAGCATTTCCAACTTAATCATTTGTTTGGAAGATTTTATAGCCATCCTAATTACTATTAAGGTCTCACTTTGCACATTATCCATTTAGCATGCATATATCATATAATTGCATACATTCCCATACATCTCATGCATTCATGGATAAGCAGAAATATGGTATGATCATGGACTTTCTAAGGGATTCAATTCGAGCCACCAAGAATTGAATCAGCATTCCTAGGTGCATTTCATTCATTCATTTTACAAGAGTTGCTGAAGGAGTACATAATCAACACTTGATATTGAATTCCTCCCACTGGTCCCACCAATGCTCTTGACCTCCTTGAACTTCTTGCAATCCAATATTACATAGTAATCCTTGGCATACCAAGGCGAATTTACAAGAACTTAAATAAATGAAATTACAACCCAAAAATATTACAAACTTAATAATACATGCCCAAAATAAATTAAAATAAATTAATTAATTTACAATCCCAAAGAAACATAAAAGAAATAAATCCAATCACATTGGTCTTTTATAGTCCATGATCATCCATCATGCATATCACTATTTAACAATTAAATAAAACATACATTCTTAAATTAAATTGAATATCTCATATTCAACTTAAAATTCCAGATTTGAATATGATTCAAATAAATTTAAAAATTCAGATTTGAATCTCATTCAAACAAATTTAAAAATTCAGATTTAAATCACATTCAAACAACTTCAAAAATTCAGATTTGAATCACATTCAAACATTTTTTAAAAAATCAGATTTGAATTTTATTGAATCAATTTTAAAAAATCAGATTTAAATATGATTCAAACAACTTTAAAAATTCAGATTTGAATCTCATTCAAATAACTTTTAAAATTCAGATTTGAATCACATTCAAACATTTTTTAAAATTCTGATTTGAATCATAATTTAATTGTGTGATTAAAACAACTAATTAAACACTTTAATTAGTCAAAGAATAGGCCTTAGATCATACAACAATTGCAGAATTAAAAGCCCAACCTTGAATCACCCATGGAACCATTGTTGCCGCCACCAATGGTGGCTTCTCCATGTGTGACGCCACATCTCATGATCCAACCAGCAATGAATCTCTTGATCTCATGATCAAACACACAATTAAATTATATAATCAACAATCTAAATGGCAAATATAGTGGCTCTGATACCAATTGAAGGAACGGAAGCGTGAAAAACACAAGATTATACCATTGAATTCAAAAATTTTCACCTAGGGTCACATGCACCATGCAAGATTTATTTTTATCTATTTGATTTCAATGATAAACAACATATTAAAACTCTTTTAATATGTTTTTGGATCTGTATTTGCCATTTAAGATTTTAAAATTAATCAGATTAATTTTAGAACCCTAGATTAAATCAAGAACGATTACACTAACCTCTTGATGTGCTGCAGCGTGTCTGCGCCTTTGAGATTCGTCTTCAGGACACCAGATGTTGTCCCTCTAGCTTGTCCACACCAAGAACACCTATGGCAGCCCTTGAACAGCTTCTGAAGCCTTTTCTATTAATTAGAAATTCAAGTTCTGCCTTTTAAGAGATTAGAGATGCAAACAGGACACTAGAAGCAATTTCTAGTGTTCTTAATTCAAGAGATTGATGGCTAATCTCTTTGAATTGATGAGAGATGAAGAGAAATAGCTGGAGAGGCTGCTAGTTATGTTTTCTTTTCATAACCACACTTAAATAGCTAGGTTAACACATTAAACCCTAGCCACATGTCACCTTTTGATTAGCTCTAGGTTTAAGTGACCCAATCACATTGTGCCAAGTGTCAAACCTATATTTAATCTTGATTTTAATCATCTTATATGATTAAAAATATTTGGCAAGCTTATGTGTTATGCCATGTGTCACCATCTCATGGTGCCACGTGTCACACTGCAAAATGACCAAAATGCCCCTGTGTCTTAATTTTGAGTTCTTAACCCAAAATAATTATTTTCTTCTTCTAATTAATTTATATCAAATATAAATTAATTAATTAATCTCTATTAATTAATTTCTCATCAATTAAATTCATATTTAAACACTTTAAATATAAATTTAATTTATACTACACATCCAATAATCTAGATTTGGTTTCAAGTCATGCTAGGGACTTTGCAATTTTATTGCAAACCAAATCTATTTAATTAATCAATTAAACTCTTTAATTAATTAATTAAATCATATTTAATTAGGTGATAACTTGTGTATGTGTGTGACTTACTAGGCTCATCACTAATTGGCAATGAGACATGATATCAACTCTTAATATCATCAGAACTCTTTCTTACCATAAATGATTTCTCTAAATCATTTTATGAACCTCATAGACCATGGTTAACACCTAGCATAGCATGCCATGGTCACCCAATTAGTAATAAGATTTACCTTAAATGAACCTATAATCATATGTTACCATGCACTAGAATCTCTCTGTTACAAAATCCCAACTCAAGCTGGAGTCATGGTTTATGTCAAACTCCATTTGCTATGAATATTATGTTCTCTTTTAATTCCAGTTCTTGATTAAAAGATTTTCTCATCGTAAACTCTTTTCTCAATAAATCTATCTGTCTGCCAGAACTTGAAACATCAAGAACAATTAAATGAACATAGGATTTTATCTCTATTTACTTAGAGAAACAGATTCCTTCTTGATCAACACCTACCTCCATATATAACTAGCAGGAGCCAACACATGCCCATATACCCATACATAGTACAAGTATGAAAGCAGTATCAAACTCAAACTACCTATATACAAGATAACTGTGCTATCTCAGTCTAAAGATTATATGCATCGATATGATTTATGACAAAACATTGACAAGAGTAAACTCCATGTGCTTGTCATAAGTGTCACTGGTTCGGCCTACTTATCATTTATAAGTGCCTATCATGTTTGTTATATGGCATGAGACTCACCATTCCATCTTATTTATATCTCATATAAATAACTTGGGAACAAACATGAATACAATCTTTCTGGATAAGTCATGTCCTTATTATGAAGTATCCTCGATTGTAAACCTATTTATGATACTTTGTGCTAGAAATATTGTCACTCATATTCTTAACAACTTAAGAATAATATTTCTAACAAAATATCAATGGACCTTTTCTATTACACATAAATATATTATGTAAACGGAAAAGTGGAAATGCCTTTTATTATTAAAAATATGTACAAGATACATACTAAATGATATGCTCTAGGGCATACTACTAACACTTCCGAAGGTGTATCCTTCTTGTCCTTCAGAGAAGCAAGATACTCTGGGCAGTTTCTTTTTCCAGTGCCCATCCTTTTGGCAGTGGAAACACTTTCCTTTGCCTCCATCAGCTTTAGTCTTCCTTTTCTGTTTAGCTATTTTCTTAGAAGGACCAGGAATCTGAGATTTCTTTTTCCTATTGCCCTTCTTCTTGTTGGACTTTCCAGCAGAAGAAGATGCAACCAAAGCTACCTCTTTTCCTTTATTGTCTGGCATATTCTTTTGGGCAATAACCAGCATGTTGAGTAAACCAGCTAAGGTGCATTCCTGTTTAGTCATATGGAAATTTGTCACAAAATTTCCAAAAGACTCGAGAAGGGACTGAAGGATCAAATCCGTCTGTAGTTGGAAATCCATGTTGAAGTCAAGATGTTCCAACTGCTCAATCAGCTGAATCATCTTGTGGACATGATCCCCAACATTCTGTCCCTCAGACATCCTCATACGGAATAGTTGTCTACATATCTCATACCTAGCATTCCTGCTGTGCTCACCATACAACTCTTGTAGGTGAAGGAGGATCTCACTCGCACTCTGCATGTTCTCAAGTTGCTTCTGTAACTCATTACTCATGGAAGCAAGCATGTAACACTTAGCTCTCATATCATGCTCCTTCCACTTGTCCAAAGTTTCATGTTCCTCTAGTGTGGCCTCTGGAGGTAAGGGACCAGGAACATTTGAATTTAGAACATATCCTATATGTTCAAGGTTCAGGACAAGTTTCAAATTTCTTACCCAATTAGTAATAAGGTTTACCTTAAATGAACCTATAATCATATGTTACCATGCACTAGAATCTCTCTGTTACAAAATCCCAACTCGAGCTGGAGTCATGGTTTATGTCAAACTCCATTTACTATGAATATTATGTTCTCTTTTAATTCCAGTTCTTGATTAAAAAGATTTTCTCATCAGAAACTGTTTTCTGAATAAATCTATCTGTCCTGGCCAGGAACTTGAAACATCAAGAACAATTAAATGAACATAGGATTTTATCTCTATTTACTTAGAGGAACAGATTCCATCTTGATCAACATCTACCTCCATATATAACTAGTAGGAGCCAACACATACCCATATACCCATACACAGTACAAGTATGAAAGCAGTATCAAACTCAAACTACCTATATACAAGATAAATGTGCTATCTCAGATCTAAAGATTATATGCACTGATATGATTTATGACAAAACATTGACAAGAGTAAACTCAATGTGCTTGTCATAAGTGTCACTGGTTCGGCCTACTTATCATTTATAAGTGCCTATCATGTTTGTTATATGGCATGAGACTCACCATTCCATCTTATTTATATCTCATATAAATAACTTGGGAACAAATATGAATACAATCTTTCTGGATAAGTTATGTCCTTATTATGAAGTATCTTCGATTGTGAACCTATTTATGATACTTTGTGCTAGAAATATTGTCACTCATATTCTTAACAACTTAAGAATAATATTTCTAACAAAATATCAATGGACCTTTTCTATTACACATAAATATATTATGTAAACGGAAAAGTGGAAATGCCTTTTATTAATAAAAATATGTACAAGATACATACTAAATGATATGCTCTAGGGCATACTACTAACATGATACAGCTTTCATACTTGTACTGTGTATGGGTATATGGGCATGTGTTGGCTCCTACTAGTTATATATGGAGGTAGGTGTTGATCAAGATGGAATCTATTCCTCTACGTAAATAGAGATAAAATCCTATGTTCATTTAATTATTCTTGATGTTTTAAGTTCTTGACCAGGACAAACAGGTTTAATCAGAAAAGAGTTTCTGATGAGAAAATCTTTTTAATCAATAACTGGAATTAAAAGAGAACATAATATTCATAGCAAATAGAGTTTGACATAAACCATGACTCCAGCTTGAGTTGGGACTTTGTAACAGAGAGATTCTAGTGCATGGTAACATAT
Source organism: Hevea brasiliensis (assembly GCF_030052815.1). Classification (NCBI taxonomy): domain Eukaryota; kingdom Viridiplantae; phylum Streptophyta; class Magnoliopsida; order Malpighiales; family Euphorbiaceae; genus Hevea; species Hevea brasiliensis. The sequence continues at coordinate 53,324,097 of NC_079497.1, read as the reverse complement.
GATTATAGGTTCAGTTAAGGTAAACCTTATTACTAATTGGGTAGCCATGGCATGCTGTGCTAGGTGTTAACCATGGTCTATGAGGTGCATAAAATGATTTAGAGAAATCATTTATGGTAAGCAAGAGTTATGATGATATCAAGAATTGATATCATATCTCATTGCCAATTAGTGATGAGCCTAGTAAGTCACACACATACACAAGTTATCACCTAATTAAATATGATTTAATTAATTAAAGAGTTTAATTGATTAATTAAATAGGTTTGGTTTGCAATTAGATTGCAAATTCCCTAGAATGACTTGAAACCAAATCTAGGTTATTGGATGTATAGTATAAGTTAAATTTATATTTAAAGTGTTTATGTAACATCCCCATTGCACGTGTTCTGTACGTTCAATTGCTCCAATAGTCAAATAACAGTCCAGGCAAGTCAGTATGTCTGAAACTACACTTCGGTGATAGTGAACAGACATATAATGATGAAATAAATAAAAAAAAAATACAAGAAAAATCAAACAAAAATGAAAGAGAGAAAATGATGCTAAGTTAAACGAGCCGGCACCACAGCGATGGGTGACCGCACCGGGAAGGCCATTGCCGACCCCAGGACCGCTGGGAACCCTCTAAATATAATTTTGAGACATAAATAAAGATTTATTAAAATGTAATTGACACTAGAAATATCAAATAAAAATTAATAAATTAGTACAAAGAAAAATGAAAAATCGAGAAACAGACAAAAATCGGTGTTACCGAAAAATCAGGAATATAAACCAAAGTGGGGTATTTTGGTCATTTGACACATAGTGTTGCCTTTTGACCTCAATCTCCATTAAAAATAAATGATATTACACTTAGAAAATGTCATGAAAAAAATTAAATTGTGATACATTATAAGAATAGTGAAAGAAATGGGGGATAAAATCCAATTTATGAAACTTTGAATGATTAACATTAAAATCCAAGTTAGTGCTCCACTAACTTGGATATTGGGACCCTTATCACAGCCTTGGGACAGCAGATAGCACTCACCATCATCTTCTTCATCAGCCCATTTTACTTTGCCGTAATGAATTCCACCATGGAAATCACCATGGCCACCCCACATGCAATCTCCATGGGTGCATGATCAAGCCATCCTTTCCCCTTCTCTCCTTCATTAAAGCTTGCCTACTTACCTTGGGGAAGATATTGGCAACAAGAAAAACCAGATTTGGTGAAGTTTTGATAAGCATCAAAAGTTGTAAGTGTCCAAAATCCCTCCCTTGCTTTGGTAAAGCTTGTGTTTAGGTTGAGGTGAGTGTTTTGGTGAAGAGAAATAAAAGAAATAGTGAGAAATGGACTTGTCCATTTTTGGCAGCCATGAACCCTTGTTGAGCTTGAGTTATTTTTACTTCTAATGAATGAAAATGAAGGTTGATTGATTCAAATGAAAGTTAGAGTAAGTTTGTGCATAAATATGTACATGTAGTGTTTAGATTTAAGGTGTGAAATGGAACCTTGAAGCCTTGAGCAAACTGCCATGTTTGGCAGCCCCTAATAGCATGAATTTGTGTGTGAATATATGGTTATTAATGATATATGTTAATGTCAATTTGTGGGCAGCAAGTGTAAATGATAATGAAGTATGAATATATTGAAGTATATGTGTAATATTAACATTGAAGTATGTTGAATTTGGGTGGATGTAAATATTGAAGTTTAATGGTGTATTGTGTGCCTTGTGGACTTGAGTATTCTGCCCAGAATTTTTGTTGGAATTGTGTACAATATATGTATAGAAGTGTCGTTGATTGAATATTGTAGTAATGAGGAGGAGGAGGAACATTAAATTGGACGTGTATGAGCTTTGTGCAGGTTGTGTATTGAAGGCAGCACCTAAATGAGGCCATAAGTGCCAAACTATGAACCCAATTGGTATGAGGCCAATATGGGGTGAAACTAGACACCAAATAGGCCAACTTTCATGGAGAAAGGTTGCCAAAATTCTGCCTAGAAACTGACCTTAAAATGTGACCAAATCCGGATTAGTGCACTTGAGGCCTGAAAACTGACCATTTGGGCAGCAGTTAGTGTTTAGGCCATAACTCACTCAAAACAGGTCCAATTGACCTGAAATTTTGACCATGAATAGTTAAGACCTATATCTACAAGTCTTATGAAGACACCAAATCCCAGAAATGACCAGAACCAAGTCAAATGGCTTGGACAAATTCGGGCACAAAAACTGCCGAACCAAAAGTGACCTAAAAATTGACCAAATTGTGCACCAAAAGTGCAATCTGTCCAGCTTTAGCAAATTGACCATATCTTGGTCTACACAACTCGGAATGACCTGAAATTTTGCCCTACGTGCAATAAGACATAGAGCTACAATTTTGCTTCTTTGACCCGAAGCTAAAAACCAAGGTAAATAGAACTTTAACCTAGACCAATCTAGCACACAAAAATAGAGAATATGACATTTTGCATACAATGATGCTTGAAGCATTTTGGCAATGAATGCCAACTTGTAAAAATGGTAAATTGCACTATATTGGTAGCATATTGAGATTTAAATTGTGACATATTGATGCTAGAAACAACTTATCCATATTACCTAAAAAGGTCAACACATGCATTGATTTGTGAATTATATAATAGTTAGTAAACTCCAAAGATTGAAGAAGTAAATAATTAATTTATAATGTGCCCTAGTTTGCCTAGTTGACTAGTATGGATAGGTTGGCATGCCAATAGGATTCTGACAGCTGTTCTGTAAATGGCTTTATGCCATACTGTGTTTTTATGGCCTATTATGCCGCACTGTGACTTTAATAGCCTACTGCTATACATATTGTGTATTTATTTTTGGCTTATCTCTAGATTGACTATATGGCTTTTTAGCCACGCTATTTGGACACCGGGAGACACTTTGTGACCAATGGTGTGACGGCCCGAGGTACTAACTACCCAATGCCAGTATATTCGTTTATCCAGTCTGGCCAGTATATAGGCTACACGGGCAGTAATTCAAGTACTATTAAATTCAAATACCTAAATCCAATCTACTGACATACAGCACCACCAAAAATTTGTAAACACTTTATTTACCTTATTTTAGTGTATATTTCTTTACATTTGGCACGACTAAGCAAAATTGCTTAGCGCGTTGCTTTTGTAACGCGTAGGTATTGGAGACACAGCTAGGGAGCCCAGCAGACCTACTACCGAGTGAGACATTAGATCTGCACAGGAGTCCAGAGTCATCTGCACTGTATTGCATACATGGTAGGACTTAGGATATCTTGTATTTTGTACTTTTGTTGTATATTTGAAATTTAGCCTTGTATTTTGTAATATTATGAAAGCTTTAAAGTTTGTAATATTTTGTACATATTAAATAATATGGAGATTTTCTGTATATATTTAAATTATTATGGACTGTATTATGGAACTGTTTAATGACTGTAAAAGTCTATTGACTTTACTGAGAAATAGGGACTGTGAAATATTTGAGATTTTGATATCATAATATTAAACTGTTTTCAACAGGTGTGGAAGGACAGTTAGTCCTAAATATAAATGGCACCTTGCCAAATTTTTATTACCAGTCTTGAAACACTGATTTTAACAAAGTATGACAATAGTATCAACATGATATGAATATTTCATAAATGACTTCTTAAAATCAAATTGAGTTCAAGAAATGAGATAATCACAGACTAGGTGTTCCGGCATGCCGTGTAGCATGCCTCGCTCGGCTATACTGTAGACGGGTGAGGGGTGTTACAGTTTAAATATGAATTTAATTAATGAGAAATTAATTAATAAAGATTAATTAATTAATTTATATTTGATATAAATTGATTAGAAGAAGAGAAATAATTATTTTGGGTTGAGAAGTCAAAATTAAGACACATGGGCATTTTGGTCATTTCGCAGGGTGACATGTGGCATCATGAGATGGTGACACATGGCATTACACATAAGCTTGCCAAATGTCTTTTAATCATGTAAGATGATTAAAATCAAGATTAAATATAGGTTTGACACTTGGCACAATGTGATTGGGTCAATTAAACCTAGAACCAATCAAAGGGTGACATGTGGCAAGGGTTTAATGTGTTAACCTAGCTATATAAGTGTTGTTATGAAAAGAAAAATAACATAAGCAGCAGCCACTCCCTTGGTGCCGCCACCTAGAAGCTCTCATTCTTCTCTTCTTCTTCTTCTTTAATCAATCCAAGAGATTAGCAAACAATCTCTTGAATTAAGAACACCAAAAATTGTTTATAGTGTCCTGTTTACATCCTTAATCTCTTAAAAGGCAGAACTTGATTTTCTAAATAATAGAAAAAGCTTTAGAAGTTGTTCAAGGGTTGCCATAGGTGTTCTTGGTGTGGACAAGCTAGAGGGCAACATTTGGTGTCCTGAAGACGAATCTCAAAGGCGCAAATACACTATAGTGCATTAAGAGGTTAGTGTGTTTGTTCTTGAATTAATCTAGGGTTCTAAATTTAATCTGATTAATTTTAAAATCTTAAATGGCAAATACAAATCAAAAAACATATTAAAAGAGTTTTAATATGTTGTTTATCATTGAAATCAAATAGATAAAAATAAATCTTGCATGATGCATGTGCCCCTAGGTGAAAATTTTTGAATTCAATAGTATAAACTTGTGTTTTTGACGCTTTCGTTCCTACAATTGGTATCGAAGCCACTATATTTTTCATTTAGATTGTTGATTATATGATTTATTTATGTGTTTTGATCATGAGATGATTGATCTATTGCTGGTTGGATCAAAAGGTATGGCGGCATGCCTGATCTTCCATCTTTGGTGCGCACTCTTTGGGTATCCCATGGTGTGCATGGTTTGATTCTTGATTTTGCAATTGTTGTATGATCTAAAAAATCATCCTACGTCTAATTAAATTGTTTAATTAGAATTTTAATCACACTATTAAATTTTGATTCAAATCAGAATTTTAAAAATTATTTGAATGTGATTCAAATCTGAATTTTAAAAGTTGTTTAAATGTGATTCAAATCTGAATTTTTAAAGTTGTTTGAATCATATTCAAATCTGAATTTTTAAAGTTGATTGAATAATATTCAGATCTGATTTTTTAAAAAATGTTTGAATGTGATTCAATTCTGATTTTTTAAAAATTGTTTGAATGTGATTGAAATCTAAATTTTTAAGGTTGTTTGAATGTGATTCAAATCTAAATTTTTAAATTTGTTTGAATGAGATTCAAATTTGAATTTTTTAATTTCTTTGAATCATATTCAAATCTAGATTTTTAAGTTGAATATGAGATATTCAATTTAATTTAAGTATGTATGTTTTATTTAATTGTTAAATAGTGATATGCATGATGGATGATCATGGACTATAAAAGACCAATTTGATTTAATTTATTTCTTTTATTTTTCTTTGGGATTGTAAATTAATTAATTTATTTTAATTTATTTTGGGCATGTATTATTAAGTTTATAATAATTTTTGGATTGTAATTTCATTTATTTAAATTCTTGTATATTCGCCTTGATATGCCAAGGATTACTATGTAATTGGATTACAAGAAGTTCAAGGAGGTCACATGCATTCATGCAAGATTTATTTTTATCTATTTGATTTCAATGATAAACAACATATTAAAACTCTTTTAATATGTTTTTGGACTTGTATTTGCCATTTAAGATTTTAAAATTAATCAGATTAATTTTAGAACCCTAGATTAAATCAAGAATGATTACACTAACCTCTGGATGCACTGCAGTGTGTCTGCGCCTTTGAGATTCGTCTTTAGGACACCAGATGTTGTCCCTCTAGCTTGTCCGCACCAAGAACACCTATGGCAGCCCTTGAACAGCTTCTAAAGCTTTTTCTATTAATTAGAAATTCAAGTTCTGCTTTTTAAGAGATTAGAGATGTAAACAGGATACTAGAAACAATTTCTAGTGTTCTTAATTCAAGAGATTGATGGCTAATCTCTTTGAATTGATGAGAAATGAAGAAGAATAGATGAAAAGCCTCAAAGTGGTGTGACAAAGGAGAGGAGTGGCTGCTGGTTGCTTTTCTTTTTATAACAACACTTAAATAGCCAGGTTAACACATTAAACCCTTGCCACATGTCACCCTTTGATTAGCTCTAGGTTTAAGTGACCCAATCACATTGTGCCAAGTGTCAAACCTATATTTAATCTTGATTTTAATCATCTTACATGATTAAAAAACATTTGGCAAGCTTATGTGTAATCCCATATGTCACCATCTCATGATGCCACGTGTCACACTGTGAAATGACCAAAATGCCCCTGTGTCTTAATTTTGAGTTCTTAACCCAAAATAATTATTTTTCTTCTTCTAATCAATTTATATCAAATATAAATTAATTAATTAATTTCTATTAATTAATTTCTCATTAATTAAATTCATATTTAAACACTTTAAATATAAATTTAACTTATACTATACATCCAATAATCTAGATTTGGTTTCAAGTCATGCTAGGGACTTTGCAATTTAATTGCAAACCAAACCTATTTAATTAATCAATTAAACTCATTAATTAATTAATTAAATCATATTTAAATAGGTGATAACTTGTGTATGTGTGTGACTTACTAGGCAATGAGATATGATAATTGGCAATGAGATATGATATCAACTCTTAATATCATCAGAACTCTTTCTTACCATAAATGATTTCTCTAAATCATCTTATGCACCTCATAGACCATGGTTAACACCTAGCATAGCATGCCATGGCCACCCAATTAGTAATAAGGTTTACCTTAAATGAACCTATAATCATATGTTACCATACACTAGAATCTCTCTGTTATAAAATCCCAACTCAAGCTGGAGTCATGGTTTATGTCAAACTCCATTTGCTCTGAATATTATGTTCTCTTTTAATTCCAGTTCTTGATTAAAAAGATTTTCTCATCAGAAACTCTTTTCTGAATAAATCTATCTGTCCTGGCCAGGAACTTGAAACATCAAGAACAATTAAATGAACATAGGATTTTATCTCTATTTACTTAGAGGAACAGATTCCATCTTGATCAACACCTACCTCCATATATAACTAGTAGGAGCCGACAGATGCCCATATACCCATACACAGTACAAGTATGAAAGCAGTATCAAACTCAAACTACCTATATACAAGATAGTTGTGCTATCTCACGTCTAAAGATTATATGCACTGATATGATTTATGACAAAACATTGACAAGAGTAAACTCCATGTGCTTGTCATAAGTGTCACTGGTTCGGCCTACTTATCATTTATAAGTGCCTATCATGTTTGTTATATGGCATGAGACTCACCATTCCATCTTATTTATATCTCATACAAATAACTTGGGAACAAACATGAATACAATCTTTCTGGATAAGTCATGTCCTTATTATGAAGTATCCTTGATTGTGAACCTATTTATGATACTTTGTGCTAGAAATATTGTCACTCATATTCTTAACAACTTAAGAATAATATTTCTAACAAAATATCAATGGACCTTTTATATTACACATAAATATATTATGTAAACGGAAAAGTGGAAATGCCTTTTTATTAATAAAGATATGTACAAGATACATACTAAATGATATGCTCTAGGGCATACTACTAACAGATTATGTACTCCTTCAGCAACTCTTGTAAAATGAATGAATGAAATGCACCTAGGAATGCCCTGATTCAATTCTTGGTGGCTAAGAATTGAATCCCTTAAAAAGTCCATGATCATACCATATTTATTGCTTATCCATGAATGCATGAGATGTATTGGAATGTATGCAATTATATGATATATGCATGCTAAATCGATAATGTGGAAAGTGAGACCTTAATAGTAATTAGAATGACCATAAAATCTTCCAAACAAATGATTAAGTTGGAAATGCTATAATTAAAGTAATTATAACATGGACCCTCCATTGGGGCAATTATTTTAAGAAATTTTAAATAGTTGCATAAGATGCAATTAATTTAAGAGATTTTCTTAAGAATAATTGTTAAGCATGAGATGTTGTAAATATGTAAATGGTTTGGTGGCCAATATTGGATGTACCTAAGGACATTAAAATTATTTGCATAATTACTGACTCAATGGGATCAACTTAACTAATGCAAGATAAGTCAATAATGGATGTACCTGAGATTTTGAGCCTTAGGGGCTAGGTAAAGAATTGAACCTCACATGAGATGTGATGGGCAAGGAGTTGCTCACTTATAGTTTATTATAATTCCAATAATGGATGTACCTGAGGATGATCAATAGAATTATAAGAATTCAATCACCATTAGAAATCCATCCAACTAGGATTTTCTGTTTTCTACTTTGGAAGTGTAGGATTCGCTAAGTTAGTGGGAGACCAATTTGATTAAAAGACCATAATCATTTTGGTTAATTACTTGATACATTTACTAATTAATCTGGTTATTTTCTGTAGTTAATTTTCTGATAATAATGAGCACAGAACAACCACCACCATCCAATATCATTGCAAGCATACTTGATCGTAATAGGTTGATAGGACCTAATCTGTTTGATTGGCTAAGAAATTTAAAACTTGTCCTGAACCTTGAACATATAGGATTTGTTCTAGACTCAAATGTTCCTAGTCCCTTACCTCCAGAGGCCACACAAAAGGAATATGATACTTTGGACAAGTGAAAGGAGCATGATATGAGAGCTAAGTGTTACATGCTTGCTTCCATGAGTAATGAGTTACAGAAGCAACATGAGAACATGCAGAGTGCGAGTGAGATCCTCCTTCACCTACAAGAGTTGTATGGTAAGCACAGCATGAATGCTAGGTATGAGATATCTAGACAGCTATTCTGTATGAGGATGTCTTAGGGACAGAATGTTGGGGATCATGTCCACAAGATGATTCGGCTAATTAAGTAGTTGGAACATCTTGACTTCAATATGGATTTCCAACTACAGATGGATTTGATTCTTTAGTCCCTTCCTGAGTCTTTTGGAAATTTTGTGACAAATTTCCATATGACTCAACAGGAATGCACCTTAGCTGGCTTACTCAATATGCTGGTTATTGCCCAAAAGAATATGCCAGGCAATAAGGGAAAAGAGGTTGTTTTGATTGCATCTTCATCTGCTGGAAAGTCCAATAAGAAGAAAGGCAATAAGAAAAAGAAACCTCAGATTCCTGGTCCTTCCAAGAAAATAGCTAAACAGAAAGGGAAGACTAAAGCTGATGGAGGCAAAGGAAAGTGTTTCCACTGCTAGAAGGATGGACACTAGAAAAGGAATTGCCCAGAGTATCTTGCTTCTCTAAAGGACAAGAAGGATAAACCTTCAGAAGGTATGTCCATATCTTACTATTTAGATTCTGATGATACTCATAGTTTATCTATAGTTTGGGTTTTAGATACTAGTGCTTGTTCTCACATTTCTAATGATATGCAGGAACTAGCAAATAGTAGCAGCTTGCGTTCTCAAGATGTTAGAGTCCGAATTGGCAATGGCTCAACTGTTGAAGCTTTAGCCATAGGATCTAAATCTTTTTACATGTTTGGACATGTTTTGTGCTTGGATAATATTTTATATGTACCTGATGCTTTTAAGAACATCATTTCTATATCTAGTTTGACTAGAAATAGCTATGAATTTTAGTTCACAGATGATGTTTGCAATATTTATTTTGAAAATAAATATGTTGGTTCGAGTTATATGAATGATGGTCTTTATTATTTGGATAATAATAAAAAACATAAAATGAATGCAAGTGATCTAAATGAATGTAATGCCATAGTGAAAATCAACTCAAGTTCAAAATATATTTGGCACTTAAGTTTATGTCATGTTGCAAAAGATAGGATTGTAAAACTGGAGAAAATGGGGATTCTATCCTCATTGGGCTCTGAGCCTACTCCAACTTGTGAATCTTGCCTTCAGGGCAAAATGATTAGATGACCCTTTATTGGACAAGGCTAAGAGCTGAAAATATTTTGGGGCTAATACATAGTGATGTATGTGGTCCATTTAAAGAAATGGCTAGAGGGGGCTTTCATTATTTTGTTACCTTTATTGATGATAAATCAAGGTTTGGGTATTTGTATTTGATGAAATACAAACATGAATCCTTTGAAAAGTTCAAAGAATTTAAATCTGAAGTAGAAAATCAAATAGGAAAGAGTATTAAAGCTCTTCGATCAGATCGTGGAGGTGAATATTTGAGTACTGAATTTGATGAATACTTGAGAGAGCACGGCATTGTTTCCCAGCTGACTCCTCCAGGAATGCCACAGCTGAATGGTACATCTAAAAGGAGAAATCGTACCCTATTAGATATGGTACGTAGTATGATGAGCTATACTGATATGCTAATCTCCTTTTGGGGATTTGCATTAGAATCAGCTTTGTATATTTTGAATAGGATTCCATCAAAATCAATTTCTTCCACACCTTATGAGATATGGCATGGAAGAAAACCAAGTCTTAAGCATGTTAAGATTTGGGGTTGTCCAGCTTATATCAAAAAGCTAGACACTGATAAATTGGAAACCAGATCAGAAAAGGGTCGATTTGTTGGATATCTAAAAGATAGTTTTGGATATTATTTTTGTTTGCCTACTTCACAAAAGGTTGTGATAAGTATAGATGCCACATTTCTTGAACAACAGTTTGTTCATGAAGGAGGCAAAGGAAGGCAAATAGAGAGTTAGAATTGGAGAATTCTGACCAACCAACAGATCATATGGATATAGATCCATCTAGTCAACCTACACCCGTTGATGAAACATCTATAACTGTTCCTCATAGAATAACCAGGATATCTCACTCACCAGTGAGATATGCTTTCCTTCATGAAGAAGAATAAGAGTTGTTTACTCATGAAGAAGTAGATCATGGAGATGATCCACTTACCTACGAAGAAGCTATATCAGATATAGACTCTTCAAAATGGATTGATGCTATGAAATCTGAAATTGATTCCATGTATAAGAATAAAGTTTGGAATCTTGTTAACCCACCTGAAGATATTGTACCTATAGGGAACAAATGGATTTTCGAGAAGAAAATTGGCTCTGATGGAAAGGTAGAAACCTATAAGGCAAGGCTAGTAGCGAAAGGGTTTCGCCAAAGGCAAGGAATCGACTATGAGGAGACTTTCTCGCCTGTTGCCATGCTTAAATCAATTAGGATTCTATTAGCAATAACTCCATACTATGATTATGAGATTAGGCAGATGGATGTCAAAACAGCTTTTCTCAATGGAAACATTGAAGAAAACATTTTCATGGAACAACCTAGGGGTTTTGAATCCCATGATGGTTCCAAGGTATGCAAGCTAAAGTGATCCATTTATGGGTTGAAGCAAGCTTTGAGGAGTTGGAACATCCGTTTTGATAAAGCCATTAAATCCTTTGGTTTTATCAAAAATGAGGATAAGCCATGTGTATATAAGAAAGTTAGTGACAGTGCTATCACTTTCCTTGTCTTATATGTGGATGATATACTATTGATGGGTAATGAGACAGGTATGTTAACAACTGTAAAGGTATGGTTGTCAAATACATTCTCCATGAATGACTTAGGGGAGGCAACCTATATTCTTGGGATTCGCATCTATAGAGATAGAGCGAAAAGAATAATTGGTTTATCCCAAAGTCTATACTTGGAAAAGGTATTAAAGAGGTTTAACATGCTTGATTCCAAGAAAGGATTGTTACCAGTGAAACATGGTATCCACCTTTCTAAAGAGATGTCTCCAAAGACACCTGAAGAAAGAGATAAGATGGCCAGGATTCCATATGCTTCAGCTATTAGAAGTTTAATGTATACAATGTTGTGTACTTGGCCGGATATCACATATGCTATTAGTTTGACTAGCAGGTATCAATCCAATCCAGGTTTGGAACACTGAATAGCTGTCAAGAATATCCTTAAGTACTTGAGAAGAACTAAGGATTTATTCTTGATCTATGGAGGTGGAGACTTGCAATTGGATGGTTATACTGTTAGTAGTATGCCCTAGAGCATATCATTTAGTATGTATCATATACATAATTTTATTAATAAAAGGCATTTCCACTTTTCCGTTTACATAATATATTTATGTGTAATAGAAAAGGTCCATTGATATTTTGTTAGAAATATTATTCTTAAGTTGTTAAGAAAATGAGTGACAATATTTCTAGCACAAAGTATCATAAATAGGTTCACAATCGAGGATACTTCATAATAAGGACATGACTTATCCAGAAAGATTGTATTCATGTTTGTTCCCAAGTTATTTATATGAGATATAAATAAGATGGAATGGTGAGTCTCATGCCATATAACAAACATGATAGGCACTTATAAATGATAAGCAGGCCGAACCAGTGACACTTATGACAAGCACATGGAGTTTACTCTTGTCAATGTTTTGTCATAAATCATATCAGTGCATATAATCTTTAGACCTGAGATAGCACAGTTATCTTGTATATAGGTAGTTTGAGTTTGATACTACTTTCATACTTGTACTATGTATGGGTATATGGGCATGTGTTGGCTCCTGCTAGTTATATATGGAGGTAGGTGTTGATCAAGATGGAATCTGTTTCTCTAAGTAAATAGAGATAAAATCCTATGTTCATTTAATTATTCTTGATGTTTCAAGTTCCTGGCCAGGACAGATAGATTTATTCAAAAAAGAGTTTCTGATGAGAAAAATCTTTTTAATCAAGAACTGAAATTAAAAGAGAACATAATATTCATAGCAAATGGAGTTTGACATAAACCATGACTCCAGCTTGAGTTGGGATTTTGTAACAGAGAGATTCTAGTGCATGGTAACATATGATTATAGGTTCATTTAAGGTAAATCTTATTACTAATTGGGTGGCCATGGCATGCTATGCTAGGTGTTAACCATGGTCTATGAGGTTCATAAAATGATTTAGAGAAATCATGTATGGTAAGAAAGAGTTTTGATGATATTAAGAGTTGATATCATGTCTCATTGCCAATTAGTGATGAGCCTAGTAAGTCACACACATACACAAGTTATCACCTATTTAAATATGATTTAATTAATTAATTAAAGAGTTTAATTGATTAATTAAATAGGTTTGATTTGCAATTAAATTGCAAAGTCCCTAGCATGACTTGAAACCAAATCTAGATTATTGGATGTGTAGTATAAATTAAATTTATATTTAAAGTGTTTAAATATGAATTTAATTGATGAGAAATTAATTAATAGAGATTAATTAATTAATTTATATTTGATATAAATTAATTAGAAGAAGAAAATAATTATTTTGGGTTAAGAACTCAAAATTAAGACACAGGGGCTTTTTGGTCATTTCACAGTGTGACACGTGGCATCATGAGATGGTGACACATGGGATTACACATAAGCTTGCCAAATGTTTCTTTAATCATGTAAGATGATTAAAATCAAGATTAAATATAGGTTTGACACTTGGCACAATGTGATTGGGTCACTTAAACCTAGAGCTAATCAAAAGGTGACATGTGGCTAGGGTTTAATGTGTTAACCTAGCTATTTAAGTGTGGTTATGAAAAGAAAAAATAACCAGCAGCCTCTCCTCTCATTTGTCACGCCACTTTGAGCCTCTCCAGCTATTTCTCTTCATCTCTCATCAATTCAAAGAGATTAGCCATCAATCTCTTGAATTAAGAACACTAGAAATTGTTTCTAGTGTCCTGTTTACATCTCTAATCTCTTAAAAGGCAGAACTTGAATTTCTAATTAATAGAAAAAGCTTTAGAGGCTGTTCAAGGGCTGCCATAGGTGTTCTTGGTGTGGACAAGCTAGAGGGACAACATCTGGTGTCCTGAAGACGAATCTCAAAGGCGCAGACATGCTGCAGTGCATCAAGAGGTTAGTGTAATCGTTCTTGATTTAATCTAGGGTTCTAAAATTAATCTGATTAATTTTAAAATCTTAAATGGCAAATACAGATCCAAAAACATATTAAAAGAGTTTTAATATGTTGTTTATCATTGAAATCAAATAGATAAAAATAAATCTTGCATGGTGCATGTGACCCTAGGTGAAAATTTTTGAATTCAATGTTATAATCTTGTGTTTTTCATGCTTCCGTTCCTTCAATTGGTATCAGAGCCACTATATTTGCCATTTAGATTGTTGATTATATGATTTAATTGTGTGATTTGATCATGAGATGATTGATTCATTGCTAGTTGGTTCAAGAGGTGTGGCGGCACACATGGTGAAGCCACCATTGGTGGCGGCAACAATGGTTCCATGGGTGGTTCAAGGTTTGGCTTTTAATTCTGCAATTGTTGTATGATCTAAGGCCTATTCTTTGACAAATTAAAGTGTTTAATTAGTAGTTTTAATCACACAATTAAATTATGATTCAAATCAGAATTTTAAAAATTGTTTGAATGTGATTCAAATCTGAATTTTAAAAGTTGTTTGAATGTGATTCAAATCTGAATTTTTAAAGTTATTTGAATCATATTTAAATCTGATTTTTTAAAATTGATTCAATAAAATTCAGATCTGATTTTTTAAAAAATATTTGAATGTGATTCAAATCTGATTTTTTAAAAAATGTTTGAATGTGATTCAAATCTGAATTTTTGAAGTTGTTTGAATGTGATTCAAATCTGAATTTTTAAATTTGTTTGAATGAGATTCAAATCTGAATTTTTAAATTTATTTGAATCATATTCAAATCTGGATTTTTAAGTTGAATATGAGATATTCAATTTAATTTTGAGTATGTATGTTTTATTTAATTGTTAAATAGTGATATGCATGATGGATGATCATGGACTATAAAAGACCAATGTGATTGGATTTATTTCTTTTATGTTTCTTTGGGATTGTAAATTAATTAATTTATTTTAATTTATTTTGGGCATGTATTATTAAGTTTGTAATATTTTTGGGTTGTAATTTCATTTATTTAAGTTCTTGTAAATTCGCCTTGGTATGCCAAGGATTACTATGTAATATTGGATTACAAGAAGTTCAAGGAGGTCAAGAGCATTGGTGGGACCAGTGGGAGGAATTCAATATCAAGTGTTGATTATGTACTCCTTCAGCAACTCTTGTAAAATGAATGAATGAAATGCACCTAGGAATGCCCTGATTCAATTCTTGGTGGCTCAGAATTGAATCCCTTAGAAAGTCCATGATCATACCATATTTACTGCTTATCCATGAATGCATGAGATGTATGGGAGTGTATGCAATTATATGATATATGCATGCTAAATGGATAATGTGCAAAGTGAGACCTTAATAGTAATAAGGATGGCTATAAAATCTTCCAAACAAATGATTAAGTTGGAAATGCTATAATTAAAGTAATTATAACATAAGCCCTCCATTGGGGCAATTATTTTAAGAAATTTTAAATAGTTGCATGAGATGCAATTAATTTAAGAGATTTTCTTAAGAATAATTGTTAAGCATGAGATGTTGTAAATATGTAAATGGTTTGGTGGCCAATATTGGATGTACCTGAGGACATTAAAATTATTTGCATAATTACTAACTCAATGGGATCAACTTAACTAATGCAAGATAAGTCAATAATGGATGTACCTGAGATTTTGAGCATTAGGGGCTAGGTAAAGGATTGAACCTCACATGAGATGTGATGGGCAAGGAGTTGCTCACTTATAGTTTATTGTAATTCCAATAATGGATGTACCTGAGGATGATCAATAGAATTATAAGAATTCAATCACCCACTAGAAATCCATCCAACTAGGATTTCTGTTTTCTACTTTGGAAGTGTAGGATTCGCTAAGTTAGTGGGAGGACCAATTTGATTAAAAGACCATAATCATTTTGGTTAATTACATGATACATTTACTAATTAATCTGGTTATTTTCTGCAGTTAATTTTCTGATAAAAATGAGCACAAAACAACCACCACCATCCAATATCCTTGCAAGCATACTTGATCACAACAGGTTGACAAGACCTAATCATGCGATTGGCTAAGAAATTTGAAACTTGTCCTGAACCTTGAACATATAGGATATGTTCTAGATTCAAATGTTCCTGGTCCCTTACCTCCAGAGGCCACACAAGAGGAACATGAAACTTTGGACAAGTGGAAGGAGCATGATATGAGAGCTAAGTGTTACATGCTTGCTTCCATGAGTAATGAGTTACAGAAGCAACATGAGAACATGCAGAGTGCGAGTGAGATCCTCCTTTACCTACAAGAGTTGTATGGTGAGCATAGCAGGAATGCTAGGTATGAGATATCTAGACAGCTATTCCGTATGAGGATGTTTGAGGGACAGAATGTTGGGGATCATGTCCACAAGATGATTCGGCTGATTGAGCAGTTGGAACATCTTGACTTCAACATGGATTTCCAACTACAGACGGATTTGATCGTTCAGTCCCTTCCTGAGTCTTTTGGGAATTTTGTGATAAATTTCCATATGACTCAACAGGAATGCACCTTAGCTGGTTTATTCAACATGCTGGTTATTGCTCAAAAGAATATGCCGGGCAATAAAGGAAAAGAGGTAGCTTTGATTGCATCTTCTTCTGCTGGAAAGTCCAACAAGAAAAAGGGCAATAAGAAAAAGAAACCTTAGATTCCTGGTCCTTCCAAGAAAATAGCTAAACAGAAAAGGAAGACTAAAGCTGATGTAGGCAAAGGAAAGTGTTTCCACTGCCAACAGGAAAGTGTTTCCATTGCCAACAGGAAAGTGTTTCTATTGCCAGTAAGAAAGTGTTTCCACTGGCCAGAGTATAGCAATCTAAAAGAATGCAATGCCATGGTGAAAACCAACTCAAGTTCAAAATATATTTGGCACTTAAGGTTATGTCATGTTGCAGAAGATAGGATTGCAAAATGGGAGAAAATGGGGAATCTATCCTCATTGGGCTCTGAGCCTACTCCAACTTGTGAATCTTGCCTTCAAGGCAAAATGACTAGATCACCCTTTGTTGGACAAGGGCTAAGAGCTGAAAATATTTTGGAATTAATACATAGTGATGTATGTGGTCCGTTTAAAGAAATGGCTAGATGGGGTTTTCATTATTTTATTACCTTTACTGATGATAAATCAAGGTTTGGGTATTTGTATTTGATGAAATACAAACATGAATCTTTTGAAAAGTTCAAAGAATTTAAATCTGAAGTAGAAAATCAAACAGGAAAGAATATTAAAGCTCTTCGATCAGATCGTGGAGGTGAATATTTGAGTACTGAATTTGATGAATACTTGAGAGAGCATGGCATTGTTTCTTAGCTGACTCCTCCTGGAATGCCACAGCTGAATGGTGTATCTGAAAGGAGAAATCGTACCCTATTGGATATGGTACGTAGTATGATGAGATATACTGATATGCCAATCTTCTTTTGGGGATTTGCATTAGAATCAGCTTTATATATTCTGAATAGGATTCCATCAAAATCAGTTTCTTCCACACCTTATGAGATATGGCATGGAAGAAAACCAAGTCTAAAGCATGTTAAGATTTGGGGTTGTCCAGCTTATATCAAAAAGCTGAACACTGATAAATTGGAGACCAGATCAGAAAAAGGTCGATTTGTTGGATATCCAAAAGATAGTTTTGGATATTATTTTTATTTGCCTACTTCACAAAAGGTTGTGATAAGTAGAGATGCCACATTTCTTGAACAACAGTTTGTTCAAGAAGGAGGCAAAGGAAGGCAAATAGAGTTAGAATTGGAGAATTCTGACCAACCAACAGATCAGATGGATATAAATCCATCTAGTCAACCTATACCCATTGATGAAACATCTACAGCTATTCCTCGTAGAACAACCAGGGTATCTCACCCACCAGTGAGATATGGTTTTCTTCATGAAGAAGAATAAGAGTTGTCTACTCATGAAGAAGTAGATCATGGAGATGATCCAGTTACCTATGAAGAAGCTATATCAGATATAGACTCTTCAAAATGGATTGATGCTATGAAATCCGAGATTGATTCCATGTATAAGAATCAAGTTTGGGATCTTGTTGACCCACCTGAAGGTATTGTACCTATAGGGAACAAATGGGTTTTCAAGAAGAAAATTAGTTCTGATGGAAAGGTAGAGACCTATAAGGCAAGGCTAGTAGCGAAAGGGTTTCGCCAAAGGCAAGGAATAGACTATGAGGAGACTTTCTCGCCTGTTGCCATGCTAAAATCAATTAGGATTTTATTAGCAATAGCTGCATACTATGATTATGAGATTTGGCAAATGGATGTCAAAACAGCTTTTCTCAATGGATACATTGAAGAAAACATTTTCATGGAACAACCTAGGGGATTTGAATCCCAAGATGGTTCCAAGGTATGCAAGCTAAAGCGATCCATTTATGGGTTGAAGTAAGCTTCGAGGAGTTGGAACATCCGTTTTGATGAAGCCATTAAATCCTTTGGTTTTATCAAAAATGAAGATGAGCCATGTGTATATAAGAAGGTTAGTGACGGTGCTATCATTTTCCTTGTCTTATATGTGGATGACATACTGTTGATAGGTAATGACACAGGTATGTTGACAACTATAAAGGCATGGTTGTCAAATACATTCTCCATGAAAGACTTAGGGGAGACAACTTATATTCTTAGGATTCACATCTATAGAGATAGAGCGAAAAGAATAATAGGTTTATCCCAAAGTCTATACTTGGAAAAGGTGTTAAAGAGGTTTAACATGCTTGATTCCAAGAGAGGACTGTTACCAGTGAGACATGGTATCCATCTTTCTAAAGAGATGTCTCCAAAGACACCCGAAGAAAGAGACAAGATGGCCAGGATTCCATATGCTTCGGCTATTGGAAGTTTAATGTATGCAATGTTGTGTACTAGGCCAGATATCGCATATGCTGTTAGTTTGACTTGCAGGTATCAATCCAATCTAGGTTTAGAACACTGGATAGCAGTCAAGAATATCCTTAAGTACTTGAGAAGAACTAAGGATTTATTCTTGATTTATGGAGGTGGAGACTTGCAATTAGATGGTTATACTGATTCTGACTTCCAATCAGATATCGATGACAGAAAGTCTACCTCTGGATATGTGTTCATTTGTAATGGAGGTGCAGTCAGTTGGAAGAGTTCCAAGCGAGCACGCATTGCAGATTCCACTACTGAGGCTAAGTATATTGCTGCATCAAATGCTGCAAAAGAAGCTATTTGGATAAAGAAGTTCGTGACAGAACTTACAGTAGTTCCTTCCATTGAGTCAGCAGTTCCATTACACTGTGACAACAATGGAGTAGTCATACAGGCTAAGGAACTAAGGTCTCACCCAAAATCCAAACACATAGAAAGGCACTACCACATTATCAGAGATATAGTTGGGCAAGGCAATTTAGCCATGCAGAAAATAGCATCAGTTGAAAATCCAGCTGATCCATTCACTAAGCCTATGTCACAGACTCAGTTAGACCGACATCTTGAGAAGATAGGTCTAAGATATTGTAATGAATGGCTCTAGTGCTAGTGGGAGATTGTTAGTAGTATGCCCTAGAGCATATCATTTAGTATGTATCTTGTACATAATTTTATTAATAAAAGGCATTTCCACTTTTCCATTTACATAATATATTTATGTGTAATAGAAAAGGTCCATTGATATTTTGTTAGAAATATTATTCTTAAGTTGTTAAGAATATGAGTGACAATATTTCTAGCACAAAGTATCATAAATAGGTTCACAATCGAGGATACTTCATAATAAGGACATGACTTATCCAGAAAGATTGTATTCATGTTTGTTCCCAAGTTATTTATATGAGATATAAATAAGATGGAATGGTGAGTCTCATGCCATATAACAAACATGATAGGCACTTATAAATGATAAGTAGGCCGAACCAGTGACACTTATGACAAGCACATGGAGTTTACTCTTGTCAATGTTTTGTCATAAATCATATCAGTGCATATCATCTTTAGACACGAGATATACAGTTATCTTGTATATAGGTAGTTTGAGTTTGATACTGCTTTCATACTTGTACTATGTATGGGTATATGGGCATGTGTTGGCTCCTGCTAGTTATATATGGAGGTAGGTGTTGATCAAAATGGAATCTGTTCCTCTAAGTAAA
Organism: Hevea brasiliensis; assembly: GCF_030052815.1. Taxonomy (NCBI): domain Eukaryota; kingdom Viridiplantae; phylum Streptophyta; class Magnoliopsida; order Malpighiales; family Euphorbiaceae; genus Hevea; species Hevea brasiliensis. The sequence continues at coordinate 53,304,021 of NC_079497.1, read as the reverse complement.
TAGAGATAAAATCCTATGTTCATTTAATTGTTCTTGATGTTTCAAGTTCTGGCAGACAGATAGATTTATTCGAGAAAAGAGTTTCGATGAGAAAAATCTTTTAATCAAGAACTGGAATTAAAAGAGAACATAATATTCATAGCAAATGGAGTTTGACATAAACCATGACTCCAGCTTGAGTTGGGATTTTGTAACAGAGAGATTCTAGTGCATGGTAACATATGATTATAGGTTCATTTAAGGTAAATCTTATTACTAATTGGGTGGCCATGGCATGCTATGCTAGGTGTTAACCATGGTCTATGAGGTTCATAAAATGATTTAGAGAAATCATTTATGGTAAGAAAGAGTTCTGATGATATTAAGAGTTGATATCATGTCTCATTGCCAATTAGTGATGAGCCTAGTAAGTCACACACATACACAAGTTATCACCTATTTAAATATGATTTAATTAATTAATTAAAGAGTTTAATTGATTAATTAAATAGGTTTGGTTTGCAATTAAATTGCAAAGTCCCTAGCATGACTTGAAACCAAATCTAGATTATTGGATGTGTAGTATAAATTAAATTTATATTTAAAGTGTTTAAATATGAATTTAATTGATGAGAAATTAATTAATAGAGATTAATTAATTAATTTATATTTGATATAAATTAATTAGAAGAATAAAATGATTATTTTGGGTTAAGAACTCAAAATTAAGACACGAGGGCTTTTGGTCATTTCACGATTGTGACACGTGGCACCATGAGATGGTGACACATGGGATTACACATAAGCTTGCCAAATGTTTTTTTAATCATGTAAGATGATTAAAATCAAGATTAAATATAGGTTTGACACTTGGCACAATGTGATTGGGTCACTTAAACCTAGAGCTAATCAAAAGGTGACATGTGGCTAGGGTTTAATGTGTTAACCTAGCTATTTAAGTGTGGTTATGAAAAGAAAAATAACCAGCAGCCTCTCCTCTCATTTGTCACGCCACTTTGAGCCTCTCCAGCTATTTCTCTTCATCTCTCATCAATTCAAAGAGATTAGCCATCAATCTCTTGAATTAAGAACACTAGAAATTGTTTCTAGTGTCCTGTTTACATCTCTAATCTCTTAAAAGGCAGAACTTGAATTTCTAATTAATAGAAAAAGTTTTAGAGGCTGTTCAAGGGCTGCCATAGGTGTTCTTGGTGTGGACAAGCTAGAGGGACAACATTTGGTGTCCTGAAGACGAATCTCAAAGGCGCAGACACGCTGTAGTGCATCAAGAGGTTAGTGTAATCGTTCTTGATTTAATCTAGGGTTCTAAAATTAATCTGATTAATTTTAAAATCTTAAATGGCAAATACAGATCCAAAAACATATTAAAAGAGTTTTAATATGTTGTTTATCATTGAAATCAAATAGATAAAAATAAATCTTGCATGGTGCATGTGACCCTAGGTGAAAATTTTTGAATTCAATGTTATAATGTTGTGTTTTTCACGCTTCCGTTCCTTCATATACTGATTCTGATTTCCATCAGATATCGATGATAGAAAGTTTACCTCTGGATTTGTGTTCATTCGTAATGGAGGTGCAGTCAGTTGGAAGAGTTCCAAACAGAGCACGACTGCAGATTCCACTACCGAAGCTGAGTATATTGCTGCATCAGATGCTGTAGAGGAAGCTGTTTGGATAAAGAAGTTCATGATAGAACTTACAGCAGTTCCTTCCATTGAATCAGCAGTTCCACTACACTGTGACAACAATGGAGTAGTCATACAGGCTAAGGAACCCAGGTCTCACTAGAAATCCAAACACATAGAAAGGCATTACCACATTATTAGAGAAATAGTTGGACGAGGCGATGTAGCCATGCAGAAAATAGCATCAGCTGAAAATCCAACTGATCCATTCACTAAGCTTATGTCATAGACTCAGCTAGACCGACATCTTGAAAAGATGGGTCTAAGATATTGTAATGAATGGCTCTAGTGCTAGTGGAAGATTGTTAGTTGTATGCCTTAGAGCATATCATTTAGTATGTATATTATACATATTTTATTAATAAAAGGCATTTCCACTTTTCCATTTATATAAGATATTTATGTGTAATAGAAAAGGTCCATTGATATTTTGTTAGAAATTCTATTCTTAAGTTGTTAAGAATATGAGTGACAGTATTTCTAGTACAAAGTATCATAAATAGGTTCACAATCGAGGATACTTCATAATAAGGACATGACTTATCCAGCAAGATTGTATTCATGTTTGTTCCCCAGTTATTTATATGAGATATAAATAAGATGGAATGGTGAGTCTCATGCCATATGACAAACATGATAGGCACTTATAAATGATAGGTAGGCTGAACCAGTGACACTTATGACAAGCTCATGGAGTTTACTCTTGTTAATGTTTTGGCATAAATCATATCAGTGCATATAATCTTTAGACCTGAGATAGAACAGTTATCTTGTATATAGGTAGTTTGAGTTTGATACTGCTTTCATACTTGTACTGTGTATGGGTATATGGGCATGTGTTGGCTCCTACTAGTTATATATGGAGGTAGGTGTTGATCAAGAAAGAATCTGTCCCTCTAAGTAAATATAGATAAAATCCTATGTTCATTTAATTATTCTTGATGTTTCAAGTTCCTAGCCAGGACAGACAGATTTAATCAGAAAAGGGTTTCTGATGAGAAAATCTTTTTAATCAAGAACTGGAATTAAAAGAAAATATAATATTCATAGCAAATGGAGTTTGACATAATTCATGACTCCAGCTTGAGTTGGAATTTTGTAACAGAGAGATTCTAGTGCATGGTAACATATGATTATAGGTTCATTTAAGGTAAACCTTATTACTAGTTGGGTGGCCATGGCATGCTATGCTAGGTATTACCATGGTCTATGAGGTGCATAAAATGATTTAGAGAAATCATTTATGGTAAGAAAGAGTTATGATGATATTAAGAGTTGATATCATATCTCATTGCCAATTAGTGATGAGCCTAGTAAGTCACACACATACACAAGTTATCACCTAATTAATTATGATTTAATTAATTAATTAATTAATTAAAGAGTTTAATTGATTAATTAAATAGGTTTGTTTTACAATTAGATTGCAAAGTCCCTAGCATGACTTGAAACCAAATCTAGGTTATTGGATGTACAGTATAAGTTAAATTTATATTTAAAGTGTAAAAATATGAATTTAATTAATGAGAAATTAATTAATAAAGATTAATTAATTAATTTATATGTGATATAAATTGATTAGAAGAAGAGAAACAATTATTTTGGGTCGAGAAGTCAAAATTAAGACACATGGGCATTTTGGTCATTTTGCAGGGTGGCATGTGGCACCATGAGATGGTGACACATGGCATTACACATAAGCTTGCCAAATGTCTTTTAATCATGTAAGATGATTAAAATCAAGATTAAATATAGGTTTGACACTTGGCACAATGTGATTGGGTCAATTAAACCTAGAACCAATCAAAGGGTGACATGTGGCAAGGGTTTAATGTGTTAACCTAGCTATATAAGTGTTGTTATGAAATGAAAAATAACATAAGCAGCAGCTGCTCCCTTAGTGCCACCACCTAGAGGCTCTCATTCTTCTCTACTTTTTCTTCTTTAATCATCCAAGAGATTAGCAAACAATCTCTTGAATTCAGAACACCAGAAATTGTTTATAGTGTCCCGTTTACATTCTTAATCTCTTAAAAGGCAGAACTTGATTTTCTAAATAATAGAAAAAGCTTTAGAAGCTGTTCAAGGGCTACCATAGGTGTTCTTGGTGTGGACAATCTAGAGGGACAACATTTGGTGTCCTAAAGACGAATCTCAAAGGCGCAAATACACTACAGTGCATTAAGAGGTTAGTGTGTTTGTTCTTGATTTAATCTAGGATTTTAATATTAATCTAATTAATTTTAAAATCTTAAATAGCAAATACAGATCCAAAAACATATTAAAAGATTTTTAATATGTTATTTATCATTGAAATCGAATAGATAAAAATAAATATTGCATGATGCATGTGACCCTAGGTGAGAATTTTTGAATTCAATGGTATAAACTTGTGTTTTTCACGCTTCCGTTCCTACAGAAGTATGAATTCAGCAGCCATGGATTTTAAAAGAGTTTAATTTGTTTTTATATGTAATTAATGGGTAATGAAGTTGATTAGGCTTATTACATGTATTAGTAGTTTGGTGTTATGTGTATGCTTGAAATGGGTACTTTGAAGTAAGGTTGTGAAGTGTATATAGAAGATGTAAGCATATGTACAATTGGGCAGCCTTGTGGTTCATGGAAGAGTGCTTGATTTCATGAATTTGTTTGATGAATTATGGTATTAAGAGATTAATGTAGGTGTATGTAAATTATTATGGGAATTTCATATATTAGTTAGGTGATTTCATGTGTAAATTATGTGAACTTTGACTTTGTGATTTGGGATTATAATTGGTGTATTAAAGGTAATTGTAATATGCCCAAATTCATTATAATGTGGAGTGATGAATGGATTTGGTATGGTACCAAATCAGAATTTACTATGAGAGTTTTAAATATAGCAAGTAAAGGTGTATGTGATTAGTGTTTGAGGAAAGTATAAAAGGGTAGTATACAAATGAGCTTATAACCCTAAATGTGTGACTCCAATTGGTATGAGGCCAATTGGAGGTGAAACTAGGCACAAAATGTGCCAACTTTCATGTTGAAAGCATACCTAAATTCTATCCAGAAAGTGACAATAAAACTGACCTAATCTAGATTTGCAATCTTGCAAACCTGAAAACTGACCATTTGAATAGTGATTACGTAATTGGCCATAAGTCCCTATAGATAGGTCCAAATGACCTGAACTTTATACCAATGGAAAGCTTAGACATAGGGCTACAACTTTAGTGAAGATCATAGAACCCAAAAATGCCATTTACTAAGTCAAATAGCTTGCACAAGTTGAGGTAGCAAAACTGTCCAGAAACATTGCAACCCAGAATTTGACAATATGAACAGTAATCACTCATTTGACCATAACTCACTCAAAACAGGTCCAAATGATCTGAAATTTATATCAATGGAAAGATTAGACATAGAGCTATGACTCTTATGAAGACACCAAAGCCCAAAAATGGCTAGAACCGAGTCAAATTACTTGCCCAAGTTAGGGTACTAAATCTGCCAGAATTGAGTTTGACTTATAAATGACCTAACTTTGCATTAAAAATGCAAACTGTCCAGCTTTAGTAAATTGACCATATCTTGGTTTGTACAACTCAGAATGACCTGAAATCTGTGCCAAAAGATCAATAAGATATAGAGCTACAAATTTGCTCCTTTGACCAGAAGCTAAAATGTTAGTAGTATGCCCTAGAATATATCATTTAGTATGTATCTTGTACATATTTTATTAAAAAAAGGCATTTCCACTTTTCGTTTACATAATATATTTATGTGTAATAGAAAAGGTCCACTGATATTTTGTTAGAAATTCTATTCTTAAGTTGTTAAGAATATGAGTGATAGTATTTCTAGTACAAAGTATCATAAATAGGTTCACATTCGAGGATACTTCATAATAAGGACATGACTTATCCAGAAAGATTGTATTCTTGTTTGTTACCAAGTTATTTATATGAGATATAAATAAGATGGAATGGTGAGTCTCATGCCATATGACAAACATGATAGGCACTTATAAATGATAAGTAGGCCGAACCAGTGACACTTATGACAAGCACATGGAGTTTACTCTTGTCAATGTATTGTCATAAATCATATCAGTGCATAAAATCTTTAGACCTAAGATAGCACAGTTATCTTGTATATAAGTGGTTTGAGTTTGATACTGCTTTCATACTTGTACTATGTATGGGCATGTGTTGGCTCCTACTAGTTATATATGGAGGTAGGTGTTGATCAAGATGGAATCTGTTCCTCTAAGTAAATAGAGATAAAATCCTATGTTCATTTAATTGTTCTTGATGTTTCAAGTTCCTGGCCGGGACAGATAGATTTAATCAGAAAAGAGTTTCTAATGAGAAAATCTTTTTAATCAAGAATTGGAATTAAAAGAGAATATAATATTCATAGCAAATGGAGTTTGACATAAACCATGACTCCAGCTTGAGTTGGGATTTTGTAACAGAGAGATTCTAGTGCATGGTAACATATGATTATAGGTTCATTTAAGGTAAACCTTATTACTATTTGGGTGGCCAAGGCATACTATGCTAGGTGTTAACCATGGTCTATGAGGTGCATAAAATGATTTAGAGAAGTCATTTATGGTAAGAAAGAGTTCTGATGATATTAAGAGTTGATATCATGTCTCATTGCCAATTAGTGATGAGCCTAGTAAGTCACACACATACACAAGTTAACACCTAATTAAATATGATTTAATTAATTAATTAAAGAGTTTAATTAATTAATTAAATAGGTTTGGTTTGCAATTAGATTGCAAAGTCCCTAGCATGACTTGAAACTAAATCTAGATTATTAGATGTATAGTATAAGTTAAATTTATATTTAAAGTGTTTAAATATGAATTTAATTAATGAGAAATTAATTAACAGAGATTAATTAATTAATTTATATTTGATATAAATTGATTAGAAGAAGAAAAATAATTATTTTGAGTTGAGAACTCAAAATTAAGACACAGCGGCATTTTGGTCATTTCATAGTGTGACACGTGGCACCATGAGATGGTGACACATGGGATTATACATAAGCTTGCCAAATGTTTTAAATCGTATAAGATGATTAATATTAAGATTAAATATAGGTTTGACACTTGACAAAATGTGATTGGGTTACTTAAACCTTGAGCTAATCAAAGAGTGACTTGTGGCAAGGGTTTAATGTGTTAACCTAGCTATATAAGTGCTGTTATGAAAAAAGAAAAGCAACCAGCTGCCACTCCTCCTTTGTCACGCCATTTTGAGGCTCTCAATCTATTCTTCTTTATCTCTCATTAATTCAAAGAGATTAGCCATCAATATCTTGAATTAAGAACACTAGGAATTGTTTATAGTGTCCTGTTTACATCTTTAATCTCTTAAAAGGCAGAACTTGAATTTCTAATTAATAGAAAAAGCTTTAGAAGATGTTCAAGGGCTGCCATAGGTATTCTTGGTGTGGACAAGCTAGAGGGACAACATCTGGTCTCCTGAAGACGAATCTCAAAGGCACAGACATGCTGCAGTGCATCAAGAGGTCAGTGTAATCGTTCTTGATTTAATCTAGGGTTCTAAAATTAATCTGATATTAAATGGAAAATACATATCCAAAAACATATTAAAAGAGCTTTAATATGTTGTTTATCATTGAAATCAAATAGATAAAAATAAATCTTGCATGATGCATGTGACCCTAGGTGAAAATTTTTGAATTCAATGGTATAAACTTGTGTTTTTCACGCTTCCGTTCCTTCAATTGGTATCAGAGCCACTATATTTACCATTTAGATTGTTGATTATATGATTTAATTGTGTGTTATGATCATGAGATGATTTATCCATTGCTGGTTGCAGTGGAGGTGTGGCGGCATGCTTGAAAAACACCATCAATGGTGCGCATGGTTTGGCTTCCATGGGTGGTTCAAGGTTTGGCTTTTAATTTTGTAATTGTTGTATGATCTAAGGCCTATTCTTTCACTAATTAAAATGTTTAATTAGTAGTTTTAATCACACAATTACTACTAATCACAAAATTAAATTATGATTCAAATCGGAATTTTAAAAATTGTTTGAATGTGATTCAAATCTGAATTTTAAAAGTTGTTTGAATGTGATTCAAATCTGAATTTTTAAAGTTGTTTGAATCATATTTAAATCTGATTTTTTAAAGTTGATTGAATAATATTCAGATCTGATTTTTTAAAAACTGTTTGAATGTGATTCAAATACGATTTTTTAAAAAATGTTTGAATGTGATTCAAATCTGAATTTTTAATGTTGTTTGAATGTGATTCAAATCTGAATTTTTAAATTTATTTGAATGAGATTCAAATCTGAATTTTTAAATTTATTTGAATCATATTCAAATCTGGATTTTTAAGTTGAATATGAGATATTCAATTTAATTTAAGTATGTATATTTTATTTAATTGTTAAATAGTAATATGCATGATGGATGATCATGGACTATAAAAGACCAATGTGATTGGATTTATTTCTTTTATGTTTCTTTGGGATTATAAATTAATTAATTTATTTTAATTTATTTTGGGCATGTATTATTAAGTTTGTAATAATTTTTGGGTTGTAATTTCATTTATTTAAGTTCTTGTAAATTCGCCTTGATATGCTAAGGATTACTATGTAAATGGATTACAAGAAGTTCAAGGAGGTCAAGAGCATTGGTGGGACCAGTGGGAGGAATTCAAGATCAAGTGTTGATTATGTACTCCTTCAGCAACTCTTGTAAAATGAATGAATGAAATGCACCTAGGAATGCCCTGATTCAATTTTTGGTGGCTCAGAATTGAATCCCTTAGAAAGTCCATGATCATACCATATTTACTGCTTATCCATGAATGCATGAGATGTATGGGAATGTATGCAATTATATGATATATGCATGCTAAATGGATAATGTGCAAAGTGAGACCTTAATAGTAATTAGGATGACTATAAAATCTTCCAAACAAATGATTAAGTTGGAAATGCTATAATTAAAGTAATTATAACATAGGCCCTCCTTTGGGGCAATTATTTTAAGAAATTTTATATAATTGCATAAGATGCAATTAATTTAAGAGATTTTCTTAAGAATAATTATTAAGCATGAGATGTTGTAAATATGTAAATGGTTTGGTGGCCAATATTGGATGTAATTGAGGACATTAAAATTATTTGCATAATTACTGGCTCAATGGGATCAACTTAATTAATGCAAGATAAGTCAATAATGGATGTACCTGAGATTTTGAGCATTAGGGGCTAGGTAAAGGATTGAACCTCACATGAGATGTGATGGGCAAAGAGTTGCTCACTTATAGTTTATTGTAATTCCAATAACGGATGTACCTGAGGATGATCAACAGAATTATAAGAATTTAATCACGCACTAGAAATCCATACAACTAGGATTTCTGTTTTCTACTTTGGAAGTATAGGATTCGCTAAGTTAGTGGGAGGAACAATTTGATTAAAAGACCATAATCATTTTGGTTAATTACATGATACATTTACTAATTAATATAGTTATTTTATGCAGTTAATTTTTTGATAATAAGGAGCACAGAACAACCACCACCATCCAATATCCTTGTAAGCATACTTGATCGCAATAGGTTGACAGGACCCAATCTCTCTGATTGGCTGAGAAATTTGAAACTTGTCCTGAACCTTGAACATATAAGATATGTTCTAGATTCTAATGTTCTTGGTCCCTTACCTCTAGAGGCCACACAAGAGGAACATGAAACTTTGGACAAGTGGAAGGAGCATGATATGAGAGCTAAGTGTTTCATGTTTGCTTCCATGAGTAATGAGTTACAGAAGTAGCATGAGAACATGCAGAGTGCGAGTGAGATCCTCCTTCACCTACAAGAGTTATATGGTGAGCACAGCAGGAATGCTAGGTATGAGATATCAAGGCAGTTGTTCCGCATGAGGATGTCTGAGGGACAGATTGTTGGGGATCATGTCCACAAGATGATTCGGCTGATTGAGCAGTCGGAACATCTTGACTTCAACATGGATTTCCAACTACAGACAGATTTGATCCTTCAGTCCCTTCCTGAGTCTTTTGGGAATTTTGTCACAAATTTCTATATGACTAAATAGGAATGCACCTTAGCTGGTTTACTCAACATGCTGGTTATTGCCCAAAAGAATATGCCGAGCAATAAAGGAAAATAGGTAGCTTTGATTGGGTCTTCTTCTACTGGAAAGTCCAACAAGAAGAAGGGCAATAAGAAAAAGAAACCTCATATTCCTAGTGCTTCCAAGAAAATAGATAAACAAAAAAAGAAGACTAAAGCTGATGTAGGCAAAGGAAAGTGTTTCCACTGCCAAAAGGATGGGCACTAGAAAAGGAACTGCCTAGAGTATCTTACTTCTCTGAAGGACAAGAAGGATACACCTTTGAAATGTATGTCCATATCTTGTTATTTAGATTCTGATGATACTCATAGTTCATCTACAGCTTGGGTTTTAGATACTGGTGCCAGTTCTCACTTTTCTAATGATATGCAGGAACTAGCAAATAGTAGCAGCTTGCGTTCTCAAGATGTTAGAGTCTGGATTGGCAATGGCTCAACTGTTGAAGCTTTAGCCATAGGATCTAAATCTTTTTACATGTTTGGACATGTTTTGTGTTTGGATAATATTTTATATGTACCTGATGTTTTTAAGAACATTTCTATATCTAGTTTGACTAGAAATGGCTATGAATTTCAGTTCACAGATAATGTTTGCAATATTTATTTTGGAAATAAATATGTTGGTTCAGGTTATATGAATGATGGTCTTTATTATTTGGATAATAATGACAAACACAAATTGAATGCAAGTGATCTAAAAGAATGCAATGTCATGGTGAAAACAAACTCAAGTTCAAAATATATTTGGCACTTAAGGTTATGTCAAGTTGTAGAAGATAGGATTGCAAAACTGGAGAAAATGGGGATTCTATCCTCATTGGGCTCTGAGCCTACTCCAACTTGTGAATCTTGCCTTCAGGGCAAAATGACTAAATCACCCTTTGTTGGACAAGGGCTAAGAGCTGAAAATATTTTGGAGCTAATACATAGTGATGTATGAGGTCCATTTAAGGAAATGGCTAGAGGCGGTTTTCATTATTTTATTACCTTTACTGATGATAAATCAAGGTTTGGGTATTTTTATTTGATGAAATACAAACATGAATCCTTTGAAAAGTTCAAAGAATTTAAATCTAAAGTAGAAAATCAAACAGGAAAGAGTATTAAAGCTCTTCGATCAGATCGTAGAGGTGAATATTTGAGTACTGAATTTGATGAATACTTGAGAGAGCATGGCATTGTTTCCCAGCTGACTCCTCCAGGAACGCCACAGCAAAATGGTGTATTTGAAAGGAGAAATCGTACACTATTGGATATGGTACGTAATATGATGAGCTATACTGATATGTCAATCTCCTTTTGGGGATTTGCATTAGAATCAGCTTTGTATATTCTGAATAGGATTCCATCAAAATCAGTTTCTTCCACACCTTATGAGATATGGCATGGAAGAAAACCAAGTCTTAAGCATGTTAAGATTTGGGGTTGTCCAGCTTATATCAAAAAGCTGAACATTGATAAATTGGAGACCATATCAGAAAAAGGTCGATTTGTTCGATATCCAAAAGATAGTTTTGGATATTATTTTTATTTGCCTACTTCACAAAAGATTGTGATAAGTAGAGATGCCACATTTCTTGAACAATAGTTTGTTCAAAAAGGAGGCAAAGGAAGGCAAATAGAGTTAGAATTGGAGAATTCTGACCAACCAACAGATCAGAAGGATATAGATCCATCTAGTCAAGCTATACCCATTGATGAAACATCTACAGCTGTTCCTCGTAGAACAACCAGGGTATCTCACCCACCAGTGAGATATGGTTTCCTTCATGAAGAAGAACAAGAGTTGTCTACTCATGAAGAGGTAGATCATGGAGATGATCCACTTACCTATGAAAAAGCTATATTAGATATAGACTCTTCAAAATGGATTGATGCTATGAAATCCGAGATTGATTCCATGTATAAGAATCAAGTTTGGGATCTTGTTGACCCACCTGAAGGTATTGTACCTATAGGGAACAAATGGGTTTTCAATAAGAAAATTAGTTCAGATGGAAAGGTAGAGACTTATAAGGCAAGGCTAGTAGCGAAAGAGTTTTGCCAAAGGCAAGGAGTCGACTATGAGGAGACTTTCTCACCTGTTGCCATGCTTAAATCAATTAGGATTTTATTAGCAATAGCTGCATACTATGATTATGAGATTTGGCAGATGGATGTCAAAACAGCTTTTCTCAATGGATACATTGAAGAAAACATTTTCATGGAACAACCTAGGGGTTTTGAATCCTAAGATGGTTCCAAGGTATGCAAGCTAAAGCGATCCATTTATGGGTTGAAACAAGCTTCGAGGAGTTGGAACATCCATTTTGATGAAGCCATTAAATACTTTGGTTTTATTAAAAATGAGGATGAGCCATGTATATATAAGAAGGTTAGTGACAGTGCTATCACTTTCCTTGTCTTATATGTGGATGACATACTATTGATATGTAGTGACACAGGTATGTTGACAACTATAAAGGTATGGTTGTCAAATACATTCTTCATGAAAGACTTAGGGGAGGCAACCTATATTCTTGGGATTCGCATCTATAGAGATAGAGCGAAAAGAATAATTGGTTTATCCCAAAGTCTATACTTGGAAAAGGTGTTAAAGAGGTTTAACATGCTTGATTCGAAGAGAGGATTGTTACCAGTGGGACATGGTATCCACCTTTCTAAAGAGATGTCTCCAAAAACCCCCGAAGAAAGAGATAAGATGGCTAGGATTCCATATGCTTCAGCTATTGGAAGTTTAATGTATGCAATATTGTGTACTAGGCCGGACATCGCATATGCTGTTAGTTTGACTAGCAGGTATCAATTCAATCCAAGTTTAGAACACTGGATAGCTGTCAAGAATATCCTTAAGTACTTGAGAAGAACTAAGGATTTATTCTTGATTTATGGAGGTGGAGACTTGCAATTGGATGGTTATACTGATTCTGACTTCCAATCAGATATCGATGATAGAAAGTCTACCTCTGGATATGTGTTCATTTGTAATGGAGGTGCAGTCAGTTAGAAGAGTTCCAAAGAGAGCACAACTGCAGATTCCACTACTGGAGGTGAGTATATTCTTGCATCGGATCTCGCAAAGGACGCATTATTTGGATAAAGAAGTTCTTGTGAGAACTTACAGTAGTTCCTTCCATTGAGTCGATAGTTCCACTACTTGTGACAACAATGGAGCGATCATCTGAGCTAAGGAACTAAGGTCTCACCCAAAATCCAAACACATAGAAAGGCACTACCACATTATCAGAGATATAGTTGGGCAAGGCGATGTAGCCGTGCAGAAAATAGCATCAGCTGAAAATCTAGCTGATCCATTCATTAAGTCTATGTCACAAACTCAGCTAAACCGACATCCTGAGAAGATAAGTCTAAGATATTGTAATGAATGGCTCTAGTGCTAGTGGGAGATTGTTAGCAGTATGCTCTAGAGCATATCATTTAGTATGTATCTTGTACATATTTCATTAAAAAAAGGCATTTCCACTTTTCGTTTACATAATATATTTGTGTAATAGAAAAGGTCCATTGATATTTTGTTAGAAATTTTATTCTTAAGTTGTTAAGAATATGAGTGACAGTATTTCTAGTACAAAGTATCATAAATAGGTTCACAATCGAGGATACTTCATAATAAGGACATGACTTATCCAGAAAGATTGTATTCATGTTTGTTACCAAGTTATTTATGTGAGATATAAAAAAGATGGAATGGTGAGTCTCATGCCATATGACAAACATGATAGGCACTTATAAATGATAAGTAGGCCAAACCAATGACACTTATGACAAGCACATGGAGTTTACTCTTGCCAATGTATTGTCATAAATCATATCAGTGCATGTAATCTTTAGACCTGAGATAGCACAGTTTTCTTGTATGTAAGTGGTTTGAGTTTGATACTGCTTTCATACTTGTACTATGTATGGGTATATGGGCATGTGTTGGCTCCTACTAGTTATATATGGAGGTAGGTGTTGATCAAAATGGAATCTGTTCCTCTAAGTAAATAAAGATAAAATCCTATGTTCATTTAATCATTCTTGATGTTTCAAGTTCCTGACCAGGACAGATAGATTATATCAGAAAAGAGTTTATGATGAGAAAATCTTTTTAATCAAGAACTGGAATTAAAAGAGAACATAATATTCATAGCAAATGGAGTTTGACATAAACCACGACTCCAGCTTGAGTTGGGATTTTGTAACAAAGAGATTCTAGTGCATGGTAACATATGATTATAGGTTCATTTAAGGTAAACCTTATTACTAATTGGGTGGCCATGGCATGCTATGCTAGGTGTTAACCATGGTCTATGAGGTGCATAAAATGATTTAAAGAAATCATTTATGGTAAGAAAGAGTTCTGATGATACTAAGAGTTGATATCATGTCTCATTGCCAATTAGTGATAAGCCTAGTAAGTCACACACATACACAAGTTAACACCTAATTAAATATGATTTAATTAATTAATTAAAGAGTTTAATTGATTAATTAAATAGGTTTGGTTTGCAATTAGATTGCAAAGTCCCTAGCATAACTTGAAACTAAATCTAGATTATTGGATGTGTAGTATAAGTAAAATTTATATTTAAAGTGTTTAAATATGAATTTAATTAATGAGAAATTAATTAATAGAGATTAATTAATTAATTTATATTTGATATAAATTGAATAGAAGAAGAGAAATAATTATTTTGGGTTGAGAACTCAAAATTAAGACACAGGGGCATTTTGGTCATTTCACAGTGTGACACGTGGCACCATGAGATGGTGACACCTGGGATTACACATAAGCTTGCCAAATGTTTTTAATCATATAAGATGATTAATATTAAGATTAAATATAGGTTTGACACTTGATACAATGTGATTGGGTCACTTAAACCTAGAGCTAATCAAAGGGTGACATGTGGTAAGGGTTTAATGTGTTAACCTAGTTATATAAGTGTTGTTATGAAAAAAGAAAAGCAACCAGCAGCCACTCCTCCTTTGTCACGTCATTTTGAGGCTCTCCATCTATTCTTCTTCATCTCTCATCAATTCAAAGAGATTAGCCATCAATCTCTTGAATTAAGAACACTAGAAATTGTTTCTAGTGTCCTGTTTACATCTTTAATCTCTTAAAATGTAGAACTTGAATTTCTAATTAGTAGAAAAAGCTTTAGAAGCTATTCAAGGGCTACCATAGGTGTTCTTGGTGTGGACAAGCTAGAGGGACAACATCTGGTGTCCTGAAGATGAATCTCAAAGGCACAGACACGCTGCAGTGCATCAAGAGGTTAGTGTAATCGTTCTTGATTTAATCTTGGGTTTTAAAATTAATCTGATTAATTTTAAAATATTAAATGGAAAATACAGATCCAAAAACATATTAAAAGAGTTTTAATATGTTGTTTATCATTGAAATCAAATAGATAAAAATAAATCTTGCATGATGCATGTGACCCTAGGTGAAAATTTTTGATTTCAATGATATAAACTTGTGTTTTTCACGCTTCCATTCTTTCATAAAAATCAATCGAAATAGGACATTTAGCTAGACCAATCTAGCACACTAAATCTAGAATTGGTACAATTGACCATTAAGTCCAGAAATTTCAAATAGGCATATCTCCCACAAGAAGTATCCAAATGTAATGAGCCATACCAATCTGGAAAGGTAAGAAAGAGACCTAAAACTTTGTTTTAGGCAACTTTCTCAAATTATAAATGTATAAGGCCAGAATTTAAGGTTAAAGCCATTGACCTAATAAAGGACCATGCCAATATAGGACCTTTGAGTCCAAGTCAACAATTTAACTATAAATAATTCCATAAAACTTGACAAATTACAAGTAAAATTTTTATTTGACCCTAAGACATAGGACAACAATATTTATGAAGAATACTAGACCTCAATGTTATTACAAACAGTCCAAATAAATTAGTAAATTCAGAATAGAAAATGCCTAATAAGGAAGTCGAAATTTAGATTTGAAATAGTTATGGTTAAATGACCATAACTTGAGTTATACAACTCAAAATGGAGTAATTCAAAAAGGGAATTAAAGAAGACATAATAAGAAACAATTTGAAGGAGAGAATTTTGCTAATTTCACCCTATAGCTTGACCCAATGGAATAGTAACCATTGGCCATGAAATGTGAAAATTTGAAATCACATATAATTAGCCTTGAATTAAGTTTAGAAATCAATGCCAATGAGTGTAAACTCAAAATGAGGAATCCTAGTGCAACTAGAACGAACATATTTGTTCAGTGTGAAAAAAGTCAACGTTTATGTTTGACTAGTAATGTGAATAAGAAATATAATGACTTAATAAATCACATGAATGTATGAATGGGACAATAGTCCTTACTATCAGAGACAGGAAAAATGCTTTGAGCACAATGGTACTTCAGGACAATTGATATGAAATATGATCTGTCTGATGAGCTACTGAATAATTGTGACTTGTTGTGTGACAACCCTTACACGTCTACAGTGTAGCCGAGCAAGATATACCACACAGTGTACCGGAACACCCTATTTTAATTTAATCATTTTTATTCTTCCTAATTTATTTTTTTTTCATAGTTATGGAGTATAATTTGTGAAATATAATTCATTTCAGTCATTTATTGAAGTCATAAATTTATTTGAGGTTCCACAATTTTTATAGAAAATCCGGCAGAGTACCGGCTAAAAATGGAGAAAACAGTTCTTCGGAACCTGTTAAAAACACTTCCAATAATCATTTCCAATCATTCTCAAACTCCAATAATTATCAAAATCTCAATATTTTCCACAACATTTCCATTTCTCAATCATTCATTTCTCATGGTATTCATATATAAGCAATAAATAAATACTCAATTTTTCCATTCATAAACACAATTTTCACTATTTACATTAATACCAAAATACATTACATAAGTTTCAATTACATATGAGAAAATAAAAGTTAATTACAAAATATCAAAATAAAACCTAGTGTCCTACCAATGCACTGACGTCGGTGAGGTGACACGGACACTATGCAGAGCTGCAGATGGTCTCACCCAGTCTATGGTCTACTGGGCTCTTGATCGGTCTCTCCAGAACCTACGCGTGGCAAAAGCAATGCGCTAAGCAGTAATGCTTAGTGGTGCCAATAATAAAATAAAAAGAAATAACAGAAAATAAATATGCAGTGAATGTATTGATGTCTCATTGCAAATAAATTTTCGTTGAGTATTTGTAGTCTTACTTATTTTGTACTTGTTATATTCATTATTTCATTAAATTTATCCACTTTCACTTTTGGTTGCCCAAGTAACCTATCTTTGGATCGGATGGATAAGCAGTAACCGCCTGGGTATCAGGTACCTCAGGCCGTCACACCATCAACCACATATTTGTCTCCCGGTGTGCAACAGAATAGCTATAAGCTGTAATAACATTAGGCACAAGGCTAAGTATCAACATAATGTCAGAATGGCTAAAAGCCATGAAATCACAGAAATGGCAAAATGCCATGTGCAGTGCTGCTAACTGAACTCTATTGGCATTGTCGACACCATATTTTGGCCGGTCCCCCGAAATTAATAAACTTTGAAGCCGATCCCCAACACAGTCCCCTTTGCCAACCGACCACACTTTCAATCTCCCCTCAAAAGGAATTTAATTAATACCAAGTCCCCAGGTCATTTAAAGGCTCACCGATCCCTCAAACCAGTTCTCGAGTCCCCTGATCATTTAATTATATTTCTGATCTTTCTTGTCAAACGAGATTGAACCAACACTAGACCTTCGTGCCACCAGTCTTATTGCCGATCTCTCTTTTAAAAGTTTGGGAATAATAAATTTAAGGTTCCGATCCAGTTTAATGATGATTCCGATCTTAAGTGTTCAAGTCAAATTTCCAATTTTAATCAAGTCCCGTTTAGCGTTGGTTCCCAGCCGATCTCATGCTTATAGTGTTTTCCGACCTCTTACACTTAGATTAATAATCACTTTTAGTTATTGTTCTAATATGTTCAGACAATCAGGTGTTCATGCAACTTAGATACTTTCCGATCTCATTCAGTCATTACATTAAAAGGGAGAATACCTCATTTGGGCGATCTCTAGAGATTGGATTACATTAAAGGTCAAATTACATCATTTGGGCGATCTCTAGATATCGGATTACATTAAAGGTCTGATTACATCATAAGGGCGATCTTTAGAGATCAATGGAACATCCTATCTAAAAGGCCTATGTCAAAGCCTAGTCTCGTGGCTGAGTCAAAAGATGTGTTTGACTAGGAGACCTGCTGGGGGGACTATGACTCTCATGAAAATGAGAGAGGTCGTCATTAAAGTTACTGCTCGAAACCGAGCCGCTGTCGGAACACCCAGTGTGGAGAGGAGCTAGATGAATGCCAAAGAGCAGTCACCGGTGTTGAGGGGAATATTAGCAGTCTTCTCGCCCGAAACCAGTTCGCCGATTATATCGGGCGAGTGATTCGAGATCGGCATGATCGAGTTCCTTGATCCATAACGGTTAATTAGTCTAGTTCTCTCACTGTCATCAGATAAGGTCATCATGATTTTCGATCACCGGGACCGTAAATTTTCAGTCAAGGAACAAAGAGGACAATTGGAAAAAGATTAAAAGCGATCATTTTGTCCGAGATTGTTGCCGGAGCAGCTAGAACAAGGAAAATGAGGAGAATAGAGGAGAAAGTCAAATGAGGTAGGGCTTCCCGGTTAAAGGTATATATATAGGAAAATTTGAGCATTTATTGCAAGCAGAAAACGAAGCGGACGCCTCGAGAATTGAGGGAAATAAATGCTTTGACTGGACTGAACCTGATAAAAAGGAAGACTGGTGTGGTAAAGACTGGTAGAAGGGAGACCGGCATGAAAGATTGGAAGATAGCATGTCCAGAGAAATTGGAAGAGAGGAACCCGGTATGAGAGATCGGAAAAGGATCACGTTGAAAAGACCAGAAAGGAGGGGAGATCGGGAGACAAAGAGAATAAGACAGTTCCTGCCAATTGTCATCATAATCAGAGTCGAGGTAGTTAAAACGTTGCAGGTGAAATCTCAACCGCACACCCCATAATCGCCCTCATTACGGACATGTGCCAGAGTATGTCAGGACAGCGCTGTACATCCTAATTTCCATCGTTGATCTTACTTGTAAGGACGAGCTCGGAGCCCTCGGATCGAAGAAGAAAATGACAAGATCAGCGCCTTTCACTCCTAACCCTCGGATCGCTCTTGACAAGAAATTTTGGGCCGTCAGATTAGAAGAGAGAAAAGGACAAATACTCCGGAAGGGATCCCAGTCGTCCGTTCTGATTCTCTTTAATTTCTGAGCCCTTAGATCATGTCTTTCAAAATCTTAACCCTCCATCTCCCCCAAAACAGATCCTGACCCTTCATGGGGAGCACCCGGTTCCTATAAATACCTGCATGAAAAACTGTTCAAAGGAGGACAAAAAGAGTGCAGTGACTATAGTGGAAGAACTCTGAAACTTAATTCAGTTTATTGCTCTGCTATTTTTTTAGCATTCATAAGAAAAACTTTTGAAACCAGTTTTCTAAAGTATTTTCTTGTAAAAGGGATTCTTGAATACTGAAACTCTCTATTTTCAGTTCGTTCATTATCCTGTGATGCTCTCATTTTCAGCTCTTTGTTCTCTTTAGTTGCACTCCCATTGTCCAGGCTCAATCTCATTTAAACTCGGGTATTATTTCGACCCGATTGCATTTTAGCGAAGCATCCTTCGTTTCAAGGCAGACCTTAATCTTCCGGTTACCAACCTGCAGTTCTATTAGGCTTTGTGATTCCATACTTTGTTTAGTAGATTTGGCTCCCTACAGGTGAGTGCTCATATTGCCATTTTATTAAGTGCTCGTTTTCATTTTACGCATTTCCTTTGTTCTTTTTGAAGGAACGGAAGCGTGAAAAACACAAGATTATACCATTGAATTCAAAAATTTTCACCTAGGGTCACAAGCACCATGCAAGATTTATTTTTATCTATTTGATTTCAATGATAAACAACATATTAAAACTCTTTTAATATGTTTTTGGATCTGTATTTGCCATTTAAGATTTTAAAATTAATCAGATTAATTTTAGAACCCTAGATTAAATCAAGAACGATTACACTAACCTCTTGATGTGCTGCAGCGTGTCTGCGCCTTTGAGATTCGTCTTCAGGACACCAGATGTTGTCCCTCTAGCTTGTCCACACCAAGAACACCTATGGCAGCCCTTGAACAGCTTCTAAAGCCTTTTCTATTAATTAGAAATTCAAGTTATGCCTTTTAAGAGATTAGAGATGCAAACAGGACACTAGAAACAATTTCTAGTGTTCTTAATTCAAGAGATTGATGGCTATTCTCTTTGAATTGATGAGAGATGAAGAGAAATAGCTGGAGAGGCTCAAAGTGGCGTGACATATGAGAGGAGAGGCTGCTGGTTGTGTTTTCTTTTCATAACCCCACTTAAATAGCTAGGTTAACACATTAAACCCTAGCCACATGTCACCTTTTGATTAGCTCTAGGTTTAAGTGACCCAATCACATTGTGCCAAGTGTCAAACCTATATTTAATCTTGATTTTAATCATCTTACATGATTAAAAATATTTGTAAGCTTAAGTGTTATGACATGTGTCACCATCTCATGGTGCCACGTGTCACACTGCAAAATGACCAAAATGCCCAAGTGTCTTAATTTTGAGTTCTTAACCCAAAATAATTATTTTCTTCTTCTAATTAATTTATATCAAATATAAATTAATTAATTAATCTCTATTAATTAATTTCTCATCAATTAAATTCATATTTAAACACTTTAAATATAAATTTAATTTATACTACACATCCAATAATCTAGATTTGGTTTCAAGTCATGCTAGGGACTTTGCAATTTTATTGCAAACCAAATCTATTTAATTAATCAATTAAACTCTTTAATTAATTAATTAAATCATATTTAAATAGGTGATAACTTGTGTATGTGTGTGACTTACTAGGCTCATCACTAATTGGCAATGAGACATGATATCAACTCTTAATATCATCATAACTCTTTCTTACCATAAATGATTTCTCTAAATCATTTTATGAACCTCATAGACCATGGTTAACACCTAGCATAGCATGCCATGGCCACCCAATTAGTAATAAGATTTACCTTAAATGAACCTATAATCATATGTTACCATGCACTAGAATCTCTCTGTTACAAAATCCCAACTCAATCTGGAGTCATGGTTTATGTCAAACTCCATTTGCTATGAATATTATGTTCTCTTTTAATTCCAGTTCTTGATTAAAATATTTTCTCATCAGAAACTCTTTTACGAATAAATCTATCTGTCTGGCCAGGAACTTGAAACATCAAGAACAATTAAATGAACATAGGATTTTAACTCTATTTACTTAGAGGCAGATTCCATCTTGATCAACACCTACCTCCATATATAACTAGTAGGAGCCAACAGATGCCCATATACCCATACAGTACAAGTATGAAAGCAGTATCAAACTCAAACTACCTATATACAAGATAACTGTGCTATCTCAGGTCTAAAGATTATATGCACTGATATGATTTATGATAAAACATTGACAAGAGTAAACTCCATGTGCTTGTCATAAGTGTCACTGGTTCGGCCTACTTATCATTTATAAGTGCCTATCATGTTTGTTATATGGCATAAGACTCACCATTCCATCTTA
Organism: Hevea brasiliensis; assembly: GCF_030052815.1. Classification (NCBI taxonomy): domain Eukaryota; kingdom Viridiplantae; phylum Streptophyta; class Magnoliopsida; order Malpighiales; family Euphorbiaceae; genus Hevea; species Hevea brasiliensis. Next base: position 53,282,472 of record NC_079497.1, on the reverse strand, counting down.
TTTATATCTCATATAAATAACTTGGGAACAAACATGAATACAATCTTTCTGGATAAGTCATGTCCTTATTATGAAGTATCCTCGATTGTGAACCTATTTATGATACTTTGTGCTAGAAATATTGTCACTCATATTCTTAACAACTTAAGAATAATATTTCTAACAAAATATCAATGGACCTTTTCTATTACACATAAATATATTATGTAAACGGAAAAGTGGAAATGCCTTTTATTATTAAAAATATGTACAAGATACATACTAAATGATATGCTCTAGGGCATACTACTAACACTTTTATGTACGTAGTTTCTTTCTTTTCTAAGTTTATATTGCGCTAAAGAATACCAAAAGGTTACTCTCGGGTTTACTTCTTTGTTGATCAGTCCATTCTTTTTGTTAATCTTTGTTATTTCTGAATGCAAGTCTTCTAGTCTCGAGTAATGTATAAAGGGGTCGGGTAAAATGTAGGTAACCGTGTCTTAAGGGTCTCTTTAAAAATAATAAAAGGTCTAAACAATGAGTCGGGAAAATAGTAAGGCCGAATCACTAGAATAATGCAAAAGATAATTGAGTAAGACAACACAAGGTAGAGTAAAACCGAACTTTAAGATAGATAAATGGGATTGATCGGGTATCAAAAGGTACTGGTAAGGCGACCACATAAGAAGGTCGAAAAATTCGGTTTGGTATCTCCTGACTAGTTACCATATACCAATGAGTTAAAAGAAACCTTATTCCGCGCCGCTGCATCTTTAAATGCCAAAACCCTTAGTTCTAGGATTTCGTGACGGGTAGCTGTAATCAAGTCTCCAGAGATCGAAAAAGTCCTTGTCCGATCCCTATTAAAATAAAGGAGATCGGAGGAGAGTTCTTATCCGGTTTCCACTTAAAATTTTAATAAACATTTAAAAGGGGATCAGAGGAGAGTTCTTATTAGGTTTCCACGTAAAATTTTAATAAACATTTAAAAGGGGATCGGAGGAGAGTTCTTATTCGGTTTCCACTTAAAATTTTAATAAACATTTAAAAGGGGATCAGAGGAGAGTTCTTATCCGATTCCCAAATTAAATTTTAACAAATATGTAAGATGATTCCCCCTGAAATGAAATTAATACGCAACAACAACTCACTAAGGTTGTCTCATTTACTTATTTATCTGGGTAATCCGGATTAGTGAAAAATTAAACATTCCTTTCAGTCAAAAGGATTAATATTTCCATTCAAAACCCTCATAACTATGAAGAACGTGAAGTTAAATCTGCTTACCCTCGTTGAGGGACAAGGTGGGGTGCCTAACACCTTCCCCATCCGTTTACGGACCCCGAACCTAGAATCTCTGTTTTTGAAGTGGTTTTATTTTAACTTACTTTCACAAATGGTTTTCTTTAATTTCCATCAAAATTAAAGTGGCGACTCCTCACTTTTCCCACTTCGGTGAGTGTTCGTCCAGGCGACCGCAAAACCCCTTGCGACAGCTTGGTGACTCCACTGGGGATAACATAAAACTTAACCCTGGTCTAGAGGTCCAAAAGTAGATTTAATGTTGCGATCAAAATCATAGTTAGATGGGCTCACTCCGCAAAAATTCTATACGTTAATTATTGTTATTCCTGCTAACCATTTTGCCTGTCTTGCTTGTTTTACTTTCTACAGCGCTCTTCATTTAAAAGGAAAAAAGAAAAAATAAAAATCCCCTGAATTGGGAAGAGGTAAAGGTTTCCTTTCACACACTGAACACTCACACGATGTCCTCACACACTTCAGCCCTATACCCGGGCTTCCTTACCCTTTTAGGAAAGTAGGAGGGAGTCATGTAGCGGTACCCATGGGTTTTACCACGTTTGTATCCGTGAAGGCTTCTGCTCAAATTGGAACTCGTTCTATTCACTGTGATACCCGTGGAATTTTCCCGACAGTATCATGGGGGATAGAATGGGGCTCTACTGTTTACAGTGGGGGCAATTTGGGAACCTATGGCTTTTAGAAAATTAGACTCTGAGCTAAACTATCATGATAGTTGGAAGCCGTAGCAAGCTACCTTCTAAGATAGAACTGTCCAATTAGGTAGCACCCAGCCAGTAGTAGGACTTTCCTTTACATTAAGACAGAAGGGGCATACTTACTCTTACCCTATTCTGTTTATTTTATTTTGTTCTTATTTTTAAGGGTAATCTTAAATCATACTGTTAAGAAGACCTACACATTTTCCTACTTTGATAAATGTGTAGGTGTCACTCTGCCAATAGTATAATTCAAGATTACCTGAATTTATTCTGCTAACAAGTTTTTTCTGTAGGTGTCACCAAATTAAGGTTTGTAAAAGGATAAGCATCATTTTTAACATGGCATCCTCGAGTCAGTCGGCAGAAGAAGTTCTTAGATCAGAACAGAATGCTAAACCATTGTTGAACCTATGAGGTGGTTCGGGCCATGGTTTAGCAAAATTGTGAATGAATAGTATAACTCCCGTAGGAACCCCCTCGCTAGGGTTATGCGAAAAATTGGATATGCCATATGAACAGGTATCATGAACGCACATTCAATCCAGTCATTCACAGTCAGACTATCGAATGATGCCATGATAAAATTGATGCAACCATCCTTCTGCAGATTTCATTTCAGCTTCCAAATGCCACCGTATCCTTCGTCCGAACCAGGACCTTCAGTTTTTTTACGAAATTCAAAATTCACTAAAAGCTTTTATTTATTTCCCTACAGAAAATCAACATTGCTTCAAACAAGGCAAGTCTGACCAAGCACACGGTTCAACCCAAGCGAGTGTACTTAACAAGATCTCGAACAAAGAAGATAATGGAAGATCAGGAACAAGTACAAAACCTACAAGAATAGGTTTCTGAATTGAAGGATTAGGTCTCAGAACTTATGAGACTAATGAGGGAGATGTTCCAAAATAAACCCACTTCAGAACCTAACCTACCATTACCTCCCCCACCACCTACAACAATGGATCCTCACCAAGCTTCAACCTCTTTCACCTTTCAGTCACCTATCCCGGATCCGACAATCACTGTCAATCCAGCTACTATAAATAATGACCCACCTTTCTCCCATTACCCGTCTATCTCAAATGCCGACCCATACCCTTCAATACTGATCCCTCCGGTTCACTCCACCCTTCATTTCCCAGCTAGGGGAGTATCTTTTGCAGTAGGAGGATAAACTAAGACCAGGGAAAATGAAAAACTGTCTGCTCTAGAGGAAAGATTGAGAGCAATAGAGGGGCTGAACATGTATGGTTCAGTCGATGTGGCTTCACTTAGATTGGTGCCAGATGTGGTGGTGCCACCCAAATTTAAAGTCCCGGATTTCGACAAGTACACCGGGAACTCAGATCCCCGCATTCACCTGGCAACCTACATTGCCAAAATGTCTGCCTTAACAGAAGATGACAGACTTCTCGTCCATTTCTTTCACGAGAGCCTCTCCGGAGCAGCCCTGAGATGGTGTATTCAGTTGGATAGGAGCAAACTGCGCTCCTGGAAGGATTTAGCGGACGCATTCTTGAAGCAATACAAATTTAACTGTGATGTGGCCCCCACAAGGAGGGACCTCCAAAACCTGGTGCAAAGAGACAATGAAAGCTTCAAGGAATATGCTCAAAGATGGAGAGAGAAGGCTGCAGAAGTATATCCTCCAGTGACCGATAATGAATTATGCTCCCTGTTCATTGAAACATTGAAGGCTCCTTACTTCAATTTGATGATTGGAAACACTTCCAACAGCTTCTCGGACATCATTCAAGCCGGTGAGAGGATAGAAGCTAATTTAAGGATGAGATGGCTGCAGGAGTTGACTGAGAATCCTGCAAAGAAAATCGCCAGTTTTGGCAAAAAGAAGGAGGGTGATGTGCATTCCGTCACCTGGCAAAATAATTACTCCCCACTTCCTCAAAATAACTACCGGCCATATCCTCCCCCTCATGGCCAAACAGTTGCAAACATTCCACCTCCTTTCTCAAATTACCTATACCCACAATACCCACCATCTACAAATTACCAACTTAGACCTCCTCCTCCACCTACCTAACCCAGGCCACTTCAAAATAACCCCAGACCACCAAGAAATCCTGATCCACCCCTTCCCCTCCCACTCAGTGAAATATACCGATACCTCGTCGGTATAAACCAGATAGTACCAGTTCCCCTGGACCCAATTCAGCCACCATACCCCAGGTGGTATGATGCCACTACCCGTTGTGAATATCATGGAGGGGCACAAGGGCATTCAACTGACAACTGTGGGGCACTCAGAGGGAGAGTGCACGCTTTAATCTAGAACAGGTGGTTGAAGATTGAGGGAAATGGTTCCCTCCCCAATGTTACCTCAAACCCATTGCCCAATCATGGCACAGGCAATGGCGTGAACATGATAGAACCTGGGGATGAAAGTGAAGAATCACCTGATGAATCATCCATCGATGTCATCCACCTGGATTCCTTGTATGAGGCTCTGGTCTCGCCAATAGCTGAGGGGCAAGAACTGGACAACTGGACAGTAGAGGACATCCTTGTACTTAATTTCGAGTAAAGTACCTTTGGTTATCTACACTTGATCATTTTGTCCATGATGGCAAGTGTAACATCGTAAATGGACCCTTTTCTTATGTCATAAATCTTGATGAATTAATAGCGCATTTGTTTCCAATTCTCTTTTTCTTTCCACTTGAATTCCATCCTTATAATATATTCTATTTTCGTTCATTCAGGACCATTCCTCAATTAACACCTAATAATTCAATAGACTCAGAAATTCCTCTGGTTAATTTTGAAATTCCCATAACTGCCATTACTTCAAGTGATTCTGAGGTGGAGCTCACAGAGGAAAGGGATGAAAGGGATGAACCTTCCCTAGTGCCTTGTGGAGACGAAACGTGCAACATAAACTTAGGCACGGAAGAAGTAAAAAGGGAACTTAAGGTTGTGGAGAGTGAGGAATTGGGAGATATGATCAGTTTGCTCAAAGAATTCTTGGACGTGTTTTCCTGGAGCTATGACGATATGGTTGGTTTGGACCCCCAGATAGTGACACACAAAATTCCTTTAATTCCGGGGACAGTCGCGGTAAAGCAGAAGCTAAGAAGAATGAATCCTGACACACTACTCAAAGTTAGGGATGAGGTCAAGAAACAGTATGATGCTGGGTTCCTGGAAGTAGTCAAATATCCCCAATGGATAGCTAACGTTGTCCCGGTAATGAAGAAGGACGGGAGAGTTAGGGTGTGTGTTGACTACAGGGATTTTAATAAGGCAAGCTTAAAAGATGATTTCCCTCCCCCTCACATTGATGTGTTAGTAGACAATGCTGCGAGATTGGGCAGGTGTTCATGTATAGATGGGGCATCAGGGTATAATCAAATCCCAATGGATGAGGGAGACAAGGAGAAAACTGCCTTTATCACTCAATGGGGGGTATTTTGCTATCGGGTCATGCCTTTCGGGTTAAAGAACGCTGGAGCAACCTACCAACGTGCCATGGTCACATTATTCCACGATATGATGCATAAAGAAGTGGAGGTATACGTGGATGATATGATCATCAAATCCCGGGGAGAGGAGAGCCATGTGCAGGTGATGAGGAAAGTATTCGAGAGACTCAGGAAATATCAGCTGAAACTGAACCTTGCCAAGTGCATATTCGGAGCTAGATCTGGGAAATTGTTGGGATTCATAGTGAGCGAGAAGAGAATAGAAGTTGATCCGGACAAAGTCCGAGCCATTCAAGAGATGCCATCCCCAAAAACAGAAAGAGAGGTACGCAGTTTCTTGGGGAAGTTGAACTACATATCAAGGTTTATCTCCAATCTCACCTCCAAAGTTGAGCCTATTTTTAGACTACTCCGAAAGAACAACACTGCTCAATGGGATTCAATTTTTCAAGAGGCTTTTGAGAAAATCAAGCAGTACCTGTCAAACAGTATTTGGTTCCACTAGTGGCTGGAAGGCCTCTGATTCTGTATATGGCAGTTCAACAAAACTAAATGGGATGTGTTTTGGGGCAACATGATAACACCGGCCGGAAGGAAAGAGCTATTTATTACCTAAGCAAAAAGTTCAATGATTGTGAGTCAAGGTACTCTTTCCTAGAGAAAACTTGCTGTGCACTATCTTGGACGGCGAATCGCCTCAAGCACTACATGTTAAATCACAAGACATGGCTCATTTCCAGAATGGATCCTATCAAGTATGTATTTGAAAGCCCATTCGTGCCAGGAAGGATAGCCAAGTGGCAGGTCATACTCTCCCAGTATGACATTGTCTATATGACCCGGAAAGCGGTGAAAGGTAGCGTGATCGCTGATCTCTTAGCAGAAAGCCCTATCCAGGATTATGAAGCTCTGGATTTTGAGTTCCCTGATGAGCATATTAATGAAGTAGACTGCAGAGAAGAAGAGCCAACTGATGCATGGGAAATGTATTTTGACGGAGCTGTCAATTTGTCCGGGAATGGAATCGGAGCCGTATTGGTATCTCCGGATGGGAAACACTTTCCGATAGCTATCAAGTTGAGATTTAACTGCACCAACAATGTCGCAGAATATGAAGCTTGTGTAATGGGTTTACAAGCTGCTATCGAAATGAAAATCAGAAAGTTGGAGGTGTATGGAGACTCAGCTCTGATTATTTATCAAGTCAAAGGAGAATGGCAAACTAAGGATCCGAAGCTAATCCCATATCAGAAGTACGTACTGGAGCTGATTAAGAAATTCAAAGAAATCTCTTTCACTCACCTTAGTCGAGACAAAAATCAATTTGCAGATGCCTTAGCCACCCTGGCTGTTATGGCTCAAATGGAAGAAGGGCAAACAACTCAGGTGTTAAAGATTAAAGCAAGAAGTGAGCCGGCTTACTGCTTCATGATCGAAGAAGAACCTGATGGTAAACCTTGGTACCATGACATCTTGCTCTACATCAGAACCAGAGAATTTCCTCCAAGGGCGAGCAAAAACGAAAAGAGGATGATTCGGAGATTGGCATTGGGATACTTCCCTAGTGAGGAAACCTTATACAAAAGGAGCTCTAACGGCGAATTGCTGAGATGTGTGGATGCAAAAGAGGCGAAAAAAATCCTTTTCGAGACTCACGAGGGAAACTGTGCAAACCATGCCAACCGGCATATGATGGCTAAGCAAATCATACGACGGGGATACTTTTGGACTACAATGGAAAAGGATTGCATCGAGTATTTCCGGAAATGCCATAAGTGTCAGATCTATGCAGATCCGATTAATGTGCCCCCTCACAAATTGTTCAACCTCATCTCACCATGGCCTTTTGCAATGTGGGGCATCGATGTGATTGGTCCCATCAACCCTAAGGCGTCTAATGGGCACAGATTTATCCTAGTGGCAATCGACTATTTTTCTAAATGGGTCGAAGTAACATCATATGCTCACATTACTCAAAACACATTTCTCAAATTCCTCAGAAATTATATTATCTGCCGGCACGGCCTCCCCAATGAAATCATCACTGACAACGCCAAAAACTTGAATGGTCCAAAGATTCAGAAGTTATGTGATCAATATAAAATCCGACATCTCAATTCCTCGCCATACCCTCCCCAGATGAATGGAGCAGTAGAAGCCGCAAACAAAAATCTCAAGAGAATAATCCGGAAAATGGCAGTCACGTATAAGGATTGGCATGATATGCTTCCTTATGCTCTTCATGCATACCGGACTTCGGTAAGGACATCAACTGGGGCAACTCCATACTCGCTGGTTTACGGGATGGAAGCTGTATTACCCATTGAGGTAGAAATTCCTTCTCTAAGAATTCTAAAAGAATCGGGGATTGATGAGTAAGAATGGATCCAGTCAAGGTTGGACCAATTAAATTTGCTAGATGAGAAGAGGCTAGCGGTGGCATGTCACGGGCAGCTGTACTAAAGAAGAATGGCCAGGGCATTTAACAAAGGTGTTCGCCTACGCGAATTTCAACCTGGGGACCTAGTTCTGAAGAAAGTGCTGCCAACTCAAAACGATCCCCGGGGCAAATGGTCACCAACCTATGAGGGACCCTATGTGGTTAAAAAAGCATTTTCTGGTGGGGCCTTGATCTTGACCCACATGGACGATGAAGAATTTCCAAGACCTGTGAATGCTGACACCGTCAAGAGATACTATGCCTAAAAAAAAAAAAAAGAGTAGGGGTGAAAACCCGAAAGGGCGCTCCTAGCAAAATGTGCGAAAGAAGGCGAAAACCCTCGAAGGGCACTTTCTGTAAAATGAGTGAAGGATGAAAACCCAAAAGGGCATCCTGAAAAAGCGAGCTAAAAAAAAAAAAAGAAGGAAAAATCTAGGGGTGAAAACCTGAAAGGGCATCCCAAGAACCAAAAGGGAGAAATAAGGAACAGGGCATGAAACCGAAGATGGACATAAACCGTCGTGGCATGAGGCTTCAGAGTACTTGAAATAATGGCAGTTAAAAGACTTCAAAGCTAACTACAAGGAATATGTGACATCTGTCCTTGTACCCTTCTCCTTTAACACTGTACCTTTGTTTCCTAAAACCATAATAAAGTCATATTTTCCTATCTCTTTGCTTTTATCTTTCCTTCTTTAACATTGTCCTTCTTTAATCTTGTTACCTAATGCGCTATTTGTTTCCTAAAACCATAATAAAGTCATATTTTTCTATCTCTTTGCTTTTATCTTTCCTTCTTTAACATTGTCCTTCTTTAATTTTGTTACCTAATGCGCTATTAATCATTTAAAATTTTGCTATAAGATTTTGATTTGAAATTGATAACCTCACGTACTTTACTATGAGATTTGCAGGGAATGGCCAAAAAAAACAAAAAACTAGGGGTGAAAACCTGGAAGGGTGCTTCTAGTCAAATGGATGGAAAGTGAAAACCCGCAAGGGCGCTTTTCGAAAAGTAAGAAGAAAGTCAAGAACAGAAAAGGGGCATCCGAAGAAATGAGGTCATAGGCCAAGTCTTGTAACTCATCCTCCATTAATCATTGGCCCTCAGGATCCTGTTAAGTACACTTCATCGGGGAAGAACTTCTTGTGTCGAGATTAGACTTGCTTTGTAAGTTGATTTTAATTTCCTGCATTTAAATTTCCTGTTATCAACCTCTGGTTCCTTGATCTAAGTTGATTTTAATTTCTTGCATTTAAATTTCATGTTATCAACCTCTGGTTCCTTGATCTAAGTTGATCTTAATTTTCTGCATTTAAATTTCCTGTTATCAACCTCTAGTTCCTTGATCTAAGTTGATCTTAATTTCCTGCATTTAATTTTCCTGTTATCAACCTCTGGTTCCTTGATCTAAGTTGATTTTAATTTCCTGCATTTAAATTTCCTGTTATCAACCTCTGGTTCCTTGATCTAAGTTGATTTTAATTTCCTGCATTTAAATTTCCTGTTATCAACCTCTGGTTCCTTGATCTAAGTTGATCTTAATTTCCTGCATTTTAATTTCCTGTCATCAACCTCTGGTTCTTTGATCTAAGTTGATTTTAATTTCCTGCATTTTAATTTCCTGTTATCAATCTCTGGTTCCTTGATCTAAGTTGATTTTAATTTTCTAGCATTTTAATTTCCTGTGACCAACCTCAAGGTTTCGACCCAAGTGGGTTTTAGCCTCCGGACTTTAATTTCAAATTTCAAATTTTAAATCGTTCAAAATATGGGTCTGAATCTTTACATAATTCCTACACAGGAAAATTTTTCCCTTTAATAGAAATTATGTAAAGGGGGGCAGCTGTCGACACCATATTTTAGCCGATCCCCCGAAATTAATAAACTTTGAAGCCGATCTCCAACACAGTCCTCTTTGCCAACCGACCACACTTTCGATCTCCCCTCAAAAGGAATTTAATTAATACCAAGTCCCCAGGTCATTTAAAGCCTCACCGATGCATCAAACCAATTCTCGAGTCCCCTGATCATTTAATTATATTTTCAATCTTTCTTGTCAAACGAGATTGAACCAACACTAGACCTTCGTGCCACCAGTCTTATTGCCGATCTCTCTTTTAAAAGTTTGGGAATAATAAAGTTAAGGTTCCAATCCAGTTTAATGATAGTTGGAAATTTGACTTGAACACTTAAGATCGGAATCTTACTGTCATCAGATAAGGTCATCATGATTTTTCGATCACCGGGATCATAAATTTTCAGGCAAGGAAGAAAGAGGACAACCGGAAAAAGATTAAAAGTGGTCATTTTGTCCGGGATTGTTGCCAGAGCAGCTAGAACAAGGAAAATGAGGAGAATAGAGGAGAAAGTCAAATGAGGTAGGGCTTCCCAGTTGAAGGTATATATATAGGAAAATTTTAGCATTTATTACAAGCAAAAAATGAAGCGGACGCCTCGAGAATTGAGGGAAATAAATGGTTTGACTGGACCGAACCCGATAAAAAGGAAGACTGGTGTGGTAAAGATCGGTAGAAGGGAGACCAGCATGAAAGATCGGAAGAGAGCATGTTAGGAGAGATTGGAAGAGAGGAACCCGGTATGAGAGATCGGAAAAAGATCACGTTGAAAATACCGGAAAGGAGGGGAGGTCGGGAGACAAAGAGAATAAGACAGTTCCTGCCGATTGTCGTCATAATTAGAGTCGAGGTAGTTAAAACGTTGCAGGTGAAATCTCAACCGCACGCCCCAGAATCGCCCGCATTACGGACATGTGCCAGAGTACGTCAGGACAGCGCTGTACATCCTAATCTCCATCGTTGATCTTACTTGTAAGGACGAGCTTGGAGCCCTCGGATCGAAGAAGAAAATGACAAGATCAGCGCCTTTCACTCCTAGCCCTCGGATCCCTCTTGACAAGAAATTTTGGGCCGTCAGATTAGAAGAAAGAAAAGTACAAATACTCCAGAAGGGATCCCAGTCGTCCGTTCTTATTCTCTTTAATTCCCGAGCCCTTAGATCATGTCCTTCAAAATCTTAACCCTCCATCTCCCCCAAAACAGATCCTGACCCTTCATGGGGAGCACCAGGTTCCTATAAATACCTGCATGAAAAACTGCTCAAAGGAGGACGAAAAGAGGGCAGTGACTATAGTGGAAAAACTCTGAAACTTAATTCAGTTTATTGCTCTGCTATTTTTTTAGCATTCATAAGAAAAACTTTTGAAACCAGTTTTCTAAAGTGTTTTCTTACAAAAGGGATTCTTGAATACTGAAACTCTCTATTTTCAGTTCGTTCATTATCCTGTGATGCTCTCATTTTCAGTTCTTTGTTCTCTTTAGTTCCACTCCCATTGTCCAGGCTCAATCTCATTTAAACTCGGGTATTATTTTGCCCCGATTGCATTTTAGCGAAGCATCCTTCGTTTCAAGGCGGACCTTAATCTTCCGGTTACCAACCTACAGTTCTATTAGGCTTTGTGATTCCATACTTAGTTTAGTAGATTTGGCTCCCTAAAGGTGAGTGCTCGTATTGCCATTTTATTAAGTGCTCGTTTTCATTTTACGCATTTCCTTTGTTCTTTTATGTACGTAGTTTCTTTCTTTTCTAAGTTTATATTGCGTTAAAGAATACCAAAAGGTTACTCTCGGGTTTACTTCTTTGTTGATCAGTCCATTCTTTTTGTTAATCTTTGTTATTTCTGAATGCAAGTCTTCTAGTCTCGAGTAATGTATAAAGGGGTCGGGTAAAATGTAGGTAACCGTGTCTTAAGGGTCTCTTTAAAAATAATAAAAGGTCTAAACAATGAGTCGGGAAAATAGTAAGGCCGAATCACTTGAAGAATGCAAAAGACAATTGAGTAAGACAACACAAGGCAGAGTAAAACCGAACTTTAAGATAGATAAATGGGATAGATCGGGTATCAAAAGGTACTGGTAAGGCGACCACATAGGAAGGTTAGAAAATTCTGTTTGGTATCTCCTGACTAGTTACAAGATACCAATGAGTTAAAATAAGCCTTATTCCGCGCCCCTGCATCTTTAAATGCCAAAACCCTTAGTTCTAGGATTTCATGACGGGTAGCTGTAATCAAGTCTCTAGAGATCGGAAAAGTCCTTATCCGATCCCTATTAAAATAAAGGAGATAGGAGGAGAGTTCTTATCCGATTTCCACTTAAAATTTTAATAAACATTTAAAAAGGGATCGGAGGTGAGTTCTTATCCGGTTTCCACTTAAAATTTTAATAAACATTTAGAAGGGGATCGAAGGAGAGTTCTTATCTGGTTTCCACTTAAAATTTTAATAAACATTTAAAAGGGGATCGGAGGAGAGTTCTTATCCGGTTCTCACTTAAAATTTTAATAAATATTTAAAAGGAGATCGGAGGAGAGTCCTTATCCAGTTTCTACTTAAAAATTTTAATAAATATTTAAAAAGAGATCAGAGGAGAGTTCTTATCCGATTCTCAAACTTAAAAATTTTATCAAATATTTAAATAGAGATCGGAGGAGAGTTCTTATCCGATTCTCAAGCTTAAAAATTTTTAGTAAATATTTAAAGGAGATCGGAGGAGAGTTCTTATCCGATTCCCAAATTAAATTTTAACAAATACGTAAGATGATTCCCCCTGATATGAAATTAATAAGCAACAGAAACTCACTAAGGTCGTCTCATTTACTTATGTATCTGGGTAATCCGGATTAGTGAAAAATTAAGCATTCCTTTCAGTCAAAAGGATTAACATTTCCATTCAAAACCCTCCTAACTATGAAGAACGTGAAGTTAAATCTGCTTACCCTCGTTGAGGGATGAGGTGGGGTGCCTAACACCTTCCCCACCCATTTACGAACCCCGAACCTAGAATCTCTGTTTTTGAAGTGGTTTTATTTTAACTTACTTTCACAAATGGTTTTCTTTAATTTTCCTCAAAATTAAAGTGGCGACTCCTCACTTTTCCCACTTCGGTGAGTGTTCGTCCAGGTGACCCCAAAACCCTTGCGACAGGCATGTTAGGTATACTAGGGCATTTCACACTTTTAAGTTTCACAATTTTTGGAATTAAAGTTTTAGTGTTACTATTCCATTCATTGGTCAACAAAAATGTTGACTTTTGCATAGGCAATAGGTACATTGGTTTTAATATCATCAACATACCACATTTTACATTCAAAATTTGTTGGTATTGGTTGCCAACACCATTTCTAAGCTTAAAGTTAGTTGGGCAGAATTTTCAGTTTTTATGCCTTATTTTTACTGTTCCATTGGTTAATTTTGTAGTGGGAATTTGGCAAAATGATCAACATGAAAGTTGTTCCTTATTTTGTCTAGTTGAATTTCCTTTTCCGAATCACTCCATTTGGAGTTTTTTAGCTCAAGTTATGGTCCAAAAACCACAAATGGCCGGATTGGAATTTTTCTGGACTGACCATATCTACAGTGCAGTGAACAGTGACTTCAACTCACTTGTTGGATAGGTTCTGGTCATAATTTGGGTTAGGTTTCTTCATAAAAGTTGTTGGTCTATATCTCAACTTGTTGCTGGTAAAATTTTAGACCAATTGGACCATTCTACGCTGAGTTATGGCTAAATGAACAATCACTATTTATTTGGTCATTCTGCAGAAACAGACTGCAGGTCATCCGGATTGGGGCAAGTTTTGGTCCACTTGGTTTGGTCTTATGGGCATGATTTCTTCACCAAAGTTGTGCCATTATGTGTCTAGTTTCATGTTCAATTAGCCAAACACCAATTGAACATTTACAATTCAAGTTATGGCTGCCCAAACCTGCTGGACTCATGTCCAATTCTGCAGGTCACCATGGGCAGCATACCATTTCAATTCCAATACCACAACAGTCTCCAATTTAAGGTCAAAATTCATCAAATGGTCACTAATTGACCATTAGAATTTAATTTAAACATCTAAGCATTAAATCCTCAATTAAATCTCAAAACCCTAACCCTAACAATCCATCACTTTATCTAACATACCCAAATCAACATCTAGCTCAAATATCCTTATCAACAACAATTTCTAAGCTATTTAGCTCAAACAAATAAATAATTTCCAAACTCCTCCCATGGCTGCCAAATTTCTTGGTGTTCATACACATATATTTTATTTCAATTCCTTATAATTTCTTACTCAATTTAAGCCTCGAACATGGAATAAAGAGTGAGAGATATGAAAATATGCACTAACCTCTTGTAGCTTAAATCCAAGCTAACCAAGACTTCAATTTTTCTTTACTTTCTTACTCTTTCTTGGCTGCCAAACACTTCTCCTTGGTGTGGGTATAATTTTTAGTGAAGGAAGGATAAGGTTTTGAGGTGACGAAGCTTAGGAAAATCAACCTTTAAAAGAAAAAAAATGGAGAGAAAGCTTCTTGTCTATGGTGGACGGGAAATGAGGAAGAAGAATTCAGTTTTTCATTTCAATTTTCTGCCCATTTGACTCATTTTAAGTGGTTTATGGACATGTGTCACAATGTGATTGGGTGAGAGTGCTTAGTGACATAAGCATGAGGTCAAAATTGTAATTTTAATTCATTTTTTTCTCTTTTCTTTGCTACTCATTTTCAATTCAATTTTTAGCAATATTTATTCACATTTTATGTCATAATAATTATTTACTTAACTGGACAAGTCAGGCAAAAATTACCTCTGAAGGCAAAATGGCCAAAATGCCCTCCGTTTGGCTCAACAGACTAAAATTGTCTGTACCGATTGAAAAATTTTTCTAAGTATTTTCTTGGCATTTTAATGCCATAAGAACCTCAATGACCCTTCTCTGGAGTCCCAAAAATTATTTTATAATTTTTCCCCTGGGTCTAGGGCTCCTAGTTGCGAGAACAGCAACTTCTCACTAGGTTACCCATCACTTGGGCACCGGCTCATTTAACTTGGTTGTATTTTATTTCTAAAATTTTTTCTAAATTTTTCTTATTAATATTTGAGTTAATTATGGTTCCTCACTTTAGTTTAAATATTTTTCCAGACGTTCTAGCTGTCCGGACCGACACTGATCACCGGAATAGTAGAATGTACATAATTGCTACAGGGAGGGTGTTACAACTCTTCCCCTCTAATTTAAATTTCGTCCTCGAAATTTACCTGATGCAAACAGTTGAGGGAACTATTGCCTCATCGTCTCTTCACTTTCCCAAGTTGCCTCCTCGGTGTTGTGGTGCCTCCAAAGCACTTTGACCAGTGGAATCTGCTTATTTCTCAACTCTTTCACTTCCCGAGCCAAGATTCGTATGGGTTCTTCTTCATATGTCAAATCCGGTTGTACTTCACTTTCTTCCATGGAGATGACATGTGAAGGATCTGAGCGGTATCTTCTTAGCATAGACACGTGGAACACATTGTGGATCTTGTCCAGCTCTGGTGGTAAAGCTAGCCTGTAGGCTACTTGTCCCAAACATTCAATGACTTCATATGGGCCAATAAACCTAGGACTCAACTTACCTTTTCTTCCAAACCTCAGTACCTTCTTCCATGGTGACACATTGAGGAACACTTTGTCACCAACCGCATATTCTATTTCTTTTCTCTTCAGGTCGGCATAAGATTTCTGTCTATCTGAGGAAACCTTCAGATTGGCTTTGATTAGTTTTACTTTATCCTCAGTCTGTTTCACTAGGTCGGGCCCTACCAGTTTGTCTTCGCCCAATTCAGTGTAGCACACTGGAGTTCTACATTTCCTCCCATACAGTGCTTCATACGGGGCCATTTGGATATTAGCTTGGTAGCTATTGTTGTATGCAAATTCTGCCAGTGGAAGGTATCTATCCCAACTTACCTCAATCTCAATGACACAACTCCTCAGCATATCCTCAAGGACCTGACATATATTTCATGTTATTATTATCATTTCAGTTCAATATTTCTTCTAGTTTAATTGGTTTCAATTGTTTACCTGGATTACTCTTTCTGATTGCCTATTCATCTGAGGATGGAAAGCTGTGCTGAAGTGGAGTTGTGTACCCAAGGACTGATGCAACTTCTTCTAAAATCTCGATATAAACCTTGGGTCTCAATCAGATATAATGGAAAGTGAAATTCCATGCAGTCTAACTATCTCACTGATATACAATTCTACTAATTTCTCCAGTGAGTAGTCAATATTAACTGGCAGAAAGTGTGCTGAATTCGTCAATCTATCTACTATCACCCATATTGTATCATGTTTCTTCTGGGTGAGAGGTAGACCACTTACAAAATCCATGGTGACCCGATCCCATTTCCATTCTGGTATGCGTATAGGCTGTAGCAAACCCGATGGAACTTGATGTTCTGCCTTAACTTGTTGACATGTCAAGCATTTAGTCACATAGTCAGCTATGTCCTTCTTCATACCAGGCCACCAATACTGAAGCTTTAAATCATGATACATTTTTGTACTTCCTGGGTGCATAGCATAAACACTGGCATGTGCCTCTTTCAGAATACTGGCTTTCAATTCCCCATTATCTGGTACACATAATCTTCTTTTGTAGTACAGACACCCATCTGCTTTCAACTCATAGTCAGTTGCTTTTCCCTCTGAGATTTTGCTCATAATAGCCATTAACTTTTCATCTGCCTTTTGTCCATCTAAAATTTGCTGTAACAGGTTTGGCCTCACTTGCAACTCAGCCAAAATAGCTCCATCTCGAATCAAAGATTGACGGGCATTCAATGATCTCAAAGCTGTGATGGATTTTATGCTCAAAGCATCAGCAACTACATTTGCCTTCCCAGGATGGTAGTTAATTTCACAATCATAGTCCTTCAGTAACTTAATCCATCGTCTCTGTCTAAGGTTGAGCTCCTTCTGAGTTGGAAAATATTTTAGACTTTTGTGGTCTATGTAAATGTAGCACTTTTCACCATATAAGTAGTGCCTCCATATCTTCAGTGCGAAGATAATTGCTGCAAGTTCTAAATCATGGCTAGGGTAATTCTGTTCATGTGGCCTTAGTTGCCTGGAAGCATAAGCGACCACCTTCCCCTCTTGCATCAATACACACCCTAACCCATTATGAGAGGCATCACTGTAGACCACAAAGTCCTTTCCTAACACTGGCTGTGTTAACACTGGTGCCTCTATCAACATAGCCTTCAACTTCTCAAAACTAGTCTGACACTTATCATTCCAGTCAAATCTGACATTCTTGTGTAACAACTTGGTCATTGGAGCAGCTATTAAGGAAAATCCCTTCACAAATCTCCTGTAATACCCAGCTAGCCCTAAGAAGCTTCCGACCTCAGTTGTATTTCTGGGAGGCTTCCATTCCATCACTGCTTCTATTTTCTTGGGATCCACTATAATCCCATCAGCTGACACTATGTGTCCAAGGAATGCAATTTCATTTAACCAGAAGTCACACTTTGACAACTTAGCATACAGCTTCTTTTCTCTCAGGGTTTACAGAACAATCCTCAAATGTTCATCATGCTAATCCTTGGTCTTGGAATACACTAAAATATCATCAATAAAGACCACTAAGAACTGATCTAGGTATGGATGGAAGATACGGTTCATAAGGTCCATAAATGCCGCAGGTGTATTTGTTAGGCCAAAGGGCATCACTAGGAACTCATAATGCCCATATCGGGTCCTGAATGCAGTCTTTGGCACATCTGCATCCTTCACCCTCAACTGAACATACCCTGATCTGAGATCAATTTTAGAAAATACTCCTACTCCCTTCAACTGATCAAACAGATCATTAATTCTAGGCAACGGATATTTGTTCTTCACAGTCACTTTATTCAATTGCCGGTAATCGATGCATAACCTCAAAGTCCCATCTTTCTTCTTTACAAACAGCACTGGAGCTCCCCATGGTGACATACTAGGGCGTGTGAACCCCTTATCCAGCAACTCCTGTAACTGGATTTTCAGTTCCTTCAATTCTGTGGGTGCCATCCTATAAGGAGCAATAGATGTTGGTGCTGTACCCGGTAGTGTCTCAATAGCAAATTCAACTTTCCTTTCTGGTGGCAAACCAGGCAATTCTTCAGGGAACACATCTGGGAAGTCTTTTATTGTGGGTATGTCACACAGATCTGGCTTAGCCTGCCTAATATCCACCATATGTGCTAGGTAGGCTTCATAGCCTTTTCTCATCAGTTTTCTTGCAACTGTGGCTGAGATAACATTGGACAAGAAATCTGTCCTTTCCCCCACAACTGTAATCTCATTACCCTCAAGAGTTTTCAAAGAAATTCTCTTTAATTTACAATCAACCATTGCCTAATGATGTGACAACCACTCCATTCCCAAAATCACGTCAAACTCATGGAAAGGCAACTCAATCAGGTCTGCCAAGAATTCATACCCCTGAATCCTTAACGGGCAACCCTTGTATACTTTGTTCACCACTATACTGTAGCCTAATGGATTAGTGACCAGAATGTCTTGGTCACTCTCCCCTACTAATATCCCCCTTTTTATAGGTAAGTTGAATGAGTGGATCCTGGATCCACCATTGCATGCACAGATGTATTGTAGAGGGAGAACGTACCCCTGATGACGTCCGGGGCATCTTGCTCCTCCTGAGCTCTCATGGCATAGGCTCTGGCAGGTGGTCTACCCTCAGGCCTCTTTGCTGGCTCAGATGCAGGCCTCTGTGATGGTTCCACTGCCTCAGATTTGCCAGATTTCCTACCCCTTTGTGGTGTAGGAGTAGGTCTGTCTATTTGTGTTGGAGCAACTGTAGTAGTTCTGCGTGGACAGTTCCACAGCTGATGCTCTATCGACCCACACCTTAAGCAGGCACCAGTCACTCTCTAACACTCCCCCTTATGCCATTTCAGATAATGTGGACATGCAGAAGATGCTGGGGCTGGTCCCCTGAAACCCATCCCTGGAGAGCTGCCCACTGATGGTGTGGACTGACCTCTCCTAGGGGTAAACTATGGCCTAGGCCCCTGAGACTAACTCTGACCTTGTGGTTGACCTGAACTCTGTGCAGGTGGACCCTTGAACTTCTTCCCAGATGCAGGAGATGAACTAGATTAACCTGGGCCCCTCTTCTGCTGTCTCTCTCTTCTGGTCTGCTCACTTATTCTTACTTTTTCAACTTTTATTGCAGCTTCCACTAACTTGGTGAAGTCTGTGATTCCCAAGGCAGTAATTATGATCTTTATATTGTCATTTAATCCTTCTTCAAATCTCTTACACCTTTCAGCTTCATTTGGGACTATCTCCCTTCCGTAGCGGCTCAATCTGACAAATTCCTTTTCATACTCGACCACTGTCAACTGTCTCTGCCTCAGGTTAATGAATTCCCTTCTTCTCTCTTCTAGGTATACACTACCCACATATTTCTTCTTGAATTCGGAGAGGAAGAAGTCCCAAGTTATTACTTCTGGCTGTGCTCCACTGGACACCGTATCCCACTATTCATATGCATCATCTTGCAACAGAGATGTGGCAGCTTCTAGGTTTTACTCTGGAGTGTAGTGGAGTTGTTTTAAAACCCTTCCTGTTCTGTTCAACGAATTTTCAGCTGCAACAGAATCATCTTCTCTCTTGCCAAAGAAATCCACTGCTCCAAATTTTCTTAGTCTTTCCAGGTGTGATTTCTGCTGTGGAGGTGGTGGTGGTGGTGGTGGCATTACCCCAGCCATTTGTTTGAAGAATTCGGCCATTTGCTGGAACACGGCCTGTGGAGGTTGAGCAGGCTCTGATGGAGCTAGCGAAGCAAGTTCTCTCCTACCTCCAGTCTCAGCTACTGCAGGTGGAGCATGACTCTCAACTTCCTTCTCAACTGCCCTCTGAGATGTGGGTTCCATATCCTAATAAAAATAACAAAGACAAACAGATCTGCATTAGTGTCACCTCGACTCTTACAAATGCAATGCATGGTATGGACTCAATCTAGGCCTAGAAACGCCTAAACCGTGCTCTGATACCACTAAATGTGACACCCCTTACTCGTCTACAGTGTAGCCGAGCAAGATATGCCACACAGTGTACCGGAACACCCTATTTTAATTTAATCATTTTTATTCTTCCTAATTTATTTATTTATTTTTTTCATAGTTATGGAGTATAATTTGTGAAATATAATTCATTTCAGTCATTTATTGAAGTCATAAATTTATTTGAGGTTCTGCAAATTTTATAGAAAATTCGGCAGAGTACCGGCTAAAAATGGAGAAAACAGTTCTTCGAAACCTGTTAAAAACACTTCCAATAATCATTTCCAATCATTCTCAAAGTCCAATAATTATCAAAATCTCAATATTTTCCACAACATTTCCATTTCTCAATCATTCATTTCTCATGGTATTCATATATAAGCAATAAATAAATACTCAATTTTTCCATTCATAAACACAATTTTCACTATTTACATTAATACCAAAATACATTACATAAGTTTCAATTACATATGAGAAAATAAAAGTTAATTACAAAATATCAAAATAAAACCTAGTGTCCTACCAATGTACTGACGTCGGTGAGGTGACATGGACACTATGCAGAGCTGCAGATGGTCTCACCCAGTCTATGGTCTACTGGGCTCTCGATCGGTCTCTCCAAAACCTACGCGTGGCAAAAGCAACGCGCTAAGCAATAATGCTTAGTGGTGCCAATAATAAAATAAAAAGAAATAACAGAAAATAAATATGCAGTGAATGTATTGATGTCTCATTGCAAATAAATTTTCGTTGAGTATTTGTAGTCTTACTTATTTTGTACTTGTTATATTCATTATTTCATTAAATTTATCCACTTTCATTTTTGGTTGCCCAAGTAACCTATACTGGACGACTGGACTGGATAAACGGGTAAATTGGCACTGGGTATCAAGTACCTCTGGCCGTCACACCATCGGTCACATATGTGTCTCCCGATGTGCAACAGAACAGCTATAAGCTATAATAACATTACGCACAAGGCCAAGTATCAACATAATGTCAGAATGGCTAAAAGCCATGAAATCACAGAATGGCAAAATGCCATGTGCAGTACTGCTAACTGAACCCTATTGGCATGCCAAGCTATCCAAACCAATCTTGTTAGGTATACTAGGGCATTTCACACTTTTAAGTTTCACAATTTTTGGAATTAAAGTTTTAGTGTTACTATTCCATTTATTGGTTAACAAAAATGTTGACTTTTGCATAGGCAATAGGTATATTGGTTTTAATATCATCAACATACCACATTTTGCATTCAAAATTTGTAGGTATTGGTTGCCAACACCATTTCTAAGTTTAAAGTTAGTTGGGCAGAATTTTTAGTTTTTATGCCTTATTTTTACTGTTCTATTGGTCAATTTTGCAGTGGGAATTTGGCAAAATGATCAACACAAAAGTTGTTCCTTATTTTGTCTAGTTGAATTTCTTTTTTTTAATCCCTCCATTTGGAGTTTTGTAGCTCAAGTTATGGTCCAAAAACCATAACTAGCAGGATTGGAATTTTTCTGGACTTGCCATATCTACAGTGCAGTGAACAGTGACTTCAACTCACTTGTTGGATAGGTTCTGGTCATAATTTGGGTTAGGTTTCTTCATGAAAGTCGTTGGTCTATATCTCAACTTGTTGCTGGTAAACTTTCAGGTCAATTGGACCATTCTACACTGAGTTATGGCCAAATGAACAATCACTGTTCATTTGGTCATTCTGCAAAAACAGACTGCAGGTCAACCGGATTGGGGCAAGCTTTTGGTCCAATTGGTTTGGTCTTATGGGCATGATTTCTTCATCAAAGTTGTGCCATTATGTGTCTAGTTTCATTTCCAATTGGCCAAACACCAATTGAACCTCTACAATTCAAGTTATGGCTGCCCAAACCTACTGGACTCATGTCCAATTCTGCAGGTCACCATGGGCAGCATACCATTTCAATTCCAATACCACAACAGTCTCCAATTTAAGGTCAAAATTCATCAAATGGTCACTAATTGACCATTAGAATTTAATTTAAACATCTAAGCATTAAATCCTCAATTAAATCTCAAAACCCTAACCCTAACAATCCATCACTTTATCTAACATACCCAAATCAACATCTAGCTCAAATATCCTTATCAACAACAATTTCTAAGCTATTTAGCTCAAACAAATCAATAATTTCCAAACTCCTCCCATGGCTGCCAAATTTCTTGGTGTTCATACACATATATTTTATTTCAATTCCTTATAATTTCTTACTCAATTTAAGCCTCTAACATGGAATAAAGAGTGAGAGATATGAAAATATGCACTAACCTCTTGTAGCTTAAATCCAAGCTAACCAAGACTTCAATTTTTCTTTACTTTCTTACTCTTTCTTGGCTGCCAAACACTTCTCCTTGGTGTGGGTATAATTTTTATTGAAGGAAGGATAAGGTTTTGTGGTGACGAAGCTTAGGAAAATCAACCTTTAAAAGAAAAAAATGGAGAGAAAGCTTCTTGGCTATGGTGGATGGGAAATGAGGAAGAAGAATTCAGTTTTTCATTTCAATTTTCTGCCCATTTGACTCATTTTAAGTGGTTTATGGACATGTGTCACAGTGTGATTGGGTGAGAGTGCTTAGTGACATAAGCATGAGGTCAAAATTGTAATTTTAATTCATTTTTTTTCTTTTCTTTGCTACTCATTTTCAATTCAATTTTTAGCAATATTTATTCACATTTTATGTCATAATAATTATTTGCTTAACTGGGCAAGTCGGCCAAAAATCACCTCTGAAGGCGAAATGACCAAAATGCCCTCTGTTTGGCTTAACAGACTAAAATTGTCTGTACCGATTGAAAAATTTTTCTAAGTATTTTCTTGGCATTCTAATGCCATAAGAACCTCAATGACCCTTCTCTGGAGTCCCAAAAATTATTTTATAATTTTTCCCCTGAGTCTAGGGCTCCTAGTTGCGAGAACCGCAACTTCTCACTAGGTTACCCATCACTTGGGCACCGGTTCATTTAACTTGGTTGTATTTTATTTCTAAAATTTTTTCTAAATTTTTCTTATTAATATTTGAGTTAATTATGGTTCCTCACTTTAGTTTAAATATTTTTCCAGACGTTCTAGCTGTCCGGACCGACACCGATCACCGAAACAGTAGAATGTACGGAATTGCTATAGGGAGGGTGTTACATGTTGATACTGGAATCAACCTATCCATGATGCATAAAAAGGTCAACAATTTTGTTGACCAGTGAAAGACATAATGACGTATAAACCCTAAGAATAAAGAATTAAATATTTAATCTTGTAATATGCCCTAGTTTGCCTAGTTGACTAGTTTGGATAGGTTGGCATGCCAATAGGGTTCTGACAGATGTATTGTAAATGGTTTCACACCACACTATGTTTTATGGCTCATTATGCCACACTATGATTTTAATAGCCTATGGCTATATGAATTATGTTATGATATTCAGCTTATTGCCTGATTGTTTATATGGCTTTTTAGCCCCACTGTTTGCACACCGGGAGATACTTTGTGACCGATAGTGTGACGACCTAAGGTACTAGGTACCCAGAGCTAGTTTATCCACTGTTTGCACACCGAGAGATACTTTGTGATCGATGGTGTGCCAACCCGAGGTACTAGGTACCCAGAGCTAGTATATCCGTTTATCCAATCTGGTCAGTGTATAGGCTACACGGGCAGTAAATTAAAACATTATTCAATTCAGGCAGTTAAGTATAATGAAATTTTAGTACAATTAAATTAAGTTTTGAATGAAATGAGTAAATGAGATTAGCAATAGAAACATAACAAAAATACAATTTGCAGAACCATAGAGACTTAAAATACAATATAATTAGAATAATTTGTATTGTGACACCCCTCATCCGACTACAGTGTAGCTGAGCAAAGTGTGCTACATTCAGTGCCGGAGCACCCTATCTTATCTTACTTTATTCCTTTAATAATTTGATCTCGTTAGATTTTAATATCAATTACTTTTAAATGGAGAAACTAGTAGAGTTTCTCTTATTTTATTATTAGCTGGCGTACTTCACTATTCACCTGCTTGAAATTTTCAATAATATTTTACAATAATGATCTCATCAATTATTCTCATAACCATCTCATAATTCACATCTCATTCATATATCTCAATTTCATATTCATTTCCATACATTTCCATTCATGCACAATTCATATGTGAAAATTTTCTATCTCCATTAATTTACAACACGTAAATATTAATTATAATTTTATGGTTTACAATTCTTAGTTTACATTTTAATATACGAAATATTTAAACTATACAAAATACATAAAATGACTAATGTGAGCCCTATCTACATGCATTGCTAAGGAGGTGACTACCTTAAGCACTTCTGACACTTCCGTAGATCTAGACTCCAAAAATCCCAATCAACTGTCCACTGGGTTTTAGCTTTAGTACCTGCGCGAAGGAAACAAATCCATCACATTAAGCATTTCTGCTTAGTGGTGCGATAATATAATAAGAAAATAATATACAAATAAAGGTAAAAATAAACCATAATTTGAATAATTTAGATCTATAATTGATTTAGTTTCTAATATTAACTATCCTCTTTCCTGCCATGTTCTTCTTTAGAGGTGCTCAGTTCAAAAATTTGCATTAATAATGTACCAGATATGAATTGTCACACCCTACTCCTCCGTAAAATGTAACATGATCCCGTAGTACACCTAATAAATTACCGTATTTCGCCTACCGATAACACATTAGATATAATATAAGAGATTTTAAAACAATTTTCGTGAAATTTAAATCATCGATTAAAATATGGTGTTATAAAATTTTTTTCAAAATTTCGGGAAAGTGCCGGCTGTATTTTGAGAAAGCAATTCCTTAATCCTGCAATGGAAAATAATCCCAATATGTTTTCTCAAATACAACTCAAATAAACTTCATTTCATCTCATTATTCAAATCTCAATAATCAAATTAATTCATTTTCAAACCAACCTCATCATAAAAGAAACATTTCATTGATTACAAGACTCAAAAATTAATATTACAAAACTATTCAGGTAAATGAAATCTCAAATTTACATTTACAATAATTTGCATTCAATTACATACCAAAATATTTTACAAGAGTTTTTATACAATTGCTCAAATAATTTACATACATATTATTACATGCATACATCAAAACCTGTGTAGATGGGTATACCTGGAGCTGATCTGAATGTCTCTTCAAAGAAGCTTACTCAATTGCTCTATGTTCTTTTCACCTATGACAGCATACAAAGCTATCACTGAGTGGTGAACCTAATGAATTACTAGATACGAATTGTTACACCCTACTCCTCCGTAAGATGTAACATTATCCCATAGTACACCTAATGAATTACCGTACTTCGCCTACTGATAACCCATTAGATATACTACAAGGGATTTAAAAACAATTTTCGTGAAATTTAAATCATCGATTAAAATTTGGTGTTATAAAATTTTGCAAAATTTCGGCAAAATGCCGGCTGTGTTTTGAGAAAACAGTTCTTCAAACCTGAAAAGGAAAACACTCCCAATATGTTTTCTCAAATACAACTGTAATAACTTCTTTTCAACTCACAATTCAAATCTCAATAAATAAATTAATTCATTTTCAAACCAATCTCATCATAAAGAAACATTTCATTGATTACAAGGCTCAAAATTAATATTACAAAACTATTCAAGTAAATGAAATCTCAAAATTTACATTTACAATAATTGACATTTAATTACATACTAAAATATTTTAAAAGAGTTTTTATACAACTGCTCAAATAATTTACATACATATTATTATATGCATACATCAAAACCTATGTACATGGGTAAACCTGGAGCTGATCTGAATGTCTCTTCAAAGAAGCTTACTCAATTGCTCTATGCTCTTTTCACCTGCGATAGCATACAAAGCTATCGCTGAGTGGTGAACTCAGTGGTGCACAACTGTAATTTAAAACATAATACAGTATACTTTAACAAAAATTACAGCAATTAATTTGGAAATCTGAATACTCATCAAATTCCAAAACTCAAAATATTCATTGCCAATAATATAAATCATTTGTATAAAATGACTTTGATCACGAAATTCAATTTATCAAATCATAACTAACCATTTAAGGTAATTCCAACAATTTGTTGGAAATAAAGATTAATTCCAATAAAATCAATTATACATAAATCATAATTGAAATCACAATTCTTTACTATTCAAAAACCATTCTTTATCTCGAAAACCATTCTTTATCTCAAAAACCATTCTTTATTTCAAAAACCATTATTTATCTCACTAACTATGCAAGAATAATCCGAAAGGGCCATCTTCAGGGTGATTCTAACTCCTTATGGTCGGGGAGGTCAAATCGGATTCTAGCTCCCTGTGGTCGGGGAGGTCAAATTATCGTGCATAGTACACATCACAATAATGAATCTTCCGAAAGGGCCATAACATAAAACTTAGATCTAACCTCTAATAAGAGGAGAATCTAAGCCTGTGCACGTACCATGGTAATCAAAACACAACTAACTCCATTGTCTTCTCAACAAATGAGAGAGACGGGTAATA
The DNA here is from genome assembly GCF_030052815.1 of Hevea brasiliensis. NCBI lineage: Eukaryota > Viridiplantae > Streptophyta > Magnoliopsida > Malpighiales > Euphorbiaceae > Hevea > Hevea brasiliensis. Next base: position 53,256,078 of record NC_079497.1, on the reverse strand, counting down.
ACCTAGTCAAGCATCTATAGTGAGATATAAAATAATATCACAATCTTTTTAGTGAGCATAAATCACAATACAATTCGATTGAAAGTAAATTCCAATATCCAATAATTTTTTATGCTCATCACAATTCAAATCATAAATTTGCATTTTTTCATGTAAATTTCCCATCACAATTCGAAACACGTTCTATCACAATTTTTCAAAACATAATTTATTCAATTCACAACAATGCTTAATACTTGTGGAAATACCATTTCACAAAGCTAAATTCATACATACTACAACAATTTCAATAATCATTGAATTAAATCCAATGCTTGTTACACATAATATATAAGAAAAATATGTCATTTAATCATATGAAATATTCATAACAAAATCAGTTAAAAACTAGTTGTGCACAAACTTGATTTGAATCGCTCTTAGGCCTTGACTTAATGTTCTTTATGCTTCTCAATATCCTTATCAACTGAAACACACAATTTAAAGTCTTTCAGTGCTCAATGAATTTGTTTCCAACCATAAAATCCAATATCTAAATTTTCTTGGTACTATTCCCTTCAATTCATTAGTGAACTTATAATGTTGACCCTTGATGCACTCTAAGTGAGTCAATTCCAATGTTACCAATATGTCACATTTTATAGCCCTTTAGTGTTGGTATAAGTTACCAAATTCATTTTCAAGTGTATTGCATTTTATTGCAATTTATCAGATTTCGGTGTACTATTTTGACCTAGCCGGACGCCCTAGTTCCCTCAGTTTTTAGGTTTTGGTCCAAACTACAAACTTGTATGTCTATTTCTTATTACACGTGAGGCAAAATTTTAGGTCATTCTGAGTTGTGTAGACCAAGATATGGTCAATTTACTAATGTTGGACAGAATGCACTAAAATGGTAGACTTAGGTCATTTTTAGGTCACTTTTGGTTCGTCTAGTTTTGATACCCGAATTTGTGCAAGCTATTTGGCTTGGTTCTGGCCATTTCTGGGATTTAGTGTCTTCATAAGAATTGTAGATCTATGTCTAAAATATTCATGGTAAAAATTTCAGGTCAATTGGACCTGTTTTGAGTAAGTTATGGTAAAAAAACTAATTGTTACCCAAATGGTCAATTTTCAGGCTTTCAAGTCACTAATCCGGATTTGGTCATTTTTAAGGTCAGTTTCTAGGCATAATTTTGCAACATTTCTACATGAAAGTTGGCCTATTTGGTGTCTAGTTTCACGCCCCATTGGCCTCATACCAATTGGGTTCACAGTTTTGCACTTATGACCTAATTTAGGTGCTGCCAACATACACAACCTGCACAAGACAATTACACTTCCAATTTGATATTCCTCCTCCTCCTCATGACTTCATTATTTATTCATAGCACTTCTACAAATACTAAACACAATTCCAGCAAGCATATTGGGCAGAACACTCAAGTGCTCAATGCACACAATTCACCATTAAAGTCCAACATTCACATCAACCCAAATTCAATGTACATCAACACTTATTTTACACATACACTTCCATGGCAATTAGACAAACTGCCTACAATTCAACACCATCATATTTCATTAATAAACTTCATATTCATTCACACAAATTCATGATATTATAGGCTGCCAAACATGGCAGTTTGCCAAAGCATCAAGGTCCCATTTCAAACCCTTAATTCAAGCACTAACATGCACATACTTGGACATTAACCTACTACCACTTCTATTTGAGTAAATCAACCTTAATTCCCATCAAATACATATAAGAATAATTCACTAACCATGCATTTTCATGGCTGCCAAAACTAAGGTTCACCAATACTCATTATTTACTCAATTTTTCTTAGCAATTCAACTTACCCACAGCTCAACACAAGGATTAGTGAAGGTAAATGGAAAGATTAAGTACTAACCTCAACTTGAGCTTCACAAATCCATGGAATTTCCTCTCTTTTTTGCTGCCCACATACTGCCCATGGTGTAAAGACCACTTTTAATGAAGGGGGTTTGAAGAAATATGGCTTGAATCATGGTAGATTTGAGCTTATGCATGAATGGCCATGGAGGAAGCTTGGAAGAGCATTTGGCCATGGATGAACTTGAGAAAGCAATTCGGCAAAGTGAAAAAAAATGAGGAAGAAAGTGAATTTGCATGTTGTCCACTTGGTTTTATATGTCCACTAATCCCACTTAGTGGAGCACTAACCATAAATTAATGATTTAATTAGTTAAAGTTTCATAATTTGCACATTTGCCTCATTTCTTTTACTATTTAAATAATGTACCACATTTTTATTTTTCATGACATTTTCAAAGTGTAATACCACTTATTTTTAATGGACATTGAGGTTAAAAGTCAACTCTAGGTGTCAAATGACCAAAATTGTAACACCCCTATGTTCGGTAGTGCGTTCTACTGTTCCGTGACCAGTGTTGTCCGGACAGTTAGGATGCCTAGAACTACACTTAAATATTGATGAGGAGACATAAAATAATGAAATACAAGAAAAGAAAATACAAGAAAAAAAAATAAAAAATAATAGTAATGAAATGTAACCAAGTTAAACGAGCCGAGAACCCTAGCGATGGGTGACCGCACCGGGAAGTTGCAGTGTAGACCGTTGACTAGCCCTGGACCGCGGGGAACCCTGGAAAATATTTTTAAGACATAATTAAAGACTTATTGAAGTATAAATATCATTAGAAATATTAAAGAAAAATTAATTAATTAGTACAAAGAAAAACGAGAAATCTAGAAAACGATAAAATTCAGTGTTACCGAAAAATCGGGAATGTAACCCGAATAGGGGCATTGTGGTCATTTGACACCCCGAGTTGTCTTTTGACCTAAATGTCCATTAAAAATACATGATATTACACTAGGAAAGTGTCATGAAAAATTAAAATGGTGGTACATAATCTAAATAGCAAAAGATAGGAGGAAAATGTGGGAAATTGGAAATGTTGGAATAAACAAGCATTTTAATTGATTTAGTGCTCCACTAAAGGGATTAATGGACATATAATATATCATATTTGGGGCAGAAACCACTTCATCTTCAACCTCATAACAAACAGCCATATGAACCACCATTAAAGCTCCATTGCTAAATTGTGTTATCAATTGGCAACACTGTGTTATTAAGTTATTTGATCAAATTGTGTTATTGATTGGCAAAACTATGTTATTCAGTTATTTGATCAAATTGTGTTATTGATGGGCAAAACTATGTTATTCAGTTATTTGATCAAATTGTGTTATTGATTAGCAAAATTGTGTTATTCAGTTATTTGATCAAATTTGTGTTATATGAACTTTGTAAATTGTGAAATGGAATTGTGAATTATTTGATTTGTGAATTGTCAATAAAAGATTTATATATCGTATTTCAAATTGTTATTGTGCACCACTGAGTAAATTTTACTCAGCGATAGCTTTTCATTGCCGCCGCAGTGCATCGACAGACAAAGACTAGGCTGCTAATGCTATATTGAGAGTTCATCGGGTATATTGAGTATACCATATTTTGTATTTTGTATTGTAATGTATGTTCACTGTATATATATAGTGTTCATGGTTTTGAGCAGTTGTAAATTAAAATTGGACATTAAAGTTGTAAACTAAATTTGTAAATTATTTTGGTTTGTAAATATTGTGATATATTCTTTTATCTCAGCTTTCGAAAACACTGGAAAATTATTGTGGATTTGAGTTGACAATTGTTGAGAAACTTATTATGTTGATTGAATATTGGAGTTGGGGATTGAATCAAATATTTTAAGTGCTTTTTACAGGTTTTCAAAGAACTGTTTTATTTAAAATACAGATGGCACTCTGCAAAAATTTTTGTAGAAATTGTTAATTATTCAAAAGTGTTAGCTATTTCATTTCAGTTCAAAAAAAAAATTTTAACACCTGTAAATAGTGCTCACCATAGTAAAAAGAAGTAAGAAAAGTTTTAAAATCCCTTGTAGTGTATTTAATGAGTTATCAGTAGACGAAGTTGGTAATTCATTAGATATACTGCGGGATCATGTTATGCCTTATGGAGGAGTAGGGTGTGACAAAAATACCCCACTTCGGGTTATATTCCCGATTTTTCGGTAACACCGATTTTTGTCTATTTCTCGAATTTTTGTTTTTCTTTGTACTAATTTATTATTTTTCCTTTGATATTCCTAGCGTCAATTACATTTCAATAAACCTTTACTTATGTCCCGAAATTAAATTCTGAGGGTTCCCCACTGTCCTGGGGTCGACAATAGCCTTCTTAGTGCGGTCACCCATCGCTGTGGCACCGGCTCATTTAACTTAGTTTCATTTTCTCTCTTTTATTTTTCCTTAATTTTTCTCATCACATATTTCATTATTTTATGCTTGTTTACTATCACTGGAGTGTAGTTCCAGACATTCCGACTTTTCAGGGCAGACATTAGCCGTCGAAACAGTAGGACGTACGGACTACTAAAATGAGGGTGTTACACGAATAATCTAAAATTTAAACATATACTTATTTTCTTATGTAAGTCACATTTGTAATGTTATTTAAGTTATAATTTTTCTACTAGTCTTTTTATCACTTCCTTGATATTTTCTAAGTTGTTTACAATCATTTCGTAATATTTAAAATTTTTAGAACTAATTTAATTTACTTCAGATCATTCTAAGGAACAAATTTTTGGTGCTAATCTAATTTATTTCAAAACTTCATACTCATTTATTTGCTTTTTAGCATTTTTATTTGCTAATATTCGTAACTTATTTTAATAAATTAGACTGCCCAAGTAACTTATGACAGGCTGACTAAACTGGATAACGGGTCATTGGCACTGGACACCGCGGTGCCTCGGGTCGTCATACCATGGGACGCAGAACGTTAACCACGTATGTAGTCAGTATGGCTAAAAAGCCATGATAACATATAATCAAGCATTAAGCTATGAATGTTGGCATAAAGCCATGAATGCGGGCATAAAGCCATGAATACAGGCATAAAGTCTTTCGCAGTACTGTTAAAATAATACCATATTGGCATGCCAAACTATCCAATCTGACACACATGTCTAGGCAATACAAGGGCACATAATAATATTAAATATTAATATATTGTGTTTTATGACTTCATTATTTCATAATAGTTTTCATAATTTATATATTTATCATAATATTCATACATTCCTTACATCATTCATATTGATCACAATTCACAACAATGGTGTTCATATACCATTGTACTCAAAACATTCTTCCTTTCTCTTATAAAGAGAACTAATGTTTCATTCATATTTTCATGTGATTCATTTATTCATTACAATATTTATATGAATTCATAACTCGTACAAGGTATTATTATCTTATTTGTTATGGAAACATAAATCCTAATGTAAACCTCATCCCATTTATACTCAACAATCCATCTAGGTTAATTTCATTTCATATTCAAGTGGTATCACTCATATTTTATTAGACCTACTAGTAATGGGAATACAAATCTTAACTATATACTCACATAACTTAAATGTTCGTTAAGTCATTTAGGTGAATTACTAATTCTATTCGAAGTAATCCATGAATGTTTTATGGATTCTAAATTTCATACCTTAATTTCCTCTACCAATTTAGTTATTATACTTTGTGCCTTCGTATTACTATTCACATTACTATTCACTCAAATTATTGACTTTTTAATACATAATAAATTTATTGAACCTAACTTCACCAATATACCACATTTTGCATTTTATTTTTGTTAGTATTGATTTCCAATACCATTTCAAAGATAATCTTATGTTATTCAAAATTTTCAGATTTCATACCCTAGGTTTGCTATTCCATTGGTCATTTGTACAGTAGGAATTTGACAAAATTTTCTTCATGAAAGTTGTTCCTTATTGTGTCTAGTTACATTTATTTCTTTTGAATCACTCCATTTGGAGTTTTTTAGCTCAAGTTATGGTAATTTTACCATAACTGGCCGGATTAACCTGTACCCAGAATTTCTAGGCAATTTGGTTCTGCCATATTTGGTAACCTAAGTTTGGTTGGCAATTTGACTAGGTTATGGTAAGAATTTGGGTTTTTGTTCTTCATAAAAGTTGTAGGAATATGTCTCAGATTTTTGCAGGTAAAATTTTAGGTCAATTGGACCTTTCTACACTGAGTTATGACCAAATGAATAAATGCTGTTCATTTGGTCATTTTGCACAGGAAGAATGCAAGTCATCCGAATTAGTGCAATTTTTAGGTCAATTTGGTTTGGTTTTCTGGGCAGAGTTTCTTCACCAAAGTTGTGCCATTTTATGTCTAGTTTCATGTACAATTAGTCTTGAATCAATTGAACCTATACAACTCCATTTATAGCTGTCCAAACCTACTGGACTCACAACCAGTCTTGCAGGTCACCAAGGGCAGCATGCCTAAACTCAACTCTATTATCCTTACTTTAATTCCTCCTCGCACACATTCAGATGGTCACTAATTGACCATTACAAGGTTAATATAAAATTACATAAGCCATAAACCCAAATTCCCAAGTGTCCATTTCATGCTTTTCATGTCATCTAACACATCCAACACACAGTTCAATATCTAACTCAAGTTATCTCATCAAAAACTACTTCTAAACAATTCAAGTCATACAAATCAACAAATCTCATCCTTCTCCCATGGCTGCAAATTTTCATACACACTTCAATATAATTGTTTTGTTCAATTTTATAACAAATTCTCATTTAACTTGTCTTCCTAACAAAGATTAAAAGATATGGAAGTGAGTATAGGCAGTAACCTTGATTTAGCTAATTTCCAAAGCTTGAGAACTCTTCTTTTTTTTTCTTTCTTTTTGCTGCCCAAGACTTGCTCTAGGTGTAAGGGTAAATATTTGTGAAGGGAAGCTAGGGTTTTGGGGTGATTTGTGTGGGTTAGCTCAAGCTTGATCAAGCTTCCATGGAGTTTTCTTTCCTCTCTCTCTCTCTCTCTACATTTTTGGCTGCCCCAAAGGTTGAAGATGCAGATTGTTTGTCAAATTTTGGTCTTCCTTATCCCTTTTAATGAGTTTAATAAATTGTGATTGGTGGAGGAAATTTAAATGACATCATATGATGTCATAATTAGCATTTTCTTTCATTTTATTTTCTTCTCTTCTCTACTCATTTTCAATTAAATTTTTAACAATATTTATTCACATTTTATGTCATACTAATTATTTACTTAACTGGACAAGTCAGCTAAAAATCATCTCTGAAGACGAAATGACCAAAATGCCCTCCGTTTGGCTTAACAGATTAAAATTGTCTGTACCAATTGAAAAAATTTTCTAAGCATTTTCTTGGCATTCTAATACCATAGAAACCTCAATGACTCTTCTCTGGAGTTCCAAAAATTATTTTATGAATTTTCTCTTGGGTCTAGGGCTCCTAGTTTCGAGAAACGCAACTTCCCACTGGGTTACCCATCGCTAGGGCACCGGCTCATTTAACTTGGTTGTATTTTATTTTTAAAATTTTTCCTAAATTTTTCTTATTAATATTTGAGTTATTTATGATTCCTCACTCTAGTCTAAATATTTTTTTCAGACGTTCTAGCTGTCCAGACTGACACCGGTCACCGGAACAGTAGAATATATGGAATTGCTACAGTGAGGGTATTATAATTCTTCCCCTCTAACAAAAATTTCGTCCTCGAAATTTACTCGGTGTAAATAGTCAAGGAGCTACTACCTCCTTATTTCTTCACCTTTCCGTGTTATCATACTTTACTTTCTCCTTAGTCTCAATCCTATCCTCAAACAGTTCTGTGCTCATTCTTTTTCATCTTAAATACAGTCTCCTTCTCATCTCCATTCGCTATCTCATTGTCTCTTCACTCTCTTATTCCATACCTTAACCTAAAATAAATGGAAAATACATATCTGCAATAGTGTCACCTTGACTCTTATGAATGCAATGCATGATATGCAGTCTATCTAAGTCCAGAAACACCTAAACTGCGCTCTTATACCAATAAATGTGACACCCCTCACCTGACTATAATGTAGCCGAGCAAAGTGTGCTACATTCGGTGACGGAGTACCCTATGTTATCTTACTTTATTCCTTTAATAATTTGATCTCGTTAGATTTTAATATCAATTATTCTTAAACGGAGAAACTAGCAGAGTTTCTCCTATTTTATTATCAGTTGGCGTACTTCACTATTCACCTACTTGAAATTTTCAATAATATTTTACAATAATGATCGCATCAATTATTCTCATAACCATCTCATAATTCACATCTCATTCATATATCTCAATTTCATAATCATTTCCATGCATTTCCATTCATGCACAATTCATATGTGAAAATTTTCTATCTCCATTAATTTACAACACGTAAATATTAATTATAATTTTATGGTTTACAATTCTTAATTTACATTTCAACATAAGAAATATTTATACTATACAAAATACATAAAATGACTAATGTGAGCCCTATCTACATGTATTGCTGAGGAGGTGACTACCTTGAGCACTTCTGATACTTTTGCAGATCTAGACTCCAAAAATCTCAGTCAACTGTCCACTGGGTTTTAGCTTCAGTACCTGCGCGATGGAAACAAATCCATCGCATTAAGCATTTCTGCTTAGTGGTGCAATAATATAACAAGAAAATAATATACAAATAAAGGTAGAAATAAAACCATAATTCGAATAATTTAGATCTATAATTGATTTAGTTTCTAGTATTAACTATCCTCTATCCTACCATATTCTTCTTTGGAGGTGCTCAGTTCAAAAATTTACATTAATAATGTACCAGATATGAATAATCTAAAATTTAAACATATACTTATTTTCTTATGTAAGTCACATTTGTAATGTTATTTAAGTTATAATTCTTCTACTAGTCTTTATATCACTAAACTAGATAACGGGCACATAATATCATTAAATATTAATATATTGTGTTTTATGACTTCATTATTTCATAATACTTTTCATAATTTATGCATTCATCATAATATTTATACATTCCTTACATCATTCGTATTGATCACAATTCACAATAATGGTGTTCATATACCATTGTACTCAAAACATTCTTCCTTTCTCTTATAAAGAGAACTAATGTTTCATATGATTCATTTATTCATTACAATATTTATATGAATTCATAACTCAAACAAGGTGTTATTATCTTATTTCTAATGGAAACATAAATCCTAATGTAAACCTCATCCCATTTATACTCAATAATCCATCTAGGTTAATTTTATTTCATATTCAAGTGGTATCACTCATGTTTTATTAGACCTACTAGTAATGGGAATATAAATCTTAACTATATACTCACATAACTTAAATGTTCATTAAGTCATTTAGGTGAATTACTATTTCTATTCCAAGTAATCCATGAATGTTTCATGGATTTCAAATTTCATACCTTAATTTCCTCTACCAATTTAGTTATTACACTTTGTGTCTTTGTATTACTATTTACATTACTATTCACTCAAATTGTTGACTTTTTAATACATAATAAATTTATTGAACCTAAGTTCACCAATATACCACATTTTGCATTTTATTTTTGTTGGTATTGATTTCCAATACCATTTCAAAGCTTATCTTATGTTATTCAAAATTTTCAGATTTCATACCCTAGGTTTACTATTTCATTGGTCATTTGTACAGTAGGAATTTGACAAAATTTTCTTCTGGTAAAACATCTGGTCAATTGGACCTTTCTACACTGAGTTATGACCAAATGAATAAATACTGTTCATTTGGTCATTTTGCATAGGCAGAATGCAAGTCACCCGGATTAGGGCAATTTTTAGGTCAACTTGGTTTGGTTTTCTGGACAGGGTTTCTTTACCAAAGTTGTGCCATTATGTGTCTAGTTTTATGTCCAATTGGCCTTGCACCAAATGAACCTATACAACTCCATTTATAGATGCCCAAACCTACTGAACTCACAACCAGTCCTGCAGGTCACCAAGGGCAGCATGCCTAAACTCAACTCCATTATCCTTACTCACTTCAATTCCTCCTCACACACATTCAAATGGTCACTAATTGACTATTACAAGGTTAATATACTATTTCATAAGCAAAACTCCAATATTTTCACAAACCCTAATTCCCAAGTGTCCATTTCATGCTTTTCATGTCGTCAAACACATCCAACACACATAGTTCAACATCTAACTCAAGTTATCTCAACAAAAACTACTTCTAAACATTTCAAGTCATACAAATCAACAAATCTCATCCTTCTCTCATGGCTGCAAATTTTCATACACACTTCAATATAATTGTTTTGTTCAATTTTACAACAAATTCTCATTTAACTTGTCTTCCTAACAAAGATTAAAAGATATGGAAGTGAGTATAGGCAGTAACCTTGATTTAGCTAATTTCCAAAGCTTGAGAACT